>NC_084467.1:64520000-67020000 GCF_027409185.1 Cynocephalus volans | reverse complement strand
TTAGTTTTTACCTGACCTGCCAAATTCACTTTACTCAGATACATTTCCTGATCCTTAAAACAGCATTTTCTGCCCCCCCTTGCTTGCTTCTGTAGTATCCTGTATATACTTTTATTACAACAGAATTATACTAATTATAGCATGTCTCCCTCATTAGATTATAAACTCCTTGAAGGGAATAAGGATTGTGTTTTATTTCACTTTGTACTTCCAGCATCTAGCACAGTGCCTGCCACATAGTAGGTGATCAGCAGGTGTTGGGTAAATAAATAAATGCGTGACTTGGAAATACTTGTGTTTTATCAGTTGTGCAAAACAAACACAAATTTGTAATTTCTAAGTAAAAACATTTATATTCCCTAAATTGTATTAGTCAAGTTTTTAGAAAATGTTAATCTGATAGTAAATACATACATTTTAATAAATAAGTTGCCAGAATTATTTCAAAATAATGACTCAGGGAAAAGGGATATTAATGGTTCTGGGGAAAAGTGAAAAGACACACTCATAAGACCCTTTCAAGTGCTCTTCAGCTTAATTATTATCAATTTCATACCTGAGTTCCATGCAGGAGAGGTGTCTTGCACTTTGTGCCTATACTTTTTCTGTAACCTTACCCAGTCCTCAGAGATTTTGTTTTTATTTGCCTGGTTTTAGCTTCCTAAAACATTTCACTGTTTTTAGGCAATTTTTTGCCCTCAAATAATTGTTCTGGACTAAATTCCTGTTTAGCTACCTCCAAAATGCTTAATATGATTAAGATGAGGAAGGGAAAAGGCATTAAGCAGGGATTGGGTTCTAAAGCCCATATGTCAAGCAAAAATTGAGCCAAATTACTTTCAAAATTTCAAATGGCACATAAATTATAGTGTAATATTGTTTTTCATTAAGACGAACACAGCCAATTTTCCCTCCAGGGCTGTAACAGTTGATTATTGTTTTCTTTGGCTGAACATTGGATAAAGTGTTTTACTTATGATTAGGATCCATGTTGTATGAAAAATATATGAATCTTTAACATTAGAATTGTGATGCTCATGCTGTGAGAAGCACATGGGAATTGAAGCTTACTGAGGAAATTTAGAATTACAGCTTCCAGTTCATGTTTACTCTGGGGAATAAACACGTTCAATATTCATATTACGTTCAGTGAGATATGTCTTTCTTTTTTTCTTTTTATCTATTTTTTTCTTTTTGGCTGAGTGCATAAGATTAAGTTCAGGGAGTAAAATGTGTATATGATTTTTCTTAAAATATGATTTAGCTCTAACACAGGTTGGGTGGATATGAGTTTATGTAATGATCCCTATCTGATGAACCATCTGTTTCTATAGTTAAATCGAATAGCTTTCTTAGTCCACCTAACACTGTTTTTCCTTATTTCGTATTTCAATCATTATTAGACTAATAGTCCTAATTTAAACCTTTTATTCTCATCTCCCCTTATTCAGAAATTTTGGGTGTAAGCAGAATAAAGTTCAAATCCCTTATCCTGGTACTGAAGGCTTTTTGCAGTCTGATTCCAAATCTGACATTCTGCTCATTTCATTTTAATCCCTTATGCTCCAGCACTTTCTTGTTAGTACCTGTGTTGGCCTGTGTCCATTGCCTTACATGGGTCCCCCACCACATACGGTTCTTTCCTTCCTCCCTCCCTTTTAGTTTTCTGATGTCCAAATGCAATTCATGCATTCCCTAAAGCTTTCTTGGTCATTCTTGCATAAATAATATTTTATTTATAGCTCTCTGTGGCACTTTCTTGTATGTGTTGATCTCATTTCTTCCAGGCTGGTCTACGGCCATACCACCCTGAACGCGCCCGATCTCGTCATTTCTTCCAGGCTGTATGTGATATTGTGTACTCCTCACAGCACATTCTTTGTTGTATTATGCAGAATTGAATGAATGAGTGAATGAATGAATGCATAGTGTGCTAATGACACTTAGCTAAGTGGAACCTCATTGGTCTAGACTAGAAAGGAAACATTTATGAATACTCTATATTTATATTCTCTTTTAATCTTGTTTCTCAACCCCCACTAAGCTAATTGGATAATTTGGATAAAGTTTTATAGTAAGTGCCTGGACAAATTAATAAGGAATGGTTAAATCAAATTCATGCCAATGAACACCATGATATTGCTTTTTAAAAAATATATTAAATGCACATTTAATTGAGATTTATCAATATCACTCATTATTTAAATACCTTATTAAATTCTAAAATGTATATCTATGTGCTGAATGTGGTGACTAGGGGGTGTTAATATTAAATAAATATAATAAATGCCTGTCTGATTTTCCCATTTTCTTATTTTTTCCATAGTTTTTTCTGTTGTCTAAGTCTTTATTATTTCATGGTTCATGTAATTCATCCTTCTGTACTTCAACATGCTTTGTAGCTGTTTATTCCCAGCCACTAGTCTCTTTTCCCCTCTAACTCATCCTACATGAAACTGTTAGAATTATCTTTCTCAGACACTGCTTTCATTTTTTCACTCACACAATCAAGAACCTGCAGTGACTCTCCGTTGCCTTTCTAACAAATCCAGAATTTTCAACCAACCTTCAGGCTTTAACTACTACTTTGTTAATTCCAACTTACTATGTTAATTTGTTGATTTGTTGTGACATCTACAACATGATATTTGTTCATTCTCATCTCTATTTTTGACCATTTATCCCACCTAGAACACCTAGAATGTCCTGTGTTCTCCTTTCCTATCCATATATATTTCTTTTCTTTGTTTTACTGTGTAGGACTTCATAGAATGTCTGTACAGGCAGGTACTTATTTTTTTAAGCCATTACAATTAGTTTACAACATTTTCTAAACAATTAGTTTATAAAATTTTCTAAATAATTAAAAATATATAGATTCAAACTTTTATTAAATTACTATTTTTATTATTTTAATATATTGATAATCATATTATTTTATTATTGTTCCTCATTGTTTCATGAACAAAAGGACTGGAACTGTAGTAAATGTGTTTTGTAAATAATTTGCAATATATAATCATAGTTATTGTCAAGGTAATTTTAACTCATGCCTTTTAATGTTCTTCCTTTTGTTTGCTGTCACTTTCCAATAGTTTTTTTTGCATATACTCCTTAAAAATAAAAATAATAGTATTTGAATATGGATACTTAATGTATTCCGAACAATCTGTCATGTTATTCTTGCATTGGCAGCTGATCTGTCTGTCACTCCACATGATGTTCCTAGTGGAGGAGTATATAATATATGAATAGGAAAACACTTAGTATAGATAGGAAGTTGAAACGTGCTCTAAGGAATATAGTAACAAAGATAAAAGGAGCATTTGGGCCATTATCTTCATGCTCTTGTGTTTAAATAATAAGTAGGACCAATTTGCAAGACTAGGAAGACCATGAAGGAGTTATATGTAGCATGCGGAAAATTTCCTTATTGATTTGAAAATAGGAAGATTTGGGGTGTTGAAGAAGTGAGAGATGCTTATTCATTCACCATAGCACAATGTCTTTACTACTGTCACTCTCCTCATATCTGATAACCTGATTTCTTTGATTTTGTTCTTTAGGATTGCTTGGCTATTCATAAAACCCTGTTGGGATTTTCATTTGCATTGCACTGAGTTTGTAGATTAATTTGGAGAGAAGGGGCTTCTTTTTAGTATTAAATCTTATAATTTATATATAAGATATATCTCCGTTTAAGTATGTGTTTAATAGCATTCAATTAAGTTTTATAGTTTTTATTTTTCTCCATAAACATCTTTGGTAGTTTTTTTTTTAGTTATCTTATTTTTTCGCTGATATTATAAATGATACTTTTCGAAAAATATATTTTCTAACTTCCGTTGCTGTGCATGTAATTTGGGTTTTGTATATCACTCTAGAAACTTGCTGAACTTTTCTTAATTCTAATAATTTGACTATATATTTTTTCTTGATAATCTGCAATGACAGTTTCTTCCTTTCAAATCTCTGTACCTTAAAAATTTTTTCTGTTTCTTTTTTTTAATACTACTTACTTCTTTAATATTAATTTATTTTTTTCATTGTACATGTTTATGGGGTCCAGTTTGTCATTTCAATACATGCATATATTGTATAATGATTTAATCAGAATATTTAACATCTTTATCACCTAAACATCTGTCATTTCTTTGGGATTATAACATTCAAGATCCTCTTATCTTGAAAAATACATTACAATATTATTATTAGCTCTTGTCGCCCTACAGCACCAGAACTTGTTCTTCCTGTTTGACTGTAACTTTGTAACCTTGTACCAGTCTACCAATGTTTCCTTGGCCCTCACTCTGCCTTCCCCTTCCCTGCCTCTGGTAAACAGCATTCTACTCTCTTTCTCTCTCCCCCCCCATTTATTTATTTATTCAACTTATTTTTCTTAATTGACCTGTGATAATTGTATATTTTTATGGAGTACAATATGGTACTTGGGCACATTCATACTGTGTGCAATTATCATATCAGGGTGCTTAAACATTTGTCACCTTTTTGTGTTAGAAACATTCAACATCATCACGACTAGCTATTTGAAGATATGCAGTACTTTGTTGTTAACTGTAGTCTCCCTGTATTACTATAGAACACTAGATAAAATTTTCTTAATCTTTCAAAACCTTTTTAAATTTGAAAGTCTGGGGATAAAAATTGTTTTTAAAAGTCTTAAAATTAATAGTCCAGAGAAATTCTTTATTTTATGCATGAGAAAAGTGTGTTCCTGAGAGGTAGAGTGATGTTTAAGGTCAGCAGCTCCATAGTGGCAGATCTAATACTAGAAACCTGATATAGTGATTATATTACACTATGCTGCCCAATTCATCTGTGTAAATAAATGAAATAATAAAGAAAAAGGGTAAGTGCAAGCAATTAATTAAAAAAGTTAAATGCTGGCATGCTTTATGAAGTTGATATTTGTATGATAACTTAATATATTTGACTTAATCTAATAACTTAACCAAAATTATAATAGTCTGTCTTCAGAGCTTTCTCCTGTAATAAGCTTTCCCTTAGAGAACTGTCTGTTTATTTCAATTTGAAGATAACTCAGCAAATTATTTTTATGATTACTTTGGTACCCCCAATGAAGTAAATAAAACCTATTGGCATCTTACAAATAGAATTTATGATAGATTGTGCAGTGACTTGGTCTTCTGGGTATTTATAATGGCTTTGTTAAATAGCTTTGTTTAATGGTTGTTTTAAAATAAGTAATAAACCAATTTAAGATTCAAGTACTTCTAAGGATTGTGTAAGTGTAAGGATATCACAACTCAGATGTGAGGCAGTTATAACAGTGATGTTTAAGAGTACTGTCTCTAGTCAGATTACTTTAGTTTAAATCTTGGTTCTGTTGGTGAGTCAGCCAGACCACCAAGGCTGGCCTAACTTCAGAGATGAGTAAGAATGATGGTGACTTAAGTTGCTTGTGTTTCAGGTTACTATCAAATCAACAAAGCAGCAACACAAAGAATATATGAGATAGGGATGAGCAAGTAGCCAGAGCTTCCCTCAACTTCCCTTTTCTCACCATGGTAATCCCTAAGTTTGGCAGTTGGTGTGGCCCTCAGAGAATGAGAAATCAGACAGGTCAGAGGAATCCAGAATAGTCAATAGGGGAAGGATCACTTTGTCACTGAAAGTTCTACCTGCTATCACGTAAGGCAATTCCTTGCTGTACCTGAGGCTCATACTTACATGTTTTACTTCTTACTGTATCATCAGGCCTTCAATAAACCTAGAAGTGGCCTGAGACAGTCACTATTAGTTTTTTGATCTTATATAGGTTATTTAATCTCTCTCAGCCTTTGCTTCCTCATCTGTAAAATGGGAAAATAACACCTAAACAGGGTGAATATTGTTGATATTCCCAGTTCCCTTCTTTGCTTTGTTACAGTCTCTTGAATCAGTTTTGTAATTCCTTTGATTACATTGGTCTAGCATTAAATGACTTAGCACTAATTTAATGATGATAAATACTAATTTTATTATTACTATGAGAGTCTTAATTATAAGAACAGTCATAAACAGGTCGAGGTTTGTGAGCCATTTTCAGTGATGAGTTGCTTGTGTACAGGCTAGACAGGAATAATAAGCCTATTACTAAGGAAAGGAGAAAGGAGCAGATACTTACAGAATAACTGTCACATTAGCAGCAAAACACTGGAGTCTGAAGTTCCACAAATTTTATGTTGTTATATCTAGAACTGTTTTTTAATTCTACTCTTTCTAAGGCCCTATTCTTGCATTTCCATAAAATTGTGTAACATTTTAAAACTCATCCTTCCATCATTAACTAACTTTAGTGATTCATTGCAGTTAGGAGAACCTAACTGGAACAAATATTAAGGTGTGGTAAAGGATTAACAAAGCCCTTTCCTTCTGCATAAGAATTTTATTTTTGTTTATTTTCTAACTTTGCTCCTTTGGTATCTGATAAAAGCAGACAACTTATTGTAAAAATGTTCCCTTATTGATTAGATGACTGCAACTAAACTGGAATAAATAAATGATAAATACCCGAGGAGAAACATGTATCTTTGGGCTTCCCTGAGTGTGATGATTCTTGTAATTGAGCTTGCTCCTTTTAAGGACCCTGAAAACTGTCTAAGGAGTTGCTATGTAAGACACCAAATTCAGTGGGGCATGAGGCTTCTAAGTCAATGTGGATATTCTGCCTGCCTGATATAAGTCTCATTTCCTCATACTTGAGTTGTCATCTGAAGGAACAAAGACAATAGCTTAGGAGAATCACACACAACACACAGTTATGCCACTCCGTCAGCTACAACTTTTTTGACTTGAAAGAGAGAGAAAGTCCTGGACAATTGTGTGTATTGAGAACATTTATTTGTTTGTTTTATTTTATTTTATTTGTGTGTATGCTGTTGAGAATATACTTGGCAATTTCTGTAATTTCTACTGAAGTGGGGATATAGGGAAGAGAAAAAGATAGGGGAGTAAATTAAAGTCCCCAAGAAAAAACGTAAGCGCTTGGATGGTAGCAGTGGTAGTGACCTCAGAATAAGTAAGACTCAACTTCACATTTCACTACGGAAAATGGTGATAAGTATTTCTAAGAAAGTTCCCAGGAATTTTAATGGAAAATTGATAGAAACAGTGTTCTTTCTCTGTCATGTTATATCTGACTCTTTCAAGGGTGTTAAAAGGATAAGTGAAGTTAACATTTGTGAATGTAATTTGATTTCTTTGGAGAAAGAATATTTCAGAGTTTTATATTAATAGTATCTAAGAATTTGGCCTGAACTTGAGTGGGAGGTTATACAATTTGGCAAAAAGTACCCTGCATTAAATCCTACACCTATCTATTAACTTATTTTTAAAATTTTATCTATCTTCAAATCATGAAATTTGGATGATATTTTAGAAAGTAAAATCCGTATTAATCACAACTTAATTCACGTAACCTGTCAATTTTTCAACTGTATGGGACTTCTAAAGAAAAGAAACAAAAGATAATCAAATAAGGTCTTAGGGAGCTTATTCTACCAGTGTATTTTAGGATTTATTCTAGGGCAAATAAAATTCAACCTAATTTCCTGCACTTCATCTAATTTTATCTATATTGTTATGCTTAATTATTATACTTAATAAAAATAGATACTCAAATGTAACTTTAATATACTGACAAAGATTATTATGTTTAGTAGATTATACTACTGAAGAAAGTATAGATATTGGGTTTTTTTTTTTTTTTTGCATTTCTGTATTTATTTAGATGTTTAGCTCTTGCATTAGTTTTTTACAAGCTGGTAAACACTAAAAATTGTTTCTTCCACAGAACTATAACTGCACATTTACCAGACAGTATAAATTTATGGTTGAACTAACATTAATACATATTACTATTTTGTCAATTACACAATAAATTATCAAGTATACAGAATAGTGGATGTCTGCTCATTTCACTAGTAGAAACTCACTTCTTTTTTTTTTTTTTGCAAAAGGGGTTGGGAAGAGAAGGAAAATATATACTTGAGACAAAAATAATAGCTGGTGTATTAGTTCGTTTCTGTTGCTTATAACAAAATACATGGAACTGGGTATTTTATAAAGAAAACGAAATTTACTGCTTACAGTTCAGAGGTTGGGAAGTCCAGAGTCCAGGGAACACATCTGATAAGGGTCTTGTCCTGGTGATGACTACAACAACTGAGAGTATTACATCGTGAATATGGTAGAACAGAGAGTAACCTCCTCATTCACTCTCCTTTTAAAGCCCTTCATACGATGCCCATGACCACCATTTTTAATCCATTTGCTATAGCATGGTCCTAGTGTCTAATCACCTCTTCAAGACTCTACCTTTTAATTACCATAATAGGATTTCCCACACTCAATAGTTACAGTGGGGATTAAGCCTCAGTGAGGTTAGGGGGGCATCCAGTCTACAGCAACGGTTAAACAATGTCTAATAGGAATGGGAGAAAAATAATAAGAATTCCAAAAATTTTATGATTAAGAATTGTTTTAGTGATGGTAACAAAGTATATCTACCTTTAAAAAATATTTACTAAATTGAAGAGTATATTCTTCGTATTCTACATAAGAGAAGGGCAACATTTTACTAAAAAGCATTTAATAGCTCACTCTCATTTTTTAGGCCTTCCCTATTAAGTTGTACCCAAAAGCGCAAACATTAAATTAACTGTGAAGCTTTTTTTACCTGGAGACATTAAAGATTTATTTCTGTAAAATGTAGATTTTCAAAATGGAGGTTTTACACTAACAGCACAAAATGAGATTTAATAGAAAGACATTAAATAATCTATTTAAGACTTGGTAACAAAAAAAAAATCCAATAAGAATCAATAGTTGTGCAAACCTGATGTATACTGGTACAAATGTGGGGAATGTAAACATGAAGTGAGCAGGCAAATAACTGTGTAGGTCCTGATTTCAGTGTTTGAAATAACTAAAAGGATAAACCACATAGGATTGAGAGTGTTCATAGTTCCTAGGGTTTTAGTTCTGTATGATACTGAAAATATACAAGTATTATACTGGGTATTTTGGTACTTAATCTGTCTAAATTTCTTAGGTACTGATAAGATTCTGGTATGGAAATAGTTTTAAAGAAGACATAACTCAATACTGCGTGAATTCAGGAAAGGTCAACTGTACAAATGATAAGCAAATTTTAAATATTGAATAACAAGAATCTTTGCTGAGTGTACAAATAGGTTGATCGTAATCCAAACATAGAGGTTGTGTCAAGATTGTGACCTGGTAAAACTGCTTTTCAGTACTCCTGTAGAAGCTTATCAGACCTATTC
The DNA here is from genome assembly GCF_027409185.1 of Cynocephalus volans. Taxonomy (NCBI): domain Eukaryota; kingdom Metazoa; phylum Chordata; class Mammalia; order Dermoptera; family Cynocephalidae; genus Cynocephalus; species Cynocephalus volans. Next base: position 67,010,689 of record NC_084467.1, on the reverse strand, counting down.
ACCAAGCTAACTTGTTGGCTAATATTTATGACAAGTTAGGACCTATCTCAAGTTTCACTGCCAAGACAATAGCATCGGGCACTCCAGTTTTATTGAATGCAACAGTTAATATGACCTCTAGAGTTCTGCAACACAGACATGTTTTAGGGTGATACTTCTCCAAATACAACAGTTCCTTGATGTTAAAAGCTCTGTGCTGCTTTTGTCTTATGAGCTGTACTGATTCTTAATGTTTCATTCCACCTTCTAATACTCGTAATGCTCGAATAATAAGCACTGGAGTTCTCTCAAGGTCTGCAACACAATGAAAAGCAGTATAACATCCAGGTTCTTCATGAAACTTGATTTTTAGAAGACTTAAACAATCTGGTTGGGTGGTGGTGTACCTTCATCAAAACTCTAGTCCAGAATATGGATGCTTTCTTTTTCTGTAAGAGCAGAGTCATAAATTGCTTCATATACCCTTGCTTTTGTGGTAACTTTATACTTCTTAAGTTCCTTAATAAATTTGTTTAAGATTGCATTGGTTGGATTGTGTGTAATAGCAAATATCATATTCTTGTATGTGATTCCTATAGGAGCTGGTTGGTTTATTTAAGCCATGCTAATTTAGTTAAAAAATACTTAATAGGGTTATGAAAGAATTTAAAAAGTTGAATATAGAAATGATGTAAGGAAACTGAAGTCTGTTTTAATATACTGCACTTAAAATTCTCAGTGCTTTGAGTATAAAGTTGGGAGTAATGGGAAGTGAATCTCCTAACATGAAGCAACAATTCTTCAGTCTAGCAATACTGATGCAATAGAAAGGAAGTACACTGAGGCTTACCCCATCCAGATCAGAACTGTGAAATGTTGCTCTGTGGATTTCAATTCAGTACTTCTTTGTCCAGGTTAACTACTCCTATGAGGGCTTCTTGATGGGGTAGTAATGAATTTCTATAGTTCACTTGTCCTCATAAAGGTCTTGCTGTGCTTGGCAGTAATCTCTACTGCCCTCAGGCAGCTCCATAATGTGTAACTGCAGAAAGGAATATCTATACTCATTGAAGATTGTGGCCTAATCATACAGCTGGTACCAAGGTGGGAGTGAGGCAGATGTGCCAGTGGCTGTGGCTGCAGGAAGAGTTCTGTGGTGGCTGGCTGCATGGCAGAGGTGGTGCAGGTGGTGGTGAGGACACCAGGCCGATATTGGATTTTGAAAAAGAATTAAAGTCAAAATTTCTCTATCCTGAAGCATTGTTAGATTTTATTGTTATTAAATTTGGGGAAGAGTTTCAATTTTTTAAATGCGAAAACAGACTTAAAATCTGTGGCTCTAAAATTAAATGATTTGTTTATTTAAAATTTAGAAAAGTGTTAGTAATGAAATTTGAAGCGTAAATTTCATTGAATCATGGAAAGTGGAAACACTACAATGAGGTTCTTGTGAGGGATTTAATATTTGCTTTTAATTTATATTTGTATATATAATATTTGTTGCTGCAGTGTAGAAGTTATTAAATATTTTCTTTTGGCTCTGCTCACTGCTTGGGAGTAGAGTGAAAGGCAATGTATGCCATTGTGCCAAGGAATGTAGTTGCGGCTGAAAGTGTGTGGGCTTCCAAATCAAATCCCAGCTCTTCTGCTTACCAGAGATGGAACTTTGGGAAAGTGATCTGACCTCACTGAATAGAATGGAGACAATAATAATCTTCATAGGATTGTTGTGATTGAGTGAGAATCAAGTGTAAGTAAACTCAATATTTATTTACACCATTCCACATATATATATTTTTTCTTTTTTCTGACTGGTAAGGGGATCACAACCCTCTGCTCTGCATGGCATTGTGTGCGCCATGCCCAACCAGCGAGCGCACCGGCCGTCCCTGTATAGGATCCGAGTGCCGCACTCTCTCTGCCGAGTGAGCCATGGGGTCAGACTTCCACCATCCCATATTCTACCCACATTACCTCTAGCATGTTGTATCTTAAATTTAAATATTAGTAATCACTTCTTCTGTGTTTGAACTGGAAGAAATTTTAAAAGTTCCTTATTCAGAACTCTTCCTTCTCTTTTATTTTTAATTTGGCTGTCTGCTAAAATTGTGTTCAGGGGTCTTTTCAGAAGTTCTACCATATTGTTCAACATCTCTTCTTAATTTAAATCAGTTTTCTTTTTTATTCCATGGAAATGAAGTTCAGTGCTTAATTCTGTGATCTTGTTTCCATTTTTCTATAAATCTTTAATGTTGTTTTTCTGTAATCTTATTGAAATATGGAATCCAAAATTGATAATTTGGATAAAATTCTGTAGTTGGTGTCTGGAAAATTTAATATAGAATAGTTAAATCAAATTCATACCAATGAACACCATTATATTGCTTTTTAAACAATATATTGTTGAATTACATTTAATTGAGGTTTATTAATATCTTCTAATTACTCTTTGATTTTGTCGGTTACAGTCTTCATTCTATATTTTTCCTCTTTAATTTTTGTCCTAGTTGACTTTTATATCACATAAAGAGCAGAGTGGTGGCAAAGTACTTTTCACCACCAGTGTTTGTGTGTCTATTTTATCCTTTGCCAAATAGATTTTTAAAAAATGATAAAAGTGATATCTCAGAAGCAGCATAGCCATCTGAGTTTTCTTTTTGTTGTTGTTGTCTTTTTCGTGACCGGCACTCAGCCAGTGAGTGCACCGGCCAGTCCTATATAAGATCCGAACCCTCTGTGGGAGCGTCGCTGCGTGCCCAAGCACTGCACTCTCCTGAGTGCGCCACGGGGCCGGCCCCCATCTGAGTTTTCTTAATGAAAAGTATATCTTAGCTATCTTGCTTAATTCCTATTGAAAACTAAAAGAACTTTTTGATTTTCTTGCCATTTGAGAATAGAAATAGAGAAGGTGTATTAATGATGTTTGCATATATTTTTCAGGCAAAATGTTTAATTCAGGCATTGTGGTCAAGTCCTAGGAAACTGCTTGCAGTACTTTAAAGAGGTTACACATAGACTGTTAAAATCTGTTGGTGCTAAGTAAGATTCCAAAATACTTGCCATAAAAGTAGTTGAGTTAGGGAAACTGACTAAAGCAGTATAGATGATTATTGGAAAAATACCAAAAGTAAAATTTCTGTTAAACATGAGAATATATGAAAAACTGCACATATTGGTTTCCATATGATGGACCGTATTAGTCTGTTCCTGTTGCTTATAACAAAATACGTGGAACTGGGTAGTTTGTAAGAAAATGAAATTTATTGCTTAGAATAAATTTATTGCTTACAATAAATTACAGTTTCTGAGGTTGGGAAGTCCAAAGTCCAGGGAACACAGCTGGTAAAGGTCCTTGGTGATGGCCGTGGTGATGGCATGGTGTCACATTGCAAAAGTGGTGGAGCAGAGAGGTAGACTCTCTTGTTTTAAAGCCCTAAGAACCCCACCCCTGACCACCGTTATTAATCCATTCACTACGGCATGGTCCCACAATCCAATCACCTCTTCAAGGCTCCACCCTTCAGTCACCATAACAGGATTTTCTACCCTCCTAACAGTCACAGTTGAGGGCCAAGTTTCTAATACATAAAACTTTGGGGACACAATTCAAGCTTCAGTGAGTTTTGGGGGGATATAATTCAATCTATTACATGGACTATATGCAATGTATCAAGATTTAAAAAATTTTTATCCTATGTATTTTGGCAAAAAGTAGTTTTAGTCAGGGTTCTCCAGAGAGACAGAATCAATAGGATATGTTATAAATATATGAGAGGGATTTTATTAGGGGAATTGGCTCATGCGATTGTGAAGAGAAGTCCCATGATGCACTGTGTACAAACTGGATACTGGTAGCATGGCTCAGGCCAAGTTTGAAGGCCTCAAAACTAGGGAAGCTGATGGTGTTCTTGGTGTAGGTCCTGGAACCCCAAAGCTGAAGAGTCTCGAGCTCTGATGTATATGGACAGGAGAGCAGAGTGTATCCCAGCTCCAGTGGATAGAGGGAGATTTGCCTTTTTTCTCCATTTTTTGTTCTGTCTGGGCCCTCAGCTGATTGGATGGCTCCTGCCCATGTCGAGGGTGGATTTTTCCCACCCAGTTCACTCAGCCTCTCATGCTAATTTCTTCTGGTAACAGCCTCATGGACACACCTAAACAAGTTGCTTTACCAGGTTTCTCGGCATTCCTTAATCCAATCAAGTTGACACCTAGAATTAACCTTCATACGTAAGTTATGCTAGATCAGTGTCGTTCATGAATGGAACATTCCTGATTTGAAGTATTTTTGTGAGCTATCCAAAGTTTTCAAGAAATGTAGTCATTTTGGTAATGTAAAGCACAGATTTGAATTCCAAGCCTTGATGCTGGTATGCTTGAGTAAGTCAGTAAACTCATTACTGGGGAGTTGAGCAAAGGACATCAAGAAGAAAGAGATAGAGAACTTGCTCATACAATACTGATTTTAACTCTGGGAGGAAAGGAGAAGAGAGTGGGTGGGATGTCTATGCTACTTGCTCCCTCCTTCATTGTAGGGAGGGTGATTAATATTGAGGGGAGGGGATGTTTGTTTGGTAGAGATGAAACAGTGAAGACTTAAGGTATAGGCTACTGGTGCAGATGGTTGAGAGTGAAAATGGCAGGTTTGGTGGCTGAAAAGACCTGAGGGGCCAGCAGCAGGATGTATCCCAAATGCCTTTCTGGGAGAAAGAGTCAGGGGCTTTGGGGAATTGACTGAAGACTGTCTAGAATATTAGCCTCTGCATCTGTTTGAAGTTCTGTTCTATGATTTTTACATTTAAGGGGCCACTGAAATTTCTCAGTTATACCTTACAACACCTAAAGGAGAAATTTTATGCCCTAGTGCTGTTCTTTGATTTGAGAGTTTGCTATGGTCTCTAGACGGCTCCATTTAGAACTTTAAGGGCCTAGTTTATTTTAGTTATGTGATATAAATGTTGAACAACAGCAATGAATTCATGCAACTAACTGAAGCATCTTAGTCACTTTAAATTATCAATGTAAGACAAAACATATCATTAAATACTTTCAAATGCCAGTTCACATAGTTTCAGGTTAATGCAGACTTATTAAAAGTAAATGTTCATGTAAAACAAAGCTGGGTTTGAATTCAAACTCCACCACTTGGTAACTGTATGACCTGGGTATGTTACTGTGTGCTTCAGTTTCACAACCTGTAAAATAGAAATGATAATAATATGTACCTCGTAGAAAAAATGTATGAGATAATACTTGTAATATGCTTATAATTATTAATGTAGTGCTTGAGATTTACCAAGGGCTCAATAAATGTTAGCTATGTAACTTTAAATATATGAGCCTAGCTCTACTGTCTTTGCAGTGTTTTTTTGAGTTTTTATTTCTAATAATATAAGTGCAAAATACCTGGCATCATGTAGGCTAGGAACGGTAATTGTTTGATATTTAGCAAATTGAAAGTAACTCAGAAAATCTTAATGGTCCAGTATGTGTGGCTAGCAGATTTATGACTAGTTTCACAGTGCATTGATGGCAAGAGTTATTAATTTGGAGATTCTGCAGGACATGGAAGAGGAGGAAGAAGCCTAAAAGTAAATTACCCTGGCATCAAGCTACTGATGAGCGTAATTTGTTGAATTTTCTTGGTCCGAGAGTCATTACACGGCCGCAGAAGCAATAATCTGCAGAGTATACTAAATAATTTATGTCAAGGGGAAAAAAAAGCACAACAGCTATGAAGCAAAAACACAGAAATTAAAGAGGGCATCAAAGATCCCTGTGACCCTCATATCTCCAACTGCTTTAATTTCGGCTGCTTTTCTAGCTTGGGATGATGATATTAAAGACAAGCCTGGTGATCCTAGCTCTAGTAGCTAATGATGCTCTAAGTTTGTTTATTCAGAAGCATGGATATAGAATATATAGCATTTTTAAGGGAACAATTTAAAAACATTTTGATCAATACAGTAATTTATTTAAATTTCATTCAGTAAAAAATTTTTATTAAGATAATAAGTTTATTAAGGTATAAGCCTATTATAAATGAAAATTATGTTTTTTGAGATTTCACACTCTAATGGTCCAGGTTTGCAAAAGATTATTCATCTGTTTAAAATGTATTTTTTTACTTTGGTTGCTGGTTCCTGATTGGGCTAAGGAGGGATTTCAGGCGGACAGGTAAAGAATGACCTAGCAGCCTGGATGTATGGGCTTCACTGTCCCTTCAATGTTTGGTAAACATAATAATGGGAAAGTACTTATTATAAACCATTTTTTCCCCATGTTTGTCAAATTGAGTTTCATGACTTCTTTTTGGGAAAGCTTTAAAATTTTGTTTTTATATTGATTATGTTCTTTAAAACTGTATAAGAATGATCAGCATATTCTATTTAGATTAGATATCAAAAAGTAGTAAGGGAAAAATAAAAAATAACAAAAAGAAAAAAAGCAAGGGAAGAAAATGTCAGTTTTCTTCATCTTTGTTTTTATCTAAAAAAAAGGAAGAAGTTATACTTCACTAATATTTATTATATATATTTAAGTACTAAATACATATGATTTATAAATAAGTAGGTATATATTGGTGTGTCTTCACACTTTTTTTCCCCTAATAGGACTGTATGATTTAAAAAGCATGGAAACCATTTATGTAAATAACTACTGTATAACTGAACTTGCCATACAATTTCAGTGGTCACTTTTTCTTTTGGTTTTGTGTTGAGAGAATACCATATTACATATGCATTGTTGTATGCAGTAGGTTTTGCAGGGGCTTGAAAAGAATGAAGTGTGAGAGTTGAGTCATTACACGTGGTAGAATAGGCTTGCCAAACTGTAAGAATATGTTGTTCTTGTATCACTTGGGTATATTTTGGGGATTCTATCTTAATTTTTATAAGCTACAAAGCAACTTGTTATTGTTATTTAGAGGAATGTAGTAGTATGTCTTCAGTGTAGATATTTTGATTACAGCAGTGATTGATTTGATACCCATTCAGTGCAGATTTAAATAACTCCTGTGATGCTAACCCGATATTCAAGTGAAAAAGACACTTTAAGGAATCAACAAGTGACATCTCATGATAACTGATGTTCAAAGAATGTTTACAGACAAAAGCTTACTTAAATATAAGATTTGATTGTCTTGAACAGTAAACAGAACCTGGAAGTTATGAATTCCATATTGTACAATGTACCTTTGTGAACAGACATTTTCTGTGTCATTGAATTATATTTGTAGCGTGGATGTCAAAATACAGAAAAAATTTAAATGTAGGACCAGACCTGAAGCTCTTCTGTTAAACATAACGTCAGTCATTTAGTTTTAGCAAAATAACATCATCTTTCAAATGGGATTAATGTCTTTAGATTAATGTCTTAATAGTTTGGTAGTTTTGTCAGAATTTAATTTATAATTTTCTCTTGATTCTATAATAGTTTTCTAAGATCTGCAAGCCTAAGTAGTTTACTTGCATGTATATATTTAAGTACTGTTATACAAATAACTTAACACTTGGACCAAGGGAGAATTTTTTTTCTCTAGAAAAGAGTTCTGAACATTTCTTAAGTTTCAGAAACAGTGAATTAAAATGCGTGGTTACACTTCCAAACCTTTGAAATCCATTCTGTTTCCTGACTTCTCATTTATCTACATTATTACAAATATGATAATTTTTTATGTTAATTGTGGGTCACAGTACTTAAACTGGGGCTCAGTATTATCTCTATGAGAAATGTTGATTGAATTTATGATTTTAAGCTGAAATTACTACTTTATGATTGATATTGACATTGTATAGATACTGAATAATCACTTAGTTTTTTAGAGTGAAATGAACACTAAACAAAAAACATGGCCTCAAGGACATTTTATATAGCCATTTGAAGGTCAGTTCAATCTTAACAAAAAAATATGATTGATAATAATATAAGATAAATTAGTGATCTCCTTAAGTTAAAAAAAGAGAAGATGTATTTTCCATTTTAAGAGGAATAACTTTCACCATTCTGTGAGAATGAATCAGTAACAGCTGAAGATCTGATATTTGAATGTAGCAGGGTTGGAACACTTTCAAAGTAGAAATCTAGCCAATTTTCAAGAAAAATCACAATGTTTCGGTTTTGAACTTTAATGTATTTGGAACATATGCAGTAGAACATTTTCTTCTTGCTGTCTTCTGCCAGACTAATTATGAATGCCACATTAATTTTTCCCTTATGTTTGGGAAGCTCAAGTAAGTATATGGCAGAATAAAGAATTTCTTGATTCATGTGCACCAGTTTTAATGGTGGGATCAAGATGAGCGGTATTTAAGAAAGATTTTGTAGTTTGCTCTTAAAGGAATTATATGCAAAAATGAAAATATTTCATTCACTTAAAATTGTTTACTGAGTATGTACTATATGCCAGGCTCTATTATTAAACCTGAGTGATATAGTGGTGAACACGACAGATACAGCCTCTGCCCTCAGAGAGCTTATATTCTAAAGGGTTGGTGGTGGGAGATGATAGGGATTTCAGATTCATAAATGTCCTGTAGAAAATAAAATGCATAATGAGATAGTGTACCTTAGCTGAGATTGGAATGTTATCAACATCTGCGAAGAGAGAAGTCTAGATTTGTTTAGTAGTCCCTGAAGTTGGAAAGGCTTGGCATATTCCTAGAATAGGTTAGTGTGGAAGGAGCATAGTGATTGTGGGTGATAGGGGCTGAAGTGAGCGAGCTAGAAACCAGATTAAATGAGCCTTTTAGACAATGTAAGGAGTTTTGATTTTACTCTAATTATAATGGGGAGTCCTTAGTAGGCTTAAAGTGGGAATGTTGAGTGATTTGACTTTTTTAAGTAAGATCACTCTGGTGGCTATAAGTAGAAGGTACTGAAAGAGGGTGGGAGTGGAAGCAGCAAGGCAGGTAGGAGCTATTCCAGCATCTAGTCGAAAGATGATAAGTGGCTTCTATTAGGGAGATGGAGTGGGGCTAGTGAAGAGTGACTGGAGTGGAGGTGTGTTCCTATGCTATGCTGATTGCACTTGCTGATAGATTGCATGTTTTTTAAAAAATTTTTATTGAATCAAAATTGATTATACATATTTTTGGAGTTCAACATTGAGATATGTTGCCAAATCAATATTACTAGCATATATATTGTTACGAATCGTAATTATTCTTTAGGCCCCTTGTCCGATCTCTCCCCATTCCCATCTCCCTCCCCCCTCTAACACCCTAGATTTCTTCTCTCCTTCTGAAAGAATAATGGTTACTCTGTTGATTTGTTGCCTAGATGATCTGTCCAATGCTGAGAGGTGTGATCAGGTCCCCCAGTATTATTGTAGAGCAGATGCTTCTTCTGTCACTCTGAAATGGACTTTGTGGAGAGAGACATCCTCTTCTTTTCTTTATCTCTGCTGGTGACTCTCCTTGTGCCAATGCACTACAGTGGCTGGCGGACCATCTGTGTGGTGGTTGTGGTGACTAGCCACTTTCACAGCAGCCATGGTTATTGTGGTGTCTGTGGTGGGCCACCCACATGGAGGTGACATTTTTGGCATGCTCCTTGGTGCTGGTGGTGTGCCTGGTTGTGGGGAGTGTCTGGTCCCTGGATCCGTGCCTTAGGTCCCCAGGCAGGCCCCAAGGCACAGGTGTGGTGTTCCAGGTAGTGGGAGGGTGGTCAGGTCCCTGGCTACATGCCTTGGTCCCTGGGTGAGCCCTGAGGTGCTGGTGCAGTGTGCCCGGTTCTGAGAGGGGGGTCTGGTCCCCTTCTCCATCCCTCAGGTCCCCAGGCGGGCCCCAAGGTGCTGGCATGGTGTGCCAGGTTGTGTGTGGGGGGGTCCAGTCCCCTTCTCCATGCCTAGGGTCCCTGACAGGCCCCGAGGCACTGTCATGGTGTGCCTGGTTGTGGGAGTGGGGTCTGGTCCCCTTCTCCATCCCTTGGGTCCCCGGGTGGGCCCCGAGGTGCTGGCATTGTTTTCCTGGTTGTGGGAGGGGGTTCTCTGGTCCCTGGCTCCATGCCCCAGCCCCCAGGCAGGGCCCCGAGGTGCTGGTGGTGTGCCTGATTGTGGGCAGGGGGTCCGTTCCCCTTTTCCATGTCTCGAGACTCTGGGCAGGCCCCAAGGCACTGGAGTGCTGTGCCTGGTTGTGTGAGAAGGGTCGGGTCCAATTCTTCATGACTTGGGCCCTGAGGTGCTGGCATGGTGTGCCTGGTTGTGGGATGGGGGTCCTGTCCCTGGCTCCAAGCCTCAGGTCCCTGGGTGGGCCTCAAGGCGCTGGTGCGGTGTGTCTGGTTGTGGGAGGGGGTTTTGGTCCCCAGCTGCATGTCCTGGGCCCCTGGGTGGGCCCCAAGGCACTGGCAGTATGCCTGGATATGGGAGTGGAGGCTGGTCCCCAGCTCCATGCCTCATGTCTCTGGTGGGCCCCAAGGTTCTGGTGGTATGCCTGGGCTGGAACTAATTTTTTGTCCTTTGCTTACTTCTAAAATGGGGGAACTTCCTTTGGGAACCAGTACTTGAGCTGTGTGCTTGAGTTAAATTGCTGCTTTGCTGCTGTTTCCTTAGGAAAGGCCTTTCGTGCAGCTCAGGGTTTGATAGTTGACTTTATAGGTACTTCTGGCTCTCCAGAGACCTGGTTCACCTGGGTTGTGTAGAAACTGACCTGGGCCTGAGTTTTTTCATGAAACTGCAACCTATGCAATTCTGTATTCCTGACCAGTCTCCTCTGAGTGGTCCTGCACTGATTGGGGGGCGGATCGGCTGCCCTTACTGTGTCTCAGTGTTCTCCAGGTAGGCCTGTTTCCCCCACCACCTGTGCTCCAAACACTTCCCACGGGACTGGCTGGTCCCTTGAGATGACTCACTGGCCTTTTAGAGCTAGTTGTGGCTCCTCACTCCTGTGTGTGTCCATGGGAACACTATTAGTGGTCTTGCTGTCCTGGGGACACCAAGGCTCTCTTCTCCCCTGCCGCCTCCAAGTAACTCCATCTGAAGGGCACAGCTGCAGCTTCTGCCAGCTCCTGCTCCACACGCCTGCTCAGCAGTTCCAGCCTTAAAGCGGCCGTGGCTGGAAACATGGCTGGAAACACTCAGAGTGGTTTTTTCTTTCTCTCATCATAGTTTCTCCTGCCTTCATGAACTTTGTAGGTCTCTCCTCCTCTTCCCCTGAGCTCAAACAGCCCCAGCTTGCCTGATGTTACTTTTTTACAGTTGTAAATTGGTTGATTTGTGGGAGACAGTGATGTTAGGGACCATCTATTCCACTATCTTGATTGGAACTCTCTCACATTGCATGTTTTTATACTTAAGCATCTGGGATTCTGAAAATTAAATTCTTTGGAACATCATAGTGTGGTGTGGACTCTGCAAATCTTGATAATGTCAAATATTACTAAAAAAACTTTAAAAAAATGTTTAGGGAAGACAGCGTATCTCCTTTTGCTTCTCTTTGCTATATGGCGTAAAGTATACTCTGTTTGGAAAAAAGTTCAGTGAGTAACTTCAAGTTCTTCCAGATTGCTCTAATTACCCTACTTTAAAACTTATACTACATAAGGATATGAGAAAAATAAAGCCCCTTTAAATATGTAGTTGAAAGTTTAGTTATTTTTAATGAGGAAAAGAATTAATTACTACATGATGTAAATAAAATTTATGTGTTTAACTTTTTGGTTTTATTTAATTAGTATATTTATTGGAATTTTTTTTTCCTAGTCATATTGTCCTAATGCTTGCAGATGATATGGCATGCAATCCTAGAAATCCTAAACCAGCTACAGTGTTTAGTCACAAGAATATGGAATTAAATGTGTATGGAGATGATGTGGAAGTGGATTATAGAAGCTATGAGGTAAATTGTTTAATCTAGCAACATTTCTGAAATGTCATTGTTACTTTTAAACTCTAAAATAGTGATAGAATAAAATTCTTATTGTTTTTCTTTAAAATTAGTACATAATTGTCACTGAAGCCTTGATATAACTCTGTGTCTGGAGTTTGTATTAAAGAAACAGTATATGAGTAAAACTGTTAAACATGAATACTTCATACATGTATCTAAGATAGAAAAACTTTATACTGGTTTCTATGTTAGAGTATTTTAATGATATTTCATGTATCAACTTTCTTTTACAGTAAGTGTATTGTTTGTTTTCCACATTGATCTAAAATTTTAAGTTTAGTATTTTTAGTAAATAATTGTGGAAAAATTATAATGACTAACAAAAACCTGTATTTCATATGCTTCCAGTGTTTTTATATGCTTTGAAACTTCATTTTAAATTTAATAGATTGTGAATATGTTTAAAATTTAAAGACTTCCTTCATGAATCTTCCTGGATATTCCCTCCCCTTTTACCAAGACTACCAATAATGAGACACAACTTCCTGTGTTCCTAGACCTCTTGAAGCAATTTTAAAAGCATATCTATTTCCTCCTAGGCCGTAAGTTCCTTGAGGACATGTCTTATATCTTATGTATCTTATACATACATAGCAAGTACCTATAGCCTGTTGTAGGCACTCAGAAATGTTCAATGAATTAAATGTGTATGAATGTTTGACTTTTTACTTGTTTATTTAGTCATCTTAAAATGTAGTCCAAATTTTTCCCTTCCTTGTTAGCCAACAAGAAGTCCTATTAAAAGTTAGCATTTTGCCGTCTTCTGGGAAAAATGTAAATTAAACAGCTTATGTGTATGCATGCATACACATGTATCCTTACACATTATCCAGGGAAAAGTCGAACAAGAAAGCTGGATATGTATAATATATGACTTAGCTTTTAACTTAAATTAGTATTTTACTCTCTGTCATTTTAAATGTGTCTTCAGAGAATTCCAGAGGGCTAGAAATTCCAGATTGGGAAGTCTGGTTGAAAGTGTTATGAATTTTTAACATGTTAAAGATACCCCTAATGGAATCTAAGTAACAAAATGCATTCAAAAACTAAAAATGCATAATTTGGGGGGATTATTTATGGAACTGTTCTCTTTCATGGTTAATCTATGATTGACTAAATAGTTATGCAGATTAGCTGTGATAATGTAGCTGAATTTATTTACAATTCTTATGTTTTGTACCTTCCCAAAGAATTGCCAGTGCAGACAAATTAATAATGTTTAACCTATAGGGTAATTTTTAAAGGCAATACTTTGCATAGCATTTGAAGTTTTAAATTTAGAATTAACTTATTTTTCTCCAAAGTAGATTTTCTCTGTTAGTTTTTAGCATTTTTTTTACAGAAGCAAAATTACTTGATGGTATATATTTAAATGAATATGTTTTAATTGAGTTAAAATTATTGTGTTTCATTTTCAGTTTATGCTGAGTAATACATAGAGAAAGAAGAAAGAATGTTTTTGAAAGTAAAAAATAATTTGTTAAGTTTCCCCAGGTTCTATTTAATCTGATTTCTCTTATTTTTTTTCAGGTAACTGTGGAGAATTTCTTACGGGTATTAACTGGAAGGATCCCACCTAGTACTCCTAGGTCAAAACGTCTTCTTTCTGATGATAGGAGCAATATTCTTATTTATATGACAGGTAATTTCAGAATTCAGAGATTTCATAGTAGAATATATTAAAACTTTTCAAAAAGAAATCTAAATGGAAAGAAATTTAAACACATTAAATGATTTTTGGTAAAATATAGTAGTTTATTTGTCATGTAGTTCTGTTTTCCCATGTTACAGAACTTCTTGAAGTGATAGTTGAAAACAGTATAACATTTTCTTCTGTTCCTTATTTTCTTATCTCTATTTTTTTTAACTGTAGGCCTGGTAAAATTTATCACCTTTTACTTAGTATCCTGTTATAGTATCCCTCTCTTCAATTTTGTTTGCCTGTTAATCATTCTACTAAAGTGTTTAAAAGAAATTGTAAATTTATCCCTCCTCTGCTTAAAACTTTATAATGGTTTCCCAAGGATTGAATCTCAAATGTTAGTGTGCATAAGGATTACCTGCATGCAGATGCTTAGTCTCTTTATCCTAAAATTCTTACTCAGTTTTGATCCAGGGTAGAGTTCTTCAAATTGCATTGTGAGCATACTCCCCACTTATGAGATGTAGTAATCTTTTGACTGTACTTTGAGGAATACTGGAAAGAAAGCTCTGCATAATATAATGTAGTTATAATATATAGTATACAGATTTACATATGTATAACTTATAGTTTAGTTATATTATTATTTACTTAATTTCAGTCTTGGTTCTTATACTGTTTCTAATTCCCTTCCAAGCACTTGACTGTTCTGTCCTTCAGACATTGCTTAAGCTGTTGTTTCTGCTTATGATGCCCTCTTAATCTGCTTTGCCTATCTGATTATTCCTTATCTTTTTAGTGTTAGTTCAGGAGTCACTTCCTTCAGTGATATTCTTTCTAAGCCTATGGTGTCCTATGTCTCCAATTACCTGAGACAAGTGCTAGTTTACACCTGTTGTTCCAGTGTAATTATTAACAGCTCCTCCTCTCTTCTTCAGAAGTGCCTGGTATGAATAAAAGATTTTGTAATTGCCCTACCCAAAGACACTTTTCATCTTCTTGGCTGGTGTGGGTTCTTTTCTTTTTACTCCCATATTAATCTTTAGTTTCTATCATAGCATTTAACTGATTATTACATTCTTGTATGGGTATCTATTGCTATACTATATTCCAAGCTGTCCTTGATTATATGTTTTTCATCTTTTTATCACCAGTGCCTATCTTAAAATAGTATTCAGTAAATATAAATATTGATCAAAATATGTTCACTAAATTTTTCAGAGGGCATTCCGTTCAACCAATGATAAAACAGGCGCAGAATGTTTTTTAGATGTCACATAGCAGGACAGTTAATGACCCTTGCTTGGTGCCTTTTCTTTATCATGTTGCATTTATTTACAACTTTTTAAACTCATTAAGCTTATAAACTTTGTAAATTAACTCAGTAAAGTTAATGAAGTCAGAAAAATTTTTATTTTACTTTATCTGAACATTAAAAGAAAATTTCAAGCTTTTGTGGTAAATGAGATGAAGTATAATTTTGTAGCTTAGTTTTATTTGATGTACTAAACTAAATTATTTAAAAATTTTTCCCCTTGATTCTGTTGGTTATCTTTCAGGATAACTGTAGGCATGGAAGAAATTCTAGTAGTTTAAGACAGTTTAATAAACTGTGACCTCTGAACTGGCTGCCTGCTTTGGAAATAAAGTTTTGTTGGAACACAGTTGCATCTGTTTGTTTACATATTGTCTGTGGCTGCTTTCACACTATAATGGCAGAGTCCAGTAGTTGTGACAGAGACCATATGGCTCACAAACCTAAAACATTTACAGAAAATGGTTGCCAACCTCTGTAAGAGAATAAGAGGGCTGATAATTATGAAAATATGATAATACAGATGATAATAGCTAATATTTTTTGAGACTTACTATATGTAATGCAATATTCTAAATCATTTTGTGAATAACTCATGTCATCCTCAAGCAGCCTGGTGACGTAGGTGCTCATGTTCAGGGCTACCGCATCTGGTGGCTTGTTGCACAAAACATCTGGCCAGGGTTATGTAGGAGCTGAAATCTAGTATGTGTTTACACTTCCTGAGCTGTGTGTCCTACCACAGGTTGTGTCTAATGGGTGGGAGGAATATTTTTTTCCCCTATATAGGCATAGTCACTAACCGTTTTTGAGCTTGCTGAGTTGTATATATCCAGAGGGGGGCACTAAAATAGACAATTTTTTCTACTTTGGTGCCCAGTGGAAGATACCTTTTAAAAATCTGCACAAAAAAGAGCTGTATAAGCAAGTTAATTATGGTATTTTTCATTTTACAGATGAGGAAACTGAGGCATAGAAAGATTAAGTTATTTGCCCAACATAACATAGTAAATGGCATAGCTAGTGTTTGAATCCAGACAGACTAGCTCTAACCTGCATACTAAATGTCACAGTCTCTGGTCAGCTGTCATGGGACTGTTGTGGTCAATTATAGTAAAAACATCAATTTTTAGGTGAGAACTGCCCTTCCTGGTAGTAATAGCATTCTAAGTATACACAGTGAATAGTATACCATGGGATTAGGTAGTCTTAAGCTCTTTTTCTGCCAAAAGTGTTTGCCTGGTGTTTGAAAATTTGTGCATGGAAACTCATTTCTGATATAATAATGGAACCAGTGGAGCCAGCAGAAGAGTATATATGTGGGTTTCTGGGATTGAGTGATAGAAAAACTCTTTACGATATTGTATCTACTATTTTTTGCAGTCTATTATTATTCTCTTTGTAATTGATATAATAGAAAATTAAATTTATTTGTTTTCACAGTACATATTTTAGAGTATAAAATAACAAGTAATTAAAATATTGCAATGAATGAAGTAAATGTGTATATCTGGATGTATGCAGTTTGCATTTTTAAAAAAAGTATCTCATTGATCTTTTTGACTCTTCCTACAAGGACATGGTGGAAATGGTTTCTTGAAATTTCAAGATTCTGAAGAAATTACCAACATAGAACTTGCAGATGCTTTTGAACAAATGTGGCAGAAAAGGCGGTAATTAGCAATTGACTTCTTTTCATAATATGTTAATACCTAATTTTTCCATGGTTAGTAGATTTGTAGTTTTTATTTTATTATATAAGATTTTAACTTATACTCAAAAATTCGGGTTATTAGATAACATAAAAAAAGTTAACCTTTTAAGATCACATTTCTTATTATTTAGCATCCTTTCTGGAGGAATTAAAAGTCTCTCCAGCCAAGTTCCCTATTATTAATGGAGATTATGAACATCTGTTTATTTTCCAAATTGTACCTGTTCTTAACTTTCTAGCACATTCTCTGGCCCCTGCTGTGATAGCAATATATTACTTCTTCTTTGGAAAAACATTGCTGAAATTATGATTAGCATAAAATTTGTAACTTGACTCACATTCACAGTGTTATATTGTTCGTATCCTTTGTAAGCATCCCTTTAGTTGGAATTTGTCATATGTATGAACTTAAGTGAATTTAAAGTTCAATAGCACTGCTTTTAACTGGATTACTCTCAGTAAACACTATGGGTTACCTTCTACACGTATGGCACAAAGGGGAATGTGATGCTTATTCTGCCTTCAAGTGTTTAAAATCTAGTGGAAAAGAGAAATAGGTGCACCACTGTGCTACAAAATAAATATTATAAATGTGGAAATATAAGCATAAGCAGAATGTATGGAAGTATTAAGGAGAAAGCTTTTACTAGGGAGTGGTTATGTCTTATTCATAGCTTATGTTTATTGAATGCATACTAGATGCTAGATACTGTTTTATATGTGTTGTCTCATCTGATTTTAACATAGCAACTCTATGAAGTAGATACTATGATTCCCGTTTTTACAAATGAGTAAACTGAAGTGCAGATAGATTAAGTAACTTGCCAAACTTTACATAGCCAGTAATGCCAGAGCTAGGATTTATGCCCAAGTGGTCTGTTCCCAGAGCTCACGCTCTTAATTGTTTTTCTGTACTGCATCTCATAACTTTAGATGTTTCTGATCCTTAGGGGCCTCCACAGATTTTTGTCTCAGAATAAGTGTGTCATATTAATTGTGCCTTCCATCACCCTCTTAGCCATTATGGTTCAAGATTTTACACTTTGTTTTCTAGGGGCAGTGTTAGCTGTTTACCTAGACCCAGAAAACATATCTCATTCCTACTTTTACCTTCACCAGCTAGCCAGATTATTGTAAAATAGAGATCTGATTATGTTATTCTTTCACTTAAAAACAAAACAAGTTTTGGTGGCTTCCTTAATCTTATAGGATGAGATCCAGACTTCATATGGGATCCTTTACAAATTGACCCTACCCGACCTTTTGAAATGAATTTCTCTCCATTCTCCGAAATTTACTCTAAATCTTAGCCACATAGAACTATTCCCAAACATTTGTACTTTTTCAGATTAGATGCTTTTTCCTCTGCTGGAATGGGCTCTTCCTTTCTCTGTTAGATAAAATAGCTCTCACCAGGCATCACCTTTCTCTGACTTGCTTTTCTTTGTAGTTCCCTCTATTGCTTTCTCATTGCTCATAGAGCAATTTGACTTTGTTAGTCTCTAAGCTCTAGAAGGGCAGGGTTCGTTGTATCCCCAGCACAGTGACATTGTAGGCTCTCAATATATACTTGTAATATTTATCACATTCCAATTTACTTATTTATTTATGTGTCTTCCTTCCAGTTAAATTTTAAGCTGTTTGAGTATAGTTTCTAAGTCATATACACATGCATGTGTGTGTGTGTGTGTGTTTCTGAACCTACCTTAGTTTCTAGGACAGTGTGGGTGCCAAATAAGTGTTTGTTGAATTGAATATTCATTTGGATTCTGAATCATGTGGCATAGACAAAGGAGGGGGAAAGAATTCGGGCAGCTTCTTTGTGGCACAACCACAACTCCCTGTTGGGGTGGTTTCCTTGGACAGAATTATACCTGTAGCTCTTCTAATGTTAAATTTCTATTGGAAACTCTACTGAAAACTCCAAATTTTTAGCTAAGGAAATGACTAAAATATGTTTTAAACATCTTATGTTAAGGAAATATAGAAATATTACTCATTGTATGGTTAACAGCATGATTCATGTTAAAGATATTATCACTTTTCTTTCAGTTACAATGAGCTACTCTTTATTATTGATACTTGTCAAGGAGCATCCATGTATGAGCGATTTTATTCACCTAACATAATGGCTCTAGCTAGTAGCCAAGTGGGAGAAGATTCCCTCTCGGTAGGTGTGTTTTCCCCATTTGTGAACTGCAGTGTCTTTGGAATGTACAGTTATTTCTGAAGTCACGTATATGTTTTATGAATGTATTTGTTATTTCTTATTCTTAAATTTTGATATATTTTAAACATTTTGTTATCATCATGATATTAGATCTATACTTCTTTTTTTTCTTTTTATAGCATCAACCTGATCCTGCAATTGGAGTCCATCTTATGGATAGATACACATTTTATGTCTTGGAATTTTTGGAAGAAATTAATCCAGCTAGCCAAACTAATATGAATGACCTTGTAAGTATTGGCTTGATATGATTATAGCACATAGATATGCTAATCTTAATGTAATAAATGAAGTTTATTATTCTCTGTACTCCTAGGGAATACTGTTTCATATGTTGAATTATGGCCTTTTAAACTGTTTTGAATCTACTTTTATTTTAGTATCTTTCTTTACTACAAGAGGCCTAAAGCTTTAGCTATTCCCCCATCTATGACTGAGGTACTTTCCTGTTTTAATTCATTTGCTTGTTCTCTTTTCCCTATCAGAAATGTACTTTTTTAAAGATTCACCTTTTGAAATTCTACCTATTTTTCAGGGCTCCTCCAGGAAGTCTTCCCAAATTCTTTCCTGTTGGAGTTTATCTTATCTTTTTAGAGCCTCCATAAAACTTTGTCTTTTGTAACACTTATTACAGTCTGTCTTTTATTTTCCTTACTACTTGAGTATAAGTCTTTCCCATTTAATAGGAATCTCCTTGAACAGAGGGACTTTTTCTTACATATTTTTGTGTGCCTACAACTTCTAGTATAGTCTTTTGACATGGCTTGTTGAATTTAGTAAAAAAAATTATTTCTGAGTTTTCTGTGCTGATTGTATCTTCTAAATTAAATCTAACTTGAAATTGCTATTGAAAGTAAGTATAATAAAATTTTGAGACAATTCTATACTGGATAATTACTGTGTGTCGATGATGTTCACTCTTTTTTCCATTAATTTATATCTTGTTCATTCATTCATAAATATTTCTTGAATGTTTGCTAAGTGCCATGCACTGGCTATACCATTAAGAAAGGGACGGGCACTGTTCCTGCCTTCATGGAGCTTAGGAATGAAGGGAAGTCTGAATACACTCTTCAGCCAAGAATCTTTGCATTGATCTCTTTTACTATACAGAGACCTTTTAGGTAAGCATACATTTGTTATAGGGGTTCTACTGCAAAATTCTGGAAACCACTGCTATAGGTCAAATTTGATAGAACTACTTACTACATTTTGAAGATTGTATATTTTGATGATTATTAAATCTTGATATCAATGTGAATATTAAAACAAAACTTGTGTAATGCTGCTTTAACTGTAAGATTATAGTCCCCTAAATTCCAATAAAAAGTTTACTCTCATTTTTGGATTGTACATTGTATATTTTATGTAATGAATGACATGCTGCCTCATAAGTTTAAAAAATATGTATCTCACACTCTAAATGTTCTTACTTCTTCCATTGAAATTATACGTGAAAAAACTGAGGAAACATGTTTTTTATTGCTCACAATTGTTAGTTTTTAATAAACATTCCTCACTGATACCTCATCTTGGCCCCCCACATCCCTTTTTAAAATTTAATGATAACTATTTTAATCTTACTCAATAAAAATGATCCATTTTCTTGCAGTTTACTAATACAGTTATTTTACACATCTCTAGACCAATAGTGTAATAATACTTATTTTCTATTGGATTATGTGTACATAGTAAAATTTGCTGCGTATCAGCTGTAGTCATAGTACTATATTCGGTGCTTCAGGAGCAGCAGAATTAGAAGACATGGTGCTTAGCTCATTAAAAATTTATGGTGTCATTGGTAATAGTTGAAGGGAACATTTGTAGCTTGTTACCTGTTATATGAAGTCTCTGAATCCTCTAGCAAATGTTCTTTCCTCTGTGAATGTATAACTCTTGTCTTATACCTTTACTATATTTTTAGTATTGCACTTATTGTTTATATTTGTGATGTTCCCTCCAGGCTTTGAGCTTCTTAAGAGGTGTAAGGTCTATCTTTATGTATCACAGAACTTAATTATAATACCTGATGTATTTGTAGATGCTCATTAAATATTTACTGCATGAATGGAAGGATATGACAATAATGCACATTTGTATGGTTTCTTTAAACATAGTGGAATAATTAACATTTTTTTCTTAAAAGAGGTAAGTATTTAGGTTTGAAGGAAGAGAAGAAGTTTAGCATATTCTAGGGACATGGAATACCTGCAGAGGCCCAGAAGTTGAAATAACAGATGATCCTTGTCTTTGATAATAAACATATGGCCTGGCTATAGTTGGACGTTCTGGAAGATGATTACTGAAAATTAAATTGAGTAATGCGGGACCTGAGGGTCATTGTGTTGCATTGTGTGAATGTTTGATATGACAAAGCTTCTTGAAGAAGGATCCTTCATAATAAGTGGAAGTATGTTTGTTTACCAGCAAAGAAGAAGATAGTGCTATTCAGTGTTTTCCAAGCCCTTTTGACTATGTTTTTTCTGTTTTCTTCTGTTGGTACTTAATAATACCCATCAAGTTGCTCACACAAACTGCCCAAGAGGACTTCAACATGCCTGGGACTTCAATCTTATCTCTGCTTATTTTATCACTTACTGTGTTTCTTCAGCCTTTCATCTGTTGTGTCCTTCCTGTTTGGCGTTTTACTTTTTTTCCCTCTCTGCTTCTTAATTTATATCGTGATCTCCTTTGTGTTTACTTGTACTGCTTTCCTGAACAGGGCAGGCAAGGACTGTTAGCGATGTGATGTTAGGTAAATTACTTAATCCCTTTTGAGCCTTAGTTTGAAGTGGAGATATAACTTGTATATACCTCAGAGTTACTGGTAGGCTTAAATAAGAATATCTGCAAATTACTCAGCACAGTGTTGGAACACTATGTTTCATAAATTGTAGCTGCTCTGCTCTTCCCCACCTCGCTCCCTTCATGATGGTGATTACCTATGCAGATAGTCTTGTTTCCACAGGAGGGCAGGTGCTGTGGGCCTGGGCCCTTACTGGCAGGCCTGTAATTGTTTTCTTCATATATCCTGTGCATCAACCAAACTAGGTTGTTTGCTTTACACGTCTCTGCAACCGCACCTTTATTAGAAATTTCTTATTTCCCATCTGTAAATCCTGCTTTTCCTTCAAGAAATAGCTTAAATGCCACTTTCTCTTTTTTCCATCCTCAAATTATAAGCAGCAGTTTATTTTTGTCTGAAGTGGAACCTGCTATCTTTTTTTTTTGTTATTGTTCTGTTTATTCATCTCTAACTAGACTGAAAAGCCTTAAGGACAGGACCGTGTCTTATCAATCTTTATATCCTCTATGGATGGTAAGAGTGTGAACTGTATGTAATAGACACTTTTTATGTTTTGCTGAGTGAATGGATATGTGTCTGTCCTTGGTAATTCACTGATTTGGAAAGTCAGGGATAAAATTAACACAAAAAGTATTGTGATATCTGTGTAGTGGTGAAGTTGTGGTTTTCAGACTGTATTCTTTGAAACTCTAGAGTGTCTGTGGAGGTGCCTTGCGTTTATTTTCATGACTGATAAACTAAGGAAATTATTTGATTTGTAAAATGGTACCTAGGTACCATTTACAGCAGAGCGCAAGGGGGAGGCTATGCTTCAACTTCCTGCAATCTGGAGCAGCTTCACCTTAATCTTTTTCACATATTGTACCACCATGTAATATTTTATTTGAGTTTAAAGTTCATATAAATCAAGGATCATGATTACAAGATGTTTAAAAACTGCTCTGATAGAGTACTCCACTGAGATGGATATAGATGCAGTAAAAAGCAATTCTGTTGTCACAGTGTTGAGTGTGAGTTCTTGGTGGATCTAAGGGTTCAAAATACACTTTGTAGCATATGATTCAAGAAAGTGAATTTTTTTCCTTTCTATGGCCAGCTGGCTTTTTATCACTGTTCAAATGTTTGTTAAGTTTTTTTAGAATGCCAAGTATTATAATAGGAATGAAACTTTAATCTTTAGAACTAGTAGCTCCTTTAGGTTGCAAGAGCTTAAAAATAAATTATAATCTACTGTATTGTGTCAGTTGTGTCATTAGATTTAATAAAAGTTTGTATATGTATGCATATGTGTATTTTTTGTTTTTTTTTTCCAGTTTCAGGTATGTCCCAAAAGTCTGTGTGTGTCTACTCCTGGACATCGCACTGATCTTTTTCAGAGGAATCCTAAAAATGTCCTGATAACTGATTTCTTTGGAAGTGTACGGAAAGTGGAAATTACAACAGAGACTATTAGTTTGCAACAGGATTCAGAAATCATGGAAAGCGGGTATTCATCTTCAACTATTATTTGAATGGAATATTATAGTCTCACAACTTATAAGTTTTTACGTAGCATTATATTAAGAGATGAAATTTGGTGTTTGTAAGTAAAGTTAATATTTCTACCCAGTCTTTATGTAAAAATCTATGCAAAATCTACAAGTATTAGTGGGAAGCTGAGATCATGATTAGGATTATGTTAGAGCTCCACAATGCAATGTTGGTTAGTAGTACAATTGGGCACGTGCTAGAAAGGCCTAAAACTTTCCTTGTAAATGGCTGTCTCAGAGCCACACTTTTCCTTTGAGGCTCTTGGTAATTCATTAGGGAAATAAATGAGAGAGGCATAAGCCAGGTACTCCCTTCTTGGGGAGTGGATTATATGTGAGTGAGTAGAAAGTGTACATGCATATTTGTGAGAGAGAAATTGAGAGAAATTGGTTGACTTTGGATATGTGAATTTTAGAAATATTTATAATGTTCTCTTTTTTCCCCTGTAATCATTTTTAAAGGTAAAATACCTTATTAGGGTTGAATAATGGCTCAATTAATAGTCACTTTCTTGACATATATAACAATTTATTTTACTGGCCATCGACCTGTTATTGGTGATGTTCTAATGATATCTATTAGAAACTCATACTCCAGAGAAGTTTGCTGGATTGCCAAATGGCAACATAAAAATTTTTCTCAATTTTGAAAATTTCAAAGATTCGTAATGGAGCTTATGAATGTTGTGGGAATAAATTAAAAAACTAGCACAAAATACTTTCCTTATGAAGATTTAGAATTAACATTCATTATTTCCTATTCTGGATATTCAAAACTTTGGATTTTTTCTTTTCCAATTTTCTATAGCTATTGGCTTAGAAAATATTTTAAGACAGCAGATGAGATCTTACAGTAATATCACTTTTATTTCTTGCTTAAATCCCAGCTTTCAGGTTATGTTTGTAAAATGGCTAAGCTATACTGTAATACTTAGGGTTACTGTGTTTTTTACCGAATTTATTTTATTATTTCCTTTGAGCTTAAGCCTAGAAAAGATAAGATATACCTTCTCTAAACCACCTGAACATTGCATTAATTTCTTTTATAGGCTAGGGCCATCTTTATACTTATTCTACACTTATTTTTTATTCTCTCAACACACAATATGAAATACATAATAGTACAACAAAAAATGATTTTAGTGGAATTCTACTAGGTTGTTATATGTTCTAGAAGATTGGTATTTTGGCTCTTAAATTATGTATATGTATTAGATCAAAAGCAAAAGTTGCTAGTGCTGAAGATTGTTCTGGTTTATCTTTAATCAAGGAGAAAATTATTTTAAGTATCAAAGCCACATACCAAACACTGTTGAATTAGAGCACCCTCTAGTGTTTACACATAAATATTATTTATAATGTTCCTATTTACCAGGTGGTTTCCTAATTACTGGTATACTTTTGTATCCAGTTAATTTATGACAATTAACTTCCCAATGTGCTCTAGGAATTTTTATATGGATGCTACAAATATTAGGTCATTGTATGTAGGTGCTATTTACATGCAAACATGAAGGGCAATCATGTTTATTTAGAGAAAAATATATCATGAGAGATCAGCTATCACAAAAAAACTATTTCATTAAGGAAATTATAGGCTAGAGTGTATACATATTTTTTCAAAACTTAGATTAAAAATATCAATACTTGTGCAGTGCTATTAAAATTGGCAGTTATACTTTTTAAAATATTTCTTTCTGTATAAATTAAGGAAATGATGGGAACCCATTGGTTCAATTGTCTATATTTTATATTTGGTATTGTGAAGTACACTGGACTAAAATCAGATACGAGGGAACTTTAGTACATAAAACTGACTGGTATAGCTATATGAAATAATATTTATATATTTCTCCTGAAACTTACATACATTGAGTAAGGTAAATTCATATAGTTAGGAACAACACTTTGTCTGCATATGTCTTACTAATTATGTTGTGATTTATTTGCAAGAACAGATGAGTTAAAGTAAGAACTGATTGCAATAAACTTGGCTTAGGTAACTTGATTCTTAACTGCTTCACGGGAGTGTACATAGGCTGACTTTGGATATGCAGAAAAATAAACAGTCTCCTTTCTGAAGTAGTTGGGCTTTTTAGAATCTAGTGATAATTCTGTGTCAGTCTACCTTTTACTCAGGTTACCAGTTTTGTGTCCTTTCTGTATAGGGAAG
Organism: Cynocephalus volans; assembly: GCF_027409185.1. Lineage (NCBI taxonomy): Eukaryota > Metazoa > Chordata > Mammalia > Dermoptera > Cynocephalidae > Cynocephalus > Cynocephalus volans. The sequence goes on along the minus strand of NC_084467.1, from coordinate 66,985,416 downwards.
ATAGCCTCCAGATGGTGGACATAAAAATATTTCACATTTTAGTGTTACTAAATTAGTAGAAGTTTAAATTTTGTAGAATTACTTAAGAAAAACATAATCTAGGACAATACAAACTGTAAACATTCAGCTTTTATCATTGTGTCTTAGATGAAACTTACCAAGTCTGAATTTTGCTTTAGGCTCTAATTTAGGTGCTGGACTCTATGAATTTCTTCTTCTTGTTGTTCTTATTTTATTCTGTTATCCTGGAATTTCCTTCTATCTTAAGGCAGTCTTTAGCAATTGAAAATCTGTGAGTCCAGCATGAAATTTGAGACTTGACCCTTTTCTTAGAGATTTCTTTCAGCCTGCCAAGCAGAGGGATAAATAAGGCCTCATCAACGTCAGTCTATATTTTGAACACCAAAGTAGGCCTCTTTCAGGGCTTGGTAAGGAGTGCCCACCTTGCATAGGAGGTCAGACATAAGTCATTGCTGCCACAGTCATTACACTTTGAATACTATCTATGTGCCAGATACAGTGTTTCATGTTTTATATAATGAGTTATCTAGGACAGTTGGGTTGTAAATAATAGAATCTAACCTGAACTAACATTAATCTCTTGAGGACATTTGTTGTACAGATATTCTATGTTTTATGGAACGTCCCAGTAAGGGACTCGAATCAGGAACCAGAAATTAGTCAGAAATGCAGGTAGCTCTCACTCCATCTCCTTGTCTTTTCAGTTTTCTTTTTTTCTCTGCTTCTCTGGCCAAGTAGAGAATACAGTGTATATACACTACTGTTCTGGAGATTTTTTTTTCTTTCTGATTCACTTTGTTTTTTCTTCCAACTCTATTGAAGTATAATTGACAAAAAAATTATATATATTTACAGTTTACAACATGATGTTTTAATATAGTCATACATTGTCAAATGATTACCACAATCAAGCTAATTAACATATCCATCACCTCACATAATTATTCTTTTTTGGGGGAAGGTAAGAACATTTAAGATCTACTCTCTCAGCAATCTTCAAGTATATAAAACATTATTATTAACTGTAATCACCATGTTGTTCAGTAGATCTTTGGAACTTTTTCATCTTATGTAACTGAAACTTTGTACCCTTTGAGTAACATCTCATTAACCACTCCCCACCCCCACCCCTTCCTAGCCTCTGGCAATTGTTCTACTCTGCTTCTATGAGTTTGACTTTTTTAGATTCCATGTGAGAGTGAGATCATGCAGTGCTTGTCTGGCTTATTTCACTTAGCATAAGAGGATTGTAAAATAACAGGATTTCCTTTTTAAAGGCTGCATAATATTCCATTGCATATATATACACCACATTTTCTTTATCCGTTCATTCATCAGTGGATGCTTAGATTGATTCCATATCTTGGCTATTGTGAATAATACTGCAATAAACATGTGAGTGCAGCTATTTCATTAACACACTTACTTCATTTCCTTTGGATATATACCCAGAAGTGGGGTTGCTGGATCATATGGTAGTTTTATATTTAATTTATTGAGGAACCTTCATACTGTTTTCCATAATGGTTGTAGTAACTTATATTCCCACTATTGTTGTACAAGAGTTCCCTTTCTACAGATTTTCAGAAGTTGCTGAGCCAACTGAGCTAACTGGCCAGCCCAGCCTTTGGAATTTTGATAGAGATTGCATTCAGTCTATAGATTGCTTTGAGTGGTATGGACGTTTTAACAATATTAATTCTTCTGGCCCATGAACACAGGATATGTTTCCATTTATTTGTGTCTTCTTTGATATATTTCTCCATATGTTTTATAGTTTTCAGTGTACAGATTTTTCACCTCCTTAGTCAGATTTATTCCTAAGTATTTTATTTTTGATACTAATGTAAATGGGATTGTTTTCTTGATTTCTTTTTTGGATAGTTCATTGTTAGTGTTCTGGAGGTTTACATCCCTTCTGTTCGTGATATAGACAGAATGAACTTGCTCATTCCCCATCCTAAATTCCCCAGAAGGCTTTGGGATTAGCTCAGCTTGGGTCAAGTACCCACCTCTGGTCCAACTGGGCAGTAGCAAGAGTCATATAACACAAAATTGTGGCTGCTGAGGACCTACACCATCTGGATAAGGTGAACCCTCCAAAAAGCACCTGGGAGCTAGGCAGATAATCTGAAGGATGTTTACATCAATGTCATTTAATCCACATGATACCTTTATGAAGCAGGTATAATTTCTTCATTTTACAGATGAGTAAATTGAAGCTGAGAAAGGTTAAGAAACCTGCCTAAAGTCACACATTTAACAAATGGTAGAGCCAAGATATGAATCCTGAAATGCTTCATACTCCTAGAAAAAAAATTCTTCTTTTATTCTTTAATAATTTACCCTGAGCTACTTGGCTTGTTTTCTTTTAAAATTAACCATTTGTTCCTACCACACATACAAAAAATGATACAAAATATAAATGATAGCTCAGTAAATTACTTCAAAGTAAATACTCATGTAAGCACAAGAAAAATAAATAGAATAATGCTGGTATACTTGAAGTATCCCTTATGCTGGTGTCCCTTATGCTCCTTCACAATCTGTATCCACTCAGTCTTCCTTAAAGTTAGTCACTATCTCAACTTCTGTTGAATTTACTTTCTTGCTCTTCATTTTAGTTTTATGCCCTAAGTATTCGTAAACACTTTGTTTTGCTTCCTTTGCTAATATTACGTTTGTGAAATTTACTTACGTTGTGTGTAGTTGCACTTTGTTCATTTTTTGGAGTTAAAAAAATGAAGTATAATTTACTTATAGTGAAATCATCCTTTTTGGTGTACAGTTCTGACAAATTCATACTGTTGCACAATCACCATGTCCGTCCATCACCACAAGAAATTTTTTTATGCCTGTTTTTATCCAGTCCCTCCCCCTGTCCTTAGAAACCCCTGATCTGTTTTCTGTACCCATAGTTTTGCCTTTTTCAGAATGTCATATAGATGGAATGTTGCATTCTGTACCTTTTTGAGTATGGCTTTCTTCACTAGCATATTGTCATATCGATCAGTAATTCTTTTTATTCCTGAGTAGTATATCTTTGTGTGGATGTATCACAGTTTATCCACTCACCGACTGAAGGACATTTTTTCTCCCAGCTTTTGGCAATTGTGAATAAAACTGCTAAAAGCATTTGCACACAAACATAGGTTTTCATTTCATTTGAGTAAATATGTAAAAGTGGGATTATGGGGCCGTGTGGAAGTGAATATTTAATTTTATAAGAAACTTTCAAACTATTTTCCTAAGTGACTGTAGCATTTTGCATTCCCACAAAAAATTGCCTCACTTCCTTGCTACCTCTTGGTATATTGTCTTTTAAATTTTAGATATTCCAGTAGGTGTGTAGTAATATCTCACTGTGACTTTAATCAGCATTTCCCTGATGGCTAAAGATGTTGAGCATTTCACGTACTTATTGGTCATTCATACATCTTTCATGAAGTGTCTATTCAAGTCTTTTGTTCATTTTTTAAAAATTTGGTTGATTGTTTTCTTACTAAATTGTAAGATTTCTCTGTGTATTCTGGATATGGATTCTTTGTCAGATATGTGTACTGCAGATATTTTTTTCCAGTTTCCAGTCTGTGGTTTGCCTTTCCTTTTCTTAGTGGTGTCTTTTGAAGCATAGAAAGTTTAATGTTGATGAAATCTATTTGTCAATTTTTTCTTTATGCTTTATGCCTTTTGTGCAAGGAATCTTTGCCTAACCCACGGTTACAAAGATTTTCTCCTGTGTTCTGGAAGTTTTATAGTTTTAGTTTTTAAGTGTACATCTATGATCCATTTTGAATTAATTTTTGAGTATGGTATGAGGTAGGGATTGAGGTTAATTTTTTTCCATATGGACATCCAGTTATTCCAGTAACATTTGTTGAAAAACTTATTTATTCTTCATTGAATTATGTTGGTGCCTTTGTCAAAAAATCACATGTTTGGGTCTATTTCTGGACCTTAACTTGTTGAACTATGCTTATCTTTATACCAGTATTACACTGTCTTGACTATTATAGCTCTCTAGTAAGTTTTGAAATTATATGTGTAAGTCCTCTAAATTTGTTTTTCTTTTTCAAGATGATTTTGACTATTCTGGGTCCTTTGCATTTCCATGTAAGTTTATGAATCAGCTTGTCTATTTCTAAAAGAAAAAAAGAAAAAAGCCTACTGGGATTATGATAGGGATTGGATTGACTCTCTATATATCAATTTGGAGAGTATGGACAGCTTAACAATATTGAATCTTCAAATTCATGAACATACCTCTACAGTTATTTAGGTCTCCTATAATTTCTGCATTGTTTTATAGTTTTCAGTGTAGGTGTCTTCCATACTTTTCATTAAATTTATTTCTAAATATTTTTTGATGCCATTCATAAAATTAATTTTCTTTTTGTATGTTGCTCAAATATAAAAGTACAATTGATTTCTATATTGACTGTATTTTTCTGGAATCTTATTGATTCTGGTATTGATCATCCAATCCCAATCTCAACCCTAGCAGGGTTTTTTTTTTTTTTTGGTAGAGATTGATAAGCTGATACCAAAATATATATGGAAATGTAAAGGACCCACTATAGTATATATTATATCATTTAACATATGGATTTTAGTCTATTTATAATGTTTACTAGGAAATTTAGTCAAAAGCTAAATGTATGTATTCAATAGAAATGTATTTGAGGATTGGGTAAAATTGATTGTAAAGAATATGAATTTTATGATCAGATGATTCACTGAACATTACTCATAGTAAATTGATGCAGTTATGAAACTTTAGACCCAAAAATTCACTGATCTGATGCGTACAACAATTGACAAGATTTCTCCCTGACTTTTCTACATACTACTATGTTTTTCAAAGTGATTAATTTACTCATGAATATAATGCTATATTATCTTAAGCATCTTTTTTGGCCATTTATTTTATATTGTTATTTGTAACTATTTGTCATTTCAGTTACTCAAGAGCTCATTAAGGTGGAATTTCAGAAATTAGATGTGATTCATTTGATTTATAAAGGCACCAAAACTGATAGTTAAATTGTCAATCTTGTTATTTGAAAACACATAAAGTTTTTATTATAGTTTCAAAATGTGTTGATCATTTTATGGGCAGTTTTTTTTTAAGCATTTTATTACAGTACCTGTAAGTAACAAAAATATCCTTTGAATTGGTTATGACTTCTAAGAAATTAATGTATGTAACAGTGAAGCACAATATGGTACTATATCCCTTTGTATAAATGAAACATCTCTGAATATAAATTGGCAAATATCGTGCTTAGTGGGAGTAGTAGTTTCTAACTAATGTTTATTAATATTCAAGATATATCAGAGCAAAGTTAATTTTAATTTAAATACTAAGCACATAGTGCCTAAAAATGTTAAATTGTGTAAAATCTAAAAATAATAATATTATTTATAAAATCATTAGAATTTAATCCGTTGAGATGTTTAGAAAACAAAGTTCTGAACTGCATGGAAAGTTAGATCATAGAACCTTTACGGTTTATCTCAATTCTTTCGTTCCATGTTCTGTGACTCTCCTGGTCTCCATACTAATTATTACAGCATTGTTCCGCTCCACTAAATTAAGCTTTAATATTCTAAATGAGTTAACAAATTTACTTAGTGCCTTTTATCTGACATGATAGGGGATGTTACAGCATGATAATTGAAAGGTCGTTAGAATCAGTAAGCTCTTGAATTCAGATCCTCTGCCATTTACTAGCTGTGTAACCTTGGGCAAACTACTTGACCTCTTCTATTCTCAGTCTTTGCATCTGTAAAATGTGAATAATAACTCTTCCTCATATAGAGAATTAATTTTAAGAGAATTTTCATTTTGCTTATAAAGCACCTAATTCTGTGCTTCAGATATAGTAAAGTGTTCAGTAAGTGTTCAGTATTATTGAGAGAACTTATCACATGCCCTGGTGAAAATTAATTATTGCTAGAATTCTGTTTATACTGCATTTTTAGCTATTTGCTTAAATTGTCTAGTCTGCTTTTTTAAATATAAACTATTTCATATCTGGAGAATTCTCATTTGTAGAAATACTATAAAGAATTGAGAAATTGTGTTTTACCAGAAGATGGCAGTAGTATTATATATTTGTACGTATGGAACAATCTAATTTTTTTAAATGGTGGAGATTGAGTAGGTTGTCCTGTACCTTCAAATAAATTATATTTGTTTCTTCTGACCACTAACAGGAGAAAAAGACTTTTGAGACTAAATTGTCAGTTTTAAAAAAGGATGGTAAAAATTTCTCCCTGTGTAAATGGTTTGTTTTAAGAAACCTAAAATTATAGAATTTTACCCATCAAATAGGTAAATCTATAGGATACTTTTGAGTTACTACTCTTCTGGCATATTTTTAGATATTAGTTTGCATGTTATTAAATATTTGACCAGGAAATTGAAGGGTCAAAAAAATTAAGATATATGTGTTTGTGTGTGTGTGTGTGTGTGTGTGTGTGTGTGTGTGTGTGTGTGTATGAGGATTATTTATTATTAACTAGTAATGAAGATAAAGCAATCTTTATTTCTAATTTATCAGTGAGGGAAAGTGGACTCAATTTTTAAAAGATTGATTTGTATATAGCACTTTAAGATTGTAGCTGTTAGGTAAAAGAGGCAGGAGGCAGAAGACATTTATGTTAATGTAAATCTGTAATCACATCTCAGAAATTGCCATTTTTGTTGAAATCATGGTATGCTTTATTATCTGTTTTCAAATGTCGTATTCTAAAGGCGAGATATTGCTAAATTGCCCCTTCTGGTGCTAGGAAGAACTTTTAAGGCAACGTGGTGTAATAGAAAGAGCACGAAGGTGAATGGACTTGCATTCAAATTTTGGTTTAGTTACTTGCTTTGTATCTTCAGGCACATTATTTAATCTTTCTGAAATTCAGATATTTTATCTGTAAAAGGGTAATCTACCCTGTACCTTCAGAGTTGTTTGGAGGATTGGGGATAATGTATGTAAAATGAGCATATTTTGTTCAATACCTTTTTAAAAGTGTGCCATCTAAAACTCATCATAGTCATATTGATATCTTTCCTCCAGTGCAAGAGATACAGTGGGAGTGTCACCATCTTTATTTGGTGTATTATAGCTCTGTTTATATAGCTTGATTTGCATTTTTACTAGCCTGCCACGTATGGCCTATTCTGATAGGAATTATTATTAGCCTGGCTTTTTCATGCTTACCTGTGTAGGTGATTTTTTAAAAACTCTATTTCAGGACTTTATGCTTATTTCTTTATATTTTTATCTTACTAGTAATTTTCTTATATGTATTTATTCATTATCGTAGTCTGTCAGCCTTTTAGAATACTCATTCTGACATCGTAATATTACTGTTCATTTATAGGTTTTATTGTGGGGGAAAAAATGGACCTGGTAAGGGATAGGGCCCTGAAGTCTTTGCTAGTGATATCCTTTATGATTGATACCAGTTTTGGGTCACAGCTGTTAAATTTATTAGAAAACTATGACTATCTTAGGGCTAATCGATAAATTGAAATTTCATGATACAATTTTTGAAAAAAAGCCAAACCGGACTTAAAAAATGAAAGTAAAGTCATTTATGTGAGTTTTTATTAAATTGATATAGTATTATTTAAAGTATATTATTCTATAAATGTAATAGATAAATTCCTGTAAGGTAATTAAATTTTTTCATTTCAAAATTAATTTTCTCATAAAGAAAAGTAGGAGGCTAAAAAAAATCATGTTAATTTTAGCCATGTCCTGTTAGTATAAATAGTAATTAAATATTTCTGTGAGAAAGGGAAACATTGTATTTCTTCATGAAACAAAAATTTATTGACAGTTTTCATTTGAGCTGCAGATAACATTCATCTACCAACGTTGACTAGCTCTCTCATTCTCCATCTTTGTTTTAAATTCATGTATAAAAAGTTCTTGTCATACTCACTGATATTCCAGACTTTGTACTTTCTTTCATTTGATGAAATTGTGACATATTATTCTGACAATACACTAAGGGAAGCATGCAGCTGTTATTGTTATGGAATGCCTTCTTAATGAGATTGTTCAACTTCATTTTAACTTCAATATTGAGCCTTTCTCTGTTCTATATCTGATGGCATCAGCTTCCAATGTTAATTATTGTTTTCCAGTATGATTTCCATACAAGTGAAAACAAACAAAAATTAATGAAATACAAGAGTTCATAGGATATGATCATAGAATACCTAAATTTTTCACATGATAACTAAGTGTGAATGCTGGCTGAGAATTAATTATATTGCACCACACTGAGTAGTAATGGACCTAGTTAGCTTGGTCTGAACTATATTGCCTGTCAAAACCGGGTTTTGTTAAAATTATTACATCTCATTTTAAAAATATTTATTCCATTATACCAAAGATGTGTATATTTAAAGTACGTATATTGAGAGATGGAGCAGGAACATAGTGTTTTCAGTTTCTATTAGGTGATTTAAAGATTATAAGCTTTTAGGCACTTTTGCATTAAAATACTGAGACAGGTAATAATGAGCTATGTGGTGAGACGTAAAGTTGTAACTGCTATAATTGCTTTGCATAAGCATGATATATACATTTAAAATCTTATATGTAACTAAAGTTAAAGCTCTAACTTATGCTTTAAAAAATAAGTGATGTTCTTAATGAATTCTCTGTAGTATGCTTAAACCCTGTAATATATATCTTCTAAATCACAGAAAATGATTAAAATATATCTTGTATGGTTTTACTGTTAAAGGTAATTTTTTTCCTTTCTGTTTCTTTGAAAATTGGGTACAGTAAAACCTTGAATATCGAAAAATTAGTTAACTTCTGGTAATAAAGAGTACATGAAAGTTGCGAACGAGTTAACACTGAATTCGAGAAATCCCATTTTTACCTTATATGTAAAAACAGCTTGACTTTAATGGCCTTCGGCATTCGTAGTTTCAAATTTCATTAGAAGAAAAAATTTCTCAATAAAAGAATACCCTGTAATATTCAGAATGAAATGTGACATTTTACTTTTCCCAGAACAAGAAATTAATATAAATGAGTTAGAGAGGTGGTTTGAAGTTAATCCATTGACTTTACTTGTGAAATGGTTGCTGACTGGATTTTCCTTAAAAACTCTTCTGCTGTAAAATACCTAGATACTCTATATATTACAAAAAAAGAACTTTTAAATATATAACTGAGCTGCCAAGAAAGTAGGTGTGTAGAGACAAACAGCATTGTTTGATGTATAGCATTGCTGGCTTTTCCCAGATTGAGCTAGAACTGGTAGCACCCCCTTATTCAGTGGAAGGGGTTACATGGGCTCAACTTCCCATATTGTTTCTAGATGGCAGCTGCTTGTATTCCACACATGCACCTTCCCTGAGCAGTGGACAACAAGCACAGACCCTTTGTCTCCTTTTGTAAGGCCAGCTTAGATTTACTATAGATTTATAGATTTACTATAAAAAGAGTATCAGTGGTTTGGGTCCTTCTTTTGGTTTAGGGCTCTCATGTGGTTTAGGGTTATAATTTCCTTCTTGGTCCAACCCATGATATGTCTAGTTGCTCCCTGATCCTTTACAAGGGACCATGTGCCTTATCCTGCTGTTGGCCTGTTTTCCCATGAACAGAAAGTTATTTGTAAGTGTTCATTGTTGAACAGTGACCCTCAAAAGGAAGCTCCACTTTGCTCAACAATAGGAAGGTCTTTTGGAGAAAACATATAGAAGCTAAAACCCAAGTGCTAAGTGAACATGGATGGGAAGGCTGCCTAAAGGATAATTATTGATATATAGAAATCTAGAGTTTTAAGTTGAAATGGCTTTGTGTGAGGGTCAGGACAAAAGATTGGATCCATTTGTAGATAGTTTGGCTTAAGGCCTCTGCATAAAACCAGTAACTTCCAAGGCTTTACCCTCAATCAAAGAGTGAGCTGGAACAAAATCTAATAACCTTTAGAAGAAGAAAATATGGAAATTTCTCCAGTTTGCTTTGGCTACAGATGGGGAAACAAAGAGTCTCCTCTGAGAATATGTAATGATAGTCATGCTCTTGCGTGGTTTAGGATTTTAATTTCCTTATTGGTCAAGAAATTTTAAGTTGAGAAATTCAGTTGAACTGCTACTACCCTCAGCTAAGGTTCCTCAGGATCCTTACAGATTAAGGTCAGTCAAATAAGTATTTATGATCTTAAACTGAAGACAGTTTGGGAAAACTAGTTTTCTAGTATTGCTGTATAAGAAACTACCATGTATTTAGCAATGTAAAACAAAGCCTATTTACTATCTCACAGCATCTGTAGGTCAGAAGTCTGGGTATGTGTTAGCCCAGAGTCTCACCGGTTGAAATCAAAATGTCAGCCAATACTGTGATCTCATCTGAGGCCTGGGGTCTTCTTCCCAACTCACTCATTGTTGTCAAAATTCAGTTTCTTGCACATGTAGGGCTGAAATCCACATTATCTTCTGAGCTTCAGCCAAGAATCATTCGTAGCTTCTACAGGCTGCCTTAGGTCCTTGCTTCACGGCCACCATTATAGGCAGTTTGCGGTATGGTTGTTTGCTTCTTGAAGGCCAGTGATGGAATCTCTCTCACTCTGAATCTCTCTGACTTTAGGAAGGGCCCAGTCCTTTCTAATGGCTCACTTGACTAAGTCAAGCACATTCAGGACAGTCTTTTCTGATTTACTTAATGTGAACTGATTTAGGATCTTAATTAAATTTGCAATTTGTCATATAACATAACTTTATCATAGGAGTGAAATCTGTCATATTCACAGACCTGCGTGTATGTTCAAGGAGAGTGATTATACAGAGCATGAACACCAGGTGATGAGAATCTCGAGGGCCATCTCAGAATTTTGCCTACCACAATACAGAAGAATCAATAAAATTAGACCTAATTTTTTTAGATATTTGAATTATCAGATATAAAATATGAAATGACCATTTAATTGTTCTAAAAAATAAAAGGAAATGAAAGAATGCAGAAAGATTACAAGATGATTATAAAAAGATGAGGAATATTTGAAAAAGACCAAAATAGAACTTCCATATTTGAAAACAACAATTATTAAAATTAAAAATATAATGAATAGCTTAAATTGTAGATGTATTATCTAGATATTGACATATAGCAAACCATTCTAAAACTTAATGTCTTTAAACAACAACTGTCTATTTAGCTTATGATTTTGAGTGTCATCAATGTAGAGTGGGCTCAGCTGCATGGTTCTTCTAGTTTATGTTGGATTTTCTTGGAATTCGTAGTCATCTGTGGTTGGTTGGATGGCTTCTGATCTTGGCTAGACTCTCTCACATTTCTTGGGCTTTTGATGTCGATTTGGCTCCCTGTTGTTTCTTATCCTCCAGGAGGGCAAGTTCACATGGCAGAGACAGGGGTTCCAAAATTTGCAAGATCTCTTAAGGCCTAAATTTAGAACTAGAACACTGTTATTATTGCTGTATTCTGTTGTGCAGAGGGAATCACAAAGCCAATCTAAATTCAAGGGCTGAAGAAATAGATTATAGCTTTTATTAGAAGGAGCTACAAGGTCACATCACAAAAGGTATGGATAGGGGCTGGCTGGTTAGCTCAGTTGATTAGAACATGGTGCTGATAACACCAAGGTCAAGAGTTTGATCCCTAACTGGCCAGCCAGCCACCAAAAAACAAAACAAAACAAAAAAAACCCCAATATCCAGAAGAATAAAATACCTATTAATAAATTAACCAAGGAAGTGAAAGATCTCTACAATGAGAACTACAAAATACTGCTGAAGGAAATTAAAGAGGACACCAAAAGATGGAAAGACATTCCATGTTCATGGATTGGAAGAATTAGCATTGTGAAAATGTCCATACTACCCAAAGCGATCTACAGATTCATTGCAATCCCTATCAAAATACCAATGACATTCTTCACAGAAAGAGAAAAAACAATCCTAACATTTTTATGGAGCAATAAAAGACCCTGACTAGCCAAAGCAACCCTGAACAAAAATAAACAAAGCCAGAGGCATTACACTACCTGATTTCAAATTATACTACAAAGCTATAGTAACCAAAACAGATGGTACTGGCATAAAAACAGACACATGGACCAATGGAACAGAATAGAGAACCCAGAAATCAACGCACAAACTTCCAGCCAACTGATTTTCAACAAAGGCACTAAGAACATACACCGAGGAAAGGAAAGCCTGTTCAGCAAATAGTGCTGGGAAAACTAGATATCCATGTGTAGAAAAATGAAACTAGCCCCAAACATTTCTCCATATACCAAAATCATCTCAAAATACGTTAAAGACTTAAGTGTAAGATCTGAAACTATAAAACTCCTAGAAGAAAACATAGGGGAAACACTTTAGGATATATGGCTGAGCAAAGACTTTATGAATAAGACGTCAAAAGCACAGGCAACAAAATAAAAAACAAATGGGATTATATGAAACTAAAAACCTTCTTCACAGCAAAGGAAACAGTCAACAGAGTGAAAAGGATGGTAGAAAATATTTGCAAATTGTAATCTGACAAAGGATTAATATCCAGAATATACAAGGAACTCAAACAGCTTAACATTAAATATCAAATAATCCAATTAAAAAATGGGCAAAGGAGCTGAATAGACATTTCTCTGAAGAAGACATAAAAATGGCCAACAAGTATTTGAAAAAATGCTCAACCTCACTAATCATTAGGGAAATGCAAATCAAAACCACGTTGAAATATCATCTCAACCTAGTTAGACTGGCTGTTATCAAAAAGACAGAGAGTAACAAGTTCTGGCGAGGATGCAGAGAGAGGGGAACACTTCTACACTGTTGGTGGGACTGTAAATTAGTACAGCCATTATGGAAAATAGTATGGAGGTTTCTCAAACAACTATAGATAAAACTACCATACAATCCAGCAATCCCACTACTGGGTACATACCCAAAGGAATGGAAATCATCATGTTGACGGGATACCTGCACTCCCGTGTTTATCGCTGCTCTATTTACAATAGCCAAGCATTAGAACCAACCTAAATGTCTACTGACGGTCAATTGGATAAGGAATATGTGGTATACGTGCGCACACACACACACACACACACTCTCTGAAATATTACTCAGCCATAAAAAGAATGAAATTCTGCTATTTGCAGCTACATGGATAGGCTTGGAGAAAATTATGTTAAGTGAAACAAGCCAGGCACAGAAAGAAATACTGCATGTCCTCACTCATAAGTGAGTGAGACACAGAGAGAGAGAGAGAGAGAGAGAGAGAGTGAGAGTGAGAAAGAAGGAAAGGACAAATGAACAATCACAATAATGTTGGGCTTTCAGAAGGAGAGAACAGAACTATGGTTACTAGAAGTGGGAAAGGAGGAGGGGAAGGAGGGTTAGCAAGAAATTGATTAATGGCCACAAGGAATGATTACATTTTGTAATGACAAACATGCTAATTATCCTGATTTGATCATCACATATTGTACAAAGGTATTGATATTCAACTCTGTACCCCACAAATATGTTTAATCAAGTATTTTTCAATAAAAAACAGTCCCCCCAAAGATATAGATAGATATATGAATATATAAGATTTCAACCATTATTGTAAGATTAGGCACAATTGAAAGGAGAATTACTGAAATGTGAGATAGACCTGAAGAGATAACCCAATTTGAAAGATAGACAAAGAGATGGAAAGTACAGAAGATAGGTTATGAGGCAAGAAGGTAATATTGGAAACTTGACTGTGTCTAATTAGAGGTCCAGGAAGAGAGAGAATGAGCAAGAGGTATTGTTCAAAGAGATAATGACTTTACTTTTGTGTTTTAAAGATAGGTCAACAAATCCAAAGCATAATATACAGAAAGAGTTCACACTTCTTACTAAAATTTTACAACCCCCCAAAACAAAGAAGGGATTTTATTTTATTTTATTTATTTATTTATTTTTTTGTCTTTTTCGTGACCGGCACTCAGCCAGTGAGTGCACGGGCCATTCCTATATAGGATCCGAACCTCCGGTGGAAGAGTCGCCGCGCTCCCAGCGCAGCACTCTCCCTAGTGCGCCACGGGCTCGGCCCCAAAGAAGGGATTTTAAAATCAGCCAGCGAAAACATATCTACAATGAGATAACAACTATGTTGACAGCACATGTCTTAATAGCAACAGTGGAAACCAAAAGATACTAGACTACTACAAATAAAGTATTGAGAAAAAATAACTGTCAGAATTTATTACCCAGTTAAACTACCATTAAAGAATGAATAAAAAGTAAGGACATTTTCAAACATACAAAAGCTGAATGTGTTTCACATCAACGTTAAATAACATTTTAAGGGATGTAGTTCTGGAAGAAGGAAAATGAGGCAGAAGGGAGGTCTGAGTGCAAGTAAGAATGCTCAGCTAATAAATTGGTAAAATGTGAGTAAATTTAAGCAAAAACTGAGTATATTTTATAATTATGATAATAATAATGACAGTGATGCTAATTATTTGGGAGAGTAAGATAAAGTATTAGTGTATTTAATAACAATATTATGTAAGAGAAGAGGAAACCCCATAAATATGTTTAATCAAGTATGTATCAATTAAAAAAAGGGACAATGAAAACTTAAAAATAAGTAAATAAAATATACTGAGGTTTTTGTTTTGTTTTGGGAAAAGGATCATAAATTTTAATAGCTTCAGACAGTGAGATAAGTATTCAGTTTACATTTTGAGAATGACCACTAAATGAATAGAAATAGAGAATATAAGATCAGAAACATTACAAGAGAAAAAAATGGAATTAAAAAATCAATGAGAAGGCAGCAGAGGAGTAAAGATGAAATACAGAAAAAGCAGGGCAAATAGAAATTACGAAATAAGAAGGCAGAAATAATTATACCTATGTTGTTTTTCACAATAAATTTAAATAAACTAGTAATAATGTAAAACAGAGATCTTCATAAGATAAAAAGGAATATACCTAGAGAAGAAAACATAATGATTTTGAATAGCTGAAAATAAAAGGATTACCAGGGAACTGCTAATGAGTAGAAAGCTTATACTTGTGTATATTAATATTAGACAAAATAGAATTAAGAAAAGAGCATTATCACAGATAAGGAGGGCAACTAATGGTAAAAGGTTTATCAGGAAAAGAAAAAGCATGTTAAACTTTTAATTGACTAGCAACATAGCCATGGCATATTTAAGACAAAAATTTACACACTGAACAAAGAGATTGATACATTCACCAGTGTAGTGGATGATTTTAATATCACATTATCAGAAATGGTTAAAATTAATTCCTTAAAACTAATGAAACACGTCAAACCACAGATACAGTTTACTAATCATAAGCAGAATAAATACAAAGAAAACCACAACTTGGTATATCATAGTCAAAATGCTGAAAAATCATAGACAAAGAGAAAAGTCTTAAAAGCCCACCAGAGAAGAAAAGGCATATTATCTTTAATACTGACATAAACAATGGAAACCATAAAACAATAGAATGACATGTTCAAAGTGCCAAAAGAAAGAAAACTTCTAACCTATCATTCTATACATAGCGAAAATATCCTCCAAAAATTAAGGTGAAATGAAGTTTTCAGACAGACAAAAAAGAATTTGTTGCCAGTGCACCTGAAATAAAATAAAACTTAAATGGAATTCTTCATCCAGAAATGAAATAATTCTAAGGGAAACACGAAGATTGAATAAGAAATGAAGAGAACCAGTATAGGTAAATATATCAGTTAAGATAATTGAGTATTAAGATAATTGAGTATTAAATGGGACAAAAATTTAAAACAATCTCTTGTTGAGTTTAAAAATACTTGTAGAATTAAAGCACATGACAGCAATAATGTAAAAGGCAGGAGGATAAATGGAATTAAAGTGTTGTAAAGGGGCTGAGCCCATGGCGCACTTGGGAGAGTGCGGTGCTGGGAGCGCGGCGACGCTCCCGCCGCGGGTTCGGATCCTATATAGGAATGGCCGGTGCACTCACTGGCTGAGTGCCGGTCACGAAAAAGACAAAAAAAAAAAAAAAAAGTGTTGTAAAGTATTGCTATTGTTGGAGAAATAATAATGTTGATCAGTTTGATTAGACTAACAAATCCAGGTTGTGTGTTGTAATGTACAAGGTAACTACTAAAATATGGTAAAAAATGTCTATCAAGTTAACAGAATAAAAAAAGGATTAATAAAATATTTGGTTAATTCAAAAGAAGAAAGAAAGGGGAACTTTAAACAGATAGGAAATAGAAAATAGTTACATATTTAGCTATATCAGTTATTACATTAAATATAATTGTACCAAATACCCTATTTAAAAGAATAAAGTGGTCACACTAAATTAAAAACAAGCCCCCCAAATGTGCTAATTACATGAGACATCTTCAATACAAGAATATAGAAATCACTTGGAATGTGGCTAAAGTAATACTTAGGGTTTGTGAAAAAAGTAAGAAAAGAAAGAAGTTAAACCTTAAAGTAAAAAAGTTTGCTTTTTTTGTAATTGTAAAAAATATTACCCTCTCCCAACAAACTACAAACAAAACAGTAGCCTTAAATGGTTTTTACATGTAATAGTTACCAAACATATGTGGGGCTGACATATACAAACAAAATAACAAAAGAAAGAATACTACCCGACTCATTCAACGGAACTAGTATAATTTTGACACCAAAACTGGACAAGGAGAGTATGAAAAAAATACAAAGCCAACCTCACTCATGATCACAGATGTACAAATCTTAAATAAAATTCAAATCTAATAATGTATAAATAGAAATACTTCTTGACCAAATAAAAATTATCTTAAAATTGCAGGAATGATTCCATATTAGAAAATATATTAATGTATTCATCATATCAGTACATTAAATGAGGAAGATTTTATAATTATTTCAGTAGATGCAGAGAGAGAATTTGAATAAAATCATCAGTCACAAAGGATACATCTTTTTAAACATGCCTTAGAAGACTAGAAGTAAATGGGAACTATCTTAACTTAATAAAGGACATGTATCTAAAGCCAGCAGCAATGTTTATACTTTAGGGTGAAACGATAGAAGCATTTCAGTGAAAGTCAAGGACGAGATAAGAATGCATGCTATAATTCCATCTATTTGTCATTGTGTAAGAAGTCCCAACTAATGGAGTTAGATAAGAAAAAGAAATAGGAGGTATGGTATAAGAATCAGGAAGAGGCAACCCCCCTTCCTTTTTTATAGACAGTGTAATAGAAAATCTAAGAGAATCTACTATTATTAAATTTAATGAGCGTTTAGTAAAATTGCCGCATAAAAGATCATCATATGGAAGTTAGTAGCCTATATATTATCTCTATATAGATAAGTATACATATACATATATCTGTAGATATATATTAGAAAACATAAGCAAAAAAAGCTATAAGCCACCTGGGTATATGTCTTAAAATATGTTTATTTTCTTTATGGAGACAATTATAAAATTAATTATAGAATGTAAAGGAACACCTAGATAAATGGAGAGGTAGACCATGTTCAGGGATGAGAAGAATATAACTTCATCCAAATTATCTGTAATTATGTAAATACACTGTATTATTTAAATACAGTGAATTTCTTTTAAGTTTCCAGTATTTAGTAAATGCCCAACACTATTCTAAACACTTTGAATATAATTACTCATTTAATCTTCAGAACAAATATGGAGTATGTAGTCATTTTACAGAGGACTATAGATGCAGAGAAGTTTGTATCATTGCACAACTAATAAGTGTAAATGCTAGCACTGTCTGACTCCAGAAATGCACTCTTAACCTTTACTGTATTTTGCCCTTCTAGGTTTTTTTCATGGAACTTAATAAGCTATTAATAAGTTATCAAATTCAACATGGATTAGTAAAAGAGCAAGAAAAGCCAAGGCCATTTAGATGACTAACGGGTGTGTGCAGTGGTGGGGATGAGAGAGGCATTTACTCTGACACCAAGACTTTCTATTTTAAATCTGTGGCGATTAAAATAATGTGATATTGGTTTATATTAGGAAAATAAATGTGCAACAGATTATGAAGCCCAGAGAGAGACCCATGCATAACAATATATGATAGAAATGGTTTTACAGAAAATTGGAAGAAAGGATAGACATGTGGAAAATTAATGCTGAAGCAATTGTTTTATCACAGAGAAAAAAATAAAATTAGATTTCCCCTTTACATTGTTTGTAAAAACAAATTGCAAATGGCTTAAAGACCTAAATGTAAAAAGAAACATCAAAACTATTAGAGAATATCTCTTTGACTTAGAAGTAGGGAAAGATATCATGCTATCCAAAGCATAGCTGCTAATAAAAGAAAAGATTGCTAAAGTTTAGTGAAACAAAATTAAAATATCATATATAGAAAAAAAAGTAACAAAATTAAAAGGGAAGAGAAAGTCTGGGTGAAATTATTTGCAAAATGTATGTCAAATAATTTCTGTCCAGATTATATAAATAACTCTGTGTACTGATTTTTTTAAAAAAGAGATAAACTCAATAGAAAAATAAGCAAAAGAAATAGTTTAGAAAAGAGGAAAGACTCACCAGGAAATTGAAACAATGAGATACTGTTTCTAGTAGAAAATTAAGTGGTGATGATAAAAGGAAATGGGATTTATACATTTCTGGTGACAGTATAAATTGGTACAGCCACTTTGGATAGCAATTTGGTTGTCTTTAGCAAAATTTAAAATGGGCATAAGTTACAACTTACTAAGTACACTTCTAAATAATTATTCTAACATGGAGGTTGGGAAACTTTTCCTGTGAAGGGCCAGATGTAAATATCTTAGCCTTTTTAGATCATATGGTCTCAGTTGTAGACATTCAACTCTGCTGTTGTAGTACAATACTGATTTTTGAATTATATGTAATTTTCATTTGTCATGAGATGTTAGTCTTCTTTTGGCTTGTTTTTTTCAAACATTTAAAAATGTAAAAGTCATTCTTAGCTCATAAGACACACAGAAACAGATGACAGGCCTTATTTGGCCTTATATATTTGAATGAAAAAAGCAAGTGGTTGAATTATACATAGAGTGATGTATGGATATTGTATATATTTTTCATGTGTACATAGTTATGTATTAAAAGTGAAATGTAAAATAAAGTGACTAGAATAACACACATAACTCCTGATTGATTTAGTAGGGAAGAATTGAATGCAGGTTAAGTGCTCAGTAATTTTGAGCTTTTTCTCTGATGTCCCCCCCTTCCCCCCTGCAGGACTATTTTAGAATTGCCTCTGACTCTGCAAAGATAGTTACTTATGCGTACAAGTTAGCTGGTTGTGTGCACTTTTGAAAAGCTTGCCTACAGCTTCTACCAGACAAGGAGTTACTTCTAAAGTCTCTCAAATGAGAACTGAGCTTGGTTTTCTGGGATTTCATTATGTCAGCTTTACTGAGTTACTTGGATGGTATACTTTTTAAAAATTGGTTTGTGCCTTTTTTATGCTACATTGCAGGCTGACGGTAAATAAGATGCATTTCAGCATTGGGCCATAAATTAGTGTAACCTTTGTTCTTGTGGGATTTAACTTTCTGTTGTCTACCTTGTATTATGTCTCTTTCCCCTGGCTTACTGTATTTCTTGTGCTTCTTTAAAGCAGATTATAACTAAAGTTGTGTTTTCATATCTTCTCTCACAAGTTTTTAGTTTGATAATTAGAAGAATGGTGATGCAGGGAATTTGGGAAGGGGATTCATTTCAAGGGAGATGATGCATTAGATTGTTTTGGCATTGCTATATAACCTATGTCACAAAAGTAATCTTTAGTGACTCTCGGATGGATCCTTTCTGGAGTTGTTATAGCATGTTGTGTTTGTCCTATTACCAATAAACTTGTGTTCATTTCTCTCTTGGAGTGTCTTTAAATTTTCAGGAATGTCATAGGGTCCCAGGTTTGTCAGTTATATCTTACAAAATATGTGTTGTCAGTTACACTTGAACATTTTAAAAAATGCAGTTTAGGAGGGGAAATGTTTTCATCCTTTTTTTTCAAAGATTGTAATGAGAAATTAGTTTGATTTCTCTACTATATGCTTTTAGTTTTAAGTAATTCATTTGAGCTACCATGTTCAAGAGGTTGTACTAACTGTTGGGCTAGCTTCCTATATTTGGTATGTTGAAGGGATTTCTTCCTAATGATTTTGGATTACTCTAGATGATGAGTCTTGAATTATTTATTTATCTTCTTAAATTTTTGTTTGTATCTAGCAAAGCACAATGTCTCTGCTTTCCTGTTCTTTTTGCTGGGTTTATTTACAGTGTTTGGAATGATGCTTTGGCCTTCAGCCTGCACTGAGCTATGCCATTTTATGCATGAATAATCTGATCTCAATATGGCATTATAGAATAAAAACTTTACTCTTTCTTAGTCAGAGATGACCTTATGTATGGACACAGTAAATAATTTTACAGTGTTATCTGAGAAGTGCTTTGATAGCACAGAGGAAAAAGATTTTTGAGGGCACTGGGCATCTATGAAAGAGAGAAAGAACACAAAAGAGATAGGAGATTGTAAAGACTCACTTCATAGGCTTTGTAATTTGCCAGCAGTATTTTATTTATTTATGCAGAGGATTTGGACAATATTTTAATGGCATTTTCATTTGAGATGGTAACATTACTGTATTGGATCTGAAATCCTTTCACAGTGTAAACAAATTACATTTATTGTCTTCTATAAAAACACTGTTTTAAAACAGTAAAGTAAAATAAGGAGCATACAGCTTTTTCCATGTAGAAATTACTCCCTTATTAAATTATTTAAATAGATCTTATTGGTGAAGGACCTTGAAAAGAGATAATGAAAAAAGTATATCCTTTTAGGAAGGTCCCTGAAAGGACTCAAAATGTTAAATAAAAGGAATACTAGAATGACTTTAAGAAAGAGAACTGTACCATTTTGCAAGAGAAAAAGTCCAGGTTCCCTTAGGATGGCAACCACATGTAAATTAAAATTAATATTTGTAGTTTTCTCTGTCTGAATTGTAAGCATGGGCTGTGGTTGATCAGAGCCCTGGTTAATGATGATTTGAGAGTTGGGGCATAGAAAGTATAGATGACCTTATGTGACAATATTGGGAAAGCACTAATTCTGGGATAATGGAAGACACCTTGCAAGGGGCAGGGTGAGAGTGAGATGTCCCTTAGAGTCTTGGTGGTGAAGGGACAGAAGATAGCAGCTGAAGATAAGGGCCCTATGGAAACAACATAGTATTTTTTTGAAAAAGCAGCAAATTCTGTCCCCCCAAAACAAAGTACCATTTATTCAAGAAACTACACTTCATTGTAGCCACAGAAGAGGGTGCTCTTGAACTAAGAAACCTAATAGGCCAACTTACCTCGCTTCTCTCCTGTCACAAGATAATTTGCCTATTGCTGGTCCTGAATAATCCTCAACAGAAAAAGAAGCCAGTATCTGTACAAAGTTCTCTAAGAATAAAACAAAATTAAATCAGAACTCAGTAAATGATATGCACCTACACACACTGAATGAAATCAAAAATAAAAAGGAAGGAAAGAAAAACCACAAAAGAGAGGGAAACTGGAATGAACACTCAGATGTGAATAACGTGTATTGAACAGGCAATTGCATTATAAAAGGACACCATGAGTCAGACATTCAAAAACTCACAATTGAAATGGACATACAATAGGAAGATTTGTGAAACAGGAGCTGACTGAACTCTGGGAAGAAACTGACAATAAAAAAGACAAAAATCATCTTAGGAATGAAAACTAAATTGCAAGGTACCCAAGGGAAGATAGATACTATCAAACATTCAGTAAGGCACATAAAGAATAGAAATGAAAAGGAGTCAAGAAAATGAAATTAAAATGAGAAAAAGAAAGAGAAAGTGATAGAAAAACATCCAATGTATTTAGTTCAATGCCTTGAGCTAGAAAAATGAATGGAAAATGAACAGAAAAATATTTAAAATTATAATAAACTTTTCTGAAATAAAATGAGATCTGAATATCTATATTGAAACGACTCCTGTCTCCTATGTACCTAGGAGAATTGATCTAGAACAACCAACTCTTAAGATATGCTAGGATTAGAACTTAAAATAAAAGGGAAGAAAAGACTGTCTGAGCTGCCAAGCCAAAAAACATGTAATTTAAAATTTAAAATGCATTAAAAGTGAAAATAATTAAAATGGAAAGAAAAATCAACTTGGCATCATACTTCATCACATTAACATAAAAAGCAAGAAAACAATGAACAAACATTTCCAAGAAATTAAAGATGAGTAATTATTTTAATTGGTTGTGAAACACTGAATAAGTAAAAAGACTGCTATGTCTATAGTGATACCTAAGATTACTTGTGAGTTACACTTTTAGTGACTTTGAAAAAATGCCGTAGTTATGAAGAAAAATTTCACATATATCTGTAATGGTTAATTTAGGTGTCAGATCAGATTAAGGAATACCTAGAAACCTGGTAAAGCAATTTTTTAGGGTGTGTCTATGAGGGTATTTTCAGAAGAGGCCTGAGTGGACTAGGTGGGAAGGATCCATCCTCAATACAGACAGACACTATCCTATTTGCTATTTGCTGGGGGCCTGGAGAGGATGAAAATGGAGGAGAAGGCCAGTCTCTCTATCCGTTGGAGCTGGGATAAAGAGACTCTTCTCTGCTGTTCGTGGACATTGAAACTTGAGACTCTTTAGCCTTTGGGTTCCAGGATTTATACCAGTGGCATCCCTGTCTCTCAGGCCTTTGGCTTTGGACTGAGAACCACACCATTGGCTTCCCTGGTTCTGAGGCTCCTGGACTTGGACAGTGTCATGCTATCAGCATCTAGTTTGCAAATGTCCTATTGTGGGACTCCTCAGCCTTCACAATCGAGTGGGCCAAGTCCCCTAATAAATCCCATCTCATATTTTTATATACATATTTTATTGATTCTGACTTTCTGGAGAACCCTGACTAATACAATAAATATCCTTGGTTGTTAAATGCTGACATATTTAGATGTAAACTGTTGCAGTATCTGCAACTTACTTTCAAATGGTTCAGCAAATACTGTAAAAATAAAATACAGAAATGTGTTTGGAATTTTTTTATAACTACTTGGCATTTTAAAAAGTTACTCAAAACAAATTGCCAGATTTCAAATATTTTTGTATACCCAAAGAAATCTCTTTTATATTGACTGAGAGACATATTGTAAGTAAAATGTATTTCATCTTATACATTGTTTATTTAGATTTTTGGACTAACAGATGAAGAGTGGCTTTTTCATATTTCTGTGTACTCTTAGAATTACTGTCTTAGAATTACTTCATTCATTTTTTTGGCACATATTTACTAAACTGCTGACACCTTAACAGGAATCAAGGCAGTAGCACCAAACTGCACAAGTAGTCACAGCATTCTTTCCACCATAGACCACAGTAAAAAAGAAAGAAACAAAAATATATCACTTTCACTTAAGAATGTTCTTAATAAGAAAGGAAAATTTTTCAGTTGTCTTTTTTAATTGCATTGTAATGGTTATATATGAGCACTTCAAAAAGTTTGTTAAAAAATGGAATGAAAAGATAATACAAATCTTTCCATGAACTTTTTGAAGTACCCTCTTATTCTTGATGAAAGTCCATTTTCACATATACGATTTGCAAAAATTTTCTCCCATTCCGTAGGTTTTTTCATTTCTTGATGGTGTCTTTGGAAACAAAAAAGTTTTAAAATTTAATGATGTCCAATTTATTTTTTTCTTTTGTTGCTATATATGTGTTTTTTATACATAATGTGAGTAGACTTTTTAAATATACATTGTAAAATGCTTTAAAACTTTTTTTTTTGGTCAACTTATTTTAGTTTATTTTTAATTGTGGTAAAATAATTAAAATTTTACTGTATTAGTTTGCTAGGGCTGTCATAACTAAGTACCACAGACTGGGTGGCTTAAGCAACATAAATGAGGTCACTAGAGCCTACCCTAATGACCTCATTTAACCTTAATTACCATTTTAAAGACCCTGTCTACAAACACAGTCACATTCTGAGGTACTGGGGGTTAGGGCTTCAAAATGTGAATTTTGTGGTGGGGGGCCACAATTCGGCCCATAACTGGTATATATCATAAAATTTACCATTTTAACTAGACAGTTCAGTGGCATTAAGTATGTTTTCATTATTGTGTAACCATCACTACCATCCATTTCCAGAACTTTTTTCGTCTTGCAAACTGAAACTACCTATTAAATAATAATTCCCCATTGTCTCTTCCTCCAGCCCCTGGCCACCACCATTCTACTTTATGCCTCTGTGAAAAGTAATGTTTGAGACAGTTTTTCACTTTCATCATTAGTGAGAATCTTCAGCTCCCCAGAATTGAGTTAGCTTATTTTTGAAGATAATTCAAAGTTTAGATTTTTAAATTTTAATTTTTAAGTTGGTAAGTTGATGTATAAGTCACAGAAAAAGGTAAAAGGAAGTTTAAATATGTTTAGGTCTTATTGTCTTGAAATCTAATGTTTATTTGCTATTTCTAAGAGGGTTAATAATTTCAAAAACATTTCATCAAATTTTTTTCATTTGGGAAGATTTTATTTTTTATTCTTATTTCTGCATTTTACTGTTTTATGTTGTATCAGTTATGCATTATGTCAGTTTTGCATCTCATTATAAATATAAATATTAAAGAAAATGTTTTCTGTATAAAACAACCTCTCAAAGAGTTGTTTTGTTTCATTTTTATTCATATATTCATACGTTCACTCAACATTTGAGTCTTTATTATATGGTAAACCTTGGATGTACAAAGAAGAATAAGACATGATTTTTATCTTCAAGGAGGTAAAAAAAAAAATGTACCTAGATGGGTATAAACACATTAATATATCTAAAAGAATAGACAAAGAAGAGAATTCGTGATTTTTACAATCATGTAACAACATGGAGAAAGTAAGAGAGTCCTGGAGGTGCAAGGCCCACTGTGGGGTGGCCAGTAGGTGGATATGTCTGAATCAATAGATGGCTACGTAGAGAAGGGGGTTGAATGTGTTTGGAGCTCGGTTTTGAAGACTGTTAAAAAGCACCCTGTATGAACAGAGAGTTCTGAAACATTTTGAAGTCTCAGAATGAATGACGGGCTCTGAGAACATTAGGTGATGTTAGTTAATCTTATTACGTATAATTAAATGCAGTCTAAATACATTTATAGTCATATTTAAAATTTTCCACTAGGTGGTTTTTCAGAGATTGTTATTTCAAAAACTCACATTAAATATATACGTTTTAATATATTTCATATTTGGCATACTTAAATATTTGCCATATTTGAAATAATATTTACCTTGTGTTTTTTAATTCCTTTTTTTCAGCTATAAGGAGGACCAGATGGATGAAGAACTAATGGAACCTCTGAAATATGCTGATCAACTTCCTGTAGCTCAGATAATACACCAGGTTTGCTTTCCATTTTATTCTTTTGAAAGAAACAAGATTTTTAATCTCTGAAAAGTAATTGCTTTTGTTAGGTTTTTCAGAATCAATGTGCTATAGCTGAAAGGCATTCCAAGCCGTCTGTCCCTATTTAGACTACATCTCTTACAGGTGAAAGTCTCATTCAAAGCACAACATTAAAAGGCTACTTGCTGTGTTAACATTAGAATTCTTACTTATATGAAATACAGGGTAAGATCAGAATTATCTTTAGTGCATTACTTAACAACAAAACTTAATTTTAGAAAACTTTCATTTTGAACCAGTGTGCATAGTACTTGTTAGTGACAAGGAAAAAGAGCTGAAAAAATATCATTTGGTGTAATTTTTTGGAGTAGCTAGAAAGAGAAAACAATCTTGCCCTACTTCTTCCCCCCCATCCCATTATCAACCCTTGTAAAGTCTAATTCTACACATCATGTGGGCAATTTGTTCATTTCCAATTATAAGGGCTCTACCATCCCTTCTACGTAACTGTAATCTTAGAGAAGGCAGTGTTGTTAAGTATTTAAGCTTAGACTTTGTACTGTAATTTTGACAGCATAAAGCCTCTGCCCTGCTGGGCCAGAATCTAATAATTTTAAGTGGTCTGTTAACTAGAGTTATAGCCTTTAGACCTAGCAGATTTTTCAGAGCTTTACTGATTGTAATATTAAAAGCCTTTAAATGTCAGAATTTCTCAGAATTGTTATCAATGTTAATTGTTATTGTGAATCTTTCCATATGTCTTTTTCAATCAAAAGAGTTTTTATTTAGCTGATATGGGTTGAGTAGAAGTGGTGCCATTTTAAGCTTATTAAAAGAAACAGGTTTTACTTTAAAATGTTGGCTATATAGATCTTTTCATTTGACATTAAAATTTAGTATTACAAACTGTAAAAACAATCTGGAATTTGCCCGTTTGGGAAGCTCATCTGTGCTTGGTAATGAGGTCCGGTTTATATGTCAGGAATTCCCTAGTGTTGTCAGAGCTGAAATGACCTAACAGTCTGCAAATGTCACATTTAAAATTCTGTCTTCATGCCTGACTCTCAGCATAAATGAATTAAACAGCAGAGCAGGCAGCAAGTCAATATGTTCTTAACAGTAAGAGTGAGCAGTGAAACAGTCTGTGGTTTGTTCCGAATAGGTAAATAGAATCTGCCCAGAACTGTTCACCTAGAATAAAATCTGAAAGAGGAAACAAGAATTAACCTTTAAGATGGTTGACCAGATGAAATGTCAGTAATATTTTTATAGCATGAGTGAACCAATAAACTATGTGGTTTATGTAACCGCTGTGTTTTGCTACTATACACTGTGTAAATTCAAAGATGTAAATTTTTGACCCTGATGAAAATTTTAGATTGTGGTTTTTTTTTTTTTTGGCAGCATGAGAGACTGTATTGTTTTAAACACTGAATTATAACAATAATAATTAAAATTCCATAGTACCAATTTTATAAAATTTCAATCTTTAAGAAATTTTGCATGATAGGAATTTATATTATTTTTGTTTTTATTGAATCAAATTAATTCTGTTCTCAATTAAGGAGTAGTCAGGAAAGGTGGTTGTTAATACCAGGATCTTCATCTATTCATTTTATTTCCCTTTTTGACAGTACTAAAACTTAGAGACTATTATCATTGACTTATCCAAGTGGTCTTTAAGAAACAAATGAATTATGTTGCCAGAAGTTCACGTCTCAGTGGATTATTTGAAAACAACTTTTCCTCTAAGAATATAGGAATACATGTGATAATTAGGTTCAGGCAATTCCACAAAAGCTTTTTGATCTACATATATCTAAATTATAGCATTATTGTAGTATATAACTAACCTTTACCTGTAACTATTTTTATGAGAAATAATCTTGCATTATACTTTACTTATGCCTGTTTTGGAGCAGGTTTCTTTTCTACTTGAAATAAAGTTATTTATTTGCATGTCTTATATATCCTATTCGATTACGTTTTTGGGCATTCTTGATTTCTTGATATTCCTTTCAGCATCTTGCTTTATGCCATGTATGCATATATGTGAATGGATGGATATGTATTTTTACAGTACCTTGAAGCCAGGATCTCCTCTGTCCCCTACCACCCAGGTATCAGAAGCCAGGGACTCTCACTAGTAGCACAATTTAGAAGCTGCAGGAAGATGGAGACTTTTGGGGGAGGGACAGGGATGGGGCTATAATATGATGAGCAACTAGAGAAACAGGAGAGAGAGGAATGAGTCTCAGTCATTTTAGTAATTCATTTCTTCAAACTTAAACTGGTTTTTACAATCAGGAGCTAGTTAGGATTCTCATTATTGCCATTTTATACTGACAAATTGTTTACCATATTTCTAGGGTAAATAGGGTAAATTTTTCTAGCAAATATGATTGTATATCTAGGAAACCTAAGAGAGTTAGGTTTTAAACAATAGAATTTATAAGATAATCTGGTGAGCAGCCAGATAGAAGCTAAATAAAACTGATTGCTTCTCCGTATTTGTAATAAACACACAGAAACGGAATGGGGAAAATTTCTTCTGTCACAACACTGAGAAGAATGATAAAATACTCACAATTAAATTTAATAAGTAAACCATAGGACCTATATAATAAGCACCATGGAAACATGCCATATATCAGGAACAAGAAGACATAGCAAATACTTGACGGTGGAGAGAGAGAAACAATATCGTAAAAGTATAAATTCTCCCAAATTAGCAATTCTAATTAGAATGCAAACAAGTTTTTTTTCAAAGGTTAGGAAAAATTGACCACATGATTTATGGAGAAGAACAGATGTCCACGAATAATGAAAGAAAGTAAATAAAAGAGAGACACTTGCCCTACTAGGTATCAGAGCATTAAAGAAACTATCATCAGATAAACATGGTATGGACAAAGGAATAGACTAACAGACCAATAGAACATACTGGAGGAATGGATTTCAAACTTTATTGGTTATAGTTCACAATAAGAAATACACATCACCTACATAATGACTCTTAATGTGTATGTTTATGTGTGTGTGTTAAAAAACAGAAATAAAACTTTTATGAAACATTTACTCTCGTTACATGTGATACACTCTGATATTTTCTTTTTCTATTCTATTTTATATTTTAAAAAATGCCTAATAAGCCTACTAAGTTGATTTCACAAGCAACAAATAGTACTGATGCCTGTGGTTTAAAAGTCACTAGAATAGAGAATTTAGAAAAAATTTTTATTATATTTGATAACTTAATATATGATAAAGATATTTTATATCATTAGGAAAACAATTAAACCCCTATTTCATACTGTGTACGAGACAAATTTTGTATAGATTAAAGACTTAATGTAAAATAAGTAAATAGATAATTTAGAAGAATTTTTAGGTAACTATGTGTATAATCTGCAAGTAGGGAAGAACTTCTGGGCAAACACACAAACCCAAAAGATATGTTTAGCTCTATAAAAATGGAATATTTGTATGACATAGGGTATCACAAAATTAAAAGGCAAAATGTTAGAATCTAGACAAATACATTTACAAAGAAGACAATAATAAATTGGTTAATATCTATAATGTAGAAAGAACTCTTGGAAGTTCATAAAAGGTAAAATAGATGAAAAGCAATTGGAAAATAAACAAATTTATATGGCCAGTGAATGAAAGAAATGAGCCTCAAACTCAGTAAGGAGTCCACATTATGAATTCAGTGAAACTATTTTATACCTGTCAAACTTGCAAAATTAAAATCATACTTTACAAAACAGTTTGGTAGTTCCTCAATAGGTTAAACACAGAGTTAAGAGTTACCGTATGACCCAGTGATTCAAACCTTGTTATATAGCCAAGAGAAATAAAAACACACATCTACACAAAAACTTGTACACAAATGTTTATTGAAGCCTTATTTTTATTTTTTTATTTTTATTTATTTTTTTTTTATTAATGAATTTTTATTTTATTTTATTTTATTTTATTTTTTTTTATTTTTTTTTTTTTAATTTTATTTTGTCGATATACATTGTAGCTGATTAATGCTCCCCATCACCAAAACCTCCCTCCCTTCTCCCTCCCCCCCTCCCCCCCAACAATGTCCTTTCTGTTTGCTTGTTGTATCAACTTCAAATAATTGTGGTTGTTATATCTTCTTCCCTCCCCCCCCCCGATTTGTGTGTGTGTGTGTGTATGTGTGTGTGTGAATTTATATATTAATGTTTAGCTCCCTCCAATAAGTGAGAACATGTGGTATTTCTCTTTCTGTGCCTGACTTGTTTCACTTAATATAATTCTCTCAAGGTCCATCCATGTTGTTGCAAATGGCAGTATTTCATTCGTTTTTATAGCTGAGTAGTATTCCATTGTGTAGATGTACCACATTTTCCGTATCCACTCATCTGATGATGGGCATTTGGGCTGGTTCCAACTCTTGTGAAGCCTTATTTTTAATAGCCCAAAAGTGGAAACAACCCAAATGTCTGTCAGCTGAATAGATAATATAATATATCCATACAGTAAAATATTGATCAACAATAAAAGGGAAAGAAGTGCAGATACATATTATAACATAGATGAACCTTGAAAACTTGTTAAATGAAAGAAACCAATTAAAAAAAACACAAATATTTTATAGTTCCATTTATATGAAATGTTCAGAATAGCCAAATCTGTAGAGATAGAAAGTAGATTAATAGTTGCGTAGGTCTGGGATGAGGTGGGGGAATGGGACTGATTGCTAAGGGTACAGGGTTTCTTTTTTTGAAACTAAAAATGCATTTTGAGTGCTAAAAATGTTCTAAATTTAGTGGTGATTGTTGCATAGTTTTGAATATTCTAAAACCACCAAATTACACACTTTAAAAGGGTGAATTTTGTGGTATGTAATTATATCTCGGTAAAGATATTTTACAAGTTAAAAATCACCTATTTCTGGCAGACATGCTAGAGAAAAGGTGTTTGTGTACATTATTGGTAGATATACACATTATTCCTGCTTTTTTAGAAGGCCATCCGGCAACATCTCTTCACATTTAATATGTACATACTCTCCAACACAATGGTTCCACTCATGAGAATCTAGCCCATACTTCTAATACATAAATAAAAGTACTAATATATAAGAATCTCAGTACAGTGATATTTGTGTCAGCCTTACTATGGCCATAACAAACTGGAAACAATGTAAATGCCCCTCAACATAGTTGATATAGTGTGTATGGTTTTCAGAAGCTACAATTCAGTAGAACAAACATATATTTTTATTTTCTTATCATTGGATTTAATTTCTTATCAGCTAAACCTTTTTCCCTTCCTCCTGTTTCTGCCTAATAGCAGAAAATTTAATCTAGTCACTTCTAGATAACGTCATTCACACCCAAGACTTTTTCCCTCTTCTGCTGCTTCCTGGGTTGATGGACTCACAGCTCAGGTAGTAGGGCATAGGTGATGTGGCTTCATGGCACTAAGTGATTTGGTGTTCTTCCACTGAAATATACTTTTACCTTGTGTGGTTTGGGATTGGCATTTATCTCTTCTGATAACCACTGAGATGGCTAGTGTGCACAGCACATCTGTTAATATATGACATATCATCTCTCCATACATGGTTGCATAGCTCTGGCAAAATTAGAAAAAGAACAGAGTAGGTAATTTGAGAGACCAGCTCCTTATTTGCTGTCATTCCATCTCTATCTTTTCCCCCTCTTTGACAGGCTTTCTGACTTTCTGATTTTTCTTTGTCCTCCTTTCCCCCCATATTTCCTTCTATTTCATTCCTGTAAGCCAGGGTCACATGACTCCTTCCTAGATGTTGGTGAATTTTATTA
This sequence comes from Cynocephalus volans, assembly GCF_027409185.1. NCBI lineage: Eukaryota > Metazoa > Chordata > Mammalia > Dermoptera > Cynocephalidae > Cynocephalus > Cynocephalus volans. Next base: position 66,954,119 of record NC_084467.1, on the reverse strand, counting down.
GTATTTTTGTTGAAAAGTTTATTGAATGGAGTATCTGATGTATAGCAGACACTGGATAAGTACAGTGACCATCGACTGTTAAATTTAGGTTTCTTTGACACACTGAGAAGCAAAGAGGGTCACCAAGAGTGTGTTGGCAAACCTGTTTATAATAACTCAGATTTCTTTCATAGCCAACAATGGTAGTATTTATTAAACATTTCTGACAAGGTATGCAAATTGTAGGATTTGTTATATTAATAATTTAGGCAATCTAGTTGTCCTGCAGCAAAATTAAAAAGTGCAAATCATCAGAAGTGTATATTGCAATTTTTGACATATGGGGCATTAGTATAGTATTTGGAGTATAGCTAATCCTTTTAAGGATTTGTTAAGTTTGTTAGGACTTAGAATATTATGAAGAAATAGCAGAAAAATACATACAAACAAAGTGGTTTGGTTAACCTTACATGCTTATGTTGATAATTTCTCCTTAGAGGTGATTATTTTTTCTCTGTATCTGTTTACTGGGAAGGGAGGTACAAAACTATCTTATTGAGAGATATACAGAGAAGTGGATGATTTTTCTATATAAGTAAATGTTAAATTTACTTTATAGATGTTAATTTTAAAATTAAATCACTATTTTAAAAGTAGCTTACATTTTGAATTAACATTTGAAATTTGTGGATGTAATATGAGGACACTTCAAAAAGTTAATGGAAAGATTGGTATTATCTTTTAATTCTATTTTTTTTGCAAACTTTTTGAAGTACCCTTGTATGGTATTTTTATGAAAAGTTAATATTTTTTCTTCTTTGTAGAAAGAATCACTTGGAGATGGGTCAGATAACTTTTTTATTTTTATTTTTATTTTTATTTTTTTTACGAATAGTAGGTTCATTTCACTTTAATTGGTAAATGTAAAAAGATGATTTTCACCATGTAGAGTTTGTTGAATTATGAAATAATGACAATTAGCAATTTAAAAACTAATCAGACAAAAGTCTTGAAAAGAGAAATATGTATGAATGTAGTTATTAATATATATTACAGTAGTTTCATATAGAGATGTTACTTAAACTTTTTTGAAGTAAAATATTTTAGAAATGTACTGAAAAATGGAAAGAGCAGTAATGAATAAATATGTATAATTTAGCTGTTATTATCATAACACTTTTTCTTTAGTCTAATCTAGCTAGGCATGTCTTTTTATTTATTTTGCATCAAGAATCAATTTTAGTTAGCCCTGACAGTTAATATTTAGGCCAGTACTGTTTAGATATAGAAGGTGGCACTGATGCAAAAATGTAGGTAGATCTTATGAGCAGAATATATATGAGCAGAACAGGTTAGCTATGTAACCTAAGAACCCTGATAGGTATATGGATTATGTAAATGATGAAGGTGACATCACAGGTCAGTGGGAAATTAAAGGATTATTTAATAAGTGATGCTAAGATATTTATTAACTATGCAGGGAGGGATTCTAAATTCTTGCTTCATAACACATGGGAAAGTAAATTCTAATTGGAATATAGGTTAATGCAAAAAAAGGGAAATATCGAAACAGAAAATTATGTTGGCAAAGATTTATGGGTAAGGACTTTCTAAGCATAAAAATAGTGGCAAAAACTATAAAGGAAAATTGATATATTTGACTTTGTAAGAATATAAAATTTCTGTACATCAAAATGAAAAGGCAGATATCAAAGTGGAAAGATATTTTCCTCACAGAGTTAACATTTTCATTTATAAAGAGCTTTTGCAAAGGTGACAAGAAAAAAATTCAACACTGCAATGGAAAAGGAGCAAAGAACTTACACAGGCAAGCCTGAAAGGTTGAAATGCAAATGGCTAGTAAACTGATAAAAAAACATTTAGGTGTTATTAAGAATTGTTCATTTCAACCAGAAAGTGCCTTTTTAAAAAAAACCTTAGATTAGCAAAGTATGGAAAGTAATAATATTCAGTGATAACTAGGCACTGATACTGCTGGAGGGAAGAATAAATTAGTACAAATTGAAGATAGTTTGGTAATTTGTGCCAAAATTTGTGAATATGTTTATAAGCTTGTTAAACATGACAGGTTGAACATATATGTTTATTCTTTTCCTTCCTGAAGAACTCTACTAAAATGAGAGTAAAGACATAAAGATATACGAGGGTACCTCAAAAAGTTCCTGGAAAAATTTCATGTTATCTTTCAGTTCTATTTTTCCATGAACTTTTTGAAGTACCCTTGTATAAACCGTAAAAGACAAGGAAAATGAAAGGGAAGAGAATAGCAGAGGAGAGAGGCAACAAAATTTGGAAGAAGAAAAGTTGTTGCACAAATGGTAGCCAATTTAGCAGTGTGGAGGAGCTGAACCCTAACTATCGTCTTGAAGGAACCCTATATGAACAAGCCAATTCTCGCTGTAGAACCTTGGAAAGGTGGGTACTAGGCACCTCAAAGTTTTGTTCCACAGAGGAATCATACCGTCCTCCTCCTGTTTATCTCTCAGAACGCTGGCATTCAGGCTTATCTTCTATTAGGCAGAAGACTGGAGAATTCCCCCCTGAAGATATCAGTCTAATATAAAAATAATATATATTTTGAAATTTGCAAGATCCCAGTTTAATGGCCAAGTTCCAATCTGTTCACTCCACTGGTGAGAACACTGATTGTTAAGTGCCACTAATATATAAAGAGCTTATGATGAGTTTTTTATTGCCCCACTCCTAGCTTTGAAGATACAATCAAGGATCATCGGACTTTTGGGAAATGCATTCATTATGAAAGACAAAAATCAAAATAAGCAAGTGGAAAAAGTGAACTTAGCAAACACAGACAATGCCAGGAACAAACAGCAACAACACTAACCTCAGAAAGAAATGAGAAGATATTTTATTTATGAAACAGGATACTATACAAAAAAGGAGTATTTAGAATACAAGCAAAAGTTCTTGGAAATTGAAACTATGGATAGAAATAATTTCAATAGAAGGATTGGAAGGCAAAGTTGAAAAAATCCCTCCAAAAGTAGAACAAAAAGACAAACAGAAGGAAAATTGGAGAAAAGGTTAAGAAAATTAGAGCAATAATTGTTGGTAGCAGTTCTCCATGAGTCTTTCACATTTCTGTACATCTTGTGAGCAGAGGCCTTTTGTTCCAGATTATCCTGTCAAAGATGCTTATGTGGTGAATAAGCTTGGAAGATACGGATAGTGACTCACTCCAGGGTAAAGAGCAGATTTGTTTTATCCAATATAATAAAGATAATGCCTCTCTCCAGAGCACAGGTTGGATAGATTTGTTGTAGCCACTTATAAAAGATTTGGGGTTTCCTAATCTTGGGATTCTTTGTCTGTTGCGTGAACCTACTCTGCATAGCATTTACCTGGGCCCACCACTGTGTGGGACTTGGAAGCTGGGAGGGCAATTGGAACTGGCCAAATGTGAAGCTTGTGCTGTTGTGAGCAATAAAGTTTTTTGTCTCTACCCAAGAGTTTCATGTCTTCTGCCAGTATTCATGAAACTGTGCTAGGCCAACTTATTAACTTTGAAATAGGGTAAAATTTCAGACCCTTCACAGTTTTAGATAATAATAGTAACTAGTGAGGTCCAACATCTGACTAATATAAGTACTAGAAAAAGAGGACAGAGAAAATGGAGGGAGGAATATATTAAAGAAATAATATAAGAAAACTTTTCCAGAACTCATAGTTTCATTAGTGCTCAATACAATGAATAACAAATATACCCCATACAAAGAAACATAATTTTGAAATTTTAGAACAGTAAAAAATAAAAATAAAATCATTTCAATATGAAAGAAAAAAAAAAAGGCCTCAGTCAAAGGAACAGGAATCAAAGAGTCATCAAAACCTCAATAGGAACACTTCAAACCAGAAAGCAGTGGTGCAATGTCTTCAGAATTATGGAGAAAATAATTTCCAATTTAAGATTCTATTCACTACCAAAATATCTTCAAGTATCATGATACAGGAAAGACATTCAAGTCTCAATAAGTGTTTTTTTCTCCATTTATCCTTTCTCAAGAAGCTACTGGAGATATGATCATTAAATGAAAGAGTAATTCAAAAATCCTGAAAAGATATCATCTAGGATACAAGCGATTGTTCCATCCAGGTGAGATGCTAGTGAAATTACCAGACTGATGGTAAAGGAAAGTCTTGGGGTGACAGCTGTGTAGAAATTTACAGTGAAGAGTATGGACTGGAGTAGGGCAGTGGAGAGCTCCAAGATGGATGTCTGGGATCGGGGCAATGATGATAAATTGTCAGATATGTGGACCATAGTAAGTTTTAAAATTAAGAGTATATAGAAATTTAATTATAGCTACATAGAAAAATGAAACCAACAGGAAAATGAAGTAACTTAATTTTAGGAATTAATTTTAGGAATAAAGTTGTACAAGAAAAGATTTGTTAGAATATATTTGTGGCTCAAGACAAACAATAGTGACATAGTTAAATAATAAAACAATTGACTGTTTAACAAAAATTTGCAACATAAATATACAAGGGCACTTCAAAAAGTTCATGGAAAGATTTGTATTATCTTTTAATTTTATTTTCCCATGAACTTTTCGAAGTACCCTTGTATAGGAATGAAATGACTACACTATACTATAAAAGCAACAAAGGCATGGTTGTGAACTCAGTAAGTACTAATGGAATGTAAACCTCTCAGGAGTCACTCCATTCTTGGTCCTGATGATTATTGTTTCCATATGTGAAGTTAAATTTATCATTACTATTTCAGCCTGTCCCCATGTTAAACAAGCACATATATGCATGATTTATACAACTTGATAAGAGACCTTTTGGTAGTTGCTTACCTGGGGTTTAAGATGTGCGAGAGATTCAATTCTAGAACTTAACATTATGAAACAATTTTGTCTTCTTCTCTAATTAAGGTCCCTCCACAAAGGCAAAAGCTATGTGTAAAAAAAGCCACAAGCCCATATATGCTTAAAAAACTTCAACTCACTCAAATGTGATATATTGATGAATACTTTGCCTCGATGGAGAAATATTATCCACTTTTCTTTTCCTGTTGCTTTTTTTATCCATATTCCAGGCTTTCTCTGAATCCCTCTATTTCAATTACAAGGCCCTTAAAATTCCTTTAATATTTTGTTAAGGTTAGTAGATTGCACAATCTCTATTTTTTAATGCATCTCTGTGCACTGTACATTATGGTGGTATGGTGTAATCTTACTATTCTCTTTTATGCAGACGAGATGCACAAAAGATGGCTCAAAAGCTATGTATCCATTACAGATTTAGTTTCCTGGAGAGAAGTACTGGAGTCTCCTGCCAGGCCCTTGCTTAAAACATAGAAGATTATCACATAAAGTCTTGTTTCATCTGTTCTTTGTTATTCCTATTTAGTCCTACAGATAATTGTCTCTCTTTGGGTGACACTCTTGGCATTTAGATGGGACAGTTCTTTTCATTGTGCAGGTCTGGTCTGTACATTGCAAGATGTTTGATCCTTCCAAACATTGGTTGCCAGTAACACTCCTCAGTCATTGTGAAACCAAAAAATGCCCTCCCTTTTTCTGAACTCCTTCCATCCCATGGAGGACAGTACCCCCTCAGGTTGAAGACCACTGTTGGTAATTATTTACAGAACCGTAGAACCTTTTATTTATATAATCTAGCCTCTTAATCTTTTAATCCATTTTAAAATATGTATAATTGAGAATCTCTTCTCACTTTTCTGTATTCCAAAATACTGTTTTGGACTCTGCAATTCTAGTCTTGTTATTATGTGACATGAATTGGGTGACTTCTCAGTTCTCCTGTTTTTGTTTTTTATGATTACTCTCCTTCATTTTGTTCAAAATAGCTATTTTGGCATTTTAATGTTTTTCTATTCTGGTAATGCCTACCCTATTACAGCTAAACTTTACTAAAGGTTGAAATGTCTCTCAAGGAGAAAATATGACACCTTCTTTTTAAAAGTATGCCTATTGAAATAGCAATATCTGGAAACTCATCAAAAGGGAGCTGAATCCATATCACTCTGTATGCCTAGGGACTGACTTAGATTGCTTTAAAATCTTATAGAGCTTTTCTTAACCATAGCAACTTTAAAACTGAAGTCTAGTGAAAAATAATATACTGTTTAGTTATTTTCATTCAAATTATAAGGCAAGTAATTAAAATTAAACTACTTGAAGATCATGTGCCATTTTAAAAAATATCAACTGGGATATGTATTACATTTAACACAAATTAGCCTCCGCTTTCATATTATAACTTATGACAGTCACTTCCAAAAATGTCACTTCTCAAGGAATAAATAAAACTGTAAAGCTGTTTGAAAATAGCATTCAACATTTCAATGATGATATTTCATCAACTTTATGTAAATTTTAAATTTTTTGGTCCATTATAAATTTGTCATATCAGTTTCTGATATATTAAATTTATTAGAAATGAAAAGTGTAATCCTTACTAGTCATAGATATTCCAAAACAAAAACATACCTGTTTTCACCAAATTTGTAAAGATTTTTAAAAAGAATATTTGGTGTTGGCAAGGAGGCAATGGGATGGACATGCTTCCTCCTCCTGTCCTGCCTCCCTTCCTCCCTTCCTCCCTTCCTCATTCTCTTGTTTCCTGACTTCCCTTCTTCCATTTCTTCTTCCTTTCCTCCCCCTCCCACTCAAAATATTCATATATAATTGGCTTTTAATTTCTGTTTATTCTATCCCTAAATGTCTCTTAAATTCATCTGCTCCTTTCCATTTTTGTTGTGCACACAGGTATAAAATATCATATTTCACAGTTGATCATAATTATCATCAGAAAATAACTAGTACCACTGAAGAAGTTATCATTGCTGTTTTGCACATGAATAAACTGAGGTCTGAATAGTTTAAATAATTTGCCTAAGGTCTTCCATCTTAAAGTGGCAAAGCCAGAATTTGAATCTGTGTCTGTTTGACTTCAAAGTCCATCCTCTAAACTACTATGCTATATACTTCCTCCTTATGAACATTTAAAATTACTTACAAAAATTTTGTCCTCAGAAAATTTGATTAATGAGATGTCAACAGGTGTAATGCATGTTCTAGCTAATGGAAACCATATTTCGAAAGAACTAGATATCTACAGATTTCGTTCAGTATTCTTCACCAGATGATTATTCATTTATTTAGAAACTGGCCTAAAGAAAGTCACCCTCTTTACAATTCTATTGTTGATTTTCTTCTTCCACCCCAACTGCACTTGAGTCTCCAATGAGGATTTAAGACAAGTAGAGATATGAAGGGATGTGGGGACAAAAAGTGATAGGGGAGAGTGCTAAAGACTAGCTGTGCTTATTTAAAATATTACCTATAGATGACTCACTTGAAAAGAGAGGAAAGTTTCTGTTATGTGGTCACCTATTCTGAGGATCCATATGTAGTTCAGATAGTTCAGTGACCTTACAGATTTAATAGGGTTTTGTGAACTATCCAGATAATCTAGCCACAATTTATAACATGATGTTGAAGAACATCACTTCCGATTTCCATAAAACTGATGAAAAGAGAATGTTTAGAATATAACTCATTCACTGGTTGAAGATCGTACAATATCTTATGTTCCCCACTTCTGTGGACAGCCTAGTAGATAATGGGGTGTCCAAAGTTGTAAGAAATATGAGTGTCCAGCCAGCCCTGTGGCACACTTGGAAGAGTGCAGCGCTGATAGCGCCGAGGCCGCGGGTTCGGATCCTACATAGGGATGGCCGGTGCGCTCACTGGCTGAGAGTGGTGCAGACGACACCGAGCCAAGGGTTACAATCCCCTTACTGGTCAAAAAGAAAAAAAAGAAATATGAATGTCAAAGAACCTTAATGATCATTAACTTGTATGAGTGGTGCTTGAATTCTCGAGAATTAGCTACACACAACTAAAACATTTTAATCAGTAATTAAAAACAGTTAGACAAACCACATTTCTTTCACAAGTCAAAGTAATTTAGAGTTCATCACATTTAGAAAGCAAACATCCCTAATGAATATTAGACATTTGACCCTTTGTATTGCTTTGAATTTAAGATTCTTGGTAGCAATTAACTTTACTCTCTTTGTATTACAGCTTCATCACCCTAGTTACTAAGATAATAAGGCTTTCAGAAAAGTTTTTGGTGCTGCTTCACAGAGAATATATATTATTTTTTTCTCTTCCTTTAAAAATATTTTTTGTAAATAGTAAAGACTTGTTAAAATATGCTTTATAATGAATTTTCATTTTAATAACGGATACCGTGATAGAATCATAATGGCAGTTCTAAATTTAGTTTTGATCTTTTAAAATTCATTGTAATTTTGTAAAAATGCCAAATATGAAGAATGTTTTCTTTTTCTGTATTCCATTATACCAAAATGTAACACATAGCTTCTGATGTATTCTTAGGTTTTCTGACTATATTTGTTTTAAGGGTGAAGTGTAAACTATCATATTAAAGTCATAAGTGTGCTTTGTGGAAGATTGTTGGTTTTTAATAAATGTTGACTTTCTGGAGATTGAGATAAACAGTACTGGAAGTGAGGAGATCGGCCCTTTTCTAGCTCCAGAAAATGGAAAAGTGATACTCCTTGGTTAGTTCTCTAGCTATGTATTTGTATCTGCATTTAAGACAGAGAAACTTTACAAGGAAGGAAAAGTATATTATACAGTGAAGAAAATGGAATCAAATCACTCATGCCTCATACATCCTATGCTTCTCGTAGGAAGGTTTTAATTTATAATGAGATAAGATAATATCTTAGTTCAAAAAAAGAAAAATAGAAAAAGGTGAGGAAAATATATTGTTGCAGCTTTCAATTGGCTATCATTTTTATATGCCCATATTAATAAAACTTGACATCAGTCAAACCTAGGGATCCACCAAAAACAGTATAAGAAGTACCACTGGAAAAAGAAGAAAATAAAGCCTCAGGGGATTTCTTTTCACAGATACAAAAACTATTTGGATAGAGGCATATTAATACACAGCTCTCTTAAGCTTCATACTTTACACTTGGCAGTAGATACTGTGTAACTAGGAGTTAATCTGTCATCTAAATTGACCTGAAATCACCTTAATGTGCTTCCCGATAAGAGTAGAGGTTATCATTCACTTTAAAACTGATATATCCATGTCAGAAAAGTCATATTTCATATTAAAGGAATTAATATCTTTAGTTACAGGATTAACTTTTAACATTCAGTGTTAACTTTATTTCATTGCACCAATCGTGTTTGTTGGAAAATTTGTGTATTATTATTTCACTTATCTCAGATTGTAATTTCCAATTATTTATAGACAAGCACAAATTTTTTTAAAAAAGATTATTTGTTTTACTTTAATCTACATTTAGATATATTTGTCAGTGTTTAATGTATTTGTTTCATTTTGTTTGTGTATCTTTTTAATTTACCAGTCCTATATCCAAGGTTATTAATACCTTGTAAAAATAGAATAATATCCATGTTATCTAATTTTGATTAATTAAGCATTTTCTAGTTTAAAATGTACCAACAGGGGCCAAGCCCGTGGCGCACTCGGGAGAGTGCGGCGCTGGGAGCGCGGCGACGCTCCCGCCGCGGGTTCGGATCCTATATAGGAATGGCCGGTGCACTCACTGGCTGAGTGCCGGTCACGAAAAGGACAAAATGTACCAACAGACATCCTGATCTTGTGAAATAATTAAACATGTTTACTTTCAGGTAGTGTTATTTAATCTCTAACATCGCTAGAGAGAGATGTAATAATTATAAACAGGTATGTTAGGCACTAATTAAAATTTTTTCCTTCTGCTAAACAGCTTTGTCTACTGTAACTAAAATTGTTAAAGTTTGTGATAGAGTAATAGATTTAATCAACATTTTAACAATTTGAGTTTTCAGACTTCTTATTTTACTTCTTTCCTGGCATGTCTTAGTTGTCTATTTCTGCCAAAAGTAATTGATAATTGTAATAGACTATAAACCTTAACCTGCTGTCTTCCACTATTTTTAGAAGTAGAAAAGAGCTGTTTTAGAGCATTGTCATTGATTAAGCCACATAGAAGGCCTTTGTCTATGGGAAAGATCATTATAAGTAGAGTATGGGAAAAATAATGATAAGATTTGTTTTTGTTGTACAAATGTGTTAAATCTTTTTATGACTACCATGACTAAAGGTCACTACATTTGTTAAAAATACTTTGTCAAACTTTAGGTAATTTATTTTAAAAGAAATGTAATTTATGATCTTTTTTCATACAAGCAAATAATGTTCCAAAAAATTGATTTGACCAAAATTAACTTTTTCCTCCCAGGAATGTTTTCATTTAGCATAGAGGGAGGCTTACTGATTTGTTCTTCAGACTATGTATCTCAAAAAAGAAGATGCCAGTCTTCAGACTTAAACACTTGAAAGCTTTGTGATAATTCTCTTGGGAGACCTACATTAAAGAAGTTATAAAAATTCTGCCTAAAAACAAGGAATTGGAATTTAGCTTTTGTTTAAACAGGAGTGTTACAAAAGCCCATTAAAGTAATTTTTAATTTTTTCCCTTAAGTATTTGCCCATATAGAAATAGTTGCACAACTGGAAACAAGCATTAGTTTTAATGTATTTTGTGGATTTTCAGGTGGAATGATTTGTGATAATTAAGTAATTGACATTTTTCTTATCAGCATGAGAAAATTTCCTAATGGTTTGAATTAATAAAATAATCTGAGTATACTGATTTTTCACTGCTCTTACAGAATTATACTATCTCAACGTTAGAAGACCCTCTATACTTTTTTTTATAACCCACCCAAACCTTGAGTCTCTTAGATTTCATCCCACCAGAAGGTAGCCTAGTAAAGTATAGGTTAAGACAACTCTGAATGATGGAAAAGTCCTCTCATACTCCTCAAAGTAGCCCATTCTTTCTTTGGAATACTTTGTTGGAAATTTTTTTCTTATGTTTGATTGGAAACAAATTTTCATAACTTTCCATTTCTTTATTTTAGTTCTAGCACTAAAGGCCACATAAAATAAGTCTAATCTTTGTTCCATCTGTCAGTAACCTTCAGATATTCGAAAAGGTATTACTTTTCTCCTCAGCTTTTCAAGATTTTGTCTTAAGGAAGAAATTATGGTAGAGTGGGAAGAGCATGGTCTTTGGAGTGAATCAGGAGTAGGTTCAAACCAAATCTGCTAATTAATAGTTTTGTTACCTTGGGTAATTTACTTCTTTTCGTCTAGTTCTTCATCTGTAAAGTGGGGTTAATAATACTTTCAATGAAGAATTATTAAAGATAATGTATGTAGAGTACCTGGCACATTCTTGACACTCAATGAATATTGGTTCTTGACAAATGTTGACTTTCTTCCTCTTCCTCCTTTCTACTCTTCTAACCCTCCGTCTCCCATATTTAGAAGAATATATTCAAGAGCACAGTTTTATTAGTGGGGCAGAGAATGAGTTAAAATAAAGAAGCAACAGGAGTCACTTAGTTACTGCCTAATTATTGGGAGGAGAGAATAAGTCAGCACTTACCCCTTTCCCTACATTCATTAAGTTTGACTGGCAGGAAATTGTGATGACTGGTTGTGATCAAAATCAAATAGCGAATAATGTTCTACAGATTTCTTTGGGGATTTAAATACCAATTTCTTCTAATATCTGCTTGCTTCTTAAAGGAATGTTGTAAATCTTCTGTAAAGGAAATAGCCAGAATTCTATCAAGAGGGCTTCTACAGAGGCATTTTACTTCTACTTATAATTTTTAAAAAATTTTATCATTTGATCGTTGGTCTCTCTCATTACACTGTCAACTTCAAGGACCATGTCTGTTTTTGCTCACTGCTATACCCAAGTACCTAAGCTGATACCTGTCACATGGTAGCCACTCAGTTCATATTTATTGAATGAATGAATGAATAAACCATTGACTCATCCATCTGATTGGTAAAACTGAGTATACATGTAGAAAAATTTATTTAATAAGAGTACAACTAGTTGGTATACATAAATAATTAGAAATTTTTGGAGTGTACACTTACTTCATTCTACTTATCTATATCTTAAATTTAAAGTAGTTTTCTTATAGGCAATGTATCATTGGGTTTTATGCTTTCATTTAACTTGAAAATCTCTGCCTTTTTTTTTTTTTTTTTTTTTTTTTTTTTTGTCTTTTTCGCTACCGGCACTCAGCCAGTGAGTGCACCGGCCATTCCTATATAGGATCCGAACCCGCGGCGGGAGCGTCGCCGCGCTCCCAGCGCTGCACTCTCCCGAGTGCGCCACGGGCTCGGCCCAAAAAATCTCTGCCTTTTTAATCAGAGTGTTTAGACCCTTTTACTTAACTCAATTATCAGTTTGGTTGCATTTAAGCCTATCATGTTGCTGTTTGTTTTCTATTTGCCCTATCTGTTCTTAGTTCCTTTCTTTCTTTTCCTGCCTTTGTTTGGATTGAGTATTTTTTATGATTCCATTTTATCTCCACTATTGCTTTATTTGTGAATCCACTTTGTTGCTATCGTTGCTCCAGGATTTATACTATACATATTTATTTTATCACAGTCTACTTTAAATAATATTATATTATTTCATGTATAGCATAAGAACCTGACAATAATATATTCCTAATTCCTCCCTTCAATCTTTTGTGCTGTTTTTGTACACGTTTTGATTCTATATATACTGTAGAACACATAATACATTATTATCATTTTTGCCTTAAATAGCCAATTGTTTTTTAAAGAAATTTTAAAATGAGAAGAAATATTTTTTTATGTACCCATCTATTTACCATTTCTCTCTCTCCTCACTTATTTGTGTAGGTCCAGATTTCCATCCGGTATCATTTTTCTTCTTCCTGAAGAACTTCCATTAATATTTCTTGTGATATAAGTCTGCTAATATTGAGTTCTCAAAGCTTTTGTTTTACTAAACAATGTTTTATTTCACCTTCATTTGGTACATTTTCCCCTAGAATTCTAGGCTAATAGTTGTTTTTCTTTCAGTTCTTTAAGAATTATTCCACTGTTGTCTGGCCTCTGAAGTTTCTGACTGGCCATCTTTGTTCATTCTTATTTTTGTTGCTCTGTAGCAGGAGTCTACACACTTTTTTTTTTAAAGGGCCAAATAGTAAATATTTTAGGCTTGTGGGCCACATGGTCTTCATCACAGCTATTCAACTTTCAGTGTAGGGCAAAAGCAGCAATAGACAATATGTTAATGAATGAGCCTAGCTGTGTTCCAGTGACACTTTATTTATAAGATCAGGTAGCCTACACATGGACTGTAGTTTACCAAACCCTGATCTTTGAGAACAAATCTTTCTCTGACTGCTCTTAAGATATTCTGTATAACTGTTTCTTAGCATTTTGATTATTATGTCTCTGTGAGGTTTTCTCTGTTTCTTCTGCTTGGTGTTGAGCTTTGTGGATCTGGTGGTTTATAGTTTTCTTGAAATTCGGAAAAATTTCAGCTATTATTTGTTTTTTATATTTTTCTCCTTCCCCACTTGGGACTCTAATTACACAAATATTATTCTGCTTGATATTGTGCCACTGCTCACTTAGGCTCTGTTTATTCTTTTCCTGCCCCTTTTCTTTCTGAGCTTCATTCTGAATAATTTTTATTACCATCTTATTAGTTCTCTAATATTTCTTCTATAGTGTCTAATTGGCTGTTATTTCCAATCAATGTGTTTTTCATTTCATATGTCATATTTTTAATGTCTAGAAATCTTATTGGGTCTCACTTATATGTTCTTTTTCTCTTCTCATATGTTCATGTTTTTCTTTACATCTGCCGTGATTTGAATGTTCCTCCACATTAATGGTGGAACTTAATCCCCAAGATGGTGGTAGAAGGTGGGGCCTTTAAGAAGTGATTGGAGGGCCGAGCCCGTGGCGCACTCGGGAGAGTGCAGCGCTGGGAGCGCGGCGATGCTCCCGCCGCGGGTTCGGATCCTATATAGGAATGGCCGGTGCACTCACTGGCTGAGTGCCGGTTGCGAAAAAGACCAAAAAAAAAAAAAAGAAGTGATTGGATATCAAGGACTTTTCTCAAGAATGGTTTGATTCACTCATGAATAATGGGTTGATGGCTTAATGGGTTGTCATGGGTGTGGTTCTGATGGCTTTATAAGGAGAGCAAGTGAGAAGGTTAGCTATTTTGCTCATGCGGTCCTCGCCATGTAATTACATGCATCACCATGGCACCCTGTAAGGAGTTTCCCCCCTGAAGAAGGCCCTCACCAGATGTGCCCCTTGGACCATGGACTTCTTAGCCTCTGAAACTGCAAGAAATAAATTTCATTTCTTTATAAATTACCCAGTGTCAGGTATTCTGTTATAAGCAACAGAAAACAGTCTAACACAACATCCAATTTAACATATCTGTTTTAAGATCCCTTTCTGCTCAATCCATGATCTCTTTCACTTATGGATCTGTTTCTATTAACTGCTTTTCTCCTGGCTATGTGTCATATTTTCCTCCTTCTTTGCATGCCTGGTTTTTTTTGATTGGATACTAGATAATTTTATTTTTTGTTCTGTTAGCTGTTGGATTTTGGATTTTTGTTTTATTTATATATCTAGTGATGGTTTTTGTTCTAGGGTCAGTTTGATCTCTAAAGCATTGCTTTTAAGTTGTTTTAGATAGAGCATCTTTTTTTGTTTTTTCAATTCGAGATAGCCCCACTATCTCTGATTTATTCTTAATATAAGCTGTGACCTGATGCTCTGTATATTACAAACTCTGTCCATTTTCATAAGTGTGAATATAAACTATTCCCTGCCTTGAATGAGCACTGGAAATTGTTTGGCCTTTGGATGTTTTGTTTTTTTCTTCTACCAGTTACAGGTAGTTTCTTGTCATACATGCACAAATTAGAACTGTGCCAAAAATTCAACAAGACCTCTTTGCAGATCTCTGGAGCTCTTCAGTGTGTTTTTTTTCTGTGTGGTTCCCTCCTCTTGAGAAGTCTACTCTGGAAATTATAGCTCCCTAAACCTTCCTGAATTCTTATCTGTGTCTCTTCAGCTCAGCAGGACTGCCAGGGTCTGTTCGGGGTTCTCTCTTCTTGTGCTGCAGCTTGGAAACTGCCTCTGGGCAATAAGCTTGAGGCAATTAAAGAACTCATCTCACTTGTTTCTTTTCTCTCAGGTATCAGAAAACTGCTGCAAATTGTCCAGTGTCTGAAAACCATTCTGTCTGATTTTCTAGTTGTTCAGGATGGGCAGATAATTCCTGTAGCATTTAATTCTTCATATGAGGAAGCATAACTCTGATTAGCTCTAAACAGATAAAGGTAGACACTACTGAAAATGAAACTTTATTATCTATATGAGAGAACAATAGGTTATTTTTCTTAGTAAAGAACTAAAAAGATTCATTTGTTTTGAACTTCAAATTGTTTTAAACATTTCTAAAAGAATATTTTTTGATTTTTCACTATGGATTCCTAAAATAAGTTATTTGATTACTGCAATTCTTAATTTTTCCTTAAGCCATAAAGCCAAAGCACAAAATAATAAATTATCATTTAATATATGATATTTATATTTTAATATTTTATATTTCTTTTTTTCAAGAGGAAAATAATAGATAACTCAAATTGTCCTATTGTATTCAAAGCTTATGAGAATTTGATAAGATTCAGAAATGCATATCACAAACAGATTAAAATGTAGTGGAATCACACTCATAAATTAACTTGGTGAGATATCAACCAAGTATCACTGGTGCCCAGAAAAGGAGAAATTAATTCTTATGGGCGTGTGAGAACAGATTTCACCTGGAAGTGATATTTGAGTAGGTCTTAGAGAATAAATAGGTATGGAGGAGTAAGAAGAACTAGACTAGAGTGTTTCATTCTCTTTACTTTTTTGTAAACATAAAAATTTTTTTTTTAAACATAAAGTTAATATAACTTTAAGGATTATTCCACCAAGGAACAGCTATCAGATGTAATGAATAGTTTCATGTCTTGTTAATGTATTGTTTATTCATTAAATGATTGTCAAGTTTGGCAAGTTTGTTTGTGAATTAGTTTTGTATGGCTGTGTAAAAAACAAACATAGTAATTTAAAACCATTATCATCTCAGTTTCCTTTGGTCAGGATCTAGGCCTGGCTTAGCTGGGTCCTCTGCTCAGGGTCTCACAGGCTTCAGTCAAGGTGTCAAACAGGAATGCAATCTTTTCTGAGGATAGGGTCCTCTTCCGAGCTTACTAGTCACTGGCAGACTTCAGTTCTTTGTGATTGTAGGACTGAGGCCCTCAGCTTCAATGGACCATCTGCCATTCCCTGCCCATGGTCCACTCTAATACATGGCTACTTAATTCTTCAAGACCAGCAGGAGAGCATCTCGGCTGCTTCTGATATATCTATCTCTGATTAGGTTAACCCCTTCCTTCCCATCTGTCTCCTCCCCCTCCAGGATAATCTCTCTTTGATTAATTGAAAGTCAACTGATTAGGGACCTTAATTACAGCCTCAGAATCCCTTCATCTTAGCCATATAATGCAGCCTAATCACAAGAGTGATAACCCATTATATTTACAGATTCTGGCCACACTCAAGGGACTGGTGTTATATAGGGTGTGTATACCAGGGAGAGGGAATCTTGGGAGCTATCTTAGAATTCTACCCACCACAGTTTGACTTATACGACGAGTTATTATAATTTGAAGAATACAAGTTACATCTTATATAAAGGATGCAGATAGACTAGAAATACTAATAAACTACCACTGATTAAATGATTGAAAGCAGTCATTTTCTGCGGTAATTATAATTTAACCTTAGTAGATTGTTTTATAATGTTTTTATTTCATTAAAATATGATTTAACTGATATGCTCCTTATACTTTAAGAATCTCATTGAAACTTTGGAAATTTTCCATTTGCTTCTCAATAAATGTGTACAATGTTGAAAATCCTCAATTTCCTCTTTTTACATAATTTTAATATTTAGATCTATGCTCTGTTAACTATTTTGAAATTATGTGGTAATGTTCTCCTAGCAACATGAAGAGGGAAACTGAATACTGTTCACAATTGGAAGTGCAGTGTTGCTTAGCTACCTATCTTTTAAATTGGGCATTTTAATAATAGGTAGCCCTTAAGCTTTTAAGTGTTTGCTCATAACACATTGTAATGTTTTATATATGATTTTCACCTTTGTATAACTATTATTGTGAAAGGATAAAAAAATAGAGAAGTGTATTTAACAGCAGTCAGTAGAGTACCTTAACTACATAAAATCAGTCATTTTATAAGAGGTTCTAATGGGCGCAAATGAAATTACAGGATATACTTGAATGTGATCTTACTTCAAATGAAGCTATACTACAAAATGCCATAATTATACCAATCTGTCACTTGACTGTTAGTAAAAATCACCGTAGAATATCTAAAATGTTACATATAGTTGTTTTAAAATAGTAATATTTGTTATATGGCAGCAATATCATTAAACATGTACTGCAAAAGCACTTTATTATGTTTTGTTGCTGTCATGCTATTCACATTACTTTTTCTTAAAGTAGGATATCAAGTACTAAACAGTATTATTGTAGTGCATTTCCTAATTTGGAAAAGAAGATATGAAGATTCTTCTAGGTAGACTCTTCTAATGCAAGTTTTTCCTGTATATACCCTTTCGCACTCCAAAATAGTTAAAGAAATACATGCCCATTGTAGGAAACATTTGTAAAAGTATAGATAAGTATAGAGAAGAGATTGAAAGCCACCTATAATCCTGCTTGTCTTAGATAAACACTATTAAGACTTTATTATATTTTCCTTCTTTGAATATTGTTATAAAAATAAAGGTCATATTTCATATTCAATTTGCATTTTGCTTTTATTTTCATATTTTTGTAGTATAAGTATCTCAAACCATTAAAACTGTTTGAAAACATTTTTGGTGACTATTCAATATGTGTACATACAATATTTCCCATAATATTGTTTGTGTAGATATTTTTCTGTTTTTTATGTTGATAACACTGAGAAGAAAATCTTTGTGTAAAACCTTTGTCAGCATTTTTGAATTCTTTAGTACGGATCCTAGGAGTGTTACAGATCCTTGGAATGGAAGAAATGAACATACTAAAGACCTCTGAACATGTTAATGGGTTGCTTTTCTGAAAAGTTAGCCATCCTTATTAATATTTACTAGTTTAATTTTAAAAAGAAGAAGTAGTTAATATATTGTTTTTATGATTAAGAAAATTGAATTTT
This sequence comes from Cynocephalus volans, assembly GCF_027409185.1. Classification (NCBI taxonomy): domain Eukaryota; kingdom Metazoa; phylum Chordata; class Mammalia; order Dermoptera; family Cynocephalidae; genus Cynocephalus; species Cynocephalus volans. Next base: position 66,935,906 of record NC_084467.1, on the reverse strand, counting down.
TTCAAATGTTAGGCATTTGTAATCACTCACTCTTTTGTGAAAATTTTTATTTCTCTATCCCTTTTATTGATAAGTCCTTGTGTCTTACTGATTTTGGGGAGGTCTTCATATACTGAATTTATCTCCTTTTCTATCATATTTTCCTATTTATTTGTCCTTTAATTTGATTTATACACTTTGTGAAATACAGATCTTTAAAAAAAATCTTTTTTATTTTCATTTATTGCTTTTAGGCTTATAAATCCCTTTACTGTGCAAATTCTCGTATATTTTGTCTCTTTTTCCCCCTATTTTACATTTAATTCTAAACCTATTTTTACATTAATTGTAAAATGTTTTTTGTTTAGGAACAAAACTGATTTTGTTTTCAAATGCTAATCCATTGTTAGAGCACCAGTGAGAATATTCCCTTTCCCACGTATTTGTAATATTTCTTTTATCATATACTGAATTCTGGGATACTTTTCTATTCTGTCTTATTCATCTTTCTGTTGTTACATCAGAACCACATTATTGTTTAGTGTTATCATATCTTTTCTGATATTCTTGACTGTTTACGTTTCTCTGTAAAGTAGTATAGATTGTTTACTTTCCGTCTCATGCTGTGGACATTGCTAGTTATTTTACGTTTTTATTTCTGTTGTGAATGAAATTATTTTCTATTTTCTGATTCATGTTTACTGGCATATTTGAAGGGTACTGATTTTTAAAATATTTATTTCAAATCAGAGTTCTTTATTCTCAATAATTACGAGTTGGTTTTGTAGAGTTTGTTGAGATCTAATCATAATATCTTCAAATAATGAAAATGTACTTTTCCATCCTAAGAGTTATATGTCTGGGTTGGTCAGAAATTCCAGGGTAATATTAACTAATAATGTTAATAGTGAGTATTCTTATCACAGATAAGCTAAAATCATGGTTAAGGAAAAACTATGGTCAACTTTCTATTAAAGCTAACATCATAGTTGAAACAAATCACTCTTAATTTACTAGATTAGGTTAATTGCTTTGCAAATTTACCGTGGATAAGGTGCATAAAGATCTTGGGCGACGTTCATTTCTCCAGCAAGGAGGCAACATCTGATTTCCACTAATTGGTAACTTTAAAAGGAAAGGAACCAGACCCCACGTCTAGACTTCATTTGAGAGGAGGAAGGCTAGAGGGAAGTGAGGTGAGTTAATCTCTAATTCTCCTGCTTCATTTCCTTGAGAACAGTTCCTGGCATGGTGGCTGGTGGAGTCTCTCTTTCCAGGAAGACTATAAGGGAGAGCTAGAGGTGAGCAGCACTGCAGCTCCCTTAAAGTGAGGAGAGTGGCAAAGAACATTCATGAAATTTCCTCTAGAAGACAGTGTAGCAGGTATTTTTCTGGATGACTTCATCGGTCGAGTGGTAAAAACTATCAAGTTTGACAGGTGGCTGTGAAAGATTTTTCTTTGTGGACTTTAGCTAAGGCTTGGTAATGGGGCTAGATTTCTCATTCTAGGAGGGTCATAGGGGTCAAGAGAAATTTATCTTGACAGATCTTTTCCACTCCAACAAAGTGGGATTGATTAGCTGCCCTCCACACTGTTCTTATTTACATCATTGCTGCAGAAACTCGAAGCTACAAGTATGTAGATGGGAGCTTTTTCTATTTCCCTATGATGATGAAGGATCAGGGTTTTTCCTTCCGCATTAACTGTCACCTCAGTTGATGTATTCCATAACTTTTGATGCATAACAAACCACTCCAAAACTTAGTGACTTCAAACATCAAATATTTATTTCACTCATAATTCTGCAGGTTGGCAATTTAGTCTGTTTAGCTGGGCAGTTCTGTTTTCATCTAGTTTCCGTCATGAGTCTGTGGTCAACTCTGGGTTAGGTGGTTTTGCTTTTGGAAGTGGGTTGGTTATTGGCTGAGGGACCTCAACTCTTTTCCACATGATGTCTCTCTTGCTTAGGCTTTTTCTCAGGGTGGTAACAAAGGTCTGAGAGAGAGCAGAAGAAAGCAAAGAACCTTGAGGCTACACTTGGAACTGGGACACTGTTACTTGTGTTGCTTTCTGTTGGACAAAAGAAGTCACAATACCAGCTGATTCAAGGGATGGGAAATAGATTCCACCCCTTGATGAGAACTGCTATAAAGCCATGTTACAAAGGATATGGACACAGGGAAGTATGGAGAATCGGAGCCATGTTTGCCATTAATCTAACATAATTGGGCGAAGGAAGAACACTATGTTCCTCATCAATGTGGATTTTAGTTTTGCTGTTACAAAATTATGTCACCCAGCTCCCTTTTTCTCTCAGCCTGTTGTCTTTGTATCTTGTATGCTTTTTATCTTTATATCATTCTTTCATTTTTGCTTGCTTGTGCATCTTTATTTGAATCCATGCCAAATAAAAATTTTCTAAAATTATCTTTTGGTTTCTTATTAAACTTTATTCAGAGATATCTTCTCTGTGCTTTTAGGATGTAAATTCTTTCTCATGTGTGGAAGTATTTTTCCCCAAAAGACCCCACCTTGGCATTTCCTTTTTCTTTGGTCACTGTTGGTATCTTCCGTCAGAGTGTGGGGATGCCTCTCACTATCCACGTAGGTTTGAATGCCTTCTCGAGTCTGTATCTGAGAAATAGGTCGTTATACTGTTCCTAGTGACTGTCAGGAAGTCATCAAAGGTTGGCTTTGCTGAACAAAACTAGGGCCATTTGCTACCACGCCACATGTGCCTGGCTTGGGGACACTTTAAAAAGATGAAGTATTTTCACTTAACATAATTTTCTCCATACTCATCCATGTTGCTCCAAATGGCAGAATTTCATTATTTTTTTATGGTTGAGTAGTATTCCATCGTGTATATATACCACATTTTGTTTATCCAGTTGTCCATTGATGGACGCTTAGTTTGGTTCCATATTTTGGCCATTGTAAGTAGAGCTGCAGTGAACATGGGAGTGCAGGTATCCCTTTGGCATGATGATTTCCATTCCTTTGGATATATACCCAGTAGTGGAGATGCTGGAATTATGTTAAGTGAAGTAAGCCAGACAAAGAAACAGAAATATTGTATGTTCTCACTCATAACTGGCTGCTAAGAGGGAGAGTGGGAGGAAAGGAGGGGGGAGGGAAGGAGGAAGGAATGAAGGAAAGAAAGAAAGAAAAGACCACAACAATATGTTGAACTTTCAGAAGGAGAGAACAAACCTAAGGAAATGAGAGATGGGGGGGTGGTTTGGGAAGTGATAGGTCGGGTGAAGGGCATAAAGAAATATCATGATATGTAAAAATGAATATGCTAATAATAAAAAATTTTAAATAAAAAAAAAAGGTGAAGTATTTGGAGAAACTATATTTTTAAACATGTACTGCCAACAGGGTTTTTCCTGTATTTTTCCTTCTCTGCAGAACTTGTCATGTGGATATTGAACTTTCTAGGATTCACCGAACCGTTGTCACTGCCTCTCCACCTCTGTCATGTTGTTTACTGGGAATCATATTTAAATGAGGTGTGCCACTGGGGTGATGGGAATGAGTTAACAACTCTGGGTGCCTCATAAAGACATCCTTCTATTACAGGAACTCTGTGTTTCTTAAAAAACAGGCAGAAAAAGGTAGTGAGCTGAAATCCCTTTCTCAGCTGGCAGAGTTATTGTGTTTCACAGGGCAAAGCAATCCTTTGCATGATGTGTACCAATCAGAAAACTGGGCCACCATTAATTTGTTTCTAGACCTTGTTTCAAGGACTTTCAGATAGTGAAACTAAATGAGGTTTCTTATCAGAGGTTAATTTCATTTTGGTAGGGTGTACTGTTGTCTTTTTCTGTTCCTTTGTATGGATTGTCTGAGAAGATGGAAAAGGCGGCACTGGGGGATTCTGTTCAGATAACATCTTAAGATGAGTCTAAAGTTTTCTTAATTAATAATGCATTTTCCATTTTTTGTTAATCAAAAAGATGTAATATCGCCTTTTTCATTTCTAATTTTTGTTATTTGAGTCTTCTCTCTTCTTTTTTTTGTTAGCCATGCTAATGGTTTGTCAATTTTATTTATCTTTTCAAAAAACCAACTTTTTGATTCGTTGATCTTTTGAATTGTTTTTTGGTTTTCAATTTCATTCAGTTCTGCTCTGATCTTAATGATTTCTTTCCGTCTGCTAACTTTAGGTTTGGATTGTTCTTGTTTTTCTAGTTCATTAAGGTGAAGTGTTAGGTTGTTCACTTGCCATCTTTCTATTCATCTGAAATACAAGGAATCATTCGAGACTACTATAAACAACTATACGCCAACAAATTTGAAAATCTGGAGGAAATGGATAAATTTCTGGACACACACAAGCTCCCAAAACTGAACCGTGAAGACGTAGAAAATTTGAACAGACCAATAACAATAAAGGAGATTGAAGCTGTTATCAGAAGGCTCCCAACAAAGAAAAGCCCAGGACCAGATGGATTCACAGCAGAATTTTACCAAACATTCAAACAGGAATTGACACCGATTCTTTACAAACTATTCCAAAAGATTGAAACGGACGCAAATCTCCCAAACTCATTCTATGAAGCAAACATCATCCTGATACCAAAACCAGGTAAAGATATAACCAAAAAAGAAAACTACAGGCCAATATCCTTGATGAATATAGATGCAAAAATCCTCACTAAATTACTAGCAAACAGAATACAGCAACACATACATAAAATTATTCATCACGATCAAGTGGGATTCATCCCAGGGATGCAAGGATGGTTCAACATACGCAAATCAATAAATGTGATACACCATATTAATAAACTCAAACACAAGGACCATATGATCATCTCTATAGATGCTGAAAAAGCATTTGATAAAGTTCAGCACTCATTCATGACAAAGACCCTCTATAAGTTAGGTATAGAGGGAAAGTATCTCAACATAATTAAAGCCATATATGCCAAACCCACAGCCAATATCATCCTGAATGGGGAAAAGCTGAAAGCTTTTCCTTTAAGAACAGGAACTAGACAAGGATGCCCACTCTCACCACTCTTATTCAACATAGTGTTGGAAGTACTAGCCAGAGCAATCAGCGAAGAGAAGGAAATAAAGGGCATCCAGATTGGAAAAGATGAAGTCAAACCGTCCCTGTTTGCAGATGACATGATCCTATATATCGAACAGCCTAAAACCTCTACAAAAAAACTGCTGGAATTGATAAATGATTTCAGCACAGTAGCAGGATACAAAATCAACACACAAAAATCAGTAGCATTTCTTTTCTCCAATAGTGAACATGCAGAAAGAGAAATCAAGAAAGCCTGCCCATTTACAATAGCCACCAAAAAAATAAAATACTTAGGAATTGAGTTAACCAAGGAGGTGAAAAATCTCTATAATGAGAACTACAATCCACTGCTGAGAGAAATTAGAGAGGATACAAGAAGATGGAAAGATATCCCATGCTCTTGGATTGGAAGAATCAACATAGTGAAAATGTCCATACTACCCAAAGTGATATACAAATTCAATGCAATCCCCATCAAAATTCCAAAGACATTTTTCTCAGAAATGGAAAAAACTATCCAGACATTTATATGGAACAATAAAAGACCACGCATAGCCAAAGCAATGCTGAGCAAAAAAAATAAAGCTGGAGGCATAACACTACCTGACTTTAAGCTATACTACAAAGCTATAATAACCAAAACAGTATGGTACTGGCATAAAAACAGACACACTGACCAATGGAATAGAATAGAGAATCCAGAAATCAACCCACACACTTACTGCCATCTGATCTTTGACAAAGGCACCAAGCCTATTCACTGGGGAAGGGACTGCCTCTTCAGCAAATGGTGCTGGGATAACTGCATATCCATATGCAGGAGAATGAAACTAGATCCATACCTCTCACTGTATACTAAAATCAACTCAAAATGGATTAAGGATTTAAATATACACCCTGAAACAATAAAACTTCTTAAAGAAAACATAGGAGAAACACTTCAGGAAATAGGACTGGGCACAGACTTCATGAATACGACCCCAAAAGCACGGGCAACCAAAGGAAAAATAAACAAATGGGATTATATCAAACTAAAAAGCTTCTGCACAGCAAAAGAAACAATTAAAAGAGTTAAAAGACAACCAACAGAGTGGGAGAAAATATTTGCAAAATATATATCTGACAAAGGATTAATATCCAGAATATATAAGGAACTCAAACAACTGTACAAGAAGAAAACAAGCAACCCAATTAAAAAATGGGCAAAAGAGCTAAGTAGGCATTTCTCTAAGGAAGATATCCAAATGGCCAACAGACATATGAAAAAATGCTCAACATCACTCAGCACCCGGGAAATGCAAATCAAAACCACATTGAGATACCATCTAACCCCAGTTAGGATGGCTAAAATCCAAAAGACTATGAACGATAAATGCTGGCGAGGCTGCGGAGAAAAAGGAACTCTCATACATTGTTGGTGGGACTGCAAAATGGTGCAGCCTCTATGGAAAATGGTATGGAGGTTCCTCAAACAATTGCAGATAGATCTACCATACGACCCAGGTATCCCACTGTTGGGTATATACCCAGAGGAATGGAAATCATCAAGTCGAAGGTATACCTGTTTCCCAATGTTTATCACAGCACTCTTTACAATAGCCAAGAGTTGGAACCAGCCCAAATGCCCATCATCGGATGAGTGGATACGGAAAATGTGGTACATCTACACAACGGAATACTACTCAGCTATAAAAACGAATGAAATACTGCCATTTGCAACAACATGGATGGACCTTGAGAGAATTATATTAAGTGAAACAAGTCAGGCACAGAAAGAGAAATACCACATGTTCTCACTTATTGGTGGGAGCTAAAAATTAATATATAAATTCACACACACACACACACACACACACACACACACACACACACCGGGGGGGGGGGCGGAGAAGATATAACAACCACAATTATTTGAAGTTGATACGACAAGCAAACAGAAAGGACATTGTTGGGGGGGAGGGCGGGAGGGAGAAGGGAGGGAGGTTTTGGTGATGGGGAGCAATAATCAGCCACAATGTATATCGACAAAATAAAATTAAAAAAAAAAAAAAAAAAAAAGAGGCTAAGCAATTAACAATGTTTTATCCTAAAATGTCAAAAGAATATTAATATAATTATCTGGGTTAGAATAAAAATAAAAATCATCATTATGTTCAGAAGAACACTGGCATTCTTTCCTCATGGACGAATTGTTATTTATTCTTGTCCTCTCATCTCCTCAACCTCATTTTAAAAACTGGTATTATCTGCATGAATACCATATATGGTTATTAAAATCACCACAGATCTTCAAAAAAAAAAAAAAAAAGATGTAATGAATATACAATAAAGCAACTGCAAATAGCAGTTTTGAAAGGCTAAGATTTGCTGCTGTTGTTAGCTTCTGCAGTGTTACAATGTGAAAAAATACACCATTTTATTATAATTTTGGAGTAGTTTTTTCTTAGTCCTCTATTATTACTTTCAAAGTCTGCTGTTGGGAACCATAGCTCTAGCACTTTGCTTTTCTCTCTGGTCCTCTCATGGCCATCAGTGTTCTAGATGTGGGACACATGCCTGTCAAGGAGTTTGAAGGTCCAGGATAGTTTGCCTCCAGAACTCTTCTCTTCAGTCTTTAGAATAACAGATCAAAATAGTTGCTAGAGCTCATTCTTGAGGCTTTGGAGAAATGATAGTTACTTCCTAAGGTGCTGTTTTTCCCTTGCTTGTCTTGTCTTGGCCAGCTATTTTTGGCTACTAAGTTTAAGATCTAATAATAAAATTGTAACCTCAGGGAATCCATTTAATTGGAAAGTAACTAGAGTTTCTTCCACTGTAGAAACAAGATTTGCTATTAACTACTTGATTATTATTTGTATAACTTCTAATGAATGATGGAGCTTAAATGATATTCATAATTTTTTTTTACATGGCGTAGGAGCTCTTTTACCTGCCCATAATCCTGCTGACTGGGCCAATTGTCAAGCTAAGGCTGGGTCTGGAGCTCACAGACCCCTCAAACCCATTCATAGACTGGGTCACAAACCCTTCACACACCAGGCTGGGTCCCCAGACCCCTCACATGCCAGGCCGGGTCACCAGACCCCTCACACGTAGGCCTATGAGCTAGGTAACCAGCAAACAGGTCCTTGGAAGCTGTAGGTTGGAGAGAATGGCCGTGCAGGTGGGCGCCTGAGGCAGATGCCAACCAAGCCCCAGTGCTGCGCAGGTGCACTAATTCCACTCCCTCACACACAATTTGCTTACAAAGAATGCGCAGCACCACCCCCAACCGGATGGGCAGGCGAGGTGGCCTGATTAAATTTTTCTATTTTCCCAGCACATGACTTGATTTAAATACCTACTTACTCTTTTAGAATTGAAGTTCACTAATTTGGTTTATGGAACTATTGCCTGTAGCCTATTATCCTCAGTTAAGAGTTTGCTTTAATGCCAGATTTTGACAATATTTATTTAACTTTTCTACAGTGACCTAAGTGCATGTATTTAAAATGCCATGTAACTCAGATTCCTAGTTGTTAGGGAAAATCAGAATCTTATCTCCCTAACTAGGTCAGTGCTCATAAACTGGGCTCTTCCAGGGAACATCCGCAGACTACTGTATAAAGATCTGCTTCCACTAATAATGAATAATGGTAATTTTTTCCCAGTTTGTGGAAAAATAATTTTTGGTTGTAAGCTTTTTCAACCCTTTTGTGCAAATTACCAATTGTTTGACTAGTAGAAAATAAATGGCAAAAACTGAACAGTAGTCAGTCATGTTTAGTTCACTCACTTATTTTCTCATTGACACATGCTTGTGATACATATATTACCTATCTTTAATGACCTATGCATTATATTAATTATTCTAGATTTTCTAATTGAATTAAATTAGATTTGTCACAGTGTTGTACAAAGAGCACTGTTACTTCCAAGAGCTCTGCCATTTGAAATGGTTTGAGAGTCACTGAACTTATTGTCTTATAAGATGCTAGAGGGCAGGACTTTTGTCATCATCATCATCGCACATATGATCAGAAGCCATTGCAGACTTTTGAGTGGGAAGTAACATGAGGAAAATTGGATTTAATATTTTTCGGAAAAACTTTGGTGAGTTTTCTGAAAGGAATGGTAGAAGTAGGAATAGGCATAGGAATCAAGATGGAATGTAACCACTATAAAAAAGTCAGTTTAGTTTATGTTAAGCATTTAATAGAAAGCTCCTACAAGTCAGCATTATGAAACAAATTAAAATATTAAGGTGGCTTTCTCTTCTTTTAGTTTGAAAAGTTAATTTGGGGTTGATGAAAGTTGTTTGTGGTGACTAAAGCAAATTTTAGATTACAGTTTCTCTTCCCTCTAGTATACTCTAAAATGATTCTCATATCATAACCATCCTTACAATCTTGGCCAATAATTCAGTAAGTAGACTCATAAAGAGATCATTGTCACAAACCTTCAGTTATAGGGCCGTAATGTAGCTATTGGAATGAGAAATAAATGGGGAAGATTGGTCTTTGCTGGACAAAGAAACATACGAGACACTTGGCTGGGTATTGTGGAGTGGGTAATGAAGAAGGGGATGTAAATGGACTTAGATGGACTTTGACTGCAGGAAGTGTGCAGGGAGATAAATGATAAAGATAACTATGATAGTAGATGGGAGTAACAACAGAGGGAGTTACAGATCAGGTAGTGTGAGAATTCAAAGAAAAGAATATATCAGCTGGGAAAATCTGGAGAAGTTGGCATTTGAGTTGATGAAAGTTTTGAATAGGCACAACAAGGTAAGGAACATTTGACCTCAAGAGAGAGACATGAACACAGGTACTACTGGCTCCTAAACAAGAGTTTTTGAATATCTGAATGAACGGAGTCGGGTAGCGTTTGTTCTTCCATTGATTTACTCAGTATGATATATGAGTGCCTCCTGTGTCCCAGGCACTGTGACAGGTCAGTGCTGGGAATGTAACGAGATGACCTTCACCATAACAGGAGAGACAGATAAAACTAACAAACTAATTAATACATAAATTCAAAGTGAGAAGTACTGTTAGGCTTCTGAATAACTTGAGTAAGGAAAGGTGGTTGGATCAGGTTAGTCTGGGAAGACCCTTTTGAGGAAACAAAATATAAGCTGAAACTAATCTTTGTTAGGATCCAATTTACCCTCTGGGATATTTTACCCTGTTTGAAGTCTTTACCATTGTTGCTATCTCAATACATTTAATTTGGCTAAATTACTTACCCTTAAAGTACAACCAGTGACATTTCTCTTTTCCATCAGTATTTGCTTTATCCATAGCTGAATTATTGACCTATTGTTAAATTTACTACATTCTCCTTTTTTTTTTTTGCAGAAACCAAAGCTGAAAGATTGGCATCCTCCTGGGGGCTTTATTCTGGGATTATGGGCACTCATTATCATGGTTTTCTTCAAAACTTACGGAATCAAGCACATGAAGTTCATTTTTTAGATTCCATGATGTATGAAGAAGAATGCCTGGAAGACTGTAACCTTGGATACAAACTAATGTCATTATGTATTTTAAAAAATACATTGCTCTTGTGTGTTATAAAAACAAATGGGACAGAGAACAGAATATAGTGGTTGATTCTTTTTGGTTAATAGCAATTTCCCCTTATCCCCTTTTCATGGAAAAGTAAAAATTGTGAAAACATTAAATTCTCATTAACAGAGGTAACTTCTGTTAGTAATTTTTTGTATGTCTTTCCAATCTTTTTATTTATGCACATATTTTATTTTTTTTCCCAAAATAGAAATTGTGTAGAATATACTATTCTGTAACCTCTTTTTTCATTTTAGAATATATTATTAACCCTTTACCTCTTCTTGGATATTTTAAAATAATACACTATGAATGGCTGCACAGTATCCATTGTGTGAATGTATAGTAATTTATTTGAGAGTCTTCTATTGTTGGACCACTTACCTTGTTCTCAAAGTCTTCCTTTGGTTCATTCTTTAATGTACTAATATTTTATTTCTAGTCACTCATGGAATTCTGCAGTTTTATTTGTAAGTAAAGATGAAAAATTGGTTTCTTAATCTAAGGTAATGACAGTCTGTTGCTGCCAGTGTATCTGGGGAATTTTAGACCTCTTGGAATTTTGTGCATGGATTGCTCAAGAGAAACAGACCCCATTTCTAAGCATTCTGTGATCATCTAGAATTTGTCATTTCTTCTTCAGTTTCTACCTTGAAAGAAATAGCCAACAAGAACTTTATTTCATTCTGTTTAAGGTAAACTTGCCCACTGGCTGGATCTACACTTTCCCTGAGGGCAGTTCTATAAAGTAGATGACCCGCTTGGAAAATTTATGCTTATGGCCCTGCCTTCATGTCTGACTGATGTATCACATGAGATAGTAAGCCCCTTGTGTGGTCTCTAGTTAGATGTAACAGTTCATATCCCCATTACCCCTGACTTTTTAGCCTACTAGTCATCTCACATATTTGTCCCGACTAGAAATAGTATTGAAATTGTGGTGTGTGATCAACCCCAAATATTGTTTTTTCTTTTCAAACTTTTGCATAAAAGGGGAGAAAAGCCTGAAAGTCCAGTATTCATATCCCAGGGGATACCTTTATGCATTTTATCTGTTTTATCTAAGAAGTGATGTGTTCATCTTTATTCATTGCAAATATCTGTCTTATAATTGTAGGTTACATTGAAAAGACAACTCTTCCTTCACACTAAAATCTCCTAAAATTAATATTTCTTAGGATTTGTTTTCCTTTTAGTACTTAACATGTTACACCCTTTACTTACATGCAAAATGGTCATACCTTTCTCAGGCAAAGGATTGATTATGTTATCTCCCAAGCTAGAACAAATGATTTTGAGGCTTCTGCCAGCTCTGAGTCTTCATTTTAATGGATCTTTGTATTGGTGCACTATGTAAATAAAGAAGAAAAATTTTATCTATCTGAGAAAAAAATTATAGAGAAAAGGATCTTTTTGTACATAGAAAGAAGGGAAATCAAACTTAAATTTGAATAGCCTGATCATAGTAGCACCAAGAGACAAAAAGGTTGATCATACTGCCCTCCAGACACCTAACACCAGGTCATGTACACCTTGGTAGGGTGGAACTATTTAGAGCGGTAAAGGAATTATGATTGTCCTTGAGTCAAAGTAATTTAGTTGAATATAATGAAACATATCCTGATGGTAAAGACTGCTAGAAAATAGAAGGATTACTCTGCAGAAGTTGTAGAAGGTACCCTTCTTAGTTAAAACCAAGCTGGGAAAAGTAATACTGGATATAATATACAGTATTAATTTTGTCTAGGCAGAGTTTCAAAGGGCAGTTGTTTCTCTCTCTCTTTCATTATTGAATCTTCAGAATATAGTTAAAGCCAAAAACTTAAAATATGTTAAGTGTTTAGCTTATAACGATAATCTTTTTACATAAAGTATATTCTTTCTTCAGTAATAAGAAAGTACTCTGTATGTGGTAAGTGAGTATATTTAGGAAATATTGTAAGTGCTATTAAATGGCCCAGACTTTAAATGATAACGTAAAAGCACTTCCTTAAATGTATTCTTCTTGAGTCACAAAGAGCTGAACAATGGAAAGGTTTTCTTTTGCCTTTCTCACAGTGTCATGGTGAGGATTAGATGAGATAATATTATGACTGAACACTTTGGAAATTGTAAATATGTGATGTAAATATTGTTCTTATTTCTGCCTAGGAAGATACCAAGGGGAGGTCAATGGTTACATTGTCCTTCTTTCTGTTGCACTTATTTACCTTTCTAAGTTACTCAGTGTGATTCTTGTTCTCTTTGATATTCTTTTTCTCTTCCTGCATGGTGTCCTTCAGAGAGAAAAGGAATGTAGATATATGGATCCCAGCAGACATGTTCTGACATTTTGAAGAGGGACGGAGTGTAATGATACCATCCTGCAATGGCAGCCTGCATGAGAAAAAGAAACCAAATGATGTGGATTTTAAAGTTACAAAGGACATTCGTTTGCAGTTTATGAAAGGCAAATGTAGTTTGGATGCAAAGCTGATTAAATTGAATCGAGAAAAATTAGAATTAAATACAAAAAATAATGTATGCACTTATGGTTTCAATATTTATATATTCTCAGCTAGTTGCAAATGATGATTCCCACAACAAGCATAACTCAGCTTATTTCTGCTTACTGAGTATTTTCTACTATGGTGTATGTTGATCACATGTCTTCCATTATGTATGTTGTATAGCAGAGTTACAGTCACTGTGGGAATCATAATTTGAAATTTTGACTTGTGTATTTCTGGAATCTTTACAACAAATGTTGCATTAACATATAACTTTTTTTTAGTTTGTTTTACCAAAATTAAGTCCATCTGTAGTAGATACTGTTTTAACTTGTGAAAGTAATATTTTTTGAAACATACCACAAGTTATGGCTATAAAATAATGAGATTAGTATCCATTTTTGCTTCATGGAATCAGCCATGTTGCTTCACTGGCACATCTCATACTTGAGGGCATTTACCACGAAGAAAGCATTATGCAGTATTGCTGTTCTGTTGCTGGCTGCCCTACCTATACTTGTACCTGCTGCTTAAACAGGAAAGCCTTTCAATTCATGGATAATACACCTTGGTGGTAACAAGGCTTGTGTTTTTTTTTTTTAATTTGTTTTAGTGCAAAAAAATGACTGTTTTGGAAATGTCTGTGGAATATTCGGTTTAATTAAACCATGTAGATCCTAGAATAACTGGATTGATATAGATGAAGATGTAACTAAGAAACTGGTTATTAAAAATTCATTTACTTCAAACATGGAAAGGTGGAGTTCACCTGTTCTGCTTGCTGTCTCAGAGACTTCAGAGGACTTTCAGATTTGCCTGAGGTGTACCCAGTCATAGGGTCTGCCAGATGGGAGTCCTATGATATGACCCACATTCGGTTTTACCTCTTCTGACTGTGGAAGTGCCACCTCTGACTGTGCTAGAGTTTTAGGGACAATGGCATGAGCAATGGAGGACCCTTTCTTAGGGGTCATTAAATAAGGTCATCTATGTAAAGCACGTCACACAATGCCTGGCACATAGGAAAAGGTCAACATTTTGTTCTTTCCTGGGTAGAACTCTATCTATCTCATTTGTAACGTCCATGCAAGACAGAGGACTGGTTGCTCTTCAAAGAACATTAGCTTTGCTACTTCTAGACTGTCCTGCTCTCTTCTGTTTTCAGCAGATGTTGTGTTTAAGTAGCAGTTTCTTTTCATTTTCAACACTATTTAACAATTTCAATCCACAGACTTTCTTGCCTCTCCTTTCTAGGTTTTTCCCTGTTTTAGGTAGATTGAGGCTTTTCTCAATCTTCCCTCATCCTTGGTTTTCTAGTGTTGTTTCTCTCCATGGCATGTCCATTCTGTTGGAAACACACCTGTAGTATGATTTAACGGGTAGTCTATCCTCACTCCCAGATTCCAGAGGTCTGGATAATAATCCAGTTCTTTAAGATGGTGGGTACTGCATTTCCAAGAGAACACATCCCCTTCTCCGCCTACCCCATGTTAGGAACTTTTTATTTTCAAATGATAAAAACTCAAGTAGAACAAATTTAGGCCAAGAGGAGAATTTGCTGGAAGGATATTAGGATATCTCATATAAAGTTGAGGGAAAGGGGTTCGGTCTGAGCCTTATCAGGGACTGGAATGTCCCATGGATTCTCTTCTCTCTGTATGTTCCCTTTATTCTTCCTGGAAACTGGCTTTCTCACATGGTGTTTACTCCTGACCCTCAGAAACCATGCTTCTACCACAGGAGAAAGGAAAGTTACCCTTTAATTCCAGTTCTAAAAGTCTTGTGGAAGAACTGATTAACCTTATAGGCATCCGGTTCACCTGGCCAGAGCGTCAAGGTCCTGTATGCACATAATCACCTCTGGTGGTATACCCTTAGTAGGGCTTATCCCAGAGAATGGTGGGGCTGCAGGAACCAGGCTGTTACCTTTTCTACTTTTTATTAATTTGATATTCAGCGGGGGTAGGGGAGGGGATGACAGGGTGGGAATGGAGCTGCAGCATCACCCTGGGGCTTGCTAGAAATGCAGAATGTCAGGCCGTACCTCAAACCTACTGAGCCAGAATCTGCATTTTAACGAGATCCTCAGGTAATTCTCATGCACATAGAGGTAGGAGAAGCACTAATCTCTACACATCCCTACACTAAATACCTCAATTTTATCCCCTAAAAAGAAATTGTAAAATAGTTACAAACACTTACCTGTAAAACAAACGCCCATGGGTAGTGTATTTTATGGGTTAATCAAGTCTTTAGCATTATTACTGACTTCTTTTCAAACCTTTTAAGACTGCACCACTCATTCCCTCTTTTTTTCTTTCTGATGCTTTTTCAAAATGTAATAAATGCTTAAAACAGGCATCTAATTAGCATTTACTGTATATGGTATCTGCACATTCTTTGACACTCCTTTTATTGAGAGGTGGAGTCTAGATTCCCCTCCCCTTGAATACAGGTGGCCTTAATGACTTCATTCTAATAAATACTGTGTGATTTCAGAGGCTAGGCCATAAAAGGTGATAGAGCATCTTTCTCAGGACATTCGCTCTTGGAACCCAGCCACCATCACCTGAGGAAGCCCAAGCCATCTATGTGTATTCTAGAGAACAGTTCTGGCTGAGGTCCTAGACAAGAGCCAAAATCAAGCACCAGAGATGAGAGTGAAGGAATCTCCAGTGTTTTCTGATTGCAACCACAGGAGAGACCCCTAAGTGAGAACCACCTACTTGATCCCCAGAACCATGAAATAATAATTAGAAAAGATTGTTATTTTACCCCACTAGTATCAAGTAGTTTATTGTATAACAATAGTTTCTAAAGCACTGTGTTAATGTGTTACTCTACTAGATGCTTATGAGAGATACAAAAGTATGATTCATTTTGAAGAGTTACAAATTGATTCTAGAAATATGTACATGAAAAGACTGTAGCAGAAAGTAACAGTTTCCATTTAAGAGCTATAAATAGGAACTTTGAAGAGAAACTTCTATTTTTTAGTTGCTATGTAGATACGTTATTAACATTTTATTTACTATCATTTGAAGAGGCAGAGAACACTCTAAGGAGGAAATGAAATTTGTATTGTGATTTAAAGACACCAGATTAGATTTCTTTATTCCTTCCCCTCTCCATTTACCACTTTTCTTCTTTTCAAAATTGTCCATTTTTTCACTCCTTTGGTTCTACCAACTCAGTTCTTTCTGTCACCAGAAGGCTGTGCTTGTAATCTGAAAATTAAATTGGGGGAAGGTAACCAGCTCAACTTCCTGCTCTACCTCCTACACATTTCCTCTATTCTCTCCCATCTCACCCTACCCCAGCTCCCTGGGGCTCAGAGATTGAGGTAGATAACCCCCCACTTATTGATCCCATCCCTTCTTTGGGGATCTTGCTTACTGATAACCTAATCTCTCATCTCTCTTCAAATTATTTTTGCATAGAAGTGCTTTCTCTTACATTTTATAAGATGTTCCAGTCTTCCTCATCTTAAAAATCACCCTCAAAATCCTATGTCTTCTTCTAAATGCCTTACAGAGCTCTTCTCTACTTTGTTTCGTGGTTCTTATTTTGAGTGAATGGGCCGCATTCACTTACTTGGCTTTCCTGCCTTTCCTTCACTATGAACCCTTTATAATCTGGCTTCTGCTCCTACCACTCCCCCGAAACTATTCATTTTACTGATATCAGTGCTATAATTGCCACATCCAGTGGAAACTTCTTATAGCATTCTTATTTAGAGATGTTTCCTCTTCTGCCTTCATGGTCTGCTGCTCTCTTCCTAGGTTTTCTGCACTTAGCTGCTCCTTTTCAGTCTTTTTCAAGTGCTTTTCTTTGGCAGCCCAACCCAAATATTCTGCACAGTTCTTTCTCAAACTTCAAACTCTGCACTCTCCCTGGATATTTCCATCCCCATCTGTGGTTTCTGTTACTATCTCTACATCATTGGCAGCTGAAATTCTATATCCAGGTATCTCTCCTGAGTTTCAGAAGTACCCCTTTCTACTTGAATTCACCCACCCTCTGAATCTCAAACTCAACGCACCCCGAGCTGAACTTATTTTTTCTCTCATTACCCAGCTCTTCCTCTTCTATTTTCTTTTTCACATTTTGTATCCCAGATCCTCTCTGAAAGATCACACATTGTGGTGATATGTTGTTGAGAAAATAGAATGGTTTGGTCAGGGCCCTTGCCTTGGGTCCAGTTGGGTGTGGTTCAGCATTCTTTGTAAGCAAATTGTGTGTGTGTGTGTGTGTGTGTGTGTGTGTGTGTGTGTGTGTGTGTGTGTGTGTGGAGTTAGGGTGCATGCGCACCAATGTGTCTTTTTAGTTTTGTTGCTATTCTTTTGTTCTTTAGAGAGGGATGTTCTTGTGTTCTTTAGAGAGAGATGGAGAGTTTAGTGAAGCAGGCAGGCGGGCATCTGCCTCGGGGGTCCACCTTGCGTGGCCATGCTTTCCAACTATGGCTCCAAGGACCTTTTGGCTGGTTACCTAGCTCATAGACCTGCATGTAAGGGGTCTGGTGATCCAGCCTGGCATGTGCTGGGTCTGGTGACCCAGGCTGGCTTGTGCGGGGTCTGGTGACCCAGTCTGGTGTATGGAGGGTTTGTGACCCAGTCTGTGAGTGGGCTTAAGGGGTCTGGGAGCTCCAGACCCAGCCCTAGCTCAACAATCGGCTCAGAGAGGAGGATTACTGGCAGGTAAAAGAGACCAACAACCGGCGTGGTCATGGAGCTAGACAATTGGTGTCACGAACAGGATTAAGAGCGCTACAACTGATAATGTCAAAAGGATTCCAGACAGTAGCTGTAGCCTCACGTATGTGTTCCATGTAATGCCCTCCATAGAGCTTTCACTGCAGAGGAGGTTCTTCATAATTAGGCGGACAAAATGACATACTCTGTTTATGTCAGCTTGTTTTTCCAGCTGTCCCAGGGCTCACTCAATGAGCTTATGAAAAAGGTGGTTATGGTGACAGGGGTGGAGAATATGTATGGACTCACTAACTTGGACTTCACCTTACCAATGCTGACTGAGCTAACACTATAGATAAGTACCCAATCTGCCAAAAGCAAAGAGCTATACTGAAACTCAGCCACCAACTGGGTTAGTGCTTTGTGGCAGTCTTCTGTGGCTACTGTCTGGAATCCTGTTCACATTGCCAATTGTAGTGCTCTTAATCCTGTTCCTGATGCCAATTGTAAACCTAGGCAACCACACTAGTTGTCGGGCTCTTTTACCTACCGGTAATCCTGCCGACTGGGCCGATCGTTGAGCTAAGGCAGGGTCTGGAGCTCCCACACCCCTCAAGCCCACTCACAGACTGGGTCACAAACCCATTGTACACCAGGTGGGGTCACCAGACCCCACATATGCCAGGCTGGGTCAGCAGACCCCTTCACACAGGTTTGTGAGCTAGGTAACCAGCCCAAAGGTCCTTGGAGCCATAGGCTGGAAAGCATGGCTGAGTGTGGCCGATGCCTGCCCACCTGCTTCACTAAAACTCCAATCTCTCTCTCTCTCTCTTTCTCTCTCTCTCCTTCTCCCTCTCTCTCTCTCTCTCCCCCCTCCCTCTTCCTCTTTCTCTCCCTCTCTTTCTCCATCTCCCTATCCCTCTGTCAGAGTATAAGAATAGCAACAAAACTAAAAAGATACATTGGTGCACATGCGCACTAACTACACACACACACACACACACACACACACACACACACACACACAATTTGCTTACAATGGACGTGCTGAACCACACCCAACTGGACCCGAGGTGAGGGCCCTGACCAAACTATTCTATTTTCCCAACATGCCTCCATTTCCTCTTGGACCAGTCAGCCAACTGGAGGTAGGTTGATTTTATTGGTCTCTTCCATCACAGAAATTTGTCCTTACTGGAATAGATGTATTTTGGGGATGGATTTACATTCCCTGCTTTAGGGCTTCTAGCAGCACCACCGCTGTGGACTCACAGGAGTCTTGCTCACCATCATGGCATTCTACTCAGCACTGAGTCTTGATCAAAAAACTCATTTCACAGCAAAGGAAGTGCAGAAATGAGCTTAGGACCATGGAAGTAACTGGACTTACCATGTATCCCATAACCCAGAAGAGGCTGACCTAGTCAAAGATGGAATGGCTAACTGAAGACTCAATTATGTCACCAGTTGGGAGACAACACTCTGGAAGGAGAAGCTTCTATTTTACAGGGTGCAGTATGGGCTTTGCTTCAGAGACCATTACATGGTGCTATTTATTTCCCCATAGCCAGAATGCATAGATCTGGGAACGAGGAGTGGAAGCAGAAGTGGATCCTCACACTGTTACATCTAAAAATCTGTTCACTAATCTTTGCTTTTTGAACCTGGAAACTTTGAACTTTGTTGATTTGGAGGTCTTAGCCCCCACGGGGGAGACACAAGTGATTTTACCAAATTTGATGAGAGGATTGCCACATGGTCATTCAAGGTTGTTTATGCCACTAAAACAACAGACCAAAAATAAGGAGTTACTCTACTGCTGGAGTGATTGTCCTAATTACCACAGGGAATTTGAGTTGCTGCTACACATTGGGGACGAGGAGGATTATGTGGAATTCAGGGGATTCTCTGGGTTGCCCTTTAGCGGTTCCATGACCAATAGTAAAGGTCTTTAAAGAACTGTAACAACCAACAACAGGCAGGACGATTAAGGACTCACCCTTCTGAATAAAGGTTTGAGTCTCTCTACCAGATAAAGAATTGGCCAACTGAGCTTTTGGCTGATGGCAAGGGAAATGTAAGCCAGAACTATCAAGTGGTAGCCAACTACTGAAATGACTGCAGTAGCTTTGTGTGTCTTATCTTTGCCTGTTACGTGTTTATGTGTGCATGTTATTTTTCTCTCTTTAATTTTTATTTTTGTACAAGTTAATGGTGCTTAACCTTACAATATAGTCTTTAGGTAAGAAAATTTTCAGTGGGACTGTGATGAAATTTGAATAGTAATTAATATAGCCAGCAATGGATACAGTGACTGTTGGAACTGTGCATCTCCTTATTTTGGTGAAGAGTGAGAATTTTACTTGTAAGAAGAATAGCAATATCATATTAGATGGAAATACAAAGTTGTTTCATTTTACAGAGCTCAAATGTGTGAAGAAGACTGAATATGTAGCTAAAGGGGTGTATTGTTCCAGTTATCAATTTGTTGTGTCTCAGTTCCAAATCCACTCATGTCTAATCTATGATAATGGGGCTGAACCTTTTAAGAATTCTTCCTTTACAGTGAAAACAGTGTTAGCTTTGTCAATAGAGAGTGCTGAGCAATATTGCAGAAGGAAAGAGCTTCTCTTCCTGTTTCTGTTTCTGGGTCCTTCTGTAGTGTGTGTGTGTGTGTGTGTGTGTGTGTGTTGCAGTGCCCAGTGGCCAGAGCACAGAACACCTTCCTGTGAGCAACTTCATAGCAGAGGGCTACCAGCAAAGTACCTCCCCATGAGTAGCTGCCTCATGTGCCCTGGCTCAAGGAGCTCTGCAGTGAGGTGAAGATGGTGGCACATCTCTGTGAACACCTTACCCCAGCACACCTCCTTGGGCATCTCCCAGAAGGAGTGCCATGGAGTGCTGCTGACAGGGCACCTCCCCATGAGCAACTTTTCCCACATTCCTGCAGGTGGCTTTCCAGTGAGTTCTGAGACTTGGCTGCTCCCTGAGAATAGCTTTCCCCAGCACTCCAGAGGGCAGCTTTTACATTCCACTGACATGACACCTCAGTGAACTTCTGTGCATCTAGTGAGCCACACCATGTGCTCTCCAACGATGTCTGGATCTCAGCCTTGGGAAGGGGTGGCTTCTTCCTTGGTTGCTTTATCTCAGTCCTAAGAGAGGGACTGCTCCTAATACCTGCGATTTCTCTATTCTTTTGAGTTCTCTTTATTTCTCAATAGGAAATTCCCCCTTACTCCATTCCTTGTTCAAATTACTATCTGATTTCTGTGCCCTCCATGGACCTTGACTGATATACCTCCCCACAGAAATCAGATGGCATTACATGGTGAAATTGTTGGCTATGGTCAGTTAAATTGTTCAGATTATGCTTCTGGGTTCAAGTCCTGTTCCCTCTGAAGGAGATGGACAAAAAGGATTGGAGTCCATTCTTTACCACCTCCTAATTCTGAAGGCTTCCCTGGGATACTTCAACTGTGAGTGTTAAGAGATCAAAGGAGCACCACCTTCCAACACAGCTCTGCATCTGGAGCTGGCCTGGGTGATGCACAGACCTGTCTTATGTGTGAAAGCCATCCAGCAAGGGGCTCATCAACTGTGTTTTAAGAACACTGGGTCCTTCCAGCTCTAGGCAGCTTCTCCTTGCTCCTTCTAATGAGTACCAGGAAATTGAAAGATACAGACAATAACAGGAGGATCCAAAGAGATGTAGCCAAAGAGAAAAAAACATGTTAGGGGCAAATTGGTGTAGGAAATGTTGTAGTTCAGATAGCTACTAAGGTGTTTACAGATTAAGGCTGACTAGCACAGAAGTTAAGAGTCTGAGCTTTGCATTTCTGTTGCTTGGCAGTCTGATAAATGCATGCTATACAGGGAACAGAATAATTAAAATTACAAATGAGAAAATACAGTTAAAAACCAATAAAACCAAAGGTGGGGGAGAAAAATTGAGGCTGACAAAAGAGAAATCAAATAAAAGGAATACAAATAATGCATTAAACAGGTTAAAAAACCAAAACCAGAAGCTCAGAAATTAAAAAGTATAACTTGGAAAAATGAGATAAAAGAATTAAAAATTTAGAAGTCAAAATCAGAAGCTTAGAATTTCAAAGATGTAGTTGTGACTAAAGCTAAGGTAGATAAAGGAAACAAAAATGATTTAAAGTAAAAACAATAGCGGTAAAAATTTAATGGAATATAAAGAGTAACCAGGTAGGTGAAACATTTTAAAGGAAGATTAAAAATAAGCTAAAACTAGTCAAAGGAATATACCATTCTCTAAGTGCTAAACATTTAGCGAACAAAACAAACTAAAAATAAATTTAGAAGATAAGTGATGAACAATTTAAAACATGAGAAGAGCAACTTTTTAAAAAGCAAATTGCCTGCTTTTTAAAGACATTTGACTTTTATTATTACTATTCTCCAAATACCTAAAGCAGCCACAAATTTCAGCAGATTGTCTCTGTACCTTTGATTCCCAAGGTCAACTTCTTTGCAAAGCACCCCTCAGGCCAAAGCCAAAGGTAGCAAGCAGTTAGAATGTTTAGCCTCTTCTATTTCCTCTTTCTTCAAAGGCTCCGGTCTCCTGTGTCTGCATGGCTTTTAATTCAGTACCTTGAGGAGTTGGGCATGGAAAGAAGCTGGAATGATACATCCTCTGGTTTGGCCAGCCCTGTTGTCTGTATTGTCTTTAGGAGCAGTCCTGCAGACATGCACTTCACTGCTTACCTGGATGGAGCCCAGGAATCATTTTACAAATATATTGCCTGCTACATAGCTCTCCCTGCTGAGGTTATTATGGCCCCTCCTTCCTTCCCCTCACGCTGCTGGCTGCAGTTCAGACAATCATACTATTTTGTAATATTTCTAGCTCTAGGTAGAAAGAAAGTCAGTGATTTTCAAACTTTTTACCTACCAACCAAAGTAAAAAATATTTTATATTGTGACAGTACACATATATGGGTGTATATATATATGACTGGAAAAGAAATTTTACAAAATAAATAACCTTTATAATATGCACTCCATTGTTTTCTATCCTTTTATATTGTGTATTAATATAAAATTGTCTCAAGTGAGAGTTAGATCAATGGTTTTCAAAAATATTTTGCTTTTATTCACACTAAGAAATATATTTTACATTGTGTCCTAATACACACGTCCACACATCTATATAATTAAAAGAAAAATTTTTCAAAACAATACTAACTTTCTATCCTATTACATTATAGTCCTGTTTATGGATTCCTAGTAATATCTGGCTATATTTGCATCTCCAAAATTCCTACCAAGCTGGCTCAATCAGAGCATGAAGAACCACAGTCAAGGCAAGTGTCCAACAGGGTGGTAGAATTATTACAAATATCTTTGTACTGACAATGCACTATACTGCTCCTTATTGCTGTACATTGTGTCCTTGTGCCTCCAGCATTTGTGAAGTGTAAATACCTTCCCTATGAATGACATGGACTCTGTCTCTATGGTGCTTACAATAGGAGATGGGGAGCTGGGACACTGGTAGAGAGAGTGCCAGAAGATGTCATTGAATTGAGAGTATCTGTTGGACACAAAATTTGCGAAATTGACAGAAAACCCAACACAAATATGCTTAAATAAAAAGTAGAATTTATTTATTTAACTGAATGTCCAGGAGAGATTCATCTTCAGGCTCAGTTTGATCGCGGGACTCAATGACATTCTAAGATCCATCCCTCAGCTCTGCTGCCCCAGAGATGTCTCCATTCTCAAAGGGACTCTCCTTGTGGTAACAAATGTGGCTACAGCTGTACCAAACCCTAAAGCCCCATGAACTGGGGACAAAAGTTTGAATCTCTGCATATGGTCATATTCCCATCCCTGAACCGATTATTGTGTCTGGGGAGACAGGATATGTCAATAAGTTTAAGCCAGTCAGGGCCTGCTCCTGGAACTGTGTGTAGAGTAAATCCCTCATGAACCATGGGGTTAAGAGTGGAGGGATTGATTTCCCAAAGAAGTTATGGGGACATTTGACCTGGGAGGTGGGAAAATAGAAGCTGGGATGGCAGGTGTTTATTCCACCAAGCCTCGAGAACAGTGTGGAGACAGGGAAAAGCATTGTGGGGAAACCTTGTCAACAGGTGCAACACAGGGGAGAGGGGCAGCACCCTAGGGGGAAGGAGCAGCTTGAGAAAAGCCTGCAGCCACCTTATTACCTGGTGTAGCTGGAGCTTCAGGAAACACTGAGGAGCAGTAAAGGATGAGATTAGAGTTCACAAGGCAGCCCGTGGATTGTGAATTCAAGGCTGTGGAGTGGGGACTAAATCTAGCAGCTAGTCAGAATTCAGAGAACTAGCACTTTAGGAGACTAATTTTGTATTAGGGGCAGAATTAACAAGAAAGACAATCCTGGAAGATGATAGCAGTCCAGGCAAGAGTTAAATGAGTGCCAACCAGGGCAGCAATGAGTGTGGAGAGAGGAGAGGAATTGGTTCAAAAGCTCCCTGCCCTTCTGTCTCATAACCCTAAGAAACTTGCAATGCTGTTGACTTATGCAAAGGAGGAAGAGAGCCTTTAATATTTAATTGGCTTTAGAGACAGATTAAATAATTCCTGGAAGCTTTGCTTTTAAAAAAATGAAGAAACCACCTGTTGGGGGAAAAAAAAAAAAAAAGCTAATGGTTATATAACTGATTACCCAAGTCTATCGTATCAAATGGAAAAATTACTTTACAACAAATGAGACAGAATAAATACATTTCTAACTCACCAGACAGGCTCCTGAGGCCTCACTAAGAGTCCTCCGGTCAGAATATCTCTCCTCCCTGTCCCATAGAACCTTGATTCCAACCATCTATGTGCATTTTTATCACCCACTAGATCATGAGCAGGAAGACAGAAGCCTCTTCAGATTGAGTGAGATAATTTCTCTCTCCCTCCCTTTCCCAGGCCCCTCTATTGGATCCAAGCACTGTGATGGGTGCTAGAGGAGATGAATCCCAGCTAGACCTGAGCCCAAGGAGGCTCTGGTCTAGTGTGGGAAGACAGACACCTAACAAATGCTGTGACAGACGTCTGTACAGAGTGCAATGGGAGGAGGGGTCAGCTGTATGTGGGAAGAATAGGAGTCACCAAAAAGGGCTTTGAAAATTCTGTTTGAAGCATGTACTTGAGAGAAGGAATATAGCACTCACTAGGTGCCAACTTCGTTTTCTTTTTAGGTGGGTGACATGCCAGGGGGAAGAAATAGAGAATGTTTGTACTTCAGCAACATGTTTGCCAAAGTCTTCCACAGCATCCTTGTCAAAAGAGTGCTGAAATATGCTCTGGATCAAAGTAACAAACACAGGTGGATCAGTCATATCCAAATCAGCAGTTTTCTATTATTCTACAGGGAAGCCGTGGCTGGAATACCATCTCCTAATAATATGCTTATTAACTTTACACTTGGCACAAACAATAAGGGATTAGATGTGTGAGAGATAACAGAATTAAAATTATTTTGACAGGCTGACACCAGTATGATTAAATTTAACACGGATAGATGTTAAGTTCTTCATTTAGGTTAACCGTTTTTTTTCCCTGAGGTTGGTATGGTTTGGTGTACAGGATTGCAGGAAGATGCTGCTATGTAGTGAAGGTTTGTGTACCCCTACCCCCCAAATTGCTATGTTGTAGCTTATTCCCCTTTGTGATGGTATTTGAAGGTGGAAACTCTGGAAGGTAATTAGGCAATGAAGGTAGAGCCACAATGAATGGTATTAATACTCATTTAAAAAGAGGAGATATAAGATCTTTCTGCTCTTTGTCCTGTGAGGATTCAATGGAGAAGATATCCATCTTCAAACGAGGAAGCAGGCCCTCGCCAGACACTTCTGATCTGCAAAATTTCTAATATGCAAAGAGTAATGTAGAGCAAATAAATGAGTAAACATGTATAAATTTAAACAGTAATATATAAAAATGTATATAGTAAAAACAATAATTTCTGTGTGGCATTGAAAAAGAGGTGGCTGGAAATATGTAGGAAGGGTATAATAGAGAATTAAAGGATTCTAAGGTCCTTGATTATTCAGACAGGAAGGGGGAATTTATAGATATTAATTCATCATAGAATTTCCTAAGTTGTTAAGTACATACAATAAAATTTCATTTCAACAGTGACCATTAATAGAAAGAGTATATAACTTCCACACAAATAGAAAAAGTGGAATAATAATAAACACAAACAATTGAAAGAAATGGGCAATAAAAGAGAGAAAAGCATAGAAAAAGAAGAATAAATGGAAATTGCAAAGTAAGATTGTAGTAACAAGTCTAAATATATTACTAATCTCCCCAAATTGGAAATAAACTTGATTTTCTAATAAAAGACAGAGATTGTCAGATTTGAGAAAAAAAATTTATGTTGTTTATGAGAAATACCTAAAATACAGTGACATAAGAACTGTGGTTACTAGAAGTGGGAAAAGGGAAGGAGGGGTGGAGACAGAGAGAGGCTAGTTAATGGACACAAAATTACAGCTAGATAGGAAAAATAAGTTCTATTGGTGTGCAGTCATGTTAGGCATCTATAATGAACAATAATTTACTGCATGTTATCAAATGGCTAGAAGAGAGGAGATCAAATGTTCACATCACAAAGAAATGATTAAGTTTTGCAATGATGAATATGCTAATTACCCTGATTTGATCATCACACATTGTACACATGTATTGAAATATAACACAGCACCCCATAAATATGTATAATCAATATACTTGAATAAAAATGAAATAAAATAAAACACAACACAAAAGATTGAAAGTAAAAGAACGAGAAAAAGGTATTCCTAGAAAATAGTAACAAAAAGAACTCTGAGATAACTATATTAATGCCACAAAAATACAGACTTTAAAGAAAAAGCTTTATGGATAACAGGGCTAACATAAAATGATAAAAATTAATTTCACCAGGAAGATAAAACAATTATAAACTTGTATGTACTTCAAAATAGCTAAAGCAAAATATTTGTACACATAGACAAAAAGTGACAAGTTTAAAATCATACTGACAGGTTCAAAAACACTTCTCTATTATTGTTTGACCTAACTGACTAAAATTCGTAAAAAATAAAAGATTTCAACAACACAATTAGCAAGTTTCATTTAAAGGACATATATAGAAATCTGGGTCCCTAGCATTACAAAATACACATTCTTCTTAAGAACACATGGAACACTTGTTACAAGTCTCAAATATTTCAAAGAACTGTCATAAGGTTGACCATATTCTCTAACCATAAGTAATTAAACTAGATGTCAACACAAAAGATTAGTAAAGCCCTGTGCATTTGGAAATTTAAAATGTAAGAATAAATGGGGAAAAAAGACAGTTCTTCCTTACAGTACAATTCCAAATTCCAGATGAAATAAATATGAAATAAATGGTGAAAACAGAAAAAAAACAGCATTTGGCAAACATCACAGTAATGATTGTTGCAGCAGGAATCATCAATGGATGCTAAAATAAGTGGGTGAAAGTATAATGAGAAACAGGATATTTGCATGTTTTCAAACCATCACTCTGCAAGATTCTAATAATTATACAGGGGAAAGCAGTAACTTTCCAGTGGAGAAAACTGAGACACCACCTGTATTAGTCAGGGTTTTCTACAGAAACAAAACCAGTAGGATCTCTCTCTCTCTGTGTTGTACACATATATTATAAATATTTATAACCATCCCATGTTTATTGCAGTTCTATTCACAATAGCCAAGATTTGGAACCAACTTAAATATCCATCAACAGAAGATTGGATAAAGAAAATGTGATATATATACACAGTTGAATACTATTAAGCCATAAAAAAGTGAAATTCTGCCCTTTGCAGCAACATAGATGATCTTGGAGAAAATTATGTTATGTGAAATAAGGTAGGCAAAAAAAGATAAATACCATGTTCTCACTCATATTTGGGAGCTAAAATAATGATAATGATAATAATAATAACAGCAATAATAATTTGAACTTTTAGAAGTAGAGAGTAGAACTGTGGTTACTAGAGGCAGGAAAGGGGAGGGGGCGGGCATATAGTGAGAGGTTGGTTAATGGGTGCACAACTACAACTAGATAGGAAAAATAAGTTCTATTGGTGTATAGTAGTGCTAGGCATCTATAATTAACAATAATTTATTGTATGTTGTCAAATGGCTAAAAGAGAGGAGGTTAAATGTTCTCATCACAAATGATAAATTTTTGCAATGATGAATTTGTTAACTACCCTTATTTGATAACTATACATTGTATACATGTATTGAAATATAACTCTGTACCCCATAAATATGTACAATCAATACTATCACCAAGATGCAGATTTTTGTAAAAACCCTTATGGGGAAGACTATCACTCTCGAGTCTGAATCCTCAGATACAACAGAAAATGTAAAGGCCAAGATCCAGGATAAGGAAGGAATTCCTTCTGATCAGCAAAGACTGATCTTCATCTTATGTTTGGATTTCATGGCAGTGCTGAGAAAAGGAAGAAGATGTCTGACAACAATTCCAAGAAGAATAAGCATAAGAGAAAGAAGCTTAAGCTGGCTGTTTTCAAATAATATAAAGTGGACGAGAATGGCAAAATTAATCTCCTTCATCGGGAGTGCCCTTCAGATGAATGTGGTGCTGGAGTTTTTATGGCCAGCCACTTTGACAGACATTATTGTGGCAAATATTTGTCTGACTTATTGCTTCAACAAACAAGAAGACAAGTAATTGTGTGTGAGTTAATAAAAGACATGAACAACAACAATAACAAAATAAATAATCTATTGTGCTAGGATGAACCATAAATAATAATTATAACCATAAATTTTTTTTACAGAAAATAAAAAAGCTAAATAATGCACTATCTAATTTCTTCACAGTAAGAATTAGAAAAAGAACAGAACCCAAAGAAAATAGAAGAAATGGTATGATAAAGGTAAGAACAGAAAACAATCAAATAGAAAACAAATATATAATCAATAATTAGAAAAGCTGATTATTTTAGAAGACTAATGAAAATAACATATATCTGATAAAATTAATAAAGAAAAATATTAATTATTAATTTTAAACTATCTGTCAGGTTCTTATATATTTAATGGTACAACATAAATTTTTTCTGCTCATATAGTCAAACTACTGAAAACTCATGACCAAAAAAAAACTTAAAATGAAACTATGAAAACAAGAAGACAATGAAATGACATCAAATGCTGAAGGCAAACAAACAAACAAAAAACAGTCAAAGTAGAATGCAATATTTAGTAAAAACATCCTTCAAAAGTGAAAACAAAGCAAAATGTTTTATGACATGTAAAACCTGAGGAAATTTATCCCCAGAAGACCTGCCTCTAAAAAACAATATACGGGGCTGGCCCCGTGGCTCACTCGGGAGAGTGCGGCGCTGGTAGCACTGAGGCCGCAGGTTCAGATCCTATATGGGGATGGCTGGTGCACTCACTGGCTGAGTGTGGTGCAGACAACACTGTGCCAAGGGTTGTGATCCCCTTACTGGTCAAAAACAAAAACAAAAACAAAAACAAATAAACAAAAAAACCAATATAGGGCATTCTTAAAACAGGGAAAAAAAAAGTCCCTGAGAAAAATATTAAGTTGTAGGAAGGAAAGAAGCATAAGAAAGGGAAATACATGAGTAAATATGAAAGACTCATGATTGTTTAAAACAAGAACAATAATAATAATAATAATAAAGTTTTGTGGGTGGTATAATAAAAAGATAAAATATATGATAATAATTCAAAAATATGAAAGGAGGATAATAAAGTTAAACTCTATTAATGTTCCTACATTTTCTTCAAAGTACAAAAGTACTAATCAGAAGCATATTATAATAAGTCAATAATAAATATTATAACAGAATAATCACCCAAAGAATAATAAAAGAACATATGACCAATAAACTAACAGAGGAGAAAAATTAGAATAATAAAAATAACACTTATCTCAGAAGAATGCATAAAATAATAAAGAAGTAAAGAACAGTTGGGTCAAATAGAACATTTAATAGCAATATGGAAGATATAAATCTATCTATATCAGTAATTATATTAAACATAAATGGCATAAACTCTCCAATTAAAAAATTGTCAGACTATGAACAGGAAAAATAAATTATTACTGTTTATAAGAAAAACAATCTAAATGAAAGGACACAAAACAATCAAAATTAAAAGAATAGAAAAGGATATAAACATAACAATGTTAATAAAATAAAAGCAAGTATAGCTATACTAATGCCACACAAAATAGGCCTGAAGGAATGAGATGTTACTAAAGACAATGAAAGACATTTCATAAGGGCAGAAGGATCACTTGCACAGAAAGATAGAAAAATTCTAAATATCTATGTACCTAATAACTTTTCAAATATATGTAAGGCAAAATACATACTAAAAGAAGAAATACTCAGACAAATTTACAGTAGTAGTTGTAGAGTTCAATACATCTCTCTCAGTAACTGATGAAACAGGCAAAGAAAATCAGCAAGTATAAAAAAAGATTTGAACCATACTAGTAATCAACTTGACTTAATTGGTATTTAAAGAATACCATACACAATCATTAGCAGTACACATTTTTTTTCAAGTACATATGGAACATTCACTAAAATAGATAATATTCTGGATCATTAAAAAAGTCTCAATAAATTTTTTTAAAAATAAAATAATACAGAGTATAATCTTTGACCACTATGGAACTGAATTAGAAATTAATAACTAGAACATTAGTAGAAAATGCCTAAATATTTGGAAATTGAGTAACACATAGGAATAAATCATGCATCAAAGAAGAAATCACAATGGAAATTAGAAAATATCTTGAACTGAATGATAGTGAAGATTCTGTATCTCAAAACTTGTGAGTGGCAGCTAGAGTGGAGTTTAGAGAAAAACTTATAGCTCTAGATTCATATATTAGACAAGACAGAAGAATGAAAAATCAATGATCTAACCTACCTTAAGAAACTAGAATAAATACAGCAAATCAAATCCAAAGAAAGAAGGAAAAAAGTAATATATATATAAATTCAAGGATATGTTAAGTAAACATACAATAAAGCCAAAACCCCCCTGGCAAATTAAACAGAAAGAAAGAGAGAGAGAAGTAACCAATATCAGGAATGAAAAAAGAGATATACTAGATATCCTGCAGAAATTAAAAAGAGAAGAGAATATTACAAACAACTTTATTCAATTTAGATGAAATGAAAAAAAATCTAAGAACACAATTTACCAAAATTGACACAAGCTGGAATAGAATCTAAATACTTCTGTAAGTATTAAAGATATTGCATCTGTAATTTAACAAAATCTCCTCATACAGAAAATTAGTTTCAAGTGGCTTCAATTCTTCCAAACACTTAAGGAAGAAATAATACCAATATTACACAAACTTCTCTAGAAAATAGAAAAAGAGAAAACACTTCTCAATTCATCAGTGACACTAGCATAACCTTGATATTGAAACCAGAAAAAGTTAATGCAAGAAAGAAAAATTACAGACCAAGCTATTTTGTTAACACATGTAGAAAGCCTTAAAAAAATAGCACACAAATTCAGTAATATATAGAAAGAATAGTACATCATGACCAAGTGTGGTTCATTCCAGTGATACAAGCTTGTACTAACATATAAAAATCAATGTGTTAAAGTAAATTAAAAATGGAGACAAGGTTTGAAGAATCCCTGAGCAAAGTTAGTTAGGCCTGACAAATGATCTTAATCTTGCTTGATTTACAAACATATGTGAAACTTAATTTGAGTTATTTCTTGTATATGCCTAAATTAAGGAAAAACAGAACTTAAACTCAAACAATCAGAAGCAGCTAACAAACCTATCATTATATAATGAGGGAATTTCTAGTGGGATTGACCAAATAAGGCAACTCTGTAACTGTAAACAATAAAATATTTTCTTTGCATTATTTCTATATTCACTTTATAAAATTCAGTACCTTACGCTTCTTTAGCAGGAGCCCCCATGACGGAATTTGGATGTGTTGTCCCCTCCAAAACTCATGTGGAAATTTGATCCCCAATGTGGCAGTGTTGGAAACTGATTGAGTCATGGGGGCAGATCCCTCCTGAATGGATTAATGCTTTCCCTGGGGGAGAGGGGATTAATGAGTGAGTTCTTGCTCTATTAGTCCCCGCAAGAGTTCATTGCTTAAAAAGACCCTGGCACCTTCTCTCTCTCTCTTGCTTCCTCTCACCATGTGATCTGCTTGTACCAGCTGGCTGCCTGCCACTTTCCACCATGAGTAGAAGCAGCCTGAGGCCCATGCCAGATGCAACTGTCTCAGTATCATAAGCCAAATAAACCTCTCTTCTTTATAAATTACCCAGTCTCAGGTAATTCTGTTATAGCAACACAAAATGGACTAATATACCTCCAGTTCTCTTCTGTTTTAAAGCTGCCTGATTCATAGATTGCTATTTGCTCAAATAAACTCTTAAAATTGTATTGTACCTCAGTTTACCTTTTAAACAAATGTAATTTGGCACATTATAGAATAAAGGAGAAAATCTATATGCTTATTTTAATTAATGTAGAATAGTCATTTATTTCAGTCCAACACAATAAAAATAAAAACTCTTAGTAAACTAACATTTACTAGGGAACTCCCTTCATATGATAGAGTGTGTCTTCCAAAACCTACAACTAACATCATTATCTTTATATTTATTTTATATTTAAAAATTATCATTATTGATTATACATATTCATGGGGCAAGAGTTGATCATCAGCACTTGTGCCCAAGATATGGTGAGCAAATCAATGCTATCCACATGACTATCAAATTGCAATTATTCCCCAAGTTCCACACCTAACCTCTCCCCCAAACCCCACCCTCTAGCAATCCTAGGTCTGTTCTCTCTCTCTGCAAGTTCAACACACCACTGGTCTTTCTTTCCTTCCTTCTTTCTCTCTCAGCTCCCGCTTGTGAGTGAAGACGTGGTATTTTTACCCTCTGTGCCTGGCTTGTTTCACTTTAACATAATTTTTTTCCAAGCTCATTCATGTTGCTGCAAAGGGCAGAATTTCATTCTTTTTTTATGGCAGAGTAGTATTACATTGTGTGTGTATGTGTATATCTATCTATCTATCTATCTATCTATCTATCTATCTATCTATCTATCTAATCTATCTCACATTTTCCTTATCCAGTCATCTGTTGATGGACATTTAGGTGGGTTCTATATCTTGGCTGTTGTAAATAGAGCTGTGATGAACATGGGAGTGCATGTATCCCTTTAGCATGATGATTTCCATTCCTTTGGGTATATGAGATGCGAGATCCAGAAGTGAGATTGCTGGATCATCTGGTAAGTCTATCTGCAGTTGTTTGAGAAACCTCCATACTGTTTTCCATAGTGGCTGTACTAATTTACAGTTCTACCAACAGTGTAGAAGAGTTCCCTTTTCTCCACATCCTCACCAGCATTTGTTATTCTCAGTCTTTTTGATAATAACCAGTCTGACTGTGTGAGAAGTCAAACTGTCCCTGTTTGCAGATGACATGATCCTATATATAGAAAAACCTAAAGACTCTACCAAAAAACTCAAAGAGCTGATTAACAATTTAAGTAATGTTGCAGGATACAAAATCAACACCCCAAAATTGGTAGTGTTTTTATTCTCCAATAACAAACTAGCAGAAAAAAGAAATCAAGAAAGTAAATTCATTTATAATAGTAACCAAAAACCAAACCAAACCAAACAAACAAAAAACACTAGGATTCAACATAACCGAGAAGTTGAAAGATCCCTACAATGAGAACTATAAATCACTACTGAAAGAAATTAAAGAAGACAAAATATGGTGGAAGGACATTCCATGCTCTTGGACTGGAAGAATTAACATTGTGAAAATGTCCATACTACCCAAAGCAATCTACAGATTCAATGAAATCCCCATCAAAATACCAATGACATTCTTCACAGAAATAGAAAAAACAATCCTAACATTTATATGGAGCAACAAAAGGCCCTGAATAGCCAAAGCAATCTTGAGGGGAAAAAAAAAGGCATAACACTACCTGACTTCAAATTATGCGACAGAGCTATAGTAACCAAAACAGCATGGTACTGGCATAAAAATAGACACTCAGACCAATGGAACAGAGAGAGAACCAGAAATCCACAGATGTACAGCCAACTTATCTTTGACAAAGGCAATGAGCATGTACATTGGGGAAAAGACTGCCTCTTCAATAAATGGTGCTGGGAAAATTGGACATACAAATGCAGGAGAATGAAACTATACCTACACCTCTCACCATATACCAAAATTAACTCAATACGGATTAAAGACTTAAATATAAGTCCTGAAACTATAAAACTACTAAAGGAAGACATAGGGGAGACACTTCAGGAAATAGGACTGGGCAAAGACTTTATGAATAAGACCCTAACAGCACAAATGACATAAGAAAAAATAAATAAATGGGATTACATCAAACTAAAAAGCTTCTGCACATCAAAGGAAACAATCAATAGAGTGAAATGACAATCTACAGAATGGGAGAACATATTGTAAACTATACATCTGACAAGGGATTAATTTCCAAAATATACAAGGAACTCAGACTAAATATACAAGGAACTACAGACTAAAAAATCAAGTAACCCAGTTAAAAAATGGGCAAAGGAGCTGAATAGACATTCTTCAAAGGAAGACATGCAAATGACCAGCAGGTACTTGAAAAAATGCTCAACATCACTAATCACCAGAGAAATGCAAATCAAAACCACTTTGAGATATCCTCTAACATCATTATTAATGGTAAGATATTGAACAATTTTACCTGAGGTTGGGAAGAAAGTGAGGATGACTACTCTTATCACTTCCAGTCAATGCTGGGACAAAGTCCTACTCAGTGAAATAAGAAAATATTTAAAAAAAAGAGTGGAAAGGAAGAAATAATACTGTCAGTATTCATAGAAGTATGATTATACATGAAGAGAATCCATATAGTCTACAAACTTTTAGAACCATTTAAGTTCATTTAGCTGTAATGATGGATATAAGATCAATATACAAAAATTGATATCCTACAAGATATCAAGACTTATTATAAAGTTGTAGTTATTAAGACTGTGTGATATTAGTATAAGGGTACTTTTAAAAGTTCATGGAAAGATTTTTATTATCTTTTAATTCTATTTTCCCACAAACTTTTTGAGGTATCCTCGTATAGGGATAGACAATTTGATTAGAATACAGAGAGCAGAAATAAGTCCCTACATGTATGGAAATGTGAATACAGATCACTGGGGAAGAATGAATTCTCCAGTAAATGGTGCTGGGACTGTTGGTATCTATTTAAAAACAAAAGTGACACCCAATCTCCTGAAATCATGATTTTCCTCATCTGGAGAATGGAGTTGGCTATACCTGCGTGGTTTTTGAGGTTGCTGTGAAGCCAAAGAAAATCTGAGCTTAGCCGCTGCTCTCTTGCTGGAAAGGGGCCAAACAACTTTCTCTGGTGAGGAAAGTTTCAGCTTCATGGCCTGGTGTTATCAGAAGGATTGAAAGAGTATTTTTAAAAGAAGCCTCTCGTAAACGATCTCTGGAACAACAAAATAAAATAAGGATGATTGTCTTTGAGAAGAAAGGCTAGGTGGTTGTGGGCAGAGGATTGAAGAGAAATTGACTTCTAACTGTAATTTTTTGAATTGTGCATCATGTGTATGTTTAACCCAGTCAAAAAAATAAAATGTAATTTTCTAAAGTAAAAAAAAACAAAGAAAAAAAAAAAAACAAAAGTGATTTCTACCTCTCATCATACAAAAAAAAAAAATAACTGACTTCACATGAAAGTCAAAAACTTGGAAATTTTTACAGTAAAATATAGGAAAATACTTATTGATCAGGAGTAGTGGAAGATACAAAACAGAAAAATGACCACTGAAAGTAAATCTTCAGTTCATTGAAAGACACCATAATGAAAAAGAAAAGACAAGCCACAATTGGAAGAAGATATTTGCAACACATATAATCAACAAAAAAGTATCTATATACTTTTATCTTTTAAAGAATTCTTTAAAAGAAAAAAAGAAAAAGTAAAATAACCCAGTCGAAAAGTGGGCAAAGATGAATAGCTGAGATAGGCTAATGCTAAAGGAGAACAAACATAGAAACAAAATGCTAAACCTCATAAGAAATCATAGAAATACAAATTAAGATCACAATGAGATATAATTTATATCCATCAGCTGGGTAAAAATTTACAGTCTGGAAATACCAAGTGTTGGCAAAAATGTGTAAACTACTGTTAGGAGTATAAAATGTCCAACCATTTGGAAAACAATTTGGCAATATTGGGCACATGTGAACAATTTTACTCTATGGCCCAGCAGTTTTATTCCTAGGTATATACTCTAAAAAATTCTTGCACACGTGTTCCAGAAGAACTTTCTAAGAATGTTCATAAAAGCATTGTACATATTGCTAACAAGCAGAAAACCCAAATGTTCACGGATAGAAGAATGGATAAAAGAAAATTTTGGTATATTCATACAATGGCAGTATACAGTAATGAAAATAAACTAGAGTTACATGCAAAGAAAATGAGTAAATCTTGGGAAAAAAGCAAGTTTCGGAAGACTATACACAATGTTATAACAGTCTTATAATGTTTGTAAGTATGCAACACAACACAATAGAGTATTTAAAGATATATCCATATGTAGTAATAGAAAATGGGAGGACAGTGTGTTCTATTTACTGATAGAAAGTCCAAGGCAATAGAAGGAACACTCAGGTAGCTTCAAGGGTAGTGGTAATGATCTCATGTTTGCTTCATAATTTACATATTTGTCATATATTATGTGGTGCATATCAAACATTATGTAGTCAAGATTCTTAGAAATTGTTACCGACAGGATTAGATTTCTGCCAAGAAGTACATGGTGGCTAAGGACAGAGACTCCAGAGACAGATTCTCTGGCTTCTAACTTGCCTTTTCCCACTTAATAACCTAGAGAAAGTACCTGAGCATCTTGGGCCTCAATTTTTGCATCTGTAGAAGGGGGACAATAAAAGAACCTATTTTGTGGGGTTATTGTGAGGATCAAATGCACCTACATATGTGAAGCACTTAGAAGAGTGCTGGGCGGGAGGCAAGCTGCATGTCTGTTCTCATCTTCCTCACCCTGGGGCCAGATACACAGCCTCTCTTAGTCTCTTATTTTGCTTATTTTCAAAATGGGATAATAGGATTATGGTGAAATAATATATATGTCTCAAATGACATTGTACAAAGCACAGTAGAAATTCTGCCAATACGATATAATTACAAATATTTTGATTTAATCTCATGGATTTCCTATATTTGGTTTTGAAATTAAAGAACTAGCTACATAGTAAAGAACTAAAGACGTCAGCTCTTGAGGTGATTTATGTAGTGAGCAAAGACATTCTTTTAAGTGTAGTTAGACATTATATAGCCTAGATTTTCCCCTAACATCCCTATTGGGATTCTGTTTGAAATCCTATTACAATGTCTTTCTTAATGTCTTATGAAATAACACTTTCTGATTATAATAAAAATTTTGAAAATGTGGGATATAATCTTATTTATTAAGAAATAAGCACTCTTCTCAGTTTAATGTAGTGTCTTCTAGCCCTTTTTCTGTGCTTTAAAAAAGTGAAACTGTGATCACACAATTGAATACGTATGTGGAAGTGTAGACAATGAAAGAGGGGAGTTCTGGAGTTTCCATATGCTCAGGAAGGTAACAATCATGGTCCCTTGTAGAGGCACCCAGTGGCAGCAAACTCACCTTGACTGACTATGCAGTCTTGTCCTCTCCTGTAGCCAGGAGGTAACTGGATGTCAGGTGCTGGCCAGGTGGTGATTCAGGAGCCGGGAGGTTCTCCCGAGGACACATTTTCCTAAGAGTTCTCCTTTCCCCTTATATTCTAGTGGAGATGAAACCATTTTGGATCTGCTTCATGGAAATGAAGTTTTTGTTTGTTTGTTTTTTAGAAAAATGTATATCTAATTTTTATACACTCTGAATAACCACCAGTTGGAATCTCCGCAGCTTTAGAAAGCTGCCAAGTTTAAAGCAGGCTTCAGTGTGCCTCATTTGAGCCTTCCTTTCATAGTAGATCCACAGAAGTCAGAGCCCGAGCTGCCCTTCTGCCTTTCTGCATATGGTATAGCATTTGTCAATATTAAATTTAATTTGTGCTAAGAGCAGTTCACTAACATCGAAAACACAAAGCTTGCTGAACTTTACTTCACCTGTGTGCTCAGTACAGCCAGCATTAGAAACCTAATGAATTCAGTGAAATTGTCCTACCCAAATCTAGGTCAGCTCTGTACATTAGAAATGTTGGAGGTTTAAGGACCAAACCTATTAAAAACCCACTTAAAATTGAACTATATTGTAACCTATTGCATCTCTTGTACTTTTTAAATAGAAGAATGTATTTATACCCAATTACTAATCCAATGGGTCAACATTAAGAGGTATCATCAACAGACATTTATTGAGCGCCTATTGTGTGCAAGGCACTATACTAGGTATGGGGCTACAGAGACAAAGGAGAAACAGTCCCTGCCCTCAAGGAGCTTACAATCTAATTAGACTAACAGTACACATACATAAAAAGACAAAAGGACAGTCCAAGGTAGCATATAACATTAGGGCACTGAGAAGAAACAAACAGAACTTCAGCCTTTTTTTTTTTTTGCATTTGCATTTCAATACCCTGAGTAGGTGGGGGTGAGTGAGCTAGAATAGTGGGGTTACTCCTGTTCATTGTTAAGCCTTGTAGACACTCTCTCACTGCTTTCCATTCTAAAGTATCTTCTGGCATGTGCTAAAACCTAGGCATTTAGTTCACTCCTCCTGGCCCCCAGGCTTATTATTATAGTTCTCCTTGAGGTGGCCTTCTGATAGGGTGACACACTGTCCCAGCTTGCCTGGGACTACTCTAGTTTTAGCAGTGAAAGTCCAAGTCTTGGAATTCCCTCTTCTTCCTTCCTCCCCCAGCCCCGGGCAAACCAGGATGGTACTTCTGAAGTACCTTTCCTATAGCCACAAGTACTCCTCCCACCCACCCTGGGCATTACTCTGGCAGGGCCTACCTCAAAGCTGTTCCCCAGATAGATTTCTGGTTTAAAAAACCTACAAGGGAGACCTTAACAGCCCCAAAGACTGCTGGTTTAAGAGCACACTGCCAACAAAAGAAGACACTCAGGAGAGAATGACAGTAAAGAGACAGAGTGAGGTTCAAGAGAGAAGCAATGAAGATGGAAGAAAGCATTGGGTCGGGTATGAAACACGTTAACATCACCTCCTAACACTGCAGAGGGAGAACAGGAACATGAACGCTTCTCCCAGAGGAGGTCCATTTAACAACCTGAATCATCACTCTGGTGGAATCAGGGTCACTCTTACAAAGGGCAAATATTTGAGGAGGAACTCAAAAGGTACATATGCATTTAAATAGCACTGTCTTAATCCTAATAGAATTTCAACTTTTTTCTTTCACTTTTATCTAACATTCATTTAGCTTCTAAATCAATAATTTTAATTTTTGAGAAAAGTTTTTATATCAAAATGGTATTATTTGCCTTCATTCTAATGCAATTCAAATAGATCTGTAATGGAGAGAACTTCAGAAGACAAAGGTCATCTATGTTGAGAGGTATTATTTGGAATCTGATATACAAATCGGGCAGTAACTTCAGGATTTGAAGAGAGCACACAAATTTCTCTTTTAGGTGTAGTACTCTGTGTTTTGCTTTTGTTTATTTTTTTGAAGAAGAAACCTAACTCTGAAAGCTTATGACCTTAGAAGTTCCTGAATTACTCCAGTTTTACATCTAGCCCTTAGGAGTGCATACCAGGGTTAGTGAAGCACAGGGACTTAGTTGCCAAACACCCATTAACAGTAATGGGAATCACACAGCCAAGTCCCCACGCAGCACAATGAATATTTACCTCCTAATGTTCTTTTAATGTACGCTTTCTTGGGTGAATATTTACTGTAGAATATTAAATGTGAGATTCCTCTTTTTATGGGCCATTTGAAGTGATTGATTTTGTTTGTGAATTCCTGTATCTTTGCCCATAATGGCTATCTATTGTAATGGCCTCTGCCAAATGTTCTTGTGTTGAAATAACAGAAGCCGTGGATTGGCCAGCTGTGGTATTGTATTACTGTGGTCTTAAAAGCTAGGAGGAAGCTGATGTTACAGCTGGGGAGAGGAGAAAACGATATGTAACATAATGACTTCATATGACTTAGGGTTCAAACACAGTCAGATATTGAAATCACTGAGGTCTGCAGATATGGTTTTGTAGTTATCTTTTATATCAGAGTTTATGTTTAATGGTGTTGAATGGTGTTAAGACTGTCATGGAATAATAGTGGCAAGACAAGAATTCAATTGCCCACAGTCTGGTCCATCAGCACAATCTATCAGATTTCTAGGCATTTTCTTTAAAGTTGTAATAAAATCACTACCCGAGTGATAATTTCTTACACTTATTTACACCATGTATTTTTTAAAAATGTGAACTCACATGTCCTAGCTACATATAGATTTAGAACATGTCCCAGTGAAGCCAGGACTTTCAGAATGTAGTTGCTTTTTACTTTTTTGAGTATTTGAGAGAGAGAGGTTACAAAAAAGATGGAGCTATCATGATTGTCTTTTTTTTAAAAAAAGAAAAATATGAAACCTGAAGATACACAGACATGTGAGATATTATTAGATCAAGTAATATGGCATGTCTTAACTACACTTTTCCAAATTTTCATAAATATAGAGGTTGTCAAAGGAGCCACTTATAGCTGAGTAACAATCTCTTCAAGTGGTTGTAAATGTGGCCCTATAAACTCAATGTATGAAATTCATACACTTTTTCATACGTTCACAAAACATTGTGTGTTCAGTGTCCATGCTGTGGAAGAGATTGTGCTGGAATAAAACTCCCGGTCCCTTTAAAAACTATGAGAAAATTTAAAGAACACATTCCAGTATGTTCTGGACAGCCATTTTAATTTTACTGGCTTTAAACAGCTCAAGCTACACCACAGTAATACCAGCTTTGTTTTTTCTATGTGAATACCTGGACTATGTTTGCATTTCAACAACAGTACTCCAAATGGTATTAGTGGAGGGGAATGGAATCTTTTTGCTAATTAAGAAAAGGAAAAGAAGTGGTGCTGTGAGAAAACTTCTTTAATCGCTAGCCAGGTCATGTTCTGTAAAACAGTGTCAGTGTCCGTACATAATATTTGTTGGTGCCTTCAAATCTGGCATTAGAGAAACTAATGCCTCCTAAGCCACGTGTAAAGAAAACACCAGTATATTTTTTAAAGACTATTTTTGAACAATATTACTTGTTTAAATGAAAATCTAAAATTCTAATTGATCTTGGCTCTGAATAAAACAAGTCTGTCATACTAGGGAATGGCAGTGAATGTAATCTAAGAAGATTTGCAATAAATGAGCCTAAATAGTTCATAGGATAAAGGAATGGGGAGATCCTGTATTTTCTTCTCACAGAAGGGCAGTTCCTTGCTCTTACAGCCAAGGAACACCTTGAAAGAATGCTGTCTGTCTTTCTTTCTTTTTATTTTTGGTAGGTGTGTGTGTGTGTGTGTGTGTGTGTGTTATTTCCAGAGAAGTAGGGAGTAGATTTTAGCCAAAAGTGGACCCAGGAGGAAGTATGTTTTTAACCACGAGAGGGAGGTAAGTAGTAAGTGAATATAAAAGGCCCCCCAAAATTAGGTTCCTACTACCTAATTGTTGGAGCCCCATTGTCCCAAGTGCTAAATCCTCAAATGGGTCAATGAGAACCTCATAGAACTTTAGATTTGGAATGAAACCTAAGAGGTCATCTGGTTCAGTGACATCATTCTGCAGAAGAGGAAACCAGGGCTTAAGAGAAGTTACTCATATCAATTTTTACTAAAGAAAACTATCTTTTCTCTTGATAGCATTTTTTGTTTCAATGACACAGTTTTTGGTTCTCAATTTTGTCCCTTTGGAGCATTTCTACACATTAGAAAATGTCATAGCTATTCCTGCTGAGAAAAAGCCATTTTCCTGAAGCCTACGGGTTCAAAAAATGCAACACAACATTTCCAAGTCAAATACCAATTGCATGCCAACAATGAGCATTGTGAACATAGTAACGCGTTAACCCTAGTCTGGGCCTCTTTCACCCATCATTCAGGATTAAAGAGTTAGGAAGGACAAATTACCACATAATCATAATCTATAAAAATACTGGCCTAAAGTACACTAAAAAACTTTCAATAAATAAATATCGGACATTTGCTTTATGAAAGTCAGTGGAGATGTGCTCTTCAGAAATCATGTCTATACTTTCAAGCTGCTTTTTTACAAATCACACATAGAGTCTAACAGAGGACAAAGGTTATAGATCAGGTTAGGTTACAACTTGATAGAAAGATGTCTTTGACATATTATTTCTATAAAGGAAAGCAACTAATACTGTTGAGTTGCTCATGTTTCCATTTTGAAGGCAATGCTTAAAGAGATCCAGAATGATTTTGGCCATGGAAGCATCTCTGAAATGAGTTCAGCTCCTAAGGGAACACCTTTGAAAGGGACAGCACTCATTAGGATGTATTAATTCTGGAATTTTTTCTTACAAACCAACTGCACTGCTTCCTAGCACGCCTGGTAGGCGTCTGTCCATGGTACCTCTTGAGGAGTGAAGCTGTTTTCTGTTCCTCTTTCCTGTCCGGTGGCTCAGGAAGTTCAGCGCCCCAGGGTCTGACATAGTAGGTACTTGGGATTATGGTCTCACTCCTCAGAACACAGGTTTATTTTCAGGATGATTTATAGCAACTGATTCTGGTTTCCAGTCTGGTTGAAAAAAGTGAATATTGAATGTCCGTGCCCAGTTCTTAAAGACTCGTTTCTCTGTGATAAAGCGGTGATGACTGCCTTTGCGTCCTCGCTCGTGGGAGAGGTACATTGTGCATTCATCAGGTCCAAAAGGTTCATAATAATGATAAGGTACTGAAGGGTGATTGGGATCCCTGTAGGAGGAAAATGAGATAACTGATGAAAGCAAAAACAACAAGAAAAAAATGTTTTTCTTTGACAAGATGTTATCTTTAATAAGTTGATAAGCGCAACTCATATTTTCTAGTTAAATGAATCTCAGCAAATGATTTTTCTACTGTTTAAGCAATAAGCAAGTGGAGTTTTTATGATGTGAAATAAATGCAGTGGCCATCGTTATCAAACAAAGCGATTAGAAATGTGCAGTAGGACATTCAAGGCTTCCAGGATTTAGACACTACATGCTACTCAGTCACAACTATAGTTCTTGTTTCCACACTTTTTACAGTATATTTGTCACATGCAACTATAGAGATATTTACAAGACAAAAACTGATCATTCCCCTTTCCTACGCTAACTCCCAACCTTCCAGAGACTTCCAGTTGTAACAGGAGCATGGCTTACAGGGTGTTACATGATCTGGCTTCTCTCCAGAGTCTTCTTGTAACCCATCCAGACTTGTCCACTATGCTCCAGCCATACCGGCCTTTACGGTTGTCGACTCTGCTAAACTTGTCCCTACCTTGGGGCCTTTGTACTTGAGGGTGGTCACCTGTTTGGAACACTCTCCCCATGAAGTCACTCCTTCTCACTGTTGGGTATCAACTCAAATGTATCCTCCTCAGAGAGGCCTTACCTGACACCTGCTCCCTTCATTCCATCTCACTGGGATTCATATTCTTTATAACATTGTTTTCTAAAATCGCTGCCATTGTTTACTTGTTTACGTTCTGTTCATGAGGGCAGGGATTTGTCTTATTCCTAGAACAGTGCCTGGTAGGCGCTCAATAAATAATTTTTGAATTTTTGTTGTTAAAAGAAATTTATATGGAATTAAGCAGCTAAACAGCAAGCCTCTGAAGAAATTTTTCCTCCAGATATGTAAAGTTGTGATCCTAGTTTCACCCCATAGGAGAAAAAGGAAGACATCGAGCAAAACACCACAATTTTTCTCTTGTTGCCCTAGCTGGCC
The DNA here is from genome assembly GCF_027409185.1 of Cynocephalus volans. Lineage (NCBI taxonomy): Eukaryota > Metazoa > Chordata > Mammalia > Dermoptera > Cynocephalidae > Cynocephalus > Cynocephalus volans. Next base: position 66,892,071 of record NC_084467.1, on the reverse strand, counting down.
CATGTACTCTTAGTCCAGAAATTCTAAATTCTCAATCCCTGATGGATAGCCTGATGGTCCCAGCATTTTTCTGCTTCTGTACCCATGCCTCAGTCTCAAACAAGAAGCACTGGCTCATTTCCTCAAAGTGGTGTGCACAGGATTAACACATAAGGGTGGTGGATTCCCTTGTTATAGGGTTACTAAAATATTTAACTACCAAAGAGCCCTGGTCTCAGACTGGTCTCCATTCTAGGCCAGTCCACCTCACCCCTTCTGTCTTTGGAAGAGTAGATGATAAGCTTAGTCAAGATTTCGCAGCAGACAAACCTTTCTACTTTGAGCTGCACTCACTAACTGGCCTTGTTGCAGAGGCTAAGAAGAGAAAGGGCCCAGGCTGCCCAGCTTCTTGCAAACCACCTTTCAGACCCTCACATCCTGGGGTCCACCCTCTGTTCACTGGGGCTCTCCTCTAAGTACAGTATCATGGTTTCCCAAAGATACTCACCCTGCTAGACACCTATTCATTTCCTTCAGAGGAGATCAATACACAAATGGCTTTTAGAGTAGTGACTTTATTGGGGTCGGGGGTTGAAGTCTTTTATCAAGAGGGGTGTCGAGTTTGTGGCTCTGACAACAATAAACCTCTGAGCTACTCCTCCTCTCAGGTTAAAGTTCTTCCAGGAGGAGAGATTTATTTTTGTCATGAGCATCTAAACAGTCCTCATCCTGGCTTGGATGCTGTGCTGAACTGACACTTTGCATCTCTAATATGCTTGTCTCGGAAGTATCTCTGTGTTCTATAGTGAAAAACTGGACTTTTCCCTGTATAGTCATTACAGATTTCATTAATTTACCTACCTTAGAAATTGGAATCCCCTTAAAATTTTAATAGAAAGTGTTTTTAATACAGAAAATGCATCCTAGGAAAAATTCAGGTTGGAAGAGGCCACTATGAAGAAAAGAATAAACAAAAAGGAATAAAAACTTGTGAGACAAATCTCCCCAGATTCATATGGCATAATTTGGGGAGCCATGCCAAATTCATGCTGCCATGGTGTACTCAGAGTTAAGCTTTTATTCCATCACAGATTAGGTTTTAAATCTGATTCATCTAAGTTTTGGACGTATTATTGGCATCAGTCTGACTAAAGAAACAATTAGGTTTCTAAAAATATCACGAAATTGATTTGGCATCTAGGAATAGAGGGTAATTGGAAACTAGCTAAAGGATGTTATGGGATCAATTTCCTTATTCAGGAAGACCATCTCTTTGAATGAAAACTTATTTGGCTCCATATTGATTACCTAAAGGGAGAGTTAAATTTACGTATTTGGTTATTATGACTTCAAAAGTGTCCAGATAAGTCATTCTCGTAAGTGAGAGTTGTTTTCATGATTTAAAACTCTGTCCAACCAGCAGAAAGTGCTATGTAGGACTTGAGAAGACAGAGCCGTGGTAACTGCAAGAACAGCTCTCTGGTCGTTCATCAGCTGCGATCCACCATTCCATTTAGAAAACCCTTCCTAGCTTAACGTCATAATTCCTTAGGTCTTTTCTCAAAGCTGGCTTTCTAAAGGCTGCCATAGCTTTTTCTTTCTCCACCTGACCCGGGTGAAAACAATAAACATGAGTGGAATTTCCACATGAGGAGGCTGTTGTAAAAGGAAGGATTCTGGTGGCCAAGTTCCTGTTTTGGGCCAGGTGATGCTAAGAAGAGGAGGTGTTCACTGGGGAGGGGGTGGGGATGGAGATGGTCACAGAGTCAGTTCCCCAAGTGTCTGCAGCCTGCCATCAGCTTTCTACAGTCAGTGCAGGAACAAGTCCTGCAGATGACGGGAGGAAGATTTTTTTTTTAGAGGAAGCAGGAGGGGAGAGCGAAGAAACTAACATTTAGTGTACATAGGAAGCTTTATAGAAATACCACTGCCTGTGCTCCATGTTCATAGATTTCAGTTTAAATTATTTGAAGAGGGTCCCAGGTACAGGTATTTTTAAAAGTGACTTAGGTTTGAGCGTCAAAATAAATAATGTCAATATTGGATTATAAAATCCATAAAATAACATAAATATACATGAGTCCATAATGATTTCAATAAATAACTGAATAAATAAGTACATGGGGGAGAAGAAACAGAATTTTATTACAGAATAATTCAAATTAATAAATGTAGAAAGAATGAGAGAATAGAAAATCATCCTTTGAACCTCACAATAATTGTTGCAGGCAAAATGCATGAATGAACGAAACATTAGTGGGAAAGAAAGATGAGGAGAAATAGGTTATCTGCATAGTCTCAAAGTATCTCCCCCAAGTTATTTATTAATGACAAAGAGAAAAATAGTAACTTTACAATGGATAAGTCTGGCAGACACCACTTTAACCAAGTGATCAAGGTTGATATCACCAGTAATAAGACATACTGACATCATGTATCTCCTGATATGAGATGCTGAGAAGGGCTTATTACTTCTGTGGTATCCTTTCCAGTAATCCATAACCTCAATCTAATTACGGGAATATATCAGACAAACCTAAAGTGAGGGACATTCTACAAAATACCTGACCAAATACTCCTCAAAATGTCAAGGTCATAAAAGTCAAGGAAAAACTGAGGAACTGTCACAGATTTCAAGAGACTAGGGAGACATGATTAAATAAATGCAAAGGGATCCTGGATTAGGTCTTGGAGGAGATGAAGGACATTAGTGGACAAACTGGTAAAATCTCAATAAAGCCTATAGTTTAGCTGAGCATTGGAATGATGTTAATTTCTTACTTTTAATAACTGGACCATAGTTATGCAAAATATCAGCATTAGGGGAAGCTGGATAAAGGGTATATGAAGTCTCTGTACTTTTTTTGCTTTTCTTTAAATCAAAAGAACTATTTAAAACAATATATATATATATATAAAACATATATTTTATTATTTTATATATTTTATAAAATGAAGCTCTTAAGGAGATTCTAATATGCGGCCAGGTTTGAGACAACTGATTTCTAAGTACTTGCTGAGCCTCAGTGCTTAACTTGTGTGATCTCCTTTACATCTCCATCAGCCCTTGCAGGTAAGTGTCACTGTTCCCATTTGATAGATGAGGACTGGCACCTAGGTAGGGAGACCAGTGCCTGCCTTTAAGCACACAGCCTCACTCATGGACCATCCAAGCTGCTAAACTTCACCATTTCAGCCCAGAGCACAGTGCTCAGCACTCCGCATGTACTCACTTATTTAATATGAGAGGATCTTCAATGGAATAGAATAGAGAATCCAGAAATCAACCCACACACTTACTGCCATCTGATCTTTGACAAAGGCACCAAGCCTATTCACTGGGGAAGGGACTGCCTCTTCAGCAAATGGTGCTGGGAGAACTGGATATCAATATGCAGGAGAATGAAATTAGACCCATACCTCTCACCATATAATAAAATCGACTCAAAATGGATTAAGGATTTAAATATACACCCTGAAACAATAAAACTTCTTAAAGAAACATAGGAGAAACACTTCAGGAAATAGGACTGGACACAGACTTCATGAACATGACCCCAAAAGCACGGGCAACCAAAGGAAAAATAAACAAATGGGATTATATCAAACTCAAAAGCTTCTGCACAGCAAAAGAAATAATTAACAGAGTTAAAAGACAACCAACAGAGTGGGAGAAAATATTTGCAAAATATATATCTCACAAAGGATTAATATCCAGAATATACAAGGAACTCAAACAACTTTACAAGAAAAAAACAAGCAACCCAATTAAAAAATGGGCAAAAGAGCTAAGTAGGCATTTCTCTAAGGAAGATATACAAATGGCCAACAGACATATGAAAAAATGCTCAACATCACTCAGCATCCGGGAAATGCAAATCAAAACCACATTGAGATACCATCTAACCCCAGTTAGGATGGCTAAAATCCAAAAGACTCTGAACGATAAATGCTGGTGAGGTTGTGGAGAAAAAGGAACTTTCATACATTGTTGGTGGGACTGCAAAATGGTGCAGCCTCTGTGGAAAATGGTATGGAGGTTCCTCAAACAATTGCAGATAGATCTGCCATATGACCCAGCTATCCCACTGTTGGGAATATACCCAGAGGAATGGAAATCATCAAGTCGAAGGTATACCTGTTCCCCAATGTTCATCGCAGCACTCTTTACAATAGCCAAGAGTTGGAACCAGCCCAAATGTCCATCATCGGATGAGTGGATATGGAAAATGTGGTATATCTACACAATGGAATACTACTCAGCTATAAAAACGAATGAAATACTGCCATTTGCAACAACATGGATGGACCTTGAGAGAATTATATTAAGTGAAACGAGTCAGGCACAGAAAGAGAAATACCACATGTTCTCACTTATTGGTGGGAGCTAAAAATAAATAAATAAATTCACACACACACACACACACAAAACCGGGGGGGGGGGGAAGATGATATAACAACTGCAATTCCTTGAAGTTGATACGACAAGCAAACAGAAAGGACATTGTTGGGTGGGAGGGAGGAGAGGGAGGAGAGAGAGGAGGGAGGGAGGTTTCGGTGATGGGCCACAATAATCAACCACATTGTATATTGACAAAATAAAAATTTTTAAAAAAATTATAATAATAATATGAGAGGATCTACCATCAACTCTATTTTACAGATCAGAAAACTCCTTAACAGAAAAATTAAAGATGTTTCAGAGCCAAGATTTGGACAAAAGCTGGTTGACTCTAGACCCTGTACTCTTAAGAGTGAGGTTCTTTGTCTTGGAAAATTGGAGTTACTGTACTAATGGCACCCCAGGTTTCCGCTGAGATCTGCAGTGCATGGTTGGGAGTAGCTAGTCCTTGCTTTATTCTTCCAAGCACCCCCCTCGCTACAGAGGTGCCCCATGTGCGGTGCTCGCTGTGTAGCTGATCAAGGTGGTAAGCAGAAGCCTCGTGCTTATTTACAATTCTGCTCACTAATATTAATGGCAACAGGCTTTTCATAAAGTTCCACTTTTGAATTTTCTAAAGCTAAGCCATACAACTGGAGAAACCCCCCCCAAAACTTGTAACTTTAACAAGCAAGGGAGGATACTTCCATTTTTGTGTATTCAAGGGGTTCAGGACACGTTACCCTAAAATATGCTGCCTTGGCATCTGAGAAAATAGCAGAAGAAGGAAGGCCACTCTCACCTTCCCCTTCCCCTTCTCCCCCAAAGGACTTTCCTCTAAAGGAGAATGAATAAAACCTTCATTCCAGAGGTACCCACCCTATTCTTGGAGGACAGGAACAACCTTATCCTTGGAGACAGAGATGCCAAGAAGAATCTGAACAAACAGGTCTTGCTAAGTGCCCCCACCCCCAGTTTCTTAGATCATACCCTCTTTGTCTAATCATATTTCTCCACAAGTATCCACTTCTTCATGAAACATAGCATAAAAATATCCAGGGTTCCTTGTTTCTTTGAGTCGTCATTTCTGACGGCTCTAGTGTCAGAAATTTATATTGCATATAAAACTTATATGCAATAAATACCCTGGTCCAAGTGCAGTGGTGTTTACAAAAAATTGATCACAATCAGTTACGGATTTCTTTGTTCCTTCTCCACTCCCACTGCTTCACTTGACTGGCCTTAAAAAAATATGTATGCTTTTCTCTTGTTAATCTGTCTTTCATTATGGGAGTCTCAGCCACGAACCTTGCAATGAGTGAGGAAACAAAATTACTTTTTCTTCCTGCAGAATGATCTAAGTTGACCCTGCTCTCTGGGTTTTGGGGCTGGACTTTCCAAAAGGCTGCAAATGTCCCAAGGAAAGAATGGTGTCTTTGCCTCTCTCAAGAAGTCTCAGGCACTCTCTCTAGACACATTTCTATTCTTGCCAAGGTACCTAGCATGTAGTAGGTACTCAGGAAATGAATAAATAGCTTGAATTAATACCTGTCAGTTGTGTAGGGTATTCTGCAATTGATTTGCGCTAGGGGCCTGTGCTAACACCATGCAGCATTCAGAAGAAAATGCTCCTACAGTGGTCCATTCCAAATATCTGTGTCAGGTTTATGAGACCCACTCTTATTCTGCTGCTTTGATTTCTTGTCTTTGGAGCCTCTTTCAGAAGGAAAACAGGTGCACACCGTGGAAACCTGTGGAGTAGCACTTGTGTGTCTAGGGCACACAGAGCGTGTCTAGGGCACACGGAGCACCAAGAGCCTGCGGCTGTCCATCCTTCATGGGAAAAAGAGCCACAGTGAATCACCTGACTCCCACCCCCCACAACTCAGGCAGCTCAGGGGGTCCCATAACTTCTCATAATGGATCAATGGTACACATGGGAGGCAGAAGGAAGGTAATGACAACCCTTAGTGATTTATGAGTTGGTCAAATTATGGTGAAGTTGGAAGAAACTATAAGCATCTAGGAAGAAATACAGCAATATATTTTTAGTCAACTTCATAAAACGTAAACCACGCAAGAAGCATTACCATTCTACACCCATCCCTTGTAAGCATCAGATGCTACATGGTAGACTGTTGCCAAGTGGGAACTTTCCCTGTTACGCTGGCAACTTTATTAATGTTCACTAGCTAATGATTCTAGCAGATCAACTCAGATATTCATGATACCTTTCAGATGTCCTTCACATTATAGATGAGATATTAATTTAGTTCCATGACAGTGATCACTCCGAATCATTACCCCACTAATTAATACTCAAGAAATGATGGGTAACAGAGAGTTGTAAACTTGGTAATGTGCTAAGTATGACCGAAAATAAGATTATTAGATAGAATTTAAATGCTTGGCCCATTATTATTGCAAACAATTTACAACGGAAAATGAGATTAAAAATACTCACCATAACTTAGTTTGGAAAGCAATGACAACAGATCTTTACATGGCAATTTATAGTCCATCTAGAGAGAATGGATTTGGCTTCCTATATGAATACAGCATGATTTAAGGGTCTACTGTCCACAGAATAATATATATTTTGAAGCTGTCTCTAGTGCAACATGGCATTAATGAGCCTGAAGTCTGGTGATGGAGGAGGTTGCAGTCTGACACCTGAGCCCCTCTTCGAGGACCCCGTGCTTGCCCTGGTTGAAAATAAAACAGGGTGGCCACCGACTTCTGGGGCCCCCTCAAAATCAGAATTTGCCATTTGCTAATTAAACTTTTCATTCACCTGGCACTTTTGGTCTTGTGATAACAATAAGTTTAGAATCAATCTCTTAAATACCCCAAGGAAAGGTTTTTAAATGCATCACTGAACCAGTTTATACTGAATACATACTATGCACCAGACACGATGACAAGTGCTAAAGATACAAATGTAGATTGAGACACGACCCCCCTCTTAAGTAGCCAGAGGCAAATGAAGGAGAGGAAGGAATGAATCAGTGAGGCGGGGCGGGGCTGGGGGGCAGGGGGCTGGTGGAGGAAGGCCCAGTGGGCCAGTAGGTCTGACTCAGAGCTCAGGGAGAGTGTGAGGAGGACAGTGGAGTGAGGGGTTAAGAGTTTGGCTGTCAAGCCCTGGAGAACTGGATTCAAATCCTAGCTCTGCCACTTACCTGCTCTATGACCTTGGCCAGCTCTTTCACATCGTTAAGCGTTGTGTATAAAATGGTAGTTACAATAATGCTTATTTATAGAGTTTGGGTATGTTGTCCCCCTGCAAAGCTCATGTCAAAATCTGATTCCCAACTTGGCAGTGTCGGGAGGTTGTTTGGGTCATGGGGGGTGGATTTCTCATGAATAGCTTAGTACCCTCCCTGGGGGTGGGAGTAGTGAGTGAGACCGCACTCTATTAGTTCCTGCTAGAGCTGGTTGTTTAAAGGAGCCTGGCACCTCCCTCTTGCTCTCTTGCTTCCTTTTGCCCTGTGCTCTTGCATCCATATGCCTGTCAGTTTCTGCCATGAGTAGAAGCAGCCTGAGGCCTGCACCAGATGCAGCTGTCCCAGAATTGTGAGCCAAATAAATCTCTGTTCTTTATAAATTACCCAGTCTCAGGTGTTCTGTCAACACAAAACGGACTAACTCACTTATGTCATAGGACTGTTTTCAGGTTCAATGAGATAATGCATGTGTTCATGCTAAGCACAGGCCACATGAGATATGTGTACAAAAAAGCCATGCATTATTATTATTAGTAAAGAACCAGTAGCAATCAGCCAGATTAAGGAAGTGGGGGATGGGCATTCCAAGCTGAGGTCATAAGGACAGGTGTCTGCAGGGTGAGTTGCTTTGCAAGTTTTTCAGTATGGCTAAAATAAATCTGTGTGATAGAAAAGATTTGATGACAATGGTATGTAGAAGCCTGATCCCAAAGGGCTTGTGTGCTAAGGTAGGGAGTGTGAACTCTGTCCTAAAAGCTTTGGGGAGCCACTGAGGGGTTTTAAGAGACAGGGTCAGATTTGTGGTGCTATCTAGCAGCACTATAATGTTCAGAGAGGAAAAAGACCAGAGCTGGAGAGAGAAGTCCAGGAGGCCATTGAAGCACCAAATTAAAGAGGAAATGGTTGCATGCTGCTCAGATGACTTTTACTCATTGTTAGATTCTGTCAGGTATTGAAGAAGAGTTATCCCTCATCTGCCCCCATGGCCATTTATATGTCCACCGCTTCTATATGGGGCTATTGTTCTTCCCAAAGAGTCTGTGTGGTTAGTATTTTAAGGGCTACTAGAAGTTTTCTTGCCAATGAATGACTCCTGGAAGTAACTCAGACCCTCTGGGTGGAATGGGAAGGCCAGACCTCCAGGAGAGCTGGATGGGAAACGATAGCTCCAGGCTCACACGGGTGAATATCCTACCCATGCTTACCCTGGAGATCAGGCACTCATGGATGGCGTAGCTGATTGCTCCCCCAAGACATAACTGAAGCCCCTGCTCCCTCTCCATGGCATCCCCTCCCTCACACCACACATATGGCAGCTGACATCCGCTTTGGGTCACCGCCATTCTTAACCATTAGAAATGACTCTAGGAGTAAGGTCATTCTTTGTCTCTCTGTGCCTCAATTTTCCTGGCAATAAGAAGGTGATGATTAAACTCTCCTGAAAAGTGTATGAGAGTTTGATTTAGATTGGAAAGCAGCATGATTGTATCTTAGACCAGAGGTTGTCAAAGTTCTTATTTGCCAAGGGATCTTTTGTTGAAAGGAAATCTCACACAAGAGACCATATGTAAAACAGATCCAAGTGGATCTGCTCTTGGTCAAGTGGGGTGGGAGGGTCTGTATTGCGTTGTCTTGGTTTCTTGTACCTGGGCCACCTGATAGGGTCAGAGGGATGCAAGGACTCCTTCGAGTCCAGTTTGAAAGCTATAGACAGATGTTTCACTAAAGCTCTGTGGGTCAGATGCTACTGACAGGCAGAGAGTTAACATTTTCTCCCACAGGCAGCTGTGTGACCTTCTGTCCCTCATGACTAAATTGTGGGCAAGTGAGACTCAGGCCACTGGAGGCAGAGACCCTGTCTCATTCATCTTTGATTACCTCCCTGGTGCCCAACACTAGCTAGTTGAATGATTGAGTCTCTGTGATTAATTTAATGACTTTTTTCAAGGATAGTAATTGTTCCTTAATGTCTGAAATGGTTAAACTGCCAAAAATGAACAGTTGGCACTCTTTCTTTGCTTGCAGAGAAATCTAACTCTTCATTCCAGTGAAAGTCTGGGAACTTTAGGGAAGCTGTAGAATGGCTGGGACACTGCAAGCAGCTCATGTGATGTCCTTTGGAGCTGGTGGCCATATGAAACCAATTCTCAACGGTGAAGAAGAGTGAGATCCAGTTCACACGGAAGGCCATATGTTCCCCTCCCTTTCCAGGAAGCAAGCCCCCTCTCTAACTGAGCATCATTCATTAGTGTTGTCGGGCAGCTCCTTAAAATGTGCTAATGGATATCCACACTTGCAGATTAGTGGATCCCTTCACCAGGCAACTTTCTGTGTGCTTAACATACCCCAGTACTGTGCTAAGCATTTCTCCTCTATTACATTGTGGAATTAGCATATAAACTCTTGAGGCAAGTGTTATTGTCATCACCATTTTACACATGTGGTAGCTAAGACTTCTGAGACATAGTCATTAAGTAATCACCCAAAGTCCCTAAGGCTCAGTGAGATCAGATAACTTTCTCAAGGTCACACAGCTTCTGAGAGGCAGAAATGGTTATTTACCCATGTACAACACCCTGCACTATAGAGAGTGGAGAACATAGTCATGCATTCACTTGATATTTATGAAGCATCTGCTACATGCCAGGACAGGAAATACCTACTGTCCCATGCACTGTGGCTCCAACACTGAACCAAACACACAAAACTCAATGCCCTCAGGGAGGTTATTCTCTGGTGGACTCAACCAACTCGAGCTCTGTCATCTCACAAAACCATCTCTAACCATTACCATTTTGGGCTCTAGTGATATTTTACCTCCTTAAGTCCTAGAGCTCATGACACCTGGACCATGCTTTTGGCCCTTAATAGTTTTCCGTTTCTTTCAAAATAAAGACAAAACGGGGAATGGTCGGACTAGTAGCAGGACTAACTTCCAAGCTGCTTTTTCATTCTCTGGTGGCAGATACTGTTTGCAAGAGTCATTTGACTCTCACATGAGGATTGCATAAGCTGCCTCCTGTCATAGTCACATAGTAAGTGGCTTTGCTATGTTTGTTATATTTTGGTGTGGGTAAGGCTTATCATAAGCCTCTAAAAGGCAAGAGCTATGTCCTATTCTGTGACCACTCCCCCAACTCGATATCTTTCAGGGAAACTCTCAAGTGCTTGGGATAATATTAATAATACTAATTATTATATATTAAAATATTAGTAATGTTAATGATACTGATAATCTTTCCCGAGCACTAACTGTATGCCGGGCACTGTGTCAAATACTCTACATCCATTATCTCATTTAATCCTCACCATGACCTGTTTGCTCTTATCATTATTTTCTTATCCCCATTTTACACATGAGAAAAACAAGACTCAAGGTCACATAGTTAGGAGCTGGGTCCCTGGTGGCTCAGCCAACATGTCCTGGAAATGAATATGAAGGAACTTGGTCTGTGCCGCTCCTGGTCTTCACGGCTCACCCTTCACTGCTCACCCTTCCCTAACCAGACATTACAATTGAGAGCAGGACGCTCTCTCCGGGCCTAACCCTCCAGATGACACCCAGGACTTCTTCACATTCTCTGACAGAACCCTGGGCGTGGAGATCCTTTTGGAGAGTTCTTGCTGAAAGCATCTTGTGCAAACAGCTCTCGAACCTGTAGCTGAGGAACACAAACTCAGAGCTGGTGGCAGCATATGATGCACTGACATTGTCTTCATTTCCTTATTAGTATCATTCCATAAATTGTTTCCGTCCTACTGTACCTGCGGTCGTGATGAACTAGCTCTGAGTAAGAGAAATGACAGGTTAACTTGTCTTTCATTTGTTTTCCATAATAAACGGAAATTTTCCTTGAATGCTCTAAATCATTAACATTTCAATGTATTCATGCTTTTTCTTTCTGGCATCCTAATGGCAACATTCCATAATTATATCTGCTGTACAAACATCAACTTTGACAGCTCTTTGCATGCCGGTAAGTGCCGCTCCCACTGCCTTTGTTTGCCTGTTGATTTGAGGAGGCAGTTTGCTTTTTGATGCCATCTCACTTGCTTTTTGCACATAGACTGTTAAACAGGAAAGCAAGACCAGCAAATTAAGGGATGAGGAGCTGCGAGAGGATGTAAGCTAACTCACCTCGTGCTTGCCATGTACTAACTAGGTGCTGTTTCAAGCACTTCACATGTATTAACTTATTTAATCCATCTTCAACTCTCTGAAACAAAGCCTGTTATTATCATCTCATCCACTTCTATAGATGGTGAAGCAAGACAGAGACATAAGGCAACTTGGTCAAGGTTATACTAGGTTAGTAAGTAGCCAGGCCAGTCTTCCCAGTCTGGCTCCGCACAGGACAGCCTTAAGTCAAATGTCTGCTCTGTCCATACCTTTCCTTTTCCTTTGTGACCTATCTCTTACATAACAACTAGTCCTGCTGCTGTGTTGGATCTCTGGGTTAAAAAGGGTGGGAGAAAAGCGGGGAAATGGTAATGGCATGACCAAGTACTCTTTCTCTTCCTTGCTTTAAACCTCAAAATTGTAGCTTTTGCCTGAAGACCACGTCCTTCGGGATGTTGTTAGGTTTAAAATGCACGAAGCTATAAGCAATCATAAATTTTAACGAGCAAGTTTAAAATGCCCCCCACCCCAGGTTTTACCCCTCAAAGATCAGGATTGAGGCCAGGTGCAAGCCATCGGGCATTCCTGAAAACTAGAGCACTTTCTCAATTTATTGGCCTCACTACTTTAAAGTGCAGGTGAGTTTTTAAGTGAACTTCCACAGATCAGACCTTGAATATGGATCAGTGCATCTGCTGATCTGCACCATACACTGCCTGAGCACATGCCAGAACTTAAGTTAGCAACACAGATGTGAGCGTGTTCTCCTTAAAGTGATACATCAATGTAATTTTACCTTTGCTTTTGGCATTAGAAGCACAAACTGGGGCTGTGGATATGGCAAGGGAAGGAGGCTCAAAAGAATATTTTAATTTTAGAAAACAGACCTCATTGTTAAAGGAATGGCCCTCTTTAATTCATTCAAAAATTACCACATTCCTTTCAAGTGAAAATAAAACTAATATTTCTTAATGTTTGTTCATTGTTAATAATATGCCAATTACTGTATAACTTTTGGTAGATAACTGTTCAGGGTATAAATGAAGCCCACGAGATGGATTAATTCTCCAGCAGTACAAACAAAAACTTTCCATGTTTTATACCACATAATTAAATGCTGTTTGTTGTTTCTAGAAGAACTTGGGACATGCTAATTAATTGCCTCAATAAGATGGTTAGACGTTTTGTGGTTGATATTCGAATTAGATATTTATAAACTCTGCACAATACTGCTGATGAATTACACTTACAGAAGAAGTCCTACCTGCAGAAGTCTGGGGGTACCATGCCATAAACATTGATCCTGTCACAGAGCTCCAGTGCAATCGTCATTGTGAACCAGCCAGTGCTGAGCCAAGTGTTGGAGATCTTCCTGGAAGGAATAATGGTTAAGTCTGCAAGCTGGTAAAGGCATCATTGTACCCACTATCATCTTAAATCTTTTCCGGGGCAAGCCAGACAGGCTTACTCCGCTCTCTTTCTCTCTCTCCGTTTTATAAGTATCTGGAGCTTTACCAAATTGAAATCTCTTACCAACACCACCATATTCCACGGTGCAATCATAACTGATGCTGATGTTCCACCATGGTATATTTGTGACAGTAAAGGATGTTCAAGGGACTTCTAGATCAAAGGTGACCAATGTCTCAATGTTCAAGTGCATGTTACCACAAGTCAACTTCTCGTAAGATGATAGTCCCAGTGTGACAATTCTTTATTGACTAGAATACTTGACTAACTAGAAATTCTCCTTATTCCCCAGATAATAGTTTATTAAATAAACATGTAGATGTGTCTATCTATTGATCAATTGATCAGTTGATCTTAGGGTAAAATCTTGCCTTCAAGTAGACTAATTAACACCAACATCTTGATTAAATGACTTTCCTTAAGTATACTCACGTGGGAGGAGCAATGACCAGAGGAAAACAGCCCCAGGAATGCTTATATTTAACTGAGCATTTGTTTTATTTTACCTCAGAACATTCAGGGCCCTGAGAAAATTTTTATTAGAAGACTAAAAATTGATGAAATTTAAGGAATAAATCTGTGCATTCTACCATTCATTAATTTGCCCCTTCAGACATCTGTATTGAGCTTCAACTAATACAAGCCTAAGCATAACATCACATCAAGGTCTAATTTGATCCTGTGATGACGACTTGGTTTACCATGCTATACTGCTGTGGATATTAATTTCAATTCTTTGGGGGTTGCCATTCTTACTTTTTTTCAGCTCATATGGCATGCCTCATTAGCCAGTTTCAAACACCTTATCCCCAAGGTCAGACTGTCTCACTTTGCCCAGCCATAGCACCATATGTGATGTGAATGACAGAGCCGCAGAAAATCTTTTCTACTTGCACACTGTAGCGCCCCTCCTTGAAAAGAAGGAAGACTTTTTGTGAAGCTGCATTATTTCCATCTCACACAAGGACCAAAAAAAAAAAAAAGAAAAGAAAAGAAAAGAAAAAGAAAAAAAGAGAGAGAGAACTTTTTAAAAAGAGATCCTTTGTTTTGTGAAATACCTGTCAGGCATGGGTGATTTAGTCATTCCTGAGTTCATGGCTTCAACTTTCTAGTTCTTAAGCCCTTTGCTAATGGACCCCTCTCCCCAGCCTCCTGCCACTGCAGACCATTTCATTGTATCCTGACCCTGTAATATGGCAGGACATACATTTAAAAGCTCCTAAAGATGGAACAACATGGGCTCAAATCCTACCTGTTTCTATCACAACCAGCTGGATGACCTGAGGCAGGTTACTGCTGATATCTGATCCTTGATTTCTTATCTATAGAGAAGGCAAGGGAAGCTATTCTGAGCTATTTGCAAAGTGATTGAGAGAACACCCAAGAATAGCATCAAGTTTGGTCCCTTCTTTCTCTCTTGGTTGCTAGGTTGAGCAAACGAGGTAAATAATTCAGCCATTCTGTTCAGTGCTTTGAGCACCTATGAAGAAAATACTTCCAACACTCTGCTCCTGGGGTCTTGTGGAGAAGCCACCATCAGTAAGTAGTCCAGGCAGTAACTACAAAATTCAGAAACCTCCAGCCTACCTAGGTATTAATAATCCACCTTCTTTCACACCAGGGCTAAATATTCATAAGACTTTTGATACCAAAGGAGCCGGGATGGAGTGGAGCTGAGCTGACTGAATTGCGAAGGGTACGGGGAGGAGATGCCTTTCCTTAAGTTAGAGCCTGACATTACCTAGGTGCTGTGACAGTGCATTCGCTAGTGACTCTGGACCTAATCTGGGTGAGTGAAAAATTGGGAGGATGTGGAACCCAGGAAAAAATGACAGCTCACTTATAACCCCAGGATCCGGATCTGGGAACCACGCCTATATCCCCTGTGCTTTTAAAGCTAAGGGAAACACCCAAGGGGGCGTTTTCCAGGGGCAGAAACTCCCCCATGATTTTGGCCTTCTTTTGTGTAATGTAGAGATTACAAGTCAAAGCCTGAAATACAGGAGGATGTGGCTCTACAGAAAAAGCTTTGTGGATAAAAATGGGGAGAATACAAAGTAGAAGACTAAAGAAACTCAACTGAAGAGTTCTTTAAAAATTTTTTTTAAAGTTCTTTTAAAAAATACCCCAGACTTCCTAAATAATAGCCTTTTGAGATCACGTGCTATAGAAATGCAAATGCTTTGTGCTGTCTTTCTAAAAAGATTTGAAATCTTTTTCCCAACAAAAGAATATCTACTGTTTTTACCCTTAATCAGCTGTAATGAAAGAATATGAAGAGCTGTCATGTGCTTATTAGGGAAAATTATCAGATATTCTTTTATATGATGAAGTAACACACTGAGCTGATAATTCTATAGTGCACACTAAATTACAATTAAAGGCCTTTCTGCTCCACCAGAATCTCATTTATAATCTCTATGGAAATATTCTTACCGCAGTTATTTCATTTATGCTTCCTTTATCTAATTACTATAATATTGGTTCTGAATCATATTTTCCTAATGTACCCTTATTCAATTATAAAGTTATTTTCAAGTACAGTTACTTTCCAATATCAAAGAATACCACTTGGCCATCTATGTCATTTGTCATGCTTCTTAATTGCAGATTGTTCCTGAGCCATTTTTTTCTCCACTTTTAAGTAGGGTGAAACGTCTATAAATCAAAATCCATTGAATTATCCAATTTCTTTAAAATATTAGCCTGAAATGAATGTCCTGATCATGAGATCTGAGAATTAGATATTCCACATCTTACGTATTTTCAGTACATGTCACTGTTTTGTTGGGTTTCAAGAAACGCATACATAGAGGTGATATGTTACACCCTAAATGTTTTGTGTTTTAATTTACATAAATAGATGGGTTCTGAAGGGCTGTTTCTGACTTGGTTCTTTTAGCTTGGAGTGGTCTACGGGTTAATAATATAGATGGATAAGAGTATTGAGTCAATATAATAGTTAGCTTCTTTAAGACAGTTTCCTAAAGGTAATAGGCGCAAAGTTTCTAGATGTGGCGATGTACCTTGGCATCCTACAAGTTCATAAATGTGATTCCCTTGAGTAGGGGGCTGTGTGTTGACCCTAGTAGATGGATGTCTGCAGAATGAGGCCCAGTAGCCAATCCACAAAGATTTGGTCCCCTGCTTCCCAGCCTGGGCTACCTGGGAGACAGATGTGAGCAAAAGCTTTTCGCTGGTCAGAATTTAGTAAATTCAGTGAGTAGGACATGTCCTGATGTGAGATTGTTTCCTAAAGATCCTAAGTGGCCAAAGGGTGGGATGATTTAGTCTCCAACTTATCAGCTTAAAATGACCTTTTAAGGACTTCCAGGACAGTGTAATTATCCTAAATAGCTAAACCTGCAGCAGTGGTTCAGGAATACTTAAGTTTAGCAAACAATCATTACACTAAAAAGACAGAAGTGTTTTCTATTGAAGAGATTGTTTCTACTTATTTTGAATTTTCTAACCTGTGAAAAATGAAACTGTACATAACTCCCTTCCTTCTTCATTTCTTATAAAATGCTTTCATGGTTAAAGAACTCATTCAAATGAGCGACAGTCTCTCTTATTTGGAGTTTCAAGGGTGAAATAGGACTGGATTTTGTGGCAGCTTGTGATGATGACCAGGATCCCCGATGTGAACTACTGGCTGGGCTAACCATGGGGTCTGCTGGGCCTTCCAGGGAAGGAGGCCACGGCACTGACAGCTGGCTCTTCCTTTCCTGCCTACCCCAGACGCCACACCTGCTCCTGCCTGGGCTGCCCTCAAATAGTCACAAGGTTTCCAGGACTTGAAAAGATAGCTCTTCTGCACAAAGAATTTGGGGACACTGGACTTTGGTCTTTCTTTAGGACTCTCTTCTCCAACAGTGAGCTGCCTAGGCTAGTCAAACAATGGATTTAGTACTTCATATTCTTTATTTCTAAGATAAGCAATTGACTTCATAATAGTTTTTGTAAGAGGAATGCACGTTAATTATTAAAGTGTGCTAGAATTAAGGAAACAAGAAAATTTAATTATTAGAACAGTCCAATGGTTGGTAGTCATTATCCCTTTTTCACATGTAAGAGCACCGAGTCTCTGAAAGGTCAGATAACTTGTCCAAGGCCACAAAACTAGGGAGTGATAGGGCCAATCCAGAGCCGTGCATCTGGACCACATTCCACTGTTGCCCTCGATACCCAGCTCTCCTTATTTCCGGCCATATCTGGACAGCTCATGACCCTTCATCTCTCTAACTCATCTTGTGCCTCTCCCTCCTCCCCTCGGCCTCCCGACTGCAGCCAGAGGGGGCTTTTCTCCAACCCACTGCACTTTCTCTCACATCAGATCCTTCGGGCCCACAGGGAGGCTTCTCCCTTCCCCTTCCAGGTCCTTCCTTCCTTGGATAAATACTTTCAGCGTGGGTCTCAGCTTAAATACACCTTCTTGAAAAAGCTTTTTCCTCATTTCCTACTCCAACAATTTTCAAAATATTTCAAACTAGAGTGAGAAATACATGTTACATCATGATTGAGTATATATATATATATATATATATATGTATATATATATATATATACACGGTGTTCATTTCATTTTATATTTTCAAAGTGTGCAATTCAGTGGTTTTTAGCATATTCACAGGGTTGTGCAACCATCACCACCAATTCCAGAACACTTTCATCACCTGAAAAAGAAACTCATTTCTATCTATCTGTCTGCCTGTCTGTCTGTATCTATCTACCAAACCAACACAAAAGATTTATGAAATAATACTTTGCCTTATTTACTTTGTGGGATGAATGCTGGTGTTGTCTGTTCCATTCCATTCTGTGCCATTCTATTCCATTCTTCCCATTACATTAGAAAAAAATCTTTCAGTGCCTCACTCCATTGATTTCATGTCCCATTTTGCCTTGTAACTAACAGTTTGGAAATTACTGCCCTGGACCATGGCAGGTGTCTCCCTGCCCGGCGTGTGACAGCACCATCTTCTCCTCACATGACCCTCGGCACACTGCCCACTACTTGGTGACTGTCTAAGACTTTATGTTCTTGGAGGGCAGCATCTTGATTTTGGCTGTATCTCCAGTGCCAGGTGAATGCTGAGCAGGTAGTAGGTACTCAATGAATACTGGTTGACTGAATAAATGTTTGCCTTTAAAAGGGAAAAATAAACCCGCGTGCTTCTTTTGGTTAGTGTTCACACAAGTAAGACGGAAGGTGATAGAGCTATTATACTGCACTTTTTACTAATGTAGGCCAGTGGATGCCTAGCCTCTTCCTCAAAAATAGAGATCAGGCAGTGACATGCTATTATGTCAATGTTCCATTTTGCTTTGCTTTATAAATTCTGCTTGATGCACCCCGGGGGCCTGAGACCCTGCCTGCAACCGATCCTAGAATGTGCTTATTAACCACGTGTGTTTCTTCGGGGTGTGTGCCTTATCTGCTCATGGCCTTCACCAAATTTCTAATTTCTGCTTAGCCTTTTCCAGTTCATTTTTCCTTGTTGGGGGGCAGCTGGCCAGTACAGAGATGGAACCCTCGACCTTGGTGTTATCAGCACCGCGCTCTAACCAGCTGAGCTAACTAGCCAGTCAATTTAAGAGTTCTTTTTGCTATAAGGATGTTAATCTTTTAGGTTAAAAAAAAAAAAAGTAGAGAGTAGAATAATTGTTACCAGAGGCGGGGGAGGGCGGGGGAAGATTAGGAGTAGACTAATGGGTACAAAACCATGCTATCTACCCCAAGTGAATCATTGTGCAGGATATGCATGTAGTGAAACAACACACTGTACCCCACAAAAATAAATATAAATAAAATTGTATTAAAAAATAAAAGTACATGAATTCAGCTGGAGCAGCCTAGTAGTCTCCACGAGGACCCTGCAGGCGAGCTCTATCAATGACATGCGCAGTGGGTACCCCCGCCAAAAACCAGCGCAAGCTCTGCTTTCGGTGAATCTGCCAACGACGGACATATCCTCACCCTCCCCTGCAACCTCTGCCACCTCCTACCCTGCACATGTGTACCTGTCTTTGCCAGTCTCCTGCTTGAAGAGTTCATCAAACTGCAGCATCTTGTGGCGCGTGATCATGAAGGCCTTCAGCCGAGGCAGCACCTGGCTCAGCAGCTGCAGATTGTTGTAGACCCGACCCTTGCCATCCCGTCGCATGTAGCTGCTGGGGCCCCAGAAGATGAACACGGTGCCCTGGCTCACGTTGAGCAGGTCGTGGCGGTTGCGGAGGATCCTCTGGATGCTGGAATGCGCGATGACCCTCAAGCTGGTACGGCTGCCCACGTCCCGCCCGTAGCCGCGTGTGGGGGCATCATTCATGCGGATGACACACTCTGTCTGGTCAATCTGGGGGCCTTGCCGACTGCGCAGAAGATGCCCTGAGCTGGTCACCAGGGCACAGTCCCTGCAGTGCATTTTCAGGGGCTGGAAGGCATGGGGAGAAGGACACTGTCAGGGGCAAAGGGCTTAACCCTCACTTGCCACCAGTAGGTTACTTCCCTGCCTGGGGAGAAGGGGGCCCATTTCCCCTCTCCTCCCTTTCCTACCAGGGTACATCCCTTCTGCTAGTACTTCCTGGACCCTGACATTCTCTTCTAAATTGGTCACAGGGAACATTGAACAAGAGAGAAAGAAAACTAGCATTGACCTGTCAAACACTGGGCTACAGGTTTTGTGGATATTAAATAAGCAGATCAACTCATCAACCCAGCAAGGTTGCTATCGTGGTTATTTTACAGATAAGGATACTCAAGCTTAGTGATGTTAGGAAATTTGTCCAAAGATGCGTAACTAGCAGGTAATGAAGTCATGCTTTTAAGAGTAGGTCTTTCCTAATCCAAAGTTACACCCCAAGTCAAGGCAAAGACTACTGCAAATTGCTGTGACACTAGTTTTGATGCTCTTGACTCAGCTTATTGAAAATTAAGCATTTATTAATATTCTTGGTGCTGTACAAATATGTTTGTTATAAATAAAGAATCACATAGGAAATGACATGCAGATTATAACTCCTTAGATGCCATAATTATGAAATGACAGGATATTTTCTCTCATTTTATGGGGAGAGGGAGAGAAACTGAGTTGGTCCATTTTCATAAATGTAAAGAGAGTCTCAAGCTCAGAGGCACACATCTCATCCAGGAATCGCAGGGCCTGGGTCCTTCTCTTACCTGCAGTGGACACATACCCTGGGGAAGCCCTGGCTATGTGGTGCCCACCAGGAACAACTCCACTGCCGTTCAATGCCCTGCACCAGTGATTTGCTTTCTGAACACCTACATTCTAACAAATTAAACATTCCCCTGTTCATGTTTAATGAGAGATGTCTCTTAGTTGCTGTTTGAAGATAATGTAATTAGGGCCTGAGGCCAAGGCCAGCAAGCACACAAGAAAATGACAACCAAGAATGTTCCAAAGGAATTTTACATTGTTAGATTTTCCCCAAAGTCTCTGCCCTTCTTCTCTGTTAACTTTGAACAGGACACGGGGGCTCCCTGCACAGCCTAAGGAAACTGGATCCCTATTTAGCATATATTCAATTTTCTATTTACTCTGGGAGTTTCCTGGCTCTGTCTTCAGAACCAGATGGAGAGCACCTGAGGGTAGTCACTTCCTCTCACTGCAGGGTGCCCAAGAGCATCAGCTCTTGGGTGTGATGTGATGGGCCCAGGCTTGTTTCCACTACCTGTTAGCTACGGGACCTTGGCAAGTCACTACCTGCCAGTCTCAGTTTTCTTACCTCTAAGTGCAGATAATACCTCATTCTACTATTAAGATCTTCTATTAAGATGTACATAGTGTTAGATCAAGCCATTTGAAATTGCCAATATTTGACGTGCAAAAAAAGGGAATGCATGTAGTTGAACCCAGTCCTTAGCATAGGCCTGTCACAGTTATTATTCAATAAATGATAGGTTACCCTTTACTGTAGAGATGGACCTTTTTCATATATGGCCTGTAGTGGATTGAATAATTTCCCCCCAAAACTTACTTAAGCTTGAACTGTGTCCCCAAGTTTTATGAATTAGAAACTTGGCACCCACTGTGACTGCTAAGAGGGTGGGAAATCCTATTATGGTAATTGAAAGGTGGAGCCTTGAAGAGGTGATTGGATTGTAGGACTGTGCAGTAGTGAGTGGATTAAAAATGGTGGTCATGGGCATGGTTCTGAGGGCTTTAAAAGGGGAGCACAGTCTCTCTCTCTCTCTCTGCTCTACTTCCACCATTTTGCAATGTGATACCCTGAGTGCTGAGTCACCACAAGGACAAGACCCTCGCCAGATGTGTTCCCTGGACTTTGGATTTATTAGCCTCCAAAACTGTAAGCAATAAACTTCATTTTCTTTATAAAATACCCAGTTCCATGTATTTTGTTATAAGCAACAGAAATGGACTAATATAGAAAATTGGTTCCAGAGAAGTGGGATGCTGCTTATAACAAATACTTGAAAATGTGGAAGCAGCTTTGTAATCGGGTGTTGAGGAGAGGCTGGAGGAATTTGGAGAAAAAGGCTAGGAAAAGCCTATATGCTGGTGCAAGTTTAGAAGACTAGAAACCAGGGAAAATTTTGAATGTTTTACAGACTGGTTAGATGGTGGTGGCCAGAATGCCTGTGGAAATGACTGTAAAGACCATTCTAAGGAGGTCTCAGAAATAAAAAGGAGTTTTTCAGAAATGGGCAAAGATCACCCATGCTATGAACTGACAAGGAACTTGGCTGCATTGTATTCATGCCCTAGGACTTTGTGGAAGTTGGAATTTAGGAGTTGTGAACCAGAGTATTTGATGAAAGAAATTTCTAAGCAGCAAAGCATTAAGGAAGCTGCATGGCTACTTGCAACAGCCTACTCTGAGTTATGGCAGCAAAGGCATGACATAAAGCCAGAATTTAAAAGGGAAGCAGAGCGTAAAGACTTGGAAAATTTGCAGCCTGGCCATGTGTTAGAGAAGCAGAGAGCATTTTCAGAATTAAAATTCAATGGTGCTAAGAAGATTAACACAAAAGAATGAGATTATCAAGAGAAGGGAAAAAGGGCCTGAAGGCATTGCAGAAGCCTCTGGGGCCAACCTTTCCATTTCAGGCACAAAGGCCTAGGGAGTCAGAATAGTTTGAGGTGCCCTCCATGGGCTGGCTGTCCAGGGACACCTTGGGAAGCTGCTTCTAGCACCAGCACCTAGCTGCTTTGGATACTCCAGCCATGGCTAAATTGGCCCCAGATGTGGCTGGACCTGCAGCTTTGGAAAATACAAGCTGGAAGTCTTGGCAGCATCCACGTGGTGTTAGGCCTGCAGGCTTACAGAATGTCAGAGCTGTAGAGGTTTAGGAGTCTCCACCCCAATTTCAAAAGATATAGAGAAAATCCTGGGGACCCAGGAAGAGATCTGTCATGGGGCAGATTCATTGCATAGAGCTTTCACTAGAGCAATGCTGAGCAGAAATGTGGGGTCAGAGTTGCAGCAGAGAAACCCCATGAGCATCATGCCTACTGGAGCCATGGGAGCGGGACCACCATGGATACCCCAGAATTACAGAAGTACCAGTGTGCAACCCAAGCCTGGGAGAGCTGAAGTGTGGCCTGCGACCAGGAAAGTCATAGGAGCAGAGTTGCCTAAGGACTGGGGGATCTAACTCTCACACCACCGTGCAGAGGACATTGAACATTGAGTCAAGGTACCTGATTCACCAGCTTTGAGATTTAACACTTGCTTTGCTGGGTTTCAGACTTGTTTGGGACCTGTTCCCCCTTTCTTTTGGACTATTTCTCCCTTTTTGAACCGGAATATGTACCCTATGCTTGTCCCACCATTGTATCTTGGAAGTACATAACTTGTTTTGAATTCACAGGTGGGATTTTGAACTTTGGACTTTTGAGTTGAAACAAGTTAAGACTTTGAGGATGAAATGAAAATGTGTTTGTATGTGAAAGACACTTTGTAAATTCATCCCAGTGGAACGTATGGCCATTGGAACCTGCTTTTTCTCATCGGACTCACCTAGTATTATTCTGAATTTTCCAGTTGGATTTATAATTTCCAGACATTGTGCTCATTATTACTGGGGAAAACATTCTGAAAAAAGGCTCCAGTGGCATCTCTTTTCCCCATAATTAATGATTCTGCTGTGATTCTCACAGCAGAGGCAGGTTGACAGGTGAAGCACATCCCCTCAGGGGCACTCCAAAGACCTTTCTTTCTCTCTCTCATTTGCCCACACAGGGCCAGCTGAAAACTCTTGCAAGGAAGGCCAAGTTCATGACTGTGCCACACCGAGCCTGTATTTACTGGGCACTATCAGAACACACCGGGGTCGACCCAGTCCTACCAAGCCCTCCCCTGTGATTCCTGCCTACCTGCCTGAGCTCTGGTATCGATTACCTCGGGCACTAACATTCATACTTTGAGTTGTGCAGATGCACCAAACAATGCAAAAAAGACTGAAGTCTGAATTATGTCTGAAGTGCCTTCTGGTAAGTGGTGCCAGTAAAGTGACAATAGCTGTTCTAAACACAGTGTTATACTTCCAGCAGCTGAGAAGAGCATGTACCAAAGCCTGGACCACTTCCCGAGGAGGAAATGAAGTCTGTTTCCTGATTCAGAGGGACTGATGCTGTCTTGGAAGGCAGAATGACCAAGAATTGCATGAACTGTGTGACCCTGTTTCTCAGGAGGTGTCATAGCCCTCTTAGAGAGCCAGGTTCCTCCACCTCTCAGTACCATCCTAATCCCACTGTCTGATGTGGGTGGAGATACTCGTGCCCTGGTGAGTTAAGATTCCTGATGCAGCATTCACACGCTCTTCCCTCAAGCTCTCGGAGGTCAGGTTGATGGATCACAAGGAGGAGCGTGGGAAGGTGAACTCTGCCCGTCGGCCTGAGGGTCTGGGCGATACAGCACCTTCGAGGATGGAGGAGGGGAGGCAGCTGCCGCCTAGGAAGCCCTTCTCTTTGGCTTCTTCCTCATGGCATTCAGCCTCCCAGAGTCTTTGGGACATTCTTCATAAAGCCCCATTTGGTGAAGTGCCCCACCCATTGGTAGGAAACATGGGCATCCATCTTAGGTCATCCAATCTTAGTGATCTCTCTTCCATCCCGACCCCTAAAAAACATTTAATTACCACTGAATAGACTGATGGGTGGATGAGTGAATGAAGCCCAACCTCCAGGCTTTTCTGTTCTCTGACAATACATACCTTAAGACATACAAAGCAGATAGAATGTGGTGTCCTACCAACAATAAACCCCAGCCCTTGGTACTGATGCCATGGAGAGAAGAAGGGGGGGCAGGCTCTGGAAACCTTGGTCTGCAGAGAAGGAGGCTGTGGCCGTTTGCATCAGGGCAGCCTTTCTGCCCAGGGAAGCATGACGGCCAGAGCCCAGGGCACTGCCTGGAATTAATGACTGGATGAGTAAACGGCCCAGGACACAGTAAGGGCCATTAAGCCCAGCCAGTTATTAATCCCCAGTAAGAGCTTGATGCCAAGGTCATTAGAGCTGTTGTGATGTGAAAAATGCCCAGGAAAACCCACCGTGCACAGAGGAGCTACCCGTTCTCCAGGCCGCTGACGTTCTGAGCTGCCGTCCAGGCCCCACGAGAGTGAGTGTGGGAGGCCCGCGGCGCGCTCCCTAGAGGGAGCACGTGCACCCTAGAGGGAGCATGTGCATGCAGGCCTGTGTTTTGCTCTTTGATAATTCATAAACGTTTGCCATCATCCCAGAACCCAGGACAGTATCTGCAACTTACGTGGCGGGGAGACTTGTGAGTATTTCAGATTGTGTGGGTGAGTTTCTCCTTCAGAACTCCCTGCCCTTCCCCCATCCACCAAAAAACCAAAACCAAACCAAAACAAAACCCCAAATTTAGGGAATAGGGAAGCATGACAACTTTCATCACAACTAACTCCTTCGGGCTGTGGCGACAGGAGCAGTCGCTGCTTGGGGAAGTGTGCTCAGGGAATTAAGGTCTGATTTCTGTCACAGCCCGAAAGAACAAGAGTAGAAGGAATTCTCCCTGTGTGACCCAGCTGATGCCTCTGGAGCCTTCCTTAAGAGAATAGACCAGGCCAAGTCAAATTGAACTTGACACCTAAAACAGTCAATGATGTCCTTGCAAACATTTGGAGCACGGCAATATCAGGTTTCAGTTTTTAAAATTCTGGTTTATTTGGCAGAGGGAAAAGTAGCTCAGAGCACAATGTCCATTAGCTCAGTAATGAGACCAGTCTTGCTCTGGGAGCTGCCTGTTGGTCTGGAACAAACATAAGATATATTAAATGGCTTCAGGTATTTCAAAAATCTCTACATTTTCCAATCTGATGTTTTCCTGTAATTACTGGGATTTTATTAGCTGTCAATCTCAGTTCAGGCTGACACTGGGTATAAGCCATGCTGGTTATTGTGATTCACCAGAAAAATGTTGCTCTCCCAAGCTGCTCCTTTTACTTTTATTCAGTGACAGGTCCACCACCAGCCTTCACTGTGAGTCCTCCTTTGTCTACCTAATGCCACCTTATGGAATTTCCATCTATTGGCTGACTAAGGACGGAAGCTCTCCATGGGCAGGAGGCAGTATTGGGCAGTGTTTAAAATACGGGTTTTGGAGTCACAGGCTTTGAACTTCCTTCTTCCACTCCTTAGGTGGTAATTTTGGGCAAAGTTGCTTTGCTTTTCTGAGCCCCGTTTTTCATCTGTGATAGGAGTATAGTAAAGCCAATCTCAAAGGGAAGGTTAGCCGTCTTGATTAATGGCACACCTTTCACCCAGATGCTCAAGCCACAGTTCAAGATCATTACTTTTTTTAAAAAAAGAAAAGATAAATAATATTTTAATGCAATACTTTAAAAAACAAAATCAATGCAAAACATCCACGATGAATGAAGCAACAGAATTTTAAATGAAGACAGGATCAGTAGTACTGACTTTTCTTTTTGCCTCAGGCTCTAATACAGGTTGGCAGAACAGTGCCTGACGATCATGGCATTTATCCTGTAGAACTGGGAAACCATTAGAAGTTTTCCTCTTTCCATTTTCCTGTAATAGCAATATAATTATGACATTAAATTTGTTTTCATTGCCAAAAAGTTCTTTACTCAAAATCTGACAAATAGGACTCTTCTTTGCAAGGGACAGAAAAACAAGGATCATTCCTGAGACCTCTTTCTCCACCTCCAACAACTCATTAGTCCTACTGGAGCCATCCTCCTATGCATATCTCAGACCCAACCACTTCTCACCATCCCTGCTGCCACCACCTCCATCTAAGCTATGTCATCTCGCCTTAGCTCCTGCAGTGCTCTTAGCTCTGAATGTCACTTCCCCTGTTCCCTCCCTCCCCTATGTTCCTGTCTCTAAGAAGCTCCTGGGGTCACCTTTAATATGTAAATCAGATCATGTCACTCACCTGCTTAAAACTTCCAGTAGCTTCCGATTGCACTGGGAGTAAGAAACCAAACACTAAGTCAAACTCTGTGGTTTCTGTCCTTGTCCATCCCTGCAGCGTCATCCCTCACGACGCTCTCCTTTGATTCCACTGCCATTTCTCCATCACTGGATGTCTGATGAGCTTTATTTTGTACGCTCTACCTGCTCTTCTCCTGATCCCTGCACAATTGCTCCTTCACATCTTAAAATCTTTTCAGCACCAAGAACAGTGTCTTGTACAGAGAAGGTGTTCAACAAATATTTTTGAAGAAATAATTGATTCATAAGGCATGTAAAGCACTTACTATGGTGTGTAGCACATAAAGAGTGTGAAATAGATGTGCTATTTGTATTTAAATATCACCATTCTGCCAGTAACCAGTTATTGATATTTTCTGACTGGGTAACTGGGTTGATATTTTCTAATGCACAGTATCTGGAATCCATGCATATGTCATAACCACCTTCAGTACTACGTGACCTTCAAAAAGAGGCCCAGGAAATCACATTAGTTTTTTTATTTAATTGCATTCTATTTTCAAATGTCTTTTAAACAGCTTTATTGAGATTAATTTTCATACCATAGAATCCACCCATTTTAAACATAAATTAAATAAATGTCAGCATATTCACAGACTTGGGAAACTATCAGCATAAATCTAATTTTAGAACATTTTCATTGTCTCGAAAAGAAACCTCATGCCCATTTATAGTCACTTTCCATTCTATGCTCAGCCCTAGGCACCCACTAATCTACTTTTTGTCTCTTCAAATTGGCCTTTTCTGAATAGTTCACATAAATAGAATCATACAATATGTATTCTTTTATGTCTGGCTTCTTTCAGTTAGTGTAATAATTTTGAGGTTCATCTGTACATATTTTTATCTTATCTGTTCTTTTTTTCTCTCTCTATTTTTTTTTTAAACAAACCCTTGTGTCAAGTGCTGACTCTCAATAGATCACAGTGAGGGAGCTACTCCACTATGTAGGAAACCCCAACCCATAAGCAGGTTGTCCAGAATGGTTTAGCACCAGGTTCCCAGGGAATGTGTGCTGTGTGACAGGTGAGGGGGTGGCCCCTTTTCAGGCCACTCCCTATTTCCCAGGAGGAGGGGCTCTCTGTGTGGGTCACATGGACATGGCTTGCTGGCAAGGATGGTGGGGGATGGCTATCCGCCCCTGGGTACTGGAGGCCAACTGGAGGCTCATCTGCATTACAGCCTGTATCGGTACTTTGTTCCTTTATATCCATACCCCTCGTATGGATATAGCACATTTTGTTTAGCCATTCATCAGTTTATAAACATTTGAGTTGTCTCCATTTTTGGGGTTATTATGAAGAATGGTATTATAAGCATTCACATACAAATCTTTACGTAGACATCTTGAGTAGCTGCCTAGGGGTGGGACTGCTGGGTCGTCTGATAATTTTGTTTAACATTTTGAAAAGTTGCCAAACTGCTTTCCAAAGTGATTACATCATTTTATATTCCTAACCTGATATGTTCCAATTTCTCTACATTCTTGTCAACACTTAGTATTGTCTCTTTTGATTATTCTAATGGGTGAGAGGAAGTATCTCATTGTACAAATTTGCATTTGATTTGCATTTTCTGAATGACTAATGATGCGGAGCATCTTTTCATGGGCTTACTTATGCCATTATTTTCAGGTTTCTAATTCCATCTACTGTGCTCCACCTTCCACCCCAAATAAGTGCCACCAAGGTTTAGTGGTTCTATTGAACTCTGAGTCAACATTTAGTTGACTTCTGCAGGAGCCTTGTGCATGTAGGACCCACTAGCCAGAGAAGAGTGGATGGTCTACATATCCAGAGAATAGAAAGAAAAAAAGAGGGGCCATTTAATCAACTCCTTCAAGTCTGGAGGGGTAAATCCAAAGTGAAAAATAAGGGACATATTTTTATATTGAAACCCAATTTTTCTAACTAAGGTTAGACAATTCATTTTATCTAGTCATATTATAATAAAATG
The DNA here is from genome assembly GCF_027409185.1 of Cynocephalus volans. Taxonomy (NCBI): domain Eukaryota; kingdom Metazoa; phylum Chordata; class Mammalia; order Dermoptera; family Cynocephalidae; genus Cynocephalus; species Cynocephalus volans. The sequence continues at coordinate 66,863,475 of NC_084467.1, read as the reverse complement.
AGTTTCACAGATTCATAAAAAAGTATCTCTGGCAGAAATCTCAGAGATGATCTAGGCCAGTAATTCTCACAGTGTTTCCCAGACTAGCAGCAACAACAAAGGCTGGGAACTTGTTAGAAATGCAAATACTCAGGCAGCAGCCTAGACCTACTGAACCAGACGCTCTGTGGTGAGGCCCAGCCATCTGTGTTTTGACAAACCCTCCAGGTGACTCTGATGCATCCTCAAGGTTGAGAACCACTGGAGTCGGCCTTGTTTTACAGAAGAAGCTGAAGCTCAGGGGGTTATGGTATTTGTTCAAGGTCACATGCTAAAGGCAGTTCCTGGGATGAACCCTAAGTCTCTTCGTTCCTAAAAATCGAAGAAAATCCACCTATGTCCATAGACTGTTCAAAGTCCCCGGGGACTCACTGAAAAAGAATCATGAATTTGTAGTGCACTTAAGATGCAACCTGGAAATGGAAACAGACCAGTAAGAAGGAACATTCCCTCATTTGGCACTGTCCTCACAAGCAGGGCTGCCTGCCTCGGCACCACCTGCCTGCTGATCTGGAATAAGCAACTGGGAATAGCTGTACAGTCTCTCAGGCCCCGGTTACAGCGAAGAGGCTGAATGCCTCTGTGCATGGTGGGGGCCTGCTCTTGCCCCAGAGGTTGGGCCACTACAGCCCAAGTTCTTTCCCTGGTTGGAGCACTGTCTGCTTCACGGCCCTCACCTCATTTCACTCCCCTGTCACTCTCCATTCTCTAGCTCCTCCGACCGCCCACCTGCTTTCTGTTCCCAGGAGACAGCAGGTGCTCCTTCTCTCGTCTCTGGCCTTTGCTTCCTCACTTATTCATATGCTTGGCTCCTTCCCATTTCTTAGGTCTCAGCTTAAAAGTCACCTCCTCCAGGAGACCCTTCTGGACTGCCTCCCTCACGTATTCTATAACAAAGATATTAACCACTCAGAAGACTGTTCAATTAATGTGCCAGACACTGTTCTGAGCATCATACGTACATTATCTAACCTAATCCTGAAAACAGCCCTGAGAGGCAACTTCTAACAATTTCTCTATTTTATCAGATGAGGTAGTTGAGGCCAAATTAATTGCCTGTTGTGATCCTGTTGATTTCCTTTGTAGTACTAATCACAATCTTCAATGATTCAAATATTTAATTTTTTTACTGTTCATCCACCACCATTAAAATGTAAGCATTATGGGGACAGGAATCGTGCATGGTGCGTGGCATAGAGCAGGCGCTCAAGAGATGGTTAAAGAAGTCCCTTTACTTTCCTGGCAAGCAGTGGATGATTTTCCTTTGTCCAGCAGGGATGTGGATGAGTGGGACATGCCTGCTTGCTCCCTGGAATCCTGGCACATTGGCTGATGTTACGTACCGGCTCACCTTGGCGTCTTCAAGCAACTCCCTGGTGCAATTTCCTTCAAAGGTCACTAGTATGTGATTGCTTCCTCTAGGAGGAGATTGGGCATGAAAGCCCCCAGTGTTCATTAAAACAAACAAAAAACTGCATTTTCATTAGAGCAAGGTGATATTTAATTCAGCCAGAGAAACCTGATTCCACAAAACTGGCTCCTTTGGCCTCTGCTACATTTGAAAGGACCTTAAGATAAACATAGCGTGACCCAAAACTGGGAAGATAACAGAATTGATGGCCAAAGGCAAGTGAATTATGAGAAATTGGAGTTAGGCATATAGTTGAATTAAAGGGGGAAAGTAGCTGAGGTTTCAATTGGCCAAATGAGAAAAAACATCTAATTGAAAGGAACAATAAATTTATAGTGTCAAAGTGAAAGAGCACTGGCTTGGGAGGCAGACTTGTGTTCAACTCTCAGTTCTGTCATTTATTGGCAATTACTTCCCTACTCTCAGCCTCAGTTTCCTCATCTGTAAGATGGCCGTGGTAGACATTCAGTAAGGAGGAGCTATGAGAATTATTATGGCTTACACCCCACAGGTATAAAAAGAGTCTCCCTGAATAACCTGCTAGACCCTCTCCCCTCACACCTAGTCACTCATGGACCCTGCTGACTCAGCCTCCTGTATCTCTGTTGAATTGAATCATTTCTATCCACCTGCACATTGCTTCCCCCAGCCCCACCCCTGGCCCAACCCACCATCATCTGCACCCAGTCACTGCTGTAGCCAGTTCTCTAAATGGCGCCCTGTTGCTCTGAGGATGAGGTGCTACCAGTGGCCTACCAAGCCCTGATACCTTGCCAAGGTCCCCTATATCTCCCACTCTCTTATGGCTCCTCTATTTTCCAGTCATTTGGGCTTTGTCTGACCTTGTAGCTCCAAGTGGCACTATTCCTAAAGCTTTGTACCTGCTTGCCCTGGAACTCAAGTCTCCTCAATCGTAAGCCAGAGCAATAATATTTACCTTGCAGAGTTATTTTGTGACTTAACTGAGAGAATAACATTCAAATTTGCCCTCCCTGCTTCCTTCCCCATCTACAACTTCTGTAACTTTTTCATCTTTCATTCAAAGCATCACTTACTCAGGGAGCCTTCCCTGAACTCCAAACCTAGCTTAGTTCCCTGTTTCCCCCTTAATAATTCTGATCATTCTGGCAACCACTGACTCGGTGTCTCTCTTCCACACAAAGTTGCAAGGTTCTTAAGAACTGGCTTCATTTCTGTGTTAGAGTTAGGTCACCATAATATCCCCATGACCTAATACACAGTAGGTACATACTAAATATTTGCTGTACAAGTAACTAAATCAGTTAATGCATGCAAGGGGACCATTCCAAAGTCATACCCTTTTTCAGGCTTTCTGTTTGGGTTTCCATTTCCATTCGATATGCTTGAGTATAGATCAAGAGACAAATCTCTCCAAAACCGAGTATTTAATTTGGGGCAAATACTCATTTTTCTCCTAGAAGACTGAGTAGCTCAAACTGAACCAATTACACTATTACATGATTTCTATTCATTTTATTTTCTAAGCATAAGGGGGTTTCCAGAATGAGTCATCATTTGAAGGTCTGGACACTGACTACCGCCAACTAACAAATAACCAGATTGTGTCAGTGTTGACACTCTGGTTCTCAAGCTGATGGTTTGTTTATTGAACTACTTCCTTTAGGGGCTCTGAGAGTGGAAGAATGGTCATCAGTAGCCTGGATAACAACTCAGCACCCCAGCTGGCAACACATGAGTAAACAAAATCATGATTTTTCACTTTGCCAAGCTCGGTAAACACCATCATGATGAGCTACCAGTGAGGTGGCCATTAGTTAAATAAATAAAGCATGAGGCTAGGAGCAGGATTACTGACGCAGTCCACTCATTTCGCTGACCATTGATGGGCATTAGCCGTGCGGTACGCACTGGGGAGGTACTTTGCCACCTGCTTTCAACTTGTGAAACTTGATGCATCCTCTGGGCCATAGAATGGCTTATTCTGATTAGTGAAAGATCACATTTTCTTCTTTTCCCTTTTCACTTGCACAACACATAGTTATTAAGCACCTACTGTTTATGTAATGGAACCTCTTAGGCAGCTGCAGAGTACACAACTGCCTTTGCTCCTCTGACTATGCCCAGACTTGGCAAGGGGTTGTAAAATGCCAGGAAGCAGATTCTTGGCAGGAAGAGACAGGGGCATCCCAGCTCTTTCAAGAAGACTGGGAGTAAATAAACTCAGGCAGATAGGATTGATTGCTTGAGAGATTCAATGCTTAGAAAAGTGCTTTTTTCTTTTCTTTACTTGCTTTTTTTTTTTTTTTTTTTTAGAAATGGGGAATATTTTTACCCATCCTCCTTCTTTTCTTGATACTCTTGGTTTCATTCATTTATGTTAGATCTTTCTTTAGATTCTGCTTAAGCATATTATTAGATCTACACCTGCATGGAGACTTTCAGGAGCCTGACTCCTGGCTTTAGCCACCCGCTTCATGGAGCTGCCTTCCATATTCTAGCTTTTCTTCTGAATTCCAACCTCCTGGAGTCTTGTGGGCTGTTTCTATTTCTATTGATGGTGCCAGTAAAAACCAGGTCCCACAAATGCCAAAATAACAATAATAATGACTACCACTTTTTACAGAGAAACTTGTTATATTATTGCTACTATCTCAGTTAATCTGTAAGTAAACCTGTAAGATACGTATAACCACCTTGGTTTATATTTGAGGAAACAGGGTCAGAGGTTAAATGGCTCAAAGTCATGGAGTTCCTGAGGCACAGCTTGTGTTGGTGCCCAGGCCAGCAACATTCCCGTGTGTGTGTGTGTGTGTGTGTGTGTGTGTGTGTGTGTGTGTGTGTTTCCACAAGAAGTACGAAACAAAATGAGTAAAAGACTGGAAAGAAAAGAAGGTTGGAGAGTCTTAAAAGAGGAAAAAAGAAAACCTACAGAAGGGAGGGACAAGTAGATAACAAAAAGAGCAGGAGAAATTAGAAAGCATTGAGAAATGCAGAAATGAGAGGCACCGAGAAGACACAGTGGCTGTAAAAATTCTCAGGGGCCAGAAAGGTTGAAGAGAAAATATCAGAAAACCTAGAGTTCAGGAGGCATTTAGAGAAGGAACAAGCATTTCCACACCATTCAAAAGCCACTGGTATACAACCCACTGCATACAATAAGTGACATTCATACAATAAGTGACATTCATAATGACCATCCTAAGTCATCAAGAGAAGCTAAATTAAGCTTTGTTCGCTTAGCTAGGAAAGTATAAAATCAATTTGGAACCTTCAAAAATAATTTAGACAAATAAGATTTGGTGCTAAAAGGGACGGTGCTTATGTTATTTTAAGCCTCATTTACTCATAAAACTCATTCCTTAACCATGCTTCAAAATGAGGGGATAGACCACTTTGAGAAGTTATTGCTGAAGGATAAATAAATAAGCTTTCTTTCCTCACTCAGGTGCGATACTGGTAAGGAACTTTCCACCAAAATTCATGCTTCCTTTCCATAGTGTAGCGTCATAGATGGACGTGGCCTCCCATCAGGGACCACATTTCCAGTCTCCCTGCCTCTAGAGAGAGCCATGTGCTTCCCAATGTAATCAGAGCAGAGGTCACTGGAAGCCTTAAGAAGCGGGTGCCTCCTCCACTCTTTCTCCTTCCAAGTTCACCTTGATATACAATGAACTTGGAAGTCACATGTTGAAGGTGGCAGAGCTAAAAAAATGGAAGGAGACCAGGTCCCTGAATCACTGCTGAGATGAGAGACATTAGTCCACTTTTTTGGACTATGTGAACAAGAAAATAACTATCATTTTAAGCTATTATACATTTTTTGGGTTCTGTTTGTGACAGCAGGCAGTGTAACTGTAATTATTATATCAGGCAGCAGGAAACTTTCTCTTTTTTCCACTCATTATACTAAGTGGCTAGAGTGCAGGGATCATGTTTTCTTTCTAAAGTACAGTCCTTTTTTTTTTTTTTTTTTTGGTCTTTTTCGTGACCAGCACTCAGCCAGTGAGTGCACCGGCCATTCCTATATAGGATCCGAACCCGCGGTGGGAGCGTCGCAGCGCTCCCAGCGCTGCACTCTCCTGAGTGCGCCATGGGCTCGGCCCTAAAGTACAGTTCTGACCACATCGCTCCAGCTCAAAGATCTTCTGAAGCTCTCCATTACCTACAGAGGGGAGTCAGCATTTCTAAAAGTGACCCTTCATGGCTTATTTTTTACTGTTCCATTTTAAGAACTCTAGATTCCCATAAACTGGACCACCACTGTGGTCCCCAAATGTGCCCTGTCCTTGCCTTTGCCCACAGAATAGCCTCCATCCGGAAGGCACTCCCAGCTCTCCTAGCTCCAGCTACTGAAAGCTAACCTACCATTCCAGGCCCTATGTAAAGGTGACTTGCTCAACAGAGTCATCCTTAATAATAACTGCTTGGGTTCAAATTTCATCACATACCAACTGTTGACGTTGGGGAGATTTCTCAACCTCCCTGTGTCTTGGTTTCCTCATCCATAAAATGATGGTAATGAGGAACGTCCCCGGTAAGGCTGCAAGGGTCCAATGAGTTAATCTGCAGAGGAGCTTCCGATGGCTCATCTGCCATCAGCATATCCCCCTTCACATTGCGGATAATGTCAACTGTTCAGGTCACCTCCTTGGGAGGCAGAGTAACTTTTTATCTTTTTAACTTCCAACTTTTAATTTTTTTATCGTTGTGTCTCACAATGTCCCACAAACTGGCTTAAATGTAGAAGATGCCCAATAAATATTGGTTGAATGAATGAATACATGAATTTTTGAAGCTGCAGAAAGTAGGTTCATCCTTCCATTTACTCATGTTTTGCTCAGAGAACTGTGACGTTTTCCTCCAGCTTGAGAATGACAAAGCCTTTTTTCATGTCCTGAGGTTTTGAGGAGGTGATCATCCTTTTTCCAGCCTCCAATGAAATTGTCCACCCCCTTGATTGTGGAGACCTGATTTAACAGGAAGTTTTGTTTTGGCTTTGAAGGTATAAGACTTAGCTGTTCTGGCTAGGTAGAGCAGAGGTGGTTACCTTCTTCTTTTATGCTTATTCTTGGACATGCCTGAGGTTTCAGAGATACCCAGGGTTTGCCTTGAGAGGCCATAGAAAGGTTAAATAATCTGAGGCTGAAAGACTAAGTATCCTTTAGAGCTGGCAGTGTGGGAGGCACAGGGCAGAGGCCACTGAAGGAAGGCGCTGTTAAGTACAGAGCTTGACAGACAGCGGTCCCCACTGGTCTGGCCCTGCTCATTTTTCATTGCACTCAGGGCTGATGTGGTGTTTGTTTAAAAAATAAGACTTAGGAGGGATACCAGAACTGTAAATCAGACTTTTGTCAAACACAGGAGGACATGTCTCTCTAGAACATTACTGGAGTTTAAAAATATTAAAACAAAGAAACTCCTCCACTCTTTAAATGATATCTGGTATTAAATTATTCTACTTCTTAATGGACTTTTCCCCTTGGATGGCACATACGAATCTCACCATCAATACACCCAAAGCTGGACTCACCTTCAGTCTCCCCAAAATTGCCACTCTTCCTTCCAGGCAGTGAAGGTCCCCACTCCACCTGGTGCCCAGACCACCAGACACTTGAGCCCTCCCACAGCCCTCCCTCTCTTTCTCCGTCTCAGCCAAACAATCATCAAGTCTTGTTATTCTTCATCTTCAATTTCTCTCAGTTTTGTTCCCTTCTCTCCACTCTCACTATAAACATCCTCCACCACCTCTCACTTGAGTTACTCCACTTCTATTGCAATGGTGGTTTATTTGCCAACATCTCTCACTAGATTACAGATGCCTCGGAGACTATCTTACCCACAGAGCTTAACACCGTGTTATACACACAGTAGATGCTCAATAAATGGTCACCCGTCTCAAGCTCACACAATTATAAGAGGCCAATAGGAAGTAGACTTTCACCCCTGCCCTCAAGTGTAGGTGCTCTGAGACTGGGTCATAAGCCAAGTGTAAAGGAACCTGAACATGCCTCAATCCATCTTCAGTGTAAAAGACAACTCTCACTTTTGTTGTAGGTGATTAGAGGGCAGGGAGTTTATCTTTTGGGATTAATTACATTATAGAGCCATGAAAGGACCTATAAGCACTGTGCATGGGTGCTGGCAGTGGCACCTGTTGCTTGCCCCTATGTCATTAATATTCATTACTCTCTCTTTTGAGTGGAGGTGAAAGAACTCTTCTGCAGCACCACCCCTGCCAGACTCCTTCCATCACCTTGTGGAACACTGACACTGGGGGAAAGGGTTCTCGGGCAGCCTATGACCTGAACCACTGTGCTCACTGCCTGCCTTGTTCTTAATCAGTTTAGGGGCAGGCCTGTGGGATGGGGGCCAGACCCCAGGAGTGTGCTCCACAGCACAGCACTTTGTACCTAACACATCTGCATTCATTCATTCATTTACTCAAAAAAGTATTTCTTAGTAGTCCATTATGTTCCAGGCACCGTTCTACATGCTAAGGACACAAGAGTGAGCTAACCAGATAGAATCTTTGCCATCATGGAGGCTACATACACATTGGGGAAATGGACAGTAAGTCGATAAATAAGTAAAACATGTCCAGCAGTTGACATCTGCTGTCCTTTCTTTGCTGACTTCGCAGGGCCCTGCACATTATCCTGCTCTGTGGCATGTGGAGGAAGGGCTGTATTTCCCAGTCCTCGAGAGTTGCTAAGGTTAGCCCTCTGATCTCCTTCCAGTGACGACTCCACAAGCCAGTGCCAAGGCTGCAATTAGGCCTCTGAGATGAATCAGCCCCAGCTCCACACAAAGGCATCCCAGCCAGGATGCATGCATATGTCATTTAGAAAGCAATTCTAAGTGCAACCGGCCATGCTGTGCCCTTATACTGAGACAGCAGGATTGTCGAGAAAGAGGAGGAAATTAGCAGGAGAGGAGCTGAGGCCGATCCAAGGTGTTTCCAAGGTCTGAGCAGGCAGGTCCTTTCCTCTGGCTAACAGGCCAGGAGTCTCTTCTTAATCAGACTTCCCAGAGTGCTTTTTCCCAAGAAAATGTCAGTAAACAGGTCAAAGGTAGCATGCATGACCTTAAAAGCAAATCATGTAAGAACCAAGGAAGAAAGAGCAGCCCTGGGAGGTAAAGAAACTCGCCCTAGGTCACCCAGCGAGTCACTGCCAAAGCCAGGACTAGAATTTGAGTTCAGACTTCCAGCCAGTTCCCTTCCCAGAGTCCCCCAGGATAGACCTTCACTGGCCTTTCAGAGCACATGGTACTAGCAAGAGGTGAGATGTTCTCCCAGTCTGCACTGAGGCACCTGCCATCTGAAACCCAGAGGCTGGGGGAGGGTACAGCCTCTCAGCTCGCCCCTGGGAGGACCCTACCTCCTGTCCTTGGCCTTCCATGCATCCTTCCATGTTCTGTACCAGTCGTAAGGCTCTGATCATTTCCTCATTCATTCATTCATTCATTCAACAAACAGTTCTTGAGTGTGAACTCTTGCCAGGGACCACGTTAGGTACTGGGAATACAATGGAGAGTAAAATAGCCACAGCTGCCTTCACCAACATAGAGTTTGGTGAAGAAGATAGATACTAATGAAATAATTGTACAAACATAAAGTTACAAACTGCAATAAATTATATGAAAGAGAAGTATAGGGCATTATGAGAACATTTTGGGGGGGAGCTGATCCATTATGCTGGTGGGGTTTTGGAATAAAGCTGTGGTCCTGGCTTCTGAGAAGCCCCCAAGCTTCCAAGCCCACATGAACTAAGCAGCCCTTTCCTCTGCTGCCTTGGGCCTGGGCTCTCTCAGAACAGTCTCTCTAATGGTTACCCCTATATTCATATTTATTTTCTCTAATAAGATGTAACTGGGTCTGAATATTGAAGTTCAAATATAAAACAAGCCCGTGTGGGCTGATTTTGCCAGCATCACCACAGGGCACCTGCCTGTGGTGCCCAGATTCCTTCCTCCACTTGGCCCCTTTGGAAAACTGTCCCAACTGCTCTGTGCTCATGCTCTCTAGCTGGCTGTACAGTGGCCCAGTTCCACCATCTCCTCATGTTCAGCCTCTCGCTTCTCAGCCTGCACTGTGTGTAATAAAGTGCACTGGATGCAGAAAAAATGCCAGCCCCCAAATTTTAATTTGAAGGCTCCTGCCTCCTTCTGTGCCATGATTTCTAAGACTGTTCCAGATTTCAGGTCTGCTTTTATAAAATGTCCTCCTCAGCTTGTGTCATCCCACAATTCAGACTGGCTCCAGACTCTTAACTTGGTGCTGCTGGGTCAGCACAAACCTCCAGCTACTCTTCCTGCCTCTAGGGGGAGCTTGCTCTGGAAGGGCTGGAATGGCATCTGTCAGGGCCCAGGCTCTGCCTCTGAAATGGAGTCGTGGAGGCACCAGTGCCACAGTTTTAATCCCAAAACCATAGGGTTGGCCACTGTCACCTTGCTCAGAGCTGGCCTTAGAAATGTGCAAAGGGCTTTCAGCTGGTTACCTGGAAATATTAGTTTCTGTTTTATGCAGGAAAACCTCCCAATTAATTTATTATTTTGTATTAGTATTAGTTTGCTAGGTCTGCCATGACCAAATACCACAGACTGAATATTATATTTCCACAGTTCTTGAGGCTGAAGTCCAAGATCAAGGTCTTGGCAGGTTTCAGTTCTTCTAAGGCCTTCCTTTGGCTTGCAGATGGACACCTTCTCACAGTGTCCTCAGATAGTTGCCCCTGTATCTGTGTTTGTGTCCTTATCTCTTCTTTTTATAAGAAAAGATACTGGATTAGATATCTTTTCCTCCCTAAAGATCCCATTTTAACTTAATTGCCTTCTTAAAGGCCTTATCTTCAAATACAGTCACATTCTGAGGTAACGGGAATTAGTACTTCAACATCCAAATTTTGGAGGGAACTCAATTTAGCTCATAACACCCAATTTTCCTAGAAATATTTATCCAAAAAGCACATAGATGTTAGAGGAAGAAAAATGGAAGGGTTCTGAGATATTATTTCTCCAAAAAAGGTGAGATATTGTTTCACCCACTTTCAGAGGTGAAAACAAGATTGCGAGTGAAATCTAGTGATTCAAAAAACCTCAGTTTTTTAATATTCATTTTCTGCAATAGATCTAAATGGGTCTGAATTTTTAAATTAAAATACAAAACAAACCCAATTTCATAAGTATCAGTTTTACTGGTCTACAGTGTGACCATATTGAGGTATAAGAAACTGAAGCTTCCTCTGAGTTCCATGTGAACGAATGAGTGAATCATGAATCCAGCCTGGGTTGCTCAAAAGTTTGGAGTCCTGTAAGTCCCTCTGTCTTCTGGATGCCAGCCTTCATTTAAAGGACACACAGACTCTCATGCTGTTGCAAGCAAATACTGCACTACTTTGGCTTCCTTGGCCTGCATATTTTAGGGATACAAACTTCACATGAGAAATTGAAACTTTTCACAAGATTCTTTCCTTGGCCTGGAAAAATAAAATTTCAACCCCAAATCAAGTGTTAAATTGAGAGGGTAACATCCTGTGTCTTTAAATTTCTCATGAATTGCTTAGTTTTACTAGAAAAGGTACAGGTATATTACAAATAAAACTAGGCTTCTGCTTCAGTGAGGTGTTTGCAACCACCTTCATTTTCTATTTTTATGGAATTGATGGCAAGCGAAAGCCTTCATGAGAGTAATTAAAATACCACTCTACTCAGAAGAGAGAACTGGTGCATGCTGGGCTTCTAGGAACTGGCCACGTCCCAAATAGCACTTACCTAGATGTGCATATTGTTGCCTGGAAAGAGAAAAGACAAGTAGGGGCGTAGTACAGACTGCTGAATGGCATGACAGCGTCTGTGAAAAGCATTTCTGTTCTTATTAGGAGGTCTGATTACACGGTTCTCAAATTTCCCCTTAAGCCTCCCGAGATGCGTGTGAGGTGCAACCTTGTAAATTGTCAGCACATAGAAAGCTAAGATTTAGAGAGTGGTTTCCACTGTGCATCCTATAAAATGTGTCCCAGGAGGAAGATTAGTATCAATCACAGGCTTATTGGAGAGGGAGATGGGATCCAATGATAACCTGGCACTATCAACTAGAGTAATGGTCTACAAAGAAAAAGCAATCAGAGAGGAGAAAGGAATATCCACAAAGAAAGACAGAAGTAGAAAATCAGAGTGCAATGGATCATATTGATGAACAGGAGCTGTTATGTAGGACAAAAGCTTGTGTGAACAATGCAGGTTCTCACACAATGGATACTGCCTATTGCTTCTCTTAAGGAGACTGGGAGGAGACAAACATATCACATCATGCAGCCTGACTCTAGGAACGGCAGCACCAAAATGGAATGAAGTCATTACTACTAAAGAGTCTTATCTTTACTACTTGAGAATTACTCGCTAATTTCAGAGGATTCTAAAAGAGGAGCTGGCTCTCTCGTTGCACGGATAACTTGATCCTGGAAACAATAAAAGCATCATACCCCAGCCTCAACCAATTTGGTTTGTTGGATCCTGGTAGAGTCATTGGAGTTGATATTTTTAAGGATGTGAGTTGATAAGCAGAGAATGGAAGGGAGGTTTGACTATTTTTTAAAAAAAGACTGATTTGAAGTTTTTCACGTTCTGGAACTCTTTGACATTTCTCCTATCAAGAGGTGGAGTCTGTTTCCTCTTGCCCCATGTGTGGGCTGATCTTAGTGCCTCACTTCTGATGAGTAGAACGCAGTGGGAAGTGTCACGGTGTGACTTCTGAGGCTGGAGTAGATATGGTGATACAGCTTCTGCCTGGCTCTCTGTCTTGTATTGCTTGACCCAGGAACCCAGCAGCCCTGCTATGAGGAAGCCAAGGCAACACGAAGAGGCTACTGTAGGTGTTCTGGCCAGCACCAGTAATGGTCCCAGAGATGTAAGGGAACCTTTAATGATTCCAGCCCCAGCTTCTAACTGTAACCATATCAACCATACAAGAGACCTGGGGGGAACCTGCATAGCTGGATTTAGTCAATGCTCAGAACTCTGACAGATAATAATAATAAATGATTCTTGTGGTTTTACGCCAGATCTGGGGTGCTTTGTTATTGATACATTCAGTAAGAGACATGGCATAACCTCCTCCCACCCCCCAAACTATAGGTCTACAATGAGAAGGAAGCTGAAAACACTTCAGAACTGCAAGACCACAGCTTCAAATACTTCTTAGAACCACATTCTAGGCACTTTAAAAATGTCGATTAAACATGAGAAAACGTTTGGAAGCTCCACATGTGAGAAAGCACCCCCAATTCACAGTTCAGTGTTACTGCCAAAGCTTTACTCAATATTATTAGTACGATTAGTTTTCTTCATCATCAAAATAATACAGATATTTGGCTCAATTCTTTGCATTATTTTGGCAGTATAAACCCAATCTGGGGGGTTTTCACATAGAGCATGGTTTAGGCCTTTTGCTAAAGTAGTGTGCTGGCAACATGGCTGGATGTCTGTGGTTTGATTCCGACACCTTTCAGTTTTCAGGGCAGTTTAAAGCATAAATCAGGAAGTTGGAGGGGGAAAATGAAACATCAGACACATTCTCGTAACGAAGAGCAAAACAGTAATCTTTAAATGTGACAAAGCTCATTTCTGAAAACATGTACCAGGGCTGCAGGCATATCCAAGGTGGGTTTTCTAGCAAAAAGAGCTAATCTCCTAAACACTGCAATTGAAACTGGGTGAGAAGTTTCAGGAACACTTCTGGTACCCATGTCTCTGTGAACAAAGGACTCGGGTCTGACTTTTCCTGGTTACAAATCCTGTGCAGAAGTTCCTCCAGGCCACCCTTTAGAATTAACTTGAAGTGGAGAATTGAGATGGTGCTCCAGATAGTTCGGGGAACTCTGCAGGAATTGCCTGCATAAGCCGCTCTCAGCTCTCTTTCCTTTAGCTGTGAGACACAGGCTCCCACAGTCAGAACTCGTGGATGTCTGAGCATCCAGCACCACAGTCTGATAAGAACACAGCAACAAAAACAAACCTAACGCTGAAGGGCTTTCTCCTGCCCAACATCACCTGTGCTACTAGGCGCTTCTGTGGTGACAGCCAAGTACACTGCTCCTGCTGTCTCACTCAGCTGGCAAGAAGGGACCTCCTTCTCCTCTCCTCTAGGCCCTATCTAGAGAAAAGATGTGTTTTCGATGTTGCATGTTGCCAAGCTGTGGGAAACGTTTAATACTTCTGTCTGTAACAAATGGCATTTGGGAAGATCCAGGGGTCTTTTCCCCCAGGCCCTGTCAGCTGAAGGATGCGATTTCTACACAATGGAATAGTTTAAGCAGAGATGGCATTTTTTCCCTCCCAGAAGCTCTGGGGAATTGATGAGATTTCACTGCTTCCCTGGGACTTCAGGGAAGGGTTCTTTTCAGTCGGCAAGGCCGAGGGGCTGGGCCGGGTCCTTTCTCAGCTCCTGTCTTTGGTCCCCAATATTATGTTTATCTGTTAGGTGATTTCCTTGCTTTACTGATTGACAGAATGGCTTTGCAGATCTTCCTTCTGGCAGTTCAGTAAGAAAGAAGACATTAGAGAATAATAATGGCTTAAGAACAGTAATCACTACCATTTATTGGGTGCTTACATTGTGCCAGTTGTTGGGCTAAGTACCTACATGCCTGATCTAGAGATCACTAATCCTCAAAATTTGTGACAGGTACTTAACTCTCCCCAATTACAGATCAGAAAACTGAGGCTTTAAAGAGGTTAAATTACCTTTTCAAGGACATTCAGTGAGTGGTAGATGGAGGATTTAAACTGAGGCCTGACTCCCAGAGCCCACGTGGTGTGGAGCATATTTTGGCCTTTTGGGAGTGATTAAGATCTATGGCTTTGGAGTCACAGTGCTGGAGATCTGCCTGCACCTAGCTGTGTGATTTGTTTTTCACAAATGGCTTTTCCTCTCCAAGTTGCAGTTCTATCTGCAAGATGCTTACAGTAACAGTTCTCTAGAAACCACGGCTTGGGGGGTTGTGAGGAATATGAACGTCTGTACCTGGCACAGTGCTCTGTACCTGGTGAGTACTCAGAAGATGGCTGCTGCTGTTAGGGCTCTTAACTGTTGACAGGAGGTTGATTTATGATCTACGAAGAAGTGTAAAGACCCAAAAGCAGAAAATTGGGAAAATCCTAATGGCAGGAGGATGAAGGTGCACCAGAGTTGGTCCAAGGGGTGGCTCTTTCTAGAACTGTCCTTCCTCCTTTATTTTTTTAAATTCCGTGAACCCCTGATAGAATCTTCTTATTCTTGCCTGAAATTGCATGATGGAAGAGAATCCCATAATTCAGGATGAAATAAAAACTGTTCAGTCCTTATGGGGGATCCTTGATGAGGGGCCACATGGTTTTCACTCTGGGGGGAGGAGTCACCAAGATTATGATTAGAAGAGAGTTTAGAAACCTCTTCACACTGCACCATATCACCTCTCTGACATACTATCTCTGCAACTTAGCCTCCATATTTTGAAGACTTGTTTTCAATTCTTAATGCCAAATCCATATCCCATATTCATTCCTTCTCATACTATTGAAATTTATAAACTCCTATCTAAGAACTTCCAATAATATACAGTAAACCATTACTTTTCCTCCTACCAAATAAGGATCCAACCTTATTTGCCACATTTCAAAATGAGGAGCTTTTTCATTTAAAAATATGACAGGAACATACCAAATCCAGAATTGTAGCTTCCCTTGAAAACTCAGAGGATCTGGACCACCAGGTCCTATTTCCCCGTGATCATGGTCCTGTGAAACTGAGCAGTGGCCCTAAAGTGCAGAGAGGGCATTTGCTCCTGTGCCCTTGACACTCATTCACCCTGGCCCACCTCACACTCTTATTGCTCCTTCTTGGCTCCTGGAAGCATTTGCATCTGCATGCCCTAAAACCCTACCAAAGGGAGAGCTACCAACACTATCCCCTGGTGAACAGAGAGTAAGACTCTGTCATTTTATCACCTTGTGGAAACATCCCCTGATCCACTTCACTGACATCCTGAAGAAAATAGAAATTGATGCTAGAACAGCTCTCAATACAAGTGCCCCCCAGTGTTTACTACTGGGGAGGAGCAGGGAAGAACTGTGTCTCTACATTTTTTTTTTTTTGCCTTTGCTGGTTGCAAGGACTGTAACACAAGCTTGGACCAGGTCTTTCTCCCTTCATGATCACAAGCTCTGAAATATTACAGGAAGCCCAGGTCTCTCTCTCTTCTTTTTTGTTCAATGATTGTGAAAGGGATCTCAGTCAGAGAATGGCCGTCCTTGGGGTAACTAAGACCAAGAAGAAAATTTCAGTGAGCCATTAACTTGGGGACTGATAATCACCAATTCCTGAGGTTTGTCAAAGAAATAAGGAACTGACCATATGGCTGAAACTGATCTGAGATGAAATCATGATCCAAAAGGATCCTTCTCAAAGGTTTATTTCTGTTTACCTCCCTTTACAACTTCTTACGCTGATTTATTTTAGATGTTGTGCACCTACAATTATGGATTGAAAACTAAGTTTTCTTGTTTTTTGCACCTCCCTAAATCAACTGCAAACAGAGGAAATTCAAGAGAAGGCAAAGCTCCTTAGCTGATTATTAACTCACCTTCTTGCTTAAGGGAGAATTGCATCCACATTAGTTAGAGGTCCAAGTCAGGTGTTTTTATGTTCCAGTGATATTTGACTGAGGTTATTG
Organism: Cynocephalus volans; assembly: GCF_027409185.1. NCBI lineage: Eukaryota > Metazoa > Chordata > Mammalia > Dermoptera > Cynocephalidae > Cynocephalus > Cynocephalus volans. The sequence goes on along the minus strand of NC_084467.1, from coordinate 66,847,335 downwards.
TCTTTGGGCTCTCTCTAGAAGATAAGGACTTCAACCCCAAAATAACATCAAGGGCTTGAAGCTGACCAGTCCAGCAACTGCAGACTCCATGACGCCAAAGCACCCAGTCCATCCTGGGACCCCGACATCTGACTCAGACCCTCTACTGATTCCCTGACCAGCCTTCCCCTTCTTGCTGCAGAACAAAACCCTTACCTCACTTTCCCACCTCTCCCCCTTTCTAAACCCCAGAACAGGCATCAGAAGGTAGGATGATTTTAGCCTGGTCATTCCCCGGATGTCAGTTATCTGAATAAACATTCCAATCCTTGCAACAATTTTTGGACTTTCGAGTCATTTTTTTAGTGTGAGAGGGCAAGTCGAGCCTGCCTGCCTGTAACAATGGTACCCAGACTTGTAGCACATAATGTACATTCAGGCCATTACTAATTCTCCTTCTTTTTAAATTGCTCATGTCACTCAGAAACAAGAGGTCATAATAATGAGGTCTGCCACATTGTTTTTGAAACAATTATGAGTATAATACTTTCACCCAAGGAGGCCAAGGCAGTGTTTAAATACCACAATGAAAGCAGCTGGGACAGGGTTATTTTGGGGGGTGGGGGGTGTCTGAGTGAATAATTAGCATTGTGTACTTTGCAGCAGAGGTATTACCTCAAAAAGTACTTGATGGGGACCAAAAGAAAATCCTCCTTCCTTCTAGCAAGGAGGATAAAGTGGAGGAGGAAGAGGAGGAGGAGGAGGGAGAGGGAAGAAGGGAGGGGAAGGGGGAGGGGGAGGGGAGGGGGAGAGGGAAGAGGTTGAATGTGGGTGGAGTTAAAGCTGTGCCTCTGCCTTTCAGGGATGCTGGGTCAGAAGGCCTGGATCTGAGGAGAAAGCCACTTACAAGCTTAAAATCTCCGTGCAGTCCGCTGAGGCTCTCCAGCCCACCTCTCCCCTTTTCCACCATGTATTTTTTTTTTTGTCTTTTTAAAAAAAATTATTATTAGCACATTCATCATTATAAATCGCAATCTTCCACCACGTATTTTAAACTCCAATTAACTGCCTGTTAAGCTCTGTCTTGCCTCTGGGGATTTGTATCTGCTGTTTCCTCTGCCTGAAACGTTCTCTCAATCTGGTTCACTCTTACTTGTCCTTGAGGCCTTGTGTCATTTCCTCAGGAAAGACTTTGCTCGACTCTCTCGCCCAAGATTGAAGTAGGCACCCCTCTTCTGTACTTCCAAATCACCCACACTTCAACCACTTCAGTTCTGTCCACGCTGGATTATTTTTGCCTGCTTGCTGTTCTGTCTCCCCCACTAGACTGTGAGCTCCTATGTGTCAATGTGACTGAGCCATGGGGTGCCCAGATTAAACATGATTTCTAGGTGCATCTGTGAGGGTGTTTCTGATGAGATTAGCATTTGAACTGGTGGACTCAGTAAAGCAGATTGCCCTCCCCACTGTAGTTGACATTCCAATCTGTTAAATGCCTGAATAGAAAAAACATGAAGGAAGTTGGAATCACCACCCTCTTTTTTTCCTGCCTGATTGCTTGAGCAGGGACATCTCATCTCATCTTCTCCCCTTGAACTGGGATTACACCATCAGCTCCCCTGGTTCTCAGGCCTTAGACTGATTTACACCACCAGCTTTCTTGAGTCTCCAAGTTGCAGTCTGCAGATTGTGGGACTTCTCGGCCTCCATAATTATGGGAGCCAATTCCTCATAATTACTTCCATATATATACATATGTATGTATGTATACGTACAGGGGTACTTCAAAAAGTTTATGGAAATATTCATATTATCTTTCATTGTATTTTTCCACAAACTTTTTGAAGTGCCCTCATATATATGTACATATATATATATATATATGTACATACATATATATATATATATGTACATATATATACATATATATATATGTACATATATATATATATACACATATATATATATATATCATATTGGTTCTGTTTCTCTGGAGAATCCTAATTAACACAGTGGGCTCAAGTGCCTAATACTGTGACTAGCACATAGTAAGTTCTCAATTTTTTGAGTGAATGAGAAAATACAGGGTGTGCATGTACATGAGCAATTTGGTAAATCCCAATCTATTGACTGAGGAAATATAGTTTAGGGGAGATTGGGGGTCTAAACCCAGCTTTTTCATGAAGTAGCCACATGACATTAGGAAGGTCACTCAAATTTCTAAACCTTAGTTTCCTAAGCTATAAAATACAGATTTGAAATCCCCACCCTTTCCACTTGGAAGTCGTTGTGAGGAAATTTTTGCACATGGCCATGTCTCCCAGATAATTATATCCTGGTTATTTCCTGTTGGCTCTCGCCCAGGTCCCAGAGGCTTTTGCATAAGGATCCATAGGTCCTAGCGTGCAAGGAAAAAGGCCAGTTGGTTTGGGGCACACAGTGGTGAGGAAGCTTGTGTGTAAACCTGAGTCTGTGCCCCTGCTTTCTTCATGATCTATTGGAGTATCTAGTAGGGCTCTACTAACCTGGGCCAGCAGTTGGTTTTAGAAGCTGCCAGTCAGCTTAGTCAGGAACACATTCCATTTTATAACATCTTCTGAGAGGGCAGTAGTTAATGTCACAAAATTCACTGCTTTGATCATTCTAAGTCTTTTTTGGGGGGAAACATCTTCCTCCTTACACTCTTTGTTCATAACTTTTCAGACAAGCTACACTAAATCTGCCATGACCTCCTCCTAATTGCCTGTAAATCGCCCATGTATGACATTCCACATATCTATCCCCCGGCATAAAGCTGAAGAGCCCCACACAAAGGCCCTGATGGGGAATGCTGTCATTTGGCTGATGAAACCATAATAGATATGGAAGTAAGTGATGCATAATGGATCATGGGATTTAAAATCCAACCTCCAAATCCAAGCTGCCTGAAAAGGTAAGGGGATTATATGGCTGCAGCTGCATCAATTATGAAATAGAAAATACTCTCACTTCCCCTGCCATCTCAGAAGGTGGTAAACCTTTATACTGGTTCCCTCTGTAAGAGTAAAAGACTCTCGCTTTTATGGATCAGCCTGGGGTCTAAGTAAGTGGAGGGGATAGAGAACATGGTCCCAAGGATGACAGGCAATGATCCTTTACTTATGACTTTATCCACAATTTGGCTTGACAATTGATGGGAAATGAAGTGTGATCAATTTCAGCCGACTGTACATCATTTCCCATCGACTGACCTGCCAAATCGTTGATTGGATAATTAGTTAAAGTTCAGTCTGAGCAGCTATTTTGCACAGCCCTTTCCAAGACGTGTCCTAATGGCATCCAGAAAGGCCAGCCTGCTGCCAGGAGCTGCGACATTAATTGTTTGTCCTTTCACTTAAGGGGTGAGCCACCATGTCAATGTAAATAAATATAATAGTCCCTAAGGGAGTAATGGCAGCTGAGAGTGGGGCTGTGAGGAAAGCCACTTACGAAAATACAATGTCGCATCAGAATTTAGGGCTGGCTTCTCCTCACATAGGAAGGAAATGCGTCTAAATGCAAATATAAGCCCAGGAGAAAACGAGCCACAACATGCCTCTGGGTTAGGAGAGGATGTTTCTCAGTGATTAAGGCAAGGAGCTACATTTTGATGAGAAAGCTGCTAATAAAGGCAATTATGTAAAAAACAAATATAACAACCACTTCCCAAAAACCCAAAAAGCACCTAGCCCTGTGCCTGGAACATAGTGACTCAATAAATATGAACTTCTTTCCTCCTTGGCAGTTTTAATTCACAACAGGGACTGAGTGGCTTTCATGCCATCCATTGTCCAGGTGCTATTAGTATAAAATTTTACATAGAATCATAGAGTAGCGTCTAGACACAGGGAGTCTGACTTCATACTGAGACATAGACCCTGGCTTGGGATTCTTGAGGCTCTAGAACTGGGTTCAAGCATTCCCCTAAAAGACCACATAAAAGTTGGGTGACCAGCTGGCTAACTCTGGTTGTTCACGATGCACCTACAAGATTGTAGGGCTGCCTGTGACTTGTGTCCTCCTGTGCAGACCCTGTTCCCTCTGCCAGGGATGCCTGGGCAATTGCAGATACTTCGTGACACAAAGAAGGACATACTTCTCCTTCTTTAGAGGGCCTTCTTGGACTTGACTTCCCCACTCCTAAGAAGTTTGAAGTGCCCTTGTTTCATAGACACCATAGTAATTCTCCAATACATCTATGGAAACACATTAAGCTGCTGCTGGTTTTCTTGTCTCTCTCTACCACTCAATTGTGACTTTGGGGGTAAAGGACTATCTTTTCTACATTTCTGTATCCCCTACAGTACTGCCTGGTTCATTAAAAGAACTCAATAAATGTTTATGATGAATAAATTAATCCTAAAATTTATCATGAAACTTTAAAAATTCACCCATAATCTTCTGGAACTTTGACTAGAAAGCATCTAGACCAGTTTATCACACAAAGCTCTTCCAGGTGTTCACATGGCTAAGAGGAGGTCCAGGCAATCCAATTAGAACTTGTCTTTCTAGTTTTTCCTGTCAGTGCAGAAAACCTAACAAGGCTTTTAATCAGAGATTCGAGTTATCTAATTGCATCTGTATCTTTTCCTCCAATGTTCCTAGTTTTAACCAGCATTCAGAGGCAAACCTTCCTCCCACTGCCAGATTGGGTGAAGCCCAAGAGCTGCTTCATGAATATTGATGCTTTTCCTTCCTAACTTCCAGAGCAAGCACTGATCTGGAATTTCTGTGGATTCCATACTGACTTGGACAACTGGCTGCTGGGGTTCTGCAAAGTCTGTTTTTCTATAGGATTGGACATTAATCAACTGAGTACACTCCTGGCCACAGATAGAAGGTCTAATTTATTTAAGGCTCAAAAAACCCCTAAACATTACTTCTGCAGAGAAAGCATCTTTCTTTCCCTCCCCACAGACTTTTTATACCTCTCTATTGCTTAGTGATGCAACTCTGTCCAATCAAATGTCTAAAAGCTTCTGGTCATTTGGATCAGGGCAGTGTGGTAGTTAAAAGTCTCAGGTCCCAGAATCACCAGGTAAATCCCAGCTCCACCACTTGCCAGCTATGAGACCTTGAGCAAATCAATTAGCTTCTTTGTACCTCTGTTTCCTCATTTGTAAAATAGTGATAAGAGTACCATCTCTTTCAAAAAAAAATTGTGAGGATTAATTATGACAATATATGTAAAGCATTTAAGGCAATGTCTTGTATATAGTAAGTAGTACTTATAATACACACCGTTAATATATTATCATTATAGCTATATTAAAAATATAAAATAATTGTATTGTATTATATACTACATATACAAAATATAAAAATGAAATTATTTTATATACAAAATGAAAATAAAATATTATTACATACAAAATAAAAATAAAAGAAGTTCAATTAGTCTAAGGTACAAGTATGTAAACTACGAATGGGAGATTGCTCTCAAGGACTGTAGTTCCCAAACTTTGTCATGCTCTAGAATCACTAAGCGTATTTGTTAAAAAATGAAAATTACTGGGCTACATACCCAGGGAATATCCTTAATGGCTTTTGTGTCTCCTGGCGGCAAATGAGCACTCTATTACTCCAGGGGTTAACATGGTACTGCCTCCACCAATCATACTTTTACGTCCCAAGTCTCCACTCCAGTTGGAATGTGTGGGTGACCTTGTAGGTGCCAGAGAAACCAAGCACAGAAAAATATTTCTGTGGGTCTTAATTCTGCCCAGGGAGTCAGTGCTTCTCACAGCAAAAAGCTGACATTAGCTCTAATTGTCATTGTCCGACTGAGTGCCACTTGTGTGTTACTGCTCCAGTGTGGCAGACCTTGAGAAAGGCTGAAGCTTATTCCCAGCAAGAAGGCATCTACCTGCCAGGGTGTGCTAGGGTATTTAGTCCCCTGCTTTACAGAAGCCAACAGTGGCAGCCTCGGATTTCAAGGATAATGACCGAAGGTTCTAATCAGCACTGACACAGCAGGGCATGAAGAAATTTCTGCCTCTTGAGGGTCCCAACATCTAAATGACATGTAGATTTCTTTGGGAAGATAGAGGCATCTCAACTTCCCTTTCACACATCATTTTCAGGAGAAGTGGTGAATTGAATCAATTTGTCCCCAGGCTGCAGTTGCTTATAGAAATAAATAGTCTAAGAAATTTCATTTCCAAACTAATTAGAGCATAGTCCTTAACATCTTTTTTCTCCCCAAGTATTTTATTTATTTATTTATTTATTTTTGATTATACATATTTATGGGGTACAGAGTTGACTATCAGTGTTTGTGTACAGTATGCGATGATCAAATTAATATTATTAGCATGTTCATCATTATGAATTGTAATTACTCTTTTTGTTCCTTACCCAATTACTCCCTATCTCCCTCCTGCTTTCCCACCTCCAGTAACTGTAAATCTGTTCACTCCTGAATGTTCAGTGTTTTATTGTGGTCTTTCTTTCTTTCTTAGCTCCCATTTATGAGTGAAGACATACAGTATTTCTCTTTCTGTGCCTGGCTCATTTCACTTAACATAATTTTCTCCAAGCTCATCCATGTTGTTGCAAATGGCAGAATTTCATTCTTTTTATGGCTGAGTAGTATTCCATTGTGTATATATACCACATTTTCCTTATCCAGTCATCCATAGATGAACATTTAGGTTGGTTCCATATCTTGGCTATTGTAAATAGAGCTGAGATGAAATAATCATCAGGGAAATGCAGATCAAAATCAGTTAGACTGGCTATTATCAAAAAGACTAAGAATAACAAATGCTGGCGAGGACGTGAAGAAGAGGAGACTCTTCTACACTGTTGGTGGGACTGTAAATGAGTACAGCCATTATGGAAAACGGTATGGAGGTTTCTCAAACAACTACAGATAGAACTGTCATAGGATCCAGCAATCCCACTTGTGGGCATATACTCAAAGGAATGGAAATCATCATGTCAAAGGGATACCTGCACTCCCATATTCATCGCAATCTTCAACATCTTTAAGGAGAGGAGTGGCCAGGTGTTCCAGAATGGCCAGGTGTCTTAGAGCCATAGGTTCAAATGATGGTCACACACTGAGCCTCTTGGCTTCCTAGGGTGGAAACCCTGGGCCACACATTTAGATGGATGGTGTCTTAGCCTGAGGGAGTCTGCTCCAAGGAAGGAGGGAAACATTTCCCAGAGCTGGCAAGGGCTACTTCTTGGAAGCAGGAACACTAATGGTTTGCAATTATACCTGGGCAAGGTTGTTATTTTAAGTCATAGACCATTTGTCCAATATCTATTGAGCACTGATTGTGCCCCAGGCCCTGGGTTAGGGCCTGGATAAGACAGACACAATGAAGCCCCACGTCTATAGTGCTGTCACTAGTAAAGATGCTCAAGGACTTCGCTCCAAGGACTTTCAGAGAAACACTTTAATGTTCTCTGCGTGGTTATTGCCACAAGGCTGACAGCCCCTTCATTTGATTTTTCTAGCTCCAGTCTAGAAATTAGAAAGAACAGCAAATGGAAAAGGATCAAGGTCACTACTTTAAAAAAAAAAGCATTTTAGTATTTTCCATAAAAGAGGAAATTGGCAATTTATCCTAAGAAAATCATCTAAAACTAGTAAGAAACTAGAAGACACCTCAATTTTCACAGTGATAGAATTATGATTTCCTCAGGGGGAAAAAGATCACCTATAACAAGGTAGGAGGTGAGACAAAAAAGCAAGGAGAGAAATACAGCCCCAGAGAGAAATAAATCTAAGCCAGCAGATGAGCTTCCTGTCACATGGGGGAGGACAGGAAGATGGTATTTTTCCACACTGTGTTATAGTTAATGTCACTCATATAACTCAGCTGAAAAGTTTGCTTTTTACCTTTGTTTGTTTTCCCTCTGGATCCCTTCTCCTACCCCTAATTTCTTTATCTCCCTGCTCTCCCCAGCACCAAAACCTTGCAATTCCCTTGTGCTACCACAAAGTAGCATTTATCCTCTCCCAATGCCCCGTGTTTATGGTGAAATTATACAAATTGCATGGTTCCTATACCCATGATCCAAACTTTCCTCTCTCTTCTCCTCTTACCTCATAAGACCCCTGAGCTCATCTATCAAAGTCTGCTCCCAGTCAGATGCTCACTGGGCCCCGCTTCTACTTTCAGCTAAGTCCAAAGAGGAAAACATGAGATCGAATCAGTTTACACTTTGGAAGTGGGTTCTTCCAGAAAGTCTGATGGAAAGTTACACAGGAGATATTTTGGGGGTCTTTTTTTTAACATTCCTAAAGTCATTCCAGGCAAGGTGCTAGTGTTTGAAATGCTGTTTTTTGTTCTTGTTGTTGCAGAAGGACTGCTTCTGTGGCATCTCCATGTCAGAGAAAGATTACTTAAACAGCAGGCGATAGCCCAAATAGGAATCCATGACTGGCTACACATAAACAGTGCAATTTAGTTTCCTAAACACCTTTATTTCAGCGTGGATTGGTGCTAGGGTGGTTCACAGATGACCTCCCCTGAAGCTTAGATTTTTGGCACTGAGAGCCAGCCAAAGGCACCTGTATGTGGTGATGGAACTGTAGGTCAGAGTAGCATTTATTAAGATAACAGCTCTCAGCTGATATTTTTATCAGGTGCCTACTGCAGGCATGTGGTAAGAGCTCTATACACATACTTTAGGCGTTTCCAGTTTCATCAGGCAGATAGTGTTCTCATCCCATTTTATAGATAAAGAAACTGAGATTCACAGGGGTTGAGTCAAGATCAATGCTAGTAATTGACACATCTGTCTGACTCTAAAATGCATTCTTTGAGCACATGAACTTGCTATCTACTAATTCTCCCCCACTGCAATGCCCTGTTATGCCGAAACATACAGCTTGACTGGTATCCGAAAGCTCTTGTGCGTGAAGTGAGTCTTAGTTGGCAAAGTTACCTGTGCGGAGTGTCCCAGCACATCTGAGCCACCAGCTGGGCATAAAGCTGGTCTCATCTCCAGGTGCTAACACAAGCTTCCAGTTTATAAAAATCAAATTTTCCAGCAAAGTGGTGCTACCTTAAAAATAAAGAATTCCATTCTATTCCCGCAGGACTAAACACGCACAATAAAAAAAAGAAGAAAGAAATGTCCGAAGAAAATGTCTGTTCTATGCATCCATCACTATTCCTCTGTGTGTAACTCTTCAGCTGTCTTCTCTCAGGCAGTCAGGGGGCCAAAAGTTTTAACCACAAAACCTTGCAGAAAGTGTAAAGGAAGTGAGAAGGAAATCCATCAGTCTTATATAAAGATGCCAAGTTGGAAGTCAATTCTCATGTCCTAATACGACTTTGCATCTGCTTTCTGGCATTTAAATCCCTGGCACTTCTAATTAACCGAACTATTTTCCTGTACTCAAATATTAATAAAAGGATAAAGGGATGAATAATAGGAAATAAAGAATATACTCCAGGTTTATTCTTTTTTTTTGTTTTTTAAAGAAAACAAACAAAGAAACCAATTTTCTGGGTATGTATGGGGGATCTAAACATTTATTCTCACTCCCCAAACTTCTCCATCTACAGTAGAATGTAAGTCCCTAGAGAACAGGGACTTGGACTGTTTTGTCGATGGCTACATCCCCAGGGTCTAGAAGAGATCAAGACACAAGTAGATTCATGAAAAGTATTTGTTAACTGAGTGAATGAACACACAAATGGACAGCATTGTAGAAATGCTGGGGCATGTAGTTCTGAGGTATGCATGTAACTTCAGACACTGTTATGCCCATTCATTGACTTATTACGGCAGGAGAAAGTTTTCAGATAGCCAAGAGTTCATCAGAACACTGAATTAGGCAGGTAAATTCTGGTGGAGTGATAATAGTAATGGCCCAGATCTTTTTCTGCCCCTCGATATCCATATCCTTTGGTGTGCCCTTCAAACTGACAAGATGACTTGCTTTGGCCAATGGGACAAGCAAACATATTGCATGCAGAGACTTGAAAAGCGCTTGTGCATTGGGGCTTGTCTTCTTGCTGCTCTTAGAACCTTGCCACCAGGTGAGCAAGCCTTGACTAGCCTGCTGGACAATGAGAGATTCTCTGCCTGGTCACTCCATTGTCCTAGTCACAGCCAAACCACCACTAGACATACGACTGAGGCTAGCTGGGACCATTTGGCACTCAACTGACCAGCCAAGTGACCACAGAAGCATGAGTTAGACCAACTGAGATCTGACCAGCCAAGTTCAGGCCAGAAGAGCCACCCAGTGTAGTTGTGAGCTAAATAGATGGATGTTGTTTTCAGCCACTAATTGTTTGAGGTGGTTTGTTTTTGTAGCAATAGGTAACTGACAAATAAGTATTTCCCAGATTATCCAATCATAAGACCACCTGGAGTGCTGTTAAAAACTACACATTCCTACAGTTTGGCAATTCCTCAAAAAACTAAACATAGAATTACCATATGATCCAGCAATTCTACGTCTAGATATACACCCAAAAGAACTGAAAGCAGGCTTGAAGAGATATTTATACACCAATGTCAATAACAGCTTTCTTCTCAGTAGCCAAACCAGTGAACACAACCCAAATGCCCATCAATGAATGAGTTGGTAAACAAAATGGGTATAGACATATAATGAAATATACTTAGCCTTAAAAAGGAATAAAATTCTGATACATGCTGCATCCTTTTCAAGGATAAACCTTGAAAGCAAGTTAAATGAGACAATCCAGATACAAAAGGACAAATACTATATGTTTTCACTTATATGAGGAACTTAGAATAATCAAATTCATAGAGACAGGAAGTAGAATAGTGGTCACTAGGGGCTGAGGGAAGAGGGGAACGGACAATTATTGTTTCATGAGTACAGAGTTTCAGTTTGGGATGATGACAGAGTCCTGGATGTAAACAGTGGTGCTGGTTGTATGACAATGTGAATGTACTTAATGCCACTGAACTGTACACTTAAAATTATTAAAATGGAAAATTTTATGTATATTTTACCAAAATTAGAAAAAAAACCCCTAAACCTACACATGCCTGAACCCAAGATCCCAGACCAACTAAGTGACAGTCTCTGGGGCAGGAATAAGTTTGTGCCAGTCCATCCTATCTCTCAAATTGTTTTAGTGTATAATTCAAAAGCATGTACACATTAAATCAGAATTAAAGTAAGTCTCTTGCCTCTTTATAAAACGGAGCAATATCTGGGAAGGTTACAAGACATTGACTATATTTGAAGGATTAATTTCAGCATCAATTTCCCTCATTTAATTACAAGAAAGCACCAGATTTCAGGTAAAACACTCTACAAGGGAAATCCCTTACTGTCCTCAAGTCCAAACCTGGAAAGCTGCCTGTCTTTCATTTGTTTAGCCTTTCAGGGGAAATACCACATTGAATCCAAAAGGAAATTCTAACCTTTTCATTTCCCTATGATATCGGAGCAAGAATAAATTGAATCATTCTGTCTGAAAAGAGCCAGCGGTGTGAATTTATTTCCCTTTCATAGTCACCAGATTTAAGTAATAATGAAAAAATGTTGCATGGAAATGATTCTAAAATAATTTCCATTTCAGGTATGAAAACACTGCCTCTCTTGTATAAGAGGCTGACTGTTATTTACGCAAGATAGAACTTTCAAGTAGTATCCTCAGGTAGATAATTCACATGGCAGAAACTATTCCGTATTCTACAGTGTATAATTACAAAAGAGAATTTCATCTTCAAACATTTCACACGTATTAGTCACAGAACTTTTAAAGCCTCTGGATTTTTGATGGAGTACTCAATAACGGTTCAGGTTTTGCAGAAGTCTTTAGGGAATTTTAAAACTCTGAACTTTAAAAATTTAAATTCTAATAATTAGAAAAAAACCTATATGTAAATGGCATGTAAAGAAAACTAGGCTTTATTCCCCCCTGCAAATAATGCTCTTCATTCTGCTCCGCAGTGAACATCACTTATCTCCTCGTCCACAGTCACTACAGATTGTTACTGAATATGAAATAAGAATACATTTTCTTTAAGCACACAATGTAATTGTGCTAAACATTATTTTCCTTTAAAATGTCATTTACAGAGTGTTTTTAATGCTACCTAAAACCTAAAGTTCTTAAAGTTTCAAATGTAATCTGGACTATGGACATTAAATCTTATTTCTTTAGTGCAAAACAGAAAGCGAACATTGGATCTTGGCATGATACCCACTATAGTATTCAGTGAGTAATAATTTAGTTGCCTGGGTCCTATTTATGAGGGACCAACTATTAAACATCTTAGAAAAGCTCCAATCCATACAGCAGGGTCTTCTATAACATAGCACTGCTTGGATGGAAGCTTTCTGTAGAAGGTTTTCAGGTCATTTTGAACCAAAGCTAGCCTAATCTGTTGCTGCTATATTTTCATGTTTCATGCAAAACTCCTCTCTCCAGATCCCTCACAACTTTCTTCATGCTTCTGTAGCACTGTTCGTAACTGCCTCCTCCCTGGTAGTCTTCTACCCTTCCTTGAATCTAGGAAACCATAAAAACTCTGTGTATCTCCTGCATGTGAAAACGAATCCTTTATTGCTTAGTTTTACTTCTCAAGTTTCTACTCACAGGTTTATTTTTCTTTGTGTTTCAAAGTCATCTATTGTGAAACAACAAAAACTGCATTTGTTTTGCAGCCTGCACTTCGTGGGACCTCACCTCTTTACCCACCACACTCAGCCTGTGAGTGTGACAGCCAATCAACCCTCTCTTCCTCTCCAGGGGCTCATGGGACATTCCTGAAACTGACCCTTCTGGGAACTCTTCTTGTTAAAATATAACAACACATTTTGGTACAAATCTTGGAAGATTACTCTCATGCATTAAAGTGCCATTTTCTTCTCTGTCATCTCTGATGATCTCACCTGCTCGAATGCTGTAATATAATTTCCACCTTTCACCCTGGCAGTTCTTCTCTCACTTGGAATTCTATGGAGACACTAACACTGGTATAAGAGAAAAGACAAAACGTGCTTGTTGCCTACAGTTTTCAGAGCAACTCCTTAATAAGGCCAGCCTCACTCCAATTGCACGAGCTGAAAGAAGTTCCACAGCTGTTTCTAAAATTTAAGCCTTCTCGCCTCCATTCTGCAAATAAGTATTACTGTGAAAATCCCTAACACACATGTAGAATGGTTAAAATCTTGTTTCAAACCTGAAGCAATAGTCATTAATGTATGTACAAGCCATCAAGCCTTGGTTTTCCTTCCATTTAACCTGCCTATTGCGGTAACTGCAAGCAGGGCAAGATTTCAACCACAAAGAAATTCAACAACATAAGCTGAAAATTTACCTATTCAAAACACTAACTGGCATAAGATTGTGAGTGATTCTGAGGGCAAGGACCACATCTCATTCCTGTTTGCCACCTGAAAGCTTTGTGTAATGTCTGGTGCAGAGTAGGCACTTAATGCACCTTTGTTGAGTGAGGGATGAGACGTGGTCACCGCTGTACATGGGGATGTGATCCACACACTCTGATGCAGAGGAGTTCCCACAAAAGTAGCAGAGCCCATTGGGTATGGGGAAGTCCAGCTGGCCTGGCTCAGGGTTAGAAGACAAGGGTTCAAGACCCGGTTCTGCTACAAGTTAGTGGTGCAACTTTGGGCAAGTTGCTTAGCCTCCTGAAGTCTCAGTATTTTCTTCTATAAAATGGGGTGGGGGACAATCATGCCTGTCACCTTTATAATAAGGTCATGTTTGTAAAAGTTCTTTGTAAATTATGAAGGCACCCATAACACTGCGATGTGACAGACCCACATTCAGTAGGAGCAGAACTTTCAAAGACAGTGACGTGTAGTGGTTTCTCTCTTCTATTTATTTATTCATTTAATAATTATACATTCAGCTCCTCCTGGGCTCTGTGATAGTTGCTGAGAATGAAATGGTGACCCAAAAGAGACAGGGTCCTTTCCCTCATGGAACCAGCAGTCTCTCAGATATAAATTTAGTACACACACAAATAAATATCAAAAAGCACTGGCGGTAAGTACTGTATACCCAAAATGGAGGTTCTAAGTGAGAGCTCATGGTTTTTAATGCATGTCATTCACATTATTTTTCTTTTTCATTAAAATTTAACTCTAGGAGACAGACAAAGCAGAGAAAAGTAGATAGAGGAAGAAAAGGAGAAATAGCCATTTTAAAAGTGCAAGCAATTTGCCTGTCAATAAGGCAGTTGAAGGTAGGGTCTGCGAATCTGCTATTCCCTTACTCTATCCCAGGTCTCTGTGTGTCTCGATGCCACCCTGCAGATAACTCCTAGTATTAATTTAGGCAGCTGGCTGGTGTGGGGATTTGAACCCTTGACCTTGATGTTATAACACCACACTCTAACCAACTGAGTGAACTGGCCAGCCCTACTCCTAGTATTTAAATATACTAGATTTTATATAACATAAACCTAAATGCAAGCTGACTACTTCCTCTGGTGCTCAATCCAAGAGACAGTGACCTGTATCAATAGTAGGTGATTTACACATTTGGTGGGTAATTCTGACTGTTAGAATTCTGACCATATATAATTTTCTCCTCAGAGCTGACTTAAGAACCAACTTTAAGAGTCTTGAGGGACACTTAAGATTGTGGGGTTTGAGCTTGGGTAGATAGGACATAAGTCTCCTCTGGCCTTTAAGCCTGGGTTTAAGCCCATATTTCTACAGTGGCCAAGACCACCTTTCTAATAATCTCTAGAGTTTGGGCCAAAAGCCTAGTGAAAAATAAGGCAGGACTTTGCTGCCTTTAGCTGGTTATTGTCCTATGTGTGTTCTTCTTCTGACCTTGTAAGAAATGACTGCTGTGGTCTGGGGCAGTACGATGATATTCCTGAATCCCTCCTATCGTTGACCCATCATGTCATCCCAGTGTCACTCCAATTTCTAAAATTTAACACACAGCTACCCAGAATGGAAGTTCTAAGTGTGGGCTCATGCTTTTTGATACATGTCATTTATATTCTCTTTCGTTAATATGAAACTTAAGAAAAAGTGTACATCTCACTCAACAGGAGTCCACAACACGAACTGCTCCTGAGCAACTTTGAGTAATCCATAATCTACCCCAGGCTTTCTGCATTTGGTTGTGAAAATATTTTAGCTACAGAAAAATCTCATCTTACTGAGTACAACAAAGTCGTTTTGGAAAGAGAGCCAATGACCAAATTAATTCTTTTATGGAGCTGTCTGGTTTGATTAAGTTGCTATATTGCACTTCAAAACTCATTAACAGGAACCATCAAGCCATTTTGTAAGGGATTTTTTCCTAACGTCTTTACATTTACTGTCCTGGAAGGCTTTTGGTGTCAATCAAAATAGATGACAATGCTAAATCACTGGCTTCGTAACATAATTCAACAGTGGGTGAATTCAGCTGTCTTTGTGAAATATGACCCTGTGAGAGTGGCTGATTTGCCTGTTGCCTTCTCTGATAGGAAAAAATATATGTACAATGACATTGTGGCCGTATGTATATTTCACAGTATGTGTTATTTTATAACAAGTTTGTTTGTTTAATTGGAAAGAAATTCCCTCCAATATTAGGTGAAAGAGGGAAACTTTAAGAACAAGTCCTTCTCCTCTCTTTCTCCTTTTCAACCAAAGCTTCCTCAACTATAAGTCAGGAAGCTCCAGTGGAGAAAAATTCACAATTGAAAACATAAGGAACAGAGCTTCACTGGGCAACCTTACTGAAAGAAAGAAAAGGGAGTTGGATAAATCTACACAAAGAAGGCGTGCAAGGAGCACTTTCCAGAGCTGAAAGCTAAACATAACACAGTAGAGAATTAACTGCTTAGATATGAGGAGCAGAGCCCTGGCAGAGTCAGGCTTTGCAAATTTCTCCAACAGTAACAATTTTCTTACACAGAAATCTCAGAGATTAGCCAGATAAGTAGTTACAGCCATTATTCCTAGTAATACAAGAAAAGTATAAATAGGAATTAAACCCCCATGCGACTGAAGAATAGTGCAGCAATATCCCATATTTCTCACAAAATTCATTAGAGAAACCTATAGTGACATGTAACACTGAGACATGGGAGAGATGGTACTGTCTGATGGGACCAAAAAAGGCACCATCAATGTAGGCTAATAAAGTGTTCATTAATTTAGCAACCATTGATTGAGTCCTTGCTATTTCCATATTTTGCACTGAAGGGTAGGATGTCAGAGAAAAACTACAATACAGTCCTGGCTTATGGGACTTGCACTGTGCAGAGAGAAGGGTAAGGACAAAATTACTCTGTAGTGCAGAGAGACAGAAGATTCTACACAATCAAAGAGGAAGGAGCAACCACTGCTAGAGGTTCACAGAGGCATCATGGTGGGGAGATGCCTGAGGGGTTTCTTAAAGCGTGAGTAGAGACTCCCCAGGGAGAAAAAAGGGGCATGGCACATGGAAACCACCTGGAGAACTGTGAAAGGCTGAGGTGTCCAAGTTCTGAGTGAGCGGGTGAGAGAGATGAAGTGGAAAGGAAAGCTGATTGCTGTGCTAGGAGCTGGGTCTTTATCCTATGGCTGCAAGGTAGCAAACCAGAAGGTAGCTTGGGGCCAGCAGGTCACTAGAGAGGGCAGCCTTGTCAGGAAGCAGTGAATGCAAATGGAAGCATGCTGCTGGCAAACACACGAGAGCCATTTGTGGGCCCAGCAAACAAGCGAGAGGTAGGAGTTTTATTTTATTTAATTATTGATAAAAGAGGCTGGCAGGGCCACAGCTGCACTTTGGAAAAGCAATTGGCTGTAGTGAAGAGAAAGGATTAGAGGAGGAATATTTGGAGGCAGGAAGGACCCTGGCAGGCTCTTCAGTGCTGTAAAGAAAAGGTGATGAGGATCTGTGTCAAGGTGGTTGCAGTGGAGATGGGGAAGGGCTGGCAGTGGAGATAGAGGGTAGAGTTGAAAGACACAGTCATTTATTCAAGAAATAGCCACTTCAGTGCCAGGCACTGGGGATTCAGTACCAAGCAGGAAAGGCATGAGCTTCATGTCTTCACCACGTTATGACCATCCCTAGACATGAGACATGAGGAAGGATGCGTTGAGGATTACTACTGGGGCATGTTTCTGGGAAACTGAGCCCTACACAGACTATGGAAATTGCTGATTTCCTTTGCTTGGTGATAAGCACAGATGAAAAGTTTTGAATATTTACTTATTTCCCCATTAAAAAAACCCAAAAAACAAAAAACAAAAAAACTCCTTCCATACATTTACCTATGTTTGTTGGCAAACAAATAATTAAGACCATAAAATGTTAAATAAGTTTGAGAATTCAGGAACAGGTGCTGGGTGTGTGTGTGTTGCAGGGCAGGGGTGGGGAAGGCTTTAGATAATGAGTTAGTTTTTCAACACGTAAATTTAGGATGCCTGTAAAACATCTAGGTGAAAATGTCCAGTAGGCAGCAAAATCTATGGGCTGGGAATTCATGAGGCAGGACTGAACTAGAGAAATAGTTTAGAATCTCACTAGAGAAGATGTGGAAACTGATGTCCAAGAACTGAGGAAACCTGCCCGGGAGAAAGAGTAGAACTAGCAGAGAAGAAGGCGGAGGTGGGAAGCCCAAGGATTAAAATAAGTGTGAGAAGAGGAGGACTGTCTGAAAATTGAATGAGAAGAGGTCAGGGGGGTTCAGGATAAAATAGTAATAAAAACTTGATGATTTTCAGATAACGCTCAGTGGGCATGTGTTTAAATCATTTTATGCCTTAGTTTTCAAATCTAGGTATTAGTTCATTTGAACATGAGGATATATAACTGTGATGAGCCTTAAAATTCACCTTGTAATTGACATATGGCCTCAGACTTGTTTTCTTTAGAATAATCTTATATTTCTTTTCTGCAACAATCTTTGTGACATGTCTGCTACAGGAAAGAATTCCCTTTGAATTTTGTTTAATCAATTGGTGGATCCCTAGAATGCTGTTTATCTTCTCTCTGCCCCTCCAGGTCCACTCTCCACTCTCCTCCCCACCGTCCTGGCAGGTTGACCTTTATGGACTGATCCGTAATGGGGCTCCATTTGCCATCTGGCTTTCAATTGAGTGTAGCCAATGAGAGGCACTGACAAGAGTTGGGAAAATGAGAGCAGAGAGGTCAAGATTTCTCCCCCTACTTCCCTCCTTATACCATCGACATCCTTCTACTGCAGGCTCCAGCTCCTTTCCAGAAGCCCTCTGTATGTATATAATACCCTCAGTGGTTTCCTGTACCATTCCTACTCTTGGCCCCTTCAGGCCTAGAGGTGGCAAAGACCCCTGCCATTTGCAATCCCCCCAAAACTGCATTATCCCTTGGCAGCTTACCTTAACTCTGGATGAAGTTTCATAGTCCCATAGCATATCGTAGCCCCTTTATTAAATTCTCACATTACCAGTTTGAGTGTGCTATCAAACTGATATGCTGCCAGAAGAGGTTAGTTAGTTCATGCAATAATTTGTTAATTGTCAGTGACCTATTTTTCCATCGACTCCCAGCACTAAATTGGGAGTGTATTTGAGAAGATTAGGTGGGAGAAGGAGCAGGAATGAGTCTGGGGAAGGCACAGGTTGCCTTCTTTCGCAGACCCATGCAGAGCCTTGGGAGCCCTCACCAGGATTATTCCTCTGGGCATTTCTGCTCAACCATTTAGCAAAAAGCAAGAGAGACAGCAGAAGACTGAGAAGGTCCACATTTCATTCTGACAGAACTGACAGATTGGGGGATGAAACCTCATATGACTGGATTTTCAGGTAACTGCTGTTCGAGTTCATGCTCAGAATGATCAATTCTTTGGTGGAAGAGTTCCATGAATCAGCTTGCCATGAAATGAGCAATGCCTGCTGTTTGAAATAAGATATTCTTGTACTATATTTGGCCACTGTACAAAGAAACTAAGGTGGCAGGAGAAAGAACCTTCAGAAGCATTAAAGAATATCTTTTTGGTGGAAATTGGGGATGGAGTGGAAACTCTCAGTATATGCACATGGCTGTGTAACACAGCTTTCCCCAGACTTCTCTATCTGTACACCACTCTAAAGCAAATGAAGAATGGAAAAGACAAACAAAAGCTTGGTTTTTAATAAAACTTCAAAAGAGAGTCTAATATATTTTTAAGATTTTCTGAAAACAACCGAGTTCTCCCCGGAGGAAGTGGAGAGAGGCCAAAGAGAGATCTCAAGATCTCCACAGTGGGAGCCCAGCCTTGATAGATCTCAGGACACGCCACAGACAATTTGCTTCCTGAAAGTGGGGGTTACCTTGAGAAGCAGAAGCTGTACCCCTGCTGGCAAAAGTGTGGCAGAAACAGGTCAATTTCCACCCCAATAGGACCCTAGTTAGTTTAATGAAAAAGAAGCAGCAAGGACAAATAAAGATTCAGACAGACAAGGCACATTTTAGGAAACTTCTATCTTGTGGAAGCTCTGGAAAGAACAGAACTTTTGTACTGTGCAACCATGCCGGACAAATGCCAACCTGGCCCTGCCTCAAGAAGGATCTATGAATACCCCATTCCAGGAAAATGAAAATCATTCAATAATGAGTAACAAAAAAGAAACTATCATATCATTTATATAAAGATACTCTAAGACAAAAGAAAAAAAGGGTAAAATTAATTAACAAAGTACATCCTTCTGTAAAATATTACCGTAGCATAGACGAATATTGTGAACAAATGTTTTGCCATGAATTTGGAGGGGAAAAAACCCAAAATGAACTGGTCACCTGGATGAAGAAAGATAGATAATACAGTAATGGAAGAATTCAGGGAAAATATGGTAGGAGAGCAGAAGGAGATAAGATATAAGCTGGCAGAATTTAGGAAAGGTGTACAAGAAAAAGAATTGGAAGAATAAAAGAAATAAAAATGAAAAAGAGTACAAAAGTGAATAAACACTATGAAAAACATGGTAGATTCATAGAGGATAGGAATGAAAAGTAATGCAATGAAATAGAAATAAGGAAAGACCTGGAATGACCAGTGAGACATACAATAATGACCAATGAGACCAAGATAAAGCTTCACAGATAAAGAAAAAATGCTTCGGGCAGACAGGTGAAAAGAGCAAGTCAATTTTATAAGGAGAAAAAAATCAAGCTTGCTTCATATTCTTATACAACACTGAATATTGGGTATGATACCTACAAGTTTTCAAGGAAAGAAAGCTTGAGATAAGAATTGTGTATATATGCAAACCATTCAGGTATAAAAGCTATAAACAACAGCTATAAAGGTACAAAAACAAGAGGAATGTATTTACTTATTATGAATATTCATGAGATACAAAGCTGATTGTCTCTCCTCCTTTCTATGATGTGGGGGCCAGTTTCATACTGGGGGCATATCCATTACTAGAAATTATGTTTGTACCCTTTGTCCCCTCCCAATTATCCCCCAACGTCCCTCCCCTTCCCCCTCTCCCCTCAACTCCAATTTGTAGCCCTAGGAATGTTCCCTCCCTCTGTTGGATCATGGCACTACTGTGGTCTTTCTTTCCTGCCTTACTTTCTCTCTTAGCTCCCGCATATGAGTGAGCACATGTGGTATTTATCCCTCTCTGCTTTGCATGTTTCACTCAACATAAGTTTCTCCAGGTTCATCCACGTTGTTGCAAATGGGAGTATTTCATTCTTTTTTATGGCAAAGTAGTATTCCATAGTGTATATATACCACAGTTTCCTTATCCAATCATCTGTTAATGGACATTTAGGTTGGTTCCATATCTTGGCTATTGTAAACAGAGCTGCAATAAACATGGGAGTGCAGGTATTTCTTTGACATGATGATTTCCATTCCTCTGGATATATATCCAGAAGAGGGATTGCCGGATCATATGGAAGATCTATCTGTAGTTGTTTGAGAAAACTTCAAATTGTCTTCCAAAGTGGTTGTACTAGTTTACAGTCCCACCAACAGTGCAGTAGTGTTCCCTTCTCTTTACACCCTTGCCAGCATTTGTTATTCATCATCTTTTTGATCATAGCCAGTCTAACTGGAGTGAGGTGGTATCTTAATGTGGTTTTAATTTGCATTTCCCTGATGACTAGTGATGTTGAGCAATTTTTCATGTATTTGTTGGCCATTTGCATGTCTTCCTTTGAAAAAATGTCTATTCAGCTCCTTTGCCCATTTTTTAATTGGGTCATTTATTTTTTTTACTGTATAATTGCTTGAGTTCTATGTATATTCTGGATATTAGCCCCTTGTCGGATGCATAGCTGGCAAAAATTTTCTCCCATTCTGTAGGTTGTCTTTTCACTCTGTTGATTGTTTCTTTTGCTGTGTAGAAACTTTTTAGTTTGATATAGTCTCATTTGTTTATTTTTTCTTTTGCTGCTTGTGCTTTTAGGCTCATGTTCATAAAGCCTGTGCCCAGACCTAACTGCTGAAGTGTTTCACCTATATTTTCCCTTAGTAATTTTATAATTTTGGGTCTTATAACTAGGTCTTTAATCCATTTTGAGTTGATTTTAGTATATGGTGAGAGATGTATATCTAGTTACAGTCTTCAGTATATGGATATCCAGTTTTCCCAGCATCACTTGTTGAAGAGGCAGTATTTTCCCCAATGTAGATTTTTGTTGCCTTTGTCTAATATCAGATGGCTATAAGCCTGAGGAGTGATTTCTGGGTTTTCTATTCTACTCCACTGGTCTGAATGTCTATTTTTATACCAGTACCATGCTGTTTTGGTTTCCAGAGCTTTGTAGTATAATTTGAAGTCAGGCAGAGTTATGCCTCCGGCTTTGTTTTTTTTTTTGCTCAGGATTGCTTTGGCTATTCGGGGTCTTTTGTTTTTCCATATGAAAGGCAAGATTGTTTTTTCCATTTCTGTGAAGAATGTCATTGGTATTTTGATGGGGATAGCATCAAATCTGTAGATCACTTTGGGTAGTATAGACATTTTCACAATGTTAATTCTTCCAATCCAAGAGCATGAAATATCTTTCCATCTTTTTGTGTCTTCTTTAATTTCTTTCAGAAATGGTTTGTAATTCTCATTGTAGAGGTCTTTTACCTCCTTGGTTAAATTGATCCCTAAGTATCATATTTTTATTGTGACAATTGTAAATGGGCTTACTTTCTTTATTTTTCTTTCTGTTAATTCATTATTTGAGTATATAAATGCTACTGATTTTTGGGCATTTATTTTGTATCCTGCAACATTACTGAAGTTATAAACCAGCTCTAGGAGTTTTTTGATAGAGTCTTTAGGTTTTTCTATATGTAGTATCATGTCATCTGCAAATAGGGAAAGTTTGACTTCATCTTTTCCAATCTGGATTCCCTTTATTTCTTTCTCTTGCCTGATTGCTCTAGCTAGTACCTCTAATACTATGTTGAATAGAAGTGGTGAGAGTGGACATCCTTGTTTTGTTCCTGTCCTTAAGGAGAAGGCCTTCAATTTTTCCCCATTCAGAATAATACTGGCAGTGGGCTTGTCATAAATGGCTTTTATTGTGTTAAGAAATTTTCCTTCTATACCTAATTTGTTGAGAGTCTTTATCATGAAAGAATGTTGAATTTTGTCAAATGCTTTTTCAGCATCTATTGAGATGATCATATGGTCTTTGTCCTTGAGCTTGTTGCTGTGATGTATCACATTTATTGACTTCATATGTTGAACCATCCTTGCATCCCTGGGATGAATCCCACTTGATCATAGTATATAATTTTTTAAAATATGTTGCTGTATTCTAATTGCTAATATTTTGTTGAGGATTTTAGCATCTAGGTTCATCAAGGATATTGGCCTATAATTTTCTTTTTTGTTGTGTCTTTATCTGGTTTTGGTATCAGAGTTATGTTGGCCTCATAGAATGAGTTTGGGAGAGTAGCTTCTGTTTCAATTGTTTGGAACAGTTTCATAAGAATTGGTATTAACTCCTCTTTAAAAGTTTGATAGAATTCACCTGTAAAGCCATCTGTACCCAGACTTTTTTTGTTGGAAGATTGCTAATTACTGCTTCAATCTCCTTGCTTGTTATTGGTCTGTTCAGGTTTTCTATGTCTTCTTGGTTCAGTGTTGGTAATTTATGTGTGTCTAAGAACTTATCCATATTGTCCAGATTTTCAACTTTGTTGTCATACAGTTGTTTATAATAGTCTCTAATGATTCTGTATATTTCTGTGGTGTCAGTTGTAATGTCTCCCTTTTCACTTTTAATTTTTGTTATTTGGGTCTTCTCTCTCCTTTTTTTTGTTTATCTAGCTAATGGTGTGTCTATTTTGTTTATCTTCTTGAAAAACCAACTTTTTGTTTTGTTGATCTTTTCTATTGTTTTGGGGGTCTCTATTTCATTTAGTTCTGCTCTGATCTTAATTATTTCTTTCCATCTACTGCCTTTAGGTTTGGATTGTTGTTGTTTTTCAAGTTCTTTGAATCAGAGCATTAGGTCGTTTATTTGGAATCTTTCCAATTTTTTGATATAAGCATTTACTGCAATAAATTTGCCTCTTAATACCGCTTTTGCAGTATCCCACAAGTTTTGATATGATGTATCTTTATTTTCATTAGTTTCTAGAAATTTTTTGATTTCCTTTTTAATTTCTTCTTGGACCCATAGGTCATTCAGGAGCCTATTATTTATTTTCCATGTATTTGTATAGCTTCCAGCAATTTGCTTATTGTTTATCTCCAGTTTTAGTCCATTGTGGTCTGAAAAGATTGTTGGAATGATTTCAATTTTTAAAAATTTGCTGAGACTAGATTTGTGACCTAATACGTGGTCTATCCTGGAGAATGTACCGTGAGCTGATGAGAAGACAGTGTATTCTCTAGCTGTTGGGTGAAATGTTCTGTATATATCTGCCAAGTCCAGTTGGTCTAGGGTGTAGATTCTGTGTTTTTTTTGTTGACTTGTTGCCTGGAAGTCCTGTTCCATACTGAGAGAGGGGTGTTCAGATCACCCACTATTAATGTATTAGGTCCTATCTCCTTCTTTAGGTCTAAGAGAGTTTGCTGAATATATCTAGGTGCTCCAGTATTGGGTGCTCCAGTACTGGGTGCATACATGTTTATTATTGTTATGTCTTCTAGCTGGATAGTTCCCTTTATCATTATATAATGGTCTTCTTTGCCTTTTTAAATGTTTTTTTGGTTTAAAGTCTATTTTGTCTGATATAAGAATAGCTACTCCTGCTCCTTTTTGGTTTCCATTTGCATGGTATATCTTTTTCCATCCCTTCACTTTTAGTCTATGAGTGTCTTTAGAGGTGAGGTGGGTCTCTCGAAGACAGCGTATACTCGGATCTATCTTTTTAATCCAGTCAGTTAGTCTGTGTCTTTTGAATGGGGAGTTTAGTCCATTCACATTTAGAGTAGTTATTGAGACGTGTTGTTTAATTCCTGTCATTTAATTGCTACCTGTTTAGGTGGCTTAAATAACTTTTGGTCATTATTTCCCCTTTTATTTCTCTTCTTCAATATGAGTTGGGAATTTAAGGCAGAATGATTTAGCTTTTTTCTTTTTCTTGCTGGCATTTTTGTTTTAACTGTGGGTTTTGCTCTTGCTTGTGTATTCGTGCAGATGGTCACCATTATTCCAGTTGAATGACTCTGTTGAGAATTTCTTTCATGGCTAGTTATGTGGTGGCGAACTCTCACAACTTTTGTTTATCTGGGAAATACACTATTTCTCCCTCATTTCTGAAGGAGAGCCTTGCTGGGTAAAGAATTCTTGGCTGGCAGTTTTTTTCTTTTAGTATTTTGAATATATATTTCTTCTGGCCTGTAGGGTTTCAGTTGAGAAGTCTGCTGTTAGTTTGATGGGAGTTCCCCTATAAGTGGCCTGATGCTTTTCTCTTGCTGCTTGTAGAATTCTCTCTTTGTTTTTGAGGTTTGCAAATTTAACTATAATATGTCTTGGGGAGGATCTTTTTGGGTTGAATGTGTTTGGGCACCTTTGAGCTTCCTTGATCTGAAGGTCAGTATCTTGCCCTACACCTGGGAAGTTTTCTGTTACTATTTCCTTGAGTAGGTTTTCGATACATTTTCCTTTCTTTTGCCCTTCAGGAATACCCACAATTCAGATGTTAGAGCACTTGAGGTTGTCTGCTATCTCTCATAGATTTTCCTGATTATTTAAAATTTTTTTTTCCTTTTTTTGATTTGCCTGACTTATTTCAAAAAGACCATCTTCAAGCTCTGAAATTCTTTCTTCTGCCTGCTGTACCTGCTGCTCAAGCTCTCAGTTGTGTTTTTTATTTCATTGAATGAGCCTTTCATTTCTGGAAATTCTGCTACACTCTTTTTTATGGTATTGATCTCTTTGTAGATTTCCTCCTTCACATTCTAGATGTTTTTTCTTGTTTCATTGTGTTCTCTAATTGAGTCTTCCTTTATTTCTTCAAGTTTTCTTAAGATCATTGCTCAAAATTCTTTTTCAGACATTCAAGGATTCCCTGTTCCATGGAGTCTGACTTTGGGGCTTACTGTATTCTTTTGGTGGTGTCATTTCTTCTTGATTGTTTGTGCTTCTAGTGTTTTTTTGCTAATGCTTGGTCATTTGGTAGGGTGTTTGCTTCTTCTATTACACTGTAGTTGGCTGTGGAGTGGCCTTGGTTGCTACTGTAGGGGGTGAATTGTCTTTGCTTGACAGTAGGTGTGGTGGTGGCTATGTTAAAACACCTTGGTTCCTGTTCTAGACTCTGTGGTCATAGAATGAGCCGCTAGCGCATGGAGTTCTGGTGGGCCAAACTCGGTGGGTCAGAACCATAGGCTGGTGCTCCCCCGAGTCTGAGACAGGATGAGTGGCTGCATGGGGCTGCATGGTTCCACTGGCTGGTGTAGCTGCCAGCTGGCCCTGGTGGGCTCACCTTCATGGTGCCAGTTCAGGGCATGGGGGAGGAATATAATTTTGTTGATCTTTTTTGTGGCAATTAATAAAGGACAAAATTAAGTTCACCAAGAAGTTTGTGGAAAAGATTGAAGGAAATTGAATATATTTAACAATTCCACTAAAACTAGAAGAAATGTGAGTTACAGTGGCAGACATAGCACAATTGAAAAATTGGGAGGGGAAAGAAATTGGATGGAGTGTTTACTGTTTCATTTACACAAGCTGGAAGCCAAAGGATTTCATTTAAAGTTGACAAATCAAGGAATAAGACATAAACACACAACTATATCTAGCCAAGCACCACAAAAGGTAATATTTACTAAAATCAATATGCTGTGAAAAGGGAGAAGAGGAGGAAATATACTAATTGTTTTATAATATATTTAAGTTGGCCAAAATTACCTAGCAGATGAAAGTGAATTTTGGATGGGATATTTAGTATAAAAGAGACATATGTAAAGTAAAGTCAGCAGGAAAAGTAAAAGAAAAGTTAAAGAACGGACAGAAGTATATCAGGCAAATACAAACAAAAAGTAAGTGGAAGTCATAGTCATAATAAAGTTTAATAATAGACTATTTAGCCTAACTTTATACAGCACTAATATACAGCACTGTATTCCAGGCATCATTTTACGTGCTTTATCTATTCACTTATACAATCTTCCCCCAAACCCAGTGAAATAGTTGCTATCATTGTGTTCATTTTTTTTTTCAGATGAGGAAACTGTCCCACAAAGACACATAAGTAGTACATGGTCGTCAGAATTTAAACCTAGTCAATACAGATTTTGTGATTGTAATGACAATATTTCTTTTCTATTCAAGCAAGAAAGCATTGACTGAGAAAAAGATGTTACAGAATGTGATTTGCCGTGCAGAATATAATAGTTGTGGACTATATATGCATCAAAAAAGTAGTATCGAAATTGACAAAGTAAAACCTAAAAGAGATTATTTATGGAGAGAAATAAGCAGAAAAACTGTAGTATAAGGGGCATTTACTTTTTTTTTTTACAGCTATATGGAAATGTAATTCACATACCATACATTTCACTCATTTCAAGCGGATGACTCAATGGATTTTAGTGTATTCAGAGAGTTGGGCATCCATCGCCACAATCAATTTTAGAACATTTTTGTTACCCCAACAACAATCCCACACCCACAGCCATCACTGCCAGTCTCATTGTGTCCACTCCCCCCACCCCTGCTCCAGCTCTTGGCAACTAATCTACTTTCTGTCACTACAGATTTGCCTGTTCTGGGAATTCATGTAAATGGAATCAGATAATACATGGTCCTTTGTGATGGGGTTCTTTCACTTAGCATAATGTTTTAAAGGTCATCTATGTTGTAGCATGTGTCAGTACTTCCTTTATATTTATTGCTGAATTATATTCCACTGTATGGATATGCCACATTTTTTTTATCCATTGATCAGTTGATGAACATTTGGGTTGTTCCTACTTTTCGGTTATTATGTATAATGCTGCTATGAACATTCATACATAAGCTTTTGTAGCTCTTGTATAGATATATGTTTTTGTTTCTCTTTGGTAGATACCTAGGAATGGAATTTTGGATCACAAGGTAACTTTATGCTTAATCATTTAGGAACTGCCAGACTGCTTTCCCAAGTGGCTGCACTATTTATTTCACATTTCCAACAGCAGTATATGAGGGTTCTGATTTTCCTATGTCCTTCCCAATGCTTGTCAGCATCAGTCTTTTTGAATACAGGCAACCTAATGGTGTCAAGTGGTATCTCACTGCAGTTTGGGTTTACATTTCCCTAATGATTAATAATGTTAAGCATCTTTCCTTGTGTATGTTGCCCATTTGCTTATCTTCTTTGGAGAAATATCTATTCAGATCTTTTGCCCTTTTAAAAATTGAGTTATGAGTGTCTTTTCATTATTGAGTGGTAATAGTTCTTTATTCTAGATATGTGTCTTATCAGACATATGATTTGCTAAAATTTTCTCCCAATCTTTGGGTTGTCTTTTCACTTTCTTGATCGTGTCTTCTGAAGCAAAAAAGTTTTTAATTTTGATGATTTCCAGTTTATCTGTTTTTTCTTTTGTTGCTTGTATTTTTTGTGTTATATCTAAGAATCCATTGCCTAATCAAGGTCATGAAGATTTAGACCTATATTTTCTTTGAAGAATTTTATTACATTTAGATCTTCATTTTTATTTAATTTCTGTGTATAGTTTGGATTAAGGGTCCAACTTCCTTCTTTTCATGTGGACATCCAATTATCCCAGCACCATTTGTTCAAAAAATGAGTTTTTTCCCCATTTAAAGGAGACTTTAATTTACTTCTTTCTGTTTATGACACAAGTGGGAAAAATTAGACAAGTTATAGGAGTACTAAATAACATGTCACACTAAATAACATATATGTTAACTGATATGCCTGAAACTATGTAACCTGAGAATGAAGAATACACCTTTTTGTGTAACATTCAGAAAAGTCAACCGTATACTAGTCCTCAAAGAAGCCCTCAGTACACTTTAAAAAGTAGAAATAGTATGGTCACCATCTCTGATTACCATGCAAAAAAATGAGAAAATAATAAAATGCAGAAAACAAATGTCATTACCATTTAAATGTTAGAAACTTCTCTGTTATGCAACTCTTGGACAGAGAAGATACAAATATTGAAATATTCAAATGTCTAAAAAAAGATAAGGTAAAAATACCATTTATTAAAACCTAGTACATACTACTCATAGGAATCTATAGAAATATTTATATTTATATTAATAAAGAATTAATTTTAGTTAAATTAATTTTTAAAATTAATTTTATTTATTAAATTGTTGATAAATAAAATTGTTGATAAATGAAATTGTTGAGTGAAATAAATGTATTAAGTATCTGTTTCAAGAAATTAGATGAGGAGGTTTTCAAGATGGCAGCGGTTGCGGCAGCTGGCGCGGAGTAGCTGAGGTGGAAAAGGTGGCCACTGGGCCTCAGGCAGCCGGGAAACTTGTGGACCTTCCTCTCGCCATCTCTTAAGGGAGGACTGCTGCTGCTGACCGGTCGTGGGGGGTGACCGCCACTTTACCCCCGGCAGGAGAGGCTGCCTCATTTACAGGCAACAGCTTTGAAGTGTGGAGCAGGAAAAGAACTGTTTCTTAGCTGCAAAAGCGAGTCTCGAAACAGGGAACACGGCGCCAGGGCTGCTGTGGATGCAGACAGGACCCCGGAGGCCAGGGCCGCGCTGAAGGCGGCCAGCTGCCCTATTCAGGATTCGAGGTTTCAGGCCAGCATTAAAGATTCCTGGGAGCGCCCGAGCCGCGCCGCGACTGAACAGCCCGAGGCGGCAGTGGCCAAGAACTGGGAAAGGTGGCAGACCAGAGACAGAGCGAGCGCCCGACCTGGCACAGCACTGTGAGTGACCCCTGGCACAGCTCTGTTCGGGGGGTGGATGCCCACGCGGCTCCCGCCTGCACCACCAGGCCACTCACCGCCCCGGTGCTGCCTCCATTTTCCCAGGTGCGGGCAGCCCCGCCCAGCTCGGCCATCACTGAGCCCTCCCACTTGCTTGGCCTGGCACGGGGCTTTCCGGAGCCTGTGGACCAGCCTCCGCTCCCACTCCCTCCGCGGTTCTCTGGCGGGGCTGGTGGTGGGGGGCGTCCCCGGCCAGTATCGGGAGGGCAAGGAAGTACGGGCGGGCCGACTATCACTCCACCACACCCTGGACTCCGGCCCCAGGTAAACTCCCTGTTACTGGGAGGCAGATACCATCTCTGCAGCCACTAGTTTGGAAAAAAGCCTAACGAATTTCTGGTTGGGAATAGTGTGGTAGGAGAGTTCCCAGGTCCGCTTGAACCTGCCGGAGACCAGGCTGCAGGTGGGCGCTCGACTCGGTTTATACTGGGGGGATACAAAGGTGAACAAGACCCGAGAAAGATCTACATAGTGCTACAAAGGCACCCAGAGAGACCGGTCGTCTGTGCCTAGCAGAAACCTGGTAGACTTCCCGGGCGAGGCGGTGCCGAGCAGGGTCTTGAAGGCCCAGCTGATAGACAGGGGTGCAGAAGACACGCCCCAGTCCAGCACAGTGCGCACAGAGTGGGGAGACGTGCGGCCAGGGAGACGGAGACTCGACAGAAACCACAAACCCGGTGGGGTCTCCACTGCACGATCTAACAGCCTGGGCCAGAGCACACGGAACAGGGAGAAGTCCTGCACAGGAAGCGAAAGCTCAACAGAGATCACACACCCTGTGGTACATGATCCACCAGCCCAGCAGAGTCCAAGCTGACCAGAAAGGTGGCTCCCCGGAGAAGCCCAAGACCCGAGGCAACCACACACACAAGGCACTAGAGGCCAACTGAGCAGTCACGGAGGGAGCCATACCAAATTGGCAACCACAGCAACATCCTAGTTAGTCATTAGTATCAAACCGGTGGACTGTGAAACCCCCTGCCAAAATGAATAAACACCAAAAAAAAGATACCAGAAATACAAAAAATCAAGAAAGTACACCACCAAAAGTTAATAAATCTCAAACTCTAGATCCTATAGAACAAGAAGCCCTTGAAATGACTGACAAGGAATTTCGAGTGATAATTCTAAGGAAACTGAATGAGATACAAGAAAACTCAGCTAGACATCATGATGAAATGAGGAAAAGTATACAGAATCTGAAAGAGGAAATGTACAAGGAAATCAATGTCCTGAAAAAAAATGTAGCAGAACTTGCTGAACTGAAGAAGTTATTCAACTAAATAAAAAACACAACGGAGAGTTTAACCAGCAGGCTTGTCAAAGTTGAAGAGAGAACCTCTGAACTTGAAGATGGGCTGTTTGAAATAACACAAGCAGACAAAAAGAAAGAAAAAAGAATCAAGGACATTGAAGAAAATCTGAGAGAGATATCAGACAACCTTAAGTGATCAAATATCCGAGTCATGGGTATTCCAGAAGGGGAGGAAAATGGAGATTCCATTGAAAACATATTCAACAAAATAGTGGCAGAAAACTTCCCAGGTATAGGAAAAATCACAGATCTTCAGATCCAGGAAGCTCAACGATCTCCAAACGTATTCAACCCAAAAAGGCCTTCTCCAAGACATGTCATAGTCAAATTGGCAAAACTCAGAGACAAAGAGAGAATCTTAAAAGCTGCAAGAGAGATGTGTCAAATCACCTATAAGGGAGCCCCAATCAGGCTAACATCAGACTTTTCATCACAAACCCTAAAAGCTAGAAAGGAATGGGATGATATTTTCAAAATACTTAAAGACAAAGATTGCCAGCCAAGAATACTCTACCCTGCAAGGCTATCCTTCCGAAATGAGGGGCAAATAGTATATTTCTCAGACAAACAAAAACTGCGGGAGTTCACTACCACAAGACCACCCTTACAAGAAATCCTCAAGGGAGTACTGGGTTTGGTTCCTGAAAAATAACTACCACTGCCATAAAAACCCAAGAAAAATCAAAACCCGCTAGTATAATAAAAATGGCATTCATAAAGAGAAAACAAGCTAACAAAAACACGATCTACAACCAAAGGAACCAACAAATACAGAAAACAAACAGTAAATCAGAAAGCAAGGAACAAATGACACCTAAGACAACCAAACAACCAATAAAATGCTAGGAATAAATCAACACCTTTCAATAACAACTCTTAATGTAAAAGGCTTAAATTCCCCAATTAAAAGACACAGACTGGCTGACTGGATCAAAAAGGAGGACCCAACTATATGCTGCCTACAAGAGACCCACCTCACCCATAAAGATTCACACAGACTAAGAGTGAAAGGATGGAAAAAGATTTACCATGCAAACAGAAAAGAAAAACGAGCTGGAGTAGCTATTCTTATATCTGACAAAATAGACTTTAAACTAAAAACCATAAAAAGAGACAATGAGGGACACTACTTAATGATAAAAGGACTGATCCATCAAGAAGACATAACAATCATAAATATGTATGCACCCAATGTTGGAGCAGCCAGATTTATAAAACAAACTCTATTAGACCTAAAGAAGGAAATAGACACTAATACCGTAATAGCAGGGGACCTGAACACCCCACTGTCAATATTAGACAGATCATCTAGGCAAAGAATCAGTAGAGAAACACAAGATCTAAACAAGACTCTAGACCAATTGGAATTGGCAGATATCTACAGAACATTCCACCCAACAACCTCAGAATATTCATTCTTCTCAGCAGCACATGGATCAATCTCCAGGATAGATCACAAATTAGGTCACAAATCAAGTCTCAATGAACTCAAAAAAATTGGAATTATCCTATGTATCTTCTTAGACCACAATGGATTAAAACTAGAAATTAATAACAAACAAAACTCTGGAAACTATACAAACACATGGAAATTAAACAGCATTCTACTTAATGACATATGGGTCCAAGAAGAAATCAAGCAGGAAATCAAAAAATTTATTGAAACTAATGAAAACAATGATACATCATACCAAAACCTGTGGGATACTGCAAAAGCAGTATTGAGGGGAAAATTTATTGCATTAAATGCTCACTTCAGAAGAATAGAAAGATGGCAAGTGAACAACCTAACACTTCACCTTAAAGAACTAGAAAAACAAGAACAATCCAAACCTAAAGTTAGCAGACGGAAAGAAATCATTAAGATCGGAGCAGAACTGAATGAAATTGAAAACCAAAAAACAATTCAAAAGATCAATGAATCAAAAAGTTGGTTTTTTGAAAAGATAAATAAAATTGACAAACCATTAGCATGGCTAACAAAAAAAAGAAGAGAGAAGACTCAAATAACAAAAATTAGAAATGAAAAAGGCGATATTACAACTGATTCATCTGAAATACAAGGAATCATTCGAGAGTACTATAAACAACTATACGCCAACAAATTTGAAAATCTGGAGGAAATGGATAAATTTCTGGACACACACAAGCTCCCAAAACTGAACCGTAAAGACGTAGAAAATTTGAACAGACCAATAACAATAAAGGAGATTGAAGCTGTTATCAGAAGGCTCCCAACAAAGAAAAGCCCAGGACCAGATGGATTCACAGCAGAATTTTACCAAACATTCAAACAGGAATTGACACCGATTCTTTACAAACTATTCCAAAAGACTGAAACGGACGCAAATCTCCCAAACTCATTCTATGAAGCAAACATCACCCTGATACCAAAACCAGGTAAAGATATAACCAAAAAAGAAAACTACAGGCCAATATCCTTGATGAATATAGATGCAAAAATCCTCACTAAAATACTAGCAAACAGAATACAGCAACACATACGAAAAATTATTCATCACGATCAAGTGGGATTCATCCCAGGGATGCAAGGTTGGTTCAACATACGCAAATCAATAAATGTGATACACCATATTAATAAACTCAAACACAAGGACCATATGATCATCTCTATAGATGCTGAAAAAGCATTTGATAAAGTTCAGCACTCATTCTTGACAAAGACCCTCTATAAGTTAGGTATAGAGGGAAAGTATCTCAACATAATTAAAGCCATATATGCCAAACCCACAGCCAATATCATCCTGAATGGGGAAAAGCTGAAAGCTTTTCCTTTAAGAACAGGCACTAGACAAGGATGCCCACTCTCACCACTCCTATTCAACATAGTGTTGGAAGTACTAGCCAGAGCAATCAGAGAAGAGAAGGAAATAAAGGGCATCCAGATTGGAAAAGATGAAGTCAAACTGTCCCTGTTTGCAGATGACATGATCCTATATATCGAACAGCCTAAAACCTCTACAAAAAAACTGTTGGAATTGATAAATGATTTCAGCACAGTAGCAGGATACAAAATCAACACACAAAAATCAGTAGCATTTCTTTTCTCCAATAGTGAACATGCAGAAGGAGAAATCAAGAAAGCCTGCCCATTTACAATAGCCACCAAAAAAATAAAATACTTAGGAATTGAGTTAACCAAGGAGGTGAAAAATCTCTATAATGAGAACTACAAACCACTGCTGAGAGAAATTAGAGAGGATACAAGAAGATGGAAAGATATCCCATGTTCTTGGATTGGAAGAATCAACATAGTGAAAATGTCCATACTACCCAAAGTGATATACAAATTCAATGCAATCCCCATCAAAATTCCAAAGACAATTTTCTTAGAAATGGAAAAAACTATTCAGACATTTATATGGAACAATAAAAGACCACGCATAGCCAAAGCAATGCTGAGCAAAAAAATAAAGCTGGAGGCATAACACTACCTGACTTTAAGCTATACTACAAAGCTATAATAACCAAAACAGTATGGTACTGGCATAAAAACAGACACACTGACCAATGGAATAGAATAGAGAATCCAGAAATCAACCCACACACTTACTGCCATCTGATCTTTGACAAAGGCACCAAGCCTATTCACTGGGGAAGGGACTGCCTCTTCAGCAAATGGTGCTGGGATAACTGGATATCCATATGCAGGAGAATGAAACTAGATCCATACCTCTCACCATAAACTAAAATCAACTCAAAATGGATTAAGGATTTAAATATACACCCTGAAACAATAAAACTTCTTAAAGAAAACATAGGAGAAACACTTCAGGAAATAGGACTGGGCACAGACTTCATGACGACCCCAAAAGCACAGGCAACCAAAGGAAAAATAAACAAATGGGATTATATCAAACTAAAAAGCTTCTGCACAGCAAAAGAAACAATTAAAAGAGTTAAAAGACAACCAACAGAGTGGGAGAAAATATTTGCAAAATATACATCTGACAAAGGATTAATATCCAGAATATATAAGGAACTCAAACAACTTTACAAGAAGAAAACAAGCAACCCAATTAAAAAATGGGCAAAAGAGCTAAGTAGGGATTTCTCTAAGGAAGATATCCAAATGGCCAAAAGACATATGAAAAAATGCTCAACATCACTCAGCATCCGGGAAATGCAAATCAAAACCACATTGAGATACCATCTAACCCCAGTTAGGATGGCTAACATCCAAAAGACTATGAACGATAAATGCTGGCTAGGCTGCGGAGAAAAAGGAACTCTCATACATTGTTGGTGGGACTGCAAAATGGTGTAGCCTCTAAGGAAAATGGTATGGAGGTTCCTCAAACAATTGCAGATAGATCTACCATACGACCCAGCTATCCCACTTTTGGGAATATACCCAGAGGAATGGAAATCATCAAGTCGAAGGTATACCTGTTCCCCAATGTTTATCGCAGCACTCTTTACAATAGCCAAGAGTTGGAACCAGCCCAAATGCCCATCATCAGATGAGTGGATACGGAAAATGTGGTACATCTACACAATGGAATACTACTCAGGTATAAAAACGAATGAAATACTGCCATTTGTAACAACATGGATGGACCTTGAGAGAATTATATTAAGTGAAACAAGTCAGGCACAGAAAGAGAAATACCACATGTTCTCACTTATTGGTGGGAGCTAAAAATTAATATATAAATTCACACACACACACACACACACAAAAAAAAAAAAACCGGGGGGGGGGAAGAAGATATAACAACCACAATTATTTGAAGTTGATACGACAAGCAAACAGAAAGGACATTGTTGGGGGGGAGGGGGGGAGGGAGAAGGGAGGGAGGTTTTGGTGATGGGGAGCAATAATCAGCCATAATGTATATCGACAAAATAAAATTAAAAAAAAAATAAAAAAATAATAATTAAAAAAGAAATTAGATGAAAGGTGAAGAAAGAAACTGATGTAGATAAAAACAAATAAAAAGAAACAGATGTGCTAGAATCACATTACTGAAAGTGTGGGTCACGGGCCAGCAACACTGGTACCACTGGGAACTTGTTACAAATGCAGAATCTCAGGCCCCAACTCAGACCTACTGAATCAGAATCAGCATTTTAACAAGATCTCCAGGTGATGTGTATAGAGATCAAAGTTTGAGATGAACTGACTTAGACACCAGAATAACCAGATAAACGATTGAAGAAAGCCTAATGTTGGTTCTTAAAAAAAACCTAAAATCCCCAAAATGGTTAGTTTTGTTAATCAAAAGAGGAGAAAATACAAATTCACAACTAGAAAATGATATGGGGGTAAGGCTGTAAAAATAGAGGAAATTAAAAGATTATAAGGACTGCATTGTTTATTTTGATGAAAATATACAAAACCTAGAAAAAATGAAAAATTTTCAAGGGAAATGTAATCTATCAAAAGAGACCCAGAATATAGAGGAAACCTAAGTGGACCAACTTTTACAGACAAAGGATAGAAAGTTGTTAAAGAAACAGCTTCTCCTCTTTAACAAACAAATAAGAAAAACAACGGGCTCAGATGGATTTACAGGAGACTTCTATTAAATCTTTAAAGAACAGATAATAGTACAGTGATTTTAATACTTTCTGAGCCAAACCAATACTTTCTGAACCAAGATAAGGGAAATATTCAAGGGTTTTTTTTTTTGTTTTTTTAAAATGTAATCAGCATACCAAACCTCAAAAAAGAATAAAATGAGAACACTATAGACATCTTCTCTCCTGAATAGGAATGCAAAAATCCTAAACAAGTTATTAGCAAATAATTTAGAATATCTTTTCATAATCCAATATACACATATGGAGAAAGCTACATTAAATATAAATGTAAAGCTTCAAAAATTATTATAAAGCACATGCCTGTACAAATACTACGCAGGTCAAGAATTCAAACATATCAACACCCAGGAAGTCCATCATAACTCTGCCCAGTCGACCCTCTCTGTCATGAAAGGTAACTTCTATTCTGACTTTTATGATAAGTGTTTCCTTAAAATATGCATCCATAAAAGCTACGGTTTGATTTTTCCTTTTTTTGAACTTTATATAAATGAAATCACGCAGTTTGTATTCCGTTGTGTCTGTTGTTTATTCAGGGGGTTGGGTGGGGTGGAGGACGCAAAGTTATGTTTATCCATCTTGGGGCATATGTTTGTAATCTGTTAATGTTCATTCATGTATAATACCAGGGGTCTTCAAAAAGTTAATGAAAGAATTCATATTATCTTTTAACTCAATCTTTCCATGAACTTTGTGAAATAATCTTGTGTTTCACATATGAAGTACCCCAATTTATCTATTCTCCTGTTGATGAGCTTATGAATTATTTCCAGTTTCTGAATGTTATAAATAATGTTGCACTGAACATTCTTGCCCTGCAGAATTAAAAATATCATTATGACCAAATGCAATTTATTCCAGGTAGGCAAAGATGATTCAATATTTGGAAATATACATATATAATTTGTAATTTTAATGGACCAAAAGAGAAAATAAAATGGCAATCTCCATGTATACAGAAAAACATTTGAAAGATCCAAATCCATTCTTGATAAACACTCAATAAAACAGTAATCAATGGATAGTTTCTTACCATGAGATAATGTATACACTTCTGTCCCAAAGACAGTGTCTTTCTTAATGGAGAAACACTAGAAGTACCCTCACAAGAAAAGGACATCAAGTATTAACCTTATTACTCAACAATCTCATGAAATTATGATGAGAAAAAAATTAGAGATATAAAAGTTGGAAAGGAGAAGGAATGATAAGATTTTGTATCTAAAAACCTGGCCAAGCAATAAAGAAATGCAGTAATGTATCAGGTTATAAACTAACACACAGAAGTCAATAACCTTTATAGCAGACCCCATTTACAACAGCAACACAAATAATAAGATAACTATAAATAAATTTCTCAAGAAAGTTTATGAGCTTGTATTAGGGGGGAAAAGCCTAAAGGATAGAAAAGAAGACTTCAACAAATGAAAAGGCATACTACATTTTTTGAAAGGAAGATTCAAAATCACAAAGATGTCAATCTGTGTTGATTTCTAACTTTAATTTTTATCTAATAAAAATACCAACATGCTATTTACCTGTAATCAGATCAGATGATTTTTTCATTTTTATAAATTAGAATAGTTAAGAAAACAAATAAGAAAGGGAGAACTAGTTTTATCAGAAATTAAAATATTCCATAAAGCTTCAGTATTTAAAGCAGTCCAGTTCTGCTGCATAAGACAAATAAGTCAACCCAATTAGAATATAAAGCTTAGAAAGAGATCTAAACACACATAGAACTTTGGTAAAATGTTAGCATATTAAATTAGAGAGAGAAAGATGATTTTGACTGTACTCAGTGAATAATATTTGGACAACTGTATACTCTTTTGTTGCACACACTCAAGAAAAATTTCAAGAGAATTAAAGATATAAATACAAGAAATGAAATCATAAATGCACAATTTTAGAGGTAAAAATTGGAAGATTTTTTTTTATAACTTTGGAGTGGGGGAGGACTTTCCAAATATGACACAAAGATCTAGGAGCCATAAAAGAAAGTGTGGAAGTTAATTTTATGCATCAAATTGGCTGGGACATGGTGTCCAGATATTTGGTCTGGATGTGAGGGTGTTTTTGGGTGATACTATTTTTTAAGTCAGTCAATTTTGAGTAAAGCAGATTGCCGTCCATAAGGTAGGTGGGCCTCATCCAATTAGTGAAGACCTGAATAGAAGAAAAAGACTGACATCCCCTGAGCAAGAGAGAATTCTGCAAGTAGATAGTCTTTGGACTTGAACTGCAACAGTGGCTCTTCTGTGGGTCTCTAGTCTGGTAGTGCACCCTACAGATTTTGGACTTTGCAGCCTCCATAATTGTGTGAGTCAACTCCTTTAAAACACATCTCTCTGTATAATTACATACGTCCTATTGGTTCTGTTTCTCTGGAGAACCTTGACTAATACAGAAAGGTTGAAAAATTCTACCATATACAAAGAAAAATTGTCTACATGCCAAAAAACCCCTCCAGAAACAAGCCAACAAAACAAAACAAAAACTCCCTACCCATCAGCAGAGTCAAATACATTTCGCAAACATTTGTTCAGACAAATGATTAGTATCCTTGTTAGAGAGTGAGCTCCTACTAGTCAATAAATACCAAAAGACCAATGGAAAAATGGGCTAAGGAAATGAACAGTTTCACATGGCTCTTAAACTTATGAAAACATGCTCACTCTCAGAATTAAAAATAACAAATAAAGCCACATAGAATTGTTCATAGTTACATAGTGACAAACTTCTAAAAGTATTAGCAATTGTGGGTGAGGACAGGTGGAAAGAGGCAGTCTCAATTATTGATGATGGTAATGTAAAATGGTACCACTTACATGAAGGGCAACTGGCACAATGTGCCAAGATAACAGATGCATGTATTTGTAGACCCAGCATTCCATTTCCAGAAATTTATGCTACAGATAACATATTCTCATGTGCAAAATGACATATGTACTATGTAGGTTTATAAAAGCAATGGATCTGGAGCAACCCAAAATTTCATGAATGAGGGACTAGTTGAGTTAAGCATGGTTTATACCTATGAGAGAAATCTACCCATTATTAAAAAAACGAATTTTTAAATGTAAATACATGAAAAGATTTTAAAAGTTTTAAAAAAGCAAGGTGCAGAATCACACGTAAAGTATGCATCACTTATATTTTTGCATTTTTATATTGACTTATACATGCACAAAATATTTCTGGAAGGATAAGGACAAAAACTTAAAATAGACACACGTTGAGAGGAATGGAAAAGGGATGGATGAAGGTGAAGTAGAAAGAAGACTTTTCATTGCGTTTTATGCTTTCTGACATTTGAACAACATGTGAATTTTACTTATGAACATTGGTGAAAACAATAAGGGACCATTTCATAAATAAATAAGTTTCAGGAATGGGAACTAGGTAATTTAGACCAACCCACCCACCAAGAACTATTAAAAAACTTGACAAATTAGAAAAAGTCTATTGAAGATATTGGAGAGCTAACAAAGTATTGAGAAATCACTGAGTGAAGATCCAGAAAAGATCAAGCACGAGAAGGTAGAGTCTGAGTTTTGAGATCACTTTGTCCAGAGGCCTTTGCCAGTTCTGGAGTGGCCACCGAGATGGCAGCTTCCACAATATGTAGCACAAAGGCATAGAAACAAACCCAAAGAAACCTCAGATGCGGAAATTTTCTGATACAAAATTTAAAATAACTGCAGTTACTTTGTGAATGAAAAAAGACAGTGTTGAAAATTTTGGTATAGAACTGGAAACAGAAATAAAGAACCAATGGAGACTATAGAGCTAAAAAGGTACAATAAACAAAATTAGGAAGTCAATAATTAGATTTAACAACAGATGACACAGGTAGAAAAGACAATTAGTGACTTACAATATAAGTCAAGAGAAGGTATCCAGAGTGAAGCACGAAGAGAAAAAAGGATGGAAAATACAGAGACAAGGGTAAGATATGCAGTAGCTACACTGAGAAGGTTTAACATATGTACGAGGGTACTTCAAGAAATTAATGGAAACACAGAATTGAAAGATAATACAAATCTTTCCACAAACATTTTGAAGTACCTTCATACAATTGGAATCCCAGAAGAAATGGAGAGACTAGGGGTAGAAGCCACATTTTAAGAGACAGATAAAGACTGATAATTTTCCCCCAAAAGAAGAAAAAACATCAAGCCACAGACTTAAAAAGTCCTAAAAACTAGAAACAGAATAGTAGTACAACACCACCCACATCTATGCACATCATGTAAAATATTATGGCAAAAAAATTGTGGTTAAAAAAATTAGAAAGCAACCAGAAAA
This sequence comes from Cynocephalus volans, assembly GCF_027409185.1. NCBI lineage: Eukaryota > Metazoa > Chordata > Mammalia > Dermoptera > Cynocephalidae > Cynocephalus > Cynocephalus volans. The sequence continues at coordinate 66,806,885 of NC_084467.1, read as the reverse complement.
ACCACACATTGTTCTTAAAGGAGCAACAATTGGACAGGGCACTTCTCAATAAAAAAAAAAAAAAAAAAAAAAAAGAAAGCCAGAGGACTCAAAGTGGTAAAAGAAAATATCTGTCAATCTAGAATTCTATATCCAGAGAAAATTTCCTGTAGAAATGAAAGTGAAATAATGATACTTCCAGACAATTGAAAATGAAGAGAATTTGTCACTGGCAGAGCAACACTAAAGATATAAAAAGATTCTTCAGGCATAAGGAAATGATCCCAGATGGAAGATTGAAAACGTAGAAAGCAAGGAAGAGCAATACAAAGCAAAAAAATTGTTTGGGTAAATTTAAATGAATATTGACTATATAACACAATAACAGTAATGGTTTTGGGGCTTTAAAATTTGTAAAGCTTTAATACACATGTATATGAAAGCAATTACATGTAGTTCTGGAGTGGGTTAACAGAGTTAATGTATTCTAAGATTCTTATATTGTCCAGAAAGAGGTGAAAGTACCTACCAATGGACATTAAACTTTGATAAGTCAAAGAATGCAAGTTTTAATCTTTTTTACAGTGGTTTTCAAAGTGTGGTCCCTGACCGATGACACCAGCGTCACCTGGGAACTTGAAATTCTCAGATTCTCTCCCAGACTTATGGAATCAAAAGCTCATGGGGTGACATCTGTATTTTAACAAACTCTCCAGGGGGTTCTAATGTGCACTAAACTTTAAGAATCATTGTTTTAGTATAACCACTATAATATTAATGAAAGAATATATAATTTCCAAGTTAATAGAGGGACTAAATGGAATGATAAAAACTATGCAATCAATACACAAGAAGGCAAAACCCCCCCCCCAAAACCAAAAACAAAACCAGAGAGAAAAGAATATAGAATTGGAAAGAACAAAAAGAAAGCATTTTGTAAGATCATAGCATTAAACCCAAAGATATTAGTAATTTTATTAAATGTAAATGCATTAAATGTTCCAATTAAATGACAATAATTGATACATTGGATAAAAAAAAAATAACCCAACTACAAGGCTGGAGACACATCTAAAATATATAGAAACAGAAATTTTATAAATCGAAGAATGGAGAAAAGTCCAGTATGGGACAATAACTGAAAGAAATCTAGTGTAGCTGTAATAATGTCAGACCAAGTAGAAAATAAGATAAGAAGCATTACTAGAGTGTAAAAGGATTAAGCCACTAGGGAAATACAAGTCTGATTTTTTTTTGTACCAGATAACATGCTTTAAAATTTAAAGCAAAATTTGCACAATTACTAAAAGAAATAGATAAATCAACAATCATAGTAGAAGATTTTAATACTACTCTCTTGGTAACTAATAGAAAAATCAGACAAAAATTAGGAAGATCATAGAAGTTTTAAATTAAAATGATCTGATAACTTTTATAACTAATTGACAATAAAAGTCACAACAATAATAATAAATACATTCTATACAAGAACATACAAAAATTTATAAATAACGATCATATGCTGGGTCATAAATGACTGAAATAGTGCAGTACATTTTCTTTGATGAGAACTAAGCCAGAGATCAGTAACAAAAAAAGCTCATCAGAAATACTACACTATCAGAAATTAGGAAATATTCTAAATAACCCCTGGGCTAAAGTAAAAATCATATTGGAAATTAGGAAACATTTTAAACTAAGTGAGAATAAAAACATAACATGCAAGATACAGCTAAATCCATGCCTTGAGGGAAATTTATGGTTTTAAATTGCCCATTTTAATATGTTAGAAGAATAGCAAGTTAAATCCAAAGGAAATAAAAGGAAAGGAAATAATAAAAAGCAGAAATAAATGAAATAATAATCAAATATACGACAGAGATGATCAGCAGTTGGTTCTCTGAAAGGACTAATAAAATTGATAAAGCCTAGAAAGAAAGGAGATATCACTACAAATACTATAAATGATAAAGAATACTTAAGGGTATTATGAACTAATTATGAACAGATTCTTAGAAAAACATGACTTACCAAAACTGACACAAGAAGAAATTAAATATCTGAATCTCCGATTTAAAACTTGCCAATAATGAAACCTCCAGGCCTAGCTGCCTTTTGCAGTGAATTTCACTAAACATTTAAGGAAGAAATTATGCAAACTCTTGCAAAGAGTAGAAAAAGAGAGTCAATCCCCAACTTGCTTTATGAGGTCAGCATAACATTGAAAGTAAAATCCAATAAGGACATTATGAGAAAGAATTATGCAACAATCTCACTTTTGACAGCTGTAAAAATCCTGGATAAAATATTAGCAAACTGAATCTAGCAAACCACACACACACACACACACACACACACACACACACACACACACACACACACACACACACACACACACACACACGCATACACACATACTTCCCCATGATTATATAGAGTTTATTTCAGGAATACAAAGTTTTTTTAATATTTCAAAGATTATTTGATGCAATTTACCTTATTATCATACAAAAGAGAAAAGTTTTATGATATGACCATCCTTATTAGATGTAGAACAGTTATTACATTAATTTCAACATTCATCCATGCCAAAGCATTTAGTAAATTAGATATAGGAGAGAACTTCCTTAATCTGAAAAATGCTATCCACAGATCTAAGCAAAACAAAAAATAACTTTCACTAAATCTCTTACCTACCAATGACTTGCTGAAATCTTTTTTCTGAAATTGAGAATGACACAAGTAATGCTGATACTGCTCTTTAATTCACTATTGTAATGGAGGTTCTAAACAGTGCAGTCAAAAATGAACAAGAGACAAAAGTAGTTTAGGAAAGAAACAAAATTCTGCTTGTTTACAGATGATGTGATTGTTTACACAGCAAATCCAAAAGTATTCAGAGATGTGTTATTATAATGAAAATGAACAAACTCCAGCTATATGCAACACATGACTCTCAAATACAGGGCTGAGTGAAAGTCATACTCAAAGAGTACTTACTGTCTCACTCCATTTACATAATGTTCAAGAAATCGACAAGACTAAATTATACAATATTAGTGACATATACATAGGCAATTACATTATAAAGAAAAGCAAGGAAGCAATTATTATAAAAATTGGAAAAGTCACCTCTGAGGGGGATCTTCTGGGCCCATGGGAGGGAAAATAGTGTGATGTGAGGTTGGAGAGGACCCACGGAGAATTCTGAGTTTTATCCTAAAGGTAGCGGATTCATTAAACAGTTTTGAGCCAGCAAATATTGCTGGTTTGGTATTTTTCAAAAGGACAACTCTGAACAATTGTGGGTGTTTAAGGACAGAATGGGAAGCAGGGAAACCAGCTAGGAGGTTACTGTGAGAAATAGTTCAGATGAGTAATGCTGGGGGCTTGGGTTAGAGGATTGTATTCGTTTTCTGTTGCTGCTGTAACAAATTAACATAAGCATAGGGGCTTAACACAATTTCTTATTTTACAGTTCCACAGGTCACAAGTCCAAAGCAGATCTCACTGGGCTAAAATAAGGGCATTGGCAGGGCTGTGTTCCTTCCTGCAAACTCTAAAAAAAAAAGAATCTATTTCCTTGCCTTATCCAGTTTCTAGAAACTACATATATTCCTTGGCTCGTGGCCCCTTTTACTATCTTCAAAAACACTGCATATCTCCCACTGTTTTTCTGTAGGCACATCTTTCTTGATCTCTGACTTCACCTGGGAAAGGTTCTCTACTTTTTGGGACTTTTTAGGTTGGGTTCACCTGGATAATACAGGATAATCTCCCCATCTCAAGGTCTCTAACCTTAACCATATCTGCAAATTCTCTTTTGGTAAGCAAGATAATTTGGTAAGATAAGGTAAAGTAAGGTAACATATTCACAGGTTCTGGGGATTAGGGCATGGACAACTTTGTGGGCTTTTATTCTGCCTGCCACAGAGGTAGAGGTGGAAATGGAGAGAAAAGGGTATACTCAAAGTATTCACCTGCCTTTGAGGAGCAGTGTGGATGCCTCGGTACCCTCTACATACCTACTAAATTAAGACTTCCAACCTACTCTATACAATGATCACCTAAACAAGGCCACATGTTATTTTAATATCCCATTCTTCAATTCAGGCTTGTTCCGTATTTGTTCCTTAGTCCCCATCTTGCTCAGTCCTACTTATCTCCTCTTCTCAAGGTCAAATATATTCATACTACTCTAGTCTTTGGTCATGCACAACTCTGTGGTGGTTTTGTAGGCAGAATTTATCTGCTGTAACAGTAATAGTCATAAGTGCACAGCAATCCTATTAGCCAGAGCACTCACTGTGTAATCTTAGCCTGTTATCAATAAAGCTTTGGCTGATTATGTTAAATTTGATTTATTTTCTATCTAGAAAAAAAGTGCATGGCTTTTGAGCCTTTAGCCACATTCCTTAATGTGATAAGTAATTAGATAAGTTCTACCTAATGGGCAATCTCTACTACCAGAGTCCTGCCTTGCCCCTGACTTAACTGTCTGTTCCCAGTCATCCTACCAACTCCCTGTTTCTCTGTTTTCACCAGTTCATCCCCAAATGTCCCTAGTAATCCTATGTACAAATTTTCCATAGTGTGGAAGAGATATATCTCAAGAACTATGCTTTGAGAACACAATTCCATTTTCACACCAGTATGAAGTATAACATCAACTCTATAAAAAAGTCAATGTTTAGTTACTTTCTTCAATGCTCTTGGTAAACAGCAAGGAATTATAAATCTCCCTTCACATTTGAAGTCAATAGTCAATAGATTACACTAGTGATTGGAAAACAAGAGCCATATTTCTGTTTCTTTCAGAGGATGAAAAAAGAGGCTGATTAAAATGCAGGATGAATATGTAGTATTTTGGTTAAAAGATCCAAATTAACACCATCTCTTTGTTATACTCTTTTAAAAATGCTTTTCTTAAAATAAATGTGTAAGGGTGTGCATGCAACAGAGAGAGAGAGAGAGAAAATTTATTCACAGATTCAACAATGCTTTCTCCTTAAATAGAAACTTTAATATCCCATGCTTGAGCCTTTAGGTCCTGTAGTTGCTATTGAAAATAAAAATACTTCTCAAATTTGCTTTGAATTTTCTGAACCTCCACTCTAGGCTCTGCGTTGCGTAAAGAGGTCTTTGTTAAAATGAAAGCAGGCAACATTACCACATACAGCCATTGAACCTTAAATCTGTAATTATATCTCCTTCAATTCCTCTTGACTTTCCACCGTTAAGTCTGTGAACTTTCTTGAGAGGCTTGACATTTGATCTGGGGTCATCCAAGCTGCCCTTCCCAGGCTTGTCTCCTCACTGTGTCTTTCAACTTGTGTGGCAGTGGTGTGACTAGAAATAAACACTGCTCTCAGACACAACCAGCAAGTAGCTCTGAATTTTTAATCATGTTTTCTTCAACCTTCTTCCTCAACTTTCCCCCTTAGTTTTTCCACCTGTCTCTCAGCTATGTATATACTCAGTTGTTTCAGTATCTTTGTCAGAGATTACCAAATCATGACTTTTTGAAAAAAAACAGCCAACTGTTTATCTGCCTAAACGATTGTTCAGTGTTTATTTTGGACATTTAGCCCTCGCTAGTTGCTTTACATTAATGAATTGATTTATGCATTCAACAAAAATTTTATTCAGCCCCTCTTGTGGGCCAGTCTTTTTTCTAGGCACATGGGATTTAATGATTGGCAAAACCCAGCTCTGTTACTACATTCATGGAGATTATAGTTTGGTAGGGGAGGGAGGAGAGGAGAGCATTATTAGTGAAAGGATTCTGCAAAAGATGTAAAAGTACAGCCGCAAGACATACCCTGGAAGTACCAGTTGCTATGAGAATGTGGGTGTAACAGCAGCGTTCAAGGAAGACTTCTGTGAAGAAGTGATATTTGACCCAAGATCTGAAAGATATACAGGCCTTAACTAAGGAAAGAGATGGAACAGCTGCACTCAAGGGAGTGGAAACAGCCTGTGCAAACATCCTCTGGTGGCAAGAAGCTCGCAATGTGTGAGAAACTGAATGAGGCCAGTGTGGCTGGTGCACAGAGAGGAGGAGAGCTGGGACAGCAGATGGTGCTGGACAAGTTGGCATTGGCAGGCCATGGAGGATCTTACAGATCCTGTTAAGGATTTTCTTCCTTACCCTAAGACAAGGAAAACCACTGAAGGGCTTTATCCAAGGAGGGTGACTTCATCCGATTTTCCCGTCCCTCTCTCTTTTTCTCTGTTTCTCTTTGCGTTCCAGGAACATGTGCATGCTATGAGTAACAACTATAAATGGGATCACTCACAGAACTTTAGATCAGACCTTTTGAATTTGCAATACAGAGATTTTTAATTGTATTCACCATCTAGCTCCTCTAAAAGTGCTTCATGGGCAATGCGAGGCAGCTATTTGGGTGGCTGTTGTTGGCTACACCAATACAATATATACTTAAAAGGGGGGTGTTGACAGCTTTCCTCTTTTACCACATTTTGAGCAAAATGCAGAGGGCCTGAAGATGTCACAGAGCCAGGCCTCACGAGGCTGCGTCGCATCTGAGTGTGCCCGTACTCATTCCTGCTCAGGTGCCTTGCTTTTCTCATCAGTGCCCAAGGAAAACTCAACTACTTTTGATGTAACCCCTCTTGTGATTCAAGATAGAGGCTTTCCACGGTGACTGAAGAGTCTCTCAGAACCCACTCGGGACAAGGCTGCAGCTGAGGCCCTCAGAGAAAAGGAAGCAGTGGGTGCTCATGAGAAGATGGGAACTTAATAGAGAATGTGGGGCATGAGCAAGCGACGGAGAATGTGACATTCCAAAAGCTGTTCTGAGGAATTTGACGAGCAGCCAGATTTGAAGGACAGTTGGTCCTCAAAAACCTCAGCGGAAATGAGAGCCTCAAGTGCCAAGAGGCTGGCACTCAGCTTTTCTAAGAAATTCGCGATCAAGCCTTCCTCTGCCCCCGCCCATTTTGTGCTTCAGAAAGCCTCAGCCACACTGGACCACATTTGGACAAAGCCCTCGCCTGCCCCTCAGTCCTCTAAGCATCTGTCCATTTCTATGCAAACCAGGCCAGGATTCCTTATGTACTGTTGTGCCCACAGGCAAGAACAGAAGGTCTGGATAAACAAGCCAACAGCAAGGAATAATTCCAGAGGAATTAGAGAGTTACATGTAAAAAGCAAACCACAAAGAAGAAGAGATAAACAGATAGATGGCAATGATACTACTAGTTAGATTTTAAAAGGCGAAATAATTGTATTTACATGAAAACATTAAAAAGTAGTAAAAATATATGTAGGCTTTGAGTTTCTGTACATTAACTAACCAAACAGAGGTCTCTGCACATGTGCCCTCTGAAACCTTCAGAGATGATCAAAGAGACCGATTAAAACCATCTCTACCCCCTGTCTACAGCATAACTAGGAGACAGAATGCTACAAATCTCTACTTACACTAAGTAGGGAAATAAAAATCTGAAACCTGCAGTGTCAGTGCTGAAGCCTTTGGTGGAGCTGAGAGTCAGCTGGGGGAAAGTCCAGGAAAGAGGAGAAGGCAGCAGGCCTAGCAGTGGCAGAGCACAGATAAAATCCTGAGCGAGAGGTTGTGTAGGGAGCATGGCCCCGTCCACACCTGGATTTCAGACTTCTGGCCTCCAGAGCCGTGAGAGAATAAATTTCTATTGTTTTAAGTCACCGAGCAGTTTGTGGTTATTTGTTACAGCAGCCCTAGGAAACTGATATAGTTGGTAAAGGTGAAAAGTGCAGTGAAAATATGTCAGTTTTTCTGTGGGTTTGAGTTATTTCAAAATCACAAGTTGAATACAATGAAAATAAATAAACTTTAAAAAAGTATATGCATAAAAAAGAAATTCAAGCAAATGCACCAATCAACAGAAGTTATCTCCCTGATGTATTAAAGGAGTCTCTGGCCCCCCAGTGCCCTCAGAAAACCTCCCCAACCCCATGTTAAAAAGCACACTTAATCACCTCCCTCCTCCTCCTGAAATCTATGCTCAGGATTTTCTGTGACTTTGGTTCCTGTGTAAAACTACCAGATGTTCAGAAGTGGGGAGATGGTTGGGAGTTATATTGCCTTGTGATGGAAATGCAGCTGGTCTTCAGTAGAAGTGTGTGGAGGGAAGGTTCTGGAAAGAGATAAAAGGACAAAACAGATCCTCTGTTCACAAGAGTGATAGGCAACATCACATAACAAGTCGAAGTATGAACAAAGTTAGTATTGGACTTGGACAGAGACAAAGAAATAAAGAAGGGTTGGCTTCAAGCAGGAGGGAAACTGCCAGGGAGAGAGGCTGGAAATGGTTACATAGTCCTCTAAAGTGTAATAAAGTCTGTTGTCCTGTGGACTCTGGAACCAGTCTTCCTGGGTCTGAATTTCAGGTTCTGCCTCTTAGTGCCTTTGTGACTTTAGAAAAATGGAGGTGATAATAGTACCGCAATAGGTTGTTGTAAGAAATATATTTGCAATGTATTTAGAATAGTTCCTGCAACACAACATTATACAGGGATCATCTATGTTTTTTTCTGCATCTTTGGCCTAAGATAGATATTTGGCTTCCCTCATTAGTCTCAAACTGCTCTGGAGACAGAAGCGGTGACTTAGAGTTTAACCCTGAAATTTTGGAACCATCACACCCAGTTTCAAGGTATGGGAGAAGAAGACTGCTGACTGTAGCACCACATACAATTTTTATTTTCTCCTTTGCAGTTTTTGATATTTTCTAAATTTCCTACAATAGGCAGTAATAGTTTGATAATCAGAAAAAAATATAAAGGAAAACAAAGTAATTAATCATATCCCTCTAACTTCTCATCTTCCTACTGAAAAATGGAGGTGGTAGAGATAGTGGTGGGAGGAAAGATTATTCCTTTTGTTTTAAACAATAAGAACATCAGCCAAGAAGCAGAAGCATCAGATTCCTGCACAGCCCCTGACCTTGCCTCCACCTGCCCAAGGAGCCGACACTGCAGCTGGTCGCTCAGTAAGTCAGAGGAGACTCAATGCAAAACCAACAAAAAATTAAACTGAAAAAGATCCAGACTGAGTTCAGTGAATTATTCTGATGAAAATACACAAAGTCAAGCAGGAAAGCAAAAGGACATCAACAAGTTTGGATGTTTATTTAATGTGGATTTATGGACTTCATTACAAAGAAACATTGATTAGCAATAACTTACTTCCAAACAAAACTCGATGAATAGTTGAAAATAAAATTGGTAAACACTTCAGCAGCGATTTCATAGTCCTAGGTTTCATGATTTAGCTCCCTAAGTCCTTTATCATAATTTAGTCCATTTTTAAAAAGGCACAATGAGTAGGGAATATGGTAGAAAATGTAATTAAAAATATAAATATATATATCATCTGACACAATGACTACCATATTGATTGCTGAATTTACCTGCATCTTTCCGTAAGCAAATTAAATGAATCCCTGCTTGACACATATGATGGTCACAAATTCTTAGAGGGGGACCTTAAAGTACATCCAATTCAGCTTTATATGCAAAGTGAGCATTACACTATGCAATATAAATGACAGGTAGCCAGGCCTCAGAAAGGCCTCCAAAATCTCTCCCTGTGCCACACTGATCTTGAGCTAATCTGTAATAATAAAAATAGCTTCCACTTAGCAACCTCTGTGTGCTAGGAACAGTGCTGAGGTTCTTGTTTGTCTGTTTGAATCACAGCACCTGCATTTTTCCCTTTATGCTACTTGTCACAATTGTAATACCGTTTTACTAATAAGCTTATTAGTTCACTGTCCACTTCTTCACTGAACCATAAGTTCTTAGAGGACAAAAATCATGACGACTTTGCTCACTGTTGTATCCCTAGTCCCTTCTACATGGTTTGGAGCTCATCGAGTATTTGCTAAATTAGTGAACACAGCTTTTAATTCTTGTTCTCCCCATTTTAACACTCAGGGAAACTAAAGGTGGATGGGGCATTTCCCCAAAGCTGGTAAATGTCAGAGCCAAGATCCAGACTCAGCTCCTGTTGACCACAGAGGTGGTGACCATTCTGTTTAGGTTCCTGGCAAGCAATTAGTTTGAAGGAAATGTATGAATTAAGCAATTTCAAACTAATAGCATGGAATACTACAAAATCAGTAATATGGTCTTCCATTACTTGAAAACTATTATTTGATTCAGTAAAGAAGTTACTCATATTATTGAGGAGTGAATGAAGTTCCAACACAGGTATTTTTTGTTTCCCTTTCTTCTTACTCACTAATGTAACCAAAAATATCAACCATATTCATGTTGAAACTATGAATATTCATTCATATTCATTCATCAGTTGCACCCATAGGTTGCTACAGATACAAGAATTTGGCAAAAGTCAATAAAAACATTCACTGAGAACCACTTAGCTAACTGGGATTTACAACAGAGAGCATTATACATTTTGTTATGTGTAAACTGTGTGCTACCTTTTTATCAGTAAAATTCATTATAGACTTATCCATGTATGAGTATATGTGCATATTTTATCCAACCTTCTCTTTTTGTTCTTATTTCAGTAGAGACAATCACAGCTTGGCTCCTCTTTAAAGTGGTGATGTAGGTTCATGTGCTGCATCTGGCTTTTACTTTTGCAGATGCCACGTTTCAGCGAGACTGATTTGACCCATGGCATGTTCAGATTTGTGTATTCAGAATCAACAGCTTATGACAACTGTAAACCCTGTTGACTTTACAGGAAAATGCTCTAGTTTCCTGCATAAAGAATCTCTGTGAGCTGGGTTAGTTCCAATTTACTTGTTTTGAGACCAAGTTTACAAGTTTTCCAATGGTTTTTTCTATTTCTTTTGGTGTAACAAAATCAAAAAGCAAGATTTCTTTAGATCAGGTGGTTCATGAGATTAGTCGCATTTGGTCTTTACCTACTACTAAATGTTTTACACTCACTATCCCTCTCTTGTGTTCATGTACTGGTCAAAGATCTAAGTTCTCAATTGATTTGCTGCTTGGTTCCAATGAAGGGTTAGCGATTTTTTGGGCTCCTGGGCTTTTCACCCCCAGTTCCAGTGCCCAGAACCTACCCTTCTCTTGAGATTCAGTTCTACCTTTTCCCTTATCTTTCCTCCCCTAACCCATTCAATGTGGAAAAAAAGTACATCCCTTTCTCTGAATTCCTTGAGAATCTAGCCAGATCTCTCTCCTGACATCAGTCCTATTTCTCCCTTATAAAACTGTTACATATATCTGTGGCTTATGTTACGCATTACTTTCATCTCCTTGAGGGCAGAGCTCTCAATTCTCAATTTATCTCTAAGTTCTACTGCAGTGACTAGTTTAGCACCTGTACACACTTGCATATAGTAAAGACTTAAAAAAAAATTGGTTCAATGGATTGTGTGGGCTATATGTCACCAAATGAATAAGTTAGTTCATCTCTCTAAGCCTCAGTTTTCTTACCTGTAAGTTGGAAATAATAACAAGAGGTTATAGATAGGTTATATGTAATATAATATATATGATATACATATAATATAAATATATGGTATATGTAATTACCATTATTGACACTATCATTATCATATTACTATTCTTGATACCAGATTCAGGTTTCAGTGAGTGTGTCTATGAACATTCTAGTGCAGTATAGTGTCAGAGCACTGGCCTGAGAGTCAGCAGTCAGGAGAAGCAAGTTCTCATCTCAGCTCTGCCCACTGTGCATGACTTTGGATTAGTAAACCTCTCTGGGCTTCAGTTCCTTCATCTGCAAAATGTGTGTGAAAGTGGGGAGAAGGCTGAGCCTCTGAAACTCTAAAGGTCTGCAATTCCACAATGCTGTGTGACAAGTCCCAGTGATAGGCTGTACTCTACCTTCTGTAATGCCTCTCTCTAAACCCATGCACTTTCCCTCAGCAATGGGCTAAGTACCCACTGGCAAAGCTATCTCAGTGATATATTAGTGGGTGCAGAGATAACCTGCCATTCCACTTGGGTGACTGTACTGACCGGAGAAGGATTATTGCCTTCTTCAGTTTGTGACCATAGTGAGCATTTGGAAGTTACAGAAAAAAAAAAAAAAAATCAGTGCCAACGAGCTCCAGAGATGATGTGTCTGATGGTTTTGCTCCTGGCCAGACACTGTGGGAGAGATGCCTCTCGAGTTGATCAACCTGGTGACTCTGCTCCAATTCATCCTCCCTGCACACCCTGTGTGACACAGGACTGATGACCTCAATTACAGAGGCAGGAGCATAGATGCCCAGAATAACAGGGTGTCACAGTTGGAAGAGTCCCTGTCTCGTTCAAACATTTGATTTTACACATGAGGAAACCAGAGCTCAGAGAGGCCAAAGGTCTCCGCCAAGGTCGCAGAATTAGTTAGAGGAAGAGCTGGGTCTGGAAAGTGCCCCTCCTGGAGGTCCGCTCACAGCTTCTGTGAGCCCCAAACAGGCACGACTGGCAAATTTCAGAACATCATCCTTTTCCCCATCCCCATTTCTCAAATAAGGTCTAATAAAGACTGTTGGAGAGAGTTAAAGTTGGTCTTGGGAAAAAAACAGTTTCCAATTCTTAACTCCCAGGAGAATAGCAATGTTTTTGTCTTTAATGCATGTGCTTCCCCATCCTGGATGTGATTGTTCTGGAGCGATAAGCAACTGGTGCCTCAGAAGCCCTTTTCTTTTTATGGTTGATCACACACCCAGCCAGCACCCCTCAGAGCCTGGGTGAACATGAAACAGTGATTATATTTCCTATAAAGTATCTGCTGGGCCTCAGATGTCATCTGCTAGACCATGTGCTCCTTGAGAGGAGCACAGCCTCAGGATCGAATTGGCACAGGCCTGGCAATCGGAAGACATTCAAAATGTTGGTTAGATGAGTCCAGAAAGTGTCACTCATGCTGGAGACTGCAATGTAACCGAATATTCAGAAGAATATGAAATTGCTCCGTGATACTTACTCTTTAAGAAATGAGGATAAGGTTGGTAACGTGTGGGCCAGGAAGAAGCTTAAGATTTTTGACATGCTTTTGGAAAAATCTGACACGTACATTACGGTGGGAGTAGTGACATGGGAGGAAGGAGAGTGGAGTGAGAAGTGTATTCTTACTTATGTTCTTACTTATTTCAGTGGTGTAAGCATATATTCTTATTTCTTATATTCTCTATATACTCTTTAAGAAAATGATGTGCAGGATAACACCGAAATATTCTGGAATTCTGTTTTGGGGGTTTGATATGAGAGCTAGTCCTCTCATTTAATCTTCCTCTCTCTTTCTCTCTCACTGGAAGTTTCCATTTTTGGAGGGACATTGGTTCTGGGGAATCAATGAGGAGAGAAAACAGGGAGCTGGCTGCTAAGGCCAGATGAACTTAAGGGAGACAGAAAATCCCCTGTAGCAGAGACAGTGTTAAATTCCATTTCATGTCTTCTTGCTGGCCACACACTTCTCAACCTCCCTTGCTTTAGGTTGGGATCATGTGGGTGAGCTCTGATCAATGAAATGTGGGAGAAGTGTCACAAGGCATTTTTAAACCTGGCCCTTACAGACACACCTGGTGTAAACTTTTAGCTCTCTTTCCTCGACACAGCAACCTTGCAGACCACAAGATGAAAGACCATCTGATTCACACTGGACTTTGAGCGAGTGCAACATAAACTCTTAGTGTGTTAAACAACTCACTCTTTGGGGTTTGTTACTGGAGCACAGCCTGACTATCTTGACTTTTCTTCTGATCCATCAAGCCCACCTCACCGGTGGAAGAAAATGAGGCAAGAATGCAGGACAGGAGACTTCTGCAGGATTACAAACTTTGCAGTTGTCTGATGATCCTCTGGCTATCTTGTTCAGGAATATGAATGTGTCAGCACAGGAGAGAGAGATTTGAGGGGAAGTTATACACTTGCCCAATTTTCTCTTCTGCTTTTACACTTTCCCAAAGTCCTAGTTTCCCCTAATTACTCCCCTTTTTGTTTTAATGTGTACTAGAAAAAACTTTTCAGATGAAAGATAAGACTTTTAAGGTGAATTAAATATTTCAGATGGTTTTAGACTATAAACTTTAAATACTTTTGTAATTTTTTAATAATCATGATATAATTTAAACCTGAATAATCCATCATTTCAAGTTACTTGTATAGTTGAAAGAGCTTAACTTCTACTTACTTCCTGCTATGTGATAAAGAAACTAAAAAAAAAAGAAAAAGCTACAAGATATAGCTTTTAGGCCAGCATTCTTTATGTTGTCATTAACCTAGATGTATCACATATATTCACCCTGTACTTTGGTTCATGTTTAATGAAAAAAAGCAAATGCATAAATTTTAAATGGGGTTCCATTTTTGTTTTCAAAGTTAATCTGCTGCTGATAAATAAATTACTGTTAGGAGTTTGAATTGTTGGCCACGCAGATTTGAACAATGGATGACAATGAGTCAAGAAAAATGTGTTTGAGTTTAGATAAGTATGTTTCATAAGCTTAGTATTTCATGAGAGAAATTGGATTCAGCTAATACTTTGACACACTAAATTAAATAATTCATATCTACTCAATTTTATAATCTGGCAAGATGTCAATTTATCCATTCAGGGATAGGCACACCCATTTGAAAATAGGTAAGTTACATACCCCCAAATGTGTGGGCGCTTATTCTTGTATACACAGAATGTACCAGTAAATTTAGATACAAAAGCACAAATCCAAAATTATTTAAATTTTTAGGTGAATTCATTTAAAGTGTTAAAACTAAACAATCACAACTTGAACTTTTTGTCATCTGCAAACCACTCTGGTCCATGCTAGTGAAAAAGCTCACAAGGCAATTTGGATTGGAGGCATTTTTCTTCTTTAACTCTTCCAAATACAGCTTTGTATTAGCATGTTCAATAAAGCAAGTAACACTTCCACTGGATTACTTGGAACCATTCTTGACCCGCATTTCATTCTAGTTGGAGGTAATTACTGGCTGCTAATTTAATGGCTAAAGCAGCCTTAAATTCTACTGAATTATTTTGTAGTTTGGGAATCAGACCTCCTCAATTCTTCTTGTAAAACAGCACTATAACTCTATTCTCTACTTTGTCAAATATAAAAGTCAACCAGATTTTTTTTTTTGTCGTTTTTTCGTGACCGGCACTCAGCCAGTGAGTGCACCGGTCATTCCTATATAGGATCCGAACCCGCGGCGGGAGCGTCGCCACGCTCCCAGCGCAGCACTCTACCGAGTGCGCCACGGGCTCGGCCCAACCAGATTTTTTTTTGTGAGTAAAAACTTTTTACTTAAAATAACATATTGGTCCTGGAGCTGGTGAAGGAAATGGTGAGTTGCCTTGGGAATGAAGTCAGGAATGAAAAACTCACTAATAGTGGAGGCGAAGTGTATACTTTCAGTGTCTAATATACATCAGAAAGGTGGAATGCAGCTTTTACTCTCTTTTTTCATACCAGTGTTCTTTTTTTTTTCAATGCCAGCTTTTGTTGAGGCAATCTAAGCAGCAACTTTAAAATTTAGCCACAATCACTGAATAATTTTGTTGTTTTATCTGCGTCTGGATGGAAATTCAGAATATTAACTCATTTAAATTCAAATCAATCATTTCTGTATACTAAGGAACTCATCTCTGGATTAATGGTATTTACAGTAAAATGGAGCAAGGTTGCTCTTAGCCTCATTCCTGGAATCAATAAAAAAACAACAGTAAAAGGCTATTTTTTCTGTGAATACCTAAATGACTTCACAACCATTATTCCACTCAGGGGAAAAATTATTCTTATATCACAGCAAGGGGGAGAGAATGCGTGGCTCCTGTTAAGACTAATGGAGGCTGGGATACAAAGTTCAGTTGTCAGGAAGAAAGTTATTTGCCACAAGCCAGGAGAACTGCAGGTAAATTTACTAATTAGTTCTTCCTCAACCAAGGAGCTTATTGTTTTTCTCTCCTTCACGAGAAAGTAAAGCACAGGATCATCATATATTTCTGACAAGAGTAAATTAAATATCCTCCATAAATGAAAAAGATGGCAAATGTAATAATATGAGCTTAAATATATGGGATTGTGCATTAGTTGTTTTTTCACAATGTAGAAAATTAAAGTCTACAAAACATAGAAATATCACACTTGAAAAACAGGGAATAGAGGGGAATGATTTATGACTTTGGTTCATCCCCAAAGGCAGGCCCCGGACATGTTTTCTACTACTTTCCTACTATTTTCCATTTTCAAAAATTATGCTTCTGGTCTAATCAAAACACTATTTTGACACAGCCTTTTTAATCTTCCTTTTTTTCCTTCCAGAAACACCACCTCAGGCATCACAAATCCATTTTATTGGCAACCCTAATATTGTACTTAAAGAATAACTTAGCCTTAATGCTGGCCCTTGGACACCTTGTATCAGGTTTAGATGAATCCTAGAATCTTAGAGCGTCAGACCAGGCTCAGGTCAGTACGGAGGGCTTTCCAGACCCTCACTACGTATGGCTCATCCAAAAGCCATGTTACCCCATGATCCTGGCATTGCCCTCGCAGTCTGCTGGGCCGGGACAGAATCCAGACTCAGCCCCGAGTTCCCAGGAGAATCACTGACTGGGGCCGGGCCCAAGCTACCCAATGTCCCCAGGCAGCAGTGGGTCCCCACATCTTGAGCTTCCAGGCCTCTTACCTTTCAAAAGATGGTTGGACTTTTGCTTAAATTGGTTTTACTTAATTTGCTAAGCTTCAAATGTGATGAAAATGCATTTTTTTCTCGGGCGAATTCTGGGCAGGAAAGCTGTACCTACGTATTGAAACCAAACGCTGGGAAGAAAAACTGGCAGAAGTAAGCAGAGGGCAGTTTCCAGGAAGAATAATGCCACTGGGCTGGATGCTGAAATTGCAGACTCTAGTGCATGTTAACCTTAAAGCTGGCCCTTTACAGACAAAGTGCTAGCTTGTTTTAAATAATGAATTCTTTTGGAGGAATAATTATTTAGATTGCAAGTCATTCATTCACTGATCAATGAACATATATTGAGTACAGACTGCACGCTAGACTCTGTTCAAGGCACTGGGGATACCACAATGAACAAATAGACAGAAATCCCTGCCCTCATGTGACTTACACTCTTGGGGGACACAGAATAAAAATCAGGGGATAAGAAAAGGGGATAGAGAGGGGGCAATTCAATTTATTCTAAATTCATTTCTATACTCATCCCCCTCGGGCCTGTGATTAAACAAAAATCCTTTACCAAACAAAATTCTCTCCTTTTAAATGCCGTACCGTATACTAAACATCATATTTCTTAGCTCCAGATCATCTTGACCTACAACCTAATAGCTGTGGAAGTGATATAATAGCCATCTATTTCTCTCTTTTAAAAAATGAAAGCAATTCCAAAGGAATTTCTGCCAGTTTTTCAGGCAGAATCACGGCATGTTTTCCTCTAGACTTCTGGAACGTATATCAGAGGAAGCACTTCTGGGTCCTGCCAGGATGAAAACTATTGCACTGGGCAGCCTTAGGGTAAGAAAGCAACACCAGGGACACACAGTCCTCCCCTCTTTTGATCTGCCTACATTTGGGCCCTTATGCTTATCAGCACATGACCACTAAATAATTTACCTGCTGTGTACCCACAACTGTCCTGCATCCTATGTGTGCAAACCCACACTCTGACTTTTGTTAAAGAATACAATATTCAGGTATTTTGCTGTACTCCAAAGAAATCCCACAGCATCTGAGACGTGTACTAACTGAATCTTGGTTACTAACATGCCTTCATCTTTTATAAGTACAGTAGTTTCCATGAGTTAGATGTATTATCTTGTCACAATATGAATTAAAAGAGTGAATTATATATTGAGACATCAGGAAAAATAGATTTGGGTTAATCTCTCATGTTACTTATACCTCTGATCATTAATACAGGGAACTATATGGCCTCCTCCTCAAACTGTTACAAAGGGTAGTTGTGCTGGGGGAGCCTGGGTTGCCTTTGGAAATGCTTCAGGATTGCATGCCTCAGGGCAGAAGTTGGTGCAGCTGGGTCTCATCCTTCAGGGCATGGAAGGCTGGTTTGGAGAAAGGTGATCAGGGACTCTTTAACTCAGTCAAACGTGAGGCTTCAGTGCAATGCCTTGGCACTTTAATTTGTAATTTCCCTCTTTACTACAATTACTTTTTTATATAACCCTGGCCTCTTTGCAGTTTGGCTCCTGGTTAGCTAACCAACCTCCAGTCACAGATAGGTTACCAGTGCACGTTGGTTTGCTTCTGAGATAGCAGTCTAGCATACTGGTTAAAACTGTGGACCTTAGAGCCAAACTATTTGGGTTTAAATTCCACTTCCATCATTTAATTTCCTTGAAAATTGTACAAGTTGCTTAACCTCTCATTATCTCAGTTTCTTCACCTGTAAAGTGGGAATAATAGCGCCTATCTCTGGTTGTTGTGAGGAACAAATAAATTAATACCTATAATATATTTAGAGCAGGGCAGATTAATATCTCAATAAGTGTTAGTTGTGGCTACAGCAAGAAGAGGTTGCTTGTGAAAAACTACTGAAATTTGTTAAAGTCCTCTGTGAGTGAAAATTTCTACTCTTAATGTTGTTATCACTTCAGGAAGAGATATGAGTTGTTCTTTATGGAAGTTATGTGGCTCAAAGTACCCCTTTAGAAGGGTAACTCTTCAGACTGCTAAGTGTCTGTGATAAATCCCATACAAATCAGCTGCTGCGGATTTTCAGCCAAGTTGTCTAGATGTGGGGTTAGCAGAGCTGCTCCAGAAGACTTGGAGTGGAGACTTCTGCCAAACACATCGCCCCCACATTCCCAGAAGCCCCGTGGATGACAGGGCTCTCCTTTGGAGTGTGGGTTACTCTGATTCAGGCTGGGAGAGAGAAGGGTCAAACAGAAAACCAATTAAGTTAGACCCCAAAGAGATCTCAGACAACATCAAGTACAGAGTCTGCCAAGATCCAGAAGATGTGCCTCTGTGCTGAGAGCCCCAGGAGGGCAGTGTCACATCTGTTCTGGGTACCACTGCACATGCTGTGCCTGACACAGTGCCTGGCACACATGGGGCTTAGTAAGTCTCTCCACAGACCCAATGAAGGAATGCACACATGGATGAATGCCCGGAGGCATTTCTCCAGAATGATTTTGGACAGTTATCTGATGGATGCAGCTTGACTAGTTTATCTATTGCAAGTAAACTTCCCAACCCTAAAAGAACACAAATGGTAAAAGAAACACAATGAGAACAAATGGTAAAAGAAAAAAATGAATTCTAACTTAAATAAATAAATATATATAAATAAGAAAAAGGCAAGTTTTGTGTGTTCTACCACGTTCACATATGAGGAGGGAAAAAATGGAAGGCTGTGTGGGAAAACAAGCAATCCTTCCAGACGTGAAGCACTGTGCGGGAGACTATGTAGATACTTCCTCCAGAGGCCCGGTGTCAGGCCTCTCTGTACTTCCACCTCGCTCACTCCTTCCACCCCGTAAGGCCCACCTATCTCCTCCGCCATGTAAACAATGTGCTTCAGACTGACTCTGACAGACATCGTCTAACCCTCTCTTTCAAAAGAGAGCCATCTTGCAGTTGGCAAGTGTATTAGTTTCCTGAGGCTGCTGTACCAAATGACCACAAACGTGGTGACTTAAAACAAGAGAAATTTATTCTCTCACAGTTCTGGAGGCCAGCAGTCAGAAATCAGGTTGCGGCAGGGCCACGCTCCTTCCAAAGGCTCTAGGAAGAACCCGTCCTTGCCTCTTCCAGCTGCCGGTCGCTCCAGGCATTCCTGGCTGGGGACCGCTCCACTCCCATCTCTGCTGCCATCTTCACGAGGTCTCCTCCTGTTCTGTCCGTGTCTTCTCTTCTGTCTCTGAGAAGGACACTTGTCACTGGATTTCAGTTCCGTCCAGGTAAGCCAGGATGATCTCATTTCAAGATCCTTAACTTTATTATATTTGCAATGACCCTTTTTCCAAGTAGGGTCACATTCACAGGTTCTGAGGATTAGGAGGTGGAATATCTTGTTGGGAGCCACTATTCAACTCTCTAGAGCAAGTGAGAACTGCAACCAGCTCTCTTAATTCCAATTTGTGAGGTTCAAGCAGAACTCTGTGCACCACCTCACACAAAAATAGTCAATGACGGAGTGCCTACCATGTTGACTAATGTGAACTCCTTGGCATGGGAAAGTAAGATAAATCCAGGTCATTTTTTGGAAAATGCTCCCTACTAACTTTCCAGAATGCTGCCTATTGTATGTTGAGTGTGAACAGCTGAGCACACCATGGGATGTTTAAGTACAAGGGTAGTATTCAAGAAGCCTGTGTGAACAAGCAATTTCAACGTGTCTGACCCATACCCAAGCTCACAGTGTTGTCAGTCCTGATCTGGTCACTCTGGCCACATCTTCTATATCTTGTCTCCAACTGCTACTTAACTAGGACAGGGCCCAGTAATGATAATTTTAATACCCCAATTTGAATACAAATTTTGTGAGGCTCCAAACAAAAGTTTCTAGTGAAGCTACAGATATATGACTGAGCCACTGCAATCCGATGGAACCAGCTATGATTATCAGTCCTGTGATTTTTGAGTTTGGGTTTTATTTTTATTAGGAAGCCAGAAAGACAGGTGACAGAAAGGTGGGGAGACAGAGAAGGCAAAATTGGTGTATTCCAAAGCTTGTGACTAAGCTTGATGTGCAAGAGAAGGGTGTTTGCAGTTGGCCACTGTGGTGTGGATGTCACTTATCACTGTCATCACACCTGAGGTGAGGCAGAAGAGGGGCAATGTGGGGTACAGCAGACCCTTCCTAGCTGGGGCAAAAAACCCCCAGATTTTAGTCCCAAGTTTACCACTCATGATGTGACCCAGCAAGTTGCTTCACTTCTCTGGTGCTCAAGAGTCATCCTCCTGAGGGAGCCCCACTACATCATTTCTAAGCCCCCTTCCACTGAATACATGATTTAAACATAGAAACACACACTAACGTGGGTGTGGGTGTGTATGTGTTTAACGGCTCACATTGATTAATTATTTGGTATGTACAAGTACCACACAAGTGCCCCATATGTCAGTTTTACTTACTAGGCACAATCTCATCATGAGTTTCAGGTTAATGTGAAGCCCTCAGGGACTAATAATGATAATAGCAACACTAACAACAATTAGCACTTATTGAGAAGTTATTTCATACCAGGAATAATATCTGTAGGTCTGACTTGTTACCTGAACTCAGAAAGCTGTCCTCTCGAACATCTGGTCACCCCAGCCACATCTGCTCTTGTCTCCAACTGCTGCTTAAACTAGAGTTGTGCCCAGCATTGAAAATTTCTACTCAATACTAGTAATTAACATGCTAATTTTACTAGGCCTCAGATACAAGTTTTTAGTGAAACCATACATGTATAATCAACAACACAATGAAGCCAGCTATAAGTGCCAGTGTTATGATTTCTGAGTTTTACAAGCATTCTCGTGTAAATAATTAAATAATCAAATCATCATAACTACCCTAGGAAGGAGGTACTATGATTATTCCCTTTTCACTGTTAAGGACATCGAGTCCTGGAGAGGTTAAGGAACTTCCCCAAGTCATTCAGCTAGGGAGTCATTGTGACTCAAATCTGAGGAGTCTTCCATTCACTGCACTGTAAGTTCCATGAGGGGAGCAACCATGTTTGTCTTGTTTCCCCCTATCTCTCAGGTGCCTAGTACAGTGCCTGGCACACAGCAGGTGATCAGGAAATACTTGTGGAATGAATGCAGGTCTAATGCATAACCCTCACTCTTAACCACTGTATGCTGTGTAGATCACGTAATCTCCCCTCCCAGTGATCTTGCAGCTGGTGACATGGGAGATACCTCCAGTGAGCACAGGTAGATCAGCAGGATTCCTTCCATTCCCACTCCTGGAAAACCAACTGAAACCAATTCACATTGTGTTGACCATGGCCCCCCTCATTCTGCACAAAGGACAATGGAGCTATAGGATATTAGTGTCAGGGATGCCAGGCGGATAAGCCTGTTTCCTTGGCATCTGTTCTGGAAACAGCATTCCCATCAGCAGGGGGTCCTGCTTTTGCTTTGGGAAGCTTGCTGGCTGATCAGTTGTGTGAGCAATCATCTCCTGTAGAAGCTATGATTAGTTTTGACCATGCCTCTGCCTTTTGACCACAAGTAATGTTATTTCACATTCCTATCACCAGAACTGGCTCCTTTTTAATGCATTTTCCATCCCTAACAGAAGAGAAATGGGAAGAGATTTGGAGTGAGTATCCCAATGGCACTCAACCTGCTAATGCTAATGCCAGGCAGAGCAATCCATCCCACGAGAGGTGATCGAATGTCCCCAAGACCAGAAGGATGGCAGGCTGATGCCATAACCACCCCGACTGCAGCTACCTCCAGAACAGTGGTGTACAAAGGATGCCTCCTGGGGGAAGATGTGCTGCAACTCACAAACATTTAGCTCTGTGCAATCCAAGAGGGTTGATTGTTTAGTAAATATTTCATTGAGAACATTAGCTGTGGAATTTGGATGCTTAAGTAATGCAGATAATTAAATGTAAATAATTAAAAATTAATAATGTTTGAAATGTTAAACATAATTAGGCAGGCAATATATCAGTAAGGAAGTGGGTACACTTGTGCTGAATATCTGCTAAACACCTTCAGGGCTGTGTCACAGCAGAAATGGCCTGCAACAATTCCTAATTGTTCCAGGAATTCAACCCTTCATGCCGACTTGGCGAAAAGCATTATCTGCAGATGTCTTCTGTAGAAACTGTTATAGTACAGGTATCTTTACAAATGAACTACACAGAGCATTTATCGGGGTGTGTTTGAAGGGAGCCAGAGGAGATTCTATTCATATATTGCCAGAAATCACACGTCTAGTCAGAAGGAGCTAGAAATGAAACAAAGATGAACCCACATTTGTTCAGTGAATTATGTGATGGAAATAAGCTCTCCTGAGAGTTGTTCCATTTATTCTTTTCTCTTGCTCCTGCTCTCTCATCTTCAATCATTTCCCTTTTCTCCCCAGTAGCTGCTTCTCTTCAGTCTCAAAATAACATATTCAAGTGTTCCTTGTCACACAAAGAGAATACTCTCAACATGTCTCCCCATAAAAGCAGCCAGTCCTCCTCTGTCTTTCTTCCCTTTGCAAACTTCTTGAAAGAGTGGAGGACATTCCCTCCCTCGCTCTCCATATTTCCCTTTCCCTGGTGTGGCTGCCTGGCTCTGCCCCACCACACCGTGCAAAAACTGCTCTTACCAAAGTTACCAGTGCCATCCTGCTGAATAGATCCTATGGTCTCATTGGCCCTCTCTGCAGGATCTTATATTCACAACCCTATTCTTCTGAAATTCTCTCCTTCTTTGGTTCCAGCTCTAACATTTTTTCCCTGATTCTCTTTCTACCTCTCCAACAACCAGTTCTTAGTTCCTGGCCTGCCCTTAAATGTGAGCTTTCCCTCTCCCTTCTTTTCTTCTCTCCACAAGGGCCTGCAAACTAAAATTCAACAAAGACAAGGCAGGAAACATAAATGTGTGAAAAGGAAAGAAGATGAGAGGGTATAAGACAATAGGGAGTGGTGGAGTCTGTGGCAAATGGATATTGAATACCTAGTCCTCAAGGCATTTGAATTGAAGTATAGACAGTTCTGATCTCTTCAGGGGCCTTACTGAGAGCAATGAGTTATAAACATAAATATTATTGGCCAGGTAGGTCAGAGGAGAAGAAAATATGTTTCTTCCATGTACTCATCTGGTAACGATGGGACTGATATCAGTAGCAGGTACAGGTTCACACTGTTTTTCCTTGCTGTCTAAATGTCTTGCACCAACAAGTAAGAGCAGCCGAGCACAAAGCGCAGCTGGATGCATTCCCTCCCTGTTCTTCCTTTAAATTTGCATGTATTCTGACTTGGAAGTGCCTACCGGGTTTGACTTTGCTCTTTCCTCTATAACTCAGAGACCTCAACCTTTCCTTACACCACCTCCATCAAGCTATCAATCATTTTCTTTTCGAAAAAAAAATTATCAGGAATTTAACATGTTTTAAAAAAATGTGCTGATAACTTAATAAGATTATTGTTATTTCTGTTAGAGTGATGCTTACAAACCTATGAGCTTTGAGTGGTCTGCTACATCCCTATTTTCCCCATAAGTCCTATTATTTTGAGTGCATTATTTTGCAAAACTTTTTCTTCCAGAAAATGCCAAATAGCAAAACATCAAAAACAAACAAAAAGAAATGACAAGCAAAAACCAAAAAGCACCTACAGGGCCAGTTTAGGACCTCTGTTTTGCACCCTCTCCCCAAGTGATCTTATTTTTCTTTTTGGCTTCTATTACTGCTGCTATGTTGCTGACCCCCAGACCTACATTCCCCAGGCCAGACCACTCTCAAGAGGTAGATGATACTCAGTTATCTACAAAACTCTCAGCATGGCATCTCCAAGGAACGTGTGCATGAGTCTCTTACAGCTCCCCTTTCTATCCCACCAACTTTCTCTCTCTCTCTCTCTCTCTCTCACTGCTTCTCTTCCTGTCTTCTGACCTGGATTGTCACTTCAGTCAGTTTTGCGTCTCTCCTCTCTCTAACCTTCCGCCTTGAGGGGGTCATAAAGTCCTGATTCTCCCTTTCAAATAGCCTTTACATCTGGCCCTTCTGTATCTAATTCCGCAGCCAATGCCCTCATTGAAGACCTCATCTTTTGTCTGATGAAATCCACCAAACTCAAACTGTTTCTCTTTCACTCTTCCTTCTTTGCTCCAACATATCTTGCACAATGAGGTCTCAGACAGACTGAGAGATACAGCGTAAGGGGAATTGATGAGAGACAGAATTGGTTGTTCTCAACCTTCCATTCTGGTCAGAGTCTGTCTTAGCTCTTCAAGGTCCTCACTGTGAGAATGAGTCATGAGGATAAATGCTATTGGTTAGACAGCTCAGGAGAAAAAAAGTCAGGCCATCTTGAGAGTCATCTAAATTCATTCCATCTGATGGCTGTCTATAGCGAATGAAGCTGATTTTCTAAGCATTTGGATCTTAGGGAGTAGATGGCAGATATTTGAATGAATGATGAAACACACACCACGGGTGCCTGAGCACCCTGGGGAACTCTGCTAATTTTCCCCACATCTCTGTGATTTCAGATTCTGTCTTAAAATCCTTCCATCAACAAAGAGAAAGGGGAGCTATCTGGCATTTGGTCAGAAGATGTTTATTCTCCTTCCTGGGAGAATAAACACTAGATTGAATTTGGGGGATATCCTGCTTCTTAGAAGTGCCCAAGGAACTGATGATGAAGTTTGGGGATGGCCTTGTAAACACCACGCTTTCTTTTCTAGTCTTTTGCCTTTTCTTCTAGTCACACCTGCTATTTCTACCCAAAGGAGAAAATCTGAGTATGAAGGTGTTCGAGCGTTAGTTCATTATGTTTAATAAATAGATTAGCAATTGTCTATTTCTGTGATTTTTAAAGCTCCATTTTAAATGATTATGTAGAGCAAACTTCTTTATTTCAAATTCATTTGGTAACTTCCAATTACCTGACTGGCTATGAATAGGCTCCTCACTTAGGCATGTACAGCTCTTCGTAATAGGGCCTTACATACCTGTCCACCTTCAGCCCTCAACTCACTTACGTAAGGACTGGCGAGAGCCCACTCAGCCCTGCACTGCTTTCTGAAAACACCTTATGTGTGTTCTTTTCCTGCTTTGGCTTAGTTTTTTCCCTCTGTCTGCAATGCTTTCCCATCACCCTTCTAGGCCCATATTAATTATTTCCTCCTTCATGAAGACTTTCCTGATTCCCCTTCCCTTTAAAACTGGCTATAAGGTCTCTTTCTTCTAGATCCCAAATTACATAGACGTTCAGACAATAATTATATAAATAAAGGCATATTACATGGCCCTTCCAATACCTTCATTATTGTATCATTTTAAAGTATAGCTCTCTGTTCTCTGGATTTATTATCTGTGTTAAAATCTTGACACTGACCATGATGATTTGTCCAATTCTGCACCTTTTAGGACAACCAAATGGCATCAGTGACTCTTAGACATGGTCCCCTATTTCCTTTGCCAGCACTTTCTCTATAAAACTATTGCATTGGTGCTTTTCAGGGTCCCATCCTGAATTCTAATTTCATGTGTTTCTCATATTATCCATTTCCATGGTTTTAAATAGTATTTGCCCACTAACAACTTTAAACATGTATCTTCAGGTTCAATTTTTCACTTGAAGTTCGAACCCATGTAGCTAAGAGCCAACTCAGATATCTAAGACTCAACACATACAGTTGAATTTTTGAACTCTAGATTGTCTAGGAAGGAGGAAAAGAAAAAAGAAGAATCATTAAAAAGAATAAAATAACCTCTATTTAAAAGGGGGCAGATTTTTCCAATGGTCCTAGGATTGAAGACTCCTAAAAGGAACTTAGAATCATCCCATCTATATCCTCATTTGTAGGTAAAACCTCACATCTTCTGGTACAATGTCCTATGCTCTTTCTACTACATTACCAGGTAGCCTCTGCTACAGGCCTTAGAAAAATCACTGGCATCTAAGATTCATTATCAGTAGAGCAACTATTAATGCAATTTCAAAAGGCAAGTGATTATAATATTTACTCCATTTGGACAACCTCAGAAACACTAATGAATTACCTTATAATAATGTTCTCTAAATTAAAGATTGAACCCACGAAAGGAACTACCTCATAGAAAGAATTCCTTTTCTATCAGATTCCAATAGCACATGCACACAAGTTTTCAAAATGAGAACTTTCCTCTAAGGGAAAAGGCTCATTTGCAAAAAAAACAAAAAAACAAAAAAAAAAACTGGCCCATTATTTTTGTACCTTTTTCTTACTATATTTTAGACTATGAACAACCAAATAAACTGAAACTTTGGTTCTTCAATCTGAAGACAAATCTGTTGCTTCAAATTAAAGACAATGAATCAACATTTGCTTTAAAAAGCTGTGTACCAACAAAATAAAAAAAGTGATAGACGGGAACACTATTTGTAGCACATATAAAAAAGGCACGATATCTTAATTATACAAGTAGCTTCAAACAAATGTAAAAATACTAAGATCCCTGGAAAAGAGTCAAAGAACAATTTACAAAAAGAAATAATAAAATGAGTAATCAAACACGAGAGTACTTAAAAAGTTCATGGAAAGATTAGTATTATCTTTTAATTCTACTTTTCAATGAACTTTTTAAAGTACCCTAGTATGTGCAAAATTTGTAACCCAACTAGAGATATTATTATTGCCTGTTATGTTAGTAAACTTCTTTTGGAAAATTAGGAATGTTTTTACTTCTGCGAAAGATAACCTTGCTGCTACACTACAAGAACATTCAGAGTGCTTGGGGATCAGACAGGAGCTAATTCCTGGTTCTTTGCCTTACTAACAAATGACTGCTCAGAATCTCAACTTCATCTGGTGAGAAATCGCTGATTCCCCTAAGAATTATCATCATGTGCACCTGAGATGTTATGTACAGAGTATGGCATAGAAGCCATGCCTCATCAGTATGAACTCATGGGAGTAGAATTTAATTTTGTTTATGGTTGTATCCCCAGGGGCTAGAAAGAGTCTGGACTTCGCATGAATTTAAAAATAATTATAATCCTTGAATTAAATTGCATCAAGATGTGAATTACTACCTTGCTATAGATCTTTTATACAAATCTTAAATGTTTTTCTATAAATGCTAAAGCCAAAGGTCTTTAGTTTCTGTGCTAACTTTGCAATTTAATATTTTGACAACTGGGCATTTTCCCTTTTGCAAGGAAAAAAAAAAAAGCAATTTAATTAAGAATTAGCCAAAGAATTTAAATCATAACAACCAACTAATCCAACACCAATTTCATTCCCAAATTAATAACATTACTTCTAGATATTTAGCAGAATTAACTTCATAGCAGAATTGACTTGCCAACTTATACCTTTGCATATATATATTTATTCAGTTCAATAGAGTTGCTCTGCCACACTCTGAATATTGCCACTGCTGATGATTTGTGCCTGAATAATAACTCTGAATAGCACTCACTGTTTTATGGGTCTTTTGTGGGATTTTTTAAAAATGAATTCTGCACAAGGGATGACATTAAAAAGGAAAAAAGCCCATAATCTGATTTTTTTCCTATCCGGACATTGTATTAGTTTCCTTTTATTAATCTAAGCAATAAAATCACTTGGACATACTGTCATTTCTTATTATTTATTTCCCACATATTTCCCCCAAATGATTTAGAATAGTCCATTTTAACATGCTGTTAGTGTCTTCAAAATTTGGTTCCCTGGAAACAGCCTTGAAATTGAGTATATACAGCTAAGCACAGGCTAACATACTATAGAACCAATTCCTTCTATGACAAAATAAATAAAAGCATTTATTCCATGGCCACATACTTATCATGCTGAAATAACTTTTGTTATATCAGCAATTAAGCAAAGTGAAATTTGACTTACAAAACAACCAGTACCAGAATGAGATGAAAGTAATTACAGTCTAATTTGTGAATACTGTGTATAGCTTTTAAATTTTACCTACAGATTCATAAAATCATCGATTAGATAAATATGTCAAAATCATCACTGAAGACCCCACAGAGGCTTTCAAGAAAGGGCTGCCTTTCTTTTCTTGTTTTCTGCAGGATTGCTGCAGAAGAACTGACTAGCAAAGGCTTCCAGTTTAGCCTGTTAATAACTACCAAAATATTCACAGTATTCCCTGGGCTTTCACTACTTCTCACATCGTCAGGTTTTAGCATGCAGGCCTTATTCTCAACCCAATTACCTGGATATGAAGCAGGAACTTCGCAGCTGTCACAAAATACCTATACCATTTTAGAAAGGCATTGCTATCAATAACCAAAAACGGGGATTTTATTGCTGACAATATGTGAAATTGTACCTCACTGACAAAGCCATTGCAGAACCCGGGTGATAATATTATTACAGTAATTACCATATGTCTTACATCAAATGCAACTCCAGTTTTATTATCATTCAGGTTTTCTAGGAGGAGATAGGAGAGAGCTGTCACAGTCAGACAGATAGCTTGTCCTCTATTCAACTGCCAGCTCCCCTCTGAAACACCGGCTTTCTATCCTACTAAAGGAAATACAATTATAACTCCATTTGCATTGAGAACAAGAGAAGCCGTAGGTTAATTACAGGTAAGGTTCTGTTTACATTCCCTGGGGCTAGATCCAGCCAGATTCCATTTCTGAGGTGAAAAAAGCTGCTGGAGTTTAAACTAAATCCACATTTTTTACTCCTCTCTTGAAATTCTGTGTGGCCAAAGGGAGCGTGTCACTCAAAGATCTTTCAAACATAACCTCAGAAACCTCCATTTTCCAGAGTCTGAATGTAGTTAAAAATCTACAGTTCAGACCCAAAGCCTAAACAAAAGAAAAGAAAGACGGAGGTTTGAGGCCATAGCCATCTAAGTGACAATCAATCAGGAAAAGAGCGGGGTGGCATTATGTATAGTTTTAGTGTTATGTAATCAATTGATTAAAAAAGTAAGACAAAGGAGGGAGACCTAGAGGCCAGCACAGTAAGAGGACTACTTATTGACAAGAGACTGGGCTTTAAACATATAACTGTCCTCATCTGTAAGGCTTTCTGCTGTCTTCTTTTCTGGCTTTCTGGGGCATGTTCTTTTGTGGAGAAAAGGATGGACCAGCCGTACTAATAACCTCGGTTGATGTCAGGGATGAGTATCTGCTCCTGGGTTGACATAAGAGACTTACGTCTCCTGATTTAGATTCAGCTTTCCGAAAATATGGACAGAGA
The DNA here is from genome assembly GCF_027409185.1 of Cynocephalus volans. Taxonomy (NCBI): domain Eukaryota; kingdom Metazoa; phylum Chordata; class Mammalia; order Dermoptera; family Cynocephalidae; genus Cynocephalus; species Cynocephalus volans. The sequence continues at coordinate 66,777,088 of NC_084467.1, read as the reverse complement.
AATCTTATACCATTTATGTTCTTGCGAAGGTACTCACAGACGGTTTAGTTGTCTGGTTGCAACTTGAAAATCCTCTGAAATCTGTAGATTCTAGATGGGTAATGCCAGCTTCTTCCAGCCATTGTCCATCACCTCTCCCTATTTTAATTTGTTCACACTTGTCACTGTCTGACATATCTTTTTTTTAAAAAAACATATTTGTCTAGTTGTTTATTTTCAGCTTCATTCTCCCTCCCTTCTCCCATGACATGCGTACAAAAGTGTTAGCTTCCCGAAGCAGGGGTCATAATCTGGAGCCTCAAACAGCACTAGGCAGATAGTAGGTACTTAATCATTAGGTTAAATGAAAGAATAAATTGCTATAATAATCCCAGAAGACCTGAACATTGGCTCTGGCAGTAGTCATTGCCAGAGCTCCATCTATAATAGATGATCTAGATATGGAGGATATTTCTTTATAGACTATTTCCCTAGTGACAAATTTTTAGGATTCCATTTAACAAACGAAATGGAAAACAATTTCAGTTTTATGGTCTTAGATTCTACTAAAGAAAACAAGTTACTTTGAAAGAGTTGTAATACATGCGCAGTTTCCTGAAGACCCAGTCCCAGAGAAAGATGAGGACGACTCTTACCTGTTTCCCTTAAATTGGGAGAAGAAGGAGGTGGAGGCTAAACATATTTCCAGCAGGAAGGAGTAAAGTAGTAGTGCCCTTTCCAGTGAGGAAGGTGGGCATCCCACCCCACTGCAAAGAGCATCTCTGCAAATGGAATTCCTTGCTTCCAATCTGAAGACCTAAATTGTTTTTTTCTTCCTGTGACTATGCTAAATTAAAATAAAGCAGAACAAAACTCAAGTTTGTCAGCCAAAAGACAAGAGCATAGTCTGCATAAGTGCAAGAGGGATGGCCTTGGCCAACAGTCTTGGAAACTGGACTGCAAGGTATTTCCCAAGTTCAGGTTTCTCACTCTGCTGGAGACAAACCTCCTATCCCTTCACCTTTAACTCCAAGGGAGATTTCATGATGGTATTACTTTTAGATTTGGTGAGATTCTCTACTTCTCTTAGAAGCTTGGCTCTTCTCGATAAGACTCTCGTTTGTGTTTACCCACTTCCCACTTACCTAGATCCCCTACTCAACCCTACCCCACTTACTCTCAGCAGATGGAAAATAGAGGTTATGTAAATTCTCTGACGGCTCACTTGGGAAATACCTTGCAGTCCATTCCACAGCTACCAGTGTATCTACTTCCCCATGTGGGTTAGTTTCCTTCCTCTAGTCTGAGAGAAAGAGGTGTTTTTCTAAGGCTAATTCTTAACACTGTCCACTCAGCACATGTCCTCTCACTCCCTCCTGGACTCGCTTTAACAATGATCCCTTTCCTTTCCCATACTGACAACCTCTATTCTAGTCACTTTTCAAGGTCAGCAAACATAAACATCTCTTCCATCATTTAAGAAAAACTCTTTCCTTAACTCAGTGTTCCCCTTTAGCTATCACCTAAGTGAGTATTTACTGTACTTTCTCATTTCCAACTCATTTAGCTACTCACTGAAATCCGACTTCCATTTTACCTCGCTAAAGTCAAAAATCACTTCCTAAGTCCTAAACCCAATGAACTCAGGTCTCATTTTGCTTTTCTTTTTTGATACTCTCTTCATCTTGGATCTCTTGGCACATCTAACATCAGTCACTCTCCTAAATCTTGCTCACCTTCCCAACTTGGTTTTTCTTTTGCTGACTCTTCTTCTGTATGATCCTCAGGTGGTGTTTCTTTCCCAGGCCCTGTCCTTAGTCTTCCCTACATCTACAGATGATCAAGTGATTTAATCCATTTCAGTAGCTCCAATTACCATCTGGAAGATACTAATAACTTCAAAAAAATTCTCTCTGGGTCATATCTGTCTTTGGAACTGTACATACATTTGTTTGATACATTCCTAGCCACATAGTCATGTTAGACCAACATATGAGAAACTGAATCATCATCTACCAGCCAAAAATCTTTTAAAATGCTTTGAGATATTATAAATATAGCAACTGATTTTACTAAGTAGCATACGCTTAAATCCCTCAGATGCTAATAAAAAGAAGAAAAAGAACAATCAGTCCCAATAATTTCAATGCATGTATCTTGCTTTACCCACAAAATATGCATAGAGGTTAAATTTGGATAAGTCAAAATACCAGTTTATTAGATATCTATCAATGAATAACAATATTATCACAAATTATCTGCTTAAAATAACACACATTTATTGTTCCACAGTTCCTGTGGGTAAGGAGTCTGACACTACTTTGTTCAGGTCCTCTGCTAGGATCTCACAAGGCTGCACTCATCAAGGTGTTGGCAGGGGTCATGATCTCATCAGAGGCTCAGCTGGGGAAGGATCCACTTAAAAGCTCAACCTGCTTGTTGGCAGAATTTAGTTCTTTGCAGTGTGTTGCTGGCTGTTTGTGGAAGTTGCACTCAGCTACTAGAAGCTGCCAGCAGTTTCTTGCTATGGGGGTCCCCCAACAGGGTTGCCTACTTCCTCAAAGTTGTCAAGGGAAGGAGAAACTCCAGTAAGACATATGCTACCATGTTATGTAACATATTGCACATGTATATCATGAACAGCCCATCACCTCTGCCATAGTGCATTGGTTAAAAGCAAGTCGCATGTCCTGCCCACACTCAAGAGTAGGGCATCACACAAGGGTGTGAACACCAAGAGGCAGGGATCAGGGGGCTGCCTTAAGAGTCTCTCTGCCACAACTAATATCTATATTTTTCCTTTATATACAGATTTCATAAGTATCTTAATTTTTGAATGACCTCAAAGTGTTTCTTTTCTAGCTAGTTAATGAATACGTGGAGGTGTATGGGTAGCTTCCAAGAAGGCTCTTTAATAGCCCCCTTTGTGTAAAAAGCCCATTCCTTAACTTAGAAGCTTAAATTTTTATATTTTAGATTTTGTTCAAGGAATCTGTACAAAGTAACAGGGAACGGCAATAACATGAGGAAAAAAATTTGTAGATTTGTCATTCATTTCAGCATCCTTCTCCCAAAGAGCCTGCTAGATAGTAATGTAATTAATTCATTTGAGTTTTCCTCCTTTCCCACCATCTGTTCTGGGGGGATGAAGAGGGCAGGGAGAAGGAAATTGAACTAATAAGCTATCAAAACTGTTCACCATATCAGTCTATAAGTACTACTACTGCTCCTAGAAAAACATAGGTTATTCACAAAAGTGCTATTTTAAAGCTACACTACTTCTTTGATAATTCTACCTACTGGGTTGGAAGTGCAAGTGACCAGTGGATCTATTTACTTATTCAACAAACATTTAAAGAGTGTGTACTCTATGCCAGACACTGTTCTAAATGATTTACACATATAAACTGTCCTTATTACAACAGTATGAGTTAGGTACTCTTGCTGTCTTGATTTTACAAGATGATAAGGCAAAAGAATTAAGGACAGATTAAGTAAGTTGCCAAAGGCCACAAAACCAGTAGGGGGAAGGATCAGGATCCGAAGTGAAGCAATCTGCTTCCGGCCTATGGCATGTCTCACTCTGTACTTGGACTATCCAATAGCAATATAATGCAAGCCACAAATGCAAGTTACACCTGTAAATTTTAAGTTATCTAGTAGTCACGTGCAAAAATTAAAAGACCACGTGCAATTAATTTTAATAACATATTTTTTTAAACCCAAACTATCAAAAATATCATTTGAACATATAATCAATCTACAAATTATTAATGAGATATTTTACTTTTTTTTATACTAAATCTTCAAGACCTGGGGTGTAGTTTGCAGTTACAGCACCTCTCAATTCAGACTAGCACACTGCCAGTGTTAACAGCCATGTGTGGCTAGTGGCTACCATAATGCACATTACAGCTATATACGACATGTCTCTACTGTACTATGCTGTCAGTAGCAAAGCCCCAGAAGCAGTTTTTAAACTTATTTTTTTAATAATGAGGGAATACTTGGTTTGTTTGTCCAACCTGAAACTTGAAAGCCTGTAAGTTGGATAAACCAGACCACTGAATTATTCAGCACCAGATATTATTACCATTTTTACCACTGTATTCTCCATGCCAGGAACAATGTCCACAAAACAGCAAGTGCTCAACAAATATTTTTGAAAGGAAGAAAGGAAGGCTGGACTTTGTATTTTAACCATTAATTGCTTGTATTAGTTGCCCAATATGTTAAGATGGCAAGATTGGTTCACTCAATTGAATTCATCAAATACCATCTTACTTTAGAGCCTATGATAGGCACCAAGCCCTGAGGATATGCAGATGACAGGCCCAGATTTGACCCTTAAGATGCACACAAGGGAGACAGATACTTTAACAGAGTGATTAATCTATTCTAAGCAGGGAGTGGGGGTAAGGGGGTAGGGATGGCAAGAGGCCACATCCTGAAGAGCAAAGATGACAAATGATGAGGCTAGGTAAGAGGAGACATGCACATTTGCACTTACTATATATAGCTCTCCAGTTATGTACCTGACTCTTGTTATTTGGGATAGGCCCAACTCATTTGATTTATGTGAAATGCCATGGAAACTATAAGCAAAATCCTCAATGTTTCAAAACAACTCTGAAACCTAGGTAAGGCAATGGAACCAATGTGCTGCATTTATTGTTATGAAATTGGAAAAACACCTCTACTGAATTACATTTATTGAAAATTTGATGTGACACAGTTGATATGGCACAAATAATCACAAGGATTTTCTTTTATTTAAAGCCACACTTCCAAAAGCATAATTTTGGTATGGCACACATGAATATGGTTATAATATATCATATCATGTTAAAAATCAATGAAGAATGAAAATACAAGTACAGTACTGAAAACAATTCAGATTACGATAAAGCTGTCAACCTTTATGTTCTATTCCCTGGTCTTAGTAGAGAAAAGAGAAAGAGAAACAACAGAGCTGGTAGTAAAATGTGAGACTATATTTCACTCTGGTTGGTGCTAGAAGTCCCACAATATGAATTGTTGAATAACAGCAAAGTAACACAAGATCTATCTGGGGGCTCCCTCCCAACCGTGTACTCCCAGATTGTCCCAATCAAGCTTCGTTTTCCTCCTATAAATCACACATCGAAAAGATCACTACTTTCCACTCTGAACCCAAAATTAGGCCCTACAACATATGGTTAATCTTCTGGAAAGCAGCATTAATATTGGCATGCACAATTATACCAGAATCACAAATAAATGACTTTAACAGATTTATGAACAACCTTATGGATGAACTCATCAATCAAATTTAAATGCTTGAATAACGCAATAATGCCACTTATTAGGCAAGCCTAAAGAGAATGAGTATGTTTTATTATTGCCAAGAGTAACAAAATGTGATAGAGATCATTAGGGACCCTACAGTTAAGGAAAAAAAGAAAAGAACTTGTGTCTCGTTAAAACAAAAGGGACAAACACAAAGAAAAACCTGAAGGCTCAATTAAAACCCTAAGTCTACTAAAACACTCAAATTAAATGTGCTGTAGTCCTCTGTCACTCAGAAGAAAGAATTATTTATTTTCCCCCAGAGCTACTTTTTCTTAACATTCATCTTATCATCTTTTTCAACATATTACAGTCGGGCCTTTGCTAAATCTTTGTCCCTGTCCCAATACTGATAAAGGAAAAAGAGTCTCGCTTTAATATCAATGTCTCTTCTTGCTGGAATTTGGAGGATCACAGCTATTTTATTTTTTCCCTTTGCTCATCACCTCATTACCTTCCACTACTGCACCATTTATAGTGGTGAGAAACTGAAAAGATATAGACACAGCGAACAGTAAGGAAACAATGGTACATTCCTAAAACATATTTTATACATTCATTAAAATATTTTGTTAAAGTTTTTAATAACAAGGAAAACAAAAGCAATGCAATGTTAAGAAGACAAAAGCCAGATATAAAATGATATATGAGGTGGTATTTGAAGGTATTAAAAAATATACATAATTTTCAAGCTTATGTACAGTAAGAACATCATAAATCAAAGGACTTACAACCAATTGGGAAAATATTTGCAATATATAATAGACATGAAGTGTGTATTTATAATATAAAATAAGCTTTTGCAAAGCAATTTGAAACAAAAATCCCTATTTGAATGGGCAGTACACAAGAGAAATAAAATTGCCAATGTATATACAAAAAAAATTGGACTGCACTATTAATGGAAAACTACTGGTAAAAATGTCTCATCATTTTTGCCTAACAAATGGGTTAAATATTTCACTTGCTACTAGTAAATTGGGGAAATATTAGTAATACTGATAAGGGTATAGAGAATCTACCTTTCTTATGTATTGTTAGTGAGAGCATAAATTCTCACAACCTTTCTTTTGACAGTCCTGAAATAGATTCCAAAATTGACACAGTAATTCCCCTTCTAGAAATTTATCTCAAGGAGTTGTTAGGTTAAGTACAAGAATACGTGTACAAGGAGCTTCACTGAAGAATTATTTCAGAGGAAAGAAAACTAGAAACACCCTACACACTCATACATAAGGGATTGGCTGCATACATTCTAGAACATCTATCCATCCATTTAAAGAGACTGTCTGCAACCACTAAAAAGAATGTTTTTCTATATTTCTTGATATGGAAAAACCTCCCTTAAATTCAATAGAATAAAAAGAGTCAGATGCAGGGCAGGATACAGAGGATGGCCCCTTACACAATTACAGGCATAATTTTGTGTGTAGGTATGAATAAAGAGGTGACTTAAGTATTTACCAATACATTATCAATGGCTGCCCTGGTTGATGATACTTGAATTTTCTAAATCAACATGCTACTTTAATTTTAGAAAAAGACTTATATGTAAAAATAAAAGTGATTATCACTTGATAGTGGGCTTATAAGCTATTTTTTTCTCCTTTAGAGCTTTCAGTATTTTCTAAATTTTCTATTTCTTTGCTTTATTTTAATAATAATAAAAAAAAATAACAAGAAAGAAAAGAGTCATGGAATTGCTGGTACTGAACTTCCCCTGATCCTACATAGCAGATCCATTTGCTCACTTCCCATAACTGCATCAGCTAGGAGTGGGAGGCACAGAGGTGTCCTGCTGACTTGGCCAGCTTTCAGTAACCAGAGAGCCCATAAAACCTGCATGTGGTACCCTAAAGAGCTACATGTAGGTTGAAAGTCCTGGTTTCAGTGTTGCTGGCTTATGGATTAAAATGTGTCAGTTGAGGTCCGAGCCATCTCTTCCAGAGAGTTTTGTCACTAGTTATCTTTTAAAATATTGTCTCTCTCAAGTTGACAAATGCAAAACAGGCAGAGTTTTATAAACGGCAATTTGTATCTACTATATGTTCAGAGAATGGGAGAAATGTTTACATTTATTAATGCAACTCCTGAAAAAATTAGAATCTAGCTGGTTATTTGTATATTTGTTTTTAAAACATATCACTAATGATGGAATGTGTCATGTAGGACACACATACCTCCTTAGCACTTTTCTTCTTCAGGTACCAAATATTTGGCTTGGGTGATTGTACCTAATAATCGGGGCTTTAAAACTCCTGAATGCATTTCCACAAGAGGCTCTCTCACTTGAGATTTTAAAGCAAAGGACAGGCTGCTTTTATTTTGAATTAATTTGAGTACAGTATTGACAGAAGGCAGGAAAATAGACTCTGCTCTGGTCCTTTCTGCCCTATGATCTTCAAGTTTGAGTTACTCAAATGGAAGATAAAATAAGTCTTTGGTTTTGAATTGGCAACTTCAAATATTGATTTAAGGAAACCAGGCCATCCAGGATTACTTACTACCGTTAGTTTCAAAACAATGAAAAAAAATCTAATTACTACACATGGGTCTGTACTGATCAGGAATGTTTGAGCACAAAAGACCACACATTTCTTAACCCTTTAAGGTAAAACCGTAGATGCTCCGATCAGTGTTGTACACCAGGGGTATGGTGTAGAGGGAGATTTGGTATGTGTGTGAAAGTGTGTAAGGAAGCCAAAGAAACGTGTTTGAACTAGTTCATCAGTGAAGTTGTCATTGCAGAGAAAAGGAGATAGGCAAAAATTCTGGTTATGAATATTTTAGGGAAAAGAAAGTGTATTAAATACTTTGGTATTCTCCATAAAGTCCAATAAATATTGGACACAAAGCTTGATCTCATCAACATGAATGGATTCACCCAACAACTCAACAGATACTTGTGTGTCCCTACATAAAAGTAACTATTGTTGGGTAAATATCAACATGCATGAAATGGCCCTGCTCTCAGGAAACTTAATTTGAATGAACCTTCTCAAATGGAGAACTATCTAGTAGAGTATGTATTGTGTAGCAGAGTACGTCTTCGGCTTTCTGCATTTCATTTCTCATAGTGGAATGGAATGGAAGGGCTGAGTGGAGTGAGAAAGCAATGCCACTGAACAGTCCCTCGTTTCCCGGCTTTGAAGATATAAATAACACTTCTTTTATCTGGAAGTAAAGGTCCTTCATTCAGGCCTCAGCTTATATGGACACACTCGCACGCACGCACGCACGCACGCACGCACGCACGCGCACACACACACACACACACACTCGCACACACACACACACTCTCTCTCTCTCTCTCTCTCTCTCTCTCTCTCTCTCTCTCTCGCGCACACACACAAATTAAGACAACCCAGCAGAAATCTGTCTTTTCCCCTCTTTGGTCTCACAGCAGTGCTGATTTTCTCCCACCCAGCTCTAACACTCATTTTAGTACCATCATGCTGTTTTTATATGACCAAGTTTTCAATAGAACTTTCATTTGATGCATTTGCAAAAGCTGAGGGCACAGCAGGCAGTATCTTTTCTTTGGAATAGCGCATTAATTTTTAAAGTGTTGAAGCTGATACACAATAGTTTCTATGAGTATCTGTATGATATTTACTTGATATAATATGTGGTGGTCATACGTTGCGATTATGCTTCTCTAAATATACTTAATTACGTCAATTATTCTGCTGCAAATCCATGAAATCTAACCTCAGTGGGGCTGGTGACACAACTGGGTAGTCCTTTTATTCATCTCTAGTTGACAAACAAGTACCTTCAGCATGGAATGTTCCAAACCCGATCCTGTGGCTGTAAATGTCTAATCTCGGTCACTGATCCTCCACTCACTCTTCTTTTTTCTTCTTTTTCATTATGTAATATTGTTTAACTTTCAAAAATAAACTTAAAAAAATAATAATTGTAGACTCACATGGGGTTATAAGAAATAATACAGAGATCTTGTATTCCTTTTACCAATGTGCCCCAATTGTAACAATTTGCAGAAGTATGGTGCAATATCACGTCCAGGGTATTGACATTGATACAGTGAAGATACAAAACATTTCATCACCATAAGGATCCCTCATGGTGCCCTTTTGTAGGCTCGCTTTTTTTTTTTTTTTTTTTTTGCCTCTGGTTGTCAAGTTGCCCCAGCACCATTTGTTGAAAATGCTATCCTTCCTCTGTCGAGCAGCTTTTGCACCTTTGTTGAAAATCAGTTGGACATATTTGTGTGGGTCTGTTTCTGGGTTCTCTATTCTATTCTGTTGATCTACGTGTTTCTCTCTCTGGCAATACAGTAATCTTGATGACTGTAGCTATATCAGGTGTAGTGATTACTCTCACTTTATAGGTGGTCCTCTGCTTTGAGGAGTTCCACATCCATGGATTCAACCAACTGTGGATTGAAAATATTTGGAAAAAACAAAACAAAACAATACACAACATTGGAAAATAATACAAATTTTAAAAAGTGATACAGTATAACAACTATTTACCTAGGATTTACATTGTATTAAATATTATAAGTAATCTAGAGATGATTTAAAGTATATGGGAGAATGTGTGTAGGTTATATGCAAATACTATGCCATTTTATATAGGGGTCTTGAGCATCCTCGGATTTTGATATCCATCAGGGTTATTAACGATACTGATGGATGATGGTATTTTTTCTTTTTCATGATTGTTTCAGCTATTCTAGGGCCAGTACTTTTCCATATAAATTTTAGAATAAGCTTGTCTATGGCTCCAAAAAATCTTGCTTGTATTTTGATAGAAATTGCATTAAATCTATAGATCAATTTTGGGAAAACTGACATCTTTACCATATCTCTCAGTTTATTTGTCTTCCTTGATTTCTTTTACTATATTTTATCATTTTCGACATACAAATTCTGTTCATGTTGTTGTTAAGTTTATATCTAAGCACTTAATTTACTTTGGTATGACCATAAATAGTTTTGAGTTTAAAATTTTGATTCCTATATGTTCATTATGAATAGAATATATAGAAAAGTGGTTGCTTTGTGTATGTTGATCTTTTATCCTGTGATCATACCCAACTTATTTATTTATTTAAACTTATAAACTTATAATAAAACTTAATAAGTTAATAATAAACTTAATAAGTTTATAAACTTACAAACTTATTTATCTGGCAGGTTTCGGTGTTGTTTGTTTGTTTTCAGATTCCTTGGAATTCCCTATATGGATAATCATGTCATCTGAAAATGTGAACAGTTTTATTTCTTCCTTCCCAATATATATGCCTTTTTATTTCTCTTTCTTATCTTATTTTGGTAGCTGGAAATTCCAATATTATGCTTATTACAAGTGGTGCCAGACATTCTTTCATTATTCCTGATCTTAAAGGGAAAGCATTCAGTCTTTTGCTGCTAAGTACGATGTTAGCTGTAGGGTTTTTTTTTTTTTTTCCTGCTTTTTTTTGGTAGATATTCTTTATCAAGTTGAGTAAGTTCCCTTCTCTTCTTAGTTTGCTGAGAGCTTTTGTTGTAAATTGGGTTTGCATTTTTGTCAAATGTTTTTCTAGGTCAATCGATATAATCATGTTTTTCTCATTTGGCCCGAAAATATGGTGACTGATTGTCTTTCAAATGGTAAATTAGTTTTGCACACCTCTGGAGGTTTCTAATTACAAATTCAATCTTATTAATGGTTAAAGGATTATTCAAGTTGAGACTTGATAGTTTAGTTTTCAAGGAATTAGTCCATTTCTTCTTAGTTGTCAGGTTTATAAAAGTGTAAAACTGCCCATAATACCTCCTTATTATTCTTTTAATAGCTGCAGAATTTGTACTAATATCTTTGTTTTTTTCCTGATATTGGTGATTTGCATCTCTATATCTTTGTCAGTCTTGCTAGAGGTTTATTAACGCTATGGCTTTTTATTGAAGAACTAGCTTTTTGTTTCATTGATTTTCTCTGTTGTTTTCTTGTTTTATATTTCTCACTCTTCTTTATCTGAAGATCAAGTCCCCAAGAAAGGAAGAATTCTTTTCCTCTCATGTTCTTTCAAGTTCTTGGTGTCTTCCCCTATCTTTTCTTCATCCCTTCTGTGTTAGAGGAAGGCTCCTTCTTCCTTCTTTCCAAGGCTAAACACTTCCTTTCCAGTTTTGTTTGGTTTTGCCTCTGGGGACATGCCACATTAGGTAACTTTACTTCCTCTTTCATTTTCAAGTTACTCCTTAGCCTATAAATTTGCTCCCACCTCCATTCCTCCCTAAATAAAATATCTCAGGCATAATTCCCACTAAATTATCACTTTATTGCGTTCCTCCACTAACCGAACCTCTCAAGCAGGTAGTCTGCATTCTCTGCTGCTAGCACTTCTCCTTCATGCTGGCTACTTCCTATTCTCCTGACTTTGTCCTAACCATGACTCAGTTTACTTCTGATTCTGCTTGTGAGCTACTGTTTCTGACACTAATTGCCCACTAAATGATGTTTTATATTGCTGCAACCAGTTCTAACCTCTCTATTCTTTCTGTCCTTTGTCCTCTGTTCTCTGGTGCCTTCTGCTTAGAGCCTGCCTGTAACTCGTGTGTTCCTGGGCTTTGGCATCACTTTGTTATTTTTTTGTTTCTGCATTCGAACTCTTCGAGTTTGGTTGGCCAGTCTCTCTCTGGTACAAATGCCTGATTGACGACATCTATTTGTAAGATTAACCCATAGGCTAATTCAGGGCCAGCCACTGCTCCCTGATCCAATCAGTTGTGACCAGCACAAGAAAGCAGTGTGGGTACAAAGCGGACTAACTATGCATAAAGAACTTCTCATGGCGGGGTGGGGTGAGGCTTCCATGAAGCACTTAGAGGAAAACACAATTTAGAGTTCCACATTGAATATACTTATGGTGTTACTAAGGGGTTTTAGCCATTTTTGGTAAAAGGAGATTAGTAGCCTATTTAATGATGGACATTATATCTGAATTGGTAGGTTTTTTCAAAAGCTGAAATACACTTTTAGGTTTAAATTTCTTCAGTTTCTATGACTTACGTACCTAAAATTCACCTAAAAATTATCAGTCCTATGGCTGTTTTCCTTTAAGACGTCAAAGAATAATGAGATTGATTCATGGAAAGTTACTGAATTTAGAGTAGTCTGGATTTTTAAATTTCTAAGTTTTGTTATTTCTTTGTAGAAGGCAAGATCAAAAAAATCCAGTAGCACGTCAAAAGCCCAGGTATGTCGAGGTGACTCAAGAAGCTATTTTAAGATACTTGATTCTCCTTTCCTGGACATGAATGATATCCATACACTTTCTTTTCTCTCTCTCTCTCTTTTTTTCTAATTTACATGTGAAATAAAGTCATCACCAGAGAAACAAATACAGCATGTCAAAACATGATATAGGACATTATTTCTCAGTGCCTTATTTTTCCACAAATATTTTCATCTTCAAGCTTCAGCACAGCTTTCCACTTTACTTAATGCCATATTTATGGTATTTTCTCTGATTTTTTATTAGCAGTCTTCTGTGAAACTGGTTAAGGGCCTTTTCTATTATTTCTTATTTTTTTTTTCTTTTTTTTTTTTTTTAATTTTATTATGTCGATATACATTGTAGCTGATTATTGCTCCCCATCACCAAAACCTCCCTCCCTTCTCCCTCCCCCCTCCCCCCAACAATGTCCTTTCTGTTTGCTTGTTGTATCAACTTCAAATAATTGTGGTTGTTATATCTTCTTCCCCCCCCCCCCCGGTTTGTGTGTGTGTGTGTGTATGTGTGTGTGTGAATTTATATATTAATTTTTAGCTCCCTCCAATAAGTGAGAACATGTGGTATTTCTCTTTCTGTGCCTGACTTGTTTCACTTAATATAATTCTCTCAAGGTCCATCCATGTTGTTGCAAATGGCAGTATTTCATTCGTTTTTATAGCTGAGTAGTATTCCATTGTGTAGATGTACCACATTTTCCGTATCCACTCATCTGATGATGGGCATTTGGGCTGGTTCCAACTCTTGGCTATTGTAAAGAGTGCTGCGATGAACATTGGGGAACAGGTATACCTTCGACTTGATGATTTCCATTCCTCTGGGTATATTCCCAACAGTGGGATGGCTGGGTCGTATGGTAGATCTATTTGCAATTGTTTAAGGAACCTCCATACCATTTTCCATAGAGGCTGCACCATTTTGCAGTCCCACCAACAATGTATGAGAGTTCCTTTTTCTCCGCAGCCTCGCCAGCATTTATCGTTCATAGTCTTTTGCATTTTAGCCATCCTAACTGGGGTTAGATGGTATCTCAATGTGGTTTTGATTTGCATTTCCTGGATGCTGAGTGATGTTGAGCATTTTTTCATATGTCTGTTGGCCATTTGGATATCTTCCTTAGAGAAATGCCTACTTAGCTCTTTTGCCCATTTTTTAATTGGGTTGCTTGTTTTCTTCTTGTAAAGTTGTTTGAGTTCCTTATATATTCTGGATATTAATCCTTTGTCAGATGTATATTTTGCAAATATTTTCTCCCACTCTGTTGATTGTCTTTTAACTCTTTTAATTGTTTCTTTTGCTGTGCAGAAGCTTTTTAGTTTGATATAATCCCATTTGTTTATTTTTCCTTTGGTTGCCCGTGCTTTTGGGGTCATATTCATGAAGTCTGTGCCCAGTCCTATTTCCTGAAGTGTTTCTCCTATGTTTTCTTTAAGAAGTTTTATTGTCTCAGGGTGTATATTTAAATCCTTAATCCATTTTGAGTTGATTTTAGTATACGGTGAGAGGTATGGATCTAGTTTCATTCTCCTGCATATGGATATGCAGTTATCCCAGCACCATTTGCTGAAGAGGCAGTCCCTTCCCCAGTGAATAGGCTTGGTGCCTTTGTCAAAGATCAGATGGCAGTAAGTGTGTGGGTTGATTTCTGGATTCTCTATTCTATACCATTGGTCAGTGTGTCTGTTTTTATGCCAGTACCATACTGTTTTGGTTATTATAGCTTTGTAGTATAGCTTAAAGTCAGGTAGTGTTATGCCTCCAGCTTTATTTTTTTTTGCTGAGCATTGCTTTGGCTATTCGTGGTCTTTTATTGTTCCATATAAATGTCTGAATAGTTTTTTCCATTTCTGAGAAAAATGTCTTTGGAATTTTGATGGGGATTGCATTGAATTTGTATATCACTTTGGGTAGTATGGACATTTTCACTATGTTGATTCTTCCAATCCAAGAGCATGGAATATCTTTCCATCTTCTTGTATCCTCTCTAATTTCTCTCAGCAGTGGTTTGTAGTTCTCATTATAGAGATTTTTCACCTCCTTGGTTAATTCTATTCCTAAGTATTTTATTTTTTTGGTGGCTATTGTAAATGGGCAGGCTTTCTTGATTTCTCCTTCTGCATGTTCACTATTGGAGAAAAGAAATGCTAGTGATTTTTGTGTGTTGATTTTGTATCCTGCTACTGTGCTGAAATCATTTATCAATTCCAAGAGTTTTTTTGTAGAGGTTTTAGGCTGTTCGATATATAGGATCATGTCATCTGCAAACAGGGACAGTTTGACTTCATCTTTTCCAATCTGGATGCCCTTTATTTCCTTCTCTTCTCTGATTGCTCTGGCTAGTACTTCCAACACTATGTTGAATAGGAGTGGTGAGAGTGGGCATCCTTGTCTAGTGCCTGTTCTTAAAGGAAAAGCTTTCAGCTTTTCCCCATTCAGGATGATATTGGCAGTGGGTTTGGCATATATGGCTTTAATTATGTTGAGATACTTTCCCTCTATACCTAACTTATAGAGGGTCTTTGTCATGAATGAGTGCTGAACTTTATCAAATGCTTTTTCAGCATCTATAGAGATGATCATATGGTCCTTGTGTTTGAGTTTATTAATATGGTGTATCACATTTATTGATTTGCGTATGTTGAACCAACCTTGCATCCCTGGGATGAATCCCACTTGATCGTGATGAATAATTTTTCGTATGTGTTGCTGTATTCTGTTTGCTAGTATTTTAGTGAGGATTTTTGCATCTATATTCATCAAGGATATCGGCCTGTAGTTTTCTTTTTTGGTTATATCTTTACCTGGTTTTGGTATCAGGATGATGTTTGCTTCATAGAATGAGTTTGGGAGATTTGCGTCCGTTTCAATCTTTTGGAATAGTTTGTAAAGAATCGGTGTCAATTCCTCTTTGAATGTTCGGTAAAATTCTGCTGTGAATCCATCTGGTCCTGGGCTTTTCTTTGTTGGAAGCCTTCTGATAACAGCTTCAATCTCCTTTATTGTTATTGGTCTGTTCAAATTTTCTATGTCTTCACGGTTCAGTTTTGGGAGCTTGTGTGTGTCCAGAAATTTATCCATTTCCTCCAGATTTTCAAATTTGTTGGCGTATAGTTGTTTATAGTAGTCTCGAATGATTCCTTGTATTTCAGATGAATCAGTTGTAATATCGCCTTTTTCATTTCTAATTTTGGTTATTTGAGTCTTCTCTCTTCTTTCTTTTGTTAGCCATGCTAATGGTTTGTCAATTTTATTTATCTTTTCAAAAAACCAACTTTTTGATTCGTTGATCTTTTGAATTGTTTTTTGGTTTTCAATTTCTGCTCTGATCTTAATGATTTCTTTCCGTCTGCTAACTTTAGGTTTGGATTGTTCTTGTTTTTCTAGTTCTTTAAGGTGTAGTGTTAGGTTGTTCACTTGCCATCTTTCCATTCTTCTGAAGTGAGCATTTAATGCAATAAATTTTCCCCTCAATACTGCTTTTGCAGTATCCCACAGGTTTTGGTATGATGTATCATTGTTTTCATTAGTTTCAATAAACTTTTTGATTTCCTGCTTGATTTCTTCTTGGACCCATATGTCATTAAGTAGAATGCTGTTTAATTTCCATGTGTTTGTATAGTTTCCAGAGTTTTGTTTGTTATTAATTTCTAGTTTTAATCCATTGTGGTCTGAGAAGATACATGGGGTAATTCCAATTTTTTTGAATTTATTGAGACATGATTTGTGACCTAATATGTGATCTATCCTGGAGAATGATCCATGTGCTGATGAGAAGAATGAATATTCTGAGGTTGTTGGATGGAATGTTCTGTAGATATCTGCCAATTCCAATTGGTCTAGAGTCTTGTTTAGATCTTGTGTTTCTCTACTGATTCTTTGCCTAGATGATCTGTCTAATATTGACAGTGGAGTGTTCAGGTCCCCTGCTATTATGGTATTAGTGTCTATTTCCTTCTTTAGGTCTAATAGAGTTTGTTTTATAAATCTGGCTGCTCCAACATTGGGTGCGTACATATTTATGATTGTTATGTCTTCTTGATGGATCAGTCCTTTTATCATTAAGTAGTGTCCCTCATTGTCTCTTTTTATGGTTTTTAGTTTAAAGTCTATTTTGTCAGATATAAGAATAGCCACTCCAGCTCGTTTTTCTTTTCTGTTTGCATGGTAAATCTTTTTCCATCCTTTCACTCTTAGTCTGTGTGAATCTTTATGGGTGAGGTGGGTCTCTTGTAGGCAGCATATAGTTGGGTCCTGCTTTTTGATCCAGTCAGCCAGTCTGTGTCTTTTAATTGGGGAATTTAAGCCTTTAACATTAAGAGTTGTTATTGAAAGGTGTTGATTTATTCCTAGCATTTCATTGGTTGTTTGGTTGTCTTAGGTGTCTTTTGTTCCTTGCTTTCTGATTTACTGTTTGGTTTCTTTGTTTGTTGGTTCCTTAGGTTGTAAATAGTGTTTTTGTTAGCTTGTTTTCTCTTCATGAATGCCATTTTTATTGTACTAGTGGGTTTATATTTTTCCTAGGTTTTTATGGCAGTAGTAGTTATTTTTCAGGAACCAAACCCAGTACTCCCTTGAGGATTTCTTGTAAGGGTGGCCTTGTGGTAGTGAACTCCCGCAGTTTTTGTTTGTCTGAGAAATATACTATTTGCCCCTCATTTTGGAAGGATAGCCTTGCAGGGTAGAGAATTCTTGGCTGGCAATCTTTGTCTTTTAGTATTTTGAAAATATCATCCCATTCCTTTCTAGCTTTTAGGGTTTGTGATGAAAAGTCTGATGTTAACCTGATTGGGGCTCCCTTATAGGTGGTTTGACGCTTCTCTCTTGCAGCTTTTAAGATTCTCTCTTTGTCTCTGAGTTTTGCCAATTTGACTATGACATGTCTTGGAGAAGGCCTTTTTGGGTTGAATACGTTTGGAGATCGTTGAGCTTCCTGGATCTGAAGATCTGTGATTTTTCCTATACCTGGGAAGTTTTCTGCCACTATTTTGCTGAATATGTTTTCAATGGAATCTCCATTTTCCTCCCCTTCTGGAATACCCATGACTCGGATATTTGAATGCTTGAGGTTGTCTGATATCTCTCTCAGATTTTCTTCCATGTCCTTGATTCTTTTTTCTTTCTTTTTGTCTGCTTGTGTTATTTCAAACAGCCCATCTTCAAGTTCAGAGGTTCTCTCTTCAACTTCGCCAAGCCTGCTGGTTAAACTCTCCGTTGTGTTTTTTATTTCGCTGAATAACTTCTTCAGTTCAGCAAGTTCTGCTACATTTTTTTTCAGGACATTGATTTCCTTGTATATTTCCTCTTTCAGATCCTGTATACTTTTCCTCATTTCATCGTGATGTCTAGCTGAGTTTTCTTGTATCTCATTCAGTTTCCTTAGAATTATCACTCGAAATTCCTTGTCAGTTATTTCAAGGGCTTCTTGTTCTATAGGATCTAGAGTATGAGATTTATTAACTTTTGGTGGTGTACTTTCTTGATTTTTTGTATTTCTGGTGTCTTTTTTTTGGTGTTTATTCATTATGGCAGGGGGTTTCACAGTCCACCGGTTTGAGACTAATGACTAACTAGGATGTTGCTGTGGTTGCCAATTTGGTATGGCTCCCGCCGTGACTGCTCAGTTGGCCTCTAGTGTCTTGTGTGTGTGGTTGCCTCGGGTCTTGGGCTTCTCCGGGGATCCACCTTTCTGGTCAGCTTGGACTCTGCTGGGCTGGTGGATCATGTACCACAGGGTGTGTGATCTCTGTTGAGCTTTCGCTTCCTGTGCAGGACTTCTCCCTGTTCCGTGTGCTCTGGCCCAGGCTGTTAGATCGTGCAGTGGCGACCCCACCGGGTGTGTGGTTTCTGTCGAGTCTCCGCCTCCCTGGCCGCACGTCTCCCCCCTCTGTGCACACTGTGCTGGGCTGGGGTGTGTCTTCTGCACCCCTCGTCTATCAGCTGGGCCTTCAAGACCCTGCTCAGCACCGCCTCGCCCAGGAAGTCTACCAGGTTTCTGCTAGGCACAGACGACCGGTCTCTCTGGGTGCCTTTGTAGCACTGTGTAGATCTTTCTCGGGTCTTGTTCACCTTTGTATCCCCCCGGTATAAACCGAGTCTAGTGCCCGCCTGCAGCCTGCTCTCCGGCAGGTTCAAGCGGACCTGGGAACTCTCCTACCACACTATTCCCAACCAGAAATTCGTTAGGCTTTTTTCCAAACTGGTGGTCGCAGAGATGGTATCTGCCTCCCAGTAACAGGAAGTTTACCGGCCGGAGTCCAGGGTGTGGTGGAGTGACAGTCGGCCCGCCCGTACTTCCTAGCCCTCCCAACACTGGTCGGGACGCCCCACACCCCCAGCCCCGCCAGAGAACCGCGGAGGGAGTGGGAGAGGAGGCCGGCCCGCTGGGTCCGTAAAGCCCTGCGCCAGGCCAAGCAAATGGGCTCAGTGATGGCCGAGCAGGGCGGAGCTGCCCGCACCTGGGAAAATGGAGGCAGCACCGGGGCAGTGAGTGGCCTGGTGGTGCAGGCGGGAGCCGCGTGGGCATCCACCCCCCGAACAGAGCTGTGCCAGGGATCACTCACAGTGCTGTGCCAGGTCTGGTGCTCGCTCTGTCTCTGGTTTGTTGCCTTCCGTGTTCTCGGCGCTGCCGCCTCGGGCTGTTCAGTCGCGGCGCTGCTTGGGCGCTCCCAGGAATCTTCTTTAATGCCGGCCTGAAACCTCGAATCCTGAATAGGGCCGCTGGCCACCTTCAGTGCGGCCCCAGCCTCCGGGATCCTGTCTGCATCCACAGCAGCCCTGGCGCCGTGTTCCCTGTTTCAAGACTCGCTTTTGCAGCTAAGAATCAGTTCTTTTCCTGCTCCACACTTCAAAGCTGTTGCCTGTAAATGAGGCAGCCTCTCCTGCCGGGGGCAAAGTGGCGTTGAGCCCCCATGACCGGCCAGCAGCAGCAGTCCTCCCTTAAGAGATGGCCAGAGGAAGGTCCACAAGTTTCCCGACTGCCTGAGGCCCAGTGGCCACCTTTTCCACCTCAGCTACTCCGCGCCAGCCGCCGCAGCCGCCGCCATCTTGAAACCTCTATTATTTCTTATAAATAATAAAAAATTCATTCAGTAACATTACAGTTCTCATTCTCACTCTAGCTTCACCTCCCTGATTACAAAGTTATTTTAGGGTAAAACTATTCTGAGTTTGCCAAGATTATCATGAAGAAAGGTCAGAAGTTTATTTTTAAAAAAGGTAACCAAGAAGTTTGGCTTCATCTTTGGGAATTCATCTTAGTTCAACCCTCATTAGCTCAGCACTTACATGGTGTGAGGCACTAGGGATGTTAAGATGAATTAATAGCGGTCCTAAAATCAAAGACGGTACAGCTTAGTAGATGAGACACTGGTAAATTTTCTGTGGATGACAGAGGAAAGGCACCTTATCCCTTTGAGGGAGGAAGGAGTGTCAAAGAGAACTTTGCAGAGAAGAGGATGCTTGAGCCACGCCTTGAAGAATGAATAGAAACTCACTAGGGGAAAAAGGTGGGGATTTTCAGGGTGTGGGGAGCGATCCAGGAGTGGAAATAAACAGTGTGAACGACAGCACAGACACTCCTCAGGGCATGTGGAAAAACTACAAGTGGTTTAGTACTTCTGAAGCATCACATGGCTGGCTGAGAGGACAGGAGCTGAGCTGAGCAGGACAACATGGGAGGGGCTATCCAGGCCACACGGAGGGGTTTTCACTCAATCCTCAGGTTACTGAGGAAGCTGGAAGCCATTTAAGTTGGGACATCCGTGGTCATATCTGTTCTTCAGAGTGATCATTCAGTCAGCTGCGAGAGAGATGACTTTGAAGGGGTAAAACCAGAGGCAGGCAAACCAGTTCAGAAAGTTGTACACTCACACTTAAAGAGAAAGATTACAATAAAGAGCTGAGAACCAAGGCATTGGTGAAAAGAATGGAGAGTTGCTTACCTGACGAAATTAAAACATAGGACTTTGATGCTATTTTACACTATCTCAGGGACATTCCAGTAAACTATGGATACAAAGAAATGGGGAAACAAACAGGAAGTGAGTGGAATATAATCCTATGATTTTTCAGTTATATGGGTCACTTCAGGTCAACAAACTGCATTTTTAATCTGGGTGTGTGCATGGGTGCACAATAGATACAGTTCATTTAACAGAGTTATTTGCATTGCTGTTCAGCTAAGGAGAGTGTTCACTAGGAATCAAAGAACCCAAATTTGGCAAACTGCATCTAAAGCAGTGAGAAGCATGAGAAGTGTGTGGTGCTCGGACTGGAGTCTCATTCTTCTGACTCTACTCTCCAACACTGATGCTGTGGTAAAAATGACCCACGTGTTATACATGTTTTATTTGTGCTCCTTTCCTCATTCTCAAACTGTTAATAGAAGCCAGAAAATAGATTTCAGGCACATCATCAGCTTGACTCTCTTCTATCACTCTTTCTAGAAAAATGATCATTTCTATCCACTGATTAACTTTCTCTTAAAAGAATAACTCCGTATATGTTATCTAGTGTGATGGTTAATTTATGTGTCATCTTGCCTGGGCCATGGGGTGCCCAGACATTGGACATTTGGTCAAACATTGTTCTGGGTGTGTCTGTGAGGGTGTTTTTGGATAGACTGAGTAAAGCATATTGCCATCCCTCATAAATATCTATTAAAGAAAATAAGAAACCAAAATTTTAAATTATTTATAACCCCATTACCCGGAGGCAAGTAGAACATTTGTGTGGGAGGGGGTTGGAAGTTTAATTTTTTAAAAAATTTGCATCACATTATAAATATTTATTAGTGATCCTAGATCAATAATAGATCAGGAACAAATATAGAATATTTTGACCCTGCTGTCAATATTTAGCCTAATTTTTCCTTGCTCAAGTTTAGCAATGTTCAGTGTTACAAGCAAGTCAGTCTTTGTCTATCCCAAATTTTACTCTATGCTTCTTTTAGCTTTATTGTGTTGATACCTGTGGGTCAAATAATGAGGTCACAATTTCCTTTTCCAAATCAAAACTTGCATAGTTGAAGGAAGTGGGGCTCAGAGCCCTGCCACCTGACCTTCCACTTACCCTGAAGGAGTTCCTGGGGAGTCTCCACAATTAATCTGGGAGAAATTAATTCTGGAGAAGTCTAGCTATTCTATTTAGGATTTACTTTAATGTGTTCTTTATAGTCAGTGATCAATGTACTTTGTTAATATCTGTACTTAATTTTTACTGGCATTTAACACTGATTATCAACAAAGTGTAATTTACAGAGAAATTATGCTAACATTATTTTTGTTTAACCAAACACAAGGAGAAACGCATTGTTTAGACCATGGAGCTATTGCCATGGTAACATCAAAGTACATCCTAATTGCAAGAAAAATACCTAAAAGGAAAGAAAAATCCTCAAATTCTGTGCTGGCAAACATAATCCTATATTTTAGAAGCCAGTGACACACTGCCTAGATTTTAACTGGAGCACTGAAAGGGACCTACAAAACAGTTTATTCAAGCCTTGTGGTTCTCCTTAGTGAGCACTGAAAACTGCACCAAATTCCCATCCTTTAATAACACATTCATTTCCAGTAGATACCCAAATCCTGATGTTTAAAGAAACTTCCTTTCATCAAAAAATAAAACTTAGACCAAGATCACAAACAGAAAAGAAAATCTCTTGATTGTGAAAGTTTTTAGCTCCAGTCCCTAAAACCAAGGTATGGTATTTAAATAGAGCATACAAAAAGGTTTGTTTTGGTTTTGTTGTTTTTTAAAGGTAACTAAAGAGAAAACAAGAAGATTGAGAGCACTGGTAATGCAGCACTGTTTTTAAAATGCTGAGCGGGGATGAGCTGTTAGAGACCACGTGAAGCAGCTAACAGGCAGCTGCATGAAGCTGGTGTGGTCCTGTCCCTCCTAGATGTGTTTTCTGTCCCTCTCCCACCTGCAAACTCTATGTCTCAGGGACACTGACTCAGAACACAGGTACAGGAGCGTTACAATCAAAACATGGATTTTCTTCTTGATTCAAAGGTAAAAATATTTTTCTTTTAAAACTACGAAGGCAGTGAATCAGTGTAGGATCTATTCTATGTGAGTACTTCAGTAGTCGTTTTTTGTTTTTTATGCATATAACTGTATCAATCTTGCCTTTATTTTGGTAGAAACCATGCTTTCTCTGCATCTGCTAAATTCTCAAATATATGAAATAATTATTATTATCACTAAGGAAGTTTTACCTGTACCAGCCTCAACTCTTCCCCGAGTGAGCATGTGTATTTTTCTAACAGTAAGTAAAGTTCTTTAATTAAAGATGAATGTAGCTCAGTAGATGGTGCTCTTGGTGCACATGCAATTCCAGAGCTAAAGGGGTTAGTTAGCTAGACTAAAGCCTGGTTTTAATCTTCTAGGAGTCCAGTGGGTGCTGAACTTTAATTATGCTATTTTTTTTTTGGCCTTAGCCATTTATTTAACTATACTATTTACCTGATATGTAATCAGAGGAATAGGATTTTTCATAGTCAAAGGGATTGTGAAAGCATATAAATCACCACTATCTGTAACTTTATCTACCTTAACATAAATATCTTTAACTTTACAGCTATAATTGACAATATTGATAATATACATCCAGTTCAAGGTACTAGTAAATGCTTCTTCAGACTCACACTAATAACAACTTCCAGTAAAAGTATCATCAGAAGCATATGATCCTCAGTATTTTATATTTTAAGGTTAATATCAAAACATTATAAGAGTTTCACCAGGCATCAAACTTGTTCTTTAAAACTAAGATTTCCAAATCTTTAAGTTATAAGAACAGGTAAAACCAAAACCTCTCACCTATGTCTAAATAAAAATGTTTGGTTGATTTCTTTGAGCAATGAATTTAGTCAGCTAAAATGATTTCCCCCGAAATTACTATATTTACTTGGCTTTTATTTTATTTTTTCAAAGACTAAAAAAATCACACATCTTTAACCACTGCAATTGTGACATCACATATCACCACCCGCATGTTCTAATTCCATGATTGCATATATTTACACAAATTATGTAATTAGATGTAATTACAATAATTACAGAGGAATAGGCAACAATTGAAAAAAATCACAAATTCCTGCTAAAATAATGCTAAATGATATGAAAATCATCAGACAAACCAATGTAAGAAAATAAACTGTTTTAAGATGAACCCAACCATACAACAGCAAATAATCCAGCAAAACACCTCAGCCTTCACAAACTGAAACACGTTACACTGTAAAATTTGAGGCTTAAGTTTTAAGGGTAAAGTTCTTTTTCCTTTAAATTTGTTTCTCAGTCTTATAATGTGAATATTTAACATCTTGACTTTCCAAACATATTATGACTACAGACCTTTTTTTCCAGTGATTTCTTATTGTTATTTCAAATAAAAGAGGAAGGATGATTAATAAAGTAATAAAACACAAACGCACTGTAGATAACTCTATGGAATTTTAATTAGGAAAGAGCAGGTCCTGCTATGGTTTTCTTGTCCTTTTCTATAATCTCTCTCCAAGTGTACCTCTAATTTCCAAGGATTTACAGTCTGAGAATATTGTTTGTTTCAATTCATTTTCCTTTTAGAAAAAAATATTCACAAGGCAAATTATGCAACTCATACATTTGAGCTCTCTAAAAATTGTCCTAGAGTGTATTTTATTTGCATCCCAATTTCTCACTTTGTTTTGTATCTCAAATGATATAAAAATATAAAAATTAGGAAGTTTGCCCTTTGATTTCTTTTTGCAACAATTTTACTAGATTTGAGACAATGTCATTGCCAGCCTGTGACAGTGAAAAATTAACATTGCGACACACCAGAATCTTCACAAAGGACCTTAGATTTATCCTTATTCTAGCTTAGTCATAATTCCTGGATGTTTCGGGCACGGTGCTGAGTTCCTTATTTATATTACATTTTATGTAATACTTCATAACAACCATGTAAGATGATCCTTTATACTAACACAATCCCCATTTTACACATGTGGAAACTGAGGCTTTCGGAGCTTAAGTACAGAGATAGATGTCTGAGATTACAAAGTAGTTGAGCCAAGATGTAAATTCTGGGCTATTTTCAGCATTTATACAAATATTCACTGACTTCCAACACTGCACTAGAATATGAGGTTGTGAGGGCACGAAGATGAATACAACATGGTTACTGCCTTTGAGACACTTAATGTCTTACAGGTAAGAGAGATGCAAACACAAGTAATTTCAATATAAAATGGAAATTGCTGAGAAAGAAACTAGGAGTTTTCACCATGAAACAGCTTTCTTAAGGCAATATTAGATCCCTCATGTATTTTACCATACGGCAGCATGGCTTTAATAAAAACTGGGTTGTGATGATTTAAAGTAGGGATAAATCAGATTCCTTAAGAAATGAAACTAGTATATAATTTTAGAAAATAAAATTGCAATTTCTTAGAGCATCAAAGAGTTACTTAGAATTGTAAATTCATTGATTCACTGATTAAATGACTAATGGAGTGATCAACTTACTCATTTATTAGCAAATGGTCATTAAGTACTAGTGCTGGGCCAAGTATTGCAGCAGGATTTGAGGATGCAAGCATGAATGAGGAAGACCAGAACCCTGCCGCTGTGGAGCTTACACACCCCAAAACCACCCAGCAGAGTGTGTTAGGAGCTATGTGAAGACAGGGGAGGTGCAATGGAAGCACAGAGACAAAGTTCTAACCCATGTCCTTGAGGAAGCAAGGTCTAAACAGATGTTATGAAGTAACCAAGCAAAGAGGAGGGTTAAGATCCTAGTGGCTGGGAGGCAGTCTGTTGTGTAAAAGCCTTGAGAGGAAACAGTGCTATGGTCTGAATGTTGTGGCCACCCCCCCCCCCAATTCATATATTGAAACCTAATCACCAATGTGATGGTATTAAGAGGTAGGGTCTTTGGGAAGCGACTGGGTTGTGAGGGTGGAGCCCACATGCATGGGATTAGTGCCCCAGTGAAAGAGCCCCAGAGAGCTGCCTTGCCCCTGCCACTGTGTGAGAATGTAGCAAGAAGGCCTCATCTATGAATGAGAAAATGGGCCCACATCAGACGCCAAATCTGCTGCTGCCTTGATCTTGGACTTCTCAGCCTCCAGAATTATGAGAAATAAATTTCTGCCATTTATAAGTTACCTAGTTTATGGTATTTTCTTATGGCAGCTTGCATAGACTAAGACAGGCACATGGCAAAAATAAGAACCTGAGAGAAATTTAGAATGCTTGGAGCCATGGAGGGAAAGGTAAAATAGTGAGAGGTGAGTAACAGTGTCATCAGAAAGAAAACCTATTGCATTAAAAAGGTTTGGGGCTAATTATGCAATATAAGAAGTGGACCCTTCCTCCCAGAATTTCTGCAGGTGGTCTTGCACAGTTGAAATATCTCACATGTTACTCTGATAGAAATATAATGCACTAAATTAATGTTTTTTAGCATTCTTGATTAATAAGATATATGAAAACATGGACAAAATATAAAGAAAGATACTGGGAAAATCTTGTGACTAAAAATAAAGTGAGCTAAGGATATAGCTGGAATACACTAAGTGAAGCAGAGGAAAAGACTAAGTTCAAGCATCTGTCCTAATAGTCCCAATTATGGGACCTCTCTTTTCAGCTTAATAAAGAGCTGGTTTCATGTTAATAAAAAGCAACATAGTTACTAGGGATAGGGTAATGCGGATCCTTAGGTAGAGTTGGTGTTTTTGGATTCAGGACAAAGAGTGCGATAACATGGGGAAGCACTTGAATGGTAAATTAAAGGGACTGCCCAGAGTCTGGTGATGTAAGAAATTGTGGAGAAGGGCTTTCTCTCACTAGTATAGCTACCATCAGAGACAACCAACTAAATGTCTGTCCTACTTGTCACCATCACTCCATAGAAAGGACACTTGTCTTGAACTTGGTGGCTTTTATGTGTTGGCTTGGGCTTTTAGCAAATCTGACAGCCTGCTGCCTTTCTGTCCCTTGTTCCCACCAAAGAGGGTTGGGCATGCTCAGAGATAACAGGAACAGGAAGGTCCATAGTAACTAGAGTAGTAAGCAAGGTCAAGATTATGAGAGAATACTATAAACCATGTTAAGGATTTCATTCTATGAACAGCAGTGAATGGTCTTGGTAGAGAAATGATATAATGAGGGTTGAATTTTGGAAAGATCTCTCTGGTAGTAATGGCTTAAAGGAGGCAAGAGAATGGATGACCACAGGAAGACTAGTTATGAAAATGCTGAAGGGGCCAAGTGGAGGAATGGTGGTGGTGGCCTCTAAATGGGCAACTGGGGAGATGCAGGAATGTAGGTGGATTCAGGAGATATACGAGAGGTGATTGATTAGGGCATGTGGCATGGGGGGTGGCGGAATCTAAAAATGAAACCTAGATACTTGATTCTGGAAACTGGTTTAAAAGAAATAGGAACACCAGTAAAGAGCCAATTTTGGTAGGCAAAAGGCTGTGATGGTGCATTTTATTTTGGACATGCTGAATTAGGAACTTGTGAGGTACTCAAAGGGAAGAGTCTAGTAAGTATTTGGTTATGCAGATCTGCAGCTCAGGAGATAGACCTGGGGTGGGGACAGAGACAGATGTCTTGCATTAATCATGCTCACTTCTAAGCAGAAAGAGACAAGTTCAATTTCCAAACACTTACACCTTACTATTTAAGCGATCTTTCTGTTTATACTCCATCTTATCAATCAGACGCATCTTCATAAAATTCTTGTCATGCCTGTACTCAACAATCAAAAAATTATGGGAGGAGTAGTATAATGATGGTATTCCTCTAAAATTCAGTGCTTTAAGTGGCATTAATTCTCTTTTCCCATTTTATACAGACTTTTAAGAATAATGACCTGATCAGGAGGTTCAAAAGTTCAAATATTATATTACCTGCTTTTCTCAATTCAAATTCTTAGTTCCTCTTTTGCAACAGTCATGAAAGACACCACTGCTTTATTTCCTCCACGGAGGAAATGACTCCTGAGAAATGCTGCCAACAAATACCACTGTGAGATGTTTTAATGAGAGTGGCTTTATTCTAGAAGCTCTTGGAAAGCCCACTTTGGTTAGGGGGTGTGTCACTTTTGTCATCTCAAAAGGCCTTTTAACTTGGGTATATTACTGCCCAATAGAAAGAAATTTTGGCAGGTTATTTTTTTTACATTAGCCTGGAATTTTTTTTTTTTTTTTTTTTTTTTTTGCTACATAACAGCTTAAATGTCATTTGCTACTCTTCAGTTAAGAAAAAGAGAAAAGAAGGACTCATTATGGTTTTTCCTTCCCCAAAATGATGACTACATTTAAGGCAAGAGCACTTTGTTTCCTTTTGAGCAGTTAGGTCATGTTAACTTTCCACATGCTTATGAGAGTAATGTGGTTCAGCAACAGCACTATAGAAGGTTCCGTTCTCAACCCTAACAGCAGCTAAAAAAATCACTGCTCTAAGGAAAGACTGCGGCAAATAACAGAGATGAACATAAGACACCCCCCTTCCCCAAATATTCCTGTGTACATCAAACAAACCTAAACATATCTGAACACATTTATTGGAAAGACTTTCCTGATAATCCATACATGGACCCCAATTTCCAGAAGACTCACTTAAGAAACTAAGGTTTCATTCTATGAAAATAACTTTGCAATACAGAATAGAAATTTTTTCTTTATAAATGGAAAAATTATTTTTGTTCATTATCAAAGCACAGAATTTTTAGTGTTTCACAGAACTCAAAGAAAGACTCCTTCTGCCAATCACAGTTTGAAGAACAGTGCCCTGATAGTTAACAATTATATTTCCTAATGATTAATGAGCAAGACTGAGGATAGTTTCTGATTTGGACATAAGCACACAATAGAGAAATATACTCACATGCCACATGCACCCCTGTCTACACCTTCTATCTCTATGTAAATCTGGAGGGAGGATGTCAGAGCAGCCTGACCAATGTGGGAAGGGACGGCCAACTGTGGTTAACGTGACATTAGGAAGAACTGCTGGATACTTTGCTTCCAAGATAATGACAATGACATGGCTAAGCTGGAGGGGGTCTATTCTTTCCATGCTCAGGAAAAGCCCCATGACTCTGATTCCTGAAAGTGATTATCCCTCCACTCCATCCTTGAACAGAATGTCTTACCCCTGCATTAGAGATAAACACGATTTGCTGCCTTTCTCTGCAGAAAGTAAACAAAGCTCTTTACTTGTGCTTCACTTTTATCAAAGCATAACTCACGTATAGAAAGGTGCATAAAGAATAAGTGCACAGCTCAGCCAGTTTCCACAAAGTGAACACTTCATGTGAGCAGCACCCAGATCAAGAAAAAGAACATCGGCACACCAAAGTCCTTCCTCTCCTCCCTTGTCCATTTACAGGCCCTACAAGGATAAACATTAATCTCTTCTTACAACATAGATTCATTTGGCCAGTTTTTAAACTTTATACAAATGACATCACGTAGTTCGTATTTTCATGAATGGCCCTTTTCATTCAACATTAGGTTTTTGAGGTTCATTCACACTGTGTGCTTTTATAGTTTGTTTATTCTTGCTGCCATGTGGTATTCCATTTTGATCATACCACAGTTTATTTGTGCAAATACTGATGGCTATTTGGGGCTAATAAATGGTATCACTATGAACATTCTTGTGTAAGTCTTTTAATGAATGTGTGGATGCTGTCACAACACCCTTACCTGTGAATTTGAATCCCTTCCCCTTTCTCTTCCCGACTGAGACTCTAATATAAGCCTCCCTTTGTAGAGACCAGATCTCTTAATGACCTCAACGACATGTGTAGTAAACTTTTGCTGTTTTTACCATCTGGAATCTATTTATCCTTTTTTCCAGGAAAATTACCTTCTACTTATTTACAGCCCACGTATTCAGGTGGCACTCCTACCCTGGAATAGACAAAGAACAGGGGCCTGAGTCTAAGCCAGTTAGCACATCACATTTCTGTTTTGTTTAATTTTTATAACAGCTCTTTTGAGATGTAATTCACATAGCATAACGATGCATCCATTAAAGGGCACCATTGAATGATTTTTTAGAATATTCAGAGATATGTGAAACCATCACCACAGTTAATTTTAGAACATTTTTATCATTCCCCCCGCAAACCCCTACTCTTTAGCTATAATCCTTCTATCCACTCATCCCCCTCCTCCAGCTCTAAGCAATCACTACTCTACTGTTCCTATGGATTTGCCTATTCTAGATATTTCATACAAATGGTATCATATACTATATGGTCTTTTGTGACTGTCATCTTCAACTTTGCATTATGGTTTCTTGGTTCATCCATATTGTAGTATCTATTAGTACTTTATTCCTTTTTATGGCCAAATAACATTCAATTGTATGGATATGCCACATGCCACATGTTGTTCATCCGTTCACCAGCTGAGGGACATTCAGGTTCTTTTCATCTTTTGGCTATTATGAATAATGCTGCTATAAGCATTTGTGTAGAGTTTTACTGTAGCTAAATATTTTCATTTATATTGGTATGTACCTAAGAGTATAATTGCTGGGACATATGGTAACTCTATGGGTAACCATTCGAGGAACTACCAGACTTTTCCAAGGTGACAGTACCATTTTACATTCCCCTCAGCAGTGTATGAGGAATCCACTTTTTCACAGCCTTGCCAACACTTATTTGTTATATTTTGTTGAATCCAGTCATTTGAGGGGGTGTGAAGCAATATCTCATTGTGGTTTTGATTTACATTTCTCTGATGGCTAATAATTTTGAGAATCTTTTCCATGTGCTTACAGTCCATTTGTATATTTCCTCTGGAGCTATGTCTATTGAGATCCTTTGCCCATTTTTAGGTTATTTGTCTTTTTATTACTGAGTTGTAAGGATAGTACAATTGATTTTTGTGTATTGATCTTGTATCTTGCAACCTTACTGACCTCATTTATTATTTTAACAGTTTTTAGTGTATTCCTTAAGACTTTCTTTATAAATTCATGTCCACTGTTTTTTTAAAAATAGAAACATAATAACATAATAAGGCAATGTATCATTTTATAACAATTTTCTGGAGATAGGAAGATAACATCTTCTGAACCTGACAGAAAATCTGCAAAGGAATTCAGGGGAGAAGCGATACATTCCACTTTCTTAGCTGACTGGACAAATGGGCTGGCCAAAAAAGAAGAAATAAAAAGAAAACAGTGTAATATTTGCTATTAGAAATAGGTTGTTCTATTTTATATGTCTACCTCATAAACACACCCAAGAGAAATTTAAAATCAGCTATATAATAAGGTGAGAAAGCAAAATCCAAATTGATAAAGACATTTGGGAAACTCCTCAAAAGAATAAATAGGATTTTATTTGTTACACTAGGCAAAAGATCAAGAAAATGTTAACCGGTTCAGAAGATCTATGCAATGGAGCCTCTCAGCAAGTAGAAAATTCACTCATAGCCAGTACAAAACATTTCAAAAGGCCTTATATTCCCAAAATGTCTTGTTCTCTTGTTTCTTGTCATTTATCAGCAATTTTTGAATGTACCATAATTTATCCTCATGTTTCCCAATACAGTGTTTGATGATTTGTAATAAAAGAGCTAAAATGATACCACAGTCGACTATAAGAACATATATCAGCCTGACTCGAATTCTTGCACATAAAAACCTAGGTTATAACCCATACTTAACAGGGCCCACTAAGCTGGGCTGGAGACCATCTCAGTGCTGCCCTTAGGTGGCAGGTGCTGAGAGAGGGCAAAGGTAGGGATTAGCAGCAGGAGCACCAGGCTCCTTTCAACTCTATTGGGAAAACAGTCCTAAAAGGCTGACCAGTATGTCATGATATACAGCAGGACCTGGACATTTTATTCTACCAAAAGGACACAGGGGACAAAGGAAGCGAAATATATATCTGAATCCATAATTCTTTATGTTCTTGGATTATCCTGTGGCCCTGTTGTTGAAGTGTGTAAATTTACCAATTATGTATTTTCATCAGAAGAGGATGTTGAAATTAATGTACCACGAGCACTTATTGCAACTCTTCCATTTCCTCAACCTCTGTGTTCTAAAGCAACACATTTTCTCATTTGAGATTACCGAGGAACTTTATAAAATATTTAAGTGAGAACTACATTGACATCTAATGAGGCTAATTATGTGCTGAGTGTAAACATTATCTTATTTGGTAAAACACTGATATTTGGAGCAAATATTAATCCATAAGACTGCTCATAATTCATTATCTGAATTAATTATATATTCAGATAATTCTCAACAAACTAGTGTTATTAAGCTGTGAAAAATATTCATTAGCAATAAATGTATCCAAATGGGATTTTTTTAATCACTGAGAAAGTAAAAAACATATATTGAAGAAAAGTTATTCCTATTTGCTAAGTAAAAAAATGAAAGATTTGAAAAGATAACCATTTTTATATTTGTTCACTTTTGACATTAGAATGCCATTTCCTTGCTTTCATTTTGCTCAGTGTAAGCATGTTCAACTGCTTTGACCCAGGTATCAAGGGAATGTATTAAAATCCTAAAAAGAAATGCAAATAATTGGCTCCTCTTTATGGCAGACATGATAAACATTTTTTTTTCCAAAACTATATTCTAATTCTGAGCTAATGTTAAAGGTTTCTTTGAGAAATGAATATCCCCAGTATGTTGTGACCTATACAACCTTTAATAATTGTAGTTAGAAATCTAAAGTCTTGGTGAAAACACCAAACCTACACATATAATTTCATAGCTCAAACAAATCTCAATATGTATTCTACTCCAACCCACTTTATTATACCATATTTTAAAGAGTTTGGATTAACTGTTGGAACATCTCCATCTTCATTCATGAAGCTGCATTGCTGAAAGATGACACGGTGAAAGATAAAGCTTTTTTTTTTCTCCTTGAGTGTGACCTCAATAACTGAGTGACAATGGGGTGCCTATCAAGTCCACAGGGAAGGCCCATTGGGCACAGCTGGGTACAAAGTTTCCTTGCCTAAAGTTCCCCCCTGCCTCTTGTGTGCCCCAGACTTCCATGTCACCTGAAATCATTGCCTACACTTGGCTGATTTTGTCATAACTCCCAACATGAAACTCCTTAGGATCCTGAACATTGCTGCCACAGGGGCGGTGGCAGGAGGAAGTGTATACTCTGCACACTGTTTGGGTTGACAGAAGGTCAGTTACTAAGAGACCTTATTCATGCAGCTCTGAAGTAAGTTGCAAACAAACTTCAAAAAGTTTTATGATGATTCAGTTTCTGTTTAAACTTCCAGAAAGGTCAAAGGAGAAACTTCAGATATTTGACAGATTTTAGAAAGGCAAATGGTATTGGGGGGGGAAGTGTGTGTGTGTGTGTGTGTGTGTGTGTGTGTGTGTGTATATATATATGGTTTCTTCTACAGAGGCTTTCCATGAAAGCATTGTCTTAAACCTATTACAAAGGTAAAGAAAAACCTGAAAGCCTACCACCTAGGACTTATTTGAAAATGTGTGCCATGGCCACATTTCAAGGTTAAAAAAAACCTGAATATAAGTGGCATCTTCTATTAATGGCTGATATTTCCTGAGTTCTTTTGTGCTGGATATTGCACTAAAGAGTTAATACTTATTATCTTATTATATCCTCCCAATAATCCAATCAGGTAGATATTATTACTCCTTACATATTATAGAGGGAATTGCAGGTCAAAAATAATTGAGGGAACTGCCAAAAAGCAAAGCCAGTGAATGGCAGATCTAAGATTCAAATCTGGCCTGTCCCCAAAGACAGTGCACTTAAGCATTATACTATAATTTTCCTCTTCTGGTTCCTATGCCCTATTTAACTTACCTCTTCTTGCCTTTTACACTACTTCTATGGCTCAGTATGCTGCTTTCATCTTTCTCTGGAATGAGGGATTGAATCCAAGGCTGTCTATTACTCCCTCCTTTCCTCTCTTCTTCTTTCTTTCCTTCCCTATTAACAAACTTTACTAAACACTTACTCGTGCCACGCTATCTTCTGAGTACTAGATCTCCAAAGCTTACACAGTCCTGGAGCACAGGATCTACGTTTTTTTTTTTCATTGTGATATTCCCTATGCCTGCCAGGACTACAGATGTAAATTAAAGAGTAGATACATGAATGATATTTAGAACAAAATCCTGCTGTCTAGGAAACTCGCATGCTTGGAGATACAGCGATAAATCTGGACACCATAGCATGTGATACTTGTTGGTGAGAACAAACAAATGTGGTGAGCAAGGGACACCCTTTGACTGATTTTGAGGAACTGCCTACAAAGCAGCTGGAGGCCCTCATTGCTCAGTCACGTATTTAATCCTCCCCACTTCCTTTGTTCCACTGGACAGACCAAGGTGCAAAAACTTAAAAAGAGAAATTCAATTATGTATGCTGGGCTTTCCATGTTTACTTTATGTTGGTTTGTTTGTTAATTGCTTAAAGAATCCCAAATATAGGAAAATTGACTTTTTTTTCCCTTTCCTAAATTGCCTATCAGCTACAAGTGACCTTCCCACTTTAAAAAAATATGCAGCTGTGTGCTGTTGTTGAAGGATCTTCTGTTCCCACCTCAGACATGCAATGTTTTATCTCGGAGTGAGATTAATTTGGGTGGAATATTTAAAATACATTTCGTTGTTTCTAGAATTGAAAAGAAAGTTTGAGACAGTTCTTTTGTTCTATTCCTACTCATAAACATAACTATTCCTAATCTTTTTCATACAGATGAGTATCATAAAGCACATTTATCTTCACTGTTTACAAGTGATGGTGAATGCCTTCCAGGGTAAATGGAAAATCACTATGACTAAAGGGAAAATAAACTCATAAACATGGCTCTTTCTATTTAAGATCTATTTTAAGGTGTGGCTGCATATTTCAAAATGCGATCAAGAAACAAAGAAGCCCTAAATAACAATTGCAGCAATAAAAGAGGTATAGTCTTTTTCTCTGTCCATAGTAACACTCTCACGGGAGTACTTTTATTTGAGACTGTCATGTACGACTTGTGAAATCAAGCTTCCTGCAACTGTGAGCTCAGAAAGACTTGAGAAATTCTACAGTCTTTTAACTACTTACTCACTAGTGTACAAAGCAGACCTGTTCTTAGTCTTATAAACCAAACAAACTCTCAGCTGCCCAGGCATCTTCAGAGGATCTCTGGAAATAACAGATCATTATTCTTTTCTAGGGCCAGTGATGTCCATGCCACTCCTAAGCTTCTAAGAACATATGATGCATGGTATGGCTAGTGACGAT
This sequence comes from Cynocephalus volans, assembly GCF_027409185.1. Lineage (NCBI taxonomy): Eukaryota > Metazoa > Chordata > Mammalia > Dermoptera > Cynocephalidae > Cynocephalus > Cynocephalus volans. The sequence goes on along the minus strand of NC_084467.1, from coordinate 66,742,256 downwards.
GTATATAACTGACTATATACATACATACATACATACATACATACATACATACATATATATATACATTTTTTCCTAATTTTTTTTTTTTTTACAATGGTGCCAAGCAAATTGAATAGAGAGAATAGTCTTTTCAACAAATGATGCTGGGACAAATGGATTTTCACATGCTGGAGATGAAACTGAACCTCTCTGTCATATTATATACACAATTAATTCAAACTGGGTGGTAAACCTAAATATAAGAGCTAAAACTCTGAAGAAAACACAGGAGTAATTCTTCATGATCTTGAGTTAGGTGATAGTTTCTTAGTTATGACACCAAAAGCACAAGTGAGAAAAGAAAACAATAGATAAATTAGCATTATCAAAATTAACAAATTTTGTGCTTCAAAGGATACCATCAAGAAAGTGAAAAGATAATCCACAGAATGAGAGAAAATAATTTGTGAATTACATATTTCATATGAAACTTGTATCCAGAATATATAAAGAACACTTACAACTCAACAATAAAAAGACAAATAATACAATTTTAAAATGGTCAAAGGATCTGAATAGACATTTCTCCAGGACAGATATACAAATGGACAAAAAGCACACAAAAAGACGTTCATCATTGTTCATTAGAAAAATGAAAACCAAAACCACTATGAGAAATGACTTCACACTCACTAGGATGGCTAAAATAAAAAAAGACAAACGATAGCATGTGTTGGCAAGGATGAAGATACATCTGAGCATACGTTGCTGGTGGGACTGTAAAATGGTGCAGTCTCTTTAGAAAATATACTGGTGGCTCCTCAAAAGATTAAGCCTTGGCTTAGCACATGATCCAGAAATTCTACTCCGAGGTATATACCCCAGAGAAATAAAAACTGGTGTCTCACAAATAGAGGTCTGCATAATGGACAGTTTTATTGTTAAAAATATATGTGATGAATTATTACTATGTTTTAAAAATTTATATTGGATGATATGAGGATTGAGATTTTTATTTGGAAAGACTTGATAGCATTTGCTGCCAACTTCTCTGTATAATCCTCCACCGTCCCACTCGTGAATATCTTTCAATTGTGCTTATATTATATACATGGTGTGATCTCATCCATATAAAAATAGACAGAGAAAAAAAGATCTTAAGAAAACTTTCAAAATTTTTACAATGGCTATGCTCTCTCTACTTTAAAGAGTTTCTGAAGATTTTTTTTTATTATTCTACTTTTTGATATTTCTAAACTAACTGTAATAACCATTTATCAATTAAAAAACAATATTTTAAAATTTGCCATGATACAAGTGCTCACATTACAGAATTCCTACAAAATTTGGATAAAATGTTTTTAAATCTTTTTCTTTAATTAAGTGAGTTAACAAGTAAGAGAAATCCACAGAGCTCAAACAATAAAACTGGAGCACAAATCTGTCATGATGAGCAGGTACCGAAGATACCTGCTGCATTAAGGGTAACTGACGATCCTTTAGCCTAGATCCTTGCATTTCAGCAGCCATGTGGTGGGTCGGGAGGCACCATGTTGAGGTTAGGCAATGAAAGGAGATCTGAAAGCCATAACCCTAAAAAAAAAAAAAAAAGAGTAAACTAGAAAAAGAAAACCTAGCCAGCACAGGGAAATAAAAGAAAACCTTTTTGTTCTGTCCTTGGCTCTGTGTGAAGAGAGAAAAAAATCTTCCTCTCTTCATAAAAAATTGAGAATTCATAAAAATAATGTAGATTTATGATTTACATTCACACTATTGGCATGTGTGCAGAAGGTCTAGGCTTATTTTAGAGTTGTAGTTCTTAGTTGATAGGGCTCCCAGGAGCTTGGCAGAAGCAAATGCAATCTTTCTTTGGAGGAATGCATTTCCAACATAGGTCACTAAGGATTCCTAAGGACATAGTCCAGAAGAACTCAGAGTCACAATAAACATATACACCCACACAAACACAAAGAAAACACATAAATAAAAATTCCTATGGATGAAATCAGCACAAAACCAAAAGGCATACTTACACCTACAGAGATTTAAGATATTGAAGTTATTGGATACAGAAATAAAATGCTTATGAGGAAGAAGATACTATGGAAAAAGACAGGGAAAATTTTTAAAAAATCTAGAAATAATAGCAAAACAAATAAATAAAACATTATGGAGAGAATAGAATAAGAGAGAGACAATGTACTTAAACAGATAATGGGTTAGAATAACTAAAAAGTAATGACAATTAGCCCAATAACAACTCAATATCAACAATGACAGGGAGGAAACACAGGAATTAGAATTTCAAGATTCTGAGAGAGAATATAACTGATGTGGACAAAATAAAGGCATTTTCAGATAAGCTAAAACTGTTTCATCAGTGGAACTTCTAAAAATTATATTTCAGGAATAAGAATAATGTAGATCTAAGTTGCAAGAAGGAATGATAAGCAAAGAAATTGGTAATATGCAGGTAAATCTATATAAATGCTGACTATCTGAAACAACAACAATAATAATGCTAATATCTAATTCATTAGGCTTAATAAAAGAGGGCTAAAATATTGCAGTACAATGGCATGTAAGATTAGTGTTCAGCTTGACTGGAGTTAAAGTTCTACTAAGGTCCTTGAATTATCTGAAAGGAGGATAAAGATAATTAACTCAGTTATATGTGGAATCTAAAAATGTTGAACTCATAGAAATAGAAAGTAGAATGGTGTCTACTAGAAGGTGGTGGGGTGGAGGGACTGGGGAGATGCTGGTCAACAGATACAAAGTTTCAGTTGGATAGGAGGAATAAACTCAAGAAATCTATTGTACATCATGGTGGTTATAGTTAATAACAATATTTTGTATACTTGAAAATTGCTAACAGAGTAGATTTTAAGAATTTTCACTATGAAAAATGATAGATACATAAGGTAATACATATGTTAATTAGCATGATTTAGCCATTCCACAATATATACATATATGAAAACACCATGTTGCACACAATAAATAAATACAAGTTTCATTGTCAATTACAACATAAATTAGAAAATATATTACTTAAGACTTTGGTTTTATGCATGGTAAAATTTTCAACAATGACATTAAAAGAATAGAAATCAAGAGTTTAATTTCCAAACCAGTATAAGTTAAAAAACTGGAATAAGAAAGGGTGGAGGGGAAAAAAATTCAGAGGAAGAGGGAAACAGAAGCTAAAAAAACCAAAAGCACAGAAAGCATCAAATACAAAACCAATGTTTAAATGACAGTGAAAAAAATCCCAACATATTAGTAATATCTAGCAAAAATCACAATAAATGTAAATGAACTAAATGCCACTTTTAAAAAACAATGATTGTAATTTTAAATTAAATCAAATTCCAACTATATATTATTCATATGGCATATATACAGTATTTGATCTTGATCCTACACTTCGGAGTCTTGCTACTCAAAATATGTATCTTAGACCAATAGCAGCAGCATTGCTCAGCTGCCTGTTAGAAATGCTGACTCTCAGGCCCCATCTAGACCTAAAAATTCAGAATCTGCATTTTAATATGCTCCCCCAGGTGATTCACATGCACATTAATGTTTGAGAAGCTCTGTTTTAAATGGCACAATATACTACAAACACACACACAGATTATATTAAAGACCACATTAGCACCTTGGTCATTCTATTACATCACAATCTATAATCCTAAACATCCACTGGTATGTCTAACACCACTCACACTTCAGAGAAAGTGCTTCTCCGTATTCCTTACCCTATATCCTTGAAACAAATGGCCACTGTACTAAGATGCCATGAAGATTTGTAGGTTGTAGTACTGCTAAGAAGGAGCTGGTCACTGCTTCAGAGTGTGTGTGGGGGGAGGGGGACTAGAATAGCAGAATTTGAGATTGTGATAAAACAGAACCTATGAAAATAAATCTCGGGGGAAAAAAAGCTGAAAAATAAATAATAGATTACAATTTTTTAAAACTGGAAATAATGAAAGTGGGTAGACTTCTGTCAAGCATCACCCACAAAAAATTCTCAAGCAGTGTATTATACATTTTTTATTGAATTAAGATTTAATTACAAATCAAAACAATAAAAATGAGCAAGATAATTATTCTGAGCAAATCCATAACTGGAATAGTTTAGATGAAATCTCTGAAATTTGAAAATCTTTCCTAGGTAAGGACATAATTACTTAATAAAACAATCAGAATGTTTGTTGGCCTCCATTTCTACTTTTGCCTCAAGCCATGCAAATATTAAGAACAGGCCAGGACATACATAAAACGTTAAGTACACAGAAAGACTGAAAATTATAAGGTAGAAAAAGATACAAAAGGCAAACATTAGCCAAAGAAAATCTAATGGCAACTTTAATATTAGCGAACAAAGACAAAATAAACTTAAAATCATATGCACCTTTTTCAGACACACAACACACTCACATTTAGGTCTAAAAAGAATGCAACGCAGAAACACTGGTAGAAATAAACCAAAGTTATACGATTATTACACCAAAGTGATAGGATTATGACAGTATTTCCTCTCTTCCATCTTTTCTATATTTTTCAAAATTTTTACTTAATTTTTAGATAAAGAAATACAATTAGTGCAGTTAGTGGCTTTTCTTCTCTTTATTTTTTTCATTCCTACTTAATTTTTTTGTGTGGAGGTTGGAGCAGCTGGAAGCAGAGCAGCCTCCGCAGGTATGAGAGCTGGAGACTCAGGTGCTACCATGGGTTTGGGAAGGAAGGGAAAAAGGAGGGAGGTACTTCAAAAAATGCATGGGAACCCCAGTGCCCATTGCAGCATTATTCTCAATAGCCAAAGGTGGAAATAACCCAAGCGTCCAATCAACAGATGAACAGAACAACAAAAGATGGTACATCTACACAATGGATTATTCAGCCTTAAAGAGAAGTGAAGTTCTGATATCTGCCACAACATGGATGAACCTTGAAAACATGCTGAAATTAGTCAGACACAAGATGAGAAATATTGAATGATGCCACTTACGTAAAATATCTAGAATAGGCAAATTCATAGGGACAGAAAATAGATTGAGATTACCAGGGACTGAGGGGAGGGAAGAACGGGGAGGAGTTATTGCTTAATGGTTACACAGTCTCTGTTTGGGGTGGTGAAGAATTTTGGATCTAGATACTGGCGATGGTTGCACAACACTGTCAATGTAGTTAATGGCATTGAATTATACACTTAAAAATGATTAGAATGGCATATTTTATGTTATATATATATGTTATCACAATAAAAGCATTTCCAAAAAAATGAAGGACTCAGTGATTCTTCAGTCTAGAGGATAAAGGAGAACCCAGGCATCAAAACAAAGGCCTGGCATGATAAAGAGCTTGTTGGCAAAGACTTTGGTGTTCTCAGACTCATCCTTTTACTTGGAAAGCACCAGCCGAGACATATAAAATATACCCCCTGCCAATTGACCATCAACAGAAAGGCAAGCCCCAGTGTCTCTAATGACAGAATTACTCTACCTGTGGAAGCAAGAATGATGGGGAGTTCTGAGATTATGCTAAAATCAAGATATAATAGTGAGCACATGCTTGAAAAATGTAAGAAATAAAGAGTAGCTCAGAGACTTTATTGAGTACCAAAAAAAAAAAAAAAAGAGTAAAGAATCGTCATAGAATTCAATAAGTTGGGTTAAAATAAGATAAAGGAATTAAAAAGGTAATAATTATAATTATTTGTGCTGTAAAATTTCTTTTTAGGAAAGACAGTTACGTCAAAGTGAACCTGTCCTATATTTGGACAAGGAATTAGGTCTGCACTATTTATGAACAGGGAATTGAATCACAGAGAAGCTCAGAAAATAAAGGCAAACCTGAGGGTGCATATGTGAAAAGGGACCACCCTACTGACCATGACAACTGTGATCATCTCTTAATAGTGTCCTAGAAGTGCTGTGTGAGGTCACCATGGGCCACATCCTAGAGTAGCTACTGATTAATTGGAGGGAACTTAGAGAAAAGTGACAAGAAGAATTAAGGGACTATTGGGAATAATTTATAAAACTCAAAATTTGGTGGAACACATTCCGTAGCTGAGCAAAGAGGTGGGGGATGAAAGACAAGGATGGAAGCATCTCTACAATTGAAAGCGCCACAGGGTTGTAAACGACAGGGAAAGAAATAAGTTTTTAAGGTAGTGGAGGGATGTATATACCTTCAGCATTAGTAAGTGGGGAATTTAGCACAAATATCAAGACACATTTCCTAATTATTTCAACTCTAATATTATGAAATATATTTTGGTTTTATGCTAGTAAGCAAAATATGTCTTTACAACTAGGGTCTAACAGTAAAGCTTGCACCTTCCTTTATACCACGGATCACGTTATACTGGTGAATCAATGTACACATGGACCCCACATATCTAACATATATGAAGAAACACCTGGAAGGAAGTACATTAAAATGTCATATGTACTCATCTTGATATGTATGAAAACATCTGTAAGGAAATACATTCATATGTCAATGGTAACGACATCATGGCGATATATTTATGAATACTTGTTGCTTTCCTCTTTTTACCTTTGTCACTGTGAGAAGACAGTGAGTGTATATGCTTACAATTGGGAAGGGGACAAAATTTTTTTTCAAAACTAGCAGTCTGGTTCTCTTCTTCCTTATTTCTTTTTCAGCGTGCTATAGCAGGGACGAGGCAGAGGAAGGTTTTCCCAAATAAGAGGCATTCCATATTCTCAAATATGGCCTACAGGCATAGATTGCGGGAAACTCTGCTGAGTTTTGGTGTTCACAGGTTGGCACAAAACCATAGAAGATACATAAGTAAGGTCTGGCCCCATTCCATCCTTCAAGCCTTCCGAAGGTTGAGACACCATCAGGATGCTCTGTGGGTCCATTAAGAATGGTCCTTTACTTAGCAGACCAGTCAATATTGAGATTCATAATCCCCTAGAGGACCTGAGCCTGCTTATCTTAGAGGAGTACTATGGTGCTCATTCCAGAACAATGCTTAGTTGCTACTCTTCTGCAGCTGTCATGGGTCCTACCTAGTCAGAGGAACTTATTTTTGACTAGGTGATCTTTTTGCCCATTGATATTCTGTTATCGAGCAGCACATCAAATCGTATTCAAATGTAATAATGTCAAATAAATGTGATCCCTTTGTAGACACTGCAGATCCCATGACAAACAACCCTTACCTGCCTTTCTGGAACCCACTCAACATTACATGTCTGTGTGACCAGAATATTACAAGTCTGTGTGTTCAACAACAGAAGAAGCAACTAATGTTATTTCTCACTCTGATCCTTATTCTTGGTCCTGGGTCTAACCGTGTTATCTTTACCTATTAGGGCTTGAATGTGTCCCCTCCAAAATTCAGATGTTGCCAGTGTGACAGTATTAAAAGGTGATTAGACCATGAGAACTGTCTTAGTCCATTTAGCACTGCTATCACAGAATACCTGAGACTGGGTAATTTGTAAAGAAAAGAGATTTAATTGGCTTATGATTCTGGTAGCTGGAAAGTCCAAGATAGGACAGCGCATCTGGTCAGGGTCTTGTCCTGCTTCAACTCATGGAAGAAAGCAGAAAGGGAAGCGGGTACGTGCAAGAGGGACATGCAGGAGAGATGGGGCTTGCTTGCAGCAACCTGCTACCTTGGGTACTAATCCATTCCTGCAAGAGTGAGAAGTCACTCACTGCCATGGGGAAGGCATTAATCTATTCATGAGGGATCCCCGCCCCCGACCCAGACACCTCCCACTATGCCCCACCTCCAACACTGCCATATTGGGGGTCAAATTTCAACGTGCATTTCAGAGGGGACAAACCGTATTCCAACCATAGCAAGGGCAACTCCCTCATTAATGGGATTAGGAGCCCCCACAGAGGGGCTCAACGGAGGAGGTTCATTCTCTCCCACCCTCTGCCTTCAGCCAGGGAGGACAGACAGTGTTCCTCCCCTCCAGACGATGCAGCCCTCACCAGACCCCAAATGCTGGTGGCTTGATCATGGACTTCCAGCCTTCAGAAGGGCAAGAAATAAATTTCTGTTCTTTATAAATTGCCCATTCTGTGGAATTCTGCTATAGCACCACAACACAGACTAAGACAACCCTTCATTGCTGTAGGCTCATTCAGTCAGGATACCCTGTTCTCCATGACATCTTTCTCTGGCTTTTATTTTGAACTTTTGGGTTAAAAATCCATTACATTTGAGGCCCAAACCGCACACAGTTTTTAATGAGAGTAATGGGCATAATTTTTCAAGGGGTTAGTGATGGCTAGAACACTGAGGCAAAGCTTCATTCAGTGTGGCTGGGGCACAGGTTGTGGGGAACACACACGAGTTCCTACAGTCCCCTTTCCCTTTTCCATGTTCTGGAATGTAAGAGGCATGTTATCATTTCCTGCAGTTTGATTGTTCAAAACTTGTACAAGTAGAGTAAAAATGAAATGAACCAGCTTTATGATTTTCAGTACGAAGTGGAAGCAGATACCACTTTGGGTAACACAAGACAACTTGGGTATATCCCTGGCAGCAGCCTAGCAGGTGCAACATTGCCACATAATCCCAAATATGGGCCCCATAAAACTGGCGTTCATTCAGATGTACACATTTTTTGCTCCCCATATAATGCTTTCAAATGAATTAGGAACCAGATTCCCTCTTGAAAATTTTTTCATTACTTTATGGCCAATTTACTTCTGATGCAAGTGAAATGGAAACTTTACTTTCCTTAGAAGTTGTTAACAAACTTAAGTGATTCGAAAGAATGATAATTTCTCTGTCTATACTACGTGGGAAATGAAAGGAGAGGAAACCACTCTCTACCTCGTACTTCCAACAAATCTATACCTGGTAAGATTTATTATGCAACAAAGTCTCCCTTGACAAGGTGATTCTAGAACAATGTCTGTGCCTCTCCCTCCTCCCCCTACCGCTGGTAGAGCTCTTACATAAAGTCTCTGCCAGCACACTTATTCCACACCTCACTGGCTCTGCTGCAGGCGGAGGGTTTAATTCCTGATGTTGCCAGTATGCATTATGGAGTCTCTACAATCAGCTTGCTTCAGCCCTACCCATAACACCACCGTTTTGCTTGTCAGTACGTGTTGTTAAGATCTGCACAGCAAGGTTCAAAATGAGACAAAGTTGAAGCACCATCTGGGATCATCCTCAGACTTTCATCAACTATCTTGAACAACAAACCTTCTGCTGCTGGAGAAGCTGCATTCAGACTGCTGCAGACACAGTGGGGTGGATAATCACAGAAACTTAGGGCAGACAGAAACCTTAGGTCTCTTCATTCCCTGACCACAAGTGTCACTCACGTAGACCATGGCAACAATCTGCAAATTGGTCCCTCTTCCTATAACCCAGAACTACTCCAGCTTATGCCACACTGAAGCCAGGGTGATCCATTGTGAAACATATGTCTGATGTAGTTACTCCTCTAGTTTACCCTTTAAAGACCTCTCCAAAGCTTTTAGGATAAAATCCAATCTCCATAGTATATAAATATTTCTGTCCAAATCTGCATTGTAATTTTAAGTCTGCTTCTCTGTCTCTCCCAATAGATGAAAGTTTCATGGAGTCAGGGATCATACCTTATTCATGGTTTGTTGTCTCCTGGGTCCTGAACACAACGCCAGGCATATTGTAGGAACACAATATTATTTAATAAATGTGCGAATGAATGAAGATAGTTTAACTCTTCTTCTACAGACTAGCTTAGGCCTAGAAGTTATATGACTTGCCAAAGAGCTCACGACACGTAAAAAGCTTGGACATGTTTCCCTGCCTCTCATCTCATACTGTCCTCAGAGATGGGCATTACAGTATCTCAGCATTCTGGAAAGGTCAGCAAATGTTGCTCTGCATTTAAAGGGGAAGTAGAAATTAAATATGCGTGTGCCACATCTATGAAGTCCTTCTGCTCCTACTTATTATTTCTGTCCAGTCTTATGATTAATAAGTCTATTAGCCAGACTTGTTCAAATCTCTTCATATAACATATAATTACAACAGGACTCTGCCCACCCAATATTCAACAAAGATTTACTGAGCTTCGACATGTAAGAGGTACAGTTTTAGGTTCTGGACATACCAGGATGGATAAATTATGTTCTCAGCCTCAAGAAGGTAGAATCCAGCCAGGGAGACAAGCATGTAGCCCAATAACTGCAATATTGGGTAATTATCAGCATGTACAAGACACAGAGAATATTTTAGCACTTACTAAGGTATAGTGCTTATAATATTTATTTCCTCCACTGATTTTCCTGGGGGCAGGGACTAGGTCCTTCATCTCGTTTCCTCCCCTGTGTGTAACACATAGTAGGTACTCAGCCAATACATGATCGATAGACTGATACGCAGGTGGCGTAAGAGAATTGGATCTACTCTGAACAGAAGTTGTATCTTGGAAGACTTTAGAAAGGAGATGCTTGAGCTGGACCTTAATGAATGATTAAGGTTCCGTACCTGGCAGATAAAGGGAGGAAGAGTTTTCCTGGCTGAAGGAAAAGCAGATAAGTGTGAAAACAGCAAGCTGTGTTCCCAGGGTGTGTGGAGCCTGGGCTGAGAGGAGCTGTGGGAGGTGAGGTTGGAAAAGTAGGCCAGGCAGACCCTGTTGGGCCTTGTGAGCTTCCTATGGAGTCAGAACTTGATCCTCTAGGCTATGGAAGCCACCAGAAGCATGCAAGGAGCATGAGCAGATCTATAAGTTAGTTAGAAATGTGATAATGCTTGCAGTTCAGTCAGTGGAGTTGTCCCATAAGTGCAATTAATTTCCAGAATTTAAAAAAAAATGTTTTAACTCTGTATTTCAGTCTGCCAGAATATACTCAGACTCTGTAAGATTCCCAGGGCCTATACAGACACCTTCTTAGCCATTAAAAAATACAAAAAAAATTTTTTTTCATACTGAGCTACAATAACTATCAGGGTTAAGTTTCCCTAGCATTGGTAAATTTGTTTCTCATTTGCTTAAAGCAACCCTATCCCAGAGTAAGTATTATATCTCAGAATTTAGGGGGAGTCAATGATATTTGCAGACTAGCAGTTCTTCGAACACTTGGTTAACTGAGTCTCCTAATGATGTTTTCTTCCCCTCTGTGGAGACGGTAATTCAGCTGAATGAGTGGTCTGGTTGTAGCATTTTCTGCAAATAATTAAACATGACACTCCTTTTGGCTTGATTTTCTTTTTAAAGGCAAAATCTACGCTGATTTGCATATTGTCCCAATTACATTAGTACCATGCATTTTATGCAGCCTTTAGAGAATCCATTGCAAAATCAGTCATTGGTGGAAGGCTCTTTTTAAATCTCCAGAGGCATATTTTCATATTCATTTCAGAATAATAAGATGTTTAAATATTTATTTCTTTCCAATAACTGAGTAGGCCTAGGCTCTTCATTTTAATAAATTCTGTCCAAATAATGTTGAGTCACTGTTTAGAAGATATTGGCACTGAATTTCTCTTACGGTAATGATGTTCACGTCAGAGACTCACATTTTACTCCTGGTTTTGCCACTAACCTGTGACCTTGGGCAAATCACACAACCACTCATGAATTCCTTTTGATGATTTTTAAGTTTCCTTCTAGCTCTAAAATTCTGAGTATGTTTTAAGAGATCTGATTAGTACAAGAAGGTAGAAATGAATTAGTTACAAAACTACAAATTATGGCAGGAGAGATTGACATTTACGATGTGCAGCTATTCTTTTTCAGCAACTCCAAATGGTCAGAAGCTCTTGAGGTAGGCTTATTTTAGAAGAAATTAAAAATCCTCATATCGATATATTCATTCATTAGACGAATATTTACTGAAGACCCCTTATAGGCCATGCTTTAGTTGAAGTCTGGGAATAAAATGACAAAAAAAGAGAAAACAAATCCCGGGCCTCTAAGAGCTGATTGCCTAGTGAGGAAGATAGACAATTTTAGACAAGAAATAACAATAAACTGGAATAAATATTACCATGAGATCCAAGCTATGAAGGCAAAACATACAGCTCAGATCTAACCTGGACTACGAGTCAGGGAAGGCTTCCCTGCAGATGGCCTGTCTAAGCTGAGAATATGCATCCCTGTGATTTTTATTTTGGGAACCATATTAAATAAAGAATGCAATAAAAATATTTATTTGTCCCAGGATCAGACTAAGCATTTAAAACTAAGAGAGCTCGTGAAGAAGAATCCAAGTATATCTCATAAATGTCCCTACTCCCCAAACTTTATCAATCATTTGATGATCATATATTCACTAACCCCCAAGGAAATTCTGCTGAGTCAAGATCAAGGGTACGGGTAATACTATAATTTAAGAAATAATCATTCTTTATCTTTCCATATTTAAGATCCTACATAGCTGCTCAAAAAGTATATAATAGGTTAATAGGTTTTCAGAAATGACTTGTTGATTAATGACACGTTTTAACTTTTCAAAGTTCTTTTTTCATCTTTAATCTCTTTTTATCCCAGTATTTGCAGGACAGGAATTATACTGCACTGCCACTTGACCCTAGAGATTATAAAAATTCACCTCTATAACAGATGTCATGTTTCCAGGACAGACCTGATTGCACGTACTCTGTCTTGTGGCCACCACAATTATATTCACATTTATCACAGCACGAGTTACGAGAATTAGCTTGGATAAGATGGTCACCATATGTTACAGAGACAGTTGAACAGGTTAGCCCCCTGGACCAGGTTAGAGTTCAGGATACCCTATTTCATGCCAAATGAAAATCATAAAGAGAGGTAATATTTTGAATTTAAAAATCAATCCACTTTGAAGTTGCTTTAATATCTAAGTTGTTTACTAATTATTGGATGTCACACACATACACACACAGATGGGGCTAATAAATAATGGAATGTTTGTCTGAAAGCTTTACAAACTTCTAAGGTAATAATAGTATGTAACTATTTTGCAGCTGGAGAAAGATCACAGAAATTGCCTCCTTTTTAGTGTCAGTGTCTTGATTTAGTGTTTCCTGGTTTCGTATTATTATTATTCAGTTTTATTATTTAACTTTTCCTGCTACTCTGTCTTTTCTCTCCAATTAAATCAAAGGTTCTTTGAGGGTAGGAACTTTGTTCTCCCACCAGAATGCCCAATAGTTGAAAACTATTAAGCTTTCACCAAGTATTTACTAAGGGCTATGATTAGTTCAAATAACTAGAAACTAATTAGCTACAGAACTTCACACTGTCATAACCAAAAGCATTTCAAATGGTAATTCTCAAACTTTAAAGTGTACAGGAATCAAAATGAAAGCTTGTTAAAATGTAGATTTCTAAATCTAATTCCCAAAGATTATTTTGTTTTAAATAATTTTCTCCACTTCCTCCCCATTATTATTATTACTTTTTTTGGCAAATTTTTTTTTTTTTTTTAGGACAAATGAGATATATTAGGACCTTGGGACTGCACTAATGTTTCTTGTAGAAAGAACTTGACATAGGTGAAATATCTCACTCCTTCTCTCCTCCACCCCCACTTTCTTTTTTCCTTCAGTAAATATTTATTTTGCGCCCACTAGATACCAGGTACTATTCTAGGTTCTGGAGTTAAACTGGTCAACAAGATGTATAAAGACTTTGCTGTCACAGTGCTTGATTCTAGCTGGGGGTAGGTAGACAATAAACAAGTAAACTTTAAGATTATTTCAGATATTGTTAAATGTTATAAAGAAAACAGGCTAATATACGACTACTGAGGAGGAGGCTGTTTAAAGAGCATGGTCCGCAAGAAGATGATTTGTGATCTGAGGACTGAATGACTAGAAGAAAACAGCCATGCAAAAGACCTTGGGTAAGAGCTTTCCAAGAAGAAGAAACAGCAAATGCAAAGGTCCTGAGGCAGAATGAGTGTTCAAGGATCAGCAAGAAAGCCATCATACCTGGAACTGGAGAGGGAGCCAGGTCAAACTCATCCACCAGGAACAGGAGGATAAAAGTATCCTGGAATTACCCCTGTGGGAAGCTGGAGAAATGCTCCTGGCTGTCACAGAATTAAGGAAGGTTAAGTATTTTAATAAATGTTATATAAACACTTCTGTTAAAAGCAGCCACGTTATTGCAACTCCTACCCATGAAAAATGGCTCATTTCATGATTCCTTTTGGTTGATGCTTTGTGGGGTTTCACCATCACTGATAAGCTACATTTTGTAATACCCAAGCACTGAAAATTAGCTACTTTGAATCTTCTTGAGATCCAAATTTTTTTTACCATTTATAGGATGATTCAAATGTCATAAAATAGGTTCTAATAAGTGTCATAAACTTATATTTGAGAATTTATATACTTTTCTAAACAAGGAATACTTATCTCATAATTTCAAAATAAGTTATATGGCATGTACCTTTATTCTTGTTTTGGATTCTTTTTCAATTCTTGCATTGACTTGTCTTATCACTCCAACAGGACATCTACCAATTAATAGTAATATTACTGTTACCACTAAGAAATTTTGATTTGTTTGAATAACTGAGTGCCCAGGAAGAAAGAACCAAGGACAAGAATGTTTATTTATTATTAGTGGTAGTAGTAGTAGTATCAGTGTTATTATTATTTTGGCAAGGATGTTATTGCATGTGTAAAATCCGTCTCTGAGGGTTAAAGCAAGGAGATAGCTGCTCGGCTTCAGACTCCATTGATCACTGCCCTTTCCATAAGCCATCTCAGGAAAAGGCAGCCTAGGTGACAGTGGGCCTTCTGTGATAAGGGGCTACCCACTAAAAATGGGAATCAGCTCACAGTATCATTTCACAGGTTCCCCCAATGACTTTATCTACTGAGATCAGATCCAGACTGGAAACCGAATTGTTCCATGTCCCCTTCCACTCTGCTGCAAAACTTGGTAGCTTTCCTTTAAGAGTTGCTTGATTTAATGTGTGTGTGTTTGTTTTAGTTTGGTTATATACTTTATGCTGCAGTTCGAAATACAGAAAATTTCCAAAGCCTCCAAGTTGGCTTCTTTGCCTACGTCTGGCCAATCCAGTTAGAAATAAGTAGCTTCCAAAAATGGGGACAAGTGGAGTAATGGCAGAGTACTGAGATACAGTAGCTGTGGTGACAGATGCATAACAAGATGAAAATGAGTTGGTGGAACATTTGTGGGAAAAGGTCTAGGGAGACGGACTGGGAAAGAAGAGAAAGACTCTATCCAACAGAAAACGAAATGCCTTCATTATCACAAGCAACTCCAAGTAGCCTTCATTTAATATGCTGAAGTTACAAGTGCAGCTCACATCGTTGTGAAAGTAGAAGTAGAGAATATGACCATGGAAAGTGATATTTTAAAGCTTCAACACATACTGCTCATCACTGACTTGACTTGCAGCATACCTTTCAACAAAAGCACATAGTGATTTAATCTCAACAGTAATTCAGTCTGCAGCCCTATGAGACAAGACTATCAAAGCAGACAGGCTGTAATTTGTGAAATTCAGGTGCTGGGGATTAGGACCACCTGTTGAATTTAATCTTGGAGTTATAATGTTAATAACATCATGTAACTGAACATAAACACTACATATTTATCAGTGTTTGGGACCTTCAGTTATGGGATGTGAATATTTTTCTAAATAGTATCTGTAACTCTCTCCAGACACTGTAAATCAATGGCAAATAAAAAATCTGTTGGAATTCTGATTCAACATGCAGCAGCATAAGACTTGGTGGTCATCACATCCAGCATATCCTATAATTTTTCTGTGGCCTGATGTGAGAGTGAAAAAAAAAAAACAAGCAATCTGAGTATCATCTGGCAATATAATAAGAATAGGAAAGCTTTCATATCTTAGCCTCCACTACGTTAATTAGAAAAAAAATTCCTAGCAATATTCTAACAGATGATTTCCACCTCTGCCTAAGTAAGACTGTAGGAAGACCTCAAACAAACCTAATGAAACAGCAATTTTTAGGGAGGGCATAAACAACATCTTACACATGCACCTTCAGATGGCCTTCAGAAATGAAACTCTGCCCAATATCCAGCCAGCTAAACAGTAGCAGAAAAGAGGATCAGTGAATGCATTTTGAGACGTTTACATTTAGTTTAGGGGACAATTGGCATAATGCCTTGAGAGAAGGCATAGATTTTAAGATTCGCATTTGTTCTTTTGCTTGGGGTGCGGTAAGCTCCCTTGAAACCTTTGGGTATGGAATTTTGTGAGATGTTGGTTTTCCATGACAGAATTTCATTGGAATTGATAATTACCTGCAAAGGGTTTCCTCTGCTAAAAACTCTAAGGACTTTCACACAATATTTATCATTTACTTAGCACTTCACAGTCTATAAAACCCTCTTATTATGGATTATTTCAATGTCTCATGGAAAGTTTCAACCAAAGTTTCTTTCCAAAGTAGAAAAGGGCTGTTCTTCATTTTAATGGAGTTAGGCTCTGATACATTGAACATGGAATTTATGCGAATAAACATTGTTTTGAAAATGAACATGAGGGCATCATACTTTGTCTTAAATTATCAATATTCTTAGCTGGTGTCTGTCCAGCAGTAAAACACAGGAAGTATTAGAAATATCTTCCTCAAAGCATATCAAAGCTTTCAGCAAATTTACCTTTTGACACCCCTATTAGTCAAAGCTTCACAAGTGTCAGCCATTTCCACTAAACAATAGCTATGAAAATCCACAGGTTCAATATATTCATCATATTCCAATTACACATAAACGCCACATCCATCCACAGCCAGAAACTGATGTCTAAACTTTCTTAGAACTCCAGCTCTTATCTGTTGCTTGCACATGTAGATATGAGGTATGTAATCAATCAACACCTCCAAAAGAAAACTGAACCTGTAGCTGTGAGACTGACGGCCCTCTGCTTTTGGATTTTCTCAGTCTATCCCTCCTCTCGCTCAAAAAAATCACTTCCTAATGAAACTGCTCTCTCCTTTCTGCTTCTCTGAATTCTTCCCTGTGCAAGTTCCACCCTTTCAAAGAAACTTTCCTGGATCCTTCTAGGGGAGTGATCTTTTTCGTCTCTGCTCCCCTGCAGTACTGTTTATAGCATTTGCTGTGTATTTATATCTATCTGTACACATTTCATGGTATGTTGTTTTTAACTTCGGCTTTAGATGATCCCTAAAGGCTGGGTCCAGCCTGAAATTCTTTTGTACCCTTCAAATCCTAAGCATTATGCATCGCGCAGGTGTCTGGCAATATTTTTATTGTAACTTAAAAAGAAAAGTTTGGCTTTTTCATGGGTGCTAAGAGCGATCTTTCTACACAAAAGGAACATCTGCTAAATCTTACTTTGGTTCATAACCATAAAATTTAGTAAAATAAAAAGTAGAATAGTTGGGAGATTTCAAGAAATCCTCTAGCTTTATAGAGCAGATACAGAGTGGACTTGTGTTTTAATGAAAACATGGTACCAGCTTCAAATAATGAGGGATACATTTAAACTGTATTAAAATATCTTCAGAATCAGAAAACTTGATTAGGATTCTCCCAGAGGCTTCACACACTGAAACCGGAGATTTATTATTCCAGCAAAAGGAGGCTCAATTTTAAAAAATTCATCTTATTAATTATTAGCCAAGCCATGTAGAAGCTTCCCAGAAGGCAGAGGGAAACAGGCTCTCAGTGATGAGTTTCAAGCCAATGGAAGCTGAGTTTGTGCCCCAAGCCTTTCTCGCCTGCCTGGGCACCGCTCCCCAGGGCCGAGGTAATGCAGCCCAGAGCAATCCAGAGGAGAGATCAGGAGGGAACCTGCGATCCTGAGCAGTGGCCGCGGGCTGCCTGCGTCTCACCCTTAGGATCCCGCGCCCTGCCCGCTTTCCTCCCACCAGGTGCAACTCGGCTGCCAAACGGGAGGCTTCAGGAATCGGACATCCGCGGGCAGCTGCAGTTCTGGGGATCAGGGGTTCTAGTTGCAGGGCCGGTTCCTGTTAGAAAATTAGGCTTTGGGGTCCACTCACCTCACCACTATTTCCCGAAAAACTTTGCATCTTTCTCGAAACAGAAATTCGTACCATGTAGGAACTAGCCCTCCCACCCCAGCGGGTCCACTCCCCTTCCAGCCTCCGAAAGGCACCTACTCACGGCGCCTCCCAGCCCCGGGAAAGGGGGAAGGCTCAGGTGTGCGGGATCCCCAGGCTGGGTGACGGGCGGGCTGGCGGGCTAGCTGTCACCTTGTGGTCCGCCACGCCGAGGTATCCGTCCAGCGGCCGCGGTCCCGCGGGGGTCCCGGGGCGCGGCTGGGGGCTGCTCTCGGCCGCGGGCTGCGCGCTGCCGGTCGCCGGCGCCTGCTGCTGCTGCGGGGGCCGCTCCTTCTGGCCGCCGAGGCTGCTGTACACGAGCAACAAGCTGGTGCACATGGTGGTGAGCGCTAAACACACTGCCAGACCATGGCGCTGCGGGCGGGCGGGAGAGAGCGGAGGAGAGCGGCTGAGCGGCGACCTGGGAGGAGTGCGGCCGGCGGGGACACCGGTGCGGCTGTCAGACGCGCGGGGGAGGTCTTGGGGCGGGGGGGTGGGGGGGGACGGGTGACCAGGGCCCCAGCCCCGCCGCGCGCTGCCAGGGCACAGGCGGCACAGTCCCCGCGCGCACGGCAGGGCAAGCTCCCGGCCGCCGCCGCCCAGATCTCTCGGTAGAGGGCAGGTGGTGCGCGGCGCCCGGTTGCAGGAGGAACAGCGCGCCGGCCGCGAGGGCAGGGGTGGGCTGGCACTTTGGGGAGGAGGCCGTCTGCCCCAGCCAACCTGCTGGAACCTTTAGCCCCTGCGCCCTCTCTTTCCTGGGCCTCTGGGGCTCTACCTCGGCGATCCCTGCAAGTTTGAAATCCGACAAGGAAACCAAAAAAGTCTGCAAAGGTCCCTCTCCCCGCCCCTCTTCGTTTTTGCCAGGCTGTTGCTTTTGGGCATCCCCCATCCCCGGAGCACTCTGCCCTCTCCTCCAACGCTCCTCTAGTTCTCCAATAGCCCCTCGGACCTCTCGCCGGAGATCCAGGAGCCGAGGCAACCCGAGTTCTCATCCCGGCTTTGGGATTCTGAGCCAGGCAGAGCCAGGGAATCGGGAGGGGACTCGGAGCAGGTGGAAAGTTATGCCTTTGTAACAGGCGACCTCGCGGCGCAGGGTTAGGCGCCCCCGAGGCTCCCCGCCGCGCCCCAGGGACGCTGAGCTCGGGGGTCCCTGCCTCTGCCCAGAGGAGTTGCAACAACTGACTCACCATCAGGGTCTTCATTTTGGGCACCTCTTTTGTGCGGAATCCTCAGGCACGCGCGTTCGGGGCCACTTTTTCTTGGAGGGTTTCCATGGTGGGTGATGGTGCGCTGGAGGCTGTGATTTTCACTCGGCGGCCGGCCGCGGCTGAGCGGGCGCGGGAGCCTCGGGACCCGGGAAGCGCCGCTGTTGCAGAGATTAGAGACAGAATTAAAACTGCACCGGACCCTCGTAGTCTCTCTCAGTGATCTACACAACTGCCGCCTGCCGCCGCCTGCTGGGTCCTAAAGATCTCTGCATCCCGCTCGCCCCCGCCCCCAAATAATAATCTCTAGAGCAGAGTGAAATTTCTGGGGCGAGAGAGTTAACCGTGCCAGTGTACCCCTTCTTGGCCCGAGGGCTTATTTATCTTTTATGAAGTCATCAAGTATAAAGGAAGGAGAACTGGATTGGATTCTGAGCGTGGTAGTCATTTGAAAATTTGCGAAATAAATTTTCTGTTTTGTGATTTTGATTAAAAACAAGTCAACCTCCCAGTTGTCAATAGCCCTATTTATAGCTTTTGCATTTATGTTCATAGCATAGAGACATCTATCATGAGAGTATTTTTCCTAATGAGTCATTTTTATTTCAGTTTTCCAATTGTAAGATTTCTAATTTTCTCCTCCCCCCCTAATTTTACTTTTTCAAATCCAGTTATTCTCATGTAATATTCAGATCATAATATTTCATCTAAATTACTTTATTCATTCTCTACTTTAAATATTACAATTTATACTTTTACCCAGCCTTTGAAGCTCCTAGTGTTCATCTAAATGATTTTAAGGTTTCCAAACATCCAGCACATTATATCCACATGGTTAACTGAACCTGTAGATTCTTCCTAATTTCAATGAAGAATTTCTGGCTGCTGGTGATAAAACTCCTTATGGCTCATTTCATAAGAATCCTATGGCCTTTGATGCTTTTCTTATGTTGGTCTATTGCCTTAATGGTACATAATCACATTTAGAACTTCAACTAAATAAAAATCATAATTATTGTTTTATGTTGAGAAATTCACATCCATAGCTTGTTCTAAAGATACTCTCTGCCCTGCTTTGAGTTACAAATGGCATTTGTTAAATATCTAATTTAGCTAAAAACATATTTCTTGTGAAATTGCTCAGTGAAAATAGTTGTCTTAATGTATTACTTAACACCTCACCTGTAGCAGTGTAATGTTAAAGATTACATTAAGATGGAAATGACCAGCAGGCCAACTGAACCATGGGCACAATAAGAGCTTTCTCAAGGCCAAAAAAGGCATTACAATCCTTTCTTAATCTTCACTAATCTATTGCTGGACTGATGATACAACAGGAACTATTTTTAACTTATGAGGCATCCTTCCATACTTAGTATAAAGGAAGTTAGAATTATTGGTGCAATAATGAATATCAGTGCAACGTGTTCCGGAGAGGGCAAGAAATGCACGTGATTTAGCCTTTCAAGGAAAAACAAAAGATTGGAAACACTGTCCGACATTGCCAGCCTTGAAGCTATTTATTCAATTTGTGCTTTAGGCATGAATAGCACCAGTTGTTAGGGCAGGAAAAGCAGCAGCCAGCGGAGAATCTTATCTGGTCTTGCCAATTCTTTATTGTATGGTTGCACTTGACACTCAAATTAATGAAACAAAGGACCAACTTGGTGAATCATTGCAAGCAGATTATCTGTGCTTCTCCAGGGATCCTTCTGAGATGCTACTAGACTTAGCTTCTGCATTTTTCAGGATCATCCATCTAGCAAGTTGCTGGTGACCGATAAAACAGTTCTAATATATTTTGCTGTGCCAAACAGAGGCATCATATTTATGATTTATGCTCATGTCGGCACGTTGGACATCTGTTACATGGTATGTCTGATCAAATTCATTAAGCTTATGCTTTTTCTTTTCCTCCTGGGATAGCAGTTAGCTGGTTGCTAAATCTACTTATGAAATGGCCAGGGTAAATTTAAAAATTTAATTCTTAGCTTGATTTGAATGATTTTAAGGTATCTGGCTTTCAAATATTTGATCAGATTAATTTGACAGCTCTAGACATCTGGCCTGAGAACCAAATGGACAAGGTGGGAAGAGGGAAGGGCAGATAAAGAAAATACGTAACAAAAGTTAATTTAATTCGACATTCATTTAATGATCAGCTATTATGTGGCAGTTCTGTATTATGGAATACAGAGATGAATAAGACACAGACCATTTCCTCTAAGGGCTCACAACTCTGTGTGTGTGTGTGTGTGTGTGTATGTGTGTGTGTTGAGACAAATCTATGAATAGGCAATAAAAGATAGAGTCCTATAGATTCGACATATATTTATCAAGCATCAACTATGTTAAGCACCTACTCTGTTTAGCATCTACTATGTGCAAAGCCTTGGGAATACCTGGATCGGTAGACCACATGCTGAACCCTTATATGACAAAGAACTAGGAACAATCAACATATCCGATTTGTTTTTCAACCTCTGAATGCCTGCTTATTTAAGATCTGAGGGCTTTGATATTCATTTCAAGGGCATCCACCTCTGTTTATGTAACTTTATGCACACCTTTAAGTTAATAATTTGAATAGCCAGAGAGAGCAGTCAATCACAAACATTTGATTGACTTGGAAACAAGTGGGCAAGTACACAAGTCAATCATGCTTTTTAGTTCATCTAACTTTCACAGTTCAATACAAAGTTAGTAGAGGAATCATAATTTGCTTCTCAAAATCCAGGTAGCTGAGACAGATTTCTCACCATTTAAAATTTTGCTACATTTCTGCCTCTGGTGCCATCACATCCAAATAGATTCCTACTTTTGAAAAAAAAAATGGAAAGGAAGGGAAAAGAAATTGAGTGTTCCATATTTAGGTTATGTGATAAAATGAAGCTGAGAATTGATGGAACGAGGCATGTCATAGGGCGATGAGGGAGCAGGTGGAATCCGAAGCTCAGAGGAAATGCTGGCCCGTGCACGTGGCCACAGAGGCAACACAGAGCTACCAAAGAACAGACTGCTGGAAGTCTATGAGCCCTGCCCTCGATTCCCAAGTTCAGAAACAAACGTTTCAAACGTTTCAAAGATGGAGGAAAAGCTGAAAACAGTATAATGAAAACTGCATTTGAGATACAACTGCTTGTCACCTTATGATATTAAGGAAAAGAAGAAAGTCCTGCTAAATGCAAGAAAAACAAAAAATTTAATAATGGCCGAAAGTTCTGAAGCAAATTTGATACTTGTCCATGTGTGTTCTATAGTTTACTCAGCACTCTTCTTTTCAGAGGCTAGGCTTAGTGGGCCTGTTGGTTGAGAACAAGTTCCTGGAATCAGGCTGCCAGGACCCTGATTCTGACTTCATCACTTACCAGCTTTGTGACCTTAGATATTTTACTTAGCTATACCTTAGTTTTTATCATCTGAAAAATAGTACCTACCTCAAAGCATTGTAGTAAAAATTAAATGAGAAACTACAAGTGAACTGTCTAGAGCAATATTAACAGATTAGTAATAGTATTTTATGATTGTGATTAATAAACTAGACTTGAAGGTAAAACACCAAGGCTTGAACTTTATTTCTAATAACCGTATGACCTTGAGCAAGGAACTTAAAAATATATTAAGCAGATTGATAACTTATGTATAAACTGAATATAACAAAGCCCATCCCACAAATTGTTAAAGGGCTTACTAAGATATTGTCTATATGACTGCTTTGTAAACTATGAAACTTAGCATAAGCTAATAGTAATTCATTCATTCTTCAACTAATATCAACTGAGCATCTACTACTATGTGCCCTAGGTATTATTCTAGGCCCCAGGTATATGAACAAGACTCATAAGGACGCAGTCCCATGAGGTTTACATTCAAGTGAGGGCAAGAAACTAATATAGTAGAATGTCAGGCACTACGAAGAAAAGCAGGGTAAGCGGTTAGAGATTGGGGTGTCTGTGCTGTTTTAGCTAGGATGGTGACAACTGAGCAGAGACATGAATGAAGCGAGGGAGTGAAATGTGAGGCAAATGGAGGAATGGCATTCCACACAAACGGAACAGCCCCTGCAAAGGCCAGGAAGTAAGAAAGAGCTTGTTTGGCATGTTGAAGAGACAGCAAAGAGGTTGGTGTGGCTGGAGTGGGGGGATCCAGGGAGAGAGTTGTGGTGGGGAGGACAGAGAGAGAGTCTAGGGCCAGGTGGTCCAGGACGTGGCAGGCCACGAAATAGACTGTGTGAAGGAAAGCTTTGGAAGGTTTAAGGCAGGTCAAGGTCATGGATCTTTAATGTTTTGGAAAGATTACCTGGTTGCTGAGCTGAGAATAGCTTTTGGGGGAGCAAGAGTGGAAACAGGGAGACCAGTTAGGCTATTGCAGTAGACTAGGTGGGAGGAGGTCATAGTGCTTTTAGAAGTGACTAGATTCAAGATTTGCTGATTACTGGGTATAAGATATGAGAAGTATAGAGTAGGCAAGAAAAACTGTCAGGTTTCTGGACCGGGCAGCTGGGAGAATGGTGCTACTATTTCCAAGATTGGGAATGCTGTGGGAGAAGCAGGTTTGGGGGGCTGGGAATGGAGAGTTTGGATCTGGCTGTACTCAGTGTGACATGTCACAGGCAGTTGCAGGTCAGGCCTCATGCTGAGCTTAGAGACATGAATGGGACATCACAAGGATGACTGGATAAGACTGCTTAGGAATGAGCCACAAAAAAGAAGAGGTCACAGACCTGATCACTGAGAACTCCAAATTCCAGATGCCAAGAAAGGAGGAATCATAGTTACCATAGTATTGGAAAACAGTAAATGAATATTTGAACTTGATTTGATGTAGGTGGTTGATTATTTTCATTTTGAATAGATTTTTCATGCTAAGA
Organism: Cynocephalus volans; assembly: GCF_027409185.1. Taxonomy (NCBI): domain Eukaryota; kingdom Metazoa; phylum Chordata; class Mammalia; order Dermoptera; family Cynocephalidae; genus Cynocephalus; species Cynocephalus volans. Next base: position 66,718,165 of record NC_084467.1, on the reverse strand, counting down.
CATTTGGTCATTTATGTTCTCAAAGCATTTTTCAAATTCTATTATTGTACCAAGCATATTTAGTCATATTTATTTACATATTTATTGTTCATCTTCCCTTCTAGACTATAGATTTTCTATATCTTATTACTGTTTAAACCCAGCACATAACTAAGGATAGCAATATTAATCACTAACATTTATCTAGCCCTTACTACGTACAAGCACTGTTCTAAGAGCATTATGTATATTAAAGCTCATTTAGTCTCCACAACAACCTTATGAGGGAGATACTATTACTATACGCATTTCATACATGAGTGAAGAGAAAGTCAAAGAGTCATTTATCCAAAGTCACCCGGACTGTAAGTGGTAGCATTGAGCTAAATAAACATTTGTTAAAACAAATACATATTTGTTAAAAAATGAATAAATAGAAGCTTTATGAGAGTTTCCATAACCAGTTTCATCTACTGAACTCTAAATTGTCTTGATTTACAAGAATATAGTTAAAATCCAATCTTTAGATAATACAACCAAGGGCAGTTCCTCATTTTGTAATGTACTTTTTTTACTACCTTTATTTTTAAAGATATATACAGTAAAATGCACAAAATTTAAGTGAAGAGTTTAATGAGTTTTGTCAGAATGTCACCTGTTCACCACCACTATCAAGATATGAGTACAGATCATTGCCATCACCCCCATGCTTCCTGGCAGCCATGCCACCCCCAACCAATAGGCAAACAGGGCGACAGGTTCTGATTTTTATCACTATAGATCAGCTTTGCCTGTTTCTCGAACTTAATGCAGATGACATCACGCAGTATATACCTTTTAGCCTGACCTCTTTCACTCAGCCTAATATTTTTGAGGTTTATCCATGTTGCTGAGTGTATTAATGCCTTGTTTGTTTTTATTGTTGAGTACTATTCTATTGTGTGAATACAGCACAATTTTTAAAATTAATTTTCCTGGTAATATTAGTGAACATCTGGGATGTTTTCAGTTTGGGGCTCTTATGAACAAAGCTACTAAGAATATTTGTGTGCAAGTCTTTTTGCAGATTTATGCTTTCATTTTTCTTGTGTGAATACCTGGGAGTGGAATAGTTGAGTCACATGATAGGTGTATAGTTAACTTTAGAAGAAGCTTGTAAAAAAAATAATAGTTAATATGTATTGGGTGGTTGCTGTTAGGCATCATGCTCATTACAGACAGCAGTTTATTTAATCCTCACAATGACTATCTGGGGTGGGTAATGGTATCATCTGCATGTTACCAATGAGAAAACTGAAATGTAGAGATGTGAGGCCATTTGCCCTAAGGTCACATGGCTAGAAAGTGACAAGACCAAGATTTGACCAGGTCTGTCTGACTGCAGAGCCCTCCCTCACCTCCTCAACACTCCACTGTTTCCAGAACGCTCTGACGCTAGGTCCAGCTCCCCACTGGGTTTTGAGGTTGCACAGAGGAGGAAGACAGTCCTCCCCACAGAAGACAAACCCATCAGCAGTTTAATTACAAGCCAATGTGCTAAGTATAAACATTGAGTTAGAAACAAAGAAGTAGAAGGGACACAGAAGAGAGACACACAGTCATGTGAGTGTGGTTCAGATATGATTTCTGGCAAAGGGGAAATGCTCAGCTGATTTTAAAGGATCACTAGACACAGGCCAAGAGAAGGTCAGTGTTTCCAGGAGGAGGGGACAGCACAGACAAAGGCATGGAAGCATGGAACCTCATGATAGGTGCCGGGAACAGACAAGCACTTTCTGAACGAGGCAGGGAGTTGACAGAACCAGGATTGTCCTGTGCAGTTGTGCATGTTGCGCCGTGCCCAGGGATGCACATCTAAGTGGGCATCACTCATTATGGACATTGCAGATTTGTATATTTATTTTGTCAGAGTCCTTACAAATGAACATCAAGCATTTTGCTTTACAGATATCAGAACATTACAACAATTTTCTAGTAAATTAAAGTGTTGTGAGTAACAGGAGTCTTTATAAATTTGCACAAAAGTGTTGTTTGGGTTGGGAGTAGTCTGGTCAGAATTGTTTTTGACATGGATGTCGCTGGAGATAGATAGCAAAAAGGATGGATTTGTGGAGGGAAAACTGGAGTCAGAAAACAGCTAGGAGACTGTTGCAGAAATTCAGGTGAGAGATAAAGGCTTCAGCCAGAGTAGCGTCGGTTGGAATGGATTCAAGGATTCTTAGGCAGGTATCATGTTACAATAGCTAAAGTGGATCAAATCCTAACTTTGTGGAAGAGGATTTATACATACAAAGCAGTGCTTTTTCCATGCCAACTAGTGTGTATAATTCTGGCCACATTTCAAAATGATACAGAATAATAATAAAAAAATGGCTTACATCTTGTCTTAGTTTGAATTCTCTCGGAAGCATACCCTGGGATAAGGATCCACATGCAGTATTATTTGGCAGGTGAATAACACCCCACTGGGGGAGTAAGGCAGTGACACAGGAAGGGAAGGCAGCCAGTAAATGGTGCATTATCAAGCAGGTTACTACTGTAGGTGACAGGAGCTCAAGCCTGCTGGGAAAATTCTGGCAGCCAGCTCAGAACTCAGGCTTCAGTTATTGCACCCGAGGGGTGAGGGAGTGGTGGTACTTATTTGGTTGAGGGCTGCTCTGGTGTGGGGCGGTGGGTGTTGGTTCCTTGGCACAGACAGCCTGTGGCACAGGTGGCAAATCAGGCAGGCCCTGGAGGCTGGAAAAATCCCGCAGACAGACACGCAGGTGCTGGAGGCTGAAAGTCCCCAGTTTGCACTGAAGTGGCAAAGGCACAGGGACATGGGCGGGACACCAACAGCATCTGCTGCACATGGAAATTGTTCTTCAGAGTTTTCAAAGGACTCAAATTCATTTTGTCGTTTGAACCTCTCGATAATTCTGTGAGGTAGAAAAATGTGTGGTTTCCAACTAAGGCTGGCATCTCTTATTAACGGTTGGTTCCTCCTGTCTCCACGCTGCTATTCCAAAGAGAAACACGTCGTCAAGGTCCCTCTCCTTTTATTTGCAACTGATTTGTTTAGATATCCATCTCCCCATGAGATTGTGAGGGTTCGACTTTAGAAATTTTGTATTACTCACCTTTGTTTTCCAGGGCCTAGCAAACAGAAGGTGCTTAGTAAATGTGATTGTGAATGAATGAATGATCATTATCATCATCGTTTCTACTTTGTTAACACTGGGGCTGAGAGAGCTAAGCTACTTACCCAAACTTGGACAGCCAGTGCGCAGTGACAGGCTTGAACTGAGCACTTCCACCTTCCTCTCAAAAGCTCTTGCTCAGCAAGGGTGGACTTGGCTAATTTTGTTGGGGCTCCATAAACCTCATGGACGTATTAGGTCTGTAGTATTTGAGGGCAGGCCAACAACTAGGAAGGAAGACCAGGAAACTTTAGAGGAGGGAACTTTTCATATTAGGAATTGATTTTTTGTTTTATTATTATTTATCATGTCTCAAAGTAAAATAGGGAAAGACAAATCAGGGCAAACACTATGACACTCCCCACCAAAAGAAAACAAATTTTCCCTCCAAATATTATAGAGAAAGAAGCATTCCCGCAGGACCCAGTGTAACTCTGTGAAGCTGAACTAGAAGGAATGCTGTAAACTGCTTGTGCACGTGGCTAAACTGGGAAGTTCAGGGTAGTGCTGGCCCACAGGGAGGAAGGAAAGCTTTTTTGGGCTTTTAATGCAGCATGCAACATGAGGCGTAGCAGCTGTAAGAGGGGAAGCCAGTTAGAGTCTCCAAAATGAATTTAAAAGTGCATTCGTGAGTGTCCTTGTGATATTTCTGCTAATGTAAAAGGCATGATTGATCTATACACATCTTTCTGCCTCTCTTCCCACGCTAAATTATATCAATCTCCTGTCTTCTTACTTTTGTTTGGAAATGTTGCATATGCCACTGAAAACAGCTAATTTAATTTAAGCAGCATTGAAACGTTAAACTTTAAAAAGTCAACTTTAAAAAAAAAAAGTCCATTTGAATCTTGCCTCCTTATCAAAAGAGCTAGATTTGTGATTTTCAAATTTCTTTTATCTGTGGAACCTACACGTCACCTCTGGGTAAAGTGAAGGGTACAGGTTCCACTGTCGACCTGATATGTGTTTCAATCCCAGCTCTGCCACTTACAGACTATGACCTTGAGTGAGATACTAAATCTCCCTAAACCCCAGTTGTCTCATCTGTGCAAGGGTGATGGTAATACTGCCTTTCTCAGAGGGGCCATTTTAAGGATTAAACAAAATAAGAGACTTAATATGTACATAGCAATTAATCCTCATAATAATCCTTAATCCTCACAACAATCCTTTCAGGTGGTTACTGTTATTATCCCCCATTTACAGGTAAAGAAACTGAGGCACAGAGAGAGGAAGTATCTTGTTCAAGGTCAAAATAGTTACTAAATGGTAATGTCAGAATTTGGATCCTGGTACATAACGAACTTTAAAAAACTCTGTTAATTACCATTGTTGTTAAAATAAAATCTTACTTGGAGGCACACTATATAAATTAAAATCGGAGCTGCTCTGGTTGACACAGAAGTGGGAAACCCAGATCTCTTCCTACCTCCCGAGGTGGACACCGAGACACCTTCTTGGACAATAAGCACAGCTTGGAAACCACTGGCCTTCCTGACCCTGGCAGAGAAACACAAACATTAATAAAAAGTGAAAACAGGCTGATGGATCCCTATACATCTGTTCTGTTTGTAGTGCCTCATAGGTCTTATTGGAGACTTCGGAAATAACTCCCTCTCCTATCATTCCACAAATAAACAGCTGCATGTCTTAATAATGACCAACAAGACAAGAGCCATGACAGCCTACATTTTGGGGCCTATTTTAATGAGATCCAAACATAAGTATGTCAGTGGCACAACCAGATTGTTTTGCACTAAAAATTGTACTTAACAACTTTAACTGTTTGAAAAAATGTTAATTCACTTGTCAATTAATTAATTCAACAAGTATCGATCAAGTACAAATAATGAATGAGACACGGTTCTACTACGAACTGAAGCTACTGAAGCAGAAACCCAGCTATGTACCCTCACACGTCCTCCAAGTCACCTCACCTGGCACCTGCAGGTGCCCCACTGCCTACTCATTCCCTCCTGTGTGCAGTCTGGATGACCGCCTCTTTGTTGTACCATCTCAACCCAGACACTGACATCTTTCCATCTTTCATGACCCTTGTATGTTCTGTAACGTTTCTATCTTCTCTTCCAGTAGAGGCACACATTGTTTCATTCTCTTATTTTCAGAACCTCTTTCCCACTGCCTGTCAACCAGGGCTGACTTCTCATGTGTACTTATTTCCCTTTTCAAGTCAGGTAGAAAGCTGGGATCTCCTTTAATATGGTGTCCTTGAAGCGACAGGGCTGCCACAGCACTTAACTTGCTAGATTATCATGAGGCTTAATGTCAGTAACTCATTTAACACTTGGAACAGGCTCTGGCACGTACTAGGCCCTCAGTTACAGATTTCCCTTTTTCTTTAATCACATGGTAGCTGAAATTAAATACTGTGAGATCATTTACGATTTATGCATTTTATACATCTAGGGCTTAAATATATGGAGGTTATTTCTTCCTTTTGTAAGTTGTCATCAAATAGAATTTACGAACTCTCAGATTCATGAGCTTGAGACGAATAGTATAAAATTGAGGCAATAAAGCTCAACTGTACTTTTGCTCAGAACTTCTTTTACATGCATTTTTGTAGCTCATAATCATATTTTGCAGTTGTAAAACTTATTTCCAACTTGGACATTTGCTACCACAGTTGGCGTTGTTTCATACTTACATGAACTAGTTATATGTGCCAATGAGATGAGTTTTAATTTTTCATATATAAATTTAGTGCCTGGATTCATATGTGTCGTAAGTGGAAAGGCCAATTGAAAAGTCATGAGATTTAAATCAAAGTGACTTGACATGCAGTGGCTTCTAGGACTAATTGATTAGTTAATTATTTTACCTATCAAACATTTACTGAGAGCTTACACTGTGTCTGGCAGCAGGCTAGGTGTTGTTAATACAAAGATAGAAATTCTCAGGAAGCCTATAGGCTCTGGACAGAGATGTTCCACAAAGGATTGCAGGGCGGGGTGTGTAAGCTGCAATAACAGCAGTATGTTCGTGGTATAGTGGTAGAAAAAAAGCAGGAGTAATCTACTCACCATGATTTAAAATATATGTTTTTTTTTATTATTATTTAGGTATGGTGAGGCCAACAGATCAGAAGACGATTGTCACTGAAAAGATAGTTTGTTATACTCAGAGATTCCAAGAGGAAGGGGCACACCATGCTATGGCGGCCACATGGGGAAGCACCAGGGTCAGTCAGGAAGTGAGGGGCTTGGGGGGAGGCAATGTGGGCAAGAGCCTCTCTTGTGGTTGGGTGAGAAAGGGTAGGCAGGTTTAATATTCGTTAGTTTGAATAATTTCAGCAAACTCAGGGCATAAGGGCCGTCCTTATCATCTGGTACCTGGCCCTGAGTGATTGGGCAGGTAGATGAGAGCCGATAAAGAAGGTAGTCAGGGGAATGTGCTCTGGATTGATTAGTTGGCACATCAAAAGTGTGTTCCCAGGCTAGTTGTTTACTATCTCTAGGAATTAGCTGACCCTAGAGGGGAAGTACCTCCTGGGTCAGCAAAGCCAAGCTGTCAAAGAATTAAAATATACAAAATAAAAGACATAGTTAATACAACCATGTGGGGCCAGGGCAGCCAGGAAGACAGGACTAAACCAGAAGAACATTCTGGGCAGACAGATGGTTCATCTTATGCAAATGTCCAGGTATATCGAAGGACTTGTTTGTATTTCAATATGTTTGGAATCTGCAGTGAGGATACAACATGAGCAATAAGGTGGGCGTTGGGGGATGTGTGGTGTGGGCAGAGGTCAGTTCACGAAGTTTGCCTGGCTAAAGAATTTGAACTTTATTTTTAAAGATAGTGGGGAATAGCTGAAGGAGTTTACATAGGAGGGTGACAATGATTTTAGTTTACTTCTATTTGGTGAAAATCTATGCTACTAAATCTATGCTCCTTAAAAATTAATGAGGTTTCACATTTCATCTTTGTAAGATAAACAACATGATATGTTTAGTACTTTCAATGGTTATGTAAAAAATGTTTACTCTTTCTCCCCCAGGGATAATAAATCCTTGTTGTTCTCTTTCCGGAGTCCACCAAGCAGGCAGGTAGTATAGCAGAGAGTAACAGTGATAAGGCAGGACCAGTGTCCTGGTTATTGTATTGGTTGAATCACCTAATTTCTCCAAAGAGATGCCCAGTGCTTAAGATCACCCACTGGAGTCAAACAGCAGGTGTGAATCCTGTCTCTATCCCTTATTGTGCGGCCTCAAACAAGTCATTTAACATCTGTCTCTGTTTCTTTATACGCAACATGGAGATAATAAGAATACCTATATCATGGTATCGATAAGAGGATTTACATTTGGTTTCCATACCCATCATGCCTCTGCCAACACCAACCCTGGGCATACCTACGCTTTATGCAGTGTTATGTTGGTCTATGCAATGTTGGACCAAAGAACGCACATCATAACAGAATAGAGGGCAATGGGATGATGCATATGGAAATTACACTAGCATATACCTCAACATGTAGGAGCAGCTGCTCTTCTACAACGGAGGGATAGAATAGAGAAGTCTATTGGTCTTGGTGGACGCCTTCACCTTGTACGGTTGGTTTGCTATTCTAGAGGTTGTTATAAATCAGAGATTGATATATTATCCATTTTCCTCCTCCTGCTCTCCATGACTAAGACACAGACATCTGGGAACCAACAGCTAGAGGGGAATGGTGTCCTGCATGATTACATCTAATGGCCTCCTAGGAATGTTTGCGCTGCCTGTTCTTATGACTCTGGGTTCTGTTTCTATCAGGAGACACGATCGTTCCCTTGAATTGGAAGCTGCCAATGGTGCCTTGCCCTTTCAGGTTATTCATGCCATTAGGCAATCGCACAAAAACAAGTTGTGTTTCAGCTGGGCTGGTTGACTCTGAGTAGCAATGCAAAACAGGATTGCTGTTACATAGTGAAAATAGTGAGAAGTAAGAATGGATGTAGTAGAAGCTGCATGGAATCTTAATGGAAGACTGTTGCAACCCCTCATAGGCAGATCCACCAAGGGTTCAAATCCCTAAGGAATGAAACTCTGCATTAAGGAACTAGGCAAAGAACCCCAATGACTGAGTAGATGGTTCAAAGAAAGGGAATGGAGAATGTGTAGATTTGATGTGTATTTCCTTCCTTGCTATCTAGAGGTGGTAAATGGATGGACAGACAGATAAACAGTGAAATTCCACCATTACATGACAAGTAGAGCCCAAAACTAAAAAAAAGAAAGTTATTATGAGGTTGGTGGAAAACGATATTTATTAGTTGGTGCTATGGTTTGAATGTTTCTCCCCTTTAAAACTCATGTTGGAATTTAATTGCCATTGTAACAGTATTAAGAGGTGGGATCTTTAAGAGGTGCTTAGGCCGTGAGAGCTCTATCATCATGGGTGGGATTGGTGCTGTTATAAAAGGGCAAGTTTGTCTGCCTTTTGCTCTCTCTTTGCCTTCTGCCTTACACCATGGATTGACATAGCAAGAAGGTGCTCACCAGATGCCAGCCCCTTAATCCTGGACTTCCCAAACTTCATAACTGTGAGCCAATAAGTTTCTACTTATGATAAATTGCCCAGTCTCAGATCTGCTGTCATAGCAGCAAAAACGGACTAAGACAGTTTGTCTTTCAATCACTGTGAAATGAAAGGAAATGTTTTCAGTTTTTAATTATGCAGGAAGTGCACCAACGATTACAAACAGAATATGTCCTGTACACTGAACTAAGAAAGTCCGAAATGACTATAAGGCAGTCATTCTCTAACTTGACCTTTCTCCCAGCCCCTCCCAAGGAGATAAGAATTTTGGTCTAGCCCAATTTTAGAATAGGAGCTGGGTGGAGGACAGAAGTCAATAAAAAATCGCATTATATTATATTTATGTACTGTTCATTTTGGGGGTGGGGCAGTGAGTACATTTTTGGTTTGACATGGTGTCATTATTTTACCTGATAAAGATATTACATGAATTAAGTCTTAAAGGTTATAGAGATACATTTTGTTAGCTTTTCCTGCTGCCCAGAATCCATTCTTGATTTTCTTTTGGGGAATTATCTCTCCCCAACTTGTGTCATCTAGACGGCACTCTCAATAAAGGAGCCCTGCCCGCCTCTAGCCAGTGTGAATGAGTTCACGACTCAGCACACATGTCCTAGGCCAGTCAGACTTTCCTTCCCAGGACGTGAGAGCTTGAGCAGAGTTTTGCAAAGATGAAACAAAATCTGGTTGAAGTGGACTCATCCGTGAGGTGGCAACACTCATGATTGGCTTCTTCTAATAGGATCTCTGGAGCTGTCCTGGTACTTGCCCCTTCTGAGCCTGGTTCTTCTACTATTCCTTCAATCTTGTGAGCCATCTATATCCATCTGAACACTTATTATGTTTTGTGTTAATCAGAGACATGGAATCTAACAGCCCGAATTACAAATGGAAAAGCTTTTAGAGCAGGAGGGGAGAGATAAGTACTCCTGACATAAGGGATATATGAATAAAGTGAAGACGGTCTCAAGCAGCATGATGGGCTGGATACCCGCAAGTGGCTCAGAACAGGGAGTCAGCACAAAATTGATCCTAAAGGGTTTTTATCCTTGCTTGGTGGTTCTTGATATGTGGGCTATGGATCTCTAGGGTATTGTGTACTTGAAAAAACAAAGTCTATAAGAATCTACATGTTGCCAAACCTCATCTGTAGATTGAATGAAAACCCATAGAATTATTATCATGTGGTACTCTGTGAAAAGTTTAAAGTACAGGAATTCTTACCATTGAAACAGGAGGGAGCAACTGGTAGAAGTCAACAGTTCTCAACTGTAAAGTGGTTAACGCGCTTGTCTATCATTGTGCACTTTGATACTAATATTAGTTGAAATGTCAAGGTTTACAGGTACGTTGCTTCTTTTATAAATTAGAGCACATTCAAGCCTGTCTTTTCTATGAATCTATCTTGTCTACTTGCAACCTGATTTGCTTGCTTGAATGGAAGGGAATGGAGTGGAATTTCCTGAACGGAGGGAACTTTTGCTCCAAGAATTGTGTGCAAATCAGCATCTATCCTATCTCAGTCACAGAGCGTGGTGACCGCTGGTGTGGATGTGATATTGATGACTGTAGTGCTAACGCATTGGTATAATGTTTGTGAGCTGTAGCTCCATTATTACTTCCTGTTTGTTTTTTATTTTGCCTGTGGGTACATTTATTAATTGCTTTTAAAAAATTCAAACTACACAAAAGTTAACAAAACAGTACAAAAGATTTCCAAATTTCTTTCACACAGGTTTCCTAATTGTTAACAGTTTACCATATTTACCCTATCTCTTCTCATAAATCATGTATATGACATCTATTTTATGTTACATATACTATATATGACATATGATAATCTATAATATATAGATAAGTGTATGTATGTATATACACACACATATCAGCCATTCATTTCTGTGGTATTCTTGCAAAGAATTCATGCTTGACTCTGCTTGAGAGGAAACACTGGATGAACACAGACTCTGCATTTAATTGTCCTGTCTCTTTAGTCTCCTCCAATCTGGAATCTTTCATTCTTTAGGACAGCTTTGCTCAATACATAAACCACACATATATTTTAAAAATTTTAAGTGGCTACATTATAAAAAGCAAGAATCAAGTGAAATTAATAGTAATAATATACGTATCTAACCCATTATATTAAAATATTATTATTTCAAAATAATAATATTTTAATATAATGGGAACCCCTATAAAGCTATCAGCACATTTCTTAATAGATACCTTGCAGGCCAGGAGAAGAGAGTGGGATGATATATTTAAAGTGCTGAAAGAAAAAAAACTGCTAACCAAGAATACCATATTTTGCAAATATGTCCTTCAGAAATGGAGAAGAGATAAAGACTTTCTCAAACAAAAGCTGAGGGAGTTAATCACCAACACTAATAGACCTAGCTTACAAGAAATGCCAAAGGGAGTTCTTCAAATTAAAACAAAAAGATGCTGATTAGTAACATGAAGACATATACAAGTATCAAACTCACTGGTAAAGGTAAGTATATAGTCAAACTCAGAATGTTCTAATATTGCAATCATGATGCATAAATCACTTTTAATTCTAATACAAAAGTTAAAAGACAAAAATATTAAAAATAACTATACATACAATAATTTGTAAATGGATACACAATATAAAAAGATTTAAAGTATGACATGCATAGCAGAAAATGTGGAGGGGAGGGAAGTAAAAGTGTAGAGTTTTTGTATGCTATTGAAGTTAAGTTGTAATCAGCTTGAAATAGACTGCCATAACTATGAGACACTTTATGTAAGCCTCCTGATAACCACAGGGAAAAACACCTCTAGTAGATACCAAAAGATAAAGAGAAAGGAATCAAACCATACCATTACAAAAAATCATCAAATCTTAAAGGAAGATAGCAAGAGAGGAAAAAAGGAACAAAGGAACTACAAAACAGTCAGAAAACAATTTAAAAAATAGCAAGAGTAAGTCCTTATCTATGAATAATTACTTTAAATATAAATGAATTAAATTAGTCAAAAAACATACAGTGGCTAAATGGAAAAAAAACAAATCTGACAAGATCCTGCCTACAAAAGACTCACTTTAGCTTTAAGGACAAAGATAGGCTGAAAGTGAAGGGATGGAAAAAGATATTCCACGCAAATGGTAATTAAAAGAGAGCAGGGGTAACTATACTTATATCAGACAAAACATATTTTAAGTCAAAAACTGTCAAAAGAGACAAATGTCATTATATAATAATAAAAGGGTCAATTCCTCAGGAAGATATAACAATCATAAATATATACACACCCAACATCAAAATGCTTAAATATATAAAGGAAACATTGGCAGATCTGAATGGAGAAATAAATAGCAATGCAATAATAATAGGGGACTGCACATACCGCTCTCTATAATGGAAAGATCATCCAGAAAGAAAATCAATATAGAAACAGTAGAATGGAGCAAAACTATAGACCAAATAAACCTAACAGACACATATAGAACTTTCTTCCCAATAGCAAAATAATACACATTTTTCTCCTGCATACAAGGAACATTCTTCAGTACAGATCACATGTTAGGTCACAAAACAAAAGTCTCAACAAATTCAAGAAGATTCAAACCATTCCAAGTATTTTTTGTGACCACAATGGAATAAAATAAGAAATCAATAACAGTAAGAAAATGAGAAAATTCATAAATATGTGGAAACTAAATAACACTCTTGAACAACCACTGGATCAAGGAAGAAACAAAGCGAATTTAAAAAATATCTTGGGACAAACAAAAACAAAAACACAACATATGAAAACTTATGGGATGCAGCAACAACAGTAGTAAGAAGGACATTAATAGCAATAGATGACTACATTAAAAAAGAAGAAAAATCTCACATAAACAACATAACCCTATATCTCAACAAACTGGAAAAATAAGAACTAAGCTCTAAGTTAGCAGAAGAAAGGCGATAATCATGATTAGAGCAGAAACAAATTAAATAGAAAATAAAAGCAATAAAACTGAGTTGGTTTTTTGAAAAAAAAAAAAAAAAGAGGGACTACTATGAACACTTATACACCCAACAAATTGGATAACCTAAAAGCAATGGATAAATTCCTAGAAACATACAAGCTACCAAAACTGAATCAAGAAGAAACAGAAAGTCCGAACAAACCATTAATAAAAAAGGCACTTGATGCAGCAATCAAAAATCTCTCAACAAAGAAAAGCCCAGGACCATATGGCTTTATGGGTAAAATTTCCCAAACATTCGAAGAAATATTCATACCAATCTTTCTTCAACTATTCAAAAAAAAATAGAAGAGGGAACCCTTTCAAACTCATTTTATGAGGCTAGCATCACTCTGATAATAAAGGAAGATAAAGACAACTCAAGAAAAGAAAACTATATCCCCATTGAACATAGACGTAAAAATCTTAATAAAATACTAGCAAACCAAATTCAACTACACATTAAAATGACTATTCACCATGAATAAGGGGGATTTATCTCTGAGATTCAAGGATAATTTCACATATGCAAATCAATCAATGTGATGCACCACATTAAGAAAATGAAACTAAAAGACCACATGATCATCTTAATAGATGCAGAAAAACACTGCAAAACAGTCAGCATTCATTCATGATTAAAACTTTTAACAAAATAGGGGTAGAAGGAGTTTGACTCAACACAATAAAGGCCATATATGGAAAGGCCTCAGCTAACATCATAATCAATGGAGGAAAACTGAAAGCTTTCCCTCTAAGTTTCAGTACAAGGCAAGATGTCTGCTCTGACCACTTCTATTTAACACAGTACTGGAAGTCTTAGCCAGAGCAGTTAGACAAGAAAAAGAAATAAGCATCCAAATCAGAAAGGAAAAATAAAATGATCTTTGTTTGCAGGTACCATGATGATATATGTAGAAAATTGTAAGACTTAACAATGAACTATTTGAACTAGTAAACAAATTCCATAAAGTTGTAGGATAAAAACTCAACATACAAAAATTGGTTGAGTTTTTATACAATAAAGGCAAATTATCTGAAAAGGAAATTAAGAAAGCAATTATAGTATCAACAAAAAGGATAAATTGCTTAGGAATAAACTTAATGAAAAAGTTGAATGACTTGTACACTGGAAATTACAAAATATTGACAAAGGAAATTAAGACAGATAAGTGGAAAGTCATTTTATGTTCATGGCTTGAAAGAAATAATATTGTTAAAATGTCTGTACTGCCAAAAGTGATCTACAGATTTCATCCAATCCCTATCAAAATCTTAAAGGCTTTCTTTATACAAATAGAAAAGAAATTCTAAAATTCATATAGAATCACAGAAGCCAAAGCAATATTGAATAAGAAGGACAAAGCTGGAGGCATCAAACGTCTTGATTTCAAAATATACTACAAAGCTACAGTAATCAAAACAGTATGGTGGTGGCATAAAAACAGGACCAATGGAACAGAATAATAATCCCAGAAATAAATTCATGTATCTAAAGTCAATTGATCTTTGACAAAGATGCCAAGAAAACACAATGGGGAAAATGGTCTCTCCAATAAATGAGGTTTAGAAAACAATATTTACCTGCAGAAGAAAGAAATTGGACCCTTACCTTGCACCTTACACAAAAATAAATTAAAAATGGATTAAAGACTGAAATGTAAGGTCTGAAACTATGAACTACTAAAAGAATACATAGAGAAAGAACTACTTGACATTGGTCTGGGCAATGATTTTTTGGATATGACACCAAAAGCACAGGCAACAAAAGCAAAAGTAGACAAGTGAGATTACATCAAACTAAAAACCTGATGCACAGTGGAGGAAACTTAACAGAGTGAGAAGGCAATATGGGAACAGGAGAAAATATTGGGAGATAAGGGGTTAATATCCAAAACATGTAAGAAATTCAAACAGCTCAATAGCAAAAAGGAAAAAAAAAAATCAAATATCCTGATTAAATATAAGGGCATGAATATAAATAGTTGTTTTTCAAAGAAGACATACAAATGGCCAACAGATGTATGAAAAGGTGCTCAACATCACTAGTCATCAGGGAAATACAAATCAAACCACAATGAGATATCACCTCACACCTGTTAAAATGGTAAGAGATAAGTGTTGGTGGGATGTGGAGAAAGGAAATCCTTGTACACTGTTGTTAGGCATGTAGATTGGTAGAGCCATTATGGAAACTGTATGGAGGTTCCTCAAAAAACTGAAAATAGAACTACCATATGATCCTTCAATTCCACTTCTGGGTATATAGCCAAAGGATATGAAGGAAAATGAAATCCTGTCTCAGAGATATCTGCACTCCCATGTTCATTGCAGCATTATTCACAATAGTCAAGATATGGAAACAAGCTAAGTGAATATATATATTCACACAACACAATGGAAGATTATTGAGCCTTAAAAAAGTGTTGTTTAACTGCATACATGTACATATGTTTGTACACACATATTGTCAATATTTGTTTTTATATCTATTTAAAAAGCCATGAGATCATACTCATACCTCCAATTCTAATCCAACACCTTAGACTCTTTTTAGTCCTCCTCCTTTCTATATTTTTAACCCTTTCTCTGAAAGTTAGAAACTTGACTTTCATTATTTTCAATATTTAAAAAAATTTGTTCCACTGCCCTTCACGTGACCCATCTCTAGATCATGCCTGCTGTCTCTTTGGTCCAGCCCTGTTGCTGCCTCTCTGGCCTTGCTGCTGCCTTCTTGGTCCCCCTGTCCCTCCTCTGCACTGCTGCCCTTCAGCCCCACACCCTGTGGTCTCTCCTTGGCCTCAGCTTTGCCTCTATCTTCAAGGGAAAGGGAAGGGAAGGGGAGGAGAGGGAAAGGAAGAAGAAACATTTTTTTTTTTTAAATTAAGAAGTCAATCATAAACTTGGGCTTTTGGGAGCATGGCAGATTAGGTACGTCCTGAAGGTCCCACCTCCAATCAACATAGGAATTTGTGATTATGTTTTCAACACATGAAATTTAGGGTGCACATTCAAACCAATAGCCATAAAAGAAAAATCTTGCCCTTCAAGAGCTTATATTCTGCTGGCAGAGCGAGAAAATAAATAAGCAAATGAATAAATGCATCGTAAAATCACAGGGAGTGACAAACTTAATGAAGAAAATTAGAGTGTAAGGGGATAGATGCTGTTACTGGGAGCAGTCAGGGATGGTCTCCCTGAGGAGATGGCAACAGTGTAGAAACTGGAATGAGGTGAGAACTGTTTTTCCAGTTCATGTGGCAAACTGTGAAGATTCGGGAAGATGCAAAAGCCCTAATATAGGAAGAACCTCACGGTTCTGGAGAGGGGAAGGGGGAAAAGCCAAGATCCACCTTAAAAATAAAAATTGGCAGTGTTTAGCTTTTTTTCTTTTTGGAGAAAGGAGATGTTAAGCTGATTACATACTCATAAGATTCTTCGACAAATGTTTGTGATACTATTTGCTTTGCTCGTGCACAAAATGTGGAACGTGGGCTTTGGTCAGCAATGGGTGAGTTCCTGTATCTAAATGACATTTGTCTATATGTTGCAGTCGAGTTACCACTGAGAGCCACTGTCCTTGTCCATGAGAAGCCACCGAAGAGAATGAAGTAGGGGAGTGACATGATGAGATTTGCGTTTTAGAGGGATTATTCCGGCCGCCATGTGGAACATTCATAGGGAAGAGAAACATACAGCCAGAGACTGCATGAGATAAGAAGAGTGCAGGAGGGAGAGCCATTTTAGAATTGATAGCACAGAGCAAAAACAGCCAACGACCTAAAGTAGCATAATCAAATTACACTGTGAAAGGGGCTTATTTCAGCTGCTAGTGGCACGTGTGCTGCCTGTGTAAGGGTTAAGCTGTTAGAGGTGTCTTTCCCTCAGGCTATGAGCCACTAATGGAGATTGTGCTGATGACACTAGGCTCCCAACTTAGTTTTCATTTAGTGGAGTGTGTTTTCACTTAAAACGCATAAATACTGATGAGGGCTGGTTGCCTTTTTTTTTTTTTTTTTTTTTTTTTTTTAACTTGGATTCGAATCACTCTTGGGATCCAAAGCCATTTAGTAACTCATTTCCAAATTCTTACAAATATTGAATAAAACGCTGCTTGGCACCTTTTTAACTGCATCATCTGCATCAAGCAAGAAAATATGTTGCTGAATTATTTAGATAATTTACTGAGAAAGAAAACAGACCAGTCTGAACTGGACATTGCTTCTCTTCTTTATTTTAGAATAACCTGTGTTCAAGGAAGAAAGATCCCCTCCACCCCAACACACTTTTTCTGTTTTCATAGTGTCTTTCCCCAAGAAGGCTCATGCAGTGTGGAAGGGAGGATTAACCCCCCCTCCATCCCCCACCCCACCACCAGTGACTTTGATCTACAGTAATGCTGTGAAAGAGAAATGTCTGTTACTCTTAAATTGAGTGGTATCGACTTCTCTCCACTGAATAAGTCTAGTCGGCCGGGCACACTAGGGATTTTCATTTCTATGTGGCCATCGGTTCTGTCCCTCTCCCTGGACCTATCATGGACATTCACAGGTGCTGTCATAGTCGCTCTGCACATATAAAGCGAAAGCACCTCTTCATCCCACCAGGTTAATTAAGAAGCACCTGTTGAATGCCTACATTTGTATTGGCTGAGCTTTTTAAGGAACTGACTCATCCAGATTACCTTTGATAATTGCGTTTATTGCAAGGATGCACAGTAGAGTGGGTTATCATATTTTCAGGCTTTGAAAGAGACAGCTGACTGCCTTCCAGTGTTTCTCTCTCTTTCTTTCTGTGGTTATAGAGCCCTCATTCTACCCCGCCAAATTTTAGCAGGCTACTAAAGGCAACCCAGCTAAAGGCAGCATTTCCCAGCTCCTCTAACAGCTACATGTGACCAAGTTCTCCCCAAAGAGTGTGAGCAGAAGGGAAGTACGCAACTTCTGTACTATGTTCCTTAAAGAATTCTGCTTGCCCTCTGCTTGCCTCTCTTTCTGCTTCCCCACAGGCTGGAAATGGACAGTGTGCTGCTGAGATAGCTTTTATTATCCGACCGGGACCACTCCCTAGGAGATGACAGAGCCCTTATAGTTCAGAAATTTGACATGTATGGTTTCGCATGAAGTTGATTTAACTACAGATCATACTCCAGAACATGACATAATACCTCCAACAACGGAAAAGACATCAATACACATATGAATATTGCCAGTCTTCCAGAGCACTTGTATTTTTGTGATACATTGAGAAGTGTCAGTTATCTCCCTCTAAAGGCTCCGCTCACCCGGCCTTTCTCAGTCCTTCACTGCAGGCATGAGCCAGTGCCAAAGCCCTCAGCCAGGACTGCCCTAACACACAGCTGGACGAGGTTATGACACAATGGAAGAGGCCATTGTATAAAAATATGTCTTTATCTGAACATCTGAAATTCTTTATATTCTTCATTAGAAATTTATCCCCTTGATTTAAGGGAATGTCTTCTGTCCCCATAATGAAAAATATCTCTGGAATATCAAGGACTGTGAAGGATCTGATTTTACTCACTTGCAAACTAACAAGGTAGCCTGCCACAATTGCATAGAGGCTGGTAAGAGATATGAGACTCCTGGGTCAGAGACAAAGGACTTTATTACTGAAGGCACAACAACAAGCATGAACTTCATTCTCACACTGGTTCCCCTTGTCTCCCAAATCCCACAGGGGAGGCCTAGGTGATACTATGCCTCACACATGAAGAAACCCCTACCTTCTAAACAGGGCTGCTGGTAAACCTGCCCAACCTTTGTCCTGGAGGGAGACCTTATCTTTATCATCTTGGATGAGAAAGCATATATGTTTTCTGTCCTAGAAGGAGAGACACTATCTCTAACTTCCAAGGCTTACTGTTTTACAAACATCCTTGAAAGGATAGGCTGGAACAAAAGCTAATGAAAGACATGCAGAAATACTATCAAGAATTGTCAATCAACATGTGAGAGTAAGATCATTTCTTAGCAACTTTCCACACATGACCAAGTGTATCTAAAGACACTCTCTAAGGCTGGCTGTCTGACAATGATTCCCCAAGAAAAGAAAAACAAGCACAATAGGTAGGTCCTAGAGTCTCAGTGGCCTGGTACCCACAAAGTGACAGATCTGGACAAATATTCAATTGGAGACCCTGGGGTAGGAGTAAAGACATCTCCTTTACATACTTGACTTACCTATAGCACCTCATGTTTACTTTCCTCTGCAATACCACAGATTGCACTATATCACAGCTGTATGTATATGATATGTTTCACTTAACCACTTGTAACCTTCTTGAGTATGAAAACTGCCTCTCTGGTTTGCAATAAATGTTTGAAGAACTGAACTGAATTGGTAAGAATGTCAGTACTTAGATTTGACCTTGCATCTTCACCTGTCTTAAAATTCAATGTTGATTCTATTCCAGATTATAATTTCCTTCAGGGGAATGAACTTGCCTTTCATATCTTTGACATTTACTGAAAAACAACATTTGGTAATGGGGAAACAAATTAGATAAGATCCTGTCTTTTGGGAACTACAAAGGCTAAATGAACAGGGTTCATATAATATGTGGCACTGGCCTTGCAATCAAGGTTAAGCCAGATGTGGGACAAGGCCAGACAATTGTTCTGGCCTCCAAGAGATCATTTGCCACACAACACAATCTTGGAAGCAGTGGTACTTGGAGTGATTTTCCAGTTATGTGTTAGGGTACAAGCTAAGCTGCTGTAACAAGCACACCCCAAAACACAGTAGTTCATGATAGATAGAAGTTAATCTTTCATGAAATAGTCCAGAAGTAGATGGATAGATGGACCAAAGTAAGTGGACAGTTCTGCTCCAAAGACTAAATTTCCTTTTTAGTTTGTTTGTCACGTAAGGTCATTTTTTCATCTCTGCTGTTTGGGGTCTGAAAGCCCTCAGTTTTTCTGGTCTTGCAAGACCCCACATTTCTGGACCTTTTTTCACTTTATTCAATTTCTGCTCAAAATTGCCCATTTCTTTCCTGAGATATTATTTGTCTTGTAATATTGCCAGGCAGCCAATAACAACAAACATAAACTATATTAAATTTCAGTTATTCAGCCCCTTCTCTTAAGATGCCTACTTGTAGACATGTGATCTGCCTCCCATGTTACCTCAGGAGATGGTTTTACCAAATACATTATGTAGATCTTCATCTCTCCAACTTCAGATAGCAATCTTCCCAACACCTCACTACAAGGCCAGTGCCACATGTTATAGATTCTGTTTCTGTTTGGGCTTTGTTGTTTGGTGAAAGCTCCCAATATAAATATCAATCAAGGTAAGACAGTGTGGCAGATTGTGTTATCTTTCCCATTATTTGGTACCCCTCCCTGTGAAAGGATTATAGTTCTCTGCCCTATTGTAGTAAGGCTTGGCCATATGACTTGTACTGAGCAATAAAATGGGGACAGAAGTGTGTGTACCACTTCTGAACAGAAGGTTTAAAAACTATCATGTGGTTCCACCAGCTCTCTGGCCTCTCCCATGAGAACAACAGTGTTCAAGACGGGGGCTGCGTCCTCACCTTAAATCCTTTAATGAAGAACATGGAGAGAGCAGAGACACAGCCGATCTATAGACAGCTCTGCTAGAACAGCTAATGGTGTTGTAAGCCACTGTTATTTTGAGGTTGTTGGTTTTCACAGCATAACTTAGTGAGAGCTAGCTGACACAGCTAGACTACACTGCAGTAATAAATAAGGTCCCAAATTCCAGTGGCTTAACATAAAAGAGTTTAATGCCCTCATAAAGTGTAGGGAGGTGGGGTGCTCCATTTTCTCTAGGATACAGCCTCCTTTTAGGCATGGCTAAATCAATTATCATGAATAACTATGGCTTTGAACTTACCAGACCGACTTCTATTTG
The DNA here is from genome assembly GCF_027409185.1 of Cynocephalus volans. Classification (NCBI taxonomy): domain Eukaryota; kingdom Metazoa; phylum Chordata; class Mammalia; order Dermoptera; family Cynocephalidae; genus Cynocephalus; species Cynocephalus volans. Next base: position 66,697,569 of record NC_084467.1, on the reverse strand, counting down.
TATCCCCATAATCACATATAACCAAATCTACTGGGATAGGACATCAGGAAGGTCTGAATTATTATTTTTATTTTCTTGTACTTCAAATCCCTTAGCTTGTTTACATAGTTAACTCCTGCCATTTTGTGATTTGTTTTGATTTTGGATGTACCATGTTTTAATCATTAAAAAAGGATTAGTTTGGTTGCCCCAAAATGAATTCCATTCTACTTTCCAAATTCAATATTCTTTTGAACTTGTTCCAAGAACTGCACTAGATATTGGTTTTATTATGTAGAGAGCTATTTGGGCTTCTGCAATCTTGGGGTGAGAGGGAAGGTTTAGATTCAATATTCTACTTCCTTTCTCTCAGTCTCAAACCTCACATAGCATTTTAAAATGGACCAAAGTGACCTGCTTATTTCCCTCTTATCTAAAGATGGAGATTAAAATTAGCTCAGTGCTGAAGCTCTAAAAGCCTTTGAACAGATTTTAGCAGCTCAGTCTATCTTCGATTAGGATATGTTCATTTAGGTGTTCCAACTCTTTTAAAAACTCTTCAGTAAATTTCCGAGCCTCTTGTCTAACACAATGACCGATTGCCTTTCCAACTCCCAGCCCTAAAGGAGTCTAAAATCATTTCTCTGACATTCTCATCGACTAATTGGACTTTGATTGGTGTCAGCTGCTGCCAACTGTGATAAAACTGTTTTCAGTAAGCCTTGACATTCTAGAGGTGACATTAGGTCATTTCCTCACACTTATAAACATGAAAATTTTAGATTTGAGAGAGGAGTTGATGCTGCAAACAGCCTTTCATTCAACAGACCTAAATTAAGAACTTTGTGCAAGGTACTGTCAGAATAGGGTAGAAACTTACTCCCTCCTCCAAAGTCCAACTGAAAAGAGCAAATTAATGTAATCAGAAAAGATGGTGATTCCAGGCTAAGAGAAATGCTGCTCAGCTTTGAAATCGCTGTGTATGGAAGAACCATGTGCATGGGTAGAGAGTTTGAGACACAGTGGGAATCCACAATTGCCACTAGGTTGTGCAGCAGAACACATGACGTGTGTGTGTGTGTGTGTGTGTGTGTGTGTGTGTGTGCGTGCGTGTGTGCGTGTGTGGTCCTCATTCTCTTGCACCTCTGAGAAAGGCAGCTGGTCTCAGCATTCCCAGAGCACAGGCTGATATGAAAATAGTGGACTCAGACATAATGCTTACTAGACGCCAGCAATCTTGTATGGACATTACATGCAATAACTCATTCTGTCGTCACAACGTAACCATGAGGTAAGTACTATCATCCCCATTTATAGACGAGACAACTGACCTCTGCCTGGCACTCAATAAGAGTTTGTAATTGGCTCAGATGTTCAGTTGCATTGTGCAGGCTCCTAATGAAGGTGGTTGTGCTAGTTCGAGAAGGGAAACAGGAGCCCCAGCTCACGTTCTGGCTACCATGACACATGTGGAAAAGAACCAGAACCGCTGGCACAGAGATGAGGCTTCCTGATGTGGCTGCCTGGGGCTGCAGCTTCCTCCTGATTTCTCTGGGGCAGCCAGACTTCTCATCTCACAAAGTAACACTATGGTAAATCTAAATCCTCTCCTTTTCTATTTGTCTTGAGCCTGAAATATTTGACCAGGGACTCATATTCTCTGTGGCAGAATCTGCCAGAACTTCTGATGGTGGGCAAACACAGTTGTCCCTTTGCAGAGTGGGCAAACGGAGAAAACTCACTGGGTATGTGAGAAGCAGGAGCAGTGGCTCAAAAGGCAGAAACCAAGGCAAATGTTACCCTCAAGTCATGGGAGGAAGACAGAGAACTCTCAGGTAATCTCTCATCTGTATTTTCAATAAGAGGGCATTGCATTCATGATGCAGAAGCAGACAGTCCTAAAAAGAGTCTGAGAGTAAAAAATGTTCCTTGGAGATAAAAAACATAAACCCTAAATTTATGCAGTGGAGGAAATAGCCAGTAAATAAAACAGAGTAGAAAACAAAATGAATGAATGAGAAGCAAGATTGATAACTTGTCTGTCGACACAAAGGAAAAAACAGAGGAATAGAAACAATGTGAGAAAAGAGACACAGGACATGATCTTGATGACCTGCTATCACATAACTGAAACACCTTCAGGGGGGACATAATAGGTGGAAGGAAGTAAAAATCAAAGAAATAATGGAAGAAAAATGTTTTTAACCGGAGGAAAAATTTTAATCTTAGAATTGGAATAATTAAAATGACTAGATACATCAGGGCAAAGTTTTAAAATTTTAGTTATTTCTCCATCCTTTAAAGCATGCAGATTCAAGGGAAACAAATGGTCTATTATAAAGAAAAATAACCTAGTTTATATCAGAACTCTTCTCTCTAAAACGTACACTGACAGAAAACAATGGGACATTGTCCATATAATTTCGAGGGGCAACATACTATGTTCCCAGAATTCTATTCCTACCCACATTAGTCTTCACATAGGAGGGCGGGGGAAGAACAGTCTCCAGTGAGAAAGGCTTCAGAAAGCACACTGTCGGTGTATCCTTCCTGAAAAAATCACTTGAATAAGTGCTCATAATAAAGAATTTAGAAATCAGGAAGATTTACCAAAGAAAATGCAATGAAAGATGGAACACCAGTGAAATAGCCTTAAATTTAGATTACTATTGCTAAAGTAGTTATGAAACTTACTGCAAATGTCAAAAATAAAGAGAAAGAAAATACAAAATATCAAAATGTATTAAAATAGTTGAGATCTAAAATCCCAGATCATTTAAACAAAAACTGAGTGTTGGTGTGTTTGTGAGCATGTGTGTGTATATGAAATTTCATATACATTTTACAGAAAGGAGTACTACTATGTCATGCTTGATGTTGATAGTGATATGTACAAGATATGTATGTTCATGGAAAAATAGAACTGAAAGATAATGTGAATCTTTCCATGAACTTTTTGAAGTACCCTTATATCTTCATTTATGTTTAAAAAAAATTTTAAAGATGAACACGAATATGGTAGATAAAACACTTTGTTTTTAGCAGTTGAAATTCTCCCCTCTCCGCATACATACATCCAAACACCTGAATGTAAAGGACATATCAGTGAAGACCCCTCTGGTGGAGACAGAGCAGCAAATCCAGAACTCCAATTCCTGGGCTTCCCCTTCAATGATATGAGGGCTCTGAGGCTCTGTAACAGAATTCTGGAGCTCACGGAACAAAATTTGAAAACACTGCACTAGTAGATTAAAATGAATAAAACTTCTATTTCACTAGACCACAACTTTTGCCAATGTGCTATGAATGGATTGCAAGTGTGCTATGAGGTATTGATCTCTGACCATGGGGTAGCTGGAAAGGCCTAGGGATGCTGGGGTCCCATAACCTTTGACTTGAGCTGCATCATCCAGGGCTCCTAAGGATGGGGTGGTTTGATAGTGTGCTCTTGGTCCTCACAAGCTGGCAATGTGTCTTCCCTCATTTTTGTTGTGCCCTACCATGCTGTGCAGAGCACAGACAAGGAGTACTCTTACCTCCTGGATATCTCCTTCAGCAGCCAACATCAACAAGATGTTGTCAGGGGCGTACAGCACTAGTCTCAGGTGGGGTTGGTCTCTTGTGGAGGCTTTTGGGTGAGTACAGCTCCCTGTGACAGCAACAATCTCTGTATTCACGTGTCTTTGAAACTTCTGACCATGTCTGGTGGATTGCTTTTTTACTGGCAACTTAGCCAGCTTCAGGATGGCCTTTCTAAGAATATATATGCTCATTCTGAAAATGACAGCATTACGGTTATTTTGAAATACTTAATACGAAAAAATTTCAATGGATTCAAAATCTATTTGTGTTATCACAAGAAATTTCAATATTACATTAAAAGGAAAAGCAATTAGATCCTTTAAGTATAATTTAAAAATGTACATTTTTGAATAATCATAGAATGCTTTAAAATTTTCTTATCACCTACCTATACAAAGTTTCTCATGATGTTGCCTATAAAGAGTTTGAAAATATCATCATGAAAAATTCTTCATCAGGAATTTTGTGTAGTTATTTAAGGGATAAATTCTGATGTAAATAGAAGTTGGAGTTGTGGAAGCAAGCCACGTTTTTCATTAAACATGTTGAGAATATTTTAATGGGAAGCTTTATACAAATTCAATATTTAATGTGTTCCTCAATTTTACTCTACCCTTTTTACTATTTCAGTTTTTTAATCATAATTTTATAACATTGTGGGGAAAATAGGATAGTTTAGTCAGGCTCTCTCAACTCAGGTCTGGTTGGGGGTCGAGCAGAACATTTCTTGTGAACAAGTTGTATGTGGGTGGAGTTAGTGCATATGTGCACTCATGTATCTTTTTAGTTTGTTACTATTGTGTGTTCTTCAGTTTGTGAAGCAGAAGCTGGCCGATAGAGCTTGTGTCTAAAAATAGAACATGTTTACTCTGCAGGCAGCTGCTCAGTTTTTCTTAGGACTTTGCTGGTAGCAGTTGAGTTTCTGAGTTTCTCTTTGTACTGCCTAACTCTAAGACGTGTGTGTGCTGAATAAAGACTACTCCTACTTCAACCAAGGCTCCAAGGACCTTTTTTGCTGGTTACCTAGCTCATAGACCTGCATGTGAAGGGTTTGTGACCGGGCTTGAGGGGTCTGTGAGCTCCAGACCCAGCCCTAGCTCTACAAACATAAAGAAGCTATATTTTGCACCTATATATGCCCTCAGATTTCCTCTGCTTTACTGAGTGTACAACACAAGTATTGATTTTCTATGCGTGTGTGTGTACCGTAATGTAAAAGAAGTTAGGAAGCACTGCATTAAGGAGACAGATAATGAAGAAAAAGTTTCATCAATGACTAAAACAAACATTTTGTATTAAGGGAGGGGGAAGTTATAACACAATATGTGTGGTTTATTTTCACCTTTGCAGAACAAAGATCTTTAAACCACCACTAGTGGATACCTGTGGCTATCTCCCCAGCTCACAGTGCTTGCTCGTTTCTGTTTATTGTCTTCCTTCAACCCAAACATGCAGTTATAATGGAAGCATCCACGTTTACTGAACATATGTGTGCCCTTTTCCCTGACTGGATCAGGGATGTGCTCTTTAAACAAACCTTATTTCTATCGCAGGGGCTTTGGGATTGTGGCCAAGAGTGTTCTGTCTCATTCTGGCTGCTGTCTTGAATAGAGGAGATTCAAATACACAAGATGTTGGTACTAGCCATTTTCTGCCACAGGAAGAGGAAACAGAAGTGAAGGATGCAGATAACAGATTTTTCCAATTCCCTGCAGTGTTTTAGTCTGTCTGTAAGGCCTGGTGCATTTCCGCTTATGAGTTCAGGGAGACATTTTACTATTCTTATTCTAAATCCCCCTTTTGCTTTAATTACTTGAATTAGGTTTCCTTTGCCCACATCTAATGAATAAATTGTCTATATATTAATTCATAGAGAAAAATGAGATGGACACCTACAGTAAAATATTAGAAGAGCTTAACTCTGGATGGTGAATTATGGCTAAATTTTATTTTTTATTTTGTTTTCAGTAAAACTTTTTCAAGAAGTATGTATTGTTCTTGTGATTAGAAAAAAGTATTTATTTAGGGGATAAGAAATTGGAATGATGTTTAAGTCTCATTTTTACACTGAAGCTTCCAATTTTGGGGCTTATTATACAGGGCATAAAATGGAAGCCTTGACAATTCTGGAAAGACTGGCATTTATTATTATGACTATAATACTAAAATAAAAATTGAATCATCTACTCATTAAATAAGTATAAAAGTAATTATTTTTCAATTTGCTTGCTAGGGAAGGAACTTACAAACTTTTCACTGTTGTATAAGTTATACTCCATTTGGTGAGATATTTTATGAAGGAAAGAATATTTGCCCTCAATTAAAAAAATTAATATTAATACAAAGCGAGCCATAGGAAATATTAACAGATTCCCAATCCTGACCCTCATAGTGATCTTACACTTTTCTGCAATGTCTGTAACATCAGCTGACTGAAGTTTGACTGATGTCATTATCCAAGGGGGATGGGAGAAGGCGAGGAAGCTTATTATACAGGTATTTCGGGAGCTGCCCACTGGTTAGTGGATTAACAGGAGACACGTTTCCAATAAAGCACAAGAAAAAAGGGTGCAGACTGCCTAAACCCAAATTGCTTTAAAAATATCAAGAAATCTGAGCCATCGAAACCTGAGATTTAAATTTCAGATTTTAAGGGTGTTTGTGTGTGTGTGTGTGTTTGTGTGTGTGTGTGCGTGTGCATGTGTGTGTGTGGACTTCCTTCTGAATTCGGTCTTTTTCTGAGAGAAAATAAAAACACCCATAACATAAATAATTGGGCAGAGTTGGCCATCTGACTCAAAAAGCTCACATGCTGAAATAATTCATCCTGAAGATTGCATGGCTTTATGCTTAGCACAGATGGGTTCACCTGTGTGAATTTCTGTTCTTATTTAATCTTGTCGTCTTTAAGATGAGAAATGGAAGGTTGACATTTCCTGATGCATTTTCACTGGCAAGTCTTGAGCAGAAATAATCACTGACATTATTTGTCTGATGATAATACAATGGGGTAAAATGAACGATGACAGCCCTTGGCACTTGTAGTTTGGGTGAGAAAGGATAAGAGTTTTCTGCAGTAGAGAGAAGACATATCTCATTAAAATAAAAAATTATTGAATAAGACAGTATTCAAAGTGTGGATCACTCTTTTTTCCTCTTCAATACTTAACCGTAAAGGTTGCTTAGATCTCGTTCTTGAGTCTGTCACAAACCTCCACGGTCTCAAACTGTAGGACCCAGTGGCTCTGAATGTCAATGTCAATGCTTTCTGAGCCTAATAAAAAATCACATTGGGTTGACACTAATTTGTTTCTTAGGTTGCCTCATCAGAGTGGCTCCAGGATTCGGATTCAGGTGACCTGCTTTGAATCCTGGTTCCTCGTGGTGAGACTTTGAAAGATGACTTAATCTCACTGAGTTTTGTTTTTCTTCTTTGTTGAAGGGGCTAATAATACTCATGTCCCGGGTAGTTATGAAGATAAAGTATGATGAAACTACCTGTCTCATTCCCTGACATAATGCACACTAGTGCAGAATATTTCTATATTAGAATAGAAATATATAGAATATTTCTATAATAGAATAGAATATTTCTATTCTAAGTCCAGAGGCTTCATTTCAGTTCCAACCTTGTCTGCCTTGAAAAACTTGCACTACATAGGTTCTTATCTTTTACAACATCCTTTGTTCATTGCACCTTGACTTTGGTTGAATGTGCCCCCAGAACTTAATCCCCACCGTAACTATTGAGGGTGGGAAATACTATTATGGTAATTGAAAGGTGGGGCTTTGAAGAGGTGATTAGATTGTAGGAGCATGCAGTAGTGAATGAATTAGTAATGGTGGTCAACGGCATGGTTCTGAGGGCTTTAAAAGATGAGCACATGAGAGGTTAGTCTCTCTCTGCTCCACCAGTTTTGCATGTGATGCCCTGCCATCACTGTCGCCATCACCAAGGCCTTCATCAGCTGTGCTCCCTTGGACTTTGGACTTTGCAACCTCAGAAACTGTAAGCAATAAATTTCATTTTCTTTATAAATGACCCAGTTCCAAGTATTTTGTTATAAGCAACAGAAATGGACTAATACTCACCTGAATTTACATTTCTTTAGGACTTCTTAGACATTTTCTATTTGAAGCTTTTCTAGAATATTCTTCTAGGGACTCCTTTCTTTACCCCCAAAGTAAGAGGACATTAGTTGTTAGAGTGTAAGGGCTATAATGAAGTCAATAGCTTGGAAATAAGATTTACTTCCGAGAATTAAGCTATGAAACTATTACAAAGTGGAGGTTGGTTGTACTTGCCTCATGTAGCTATTGTGAAGTCTAAAGGAGATATGTATCAAGTTCTTAGCATGACATCTAAATGTGGCTATGTGAGCAATGATGTTGATTATGTTGGATAGTCCTAAGTGTGCCAGGCAAAACAATAATTTATAAGCAGTAATTATGTTGCAGATTTTTTCCCAATCCAAGATTAGAGTAATAGCTACAGGGTAGAGATTGCAAATGAGTTTTGACTCCTCTGCCCACATGCTATTTGGAATGCTGGGTTAAGAAGGGTTCTGAAGCTGCATCTTAGTCAGTGGTACAGAATGCCATGACTGATTAGAGATGTCAGCTGTGAGAGTAGGAGGTAGTGATGAATGGCATTTAGTTAATATCCTTTTCTAGGTCATTTTTCCCTTTTATTTTTTTTACTGAAGACTGCTTATGTGGATCAGAATATCCCTTGATTCATGTGTCTTACCCATTCCAATTTTCTAGTGTAAAAAAGAGAATTTTTCTAATAACAAAACATTGGAGAAAAACAAAGTAATGAAAACCATATTCAAACTCTTCCATGTTAGATATTAAAATATTACAGGACAAAAAATCATTATCGGGCACTGGGGCTCAGTCTAGGGCCCAGAGGGAGGTACACACAGCCCAACAGCCACCAAGATGAGCAAAGACCAGAACCTTGCAGCACTGGGGCCCAGTCTAAGACCCTGAGGGAAGTGCACAGAGCCTAGCAGCCATGGAGGTGAGTCAAGACCTGCGTGGCACTGGGGTCCAGTCTAAGACCCTGGGGAGGAAGGGAAGTACACAAAGCCCAGCAGGCACCAAGGTGAGCTGAGACCTGCATAACAGCAGGGGCTCAGTCTACAGCCACACAAAGCTAGAATAGGAGCCAAGGTGGTGTAATATAGATACCACCACACCTTCTGTCACCACAAGGAGAGTTCACCAGCACAGTAGCAGTCAGAGCCACTCTACAGGCAACCCGCCCCTCACTTGACTACATAGATATAAGAAGAGTCACCAGTAGAGCCTGCAAATAGAGGAGGAAGTCTTTATCCTCATGGCCAACTCCAGAGTAACAGGAGAAGCAAGTCCTCTACCAGATGACCAAACAAGAAGATATGACACCACTAAAGGAACACAGTAATGCTCAGATTCCCACAAAACAGGGAAATATCTGAAAAAGAAATGTCTTGAAAAGGGAAATGTCTTGAAATGTCTGAAAAGGAATTCTTAGCAATGATCTTAAGAAAGCTTGGAGAAATAAAAGAAGACTCAATTAGAGAACACAAGGAAACAAGAAAAAATATCCAGAATATGAAGGAGGAAATTTATGAAGAGATTAATACTTTACAAAGGAACGTAGCAAAACTCCTAGAAATGAAAGATTCACTTATTGAAATAAAAAACACAACAGAGAGCTTAAGCAGTAGGCTAGAGCAAGCAGAAGAGAGAATTTCAGATCTTGAAGATGGTCTTTTGAAATAACCCAGGCAGACACACACACACAGAAAAAAAAAAAAAGGAAAAAAGATTTAAAAATAATGAGGAAAATCTAAGAGAGATAGCAGACAACCTTAAGCGCTCTAACATCTAAATTGTGGGTATTCCAGAAGGGGAGGAGAAAGGAAAATGTATTGAAAAACTATTCAAGAAAATAATAACAGAAAATGTCCCAGGGGTAGGGAGAGATGCAGACCTTCAGATCCAGGAAGCTCAAAGTTCCCCAAACAGATTCAATCTAAAAAGATCCTCTCCAAGACACAGTAGAGTCAAATTTGCTAAGCTCAAAGACAAAGCAGCAAGAGAAAAGTGTCAAGTCACTTATAAGGGAATCCCTATCAGACTAACCACAGACTTCTCAACTGAAACCCTACAGGCCAGAAGAAAGTGGAATGATATATTCAAAACACTAAAAGAAAAAAATTGCCAGCCAAGAATTCTTTACCCAGTAAGGCTCTCTGTTTTAGTCTGTTTTGTGTTGCTATAACAGAAATGCCTGAGACTGGGTGATTTATAAAGAACAGAGGTTTATTTGGCTTATGAATCTGGGACAGCTACATCTGGCATGGGCCTCAGGCTGCTTCTACTCATGGCAGAAAATGGCAGGCAGCCAACAGGTACAAGCAGATCACATGGCGAGAGAGAAGCAAGAGAGGAGGTGCCAGGGTTCTATAAACAACAAGCTCTCATGGGAACTAATAGAGTGAGAACTCACTCATTAATCCCTCCTCCCCCAGGGAGAGCATTAATCCATTCATGAGGCATCTGCACCCATGACACAATCAGTTTCCAACACTGCCACATTGGGGATCAAATTTCCACATGAGTTTTGAAGGGGACAACACATCCAAACTCCATCATTCCACCCCTGCCCCCCCAAAATTCATGTTCCTCTCACATACTAAATACTATCATTCCATCCCAACAGTCTGAAAAGTCTTAGCTTGCTCCAGCACCAACTTAAAAGTCCAAAGTCCAAAGTCTCTTCTGAGACCAAAAGTAAAAGTCCTTCCAGCTGTGAACCTGAAAAACAAAACCAAATTTATCTAGTGCCAAGATACAATGGTGGAATAGGCATTGGGTATACATTCCCATTCCAAAAGGCAGGAATAGGCCAAAAGAAAGGTAAAACAGGTTCCAAACAAGTTCGAAACCAAGCAGGGCAGGCATGTCTTCAAGCTCCAAATAATGTTCTTTGACTCCAAGTTCTACATCCTGGGCACAATTGGGCATCTGGGCCCCCAAAGCCTCAGGCAGCCTTGCTCCCACATCTCTGACAGGCACAGCCCATTGGGTGGTGCTGTTGGTGCCTGCAGCTTTTCCAGGCCAGTGTTGCACGTTACTAGTGGCCCTGCAGTTCCAGGGTCCTGGAGGCAGCCCTGCTGCCTTGGCTCTACTAGACATTTCCCTGGTGGGGGCTCTCTGTGGTGGCTCTGATCCCACTTTCCTGCTTGGCATTGGTCTAGTAGATGGTCTCTGCAGTGGTTCCACCCCTGTGGCAGGTCTCTGCCTGGGCCCCCAGGCTTTTCCATACACCCTCTGGAATCTGGGTGGGGGTGGCCACACCTCCACTGCTTTCACATCCTGCCAGCCTGCAGACTTAACACAACATGGACCCCACCAAAGTTTTGGGCCTCTACTCTCCAGGGCAGCTGCACAAACCACACTTGGGGCGTCTCCAGCTAGTGCAGCTAGGATGCAGGGAGCAGGATCCTGAGGGCAGCTGCACCCCAGGTCTGTCTCCAGGATAACTCAGTCCTTCTAGGCCTCAGGGTCTGTGATGGGTGGGTCACCCTTCCAGACTTCTGAAATGCCTGCAGGGCTTTCCTCTCATTGTCTCTGCTATTAGCATCTGGCTGCCTCACCACCAAGATAATATTTTTAGCAACCAGTTTATCTGCTTCACCCTTGCATTGTTGGCCAGCTCTCTGCATCTTTACTGCATGGCCAGGCTGCAAATTTTCCAAATCTTTAAGCTCTGATTCCCTTTAAAATTCAGGCTTTACATCATGATTTAGCTGCCATAACTGAGAGTAGGCTCTTAAAAGCAACCATGCAGCTTGCTTAATGCTTTGCTGCTTAGAAATTTCTTTGGCCAAATGCTCTGGTTCACAGCACTTAAGTTCCTCCTTCCACGAAGTCCAAGGGCATGGACATAATGTAGCCAGGTTCCTTGCTATGGTGTAGCAAGGGTTATCTTTTGTCCAATTACCAATAAGTTCCTCATTTCTATCTGAGACCTCATCATCTGCCTGGCCTTTACTGTCCACATTTCTATCAGCATTCTGCTCACCATGACCGTTTAACCTATCTCTAAAATGTTCTAAATATTCTCTCATCTTTTTATTTTCTTCTGAGTCCTCCAAACTCCTCCAACCTTTGCCCGTTACCCAGTTCCAAAGCTTCATACACATTTTCAGGTATCTGTATATCAACACCCCAATCCTTGGTACCAATTTTCTGTTTTAGTCTGTTTTGTGTTGCTATAACAGAAATGCCTGAGACTAGGTAATTTATAAAGAACAGAGATTTACTTCACTTATGATTCTGGGACAGCTGCATCTGTCATGGGCCTCAGGCTGCTTCTACTCATGGCAGAAAATGGCAGGCAGCCAACAGGTACAAGCAGATCACAGGGCGAGAGGAAGCAAGAGAGAGAAGCAAAAGAGGAGGTGCCACGGCCCTATATACAACAAGCTCTTGCAGGAACTAATAGAGTGAGAACTCACTCATTAATCCCCCCTCCCTCAGGGAGAGCATTAATCCATTCATAAGGGATCTGCCCCCATGGCTCAATCAGTTTCCAACACTGCCACATTGTGGATCAAATTTCCACATGAGTTTTGGAGGGGACAACACATCCAAACTCCATCACTCTCCTTCAGAAATGAGGAAGAAATAGTGTATTTCCCAGATAAACAAAAATTGTGGGAGTTCACCACCACACAACCAGCCCTGCAAGAAATTCTCAATGGAGTCCTTCATCTGAAATCTGAATAATGAATGTCATTACCACAGATACACAAGAAAGAGCAAAAGTTCTGTTAAAACAAAAATGCCAGTGAGAAAGAGCAAGAAGCTGAATCATGCCATCTAAAATATTCACCTAACATTGAGGAAGAGAAATAAAAGCTGAAGTAAGGATCAAAAGATATTTAAAACATCTAAACAAAAAGCAGTTAAATGACAGGAATTAAACAATATCTATCAATAACCACCTTATTTGTGAATGGATTAAACTCCCCATTCAAAAGACACAGATTGAATGATTGAATTAAAAAGCTAGACCCAAGTATATGCTGTCTTCAAGAGACTCATCTCACATATAGAGACACACACAGACTAAAAGTGAAGGGATGGAAAAAGATATACCATGCAAATTGAAACTCAAAACAAGTAGGAGTAGCTATTCTTATATCAGATAAAATAGACTTTAAATAAAAAAACAATAAAAGAGACAAGACCACTATATAATAATAAAAGGATCTATCCAGCTAGAAGACATAACAATCATAAACATATATGCACCCAATACTGGAGCACCCAGATATATTAAGCAGTCTTAGACCTAAAGAAGGATATAGGACCTAATACATTAATAGTGGGTGACCTGAACACCCCTCTCTCAGTATGGGACAGATCTTCCAGGCACAAATCAACAAAGAGACACAGGATTTAACTACATGTTAGACCAACTGGACCTGGCAGATATATACAGAACATTTTACCCAACAACTAAAGAATATATTTTCTTCTCATCAGCTCATGGAACATTATCCAGAAAGAGCACATATTAGGTCACAAATCTAGCCTCAGCAAATTTTAGAAAATTGAAATCATTCCAAGTATCTTTTCAGATCACAATGGACTAAAAGTGGTAATTAATTATAAGCAAAACTCTGTAAACTATACAAATACATGGAAACTAAATAATAGGCTCCTGAATGACCTTTGGGTCCAAGAAGAAATAAAACAGGAAATCAAAAAATTTCTAGAAACTAATGAAAATAAAGATACATCATAGCAAAACCTGTGGGATACTGCAAAAGCAGTACGAAGAGGCAGACTTATTGCAATAAATGCTTACATCAAAAAGAATGGAAAGACTTCAAATAACACTATGCCTCAAAGAACTTGAAAAATAACAATAATACAAACCTAAAGGTAGTAGATGGAAAGAAATAATTAAGATCAGAGCAGAACTAAATGAAATAGAGACCTCAAAACAACAGAAAAGATCAACAAAACAAAAAGTTGGTTTTTCGAGAAGATAAATAAAATAGACAAACTGTTAGCTAGGTTAACCAAAAAAAAAAAAAAAAAAAAAAAAAAAAGAAGAGAAAAGACCCAAATAACAAAAATCGGAATGAAAAGGGAGACATTACAACTGATACCACAGAAATACAAAGAATCATTAAAGGCTATTATAAACAACTGTATAACAACAAATATGAAGATCTGGAAGATATGGATAAGTTTCTAGACAAATACAAACTACCAAGACTGAACCAAGAAGAGATAGAAAACCTGAACAGACCAATAACAAGCAAGGAGATTGAAGTGGTACTTAGCAATCTTCCAACAAAGAAAAGTCCAGGTCTAGATAGCTTTACAGCTGAATTCTATCAAACTTTTAAAGAGGAGTTAATACCAATTCTCCTCAAACTATTCCAAACAATTGAAACAGAAGCTACTCTCCCAAACTCATTCTATGAGGCCAACATAACTCTGATACCAAAACCAGATAAAGACACAACAAAAAAGAAAATTACAGGACAGCATCCTTGATGAACCTAGATGCAAAAATCTTCAACAAAATATTAGCAATCAGAATACAGCAACATATTAAAAAATGATACACTATAAGGGCTGGCCCCGCGGCTCACTCAGGAGAGTGTGGCACTGGGAGTGCTAAGGCCACGGGTTTGGATCCTATATGTGGATGGCTGGTGCACTCACTGGCTGAGTGTGGTGTGGACCACACCGTGCTGAGGGTTGTGATCCCCTTACCAATAAAAAAAAAATGATACACTATGATCAAGTAATATTCATCCCAGGGATGCAAGGACAGTTTAACATACAAAAGTCAATAAATATGATACATTACATCAACAAACTCAAGGACAAAGACCATATGATTATCTCAATAGATGCTGAAAAAGCATTTGACAAAATTCAACATCCCTTCATGATAAAGACTCTCAACAAATTAGGTATAGAAGGAAAATAGCTCAACACAATAAAAGTCATTTATGACAAGCCCACCACCAGTATCATTCTAAATGGGGAAAAACTGAGGGCCTTTCCCTTAAGAACAGGAACAAGACAAAGATGTCCACTCTCACCACTTCTATTTAAAATAGTACTGGAAGTACTAGCCAGAGCAATCAGGCAAGAGAAAGAAATAAAAGGAATCCAGATTGGAAAAGATGAAGTCAAACTTTCCCTATTTGCAGATGATATGATACTATATCTAGAAAAACCTAAAGACTCTATCAAAAAACTCCTAAGCTGGCTAATAACTTCAGTAACATTGCAGGATACAAAATACATGCCACCAAATCAGTTGCATTTATATACTCAAATAATGAACTAACAGGAAGAGAAATAAAGAAAGTAAGCCCATTTACAATTGTCACACACAAAAATAAAATACCTAGGCATCAATTTAATCAAGGAGGTGAAAGACCTCTACAGTGAGAACTACTGTTGCTTTTCCCCCCATGGATTTGTCACCCACTTCCCCTGGGTGACGGAGCCACAAAGGGTTACTCAAAGCCCATCTCTTCTGAGCAGTGAGAAGCCCTGAAGTGGTTAATCTCCCCTGGAAACCTCAAGCAAGAGGCATTCCTTCCTTGGTATATTAACCTCAAATAGGGTTTTTTTTTCCTGCATTTATTCTTTAGCCCAGGAAGTTACAGTAAGAGACATACATGAGGTTAAAGTTTTAACAAGTTTAACAATAGAAGCTGGTAACATTCAGTAAAAACAAGTCAGATGACATTCCCTTAGACAATTAAGTGATCCACCAACAAAACCTTGATCTAGCAAACATTCCTTCTCCCTCCAGCAGCTTCCCAGTAACTTTACATATCAGTCAGTAACTAGTCTGTCTTTGAGCCAGCAACCTTGCTGTGTTAGAATTCTTTATCTTACACCAGAGACTTTATAGCCTGAGGAAAATTTCCTGTCCTTTGCAAGGTCAATATTTGAAACTGCAAGGCTTTGGAAAACCAGGCCATGTGAAGTACATTTGCTTTATAGTATATTCCATAAACTACAAACCACTTCTGAAAGAAATTAAAGACACAAAATTAAAAAGATAGAAAGAGATTCCATGCTCTTGGATTGGAAGAATTAACATTGTGAAAATGTCTATACTACCCAAAGTGATCTACAGATTCAATGCAATCCCCATCAAAATACTAATGACATTCTCCACAGAAATGGAAAAAACAATCTTACCCTTTATATGGAACAACAAAAGACCCCAAATAGCCAAAGCAATCCTGAACAAAAAAAAAAAAAAATAAAGCTGGAGGCATAGCATTACCTGACTTCAAATTATACTACAAAGCTATTGTAACCAAAACAGCATGGTACTGGTATAAAAATAGACCAGTAGAGTAGAATTGTGAACCCTAAAATCACCCATCAGGCTTACAGCCATCTGATATTTAACAAAGACAATAAAAATCTACATTGGGGTAAAGACTGCCTCTTCAACAAGTGGTGCTGGGAAAACTGGATGTCCATATGCAAAAGAATGAAACTAGGTATGCTCTCTCACCATACACTAAAATCAACTCAAAATGGATTAAAGACTTAAGTATAAGACCTGAAACTGTAACATTACTAAGGGAAAATATAGGTGAAACACTTCAGCAACTAGGTCTGGGCACAGACTTTATGAACTTGAGCCCAAAAGCATAAGCAGTAAAAGAAAAAATAAATGAATGGGACTATATCAAACTAAAAAGTTTCTGCACAGCAAAGGAAACAATGAACAGAGTGAAATGACAACCTACATAGTGGGAGAAAATTTTTGCTAACTTGCATCCCACAAGGGATTACTATCCATAATAGACAAGGAACTCAAGCAATTATACAGTAAAAAAACAAATAGCCCAATTAAAAAATGGGCAAAGGAGCTGAATAGACATTTTTCAAAGGAAGACATACAAATGGCCAACAGATATATGAAAAAATGCTCAACATCACTAGTCATCAAGGAAATGCAAATTAAAACTACCTTGAGATACCACCTCACCCCAGTTAGACTGACCATTATTAAAAACACTGAGAATAACAAATGATGGCAAGGGTGTGGAGAGAAGAGAACACTCCTACACTGTTGGTGGGACTGTAAATTAGTACAACTGCTATGGAAAACAGTATGGAGGTTTCTCAAATAACTACAGATAGATCTTCCATATGATCTAGAAATCCCACTTCTGGGTATGTACCCAGAGGAATGGAAATCATCATGTCAAAGGGATACCTGCACTCTCATGTTCATCGCAGCTCTGTTTACAATAGCCAAGACATGGAACCAACCTAAATGTCCATCAACAGATGATTGGATAAGGAAACTGTAGTATATACACACCATGGAATACTTCTCTGCCATAAAAAAGAATGAAATTCTCCCATTTGCAACAACATGGATGAGCCCAGAGAAACTTATGTTGAGTGAAATAAGCAAAGCACAGAGGGATAAATACCATATGTACTCACTCATATGTGGGAGCTAAGAGAGAAAGAAGGAAGGAAAGAAAGACCAAAGTAGTGCGTTGGACTTGCAGAGGGAGAAAACATTCCTTGGGCTACAAAGTGGAGTTGGGGGGAAAGGGGGAGAGAGGAGGAGACTGGGGATAATTGGTTGGGGGACACGATGTACAAATGCAATTTCTGGTAATGGGCGTGCTGCCAGTATGAATCTGGCCTCCCATCATGGGCACAAGGGGTGACAATCAGCTTTTACGAATATTCATAACCAATACAAAAAAAGGAAAAAAAAAGAAATTATCTAAAAAGAAAAAGTCATTATCAATTTTAAAGTTTATTAAACTATAACAATTGAAGTAAAAACAATGACGCTAAAGCAACAGTGATTCAAAAGCATGAGAGGGAGGAGGGAGGGAGGTTTTGGTAAGGGGCAACAATAATCAACCACAATGTACATTGACAAAATAAAAGTTAAAAAAAAAAAAAAAAAGCATGGAGATCACCTCTTGAAAGTTCTGGTCAATCAAGACAACATTAGAGATATTCCAATGACAAGTTTTCTACCTGTGAACAGTGGGAATTGTAACTACTGTATGTTCATGCAGTAGAATGTTTCCAATGTTTGCAAGCCTTGAAGAGTGGTCAGACTTAGAATACTAAATTAGAGCGTCTGTAGATTCAGATTACACACTAATTTTAGTTTAACGTGACCAAGATTACTAATGGTATCCTGGTATCCCTGAATGGATGCTGGGCATAATAATTGTATGTATTCATAAGGTTTGTGGAGATTAAGTGCAATGCTAAATGCAACACCAGGGACATTGGCTGGCACACAGCACAAGCACAGAAAATGTTAGGTATTATTAGTTCATGCAGTTTTAGGAATTATAGTGTGATGCTGCTGACTCTTTAAATTCTTCTCACCTTCTTATGTTAACCAAACTACACCACTTGAACATATTTCCTTTATGATTTTGACCCATGTTTAAAAACAGCATATTGCCTTGGGAAGACTGATACTTCATTCCTTTATGTGTTTAGCATATTTATAATGCCTGTAATGAGCTAGACACTATGCAATGTCCTGTCGGGGGTGAGGGAGTCACTAAAATGAATGTCACGGTCTATAACTCCAAGAAACTATGAGTCATTCTGTGTGTGCATGGCTACATAGCTTATTCTGATGACTTTTGTTATCTGGCCCTAACCTACCTTTCCAAATGAATTTCTCATCACCATACATTATGCTGTGTCCACCATGTACCACTATGTTTCCTAACAAGTAATCTCCGTGCTTTCCTAACTCTGTGTTTGTATTAGTCTTTTTCTGTGTTGCTATAACAGAATACCTGACACTGAGTAA
Organism: Cynocephalus volans; assembly: GCF_027409185.1. Lineage (NCBI taxonomy): Eukaryota > Metazoa > Chordata > Mammalia > Dermoptera > Cynocephalidae > Cynocephalus > Cynocephalus volans. Next base: position 66,679,127 of record NC_084467.1, on the reverse strand, counting down.
CTTATACAGAAAAGAGGTTTATTTGGCTTATGATTCTGGGACAGCTGCATCTGGCACCAGCCTCAGGTTGCTTCTACTCATGGAGGAAAGTGACAAGCAGCCAGCCGGTACAAGCAGATCACATGGCAAGAGGAAGCAAGAGAGAGAAGAGAGAGAGGAGGTGCCAGGGTCTTCTTAAGCAACGAGCTCTCGCGGGAACTAATAGAGCGAGAAGTCACTCATTAATCCCTCTTCTCCCAGGGAGAGCATTAATCCATTCATCAGGGATCCGCCCCTGTGACTCAAACAGCTTCCAACACTGCCACATTGGGGATCAGATTTACACATGAGTTCTGGGAGGACAATACTTCCAAACTCCATCAGTCTTGTACATTCTATTTCTTCAACTTGGAAAGATTGCTGTTCTCACGTTTAGAAGAAATCGGCTAAGTTTAACTTCATATGTGAAATCTTACTTTCTTAAACAGTCTGAAAGCAAGCTTCGCTTCATTGTGCGGCTGTAGCAGTGTATATTTTTGCTGAATGAATGGATGTGAGAATGAGTAAATAAGCTTGTATCTTACCATAGTCATGGGGCATGGGTAAAAATATGGCTTAGGCCTGTTGCGTGAATCTGCAGAATGAGGAGGCAAGAGGTTCTGAAGATAAGCTTGGCACTTAATGCCTATGTACCACAAGCCTTAGTGTGTAGTGGGGCACCAGTTCCACTCTATGGTATGACCTCAAGCAAGTTACTCATTTTTTTCTTCTGTGAAGTGGAGATAATGATAGTATCTACATCACAGGGTCCTGAGGATTCAATGGGATAATAAGTATTAAGCTCTTACACAATAAGTACTGGGCATATTGTAGAAATTCAATAAACACTAACTGTTATTATTATTTGCTATTTTGCGAGCTTGTCATTTTCCATGTACCTATAAAAGACTAGATCCAGTGCTAGTCCTGAATCTAGCTCTTTGGATCCATCTTTCTTGGCAGGTAAGCATTATATTTTCTTATGCAAATACAAAACTGGAAACCATCAGAGAACCATTTGGAGTATCAGGAAATGTAGTTTGTGGTGGTTATGTTGCCTTTTTCAGTTAAGCCATTTCTCCAATTGGCCACTTCTGCATTGTCCCCTCCACTCTCTTTCAAGTTCACATCTATCATACTTGATGGTCATCTCCCCTCGTTAGCTGGCAATAGTTGAGACCAATTAAAATGCCATTAATAAATGATAACTCTGGTGTAGAATGATGTTGGCTTGTGGCAGAGGCGTTCGGAGACAAGCAGCCCAGCAGGCCTGTCACACTGGCAGAATAAGCTGGAAACCCAATGAAATGTTCTTTGAAAACAACTGAAAGGCTTTCCTCTGAGTGTCACCAATAAAGCACAAAAAAGCGTAACCAAAGAGCATCTTGATGTGGTGCTGTTTACAGCAAATTTCCCTGATCAGGGACAAATAGACCAGTTATGTTTTATTTTATGTGTGTGTGTGTGTGTGTTTAAGTAATCTATGCCATCCGCTGTAACAGAAAATTTGGATAGTATTATTTGGAAAGAAAAGTGCACATGAGAAGATTAGAGCCTTATCTTCTGTAACACTACAAAGGATGTGAAACACAGTGGTTGAGGTCAATCAGAGGTTCTTTGAAGTCTTTTTTTGTAAGTTACGTAAGTTACATGTCATTTGTGGTTTCACAATTTCCAAGTGGACTGGTAGGTCGGATGGTGGTTGGTTGAATCCCTAGCAAATAGCACTGAGAAATGTTTGAACAAGGATGAAATGTGGTAGGAAGAAGCATCACGGGGGAGAGGAGCTAGAGAAATAAATGGCGTTTAACGAAAGTATTACAGCTGGAGTGGTTTATACCCTGGTTTGCTCAGGAGAGTCCCAGTTTATGCCTGTGTTCAGGCAACTTATCTATTTAGCACCCTTTTCCACTCTTGAAAGTGTCCTAACTTATGCCATAAATGATATAGCCACTGGAGTTGAAAATAAAATGCTCAATTTTACTCTCATAAGCCAGAAAAAAGTATCATGGGCCAAAATCTGCCTCTGGATTCTGAAATTCTAAATCGTCTAAGTACATTCACTTGGCTACCTAGATAATAAAAACACATTTGGGGCACAAGATAATCAAGTGTGTTAGTGACTAATGCAAATTTGGTCCTCTGTTGGACTGATGATCTTTTCTTCAGGGATCTCCTGCTCATTGTGTGGTAGAAACGTTGCTCACTCTTCAAGGTGGGTGAAGTAAGAGAACACATGACAAATCTCATGGTTATTTATGAGATGAGCTTATTTAAGGAGATGGGCTAGAGGGAGATACAGTCAAAGGAACTTGATTCTAGTCCAAGGACTGAAACTTGTTCCCCTGGCAGCAATCTCTCCCTTTTTATAAAGCAAACCCTACCTGTACAGTCATTTCCTCAGGTCCCTGCATGTCCACCTGGGAGGGGCAAACTGCCACCTGGGAGAGCAGAGTTTAGCTGTGTCTCCCTTTGGTGGCACATATACTAACAATGGATGAGTACAAGAATGTTAGTATGGCTCCTGTGTAAGAATGTCATTGATGCATTCCAAATTTTTCCAGCAAAATGTTATTATTTTTAGTCAACATTGCACTGGAGGCTCTAGTCATTGGTGGAAGGCAAGAAAAAGAAATAAAAGTTACCATGATTGGAAAAAAAATAAACTGATTTTTCAGAGATGACATAAAAATTGTTCAAATAGAAAAACCTAGTATATACAGACATATTACACACACACACACACACACACACACACACACACACACACACACACACAGACTAGAAGCATTTAATAAGATTGCTGGATATATGATCAATTTTTAAAAGTCAGTTGCATAGTTATACAATAATACCCAATAGCTAAAAAGTGTTGATTTTAAATAGAATAATTTTTGAAATAGTAACAAAAAATATGACACCAAAGAATCCTAGTCCTTTATATAGAAAAGGGTGCACTTTTATTGAAAAGAAGACCTAAAACTATGGAGACACGACATGTTCCTTGATAAGGTGATCAGGTCTCCTATAACTGATCTGTTAAAATATCAACTGAATTCTTATAAAACTTGATGGATGGCATCTAAAGCGTACAAACAGCCAACAATATCCTGAAAAAAAAAATGTAGGAAACTTGACCTACCAGCTATAGAGATTTATTATAAATCTTTATATTAGCTTGATGAATGGGTACATACAGAGATCACTTTAACAGAATAGAGAACCAGAAGCAGACCCACTCAACTATAGAAGGCTGATGCACACAGAAATCACAGTGCACACCGAGGGGAGAAATGGACTATCCAGTCAAATGGTGTTGGGACAATTGGCTGTCCCTGTGGAAAAAGTAAAATTGGAACTCTATCTCATATTCTAAACAAATATATTTTAGGTGAATTAAAAGTTTAAAAGTGAAAAGAAATCTTTAAACTTTCACAAGAAATTATAGGATAAAATTTTTATTTACCTCAGGGTAGGAATGTGTTTTTAAACAATTCACACAAAGTATAAACCATAAATTTAACAAGTAACAATTTTGTTATATTTACAAAAAGTATGTGTTTGTCAGAAGACAGATAAATAAAAAGAAAACAAGAGAAAAATAGACATGAGCCATGAAGAGATATTTCACAGAACAAGAAACTCTAATGCTAGTAAATATACAAAGAATATATTCAATCTAGTTAGTAATCAGAAAGATGCAAATTAAAAACAACAATGAATTAGCTTCTTACACTTATCAAACTGGCGAAGTTGAATAATACTAGTTTTGGTGACTAGTTTTGCCACTTAGACCTTGTGGAAGTGTAAACTGATACAACCACTTTGGAAAATTATTTATATCATTTTTTAAATATGAAGAAAAGCACATCCTGTAACCTAGCAGCTTTATTCTTAGTGTATAATGTAGAGAAGTTCTTGCTTATATGCACAAGTATAATAATACTCATGCTGTACTTTCCCGAATGTCCACCGACAAAAGAATCGATCAATAAATTGCATACTCTGCAGTAGTGAAGACTGAATACAACTACATGCTTCAAGGTGAATGAAAATCAAAACATAATGTGGAGTGAAGAAAGCAAATAATGAAAGAATATATAGAGTCTGATTCCGCTTAAATAAAGTTCAAATGAAAAAAAAATGAATAGTTTCTATTTTGGGGTTACATGCATCTGTAATAAAAATATTTCAAAAAGCCACAATCCTTGGCAGATTATTATTATTACTATTTTCAAAAGCCCTAATTCTTAATAGAGGGAGGGAAATAAAGTAACTGGGAAGGATATCAAGGGCTTTACCAGAATTAGTAATTTTCTCTTTCTTAAGCTTGCTATAGGCACATGGATGTTCACTTAATTATTCTTTACACCTTAGTTATTCATTAGAGATACTTTTCTGAATGTATAAAATACTTCATGAAAAATAATTTTTTAAAAAGTTTCCAGCTGGACACAGACTCCCATCAACTGACTTATGCAGTCCAATTCTTTCCTTATTTACAGCTGGATTTATACTTTTAACTTTGGCTCATCCCTGAACAAATTTACTGAACATGGTCTAGTGATCAGATTAGCAGCTCTCTATAATGTTTAAGCCAATCTCAAACTCAGCATATGCATAATACAATCTTAATGACCCAGAACAACATATTTGGTCATCTCGTATAGGCCGTTTCCTCATTAGCAATTTCACTGGAAATCCCCCAGTATGTAATTTCTATTAGTGACTTTATTATGAAGTTTCATTGCTGCCTGCTGGGGGCCATACCAGGAACCAGATTTGATGATACCAACAAATGTTACTTCCTCGGTGAAGCTTTTCCTACTGCTTGAAGGCAGAATTTGTTAGTCCCTTCTGCTTATCCTAGTAGCATTTCCTTGTTTGCAAAATGGAGAGTACTGAGATCTACCTCATAGACTGCCATGAGGAATAAACCAGATAATGCATTTAGAGCTCACAGTAAGCACTCAGCAAATATTAGCTATTCTTATGTCTGCATTTGTATTTATATTTATATCCTTAGTTTTGGTCTTAATCATATTTTTGTGCCTCTATTAGAGTGCATGCCATGGCGTGACACACCTCAGCTGATTTTGTATAACTCTCTCTCTCTCTGTAGTCTGTAAACCTGTTGAGGGTGGGAAGTGTGTCTTCTCATCTACGTGTTCCTGGTGCCTAGTATTGTTCCTGGTGTGTAGTAAGCACTTGATACACATTTTTTGAATTTAGGTAAGATAGAATGTTTTTATGTTTTCATATCCTTTAAAATTTAGGATTTCTGGGCCTAATCCAGATTCCAGTTCTGAAATTTGTGTCCCAACTCTGTGCCTAGAGATACCTGTGGTATATGCAGTTGGCCCTTGCTGGCTGTAACCAAAGGCTTGGTGTGATGATGGCAGGATTCTCAGAAAGATTCCCTTAGGAAAATAAGAAATGCCCACCCTTGTTTAGGCAGTTTTCTATTCTGGTCAAAAATGTCTTAAAATGTTCTTTATTACCACTTGGCTTGGTGAGAAAATGTGGGACCCAAACATGAACAAAATCCTCTCTTCCTAAGTGTAATTGGTTTCTCTAAAAGATCTGTTTTGGAGAGAAGGCAAAGAACATTTAGAGCTGGGCCTGAGTCACTGGCTGCTGACTTTGTTATTCCATGTGGATCAACCTGAGAAAGAAGTGAGAGCTGATAAGATGCATGGCAAGGTGAGGGCCAGAGAATGGGGACGTTGAAGATACACAGTTAGTTAGTCCATTCCTCCAAAGACCTTCCATGCTAATCTTGATCTGCAACTGATTCTGGTTGTACAGTCAAAGGCTAAAGGTGTTTAGGAATTTCTCTGTTTGAGAGGCAACATAGTGTGATGTGTTGTGTAATATAGATCAGTATGAAATTTTATTGGGAATTTTATCAGTGTAATTAATAAGCATATAAAATGTGTTTGGTTAGAGGGTTTATAAAGATATAATTATGTGGCTACATATGCTTGGAAATAATTTGTACTCTATTAATGGAAATAGTGTATGATAAATCAGTGGATTTGGGAGAATAGATTTTAGATGGTATGCTATTTTAAGGCACTATAGAGATGGATGGAAGGAAGTGGGGCAGAAATTCTGGGTAATAATGGACTCTGCAAGCATCGCTCTTGGATATCTCAAGATACTAAGATGAGCAACACTACATGCAAATGAAGAAAGTCACCGAGGCAGAGCAGAGTGTGGTCTTAATCAGCTGGCCCTTGGGGAAGGGCTTGGGATGGAGTGAAGGAATGGTTGGACTAGAAAGTAGAGCATAAGTGAAATCAAATGGGGAAGAGTTTTCATGGTAAATAACAGGAATGGACCAAGTTTTCACCTTCAAGAGCCTGGAAGCCCTGCTCTCACCAGTCATTTCTCCCACATGATGCAGGCCAATAAACCAAGGTTCAGAAACCCATGTTACCTCCCTGGTACTGTCACCATCGTGGTAAGGAAGGAAATCCTAGAAGCAATGGGGAGGGGAGCCCACATAGTAGAAAGCGTATGACTTTGGAGTCAGGCAGCACTTTCTTTAAGTCTGACCTTGGCCACCCATAGGACATGAAATCTTGTGTAAGTCACTAAATATTTCTGAGCCCATTTCCTATTTTTTCATAAATGAGATGGAAACATGTTTTTTTTTTTTAGCTTAATTTTATTGGTTTTGGTATTGTATTTTAATTAAGAATTAGAGATTACATATATTATGTGCCTGGTACATTGCAGGTGTTCCAAATTCTCCTCTACTAATAAATGTTTATTGAGTGTTACTCTAATCAGTCCTTGTTCTAGAATCTGGGAAAGAAAGATAAATGAGGTGCTATTTTGTTTTGTTTTGGATTTTTTCAAGGAACTTACTATCTGGTTCAGAACATAGGTAAAAAAGTGTGGCAACTGTTTTATAAAGGAGTGAAAGTGCTAGATGCCTTTTTGTATTCATCTTTTCTTTTTTCTTACAAATAAAACCTCCAAATTTTTGTTGAAAACATTGCCCTTCTGCTAAAATACTCTTCCTCCAACTCCATGTTATTGCTAGGGATAGGCTTGCAATTACATTATAGCCAATGAGAGATAAACAGAAAATCCGTGTGCAACATCTAGGATGTTTCCTGAAGGCAAAGAAGTACTCCTTTATTGTCTTTTTTTCTTTTTCTGCTATCAGGAATGTGGATGTGATAGCTGGGGCTTCAGCAGCCATTTTGACCTGAGATGGAAGTCTTGCAGGAAGAGAATATTGCAGTGGCAAAGCAGATATACCACTGAATCTAGACCCTTGATGACCGCAAGGCCAGCCTCCAGCCTTGGGCTCATTTACATAAGAGAAAAATAGGCATATCTTTTGCTTAAGCTACTCTTTAGAGTTTTCTGCAACTTTCAGCCTAAATTAATTGAATTAATGCAACAGGATTCAGTGGGGGACAGTAAGAATAACTTGGTGATATTTTTATTGGGGGAAACAGGGAAGGCTTCTCAGAGGAGGTGACGGCTAAGCAGGGTGGGATGATGAGCAGGGGACCTGCCAGCTGACCTGTTGCTTTGGATTCCCTGAAGTTGGGAGTTTGGTACTGTATCTATTTATAGGTGCTGTTGACAATGCCCAGACAAGCTTACGAGAAGGAGGGTCTGAGAGCCCTTATATAAGTTGGTCTGCTATTTCCCAAATAAGAGACAGTAGAGATTTTCATTGAGAGGCTGAAACAGCTGGACTGGTATTTTTAACTCTACTCAGTGTTTTGTGTGTGTGTGTGTGTGTGTGTGTGTGTGTGTGTGTGTGTGTGTGTATGTGTAAGATAATACTTCAGAAATGCTGATAAATGTTTTCCTCTTCATATTTCCTTTTATACCTTGACTCTTCTCCCACATTTGACCCACTAAACTAGTCTGTGTTCACTGACTCTGAAGAAGAAAGTGGCTATGTGGAAAAGAAAAAAGGGAATTCCTCTCCTGGCTTTTCAGTTTTAAAAGCACAGTCTCTGAGAAGCTTTCCCAACTGCCCAATGAAGACTGGAAAAGTATTCTCTCACTAGGGGTGAGATAGTCAGAGAAGCAGTACTGATGAATCTCTAAGAAAGAAGTTCTGTGTGCCCTGTCCTCTAGGCCCAGCTCCAGGCCAGGTTGAATGGGGCCGCTGGATAACCCAGATTAGTTTGTGAGATCTGAAAACAGAGGGTCTCTGAGTTTTCTCCTAGGCAGAGCCCTGGGTATGTGACAGGCTCCAGAGAGACTTGGCTATGTGGTGTCTAGAAAGGCTGGGACTTAGATACTCAGAATTCCCCTGAATTCCACTGTGGCGTGGGAGCTGCCAAATGATTCCTGTGCATCCAGGAGTGGCCTAGAAATAGCACAGAAAGAGAGACAGAGCTACTAAACCCAAAGTGTGGTGGAGGTGGAGAAATGACTCAGCAGTACAAGAGGGATGTTTCTGTGGGCGTCAGCATGGAAGGTTGACACTGAGGGCTTGTTGCCCACCCTCCAACACCTTGATACTGTGTAAGGCCCAGACCTTATGTGTGACGGCCCCGCCATAGAAAAGGAGCTGAATCCTAGACTGCCAACCTGGTGGACAGCAGCTCAGTTTAGTTACAGGGGCGAAAAGATTGTTCTTACACACTTGGGTATAAGGATACAGATTAGTATCTGCTGCCAATGTGTCCATTCATTCATTCATTCATTCACTTGACAATAACTTACTGAGTATCTGTGACGGAAGGGGCTGGCGCTGTTCTAGGCATTTGGGATATGCAATAAATAAAACAGATGAAATTTCTGCCCTGGTGTGCTTACATGTTAGTTAGGGAGACAGACAATGTACAGAAAACTCATAAATATTATCATATTATTAATTCAGGTAGCGTTAAGGACTAGGGAGAAAAATAAAGCAGAGTCAGAAATAATTTACCTATACTAGAAAGTGCATATGAATATATTAATGATGAGTCTGAATAGAACCCCTTGTTCTTATTACCAATCTTGTTGTGTGTTGTATTGATCTTGTGTAACTGATGAGAGCACACACGATCATTGATCACTCTCAAGGTGAGGGATGCCAGAAATGATGATGAAGTAGGAAAATTGTCTATTATATCTTCCAAAGATCAAGTCCAAAGTTGAAGCTGAGTAACAGATTTTGGCTAAACCTCAGGGCTAAAGCTGAACTTCAGTGAGAGCCTCTGAATAATATATATTATCTCTTTTAACCATTCCATACACCCCACTGGGTAAATATCTGTACTCAGTTTTATAGATGAGAGCCCAGATCCTCAGATAGGCTAATCAACTGGACCAATGTTATACCAGGACTGAAACTCAGGACTGTGAATCCAAGGTTCTTATTCCTCACTAACTGGGTCAAGTACACCAGCATGCTTCATGGGCTGGACTCCTGGACTCTCTCTTGCTTTGCAGCCAATTTAGGCATTTCAAATCAAAGGACAGGCCTGGGAAATCCTCTGCAACTAATAGAGGACCCTCCTTTGGTCAGGTAAGTCTCAGAGAGTCATAGCACTGACATTCAGGATGGAGGGTGGAGTTGGGGAAGAGGGACAGAAATGCTTGGCAGTGAGACTCACAGAAGTCTAGGTTATCTACAGCAGACCTCTGCATATTACATTCAACTATAATCAGTCTGGAGATGGCAGAGACAGTTGTTCTAAATCAGAGCATTTGAGAGTTGGAAGGGACTTAAGGGAACGTACAGTCCAATCACCCTCCTAATCCACGAGTTTCCTCAATAGGAATCCCTGACATGGACGTACCTCACCACTTCTTCCCCTTCTCATCTTTTGTTTTACTAGAGAAGTTGTAACCGGACTTGGAAAAATGCCTATGTACAAAAGATCTTCCTGTTGTAGAGGTCAGCAGGTACCAGGGAAAAGTAACCCTGCACTGTCTGAAAGGGACATCAAAGGACAAAACTCAAGGGTGTCTGTCCAGATTCCAATGTACCCACTGACAATGGCAGAAGAAGAAAATTGGAGCTGATTTTAACATAGTGGGGGCCATGGACCTAAATTTCATGGCCTTCCTCAATGTAGATATTAACAATTTGGTGAAGTTATTGGCCAATTGACTTAAAGAATAAGCATTAATAAAAGTATTCAACCTGAACAATGAGCTGTTTTATGGCTGGTACATGTTGGTTCACCTGTATGAATTTACTGTGCTTATTTAATATCCTCTTTGAGATGAAAAATGATGCTAGCTCAGTGTTAATAACATCTTTTGACGCTGAGAAAGTGTTCCTGTGGATTGAATGGCAGTTGCTCCTTCCTCAGATGGAGATTGAAAACTTCATCTTGAATGTCTTGCACTGGTGATGGTGTCCTTTGCAAACGTTAGTGCCGGAGTGCACAGTAAAGGAACAGTGCATTAATGCAGGTACCTTGACTTTGTGGGCTCACCGGTCAAGGAGATCCTGTTTCAGAGAGCCTTTGTCTTTGCCATGAAGTTAGTATGAAGGGAACTGCTAACTAACTCATATTTCAATTTACAGGACAGTTCTTGTGATATTCTCTATCAGACAACGTATTTTGCTTTTTCATTCTGTCTTTCTACCTCTTTGAGTCTTAATATCCAATCATCAGGAGAAATGACAAATTTATGGAGACACTCTAGTTATGAAATTATTCAGAGTTCTCTTCGAGATCCTGAAAGAGATTATTTCTTTGGAAATAATCCAAGAAATATGAGGAGCACAGGATATTGATCTTTCCTGGGGCTCAGATTTCCTGTCTGTAAAGCCAGAGAGAGTCTGAAAGTATCTTTTAGCCCTAATATCTCCTAAATCTACAATTTATCCTCTTCTTTTAGGAACAGATTCTTAGAAAATCTTCCTATTTAAGCACACAACATTTTATTTCCCATTATTTTATATATAAAATAGTAGAAGCTGTGTATGGTTTTGGGCAGAAAATATCTTTGGATCAGTACTCAGGAAGCAAATTATATATAGCTTTTGCCAATGAGAGCTGCTGTATGGTCTTGAGTAAATAGCTTCTTTACATCTTAGTTTTTTCATTTATAAAATGAAAACAATAAACTCTATGTATTTTTCCCAGTCCTAAGAACTTAAGGTTGTATAGACTATTGGGATTTTGTCATATGTAACATTATAAAAAACAAAACAACAGCATATAACTGTTATTTTGACCTCTTCCTAGTAAGTTCAGGTTTCTTTAAATAGAAAAAGAGTTAGCCCTTGGGGCTGTTATGCTGGGGAGTGTGGTGAAATACTGGATGAACCAATGCTTTTCAGGCTGGTATCCACAGACTACTTAGAGGCCATAAGAATATTCTAAGGGGTCCTCAAGTTCCTCTGTCTGAGAAACACCGGTGTAGAGACACTAGACTAAACAGCACGCAGGGTTTAGAACATCCCCCCCACTACCCAAATATGCTGCTCTGGCATATTTACTATTTTGAATTATAGGCACTTGAAAAACAGCAGGTGCAAGAAGGGATGGGCACTCTGAACTTTCTTTTTCTTTCTGAAATCAGGAGATGAAACTCCTATTTGAAGGATGCCTCCCTCTACCAGAAGGAAAGAAACATTCTTATCACCAAAAACAGAAAGCTGAGGCTGAGAGAGGAGCTATCATAGCCCAACCCCCTTGCTGTGTCATGTTTTTCCAATTAATTACTCTTTGTCTAACTTAGTACATAAGCATTCAACTCTAACTGCTTCTTTGGATCTTCGTTTTTCTTGTGAAGACTCCCATGTACACGTAAAAAGAAAAAAACTTGTATGCTTTTCTCTTGTTAATCTGTCTTATGTTAGTTTAATTCTATGCCCAGCTAGACACCCTAAGAGGGTAGAGGAGAAATATTTCCTCTCCTGCAAAGACCTAGAATTGGAAGTGAATGGGTGATAGGTAGAGGTGGGTGGGACGTTAGGGGTCAGAGGGTGTAGAAATCAGGCTCATTTTTTTTACTGTATTTTACATTCATCTTTGTAATGAAAACAATGAAGGACATGGTATGTGCAATTTACACACTTAAAATATATGTGCCAAAGATTAATGCTTTCCTGATAATACTAATTACTTCATGGCCATGAACAAGATAAAGAAAATATAAAGCATTGTTGTTGCCACATTCTCCTTTGTAAACCCCTCTGTTTTTAATACAATAAAGGAATGTAGAATTCAATGGACTTAAACCATAAATGCCAAATCTGTACAGAACAGTAATAGCATAGTAATGAACAATAAAATTCAATACAAAAAAAAAAAAAAAAAAGAAATCAGGCTCTTGACAGGAAATAGAGGGGCACCCACATTGAGTCATTCGAGGAGAGTTTATTAAAGAGATTGCTTACAAAGATTCACAGGGTGTAGGAAAACCATAAAGGGAAGTACGGTGTGCATTATTAATGCCACTAGGCTAGCAAGGATGGAGGAAAAAGAAATCCCCAGAATAAAACAAAAAAAAGTTGTGACTTTCCGCTGAGGGACACGGCTCACAGAACGGGCTTGGGGAAATACCCCATATTCACCCTCCTTTCTCCCTTCTGTCTCTGCCAGGGATCCTCGTTGCTTGCCCTTAACCAGGGCAAGGGAGGCGGCCGATGCAAGCTGGCAGATCAGCCTCAATGGGGAAGAGAACAAGATGACAAAGCAGGGAGATGGACATGTAGAAGCAAAAGGAGCTATCCAGCACAGGGGTCAAAGAAAAAGAGAAGGGTAGGAATGAAGTCTTTAAAAAAGGACAACTCAAATGTTCAGCACCATCCTTACTGAAGACAGGCTTTGCTTAATGTGATTCTGTTTCACCGTGTCCTATAAATTAACATGCCTCGGCATTCCTTCTTTCCTTGCAGTGCCCAATCCAACACATTGTACACATCAGAGCTCGACAAAGATATGTTGATTTGATGAGATACTTATTAATGCTTCACATTTGGAGCTACAGTTTCTTAAAATGCATACTTTCCCCCACAAACTAAGAGAAAGAGAAGAAATAAAAATATTCTAGATTTAGGGTTTTGGGAAAATGAAATGGAAAAAAAAAGGACACAGGATTTTACTTTAATTATTAGCCAGTATTAATGATGCATTTTGTATAATAGCCTTCCAGGGTTGCTATCTTTATCTAGTCTTTAAAACAATTCTTGGAGTATTTTTTTTTTTTTGCCCCCACTTTGTAGATGAACAGAATGAGGCCCAAAGAGGATGAGCAATTTGCTCAAGGTCACACTGTTGGTAAATAGAACTGATCCCAGGGTTCCACGACACTGTTCATTACTTTAAAAAATCTTAATGTGAGATTCCCTGAGGAGGGATGCTAGACTACTAATTTATGCATACTCTACCTTTTCTTTCTGTAAATGGAAAATATGACAATTTTATTTGCAATCTAATGGACTAATTTTTTTTGAGAATTGAATTTAAATGATATTATCAATCACCTAGCCAGATGATGTATGGCTTCAGGAAACAAAATAAAAGAGTTAGAGCAGTTAAGCATATACTTTATTTCTCTTTTGCATTTTTAATGGAACCAGACTACAGTACATTCACCAACACCTGTTTACTGTTTGCAAAGTACTGTATTTAACTTCTTTTCTTTGATTGAACAAGATTTCATGTCAAATTCAGATTCCACAGATGGATTGTTTAGAACTAAAATGTTAAATTTCTTGTTCATACATCTAATTTCTTTTTGACCTCAGAGAATTTCCCAAATCTAATGAAATTGCTAGGTGGAGGAATGAAGAGAATCCGGCTGCTATCAGGCAGTTTTCTTCTTTCTGTATTTTTATGGTATCTATTTTGCAATTACTAAATGGTGGTCTCAGGGATATCCATCTGTCATGCCTAATTAGGGACTATAAATGGGTCTTCAGCAAATATTTTATTAAAAATGAGATTTCCAAGTAATAGAAAAATATTACACCCAAGCTATAATGATAAGTGCTTTACAAAAATATTACAGAGAAACAGGGAGGAAACGAGTAATATACTATATTGTCCCAATTTTAATGAGACTCATAGAATGTTAAAATGGGAAGAGTGCTCAGAGAGAAAGTAGCTGGGAGGTAGAGACTAAACATCCATTTAAATAAATATGCTTCATTTAATACCCACAACATAAGTAGAAAGCTGGAATAATTATTATTATTTTACATAATAGGAAACTGAAGCTCAGAGAGGCTTTGCAATTTGCCCAACATCATGCAGGAGAACAGGGCAAAGCCAGAATTTAAAGCTGGGTTTATCTGGATCCATTGCCAAAAATCATACCAATGAGTCAGTTACATGAATCTGAGCAGAACCAAGATTTTCTGACTCATAGCCCAGTGCTCTTCCCACATACTATGATGTCTCCAAGCAAGGGTGGACCTTGACCATCAGAATAAAGCCTGAGGCTTTGAATATTTTTATTTTCTTTCTCCTAATAATTCTCCCTTATCCTCTATAACACCACACATATGAACATTTACTTATGTTAAATGTAACCCAATGAACATGTAGCAAGGAGGAAGAGCTGATGAGATATCCACATATATTCTCTCTTTTTTATTATAATTAACTTAAATTTCTTATATTACTCTCAGTTTATCAAGGATTGCAGTGGCTTAATAAATATTGCATAAAGCCATGCATCCGAATGGGTATCATTGGCTTTGGAAGCTAGAAGATTCCTTAGAGATACAATAATCTTTCCTCCTACTAAATTAAATTGAATCCCCCCCAAATGATACAAAATATCAGTGAAACAAAAAATTGTTTTTTGAAGAAGATTAACAAAGTAGACAGACCATTAGCTAGGCTAACTAAAAAAAGGAGAGAAGACACAAATAATAAAAATCAGAAATGATTACACCAAATAACACAGAAATACAAAGAATCATTAGAGATTATTATAAACAACCATATGCTAACAAATCTGAAAACCTAAAGGAGGAAATGGATAAATTTCTGGACTCATATGAACTACATGCTCTTGGATTGGAAGAATTAACATTGTGAAAATGTCCATATTACCCAAAGTGATCTATACATATAAAGTAATCCCCATCAAAATGCCAATGAAATTCTCCACAAAAATAGAAAAAAAATCCTAACATTCATATGGAGCAACAAAAGACCCTAATAGCCAAAGCAATCCTGAGCAAAAAATATAATAATAATAAATAAAGATGGTGGTAGAATACTACCTGACTTCAAATTATACTACAAAGTTATAGGAACCAAAACAGCATGGTACTGACACAGAACAGACACTCGGACCAATGGGACTGTAAATTGGTGTACCCATTATGGAAAACAGTATGGAGTTTCCTCAAACAACTACAGACAGAACTGCCTTACGATCCAGCAATTTCACTGCTGGGTATATACCCAAAGGAATGGAAATCATCATTTTGAAGGGATACCTGCAATCCTATGTTTATCATTGCACTATTTATATTATATTGTATCAATAGACAAGAATTGGAACCAACCAAATGTCCATTGTTAGATGATTGGATAAGGAAAATGTGGTATATTTACCCAACGGAATACTACTCTGCCATAAAAAAGAATGAAATACTGCCATTTTGCAGCAACATGGATGAACTTAAGAAACTTATGTTGTGAAATAAGTCAGGCATAGAAAGAGAAATACTGTATATCCTCCTAAGTGGGAGCTAAAAAGTTAGTAAATAAATAAAGAAAGATACAATAATCACAACAGTATGTTGGACTTTCAAAAGGAAAGAACAGAACTGAGGTTACAGAGGTGGGAAAAGCAGGGAAGGAGGGAGGTAAGGGAGAAATTGGTAAAGGGACATGAATAATGATTACATTGTTTAATGCTGAATATACTAATTATCCTGATTTGAGCATCACACATTACACACAGGTATTGATATTCAACTCTGTACTCCACAGATATGAACAATCAACTATGTTTAAATTAAAAAAATCAAAAAAGAAATATATAGCAAACCTAACAAATACTTAAAAAAATTAAACATTAGATGAAAGACGGATCAGCAATATATGTTACCTTAAAATTTTTGCAATGATTCAGACTGGAAAAATACTGGGATACATGAATTACTAACTCCCATCTGTAATTGACTATTAAAATGCTGTCACCTTAGTGTCCCAGAAAACTATGTTGCACATTAGAATACCAAGACAGGCTGCTGCGGCTGCTTCCACCACAGCCTTTGGACACTTTGGAAATCACTACCACTTTCCTACACCCAGGCTGGGTCAGCATAGTTCTATTAAATTATGTGGGAATCCAAACTGCATATTTAATCCAGTTATTCAGGATTGAATTACATAGGAAATTATTTTGATGAAAATTAGAATTTTCATGATCCCACAAATGATGGCATGAGCAGAAATTTCAGTTCTTTCTCTGCTCAGGTGAGTAGAATATGAGAGCAAGTTAAGAAGAGAATCAGACAAAAGAGCCAGTAGTTAATTCCTCACATTTTAGGAAGGATGCTATCATGCATAGCATTTACTCTCACCAAGAACATTTGTCAGGCTTCCTTCCAGTTTCTCTTTGGTTTATGGCCTAACAACTAATACTACATATATTTTAAGAAAGTTTATATTTCTATTATTTTGAATATTCTGAATATTTGAAAATAAATTGTTTTTACAATATGTAACACATTTTTAACTGTAGTGATACATTCCATTTGAGCATCTGTGAAAGTTTTCTAAGCCAGGAATGCTGACTGAAACAAAGTAACTTTTTAAAAGTCCAATTACCTATGAAATGCTATATTTCTCTAAGACAATTTACCAGAAAGTTCAATAACTATTCTTTTATAATGATATTGTTTATTGATAATTTTACACATTATTAATATGCAATCTGGTTGTCTAAGATGCAGACAAAAATGTGCGTTTGGGTATGTCTGTGTGTGTGGTGTGTGTGTGTGTGTGTTTGTGTGTGTATGTGTGTGTGTATGTGTGTGTTTTGCTGTTGTGATGATTTGGGCCTGACAAAATATAGCAAAGACAATTGGCTTTCTCTTACCATTTTACGTTCATCAGTCTACCAGAACTGGCATTAGAGCCAAGAAGTCAAGAATTTACACTTGGGTACAGAGCTCAGAAATCTGTTGTGGGTCTTGTCAAATCAGCCTCCTTGAGATTCATTTATTCAAAAAGTATTTATTAAGAGCCAAATATGTTTCAGGCAGAACTTGGCACTG
This sequence comes from Cynocephalus volans, assembly GCF_027409185.1. Lineage (NCBI taxonomy): Eukaryota > Metazoa > Chordata > Mammalia > Dermoptera > Cynocephalidae > Cynocephalus > Cynocephalus volans. The sequence goes on along the minus strand of NC_084467.1, from coordinate 66,661,924 downwards.
GGGATACAGCAGAGAACAAAGTTAACAAAGTTAAGATTTCAATGTTTTAGGTATTTTTCTAGCTTGGTTTCTTTAGGAAGCAAACTGAGCTGGAGGTTAATTAGGTTGTGTTCTTGGGTTCAACATGTGGGGATGTAAAGGGACAAGAAAGATTGTGCAGAGGCAGAGTGAGCTGCTTTATAATCTTGGTGGGTTATACTCATTTAGTGCTCACTACCCAAATCCTTTTCTAGAATTGCCTGTTCCTGATATTCCCATCTTTCTCCTTCTGGGCCCTTGGCTACCCAACCAAGCCATTTGCCACTGCCCATGAGTCCACTTATACTCCGACATTGAGCCACATCTCTTTTGCCACAAGGTGGATGGCCTGGTAAACTGCCCAAAGCTCTGCCCATTGTGAGGATTTCCACTTGTTAGCCTATCAAGGATAAGTTTGAGTGAGGTCGTATTGCTGCTGCTGCTCATTTGTAGCTTTCACTCCTGTACCAACTGACCTACCCATGAACCAAGCCTAGGGGTCTTTTCCTCATCCATCAGTGGTCATGAGGGATCTCCCCTAGCGCCATAGTTGTTGAAGAGCATGTGAGGGAGAAGTGCTGGTACAAAAACCCTGGTGGATGACACGTGGCTCTGTCCTACCTCCTCTTGTTGCTTGCTTGGGCACTTCAGAATTGCTCATGCTCAGTCTTGGCTGGACAACTCCCAACTTCAGAGAGATTGCTGCTGGGCCCATCCAGTTTCTGACTTGGTGAGTCTGGCAGAACTCAAGTCGTGATGGACAGTTCTGGCCACATGCTCAGTTGATGTCCTGTGGTCTGTCTCTTCCACAAAGCCCTAAGGTAAGACTGCAAATATATATTGCTGTCTGTTCAAGTAAGTACAACTCTTTATGATAGAAATGGAAAATAACTCATTTGCCAGACAATAGCTGCACAGCATATATTTGGGGTTGTGTTAATCTGCTTCAGTATAGATAACATATCTAGCATAACAGGTGCAATTGAGGCTCACACTTTTTGAGTTTGCTGTAGCACACTATCATCCTCTGGGTTCCTTCTGCTTCTTTATAGGGGTTAGACTTATGAATTAAATGCTGTTATGATGGGGATCACCATCCCTGCATCCTTTGGGTCTAAGATTAGCATTAATTCCTGCCATTCTTCCTGATATGTGATGTTATTTTTAATTTCCTATTTCTGCTTAGAGTGTGTAGCAATTTCAGAGGCTTTTGCTTGGCCTTCTCCACTCATAGCTCTTGACGTACTGGCCAAGCACTTCCAGAGTAAGTTGGGCCAACTGTTAGCTGTGCTCATTCTAATTAAACATTTGGGGACTGAGGAAATGAACAGTAGGCAGGCCCATAGACTTGATGGAGCCATTGTGACCTGAGCCTACACCAGGGATACATTTATTGCCTGGTCCCTCTATATTCTTATGCTAATGAGGAACCGTGATGTCACCTTGGGTCTCCAGGTATTAGTGTGAACTCAGACCCTGGGTCCAAGAGGCCTCTCACTGTCTGGGTAATTTCCTTTCCTCAGTGAATGGCTGTAGGTCACTTTGGGGGTGTGATATTGTGATATAAGAAATATATATTTGGTCTCTGTCTCCAATTCTTGGCAAAGAGCTCCTAAAACCCTTGTAATTTTCTGATACGGATGAGAGCAGCATCTTTTAATATTAATAATAAGCTCTCTTCCACCATACCTGAGTTTATGCTAATGAGGTGACTGGTTTTGGCTCCTAGATAGTTTCAGGTCAGGGGCTGGTTGCCAGAGGAACCAACTATGTGAGCAGAGGGTTGGAACTTTCAGCCCTATCCCCCAACCTCCCGGGAGGGTAGAGGGTTGAATATTGAGTTCAATAACTAATGGCCAATGTCTTGATCAATCATGTCTGTGTAATGAAATCTCCACAGAAACCCTAAAGCACTGGGTTCAGAGAGCTTCTGAACTGGTGAATGCACTGAAGTGCTGGAGAGTAGTTTACCCAGAGAGTTCACGGAAGCTCTGTGCACCCCTCTCCCCATACCTTGCCCTGCCCCCGTGCACCTCTTCTGTGTGGCAGTTCTTGAGTTGTATCCTTTACAATAAACTGGTAATAATAAGTAAACTGTTTCTTGAGTTCTGTGAGCCATTACAGCAAATTATTGAACATGAGGAGGAGGTCATGGGAACTCTTAATTTCTAGCAGGTAGATCAGATGCATGGGAGGCCTGGGACCTGGAATTAGCATCTGAAGTGGGGTCAGTCTTATGGGACTGAGCCCTTAATTTGTGGGACCTGATGCTAACTCCAGATAGATATTGGCAGAACTGAACTGAATTGTAGGATACCCAGTGGTGTCAGAGAATTGGTTGGTGTGGGGGGTAAACAAAACAAAACAACACAACCCACACATTTGGTGTCAGAAGGGTTCCCCGAAGGAGAAATCATCATTGGGTACACTTGTGTGGCATGATAGGGCCCTTCTTCCTGTGGCCCATCTCTCTTTCAGTCAGTGGACTCTGGGTCTGAAATCTAGCTCAAGCTTAGAAACTGGGCAAGGAATTGTAACCTTTTATTGGATGAGCGCCCTCTTCCTTGATTCTCATCTTTGCAAGGTGTCACTTCATCTATTCTTGATTTCTTTTGGTTACCTTTATGGACTAGTACCAAGTTTGGCTGCCCATTCGTTTCTCCCTCAGGGCTGCCACGTGCAGTTAATCGTCTCTGTCTCCTCTGTAGGTCATGTCCCCAGCAGCCTTTCTGACTGTGTCACTCACCGTAATTGAATCCGTGTGGCTTCTGGAATCTTTAATTCCTTCCTTGTGGCCTTTAATGTTTCAGGGTCCTATCATCCCCCTGCTATTTGTGAGCCCAATCCTGTAATGGATCCTCCCAGGGTCAGCTCTGGCCTGCAGAGGAGAGCCAGACTGAACTTCTTAGTGGTACTGGTACCCATCTCACCAGTGCATTCCTTATTATTTTGGTAAATGGTGTATCATTTGGGCTCTCCCATGGAACATAATCCTCTAGTTGTTTCTTCAGCCTTACATAGTACATCCACTTTATTATGCCCACTTCTTTGAGTCTTTTCTTTCTTTCTTTTACCATCTGCCCTAGTTATTCTAGCTCACTTTGTGTGGATCATCATTTTTATCATACTTCTAGGTGTTATACTAGTAGCACGCTCATATCATCTTCCAAAATCCTTGCCAGGGTGTTAAATCTTATATCCTGGGAGAGCGCTCCCAAACAGATAAGCTCTTCCTTATCAAACATTATGTTCAATCTCCTTGATCAAGCATGCTCAGAATGCAGTCCTGTGTGTATCCTCCCAGCTTCTGCTATTACATGCTAGCTGTGTCTTGTGGCTCCTTTGAGGTATACTTCCTTTCCTCTTTATCAAGTCCAGCATGTCTCTAGCTGGCTTATGTGGTAATTTACCCCAGTTATTGGCCTAGTGACCAGAAGGGAAGGTGGGGCCATCGCTGGAGAGGAGCACATTTTGTTTTGGAGAGAGGCCTCTGCATCATCCTCAGGCAATGGAAGACATTAGCTCTTAAAGACTGGGCTATTTCTGCAGGCTTAAAGGGCTCAGGGAATCTAGGATTCAATGTTTTCAGATGCATCAACCCGAATTTCCCTAACCCACATATCACGGTCACATTGTTTATCATCCAGGGCTCTGAGCTTGGCATGGAAGATCTTCCTTGGTTGGGAATTTAACCGTCTTTGGAGCTCTACTACTCTTCCAGTGAAGTCCTGGGCTTGGTCCTCAGAGTTCTCTGCTCTCCCACTGCAGGAGGTGAGAGCATTTTTACATACCTTTAAAGAAGGCCTCTGGCTTTCACGCTAATCATTTCAGTGGTGATTAAGCACTCCTAACTTCTTGCTATCTTTGTCCAGAGGTCAATTTGGATTAGCAATAACCACTCAATTCCATTTTACTTATAGGTACTATTTCTGTTATACCTCTCAAAAGCCTGATACATCAACCAGCTAATGCATTGCCTTCCACTGGTGAACCTTCTCACTGTACCACCAGTGAAAGTTTTAACAGCTGCACCATATGTCAGGAATTATCTGTGCTCCACCTGACACCAGTGATTCGGTTCTCATTGTCAGTAGGTAATGGGTGATCAAGCTCCAAAATCCTGTCCCAGCATTTCTTCCTCCAGTCACTCCTAGGACCACCTGTTTGAGGTTTGGTTTCCTGGGAAGCAGATTCTGAGGTGAAGATTAATGTGCATGATCTTTATTGGGGATCATTTTAACTGTGGAAGGAAGCCCAGTGGGGCAGAGGAAGAAGTTGAACTGTGATGCAATCTCATGGAGGCTGAGACCCTAAGGGGAATTCCAAAGCTGGGTAAGCCTTCAGAGTTGACTGAGTTGGGATGGAGGGACTGGGCCTTTACATCGTGTTGGATCATTTAGGGATGCTGGTTGCTCTGGGAAGGGTATGTGACCTAGGGTAAGGTGGCTCTCTGGGGCCATTGCTGACCCTGTAGATGCTGATGGCTATGAGCTTTCTGTTGGCAGCACATTCCACTGGGGACAAGGTGATTTCTTCCTGAAGGGGAATCTGCATTAGTGGTGTATCAGGTTCTATCACAGTCGGAATAATGACAATCAGCATATCCCAGGGCTTGGTCTATGCCAAGCACTGTGCTATGTGCATAATTGTCACATCTAATCTTCATCTTTCTAATCTAATCTAATCTTTCATCTAATCTTTTCTAGCATCCTATGGGATAAGTACTGTTATTTTCCCAATTTTAAAAATGAAAAAACTGAGGCCAGGAGAGAGAAAGTGACCTTTCTGGGGTGACAGGTAGTAAGCAAAGGAGCAGTGGTTTGAACTTAATTACTTACACCCAGGAGCCCGCATCTGGCCTACCTCAGGTTCTCAGCTGAAGTCATTCATGCATCAACATTTAGCCCAACTGAATGGGAATTATGGTAAGCTCTTAGTTGCCCATTCTACCCTCTTGCTTGGGCATTCGTTGTTTGTGTTCAGGCATGCTGTTTGCCTCTACTGTGCTTTTGTGCAAACGAGAAAAAGGTGCTCTCCCTTGCTTTGGTGGGTGTCACAGTTTCTTGTGCATGTGGCTTATCCAGCGAACAGCAGCTTCTGGTGAAGAATAAAACATACTTTCCTCCAGGGACTTCAGATCTGCTCTAGGGCACAAGGCGTGGCAAGACAGACCCAGGCTGGATTTCAGACCCCACCATCCCCTTGGATCAGTGCCGTGTGCACAGCATCTCGTTATGTGAATGGTTTCAATGCTGCTGTTAATACAGTTGGCTCTCAAATCCCTATTTCCAGCCCACATCTGTGCCCTGCATTTCATGCATGTTTGATCAATGGACCTCTAGATATCCCCATTTGTAATTTCTGCAAACACCTAAAACTGTTCACCTCCAAGGCAGAATTCCTCATCTTCCTCCTCCACCCCACAAAAATCTGCTACTACTTCTGTATTTCCTAGCTCTGTCATGGACACTGCCATCTCTCAGTTGCCCAAGACAGAAACATGAATTCAACTACCTAGTATGCCTCTTGTCCCTGTAGTAATGAATAAGGCAAACCAGGTCTCTCTCCTCATGGAATTTATGACTTAGTGAGAGAGAAACAACAGCTAGTAAACAAATAGGTAAAATAATTCCCATTTGAGATTGCTATTATGAAAAACATTATCAGATTGATGTGATCTGGGGAAGGGATTTATTTTTAATAAGGTGGTCAGGGACTCCTCTGAAATGACATTTTAACTGAGACACAGAGAGAGAAAAGAAGCAAGTGCAGATGTTTCAGGTTTGATGCGTCATTTGCAACGTTCCTCCCTCTTGCACCCCATGCGAACCAGGTCCATGGCTTCCTTAACAGCTCAGGAATCAGCCTCCTTCCCTCCAGTTTCGCCACATGGTCTTGCATTTCGGTCATCAGGCTTTCTTGCCTTAACTACTTCATATGCATCCTAAGCACTGCTATGGCCAGCTCTCTTCATCCAGCCTCTGTAAAGAGACACCGAATCGATCATATCATTGCCCTCCTTAAGATCTGTCAGTGGCTCCTCTTATTTTTCAGGATAAAACTCAAACTTCTTCACGCAGAACACTAGATTTTCCTAGCTTGGATCTTGCTGGTCTCTCCAGATTCCCTCTCATCGTTCCCTGTGCACATCCTGCCGTGTCGGATCACTTACTGTTTCCTAGGTGTGCCGTGCCCTTGCCTCCCTTCATTCCATCTATGGTTGCATATGCGGCTTGTTTTTCCTGGAACAGCTCCCCACCTCCCCTGGAGCATGTCAGCATGCTGGTGCTGTGAGCTTGTGGCTGACCCAATTCCCCACAGTCCTACCGTGAGCATCGTTAGCTGTACCCTCACGACGGCAGCTTTCATTGTCCTGCCTGCTGCCCTCCATGGAATGAGGCCTGGTGGTTTTATTTGTTTACTTTTCTCTTGTACACATCTCAATATAAAACACTCTTGGTCAGGCTGCTGAGTCTTCTTCCAAGCATATTCTTCCGATCTTTTGTGATATGCATTTCATCTCTTGCCAGAAGTTGCATCCAATACCTAAATCCTGCTCACCTAACACCCTGTATAGAGGTGTTTCATTCAATGTTCTCCTTTCTCTCACAGAGACAGAAATGCTTATTGGAAGAAGGAATTAAAATTCATGTAGGGCCCCAAGTCCTTCTAGCTAGAACTTCAAATTCACCAGCAATAAAATCCAGTGCTCTTTTGATGGCATCATTGGCTGTGGGGATACTCTCATCACATTCAGTGTTTAATCATCCACTCAGATCTCATGTATTGAACACCTTAGTGATTCTGAGCACAGACCTGTAGTCAAATATACTGTGGTCACATCCCATTCCACAACTTACCAACTCTTGGGCAAGTTATTTAAATTCTCTGAGCATCAGTGTCTTTATCTGTAGAGGGGATAAAAGGAACCTCAAGTGATTATTTGAGGGTTAAAATGAGATGCCTTAGGGCAATGCCTGGCACACAGTGAGCTCTTGGTAAGCCATGGCTTAAGCTAATATTTACAAAAAGACATCCTAGGTTCCGAACTAGTTGTTGAGTAGCTATCTTGGATTTCCCTCAAGGAAGTCAGTGAGTATTCTGCTGATTCACTACGTCAGGACATATTGTGTTATCTTCCTATCACAGTGATAATAATAAAAGTAATGATATTTATCTATTTACTTTGTGCCAGCCTATGCTAAATGTGTTGCATATCTTATCACTAATTTTCACAGTTATCCTGCAAGTGAGTATTATCAGTCCCTGTGTTACAGATGAGGAGGCTGAGGATCAGAGATGATTAAGGGGCTTTCCTAAGATTAAGCAGTTGACAAGTGGTAGTCTAGGTCTCAGCCTGTCTTACTTCAGGTAAAACTCTCTTAGCATTTCCTTCTGGTAACTGCAAGAGAATTTATCCCATCACAATACAGTCATGTGTTGCTTGATTTTGTCATTGTGTGAACATTATAGAGCGGACTTACACAAACCTAGATGGTATAGCCTACTACACACCTCCAGCTCTATTATAGTCTTGTGGGACCACCATGGCATACGTGGAGTGTCATTGACTGAAACATTGTTGTGCTGTGCATGGCTGTACATATCTCCCTTCTTTGGTGTTAGTAGGGGTGCTGCTTCCAAATTTTCCCTTTATAAACAATCACATATATTTGTTACAGCTCTGGTGGTAGAGTTTTCTCCTTATTTTAATTTTGTTAAATTTGTTGAACTTGCCAATAATCTGGGCCATATTTTATCTTTATTGTATTACCTGACTATAAGGACTACATACTCACCGGGAAAAAAAGTACAGAAAAGCATAATGATGGAAATAAAAAACGCTGCAATTCTCACTTTCCAGGTCATTCTTAATTTTGATTTCTATTTCTTTCTATACTTTTGGAATTTTTTTTTATTGTTTAGCTCCTGGATAATTTATTCTATCTTGTCTAGGCACTCATCATCCTAGCAATATAAAGTAACATAGAAGGCATTCCCCAAGTCATTAAATCTTAATTTGCTTACCTGCTGATCAGTTTGCATTTTTACCATGAAGAATTGGTCATCACCTAGATAGAAAAGTCAAATGGAATTCTTACCTTCAAGGCAAATACTGTGATTCTCTTCAGACCCTTAGAATCTTTGGAATGCTCCTCTTCTCCTAAAACAAAGCCTGCTTTGTTGGAGCCCTGGTTACTTAAAAATAAACTTGTTATAGATAAAAATTTAAGTCTTGGTTGGTTGTCTTCTCAATCTCCACAATTTCTTTGGCCATCATCTAAGATGTTAATAGTAATTTACATGAATGAGAACTAATTGAATTGCCAAACTACTGATTTCATGAAGCTATATACATCCTAACTATATAAGGGGCTCACATAAATCTTTAAAAAAATGAGCAATGCCCAACAGAAAAATGGGCCAAGGATATATAAACATATTTTACAAAAGAAAAAATATAAGCTACAAATACAATATTCTAATTGACCCTCATTAGTAATCAAAGAAAATAGTTTAAATAAGATTACTATTTTACACATTGGAATATGAAAAGATTTTTTAAATTGCTAATATTTAAAGTTAATGAATATATGGTGAAATGAACTCATGCTGGCAGTGGAAAGTAATTTGGAAATTTGTACTGAAAACCTTATTCTTCATAGCTTTTGATGCAAAAATCCCGCCTCCAGAATCTGGCTTAAGGAAATAATGACATATATAGACAAAGATTTAGCAACAAAAATGTTTATTATGGTGTTATTTAATAAAAGGGAAAAAGGAAAAATCTTAAATTAGGGCTAGGTTAAGTATAATATGTATATCTGTATAATGAATACTCTGCTGGCTATGGCTATTAAAATTATGTTCATAAAGAAATTTTAATGACATGGTAAAATAACACTGTATCTCATAAAAAGAATACAAAATTGTATATTTAGAATGTTAACAGCTGTGTGAAGATATTCATATAAAATACTGGAAGTAAATATGTCTGATTGAAAATTAGCAGAGGTTGTTTCTGAGTGGCCCCGTTATTGGCTGAGTTTTAATTGATGTTTTTCTATTTCTTACATTATCCTTTCTTTCAAATTCTCAATAGCAAAACATTAATTGTTTTTTTTTTTTTTTTCGAACCAGTAAGGGGATCACAACCCTCGGCATGTTGTGGTCTGCACCACGCTCAGCCAGTGAGCGCACCGGTCATCCCTGTATAGGATCTGAACCCGCGGCTTTGGGGCTACCAGCGCCACACCCTCCTGAGTGAGCCATGGGGCCGGCCCTCTTTTTCTTTTTTTTTAAAGCAATATACCAGAGCATACTTTTTACTATCTGCCACCACTTAGAAGCTATTTTGGTCATGTTGAGTATCTTGGAAAAACTGTCCTGATTTTTTCCTTCCTATCCTCATTTGAGATGGTCATCAGTAAGTCTTGACATTTATGGACCTCAGAGGCCCTGCACCTCCTGCCCTCAGCAATGCTCCCCAAATCTTAGTCTGTTTTTGTTATCGCCTTCAGCATGGGGGTCCTCTTAAGACCCTAAGGAACTATGCACTTTCCCTCCTGCTACTCTGCTAAGTAGAAAGAGCAGACCATGCATTTACCTGGAGGCTACCAACTCCCAGCTACAAATCAAAGTAATTGGCTGAAGTTGGGCAGAAATACAGGAGGGCACATTCCTCAGAAATAAGAAAATGATGAGTTGTCTCCGTCTGTGTTCATCTCTCTACTCCTTTGTCCTTTGTCTCTAACGTTATGTCCTTAATGACTTATGGGCTTCTGAGATGGGAGAGTTGAATGAAGTCTTAGTTGTATCTGGTTTGGATCAGAACACTGTATTTATTATAGGAATACTCTAGAGACATTAATAATCAAGATGAATTGTGTTTTGGGTGGTTGCTATCCCAAGACATCTAATAAAATACTAAATTCCTGGGACTGCCAGCCAAACCAAAATACAAGGATGCTGATGGTGTGGTCTGTGAACACACAGATGTGCCGGATGTTTCCCTTCCTTATTTGGCACTTTATACTGACAGTGGGCAGTGACACTGCCCTTTGCTCATTCTGCCAGCCTAGATGATAATGATGAAAATACCCAACACTGATAATAGTTTTTGCAAAGTGCTCTCATACACTGCCTCAATTTAAGAGAAGAAGTCAGCATGAAGTGTGACAAATTCAGGCTATGGATTCAAAAAGACCTGGGCTAAGACCCCCCCCCCCCAGCCACATACTACTTGTGGGGCCTGTTTGTAAATTTGAAAATAATGCCTACTTTGCAGATTTGATAATTATCAATTACTTATACAACTACCTGGGTTGTTCACTCTTTTATTTACTATTCAAAAGGCACTGTGCTTGTTCAATCTCAGTAATCAAAGAAATATGGATTAAAATGACATATGGTGTAGAGGGAACCAAATCAGACATTATTTCTTTTTACACAGAGCTTATAGTCTAGTGGGCTTAGATAATCATTAATCAAATAATAAGAAATAAATTAAAAATTGATAAAGGCAATAAAGGATGGTTTTCTGATCCTAATCAAGTAGAAAGTTGTGCTTAAGTGGAGATCTGAAGGATGTGGAAGAGCATTCCAGGGAATGAGGGGAAGGAGGAGCAGTCCAGAAGAGGAAATGGCAAGTGCAAAGGCTGGGACAGATAGAAAGCCAGGGACAATTGACAGGCGTTTGGAAAGGAGGGCAAGGGCCAGTCTGTGCAGGGACATTTGGGGGAGTTAATGAGTTTGCCTTTATCCCAAGAGCAATATGAAGCCACTGGAAGACTTTAACCACTTGGAAACATGATCATATTTCATGTTGAAAATTGTGGCAAAATTATTAAAACTAGATTAGAGGAGATTCAGAGAAGATGAAATTAGATCCATTAAGAGATTAATTTCGCAGGTCAGGAGAGAGATCATGGTAGCCTGGAGGAGAGCAAGCTTCTAGCTTTCTATGAACCATTCTTCTTTGGGGTTTTCTGTTACAAACAACCAAACCCAAATTCCTAACCAATAGATCTTCTCATTAGTCTCCCTTATTCCCTCTTGTCCCTTCAGGTTGATTATCTACACCATAGACAAGTGATCTCTTAAAAAGAAAATGATTATATAATTCTTATTCAAAGCCCCTTGATGACTTCCTATTACTTTTAGAAATAATTCCATAATCTGTAGCCTGGCCCATAAGTCACAGACAGCATCCTCTGCCTACCTCTTCAATCCCACCTCGAAAGACTTGTCCCTCTTTCACCAGGCCCTGGACCCACCAGCTTTCCTGTCAAAGGGCCTTCTCAAATGCCTCCCCTTAGCAGGAAATGATTTTGCTCTCTCCTCACCTCCTGTATCCCCATTAGGTCTTAGCTTTAATCTCTTCACCACGTAGGCCTTCTCTGACCCCATAATCTAAATTAGGCTTCTTCTCTTAATCTCCTATTGCATCATGTTATTTTTCTTCCATAGCTATTATCCCAAATTGTGTTTACATACAATTTTATTTACAAACTTATTTCTTCACTGTTTCCCTCCTTAGATCATGAAATCCATGAGGGTGAGGCCACAATTACACTGAGTACAGTGTAAATATTTAATAAATATTGGTTGAACATCAAATGAATTAATTCATCAGACTCTGCCAATGGCAGACATGCTTGAGCAATCAAATTTTATATCTGTTCGTAGACACAGACTCAGAGTCAGAAGATTCTATTGTGGCAAAGGACCTTAGTAACCAGTAGCCAAACACAGAGCTAGAGAAGATCAGAGAGATAAATAAGCTTTCAAGCATCACAGCACCCCCTTGCCCCAAATCCTAAAAAGTTCTATAATAGATAACTCACCTGTCAAGCAACTTGCTGTCATTCAGTCATTTAACAAACATTTACTGAGCATTTATTATATGCCAAGCACTATGCTAGAAAGGAAGGAGTAGAGATGAAAAACATATCCTGTCCTTGAAGAGCACACGCATAGGTATATGCAGAGACAAATGCTTCAGCAGAGGTAGCTGTAACATCCTTTGAGATGTTACAAAGTCAAGGCACCTAACCCAGCCTAGGGGCCTAGTTGTAAGAGGAAACTTCAAGGAGAAGATGATGCTTATATGAAATCTTGAAGGTAAGCAGGAGTCCCACAGGCTGATGGGTGTGGACGTGGGCATTTCAGTTGGAAGGAACAGCACGTGTAAAGCCATGGAAATCTGAAACAGAGAGGCCAGAGCAAAGTGGGGGCATTGGCTGGAGATGTTGGCAACTCCTGCCTTTCCCTTAGGACTCAGCTCAGCCATCACCACACTGGGGAACTCTTTAGAGCTGATTTGTCAGCTTCTCCCTATGGTAGTCTGCACCACGGTGTATTACGACTGCTCACTTCTCTGTCTCCCACAGTAGACCACACATAGAGGTGTGTAATGAATATGTGCTAAATGGATATTTGAATCTGGGCAAGAACCAGATTGTGGAAGGCATGAGTATCTGAGTGATGTGACTGAATTTTTAGTTTTGATAAATTACTATGGTCTTGGGAATTGAGGGGAGGGCTGATTCAGAGGGGCTGAAAATGAAATCAGGGAGAGCTGTAGAAGGGTATTGAAATAGAGAAACTATTTTGAAGATCCACTTTATACTTAAAGTAAAATCTCTTCTGGCAAGCATCTTAGAAAAATAAAAACTTGAGGTAGGCAAATATGACCCCATGTTTATCCCATAACCCATATATCTTATAAACTTATCCCATATGTCTTATGCAATGTAAGCCCAAAGCCTTATAAGGTATTTCCTTAATATGATTTTGTAGTAAAATAAATATTACCCTCCCCTATGATTCTCTTTTGCTTCCTAGCCCATCTTTCCTCTTTCTCTCCTCTTTACCAGCAAAATTCTTGAAAAGAAGTCATCTCCTTTCCCAACTCAGCCGTTTCTCAAACAATGGCAAAACATGCTTTCATTACTTTCCTAAAAATTCTTGCATTGTCTGAATGGATCATTGTGCAGACAGTTCTTTGGCTTCTAAAGTCATGGTTTCTCAAACATCAGAAATCTAAATCGTGTTTTTTTCTCTTCCTATCCCCAGCCTCATCCACTCAACAGTTGACTACTATACCAAACTGCCTTTTAAAAGTTAAAATTCCCTTACCTTCCCAATCTGCATAAAACAATGTCATTGTCACTCACCTCCCAAGCTTCAATTATAACCAATACATCCGACTTTCAAATCAATATTCCCTAGCCTCTGTTTCTTTCAAATGAACTCTCATAGGTGCCTCAAACTCAATATTTCCCAAAGTGAATGCATCATCTCCCTTCCCTCCCATAAAGCCTATTCTTCCCGTGTTCCCTATTTCAGTTAATGAAATCATCATACCGTCGACTAGCCACGCTGTAACCCTCAGAGTAATTCCTAGCACCTCTTTCCTTGTCTCACAGACTCCCCCAACTCCAATTAATCAACAAGTCTGGACAAGCCTGCTTATAAAGTTACTTTTAGATTGCGGTGTAATGAGCAGAACTGTCCAAAAGTGATGCTGGAAGCTCACCCTCATTGTTTGAACAATCAGCTAGCTGGAACCAGGGATTCTTCTTCCAGAGGCAGGCGCGGCACCCGAGCTCCCCTTCCGTGGGTCAACAGGTTTCCTCCCTCCAGCAGGGTCAACTAGGACATCTCATCTCATGGGCCCAAGATTTCCAGATTCTCAAGAACTAGCATTCCTGGTGAATTCCTAAACTGCTGGCACTTCAAGTGCAGACAGTCTTGTACCAGGCAGCCTATGTGTTCCTCCAACGGCAAGGCTGTTTCTCAACTTTATCCTATAAAGAGAGAGATCCATGGCCAAGTGTGGGGTGGAGGGGGCATCTTTCCACTGGAACATAGACCCAAAATGCATGGCTGGCAGAGCTTAGGCCCCAGCATAACTGTCTGTGGAATAATATTAAGATCCAGAGACCCTTACCTTTTCTTAACTTCTTATACTCTTCCCCAATGTCTATCATTAAACCTTGCCTTGTACCCTCGTAGAATGTATCTCAAATACTGTGTGTAACAGGAAGTGAGCCACAAGGGACCCACCTGGCATGCCACAGTTCAAGCCCCTCCTCTCTGTCCTAAAGCAACATCTTTTGTTAACATCCTCAGTACTTATCAGCTGGATTCCTGCAAGAGCTTCCCAACCGAACTCCTGCCGCAGATCTTGCCTCTGTCTGAGGGTAAATTTAAAATAAAAATCTGATCCCCTATTCCCCCTTTTACATTTTTAAGTAGCAATATAGGTCCTATAACTGTATTTCTCTTTTAAAGAGAAAAAAATCCTTTTGGACTCCCAGTGTTGACTTAAATTATTTATTATATTATTAACAAAATCTGTAGACTCATAAGACTAAGTGTAACAACTTCTTTTCCTCACTGATAATATACAAATCTAAATCCAAAAATACATATATAATTAAATATAAACAAAACTGTTAAATCAATAAAATTCTAATTAACATTAATTTAATGTGAAAGATTAATAGAAAGCTTAAGCTAATTCTTTCTATATTTCTATATTCTATTTTTAATCCGTTTCTGTATCTTAAATTTAAAAATACTAAAGAGGACAATGCTGTTTACTTAAGAATGTCATTCAAATGGTATTAAGTAACATCACAGTTTTGTTTACTATTTTAGGATATTCAGACCATCTACTTATCCTAATTCTACCCGTGAAGTAATCATCAAATGCCATTTTAATGAGCTGTCCCTTGATCCCTATGAGGCTATCTTGTTCACTTGAAGATAAGGTTATCATTATAGCATATTTAAATCTGCATTAAATGCTTACCTAATCCAATTATTACTGAATTTGTGAACAAAAAAATGATATTTGAAGTTATTTTTTGCTTCTTATAGTTGGTGAAAAAATATTCATGGCCCCAGCACAAAGCCAGTGGAAAGACATCAGTAAATACTGGAAGTGACTCATTCAGACCATTTTGAAATGGCTTGACTATAAATCAAGTTTTCTATTATTGTTTCCATTTAGTCTGAAATCTGGAGGAAAGTCTATTTAAGCTATAGCAAAAGCCTCCTTTATACAGTGCTCCATGATGTAATTTGACCTTTACTTGACATAAACCAAGCATTTACTTAATAAATCTGTCTCTGTTCATTTGTTATAAGCCAGAAACACTTAGAGGGGCATTTCTCCTCTGTGCAATGTTTTTATCATAATTTCATATCAGAGTCTCAACTTATTGTCTACCTTAGGAAAAAAGTCATATTCTAAGAAAATGTGTCTTATTTCGATTATCAATGAGAAAGAAAAGCTTTGTCACTATAACTGGGAAAATAATTCAACATGAATACAGTATAGGACAATTGCCATTTAGATGTGTTGATCTAGTCCCATACAATCAGATACACCTACTAACACATTAAAAGTTGAAAACTGTCACTTTAAGTCAGAGTTGCAAACTGGTGGTACAGTATTTTGTTTAGACTGCACAGAGTTCTTTTAAAATCAGAACTGAATGCTTTTTAAAAGGAGGCATATAATCTCTAATATACCATGGGCCCTACCACTCTTGACTATTTTATAGCTAGCATGTTCATTTATTTACAAAATGGAATGTATTGAGTATTCAACTCCCATACTGGATCCAAGGTGACCATAACGTAACCATGGCCACCAATATGGTAGTAATTAAATGATCCAGAATATATGTGTATTCATTTTAGGCTTTTTTGTTTGTTTGTTTTGTTTAGGTTCTCAACAAAATGGGGGAAAAAAGCTTTTCTGGGAGAACTTTTGCATCCCAAGTGTGCTCTCTCTTCCTCTACCTCAAGGGTCCATAACTCCAGTTTGAGAAATACTGGTCCAAACCAAATTTCTTAAAGGGGTGTCCACTCCATCTGAGTGCTATCTGAATTTTCCAGCACACCTTCCCTCCTCCCCTATCATACAATCTATCCTCCAGCCACGTGAATTGCTTCCCTTTCCTTAAACATTCCACGAATAATAATGTCTTGGTGCCTGCACACATTTTCTTCCTTCTGCTTAGAATTCCCCTCCCACTTTATTAGTCTGACAAACTCCCACTCATCCCTCAAGACTCTTCCTGACCCAGTTGAAGTGTCGTCTCCCAGGCGAGGGCTTTTCAAGTGCCCAGTGGCGGAGTAAGCTGTTTCCTGTTCTGTGTTCCCCATAGCACTATTTTATGTTATTTTACTTCTTTTGGTGGCCAGCTGGTACCAGGATCTGAACCCTTGGCCTTGGTGTTATCAGCACTGTGCACTAACCAACTGAGCTAACTGGCCAGTCCAGCCATAGCACTATTTTAAAGAAGCTTCATTGTAACACTGATCCCTTGGCACCATAGTGAGCTCCTTGTGAGTCACTCAGTCCTCTACCCCATTTTTTCCTATAAGGTGTTGGGGAGTTACTTCATCACCATCCTTCTGAGGACCAGAAATGCTACAGAATTATTCCAAGGTAAATGTAAATGATAAGAGTGAATGAAGGAAGAGAAAGGTAAATGTTATTCGACAAAAAAGGCTGTGATAAAGAGATCCAAGTCTCTTCTAAACACAAGGAAAGAGCGTATAATTTGGAGGTATAGGCCTTTAGTTTAATTCTCCATTTTGGAAAATCATGTCATTATTTTTTCAAATACTGCTCCCATTCCATTTTCTCTCTGTTCTCCTGTGGGAATCTGATTGAATGTGTGTTAGACAGTCTCAAAGCATCTCTATGTATTTTACCTTTTCTTTTCTGTACTCTGTACCTCAGTTTCTTTTTGCTACATTCTGTACAATGTCTTCTTACCTACCTTTCAGTTCAACGATTCTCTTTTCAGTTGGGTCTAACATGATTTAAACACAGCAACTTAGTTCTTAATTTCAGCTATTGTAATTTTAGTTATATCTTAATTTTTTAAAAAATTATTTATTTTATAATTGACACATAATAATCATACATATTTATGGGGTACATGTGATACTTTGATACATTTATGTAACGTGTAATGATCAAATCAGGGTAATTGGGATATCTATCACTTCAAACATTTGTCATTTCTTTGTGTTGGGAACATTCTAAACCTTTTCTTCCAGCTACTTGAGAATTTACAATAAATTTTTGTTAACTGTAGTCAGTCTACTGTGCTATCAAACATTACAACTCGTTCCTCCTATTTAACTATTACCCATTTACCAATGTCTCCCTATCCTCCCTTCCCACTACCCTTTCCAGCCTCTGCTAACCACTGTTCTATTCTCTACTTCTATGAGTTCATCTTTTTTAGCTCCCACATATGAGTGAGAATGTGCAACATTTGTCTTTCTGTGCCTGGCCTATTTCATAACATAATGTCTTCCGGACTCATCCATGTTGCTGCAAATGACAGGATTTTTTTCTTCTTATGGCAGAATAATATTTCATTGTGTATACGATCATATTTCAAAAAATTTGAGAAAAATTGGATTAAAAGATAATATAAATCCTTCTATGAAATTTTTGAAGATCACTCATGTACCACATTTTCTTTATCCATTCATTTGGGTTGATTCCATATCTTGACTATTGTGAGTAGTGCTGTAATAAACATGGAAATGAAGATATCTTTAGGTCTTACTTGTTTCCTTTCTTTTGGATATATACCCAGTGATGGGACTGCTGGGTCATATATTTCTATTTTTAGTTTTTTTGAAGAACCTCCATACTGATTTCCGTAGTGGTTGCACTAATTTACAGTCCCAGCAACAGTGTGTAAGAGATCCCCTTTCTCCACATCCTTGCCAGCATTTGTATTTTTGTCTTTTTGATAATAGTCATTTTAACTGGAGTGAGATGATAACTCATTGTGGTTTTATTTGCATTTCCCTGATGACTAGTGATGCTGAGCATTTTCTCATCTACCTGTTGGCCACTCGTATGTCTTCTCTTGAGAGATTCTTCTTCAATCTTCTATCTAACTTTTTATAGTTTCTTATTTCGTGTAGATATTTTATTGCATACTTTTTATTTCTCCAAATATAGTAAGCAAAATGTGTTTTTATCATCTAATTTAAGAATATCATGTCTTTGTGAGTATAGAAGATACTCTAGTTGCCCCAACACCTACTCCCTCAGAACTTTCCATTTTAGTGCTCGCTGGCCCAACTCCTAACTGCCAGCATCTGCATCTCTTTGTTTGAGAGCTTTCTCTTGTGGTCTAAACCCATAGCCCTGAAGTCCTGGACAACTACATCCCCTGGGAGCAGCTTTGTCTCTGCTGTCTTGGCCCTAAAGTAGATAACTCTAAGGCCTGTGTCTTCACTGGATCTCAGAGCTCCCCAGCAGGACTGTGCTCAGTCTTCCACAGCAATAACTAGCTTGATAATATACCCTTAGGGGCTACCTTCCCTTTTATGTATCACTCTCTCCCTTCCCTATGGGTTACCTCCACTCAAATCCTTGACTCAGTGAATCCCACATTAAGATGGTGAGTCTGTTTCTGTTATCTGTTTTTTCTGTTTGTTTTGCTAATAGTGTAATGTTTCCTCACTGTCTGGTTATATTTCTCTGCTAGGCATTACATTTTAAAAACCATTTATATAAATAACTGAAGGCCTAGAATAATGATATTTTTCTCCAAAGAATATTTTTGTTGGCCTCTGCCAGGGTATTGGGGAACAATCTTGAACACTAGTAAAAGTTAAGCTTTGAGGTTCCCTGGATATCCTAGTTGCTATGAACCAGAGCTGCTCATCAAAGTTTGATTTATTTCTAGGTCACTCATGAGACTAGTTCTTTGGAGGTCTTGCTTTCATGTAGAGTGGCTGTCAGACTCCCCAGATGGGGAAGACCCTGGGGTTTTATTTTATACTCTTGACTTTCAAGGTCACCAGAAATCACAATTGTGTATTAGTCCATTTCTGTTGCTTGTAAAAGAATACCTGAATCTGGGTAATTTATAAAGAAATTAAATTTATTTCTTACAGTTTGGGAGGCTGGGCCATCCATGGTCCAGAGGACACTTTTGTTGAGGGCCTTCTTCTGGGTGGGAACTCTACATAGGGTCCTGTGGTGATGTAGTGTCACATGGTGAGATAATGGCAAGAGCTCACCCATGTGTGCTTCTTATTAAGCCACCAGTCCACACCCATGACAATTCACTGCCATCAATCCATTATTCCATGGATGGATCAATCCATTCACAGAGGTATAGTCCTCATAATCTAGTAACCTCTCAAAAGCACCACCTTTCAAATACCATAATTGGATAACTCACTCTCTTAATGCTGTTACAATGGGGGTCGAGTTTTCAATACATGAACTTTTGGGGGACACATTTGACCCATAGCAACTTGGTTTTGCAGCTGTTTCTTCCAAACAGATAATGCTCAGGTCAAAAGCAACTTTGAGTGCTAGGCTTGCTTCTCTGGATCCTAAGCTCCTCCAATACTGTGGCTGAGTCATTCCTGGGGTGTTGTTAGCTCTTAGGTGCTTTTAAAAAGAACTTTTGATATTTCATCTCTCCTTTTTGTCGTCTTCAGTGAGAGGATTAATTTAAATGACCTAGATCACCATCATTGGAATAAATTTCTAGGTAGTGGCCTTAGTACAAAACTTCTCTATCCTTATGTTTGATCATCCCTAGTACCTGGGACAGTGTGAGGCACATGGTTGGTACTCAACAAATGTTTGCTGTTGAAAGAATCTGTAGAACAAGGATAGCAACATCTAAAGAGCTGTATTAAAGGAAAAAATTAGGTAACACTTGTAAAAACACAAATCAAGGTGTCATTGAACAGGGCTAGAGTGGTTTAGTGACCTGCTGAATGTCCCAGGGATGTTTGGGAAGAGGCAGAGGTGGAAACTGGGATTTCAGATTCCCACTCCAGGTTTCTATGAGAAATCATGCTCCAATGAATAACTGTGTGGAGGTCTTAGAAAGGCAAATCTTCCTGGAAGTGATGGAGCTCATTGCTAATGGCTTCCTGTTGGGACAAAATTGTTTCAGCGCAACATTTACTGCTTCCCGGGATCTTTCTGGTTGCACATAAATTGACGGTCTCAACTCACAGTCTGGTGATACCGCATCGCATGCACAATTCAGTGAAGTAATAAACCAAATAAATGTAACATGCATAGTACTGTTACAGAAGGAAAAAAAGGAACAGACTGGGAGAAAGGCAGTTTTTCTCTGTCCACTGTCTCTGCCTTTAAAGTGGACCTAGGTCTGTGTTACCCAGTGCAGTGGGTTAACAGTCTTGTTGTTGTAGCTTGAACCTTTAATCTATTCATCGTGAGCTTCACTCATTAACATTGGCTAACATCCACTCAATTCAGCTCACCTCAAAAAGCTTTTACTGAGGACATGCCACGTGCATTGTTCTGGGAGTTCAGGTATCAGGAGTTTTAGAAAGACACAACCTTCCTTCAAAGAGACTATAGTCTAGTGAGTATAGAGAGACACAGGCATACAATCATTTTATTCCAAAGCACATCTCTATTGGTGTCCCCCCAAAATTATTTTATGGGGTTAGGTTGTGGGAGCATTTCTTCAGTTGGCTTCTCCAATAATTTTGGTCATGGATTACATGTTAGATCCTCAATCCAGTGAAAGTTAAACCAGAGTAGCCACTGATGTCCATATGAGCTAAACTGGACTTAAATGGGGGTGACTACAGACTTACTTAATATTTCTAAAAGCACAGGTGTTTCCTTCAGCTGTGTGTCTTTTGGTTGTGAGTCCATTCTGTTTCCCTGGACCTGAATCTCTCCACCTGCCAGAAGAAAAGAGTGTTCTTAGTTGAGAATTCAGCCTAAAGAGAAGCTGAAGGCTATGCAAATCTGAGAAATCTGTTTCTCACCAAATTATTCATTCATTTTACAAATTCAAAAGCACGGGATAAGTTTCAGGAAAAAAAAAAAAAATCTGGTCAGATAAGCTTGCATGCTTCCTAGCTTTGGGGCACTATTTCACTGTGAACTGATCCAGCTTTCACCATCTAATATTTCCACACATCTCTAAAAGGTATAAAGCGTAGACAGTTTCTTGATTTACTGGCCAGGTAATGGTGGGGAATGTGTGTGTGTGTGTGTGTGTGTGTGTGTGTGTGTGTGTGTATGTGTGTGTGTGTGTTGTGAGGCTTATGGGAAAGAGTAGGAATAAAATCTACCTTGAGCAAAAATAATACATATCCAAAGTGGATCTGGCATTTGACACTGAGCAGGATAAATTTTCTGCATAGTATTTGATTTAAATGGGAGAGAGAGGGAGGGAATGGTGCTGTGTCAGCATGTGGATTGCAAATGCAATAAAAATGGTATCTGAAACCAACAAGGGGGAATGAGAAACAGTTTAAAACACTGTATAGAAAAAGAGAAAGGGGGTATAGTTGTTTAAATGGACAAAAATAAGTGTGAAACAGAAAAAGAAGAAAGCGAGAGAAGGGAGGGAGAGAGGGAGGAAAGAAGCAAAGGAAGCAGAGGGGAGAGAGAGAGAGAGAGAGAGAGAGAGAGAGAGAGAGAGAGAGAAGGAGGATGCTGAAATCTGGTATTTTACTACCACACAGGACTCGGGAGAGAGAGAGAAAGGGATGAAGAAACAAAAGACAGGAGAGGAAAATAGAGGAGATGGTAGAGAAAGAAAGGAGGGGAGAGTAAAGGGAAAAGAGAGAGAGAGAAAATGTACAGAAGCTAATTCTAGACGGCCTTGGTCCTTTCCTCAAACACTGTGAAAAATACAGTTTGTGTCCTTTGAGAACTGTCCCCTTTGCCTGCCTTTCCTTGAAAAGCTTTTTCTTCTATGTTCTCACCCTTCATTTACTCCAGCGTCCAGTCCCTTAGAGGATCCTGACTTTTCCTGTCAAGAAGGAAATTTTCTGATAAAACCCACTCCAAATGAAGTGTTACAATGAATTTATGTTAGATAGAGAACATGGTAAAATAAATTGCTAATAGAAGTGTGGGATCCATGGTAGAAGCTTTATTTGGAAGGAAGACCTTCCTGGGAAACTTCAGACCCATCTTCCAGGCCACCAACACTGATGCCACACTGTGGGCCAGTTCTGAGAATGACAGAATAAAAACAAGTTTCCTAAGAGGTAGAAAGAAACACTAAGAAGCTATGAGAAGTAGGTATAAGTAACAGTAACCTCATGGAGGTTCATTTACTCAAAGTCAAGAGGATAGTACTGTAATTATCAGAGTAGTCAAAAGAGGAAACAATTATTGACTACTCACTAGGTGCCAAGTATGTTACCATCTGTTTTTAAATGGGTTGTCTCAATTCTCACAATAGCCTTATGAGGTAGCTTCTACTACACCCATTTCACAGGTGAGGAAATTAAGGCTTGGAAAGATTTAGAAATTTACCTAAGGTAAAACTGATATGTAATTGCTGCCAATAGTAATAAAAACAGTTATTAATTATTGAGAGTTTACTGTGTGCCATGCACTGGGTTAAACGCTTTGCAAAAATTATCCAATTTAATCCTCATAATGACCTTTTGAAGCAGGTATCAATTTCTCCAAATTACAGAAGGAAAGATCATACACCAGTAAGTGGTAGAGATTGGATTGAACCACATCTGTCTGACTCCAGACCCCAGGCATGATTTCATCAGGGACCCCCACACCGTAATCCTCACTGAGTGTCTGTGCTGTGGTTGTGCTCTCCTTGAAGCCACTAATTCCCAGATCCCCCAGCCTTGGGGTCTTTACAGTGTCCTCTTCTATCTTCCTTTAACTCTCTGTCTGATGCCCTATGCCCTGAACTGACATCCACTCCCACCTGTCCCCTTCAAAAAAGAAGCAAAGGACCACTTTGCTGTAGGAACTCTTCTGTACTCACTGAATCTTTAAAACAACCCTGCAAAGTGGACATTATTATCTATTTTACAGATGAGGTAACTGAGGCTTAGAGGGTTCAGCTAACTTTCTCAAGGTCACACACTAGAAGTGATGGATTTGGAATTTAAGCTAAATCCGTCTCACTCTGAGGCCTGTGTCCTTCTACTTCTCTGCAGGGCCCCTGAACGTGTTCTGGGGAGTAATCCTGTGCCCACAGTAGGGCAGAGGATTAGAATTCTGAACAAAGTGCTTTCTAATCATTTTACTGTCAGAGGGCCTCCACTTTACTTAGAACCAAACTCCAATTTTTCCAGTGTGAAAGAAGGCCTTTGCAAAATAGAAAAAGTACTTTCATTCCAGAGAGAGCCCTAGGAATAAAAAAAAAAAGGAATCCGCAAAGAAAAGCAGTGGGGGAGATAGCTAATACCACTTGCTTCATTCTCATACGGGAAAAAAGAGACATTTTAGAAAAGATCTATTGTGTGAACTTGAAAACAAGAAGTAGGGTCAGAAGTGCTGTGGTGGCAGGTCCATGGAGGAAGTAGCCACCAGAATAATAGCCTTGATTGCAAGCCAGTGTTAATTAGGCTTGTGGGGCCCTGCAATGTGCAAAGAAGATTGAGCTCTTACCATCAGTTCCAACACTAAGGCTTTTTTGTAATATGAAAGTTATTTAATTTTCCTTTCACATAGTCCTTTCCAATCCTCGCATTGATAAAATCATTTTCAGTGGAAAAAGAAGCAGCAAGAAATATAAAATACTAACAGCAAGAATTTTTTTAAGATGCCCACAAGCAGCAGCTAGGAAATGGACCCCTGACTGCCAGGCCTGTTTTACAGTTTTGCTCTTTACTAGGGACCAGAGATAATTTTCCTTATGGACAATTTACAAGTTTCCGGATGCATCATGCTGAAGATAGCCAGGATCCAGCACAAGGAAAGTACCTGCTCCATGCTTGGTTTAATCAATGAGGAAAAACATGAAAGCCAGGGGGAGTTTGTACCAAAGAGGAGGCGGGATAAGATACTCTGGCAAAAGAGAATGAGAGAGGATTGTTTCCCCTTGGTTTATTCTCACCATACCCTGAATTTCCAGTTCTTAATATTTATTAACATTATTTGTGTAATGTCTGTCTCCCTAGATAAACAGAAAAGCTCCATGAAGTTGGGGCTATATCAATCGATCTCTACATAAGTCTAGCAGTTAAGAATTTGGCTCTGGAGCTAGGAGTACTGTGTTCAAATTCCAGCTTCACCACCTGGTAGCTTTGTAACCTTAAGGAAGTTCAGTCTCCTGAGCCATATAGCAAGGGTGATAGCAATACCAATGTCATGGGGCTATTAAAAAAACTGCTTGATTTAATATTTGTTAGAATAGTGCCTGATGCCTATGAAAACTGCAGAAACTTCTGCTGCTATTATTATTCTTTGCAGCCGTATCCCCAGTACTTAGTATGGTGCTTATGTAAGATAGTTGGAAGAAAAGGAATGAATGAGTGAAACAAAAATTTTATTTCTTTTTCCTCTTGGAAGGAAATAGTTTGGTTTTTTTTTATAAGTAAATAAGTCCAAATTTTCCAAACTCTCTTCGTTTTGTCCCAAATGCTAGAATAAAATCGAAAGCAGGATAAATTCCCAAAGTGGTGCACTGAGAGTTTTTGTTCATGTATCTGCACTCCTAAAGATTCTAATAACATATGTAGCCTCTGATTCATGATTGTTTACAAAGCAATCATGTCTATAAAAAGGCAATTCACATCTATCCTTGCATACATTCTGGTTCTTAGTGAATATAGTTTAGCTTTACCTCCAAATGGAATCAAAGTTGACCCCCTGGGAATTCTGTAGAACAAAGAACTTCCCTGTTTAGAACTTCCTTTAAAGCCAATTCATTACATGTGAATTTTAATGTCTCCATTCTTTCTCTCTTTCCTTAAAGTTACATTCCGAAACAACTATTAGGGAAGATATATCTGATCAAGGAATTAATAAGTCTTATCTGATTGTAGTTGGTACAGATGGCTGAATGAAGACCCTTTTTCTTTTTCTCAGGGAATTGGCACCGTCATTTAATGATTCATTTAATTTGAGAGGAAGCTGACAAATTTGGAACACTCTAATATTTCTCTGCTATATCAGGATGGGTTCTAACAGTCCCACGGGGCTTTAATAATTTTTGTTGAGTGGTTTTATTCAATGGACTTAAAAAAAAAATTTATGTTCTCCTACATTGAGGCATCGTGAAGAGATGAAACAATGCTGTCTACATGTGCTACCCAATGTTTGTAATCTTTCTGGTTTCCAAACAACATAAACGTTCTTGGTCACCAGTGGCACTGATGTCACCTCCATTGTGTATATTCTGGGGCTATGACTGCTTGCCCTCTTAGAATGGTGTTGTCAGATAGCCTATGAAAGGAAATAACTTTGAAGAGTAAGGCTTAATAATAATAAAATGAAAAAGCAGGAGTAGCATTCAAAATAAGGGTCCACCAAGTACAACCTCAAATCACTCTTGTAAGAGAATAGGATTCATTTGAATATTTCAATTCCAATCAATTTAGTATTTGGCTTCCTTTATTATTTGAGTTAAGTCATACTGTAAATGTGTCTTTTAGTAATTTTTAAAATTATACTTTTAATTTGGAAGTAATTGTAGACTCACATGCAATTGTAAGAAATTATGCAGAGACCCTGCAGATCCTTTATCCAGTTTCCTCCAGTGAGTATTCTTTAAAACTATCATACAATATCATAGCCAGGATATTGATACAGTCAAGACACAGACCCACCGCAAGGGCCCCACACTTCCTTTTTATAGTCACACCCACTTCCCTCCACCCTTCTGTATCTCTAACCCCTGGCAATCACTAATCTGTTCTCCATTTCTATAATTCTGTAATTTCAAGAACATCGTATAAGTAAAATCACACACCTTTATTTTTATCTTTCAGAGAAGGGATGCTGTGACTAATAATGCGGGTAAAAGTTAAGAATTAAGGTCCTTGCCTGGTGCTGCCTCTAAGCACTATGACCTCAGGGAAGTCACCTCACCTCATCTATAAAATGAGAGAGTTAGATCTGATGACCTCAAAGGTCCCTTCCAATTCAAAATCCTATGATTCTGTGATTTAAATGCTACAGCATCTGGATTGCCATTGAAGGGCAAAGTTGAGGCTTTGGGAATGATGAGGGTCACTCTCTGGGCTTCTCTCTGAGGATGTTTCCTGCAATGCTCTCATCTTTTCTAGTAAATGGTCAATATTGCATCTTCTCCTGCCATGCAAAATCTCCCTTCATTTGCAGTTATAGAAAGAAGTAGAATATTCAAGGATTTTTCTCCCTGCTCCTTCCTAAATGGGTTTATAGAGGCTTCTCTGAAACTCACCTAAATAGAAAAAGCATAAAATCCTTATTTGAAACTCCATCTCCTCTTAATCTCCATATATCCCCCCAAAAGGATACTGGAGTTAGCCACCATGCAGGGATCCCGCCTTGCAACAAGGTGTCCACAGGTCAAGCACACTTCAGGGCAGAAGCTGATGAGAGAGTAGGCAGTTTGCTGTTGCTCCAAGTGCTATCAGGGTTGGCTTTGTCACATCTGGCCTGTGAAGCTGCACAAAGGCCCATGGCCAAAAGTGGTTTCAGTCTGCTGTCATAAACTTTCTTACTTGGGAGCTAGGATTCAGGGACTTCAGATCTTGGCTACAAAGCTTTAGAAGAGACCACAAGCCTTTTAAGCTTTCTGTTTAGAGCTCTGCTCTGAATTCCCTTTAGATACAATCTTCAGAAATAATATCACTAAGGTTTCTTCCTCCAAAAGCTTATGCAAAATGCTGGTCTCCTGGTTCCTGTTAGGATGGTACAAGAAGATAATGTCAAAAAATGTGCACTTCTGTTCTCAGCATTCCCTTGAAGGAAGAGTGACATGTTCCATAGGTTTTTGGAGGCATCCACACTGCCTTGAAAAGAACGAGAGTTGTTGCAGCAGAAATGTGAAGGGGACAAGGAGTCATACTGAGGTTTTCTGACTTCCAAAATAGGCTATTGGAGTTCATGGCAGAAATAAGTTTTAAAATGCAAAACTTTTGCATTAGAAGAGATTAAGAGAGGAAAGGCTTTGAGAATCAAAAGGAAAGCACTCAAGCATGCAGGACTTAAAAATTATGCCAGAATATCATACTGAAAAGGGAAGGAAAAAGATGCTGCTCCTAAGAGCTTGAAATGAGGGTCACTGAGACCTGGAGGGGAGTGAAAAATGGAATGGGATTTGAGTTTAGATAAGGAGCTGGGGGAGGGGCCCACTTCCAAGAACCATGGGTAGGAGGAGAATGGGGTCAGCAACAAAAGATCACAGATCCCCTGTGGCACGGGGCCTCGTGGAAGCCAGATCAATCCTACAGACCATCCACCAGCATTCTGGGAAGCACTGGCCATCACCTGGGCTAGGAAGCTGTATTAGCCCTTTCTGTTGTCCCTGATGCCTGACGGGACATTTCAGTGATGGCTACCAGCCCACCTGACATTGGTGGGTTGTTCACCGAAATATGACTTTGCTGGGCCCCATCTGAACTGCCCCAAGTGGGTATTTTCCCACTTTTCAACCCCTCTGGTACACTCACAAGCCCTCTTAATCAAATGATGAAAATCCGTGATGCTGATAGGCTGTGGGCCATGTGGAAGGGAACATGGATGGGTTGCACAGTGAAGAAGCCCCCAGTTATGTGGGGAATGCTTCCCTGTCCTACTCTGCTTGGAGCTGAAGCTCTGTTTCTTCATAACTTGGATGCTTTAGGCTCTCTTTCTATGTTTTGTCTTCCTAGTTATGCTATAGTCTAGGAGGTACCATTTTCAACTTTTTTGGTAGAAAAGTAGCTTTCTGATTTTCTCTCTTTTGGTCAGAAGCATGGGTTCCATGTTTTAGTGTTAAATATTCACTTCTGGTTACAATAATCAAGAGGCTATTCCCAAGCTGTGGTATTAATACTGGTCATCTTGACAGCACATTCAATTCCATGTAATCACATTCAGCAAGCATATATTAAATGCCAAATCTAACGAGGCACTGGGCTAGTTACGGGTGATATGAAATTGGACAAGACATGCTAATAGGTGCTCATGACCTGGATACAGCTCAGTTCTGTGTAATTCCTTAAAGAACGATGCTGTTCATCTAATACATGCCTGTTGCCGGTGTGGGGGCAACTGGTAGACATGGAGACATACCAATAAACAAGTATGGCTTATTTTCTTTCTTGGCTACAAATGAGCACTGAGTCATTCAATAGTGACCAACATATCCCTTAAAGAGTTAAAGAAGGTATTTGGTGGTTCTGCCCACTCCAGCCTCTCTTTTTGTTAGTTCCCACCTTTGTCACTCAAACTTCTCTGCCATAAAATCCTTTCCCACTCCCCTGGCTGTCTGTGTCCCACTTCCCCAGCTCCAGGATAGACTCCTGTGTGCTCCCAAAGCTGAATTCTTATCGGCATCGTTGTTCCCATTTAGCTCTCAGGGACAGCTGCTTGAGGGTGGCTGAGTGGGTAGCTGGAGGCTGTCCAGCTCCATTTGGCTTATGCTAATAATTTATAAGGTTTCATTTCTTTCATTTGTTTCTCATTCTGGATTGAAAAAAAGAATGGAAATTTGTCTGCTGAGTGGGATGGAAAGGTAGCGGGTGGGCGAGGCTGAAAGAATGGGACCGGGTACATCATGCCTGCCTCCTGCTTAGGCTGAGACACTCAGTTCCTTTATCTTTTGTGCTTTATCACACCATCTGCCAAGCCACATTAGGTCTCTTTGGTTACACGTAACAGGAACTAACCTGACCGCACTTAAGTAAAATGGACATTTTTTAAGTACACAGGGATCTTTCACAGAACCTGAGGAAGGGAATATAGGTGGACTTCAGGAAGGATCTGGAATGAGTGCCTAGAAACTCTCTGGCGCCTCCTTTTTTCATCACTTATCTTCTCATGATTCACTGGCTCTCTCTCAGTCTCTCTGCAGACCCTCTTTCTAGGTTTTGTGTCCAACGGGTGAAGCATGGTCACCCCACATCACTGAAGTTCAGATGCTACAGTTCCATTCAGCTCCCCAGCTCCTCGTCTGCATCTGATTGGTAAGCCTTGGTCTGGTGCTCATCTGATGAGAAGGGTGGGGATACATAGTATAACCTTGATGGGAAGATCCACTTCTGTGGACCAAGAGACAATTCTCAAATAAGGAGAGATGATTTGGAATTGTGCAGACTTGCTGGATACCCTCATCCCCAGCAATACCATACTCTTTTGTCCTTCTGGATTCTTCCAGTTCATTATTTATATGCTTTTTTCATAAAGAAGATGTGATCTCTGTAAATCTTTGAGTCTACCCACTTGCACCCAGACCAGATTCACACAGTAGCAGGTATTGTGTTTCCAGTGGCTGTGGATCTCCACATATTAACATCTTGGTTTCTAAATTCCTTGAGTAGTGGGTTTGGCATTAGAGATACTGAGGCATATTGACACCTGAGTGTCTCTGCCCAATTAACTGTTGAGTATCCAGTGACAAGTATAAAGGAGCACTAGCTCTTTGGATTCTAGAGTCCTCAATTTTCCTCCCACATGCCAAGGATGGTGATATTCAGAAGGTTGGATTACTTGAGATAAAGTCCTGATTCTGCTGATTACCCGTGCAACAATGTGATCATAACCTGTTTCCCCATCTGTGCCTCAGTTTCCTCAACTCCAGGTGGTAATAATAATGTCCACCTCATTAGTTAATTTGAGGGTTTGTGGAAGGCCTACTGTGTGTCAAGCACTGTGCTGGGCCTGTGACATGGTGGCCCTGCCCCACATACTTCACAGTGTAGTGTGAAGACCTACAGGAGAAAAAATATTTAATTATAATAGAATATGTATTTTACTGTCACTATGAAGTATTTTAGACTTAAAAAGGATTATAAATAATAATAGAGCGAACACTTGTGTATTCATAATCAGATTTACTTTAAGAAATAAATTACAGAATTCCCATGGGATTTGAAGCCCCTGTTAACCCTTTCCTGAACACACCCTCCTCCTTCTCCCCTGCAGTAATCACTTTCCTGAATTGGGTATTTATCGTAACCATGCATTTCTTTATATATTTATATTTTGAGCTGAACGGTGACCTCCCCCACTCCCCAAATGTTTAAGTCCTAACCCCTGTGAATGTGACCAATATCTGTGAATATGACCTTATTTGGAAATAAGGTTTTTGCAAACAATCAATTTAAGAAGAGATTATTAGGGTGGGCCCTAATCCAACATGACTGTGTCCTTATAGTAAGGGAAAATTTAGACGCAGAGACAGACATGCACACAGGGAGAACATTATGTGAAGATGAAGGCAAAGATCGAGGTGACATACCTGACAAGCTAAAGAACACCAAAGACTGCCAGGACAACACCTGAAGCTAGAAGAATAACAAGGAACAAAATTTCCCCCACAGTCTCAGAAGGAAGTAACCCTGCTAACACCTTGATCTCAAATTTTTAGCCTCTAGAACTGTAAGACAATGAATTTCTGTTGTTTAACCTATTCAGTTTGTGGTAATATGTTATAGCAGCCCTAGAAAACTAATACAACTTATTATGCATGTGTTCCTAAACAAGTTACAATTTTGTTTACATATACATTTTTTATTTATTGAAACATAATTGATTGTATATATCTGTGGGGTACAGCATTGAATATCAATACTTGTGTGCAATGTGTGATGCTCAAATAGGGATAATTAGTATATTCAACATTACACAATGTAATCATTTTTTGTGTCCCTTTACCAATTTCTCACTATTTTAAAACTTTACGTAAATTATACCATGCTGTAAGTAGCCTTCTGTGACTTAAATTCTTCTTTTGGAATTATGGTCATGAGATTCATCCATTGGTACATGTAGCTTTAATGCTTTCATTTTTATTGTTGCATGGTTGTGCATTTTATGAATATACTTTGTTAATACAATTTAATATTCCTGATTATGGACATTACAAACAATACTGTTATGCACATTCTCACCAATATCTCCTTGCATACATTTGAAACAGTTTCTCTGAGGTATATACGTGGGAATTGAATTTCTGTTATCACATATTGTATGAATTTTCACTACCTCCAGTGGTGTTAAATAGCTCATATTGCTGCACAACCTCACCAACACACAGAATCGTCTGACTTCTAAATTGTTTCCAATCTGGTCAGTGTGCCTAGAGCAGATATTTAAAATTATGAAGGGTTCTATGGATGAGTCATTATAAGTGCTATGGAAATGCATAAGAGAGATACGAACTAGCCTGGAAGGTATGGTGGAGAAGGCTCCCCTGAGGAATTAACATCTAAGCTGAGACATGGGCATTACCCAGATGAAGGGAAGTGAGAAGGGTGATAGGGGTCAAGGGAATAGCTTGATTGAAAGTGTAGAAGTGAAAGTAAATGTGGCATGGTTGAGCAGGGGAACAGAGAGTGCACCCACTGATACTGACATAGCCCTTCTGTGATTCAGGTAGGCCCTCCTCCTAGAGGAGCAGGAATGAACAAAACACCTTTCTGAGCTCAATCGTGTCTCCTGTTGCCTCCAAATCTAGGACATATGCCTTGAAATTTGAGTGAAGAAATAGTCTTTTCTCAACATGGATTTAGACCAGAGTTCAAAAACTGGTACCAGTGGGCTGACTTAGATGCTCAAGTGTATTTTATTTGTATGCCACAGTAAGTTTTATAATTTTTATACTTTAGGTTGAATAGCATTAAATGAATTCAGTTCCTGACATTCTCTACTGTCTTATACCCAGACTGTTAACTTCATTTCTATCTTCCTGACTTCAGATGACATTTGTTTGAGACCCCTAGCTAAGATTGTAGTGGTGTGTGCGGGGAGTGGGGAGGGACAAATAACCCACCCTTGGGATGTGTCGCCTGAGATGCTCGAGTTGAAGTCACTGACAGGACTACAGCTGTGAGGGTGAGCTACAGGAAAAAAAACTCAACTGGAGGATCCAGGACCACCCTTGGCCATGGGACTGAAATCCATTTCTTCTTGGCAAGCAGAGAGGCTTGGAGGGCTAAGATCACTACTGCCCATCTGGCTTACACTAGGATTATGGTGTATGAGGTGGGAGCAGGGAAGATCTGAGAGTGGGAAGGGTTGGAGTTTTCCTGGAGAATATAGAAATTTCTATTCAGAGACTCTAGAAAGAAGGCTTTTGGGGAGAGGAGCTTGCTACCATGATGGTAGGGAGCCTGATAAATAGTAGGAGACATACCCATGAGGGATAACTTTCTTTTGAAGAAAGTCCAACTTAGAAGAACCTCCTATTTTTTCCTAAATTGGTGACTCCTTTCTGAAATTGCCCAAACTCTTCTGTTAAGTTTTCAGTCTGTCTGATATGCACCATGGTGAGTCTGGGGAGCCTGGGATGTCAGGTAGGAGGGAAGGGGAGCTGTCCTAGTTTAGGCCCATTCACTGTGCTACAACTTGTACTTACAGGATCAGTGGTGGTTCAGGACAGAGGTCCATGGGGAACCAGGAAGGGCAAGGACACCAGAGGAATATATCAGAAAGGACAATAAACTCAAATGTTACACGTTAGTCTCACATTGGTTCTCAGCCTTGGTTGCAAATTGGAATCACCTTGGAGCTTAAAAAAATCCCAATGCCACGTGCTGCAGCCCAGACCAATAATAAACTAGAATCTCTGGGGAGTGAGGATCCAGGCATCAATATTTTTAAAAAGCTTCCCAGGGGATACAAATGTCCAGCCAAGATTGCAAACCACTGGGTTAGAGGACACTGCCTTCTGAAAGGGATCAGAGGGGCCCAGGGCACGTCTGCTTCCATTCAGTCTCAGTAACAAAATAAAGCATATTGAAATGGAAATTCATCATATCATGGCTTCTACAGTGCTGTTAAAGTGATTTATTAGTAGAAACAACAACAACAAAATATTTGGTATTGGGGTGGGAAAGAGAGAAATTCAATTAGAAATAAAATACTTTGATTTTTTTCTCTTGTGAAAACTTTGCAAAATATTGCAAACTTTGCCAAAACAAGCTTGGATTCCAACATATTTTATCTCTTGTAGCAATTCTAATGCCTAGCATCAAATGCTGTCCTGCACCACCCTCTGGTTCATAGATCCCAAAGAGGTTGCATTTCCATCTCAGAAATTCATTCTTCCTTGAACTTACAACATGTTTCTACTCTGAGGGCATTTAAAAGGGATTGCTTAGAAAAAGCCCCGCAGGGAGCCTGTCATAATGATGCAGTTGTAGAGAACACCCTAGACCATTTGGAGAGAATCACTAACCACCCTCCTGTGTTTCGTTTTCTTTCCGGATCTCCAAGCTTTCTGCGGTCCTTTGGTTTGGTTTATAAGCAGAATCTACAATATGTTGCTGACTGAAGAACAATTGAATTTTACATAACAGTCTTGTTGGGTTTCAATTTCTCACCAGGAGAAAGAAGTAATATTTTCCCACAGTTTTCCCTAGTAAGTTCCATGTTTATTCTATTCCACATCCTCCCTTAACGTGAAATGGAAAGGGGAAGCAGGCAAACATATGCCCTTGTCAGAGCAAGTCTCAAGTGCAGATGTTTTTCTTTTTTTTTACCAAATAGGAAAACAGAAACCCTAGCATGTATGTGTGTATGTGTGTGCACTTGCGTCCTTTGGGGTGTGGGAACAGGAGAAAAAATGAATTTTTTTCTAAGGCTTCAAATTATGGTCAACTGGGAGCTTAGGCTTATCTTACAGACACTGCTTGCTTGAGTTTCATGATACATTGCATTGGCATCTCAATCTCTGATCTTCCTGCTCAGTTAATCTTTTAACCTTGTAAGCAGATGTTTCATGTGGGTATGTTTGGGATTTAAAGGATGGAACTAAATGCCCTGAAAGTTTGCTTCCAAAGCCTCATTTTTTAACCAGAGGATGCCAACTGCCTTTTATCAGAAAATCCCCTTTTATGTGCACCTGGAAGAGCTAAGTTGAGTGGGTTTTCTTTAAAAAACCAGATATTGTATTCTTCTCCCTCTGTTTTCAAATGATTATTTCAATATTTGTTTTCTCATCAAAATTCGACTATCACTTCCTATATCTTCACATACCTGAGGCTAGTCTGCTTTCCAATTAAATGCCCCTGGTTGGCTGTCCTCCTCTGCAGTACAATTGTTCATTTCTCCCCTTTCCATATCAGACCTAAAGAAAACTCCACAGGTATCATATTTAGCATATTTTTCTATCAGATATTCTGAATGAAGACGGTGCCTCCGCAGCGTCTGATATGAGCCCACGGTCTAAGTCGATAATAAGCCTGTCGAGACGAATAGGCCAGCACTTGTTCTAGCCAGGCCAAAGGAGGCGAGCAAAATGCCAATTGCAGACTCAGTGGTGAACCAAGCTGCTGAGAGCAGACAGTACCGGATTAATGAAATCACAGGCGCTCAGCTTGCACCCGGAACTAAAGCAGCTCTGGGAAAGGCATATGGTAAAAAAATAAGCCAAAGTTAATCGCAAAGTCAGGCGTCCAATAAAGCAGCATCTGCTTGAAAAGGAAAGCACATCAGCAGCCTCTGCACAGTGACTTCTCTCCTGCTCCGTTAAGCAGGGGGATGTGCGGAGTGGGATTAGCAGGGCGACAGCGCACCGCTCTGCTGCAGCCAGGGTGTCAGCGGAGCTGGGCCGGCGTGCGCCTGGGGCCCCGGGACCGCGGATGCTCCCGCCCAAGGCAGCCAGCGGTGGATCTGATCACCCGCAGCAGCAAGGGCGGCTCCGGAGCTCACCCCCATTTTCCTTCCCACTCGTAAAACAGCCACCACGGTGCTCTGTCGTTTCCTACCAATCTTCCTGCACTGCCAGTCATCAGCAATAGTCTGTGCACTCAGTGCATGACCTCATTTAAAGGGCTTTGGCAGAGTGTCAGTGTCGTGCTTTCCCCTCCTCGTTTAATGATGGCGTCCCTTTTTGCCACTTGATTCTGAGTCTGTCATAATTGCTGTGAAGAGTTTCTATGTCCAGGAATTTGTAACACTCCCACTCTCCTCCCAAACAGACAGGAAGAGGTGGGAGGGTTATAGACTGTCACAGGCTTGCGGGCTTGCCTGAAATTAAGTTTCACTGTGGATATAGATGATGACCATGGTTTAAGTCTTGGGCTGCTTTCTCATTGGGCTGCTTGACATATGACTGCATTTTCTAAGGGGTATTCCATGGGACACTAATGGGATGTAAATGGGTGTCACTTATTAAAATAGATTCCCAAGTCATCTAAATTTGAGAAACACTGGGTTTTATAAAGTTTTCTTATTGTACAAAGTGTCTTTATTGTAAGAGGCACAGTATTTTTAAGATGCTGAGGTTCCTTATGGATGATGATAGTGGATAAAGTTTGCAAAACTTCTTAATATTTTTGGCTTTAGAACCCTTTTTTGGAGGATTGTTTGTTATGGTTTGAATTGTGTCTCCCAAAATTCATATATTGAAGCCTTTAATACCTCAGAATGTGACCTTATTTGGAAATAGGGTTACTACAGATGCAGTTAAGTAGGATGAGATCGTACCAGGGTAACCTGGACCCTTAATCCAATCTGACTGTTACCCTTATAAAAGGGAAAATTTTGGATACAGAGACAGACAGACAGACAGAACACGTGAAGATTGGAATTATGTTGCCACAGGTGAAGGAAGTACCAGAGCCAGAAGAAAGGCCTGGAAGCACCTTCAGAAGGAGCATGGCACTGCTGACACCTTGATCTCAATTTCCAGCCTCCAGAACTGTGACACAATAAATCCTTGTTCTTTAAACCAGTTTGTGGTACTTTGTTAAGCAGCCCCAGGAAACCAATACAGTTGTATTAATCAGTTTTCTGTTGCTGCCAACAGAATACCTGAAATTTGGTAATGTATAAAGAAAAGAGGTTTATTTCTTACAGTTTTGGAGGCTGGGAAGTCCACGGTCTGGGGGGCATGTCTGGTCAGGGCCCTCTTCTTGGTGGGAACTCTCTACAGAGTCCCGTAGTAATGCAGGATGTGACATGGTGAACGGCGAGAGCATTTGTTAACATGCTCACTTGCTCTCCTTATAAAGCCACCAGTCCACACCCATGGCAACCCATTAAACCATTTACCTGTTACTTCATGAATGGATTAATCCATTTGTGAGAGCATAGTCCTCATGATCTAATCATCTCTTAAAGGCCCCATCTTTCAACACTGCCACATTGGGAATCAAGCTTCCAACATGAGCTTTGGAGGGACATTCAAGCCATACCAAAGTATTCAAGGAAATACTGTTTTGAGGACCTAGCTTTGAGAAATGCTGCTGAACAGGCTTACCAAAATAGCAGTTATAGCAGTGTAGGAACATATGTGCAGAAGTTTCAGATTTTAAGAAGTTTAGGGCTCAATTTAAGATTTTATACATATTTGTGGGTAAATTCTGACTATTTGATGTTAGTTTGCATTTAGAAGAAAAATCTTGGGCCAGCCATATGAGATATTTTCTAAAGAAAATGACATACTTCCTTCTTACATTCCCAAATGCTCAAATTATAAGACTAGTTCCATTACTTAAGGTGATGATAATCTTACTGCCTTGCCTGAAAAAATGCTACAGCCTTTAGTTACATGGGTTGGCAGATGTGTCCCAGGAGTTACACTTCCCTGTCTGCATTGTATTCCTTTATCCCACTGGCTTGAATTAAAACAGAATATCCTACAGTTCATGACTGCACATGAGCTAGTGGTGCAGCTACCTTAAGGAATTCCTAAGGGTGAATAGCGACACCCAAATTTGGGGGTTTTATGGGCTAGTTAATACAAATTATTAAAAATTAATTTGGGAACTAACATAGGTTTGCAAACTTGTTCTTTTGTCAAGTAAGAATATTAAACCAACAACTATTAAGAAAAAGAGCAAGAATCAACAACTACTGTGTGCTATTGACATCATTTAAATTTTTTTGTTTTGGCAAGTAAGAATATTAAGATGACCAAATAAACATACCAAAAAAACCCAGAACCAACATCTATAACAACCATGCACTAGTGATATTATTCATAAAAGTAAAGCATAGTTCCAAAATCAAAAAGATAGAACAAAATGTCATGGAGATACTAGTGGGTTATGAGTTTTGAGTGCTGTGTGCCAGGTGTGTTCTAAACGCTATACATCTATAAACTAAATTAATCCTTACAAAAAGATGATAAGGTTGAAACTACTACCTTTATTCTATAGGAGGAGAAACTGAGGCACCAGGTTTAAAAATGGACTAGGGCACTTTCTG
The DNA here is from genome assembly GCF_027409185.1 of Cynocephalus volans. NCBI lineage: Eukaryota > Metazoa > Chordata > Mammalia > Dermoptera > Cynocephalidae > Cynocephalus > Cynocephalus volans. The sequence continues at coordinate 66,624,777 of NC_084467.1, read as the reverse complement.
GTAGGTGGTGTGGCTGAGAACTGAATCCACAGGTCAGACCCCTGGACACTATGATGTTGTGAGCTTATACACCATGTGATCTTATTTCTTTGATAAGAGGATCCTTTCTGAAAAAAGAAACCATAGCAAACTTTCTCAGAGGTGTTTGGGGGTTAGTGTGTATGGACGTTTTACTCTATTCTTTCCCATTTTGCTGCAGATCTGTGATAACATCATTGCAGATCTGTCTGGACTGGCATTTAGGAAGCCCTAGACTGCAGCTGCAGGCTGCTTGGTAGCAAGGGATCCAAAATGGAAATGTGCCACGCTGTTTATGTTTATGGAAGGAATTCGTAAGGTAGATAGGGGAAATGGCTCAGTTTTCTTTAATCAGTCGACTACATCTTGTGGTAAGGCTTGAGAAACCTTCTAAAAGGTGAGTACAAATCAATCACTTCAGCTGATATTTTGAAAAGACTTCAGGGTGGCAGCAAGTTAAGGCATCAAATGCTGTGAAAGGTTTGAAACAACCAAACCCAAACTAATATACTTTAAACTTAACCTCAAAACCTGGGCTGTGATTCAGTGTTGAGCTTGGGGGGTGGAAGGTATGTGCGTGTGTGTGTGTGTGTGTGTGTGTGTGTGTGTGTGTGTGTGTATGCATGTATGGTATGATTTGGATTCGATAGCTGGATGTATATAAAAACACACCACATAAATCATTCAAAAGGCAATAGCATTAAGTACATAAATGACTTTCTGTACCTGGAAATTACCACACAGATGTAGCCTTTGCAAGAGAAAACCTTTGCACTACAGCATGATTTAGTGAAAACAGCACACGCTTTGGGTCTCCTGTTCTTTCCTGCTGTGTGATTTTGGAAAAGTCAATGTCTCAGTCCATTCAAGCAGCTGTAACAAAATACCATAAACTGGGTGGCTTATAAACAACAAACACTTACCTTTCCTGGTTCTGGATGTTGGGGAGTTCAAGATCAAGGCCTTATCAAATTTGGTGTCTGATTAGGGCTCATTCCTCATGGATGGTGCCTTCTCATCGAGTCCTCACATGTTGAAAGGGACAAGCAAGCTTTTATAAGGTCACTTTCACAAGGGCTCCCCCTTTATGACCTGATCGCATCTCAAATGCCTTACCTCTTGATATTATCACATTGGATATTAGGTTTCAACAGATTAATTTTGTAGGGACACAAACATTCAGACCATAGCATTCACTTCCATTCTGAGCCTATTTCATTTGTAAATGCGCTCAATAAAACCTATCTTATGGTTTTTTAAATGAGGCTTAGGCTAATTCATATCCAATGGTTAGCATTATTACTGACCAAAAAACAATTTTATTTTTAAACAAGTATTTATAGAGCCAGACCCTTTTATATCTGATTTATAAATATTCTTAATCACCCTGTGATGGTAGGTATTATTATTATTATTTCCATTTTACAGTTGCTAAAAATGAGGCACAGAGAGGTTAAATAAGGTCACAGAACTGGTCAGTGTCAGAGGAGGGGTTCAAATGCAGACAGTACTGTGCCAGAGACAGCGCTCTTGGTCATTATCCCGTAGCATCCTGATAACTGAAGTTGAAATACTTTTAAGTACTTATCAGTCAACCACACTTGTAAGAGATGCTTTACCAGAACTCCAGACACAAAGAAATTCTTGGATATGTACAAATTGTTTATGGTTTTAATTAGCTGTGAATACGAGCTGTTAAATGCAGAGATTGTACAGTATGGATTTTCCTGTTAACCACGAATTTCTTTGCACTAGGGGTTGGCACTCGGACTCTTATTCCCATTTACCTTCTGGTGTCCTCTCTGGCCTGACCCACTTCTCTTCACCCACCAAGGTTCTGGTCTGGCCCTCACTGGGTGCAAGGACTCTCAAACTCTCTCACAGGATTTTTGTTTTTGTTGAGTGTCTTAGGTGTGGGCTGCCACTCACCCAAGCCCCATTCCCTGATTCCAGGCCACTTCCTCTCCTTTTCTCCTTTCCCCACCCTACTCAGGCTCCCACATGTATCAGGTCCTCTGACTCTCAACCCTGCAATCCTGTCAGCCTCCTGCCTTTAATCCTTTCTGTCTTTGACACACATTTTGTGCAGGGGCCATGCTAATCTTCTCTGTATCGTTCCAATTTTAGTATATGTGCTGCCGAAGCGAGCACATTTGACACACATTTTGAAGAGGAGTGCTAGCTGCCTGTCCTTTTTCTTGCACGATCCACTTCTCACCTCCTGCAGTCTATTTGGCTTCTTTCCACAACACTTGACTGAACTGCTCTCGCGGTGGTCATCAATGCTCTGTTAATTGTTAAATCCAATAGCATCTTCTCAGTCATCACACTTGACCTCTCATCAAGACCCTGCATGGTCTGGCACAAGGCCAACTCTCTTGCCTTGTTTCCTATTACATCCTCTCATTTACCACACCACAGCTACAGTGGCCTTCCTACTGTTCTGCAAACAGCAGTGCTGTCTCATGGCCTTTGCATGCACTAGTGCCTTTGGCCCTAGAACGTTATTCTCCCAGATACCTGCATGACTCTCTCCTTCTCTTCATTCAGATCTCTTTGTAAATGTCACTTCTTAAAGATGCTCTCCCTGAACAATGTTATCTAAAATGTCACTCCCTTTGCTTACCACTTTCGATCCCCTTACCTGCTTTAGATTTTTCCAAAGCATGTATCACTACCTACCTGTTCCTTACCTGTCTCCCCCAGAATATAATTCCACGAGAATATAATTCCATGCAGGGCTTCTTCCTCTTTGTTTGTGGATATATTTTTAGCAGCTATAGCAGTGCCTGGCACACAGTCGACGTTCTATAAATATTGAGTTGAATGAAAAAATGAAAAAAAAATTTTAATTCAAGCAGTTGATTGTACATATCTGTGGGGTACAGTGTTGAATATCAATACCTGTGTGTAGCATGTGATGCTCAAATCAGGATAATTAGTATATTCAGTGTTATACAATGTAATCTTTTTTTGTGGCCCTTTACCAGTTCCTCACTTACCCCTCCCCCTTTCCCAGCCCTGGTAGCCCCAGTTCTGTTGAATGAACAAATCTGAATGCCCTCATCTCCTAGCTTCCGTGACACCACGCTTCCTGGCTCTCCTGTTGCCTCCCTGGCCATGCCCTTGCTTGCTTCTTCGTCCACCTTGGACATTAGTTTGTTCTTGGTCCCTTTTCTTTCCGGCTTCACATCTTGCTTGGGCCATCTCATCCATTTTGGTGACTTTGGCTCTCGCTTACATGGTGATGTCTCTTAGGTCCTTATCTCCTGGACCTTCCCACCAAGAAGCAGATCCATATTTCCAACAGCCTGTTGTACACGTCCATGCAGAGATACTTCAAACTCAACATGGGCCAAGGAGGGCTCATTATCCACCCTCTAGATTCCTTTTTCCTCTGTCTCAATTAATGGCACTATCATCCACCTAGTTGTCTAAGATAAGCGATTCCTACCTTTCCCTTCTGTATCTAATCTAGTGTGTCTACTTCAGAAGAAATCCATTTCTTTTGACATGCTTCAGGCCAGGCCCCATCAGCTCTTGCCTGGACTACTTCAACAGTGTACCATATGGCCTCCCTGCCTCCAGCTGCTCTTACCTCCTATGCAATATATCTCCATAATCTGCTGCCAGAATTATTTTTCTAAAATAGAAAACTGATCACCATTTTCCAGCTTCAAGAATCTTGGTGGATACCCAATGCCTCAAAATTAAAATTCAAACTCCTTAGTATAATTCACAGGTCCTCATGATGATCTTAAGGTTCTTTGGGCTCTGAGAAAAAGTATTCAATGTGAAGTATAGCATTAGAGCTGGTGCCTTTCCTCCTGGGCAGCAGGGAGAATACCCAGGTGTTGGTGTGTCTCCTACCTCAGCCAGGCTCAGGTGCAGCGGGAATAGCCAAGCATTTCTCAGCACAAGTTGGTGGTGGGGTGGGATAGTTAACATAATGAGTAAATCCAGCACTATGCCAACTTGCAAAATGTCCTTTCACCAAAGATATGGTATTTTTCCTGAGGAAGATAAGCGAGTATCTTTTCAAAGTGTGTTTACTTCAGGAAATAATGATAATATTTACCATTCACTATATATTAGGCTTTATTTTAAGTACTTTATATGTATTACTTTATTTAATCATCAAACAATATTAGGTAGATACTATGATTCCCCCATTTTACAGATAGAAAAATTAAGGCACAGAATGGTTAAGTAAATTTTTGAAGGTGTTAGCAGGTAGAGGTAGATCTGGGATTAAAATTCAGGTAATGTGACTTTAATATTAATTAAAAAAAAATCAGGGGAACTGCAGGTGTCATTGAGAAGGAGATGCGATTGGAGCTGGGGGAACTGTATCCCCTGCTCCTTTCTGTGGGGCTCTCCATGACTGGGCTGAAGAGAATGCCATGAGTCACTGAGGCATTCAGGACACAGGGGAGGGAATTTTATGGGGAGGAGTTTAGTTTTCTTAAACAATTGCTTGGCTAACTGAACAGAGATATGAAGGAGTGGTGTGAGAAGAGAGGGCAGGGGAAGGAGAGAAAGAGAAAAGAGAGGGAGAGAGATCAGAGATGAATGAGTCCCTTCCTGTGAGGCACTGAGAGTCTGCGAAATCCTTCCATGGTTGGCACAATATACAACTCAATCAATTAAAATGTGGCCTTTTACTCCTCCCTTCCTGGCTTTTGCTGACCCTCCCACAAGCCACACACCACTGCATCTTTTGGAAAGTTTGGTCAGGTAAAAGTAGACGCACAGAGCAGTCCCAAAGAAGGTCTGATTTAATCCCTCTTGTGCATTTTGGTGGTGAAGGGGCTACAAGGACATTGGTCTTTTTTATGAACTAAGCTTGGATATTGGAGAGACCCACGATCCAGGAGGCACCTCAGAAGAACCCAGGCTCCAGAAGCAACTAAACTTGCTGCTGCCTCAGGTTGTGTCCCAGTACAACAAGGGCCTGCCACAGCCAGATGCACAGGCTTCAACCCCATCAAAAGACTCACTTTCTGCTCATCATTGGCTCGACGTTGTCCCTTATCTGAGTCTGTCCATGTGCTGCTCTCTGTCCCCGATGACCTTCCTTTCCCCTTCCTTTTCCTCCTATTCTCGTCACTTTCTTCAGTTCCTTTGCCCTCTGTGGGGAACTTATAGGTTTCAAAGGGTGTGGGGACCCATCCTTTCTATTCTATTACCTGTTTTTCTATTATCATGTAAATCACAATAAATTATGGGTTTCTCACTAAACTGTGAACTCCTCCAAGAGCACACTTTGAATTCTGTTCTTGGTATTCTCAACAAAGAACACAGAGCGTGTGGTAGGTGCTTGCTAAATGTTTGATGAATACATAAATGAATGAATACCTGTAAAACATTTAATGCTGCTGCAGCTGTGGCTGCTGTCAGTCCTCATGCATCTCAGTGGATTTATTTTTATTTTTTTGCATTGGCACGCTGTTCCCACTGAGAAGTAAACAACCCCTTTCCCCCTTAGGAGATTCCAAGGGTGTCATTTGTTACATGGCACTCCTTATGGTATGCAAATAACCCTTTATCCATTGCCCTTGCTGTTTCTGTATTTAAAAAAAGAAACCTGCTTTGTACTGGAATTTTCCTCTGATCAAGAATTCACACCAAAAAGACTTTAATTCTTCATAATGATTATGGAAAATTTCACTGAAGGATTTACTTTATGCTGGCTACTGTGCTAGACACTTTCAACACATTTTCTCATTTAATCCTTAGAGTAATCTCTATTTTAAAAGGCAATTATTTTTCATTTTAAAATGTAGATGCTGAGCCTTAGAGAGGTTGAGCCACTTGCCCAAGACTCTCTTACTAATATGTGGTGAAGTCAGAATTCAAAACCAGATTTGTGTGAATACAACACTCCAGGTGAGGAGGAGCTGTGATGAGATGTGTGTTCCATAAGGCCCTTCTGGCTGCTGTGTGGGGACTGCTCTGAGTGACAGGTCTGAAGCTGGAGGGGCAAGTGTAAGCGCAAGGCTGTAATTCCAGTGAGTGAGGTCTGGGACTTCAGCTGCGGGCTGGTGTTGAGGACAGAGAGAAACAGACAGGTTGAAAACATATTTAGCACATAAAATTTGAGGAATGTTGTGATAGATTAGATGTAGGAGGTTAGGCAAGGGAAGACTTGTTAATCTTCTAGTACCTGGTTGGTTGACTAGGTATATCGGGGCGTCATTCACTGAGTAGGAAATATTAGAAGGGGAACAGGGATTAGTGAGAAGATAATAAATTCAATGGGGGGGGGGGGGTTGAGTGTTATATGTTCTTGGGCGTATCCAAGTAGAACTTTTAGTAGACATTTGTATACATGAGTCTGAAATTTAGAGGGAATGCCTTGAATCTTCTTTGTGTTGTGGGATCATTTGATTTAAGATTCTTTTTAGTTAGTTAAAATTCTCCACTTAAAGGCCAGAGAAAAGCAAGAGACCGTCTATTAGTGAATCAGAGCCTCTTTGGGAAACGTGTTCCATATTATTCTGTTAAATGCTTGGGTGAGATTTTCCACTTTATTGCATTTTTCTGTTTCTTGAAATCATTCTGCATCTTTAAATTTATTGTATTGCATGTTTCTCTTTGTCCAGAAACAAAAAGGTGATTGTGTCACCTCTACTTCTATAGTCTGAACTTACCTTGATTATGAGATGAACTATCCACCTCTGTGAATTATCTCTGTCTCTTTGAAAATATATGCTATGGTGCCTATTTTTCTTCCACACTATCTTCTAATTTAAAAGAATTACTACTTTTCCTTTAATTAAACATTTGACCCTTCAATAGAACCTTGTTTATAATCCCGGGAATAAATGAAAATACCATGATTAAATAAATCCCAGGAGTGCCAGCTCAGATTAACTCACCAAGGAGACTGCACAATGCTCTAAGGTAAAAGGAAATACAGGATGGTAAAAAGTGATAAAAAACATTTTCTCATGGAACAAAAGAAAAAGGACATGCGGGCCAAAATGGGTTGACTACAGATCTCCCCATAAGCTGGGTGTCTAGTATAGCTTGCTCAATCAATATTGTGGACAGTGGCAATGATTTTTGGCCTCCCAACATCTGAATGCCCTTCCTGTGTTTGTGAACACCCTCATTGTATTATAAAGAGCTGGTTCCTACTGGAGAAGCTGAAAACATCATGATTGTTTTTTCAGACTCTGGAAGCTAAAGTGTGGGCCCATGACCCAGATTCTGGAAATGGGAGATAGCCACTCTAGGCTTGCAGCCGGATTCTGGTGACAAGCAGAAGCAGGGACTGCTTGGACTTCATTCTGGTGAGAGTGGCAGCAGCAACATCCAGTTTTCAGAGGCAGCAGAAAGTGGTTCTGTGGACAGAGTGCTGTGTCTTCTGCCCATGGGTTGCACATACACAGGGGTGCTTTCATTGGACCATCTCTGCAGTATGTGATTTTGGACACTGCTTGTGTCTGCAAAGCCCCCATGCCTGGCCCTCCTAGATTGTGTAAGCTGCCCAGGGAGCTTTTATTAAATCCATTTTCTGCTCGCATTAGCCAGAGTTGTTGTCTGTTTCTTGCAACTGAATGATGCATCCCAATTCCATGTGATATTGTTAATGTTATTGTTAATGTATTCCATTTGATAATGTTAAAAATCCCTTCTTTCTGTTCCCCATAGTATCTCTGTAGGAATGTCATTAGGATGAATTTCACTTTGCCTTCTTTTACGGTTACATATTTTTAAAGAAAGTTAGATATTTGAGAGCGGAGACCCTGTTTTATTCATCTTTGTGTCCTTCTGCTAATATCCATTCCAAATGCCTTATACATAGTAAAGATTATTTATAAAATTGACTGAAGCAGGATGTAAACAGACCTTTATAGCTGCAAGAAAACAATATGGCCAAAGTCACCTCTGGGAGTAGACTGTGGAACTCTGAAAAACATGCGGGAAGACAGGCAAAAGGTATCCTCTTATAGTCAAGACTTAGGCAGTGAAATGGTCCCTATGAAGCTTTGCCTGTTAGGTTCAGGCCACTGGTCAGCAATAGCCATAGTAATGGTGGTAATCCCTCCTCTAAGAATCTTCCATCAGAGTCTATTCACTGAGAAAAAATAGTCTATGTCTCAGCGCTTATATGTACTTGCTTTGCAGTTTCACTTGCAGTCTTGATCCCTTCCCTACACTATGGTCTTAAAGAGGTACATGAATTTCATTTCTACTTTCCCTTTTACCTGTACGTTATGACTCACCAAAGGGCATGACATAATATACTTGTCCTGTACTCAAAAGTGAATACTATCGCTTTTGGTGGAAAGATACATTTATCCCCCAAAACTGTAAGAACTTTTCTAGTTCATCTTTCTCCCATAGCCCTATTAAGTGTGAATTTGCCTTTGTCTAGCTAGAATCTTCACCACAGTGCTTAAGAGTATAGTATAGTGTCACAACTAAAAGTATAGCCTCTGATATCAGACTGCTAGGGATCAAATCCCAGCTTTTCTATTGAATAGATTTGGACTACTCAGGTAATTGCACCTTGATTTCCTCATCTGTAAAAAGAGTATAATAAACCACTTCAGTGTTCTTGTGAAAAATAAGTTAATTTTCAGAGACTTAAAGACTTAGAACAGTGTATCATTCTTAATAAGCCCTTGATCAATGTTAGCTTTTATTATCCAATTTTTCTTTTATTTATCTCATTTGCAACTGCAAAGGTAAGGGCCATTCCTTGGGTTTTCTAAAACTATAACCATTGTAATTCAAAAGGAACCAAAACAATAACATTTAAGCATTAAGCCTCTTAGCATAAATAATAGATCAAGAAGATGTTAAGCCATAAGCCATAAATTAGTTTCAAAAACTTAGCAAACTTATCAATTATTATTAATTACCTTCTATGCCATTAAAATATTATTTCATAGACTAATATATTTTGTTAACGTAGGTGCTAGCTTTCACTAGATTATGAACATATAACTCAAAATGGAATCATGACATTTTAGACATTTTTGACTTGGAAGGGGTCTTAGATATCAAATGTTTTCATTTTCCACCTGAGAGGGAAACCCAGATGCCCAAGGTCTCACAATGTTTAAGGCTTTCAAGCCCAGTAAGGCCTGTATTTTGAGTAGCAGTAGGACTAACTAGGAGGGGAATTTGCTCTTTCAGACTGTAAGATCCCATTAATGTAGAGGACACACACAAATACAAAAATTTAGTCTATAAAGAAGCAGTATATAGCAATAGACAAAGTTAGACTACTATTTAAAACAAATTTAAAAGTAAAATTCCTACCATAAGGGAATAAATTCATTCATATAACTGAATTTCACAAGTAACTATTAATTTAATATTAAGAGTTTATTATTCATGGGGCTCAGGTCTCAGGTCAAATGTCTCTACCTCAGAGAGGCCTTTCCCCAGTCATCCTAACCAAAGACCCTTCTCCCCAGTCACTCTCTCTCCATAAACATCTTCATTTTCTTCATATTTTATATCACAAATTATATCACTCACTTATTTTTTATTATGTATATGTGTCTCTCCCATGCCAGAATATAAATTTTATAAGGGTATAGGATATTTTGCTTAATATTATATCTTTGTGTGCTAGAACCATGCCTGGCATACAACAGTCTCTCAGTGGAAACACATTTTTTTGATTGAATGAATACACAAAGGGCTTGCTAAGGAAGTTTGGCTTTATTTCGAGTGCATAATAAAGGCAGTTGAAGAATTTCGTGCAGCAGAGTAATATGATCAGATTTTCACATTAGAAAGACACTCTGGCAGCACTGTGTGCATACTATCTCCATTAGCGATGAGAAAATTAAATTTGCTTTTGATTTTAAATGGAGAACACTACCCAATAACATTTGGAGCAAAGAAAGCCATGAGATTTGAAGATATTGGAGATTAGAAGAAGAAAAGAAAGAAGAGGAAAGGGGAGAGAAAGAGAAGAAGGCAAAAGGAAAAGAAAAGATAAAAATGGAAGGTCTTTGAAAACAAATGCCTAGAAAAGTTAACCGCAGACAACCAAACAGATACATCTCGTTGAGAGGGACAGACTTGGAGAGGCAGCAAAGCTTAAATGGACTAAAAGAATTCCCTGGCACAAGCTTGGGTTATAAGATGTTGTCTCTGGTGATCAATTTGGGCCCTTACAAAGTCATTTTCTGAGCTAGTCCACCATCTTTTTACCTACAGATTTTGTGAAATTTTGTACTGATACATGGACTTAGTGATGCAGGACGTTGCCTGAATCTTGGAAACTCTATTTAGCCCTTGAAGGTCATATATAAGCATGAAACAAGCTGCTGGTGGGACTGCAGGGGTGGAGGGTATGGAGGATCTGAGCTGACTTTCTGTATATTTCAGTACAGTGTTAACCACAACAAAGAGTAGCGGGGTCTCTTAGAATTGGGGATTCAATTCTAGAATCTCAGGTGGTGAAGAGAAGAGGTCACATAACTAACTCTGAGTTAATGGAAGGAGAACAATGTCATGAATCACACCAAACAGTAGATTATTTTAAAATTGCATATAAAACTGTGCTTTGGGATGTATTGCAGGACTTCTTTGGCAAAGGATTTAATTTGCTTTGCTTAAGCTAATAGTAAATTTAATTTGTATTCTCTCTGCATTTGAAAGATATTTGGCAGCATGTGGATTGGATGGAAGGAGAGTAGGAGAAAAGGAAAGAAAGCGTATGGGGGAAAGAAGCAGCTCAGAAGCATGTTGGTGGCTGGAAACTTCAGGCCATGGTCAAAACTTGCCTCATGTAAACTCTACGGAGCAGGACGAGGTTCAGGACTGCTCTTAGCTGCCCAATTACAGGAGGGTGCTACAGCCAATCTGCAGGGCAGTCCCAGGCTGTGGGACACTCAGCCAGCCCACATTGCTGCCCTCATAGCAGCTGGGACCCACTGATGAAGTGATCCAGGTCTTAGAGGATTTGTGACTATCAGGACAATGCTCACTAGCAGGTTGCTCCATACCTTGCCTGGAGTAGTGAGAAACTTGAAGCCCTAATTCCTTCTTTTGCAGGAATCCACCATTCTCTTTTCCACCAGATCTCAGCAAGAGCAAGACATTAAAGCCTGCTTATGTTTGCATCCAGATGGTGTGAATCTGTAACTCCAGGTAAGTAGACTGATCTTGGGAAAAATCTGTTTTGCATCCCCATCGTCTGACTACATAGGCATCTGTTCTAAGATACTGTGTTTCTAATATCTCATATACACCTATAAGTATGTGTGCAGACTACATGTGTCACATCAGTAGAGTATCATACAACTAGAGTAAAGGCACACGTGGAGCGGTTCTGACCAGACACCATCTAATCATCCTAGGGATGTCCACACTATTCCTAAAATTGTGGGCTTCTAGCCCAATTAACAGTAGCCATATTAATAGAAATTTTAAAGATTTCAATTAAGAACACTCATTGCTATAGATTACACTCATTCATTGCTTCCAAATTGCTAATAAACTACTGAAAGAAAACCAAAGTCCAGGTGGCTATGTGACGTTTGTCAATGTTCATTAGAGAATGCTGCTTGGTGTGCCTCATTGCTAATAAAACAAAGGCTGCATTTATATTGGAAATTGTGTTTGGCTGCATGTAACAGAAATTTGACCTCAGTGATGTAAGAGAATAGGGTTTTATTTTTCTTATGCATTGAAGTTTGGAGATAGATACTCTAGTGCTATAGGGTGGCTTGATGTGTCATCCAGGACCCAGGCTCCACCCACCTTTCTGCTTTGACATCTCTACTGCTGCAGATTGGATGCCCTCCCTACCCCCCCATCCTCACTGAGGCTTAATCCCCACTGTAGCCCTGAGGGTGGGAAATCCTATTATGGTAATTGGAAGGTGGGGCCTTGAAGAGGTGATTAGATTGTAGGACCATGCCATAGTGAATGGATTAATAAGGCAGTCATGGGTGTGTTTCTGAGGGCTTTAAAAAGAGAGTGCATGAAGGACTATCTCTTTCTCTCTCTGTTCCTCCATTTTCTGCCACGTGAGACCCCTGCACTGCTGTAAAATTACCACCAAAGAAAATTCACCAGATGTGTTCCCTGGACTTTGGACTTTCTAGCCTCTGGAACTGTAAACAATAAATTTTGTTTTCTTACAAATTACCCAGTTCCATGTATTTTGTTGTGAGCAACAGAAACAGACTAATACTCCCACTGCTTGACTTTCTTCCTTGTGCTCGCAGATGACTTTTCCTCCTCTGCACATCACATCCAATTCCAAGAAGAAACAGGGGGGTGGGGGGAGGCAAATGAGGGCAGATAAAGGGCAAAAGAGATATGCTGCTCAAGTCTGTTCCTTTTTATGAGGAAAACAATAATTTTCCTGAAATCTTAACAGAGTAGTTTTTCACTTCTGTATCTTTGGTCAGATCAGAAGCAAATGGTCGTGCTTAGTAGCAAAGTAAGTTGGGAATGTTGAGGGGTTTTTCTTGCTGGTCCAAACAAATTCAGGTCTCTATTGGTAAGAAATACAGGGAATATTTTATTGGTAAGGATATTGGTTAGTCAACTTGTGTTTTTCTCAAGCTATAACATTTGGGGCACAAACTTTTTTCAAATTCATGATTTTTTTTTTTTTTGACATTCCAAATGATTCATCATAGAGGTTATTTCAAGCTTCTGATATAGAAAGAAAAACAGATAAACAGTTTCTGACAAAGTTTCGTTGGTGCAGTGATGTTGCGAAAATTAGACCTATATCTCAAGGGCCTTATTTATTTTTCTTCCCTACTAGATGGTAAATTCTGGTGAATGGTAAGGAAGTCAGTGGAGAAGGGAATTTTATTTTTCTCTGTTTTTTGTTTTTCCTAAGCATCTAATACATCATATATAATAAGAGCTCAAAAGAACATGTTTAATGATGGGTAGATGCATGAGTAAGAGTCAGTCGATCTGGGAGTTGGCACCGTCACCGACTAGCTACAAGATCTTGTGCACACAACTTGACCTTTTTGTGTCTGCTTTATCCCATCTCTGAAATGGTGACATTACATGTGCAAATATGTCTCATGGGCTGTAGAGAAGGTCAAATATGACAATGGACAATAAACACTTCTAGCATGATGAAGGTATTTAAAACTGGCTAAGTGCTTTTAGTTCCATTGTTCTCTCGACTCTTTTGCCCTCTTAGTCTCTCTTTGGTCCTCGTAGTCACCCTGGTCCCCCCACTCACCTGTGATAGAGAGAGCACACATCACTGAACTCACTTCTGATAGATTAAGAAACTATAGCTCTGATGGCTCGCAACTGGTCTAAGCCCACGTAAATTATAAGTGGCAAAGCTTGATGTTTAGATTTGAAAAAAAAAAAAAAGTATACAATAAGCCTTCCTTGTTTATAACCTGCTTTTTTCCAAAAAGGGTTTAAGGTGATGAGTTGTTATTACTTTAATCTAGCTACTCAGAGAAATGCATAGATGCAATAGCTTAGAGATAGCGTAAAAGATAAAGCATCATTTAGCCTACCAAAGAAAAGGTTGAAAGCCCTCATGAAGAGTTTTTAAGAATGAAAGGGACTCAAGGATACAGACCAAAAAGAACTAAAACACGAAAAAATTATGCTAAGCACAGTATTCTTGAATAGTGAGGATTTTAAAACTATAAAATGAGTTAATAAGGTGAATTTCTCTAGAGGTTTAAAAAAAGAAAATAGGTTCTCATCTGTGGGATGTAGTTTAAGTGCAACACACTAAGAATAGACCATGTGGTCTGCCTCTTTAAGTGTTCCTTTGAGCCTTATAATCTTTAAACACTTAGAATTCATTATCACTTCTGCCTATTTACTTCAAAATAACAACTGACACTTCACAATTTACAAAGTGCTTTCACACATAGCCTCTCATTTAATTCTCACAACAACCTTCTAATATATTATGCACATTTTCCCAGAAGAAGTAAGTAACAAAACTAAAATTTGAACCAACTTCTTCTGAATCTAAACCTTATGCTCTTTTCTGGACAACTCATCTACCTCCCATTTCCGTGTGGTTATGTTGTGGCTGGAGAGCAATATCTTCCTTTTTCAACCTGCTGCTTCTACGTCCTAGACTGTAGTCCAAGGTTCATAGTTTTGGTCTTGGTTGGTGGAACCACTTTTTATCCAGTTGCCTGAGTCAGAGACCTAGGACTCAAACCAGATGATTTACTCTTTTACTCTCCCTCCTTGTTTAATCATAAAGTTTTGTTGATTTTAGCTTTTAGATGCATCTCAAAAAATTTTTTTTCTCTACTCCACCACCACTTTTTCAGTTTGAAGGCTTTACCACTTTTACCTGAATTATTAAAATAGTTTATTTCTTAGATTTCCCCTTTTAGCATTGCTTCCTTAACTCCAACCTAGAACCAGAGTTAAGGGTTTTAAGCAGGAGAGTAAAGAGGTGAGATTCCCATGGAAATCTCTATCCTAGAGACCCTTATCAGCTCCCTGTCTCCCATTGGAGTGCTTCTATTTCAGCAATTTTTATAGTCCTTTCATATTGTTTCTAGAGCTTTATATCACTGAAAGTGATATTTCATGTATTGTTGAAAAGAATATATTGATACCCATAGATATTCAGTATAGGAGAGTCCATATGACCAACACATATCATGTGCTCTTTCCAACATTCTGAAGGGTTGTGAGAGAAGTTTTAGTTGTTCAAGATTTGGACATTCCTGCCAGAGCACTGGGCCTAAAATTCATGAGTCTAGATAGTATGCATCACCACAGCAATAACTATTTTAGTCTATCCAAGGAAATAATATTCCTGAAATTGTGAGTTGGATGTGCTATTTCTCCCCAAAATACATTAAAACATGTACATAACTATTATTGTATTTAAAAATTTGTGTATTACCTAAAATCACCTCTTCTATACCAGTGGTAAGTCTATTATACTTTTGGAAACCTCTTAGTATGCATAAATGACTCTGTGATTTGGCCTCTACTATTTCATGGGTAGTGTCATCTGCAGGGTCTTTGAAGGGGGCCCATATAATTTATTACCCAAACTGTGATACTTTTGAGTGTGAAGTGAGGGTGCTATTGGTAACTTAGTTGGAACAACAAGTATAAAACTGTACCTCCCAGGAAAACCTGCATATATGGTCATATCAAAACTTATGGGATGCAGCAAAAATAGTATTAAGAAGAAAGTTCATAGTGATAAATGCCTACATTAGAAAAGAAGAAAGATTCAGACAGATAACCTAATTTTACACCTCAAAGAACTAGAAAAAGGAGAACAAACTAAACCCCAAGTTAGCACAAGGAAGGAAATACAATTTCTAGAGGAGAAATAAATGAAATGGAAAAGTAAAAATAAAGAAAAACATCAATGAAATTAAGAGTCGATTTTTTGAAAAGGTAAACAAGATTGACAAACCTTCAGCTAGACAAACTTAGAAAAAAAGAGAGAAGATGCAAATAAATAAAATCATAAATAAAAGAGGAGACATTATAACAGATGCCACAGAAATAAAAAGGATCATAAAGGATTAATATAAAAAATTATATGTCAACGAAGAGCATAAACCCAAGGAAATGGATAAATTCCTAGGAACATACAACCTACCAAGACTAAGTCAGGAAGAAATGAAAAGTCTGAAATAAAAAGTTATATATGACTAGTATAAAGATTAAATCAGTAATTAAAAAAAACCTCCCAATAAAGAAAAACCCAGGACTAGGTGGCTTCACTGGTGAATTCTATCAATCATTTAAAGAAGAACTAAAACGAATTCTGCTCAAACTCTTTCAAAAAATTGAATACGAGGAAACTCTCCAAACTTGTTTTATGAGGCCATCATTATTTTGATACCAAATCCAGAAAAAGACACTACAAGAAAAGAAAACTATAGCACAATATCCCCGATGAACACATAGATGTAAAGGCACTAACAAACTAAATTTAATAGCATGTTAAAAGGATCATACACCACAAACTAAATTTAATAGCATGTTAAAAGGATCATACACCACAACCAAGTGGGATTTATCTTTGGAATGCAAAGATGATTCAATGTACACAAATCAATAAATGTGCTACACCACATTAACAGAATAAAGTATACAATAATACTATCATCTTGATAGATGCAGAAAAAGCACTTGACATAATTCAACATCATTTTATGATAATAACTCTTCAAAAACTAGGAATAGAAGAAAATTACCTTAACATAATAAGGACCATATATAAAGAACCCACAGCTAACATCATACTAAATGGTTAAAAACTGAAAGTTTTTCCTCTAAGATTTGGTACCAGGCAAGGATAATCACTTTTGCCACTTCTATTCAACATAGTACTGGAAGTCCCAGCCAGAACAATTAAGCAGGAAAAAGAAAGAAAAAGTTATCCAAATCAGAGAGGAAGAAAAAGAAAAATTGTTCTTTCTTGCTTCCCCCCTCCCCCCCTGGCCCCAGCAGCTAGCTGGTATGGGAATCTGAACCCTTGGTCTTGGTGTTAGAAGGCTGCACTCTAATTACCTGAGCTAACTGGCCAGCCCCCAAATTGTTCCTTTTTGTCTATGACATGATTGTTTATGTAAAAAATCTTAAAAACTCAATGAAAAAACTGCTAGAACTAGTAAACAAATTCTATAAAGTTCAGCCTACAAAGTCAGTCTATACACTAGCAATAAGCTTTCTGAAAAGAAAATGAGGAAAATGTTCTCATTTATAATAGTACTAATAAAGATAGAATCCCTGGAAATAAACTTACACAAGGAAATTAAAGACTTTCATATAGTGAAAACTATAAAACATAGATGAAAGAAATTAAACAAGACACAAACAAATGGAAATACATCCTGTGTTGTTTATGGATTGGAGACCTAATATTGCTAACATTTCATACTATCTGCTATGGTCTGAATCTTTATGTTCCTCCCAAATTTATATGTTGGAATCCTAACCCTCAAGCAGATGGTACTAGGAAGGGAAAATTTGGGTGATGATTATGTCATAAGGATGGGGCCCTAATGAATGGGATTAGTGCTGTTAAGAAGGAGGCTCTAGAGAGATCCCTTACCCCTTCTGCCATGTGAGGTTACAGAGAGAAAATGGCTGTCTATGAAGAATTGGGCCCTTGGCAGACACAGAACCTGTTGGCACCTTGATCTTGGACTTCCTAGCCACCAGAACTATAAGAAATAGATTTCTGCTGTTTACAAATTACCTAGTCTATGATATTTTATTACAGCAGCTTGAATGGACTGAGACACTACTCAAAGGAGTTTGCAGATTCAATGCAATCCTTATCAAAATCCCTATTTTTTTTTTTTTTAGAAATTGAGTAAAACAGTTCTAAGATTTATATAGAACCACAAAAGACTTCAAGTAGCCAAATCAGTCTTGAGAAAGAAGAGCCAAGCTAGAGATGACACATTTCCTAATTTTAAAACAGTTCTGAGATTTATATAGAACCACAAAAGACTTCAAATAGCCAAATCAGTCTTGAGAAAGAAGAGCCAAGCTAGAGATGATATATTTCCTAATTTTAAAATATATTAGAAAGATACGTATTCTAAACATTATCATATTGGCATAAAGACAGACATATAGACCAATGGAACAGAATAGAGAACCTAGAAATTAATCCACACATATACAGTCAAGTGGTACATGGTAGAGATGCCAAAAATACACATGGAGAAAGAATAGGCTTAACAGCAAGTGAATAGCCACTGCAAAAGAATGAAATTGGATCCTTTCCTTAAACCATATGCAAAAATCAATGAAAAATGGATTAAAGACTTAAACATAAGAACTGAAACAATGTAACTCCTAGAAGAAAACATATGAAAAAATTTTATAACATTGGTCTTGGCAATGATTTCATAGATATGGCACCAAAAGCACAAGCAACAAAACAAAAGTAAAACAAAGGAGACAACATCAAACTAAAAAGCTATTGCACAGCAAAGGAAACAATCAACAGAATGAAATGGTAACCTATGGAATGGAAGGATATATTTGCAAACAATATAAGAGGTTAATCTCAAAAATATATAAGGAGCTCCCACAACTCCTACAATTCATAAAATAAAAACTAGTCATAATTTTAAAAGCCTAATTAAAAAAATAGGCTAAGGACTTAAATATACATTTCTCCAAAGAGACATAGAAATGGCGAACAGGTAGATGAAAAAATACTCAACATCACTAATCATCAAGGAAATACAAATCAAACCACAGTGAGACATCACCTCACATCTGTCAGGATGGCTATTATAAAAAAAAAAGACAGCAAGTGTTGGTGAGGATGTGGAGGAAATTGTCACCCTTTCACACTCTTGGTGGGAATGGAAAATGGTGCAGCCACTATGGAAAACAGTATGGAGTTTCCTCAAAAAATTCAAAATAGAACTACCGTGTGATCCAGCTATCCCACTTCTGGGTGTTTATGTAAAGAAATTGAAATCAGGATCTTGAAGAGAGATATTAGCATGTCTATGTTCATTGCAGCACTATTCACAATTGCCAAGATGTGGAAACAACCAAAATGTCCATAGATGATGAATAGATAAAGAAAATATGGTATACACACACACACATACACACACACACACGTACAATGGAATAGTATTCAGCCTTAAGAAAGAAAGAAATTCTGTAATATGCTACCACAAGGATGAACTTTAAGGACACTATGGTAAGTGAAATAAGCCAGACACAGAAAGACAAATATTGCATGATTCCACCCATGTGAGGTATCTAAAATAGTCAAATTCATAGAATCAGAGTGGAGTGGTGGTTGCTGGGGCTGAGGGAGGGGAGATGAGGAGGTACTAATTCAGACATAAAGTTTCAGTCAAGCAAGATGAATAAACTATAGAGATCTGCTGTATGACATTGTACCTGTAGTCAAGGGTAATGTGTTATACACCTGAAAATCTGTTAAGAAGGTAGATCTCATGTTAACACTTCTTACACAATAAAATTCAAAATAAACCAAAATAAGCTACTCAAGTTCCGTTTGGAACTCTTGATGACATATCTGTGTATCTGAAAAAGTAGGTTTTAAATCTTTAATGCCATCTCCTCCTGTCCCACGAACAATCTGTTTAGTCAATCATGCAATGATTAATTCATAGACTAACCCAACAGATTTTGCATACCTGTTACATACCAGTTGCTTCCCTATGCTCTCATCATGTGTTAGGCATTGCATTATATACTGGGAATGAAATGATAAAGTAAGTATCTGGCCTTGGAGCTCACGTGAGTCAGTCAAGGCTTTAATTACATAAGCTCCATAAATGAGGCAAGCAAGTTCCTGACAAAGATGTGCCAAGGTGCTTGGGGAGCACAGAGAAATGGTATCTAACCTCCAATGGGAGTCAGGAAAGCATGTCAGGGAAAGCTTCTATTTCATGAAGTTTTTCTTTAATGAAGATTACCTGACATGGGTGATCTGATCATTCAGTGATAAATTTCACAGGGCAAGAGCAAGGGACTTTTTCACTGGGTCCTCTGGCCTGACAATTTAATGAGGCTGTGAGGTTGTTAGGCATGCCTTTAGGGACTCAGTCCTGTCTCTCTGCAACACATCACCCCCATTTCCCAATCCTCAATGCCTGGAATAGGGTGAATTGGGTACAGCACTCAGAAAGGTAATTTAATTAGATGATCTCTGCAATGTTAGAAAACAAAACAAAACAAAACAAACCCCCCACAGGTAGGAACAAATACAGTGGTGGAACTCTCAGTTTAAAAGGCAAAAAGAGGGAGGGAGAGAGGTGAATTCTGATGACACCCAGGTAACACCTGGGTGACTTGATGATGGTGAATAGTATTGAGAGCTAGGAAATCACAGGAGAAGGAAGAGAAAGTTACATTGGAAGTTTTATCCTATTTTTTATAGGATATAATTTTTGACAAGAACTAATGTTTCTTTCTAACTATAAATGGCAATTACCTTCTGCCCAATGTTTTTACATTTTCTCTGTTTCCAAGCAAAATGGACACTGTCAAACATGTCCTAGTACTACCTGAACACTCTCAGTACAGAGTAAATTTAAACATTGATTAGAAAGACAGTACAATTCCAGTCTATGCACAGCTCCAGGCAAGCTCTGTCGATTGCTAGCTAATGATTTCCAGCAATTCATCAGTCATTTTTATGTCGCCATAGACATGCATTGAAAAATGACAGAGATTAAAAAATATTGGTGGCTTCTAACCAATATTTGGCACACTATCCTTGGCCACCTTGGTGGGATGTGCAACTTGAAATATTCTTTCAACTAGTTTGGTGTTGGGCAGTTAAAATAAAACTTGTCACATTGGCATACAGTGCAAAGATCATGTCTAGTCAAACTGCTCTAGTTTGGAACGAATAGTAAAATGTCTGAACTCAGGGCTCTGTTAAAACTGTTATAAACATCACCACGCTCACTCTGTGTTGTGTCAGACATTATGCCAACCCACATGTTGCTGGACAACTGTCTTGTCCTAAAACAGGAATAAAATATTATTTACAGCTATTAAATTAAAGTATCAGCCTAAGAACTTAGATAATCACAACGTTTGTATGAAAATGGGAGCTTCCTAGGGGTTCAAAAGCTTTGCTCCATGATGCAGCTAAACATCCTTTGAAATTTTGTTTATACGCTTCATTATTCTGAAAGCACAAAGTTAAATTGCATGCCATTTCTCAATATAATTTTACTGATTTCATTTTCAACAAATACTTACTGAGGGTCTGCTTTGTGTTCAGCACTGTTCTAGATCCAATAGATAAAACGCAAACTATATGTCCTAAATTCATGACCTCATTAGGCTTTTACTTATTTTGGTGTGTGGTGATGGTGAAATAGGATATTTATTGTAACAACACATTTTTATATCACTAAATACTGCAAACACACTAAATAATGAGTTAGAACAGGGAGTGCCTGGGGGGATGGGGGGTACTTTAGTTAAAGTATTAGGAAAGCCCTCTCTGAGTTAATGATATTTGATCTAAGATCTAAACTATGACAGGAAGACAGTCAGACTAATATTGGAAGGCAGAGGACTGACTCTAGTCAGAGAGTAGAACATGCACAAAGACCTTGAGACATGATGGAAAACCATGTGGCCAAGGGACAGAAAGGAGGCCTGTGTGGCTAGAATATATTATGTACGAGAGAGCGAAGAGGAGGTGAGATCAGGAGATTAAACCTTCCTTAAGACCCTAGCAATGGGGAGACAATGCAGGGTGATGTGCTTTAATGTGAGCTCTGAGAACATCACTCTGGCTGCAGTGCGGAACATGGAAGCTGCGGGAAAAATAGGAAGCAGAAAACAATTAGGAATCGGTGCATGACGCTAGGCAAGAGCTAACTGAAGCTTTAGAAGTTGAGGATGGTAGGTTAAGATATACATCTGTGGTCGGGTCTACAGTACTTGCTGAAGGACTGAATGGAGGATATGTTAAAAAGAAAAATTGAAGATGATGATTCTGGGGTTTTGGTTTGAACTTCCTGGGTGATGATGCCATTTACTGAGATAGGTGTAGCGGATTGAATTATGTCCCCCTAAAACTCATTGAAGCTTGAATTGTGTTCCCCAAGTTTTATGTGTTGGAAATGTAGCCCCCACTGAGACTAAGAGGGTGGGAAATCTTATTATGGTCAGTGAAAGGTGGAGCCTTGAAGAGGTGATTGGATTGTAGGACCGTGCAGTAGTGAATGGATTAAAAATGGTGGTCAGAGGCGTGGTTCTGATCACTTTAAAAGAAGAGGAGAGTCTGCCTTTCTTGCTCTCTCTGCTCTCTCTCCTTCCACCATCTTGCAATGTGAGACCCCTGGGTCACTGTAGCCACCATCAAATGGACTTCAGGCTTCCCAGTCTCGGAAACTGTAAGCAATAAATTTTGTTTTCTTTATAAATTACCCAGTTCCAGGTATTTTGTTATAAGCAAAAGAAAGGACTAATACAGAAAATTGGTACTAGAGAGTGAGGGTGTCGCTTGTAACAAACATTTGAAAATGTGGAAGCAACTTTGGAATTGGGTGTTAGGCAAAGGTTGGAGGAGTTTGGAGGATTCAGAAGAAAACAAGATGAGGGAAAGTTTGAAATGTCTTAGAAACAGGTTACGTGGTGGCGACCAGAATGCTAATAGAAATATGGACTGTAAAGACGGTTCTAAGGAGGTCTCAGATAGAAATAAGAAGGAGTTTGATGGAAATAGGGGCATAGATCACCCTTGCTGTGAACTGGCAAAGAACTTGGCTGCATTGTGTCCATACCCTAAGACTTTGTGGAAGTTGGAGCTTAAGAGTGGTGAACCAGAGTATTTAGCAGAAGAAATTTGTAAGCAGCAAAGAATTAAGGGAGCTGCATGGCTACTTGTAACAGCCTACACTGAGTTATGGTGGAAAAGGCACAACATAAACCCAGAATTTAAAAGGCAAGCAGAATATAAAAATTTAGAAAATTTGCATCCTGGCCATGTGGTAGAGAAGCAAAGAGTATGCAATGGTGCAGCCCAGCTACCCCTAGCTAAGAAGATTAATGCAAAATACGGGATTATCAAGAGAAGTGGAAAAGGCCCTGAAAGCATTGCAGAAGTCTCTGGGGCCAACCCTTCCATTTCAGGTGCAAAGGCCTAGGGAGACAGAATGGTCTTGAGGAACAGGCCTGAGGCACCCTCCATGGGCTCACTGCCCAAGGCCACCTTGGGATGCTGCTCCCCACACCCGCACCCCAGCTGCTTTGGCTGCCCCAGCCATGGCTAACTTGGCCCCAGGTGTGGCTGGACATGCAGCTTTGGAAAATATAAGCCAGAAGCCTTGGCAGACTCCACATGGTGCTGGGTCTGCAGGCTTGCAGAATGCCAGAATGCAGGCTCCCAAGCCTCCACCCAGATTTCAAAGGATGTATGGAAAAGTCTGGGGGCCCAGGAAGAGATCTGTCACAGGGGCAAAGTCACCTTGTAGAGTCTCTGCTAGAGCAACGCCAAATGGAAGCTTGGGGTCAAAGTTGCAGCAGAGAAACCCCATCAGTGCCATGTCTAGAGGAGCCGTGAGAGTGGGACCAACACAGAGACCCCAAACTTGTGGAGGTACCAGAGTGGAACACCAGCCTGGGAGATCTGAAGTGTGGCCTGAGACTAGGAAAGCCATAGGAGCAGAGCTGCCCAAGGACTTGGGGACCCAATGCCCACAACAGTATGCAGAGGATGTCGAACATGGACTCAAGGTATGTGATTTAACAGCTTTGAGTTTTAATGCCTCCTCTGCTGGGTTTCAGACTTGTTTGGGATCTGTTACACCTTTCTTTTGGCCTATTTCTCTCTTTTGGAACAGGAATTTGTACCCTATGTTTGTCCCATCATTGTATCTTGGAAGTAAATAACATTGATTTCACAGAAGGATTGAACTTTGGACTTTTGAGTTGAAACAAGTTAAGACTTTGGGGATGAAATGAATGTATTGCATGTGAAAAGACATGAGATTTGGGGGGCCAGGGGCGGAATGTAGTGGATTGAATTATGTCCCCCTCAAACTCATTGAAGCTTGAATTGTGTCCCCCAAGTTTTATGTATTAGAAACTTAGCCCCACTGTGACTATTAAGAGGATGGGAAGTCCTTTTACGGTAATTGAAAGGTGGAGCCTTGAATAGGTGATGGGATTGTAGGTTCGTGCAGTAGTGAATAGATTAATAATGGTGGTCAGGGGTGTGGTTCTGAGGGCTTTAAGAGAAGAGGAGAGTCTGTCTTTGCTCTCTCTGCTTCCACCATCTTGCAATGTGAGACCCCTGGGTCACTGTAGCCACCACCAGATGGACTTTAGGCTTCCCAGGCTCGGAAACTGTAAGCGATAAATTTCGTTTTCTTTTCAAATCACCCAGTTTCAAGTGTTTTGTTATAAGCAAGAGAAACAGACTAAAACAATGGGGGACAATGGAAAAATGACAAGTTTGGGGGATAAAATTAAGAGCCTAGTTCAAGACCTATTAAGTTTGAGATAGCTTTTTAGGCATCCAAATAGAGATGAGTCATAGATAGTCATCATTGTATGTCTGTAGCTCATGGCAGGGTCAGGATCAGAGACATGGATTTGGAAATCATCAGGGCAGCAAAAAGGTGAATGTGTGTGTCAGTAGGCTGACCATTCCTGTAAGGTCAAAGTACAGTGGAGGACCAAAGTAAGAGAGCTGGAGACTGGCGGAGTATTCAGAAGGTAGGATGCCTGAGAGTTTGCATCTGTTATTGGTGAAAATGATACCTAAATTTAGAACTGTGGGATAGAGGTGCTCAAGTGGAGGGTGGAGGATGATATATTAGGGGATTGCAATTGATCCTTCCTGGGGAAGTCACTTAGAATGACTTAGAGGGGGAGACAGAGACAAAGGTTAAGATGTTAGAGCTTTCACGATTGAGGAGCAGGGACCTGAATGTTGGTAGATGGCAGCAACCAGGAAGGATGGTGGGTATCAAATTTTGATGACTTACACTTTAAAGGGTTTGGGAGAAAGGAGGATAATTGGTTTGAGAGCAGCAAAGTGGAGCAGGAAGGACATACCCCTATGCCCAAGATATAGGCCAAGGGGAGATAGAGGGTGAAAAACCCTGGTCTTGGAAAATTGCTAGGAAAGCAGCATCTTCAGGGGAAATCCTGGCTCCAGTTAGAGCATCCCAGAGTTTTCACTTTAGTAGGTCTGGGGTAGGGTGTGAGGATTTGCATTTCTAGCAAGTTCCCAGGTGATGCTGATGCTGCTGGTCCTAGCCCGTGCTCTGAGAACCAATAACATAGAGCCAGAAGTTTTATTTTTTGTTGTTTTATTTTTATTTATTTACTTATTTGGTGTGAAGATGCTGTAACTTACTTTTCTTTTTACTTTAATTTTTATCTTATTTTATTTTAACTTCACAATATACATTGTAGTTGATTTTTGTGACCCTTTACCCATTCCTCTTCTGCCCTCCGTCTCTTCCCTCCCCCACCATCATATATGTTCACTTGTCTCAACAAGTTCAAGGAATTGTTGTGATTGTTCTGTTTCTCCCCCCCCACCTTTTACTTGTTTGTGTGTTTATTTATTTATTCTTAGCTCCCACAAATAAGTGAGAACATGTGGTATTTCTCTTTCTGTGCCTGACTTGTTTCACTTAATATAATTTTCCTCTAAGTCTATTCATGTTGTTGCAAATGGCAGTATTTCATTCTTTTTTATAGCAGAGTAGTATTCCATTGTGTAGATATACCACAGTTTCCTTATCCACTCATCTGATGATGGGCATTTGGGCTGCTTTTAGCTCTTGGCTATTGTAAAGAGTGCTGCAATAAACATTAAAGTACTGGTATCCCTTTGGCATGATGATTTCCATTCCTCTGGGTATATTCCCAGCAGTGGAATAGCTGCATATGGTAGATTCATCTGTAATTGCTTGAGGAAACTCCATACTATTTTCCGTAAAGGCTGCAGCACCATTTTGCAGTGCCACCAACAGTGTATGAGAGTTCTTTTTTCTCTGCAACCTCTCCAGCATTTATCGTTCTCAGTCTTTTGGATAGTAGCCATCCTGACTGGAGTCAGATGGTATCTCAAAGTGGTTTTGATTTGAATTTCCTGGATGCTGAGTGATGTTGAGCATTTTTCCATGTGTCTGTTGGCCATTCATACATCTTCCTTTGAGAAATGCCCATTCAGCTCCTTTGCCCATTTTTAAATTGGGTTACTTGTTTTTTTTGCTGTAAAGTTGTTTGAGTTCCTTGTATATCCTGGATATTAATCCTTTGTCAGATGTATATTTTGCAAATATTTTCTTCCACTCTGTTTGTTGTTGATAGAGTTTGGATGTGTTGTCCCCTCCAAAACTCATGTGGAAATTTGATCCCCAATGTGACAGTGTTGGAAACTGATTGAGTCATGGGGGTGGATCCCTCATGAATGGATTAATGTTCTCCCTGGGGGAGAGAGGATTAATGACTGAGTTCTCACTCTATTAGTTCCTGTGAGAGCTGGTTGTTTGAAGACCCTGGTACCTCCTCTCTCTCTCTCTTGCTTCTTCTTGCCATGTGATCTGCTTGTTCCCACCAGCTTCCTGCCACTTTCTGCCATGAGTAGAAGCAGCGTGAGGCCCAGGCCAGATGCAGCTATCCCAGAATCATGAGCCAAATAAACCTTTTTCCTTATAAATTACCCAGGCTCAGGTATTTCTGTTATAGCAACACAAAGGGACTGATATAGTTGTCTTTTCACTCTGTTGATTGTTTCCTTTGCTATGCAGAAGCTTTTTAGTTTGATATAATCCAACTTGTTTATTCTTCCTTTAGTTCCCTGTGCTTTTGGGGTCATATTCATGAAGTCTATACCTACTCCTACTCCCTGGAGTGTTTCCCCTATGTTTTCTTTAAGGAGTTTTATTGTTTCAGGATATATATTTAATTCTTTAATCCATTTTGAGTTGATTTTAGTATGTGGTGATAGGTACAGGTCTAGTTTCATTCTCCTACATATGAATATCCAGTTTGCCCAGCACCATTTTCTGAAGAGGCAGTCCCTTCCCCAATGTGTAGATTTGGTAACTTTGTCAAAGATCGGATGGCTGTAGGTGTATGGGTTGATTTCTGGGTTCTCTATTCTTTTCCATTGATCCCTGTGTCTGTTTTTATGCCAGTACCATGCTGTTTTGGTTATTATAACTTTGTAATATAGTTTAAAGCCAGGTAGTGTTATGCCTCCAGCTTTATTTTTTTTGTTCAGGATTGCTTTGGCTATACGTGGTTGTTTGTTACTCCATATATATGTCTGGATAGTTTTTTCCATTTCTGAGAAAAATGTTATTGGAATTTCAATGGGGATTGTACTGAATTTGTAGATCACCTTGGGTAGTATGGACATTTTCACTATGTTTATTCTTCCAATCCAAGAGCATGGGATATCTTTCCATCTTCTTGTGTCCTCTTTAATTTCTCTCAACAGTGGTTTGTAGTTCTCTTCATAAAGATTTTTCACATCCTTGGTTAACTTTATTCCTAAGCATTTTATTTCTTTTGGTGGCTATTGTAAATGGGATAACTTTCTTGATTTCTTTTTCTGCATGTTCCCTGTTGGAATACAGAAATGCTACTGATTTTTGTGTGTTGATCTTGTATCCTGCAACTTTGCTGAAATTATTTATCAACTCTAAGAGTTTTTTATAGAGGCTTTAGGCTGTTCAATATATAGGATCATATCAGCCACAAACAAAGACAGTTTGACTTCATCTTTTCCAATCTGGATGCTCTTTATTTCCTTCTCTTCTCTGATTGCTCTGGCTGGTACTTCCAACACTGTGTTCCATAGGAGTGGTGAGAGTGGGCATTCTTGTCTAGTTCCTGTTCAGGATGTTATTGGCAGTGGGCTTATCATATATGGCTTTTTTTCTTTTTTCTTTTTTTTCTTTTTTTGTGACCAGTAAGGGGAGCGCAACCCTTGGCTTTGTGTCGCCTGCACCATGCTCAGCCAGTGAGCACACCGCCATCCCTCTATAGGATCTGAACCCACGGCGGGAGCGCCGCTGTGCTCTCAGTGCTGCACTCTCCCGAGTGCACCATGGGGTCAGCCCCATATATGGCTTTAATTGTGTTAAGATACTTTCCATCTATACCTAACTTGTAGAGAGTCTTTATCATGAAAGGATGACGAATTTTGTCAAATGCTTTTTCAGCATCTGTAGAGATGATCATATGGTTTTTGTCTTTGTAATATTGATTTGTGTATGTTGAACCCACCTTGCATCCCTGGGATGAATCCCACTTGATCATGGTGGATAATTTTGTGTATGTGTTGCTATGTTCTGTTAGCTAGTATTTTATTGAGAATTTTTGCATCTATGTTCATCAAGGATATTGGCCTGTAGTTTTCTATTTTTGATGCATCTTTGTCTGGTTTTGATATCAGGGTGATGTTTGCCGTATAGAATGAGTTTGGGAGAATGGCTTCTGTTTCAATGGCCCCTATTTTGGGATAGTTTGTAGAGAATTGATATGGGTTCCTCTTTGAAGGTTTGGTAGAACTCTGCAGTGAACCCATCCAGTTCGGGGCTTTTCTTTGTTGGGAGCCTTCTGATGACACCTTCTATCTCTTTTATTGTTATTGGTCTGTTCAGATTTTCTGTATCTTGGTTCAGTTTTGATAGTTTGTGTGTGTCCAGAAACTTATCCATTTCTTCCAGATTTTCAACTTTATTGATATATATAGTTTATAGTAGTCTCTAATGTTTCCTTGTATTTCAGATGTATCAGTTGTAATATCACTTTTTTCATTTCTAATTTTTATTACTTGGGTCTTCTTTCTTCGTTTTTTATTCAGCCTTGCTAAAGATTTGTCAATTTTATTTATCTTTTCAAAAAACCAACTTTTTGTTTCATTGTTCTTTTTATCATTTTTCAGGTTTCTATTTCATTTAGTTCTGCTCTGATCTTAATTATTTCTTTCTGTTTACTAGCTTCAGGTTTGGATTGTTCTTGCTTTTCTAGATCGTTAAGGTGAAGTATTAGGTTGTTTATTTGCCACCTTTCCATTCTTCTGAAGTAAGCATTTAATGTGATAAATTTCCCCCTTAGTACTGCTTTTGCAGTATCCCACAGGTTTTGGCATGATGTGTCATTATTTTCATTAGTTTCAAGAAATTTTTTGATTTCCTGTTTAATTTCTTCTTGAACCCATATGTCATTAAGTAGAATGTTGTTTAATTTCCATGTGTTTGTATAGTTTCCAGAATTCCATTCGTTATTGATTTCTATTTAATCCATTGTGATCAGAAAAAAATACATGGAATAATTCCAATTTTTTAAATTTGTCAAGACTTGCTTTGTGACTTAACATGTGGTCTATCTTAGAGAATGTTTCATGAGCTGATGAGAAGAATGAATATCCTGAGGTTGTTGGATGGAATGTTCTGTAGATATCTGCCAAGTCCAATTGGTCTAAAGTGTTGTTTAGATCTTGTGTTTCTCTATTGATTTATTGCTAGATGATCTGTCCAATGTTGAGAGTGGGTTGTCCATGTCCCCTGCTATTTTGGCATTAGTGTCTACCTCATTCTTTAAATCTCATAGTGTTTGCTTTATAAATCTGGCTGCTCTGACATTGGATGCATATGTATTTATGATTGTTATGTCTTCTTGATGGATAGATCCTTTTATCATTATATAGTGGCCTTCTTTATCTCTTTTTTATGGTTTTTGGTTTAAAGTCTATTTTATCTAAGAATAGCTACTCTAGCTCGTTTTTCATTTCTATTTGCATGGTATATCTTTTTTCATCCTTTCACTCTTAGTCTATGTGTGTCTTTACAGGTGAGGTGAGTCTCTTGAAGGCAGCATATTGTTGGGTCCGTCTTTTTAATCCAGTCAGTCAGTCTGTGTCTTTTGAGTGGAGAATTTAATCTCTTTACATTTAGAGTTATTATTGAAAGGTGTCGATTTACTCCTAGCATTTTATTAACTTTTGTTTAAATGTTTTAAGTATCTTTTGTTCCTTTCTTTCTGATTTTCTGTTTGTCTTCTGTATTTGTTCATTTCTTGGGGTGGTAGATAAAGTATTTTTTTCTCTTTATTGTTATCATTTTTGTTTTACTGGAAGGTTTTGTTCTTTCTTGAGTATTCATGGCAGTGATGGTTGTTTTTCAGGTATCAAACCCAGTACTTCTTGAGAATTTCTTGTAAGGCTGGTCGTGTGGCAGTGAACTCCTACAGTTTTTGTTTGTCTGAGAAATATACTATTTGTCCTTCATTTTGGAAGAATAGCCTTGCTGGGGAAACTATTCTTGGCTGGCCATTTTTGTCCTTTAGTATTTTGAATATATCATCCCATTCTTTTCTGGCTTTTAGGGTTTCTGATGAAAAGTCTGATGTTAGTCTGATTGGGGCTCCCTAATAGATGACTTTTCACTTCTCTCTTGCAGCTTTTAAGATTTTCTCTTTATCTTTGAGTTTTGCCAGCTTGACTATAACATGTCTTGGAAAAGACCTTTTTGGGTTGAATATGTTTGGGGATCTTTGGACCTCCTGAATCTGAAGATCCATGACTTTCCCTATACCTGGGAAGTTTTCTGCTCTCATTCCATTGAATATGTTTTCAATGCCATTTCCTTTTCCCTCCCCTTCTGGAATACCCATGATTAGTATATTTGAGTGCTTAATGTTGTCTGTTATCTTTCTTAGATTTTCTTCTGTTTTTTAAACTCTTTTTTCTTTTTCCTGGTCTGCCTGTGTTAATTCAAACAGCCTGTCTTCAAGACCAGAAATTATCTCTTCTGCTTGTTCTAGCCTGCTGGTTAGATTCTCTGTTGTGTTTTTTTATTTCATTGAATGAATCCTTCAGCTCCACAAGCTTTGCTACATTCTTTTTCAGGGCATTGATTTCTTTGTACATTTCTTCTTTCAGATCTTTTATGTTTTTTTCTCATTTCATTGTGTTGTCTAACTGTGTTTTCTTGTATCTCATTTAGTTTGCTTGGAATTGTTGCTCTAAATTCTTTCTCAGTCATTTCAAGGACTTCCTGTTCTATAGGATCTAGAGCTTGAGAGTTATTATTTTCCTTTGGTGGTGATGTACTTTCTTGACTCTTCATATCTACTATCTTTCCTTTGGTGTTTAGTCATTGTGGCAAGGGGTATCATGGTCCACTCCTTCCACCCTGATGTCTGGCCTAGATCCTGAAGGGATTGAGAATTCTGGACAGTGGGAGCTAGCCTGGGCTGGGCGTCCTGTGGTGCACAGCTCCAGCCTGTTCTGGTGCTGAGCCAGAAGTTTTGGAGAAGAGGTTGAGGGTATGGGGATACTGGATGCCAGAGGGTAGCATGGAAGTTTTGGGATAACAGGGAGGGATGTGATTTTGAACGGAAATGATCAGCTTGGCCATTGGATAGTGCTTGAAGACATCAAAGCTGTGAGGTGTCCTGAGATTAATCCTCATTACATCTGGTAGGAAAGTAATCAGTGCCGGCTTTATAGTTCAGGTCATCGGGTGGCTCTTTACTTCTGTCACTTGGAATGATGTGTAGGCCTGGAGGATAGTCAAGGGGCACTGCAGGGAGAAGATCATCCAGAGCAGTTCTATGAGTGCAGAGGCTGTTGAGGGGCATCTTACTAGGCATGTGAGAAGATGTGACCTGCAGGCCACACTGGTCTCTCTGCTGCAAAGAGAGGCTGAGTCAGCAGGAGTACAGGCTGGTTGAAAAGCACCAGGCAGCTGAGGCACATAGCTCCAGCTACTGTGTCAGCTGGAGCTTGGGGTGATTTAAAAATAAGTTAGGTCAAAAGACACTGAGCACCTCTTTTGCATAATTAATAGTGGTGGTGCTGTTGTAGTAGGGCAGGATTTTCCCATAAGTATCACAAAGTCCTGTATGTGCAGGGAAGAGAGGAGCTTTTTAAATCAGGACTCTTCCTATTGTCAATCACTTGGAGTGATTATTTTCAGGCACAACTGGACCCAGGTGCTCAGACCTGTCATTTGGACTTTCTTGTGTGCACAGTCTCTCTCAATGATTTCAGCTATGTTGGCTTCATTTCCTGAAGCCTCTCTTTCTGGTGGCAATCAACATCCCTGAGCTCACATCTTCTCATTCAGAAAATCCAGTGGAAAGAAACCTTCTCCTTCCCAATAGTCTCATGTACATTGGATGATGTACAGTTCTTGAAACAGTCACTGTAGCCAGTGGGAAAGATGCTCCCATTTGACCTGGCTTATGTTGGAAGGAGATAGATGGGGGTTCTCTATCAGCTTCCCCTGAGCCATGTGGACTGAAAACAGAGGAAAGTGGTTTCCTAAAAGAAAGTTGTATGTTATAATAAAAGATAGAAATTATTATGGGTAAGTGTCCTCCAAAATTTCATGTATTGAAACTTAATCCTTACTCTAATAGTGTTAGGAGGGTGGAAAATCCTATATGGTAATGAAAGGTGGGGCCTTTATGAAGTGATTAGATTGTGAGGACCATGCCCGAGTGAGTGGATTGATCCATTCACTGAGTCATAAGTTGACGGTTTAATGGGTAGTAGTGGGTGTGGTTCTGATGGCTTTAAAAGGAGAGCAAGTGAATATTATAGCCCTCTTTTGCTCTTGCCATTCTTGCCATGTGATACCCTGCATCTCTTTGGAGAGTCACCACCAAAGAAGGCCCTCACCAGATACATTGCCTGGGCTTTGGATTTCTTAGCTTCCCAGTTTCTGGTATTCTGTTATAAGCAAGAGAAACTGATACAGTAATAATCATGTTAATTGAAAAACAACATTCATGAGCCATGGTGCTGGAGTGTTTCATATGCATGACATCATTTACTTTTCACAGTCTGGAGAGAACAGTACTGTTCTTACTGTGCGTTACTCAAACGCTGAGAGGTTGAGTTATTCCATAGGTTTATGTGACCTGTGCATGTTAGGGCAGAAGCTGGAGTGAATACTGGGCAAGGAGCCAGGATGAAGTGCCATGTTGGGCCAGGGGAGTGGGAGAAGTTCCTGTCGAGGAGCCCAGTGAGAGTCTTCTTAGGTGGATGAAAGGAGCGGGACACATACGTGAAATAGGACTGTAGCAGATGGACATGGGTTGGGGTACATTCTCAGTGCAGAAAACGTGGCACTCCAGGGTGGGAAGCGAGTGGCAAAAGTGAATTGAAAGCTTCAAAGAAGTGATGATGGACTTAATGAGGTTGTACTGTGCTGAGCCATTGCTGTCATGATCACTTGGTCCTGCAAACAAGTTAAAGCTGAAGTGGCACAAATGTTGAAGGAGAGAGAATTTGAGTCACGTGACCTATCGGTACCTCCTTGACATGTTTGTGGAAGCAGTCATACATTTCCCATCTGCTCTGCAGTCTCACTTCATGAGTCTGGATTGTTTTGTTTACAGATCCACCCCTTTTTCCCATAGGGCAGAGTTGTGCTTAATTATGCTGAACTTGAGTAGAAAACGCATGATGATGATTCCAACTTCAGCCATAACAATGCTCATTTTGTTATCTCACAAAACACTTTTAACTAAGATTATGGAATGAGAAATTTACAGGGAACTTTCTGCAGTCGTGAAGCTCGTAGGAACCATGCACTGTTTCCTTTGCTCATGTCCAGATGGAAACCCTTTCGGTAAAAGAATCGGCAGGATCACAGTGTGTTGGGAGTGATTAGGCTGACGTGATGCATTTCTAGATGCCCTTGAGAGGAGCCCCTCCTCTCTTCTGTGTAGGTGTCCCTCTCCTTCTTTACCTTCAATTGATCATAACAGCTGCAATAAAACCCACTTCACCTTAATAAAAATGAACCAGAGAGACTCATTCTATGTATCGCAACATCACTTGCACAAGTGCTGGTTATTGATCTGAAAACAGGCTCTGCCTTAGCCTGGTAATGTTTAGCTTCATTTTCTCCCATCAAGTTTCACTAGCAGCCACCATTGACTGCAATGGAATTGTCCTAGCAGAACGATATGGCAGCGGACAGGCCAGGAAATCTCTCCTGGGTCGACAATTCATCATAATGAAAATTGCAGATGCACAAGTACGTTCACTGAACAGTTAACAATTCATGCTTTTCTCCCCAATATATCATATGCATCAGGCTTGCTGACTCTTATTGTTAAATTCAATTTCTTCAATATAGCTGATAATTATGGTATTGAACAATTGATTTTGCATAACCACATAACCAAAGCTGATTTGGCTGTCATTACTGTGAAAGGGAAAATGACAGCCGTCGCAGCTGAATGCCATGTAACCCTAAAGAACCATTAAGGAAGGAAAAACTCAAAGGCATCGAATTCTCTCCAGATGAGCTGTTTTGCCAGCTCTCCATTGTGAAGTGAAAAGTAGATATCTTGGAAGTGACAGCAAAATGGTACAAGGACCATGGCCACCTTTACTTTCATTCTACAATCTCCATCCTCTTCAAACCACAAAGTTTGTAGTTGATGAGATCATTTTGCCAAGGGCATGGACCGCAGAGCTGTTCCAAGATCGGGACATCAAGCTGTATGTTCTGCCTCTTATTTTACTGTGAACAGTAAACCCTGTAATATCCCACTCTATTCAGTGGAGCTCCAGTTTATTGAGTGCCCACATGTCTGAAGCTCTCTGGTAGGGGCTGTGGGTCTGTGTGATTCATGTACACCTTGTTTCTGTTTGTGTTTGAATGTGCCATGAGGGTGTTTCCTGGAGTAGGAATTTCACTGTCAGCTAGATTTGTGCTCGACTCTACACTGTCATAGTGTGTTATTGTGTCATCTATGCCCTCACACAAACCACGGGTTGAAGGGAGCACCTTAATGGTTGAATTTCCTGCTGCCATCACCTTCAAGTGGGGGCGGTGTTACTGGGCTACATAGAGGTGGTCTGGCCCCCACTTTACACTGCCGGGTGGACTCAGCAGAAACAGTAGGGGGTAAGAAGTGGCCTGGTAACTCCAAGCAAGTACATGATAATTGAAGAACATTTAGAAATTATAGACATTGTACAAAAGAAAAAAGATAAAAAGTGTTCATAACCATCTAGAAATAACCACTGCTACTGTTTTTGCTATTTAATATTTACTCCGTACATACGCATATGACTCACACAGGCACATAACACACATACCCACATAAAAATGGAGATGTACTATCTTACAGCTTACATTTTTTCTAATTAAAAAGATATTTTAAAAAATATGTGACTACGTATTTATCTATTTTATGTGTATTTATTAAGCAACTGTTATGGGTCAGGCACTGTTCAGGCCATGGTGATTTGTGATCAGAAGATTCCCAGATTCCATTCTGGTGGGAGTATAAAGAAAACAGAAAATAAATGAACAAGAAAATAAGATGAAAACCCAGCAGGCTGATGCAATAGATGGAGCTTGGGAGACGCTTCTGTCTGGATGAGCAGAGGGGGCCTTCTTTAGAAAATGACATTAAACTGCATTAAATGACAAAATGAACTGGCCATGAGAAGGTTTTGGGAAGAGACTTCCTGGCAGAGAGAAAGAGATGAGCTGGTTCAAAGGCTTAAGGAGGTCACCAGCTTGTGAGTGGTAGGAACAGAGAGAAGGCCCTTTAGCTGGAGCAGGTGGGGGAGGGGAAGAGAAGTTGAAGATGAGGATGGAGAGGAAGGCAAAGGACCAACTCTCTTCTACACAGTTTTTTGTGTGATCAAAGCTGTTGTGGGGTTTTAAACAGGGTAATAACAAGAACAGATTTGTATTTAGGAAAAAAAAAAGAAAGAATAATAATGTAGCTGCTCTGAGAATGGATTGCAGAGGGGGAAGAGTGTGACTAGGAATGCCACTAAAGAGTTCGTTAAAGTGGTCCTCGAGAAAGGTGGTGACAGCTTGAACCAGGGAGTTCAAGCCATTATCCCAGAAAAAGCTTATCTATATCATCCAGGAGTATTAACTTATTCCAAAGATAACTGATGTATGGGCAGAACCTAGCAATAGGCCTGGGGAGAAGAAAATGCATATGAACATTTGGATGTTTTAATCAGGGATGAGAAAACTCTATTAGCCACTAGCAAAGTTGGCATTGGAAAGAGAGAGGGAGAGATGAAAAAGACAATGTGAGTGGAAAGCTCGGAAGAGGAAGAAAGGAGAGGCCAAGCTCAGAAATTAGAAAAATAGATATCAAGTGGTGTGGTGAGTGGTAACACCATTAAACATTTCTACTCACTGGCACCTGGGACAAAAATCATCTACCTCCTCCAGCACTGTGTCATTAGTGGAAATTGGCTAATTGTTAGGAATTTTCAAAAAGTGTGGAATCCAGTGGGTTATTCACAGCTGTAGGGATTATATTGTCTGAACTGTGGTGGAATCTTATTAAAATATGAAAATAAGCAGCACACGGTCTCGGGCAGAAGCAGTTATACAGAGTAACAAGATGTCATCTCAAAATCGCTTTCCTAGTCTCAGTCGGGCGGGCGCGGAGACGCTTCTGGAAGGAACACCGCGATGGCTGCCCAGGGAGAGCCCCAGGTCCAGTTCAAACTTGTATTGGTTGGTGATGGTGGTACTGGAAAAACTACATTCGTGAAACGTCACTTGACCGGTGAATTTGAGAAGAAGTATGTAGCCACCCTGGGTGTCGAGGTCCATCCCCTCGTGTTCCATACCAACAGAGGTCCTATTAAGTTCAATGTATGGGATACAGCTGGCCAGGAGAAATTTGGTGGACTGAGAGATGGTTATTACATCCAAGCCCAATGTGCCATTATAATGTTTGATGTAACATCGTGAGTTACTTACAAGAATGTGCCTAACTGGCATAGAGACCTTGTACGAGTATGTGAAAACATCCCCATTGTGTTGTGTGGCAACAAAGTGGATATTAAGGACAGGAAAGTGAAGGCAAAATCTATTGTCTTTCACCGAAAGAAGAATCTGCAGTACTATGACATTTCTGCCAAAAGTAACTACAACTTTGAAAAGCCCTTCCTCTGGCTTGCACGAAAGCTCATTGGAGACCCTAACTTGGAGTTTGTTGCCATGCCTGCTCTTGCCCCACCAGAGGTTGTCATGGACCCAGCTTTGGCAGCACAGTATGAGCATGATTTAGAGGTTGCTCAGACAACTGCTCTCCCGGATGAGGATGATGACCTGTGAGAGAGAAGCTGGAGCCCAGCGTCAGAAGTCTAGTTTTATAGGCAGCTGTCCTGTGATGTCAGCGGTGCAGCGTGTGTGCCACTTTATTATCTAGCTAAGCAGAACATGTGCTTCATCTGTGGGATGCTGAAGGAGATGAATGGGCTTCGGAGTGAATGTGGCAGTTAAAAAAAATACCTTCATTGTTTGGACCTGCATATTTAGCTGTTTTGGAACGCAGTTGATTTCTTGAGTTTCAAATATAAGACTGCTATAGTCACATCACAATATTCGGTGGTGAAATCTTGTTTGTTACTGTCATTCCCATTCCTTTTCGTTTAGAATCAGAATAAAGTTGTATTTCAAATATCTAAGCAAGTGAACTCATCCCTTGTTTGTAAGCATTTTTAAACCACTAAAATAGAGAAATTTATGCCATGTTAATATTTAAATTGCCTTTGCTATTATCACTTAATTCAAAAATCTATTGGTTAATTTCTCCCTATGTCTACTTTTTATTCTTTTGTACATTTGAATCATGTCACACAAACTAGATATGACAGGTCATATTTGGTTAACAGGTGTAAATACTGCAGTTAAGCTGAAATAACGTGTGCCTCAGCTTCATTTTGGCTAGGTAGTGTTCCCTCGGGAAGAGCCCCTTCAAAATTATGTGACCTGTCAGAATATAAAGTGGTTTGTGCCTATCAAAAAAAAAAATCGCTTTCCTGATAATTACATGTAAAAGGCTAGGTCTGGGCTCTCTTTCATGCACTTAACTCTCAATTGAAGCCAATTATAAGTAGAGAAGCTGACTTTCGTGCCTTCTCATAGTTTATTTTCACACCCTTTCTTCTAATCACTCCCTTTATCTCTCCTCCTATGTATTCTGTTGGCTAGTACCCATCTCCATAGTGATGAGAGAGAGAGAAAGAAGTTGAGAATCTAAGTGGCTGCCTTTTCACTGACAAATGTCTTCTCAGTGGGGAGTATGTGGAAATCTTGTTTTGCCTGAAATATCTGGATGGTAATTGGGAAAGTCCTATATACATGGAATAATTGCTTAATGTAAGAGAGATCAGGAATTGTGGAAAGAGAAACATTATTGGAATCCTAGGTCTGACATTCGCTCTGTGACCTTGTGAATTTATGTAACCTCTCTCAGGGCCTTGGTTTTGTCATCAGCAAAATGAAGATGGGGTTACCTATCTTGCACAGCTGTTCTGAAAAGTGGATATAATTGTGAAAAGTACTTTGCACTTAACAAAAATTCATTTTCTTCTTTGCTTTGTATTGATAGATCTATGCAACCAGTTTAACACTCCTTCCCTGAAGCCTATTTCAATGGGGACACATCTACATATGCATAGACCAAAACACTTCATGGCTTCTCTCTCAGTTTTCACCTGTCCTCCTGTCCACTAAATCCTGCTACCACTCTTTGGTGGCTGAAGTGTTGAGATTTCAAGCTGTCAGCTCATTGGGCCACAGTTTGCATCTGTCAACCTGGTTAAGGGCCATGTAGTATGTAAATAATGACACCTCTTAAAATATTTTTAATCCTTCATCTTGATGGATGCTTTTGTGTTTCACATTCGCCCTTTGAGGAAGGAGAAGGAAACTAATAGCACCTGCAGGTGACAGGTAATTACACACCAAGGGCTACTTTAGCACCAAGTACTATGCTGAGATGTCTTGCTGAAGAACAGAAGTGTTCAAAATATCACCCCTCTTACTGATGGTGCTGAGAGAAGGTAGGTGCATTTTTAATTACTATTAAATGCTGGATCATCAGGGAAGTTAAAAACTGTTTTCTTAGCCTGTTTCAGAATTGCTCAGAAGTAGAGTCAGAAGGAAATATCTCAGGCTCAGCACTAGATTGCTAGAAGGCTTTTGTTAATTTTCAGAGTTCTGAAAAAGTTGATTATGAAAGTTTTCTCCAGGTATCTTTTTGTTGTTTTTAAGGAGAAATGGAACTTGGATTTCCTTACTTCCTCATTTTTGCTGCTGTCATTCCTGTAATAGATTTTTCTCTTGCTGAAGGGTTATATTTTCCTGATTCTTTGTGTGCTTCATAATTTTTTATTAGAGGTATGCAATTTGAATTTTATGATGTTAGTTGCTGGATTTTGCTGTATTCTTTTAAATATTGTTGGGCTTTTTTCTGGAATGTAGTTAAATTACTTGGAATAAGTTTGATTCTTTCAAGGCTTACTTTTAAGCTTTGTGAAGGTGGGTCTAGAGCAGTCTTTAACAGGGGCCAGTTTGACTCCACTACTGATATAGTAATATCTTTCTGAGGACTCTATCCAATGCCCTGTGTAATAGTGGTTTTTCTACTCTGGCTGGTTGAAAACAAACTATTCCTGGCCCTGTGGGAGCTCCAGGAATTCTTCCACTTACTCCTTTATAGTGTTTCTCCAGATTTGGAAAATTTCTTTTCATGCATGTATCCGTGAGTACTCAGGCACAGATTTGAGGAACCTCTCTGCAGATCTCTAGAGATGCATCTTTGAGCTGCTCTTTCATCTCTGGTATTATGCCCCACAAATTCTCACCATTTGGCATCTCTGAATTATAAAATATGTCTCCTTAACTCAGGAGAGCTGCTAAGATATTTGTCTTCTCCCTCTCTGCACTGAGATCTAGAGACCCACCTCAAGCAGTAAACTGGGAAAATTGTAGGACTCATCTTTTTCT
This sequence comes from Cynocephalus volans, assembly GCF_027409185.1. Lineage (NCBI taxonomy): Eukaryota > Metazoa > Chordata > Mammalia > Dermoptera > Cynocephalidae > Cynocephalus > Cynocephalus volans. Next base: position 66,585,517 of record NC_084467.1, on the reverse strand, counting down.
TTTCTTTTTTTTTTTTTTTACTTTCAGGCAGCACTATGCTCCACTGCCTGTTGTCCAATGGCTGAAAACCAATGCTTCATATATTTTGTATGGTTTTCCAGTTGTTTAAGATAGGGTGTTATTCCAGTCCCTGATATTCCATCATGGCCAGAAACAGAAGCCTTCACGACACCTTAATTAACATTGATGTAGACAACTGTAAGTTTTATTGGTCCTTTAATCAACATTTTTTCTATTATCCCATGACTTCTTTCTGCTTGGATTTATTTTTATTTTGCTAAGGTATATTCTGGCAGAAGTGGTTCTTCAGTGCTTGCCAAATCTCTGCATGTCCAAAACTTTCCCATTTTTCTTTCATCTGTTGGCTAAGCAAACAACTCTATGAGTATGTTCAAAATGAATATACCTTAAAGACATTGCTCTTTTGTTTTCCAGAATCTGTGTTCCATACAATATTTCAAAGAGAAATTTGTTGACAGTGTGTTTTTACCTCTTTAGACACATTCAGAATTTTCTGTCTTGGAATTCAGAAATGTGTGTGTTCCATGAACGAAAACTCAGTTGCTGTGATGGGAGAAGGATGCAGGAAGATTTTTTTAAAAAACTGTGAAAAACAGTTTTTCCCCTCATGGATTCTTATGAACTCCAAGTCACACAGAGGCTCTCTCTGATGCCTCCAGCCTGCCTTGGTCCCCAGTGCTCCTGCTTGTGTCCTCCTCATTACTTTGAACTTTCTCACCCAGTCTGACATTGATTCTTGCCTACTTTTATAGAATATGAAGCCCTGTGCACTAGACCTGTGTTATTGTTTAGTTTACAATCATTTCTGCTCTACATAGAAACATAGGCTGAAAGTTTTATTTTCCTTGTAATGAATGAAAGAGAGTGGTCAGAGAGTCATCCACTATAATTTATAGGTTTTCATAGCTCAGTATACAAATGTCCTAAAATTAGATCCCAACTTTACAAGTAAGTCTAAAAGAAAAATGTTTCAGGTAGAAACCCACGTTCCAGTATAGGGATGACATATACTTACCAGTAAATGTTATAGCCTATAAAAATTAATTTGAGGTTTAAATAGGCACAGAAGAATGACAGTAGAGGGTGATAATGTGTCAAAGGGATCGTTACAGTGCCTATTTTCATTTTGTGAATTGTTCTCAAATTATGTAATATCATCACAAATGAAGCCATCCTATGGAAGGCCACAGCTATTGGTTAAAAGCATTTAAAAGAGCTTTCCTTTTGTGTGTGTGCATGCGTGTATGTGTGCACGCATGTGTGCATTCACGAGTGTGTGTGTTCACCTACTATGTCTGCTGTACAGCATAAGTAATGGCTATTCCCTTCCAAAATATTCAGCAGAAAAGAGGGGAAAAAAGAGGACATAATCTGGGGTAGATGCTTTTTGAAAGAATATGGTTTCTGAAATGAAAGTTTCAATGTCATTCTACTGTGGCATTTTCTGACAAATATTTGAGCTGACATGTGAAAGGTGAGGAGAAGATAAGTCTTCACATTGTGTACAGTGAAACATTCATTTGAATACTTCGATTAACAATATCTGTTGGTGTCCAGCTCTGTGGCTGCAGCACAAACTGTTTTCAGTGCATGTATCCTTAGGGCTGAAAACAGTTTATTAGGCCTTCTGTTTACTCGTGGGCTCTAAACAATTTGCAGAGTCCAACTGTATACTCTTAAAGGGGAAAAACTGCAAAACGAGGCTGAAAGGGTGAAATAGAGGAAAATATGAGAGGATACATGTTTAGGAATTAACTTTAGAAAGCAGAGTAAAATTGCCTCCAAATTTCTGGTGACAATTTTGTTGCCTTCTCACGTCTCACAGCCAGCTACCACTGGCTGGTGTGTGTTTTGGTGTTTAGGTTCCACTAGCAAATGTGTGTTTGGGGTGTTTTGGGTGGGCCCCAGGAACAGCAGGTCTCTGCCACCAGAACGCTGGTGGATGGAGCTTCCACAGGAACAAAGAAGTCTAGGCCTGGGCTTAATCAACACATCATTGTTCTGACCTCTACAGCTCCTGTGCCTCAAAATGAGGATGGCACCAAGACACAATAGCCAGGGTGCTGTCTTCAAACAGCTCCTACCCGTGTTGAAAGGCTGGTAGAAAAGGATAGTTCCTTGGAAAAGAAATGTTGTTCAACAGGACCTGCTGAAGGTGGTGCAGAGAGAAAGCAAAGGCCCAAGATTTAGATAGAAGAACAAGCATGTTATCTAATCAAGAAAGACCACTTAGGAGTGAAGATCTCAAAAATTATTTTAAAGAAACTACTGAGATACATGTAGGCATGGTAGGAATCCTCTGCAACATGAATGCCTCATAACAAATGCCTGTTTACAGCCAGTATGAATTCCTGCCATAGAAGAAACAGCTCTTGGTGGAGATGGGGGTCTTCATGGTGTTGGTTGTGCCAGATCAAAACTGTTGTGCTGTCAATTAGTTGAATTGGTGACAAAACTTTGGAGAAGCCAGATTCAGGGAAGTTTTATTTTTTTGAAAAAGGAGAAAAACAGAGTCAAGAATTTTTATCTTGAGGAAAGAATTTGGGATAGCTGAAATGATTAATCTCACAAATGCTGGCTGGTTACATTCACTGGTGACAACTATAAACTAGTGTGATCCTCTTGAAAGCAATATGGCAACACAAAGCAAAAGCTATAGAGACAGTCATAGCCCTTAACCCAGAATCTCACCCTGGGGAATGTATCCTAAGGAAATAATTCCACAGAAGCAAAAAATCTATATGCAATAAAATATTTATTGTAGCAGAAGTATAATAACAACTACGAAAAAGCCTCTGAGAAATAATATATGTGCAAAACAGTTGTGAAATTTTTTAGTAAAATATAGAACATTAAGTCTATGGAATATTATCCAACCATTAAAATTATAACTATGAAAACAAGGAAAATATTTATAATACAATGCTAAAAGAAGGGAGTAGAATTAGAATATTGTGTACGTTATGATAGCATCTGTTTAAAAATATGCATGTGAGTAAAAAGAATGCACAAAACTGAATATAGATATATCGGTTTGGGGAGGAGGATGTGTGGATGATTTTTTTTCTTTTTCAAAATTGTGTTTAAGCTAGATAGGAAAAATAAGTTCTAATGGTGTACAGTAGTGCTAGGCATTTATAATCAACCATAATTTACTACATGTTCTCAAATGTCTGGGAGAGAGCAGATTAAATGTTTTCATCACAAAGAAATGATAAAGTTTTGCAGTGATAAAAATTGCGTGTAATAAATTATATATATATCTATATATCTATCTATCTATATATTTTTTAAACTGGTAAGGGGATCGCTCAGCCAGTGAGCACACCAGCCATCCCTATATAGGATCCGAACCCATGGCCTCGGCGCTACCAGCGCCGTACTCTCCAGAGTGAGCCACGGGGCAGGCTCATCAATGATATATTTTTAATAAAATGCAGTGGAAACAGAACTGGTCAATGGGGATAAAAATAGTAAGTAATGGAGTAAAGAGGATATAAGTGGAAATGCTATCTGATGCCTCTGGAAATTTTATTGCTTTAGCAGGAGAAAAAAAAATCACTAAGTACGTGTAATATAAATTACTTTTTACAATAAAAATGGTTACATGGGTTATGTGAGTCCAGTGGAGCTATTCTAAGGCTCAGCATTAGGTGTACAGTTTTCTTCATCAGGTACAGAGACAGTGTGTAAGCAGAACTGACGAAACCACTTGCTTATTGGATAGAACAGATTTGCTGACTCCCGACTCCAGGTCGTGTGACTACAGCCACTGTCCACTCCCACCAACACCTACTCCTATGTGTATAAGATATACAATTGAATATGTTATATGCACATATCCTTGCATCTGTATGTGTATGTTTTTACTTTCAAAAATTATGGATTTTTATACATACAGAAAAATGTATGAAACATACAAGCAGAATTTAACCAATAATTTCCCTGTGAACCCTTGTATAACCACCATCTAGACTGGGAACTGGAATGTTGTCAGTACCCTAGAAGCTCTCATTCACATGCCTTCTCTCACCCATTAGTGGCAGCCACAATCAGGAAGCACTGCCCTGAGTTTTTTGGATAACCATCCCCTTGTTTTGCTGGCTTTTTCCCATGGGTCCCAGGTGGATGGAATTGCATTAATCATAATTCTTGGTTCATGGCACTCTCATAATTGGTCTACACATAGCCTTCTATTTTCATTTCATTTCATAATAATATGATGAAACTTATGAATTCATCACCTAATCCAAGAACTAGTCCAGTTTCCTATGTACTCCTCAACTATACCATTCCACTGCCTCCTCTGCAGTGGTACCCAGGATCCTGAATGGTTATTATTATTTCCTTTCTCTTTTTAGAAATAGTTTTACCAACTACATAGGCATCTTCAAACGGTATATGTTTAATTTTGTCTGGTTTTGAATTTACATGGATGAAATTATGCCACATGTATTATTCCTTGGCAACTTGATTCTTTAATTAAAATTATGTCTGCAAGCTTCATCCCTGCTGATGTATATATCTGTAGTTTGCTTATTTTCACCTTTAAGCATTTAGTTATTTGAACATACACCAATTTATGTATTCAATTTCATGTTGATTGGCATTTGTGTTTCCAGTTTTTAGAATTATGAATAGTGATGTTATGAACAATTTTGAGCATGTCTCTGGATGAATAACAGGAGTTTATCTAGGTTGTATTCTGAAGGTACATGCAATGTACATTTTGGCAGGGTTTTGATGTCAATATTCAACCAAAGTTGAGACCAAACATGAATGCCATCTATAATAGAATCAATTCTGTGATAAAAGGATAAAAACAGAAATTTTGTATAAAAATATAATTATCATAATTTAACTATTAAAATTTTTAGTGGTCAAATGTTAAACACTCTAAATGGCACGCTGATTTCTTATATGAGTACTACCAGTTCTGTTGGTTGGTGACACTATGGTCACCATATTGAATTTTTGTAATAGACACTTACCCTATTTCTCACCTGACCCTGATTCAATGTACCATTTTGCTTGCTCTGCCAGTGTAGGGCTCTCTGATAGGAATGTTGGTACCAGTTGCTGTTATTCTTCCCTTTTTTCCCAATGGTAATGGGCTATTACAGAGACACAGCTGTACTTCAATTCACAAATTTGAAAACTTGGTTTATGGTGAAGATGCAATTTTATTTAAACAAATTGAAGATCTGGATGCTGCTTCAAGATTATGTCTTACTATTTTCAAAAGTAGACTTTAGGCTAATTTCCTCACTTATATCTTTTAAATTTCTAATATTGTGCCTTTAATTTTTTGTACACCCATCAAAGTTAGAAAAAAAAATATTTTTAAACCTTGGACTTAGAAATGAGGCAATGCAACAATGTGATTAGCTTTCAAGATAAAAAAAAAAGTCATACGGAAATTTTCATCTGCATCTCGGCTTTCACTGCATGCACAATAATTGCAGATTCTTAGTTGGAGTAGAATGATAGGATTTTTTTCAGCTGGTGTCAGGTAAGAAATACTTGCATTTTCAAGCCACATGAGTTTGGTTGCTTCTCCAGCAGCATCCAGAAAATAAATTGTTTCATTGTGTGCTAGCACATTCAGCTTTATTGTTATTGTTCACTGCAACACATGGTATTAATATTTTTGTTATTTCTTTTATTAACACATACTGGATATTTTTCTGTTATTTTAAAAAATATCTTGTATGCCTACAATATAAGGCTGCTCCAAAATCTCTTATGCATCAAGTAGACTGACCTTGGTGAGAGGAGAATAATAGAAGTTGAGTGGAGATAAAAACACATTTTTTTTCCTATTCACGTAGCACAACAAGCATCACGGAAGACAGACTTCTCCGACCAAATGAGTGGGGATTTCTCCCCACTAACAATCATAGAGAACAGAATCACATCTGGGTTACATTTTACATCTAATAGAAATTCAGTTTAGACTTTTCTAAACCTCTTTGAATCCCTCATTTAACATGTGTGCATTTTTTTTCTTTTAAGAAACAAAGGGATGTGAGGAGTTTGTCATTCAATGTTTCTAAAGAATAGATGATCAATCCTTGCCATTTAGGACAATAAGTTTAAATAAATTATCACAAATATTTGTTATTGGAGTTAACTCTCAAAGGGCTGATGAAAGCTTTTGAATGTTCTAAGTATGTTAGAGCAATGTATCTCGTATATATTTTCTTTAGTTGTATCGATTCTCTCTGACATCTCAAATCCAAAGGGAATTTGGGCAGAAAAGATACCCTTTTCTTTAACTACTTTATATTCAATCCTTCCAGAAAACCTCCAAGAGTTGATTAGCTAATTTTATCTTGCACAAAATAAACTTTAACAAAAGCCTCTTTATGATTGATAAATATTTTACTACTTCTCTTTTTTGTGACTATTTTCTAAAATATGTTACAACCAAAAGATAACCTGCCTAATGAGACAGGTAGGAAACCTCTTTTCAGACATGTGGATGCTCATCTTTTCACGCCCTCCCCAATGATTTCTGCAGCCACTGCAGTCACATTCTCCCTGGGTGATTCTTTTGACTTCATCAGGTAATGTGCTTCTTTTTGTTAATCACGCAGTATGGCTTTCTTATCGACCTTACCTGTGCTGTGCTCTTTCTGTTTCCATTTGTATTGTGAGAAAAGGAGAAAAATAAGATATGCTTGCTGTATTGCTTTGGAATAAAGTGATTGTCAAAATAACACTATTCTACTCTGTATATCTCTTCCCCAAGTGACACAGCTGACCGCTTTATTGACAACAACAAATGCTCACTCTTGGTAATGTTGCAAAGCCAAGGTAGCCAAGGAGGAGAAACAGAAGTGTCATTCAGTTTTTATTATCAGCAATCAAATTATATCAAAAATCTTAGTACAAAATGCACATTACCAAAATGTGAAAGACAGGAATAGCCTGAAACTTTGATAGAGTTTTGGGGATGATAGAATTTTTAAGATGGGCTACTTTGATAAAGCATTGACATGACATATATGCATGTTAAATATGTTTTTTTTTCTTGATAGTAAAGTTATCGGGACTAATAAACTATAATAAACTATAAACCACTCTAAAGTCAATTTTACCATTATTTCTTTTGTCCTATTTTGTGATCAGGCTTATTATAAAGAAGAAATGACAGTGGAAGAATTCTTTCCTGGATGTTCATTTTGCCCTGTGATCTGTGGCAAGTTGTATCTCCTGTCTTTCTGCTCAGGCAAGTGGCAGAATTCTTGAGAGTTACTTAACTTCTGCAGCTTTATAAATGCATTTAGGCTCCTTTTACTGTTTATAGCAGTACTCTTTCTATGACAGTGTTGAATAGAAGTTAAGAGTGTGGGTTCTAGACTTACTAGTTATTAGCTATGACATGCGCAAGTTAGATAAATTCTTTGAGTCTCAGTTTCTTCATCTGTGAAGTGGGAATAATATATGTACCTACCTAACAGGGATTAGATGAGAAAATGTGCATAATCATATAATACAGAAACAGGATGAGAATAAATGCTCAACAAATGTTAGCTATTATTGTTATTAATATCAAGGCAAATGAGCAGAGGAAGTGGGGGGGGCATAACTTGATCTATGCCACATCTGATACCATGAATCATGTTATTAAAAAAGTTTCTAGTGTGCTTACCAAAACCCAAAATCTACTCTAAAGCATAGAAGATTCCCCAAAGATCATAGAGCTGGATTGAGTTGGACAAAATTACAACACTAACCCATTGACTGTAAAAATTATTTTCAGCTTCAGAAAGAAATGAAAGCTAATTGAGTGAATTGAAGTGAAATAAAATAACCTTGATAGTGATTGTTAATTGATGAATAGATCATTAAAAAACTCTAAAAATAAAATGTGACCTAGATCAAAATTTTTAGCTAATGTCTAAATACTTTAGAAATACTAGGTGTCTCATAAAAGATGTTTCAGCCTTATACTGAGACACCAAAGCAAACAAATAAAAACCAAGAAAATTAGTAGACGCTCAACTATAGCCAGGCACTGCATAACAACCTTTCTGTCACTAACAGACTGCATATATGATGGTGGTCCCATAAGATTGTAATGGAGCTGCAAAATTCCTACGGCTTAGTGACATAATAGTCATAATTTCAGAGCACAACACATTACTCACATGTTTGTGGGGTGCTGGTGTAAAAAAACCTATTGGGCTGCTAGTTGGATAAAAGTGTAGCACATACAATTGTGTCCAGTACATAAAACTTGATAATAAATGACTGTGTTACTGGTTTACGTACTTACTATTGTAAACTTTTTGTCATTATTTTAGAGTGTACTCCTTTTACTTATAAAAATAAAAGTTAACTATAAAACAGCCTCAGGTAGGTCCCTCAGGAGGTATTCTAGAAGAAGGCATGGTTCTCATAGAAGATGACAGCTCCATGCATGTTATTGCCCCTGAAGCTTTTTAGTGGGAGAAGATGTGGAGGTGGAAGGCAGTGACAGCTATGATCCTGACCCTCTGTCGGCCCAGTAAAACATGTGTGTTTGTGCATTAGTTTTTAACAAATAAGTTTAAAAAGCAAAAAAAAAAAAAAAAAAAAAAAAACTTTTAAAATAGAAAATAGCTTATAAAATAATCATATAAAGGAAGTTTTCTGTACAACTGTATGTTTTTGTGTTTTTAGCTGTGTTATACAAAAGAATCAAAAAGTTAAAAAAATTTAAAGTCCATAAAATTAAAAAGTTAAAGTAAGTTAATTTACAATTGAAGAAAGAAAAATTTTTTATTAATTCGGTGTAGTTTAACTGTACAGTGTTCATAAAGTCTAAAGCAGTATACAGTAATGTCCTAGAACTTCACACACTCACCAGCCACTCACTGACTCACCCAGAGCAACGTCCAGTCCTGCAATCTCCATTCATGGTAAGTGCCCTATACAGGGGTATCATTTATTCTTTATACTATATTTTTACTGTAACCTTTTTATGTTTAGATATGTTTAGATACATAAATATTTACCATTGTGATTGTGTTACAATTGCCTAAAAATAAGCAATTTTAGGTTTGTAGCCTAAAAACAATAGGCTATACCCTGTAGCCTAGATGTGTAGTAGGCTATACTACACACAGTTTTATGTTTGTAGCCTAAAAGCAATAGGCTATACCATCTAGGTTTGTGTTAGTACACCCTATGATGTTTGCACAGTGATGCAATCACCTAATGACACAGTTTTCTTAATGCATACCTGTCCTTAAGTGACACATGACTTTAAACACAGTGAGTAAGTTAAATCTCTTATCATTTCCCTATCGATCTTCATCAATATAACCTCCCAAAGTAATACAATTCACTGCAACAGACAGAATAGGTGAGCCCAGACTGGAGGAAGGAACATATCCAGAAATTGTCAAGCAATAAAGGGAAGGCATTCACTTTATTATCATAAGCATTACAGACCAGGGGTTAACAATCCCATAACCCCCGACCAATGTACCTTTCATGTGATGAAAAAGCCCCACAAATTTATCATGATAAAAGATAAATCAGAGCACTTGAAAAAACTATTAAGTCTTAAGTGTTAATATCCTTAGTGAAATTTTCATTCTATCACCTTATTATATATGAATTGTGGCAGTAAAGTGAGAAAGCAGTGCTCAGAGACATTGAAGGCTCAGCTTCATGTCTCTCAGCTTAGGTCAGGTCCTTACATGTCTAGTAAAAGCTATCAAATTTGTAAGATCCTGTTTGTAGAAGATCTAAAAAAGGGAAGGGCAGGTGGGGGACAGGGAGGAGAGGGCACATATCTGAACAAATAAAAAGTGACATATTTCATAGGGATCTCATTGACTTTTAGAAATACTTTGAACAACAGCCATGGCCACTGGGGTGCTTTAATGACATGCCCCATTATAAAATGTAACACTAAGTAAACGTAGGAGTGGAAATTTAACAATTGAACATTTAATGGCTGCAATTATGGCAAAAGAATAATGAACCTATTAGACAGGAGAACTGGCAATTACTCTACAGCTTATTGGAATACAGCTGTGAAAAAGTAATACAGCAGCATACTTAAGAATGGTTATTAAAAGGGGATAATGCATTCTGTTTACACTGACAGAAGTAATTTTTCTTCTGAAATGAAATGGCGCTTTTTGGCTATCAGATGTATGAACTCAGATATGATGAATCCTACTATTTAAAGGTAATGCATTTTCAGATATGCCTCTCTAGCTGTAAATGATGTCTCCACTAAGACCATAAGGGTAAGACATTTCTGGTGGAAGAAATAGAAGAAGATGTCAAAATGGACTTATAAACACTAAATAAATCACCTGGAGAGAAGTGGGCTAAATTTTAAATGATCCAAATAGCTGCAATAAATGAAATAGCTATAAGTTCAAAGATGAGAGTTGTCAGAAGAAGGTGTTCAGAACAATTACATGATCTATGAAATCATCATTTTGGTGTCCAGGAGTGATGGATGTGTCCCATTAAATTTTCAAATGTATACACTTCTAAGTACAATTTATATGGCCCCCTCCATTTCAGATTATATCCTTCTGAATGTAGTTATCAGAATCCTGGGAGTCAGCCAAACACCAGGCTGGATAAAAACAATAATCTAGACAAAGGGTCAGGCACTGAAGTGCAGTTGAAGTGTAAGAAAAGTGTCCTACTTAAGTGCATTTGACAGAATGGAGAGAGGGCTTTTCCCCTCAAGACCGTGACCCCTGCCTGGAGATTGGTTTTGGAGGGGAAGATACATTCCCATAACAACGTGTCACTTCTGTCCATTTTCAAGGTAGATTGGGAGGAATATAAAATAGAAGTCTACACCGTACAGAATGCTGAAAATTTAGAGATTCTCAAGCGAGTCTTCTGGTCCATCCCTGCACCCTGGCAGGACCATATTCAAGCCATCCAAAAAAGAGAGAGAGAGTCCTCCGTCTTTCACCATGGACGACTCAATATTTATGACAATGACAATAATTGTGTACCTCCTTTTCTGTGGGTAAAGTCTACCTGAAATGCAAGTTCAGGTCCCTTTTTGATTACCGTCCTATAATTTTATAGAACATGATTAAAACATGGTGACCAGAACTTGAACCTCAATTTTCCTGGAAAACTGTGGCCCCCACCCTTGGCAGTGTTCATTTTGCAGCAATCCAGTCATCTGCCTGGAGCTTCAAGCCAGCTCCTCTCAGTATGCTCTAGATAACAAGCTTATGTGAGAAGGGACTGTTTTAAATGATGTATTCTGTCTGGTCTAAAACCATTTTGATGTCTGACACATGCTAAAAGAGCAAAGTAAATTATCTCTTGACCTAGAAGGAAGTTGCTTAGGGAAGGGAATGCATATGAGGCTACAAAACAGATATTTTTGTGGTTTTAGGATCACAAACCTGTTTTGATGACCTAGTGGAGTCTATAGACAATCATCCCAGAAAAATGCACATACGTACTAGCTTTACATGAAATTTCAGGGATAGAAACCTAGTAGGAAGTCTGTAGTCCTGGAATGAGACTTCTAAAAAGTGGCCAGTATCAACTTCTGCAACCCTTTATCCAGGTAAAGCAAATGCAACTGACAGTTCTCAAATATTTGATTTAGTAAGGCCAATAATGGTGGTGAAATTAAATCCATATAACTGAAGAAATGGTTATAGCTAAATACTTTTCCTAGCCTTCCTACCAAGTGAGATTCTATCTGGTTTGGATTTCACCCTCTCTTTCTTCCTATATTTCTTCTTGTAGAGAGAGCAATGGAGAAGAAAATGTCCAGTGAGTGGGTAATGAGAGAGAATTTTGGATGAACACCTCCTGAGTAGTGAAAGTCGACTATTAGTCTTGAAGGAGGGAAGAGATGAAAAAGTAGAGAATGGTTTTGTCCATTTTTTCCCACCAAATCTGGCCTCACTGCTGCACCAAACTTCTCTTCATCCAAGTTTAGGATGCTGGGAAGTAAAAAGAACTCCTTACCTCAGAGGGGACCATAAAATTGGGTGGCAAAAGCTAGTCCCCTTGTAGAGTTTCCACAGTGCAGCCCAGGGTCCCATCTGTCCTGCTCTAATTTCAGTTAGCTGCTCACTGCTGCCCACACTCCTAGGTCCTTCATCCGGGTTTCTCTTTGGACTTTGGGTCTGGTCTTGAAATCAAAATCTTGCTTGCTGCTTCTACTTTCTGACCTGGTTTGTACCTGGATTTTATTCCCTTGAAAAAGCTATTTGTGCTCTCTTGAAAAAACCCATCTTTTCAGTTTGCAATTACCCAACCAATCTTCATTTCTCAGGCTCTGAAACCCAGAGAGAGGGCCTGAGAGTGGTGCTGACCTTATGTTTCCTGAAACTACTGTGTTCTGCCGTCTCTGGATAAAGGCAATGGAAGAAAGGAAAAGATGGTGGTTATTAAGGTGAGGTGGGAGGGAGGGCGAGAAGGGTACTGGCTCAGCATGCGCACAAAAGTAGTCAAATATAAAAGTCTGGCTTCTCTCATCTGATGACACAGACAGTTTAGAAAGAGGTTAGAAATAAAGGCTAGAAAGAGGACATCCATCCCACAATTTTAGACCTGTGCACCGTTTCAGATCATGGTGCCTATTGTGCACTGAAATAATTCTTTTAAAGTATCATAATTATCCTTTGAATAGTACAATTATATTGCTTAGGGTGCTTGTATTAAAATTGTCAATTTGTTAAATGAAAACATTTAATATGTATCTCGATTTGTCATTTCATTATTTTCATATATCTGGAGTCAAAAAAAAAAAAAAAAGAAGAAAAGAAAAAAGAGGAAATATCCCAGACTTCTACCTGTTCTGAGAATCCCTAGAGAAAGAAAGGAAATGGAAAGAGCTGGGGGAGAAGTAGGGGGAAAGAAAGTGAATAAAAAAAATGAAAGGACAGGCTCTCTAGTTTGGGTGCCCTGAAGAGATCTGGCCTGTCTTTCCTCATGATCCCTTTGCCATCTCTTCCCTCAAATATTGAAATGCTTCTTGCTCCATTCCCTTTTACTCTCTGTGCCTGATTGTGTACTGATGAATACATGCAAATTAAAACATGCAGAGGACATGGTGTGGCTTCCAAGAGAATATTCTAAAAGATTTTCTTGGATTCCAAAATTCTGATTCCGTGACTTCACAGTAGAGTCTTGATAAACATTCATTATATTGAATCCATGTAAGTAACTTTTGAGAGAGTAGTGCATTTTCAAGTTTCTCTCCTGCAGCAAATCAGTGATACCTCTGCCTACAGGTATCCCATAGATCATGTGGGTAGTGAATTGGCTTCTGTTCACTCATGACACATCTGGTCACCCTTGTGCACTGTGTGTGCAATGGAAATGTTTGACTAGTTGAGAAACCTCAGTTTCTAGTCCCAGCTCTGTTTTGAACTTGCTGTGTGATCTTGAGTACGTTGCTTAACCCTCCTGAGCTCTGTTTCTTCCTCTGAAAACAAAGGAATTGAGTTATGATGATATGAAAGATGTTTTCTAGATCTAAGTGTTTGTGATTCTGTGATTTTAATTGTTGTCAACATGATGCTGTTTATGCCATATGATGTAAAAACTCAATCCTACATATTTTGTTGTCAGAGTACACTGTATCAACATTTCTAAGGCAAATATCTAAGCTTACAACTGTGGAGTCCTTGTTTTTTTGAATACATCAACAGTTTATTTTCACTTGGCATGTCAGTACAGAATAACAGAAACTTGGTCTGAGGGACGACTGAAGTAATGCTTGCGATTATTAAGGAACTTAGGCAAACTTCTCAATAAGCTCTGTCCCTTCCTAGCTTGCCATGATGAGGTTTATAAAAGTTTGAAGCCAGCCCTAGCCTACCTCTGGAGATTATGATTACATTTTATCATATCACAGTGGGAGGTGGTTGAAAGAACCAACCAACTGCGCTTTCTTGCACTAGAACTTTGAGCCTTGCAGTAATGGCAGAAGCTGTTTCCTTTAGCAAGTACATTTTGTTGATTAGGAAATACAGAAATAAAGCTAAAATCTGGCAAACAAGGTGCTCAGAAAGGCAATTAATAAGAAAGAGGAAATTATACTGCCACAATTTATCTTTATGAATATGTACTTTCCATAGCTAATATGAGGCAAATGTTTTGGATTTTGAATTGGCTCACATGTAGCTATCAATAGAATGATATCAGCCTAATTCTCAGAAAATACACGTATTTTTAAAAGAATAAACAGCTTTTTATGAAGAAGTAGTAAATCTTTTTTGATTATTGACAGAAAAATTTAAAACAATAAGGGAAAGCTGTTCAGAAGAAACCCTTCAAGCCTATGCTACTCTAAGTAAACTGTGTTTTACAGAAAAGGAAAGCAGAGAAACTTCCTTTATTAATATGCAGCATCATCTTTTCAATATTTTCTTTGCTAGTACTCAATGTCATGGTGAGAAAAGTAGCTGTTTGCATCCAATGTACCCTTTTCTTGGCTCCCTTCATCTGTAGCAGACTTTGAGAAAAGAACGTATTTATTTTACAAATACAATATATATACAAAAATCCCTGCACTAGGGAATAGCAATACCCACTGAAATCTAACAAATTGAGCAAGACATTTTTTTTCTCATTTACTCTCCTATAGCATATAACTGCATATATCACTGCTGATATATTAAGAATATTTGATAATTATATTAGCAGCATTAGAAAAGTGTTTTAATTCTGTTTTGCAGTTATATCAATTCCTTTGTGCTAAAAAGAAATCATTAGTAATTCCACATTGACTCACAAAATTTTCCAATTATGTCAATGCTGAATTTTCAGACTTCCACAGAGACATGGTAAATAAATAAGATCTTTGCATGTGACAATTCATACTCTTTCATTCCAGCTTCTATGTGCAGCATTTTTGTAATCAGTCATGAAGAAAGGAGGAGCAGGCTCCTGAGGTATCAGAAGGGACTGGGAATTTGCACCTTTGTTTGTCAATTTCAATAAAAGTCTTCTTTAGCAGTGTACAAGTGGGTTTGAGATTGTACTTTTTTTCTTAGTTTCTTTTGTATTATTTTAATAAATCCTGTACATTTTTTACTGTTTTCCTTTATCTTAGTATATAGCACAGTCTTTTGTATTTCTCAGGATACTGCTACATTAAATAAAGCCCAAGTTCTCTTTGGATTAATACAATCAATGTTCATGCTCACTCATGGCACAGTTCAATGTGGATCATGTGGTAATCCAGCATGGCTCTCATGCAAGCTGTGATTTGGGAATCAGGCTATTTCCATCTTGCAACTCAGGAATCCCAGAATCCTTTGCTTACAGCCTCTTGGCTAGAATAGAAAAAGAATGTGGGTGGAGAAGGTATATCTACTCTCATTTGCCTCAGATTAGAAAGAACACAGACTTTCCTTAATTCTCCACTAACAGAAATTAGTCACATGACCCCACCTAGATGCATGAGGGCACAGAAGTACAGTGAAGCTCATGGGGATTTTGTGAGTAGCGGCACTCTCAGCCATACTTGAAAAAAAGTTAGGATTATTTTTAATGCAAGTAGGGAGGACCAAAATTCAATCTGTAGCTAATCAAAACAAAGAAATCATCCTTTCTCCCAATAGTATGGAGGGCTTTGGGGATTGATGAACTTGAGATTCAATAATACCAATAATTTGGACATTACTAATGCTAATACCATATTTGTATGCTGGGTATTTCCACTATGGAAAGCAATTTTACAATACTGTCATCCTCAAAATCTTTTACAGTTGCTAACACATAATAGTTACTTAGTAAATATTTGTTAAATCAACAAATTCTGTCAATTTAAGCTTCTAATAGTCTTGCTTCCCATGACTGGTTGGTTGATGGGGCCACTGGTAACAATATTACTTTAGTCACAGACTACTTTGCCTAAGCTCAAGCAGATCATCGGGCAGACAGTGAGCAGTTTCCCTCTTCCTTGTTTGGCACCGCCCACCCGGCTTTTGCCTATGGAGCTTAGCTGGACCTGTTCTCTAGGGAGAAGAAAAAGACATCCAACTGTAGCCTCATTCTCTCTCTCTCTCTTTTTTCTTAAATAGCTTTCCTGGTATCGGAGAGGGTAAATTCCAATCGTTGTTACAGATAAACCCTGACATCTCTGAAGTATCTTATCATTGAGCTTTATTCCTTACTCATGGCATCATCCAGTGCAGGTGTTTCTGATTGGGAAGTCCCTTTCATAAGTTATGTCACAGCAACTAAGGCTCCTTCCATCTCAAGGCTCCCCTGCTTTCAGCCTGTGGCTCCCAGGTCCATTGGGTCATCTCCATTCAAGTCAGCTGGAAGGGGAGTGTATCACAGAAGACTTTACCTGGAGGTGTGAATGATGGACTTTTTTATAGTCCTATAAGTTGTGTGCATCATTTCTACCTATATTCCATTGGCCAAAATTTAGTCATATGGTCGTATCCAGTTGCAAGGGAATTGGTTAATGTTTTCTACCTACTATTCTAGGAAGAGAAAAATCTTTTTAACCAAATGTCTAATGTTGGATATTGTTTCTCTGTCACAATAGTCAATGCTGATTAAACAAGCATGATAATCAAAAGTTAGATATCCATTTCCAGAAAATTTAAGATACTTATATCAACAGGACTTAAAATTTTTACTGACACTATACACAGATAAATATTTTGTCTAAAAGCTAGTCACTCCTTTTCACAAGCTGCCACCCACTGGGTACTGGAAAAAGAAAAGAAAGTGGATTTTAGTTCAGTTGAGTGATGCAATACCATAGAAGCCT
The DNA here is from genome assembly GCF_027409185.1 of Cynocephalus volans. Classification (NCBI taxonomy): domain Eukaryota; kingdom Metazoa; phylum Chordata; class Mammalia; order Dermoptera; family Cynocephalidae; genus Cynocephalus; species Cynocephalus volans. The sequence goes on along the minus strand of NC_084467.1, from coordinate 66,568,752 downwards.
TCTTATCTGATGTGCTCATTATCAATATTTGGTTGGTTACTTGAAAAATTTTATTAAGGCAGAAAATCATAAAAACAGACTCTTAGAAACATTAAGGATTTTTAACTTAAAACCTAAACACACATTGTTTTGTCTAGCTTTTAATATAAGTTCAAAAACTTTCGTTTGTGTATAGATGTATTGATTAAAGTATGTCTTATCTTTCTTGCACAAACTACATGCACTATGTGCTTTCTACAGTTTTGTTTCACTTTTTTTCAAATAAAGGAGCAAATTTCCAACTCTACTTTTTAAAGTTGTTTCTCCCACACCTAATCTGACAGCCATTTTGAAGTGTGTAATTCAATGGCTTTAATATATTCACACCATTGTGCAGCTATCACCATGATCTTATTTTAGAACATTTTTATCACTCCCAAAAGAAACCATCTACCCAGTAGCAGCCACTCCCCATATCTCCCTTCACCAGCTCCTGGCAACCACTAGTCTTTTTTTTTTTTTTTTTTTAAAGACCTTTCTAGGAATAATTCTTTATTTATTTTGTTTTTCTTTCCCTTTTTCTTTTTAAAATTGTAATATAGTTGATTGTACATATTGGTGGGGTACAGAGTTGAATATTACCACCTGTGTGCAATATGCGATGCTCAAATCAGGATAATTAGTATATTCAGCAGTATACAATGTTAGTCTGTTTTCTGTTTCTCTGAATTTGTTTATTCTGTAATCTTTTTAACCAAATCTCTAATGTTGAATGTTTATATTGTTTCTATGTTTTTAATCATCAAGACTCTGATAAACATCAAATAATGTACATTTCATTTTTTTACATGTTGTCCTATTCTTTTTCTTTTTATCCTCTTTTAAATTTATTCATTTTAAAAATTGACAAGTAAAACATTTATTTATCATGTAGATGTTTTGAAATTTGTATGCATTGTGGAATGGCTAAAGTGAACTAATTAACATATGCATTACTTCAAATACTTACCTTTTTTTGTCATAAGAAAACTAAAATCTACTCTCTTAGAGATTTTCCAGAATATAATATACTGTTATTAATATTATTATTGTTACCATGTTGTACAATAGATCTCTTCAACATATTTCTTCTGTCTAAGCAAAATTTTGTATTCTTTGACCAACATCTCCCCACCATTCTACTCTCTACTTTTGTGAGTTCAACTTTTTTAGATTCCACATATGAGTGAGACAATGGACTATTTGTTTTTCTGTGCCTGGCTTATGTCATTTAACATAATGTCCTCTAGGTTCATCCATGTTGGTGCAAATGATGGGATTTCCTTCTTTTTGAAGACTTGATAATATTCTATTTTGTGTATATATACCACATTTTCTTTACCCATTCATCTATTGGTGGGCACTTGAGTTGATTCCATATCTTAGCTGTTGTGAATAATGCTGCAATGAATATGAGAGTACACAAGTAAAATGCCTTATCCTGACTAAGATTTTCCAAGACATTCATATTCATTTTTTTTTCTTTTAAGGTGAAACATACCAAACAACTCGAAATATATATCTACAGTTGATGGAGTTTGGATGTGTTGTCCCTTCCAACACTAATGTGGAAATCTGATCCCCAATGTGGCAGTGTTGGAAACTGATTGAGTCATGGGGGCGGATCCCTCATGAGTGGATTAATGCTCTCCCTGGGGGAGGGGGGATTAATGAGTGAGTTCTCGCTCTATTAGTTCCCGTGAGAGCTCGTTGTTTAAAAATACCCTGGCACCTCCTCTCTCTCTCTTGCCTCCTCTCGCCATGTGATATGCTTGTACCCGCCAGCTGCCTGCCGCTTTCCGTCATGAGTAGAAGCAGCCTGAGGCCCATGCCAGATGCAGCTGTCCCAGAATTGTAAGCCTAATAAACCTCTCTTCTTTATAAATTACCCAGTTTCAGGTATTTCTGTTATAGCAACACAAAACGGACTAAAACAACAGTTAAAAAAAAAAAAATGTACCTACCATTGTTGGGGGGGAGGGGGGAGGGAGAAGGGAGGGAGGTTTTGGTGATGGGGAGCAATAATCAGCCACAATGTATATCGACAAAATAAAATTAAAAAAAAAAAACGTACCTACTATTCAGCTTTAGAAATAGGACAAGACTTGCCTGCTAGAAGCCCCACTGTTCCCCACCTCATCATACTACCCACTCTTCAACCCCTCCTGAGGGAACCTCTATATTGAATTTTATGCTAATCATCTTCTTTTCTTCCTTTATAGTTTTACTAGGTGTGTATATACCCCTGAGGATATATATTGTTTTATTTTGCTTTTTTAAACTTTGTATATATAATCATATAGCATATCAATGACGAACTTTTTTTGTTCAAAATTATTCTTTTGAAAGTCATTCGTGTCAATGAGTATTCCTATGGTTCACTCATTTTCACTGCTGTATATTATTCCATAGTTTGAACATGTCACAATTTATCCATTCTACTGTTGATGGAGAGTAGATTGTTTCTCGGTTTTGCTGCTATGAATATTCTTGTATATGCCTCCTCATACACGTTCAAAATTTCCTTTGGCTTTATCTAGGAGTGGCAATACCGGGTCATAGGTAATGAGCATGGTCAAATTCACTGTGGAATGCCAGTTTTCCAAACAGACAGTACCAGTTTGCAATTCTACCAGTTGTATATGAGAGTTCTCATTATTTCCATAATCACTAACATGATATTTCCTTACTGTTTATTTGGGATATTAATTCATTGTTAGAGATATATGGCAAGTATCTTTTTGCCACTTGTAGGTTCTAATTTCACTCTCTTCGTTGTGTCTTTTGGTGAAAACTAGTTTTAAAAACTTGCATGTATTCAAATTAATCGATTTTTAGTTTACAAATTGAATTTCTATGTCTTATTTAAGAAATCCTTACTATCTCTTTATTTTTTTTATTTTTTAAAATTTTTTAAAAAAATTTTATTTTGTCTATATACATTGTGGCTGATTATTGCTCCCCATCACCAAAACCTCCCTCCCTTCTCCCTCCCCCCCTCCCCCCCAACAATGTCCTTTCTGTTTGCTTGTCGTATCAACTTCAAGTAATTGTGGTTGTTATATCTTCTTCCCCCCCCCCCCGGTTTTGTGTGTGTGTGTGTGTGTGTGTGTGTGTGTGTGTGTGTGTGAATTTATATATTAATTTTTAGCTCCCACCAATAAGTGAGAACATGTGGTATTTCTCTTTCTGTGCCTGACTTGTTTCACTTAATATAATTCTCTCAAGGTCCATCCATGTTGTTGCAAATGGCAGTATTTCATTCGTTTTTATAGCTGAGTAGTATTCCATTGTGTAGATGTACCACATTTTCCGTATCCACTCATCTGATGATGGACATTTGCGCTGGTTCCAACTCTTGGCTATTGTAAAGAGTGCTGCGATGAACATTGGGGAACATGTATACCTTCGACTTGATAATTTCCATTCCTCTGGGTATATTCCCAACAGTGGGATAGCTGGGTCGTATGGTATATCTATCTGCAATTGTTTGAGGAACCTCCATACCATTTTCCATAGAGGCTGCACCATTTTGCAGTCCCACCAACAATGTATGAGAGTTCCTTTTTCTCCACAGCCTCGCCAGCATTTATCGTTCATAGTCTTTTGGATTTTAGCCATCCTAACTGGGGTTAGATGGTATCTCAGTGTGCTTTTGATTTGCATTTCCTGGATGCTGAGTGATGTTGAGTGATGTTGAGCATTTTTTCATATGTCTGGTGGCCATTTGTATATCTTCCTTAGAGAAATGCCTACGTAGCTCTTTTGCCCATTTTTTAATTGGGTTGCTTGTTTTCTTATTGTAAAGTTGTTTGAGTTCCTTATATATTCTGGATATTAATCCTTTGTCAGATGTATATTTTGCAAATATTTTCTCCCACTCTGTTGGTTGTCTTTTAACTCTGTTAATTGTTTCTTTTGCTGTGCAGAAGCTTTTTAGTTTGATATAATCCCATTTGTTTATTTTTCCTTTGGTTGCCCGTGCTTTTGGGGTCGTATTCATGAAGTCTGTGTCTAGTCCTATTTCCTGAAGTGTTTCTCCTATGTTTTCTTTAAGAAGTTTTATTGTTTCAGGGTGTATATTTAAATCCTTAATCCATTTTGAGTTGATTTTAGTATATGGTGAGAGGTATGGATCTAGTTTCACTCTCCTGCATATGGATATCCAGTTATCCCAGCACCATTTGCTGAAGAGGCAGTCCCTTCCCCAGTGAATAGGTTTGGTGCCTTTGTCAAAGATCAGATGGCAGTAAGTGTGTGGGGTGATTTCTGGATTCTCTATTCTATTCCATTGGTCAGTGTGTCTGTTTTTATGCCAGTACCATACTGTTTTGGTTATTATAGCTTTGTAGTATAGCTTAAAGTCAGGTAGTGTTATGCCTCCAGCTTTATTTTTTTTGCTGAGCATTGCTTTGGCTATGCGTAGTCTTTTATTGTTCCATATAAATGTCTGGATAGTTTTTTCCATTTCTGAGAAAAATGTCTTTGGAATTTTGATGGGGATTGCATTGAATTTGTATATCACTTTGGGTAGTATGGACATTTTCACTATGTTGATTCTTCCAATCCAAGAGCATGGAATATCTTTCCATCTTCTTGTATCCTCTCTAATTTCGCTCAGCAGTGGTTTGTAGTTCTCATTATAGAGATTTTTCACCTCCTTGGTTAACTCAATTCCTAAGTATTTTATTTTTTTGGTGGCTATTGTAAATGGGCAGGCTTTCTTGATTTCTCCTTCTGCATGTTCACTATTGGAGAAAAGAAATGCTACTGATTTTTGTGTGTTGATTTTGTATCCTGCTACTGTGCTGAAATCATTTATCAATTCCAGCAGTTTTTTTGTAGAGGTTTTAGGCTGTTCGATATATAGGATCATGTCATCTGCAAACAGGGACAGTTTGACTTAATCTTTTCCAATCTGGATGCCCTTTATTTCCTTCTCTTCTCTGATTGCTCTGGCTAGTACTTCCAACACTATGTTGAATAGGAGTGGTGAGAGTGGGCATCCTTGTCTAGTTCCTGTTCTTAAAGGAAAAGCTTTCAGCTTTTCCCCATTCAGGATGATATTGGCTGTGGGTTTGGCATATATGGCTTTAATTATGTTGAGATACTTTCCCTCTATACCTAACTTATAGAGGGTCTTTGTCATGAATGAGTGCTGAACTTTATCAAATGCTTTTTCAGCGTCTATAGAGATGATCATATAGTCCTTGTGTTTGAATTTATTAATATGGTGTATCACATTTATTGATTTGCATATGTTGAACCAACCTTGCATCCCTGGGATGAATCCCACTTGATCATGATGAATAATTTTTCGTATGTGTTGCTGTATTCTGTTTGCTAGTATTTTAGTGAGGATTTTTGCATCTATATTCATCAAGGATATCGGCCTGTAGTTTTCTTTTTTGGTTATATCTTTACCTGGTTTTGGTATCAGGATGATGTTCGCTTCATAGAATGAGTTTGGGACATATACGTCCGTTTCAATCTTTTGGAATAGTTTGTAAAGAATCGGTGTCAATTCCTCTTTGAATGTTTGGTAAAATTCTGCTGTGAATCCATCTGGTCCTGGGCTTTTCTTTGTTGGGAGCCTTCTGATAACAGCTTCCATCTCCTTTATTGTTATTGGTCTGTTCAAATTTTCTACGTCTTCACGGTTCAGTTTTGGGAGCTTGTGTGTGTCCAGAAATTTATCCATTTCCTCCAGATTTTCAAATTTGTTGGCGTATAGTTGTTTATAGTAGTCTCAAATGATTCCTTGTATTTCAGATGAATCAGTTGTAATATCGCCTTTTTCATTTCTAATTTTGGTTATTTGAGTCTTCTCTCTTCTTTTTTTTGTTAGCCATGCTAATGGTTTGTCGATTTTATTTATCTTTTCAAAAAACCAACTTTTTGATTCGTTGATCTTTTGAATTGTTTTTTGGTTTTCAATTTCATTTAGTTCTGCTCTGATCTTAATGATTTCTTTCCGTCTGCTAACTTTAGGTTTGGATTGTTCTTGTTTTTCTAGTTCTTTAAGGTGAAGTGTTAGGTTGTTCACTTGCCTTCTTTCCGTTCTTCTGAAGTGAGCGGTTAATGCAATAAATTTCCCCCTCAATACTGCTTTTGCAGTATCCCACAGGTTTTGGTATGATGTATCATTGTTTTCATCAGTTTCAATAAATTTTTTGATTTCCTGCTTGATTTCTTCTTGGACTCATATGTCATTAAGTAGAATGCTGTTTAATTTCCATGTGTTTGTATAGTTTCCAGAGTTTCGTTTGTTATTAATTTCTAGTTTTAATCCATTGTGGTCTGAGAAGATACATGGGATAATCCCAATTTTTTTGAATTTATTGAGACTTGATTTGTGACCTAATATGTGATCTATCCTGGAGAATGATCCATGTGCTGATGAGAAGAATGAATATTCTGAGGTTGTTGGGTGGAATGTTCTGTAGATATCTGCCAATTCCAATTGGTCTAGAATCTTGTTTAGATCTTGTGTTTCTCTACTGATTCTTTGCCTAGATGATCTGTCTAATATTGACAGTGGGGTGTTCAGGTCCCCTGCTATTATGGTATTAGTGTCTATTTCCTTCTTTAGGTCTAATAGAGTTTGTTTTATAAATCTGGCTGCTCGAACATTGGGTGCATACATATTTATGATTGTTATGTCTTCTTGATGGATCGGTCCTTTTATCATTAAGTAGTGTCCCTCATTGTCTCTTTTTATGGTTTTTAGTTTAAAGTCTATTTTGTCAGATATAAGAATAGCTACTCCAGCTCGTTTTTCTTTTCTGTTTGCATGGTAAATCTTTTTCCATCCTTTCACTCTTAGTCTGTGTGAATCTTTATGGGTGAGGTGGGTCTCTTGTAGGCAGCATATAGTTGGGTCCTGCTTTTTGATCCAGTCAGCCAGTCTGTGTCTTTTGATTGGGGAATTTAAGCCTTTTACATTAAGAGTTGTTATTGAAAGGTGTTGATTTATTCCTAGCATTTTATTGGTTGTTTGGTTGTCTTAGGTGTCTTTTGTTCCTTGCTTTCTGATTTACTGTTTGGTTTCTTTGTTTTTTGGTTCCTTAGGTTGTAGATAGTGTTTTTGTTTGCTTGTTTTCTCTTCATGGATGCCATTTTTATTATACTAGTGGGTATTGATTTTTCTTGGGTTTTTATGGCAGTGGTAGTTATTTTTCAGGAACCAAACCCAGTACTCCCTTGAGGATTTCTTGTAAGGGTGGTCGTGTGGTATTGAACTCCCGCAGTTTTTGTTTGTCTGAGACATATACTATTTGCCCTTCATTTCGGAAGGATAGCCTTGCAGGGTAGAGTATTCTTGGCTGGCAATCTTTGTCTTTTAGTATTTTGAAAATATCATCCCATTCCTTTCTAGCTTTTAGGGTTTGTGATGAAAAGTCTGATGTTAGCCTGACTGGTGCTCCCTTATAGGTGATTTGACGCTTCTCTCTTGCAGCTTTTAAGATTCTCCCTTTGTCTCTGAGTTTTGCCAATTTGACTATGACATGTCTCGGAGAAGGCCTTTTTGGGTTGAATACGTTTGGAGATCGTTGAGCTTCCTGGATCTGAAGATCTGTGACTTTTCCTATACCTGGGAAGTTTTCTGCCACTATTTTGTTGAATATGTTTTCAATGGAATCTCCATTTTCCTCCCCTTCTGGAATACCCATGACTCGGATATTTGCGCGCTTGAGGTTGTCTGATATCTCTCTCAGATTTTCTTCAATGTCCTTGATTCTTTTTTCTTTCTTTTTGTCTGCTTGTGTTATTTCAAACAGCCCATCTTCAAGTTCAGAGGTTCTCTCTTCAACTTCGACAAGCCTGCTGGTTAAACTCTCCGTTGTGTTTTTTATTTCGCTGAATAACTTCTTCAGTTCAGCAAGTTCTGCTACATTTTTTTTCAGGACATTGATTTCTTTGTACATTTCCTCTTTCAGGTCCTGTGTACTTTTCCTCATTTCATTATGATGTCTAGCTGAGTTTTCTTGTATCTCATTCAGTTTCCTTAGAATTATCACTCGAAATTCCTTGTCAGTCATTTCAAGGGCTTCTTGTTCTATAGGATCTAGAGTTTGAGATTTATTAACTTTTGGTGGTGTACTTTCTTGATTTTTTGTATTTCTGGTATCTTTTTTTTGGTGTTTATTCATTGTGGTAGGGGGTTTCACAGTCCACCGGTTTGAGACTAATGACTAACTAGGATGTTGCTGTGGTTGCCAATTTGGTATGGCTACCTCCGTGGCTGCTCAGTTGGCCTCTAGTGCCTTGTGTGTGTGGTTGCCTCGGGTCTTGGGCTTCTCCGGGGAGCCACCTTTCTGGTCAGCTTGGACTCTGCTGGGCTGGTGGATCACGTACCACAGGATGTGTGATCGCTGTTGAGCTTTCACTTTCTGTACAGGACTTCTCCCTGTCCTGTGTGCTCTGGCCCAGGCTGTTGGATCGTGCAGTGGCGACCCCACAGGGTGTGTGGTTTCTGTCGAGTCTCCGCCTCCCTGGCCGCACGTCTCCCCACTCTGTGCGCACTGTGCTGGGCTGGGGCATGTCTTCTGCACCCCTCGTCTATCAGCTGGGCCTTCAAGACCCTGCTCGGCACCGCCTCGCCCATGAAGTCTACCAGGTTTCTGCTAGGCACAGATGACCGGTCGCTCTGGGTGCCTTTGTAGCACTGTGTAGATCTTTCTCGGGACTTGTTCACCTTTGTATCCCCCCGGTATAAACCGAGTCTAGTGCCCGCCTGCAGCCAGCTCTCCGGTAGGTTCAAGCATACCTGGGAACTCTCCTACCACACTATTCCCAACTAGAAATTGGTTAGGCTTTTTTCCGAACTGGTGGCCACAGAGATGGTAACTGCCTCCCAGTAACAGGATGTTTTTCGGGGGCCGGAGTCCAGGGTATGGTGGAGTGACAGTCGGCCCGCCCGTACTTCCTTGCCCTCCTGACAATGGCCAGGGACGCCCCACTCCACCAGCCCCGCCAGAGAACCGCGGAGCGAGTGGGAGGGGAGGCCAGCCCGCAGGCTCCGGAAAGCCCCGTGCCGGGCCAAGCAATTGGGAAGGCTCAGTGACGGCCGAGCTGGCGGAGCTGCCAGCACCTGGGAAAATGGAGGCAGCTCTGGGGCGGTGAGTGGCCTGGTGATGCAGGCGGGAGTCGGGTGGGCGTCAGACCCCCAAACAGGGCTGGCCCAAGGGTCACTCACAGGGTTGTGCCAGGTGGGGTGTTCACTCTCTGTCTCTGGTTTGCCGCCTTCCCAGTTCTCGGCCTCTGCCGCCACGGGCTGTTCAGTCACGGCGCGGCTCAGGCGCTCCCCGGAATCTTCTTTAATGCTGGCCTGAAACCTCGAATCCTGAATAGGGCAGCTGGCTGCCTTCAGTGCGGCCCTAGCCTCCGGGATCCTGGCTGCATCCACAGCATCCCTGGCGCCGCGTTCCCTGTTTCGAGACTCGCTTTTGCAGCTAAGAAACAGTTCTTTTCCTGCTCCACACTTCAAAACTGTTGCCTGTAAATGAGGCAGCCCCTCCTGCCGAGGGCAAAGTGGCGGTCACCCCCCACGACCGGCCAGCAGCAGCAGTCCTCCCTTAAGAGATGGCGAGAGGAAGGTCCACAAGTTTCCCGGCTGCCTGAGGCCCAGTGGCCACCTTTTCCACCTCAGCTACTCCGCGCCAGCTGCCGCAGCCGCCGCCATCTTGAAACCCCTCAATCCTTACTATCTCAAGGTCATAAAGAATTCTCCTATCTTCTGTTTTAAAAGTTTTATAGTTTTCCTTTCACATGTAAATATTTAACCTATCTGGAATTGATTTTTGTGTCTGGCATGAGGTAAGGGTCCAATTTTTTTGTTCCATGAAGAACCAATTGTCCCAGGGACTTTTATTAAATAATCTGTCATCGCTCCACTAAACTGCAATGCCAGTTTTCTCATATATCAGGTTTCCATGTAAAATGGATTTATTTCCAGACTCTCTTGCTGTTCTATTGGGTTATTTATCTGCTCCTGAGCAAATACAAAGCTTGTAATTGCTATAGCTTTACAAATTTTTTTTTTTTATCTGTAGGGAAACTTTTCTAATTTCTCTTTATGGAAAACAGGCAACTTTATTGTATTGAATTCTCTTATCTATGGACATACTATAGTTCTCCCTTTATTTGTATATTTTAAAGCCTTTCAATAAATGTTTATAATTTTATCATTGAAAGTCTTTTACATCTTTCCTTAAATCTATTATTAGATAATTTGCATATTTCTTGACATTATAAATTTAAAGTAATTTTTGCTGATGTGTAGAAGTGCTGAACACATTTACTTTTATAACTTAGAGTCATTTGGGTTGTTTATGTACATAATTATATAATTGGCAAATAGTGATAAATTTGTTTCTTGCTTTGTTGGAAATCATCAAATTCTTTTCTGTAGCCATCGAGATGATCATATCCCACATGTACCAGAAGAGAATGTGTATTCTGGAATTTGGGGATACAGTATTCTTACTATTCCTAAATTGTTCATTGTGCTGTTTCATCTATCCTTATTTAATTTCAACTGCTTATTCTATCAGTTATTGAGACCCTAATTATTATTATTCTTGAGACCTAATTAGGATAGTGGATTGCCAATATCCAAATTTAGTTTATTTATTTATTTATTTATTTTTGATGGCTGGCTGATTTGGGGTTCTGAACCTTTGACTTTGGTGTTATAACACCATGCTCTAACCAACCGAGCTAACCAGTTAGCCCTCAATTTTTGTTTAATAAACAAGCTTTCAAACAAGCTCTTGAGGAAGCAGATGGATGTATGAGTCTGGATTTGAGAGGAGAGAGCCAGTGTCGAAAAGAAAATCTAGGAATCATTGCATTTACATGATCTTTCAGACCAAGAGACTGGGTGAAATAACACCAAGAGTGGAAATAAGAAAGTAAAGAAGAATTCTGAGGATTGAGCCATGGGGAACTCCAGTGTTTATAGCCTGGAAAGACAGAGAGGAACAGACAAAAACAGTTGAAAAAAAGAAGCTGGTAAAGTAAGAGATAAATCCAGTGATATCCTGAAAGTTGTATGAAAAATATTTTTGAGGAACAGAAAGTGATTGACTATATCAAATGTTGCTGAATGCCTAAGTAATATGAGAACTAAGAACAGAACAACAAGCCCAGAGGCTCTTGCAGTCATGCATTTCAATTGATGGGAGCAGAAGTCTATGTATCAGTGATGCTAGAGGGCAGCTGTTACTAGCTGCTACAATTCAGGGTGCTGGGGTCCTGTCTCTGCCATCAAAGTGCTAAGGGGAAGGGGAGTCTGACAAGTGCACTCAGGCTCTGCCTCTCTGCTCATCTTGCTGCACACTCACCTTTACCATGATGCAGCTGGTCCCACCATGGTTTGCAAAAGCCTCTAAGGTAGCCTCCTCCAGTTGCCTGTAAAGAAAGTGGGGCAAGAGTCTTTGTACCCTCAGAGTTCTGGTCCACAATCCAAAGACCCCGCCTCCTCCCAGGATGGAGCTCAGTAAATGTTCTCACTGCCACCCCTTCCTTCCTCTGGTGCACTCCTGCCCACATTTCTGAAAGGGACAGGGTTTTTATGTTTGTTTTTGCCCACTTTGTATTTTACTCCTTTTCCAGGCTCAATGGCAAAAGAGTTATTTTTTTCCACGCTGGTGGAGAAGCATGTGGTGAGATAAGAGCTAAAGAAGATTGAAAAGAGTTTAATGTCCGATAATTAATAACCACCATGTTTAGCCTTTAAGGAAAGTGAGTTCTCCATTTCATTCTTCGCCCTCACACATGCATAAACTGGCTGTTGGCTATGCCTTGGAGGAAGATGGCTACAAGAGACAGGCCTTTAGGGGGAAATTAAAATTTAACAGTCGAAGGAAGGAGCCATTTTATTGGAAGCTTTAGGAACATCCAGCATAAAAAGCCCTTAGTTCTCACCATCAGGGCTGTTCTTAGAAAGGTAACGGACTTATAACTCAACCAGTACAAGGTAGGTAGGGAAAATATTGCCCTCAGACGTGAGTAAGATATGCCCCTGACCTCTGATCTGCATTTTAGGGGACCTAACACTGGCCCTTCTCTCTCTACACCCCTCTTTACTTGAGTAGGGGTGCCAGCGGCACAGGAACAAGCCCAACAGGAACCTGTATCTTCCCCCCACCTCCAACTTCTAGGCCACTTTCAGGGTACCCTAGACCCCTGGCTCAAAGCCTATTACAAGGTCTTATGCAGACCACTTTCCTGAATCTGTCTTCCCAAAGGTGAACTATAACTCAAATGAACATCCCTCTAGGCCCTAGGTGTGGCCAAGAGGTGGCTGCTTGTGGGGGTAAGGGTATGCTGGAACTTGGTGAGTGGACGGGGTGTCCAAGTGTTTGAACACCCCACAATTTGGGAAGGAATTAGATGTGGGAAGAGTGGTCAGTGGGCTATCATTTAGATTTCCTCAAACCACCATATTCCAGCATGGAACTTGGAGGATTCTAAGAACTCTCAAAATTCAAAACTGGCCTTCCAGGTTGTTAGAAAGACCTATTTATCAATGTAGCAAGATAGAACAGTTTTCATTTAACATTTTGTTAGATTTTTAAACTGTAAATATTTAAACATGTTGTATGTCTTACTCTGGGTCCTAAAGATGTTTAGGATGGGGTATGAGCAGAGTGGGTACTCTATTAAGGCTGGTGTGTGTATAAAATAATATCATAAAACAGTGCATGTGTATGTAAAATAGAAGTATTAAAAAAAAATGCTGTAGGTATCACTTTGAGTTGGCACAGCATGTTACCCTAGCAACCACCCTAACTGCCTCATCCATGGGCTGGTCCTGCTAACCAGGCTGGTTTCTTTACTCCTCTGTAATCCCCCTTCAAATAAAAAGCCACTTCCCTACCCAGGTGGAATGCTTTGCCATCCTCCTATATTTCTCTTGTCCTCCTGCTGAGCTGAAATGTGCCATCTTACCAGCCCCCTTCTGCTCTGCATACAATAAAATCCTCGTCTTTCCAGGCCTAATGCAAAGCCCAACCCATGGTGATTTCTGATCGTCTGTCTCGGTTTCTGTCTCTCTCAGTAGTGTATGAGTCCCCGAGGTCAGGGAGCGTATCTGCTTTATCTTTGTTTCTCCTGGCATCCCCCAGAATACTACATGCAGGCATTCACAGAATATCTTTAGGAAAAATGACTAAATTCCCTGATTCTTATAGCGTGTATCCAGCATGATGAATTTAGCCCTGAATGATATACTGAATATAAACAGGAGGGCTGTTTTCCCTCTATGGGTTCTGTCCTACCAACTGAATTAAAATTCTAAAAAGGGTATTGTAGTTATCTTTCTATGACTATTTCAGAGTAACTAGCATAGTTGTGAGATCATAGTTGGTTCCTAATCACACCTTGCTAAGTTGATTACAGAAGAAAGGATATGAAGAAAATGATCTAAGATGAAAATGGACGTAAGTACTTCTAAAACAATGGAAAACAATGTCCCGTGTCCACAGATGTATTTTAATGAAGGGGAAGGAAGAGAAAAATTGGAGAAGATAGGAAATTATCTCAAGATCCTGCAGTGAGAATTCTATTTCTATTTTTTCTTCTTTATCACTGTCCTTATTTTTAGGATTCAAAGCAATCTTTGAGGGGGTCTCCACTGGCACTACCCCCTTCCCTCTTGGTACAGGCTGTCATACCACCTGGCAGCTACATACTTCTATCTAGTTTATGCAACTTGCAAATACCTTCCTAAGCATCGCTGTGCCTTGAAAAAATAATGCTGGCAGTTTGACTCTGTATTATCTCCTAGCCCAATAATAGAGTTTTAAAAACCCTCCTACTAATTCACATTGGTCTTTGGAATCATTTTTTTCTGAACATTAGCACAGCAGTAGATTAATTTCATTATGACTTTAATTAAGTTTTCTCAAAAAACCATAATCACAGATAATACAGTTGAGATGGCTAAAGAGCCAGTATCAAGCCAAAAGCTACACTATGATTAGGCCATAGATCACAACAACACCTTTTCTCACAATTCAAGTCAAATAAAAATGAGGAATAGAGAGTCAGGCGGCTGCTGAGTGAAGGGGACATGACTCAGCCACGCCCCTTGCACACCGCAGTGGGTGCAGTGAGGGCCGGGCTGGAGCAAGGCGCAAGCCAGAGACGAGTGTCCTGAGAAGCAGATCAGGTAGCAAGAACAAGCAGTGGGATTTGCATGCATTATTAAATCGCAGAGAACTGGGTGCAGATACTTCTTTCTGAGACTTTAGGTAACTTAAGGTTTCTTCATGTTTCAATAAATGTTTGGACAACATGAAACCAGAACTAATGGGCAATATTTGGGATACCCGTGTATACATCCAACGAGATCTCAGTGGGTTGCAGCGAATAGGCTCCATCCTGAAAGAAATTTAGTAAGGAAATACAGTCACGCATCACTTAACATCAGGGATACGTTCTGAGAAATGCGTCATTAGGCAATTTTGTTGTAGTTTGAACACCGTTGAGAGTACTTAACAAACCTAGAAGGTATAGTCTACTACACACCTCCAGCTCCATTACAGTCTTATGAGACCACTGTCTATGCAGTTGTTGTTGACAGAAATGTCATGATGCAGCACATGACTATATATAAAGTTCTACCTTTATGATTAAAATAAAACTTACATCACCAAACACACAAACAGAGTAATAATTACCCAGAGTGGGATCAACAGTACTTCTTGTAAAAGAAGAAGTACACCAGCTTTTAATTGTCACACAAACAAACCTTACAGAGGAAATAACATATGAATTAAGTCATGGAGGACAAACTTGAGTTCCCAGGAAATGATTTTTGGCTCATTGGGTAGAAACATTAGAGAAGACTTTGGGTCATTGGAAAACATTTCTAACCAACAGAACTGACAAGAATGAAGTGGGCCATTTCTGGAGCTAGTTAACATCTCACACCTGGAAGTATTCAAGCAAAACTTGCATGGGAGGCAATACACTACAATGTTTAAGAGCACACATTCTGGAGATAGACTGCCTGGGTTGAAATACCAGCTCTGCTCCTTACAAGCTGTGCCTCTCTGTGCCTCAGTTTACCCACTGGTAAATGGAGATAAAACAGGGCCTTCCTCATATAGTTGTTGTGAGGATTAAATAATTAACAGATATAAAGGACATTAGCTCTATGTAAATTTTAGGTATTATTAATGGTTGAATTTTTTGGAAGAGTTGCTGTAGAAGGAGTTCATACTTTAGATGAGTTTTGCTTGATGATCAATATGACATCTTTCTCCTCTGAGATCCCATAATCCTGTTTTTCTATATACTCTGCCTTTAAAGGATTAAAATTGCCTAGTGGGCACTGCCTGAGGCATTTTGAAAAACAAAACAAAATGACAACAGAAAACCACGTTTCTCTAAAAAAAAAAAAAAATCTTCCAGCATCCCTTTCAGAATAGTAATGAATAGCATATTTGAACGATTATTTATACAATTATTCTATGACTCCCAAAAGAGCATCATTTGCCCCCAAATCAGCACTTGGTTATAGACAGAGCAGCAGAGGGAGAGGTGGCAAGAAGAGGAGGATGTGAGTCAAAGTTAAATTCATTTCAGAAGAGACTAGTGTATAAAATGACTTCATAGTGTGATGTATGCAAAATGAAGGATGATTGCTTTGGCCATGGTGAACATGTCCCTCTGCTGGGAATATTGAGCTTCCTCTGATGGCAGCCCTGATGGGTGTCTTCACCATGAGGTAATGCAATAACTTTATGGCCAACAGCCTCCTCACTGTCTTCACTGCTTTAGTCTCCCTACTCTCTAATCCATTCATGTACTACTGCCTAAGTGTTCCTTCTAGAATGCCAATTCATGCCTGCCTAATACCCTCAAGGGCTCCCCACCAGTCTATGCTGTGACATGGAAATTCTTTCTCTAGTAACTCATCTCTAGTAACTTCACTATGGTGAAGTTCAATACTTTATACCTCTTTCCAAGAGAAGCTGCCGACCATCTGTGATGTTAGTTAAAATGCAGCTCCCTGGGCTCTACCCAGATGTATTAAATCAGAATCCCTGGAGCTGGGACCGACAGAATAAGAAACTCAACGGAACTATTCCTTCCACATTTGGTCTGGCTGTCACTATGGGGTGGGTTAGGGTGCAAGTTTTCGTTCATTGCAATTTAAATGAAATGAAGTTTGGTTCCAGCCCTCCCACCTACCTCCCTATGAACAGCAGCAGCTGCACTTAACAAAGCTCTGACTAAGGCAAATAGCCAAAGATGGCTTAGCCCTTTTCTCCAGTGCTGTGTCTTCCAATTCCATAACAAAAATCAATCATGGCACTTGTTGCCCGCATACATAGTATTCTGAGTTTCCTGTCTAGCACCATCAAGAGGAAGACCTCCTTGCCCTTGACTACAATAAACGCATGTACTGATACATTAATGTAATCAGTTGATAACCGCCTGCGCCATCATCCCAGGCCTGCCTATCAGCAATCAGTGTTGAGTTCTTGTTTCCTGTGGAGCTATCTAACCCAACCAGATTGCCATACTTACTAGCAGAAAGACTGTTTTCTCCAGCCAAAAAACAGTAGTTATAGCAACACCCCGAGAAGGTCTTATATTTCGACTGATCGCCTCAGGCTATATGTCAGCTGATTTGCCTGCTAGCTTTTCCCTAAGCAAATATATGCCAGTTAAAGGGAAAAAGCGAAACAAAACAAACAACCAACTCACACTGGAAATCCCAGTTTGACTGCAGAGAAAATCTCCTGTTCATTCCCAGGGCCAAAGAGACTGAACAGGAAAGGAAACAGGGAGCAGGTGGCTGAGCACATCAGCTGTATAACGAGCAAACTGCAAAAGTGGACACCGTGGAGTGACAGGGTGGGTGGAACGGAGAGAAGAGCAGAACTTCTCCTCCTGAGATTAGAGAAGCTGAGGGACTAGATTACACCTGCCCACAGGAATTGCAGTTAGGGGAGAAAAACCCTCAGAAAAAGACCAATTGACTCTCCCATTGGATTTCTCAGTGTCGTATAATGACAGATAGGTGAAGACTTTCACTGTTAATGGTGTCTGAAAGACAAAAGTTTCTAAGTAGCCTGGAGTGAGCTTTACTGGAAGTATTTTCTCAGCAACCAGGACCACTCTTGCTGATTCCCCCCTGTTGGTAATTTACAGATAAATCAAAAGATATTTGGGCCGCTTAGGAAGGAGAATTGGTGTGGCACCCATCCCCAGCAACCGATGCCTTTAGAAAAGCCTTGTGTCTGATCCAACCAGAAGCAACTCTGTGTGAGTAGTTCCATCAGACAAAGATGGCTAGGGGACACATCTGGACTTTGATACCTGAGTGCCAAATGGAGGTGTCTTATTTTCAAAGTTTTTAATTTATCCTTTATAAAATGATCCTGTGGCAAAAAGGAAAGAGCTAATTAAGTATTTCATTATCTGACTGATATAACAAAGCACAAAGTGAAAGTGAAAAATAAATCAGTACTGGGAAACATCTGGCCCACACTAACGCTGAGAATTTCACAGCCTAGGACAGCATCTGCAGATGGAGGTTTTAAAAAATTGAAATAGAAGAATCTTCAAATGGCATGTTATAGAAATACCTCCAGGGAATAAACTTCAGGTAAGGTTTGTTCTTCAAACCTGTACATAGAATTTACCATTCTTAGAAATGATGGTGCACCTCTGAACAGAGGAAATCATGTTTCAGTTGGCAGTGATTTAATTAATACAAGGAAATTATACTAGAATTTACTGTGTATTGTCTTTCTCATGCCCAGGGCTTTCCTAAGTGACTTACTAACAAGCAATTAAACTGCTGAGAGACCAGGGATAGGTGGGCAACAGTAAAATGTCTTCTCTTATCATAGTCGTTTATAAATTGCCTAGAATATCTCCTTGGTTGCTGGAAGAGTGTTGATTGCTGATGTCATATCTGTCCCTACATTTGCTTGAATAGGCAGTGAGATTTGGGCTTCTCTCTAGTTAGTGGAATTTAACAGAGAATTCCATTTGTAGCCTTTTCCATTAATACTATAGTGAACCAGTAAGCAGTTAGAGCCACTTGTGTATTCTGAAAATATGCTGCCTAAAGATAGACCACTCAAAAGTACATAAGCAAATAAAAGCACTCAGTTTAATGATTTTATTATAAAAATTAATAGATGATTAGTTTAGAAATACAGAGAAAGACAAATAGGCAAAAAGAAGAAATAAAAACAATTTATAATCTCACCCCAGGGAGAGTTAAATAGCACAGTGCCTAGCGCACAGTGGGTGCTTAAGAAATATCTGTTAAACATTTCCTTCCACTCTTTTTTAGTGTAAGTACATACATTGTTTAAATAAAAATTGGATCTTATTGTACTTACTTTTCTGAAACCTGATTGTAAAAATTTTAGCACTAGATTGTAAATAGCTTTCCAAGTCATTAAATATTCTTATATAACAGTTTTACATGGCTGCTTGGCATTACATTTTTGAACACATTTGGAGTAAAAATTAGACAGTGTTCAATAATATTTTTTCCTGCTTTCATCTGTTCAATAAATATATTTTGAACACTTACTATGTGCCAGACTCTGTTCTAGACACCTGGGCTCCATCAGAGACCAGAAAACATTCTTGCCTTCAAGGAACTTCAGTTGTAGTGAGGGACAACAGACCATAAAATTAAACATAATAAATAAATGTTTGAAGATGGTAAGCCCCATGGAAGAGAATAAAGCTGGAAAAGGAGATAGAGAGTTAACGAGGAAGTTGGGGACAGGGTAGTTATTTTAAAATGTGATATTTGAATAAAATCTTGAAGGAGAAGAGAAATTTAGCCACATAAATGATTTGAGGAAAGTGTTTCTGGCAGAGGAAACAGCTGAGACAAAGTCTCCAAGGTCAGAGTATAATTGACTGGTTTGAGGCCAGGGCATGTCCAGTAGAGTGAGAGGCACAGGACAAGATCAGAGAAGCAAAGAGGACAGACCAAGGAGGGACTTAGAAGATAAGGTTTTGGCTTTTTGTCTGAGGGAAATGGGGAGACCTGTGGTGTTCTGAGCAGAGGAGTGACATGATCTGACTTCTGTTCCACAGGGTCTGCCTGAGTGCTAGGTCAAGAATGGAACAGATTAAAGGTGGGAGCAGGGAGAGGAGAGCAGTTTGGAGGCTGCTCACTGGCTCAAACCAGGGTAGGATGTGAAGCTGGTAAGAATCTCGAGTCTAGATAGATTTTGAAGGTAGTACCTATGGTCTGTGCTGTTGGATAGGATGTGGTGAGCAAGAAAAAGAGGAGAGTGAAAGGTAACTCAGAGTGTTTGGCTGAGCAACTGGAAGGGGAGAGTTGCCTTGCAGTACGATGAGAGACTGCGGGTACAGCAGATTTCAGGAGGTAGTAGAGGTCAGGACTCACTTTGGGTCATGTTACATTTGAGATGTTTATTAAACAACCACGTGGAGATGTTGAGGATGCAGTTGGATTAAGAGCGTGGAGCTCAGGGAGAGTTCCAGAAATATGAGTCTGGGCTGGACAAATACTTTTGGGCATAATGGACATCCAGATAGTGTAAAGTCAGGGTACTGGATGAGATCACGTAAGTAAAAGTGCAGATGTATGAGAAAAGAGAATCAAAAGTGCTGAGGCATTCCTACATTAACATGTCCACCAAGAGAAGATGAGGAACCAGTAAAAAATGATCGAGAGGAGCAACCAGTGAGTTGGGAGAAACTAAGTGCATGTGGTCCTGGAAGCCACATCAGGAAAGGGTCTTAAGGAGGAAGGAATGGTTAACTATGTCAACTGCTGTTAACAGGAACACTGCTACTAGTCAAGATAGTGCCTGTGTGAAGTACAAAAAGGCACCTTCTCTTGGGAGATGGGCTCCATAAAACATGCAAGTTGGCATCTACAGTGTGGACTAAATTTCACCCGCCTACTCATCTCCTTTTCCAGGAGCCCTTGTGCAGGTACAACCTGCACACTGGGCACAGTAACCCTCACTGTTGATGAGTAAAATAGGGATCATTGAATTTAGCAATGTGGATACAATGAAGTGACCTTGATGGGAGGCCTTTTGGAGGAGTGATAGTCAAATTGTATGGATGTTAAGGGTTTAAGAGGGAATGAGAGCAGAGGAATTGGAGACAGTGAACATAGAAAGCTCTTTGGAGAAGATTTGCAGCAAAGAGGAGCAGAGAAATAAGGCAGTTGCTGGTGGGGGCCTGGGGTCAAGAGAAGTGAAGAGTAACAGTACATCGGTGTGCTAATGCCAGCAACACGCAGCGTCGTCCTCTCCTGCTGGGACCACCGTGGTGGCTTTCTCACTTGTTTCCTTACTTCCATGCTCGCATCCTACAGTCTTCCCCAAACATCCCCTGAGTGTGACCTCTTAGATCATAAATCAAATAATGTCATGATCTCTTCCCATCACACTTAAATAAGTTCCAAACTCTCTACGTGACCCATCAGATCCTGCCTGGCCAACTCCTTCCTCATTTCCCACCACTTTTCCCCTCACATATTCACCCAGCCTTGCTGGCCTCCTGCTCCTCTGTCACACCATGCTTTCTCCCACCTCAGGTACATGCACCTGCTGTTGCTCCTGTCTGGAGCTCTCTTCTCCGCATTTGTGCACGCCCTGCTCCTTGATGTCACTCCGTTCTCTACCTGAACATCACCTCCTTAGTCTTTGACTGACCACCTGAGAGCTCCCTGTCACTCTCTATTTCTTTACCATGCTTTTTATTTTCATTGTGCTAATCAGTACCTGACTATACATATTTCCTTTTAGCTTTTGTCTCCACCCCAAAAATGTAGCTTCGTAAAGACAGGGACTTTGTTTCATTTAATTTTCATGTTTACCCCTAGGCTATACAATAGTGTCTGGCATATAGAAGACAATCAATAAGTACATTTTAAATGAGTTAATAATTGAATATTTGAAAGAATACTACAATTAACAGTATAAACACTTTAATACTATTTAAAATATTGGCAACTAAGGGTCATGGGTTTGAGTTCTGTTTGGCCTCTAGAGATGAATAAAGAGAAGCTCCAGTGTGCATCCTTCTTTTCAACGTACATGTACACTCTAAAGATAGTCTCTCTGGAAGCAAAGGACCTTTGGTTCAACCTAATCACACTGCTTAGGATTTTAAATTTAATGGAAAAAAAAACTGGTAGAAAATAAAATCAGAGTTGCCCTCTGTTGCAGTGGAAAGGACACTTGATATGCATCAGAAGGCCTGGGTTCCAGTCTCTGCTCTGCTACTTGTCAGTGCTGTGCGACTTTCTGTTAGTCACTATATCTTTCTGTGCCTTAGGTTCGTGGTTTTTAATTTGTGAGAAATAATACCCCCTCTACTTCCAACACCTCATCGCTGGAAGGCCAAGTGAGATTATTTGGGCTAGTGCTAAACAAATGCACATAAATATTTTCTCTGGATGAAAAGACAGTGTTTGAGGCTGATCCGTGGGGATGGGGGAGAAAACAGACAGTTCTGCTGCAGCATGTGCACCATCTGGCTCTTTAAAATGTGTCCCTCAGGAAGAAAAATGAGATCGTTGTTGAGACTCTGGTAAAGAACCATTTCAAAAGTGATATTTTCTAACTCTAATAAGTCTGTGATCAAACAATCAGTTTCTGGGGTAAAGGCCAATACTTTCTACCAACCGACCTGGAAGCAGGTACCATATATTTAATGTCAGGGTGTGCAAGCATAAGCAGTTTCTGCTCGTGAAGAATAGAAAATAAAAGCATGTAGCACAAGAGACCAGACATCCCCATCTGGCTGAGAACAGAGAGACGTGCCTCCAAAGGACCTCCATGATGCATCACCTGGCAAATGTCAGGCTGTCCCTGGAGTGCCCAGAGGTGGTATTTGAAAAACAGTGTGTGTGTGTGTGTGCTAGCTGCTAGAAGAGAGGAGTTGCCTGGACAGATGGGAGTGCTGGGAGCCGCAGGCGAGCAGAGCTAGCTCGGTGCCCTCATTGTCTCTCTCCTGGCAGCATTTTCTTTCTCCTTTATCTGCTCCATCTCCTCTTTCTACCATCACCTTCCTGTTTACTCACGTGGCTGGTCCCTGTTACCTCACCCTGTACATGACTCTGTAGGGTCACCCTGAGCCTGTGTCATTCTATCTATGTTGTCCCCAGACAACTATCAATAGCCTCTCAGTTTCTCGGTTCCAATATTTATGGAGGAATCTCATCAGCCCAGTTCACCTAAACATTTTGAGGCTGGCCATGTAATTCTTGGGCCCCTGGTCTATTTAGTTTGGACTGTCCTTGACAGAGATGCCCGTCTCTGGACAACCAGCTGTGGCCAGAGTGATTTCAGGAGATGCAGAGCATGGCTGGGCCTATCAACAGAGGCTGTGGACTTGGGCAGACTCCCTGAGAAAGGGATAGACATTTCAAATGACTTTGCTTAGATGAGGGCATGTTATGGGTGTGGGTGGCCCCTATGGTTTTTTCCAGAATCATTGTGTCCTCAGAAAGTAGAGGCTGTTACTCAAAGAGACAGGTGCAATAGGTTACCAAATTTCCCACTTGAAGCCTTTATTTTTTTTCATCTTGTCTATCAGTCTAAAATGTTTTATAAGTCAGCCTTATTAATTTCAAGGCTAGCAAATCAGTTTCAAGTGTGCCGAAAAGGGCCCAGACACTAAAACTCCTTAAACTGTAAGAGCTGTCTCACCATACACATTTTTATTGTAGTACACTGGGCTGCCCAGTGCATAAATCCTCACCGTGGAGTGCAGCCTGGGATCCCCAACACTGCACCCCTCCTTTGATGCCCACCCATCCAGCCCTGACTCAGTTCTCCAAGTGCTTCTTCCTGGTACCTAGCAGTGAGAACTGGGTATTAGGCCATGACCTCATGTTCCAAGGAAGATCCTTTTGGCTATACAAACCCAAGCAAACATTCAATGACACTGAGGGAATGTTATAACCCTTTCACCTACAGCTTAGCCAGGTGGAGGAGATCAGAGTCTCCCACTCCCACCGCCAATGCCCCTGATGCCATCTTTCTGGAGAAATGAATTTTTTTTGGCTCATCAGCATGGGATGGGAACTGAAAATGCTCTTTCCTTTGGCACTCAGCTATCAGCACTGCCTGGGGGCACAACTGGTCCAGGCTTTGGACAAGTATGTGGCCTCCAGAGAGATCTTGTCAAAGCAGGAGTGAGGCTTGGAACTCTACTGTCATCTTCATTCCAGGATGTGAAGTACAGTGAAGCCCTCATGCCATCCCCACCATTAGAGACACAGGACTGAATCCTCTGGGACTGTCTTGAAGTGGGGGTTCCTGTGGCTTTCTTTGTCATGCCCAGTGACCAACCCAGTGGCTGCTTGTTAAAAAGAAGAATGAGGATCTCTGGCTCTGCTTGATTAATAGGGCTGATTGTGTGAGGTTGCTATGACACCCATTCATTCCTAAATTTCTGGACTGGTTCAAGGAGGTATTCGCATAGACAGATTTCTGGCAGGCAGACAGCCTTTCCATGTTTGAGAGGGCCATCAGAGAAAGATGGAATTTCACACCTCACCTAGGCAATCTGACTACCTGGAAAGGATATCTTGGAGAGCCTGAAGGTAGAGCCTCCAAATTAGGTTCTTTCTGGCTAGAAAGTCCAATGAGGGTGATGAGAACATTAATTAGCCCCACATATATCTGTGGATATTAAGTGACTTGGGTAGGGGTCACATAAGTAGCCCAGTACCAAAGAGACAGGTTTCCATGATCATTAGGGCTAAACGTGTAGATCCTTGAGAGTTTTATACATGAGTGGATTGGTTCACTCCCATTTCTCCAGTCCAGTTGCCTTTCTGACTAACTCTGAAAGTGGAACTATTGACCTAGACTCTGGATATCTAGGGGCAACACCCCTCTTTCGCTCTTAGCCCACCATCTATCTACCTAGAGTGTATGTTAGAGGTGTTGGCGGGAGGTTCAATAACAGGTGTTGCCCTAAAAGGCTCCCCTGTGCCTGCATTCACTTTTCAGACAAGGGCCAATGGCAGACGAACACACAAAGTTTTGCAGGAAGAGTGGCATGACGGTTCTGAGCTTGAGCTACCATGAAAAGTTGGGCAATTTGGTGCTACAAAGAGGGCTTCGTTTAAATGAAGTGCAGAAGTGTTAAATAATATGTCCAGGTCACAGAGCTGGTAATGACAGAGCTCCTGGCACAGTACCTGAAAAATAAGTAGTACATAGTAAATAAACAGCAAAATATCAGTAAATGGTTGTTGAATGAATGAAAGCCAGGATTCAAACCTAACTTTCTATTCCAAAAGCAATGTAGTTTCCATTTGGACAGTCTGTTTTCATCTTAAACATCTTTCTCTAATTAGTGCTGAAAGAAAAGCCTTTCTTAATTTTTCATTTTCTCTCAGGAACAGAAATGTCACTTTTTGATACTGAATAATCACATCCAAGCAACGCTAGCATAAAGGTGTAGGAACTTAGTTATTCTGACCATCCTCCTTGTCACGGGTAATCATCAGGCGACAGTCTGCCTGGCATTTTCTTTGTGTTTGACAATGGAATACTAAGTGGGTCTAAAATTAGTTTCAATGAATACTGGAAGAAATGAACTCCACTTGAGTTGATTGTGTTGCCATGAATATGATGTACAGACCAAGGTGTCAGTCTCCTCTTTGACGAGAGTAGAGTGACCAGATGTGGATACACAATTACTCAGACCTGAGTGGGATCATTCCTCAGATTCATCAGGTAAGCTAATTCAGGACTGCTTTGTGTTTTAAAGACCAGTTGAAAACAATCAGTGTGGGATATCGCTGTAATGCAACCTGCCATGGCTTGGAATTCAGTGTAAAGTTAAATAATCTATCCAAGGGAGTTATCTTAATCAAGTAGCATAAAAGAACTTGTCCTGAGAGATTTCACTAGCAAGGCAGGTCCATAGCATGGGTGGGGAGCACTCCATTTAGTATTTAAGAGGAAAAAAATTACTTCATAAAGTCTCTCTTCGGTTTAAAAATCTCAGAAATTTTCTTTGTCTCTTCTCTCACATACACCCTCTGTCTCGCCACTCTTCTCTTCCCCTCTTTTCTTTCTTAAAACTCCAGCAAACTTCTTACCTGCTGTTAACTGTGTTAGTGAGGCTCTCTCTAATCCAACTCTTCATGCAAGAAAAGGAGCCATGGTCTCTAGTATAAAATAACCTCTCCCTTCTGCATTGCTCCAGCAGAAATCTCTCTTCTCATCATCCTATTAAAACATTGAGTACATTTTAATTATTTTTCTCATGACTGCAAGCAAATGCTTTGATGCCTATCTAGTGAAGTTTAGTTACATCTAGTCTCCTTCTTGCCTCCCTTTGGATGTTGAGAACTGAGGTTGGGAAAACGTTAGCAGAGGAAATATGGAAGAGTAGGGGCAAAGAATGTCAGAGTCAAGGCTGGAGTCCACATTTTCTGCATCCAGAGCCAGAATCAACTTATTAAACAGTGTAGGTATGCAAGATGCCATCGCACCTCTCACGTGACCTGTTTGTCCTTGAGTGTGAGGGACAGGCTTACTCCCGTTCCACTTCTGTCTCATCCATCATCCTTTAGGAAGCACCTGGATGGGGGCCAGGAGCAAGTGACACCCAAATCCAAGAAGGGACTCATCACAGAGAGTCGGTGGTCTGGCCTGGAGTGGAATTAGGAGATTTTCGACTTCTTGGGCTTCAACATCCCTCCTCTTCAACATGGAGAAATTGTTCTAAAATGCAAAATAATCTCCATGGTCTTTGTAGCTCTGCAATAACCTATTGAGCCTGAAGTATTGTTTTAATTATTCTGTTTGCCTAGTGCCCATCACCAGCACATTACCTCTGATTTTCCCTTGTATATATTCTTATCTTAAAGCCTCTCCTAAGTTTTAGTAACTTAAAATGGAATAAAGGTTGTCACATGTCACATTTGAATGGTGTCTCTGTCATACAAAAGCACTCAGTTCTCTCAAAGGCGTAGGATGTAAAATAATTCCTTAATTAGTTTAGGTTGTGGTCGTATGTGTGTATTTTGGGGGGTGGGTTGTGAAGAGGGTGAAGGGATATAATTGATGGGAAGTGTTATAAAAAATTAATTTAAGTAGAAACAATGCTTCTGGGAAGGAACTTATTTTATAAGATTGTCCCTTTTTTAGGAATTTAGTAAATTTTATAAAATGTAGATTCCAAAATGATGATTCAGTAGCCATGCTCACAGGTAGTCTTCTTCGGTAAATAAACTTGGGGGCTGTGTGAAAACTAGAATCCCCTTAGTGCCAGGCAGAAGTACCCCTATTAACCCCACAGCTTGTGGGCAGTGCATTTTCAACCATGTCCCACATTAACAGGTCATGTGGAAAAAATATCATCTTATTTAGAGCCAGTTGCATAGTTTAAACAATAAATGCTCCAGCCCAGAGATCACCTGTGGGGCTTAAAGTCAGTGAATAGAATGCCATCTAGAGAACATTAGAAATCTGGAGAAAATTACCTTCAGCTGCATGAAAAGCAGGATGAATTTCAAGAAATATCATTTTTATTTTTAGAACGGGATGACTAACACCCTACTTAACCTTGAGATTCTGATATTACAGGAGCCACGGTGTGGTCCAGCATTGGCGTGTATAATGCTAAAGCCACTTTGTCAGAGATGGATTTTTCTGAGAGTTATTATGCTATTCTGATATTAAGATTAAAAAAAGGAAAAAATATGTAGGCGGGTAAGCAAATCGAGCTTGTATTTTCATCTGAGAGAGACTGAAAGACATTTTCTAAGGCAAAGAATTTTCCTAAATTCCTTTTGTTTAAATGAATTGTGTTCCTCCTACACTTTTGAAGGCTATTTTGTAGCTGATTATAAGTTATATGCAAACTTTTTAGTGGCATGGTTTTTACTTGATAAGACTGACTTCTGCAATCATCTTTTACAGAGATGGTCCCCCAATGTACAGACTAAATGTTTGGTGAAAATTGCATGGTATCATCATTACTCCCCCAAACTGGTACCAGAAATCTTTAGGAATTAAACACTGCTTTTATATATAATAGATATTTATTTAGTCTTTTGTTGTTATGGTGGTGGTAATATGCATGTAACAAAATTTGTCATTTTACCTATTTTTTAATGTACAATTCAATTCAGTGACATTAATTACATTCACAATGTTGTGCAACCATTGCCACTATTTCCAAAAATTTTTCATCACCCCAGACAGAATAACAGTAACCATTAAAAAATAACTATCTTCCCTCCTCACTTCCCAGTCCCTGGTAACCTCTAATATACTTTCTGTCTATATAAATTTACCTATTCTAGATATTTTATATAAATAGAATTGTACAGTATCTGTCCATTTGTGTTTGGCTTATTTCACTTACCACGTTTTCAAGGATCATCCATATTGAAGCATGTATAGAAATGTTATTCTTTTTTTATGGCTGGAAAATATTTTATTGTATGTAGAGACCATGATTTGTTTATCTATTCATCTGTGATGGACACTTGGGTTGTTTTCACCTTTTAGCCCTTGTGAATATGATGTAGTCTTTTAAAACTTGTAATAGACATTTGCTGAAGAGAAGTTTTTCCCTGGAAGGTTAATTCTTTAAGGGTCAGTTTTTAAATTTCTTTGCTGGGAAAGGAATTTCTAGATCCACCCTGGCTGCTTAGTATAGTGGGAACCATGCTCTGGCTTTGAATATTAAGTCAGCAAAATCACTTCAGAGCTTGTCTTAGTTCACCAGGATGAACTAATGGTATCACTGTAATATTTCGGTCCTAGGGTCCTGGATGAACCTGGGTGGTAAATAATGCTCAGTATCAAGTCCAAAAGTAGAAGAGAAGTGAGATCTTAAGAAAAGAATGAGTGGCTTACTTAGTACAGAGAGAGTTGGCAGATGGGTGAGCTGTGTGGATTTAGAGCTAAGGATAATGAGCCAGTCAGAGATTCATTCAGGAAACAGAACCACTCTGAATACTTAAAGCTAGAAGCGATTTAAGATGGGGGACTTGACTGCTTGCAAAATTGTCAAAGTGGATAGTAGGAGGGCAGTAGAATGACTCATAACCATTCCTCACCGATCCCTAGTGGAGCTATTATCTCTGAAACTGTCACTGGTGCTAAGAATTCAAGAACGCATTTGTCCCTGTGATCAAGCCAGGATCCTGGAGCCTGGTGTCATTGCTGTTGGTTGACCAACGCTTTTGTGGTTTTTTGGTGTGTGTGTGTGTGTGTGTGTTTTGTTGTTTTTTGTTTTTGCTAAGGAGGTCTATTATGAGATAAATAAAAATCTTTATGGGTCACATTAAAAACTATTTTAAAATAAACATGTAGTACTTTGTGCTAAAGCAGGTTTTGGTATTTCCCTTCACCACTGAAATATTTTTGTTTTGGGATAAAACTTTAGAAACTATATAGTTAGCATAATTCGCAACATCTAGTTGTAATTAGCATCTTTGCAGAAATTTTTTTAGAAGTTGAGAAGTTGAGATCTGGTAATGGGGTGATGGAAGGGAGAGATTAGGAAAGGGTGATAAACTGGCATCTAAATTCAGCCACAGAATGTGGATGGCAAAGGCAGCCCTAACAGGGGATTCCTAGGTACACTGAAAGGAGGAGAGCTGGAGTTGGGTAGGGGATAGATCTAGGGGGCTGTAAAGTTTCTTTTTTTTTTAAGGTTAAAAAATTCTTTTTTTAAAAAATTGAAACATAATTGGTTGTATATATCTGTGGGGTACAGAGTTGAATATCAGTACCTGTGAGCAATAGGTGATGCTCAAATCAGGATAATTAGTATATTCAGCATTACACAGAGTAATCATTTTTTGTGGCCCTTTACCAATTTTTTGATAACCTCATCCTCTTCCCCCTTTCCCACCTCTGGTGGCCTCAGTTCTGTTCTCTTCTTTTGAAAGTCTCTAATGATTTTTTGTGTTTCTGTGGTATCAGTGGTAATGTTTCCTTTTTCATTTCTGGTTTTTGTAATTTGGGTCTTCTCTCTTCTTTTTTTAGTTAGCCTTGCTAATAGTTTGTGTATTTTGTTTATCTTCTCAAAAAACAACTTTTTGTTTCATTGATATTTTGTGTCATTTTGGGGGTCTTTATTTCATTTAATTCTGCTCTCATCTTAATTATTCCTTTCGGTCTACTAATTTTGGGATTGGATTGTTCTTGTTCTAGTTCTTTGAAATGTAGCATCAAGTTATTTGAAATCTTTCTATTCTTTTGATGTAAGCATTTATTGCAATTATCTTCCCTCTTAGCATTGCTTTTGCAGTATCCCACAGGTTTTGGTATGATGTGTCTTTATTTTTGTTAGTTTTAGGAGCTATTTTGATTTCCTGTTGGTGACTGTAAAGTTTCTGAGTCCCAGCAAGAAATGGAAGGAGGATTCCATGTGAATGATTAACTTTTCTTCACTATTATCTTTTTATAAAATAGCAGTCTTGCTGAAACACTTCTGGGAAGGGAGGTTGTTTGTGTGTGCATATATGTGTGTGTGTCTGGTGCAGAGGCCACTTCTCTCATACTTTCATGCTTCCTTCCTTGGGGACCTCCACTAGAGTTTCACTGGTTGGTGAGTTTGGGAGAAGGAGCATGGCAGGTATGACTTGGTGCTTCCTCTTTCTGCTGGGGGAAGTGCACAATCTGCTCTGCTCCTCCACGTTCGTAGTTTTGCAAAGGACCAATGGTGGGGTAGGAGCCTTTAGTGTTCAGTGCAGCCCATGAGTCTTTGGGACTTTAAATTTGAACTTTAATTTCTCCTTAGGGATTTCATACGAGAAGATGGTTTAAACTCAGATACATTGCAGTCTTTTTGTTATTGGAGCATGTTTAGGGTTGTCATGTAATCTTATTGCAGAACCACTAAGGAACTAAATTGAACATTGTGACTGGACATGATTTAGAGTAGGGAGCCAAATAGGAGCTGAATTTTCAGCCCTGAGTGTAGAATACCTTGTACTGTCCTGTTCTGTACTGTTCTGATCCAATTCAGAGTCTTCTGGGGGAAGAATCTAAACTGCCCACTAGTGGTTAGTAAAGGGCAATTTCTTCCCTTGGGGAATAGCCACATCTCTGATTGACTCTTAGGTTAGGGAATTTTGAGGAGGAACTAATTTCTCCAGCTTCATGTTTCCCTGTGAAGGAAACTTAAATAATTGATGCATTTGGTGGGATTGCATTCACATGATTCAGCCCCTCCTCTCCCTGGGGTCTTTGGAGACTGTGGTTGGCAGAAAGTATAAACTATGACCTGATTGGCTCTTCCCTCCCAGGGAAGTCTGTGATTGTTCAGCACTTCCAGTGACTGTGGATGGGTGAATCTGTTTAAATCAGGGCAAAGGATGGCCAGGCCCATGTAGCCAGTAGACCTCAGTCACCAGAATCCAATAATAGCTTCCATCAAGAATCTGTCTGACTCTTGAGTCTCTCTCTTCACTGATCCTGAACTTGGGTGAGGAAGGGAGAGGGGTGTTAAGGATTAGCCCTCTCAAGCCCTTATGGGCGAGAGTGGGGAGGCTTTTTTCATTCCTTTAGCCCATGCTGTATCATAGAGTGCACAAATGAGGTCCAAACGCCACATCCCAGATGGCAGACTCTACCAGTGATGCAGTCCCCTGGGGGTCCCTCTTCCCAGCCGAGGCTGGTGATGTCATCACCCAGGGAAGAGCTTTTGCAGTACATTTGCTTTTCAGATGCATTATTAGTCAGACTTCACTTTTTAAGCGATACCCAAATAAATTCCAGGGTTTCACATAACTTAGCTTTACCAGTGTGTCTTTTAGAAGCATTTATTCAAAAATCCTGTTTGTTCTTCTCCAATCTTTTCATACCTGTGGTTGCTTCCTGAGTCTTCTGCTCAAAACCGCCAGAGTCTTCTCACTACTGTTGTAATTGCTCTTCTGTTTTCTCTCCCCTGCCCGTATTCTTATTTCTTTCTATATTGACTCCATTTTCCCGCACTGTATCTACTTATAGGATTCTTCAGAATAAGCAAGACCCTACTGTCAATACAAAGTTTTCAATATCCAAGCGTAGCTTTTGAGCATAGGAAGAACTTGGTTTTATTTACAGTTAACTGGGCTTAAAATTAATATTTATTTGTTTAAATAAGTCATAATCTTAAAACCCAGTTTTCTTTAAGTTTTTAAGTTTAACTTAGTCTTGTTATTCTGTTTATGAATTTAGTAATTTTAGCCTAAAATAAAAACAGCTTATTAATATCAGTTAACTTAAGTTATCAGACTAAATTCCCTGTGACTGTTATCAATTGGACCATTCCACCCTCCGCCCTTTATTATTTGTTCTCCAAAAATCCACCCTCAAGGAGTCACTGAAATATTTTTTTCTTTGCCAGCTGGCATGTTGTTACACTTTGTGGGTAGTAGGCACTGGAAAGACACTGGGTCAGAAAGGGACTTTTCTTCCTGGTTCCAGTGTGCTCCTCTTGGAAGTCTCCTGCAGCATGTGTGGACTCTCCAAGTGTCCAGCTACTGTGGCATGAGTGGCTTCTCCGAAGTCTAGAGCTTTCTGTGCAGAAGGCTTTTCCACCTCCAGGCTCCTGCTGTCAGCAGCACCTGACAGCCAGAAACTTCCTTGCAGCACCCTCTCAGGAGCAGCATGCTTTAGGCAAGATATTTCTGCAAACAGCTGGCATCTTAGAGAGTGGATTTCTGGAAAGTTCCAGGGGGTGTATTTCCAGAAGTTACATCAGAGTACCACAGCAACTTTTCTGCCACCCAGTGAGCCATGATCATGCCCTCTCCAACAAGGTCTGTATCTCAGCCTTGGTAGACATCTTCTCGTGTGCCACATCTCACCCAAGGGTAATACTGTTTCTTCTACTTGCTATTACTATAGTCTTTATAGTTCTCTACTTCCTATTACACAGCGCCTTATTACCCCAATCCCCTGTTACAGATAATAACTCTTTGATTTCTATCTATTGGTTGGACCCTGACTGCTCTCCAGGATGTGGTATTTCAACCCTCATTTGTCCACTATATGATACAGCGTGGATTAAACAAGCTGTCCCATTTAAAAACCTAATTCATGAAATATCCTTAGAATTTTAAACTTTACATATGTACTTAACACATTTAATTTTCTTTTTAAGCACTTAAAATGCTTGAAAGGATAAACTTAAAATCCCAACATCTTTCCAAATACTTAAGCAATCCTCATAAATCTAAAAAATTAAATTTATAAATATAGAACATTTCAAATTTATGTGAACATTCTAATTTGTCTACAAACTTAGTCAAATTCTTGTAGTTTTCAACTTCAACCATAAATCTAAAATCAATTACTCATTTAAATTTGACATCAGAAGGCTAATCATTCAAGTTTTCCAATATGCCAAGGCTATCTTAAACACTTTAAATAAAGAAATATGGATTAGCTTGAACTTAATACAACAGTATTTGCACTATGGCTTTGAGGTTTATTCATTTCTGTATTTATTTCCAAAGTTTCCAAGGTAGAAAAGACACTTACCCAGCTATGGGACAGTTTTATTTCTGGTTAGCTAAGGTTACTGGATCAGCAATTCATACTCACGTTATATTCACCATCTTACACAGACTAAAGTAATAGTGTTACTTACTGGGCAAGACTTTGAGACTGTAGGAGAGAGAGATAGATGAGCTGCACTCCTCCAAGTCCTTCTTTCTGAAGCTCATATGAATATATTTAGTCCTTTTAAAAAACTAGTCCCTAGGTCAACAGGAGAATGAAAATTCATACCCCTCCTAATTCTTTCATGTTGTTTGAGTAATTGCACTCCTATGTTTTCATTCAGATGTCAATTAACTTCTGTTGGGAAAGGCAGTCTCAGGCATGCAATCTTTTGATCCCAGTGAGGCTGCCTAAGAATGGGCCTTGGCCTGGAACACATCCTTACCTGGAGATACAGGCTTCACAGCCTGTGCTGGGCTTGTTGCCTTGCATGGGAATATCTGCTCCTGTGTTTGACTCAGGGCACACTTCTTTGTCCCGCTTAAGCATGTGTGTCTTATGGCACCTAGCCAGCCCCACTACTCTATCTGTCCCTTGTGGGGAGGGGACGGGTCCTTCTGCTGTAGCACAAGAGGGGTGTGTGCAGGCAATTGCCCTGTGTCTGCGGGCCAAGGGGGACTGACACCCACTTTTGAAGCTGCTCTTGCTCTGTCTTCTCTATATGAGCAAAGCCTTTTTGTATCTGGTGCTTGACTGTGATGTGTTTTCCTTGGTGAATGGAAGTGCCCAGACTTCTACTTCTGTTAACAGGTAACAGATTTCATGTGCCCAACAACTTCTTCCAATTCTTGAGTGAAGTCTGAATTTCTTTAGTAATTAGTCACAATTTAAAAATCATTTTAATGTCATTTGATTAGGTTGTACATTCCTACTCATATTTTTATCTGCTTCTTCAGGCCTCAAGTCTAAAAGTACAATGAATAACATATTGAAGCTAACCCAGAAAGCCACAATCCTTCTGTCTGAGAAAAGGGTAGTGGGCTTATGGGCCGGGGTGGAGTTTGTGAAAATGTTCTCTTTCATTTCCATTACACTCATGTTTCTGAGATGAGATTGTTGTGACACAGGGAGTAGCTAGATAGGCTGCATGAGGACTGAGGGCTCAAATGTGGTCATTATTGGCTTTATGCTGTCTCATCTCTTCACATCTTACCATAGGGTAAGACAGATTCTTATATCTGCTATTCCTATATTCTTTATAGCTCTCCTTACTTATGTCCTAGGTCACACCAGTCTTGGGAATAATCAAGACCTTCTGCTTGTTGGCTCGGAGCCCCTCAAGTATGACACCCAGACTGAAAACCTGGCCTCATGCCTTTCCCATAGGCCCAGAATGGCTCATACATTTTACCTTTCTAAACTGCCTTTTATTGAGCACTCTGTTTTCCAGGCTCTGTGATATCACACTGTATAAATTGTCTTGTTTAATTCTCATAGAAACACTATGAAATAGGTGTTTTTCACCACATTTTTATAGATGAAGAAACACATACCTACTATGCCTATCTCATGTCAGGTGCTCTGCTGGGTGCTAGGGATAGAATGTGAGCAAACTAGTAGTCTCTGCCCTCTTAGAGTTTATAGTCAAGTGCATGGTCAGGAGGAGTACAGATATCACACAGATGCATACGTAATCACACACCATGATCAACAAAACATGACCTCAGATGGGGGCAGATACATCTTCCCTGAGGAAGTGACATTTTAGCTCAACCAAATGCTATCTACTGAATGTGTCCCCCCCGCCAAAAAAAATTCATGTGTTGAAACCCTAACCCCCAATGTGATGATATTTGGAGATGTGGACTTCGGGAAATGCTTAGATTATGAGGGTAGCACCCTCATAAATGGCATTACTGCCCTTATAAAACACTCCCCAGAGAGCTTGTTCACCCCCTCCTTCTGCCCTATGAGAGCATGGAGAAAAGACAACCATCTAAAAACCAGGAAGCAAGCCCTTATCACACACCAAATCTGCTGGTGCCTTGATCTTGGACTTCCCAGTCACTGGAACTGTGAGAAATAAATTTCTGTTATTTATAAGCCACTCAGTCTATGGTACTCTGATATTCAGCCTGAAAGAACAAAGACACTTGTATGTTTGACAGCAAAAATTTTTTAAAGCTCCCATTAGTTGAGAACTATAAAAAGCATGTGAATTTTAGATGCCAACAGACCTGAATTCAAATCCTAGCTCTAATTTTTACTCTCTGAATTAACCTGTCTGAGCTTCAGTTTCCTCATCTGTAAAGTAGCAATGATGATGATGATGATGTTTATAATGACAATGCCAAGGATGGAGACCTCACAAGGTAGGGATTCAATGAGATTGTACATGTGAGCATTGAACAGTGTCTGGCATCTAGATTTCAGTTTC
Source organism: Cynocephalus volans (assembly GCF_027409185.1). Lineage (NCBI taxonomy): Eukaryota > Metazoa > Chordata > Mammalia > Dermoptera > Cynocephalidae > Cynocephalus > Cynocephalus volans. Next base: position 66,533,832 of record NC_084467.1, on the reverse strand, counting down.
TTTTTCCTTCCTCTTGCTCTGTCCAATTTTGTCTTTACCTTTGCTGGGCAGTCTTAATTCTGATTCCAAAAGCCTGGCTATAGGTCCGAAGCCCCTTTCCTTTCAGAAAGAGCATGGGACCTTCCTGAAAATAGGATTCCTAAAGGCATTTTCTCATGCCCTAATTCCCTAAGGTGGATATGCAGATTAGCTGGCCACCTCACAAACTAAACCTCTCACAATAAGCCAAAGATTAAAAAACAGACAAATAAATACAAAGCTTATCTTCCACAGCACTCTTGCCAATTTTTCTCAGCTCTGATTCCACGGGGTTTCATCTTTCTTAGGAAAATTCAGAGACTTCTGCTCATTGCCACTGATTATGCTGCTCCCCCTGCTTGCTGTGCAGGTCGACGCAGCCTTGCTGGGACTGCCAGCCCAGGATGCAATTACTGCCAATTGCATTGGGATATTTGGTGTGAGAGAGTGCCCTGTTACAGAACACACAGAGGGAAGCAAAACACTGATTATTTAATTTTCATTGTTTTTCCATGAATCTAAAGAAACTCCCTTCTGCAAGGAACACAGAGGCAAAATGATTAAGACAGAACAGCCAGAACAGGATGAAATAAACATAGTCGCTTAAAAGAAAAGGGGGGAAACAAACCCATGGAAGCAGAAGCAGTCATAAAAAACAATGTTATTTAAGTAATACTATATGTCTTTTGCCTTATCATTCTGATTACATTCAATTAATCTACAAAATTGAAAGGTAACGAGCAGTATTTCCTTAAAGCACATTAAATAATCGTGTCAAAATGCAAATTTATTCATTAAGTATACATGAGATTGTTAAATATTCATGAATTGTTGCTCAGAGTATATAATTAATCCCATGGTCTTTGTGTCCAATGCATTGAGAAGATAAAGGGTTATACTATCACTATTATAAACTGATACCGTTCCCCAAAATACCCCTCAGGGCAAAGGTTAGTGACCCAACAGACCCCAGACTGGAACTTCATTTTATCAATACTTTATATTGCATCTTAATAGGAACTTGGCTATCTGATGACACAAGATTTATATTTCCAACTCCTGCTGTCTGATAACCTAGGTGGAAAATAAATATTTCAGGCTTGAAGAAGCTCTTGCTTGGCCTGAATATACTAGATCTAAAATTCTCTTTTGTTTTATTTTTGACCTTGAGCAAATGGAAGCATTTTATAAAAGTATCCTTCTTAAGCAGAAAACGTCATGTTTTTACCTCCTTATCTACTACCTACCCACACCCACCCTCTTTTTTTTTTTTTTTTTCTGGTTAAGCTCAGTCCTCTCATCTGGGGTAGAACACTTTGGTTTTAGAATCTCTTGAAAACACAGCTCATTTTCTCTACATGGTCCATCTTATCTAGGGCCATATGGAGTTTGAAAATCATTTCTCTCCCTAAATGGCTAATATATCTTTGTAGGTTCTGAAAAGTTAAAGCCACCCATTCATAGTGTTTCTTATTTATTTTCTAGGTTAATTGTATCACCATTTATTTTGATTCACAGTTATTATTGATCCCTGGGGAAACCCAAAAGTACAAAGTAGCAAATGAAAAAACATTAAGATTTTTACCAAAAGTCAGAGAAGCTGTAAGTTTTATTTCTCCTCTTATATTTTCCCAAGTTTATTAATAAACTTTGCAGCATTTGGAAGTTTTAAAGCCAGGATCCCGGTTCTTCTAATTTTGTAGCTTATCAAAAATGAAGTAGACATACATGATGTCTTTTATGCAAAACTATATAAATATGTCATTGTTTCTGTGTGGTAGATTGGATTCTTGTTCCCAAGTCTTTACCTCTCTCCATATGTTATAATTTTTCAACCACACCTCTTGTCGTGTGACTTTTGCGATACATCCCTCAAGAGTGGCTGTTTCTCTGCTTCATTGACGTGTGACTTAGCCATGTAACTTGCTTTGGCCAAAGAAATGTGGGCAGACATGAAAGTGGGCCAGGTCAAAGCCAACGCTTTAAGAGGCATCGTGTACTTGCACCCATTCTCTTATTTTTCTGTCATTCACCATGAGAAGAGCATGCCCCAGGGAGCTACTAATCCAAGGAATATGAAAGAAACATGGAACTGACCAGATCCTAGCACTCAGGCTGGAACCAAACCCAGTGTGGATCAGCTGAACTCCAGACAAATCCTAGCCTACCTGCACACCTATGAGGGTGAACACAAACGTTATGATAGTTTTTGTAGTGTGCATGTGTGCACATGTGTGTATGTGTGTTTACTGTGGGAAATATACAGAACATCAAATTTACTATTTTATCTCCTTTTAAGTATATAGGACCGTGTCATTCAGTACAGAATTTTTTTGTTTTCCCCAACTGAAATTCTGTCCCCATTAAATTCTAACTCTCCTTTCCCCCTCCAGCCAGCCCCTGCCAATCACCATTCTATTTTCTCTCTTTCCATGAGTTTGACAACTCTAGGAACCCCGTGTAAGAGGAATCATATTTTTTCAATGCTAATATATGTAGTATTAATCTGTTACTGCTGATTTTTTTTAAAAAGGAACTTGAACAGACATTTCTCAAAAGAAGATATACTAATGTATATTAGTAGTACTAATGTGTCTTTCTTGTGACTGGTTTACTTCACCTAACATGATGTCTTCAAGGTTCATTTGAGTGGTAGCATGTATCAGAATTTCCTTCCTTTATAAGGCTGAATAACATATCATTGTATATATATATATACCACATTTTGTTTATCCATTCATCTGTCAATGGACACTTGGATTGTGAGTGTAGATTGCTTCTACTTTTTGGCTGTTGTGAATAATTCTGCTATGTACATGGGTGTACAAATCTCTGTTAGAGTTTCTGATTTCACGTCTTGCTAATACATGCCCAGAAGTGGAGTTCCTGGATCGTATGGTAATTTTATGTTTAATTTCTTGCCATGCTGTTTTCCACAGTGGCTGGATCATTCACCAGCACAGCATAAGGGTTTCAATTTCTCCACATCCTTCCCAACACTTGCTATTCTCTCTCTTTTTTTTTTTAATATATTCATCCTGCTGGATGTGAAATGATATCTCATTGTGGTTTTGATTTACATTTCCCTAATGACTAGTGATGCTGAGCATCTTTTCATGGGCTTATTGGCCATTAGTATATCTTCTTTTGAGAAATGTCTGTTCAAGTTCCTTTAAAAAAAAAAAATCAGCAGTAACAGATTATTATTATATATATTAGCTTTGGAAAAATATGCATAAAAGGGGGTTAGTGGTTATTACTTGTAGAAATTCCAGTGAGTTTTTTTTATCCCTTTAATGCCATTTAGTGTTATTTGAATATTTTTACAATGATGGTGCATCATTTTTATAATAAGAGAAAATAAGTTTTTATTCATGTAAATAAATAAATTAATTACCTAAACCAGAGTTGGCGAACAAGTGGTTCCAAGCCCGTATTTGGATCATAGTTGTCTTTTGAAGGGCCCACAGAGAAAGCTTAAAAACAAAGAAGTTTCATAAACTATTTAAAAATAAAATTTCATAGATTTCTAGCTTGGTAACACTGGGCCTGTCTCTATCATATCAGCATCTACTCCATACTGAACCATACTAAACAGCAACAACCTGTCTTCCCTGCCACCCTGTCACTTGTCATGGAAGTCCCATTTGCATTTGTGACTCCTGGGCAAAACAGAGGTGTGTGGAAGCTAGGAACATTCGACTTCCTCAAGTCCCAAGATTCTATGCGGGGCAACGTAGAATAATGGAAAGTGTCACTATTTGAACTCAAAGAAGCCTGAGGTCAAATCGTGTCTCTCTTTTGGTTTCTGGGTGACCTTACATAAATATCTAAACTCAAAACCTCTGCTTTCTTATTTATAAAATGGGGTTTTCCATTTTACAGGGTTCTGTGAAGATTATAAGAAACAATATCTATGAAAATGTTGGTCTTTTGAATGCTTTTTAAAAGATAAATATGATGCTAAATACTTTATACTCATTATCTCTGGACCCATCATTTCCAACAATGCCTAGCATAGTCTTCCTTCAGATATCTATGTGCTGTGTCCCTGCCTCCTTCAAATCTTTCCTTTAAAGTCATCTCCTCAGTGAGACCTATTTTGACCATTACTCTGTTTACTTTTTCTCTCTGTTTCATGTGAATAGCTTCTAGACTATGTTTTCAAGTTCACTAGTTTCTTCTTCTTCTATTAGTCTAATCTACTGTTAATTCTATCTGGTGTATTTTTAATCTCATTCATTACAGTTTTCATCTCTAGAAATTTGATATGGGTCTTTTTCAGTATCTTTCATGTCTTTACTTAGCTTTTTGAACATATGGAAAATACCTATAACAATTGTTTTAATATTCTTGCCTGCTAATTTTAACATTTGTGTCAATTCTGTGTTGGTTTTAATTGTTTTTCTTCTTATTTCTTGTGGTTTTGTATTTCTAATAATTTTTCATTAAATTACCAGGTATTATGAATTTTTCTTTGTTGGGCAGTGAACATTTTTGTAGTTTTATAAATATTCTTGAGCTTTATTTTGGGTTGCATCTTAATTATTTGGAAGCAGTTAAATCCTTTTGGGTTTTGTTCTTAAGGTTTGTTAGGTGAGACCAGGGCAGTATTAAGCCTCGGGCTAATTATTTTGCGTTACTCAGTCAAGAACTTTCTGAGTAATGTGTTCAATTTTTGATAAATTATGAAGTTTTCCCAGTTTTGCTAGTGAGAATGGACACTATTCACAGCCCTTGGCAATTGTTTCCTCTACTCCTTTTGGGTGGTTAATTCCCTGGTCTCAAATGCTTGTGCTGGTGAGCACACAACTGAGGACTCTAGGAGAATTTTCTGAAAAATCTCTGAAGTTCTCTCTCTGTGCATCTTTCCTCTGTCTGGTACTCCGTCTGCCACCTCTGGTTGCCTTAGTCTCTCTGGAACCCCAGCTTCCTCTTCTACTCAGGATGTCCGCCAGATTCCGCCTGGGTTCCCACTCCCTGAGACATAGCCTGGACATTTTCTCAAGGAAATAAGCTGGGACAATCACCAGCCTCACCTTGCTTGTTTCCCATTTCTGAGGGATCACTGTCCTTTTGTTGCGTCGTGTCCGGTATCTTGAAAAACTCATGTCTTATATAGTTAGTTTAATTTTTTGGTTGTTTCAGGCAGAAAAGTAAATCCAGCCTTTCCTTGTCTTGGCCAGAAAAGGAAGTCTTTAATTATTCATTCTCCTTAATTATTTTTTTAAAAATATAGTCTTATGTATGTATCACAATAAAGGTTAGAGGACTTAAATTTATTTCTGTCATTTATTGACAAGGGAAAGCTATCTGGCCACTGCTATTTGACATTCTAATGCTAAATTTAAAATTTTGGAAACACAAACTACACAAAAACATGGAACTAATTATCTTTTCTGTAAATGGAGCACCATTAGCATAACAACTAAAATAGAGAATGCTTCTGTTTTCCTTTCTGAGTGTCTGACGTTGGAGAGGGCAGGAAAACATCTGCACATAATTGGAATCACCAGAAAGCCAACAAGTTGAATTTCAGGGCATTCTTTATCATCGTCAGTAAGATTATTAATTAGATAAAAGAATACATTGTATAAAGTATTAGAATAAGTTGGTGTCATTGTGAAGGACAGCTCTTTGAGGTGTCATGCTAGATAGAAATGAATAGTGACTACATTGATTCTTCCCTCTGGAGTTGTGAGACCATACATGCCCAGAGCGATAAACAAAAGGCTTAACTAAGCAGGAGAGGCTGCATTTATATAGTCTTCAGAGGGGGAGCTGAGCTCGGGTTGCTTGATATAACACAGTGTAGGTTATGAAGTGGGCTAAGGGCTGTGGCATCTGGAATTTCCTCAAATAGTTTGGGTGTGGAGGTGGAGATGAAGAAGCAGATGAGAAGGGACATGTATCTGCCTAATTATCACCAGTAATTATGTCTAGGGACATTTCTAGTATTTCTAAAGTGATTCCAGATCATTTGCTTATCTTCAGCCTGATACCTATGTTTATATCTTGGGTTCAGTTTTTATATTGCAAATTGAAATCGATATTGTCAACTATCACCAAAATGAATACTTTAGTCTGAACAGTTTAATTTGGTTGTACCTCTTGGATCTAATTGACCAGGTAATGTTTTTGGTTTCTTCACATCATATATAAATAATTCACATAGGGGAGAGTGAAGGGTGATAATATTGGTATTAGCAGATAAAACTTATTGGCTCAGTATGGGCTAAGTTCCTTACATGCATTAACTCATTTAATGATGTCAACAGCCACGAAATGGGATATTTTAGCACTTGTAGATAAGGCTTAGAGAGCTTAAGTAAATTGCCCAAAGTCATACATTTTATGAATAGTGAGTCTGAAAAGCCTCAGATTCTCTTCTGAAAATGTGGGTGTTTATTGGATTCACTTTGATTGTTGTTAGTGCTAAATAAGATAATGTGTGAAAAATTCTTAGCTATTGTGCTTAGCACAGAGTAAGCACCCAACACATGATAGATAAGCACTACCTTCATTATCATCAGTGTTTTGCTCAAGGTCACACAGGAAGTTGGAGCCAGAAATTAAAAGTCACATCTCCTTATCCCAGAGCCTCAGTTTTTAACCACTACTCTCCTGCCTGTAATTTTAAAATTATTGTAATCTATTTCATACAAGCTTTGATGTGATTAGATGCATGCCTTCAGTTCCTGGCGGGAAGATCTGACAAACAGAAAAGTTTAAAAGTAAAAAGCAAGATAGAATCATAGAAAAGGACACCATGGCTTCCAGAGGAGCAGACTTCTTTATGAAAGACTCTCTAGAAGCTTTCCTGCCTACCCCAAACCTGGGATAGGATAGCATGCTAAGATCAGACCAGCAGATGACTTGCCAATCATGCCTTCAGAAATTACTGTAGATATCAGTCAAATTAGAAACATGTAATGACCAGAAGGTAGCATGTAGTCTTGCATGACTACACATTGATCAGTTCAGTGGGTGGCTCATATGGTCAGCAAGACCAAGAAGAGAGATGTGACCAGAAGATCACAGACCTTGCTAGGCATGGTTGGGGTTCCTTGAAGTTTTCTGGTGACTTCAAGGGTCACGAGAGAGAGAGAGAGAGAGAGAGAGAGAGAGAGAGAGAGAATATAAAGGAAACATAATCCTTACAAAAAATAAAGCATCAGGCCAAAAGATGAGTGTGACAAAAATGAAATGCAATAGCAATAACAAGAACAGTAGTGGGTGTCACTGTTGTGCTATGACTCTCCTCCCTTAATCAGAGCCAGCTCACTCAGAGGGCACACAAAAGGTAATAATGGGTGATGGGTGCTACTTGAGGGATTACCTCAGCTTTCTTTCCCACTTCCCTGATTGACCTGTTATTCCCTGCTACTTCTTTTTAAATAGATTTTATTTTTTAGTGAAGCTTTATGCTCACAGCAAAATTGAATAGAAAGTGCAGAGATTTCCCATATCACCCCCTGCCTCCACACATACACAGCCTCTCCCGTTATCAACATCCCCCACCAGAGTGGTGCATTTCTTGCATCATAATCTCCCAGAGTCCATAGTTTACATTAGGATTCACTCTTAGTGTTGCACATTCTATGGGTTTGGACAAACTTATCATGACATGTATCCACCATTATAGTATCGTATGTGAGTAGAGTAGTTTCACTGCCTTCAAAAATCCTTTGTAGTCTGCCTGTTTATCCCTCTCTCCCACCTAACAAATTAAAACAGCCTATTGATATGTCTTTATAAATAACTAACTTTTGGCTCTGTTGATTTTCTTTATCGCTTTTCTATTCTCTAATTAGTATTTCCTCTTTACTGTTTCCATCCTACTTTCTTTGGGTTTCTTTTGCTATTCTTTTTCTCCCTTCTTGAGGTGGATGCTTAGTTCATAGCTTTCCAGCTTTTCTTCTTTCCTAATCTATGGATTTGAAACAATACGTTTTCCTCTATGACTATCTTTTGCTGAATCAAATAAGACTTTAATATGTCATGTCTTCATTATCATCCAATTAAAATATTTTCTATTTTCCATTGTGATTTTTCTCTTTGACCCATGGGTTATTTGGAAGCAGATATATTGTTTGATTTCCAAGTATTTGGTGATTCTCTAGGTATCCTTCTTTTTTAATTTATAGCATTATTTTACTCTGACAAGACAAGCCTCGGTACAGCTTCAGTCCTTTGAGATGGTTAGAGACTTGTTTCATGGTTCGTCATATATTCAATTTTGGAAACTCTTTCTAGTGTACTTTAAAAGAATGAGTATTCTATTATTTTGAGATGCAATGTTCCATATACTTCAATTAGAATAGTTTTTGTTAATTACATTGATCAAAAGTTCTAAATTCTTGTTGGTTTTTAAATTACTTTTCTATGAGTTACTGAGCATAGTTTGTTAAAATCTTCCAGTATGATTGTAGACTTGTCCACTTCTCATTTTATTTCTGTAAGTTTTTGCTGTGTACATTTTCAAACTCCATTATTAGGTGTTGAAACTGATACATGTTTGGTGGACTGACCATTTTACCATGGAATATCCTACTTTATCTCTACTAATACTTTTTTGCCTTCAAGCCTACTTTGGTATTGGTCTAGAGATGTTAACTCTGTTCCGACTAGTGTTTGTACTATCTGTTTTTATATTTTGATGTTCAACTATTCCATGTACAGTACTTATACTTAAGGTGTATCTCTTATTTGAAGCATATTTTTTCTGTATCACTCTGTCATTTAGTTTATTCAGTTTATTTACCATTATATTGGAGTTTGAACCTACCATCTTACTGTTTGGATTATATTTGTTTTCTGTTCCTTTGTCCATATTGCTTTCTTTTGGATTAAGTATTCTTATTATATTTTATAATTTCTGTTAGTTTGTTAGTTGTATCATCTTTTATTTTTATTTTTTTAGTGGTTACCTTGAGATTACAACTCATCCTTGAGTTATTAAAGTCTAAGATAAATTACCATTTCCTGAATGATATGAGGAATTTAGAAAACTAATTCTGTTTACCCTGTTTATGCCTACTAGTTATTTTGTTATACATTTATGTTTAACATACATTTTAAATTCCACAGATTTATCATTATTACTGTTTTATGCCATCAGTATTCACTTACTTACATATTTATCCTTTCTATTGCTCTTCACTACTTACTACATTTCTGTGTTTCCATTTGGGAGATTTTATCTTCTGCCCTGAAAAATCCTTTGATATTTATTTCAGCCCAGGTTTACTGGTGAAAAATTCACTCTAGTGAACATGTCTTTGTTTTGACTTCATATTTACAGGATATTATCACGGGTTATAAAATTCAAGATGGGCACCTTTGGAGACAGTGTTACACTATCTTCTGATTTCATCATTTCTATTGAGAAGCCAGCTGTCATTATGATTGCTGCTCCTTTGAAATTAATGTGATTTTTTTCCTCGGGCTGCTTGTAAGTTTTTCTCCTTGCCTTTGATTTTTCTCCAGTTGTAGTATGAGGTACCTAAGTGTTATTTTCTTTGTACTTTATCCTTCTTGGAGTTTAAAGTATTTCTTCAGTCCATGGCTTGATGATTTACTTGTTTTAGAAAATTTCTTGGCCATATATCTTCAAATATTCTCCCTCTCTTCTCCATCTAGAACTTCAATTACATTAATGTTAATCTTTTTCCCTGTTCTTCAGGCTGGATATTACTATGACCCGTTTGTCTTCTAGTTCACTAGTCCTCTCTTCAGCTACATCTAATTTGCTATGAAACCCATCTTTTGAGTTTTTATTTTCAGTTTTTAAAGTTTTCTGTTGTAGAATATCCACTTGATTTTTTTTAGTTATCTGCTGAATTGTTCATCATGCCATATTTTTTCTTGAATATATTAGGCACAATTATTTTTGTTTTGTATATGATAACTGCAATATTTTTATTCTCCATAGGCTCATTTCCATTGTCTGCCATTTCCCTTGCTGGTCTCTTTGACTAATTAGCCTAATAGCTTTTTACTAAAATTTTTTTTTTTTTTTTTTTAGCCTTTGCATGTGAAAAATACAGAAATAATTTGTCTCTGAGTCATATTATTTTTCTTGGGGAGGGTTTATTTTTTTCTTGTCAGGGAGTTAGGCTGGGGGTAGATCACTTTCATGCAATGTGAGATTGAAATGTGAATTGTTTCATGTGGGCTGGTCTATTTCCTGTTAGCCTTTCTTGTAGTTAGCTGTCCTTGAGGATCTCAACTGAAAGCCTTAGATGTTTACCAGAGCCCCTTCTCTTTGTGGTGACCTGAACTTGAACTTTTTACTCCCAAGCCCCACGAGACTGCTGAACATTTTGCTTTGCTTCCCAGCCCCTTAGAGTCTGCCTACAAATCAGCAAATCTTCGAAGGGAAAAGCAGAGCTAAATGTCAGGCCTACCTCTTTGCACTTCCTTTCTCTGAGAATCTTGGCTCCTAATATCCTTGTTCCTGATGGCTCCCCAGTGTTTTCCAACAGATTTTTTTTTGTTGTTCATATTTATCCATCCTTTCCAGTTGTTCTGGACAGTAAAGGTTAGTCTTGTAGAAGTTAATATGCCATCGCTGGAATAAGAAACTCTGTTGTGCTTTACAAATTATAATTTTTGTTTACACATTTTATCTTTACTACTAGGTGATAAATTCCTAGAAAGCAGGTATCCTTTTTTACTTGTAACACCTTGCCCCACATGTGGTATATGCTCCTATTTACTGACTGACTGAATTAATGAAAAAGAATAATGCTAAACTCATTTTCTTCAGGAGTTAAAATTACACGTAAAAATGCTATTGACGAGTCATTGTGATAAAAGAATATAGGCTCAGAAAAGCGAAACAGCCAAACTACATCAAAGTTTCAAAATAATGTCAGAAGAGTCAGACACAGAAATTCTGAAAACCTTTAACTCCCCAGGATTTATTCATTCTACATGAAATAGGTGTTCTCCTAGTGACACTTTGATCCAACATCCTCGTGTTGTCAGAGTTCAGAAGCCTCAAGGCCTCAAAGTGCTTCTCTGATTTTGATCCAAAACTGTAATCAGGTTTTGATCCATTTCAGAAAAGAGGCCTAATCTCTGGAGTCCAGCAGCAGCCACGGCACCAAGGAATCATCATGGATCATACGTACATCAAAGGCCAGTGAGGCACAAACAACTGATCAGTGTGTTGCTAAGCATGTTTGTCCACTTTCTCCTTCCTTCTCTTTGATTATTTGAGAAGAGATATTTATATATATACAATATTTATTTCTTCTTTTCTAGTCTTTTGAATTACAGTTGTTGCTATTGTTATTCATTTAAGAAATACTTTTAGTGTTTACCATGTGCTAACTCTCAAGCAAATACTAGGGCTGAGGGAAGCAGAGAGGGATATGAAAAGTATTAAATAGAACCCTCGTTTCCAAAATGGGGGAGACAGGGGTGTGTGTGTGTGTGTGATGATATATTGATGAAGAAAGTAGACAGCCTAGACAGAATGAAACCAGAGCCAGCTTTCAAATTTAAGATTGAAGCCTTGCTGTGGAAAGTATATGTTTATTGAATGAACAAATGAATGTCAAGAAAATTGTTGGAGTGTAGGTTCTCGTTGCTGCAGAAAATGCTTAGGTCTGAGTTGCTTTCAACTGAAGTCACATGAAGATGGTAAATTAGGTTTATAGGATTTGGCAACAATCCTTTCAAAGTAAAAGCACCTCTGATTTTTTTTGCCTATTTTTTGTCAGTGCAGAAAAAGATTCTGAGATTACAACAGGTTTGGGAATTCACAGTTCCTAACACAGGAGTTTTAATCTAAGTTGGACAGTTCAGGAAAATATGGGGTAGGGGAACTCTCCCTGGTGGATGCAAGACTTTAGGCAGGTTCGTAAAGAGAGCTCCACACTTCAGCCCACAGCTGACCAGTGAGTCCTCGAGTCCTGAGTCCGGAGAGAGTATGACTGGCTTAAATTGAGTGGTTTTAAGCCAATTGAGTGGACTATTTGATGTGTTGGGTCCACAGATACAATGCCTAACATATTCAAAATGGGCTTGACCAAATTTTTCATTTTCCCAGGGAAGAATGGTTAACACTTCTCTTTCAACTTACTGGTGAAATGGTTCTAATGATACTAAAATATCATTATTAGAGCTGACCATATTATAGTTGACCGAACTGGGGAATACAGTGTTTTGTAATTGAGATAAAATTTTATTAAATTAATCTTTCTTTGTTTTGTAGTCACTTATTGAGTATATACAATGTGCCCACCACTATTATGAGATTTTTGGGGAAATGCAGGTGAAGGATGCTGATTATTATTTAGAATAGTTTTGACTGCTAGTAATAAAAAAACCTCAAAATAATAGGCAGTCTAGGGCTACTATGTTGCTTATTTCCAGGTAATTTCCACCGTCCCTGTCATCATGGTCCACGTTGGCATTCATGTTTCTAGAACAAAGTAGAAGGGACAAAGGATGGGTGTCAGCTGTCCAGTTTTGACTTTTAATTATTATTATTTTATTTTATATACAATAAAACTCACCTTTTGTGTTCAGTTTTGAGTTTTAGTACACATGTAGATTTGTGTAAACATCTCCATAAACGAGATACAGAACAATTTCATATCCCCCAAATTCTTACATGCTGCCCGCACAACCCAGCCCCCGGCAACCACTGACCTGTTCTCCATCCCTAAAGTTTTGCCTTTTCAAGAATGTCATAAAAATGGAATCATACAGTGTGTAACTTTTTAGTACTGGATTAATTCCCATAGAATAATGCATTTGAGATTCATCCATATTGTTGTATGAATGGAAGTTTAGTTCTTTTTATTGAAGAGTAATATTTCACTGTGTGGATATACCACAATTAATTCATTCACCTGTTGAAGTACATTTTGGTTTAGGGTGATCACTAATAATATTGATATAAATATTCATGTACAGGTTTTTGTTCTGGGCATAAACTATTTCCCTATATGTGTAGGAGGTCACATTGCCAGGTCATAGGGTAACTTTATAGTTTATATTATAAAAAATGGTTTCCAGTGTGGCTGTACCATTTCGCATTATCTTCTACAATATATGTAGAACTGCGCAGGTTGTTACACATCCTCACAAACACTTAATATATGTGATATTTTGTTACTTTTTGTTGCTTTGATTTTGTTTTTTTTGTTTGTTGGATTTTTTGGGGGGGGGCATTCTTAAAGATATGTATGTGATGGTATTTCATTGTGGTTTTAATTTGCATTTCCCTAATATCTAATGATGTTGAGCATACTTTCAAGTGCTTAATTCTAACCATATATTTTCATTGGAGAAATGTCTGCCTATGATGGTTAGTTTTATATGTCAACTTGGCTAGGCTATGATACCCAGATATTTGGTCAAACACATCTGGGTGTTGCTGTGAAGGTATTGTATTTTTCAGATGAGATTAACATTTAAATCAGTAGACTTTGAGTAAAGAAGATTACCCTCCACATAGTGGGTATGCCTCATCCAGTCAGTTGAAGGCCTTAAGGGAAAAACTAACCTCCTCTGAGGAAGAGAAAATTCTGACAGAAGATTGCCTTTGGATTTGAGCTGCAATATCAGCTCTTCCTTGGGTCTCCAACCTGCCAACCAACTTTGCAGATTTTGGATTTGTCAGCCTCCACAATTGCATGAGCCAATTCCTTAAAAGAAATCATTCTCTCCAGAGAGATCCTATTGGTTTTGTTTCTCTCAAGAACCCTGATCAACACTTTTGCCTGTTTTTACATTGAATTTTTTTGTTTTTCATTTTTGAGTTTTGAGACATCTTTATATATTCTGGGTAAAAAGTCTTTGTTAGATATGTGAGATACAAATATTTTTCCAAGCTGTGGCTCATTTTAAATCTTCTCTTGAGAGTGTCTTCTCATAGCAAAAGTTTTCAGTTTTCATGAAGTGCAAGTTTTCAATTTTTTCATTTATGGATTGTGCTTTTGATGTCATGTGTAAGAACTGTTTGCCCAACCCAAAATCATGAAGATTTTTGCCTAAGAGATTTATAGGTTTAAATCTATGATCCATTTTGAATTAACTTCTGCATACCATGTGAGAATAGATCAAGATTCTTTGTTTGATTTTTGTATGTTGATGGAAAATTGATCAAGTACCATTGTTGAAAAGACTATTCTTTGTTTACTAAATTGCCTTTGTACCTTTGACAAAATTTAATATATTTGTATGGGTTTATTTCTAGAATCTCAATTCTGTTCCATTGATCTGTGTTTCTATCCTTTCACCAATACCACACTGTTTTCACTACTGTAGCTTTACAGTAAGTTTTAAAATTGGATAGTATGAGTCTTCCAACTTTGTTCTTCTTTTTTCAAAATGGTTATGTTTATACCAGTTCCTTTGCCTTTCCATAAAATTTTAGAATCAACTCAAATATATTACAAAAAGAATCATACTGGAATTTTTATTTATATTTCTTTAAGTACATAAATGTCATTGAAAGGATAATTTGGAACGAAGGGCAGTCAGTGCCTTGTTTGCAAGACATACAAGAAAGCAAGACACCTGTGAAGAATTGTTTCCTCCAAATTTATGCCTAGATATTTCTTTTTTTAATGTAGCTATTATAAATGGCCCTTTTTTCTTTAGTTTTTAATTGTTCATTGCTAATGCATATATATCATATAATTGATTTTTGTATGGTGATCTTGTTTTCTGCAACATTGCTAAAGTCCTTAATTCTAGAAGTTTTTTTGTAGATTTATTAGGATTTTCTACATTAAACAACCTTGTCATCTAGGAATAAGTACATTTTTATTCTTTTGTTCCTATTGTTTGCCTTTTCTTTCTTTTTCTTGCATTATCTCACTGGGTATGTCTTCTAGTACAATGACAAATAGGAATGGTCAAAGCAAACATCCTTGCCTTGTTATTGAATGTTGGTGAAAAGCATTCAGTCTTTCACCATTTAATATGATATTAAGTTGCAGGCTTTTTGTAGATGCCCCTTTTCATACACAGATTTTAAAGATCCCTTTCTTTATTGCCTTACTCTCTGTGATTTCTGCCACACACTCTTGCTCTCAGAGGTACCCTTTTCTGGTGTTCTGTCTAGAATCCCAGGCCTTTAGCCTCCCTAGGTTGCTCTGCACTTCCCCAAATTGTGTCCACCTAGAAGTGGAGAATTCAGAGAAAACAGCCTTCAGAGCCACGGGTGCCACTGCCACCACAACTGTAGGGATGCAGCTTTGTTACTGTGGCTTCACCCTGCAGGATCCTGCCTTTCTGATCTTCAGATTGGAGAGAGAGAATTTTTTGGGGTTTTTTTTTTTTTTTTTGAGATTTTTCTGACCGTGTACGGTACACTGTTCTGGAATTTTGGCTACCCTAGAGTATAATGCAGGAGCTATGAAGGGGGAAAAAAGCCAAAAACAAAAACAAAAACAAAACCCCATAACAAACAAAAAGCAGGAATTCACTGCCCTATGGGATGGTCTTCAAATTTTTGTTTTCATCCCCAGTCTATTATTTATTTTTCAGAGTTCTCAAATAGTTCCTTTTTATTTTCTGTCCAGGGACCAATGTTATGCTTACGCAACACTCATGCTTACATCTCATTGACCAGAACTTAGTATGACTGTACACATCTGTAAGGGTACATGACCATATGCCCAGCCAAAAATTAGAGGCTCTGTCACCATGGGAGAATGGAAAAAAATAGATAATAGGGAACAGCGAGAACCCCTAAACTTACTTCCAAAAATCTCAAGGTCTAATAGAGGAAATAGGCATGTAAACCATCTGTTACATTTTAATGTTGTCAGTACTATACAAGAGATTAGAATCTAGGGAAGTCATGTAGGTCCTAAAACTATTATAACTTCACAGAAGTCATATGTTTACCTTTGATTAGTTTCTATAAGTTAATAAAGCATTACACTTCTTTCCTTTCATCTGGAGTTCTATCAACTCAATTAGTCATTCTAATTGGCTCACCCTGATTAGAAGTTTAAAATAGATGCAAAATTTCTCAGTTATTAAAAATACAAAACAAATTACTTTTTACTTAATAAATGCAATGTAGTAGACAATATCTTTCAAAACATGGAGTCTTCATGTTGTTGGTAGATTTTCTTAGTCTAGATTCTTTTGACAGCAAATAGCAAAATAGCAAAAATCCAAGTCAGCTTTTAGACATAAAACAAAAAAGAGGGGCATTTACTGGCTCATGTAATTGGGAAAAACATTACTGAAATAAGCATTTGTCACAATGTTGGAGGCATTCAAAGGTATGACCAGATAGCCTTTTGCATCTTCACTTCCATTTTTCCCATTAAGGGGGAGATGGCTGTTGGCCAGATAGGCTGTTAATATACCTTTGTAACAACATCACTGGAAAGAGTCAGTTCCTTTCTCCTAGAATCTATACACCAGTCACAGGGAAGAGATCTGATCCCCCATGCTTAGAATAGACACTCATTCTAAACCAATCACCATCGCTAATGTAATATGGTGCAAACTCTGGCCCATTCTGTATTATAGGCCCACCCGTATGCTCATGATTTGTTACTAGACAAAGAAAGAAGAAAAAGAAAAGATGTGTGTTGAGAAAAGAAAAATACCAGCTACCCAACATTAATATGGAGTTCAGTAAGAAATGTTATACCTGAGGTTATTTTCCTATCTTTTCTTTTAGTTGGTATCTTATTTTTTATTCAGTTCCATACCTGTATTATTCACCAAGTTTTTCCTTGGAGAGAGGTCAGAGTCAGAGAAGTTCCTGAAATTATTACTTTCTTTTTTTCTGTCAAGAGTTCTGAATTGTCACTTTGTGTCCCCAAGTCAGGAATATTTTCTATCATTAGAGCCAGAAAGGAAATCTCAAGTTCGTTTTAGCCATAGGTGGTATAGATCTGAAAGCTCTTTGTTTTATTTTTTTCTCTGTCCCTTGCTTGAGTGTTAATTTGAAATATTATAGTTTCCTATTTTAAAAAAAGTCTCAATCTATTTTTACTTAAATTTTCTATTGTCATTTATTAAATATTTGTTAAATGAATGAATGGATGGTTTATACCTGGTAAATATTGTCATTTAAAATATCAAATATCAAAGATATTTTTGTCTTTTTTTGAGATCTCGCAATTTCTCCTCTATATACAACATTTATACGCATATTTTACCCTAACTTTAAAATGTCATTTCAGCTCTTTCTTCTTTTTTCTGCCCTGTGGCTTATGCATTTCTGGAAACAGCATTCTTGAGATCACATAAATTTCCCAAATTTGAATGCATTTCTCATTCCTTTTGTCTTTCCACCATCTCAGAATCTATACAGTGCCAATGTGTCTGGGATTCTCCATTCACAATGTTTTTGTTTCTGTTTGAGAAGACAAATCACAAACAATCCGTGCTTAGCAACAGATTTGACTCTCTGAAGTCTTGAGAAAGACTGGATAATACTCCTTCATTCACACCTCCTCATTCTGCTATGCTTCCTTTCACCATCACAACCTCCATTGCCTCTGAATACATCATCTTCTCACAAGTCATTTGTACATTTTTAAACAGTATAACTTCTGCAAGTCCTTTTTGTCCCTGTGATCTTGGTTTTCCTTAGAAAGCCAAGTCCATGAGATTATTTCTAACTTGATTCATTTTCTCAAGCTACGTACTAGATTATTATAATTTTGTATATCTTGGTCAATTTGGTCCAGATCAATCTTGAGATAGGGTAGGGAAATACAGAAATTTTGCTAATAAACATCAAGATAGAAAATGGACACAACGTTATTTTTTCTTCTGCTTTTTACTATTTAGTATTCAAATATCTTCTCTCAGATTCAAGTGTCACTTTTATTGTGAAGACTTTCTTTTTTATCTCTTTTAAATAGAGATAGAGCGATGGGTAACTTATAAGGTGGCCTCCAGTGATCCTGCCTTCTGGTATTATAATTCCCTTGCCTGGAAGAACTTGCTTCCGACCAACAGAATACCTCAACATTGAGGGGATGTCATGTCCATTATCAGAGCACAAGAGATCGTAACTTTAGAAAATTTTTTAAAAAATTAATTAATTAATTAATATTATTATTTTTTTGCATTCTAAGATGTTATGGAGCAGTTGCAAGGAGGGGGAGAGGGGAAGGAAGAAGGAAATAGAATGAGAGGAGTAGGAAGGAGCGGGGACTTGGTCAAGGCCTGTGACACTCCCCTGATTTCAGCAGAGGAGACCAGGGGGGTTCTGGGGTGGCTTGGTGGTCATCGCTGGGCTGGTTGTGGATGTTGGATATGTGTGGCTGAGGCCATCAGCCCCCCACAGTCCCTGCTCAGGAGCCTGGGGCGCTTCTTGTGGCATCTCAGTGGTTATTGCTGGGCTGGGTGTTGTCTTGGGGGGGGCAAGGCTGAGGCCCACAGCCCTCCCTGTCCCTGGATTGGGAGCCCAGGGGCCTTCTGGTCCTTCTAGGTTTTATAGGTGATCTTTGGTGGTGTTAGATCTTTACTAGTTAATATTAGACTTTGTCTCTGATCTGTGGGTTTTTTGTCTTTTCTTTCAGTTCTGTGTTGGATTATTCGCTGTTCCCACCACTTAAACTCTGCACTGGAGCTAATGTGTTGTTCTTTGCTTACTTCTAAAATGGGAGAACTTCCTGTGGGGACCAGCACTTGAGCCCTATAGTTGAGGTAAGTTATTATTTTGCTGTTGATTCCCTGTGCAGCTCAGGATTTAATTGTTGATCTTGTGTGTACTTCCAGTTTTAATGAAGTTCAGTATACCTGGACTGTGTGGAAACTTTGGTCCGGGCCTGAGTCTTTTCAGCAAACTGCTCCCCCTGCAGTTCTATATTCCTGACCAGTCTCCACTGAGTGGTCCTGTGCTGATTGAGGGGTAGATCAGCAGTCCATGCTGTGCCCCAGTGTTCCTGTCTCCCCTACCGCCCGCACTCCAAATACTTACCATGGGATGGGCTGTGCACTGGTCCCTTGAAATGACTCACCAGCTTCTGAGTGGCTCCCTTTTTTCTGTTGTCCGTGGCTCTTTACTCCTGTGTGGGTCCATAGGAACCCTGTTAGTGGTCTTGCTGGCCTGGGGGCCACCAAAGCCCTCTTCTCCCCTGCCACCTCCAAGCAACTTCATCTGAAGGGCACATCTGTGGCTTTTGCCAGCTCTTGCTCCATGTACTCACCAGCTCCAGACTTAAAGCAGCCAGGGCTCAAAATAGTGGGAGAGATCCTTTCTTTCTCTCATTGTGGCTTCTCCTGCCTTCATGAAATCTGTAGGTCTCTCTTCCTCTTCCCCTGAGCTATAGTGGCCCCAGCTTGGCTATTGTTGCTTTTTAATAGTTGTAAATGGATTGATTTGTGGGACAGTGATGCTGGGGACTGTCTATTCTGCCATCTTGACCAGAAGCCCTAGGAGGAACTCCCTGCAATGTTTTATGGCCAGTTCTTCTAGGCAAGATTTTAACAATTAACACTTTCATTTAACAGGCTTCTGGCATTCTTTAACTCTATTTCAGGAACTACATCTGGATAGGTTGGTGGGCATTTAATCTTTAAATCCACTTTCATGTATACTTCTTCACCAGTTAGGCCTTGAGGGTACAGAACTAAATTGATTTCAGGGGGTACTTTTACCAGCCCGCACATGTTCAGCTCCAGGTCCTGGAAGTCAGCACCATAAATGACCTCCAGGGCCTGCAGTTTGTGCTCCTGTTGCTGCAGGTAGCTCTCTGGCAGCTCATCTCAGCCATGCCTGGGGTCCCCACAGCCCCTAGCCATGGCAGAGTGTGGACAAGGCAGGGTGGCCTTGCTGCAGTGGCCAAGAGATTACAACTTTTATCTTGGTAGCAGACTCTCACTTTTGGTGACTTTGATAAAGCATGCTGCCATATTGTGAACTGTCCTGTGGAGCAAACCACATGGCAAGGAATGAAGAGCAGCCTCCAGCTGACAGCCATCAAGGAACTGGATATGGTCAACAACCATATGAGCTTGGAAATGGATCCTTCCACAGTTGAGCTTTCTGATGAAATGTCAGCCCTGGATGACACCTTGATTGCAGCTTTGTGAGAGACCCTAAAGAAGAGGACTCATGTAGGCTCTACCTATATTTCTGATGCACAGAAACTGTGATATAATGAACATATGTTATTTTAAGTGACTAAATTTGTGGTAACTTTTGCATAGTAATAGAGAACTAATAGAGATGGCCATTCATTTCTTTGCATTTTATGACATTTCTGAACATATTTCTATTGTAGTACTTATCACATCCTATTTTCCATTATATCAGTGACTCCCAAATTTATATCTTCAGGTTAAACTTGTCTCCTGAGCTTCACTGAAAAACTTCACTTCAATATTCTATATGCATCTCAAACTGACCATGTCTAAAACTTTGTTGATCTCCAACTTCTGCTTCTACTAAATTTCCTATCTCAGATAATTGCAGTGAATTGAATTGTGTCACCCCAATCTCAGTGAAGGTTAATCCCCACAGTAATTATTGAGGGTGGGAGATCCTTTTATGATAATTGAAAGGTGAGACCTTGAAAAGGTGATTAGATTATGAAGACTATGCCATAGTGAATGGATTAATCCATTTGATAGTGTAATGGAGGGTCATAGTTGTGGTTGTGAGGGCTTTAAAAGGAGAATACATGAGGAGTTCTCTCTCTGCTCTGCCATTCCTACCATGTGACAACCTGCATTGCTGTAAAGCCACCACCAAAGAAGGCTCTCACCAGAGGTGTTCCTTGAACTTTGGACTTCCCAGCCTCTGAAACTGTAAGCAATAAATTTCTTTTTCCTACAAAGTACACAGTTTCAAGTATTTTGTTATAAGCATCAAAAATGAACTAATACAATAGTATCAATATCCACCCAATTGTTCAAGCCAAAAACTTGTGAATTATCCTTGATTTCTCTCCCCTCTCTGTGATCCTTTTAAATAGCAAGTCAGATATAATTCTCCATTTTTAAAAACCTTTCCACACTTTCCATGCATAGCCCTTATAATAAAAGTTAAAACTCATTATTACAGCCTGTAAGACTTGTGTGATCTGACCTGTGATGAAATTTCTCATTTATCTCTAACCACCACCTTCCACCTCTCACCACAACCTTCCACCTCTCTCCCCCACAGTTCTTCCAAGCAGCCACACCAAGCTTCTTTCACATTCTGCAACTTTCATGCTTTCTTTCTTCATCATGACTTCCTGCACCATATTTCTCCTTGTCCATGCTTGCCTTTTTCATACCCACTTTGCTCGATTCATCCTGGTCTCAATTTAAATTAATTCATCCAGGAAGCCTATCTTGACAATATTGGGGTGTCTGCTACCCAACCTCTTGTCTGTGTTAGACTTCCTCCATCATTCAATACTCCCAAACACCTGTATTTCTCCTATCCTGACGTTTATCCTATTGTTTGGAAATACCTACTTCACTTGTCTGTATCTCTCATTACGCTGTGAACTCCACAGAAGCAGAACCTATGTTGAATTTTTCACCAACGAATCCCTTATGCCTACAACAGTGTTCAGGTTCAATTTGCATTTCATATTCACTCTGACATTGAGCATCTTCTCAACAATAAACATTAGTGTGCTTATTGGCCATTTGTATATCTTCTCTTGTGAAGCGTCTGTTCAAATTGTTTGCCCACTTTTAAATGGGGTTTGTCTTATTATTTTTAAGAACTGTCTATCTACCTATCATCTCTATCTATCTATCTATCATCTATCTTCTGAATAGAAGTCCTTTGTCTGCTATGTGGACTGCAAATATTTTCTCCAGTCTGTGGCTGGTCTTTTCATATTCTTAATAGTGTCTTTCAAACAGGAGTTTCTAAATTTGATAAAATTTCACTCCTCAACATTTTTATTTCATAATTTTTGCTTTTTATGACCTAGGAAATCCTTGCCTAACTCAAAGTCATAAAGATTTTATCCTTTGTTTTCTTCTAGAAATTTTACTGTTTTCTTTTATATTTAAGTCAGTCACCATTTCAGGTTTTTTTATATGGTGTAAGGTAAGAGTTGAAATTCATTTTTTCCCCATACAGATACCTGGTTGTTTCAGCACCATATGCTGAAAAGACTGTTTTATTTTTTCCCATTGAATAACCTTGACATCTCTATTTAGCATCTCCATTGACTGAAAATACATGGATCTATTTCTGGACTCTCGGGTACAGCAATGACCAGAGCTCATGAGGTCACCTGGGTGGCCCTTTCAACTGATACATAATAGAGAAGAAGAACCATTGGGAAAGAATATAAGATTTCAGGAGAAATTGAGACATGAAAGAGTATCGGTTTATGATCTTGCAACTAGCTATCTCCTCCCCCTTTTCTCTTCTTCCCCACCCAGAGTAAATCTCCTACTACACAGGACAATAATTTTACCTGAGACCCAAAAAATGGATCACTTCTAAGAAGGCATAAGTACATTATTTAGATATGCAAGGCACTTAATCAAATAAAGGAGTGTGACTCCCTATTATATTTTCTTTGGACAACAGGTGAAAATTGGGACAGGTGTATATTGTAATTTTTGCTTTTCCAAACTGTTTCTTAGCCCTGCTGAAGTCTCCAATTTGATGCATATAGCTGCCATTACATTAGAAAATTTTCATCCACTCTCTGTAGATAAGTATAGATGAAATCCTCATAAGAAAAAGCATAATCAGGGTAATTCACATTCATGGTAACTCTTAAAGCTGAGAGTGAATGCATATGAAGAATAATAACACAAGACTAATTGATCTACATGGATAAAAGGGATAAAATGGATCCATATTTACACCTGCATTGGTTCCACATCCTATGCTATTTGAATTCACAGCTTACTTTGAAATGTCTTTGAAAGGTGCTATTTGTTCAATGAATACATTTAAAAATAGTACCAGAGCCTTGGCTGAACCCTGGACTCCCCTAGCAGATTCCACAGAAGATAGGAGAAGAATTCTTAGCATTCTACTATACTACGAACAATTTTCATTTCTTTTTCCAAAGATAACCTCTATGTTTTCAAATAAATATTGCTCTTCTAGAAGACACTGCTGTCAGGAAGCCTCATCTTGTGTTAGATGAAAGCATCTTTATGTCCTGGCAGCCATCTTCTGTATTAACAATTTCTGTAAGGCATTGCTAATAGAGTTCAAGATGCACTTCCTGAGATCCAGCATGTACAGCATCATCCTGAGAGTCTGAATCACCCTATAGCTATATTGAAACATTACTTGCACATATAATGCAATGATGGTTTTTATATCTGAATCATTTCCTTATCCTTCTTATGCTTCTGTATTACATAAGACATTTTTTGTTTGCATCACTTTGGTGGCCATTATCTTGTTCTGAGTCATCTTGTAGTTATTTGAAATTTTGATTAATTTTTTTGATTCTTTTGTAAACTCCATGGGGTAAATACTGCAGCCTACCCATCTTTGTATTCTCCAAAGCCCCAATGACACACCATGAATTTGGTTGTATTCAATGTATATTTGTTGAGATATTTTTTGTATAGATATTAGTAAAGACCAGTACAAATTTCCTAGTTATATACTAATCATATTATCAAGCTTTTCTCTAGTTACATTGCCAGGAACACAATTAAGCTCATGGCCTATCCAGTTCTCAGTAATGAGAAGACAATTTTGACAGTGTGGGATGATTAAAATTCTTAATGTGCAATTAGCCTTCCTGGATTAAGTCTGGTAAAGGAAAAGGCAGGTAATTTAAAGTTGTATTATGAAGAATATTATTTTATTAAAACCTTAAGAGGGCAATTTAAAAAAGGCATTGATTGCTCAAAACTTTAAATATCCAAGGCATCATTTTGAAACTACAAAGACCAGATAAAAGAATTATAAATACACTGAAAGTGAGTGGTACAGACTAGAAAACTGAAAAAACTGAAAATGCAGCAAAATTCAATATGAAGAATTTATTTAATCTAGCAGAAATAGGAAAAGGTGGACAATATAAATGACTCCTAAATCTATACTGACATCCATTATCATAAATTACCAACATGAGGAATGTTATAACACTAAATGTAATTTTCTTGAGTCATTACATTTCAAAGACATATTATAATAGCAAGTATGTAAAAATATGGATGTATGAGATGTGAACAAGTTTTCCCCACTGGGAAGCAAAGGAACTTATAGCTTCTTGTGAAGCATTATGAAAATGAAGTTAGTGATAGGCAGTAGTAAAACTGGGGGGAGGGGCATTGGTATAGTGGGGTGTGTGTGTGTGTGTGTGTGTGTGTGTGTGTGTGTTGTACCTACCATCAATTGAATGCACTCCCAGAATTTAGGAACTCTAAACATGAACTGGGTGAAATTTGCCATCATCAGAAATAACCTGTTTTAAGAGACGGGTTCTGAATATGCTGCTACTAAGACAAGGGTCTCGCAAAGCTTAACCATTTTTGGCTTTTTTTTTTCTGGAACTTCAGTGTCAAATACTAGCCTTACACATGGAAGCTGCATCTTGTTTTACAGAATGTATGCTTTGGAAGTGGCCATTGAGTCCAACTCTCTACCTAATCACATGAATTACTGAAAAATGAGGTGGTCTGATCTATCTGCAAATCCTTCACACAATTTTACCCATTCGAAAAATCCATGCTCTAATTTAGGACTTCTCTAAATGTCCTCCTGAGATAAAATCTAAAATTTCATTCATTGGCTCTAGTTCTGTCCAATAGAGTCACAGAGTTTAAAACTATTTTCACACCTGCCTTAATGCCTTTTAAGTATATGAATTTAGTTCTCCCTAAGACAATCTTTAAATCTTTCCAACTCCTGGTAGGATATAGTTTCTAGTACCCTTGTGATTCTGGTCACTATCAAACTGTTTCCTCTCTTTTGAATGAATTCTCATTTATCTGTATCTTTAGAGTATTGTGATTCCCACTGTCATAGAAAAATGGACAAAGCATAGGAAGAACTCATTCATGAAAGAAGAAATGTAAATTACCAATAAATATGCAAATTTTAACTTCCATACTAATCAATTAAATGCTAATTTTAAAAGGATAACTTTTTTTTTTCACATACTGTATAAAGTTGGCAAGTATAAAAAACCCACCAATTTTTTTTTTTTTGGAAGCACTTGATGTTTTATTTTTAAATTTTAAAAATTGAGATGAAATTCACATAACATAAAATCCATCATTTTAAAGTGTAAAATTCAGTGCCTTTATGTTTAGATAGGAAACACCCTCCGAGATATATTGGTAAGTGCCTACCCTCACTCATCTTCTATCTCCACGTTGTCTACCTCTGCTTGTGGTAGTGGGGAAGACTTTTTCTGATGGGCTTATTTGAAAAGTCTCCATAACACAGGGGGCTGAGAGGGTCTATTGCAGGGAACGGTGGTGGTAAGGTTATCAGTGGTTCTTGCCTCTGACTGCACATTAGCTCAGTGCCCAGGGCCCAGCTCTAGAGATTTTGACTTAATTAGTCAGGGTTTGGGCCTGGGCATGATTTTTCGAATTGAGGCATAATTTACACCTGGTTAAATAGGTCCTAAGTCTTTTGTTCAATGAACTGTGATACTTGTAGGCACCTGTGCAACCACTGCCCCAATAAAAACATAGAACATTTCTATTGCTCTAGTCATTGCCCCCTACCCTGTCAGAAGGAAACACTGTTCTGATTTCTATTACAGATTGATTTTGATTGTTCCTGAACATCATATAAATGGAATCAAGCAGTATGTAATATTTTGAGACTGGCTTCTTTCATTGAGCTTAATACCTTTGAGATTCACCCAAATCATTGCACTACTCAGTAGTTCACTCCTTTTTTATTGCTGAGTAGTATTCTCTTGTATGGATGTACCAAAGTTTATCCATTCACACTTCCAAGGACATGTGGGTTGTTTCCAGTTTGGGGCTAAAAGAATAATGCTGCTATAAACATACTTGCACAAGTCTTTCTGTGAGCACATGTATTCATTTCTTTTGGAGTGAAATTACTGGGTTTACATTTAACTTTATTTCAAAATGCCAGTTTCCAAAGCAATTGTACAATTTGTATTCTCACCAGTAAAATATGAGCATTACAGTAGCTCTACATCCTTGCCAACGCTGGTATTGCTATCTTTTAAACTACAGTATAGCTGTTCTTATAGGTATGTAATGGTATCGCATCATGGTTTTAAATTGCATTTCTCTAATTGACTAATTATGTTGATCATCTTTTCATGTGCTTATTGACCTTCGTATATCTTCTCTCATGAGCTGTTTGTTCTAGTCTTCTACAAATATTTTTGGGTTTTCATTTTATTATTGATTTGCAGGGGCTCTATATATTCTAGATATTAGTCCTTTGTGAGATATATGTATTGCAAATATGATTATTGTTTAAAAGATCCCCAGTGAATCTAACATGAATCCAGGACTGAGAATCCCTGACAAACTTACGATCGGATTTGTGGGTCCCCAAATCTGTCCCCTAGTGACTATGCCCAGGGATTGGAAAAACCCACCAATTTTTGACAAGGGTTCAGGGAAGCAGGCATCACTGTCTGTTGGTACAATAAAAGAAAAAAAAATCAGAGAAATATTCAAAAATTTATGATAAAGTTAGTTACCATATAAGAAAAGTGACAAGGGGGAATGGGTAGATTATGGCACACTGTAGCTATTGGAAATGTTTTAGGATAATTTAATCACATCAGAGAAAGTGCTTGCAATTTCTCATTAAGGAGACAAAGCGGGCTGTAAAACAGCATTTTTAAATATGTAAAATCTTGTTAATAATATCTGTACAAAAAATACTGGATAAATACTGGACAGTGTGATAATAGGTATCATACCTTTCTGTCTTTTCAATATTTCTTACAATGAAAATATATTATTTGTCCAATCAGAAGTCGAGTAAAAACAAGTTTAAAAATACTTCCAGGATTGGTCTGATTAGTCCTAAATCTTGCTGTTTGGTTTTAGACTCTTTTTCTATGCATCTTCGGATCTCAGTGACCTTTTAAATTTGTATGTTTCCTATTAGAGTGCTCTAAAACCTCCAAATATTTTTTCATGAGTACTACTACTAAGTTACGCTCCTGTCTTTTTTGAACCTGTGTCTGGCTTTACATTTATTCCTATCAAAGTTGGCTTCATTGAATCTATATGTTGCTCTGTTGAATGCTTTTAGTTTTTTCTCTGTTGTTCCATATCAAACAGCTGTGCACAACTGTGCATGATCCACAGATCCGTTAGTATGACATTAAGGTTCTCATCCAACATTAATGCCTTTCTATCAATCAGAGATTGTGGTGTATGCCTTTTTCAAAAAAAAACCAGGAATAAAACCCATCATAATCAGTATCACCAAAAGGTGTGTTGGCCAAACTATTTTAATTTGAAGTAAAACTCCCACTGAAGATGGAAGACCTTCCTAAGTAAATTTCATTTTATGTGTAATACTTCTGGAGAAATTAGGCATTCAGGGAAATATTAGTTTGGAAGACTATATAGATTGTTAAATGATTTCATAAGCATGGGAAATATGCTTGAAAAGTTTTGCCAATTATAGATGCAAGAACTTCAACAATTCATAGTGTAAGGTGCTGCTGGTGTACACAGTATGCTTGTATTATTCAAGAACTTTAGCTATGGGCTTAGGGATAGTGAGAGCCACCACTCTGATTAACTAAACAATTTATCTCTGTAAAGCACCCTAAGATATTCTTCTCACCAGTTACAGCTCTTAGAAAGACATTCAAACGTATGTCATTTACTGACCAGGTGCTCTAGTTCCTTGTCCTTAAAAAGAATTTCACATTGATCCAGAAGAAGGTAAACATTGTCAGATTATCCTCTCTCATTATTTCGTTTTTAGACTCCCAGCCTAATCTCTCTCAATGGACAAACTAAAAAAATTTATATCCTCACATACAAAGAACTTTTTCCAAGACAGCAAATAGTTTCCTATTAGGTAAGAAAGAATGTTAGAATGCAAAATTCTATTAGTATTAAGAAAAAAGATTTCTAGATATCTTAAAGAAAATAATGTCAAAGAGTAGAAAATATTGAGAAGGGAAGAAAAATGTTGGGAGAGAAAAAAAAGTATAAGGTACTCTCTCCATAGGAATGAATATACCCTGTGATGTTTTGATGATAGACAGTCCTTTATAACATATTAGTACCTTTTTTCTTGAGCAAGTTCATATGCCCATGAGAACAGAGGAAAAGAGGGGTGAGAGAGAGAGATTTGTAGTTTTAAGATTCAAGAACCAGCAATTTCATTTTTTATTTAAAAAAATCATCATAGCACTGCGTAGACCTAAAGACCAAAGGAGAGTTGGAAAAGGAGGCTAATCTTTGTGACATCTTGCAAAGAAAATCAGTACAAAAAGAACGGGTCGATCAGAGATGAAGATTAATTTATCTTACTTTAACCACAGATCATTAAAACAATAAAAGTCATGTTACTTCTACTCTTGATAGAATTAAGTTACTTAAAAGTGTTTCTAGCTTACAGATTACTCTCTGCTTCCTTGGGCAAAAGAAATTATTTCCTCTCTTCTTGGCATAATAGAACCTAGAACAATATTTTCTTCCTAGTTCATTTTGTTTCAGGTGTGGGTACTGACATCCATGTAGAAAAAAAATGCTTGAACAAGGATTATCAAAATAAACAACTCATTCATACCGTTGCACAAAACCGAGTGATTTTTTTTTTTTCTGGTTATATGCCATCATGACTAAGAATATTGTGGCAGAAACTGCTACATGTTCCTCATACCCTGTTCCTTTTTGTACTGGGTTCACAATTAGACAACATTGCCCACCTCACTATCAGGCCACACGACCAAGTCTGGCCGATGGAATGTGGGTGAAGTGGTGTACGTCACCTCCAGACTTGCTCATTAAATCCTCCAACACAAAGTTCCCCTTGCTCTCTCCACATCAGCAAGCTAAATAAAGAGGACTTGAAGGATTTCGAGGAGGGCAAAGCCACATGATGGAAGGTGCCTTTGTCCCCAAGTCACCCTAGGAGGCAAGGTGGTTGGTGAGGAGCATCTTTGTGGAAACAAACCTTACTCTGTGAAGCCACTGAAATTTTGGGGTTGTTGATTACATCTGTTCGCCTACCCTAACTAGGTATGGGCTCTGGGCCAAAGTACCTGGCTCAATCCTCCTTCCAACATTAGCTAGGCCAGCTATTTAATCTCTCTGTGCTTCAATTTCCTTATACATGAAATGGTGATAATAACATTATATACCTCATAGAGTACTTGGGGGATTGAATGAGCTCTGTGATAAACCTGGCACATAAGTATAAGTTATGGTTACTCACTCCCAAAGAAGATTCTCATTTTGAGATCACACCTAAATATGGGTCTCTTACAGAGTTGGATAAAATACTATAAGCTAATTTGTAAAATGAGAAACTATCCAAATATGACATTCAACTGCAAGAGCATTGAGTTTGTAGAAAGAAAATAAAGGAGAAAAAAAGAGATGGAAGGAGGGAGGGAAGAAAGGAATGAGAAAGGGAGGGAGGAAAGAAAGAAGATCTCTATTTTAAGCGGCATTTGTGCTAACCCGACTTTGTTAATGTCTGGCGCAGCAAGAAAGGAACTCCATCTCAGCATCAGATAGCTGATATGGACAAAACAAAATCTGGAGGCTGGGCAACGTTTTCTCTTTTTATTGCTTGCAATAGTATCCTAGATATCTTTTTGCTTTGGATATTGAGTACATTGAATATCTCCCACCCTTTTTTCTTTTAATAACAAATAATCTCTGGCTTCGTTAACATATCCTCACTTGTCGTGTTATGGAAGTAAAACAAATGGAAATATGCCAGTAGCCCTTTGCCACTTTGTAAGTTTTATTCTAAGACATGGTGCCTATAAATAAAGTGATATAATACTAGAAAAAACCCTCACCAAATGTTCAAGTGTGTTTACAGTCTCTTCTATAAATAGATGAAGATTATAGGTTTTGAAAGTGAATGAGAGACTATGGGGAAAAATGTGTGAACTCAGAAAAACGAGTGAAGCATAAAATATATGGTATGTAATAGAAATGGGTATTTACTCAGTAGCAGTGACAGCGAAGTTAAACACAAAAAATCAGTACTTTGTACATTGGGTAATAAGAAACCATAAAATGCCCTCATTTTGGTCCCTTTGGAGTTTCTTAGAAGAAACTACTCAATATGTAGGCAAATCTACGAATCTGGCAATTGGCTATTTATTCATCAAGATATTCTTCACCTTTATGAAGGTGAAAGTGAGCTTCTATTTTTCTGACGTCTCCAAGGCATGAACAAAAGGAGACATATCTGTGGAGAAAGAAGCTTTATTTACTCTAAAAACAAATTGTGCTTATTCTGAAAAGAAAAAAATATGTGTAGTTAACTTAAAAACAACAACAACAACTAAATGAGGTCTTCTGCACTGTTACGATGCCCAAGGACAGCTCTGACTCTATGCCTAAGCAATTTACATGGAATTTTACTCTAGTGGTTTCTCTAGGGTTCAGCAAAAAGCAAGCAACAGAACAATATACTACTTCTGAGCCACCAGAATCATTTTCAGAGCCCAGTGTATATAGTTGAGAGTTTTCCACTTCTAACAGTATCATATAAGTGGACAGTAAACAAAAAAGCCTTTTATAATCTTGCATGCTGATTGAGTCTTGTGGGACATTTGGTGCTGTTATTGAACTTCCAGAAGGGTATATATGCTCAAAGACCATGTGCAGTTCAGAGCTGAATGTGAAACCAAAGGGTAGTATTTCACTAGCCAGTGCTAGTAAAAACCCAGGCAGCTGAATTGGTTTGAGAATGTGTACATTTCAGTTCTGGGGATAGGTCAATAACATGGCCTACCAGTGTCACCAGGCAACCTCCATCACTCAACAGCTCTTGGTGATCATCCTCAATAACAAAAAGGAAGTAAGAAACTCACCTTTATATTCTTTAAACTAGTCCTAGAATTTCATGATAATGGAGCATGGCCTAGTCATAGTAACAAACATAGAGAACAAAGAATATAGACCGTTACTGGGATATGTTCCTTTAAGTATACAAAAATTTCTACACTTCATTGTGGGGATCTCTCTGATCCTACATCGAATCAACACTAATTGGAGTCCTTGGCTTTCATGAAGAGACTCTTCTAATAAATCACTTATGCATTTTTCCAGCTACTATTCTGTGCAAAAAAAAAAAAGAAAGAAAGAAAAGAAAAAAAAAAAGGTAATGGAAAAAATACTAAAGAAGTAGCAATGAGGCAGTAGTTTGAGTCTTGGTACTGCCCTATAGCTACAGGCAAGTCACTTCACTTCTGTTTGTCTGTTTCCTCAACTCCAAGGTGGAGGAGTTGGATTGGCTGGTCTTTAAAGCTCCGAAAGCTCTAAAAGTCTAGACTTCTTAAAGGGTGAGCACTGGCTCCTTCAGTCACTGCATCTATATACACTATTAAAATGATGATGTCTTGCCTTTCAAAAACACAGCTAAGGTGAAAGCATTTTTTCCCTCCTGGCCCTGGGCCTATAAGTTATTTGTTGTCCTAAAACATGCAAACAACTGACACTGGACCACATAGTTTATTTTTTGCATTTGACATGTCATATTAAATGCTGGATGGGTATGTTGTTAAAAAAAAAAATAAGTAAGCCATCTGGTTATAATTTCTTGCTTATCAAAATTAAACTGAGCTCATAATTAATATCCATTTAATACCACTTAGGTGAATAATTTCTTTTTTCTAAGGAAGTAGTGAGAGATTCTCTTCTAATGGTTTATACTTCTTGAAAGGTCAGCAGGTACTCAGTTCAGACCTCTGCTCTCACAGGAGCTGATTCATACCAAGTCTTCAAAGAGCAATCTCCTTATATAATTCTCTTTTTCACAATGGTCACAGTTCTCCAGCTATATAATAAAAATCATGCAAATCTGAGTTTTTCTTATGCTAAAGACTGGCTTATTTGAATAGAGAGACCAATGTTCATTTATTTCAGCATGAATGAAGCTTGATGCAATGTTTTTCAGCGTGACTTTAGTTAAGCTGCAATCGGCAAAGCCTACAATACAGATTGCTATACTTACAACTCTGATTTGTGACAACTGTGGCATCTAATTGTGTTCTCAGTTCTAGATTTAGCAGCTTCTCTTGCTTTATTCTTCTGGCCAGCTATTGAATATGACTTTATGTACTCTTAGCAACCAGTACATTTAATTTGGATTTTTAGTTTTTTCATCAGGATTCAAAATGTAACCCAAGAAATTTCAGATGAAGTATAAAATAGGGTTTTCTGTGATTCACACATATCAGTGAAGAATATAAGATTACATGTATGCCTTTACGTATAGTTACGAGTATATATATATTTTACATATATATGTGTCAGCCCCCCACATATATATGTAAACCCCATATATATATCCCCCCAAATTGCTTTTCCTTTGATAGGTTTGACAGTAATGTAAAGTCATACCTCTAAAGAGTTTTTATTCACATTAACATCATAACAGTGTAAATCATTACTACTTGTCACTAGGTTAACTTAGAAAGTATTCAAACATTCATTTTAAAACCCCTTTTAAAATTCCTTGCTTTTTCTGGGATTCTGCAGAATTAAAAATGGGATTTACTTTATTATTTTTAGCTTGCAGTTTTTTATGCTGATTTCAGAAAATCGTGACCATTTTCCATAGTCCATTTGCCTAGAGTCTTAGATGGTATTTAAATAGTTTTATTTTTTACAGATATCAATTTACTTCTGAGATACATACACATCAGTGATGAGTGAGTTCAGTTAAATTTTCCAGTGTTTAGATGCTGGATGAAATCTCTTTTAGTTGGCCAGAACCTGTCGAATCGACCAGGAATTTCTATGACAAAGTACTCTTCTTGAATTGCTCCTTTGTCATGCTCTTCTCTATCAGTAAATCTTAGATGAAAAATTTCTTCTCAGCATAGGAGAAATTAGACTTTGCATTTCCACTAGAATTAGGAAGCTGGAATAAAGAACAGAAAATGGAAGCCAAGAAAATTAAGACTAGAGAAAAAATAAGTCATGAGATTCTATCTAAATGCTGATTACACTGCAAATAATTCAACTGGCTCTCCAAATTGAGAATAATGTGTTTTTTGTTTCTTACTTTTAGGAAAAAAAGAGACAACCAAAACAATGATAAAAAATGTAGAATAGGGGCCGAGCCCATGGCGCACTCAGGAGAGTGCGGCGCTGGGAGCGCGGCGACACTCCCGCCGCGGGTTCGGATCCTAATATAGGAATGGCCGGTGCGCTCACTGGCTGAGTACCGGTCACGAAAAAGACAAAAAAAAAAAAAAAAAATGTAGAATAGGGGTTTTGTTAAAAAAAGAAAGTTAAGGAATAAAAGAAAGAGTAGGTGAGGAGAGGAGAGGAGAGAAAAAAAGGAAAAATGATTACTCCCACCCCTCCAAAGAAAACACTGCCCGTATAAGTCTGGAGTCTACTTGTTCCACACATACCTACTGCCATAGGGTGATGGATGCAGGGTTCTGCAAAAGTCTCCTTCATCAGAGAAAGCTATAGTAAGGCAGGAGAGCAAGCAAGTTTTCAAAAGTTTCTCATCAGTAAGGGCTAAAACAAAGAAAGTTGGCCTTCTGTTTACTGGAAAACTAAATAAATTAGGTTATGTCAGTCCTGGAAGCATCTGATTACTTAGATTCCTTTTATTTAGAAGTGAAACTTCTGTATCACAAGAGGGGAAAAAACAGTCTATATTACAATCTTTAGATTTGTATAGTTGTATGTTTATTTTTCTTTGAGTGGACATTTCTATCCATCACCTCAAAAAAAAAACAAAAAAACAAAACACTAACACTTGTAATACTGAAAATCGTGTAAGGAAACAACAAAAGAATAACAACTCTCTTCAGCAACGGAACTAGGGCTTGGTAATTCATATGAATGTGAGTATTGGGGTATCACAATGGCAGAAAAGAGCAGGGAAGAGGCTTTTCCCCAGCTGGTACATTTTAATAATAACTCACCATGATACTTAGCACAGGTAAAGACCTGCAAAGGGCTCCTGAGGTGAAATGCATCATTACTTCCAGCTTTCAAAATGTTCTACAATTTGAGCTTGGCTTTTTTCATTTGAATCATTCTGCAAGAATATTTTTGGACTCTCAGCTACAATTTCAGCAAATCAACCCTCTGATATTTAATGAGCAGGGTGTACATGGAGAACAGAATCGTCTCAAGCCTGGGACAGGAAACTCTACTTTTCCACTTTCATTCCTTCTTATTGTCCCTGCCTCCTCATTTTTTCCCCCACCTAAATAGAGCCATTAAAAGAAAAAAAATCAAAAGTACTTAAGTTCACAGGGGTCCTAGTGTATGGCCAAGACCATCCTTGTGATTCTTTTTGGATAATCCTGATAGAATATTTTGTATTTGGCACTGAAGTCAATGGGTTACTAGTCTACATAAATGCCATTTTATATAAACATTAGCAAGTAGAGCAATCAGGAACATATAGGAACAATTAATAAATTACAGATCATCTACTAAGGATGCACAAGCAACAGCCCAGTGAGGTGGTCACAGGCTTCACATGGTATATAGCATATGTGAAAGGACTCTAAACAACAAAGCACTTTGGACATTAATGACATTAGGGTCATTATTATTGTGGTTGTTGTACTATAATAACTGATATACTATGGGGAAAATAAACCCCAAGAAGGCAAAAGCTATGGTCAGATTTAATACAAGGAATCATTTCCTCTCCATGTCTAACAGTTGGCACTTGGCAATGATAATGTAATGTATGGAGAGACACACTTGGGCCTATAAAATAGAAATTTGAATATAGAAATATATATTATGAAGTATGATAGGATACAAATTGATGTAAAAATATGCTTTGCTTTCCCTGCTTTATGATTTTAAAAAGCATATAATTTTATGTCACTGGATGTTGAAGCAGAGTTCATAAAACCCTTTGGTTATGTTTTAGGAACATTTTCACAGTATATGTTATTACAGTGTTGAAGTTGGTATCTTACATGTTAAATAGCATTTTGAAATACGTAGGACTCCACCAAAAATAACTAAACATTAATACAGATCCTTCCAATAACGTATTTAGTTACACTGTTTTGGATAGTAAGAATGGAGTGGTGACAGTGGAAATTCATCAAGATTTGCTACTTGGCCCATTTTGAATTGAGTGTTTGAGACAGTCAAGTAATCCTCATGGGCAGGACATCCACGATATCTTCCTTGTTAATTAGGTAATGGACTGAGGTTTTAGCTGTAGAAAGTACTGTAGGAAGATGGCATATCAGGAAGAGATGCCTTCCCTCCCCAAGGCTAGCTGGTAACTGTGGGAAGATACTTGTACCCTGATAGCATTCCTTGGGTCAGTGTTTGACAACCAACCATTCTTCAAGATGGTGGAGCTGCTCAGGTTCAAGAGGCCATGGAGTCAATAACCTGGCCTCAAGAGGCCAAATCCCATGCTTGTTGGAAGTTACTCGCTGTTTAAGAATTCTGGGCAGCTATCTTAAAGGATAATCTTCCCACTTCTTAGGTCACAGTTGTCATGTCACTGGCCTTCATTTCAATTCCAGTTAAATTATAAAGTGCAGTATGTAGTACTGAACCTTCAGAAAGAACATAATAAGCACAACTACCCTTCGTGGAATCCCAAGTTCAAATCACTAGCAGAGTCACCATCTGTAGCTGAGAATGTACAGGAACTTGATCATCACTGTTGCGTGTCTATATTGTCACCGTCCTCATCATTAGCATCATCATCATCACAGTTGCAGTATTATGATCATGTCAAGTGATGTGGCAAGATCAGAATAACCAACATCAAGACACTGTCCAGTTTGGGTGTGTAAATATTATCCTGTGTTTCTTGGCCCATTTAGCAAACACTTTCTTTTCAGTGATAAACCTATGTCCTCCATATGGGGCATGTTCATGAAGAAAATATTCATCACATTCATCTCTTCCTTGTTCATAATAATGGTAGGGGACCTTTCTATACCCTTCTGTCCTAGAAAAGACAAAAAAATAAAAAAGAAAGAAAAGGAAAGAAAGATTGAGATGAAGAAAGAAGCATTCGTTTACAAGAATCCATTATGTGCCCAGCAAATGCATTTACTTGCAAACCCATGCACGATTCTTGTCCATGAACTCAGTTAAAAGCTATTATGTATGAAAGCTTTTAGGAAGATGTAGCAGGTTCTTAGCAGTTTAATAGATCAAATAAAATTTATATATCACACTAATTACATTCAAACATATAGCTATCCTTTGAAGAAGGAAATGGTATATAATGAAAGCAAACTTTGGATAGCTTGATGCTGTTGGAGAATTTGAAAAAAACTGTGATTTTTCAAAGTAAGATATTGGGTTCGTATGTGCTCCATTCTGCTTGCAGTTAGGGGAGAAGTATTCACGAAGACTGTGGGTTGAGAGTTACCATTTCGATGATATGATTAAAATGGTTTCTGAGTTGTATTGTGCTAGTTGTTGGTAGTGAAATATGTTTTATTACCCTGATGAAGCATGGAGGATTTGTTTTATTACCCAATTAGAAACTATCCCACCAGAGAGGATATACTGTGGATAAACACACTCATTTTAAATAAGGATCTGGCAGATTATTCACTTATTAGTGAAATATAATTTCCAGGAATTCTTGTTAAGCTGTCAGTTTCTCTGAGGCTTCAGGACATTTTGACCTTCATGATCAAATATAACCATTGAGTAGACAACTATCCATCAAGCCATTACAGCAGCAGAAATGACAAATTTGCTTTTGCAAATGAAATAACCACTAAACTTGTTCTGTAGTTCCAAGCCACAAGTCCTTGTTATGCCACTGATTAAAGAAAAAGTGTTCCAATTGACATTTGACATTAGAAAGTGGTAAATATTTTTCTTTTTATCAACCCTAAAAGTCACAACTGATGCACTGACAATAAAATGTCATGTCATCAAAGAACACCAGGAAATCATTGTTGCTTTATCTGTTTCTCAGATTTATGGTATTAAAGTGAATTGTAATATTTTGATAAGAGATCAGAATTGGAGCTGCATAAAAATAATTTCCTGTGATCTTACTTGCAGTAGGTGTCATTTATCATCCCGTAGACGTGAATGCCGTAACAGGCATCCATGGCCAGAATGAAGGTGAACCACCCCGTGCTGAGGTAAGAGCCGGACTGAACTCTGCAGGCGGAACAAAAACAAATGACAACAAACAAAACAAAACACAGAAAACATACACAGAGCAACAATCAAGTGTGTGAGAAACGAGCAACATTTTATCGAAAACATAGCACTTGTTATCAGGAAAAAGCATTAAGAAACTTGACAATGTGTCAAAGATGCACACTTATTTTGAATTATCTCTGAATAATTTACAGGCATGCTCTTGCTCTTACTACTTCAAGCCTCAAAGCTATGTTGTGTGGAAGAGAAGCCATATGGCAAATATGTGAAGTCAAATAATCCTGTTCCTTTCAGGTGAAAAATAGTTTATTTAATTTTCCATAAGACACAAATTAGTGTATATATCAGAGGACAGGTTTTCTACAAGTTGCTTGGAGTCCTGATGGAAACTGAATGATAATAGTATTATCTTGCTTGCCTGGACATATCACTTTCTCAAAGGCTCCTTGGGTTTCTAAGTGTAAATTGGATGCAGAGCAGGGGAATGGCTTTGTCTATAAAGGCATCTGAAAAGTTTTGCTAAACTGCTATCCAGGCATCATGAGACAAGAAGACTTTTCCTTTTTAAGACCTATGTTACCAACCTCTTCAACACTTTTCTATTGAACACCTACTACATGCCAATCACTTTTCTAGATGCTGGGGATACAGCAGTTAGCAAAACAACCAAAGCTTCTGTCTTCATGGAGGCCAGAGGATTGGATTTGGAGGTGGCTGTATTATAAAAGTTGATCAGGGAAGGCCCTTTTGATAATGGGAGCAAAGATCTGGAAAAAAGGGAGAGAGAAGAGGGGTGAGGTGGGAAGAAGCCATGTGGACCATCTGAGGAAAAAAGTATTTCAGGAAGAGGAAACAGCAAGGGCAAAATAAAAAATATGGAAGTATTCTTGCTGTGTTCAAAGAGGAGCTGAGAAGCTTAGTAACTGAGGGAGGAAGGTGATTGATGTAGTCAGATGTAGTGTGGATTGGAAGGGTCTGGTAAGTCCCAAAT
The DNA here is from genome assembly GCF_027409185.1 of Cynocephalus volans. Taxonomy (NCBI): domain Eukaryota; kingdom Metazoa; phylum Chordata; class Mammalia; order Dermoptera; family Cynocephalidae; genus Cynocephalus; species Cynocephalus volans. The sequence continues at coordinate 66,495,617 of NC_084467.1, read as the reverse complement.
GGTTCAAGAGAATGTTCCACGAAAAGCTGGATCTCCATATTTGTCTTTAGCCAAGGTGACCTAATCCATCCAAAAAAGATAACTGCTTGTCTCCTTAAAACTCTCTCCATAAAAGCATTTGGATCACCTGAAGTTGTTCGGTAGCTGTACAGCAACACCTCTAAGAAAGACTAAATTTCCCATCTTCCATGAAGGCTTGGCATACTGGAGCACAGCCAGTTCTACAAACTGAAGCTCTGACACTGATGACCACTCATGGAGTTTGGATGTGTTGCCCCTCCAAGACTCATGTGTAAATCTGATCTCCAATGTGGCAGTGTTTGTAGCTGTTTGAGTCATGGGGGTGGATCCCTCATGAATGGATTAATGCTCTCCCTGGGGGAGGGGGGATTAATGAGTGAGTTCTCACTCTATTAGTTCCTGTGAGAGCTGGTTGTTTATAAGACCCTGGTACCTCCCCTCTTTCTCCCTTGCTTCCTCTCACCATGTGATCTGCTTGTACCTGCTGGCTGCCTGCCACTTCCCACCATGAATAGAAGCAGCCTGAGGCCTGTGCCAGATGCAGCTGTCCCAGAATCGTAAGCCAAATAAGCCTCTGCTCTTTATAAATTACCCAGTCTCGGGTATTCTGTTATAGCAACACAAACGGACTAATACAGCCACTCTCTGGGTACAGCCCTCCAGCCAGCAGTTGCTCTCCACTGATGTCCAGTACCGCTGATGTGCATCCCCAGTACCGAGACATCAGTGGCTACAATTGGGAGTCCTGACTCCTTTGCTGCTTCTTTGTCTTCTTCTTCCTGTTTTATTTTTAAACAGGTACTGCTTAGTGTCGGATTACTTACAACAAGCCAGCATTTCAGGAGCAACACAAACTCACAGTGGGGATTGATGACTGGATTTCTTAGCTTTTATTTTCATTTACTTTTGGTGTTTTGCAAGGAGAGATGAACTCAGTCCATATATATCCCCTCTACTTGCTTGTCACTGAGTCTGCAATACCATGACATAAATAGGCATTCCTTTGCATCTTCTGGTGCATGTCTTCTAAATGGAAAATATTCCAGAAACTGGACCACATTGAGTTACGTGCACTTTCTTCTGTGATAGGAATAGTAGCAGGATGGGTCAGGAATGGGTGCTAGATGGGTGGGAAGATGTCCCTTGGAGAGGGCAGATACACTAAAGAGCAACTCGATTATTCTATGACTTCACCTGCAGTCAATCCTGCACTCTGCGGTCTCAGGAGGAGCAGCAATGATGGGAACTGCTTAAGCACCATCTGCTTCAAAAGTCCTTATTTGAAAATTGGGAGAGATCAGAAGAGGCAAGAGTCTTGAGAAAAGCTCCCAAACTGAATCTAGAAATTTTGTCTACGTACTGAATTTGTCTGGTTATTATTCCCTAAGTTGTATACCCCCTCTTACTTTTTTTCTCTCTCTCTTCTTGCTTTCTCATACTATCTTTTCTACTTTTCACTCCCTTTCTATCCTTGTTCATTACCAGGCTTATCTAGCACTAGTAGAGATCACTAGAAATGACAGCATTTGTTTGTCTATGATGGGAAAAACAGGTTTCACTTATTTCCCCATTTATTCACTTTTCCAGCAAACATTTACTGGGATCTTGCTGTGTGCTGACTGTGCTAGAAGCTGGCCATGAATATTTTCTCCAAGAGCACATGAGGTAGTGGCGGAGGCACACATGTTAAAACAACTGATCACAATACAATGCAACAAAGCACAAGCCCATGTGTTTCAGAGTCAGTACAGAGTGCAGTGCAGAACTCAAGTGGGGATATCTGTTTTCACATTCCAGCTCTGCCACTACTCAAACATGAGGCTTTGGACAACATATTTAGCCTCTTCGGGTCTCAGTTTCCTTGTCTCTAAAGTGAGATGGTTGAACTAAGTCATGTCTAAGGTTTCTTCCAATTTTAAAATCAAATGACGTTGTGATCATCAGCCTCAATAGTCAATCTGTGATTAAGCTTTAACCATTGGGCAGTACCAAGCTCCATGAGTGTTGGATGCTGTAATTAGCAAACACGTGAATCCATCAGATCGCATTTAGCGCTCACTTGTGTGATGGGCATGACACTAAATATATGGGGTATTTATAAACAGATAAATTGGGTATAAAGTTTTTACCCTGCCATGGTAGGGGCTACTGTCACCAAACTTTTGGTGGGGGAGGGGGGAACTTGTTGTTTCCCTCCTTAACACTACTGCTCATGGAAGGTGTTGAAACAGCTGCCCAAGGCCGAGGATACAACTGGATCATCATAGTGAAGGTAAAAGTAAATCTGAGTGAGAAAAAAAAAAAACAAAACATTATATATATATATAAAATAATGCAAATCGTCTTTCCTTTGATGTGGTTCCTCCATGGAGTTGCTAACTGGCAGGGACCAAGATAATATTATAGCTCCAGGATAAAGGGGCATATGGACTCCTATTCTGCAAAACAAGCTCTCTTGACTCATTCTGGTCCAGTCCAGATAGTCATTTCTGAGAGTTCAGCAGTAAGCTTTCGGAACGGAGTGGTTGAAGGATAAATAGGACACAATTGTTGTACTGGCTCCTGTACATATCTACGTTCTCTTTACCATAGGAAAAGAGGGTCAAGAATTCAGGGTTGGCATCTGGTCAAAGATCTTTCTATCTTATCACAGGAAAATATACCACACTTCTGATACTTGATTCTTTTTAGGCTCACCCTGATTTATTTTGTTTCTGGGTGGACAAACCATGCTAATTAGCCCAAAAGCTCTTCAAACAAGATACATTGCATTTGATTCAGACCAGGGAGGATCATACCACCCAAGTGCCCTGTCCTACCAACAGCACTTAATTTGACAGTTGCACTTTCTTTCCCTGAAGTCTCTGATGTATTTGGGATGTGAAATCGCATGAGATTTCCTACCCACAGTACAGGCTGGGGCTAGCAAAGCTGTTTCTTTTCAAAATATGTGGAGCTAATGGTCGTGCAGTGATGCTTGCAGTGGAATAATGGTGACTACTGGATTAATCCAGGACTTCTTCTGAATTAATGTCCTGGTGATCTGGGTCCCTAAAAGAATTCAGTGGCCTGGGTGGTGCTGGCTCTGAAAATTCTTGTAGCTGCCCCATTTCCAAATTCTCCTGTGCTTCTGTGTGGGCGTATTAGAAACGAGGAAGTATAAATTATACTCAAGTAAGACCTTTTAAGGTCCAATAAAAATGACAACAAAAAGACTTGAACTGATGTATGTGAAATTGTTTATGCTTTTCCTCTTAGAGAGACCTAGTGATAACTATCAAATGCCTTAAAAAAATTCTAAAAGGGTCTCTTCTGGGGCCAAATATTGTCTTGTAATTTGTCACTCAAGCACGTGGCACCAACTATGGACCAGCTGGCCATCAGCCATAGCACTTCTACATTTGGGGATCGATAAAGACAATTACTGTCATCCACAAATAAACAATCAAGATTCCCATAGGGATGATAAGAGAATTTAAGCCCCTAATTCAGTACAATAGGAAAGCGTAAATGAATGCAGCAGAATAATGAGCCACGCAGGGGAAAATAAAGACAGTAGTGTAAAGAGAAAGCTATCAATCCTTTGCTTCCACTGGCCAGGCTCTGCATCCTGCTGCTCTCTGATAATCAAGGCACAACTTGGAAACTACCTAAATTGACTTGCTCATCTCTTGGAAAAATGATGCTGTCAACACCTTGATGTAGCACATGCTTGAAGGTGTATCATTTAAAATATGATCTTTCATCTAGTTTATTACTGATAAAATATAAGCTACTTTACCCCTTGATGTTTACCCTATTCTTTGATATCTGAAGGCGATCACATGGATACGATTCGTTGTCTGTCAAGCTATCCTTATTTTTACCAATCTCAATATTTTTGGCTGCCAACACCCTGCATTTGTCTGCACCCCTGCTTCTGAGCACACTTGTTCTCTCCTCGTTTCCGGAAACATATTGTGAAGCACCGTACTCACACACAGCCTGGCAAGCTGGAACCATGCACTGAATGACATTTCCCTTTTTGATAGTTTCCAGGGAAGAACTGAGGAAAGTGAAATGGGTGTTCTTCAAAAGACAACTGGATCACATTGAATTTACTCTCTATTCACGGAATGCTCTGCTAATTATTGAGCACCATGACTTGGGTTTTGAACTCAAGAAGCTTATACTTTGACAGGCAAAATAATAGCGCTTTCTCTAGATCAGGGTTTCTCAATCTTGGCACTATTGACATTTTGAATAAGGTAATTTTTTTGCTGTAGGTGGCTGTCCTGCGCAGTTCTTTTGCATATTTTACCAGATTTCCCACTGCTCCAAGCACATCTGGGCCCTAAGAGCAGTAGATTTCTTGACTCCCCCTTGCCTACTCCTGGCTTATGGTGGTTTGCTCTGAGGGTATCTCAGACCCTACAAAGCCAGGGTCTCCTTATCTATAGTTCCTACTCTGCCCAATCACTGTCCCCCTGGCTTTCCTCTTCCAGCCAAGCATCTTACTTCCTTCTCCCTTATTAGTCTATCTGAAGCCATTCAGGTTTGGCCACTACTGAACCATTATTTCACCTTTTAACATAACCCTAGGAATCTGCAAATTCATTTGGCTTAGATCAAAAAGGCAAGTTCTGGCCTGTAATGGGAGAATGTACAATGGAGAATGGAAAAAAGTGTCAGATGGGAACAAGACGAGGCGTTCAGGAGCCCCAGACTCCAGCCAGCCCCTTCACAGAATGGTTCCTTTGAGGGCCTTTGGCCCAAACTTGCATCCTCAGTTCTACTGCTTCATACTGATTTCTTCCACGAACCGATGAAAGCCAAGCCTGGGGCACTCAAAGCTAACATTTCAAAAGCATAATAATCATTTATCGAAGCCTGAAGGGGATCAAGACCCTTCCAATAGTGGAGGTTTATTGGAGAGCACAATATTGGCACAGCTTCTGAAATCTGCTATACTCAGGAGTAAAAAGGGAATTTAGAAAAAGAATTAATCAATATTTCATGTCTTATTTTAACACTATTGAACCTCAGTTCTCTCATCAATATACTACTAGCAGGATAAATAAAAATAGAAAGGTAAGTTTCCAGATACTTTCCTAAGGAGAAAGAATACCTGACAGAATACAGATTATTCAATTAAAAGCATTCTTTCCCCCATTTTTTTCAAATGCACATAGATAATGAAAGTATACATTTAAACAAAGGGACCCAGCAAGAGAAACAGCTGATGATTATCAGTAGCACCTTGGGATTCAATCTAATATCGTGAACCAGTCTAATGGAAGCAGAGCTCAATGTGTGGAAACAATTTCAGCTGTCCCCAAGTCACATATTTTTGTATATCATTAGATAGTCGGGATCTATGGAAATGCTCTGGAGTTTGCCCATTATATTAACACTGTATAGGGCCGAGCCCGTGGCGCACTCGGGAGAGTGCAGCGCTGGGAGCGCAGCGACGCTCCCACCGCGGGTTCGGATCCTATATAGGACTGGCCGGTGCACTCACTGGCTGAGTGCCGGTCATGAAAAAGACAAAAAATAAAAAAAACACTGTATATTTGTACTATCTATCAAAGGGACATGCCCAGCAAATTTTTAGGCAGCAACAACTTTCTGCAAATCAGGCAGCAGAATTCTCAATCGTGGCTTGAATTATTTGCAAGTGGACATAAACTTTTCAAATGAATAAAAATATCATTCTATGGATGACAATTCTTAAGAGAATGCACCAAGTGAAAGGAATCCAGGCCTGGAAAATAATAAAAAATGGAACACGGGTAAATGGAGAAAGCAGTAAATCTTAGAGAAAGACTGTACCGCCATCCTGATCAACTATGCAAAATGCATGTGCTAAACAGTAGACACTTGGACTGGGAATATACAAATAGTTTTCCTGCCATAGAATCAACAGGACCCTCTGACGAGTGATGAATGCAATGAAATTTTGCAAAAGGAGCATAATAAGAAATGACCGTGTTCTTTTCAAATTGTACATTTAAAAGTAAAATGGCATGGAGCCCAAAGGTATGATTTATGGCTGCTGTAGAAATAGAAGATACCACTCACAAAAATTACTTTGTTCATTCATCTCGGAAATTAAAAGGTTATTTTGCTCTTGCCTTTGGGCTTTAATGCCCCTTCAATTGAAAATGCTGATTTCTGGGATTTCTCTCACTTTCTTAAGTGAACAATGGAATCCCAGGAATGGCAGTGATGGATGGTGATATTCTTGGTCCACTTCATTTGCCAGTGTCCAGTTCCTTAAACACTCCATGTGGATAGACACTATAGGCTGAATTGTCTCTCTCCCAAATCCATACATTGAAACCCTAACCCCTGGTGTGATGGTATTTGGTATTTGGTGATGGGGCTTTTGGGAGATTAGCTTTAGATAAGGTGATGAGGGTGGGTCTTCATATGATGTTATGAAGATGGGATTAGTTTCCTTAAGAAGAGAAAGAGATACCAGAGCTGTCTATTTTCCTGGCATGTGACCACACAGCAAGAAAGCAGCCAGGAAGAGAGCCCTCACCAGAAACCATTAATGCTGGCACCCCGATCTAGGACTTCCAGCCTCCAGAACTGTGAGAAAATACATTTACAATGTTTAAGCCATGGAGTCCATGGTATATTGACATATGACAGCCAGAGCAGACTAAGACAGTGGTTGTCCCTCAAGACCCTCCCCAACAAACCTAAACTCTCTACTGTGTTTCACAGGACTTCTTTTCCTGAACTCTCAGGTCTACTCACGTGGGTCCATTTATTGCTCCCTAAACACACCTATGGATGTCAGCTTCTGTCTTTTTACTCTTTACTTATGTACATACACTTTTCTTCTTCCTGAAATGCTCTCCCTCAAGTCCTCTCCAGATTCTAATCTTATCTATCAAACTTTAATTCTGCTTGAATTCAACCATCCATTGAGAAAGATTTGTTGAGTTCATTGTAGGTGTGAGGCAACACGCTGGGCCCTGGAAGTACCAAGCAGCCCCTGATCTCAACTCAGGGTTAAGCCAGGGAGACAGACTTGATGGCTATTTTCAAAAATAAGGCTATCAAAAAGGTAATTTCCTTGCAAGTGCTAGGAGAATACCGAGGGAAGAGCAACAAACAAAGCTGGGGGAATTGGGGAAGACAATTCCTTCTGCAATAAGAGGTAAGAGCTGAGCTATGCATTCAGGCTAAGTAGGAACACTAGGCAGAAAAAGCAGGAGGAAAGTCTTTCAGACAGAGGGAATGGCCTGTGCAGGTGCACTAAGGTATGAAAATAATGGGAATACAGAAGAGTTCTGATCTATCCTCCAATCTGGAATGATTGTGTTTATTTTGTAATATCTGTAGATTGTTTGTAAGACACAGATGCAAAAGAAACACTGGCTTATTTTTCTTTCTAACATTATATTTTGAACTATTAGAGGTATCTTGATGTTCTGTATAGCCATTTTTTTCAGATGAAGGAAATTTATGGATCTGAAGAAAAGTATCCAGAGGAAAATTGGCAGAATTCTTCCTTCCTCATTAATTCAGAATTGAGAACGAATGTGAACAACATATGACTAAGAATAAAAACAATTAAAAATGTGGGATGATCAAGGGTAAACCTAGTAGTGTTCATCTGTGTTATAAACTAAGTTACAAATTATGAAGAAACTCATCTAATCTCCATTTATCACCAAGCAGGCTTCCTCAATATACAGCTGTTCCCTTTTTAAAGGAAACAGTTTTTACATAACCATTTAATTTACTGAGTTTTTTTGATTAATGGAAGCAAAAACTGATACCATTGGGCTTGAAAGGTATGAATGCTTTGAAAGATGTTTCAGGTCTGGAAATGCTGGAGTAAGTGACATCTAAAGCAGTTTTTCCTCCACCTAGTGAAGCTTTTGGGAGAAGAAATGACCCTGTGTACCTTCATACTCAATCTTTGCTCTAAATAACTCTCTTGGCTTCCTTGGATCTCTGGTTACCTAAATAGCTCATTATTTTGAAGACAGAAGGTATAGCCTGTATGGAGTCTAGTTTTAGACTATTCAACATGATCTAAAGGCTAGTGTCTCAGTGACCGCAGATTTTCTTGCTACCTCGCTGTGCTAGATTGTTCATTCCCTCCCTGAAAGTGATTTGCTTTTGGGTACAGTAACTTTCCTTCCTCATTGACTTTGGGTGTGGCCAAATGACTTGCTGTGACAGATGGAATAAGACCAGAAGTGAATTCTGTGATAGTTCCCAGTAGAGATTTTAAGAAGCATCACATGGTTCCCATTTCTTATCCTCTCTTCTGTCATGAGAGAAACACCTTAACAGGGCATATTCCTTCAGCCTGGGTCTTGGGATGAGGAAACCCATGAAAAAAACATGAGCCCAAAATTGTAGCCAAGTTCAGCTAAGCTTAGTGACGCTATAGCTGACCACAGACCTATGAATAGGAAATATAAATATTCTTATAAGCCATTGAGTTTCAGCAGTGTTTGTTATGCAGCAAAAAAGCTGGCTAAAATTTTTCAGTTGATAACTGCTGTTATTTATAGAGTATTTATATGTACTAGACTTGTGTCAATAATTGTTTTGGCCATCTCATTTAATCCTCACAACAACCACATCTTATGAGGAGTATTAATATCCCTGTCATACAAATGAAGGTTCCAGGAGGCATAAAATACTTGTCCAAAGACATTTTGACACCAGAGAATTCAGATCTTTAGCTAAGTTAATGTTCTTGATCACTGTTCTCAGCAGTGCACAGGCATCACATGTCTGACATGGCAGCCATCAAAGGGTCTTAATTATTCTTCTGGCTCTACTATTAATCCTCTGGGAAATCTTGGACATGTCACTTTTTTCCAGGCTACATAGTTGTTCTTGATGACAGAATAAAAGGATTGGCCTAAGTAGGCTTAAGGTATTTCATCATTAATTGTAACTCTATAATTGTAGTTACAGTAACATAGTCCATGGTAGAAAAATTATAAATGCGTAGTTGTATTTTTAGTACAGAGATACTATCTCCACTTTACAGATTTGTGCTTGTAGCTTTGATTCAAACCACTTTTAAGAATTTCAGCCATGGTCATGTTCAACAATAGCTTTATTCCACAGATGTGAAAATGTGCATCAACCTTAAAAGAAATAATGGGGTAAGTCCTGAAATAAAAAACAAGTTCCTGGATCCACTTTATTTCCCAGGCCTGGCTTCCTTCCAGTCCTTCGTTTCTACAGTATTTAATAAATTCCCCTCTTTGGCTTGTGTCAGTGGGAGGAGGTGTCTGTTCCCTGCAGCCAAAGATTGGGTGACCTCTAAGAACTTTTCTAACACAATTGTGTCTATTAAATACTCTAGGTATAATTAGGGATTTTACTTCCAACTAACCCTTGATTTTATTAACAATTCCTCTTGAATCTGATCCTGGTGTTATATTTAGGCTTAAAAAAGTTGCTTCTTTCTAACTTACTCTTCAACTTATTTTGAAATCGTGTCCTTCCTAAATTGATGTGGCCTTCAGTATTCTAAATGCTAATCACCGTTCTCTACCTAAGGCGTCAGTGCCTGTCCCCTGCTAACCTGATAAAGGTAATTAAAGGAAGGTTTTTGGCTTTCTCTTCTAGTTCTCCTATCAGCCATTCCTTCTAAATATACTTTCCTTAAGACTTAAAAAAAAAAAAAAGAAAAGAATGTAATCAGGTGGAAGTATTTCTAAACAGATAAAAGAACTTTTCCTGCCTCTTTACTTTTTTAGACGACAAATGAAATGACACTTTTTTAGCTTTTTGACTTAACTGGAGCTCAAATTAAATCAAACTTTTCCTTTAGAAATAGTTTTAGCACAGAATCAGACTCAAACTTGCTTCTGACAAAAATGTTTTCTGAGTTCCTGTTCTCCTTCAAGATGAAAATTTACAATTAAAAATAGCTTTTAAACAACTAAAAATTTTAACAAGGATTTAGGACAGTGATTTGAGGTGGTTTCACCCCAGAGAAGGAGATTGGGATCCAAGCCTTGTTCCTAAGGTCTCCAGCACCAGACATAGCTAGAACCCAAGCAATCAGCCACACGTAAAAGTGACATTTAAAAATACAGAGCGGCTCTGACCTTCTTCTGGTTAAAAGACTAATTTTGCAGCCACTTCCTGCCTATCCTAAGCTATTGCCACCTTTCTGATTGAATTACATGGCTCAATAAGTCCTGAAATAAATTATTTGGAGGGAAATATTTATTTTCAATAGAAAAGGCTAAGCTATACCCCAATTTCCCCCATCCATTGAAATTGTTTTGGTTTGGCTCACTGAAGAAGGATAATTCAATTAGAAAAGGTCAGAAGCAACAACTGACATGTGCGACTTCAGGCATTTAGAATTTTAGAGTGCCTAACCTAAAGAAGAGGTTTTAAAGCCCATCATCTCAAACTGACATTAATTGACTACCTTATGCATAGCACTTTTGCTAAACAATAGGTATCATCAGCATATCAAAGCAGGTGCTGGTCTAGTTCTCCTACTCCAGCACCTGCAAATTCCTAAATGGGAAGTCTGTCTGTTCCTGCAGAATATCTGAAGTCAAATGACTTGGTGATGGAATCTTCTTTGAAACAGTCCAAGCTAATGGATTCTCACCTATTAAACAAGCTGTTTGCCCACTACGGTAGAATGCTGTTTCAATTAAATTCTGCCTAGGAATTTCAGTTCTAAAAAAGCCTTTTAACCTGGGGATGGGATGGGGTTTGAGAGGACAAAATTCTTCTTTTGAGGTCCAACCAGATTTTTCAGTTGAACTAGATTCCTTTTTTAGTGAAGGTAAGAATTTCTTTTATGGAGGTTGTATCTTTCCCATAGTGTTTCTAGACAGCCCAGCCAACAATCTGTGGGGAAAGATCTGTGTTTATTGTCTACAGTAAACCTGTACTTCAGAAGAATTCCTTCTGTACACACACTCCCATACAAGAACCTACAGAAACCTGTAGAACCAGGGTATCCTATCCTCTTTCACAATAATTTATTCTGTCCGCACCAGGGGAAGAAAATCAGGAATATCCAGAAATTTCAATAAGAGAGATGAATTCCACCGCATTAAAGACTATCTGTCTGACCCGAGAGAAGGTAAAAGTAACACCCTTCCTTCAAGCAGAAGAACTAACTTTCACGTGTCTCTGAAATTCTTTAAGTGTGGTAGTTTTGTTGATCCAGAGTAGCCAAAATGCCATAAAGAGGGAACTAGAACACAGAGCCAAAGCAATATATCCTAGAAAATGCCAGGAAAAAAAATACAGAGTAGAACTTAGAAAATATCCCTTATTTGAGAGCAACTGATTGAAATGTAAGAATGTTGCATCTCCACAGATTTCCTACAATGTAACAGTCACAGAATGTCAGAAAAAGAAATCTTCATGCTCAGCTATAAAAATGAGAAGGACTCAAGCAAAACAGTTGAGGAGATCCTCCACCTGGCATATTTGCTTTGGTGACAACGCATTATGCACGTTTCTGAACCCTGAAGTTCTGACTAAAGGGGTTGCAGGGGAGAGAGCAGAAGGCAGAGCTGTGAGCTCTGCGGGAGAGCTGCTGGGACACAGCAGCAGCAGATGTGAGACTTACCTGCCTACTGCTATGTTTGGAGCCCTCTTTTTGGGTTTTCTCTATTCCGCTTTCTTTCCCCTTACCTCTGCTCAATCTTCAGGGCCCATAATCATGCCAAGAGGATAGAAGGAACTACATGTTTACAAGGAAAACACAAGGCGTGATATTTTTTAAGTCTTATCTCAAAATAAGGAAATGGATTGGAGGTAGCTTCTTTCATTCCTCACGAGCTGGACAAAAGGGAACTGGTGAATGATGCTCTTCAGTTACGTTCTCACCAGCTCTCTCCCCATCACTGAAGCACCAATCCTTGTGCTCCTGAGCTGGATATTCCAGCCCTTCCACCATTTTCCCACCCCTGAAAAACTCTTTATTGTCAAGAGACCAAAATTTTTATAGGTTACAAGGCCACAGTCCTACTACTTCTCCCAGGGCATCCTTTCTTCTTATCCTAGCCATTGGTGCTAGGATACCCCAGTCCTCACCCTCCAGCCCCTGGAGCCCTGGCTTCTACCGCCCAGTCACAGTCCTGATCTCCCTGGAGACATTGTTTCCAGTCCTCTCCATCCTTTCCTAAGCTCCATCTCCCACCACTGCTACTGATAATGCATTCTGATTTTATTGTCCTGGGGTATAGTCGGGGTATTAGTACTTTTAAATTTTTTTAAAAAGCCTTTCTAAGTAATTATAGTAAAGTGTGTAGGGTTGAAAATCACTGCTGTATGTGTTAGGTTGGAGGATTCTATTAGAACTTGAGCTCCACTTTGTTATAAATTGAATTAGTTGCTGAGGGTTGGCCTGAAAATCTAAATCTAACTACTATTTTAAGATTTGTGTCCTATTTCAGGATGTAGGACTGGTCAAAGACTTTATGAATAAGACACCAAAAGCACAAGCAACAGAAGAAAAAATAAACAAATGAGATTATATCAAACTAAAAAGCTTCTGCACAGCAAAGGAAACAATCAACAGAGAGAAAAGACAACCTACAGAATGACAGAAAATATTTGCCAACTATACATCTGACAAGAGATTAATATCCAGAAAATACAAGGAACTCAAACAGTAAAAAACAAATAATCCAATTAAAAAATGGGCAAAGGAGCTGAATAGACATTTTTCAAAGGAAGATATACAAATGGCCAACAGGTACTTGAAAAAAATGCCCAACATCACTAATCATCAAGGAAATGAAAATCAAAACCACAATGAGATATCATCTCACCTCAGCTAGACTGGCTGTTATCAAAAAGACTGAGAATAACAAATGGTGGTGAAGATGTGGAGAAAGGGGAACTCTTCTGCACTGTTGGTGGGACTGGAAATGAGTACAGCCATTATGAAAAACAGGATGGAGGATCCTCAAACAACTACAGACAGAACTGCCATACGATCCAGCAACCCCCCTTCTGGGTATATACCCTAAGGAATGGAAATCATCATGTCAAAGGGATACTTGCACTTCTATGTTCATCCCAGCTGTATTTACAATAGCTAAGATATTGAATCAACCTAAATGTTTATCTATGGAAAACTGGATAAGGAAAATGTATATATATATATAATAGAATACTACTCAGCCATACACAAGAATGAAATTCTGCCATTTGCAGCAACGTGGATGACCTTGGAGAAGATAATGATGTGTGAAATAAGCCAGGCACAGAAAGAGAAATACCACATGTCCTCACTCATAGTGGGATGTAAGAAAGAAAGGAAAAAAAGAAAGAAAGATAAAAAGAAAGAAAGACCACAACAAAACTTTGAACTTTCAGACGGAGAGAAAGGACCTATAGTTACTAGAGGTGGGGAAGGTTAGGGAGTAACTGGGTAAGGGACACAAAGAATAATTATGATTTGTAATGATGAACATGCTAATAATATCAACTTGATCATCACATACTGTATACAAATACTAATAGTCAACTCTGTACTGCATAAATATGTATAATCAATTATGTCTCAATTCAAAAAATACATGAAAAAAAATTTGGTTTCCTTAGGAAAATATGTCCTAATTTATAAATAGCCAACTTGTAAACTGACTGGAAACTTGTCAGCAAAGGGACACTGGTTGGCAAAGGTGCCCATCTATCTAAGTCAACTATGTCTGACACATAGCAGGCACTCAATTTGCCCAACTTAATTGAATCATTTTTGGAGTGCAGCATCTTCCTAAGTAGGAAACTGCCAACAAATTTTTTCCCAAGGAATTTTAAACATTTTGATGATGTCTTCTCATTGATGGTATAACAGAGACTTCCTGCTGTGTCTAAGGCTATACCAGGCTTATGTCCAGGATATAATGCAAATTACCACTCAAAGTTCGGTAAGCCTCACATGTAGCACTTGTAGTCATTTACCTCCAGAATTAGGTTCTCAACTCCCTTTTCTAGTCAGTTGACCCATAGCTCAGCCAGAATTCTGAGTTTATCTGTTAGGATTGAAAGGTGCTCTGTGCTATGTATAAATAACAAACTGTAGCAGAGAGCTGGCACATATAGTGTGCCTTAGAAAGGGGATATAAGAAGATGGGGCTCCAAAAGGTGGGAAGGTATGCTACTGTCATTGACCAGCCCACTGACGACATCTCAACATCAAGAGGCTTATTCACTGGTAAGTCCCTGAGATCATGAGGTAAAATATCAATTTAACTGAATTAATTTCAGTGTCTTAAATCTTCACTGCAAAGCAAACTCGCAGATGGGAGTGTCATTTGTACCATCCTGAAGTTGTAAAGCACACACCTCATGGGATCTCTCGGCCATTCGAGTTGCAGGCCATTCTGCAGACACAGGCAAGAGGCAATCTCCTGCCCTTGGCTGCCACCACGCATTCCTCCCGCTGCTGTGGTCTCCACTATCAACAAAATCCAGAAAGCAACATTTGCCTACTAGTCCCCACAGGAAGCTTCCTTAGTTCTTCTGTCAGCACAGAGCTCTTCCAATTAGGTCCAGCCTCAGAGTGTCATTTGTCAAAAGGCCATTTTCCAGTTTTTAAATGGCTTTGGACCTGCCACTTCTTTGGTAACCCTGACCCTGAGAGCAGTTGCCGTTCACCTCGGACACGGTTTGTAGCAATCCTTCATGACTATGCTGTTAAAAGGACCAATGCATTCAGGATGGTGCCCAGATTTATTGAGGAGGCTTTTTAAAAGTACAACTATTGATTTATACATTGTTAAGAGAAGAAGAGCTAAGAGCTCACAACTGTGGTGTGAGTACCTTTCCTTCTGCTCGTGGTTCAGGAATCAATGGCAATATTAATACAGCCAAGAAATATGCCAGATAGTTGGTGGCTCCAGCTCCTGAATTTTTATTTCATTTCATTTCATTTATTTTATTTTATGCTGGCACCATCATTCTCCAGGATATGGACGTCCCCCCCTGGCTTTGCCTTCTTAACCCTTCATGCCCCGTTAGTTACTGAGTCATGTCAATGTTTTCTTCATGTCTTGTGCGTCTGTTGCTTTCTTTGCTTCCCACTGCTGGCTAAAAACCCTGGTAATGAGGTGGCATGGGTGTAGGCACATGTGTCAGATGAGTACATGTGTCCACTGTGGCTCACCTATGGAATCCACCGTCACCTTTAACAGAAGGGAACGAGGTGGCAGGGCTGGCAATGACAGTGAGTCTAGTCCCAGAAAGCCATTATCATCTCTCAAGATGTCATTTCACAGACTTGGCATGTTCTTTAAAATCACAAAAATAGGCAGGGAAAGGGGTAAAATTAAAAAAGAAAAAGAAAAAAACATAAACACTCAAGCATCACTATGAGAAAGATATGTTTTCCCATCTCCCTACACAATCATTTTCTCTAGTCGCTGGTGATTTTATTGTGGAAATAGCTTCTATGTGTTTCCTGGTGAGGTGTTGGAACTGAGAAAGTACAAGCTGGGTTAGACACAAAATCAATATTGTTTGATTCAGCCTCTACAATTCATCACGGCACTTTCCCACATAGTCTCTTTCATGAAGGCAATGCAACAGCAAAATCAGATTTTTCTCTAATCAAAGGTAAGGAATGATTTTTAGCTTTGTGATAATCAAGGAACTTCAAAGAACTCAGTGGTAGTTAAAATATCACAGTCATTCAAATCCTAATTTCATATTGCAACTTACCACCAAAATCTTCTTTTGATTATTGTTATTATTTTTTTACTTTCTACACCACTAGGGAAGAAGCGTATCAAACATAAGCTTAGAATTATTAAGTGGAAGGATCCTTGGATGGATTAATGTATTATTAGTGTCTCCAAACAATTCACCTAGAACAATATACTTCTTTGAAGAGAGGGGAGGGGCATGGAGAGAGAGGGAATCACTTGCCTATTGATCACCATCGTTTTCCTCTAAGACACGTTTCTTATTTTTGGAATTCATCACATTACAGAGAATATCTCAGAGATATCTAATCTTAGCAGCTTCATTTTGTCTCAGAAAAAATACATCCAGTATTTGGTTAAAGAATTGTATTATGTGCAATTCATGTTTTAGATAGAGGTTCTGTATTAGTCCATTTTTGAGTTGCTATAATAGAATGCCTGAGACTGGGTAATTTATAAAGAAAAGAGGTTTATTTGCCTCATGATTCTGGGACCCCTACATCTGGCGTGGGCCTCAGGCTGCTTCTACTTGTGGCGGAAAGTGGCAGTGCACAAGCAGATCACATGGCAAGAGGAAGCAAGACAGAGAGAGAGAGAGGGGGGAGGTGCCAGGGTCCTTTGTGGGAACTAATAGAGTGAGAACTCAATCACTACTGGCCCCCCCAGGGAGGGCATTAATCCATTCATGACGGATCTGCCCCCCATGACCCAAACAGCTCCCAATAGTGCCACATTCAGGATCAGATTTTGACATGAGCTTTGGGGGACAATATACTCAAACTCTATCAGGTGCATTATTTTCATTTTTAGGATACCCAGCATATGAAGAAGGCAATAGAGAAAGCTCGTTAACTTATTAGTTTATTTAGGAAAAACCACTTTATATATTAATATGTTAATATTCACATTTTAATATGTTGAAATATCCAAGGCCATTATTCACCTTGAGAGTACCAGAATAAGGACAGGTGAATGTTAAAATTTCTGTACTAAGAAACAAACCAACTAAAGAAGGAGAAAAAACACATATTGAGTACCTAAGGAGTTATTTTTTCATATACATCACCTGGAAAAAAGGATTAATTTCTCTCAATTTAATTTATGTCCCACATTTTAGGAGCATATTTATCACATATAAACAGGGGAAGACAACACACATGCATTTATTTAACAAACGCCATGCGCTCATTCAACAAACAGCAAGCACACAGCAAGGTGCCTGCTCTGAGTCTGGCACTGCACAGCTAAGGCATTTTGCTTTTTATTGTTGAGTAATCCCTGTACCAGCAAAGAAAGCATATGAACATCTTTGTGTGTTTTTACGCCTAGGTCCTTAGAAGATCCATGAAGTACTCTGTCTGTAATAATATGGCATCTGTTTGAATAAAGGGCTCTGTGACTTGGGGAGGAACTGGTTTCAAAAGTGGCCTCACCACCCTGTTTCTCACCTTACAGACCATAAATGTCCAACATCCTCTCAACACTGCTTCAAAGAAAGTGATTTAAAAACAGAATCGATACTCTTCAACCCTGTTCTTGGGATTCAAGACCCTACCATTCACCAGGCTCTGCTGCTTCCCTCCCTCCAGGCTTTCACACTTGTCACCTTGCTTTGTTCCCAGCACCAGGGACAACATGCTCATGGAGAAGTTTCATCCCCTTGCCTGGGATTCTATCATTTCCTGCTTCCCTGACCTGACTTTGATGCTTCCCTATTCTGCGGTGCACAGGAGTGACAAGAACAAGGAATCCTTGCTTCTAAGCCGAGTGGGCTGCTGCACCGTTAGCCCTGGGAAGCACAGAGCAGTCGTGTTTACCTGCAGAGAGGAGACACGCGGGCACTGGAAGCTGCATCAGTAAAGAAAATAAAGCTACCAGGCGGATTTAATTACAAGCTCACTGACAACCAGTTAGCACTGTGTTTGGGTTCATTTCTCTTTTGGCTATTTTATAGAAAATATTTCAAATGAAGAAAATAAAATCCTATGATAATTCCCATGCTGCATAAATTGTTCCAGAGCCCAGAAAAATATGGAGCATTTCCCAATTTATATTAGCAATCCAGCATCACACTGATACTAAAATCCAAGAAAGAGCCAAAAAGGGGTAGAGACAAAAAATGACAGTACGATCCCATTTATAATTACAGACTCAAAAATCCACAATTAAAATCTAACCAACTGGTCTTAGCACTAAATTAAAAAGCCATCGTCTATGGGCAAGCATTTTCTATTTTAGAAGTGCAAGGATGATTTAATATAAGGAAAGCAATTAATATAACATTTCTCAAGTGTGTTGGATCGAACCCTAAGTGAATGGGATGTTAATAGGTGTTATGTGAAGGGGGTGGGGAGACAGACAATATTTAGAAATGGATTTAACAAAGTTACCTGAATTTCTTGACTGCTGAACTTCTCAGCATCTTTCATATGCTAATGAACTAATGAATCTCCAAGAAGAGAATATACTTTTGTAGCATTTCCCCAAATTATTTGATTAAATAAGAATCTTCTCTATTCCTTCACCCCCAGTTTCTTTCATAGACCAGCCTGTGGAAACAGTGTCCTCTGGGAAGCATTTTGAGAGATCTTATATAATTTAATTCCTAGTATCAGTCATTCAAAGAAGAAACACCATATCATTTCTTCAACAAATGCTAAAATGAATTTGATAAAATTTATTATTCACTTCTCATTTCCCTATTTTGATAAAGAGAAAAAAACTTAAATTCAATATTCAATCAAAATAAAAATGTTTTTAATCTATGACTGGAAGGATGTTTTCTTAAACCTAAAGAAGAGCACCTCTGTTAAACGAAAGGCCAACATCACAAATAATGGTAAAATGCTAGAGGTACACGTTATTAAAATCAGGAACGAGAAAAATGTGTATGCTGTTATCTTTTTTTTCTTTAACATTGTTCTGGATGTTTTTGTGAATGGAATTAAGACAAAATGTTAACAATGTAAAAAAAAATCATATATCTAGATAAAATAATTGTTTACAAATAGCAGAAGGTAACTAAAAAGTATTAGAATAAGTTTGATAAAATGGTTGAATACAAAAAATATATATATTTGAAAACTAATAGTTTTCTCTTATAGCTGGGACCAATAGTTAGAAAATACAATGCACCCAAATAATCCTGCATTATTATAATGTAAAATAATAATATTACATATAAAATAATCCTATAATCATAATTACAGCAAAAATATATAAATACTAAAGAATATTCATAATAATAATTTGTGGGACTTCCAAGACCAGACTATCTTTTTTATTGAATGGGAAGACTGAAGGCTTTAGGTATGTCAGTTCTCCCCAAATTAACTAGAAAGTTTGAATGCAATTTTGATCAAAATTCCACTGGTGCAAAAATAATCAGAAAGGAAAAATACATTGACGAAGTAGTGGGAAAAGCATTGATAACACATACAGAATTCAAAGGGTTAATTCTTTTAATATAAAAATTGCTCTTTTTTGTTTTTTCTTCTGACTGGTAAGGGGATCGCAACCCTCGTCACGGCATGGTCTGCACCCTCGGCATGGAGTGGTCTGCACCATGCTCAGCCAGTGAGCTCACCGGCCATCCCTATATAGGATCTGAACCCGGCCTCGGTGCCAGCAGCACTGCACCCTACAGAGTGAGCCACGGGGCTGGCCCTAAAAATTGCTCTTTTAAAATGATTGAAAAAGACAATCACTGGAGGAATGGGTACATGTACAGGCACACACATTTCCAGCTCAGGGCCTTTGATCTTACCCTGATAATAGTTCCTTCTAAGTGAGTTATCTCCTGACCACCCTACATCCAATATCAAATGGCCCTGCCCCTCACCAGGGCACTCCCTAGTCTTTTCATCTGACTTCATTTTTCTCTACAGCATTTGTCATCATCTGACATAGTAGAGATTTTTTAAAATTATTGTCTTTCTCTTCCCATTAGGCTGCAAATTTCATGAGTGTTGTTTATTTGGTTAATCTTTGTTTTCCCAGGATCTAGAGTAATACTCGTCATATAATAGAGGCTTAATAAATATTTGTTGATCAAATGAATAAATACCATTTAGTCTCCTCTATTTATTCTAAGTATTTCCTAGATTCATTGGACATTTTGACTAATTTACTTTATGTATGACTGTCATTTTCATTCATATCTTCCTGTGCATGCCTTAGGTTTATGTACTCAGGGATACCTCATTGGCTTGGGATGAACTTGATATTTTGTGATGAAATTATACATTATATGAAACAGGGCACTAAAGCTTTGGATAAAAACTGGGTAAAAACCACATTTTCATCAGAGTCCATCACAGGCCTGTGAAAACTCCCATTTTTGTGGACTGGTTGGCTCATCTCAGTAGTTTGAGAGGAATTATCACCTAGCAGCAGGCTGGCTGCCATGGGTGATTAGGCAAATGTTATGTTTGCGTGGTGCAATCATGGGACCATATAAGGTGCAAGACTGCTGAGTTAGAATCAGAGCCACAGTTATGGCCGTGCAGCCTGTCCCCCACACAAGGGTACTGGGCCAGGAGGGAGGCTGGGAGAATGTGAGGCCTGAAATCCTGCCTGGACTCTGCCAAGGCTTGCGCCTGTGTTCTGGTTGCATCAGCCCAGAGGAAAGAATGCTATGCTACTGTGATGGAAGAAGAAATAAGTATTTGCTCTTTGGCCTCTCTCCCTCTCCCCCCGATTCCTGGCACAGAGTTCCTAAAACCCTTGAAATTTCCTAAGTGATAGAGACGATCAGATCATCTTTTGTTATAATATTTGTTCTTAGTCCCTGGCTCCTGACACAGGAGCTTCCAAGACCCTTGCAGTCTCCAGAGAGATATGAGTGCCTTTTTGCATGGTAATGAGAGGACTGGTGGCTAGGGCTCCTGGAAAGCTTTAGGGTGGGGGCCGGTTACCAGATGAGCCAATCATGTGACTAGAGGGTTGGAACTTTCAGCCTCATCCTCTGACTTGAGGAGAAGGGAGAGAAGCTCAAGACTGAGATCAGTTACCAATGGCCAATGATTTACTCAATTATACCTACATAGTGGAACCACCATAAACCCCCTAAACAATGGGGTTTAGAGAGTTATTAGGTTGGTGAACACATGGAGGATCTGGGGCGGGGGGCCTATGGCCTAGAGAGAGCATGAGAGCCCCATACCCCTTGCCACACACCATGCCCTTGCATCTCTTCCATTTGGCTGTTCCTAAGTTGCATCTTTTATAAAATGAGGCTGGAGCTCAGGGGAGGAGACTGTACATGTGTTAGGTAATACATGGAGGTCCAACAGATTTCTGGAAGTTTAGAAAAGGAAGTGACCATCTTTTGTTGGGCATGTTAGAGAAGGTGTTTGACAGAAAATGGTATTTCTGGGTATTAAACTATGAGTAGTAGTTTGCCTGTTGGATGAAGGAAACAGAGCATTTCCCACAGAGAGATGAGCATACAATAAAAGACAAAGAAGTCAAACTGTGGCACATTTGAGTGAGGATGAAGAGTCTAATATAGCCACACCACAGAGTATTTACGATGGAGTAGCAGGAATGGGGCTAAAGAGATGGATTTTGAAATGGTGGACTGTACAAAACTCTTCTTATCTAAGATTGTGTGTTTGGTTTTAACTTTTAAGCTATGAAGAGCCAGCAGGCTCTCCATAAGAGGAGAAATAACACAACGTGTTATTTTATGTTAACAGGAGATAATATGATTAGATTTTTATGACAATAATCTCTGTGGATTAAGAACTGCATTTGGAAAACATTAGTGAAAGAGTGACAAGATAGAAGGCCTAATCAAGACATAATATAGGGACTAAGGTGTGACAAAGGATTAGAGAGAGGCCAGAGCTAAGGAACATTCTTGAAAAATAGCAAAATGGATGCAAGGATATGCAGCAAAGAGTCCAAATGAACTGATTTCCAATTTGAAAACAAGATGGGATGATGACACCGTAATGGAAATGAAGAATCTGGAGGCCAGGTTATTGCAGGATGTGAGATAACAGAGTCTGGTTTGGATGTGTTGAATCTGAGGTGCCTCTGGGATCACAGCTTGGGAAATTGCAAGATAAATCTAAAATATGAGTCTGGACAAGTCAGGTCTGGGTAGAAAGATCTTGAAAGGATCAGATTACACATCGTAGAAGAAGAATAGAGATCAAGAAGAGAAGGGGAACAAGAATGGGTCTTTCATTTGACGTGTGCGCAGAGGGCAAGAGCCCAGATAAAGGGATGGAAGAAGACACTGTTGGAGACGTTATTTCGTGCATGATTCTTTCAGACTTGCTAGAGATCACATTTACATACTCTCATCTCACATAGAATTTGTTTTCACTAATTTTTTAAAAATAGAATAAAACAAAACAAAACAAAAAAACTAATCTAGCAACCAGACTAGGAGCTTACTTATGAGTTTCTAAGGGTGAGTACAGTATCCAGCATTTCCTGAACACAGTTGATTCCAGAACATTTAACATCTGGTATTTCACAGAACATATTCTGAAAAATATGATACTACATACTTTTAGCAATCTTGTGTCCATTATGTATAGAAGTTAAATTGATAGATTCATTATAATAAAGTACTTCTTACCTATTAAAAATGAAAGACTAAATTGACTTTTCCCATTATTCGAATATTCAACAATTCTTTCAAAGAACTGTGACTTTACAAGGCCCAGCCTTTTCTTTTCGTAGTGAAAGTCACAAAGATATTTTAAAACCAAATGTGTATTTTTATAGACCAATACCAAGTTTTCTTCTATATGGTTAGCTTTTCATTTCCCATTTAATTTTTGCCCAGATTCACATTTGTTATTATCATGAAATATTTCACGTATAAGAAGGACTATAGGTAACGTATTCATAGGCCCGCAGAATAATAAACCACCAAGCTTAAGAAATAGAGCATTATCAATTCAGACACTTATGTTACAACCCCCTGTCTCCCTGGCAGAAGTAATTGTTATTTTAGTTTTGGGATTTATTGCTCAATTCTTTTTCAGTATAGTTTTACTACACATGTGCGGGTCCATACAGAAAATATTATTTGGTTTTGTGAATTTTTCATCTTTATGTAAATGGCATTGTTTTGTATGTATCCTGTGACCTGTCTTTTTCATTCAGAATTTCGTTTGTGAGATTCATCTTGGTTAATATTCGTGTCTGCATTTCATTCATTTTTTTTACTATCATAGTAAAATCCATTTATGAATACATAATGGTTTATTTACCCATTCTCTGTCAATGGGTATTGGAGATGTTTCCAGTTTTCTTTTTCTTCTTGCAAACATTACCACTATGAACATTCACACACCTGTACCAGTGTTTTTCTAGGGAAATATCTACGAGTAGAACTGTTAGGTGGAAAAGTAAGCAAATGTTCAAGTACAAGATCACTCCAAATTGTTTTCCAAAGGATTGGGACAAATTTATACTCCTATCAACAGCACATATGAGCTCCTGCTACTCTTCATCTTCAGTAATACTTATATTTTCAGACTTTAAAATTTTTGCCAATCTGGTGGGAGTAAATTGGTATTTAATTTCGGTTTGAATTCATATTGCCCTGATTACTAATGAGGCTGAGAATTTTTTCACATGTTTATTAGACACTCTTTTTTTTTTTTTCTGTGAAATGCTTGTTCAGGTTATTGCATATTTTTTCCAATGACTTGTCTTTTTCTCGATGGTTTTTTAGTAGTGCTTTATGCTACTCCTCCTGATTGTATGTGTTATAAATATCTCCTTCCACTGTGGCTTGTCTTTTTACTTACTTTCTTTGAAACTTTACATTTTACCATAAAATCAATCAATTAATTAAACTGAATATATTAAAAAAATAAAAATCAATACATTAATTAATTAAATTCATGAAAATAAATTATTAAAAGTAATCAAAGGTATCAATCTTTTCCTTTACAGTTCGTGTCTGAGGACTGTTTTTCAGACATCCATCCCTAATCTGGTATCAGATTTAAGATTTTTGGAAAAGTACATTTTCTTTGCTTGTCTTACGACTTAAAATCACAAATCTATTACTGCATCAACTTAATATTATTATGCTAACAATTTACAAACAAAATGGTTTGGGAGGTTTCAAGTTTACTCTTGTGACCTTCCTCCTGCTAGTTCCTTTCCTGGTCCCTCCTTAGATTTGTCCACTTGAACACTTTTCTCACCCACCAGCACTCACTCATGATCTCCTGCATGAGCACGCACACGTGTGCACACCCACACACAAAGGCATGTACGTGCATGTCCCTTTTCCTCTCCCCTCACACTCACCTCCAGTCCATCCTCTCCACTGGTGTTCCCCTTTTGTAACTGGGGTGAACCAGCACCACCAGTTTTTCATACTTACACTTGTTCCCATGTGCTACATGCAATCCTTTACCACACTGTCTAAAATTAAGGCTCTGTATCATTTTTCTCATTCCTTTTTTCTCTTGCTTGAAGCTCCATTAAGATCCTCCCTCTCTTGCATAATGCCCTTATCTCTTTGCAAAGCAATTAGAGACTCTTTAAAAGTCTCTGAAATGTCTTTCTGCCTGTCTTCCCACCTCCCCTGAACTTTTCTGCATCTGGTATCTGTTTTGATACCTCCCGGCCCATCCAAGACCCAGTGTTGGATCTTGTCTCGCCTACTTCTAGCTAGACTTCCTCTTACTCCTTTTCTCAGTTTCTCCTCAGTGTGTGATGTGCTCCCATCTCGCCCTCACCTGGTTACTTTCAGCACTGCCTGTGCTAATACCTGTTTTGCACCCCATTCCTTCCTCATTCTAGTGCAAACTGGCTTCTTCCCCCTTGTCTGCCCCTAGATCAGGGACTCCAGATGGTTTTCCTTAGGAAAACTAGGTTTGAATCCTGGTTTGGCCACTGATTGGTTGTTTCAGTCTTGGGAAGAAAGATAAGGCATCTCTCTCAGCTACAGTGTCCTTGTAAATGGGAATTATCCCTACCTCATTAGGCTGTTGTGAGGGTTAAATACAACACAGTATTTGAAACTGAACTTTATGCCAGCACGTAGTAGGAGTTCTATACGTGTAAATTCTCTTTTTATTCTTTAATTTGATTTCCTCTTCTTTAATCTTCTCTTTCAACTTTGAAAAATAATTTTTTTACTTCTTTCTAAGCTAATGATTTGAATACTTTTACCCTATAATTATTTCTTTTTTAACCAAGTCCCAATGTTCTAATTACACTACTCATGTGAAAATAATTCTATACTTCCCCCAAGTTACCTTACTCATTTCACTGAATTCTTACTGTGTATCCAGCTATATTCCAAAGAACATTAGAAAATAAAAAAGCAAAAAGAACTGAAATTAGTGAACTTTAAGTTGCTGTTTTCCTAAAAGAGACAATTTTTTAGGTGGCATCTTGGCCTCAATACGTCTTGTTCATTTTATAGATGACCATTTCCAGGAAATTTTTCAGTGAAATGGCATTTGGAAAATGCATTAGATAAATGGCTTCTGAAGTAGTGTTCTAATCTAATTATTAAAGCCAATCCATATTCATAAGTTGAAAGCTGGCAAAAAATATTGCTTTGATGTATTTATTTTATAATAACCTTGACATGTTTTAAAATGTACCTGCCAGACATCTTCAAGACGCAGCACAGTGCACTCTCAGCACAGTGAAACAGCCACAGGGTTGGCACTGATTTACATACTGGATGAGGGACAGACTGGCATACCTTCAGATGCAAGACATGTTTGGAGGTGAGGGGGAAGAGGAAATGTGCAGGGGCCTTGTCTTTTTCAGTTCTTGTGTGCTTGGCTGCCAGCAGAATGTATGTACTCAGAGGAGGGCTTGGCTGCCTAATGGGGGTGGAGGAGAAACATGACTCTTCACTTGAGAAAGGCAAAGACGATCCCATTTCTGAACTAGTCTGTTTTAGTCAATGCAGGCTGCTATAAGACAACGCCATGAACTGAGTGGCATTTAAGCAACAGAAAATTATTTTCTCATAATTCTGGGGGCTGGAAGTCTGAGATCAGGATGCCAGCATGATTGGGTTCTGGTGAGGGCTATTTCTGTGTGCAGATTGCCGACTTCTCATTGTATCCTCACATGGCAGAGAGCAGAGAGGGGGAGCAAGCACCCCCCTGCTCATCAAAGGCTAATCTCCAGCAATGAGGGTTCCACCCTTAGGACCTCATCTGAGCCCAAAGGCCCCACCTCCTGATACCACCACATTGGGGGGTAGGGTGTCATCATAAGAATTTTTGGGGTACACATTCAGTCTGTAACATCAGCCTTAAAAAAACTTTTATTCTAAAATTGATTTTAATGCCCACCTATTTCTTTCTTTCTACTAAATCAGTTTTCCAGCTGCAGAGAATAAACACAGCATATAGGATATAAAATTGTATGTTTTGAAATGTTTGTGTTAATGATTATAATCTCATTGATGTGTACCACTCAAAATAATAAAATATGATGAATAAAAGTATTTATCCATATTTTCTAAGCAACACTCCACCCACCACCACACACACACACACACACACACACACACACACACACACAAAACACACACACACACACACACACACACACACAAAACTGGGCGTGTTTAAGAAGCATGGAGAAATAGCTGCCAATAAAACTGCTCTCCTGTGCCAAGGATGGCCCCACAGGTTTGCAGAGTGGCCAGCTCTCCACTGTGCAGAGGACTGGGCTAGGCATCGAGTACAGACTCTGGAGCTGGCGGTGCTCTCTCAGATCACTGTGGACATCGTTTGCGGTGGGGGTGCATGGGCCAGCTTGTTTACCTCTCTCCTCACAGTACATCAGGTCTGAATCTCAGCATACAAAATCAGGTGTCTAAGACATATAAATTTCTTAATTTGTATTTTGAGTTTCCATTTTTCCAGGTGCCACAGACACAATTGCAATCAATCCAGGGTCTTTCCAGTCGATGCAGGGTCTCCTCTTTCCGCCTTCCTGGGGCCACATATTTGTTCTTGGGGCTTATGCGATAGTATCTGGCCCTTAGTCATCATTCTGTGTCATGCTGGCATCCACCCAGATATCCCTGTTCCCACTGGGTGTCTGGTCATCAAACCATGCAACTCATAGCAAGAAAACTCTGCATCCTGCCCTTTCTCAGCTACTTTTGACCCTGTCTTGGGTTCATGGAAAATGGGTGGTTGCTTCTCATATGACATGGAGTGCAGGGGAGCCTGCAAGGCTGTCTTAGGTTCCTCTACCTGTTCACCTATACAGCCATCATTATCATTTCCAAGTTGTTATCAGAGTGCTTGCTGCAAAATGGCTAACACGTGCCTCTTCAAAGTTCTATTGTTAAACTGCTTAGGTAGGTACAGGTATGGAAAGTTCCTCCCTGGGGCCCTGCAGGATTGCCATCATCTACACATCACAGGAGTAAGTTGTGATGTCCTGAGGGATGTCTGCCCTGACCTCTCACTCACTAGCTGACTGCATACCCTGGTTCATTTTAATAGGATCAAGTATTACATTTCAAAAATCCTCTATTAATGTGTCTTCTGGGAGAGTTAGCTCATTTAGCATAGGCTTTGGACCAGACTGCCTGAGCTCAAGTCCCAGCTCTACCTCTTACTAACTGTGTGACCATGGCCTCTCTGGGCCTCAGTTTCCACATCTGTAAATAGGGATAATAATAATAATAGCAATGTAGGGGCATAAGGCTATTGTGAAGGTAAATTGAATTAATTTATCTGTAGCACCTAGAATAGTACCTACAACATAGTATAGGTTATTTTGCAGTTATTTTTTCTTGTGGCAGTGATTAGACAATTCACACTCTAGGAAAAGCTCTAAAGAAATGGTAGAAACGACCAATCAGCTTGCATGAGGACTGAAGTGGGCAGGGGCAGACACATTGGTCTGTGCATATAGTAAGCAAAAGAGTGGCGGGAGTGGGGGAGGGGTTGAGACCAAGAGTTCTCATGTCCTTTGCAAAGAAAGAAACATAGAAAAAGGCAGGAGAGGGTTGAAAACAAACCTCATATATTAACATTTGGAAAATGTACCATGAAAAGGCAAAGATTCTGGTTTATATGCCTTTCTCTTCTGAGAGAGAAACCAGGTGGTTCAGACAAACTTGCCGTCAATGGGCTCTGTATGGCAAAAGTGATAAAGTGGAGAGTGGCTTATAAAGAATAGAAATTTATTTCTCACAGCTCTGGAGACTGGGAAGTCCAAGATAAAGGCACTGGCAGATTTGATGTCTGGTGAGGGATCTCTTTTTCACAGAAAGCGAACTTCTACATAGCAGAAGGAGTGAGGGGTCTCTTTCCAGCCTCTTTTATAAGGGCATTAATCCCATCATGAGGTCTTTGCCTCATGACCTAATCATCTCCCAAGGCCCAACCTGCTAATACCATCACCTTGGAGGTTAGGATATCAACTTATGAATTATACGGGACACAAACATTCAGACCATAGCATTGAGTGTGTCAGGGATGAGTGTGGGAGAACCTTCAGTTACTAGTGGTGATACCTTCCCATTGGAAAAGGAAGGAAACTCACCATCATCATCACCAGGATCCAGCACATGATAAGCAAGCAATATATATTTATTGAACAAATAAATAAGATGGCACAAAATGAACAATTAGTCAAACTGGAATACCTAGGCTGTCTACTATTTTGTTAGAGCTGCTACCTAGCTCACCAAAAGTTCTAGGTATGAGTGTCTTTGGCAGGTCTCCTACATTGATTAAGTGGGGAAACTAATTAGTAGAAAGTTGCCTGGCATCCCCTGTCCTTTATCTTTTTAAATTCAGACAAAACTATAGATTTTCTTACTTTTTATTAATGTCCCCAGAAATCTTTGAGGCTAGTAAATCTCTCTGAAAACACAGCAGTAGTTAGTAAGAAGGGAAAAAAGAAACCTTTAAAACCATCTCTTAAAATGAACTTAAGGAGGCTTTTCAAGATGGCGGCGGCTGCGGCGGCTGGCGCAGAGTAGCTGAGGTAGAAAAGGTGGCCACTGGGCCTCAGGCAGCCGGGAAACTTGTGGACCTTCCTCTCGCCATATCTTAAGGGAGGACTGCTGCTGCTGGCCGGTCGAGGGGGGTGACCGCCACTTTGCCCCCTGGCAGGAGAGGCTGCCTCATTTACAGGCAACAGCTTTGAAGTGTGGAGCAGGAAAAGAACTGTTTCTTAGCTGCAAAAGCGAGTCTCGAAACAGGGAACACGGCGCCAGAGCTGCTGTGGATGCAGCCAGGATCCCGGAGGCCGGGGCCGCGCTGAAGGCGGCCAGCTGCCCTATTCAGGATTCGAGGTTTCAGGCCGGCATTAAAGAAGATTCCTGGGAGCGCCCTAGCCGCGCTGCGACTGAACAGCCCGAGGCGGCAGTGGCCGAGAACTGGGAAAGGCGGCAAACCAGAGACAGAGAGCGAGCACCCGACCTGGCACAGCACTGTGAGTGATCCCTGGCACAGCTCTGTTCGGGGGGTGGATGCCCACGCGGCTCCCGCCTGCACCACCAGGCCACTCACCGCCCGGTGCTGCCTCCATTTTCCCAGGTGCGGGCAGCCCCGCCCTGCTTGGCCATCACTGAGCCGTCCCACTTGCTTGGCCTGGCGCCAGGCTTTCTGGAGCCTGCGGACCGACCTCCGCTCCAACTCCCTCCGCGGTTCTCTGGCGGGGCTGGTGGCGGGGGGTGTCCCGGGCCAGTGGCGGAAGGGCAAGGAAGTACGGGCGGGCCGACTGTCACTCCACCATACCCAGGACTCCGGCCCCAGGTAAACTCCCTGTTACTGGGAGGCAGATACCATCTCTGCGGCCACCAGTTTGGAAAAAAGCCTAACGAATTTCTGGTTGGGAATAGTGTGGTAGGAGAGTTCCCAGGTCCGCTTGAACCGGCCGGAGACCAGGCTGCAGGTGGGCGCTAGACTCGGTTTATACTGGGGGGATACAAAGGTGAACAAGACCTGAGAAAGATCCACATAGTGCTACAAAGGCACCCAGAGCGACCGGTCGTCTGTGCCCAGCAGAAACCTGGTAGACATCCTGGGCGAGGTGGGGCCGAGCAGGGTCTTGAAGGCCCAGCTGATAGACGAGGGGTGCAGAAGACACGCCCCAGCCCAGCACAGTGCGCATAGAGTGGGGAGACATGCGGCCAGGGAGGCGGAGACTCGACAGAAACCACACACCCGGTGGGGTCGCCACTGCACGATCTAACAGCCTGGGCCAGAGCACACGGAACGGGGAGAAGTCCTGCACGGGAAGTGAAAGCTCAACAGAGATCACACACCCTGTGGTACGTGATCCACCAGCCCAGCAGAGTCCAAGCTGACCAGAAAGGTGGCTCCCCGGAGAAGCCCAAGACCCGAGACAACCACACACACAAGGCACTAGAGGCCAACTGAGCAGTCACGGAGGGAGCCATACGAAATTGGCAACCACAGCAACATCCTAGTTAGTCATTAGTCTCAAACCGGTGAACTGTGAAACCCCCGGCCACAATGAATAAACACCAAAAAAAAGATACCAGAAATAAAAAAAATCAAGAAAGTACACCACCAAAAGTTAATAAATCTCAAACTCTAGATCCTATAGAACAAGAAGCCCTTGAAATGACTGACAAGGAATTTTGAGTGATAATTCTAAGGAAACTGAATGAGATACAAGAAAACTCAGCTAGACATCATGATGAAATGAGGAAAAGTATACAGGATCTGAAAGAGGAAATGTACGAGGAAATCAATGTCCTGAAAAAAAATGTAGCAGAACTTGCTGAACTGAAGAAGTTATTCAGCGAAATAAAAAACACAACGGAGAGTTTAACCAGCAGGCTTGTCGAAGTTGAAGAGAGAACCTCTGAACTTGAAGATGGGCTGTTTGAAATAACACAAGCAGACAAAAAGAAAGAAAAAAGAATCAAGGACATTGAAGAAAATCTGAGAGAGATATCAGACAACCATAAGCGATCAAATATCTGAGTCATGGGTATTCCAGAAGGGGAGGAAAATGGAGATTCCATTGAAAACATATTCAACAAAATAGTGGCAGAAAACTTCCCAGGTATAGGAAAAATCACAGATCTTCAGATCCAGGAAGCTCAACGATCTCCAAATGTATTCAACCCAAAAAGACCTTCTCCAAGACATGTCATAGTCAAATTGGCAAAACTCAGAGATAAAGAGAGAATCTTAAAAGCTGCAAGAGAGAAGCGTCAAATCACCTATAAGGGAGCCCCAATCAGGTTAACATCAGACTTTTCATCACAAACCCTAAAAGCTAGAAAGGAATGGAATGATATTTTCAAAATACTAAAAGACAAAGATTGCCAGCCAAGAATACTCTACCCTGCAAGGCTATCCTTCCGAAATGAGGGGCAAATAGTATATTTCTCAGACAAACAAAAACTGCGGGAGTTCACTACCACAAGACCACCCTTACAAGAAATCCTCAAGGGAGTACTGGGTTTGGTTCCTGAAAAATAACTACCACTGCCATAAAAACCCAAGAAAAATCAAAACCCGCTAGTATAATAAAAATGGCATTCATAAAGAGAAAACAAGCTAACAAAAACATGATCTACAACCAAAGGAACCAACAAATACAGAAAACAAACAGTAAATCAGAAAGCAAGGAACAAATGACACCTAAGACAA
The DNA here is from genome assembly GCF_027409185.1 of Cynocephalus volans. Lineage (NCBI taxonomy): Eukaryota > Metazoa > Chordata > Mammalia > Dermoptera > Cynocephalidae > Cynocephalus > Cynocephalus volans. The sequence goes on along the minus strand of NC_084467.1, from coordinate 66,464,305 downwards.
CCAAACAACCAATAAAATGCTAGGAATAAATCAACACCTTTCAATAACAACTCTTAATGTAAAAGGCTTAAATTCCCCAATTAAAAGACACAGACTGGCTGACTGGATCAAAAAGGAGGACCCAACTATATGCTGCCTACAAGAGACCCACCTCACCCATAAAGATTCACACAGACTAAGAGTGAAAGGATGGAAAAAGATTTACCATGCAAACAGAAAAGAAAAACGAGCTGGAGTAGCTATTCTTATATCTGACAAAATAGACTTTAAACTAAAAACCATAAAAAGAGACAATGAGGGACACTACTTAATGATAAAAGGACTGATCCATCAAGAAGACATAACAATCATAAATATGTATGCACCCAATGTTGGAGCAGCCAGATTTGTAAAACAAACTCTATTAGACCTAAAGAAGGAAATAGACACTAATACCATAATAGCAGGGGACCTGAACACCCCACTGTCAATATTAGACAGATCATCTAGGCAAAGAATCAGTAGAGAAACACAAGATCTAAACAAGACTCTAGACCAATTGGAATTGGCAGATATCTACAGAACATTCCACCCAACAACCTCAGAATATTCATTCTTCTCAGCAGCACATGGATCATTCTCCAGGATAGATCACATATTAGGTCACAAATCAAGTCTCAATAAATTAAAAAAAATTGCAATTATCCCATGTATCTTCTCAGACCACAATGGAGTAAAACTAGAAATTAATAACAAACGAAACTCTGGAAAATATACAAACACATGGAAATTAAACAGCATTCTACTTAATGACATATGGGTCCAAGAAGAAATCAAGCAGGAAATCAAAAAATTTATTGAAACTAATGAAAACAATGATACATCATACCAAAACCTGTGGGATACTGCAAAAGCAGTATTGAGGGGAAAATTTATTGCATTAAATGCTCACTTCAGAAGAATAGAAAGATGGCAAGTGAACAAACTAACACTTCACCTTAAAGAACTAGAAAAACAAGAACAATCCAAACCTAAAGTTAGCAGACGGAAAGAAATCATTAAGATCAGAGCAGAACTGAATGAAATTGAAAACCAAAAAACAATTCAAAAGATCAACGAATCAAAAAGTTGGTTTTTTGAAAAGATAAATAAAATTGACAAACCATTAGCATGGCTAACAAAAAAAAGAAGAGAGAAGACTCAAATAACAAAAATTAGAAATGAAAAAGGCGATATTACAACTGATTCATCTGAAATACAAGGAATCATTCGAGACTACTATAAACAACTATACGCCAACAAATTTGAAAATCTGGAGGAAATGGATAAATTTCTGGACACACACAAGCTCCCAAAACTGAACCGTGAAGACGTAGAAAATTTGAACAGACCAATAACAATAAAGGAGATTGAAGCTGTTATCAGAAGGCTCCCAACAAAGAAAAGCCCAGGACCAGATGGATTCACAGCAGAATTTTACCAAACATTCAAACAGGAATTGACACCGATTCTTTACAAACTATTCCAAAACATTGAAACGGACGCAAATCTCCCAAACTCATTCTATGAAGCAAACATCATCCTGATACCAAAACCAGGTAAAGATATAACCAAAAAAGAAAACTACAGGCCAATATCCTTGATGAATATAGATGCAAAAATCCTCACTAAATTACTAGCAAACAGAATACAGCAACACATATGTAAAATTATTCATCACGATCAAGTGGGATTCATCCCAGGGATGCAAGGATGGTTCAACATACGCAAATCAATAAATGTTATACACCATATTAATAAACTCAAACACAAGGACCATATGATCATCTCTATAGATGCTGAAAAAGCATTTGATAAAGTTCAGCACTCATTCATGACAAAGACCCTCTATAAGTTAGGTATAGAGGGAAAGTATCTCAACATAATTAAAGCCATATATGCCAAACCCACAGCCAATATCATCCTGAATGGGGAAAAGCTGAAAGCTTTTCCTTTAAGAACAGGAACTAGACAAGGATGCCCACTCTCACCACTCCTATTCAACATAGTGTTGGAAGTACTAGCCAGAGCAATCAGAGAAGAGAAGGAAATAAAGGGCATCCAGATTGGAAAAGATGAAGTCAAACTTTCCCTGTTTGCAGATGACATGATCCTATATATCGAACAGCCTAAAACCTCTACAAAAAAACTGCTGGAATTGATAAATGATTTCAGCACAGTAGCAGGATACAAAATCAACACACAAAAATCAGTAGCATTTCTTTTCTCCAATAGTGAACATGCAGAAAGAGAAATCAAGAAAGCCTGCCCATTTGCAATAGCCACCAAAAAAATAAAATACTTAGGAATTGAGTTAACCAAGGAGGTGAAAAATCTCTATAATGAGAACTACAAACCACTGCTCAGAGAAATTAGAGAGGATACAAGAAGATGGAAAGATATCCCATGCTCTTGGATTGGAAGAATCAACATAGTGAAAATGTCCATACTACCCAAAGTGATATACAAATTCAATGCAATCCCCATCAAAATTCCAAAGACATTTTTCTCAGAAATGGAAAAAACTATCCAGACATTTATATGGAACAATAAAAGACCACGCATAGCCAAAGCAATGCTGAGCAAAAACTATAAAGCTGGAGGCATAACACTACCTGACTTTAAGCTATACTACAAAGCTATAATAACCAAAACAGTATGGTACTGGCATAAAAACAGACACACTGACCAATGGAATAGAATAGAGAATCCAGAAATCAACCCACACACTTACTGCCATCTGATCTTTGACAAAGGCACCAAGCCTATTCAGTGGCGAAGGGACTGCCTCTTCAGCAAATGGTGCTGGGATAACTGGATATCCATATGCAGGAGAATGAAACTAGATCCATACCTCTCGCCGTATACTAAAATCAACTCAAAATGGATTAAGGATTTAAATATACACCCTGAAACAATAAAACTTCTTAAAGAAAACATAGGAGAAACACTTCAGGAAATAGGACTGGGCACAGACTTCATGAATACGACCCCAAAAGCACGGGCAACCAAAGGAAAAATAAACAAATGGGATTATATCAAATTAAAAAGCTTCTGCACAGCAAAAGAAACAATTAAAAGAGTTAAAAGACAACCAACAGAGTGGGAGAAAATATTTGCAAAATATATATCTGACAAAGGATTAATATCCAGAATATATAAGGAACTCAAACAACTGTACAAGAAGAAAACACGCAACCTGATTAAAAAGTGGGCAAAAGAGCTAAGTAGGCATTTCTCTAAGGAAGATATACAAATGGCCAACAGACATATGAAAAAATGCTCAACATCACTCAGCATCCGGGAAATGCAAATCAAAACCACATTGAGATACCATCTAACCCCAGTTAGGATGGCTAAAATCCAAAAGACTATGAACGATAAATACTGGCGAGGCTGCAGAGAAAAAGGAACTCTCATACATTGTTGGTGGGACTGCAAAATGGTGCAGCCTCTATGGAAAATGGTATGGAGGTTCCTTAAACAATTGCAGATAGATCTACCATACGACCCAGCTATCCCACTGTTGGGAATATACCCAGAGGAATGGAAATCATCAAGTCGAAGGTATACCTGTTTCCCAATGTTTATCGCAGCACTCTTTACAATAGCCAAGAGTTGGAACCAGCCCAAATGCCCATCATCAGATGAGTGGATACGGAAAATGTGGTACATCAACACAATGGAATACTACTCAGCTATAAAAACGAATGAAATACTGCCATTTGCAACAACATGGATGGACCTTGAGAGAATTATATTAAGTGAAACAAGTCAGGCACAGAAAGAGAAATACCACATGTTCTCACTTATTGGTGGGAGCTAAAAATTAATATATAAATTCACACACACACACACCCACACACACACACACAAACCGGGGGGGGGGGGAGAAGATATAACAACCACAATTATTTGAAGTTGATACGACAAGCAAACAGAAAGGACATTGTTGGGGGGGAGGGGGGGAGGGAGAAGGGAGGGAGGTTTTGGTGATGGGGAGCAATAATCAGCCACAATGTATATCGACAAAATAAAATTTAAAAAAAAAATAAAATAAAATGAAAAAAAAAAAAAAAAAAATGAACTCAAGGATAATTATAAGCTCACAAGTATAAACACGCTCAATCAAAATTGAATTCAGGTCTAAGGAGATTAACTAACAGCATACCACTCATCTCTTTGTGTGTGGAACCCCAGACAACCCCAGCTGGCCAAGTGTATGATACTCTGATAGCAACAATCATAGCAGATGTTCTGACATGTGAAGTATGGGGGAAAGTCCTGGGCTGATGTTATTTCAGTTTCATTGTGGCTTAATGGAACTAGTCATTCACTTGTTAGCAATCTCTATCCCAACATACGCTGCTTTGTTTTCTCAAATGAGATGCTCGGCTAAATTCTTTAAATCGAAAATTTGATAGTTGCCATATTTCTGATAAATATCAGTATTAATACAAGAAAGCACAAATGTGTCTACACTGAATTTCTTAGAATTAGAAGTGTTTGTCCAAAGAGAATTTTTTCAATTAATACTAAACTATTTATCTTTTTTTCCAGGTTTACCCTCATCCTCCCTTCCTAGGACACTTACTGAGCAATTACTATGTGCCAGATGTGTGTTAAAAGCTGATGCAATCTCACATAAGCAGGACACAGTCTATCTCAGAAACCAACTGTCTAACTGCAGAGACAGGCACCTGAAAAAATAATTATAATTCCACATAAGTAAAATAAAAGAGGCATGAACAAATTACTAAAGAGGAAGTAATTAATTCTGCTTGGGTGGCAAAGGGGAAACACAAGCTAAAGCAGGAGGTCCTTTAAGAGCTTTCCAGGAGTCTTCCAGGCTTTGCATTAATAAACAAGGCCCACATTTCATGTGTTTATCTGACTTAAAAAGATAAACTCTCTATTTTCTAGTGCAGTGGTTCTTAGCCTTGGCTGTGCATTAGAGTCACCTGGGGAGCTCTTAAAAATGGTGATGAGGGGACTACACAAATCAATTAAATCAGAATCCCTGGAGTGGGCCTCAGTCACTGGTACTTTAAAACGATTTCCCCAGGTGATTCTAATAAAGTCACCAAGCCTGAGAACAGCTTTCCTTCAGTAACCAACTACAGGACACCCTCTATGCCCTAAGTCAAGGGGAGCATTATTTTGGGAAGAGGGTAGGAGATGGAGCAGTACTATATATATCTTTGAAAATAAAGTACAGTGTAAGAAAATCACAAAGGTTTAAAATCCACAGCTTGACTTTTATACACCTAACTGCAGTCAATGTAAAACTCAAATCCTAAATGACCTAGTGTGTGTATATACATATATGCCTTTCTCCTCCAATAAAGAAACCAGATGGTTCAGACAAGCTGACCATCAATGGGCTCTATATGGCAAAAATGAAGTAAATTGAATATATATACACAGACACAGACACACACACACACACACACACACACACACAGACACACACCGCACACACAAAAACAGGCATGAAACACGTACACTAGGTCATTTTGGACTTGATTACTTATTTATTTTTTAATTTTTAATTTTTTTCATTTATTTTTATTTTAGTTTATCAATATACAATGTTGATTTTTGTGTCCCTTTACCAATACTTTCACTGATCATTTCTATAGTTTGTTATTGGACTTGATTATTGGTAGTTATAAATGATGTTTTTTGATAGTTACTAGGTTGGCATTGAAAATTACATATCAGTATGTAGACCTGAAGACTCTTATATGCTAAACACATTAGGGTTGTAAGTGCTTGAAATGATTCCTGTCTCAAATAAACAATTCTGAGTAATTTCTGAACTTTCTAAGTATACAATAGATTAAGTATAAAATATATCTCTTCCCTTTTTTGAAAAACAGAGGTAATCTGAATAAAGTATGGACTTTAGATAATAATAATAATGTATTATATAAATATTATTTCATTAATTGCAACAAATGAAAATATTAATATAAGATGCTAATAATAGGGGGATCTGGGTGTGGAGTATATTGGAATGCTCTCTGTACTGCAATCTTTGCAATTATTGTACATTTAAAACTGTTCAAAGTTTAAAAAGATTCTTTTAAAAAAGTCTCTCATTTGTGTTTTTAACACTGATATACATCATTCATCTCCACATTTCCCCTTCTGCATGAGAATTTGACCTTCAGTTAACTTTCTAGCTCTTTCCCCCTGTAAACCTAGTAAGATGGAATATCAGCTATGTTACTAGGCCAATATTGCTTATAATAAGAATGACACCTGGTTGATAAATTGCATAAACTACAAACAGCTCATGGGAAGCCATGACTGTATGCTTCCTTGAGTGTGGGGACTTCTAATTGGCATGATCCTTGTGGGGGACTTGGAAGCTATCCCTATGGAGTTAGTACAGAAGATATTGGCTTCTATGAGGCATAAGGCTTTTTTTTTTTTTATATTTCAAATAATAGATTTTATTTATGATTTATTTTTGCATACTTTCATAATGATTCAGTTATTGTACAATGCCTCTCCCAGATACTTGAATTTTTTTTTTTGGCATTTAAATTTTATTTTGTCGATATACATTGTGATTGATTATTGTTGCCCCTTACCAAAACCTCCCTCCCTCCTCCCTCTCCTCCATAAGGCTTTTAATCCAAGGCAGCTCCCACACTTGCCTGTCATAAGGCTCACTTCCTTACACTTAAACTGTCATCCAGATGCTAAGAGAGTAGCTCCTGGAGGGCTGTATGGATTCTTCAACATGTCCCCAAAGAGAAGAGCCTGATGCTGCCCCACTGGCAAGTTGTATTTCCTGTCCTAGAGTTTTCTGAGTAACCAAATTGCTAAATGTGGCCTGTGGGAGACCAGTGAGTGTGTTAGAAGAACATCACCTGAAGGATATTGACTATCTATAACATTACCTCCTTGGAGAGGCTGTAGACAGATGAGAAGTGGTGTATTATTTTCTCTCATATATCTAAATATATCTATCGAGTGATCACATAAATCAATTCAAGGATCAGTGGTAGTATAGGTACTTGTTCAGGCTTATTAGATGGTATCACAGTTGATTCAAAGATGATCAAAGAAAAGAGGTAAAGAGCATAAAAGAGCAGCTCTATCTGTTGTCTGTCTGTCTGTCTCTTTCTCTCATCTATCTATGCATCCACCCACAAGTACACTCACCCATCCATCTATCCATCCATCCATTTATTTATCTATTGTTACTGAGGTTTTCCTTCATGGGGGGACAATATCAGAAAGCAGTTAACAATAATTTATTGCACAGTTTAATTTGGTAACACAGGTCCTCTGAAAAGCCAGAAGGAACAAGAGGGTTTTAGAGATCTCTGGTACTTTCGAAGGGACTAAAATTTAAAGGAAATGTTGAGATAAGGGACAAACGTTTCTTTCTAAGAGGAGGGTATAATGTTTAAAGAGTTGGGTAGGTTAGGTGTGTTCTTTTCTGTTTATCCATGAATAAGACTGCAATGGAAATCATGGGATATGATATTTGTAGTACTGACTGATGGGATTGCTAGCCCTCTAATTAAAAAAAAAAATTAGTTCTGGCTGTGTGGTGGAAATAACCTCATTTTTTAACAGTTTCATTTTTATGTTCGAATTTTTTCCTTCTTTGCACATTTCAGAAAAATATATTTATTTCCAAGAGCCACACCAAAATCACATGGTTAAATGACTGGATTTCAGTACTCACTGAAAGTTATCCCCCAACCTATGTTCAGAGCTTTGTTCAATGTCACTCTGGGAGTTCCTTCTGTATAAAACAGGTGGAGAAGTGATAGCATGAGGGCCCCCTTCCACCCTGGGTTCTTTCTTACGTTTTTTTTGCTGTTGTTGAAACATATTGATTATACATATTTGTAGGGTACAGAGTTGAATATCAATGCCCACATACAATGTGTGATGATCAAATCAGGGTGATTAGCATATTCATCATTACAAAATTCAATCATTTCTTTGAGGTGAAGATATTTGATCTGCTCTGCTTGTGATGGGCTCTGTGTGAATCTGGGTAATCTTCAGAGATTTCCACAGGAGAATGTGTGGCTTGTTCCAAATGAGTAAGTCTCCCTCCTGTGACCTACCATGTCAGCACACTTATCACATCATACTGAAACCATTTGTTTACAGGTCTGTGTTTCTCACTAGACTCCAGTGTGACTGCTTTGAGAGCAGAGATTGGGTCCCAATTATTTTTGATTTCCCAATGAGTATCCAACTCAATTATTAACTATTGGAATGAAAATAAACTTTTGGGGAAGTAGAGCAAACAGTATTAGATAAAGTGAAAAGGTTCTACAACTCTGGATAGGGTTTGGCACATTCTTTACCAGAGAAAGAAAGCATGAAAGTAGTTTAGAGAGATACTTGATAAAACCTTTTTATTCTGCCAAGTTCAATTTCTCACAATTGTGCCCTATTCAAGGCCATCAGAACCTTCTTAGTCTCTTTTCTATCTTAGGCAAATGCTTATTTACAAATGGTCACCATGCCAAGATTTTATTATCTTACGTGGGCACTCAGAACTCTGGGTAGGAGCTAATAATCTTGTTGCACTAAGGATACCAGATTAAAAATTAACAACACAACCACATAAAATTCCAGTGATAACATCACAATTAGGTCTGCAAGACACAAGGTTCTTTACAGAATCTTCCTTTGCTTCTACACTGCACTTTGTCTGATAAACACTTGCCAACAAAGACATCATACTAATTACAATTTGTTATACAAGGAGCAGGAAAACTGATAAATGATTCATTGATTATTTTCTTTCCAAAATAATTCTTCCATTCCTGTCCTCAAGTTACATTTGGAGAATAAATGGAGGTCTTAAGTGCTTTCTTGAGGAATTATTTAGAAGAAATCACATTGACAGTTTTAATTCTTAGTAACTATGAGTGGACACACATTAAAAAAATAGGACAAAACAAATATTTTGCGTTCTTTGTGTGTGGAAAAGAACTGCCCTTTTAAAAGTAGATCTGAGCTAGAAAGCGTTCTTTGGCTTCTCAGTAAGATTCTTCAACTGTACCATTCCAAGTTAAGCAAAGTGCAACTTCATCTCCTCTATATCCCGAGACGGCTGTGCCAGAGAAGCAAGATGTCTCTCAGAGTTTTTCCTGGTTTTCTGTTCCTGAAAAAGTCAACACATGATAGGTGATTTGTCCAAGGAGAATGGCTGGGCAAGAGCAGGAATTTAGGCAGGAGAGGAATGTGAGCTGGTGCACAAGGTCTTCAGTGACTTGGAAGGAGTGACCAGGAGGTCTGAGAGAAAGAAGGGTGGAGGGTGACGGAGCAAGAGCTGGGGGCTCCGAAGGCTGTCTTGATGCCGTCTCTTCCCTAACTATCTTCTCCTGGAAAGCAGGTCCATGATCCCCAGATCTACACAAGAGGCTCAGAGCTCTGTCCATCTGGACGTTTCCCTCACAAATACACCATGCACCTCATTTGTAACATGCCCCAAACTGACCTCTGCATGTTTTCTCAACCCTTTTCCTGTTCCTGTGACCCCATCTCGATTAACAGCCTCTGCAGTCGTGTAGGCCAGAAACATTTCCTCATCATCCCCATCTCTTGGTTCTCCCTTAACCCCACATATTATTGCTAAATTTTACTTTAGAGTGTTTCTCAAACTCACTCCCTCCATCTTCCTTCACTGAGAACGCCATCGTCTCTATTCTGGACAGCAGTAATTGCTTCTTAACTGGTCTCTCTGCCTTTAGTCTTTCCTCCCATTTATCCATCTCCTAAACTTCTGCTACAGTGAGGTTTCTATAATGCAAAGCAGATTATGTCATTTCCCTGGTTTAAAACATTTCTATTGCTTTCCACCAATTGGACTAGAGAATAAAGTCCAGAATTCCCCACCTTGCATAAGAAAATAGTCACAACTTTACTTCTGTTTACATTGTAGGCCTCCTATCTTCAAGTTGACCCTCTACTTGCATGGCATGTTTGATCCATTTGGAACATGCAGAACACTTTACTGTGCCATTTGTAAGTTAAACAGATATTTATTATTTCAATACTACGTGTCAGGCACTCTGCTAGGTCCTGGGCATATGGATGTGATGTCCTTACACATGTGTTTCAGAAATGCCCTTCCAGGCTTCCTTGAAAGTTCGGCTCACACATCATCTCCTCTGTGTAGTCGCCACAGGCCTCCCAGACAGAGGCAGCCAGGCCATTTTCCACACTACCAGAATTTGTTGACCTCACCTACACAGCTCTGATAAGACATATTACAAACATGTGCGCTGGTATCACTTTCCCTCACTAAACTGAGGATTGAAGAAGTCCTTGAAGACAGAGGCTGTGTCTCATTCATTTCTATATCCTCAATGTTTAGGGTAGTATCTTGCACATAGTAGGTGCCTGATAAATATTTTCTGAATGAATGACAATATGTTCCCATTATGTATGTCCAGGATAAATCTGCTTCATGCACACTTGCTCTGTGCTCTCTACAAAATATAGGCACATCACCAGAGAACCACCTCCCTGCACACACACACACAACCTAATGTCAAAGTAGTTCTCCAAATTTATAGATGAAATAAAATTCATTTTGCTGAAAAAATAAACATAACTGGAAGGGAGGTGAACAACGATTGCCACAGGGTAGTGGGCTTCCAGAGGGAACCTGGGCACATGCTGTACTCTCTGCCTGAAGTGTCCACCCCTTCTCTTCCCACCCACAAGCTTCTTGCCTAGTTAACTCTTACTAAACCTTCATATCTTCTTTGTATTTCTTTAGAGAATCTTCCCTGATCTTCCCCCACCCCACATTAAGTGCAGTCTCCCTGTCTGTATTCTTATAGCATCAAATGTCTTTCTTTAGTAGCTTTTGTTCACCTGTAATTATATTTATTTATATAATGATTTGATTCATTTCTATTTCCCCTTCCAAACCATAAGTTTAACAGGGTAGGCTCCATGCTGTTACATAGATCTCAATACATATTTGTTGAATAATAAACAAATGACCTTCTTTAACCCTCATAATAACTAGCCAAGGTATACACTGTTGTTATATGCATTTTCCAGAGAAAATGGACAATGAATACAATTAAGTAACCTGCCCAAGGGTACACAGTCAGGGATGAAACTTTGGGACATTACTGGATTCTGGATACTGTGCTGTTTTCCTGTACCACAGAAAACTAATCTAGAACTATTTTAAAACTTTAAAACTTTAAATAAATGGGCTCAGCTTTATTATTCACTGTTGAATGCCTAAGATAATTATTAATTTTAAACATGAGTTAAAAAAATATGAGTGGATCCGCAGAGGGTTTGTCTTTTTGATTTCTCAGCTCTGATTAGAAATAAATCAGTATCACAGTGCTGCTGAAGTCTCTACCTTGAAAATCTATGTGGGTGCCTAGAGTCTAACAATAGAAAAGGAAAGCCTATTTCCTTCTTAAATATATGTTTTTTGTATAATTCCCACTGTGAATTTGAATTAATTAAAAAAAGTAATCTAATATTTGCAAGTTAGCGAAACATATCTGATGACTGGTTATTGAAAAATTTATTGCTGCATTATTTTATAACCTTCCTGAAATCCTAATCCTATTGCTTTTACAGGATGGATCTAGTCTTTCCTATTCAAAGACACTAGAAAATAGCAGCAAATGAAATGTGGTCACATTGAGCAGCTGCTCAGAACCTCAGAAAATATGGGTCTTGATTACACAGAGATTTCTACAGACCCCCGTTAATGGGGAGCAGAAACACAGGTATGCCTTCAGTACAGAGGTACCACATGGGTACAACTTGTCTACATGGAGCACATTTTCCAAGGCTAATGATCCTTGCTAATCCTGCTCATTGGACTCAGCCTGAGTTGACTAAGATACATTCCCAGTTTGCAGGATACTAAGGCCAGTGAAAAGGAAGATGACACTGAGTACAAAATGGATAGAACGGAAGCTTAACTCCCACCTCTCAGGGAGAAAGTAAGAACTATTGTTGCTCCTTACTTTCCAAATTTGGTATGGACAAAAATTATATGTATGAAGGGGGACTGGTCATCAAAGAAGAATTGGTGGCTAACTCATCAGGTATCTGAATGCCCAATTCATCTGCTTCTAGTAGGATCTTGCTATTTTCAAAGCTAAGTGAAGCCAGCCTTAAAAACAAACTAGTATTTCTATTCCCCTTCTTTCAGATGGATTCTCTTAATATTACTCAAGCAGCCAAGCAGTTAGGAGCAGAGCCGTGAGGAGTCAGCTCCCCCACCTGACATGTTGCATTATATTAATGCTGAATTTTAGACATAAATAATAATAATAATAATTATTATTATTATTATTTTCTTTTGTGTGACTGGTAAGGGGATTGCAACCCTTGGCTTGGTGTTGTCTGTACCACGCTCAGCCAGTGAGCGCACCTGCCATCCCTATATAGGATCGGAACCCGCGGCCTCGGCGCTACCAGCGCCACACTCTTCCAAGTGAGCCACAGGGCCAGCCCAGATATAAATTATTTTAATAGTTCATTTTATAAGGCGTTCATTGTCTGAATTCTTACAAGAATTAGCAAGTTTTATTCTTTAACCACTTAATAAAATTCTCTCCAGCCTTTCTAGCTCAGAAGAGGATAGCAGAAAACGAGTCAGGGCACATTTATCCTGGGTTCCAGGTAAATTCCTTTACACCAGGGTGATGGGCAGGTCTGGTGGTTAGAAATGAACTATATGTTGGGAAGCACAGAGTGAAGGGAAGATTTAATTCAGAGCTTTTTTATTTTCTAAGCTGGGAAAGGGCATAATTTTTGTACACTACTGTAAAAGTATTTGATTATCATGTGAAATAGTTTAGCCCTAATGAAAAATCCCCAGAATAACAAACGGAGACATGTGCAAATGGCATGAAATATTAGAGACCAAAGCAGTTCTTTCCTGTGATGGAATGCCTTGGTACATTATGCATTTTTGTTTTTATTCAGAGCTCTGTAGACATACATCTGCTTAAATACATTAACTTTCCCATTCTACTGACTCATTAGGAAGAAATAGATCTGAATCACCATGTGTAGTGTATCAGTCAGGGACTAGACAGGAAATAGAAACTACTCTAAGTACACCAAATAAAGAAAATTTAATACCCAGAATTGGTTACACGGATGATACAAGATCTGAAAAGTTAATCAGGTAAAGATGAGGCAATCCAAAGATATACATTAGCAGAAAGCCTACGAAGTGGTATTTCCAGACACCAGTACACTCAGGCTGAAACAAGTACCGCAGTGGAGAACGGAGACTGCCCAGTACAAGCTGAGGCGGTGGAGGGAAGAATATCCGGTGGGAGTGGATCCAGAGGAGAGGAGACACAGCTTCTGTTGGAAATGTGTCCCCCAGGCAGAGGGAGAAATACCTTGACTTCTCCCTTCTTCTCACCCTCCAATTTTCTGCTATTCCCCATGATGGTTAAAACTACCCAGAAGCTAGTTGTCAAGGGAGCCAGAAAAATGGTGTTTCCTGTGATTGACAGCAGAGTTGAGGAAGGGAGGGAAATGGATTTAAGGACAAGCAGGCAAATTAGCAACTAGCACACATGTGCTGACCCGCAGTATCCCCCTCATGGCAAATACCAAGTACATAACTATTGTGCTGTAAGCTTTGAAATTCAGTTCACTTTTTCTTTTGTTGCTTATATTTCTCAGTGATTTTTATTGACCCATCTCTTGTGCCCCGTGTAACACACAGGTGCTGGAGTTTGCTGTGGTAGGAAAGCAGAGATCAGGAGGAAGTGCTCAGGGAGGAGACGGGTGAAGGCCATGCATGTCTTATTTGTATATGGCTTCATTTAAAAAAAAAAAAACTGGGTGGAATGCTTTATTTTCTCAAGTTGTATTTCTTTGGAAAGACCTTACATTAAAAAGAGAAAGAAAGAAAGAAAAACTGTCCATAACTGTTGAGCATTTACTGGGTCCATTGTTCCTTTTTAGGATGTCTGTAAGGGCACATGGAGTGCAAAGAGGAATGGGCTCTAGGCTGAGGTTTGGTCTGGCAAGGAGCAGAGGGCTGTGTTGGTAATAAAGGGAAAGGGGCAAATTGTGCTCTCAGTGCCCATCATCCCTGCTTCCAGCCTCCATCTCCTTCTGGCTTATGCCAGGTTTCCCAGGGCAGAGCTCTCTAGTGCCCTCTTCATGCTCCTTGAGGCCCAGGCAGGTCCTTGTTGGTGGGTGCTTTCAGGGAGCTGGTGCTGCTGCAGCCAATAAGAGGATCTGTCTGCACCTATGGGCTCCGTGGACCTGCCTCTCCCCAATCCCAGCCTTCAGGCTTTGCCCCCAACATGCCATTTTTCTTGTCCCACTGGAACTCATTAGACCCAAATCATACCACCTGAAAGCCAGGCTCTCCTTGTAATCTCCATTTATCAAGAGCCCTTATACACCCAGAACTTGCCTGGATCATCAAATTTACCCTCACACTAACATCAGGTGACAGATGAAGAGACCGATTTAGAGATTAGACAATTTGCCTGGGGTCACCCAACCAGTCAGTCACACAAGTGAGATTTGAACCGGATTCTTTGTGTACAAGCATGCCCTGCACCACACTGGCTCAGACACCCTGGAGCCAGTGCACAACAGCAGTACTGTAGGCTCCTCCCTGTGCATACCTGGCACTCAGCATCTAGAGAACTTTGTCCTCTAACCAGGCATCTCAAAGCCATGGTTGTAGCTCTGGACCCACAGGAGCTGAAGAGAACTGGGTGGGCAGTGATGTGTCCACAGGGACCAGCCTGCCAGTGACAGTGTCCACACGCACTGCGTACTGACCAGGACTCATGCAGCAGGATTTCCCATTCCCCAGCTCCTAATTAGCCTTCCATCTCACAGAGTGAATCAGTGTCAGGTAATCAAACACATTGCTTTCTTTGTCTCTGCTCATTTAGGGGGGTGTATCTATTTCCTACAGCTTATTTTGTACCACTTATCAGGGCTAATATAAAATCATTTCTAATAATAATCTATCCAAACTGGACTTCATGTCTGGTATCTGGACTATAACAGAAATCTTTTCATTTCACTTTTAAAGCAACACTTCATCCAATGGGCTGACTGTAAACTGACAAATAATCTAACCTAAAAGTTATGGAACAGCAGATAAATGTAGAACTTCTATTAGTTTTCAGACCTGAGACTTAAGCCATTCATTTTAAATGAAATCAGAATCCTATACAGGAATAAGAAAAACCCCATGGATAGATTAATTTTTTAACAGTCTCCTCTTACCTATTACATAAGAGCCAAGAAGGCAACAGTTTCTATATCATGTGGATACTTTTTATTCCTGTTCATTGACTTTGACAAAGACAGCAAATAGCATGCAAAGAATAGATACATTTTGAAGAAATATTAAAACACTGATTAATATAACATTAAGAAATGTAAAGTCTCTTGGGTGAAGAGAGAGAAAAATTAAACTGTCTTCGGCTCTTAATGAAACTGCACCATGCTTATATAATTCTAAATTTCTTACCTTAACCTGAGTTTAAAATAATGGGCTAACTTGACAGTCCTTTACAAATCCTAGCAATGAACATTATCATTTATTACCAGAATGAGTGATAATAGGAGTAGCAGAGAGATAGCACATGTTGGGAAGTGTCCAAAGAGTTTAGAAAGACATTATTTCTTTCTCGCAATACAAAGATAAAAGGGCCTTAAAACTGAGAGTTCATTTCATTCACCTGGAGGAGAAGGTCAGGTGGACATTCTGGTTAAACAGATTGCCACTGTCTGCTGTAGGAGACAGTGTAAAGGAGAACAAACAAACACAAGAGGTAATATTCACTCCACAATGCAAGAAGGTACATGGATTTAAAGTCCATCACAGTAATTAAATTTCCATGTTGACACAGTGCATCTCAACATTCAGAATGCTAAATATAGTTGATACAGTGCCTGTGAGCAAAAGGCAGTGCACATGAATATTTATCTCTGTAGCGAAGATTCTTCCGCCACATGCTCAGAAGAGAAGGGTTGAGATTAGGACAGAGCAAAACAGAGTCCACAGAATTTGATGATAATTGTTTTTAAATACTTGAAATGATCTTGTGGCATCATCTGAGGCAGTGATTTTCAAGCACTTTTGGTTGCAGAACCCTTTGTAAAAAATAAATCTCATGAGAGCAAAATCTCTGAAGTAGATTGACGTGGAATGTAGGTCAGTTGATTTTTGAAGGGAGGCAGGGTGTCTACACCCTTGACTTCTCAATGCCACAATAAACTTTGAGACACACAATGTAAAACTACTATTTTAACTTATAAGTAAAATAAAAATCCATTTGGTATTTGATTGATTTTAAGATACTGTAGTGATTTTAAGGTACTGACACGTTAGGTCTATGTATTTAAAAGAAAGGGTTTATGGAATTGGTTGATTATGATAGGGCGATAGGGAAGAAGCAATAATATCAGAAGAGATAAATGTTATTTACTTTCTGTCACATGAAGGAATATACTGTCCTCTTTCATATTATTCCCAGGCCTTCAATTGTGGACCAAGTTGCAGCATGGACTGTGCATCTACTTCGTGTCTGCCTCTGTCCCTAGTCTGTCCAGCTGTGTCCTCAGTGATGATGTCTGCTCTCCCCTTGCAGGAAGTGCCTGGGACTGCAAGGTGGTGTTCTTCCTCTTATGTCTGACATGTATCTCCAGCATTAGCCCAGATTTCCTGAAGCATATTCCTAGTTTATTAGTCAGCTTAGGTTAGGCATACCATGGTAACAAATAACCCCAAGTTCTCATGTGACTTATAACATCTTATTTCTTGCTTATATTGCATGACTATAATGGTTTGGCTAGATGCCTTCTTCACTCTGGGACCTAGACTGATGATACACTCATATAGGGGGCCATTGCTTGCCTACGACAGGGAAAAAGCCATATGGCAGTATACTATACTACACAAGGCCTCTGAAAGCTTCTCCTTGGAAGTAGCACACATCACTTCTGCTTACATGCCATTGGACAAAGTCAATTGGCCTTTGAGAAAACTCAACTCAATAATCTCAGCTTGATTTCTTTTGTCACACTATTTCAGTGGTGGATACAATATTTCTCTAGAGCTGGCATGGCTCATGCCAACTTTCACTGAGAGCCAGAAGTAGGATTTCTTACTTGTTTCTCTTTTAGAACTTGCTTCTCCTTTTAGGATTGCCCACTAAATAATTTAATATCTGAAGCTGCTGCTGGCATTTACGATGTTTGGAAAGCAGATACTTAACATGTCCTGGACAAAAGGATTGCTATGCCCTAATATTAATGACTGTCCCAGAAAGATGTTTTTATATAATCCTATAATTATGAAGTTGTAGCTTTAAAAAATATCTTCAGTATGCATTAAGAGTGACAGACATGATTTGTATCAAGAGGAATTGGGCTTTGCATCATAGATGCTTATTAGCAGATTCATGGATTGACAGACCCATAACATTTTCATTCATTCACTCACTCATTCATTCATTCATTCAGCATCCAATATGAACCCAGCAAACACTGTGCCAGGTCAAATCCTTCTCTCATGAATTTTACAAATACAATCAAACTGGGAGGGAGAGCCTACATCATAAATGTCACATTCAACATCTGACATCATCCCAACTGCTGCACTGATCCCAGCTCTATCATTTACTGACTGTAAATCCTTGGGCAATATAATCTGTAATCTTCCCATAAATAAGGTGGGGAGAATATAAGTAACTACCTCATAGGTTTGTTGTGAAGATTCCTGAGATGATGAGAAGCACTTAGTTGTACCTTGAGCTTAGCAAGTGTGCAATGAATATTAATCATGGTCCTCACCACCACTTTAACCAGATTATATGTGAGAGTGATGGTGAGAAAGAGAATATGGCTTCGTAGAATTTCATTGAAAAAGATTTGGAAGTTTTCATTGAAGAAGCTTAAGACAACAGTGTAATACAGCTGTTTAAAAATCTAAAGCCAACTCAACTAATAGATGTAAAAATCTCATATGGTAGGAAAAATCAATTCTACTTCAGTCCTCTTTGATCCCAAACTCATCTAGAATATAGAAATATGCTTTTAGATGTAGGGCATTTGTTTCTGAAAAAGGAGTACCTATTATATCTGCATCTTAGAGTCCTAAGCACATGGTCTCTATAAAAATGAGTTCCTGGCATTATACAGTGGCACCTTGTTAAATCCATTTTTGTTAAATCATTAGAAGTCATGACATGCTCTAGACTTAGTTTCTTCTCAGAATATTTTAGACAACTGTTGGTCAATCCTACAGCGATGCTCTACAATACCCTTCAGAATGTCAAAAGGACTTATACCAGTCCCTTATTTCCTGCTGATCTTTACCATCTGTTACCTTGACCTTTCTGTAAAGCCTCCTGAGCTGCTGGGAGCCCTGCATGTTAACACCCAGTGTGATATTCTTCCTGTGCTTCTTTGCCTCAGCCTTAGCACCACCACTTGCATGCATGTGGTCTGCCATTATGGATCCAAACAGCTCACCAGAACACAGAAATATGTGGCAGAAAGAGAGGCTCTTGAGGGATGTATAACACATATTGCTGAACACTTTCAACTCAGTATGGTGCAGTAGAATGTTCACTGGCTGAGAACATTTGCCATATGGGGCACAAACGTTTGCTGAATAAAAGCATCTAGTACAGTCTACTGTGTCAGCTCTCATTGGCTTAGAGTATGCTGGCACTCCAAGGATCTGGAAAATTATATATTGACAGTATGCTCTAATGAATTGTTCTATGAATACATAGATATTTCTTTTGGGAAACTATTTCATATACAAATAATATTATAACAATCCAGCCAACAAGGGGCACTGTTCAAGGGAACATGTGTTCAAATTTAGTAGCACCTTGAGAGTGATGAGAATAAATGATTATTTACTTAGAGGATAACCAGCTAAAGAGGGATACAGGAAACTTAGAGCAACTAGGAATGTGAGCCTCCAAAAGAAAACACAGTTCACTTGAAAGCTACTTTCAAGCAAAAAGGGAAGCTGACTTGTTCTTTTCTGTTCCAGAGAGCAGAAGAGGAACAAAAACTGGAAATGATAAGAAAGCATATTTTTGTCCAGCTTGAGAAAAGATTTCCTAATATTTAACACTGTCCAAAAAAAGAATAGTTTGCATTCTGTGATAATGAGCTCCACACACATCACCAGCTGTAGTAAATTTGGATGACTTTGTTAAGGGAGTAATATATAGGATTCATGTATTAGGTAGTGTGGTGGTTTATGAATGATGACCACAAATTATTTGATATTCCTTCCACAGAGAGGTCTGTGTCTCGTCTTCTTGAATCTGGGTAAGCTTGTAATTACCATAATTAATTAAGGATGTGGAAGTGACACTATGTGACTTCCAAGCCTAGGTCATGAACATCCAGACAGTGTCCACCTGGTTTTCTTGGAATGCTTGCTTTTGAGACGCTCCATCTCAGAACCTAGCTGCCTGCTGTGAGAAATCTGAGCCACGTGGAAAGACCACATGTGGGAAGCGCAATTCAGATTAAATTTGAACTTTTGTTTTTATCCATTTTGTCATATTAAAAATTATAAGTAAATTAAGTTCTACTAAAACTTAATATCCTACTTGACAATGACACCATCACTCATCCACACGTCAGAGAGTCAACATATTTAACATTCTCCTTGAGCATATGTGACATGTTCTGACTGAGGCACTCTAGTCAGATTGGTTTATATATTTATTATGTTCTGCATTTAGTTTTGACTTACTAATTAGCCCTCTCAAAATGGACAAGGGGCTTAAAGAGATTTCTGCAAAGAAACTATAGATTGACAAAAGGTAGTAACAACATGGACTCAATAAGAAACTGGCTGAGCTGACACATTTCCTAGGTCAAGCTTCTAGCTAGCCTCAGTGCCAGAGTTAAAACTGTGATGATATGATCTGATCAAAACTGACCAAACAATTTAGAAATTATAAATACAGATTTATATTCACTATAACATTGACCTTCACCTGAAGAGTTATTGTGCCTTTGTATATTAATTAGTGATAACGGTACATGTGTGCCTATTTGTAACTAATAAATAAGAATAAAAGGTTGAAAAAATAAGAAATCACCAATATTCCACTATTTTTAATGCACAGAATGTCAGTTTCATATGGTTCAACTTAATTTATTGAGGTTAAATGCTCAAAGATTATTTACCTTTGGGGTGCAATAAAAATTTGTATATAGATTACTGGTTTAAGGAATGACACTTGATAAGCATGGATTGAGTGAGTGCACGGGAAATTGTTTACCATTGCTCCCCAACTTTGTATATCTCCTGTGCATATGTGAACACTGATACATGACATGTTACAAACTATTGCTCTCCTTGTCTGGGGGGGGGGGTAAATAATTTTATTATAACCCATGGACCCTTCCAAATTAGGGTGGCTCTTAGCAACCAGATAGATTATGAAACACTGACTTGAATGACAATGATTATTCTTTGCCTGACTCCACTCTGCAGTGATCTATCTACAAAATCAACATTCCTTAGGAAGAAACAAGGCTTTAAAAAGAATGATCTTTATGGGAGCTGGTGGTTATAGAGAATTTTAGTGCCAATAAAAAGAAGATGAGGATTACTTGTTCCTTTGAGGTCGTGAGGTAATTAAAAAACAATATTTAGTGGCTTTTGGAACACCTATTTCCATAAAATCTCAGCACTAAACAATTCAGGGAAATCAGAATAGATAAATCACCTAAACAGATCAGAAAAAATGGATAAAGCAACCGTAATTCTATGCCACCTCCACCCCCTCCAGATTCATTCAATTATTTCAATTTCTTGGCACAAAATCCCACAGCACTCCAAAGCATGTGTCTTACTTTGCTGCTTGTCAAAACTGGTATCTAAAATACTGCCCAGGGAATACTTTTCTGTACAAGGGACATGTCCTGTTGAAGCCCACCTCCCCAGTGGCTCAGGAAGTGCATTTGCATTCTGCTCCTGCAATACCAGCTCTCTCTTATCAGCCTAGATTGTTCTCAGTTTCACAGCTCAATATCTAAAACTAGATTTATGACTCAAAAGAAAATGAGATGATGGGTTTATTTGTTTATTTATTTGTTCTTTAAGTCATTGATTCCGTCAACAAATATTCAAGTAACTGTCATGTGCCAGGCAGTGATGAAGACATAAAAAAGTACAGCAATTTGCAACCTGGGGCTAAGGGACCACCAAAAACTTAGAATTCCAAACACCAGGTAAATTTAGTTCCCCAAGATAACATAAAAATGTGAGGAGAATAAAACAGGTTGTTGAAAACTAATGTGTTCTGGCACTTTTGTGTATCTCGGTAATTTACATTTAGAAACTAGTTCCTTCAGGAGCTATCCCAAAGTTGAAACCACGTGACAGACAGAACACCTGGAAAAAAAGCAAGAGACAGAAAGTGTAGGCTGAGTGCAAGCGAAAGGGTAGCAGCCATTTCCAAAGTCCCAGGGATACAAATTGCAAACAGAGTTAAGAGTGGACATGAATATGTCAAAAGAACCTAAGTCAAATTTAAGAGCCTCCCACTAGCCAAAGATGGGGGGATTTCAGCATCAACAGTGATAATAACTACAACAGATTGAAACACTTCAATAAATTTTAAATCCATCTGTTATTCATGTGTTAAAAAAATTATTGAATATTGACAGAAACTGCCAGGAAACTAATTCATTATTTTGAAACTGTAAATACAAGAATCAAGAGTTTATCCTCCCTTTTCTACACTAACTACCACTGGTAAACAAAGATAGATAGGGGGAATTTTCTTTTATTGTAAAAATATTATATCTAATAAGTGAAGAAGGCATGAGAATATAAGAATATCATAATTTTGTAATCTCTAATGAGCTAATGAATCTAGCCCATTGAACATCAATGGCTAACATCTCCAAAAGAGAAGATAGATATTGTGTGCTTTCTGTTAAGTAGATAATACAAGACATGTAGTCTTGTCTGAAAAATCAAATCTAAATATGATCAAACCCCTAGATCAAACTACTAATTATAGTAAATAAGAGACCAAAGCACATATTAAACTATACCAGGGTGATGCAAACAGCAAAAGCTAGACTGCGAGGAGGTACAGGACAAACAACTGCGTATATTCAACAAATGGACTTCAAGAAAAAAAAGAGGAAGAGGAGGGTACTTATGTGTTTTTGCAAATCTTAGAGACATATCAATCAACCATAATGTATGAACTTTATCTGAATCAGGTTTTTTTAAAAAAAATTATGACACATGAGATAATTGCACTGACTGAATATTTGATGATATTAAGAATTACGATTGGTTTTTTTAGTGTGATATTGGTATTCTGGTCATATATAAAAACTGAGTTTTTATCTTTTAG
This sequence comes from Cynocephalus volans, assembly GCF_027409185.1. NCBI lineage: Eukaryota > Metazoa > Chordata > Mammalia > Dermoptera > Cynocephalidae > Cynocephalus > Cynocephalus volans. The sequence continues at coordinate 66,441,881 of NC_084467.1, read as the reverse complement.
AAGTATATAAAAATGTAATATTTAGAAGATGAATAATATGATCATAGATTTGCCTCAAAATAATATGGGGAGGGGGTTGAGGAGATGTGTTGGTGACAAAGATGGTGTAGGACAGACCAATGAGCTGATGTTTTTATGGGTAATGATGGATATGTGGAGATTTGCTATATGCTATTATGTCTATATGATGTGTAATTTTGAAATTCCCCACAATACTTATAAACTCATATACCCAAAAGACCAGCAGGAACTAGCTAATTAGGTTTTTTCAGATATTCTGGCCAAGTTATCATACATCTATTGGTCTGGTTTTCTCAAATCCAAAGCTATATCAAACAGGAAGTATATAAATATATACAAGCATGAAAAAAAGAAAACAGGAACTTTTTCTCTCTCTCTCAGTGCATTTGTATAGAATATATGTATGTCTACATACACAGAAAGTTGTGTGTGTGTAGTTATATATCTACTTGAAACTTTTTAGTTGTAAGAGAAGACATCTCAGAGTGATGACAAATCAATATTTCAATTAGCACAAAAACACAGTTCAGATTATATACCAGACAAATGATGTTGGTGGCATGGGTAGGTAGCACATATAAAATATGCCCATGTGAATGAGCATGCAGAGGCTGTGCCCCAAAGATTACTGGAATTCTACACTAACGAATGTTTGTGTCTAGGTCAATTTCTGCCTGGAGAAAATGTACAGTTAGAGTAGCTCCAGCTTTCCTGGGGCTAATCTTTAATACCGAATACTTAGAATCTTCTGCAATCCAATAAATCAAGCAATAAAAAAATCACCTAATTTTCATACCAAAGGTCAAAGCATCCATCTTAATACTTCACTATGAAATGCTAGCACAATGAAATTAAAAGAAAACAACACAAGCAAATAAACAAAAACCCAAACTTCTGCATAGTAACAAAGTTCAGATTATAATATGATGTCCTCTTGCATCTGACTGTTCATCACATCTAGCTGTTAATACAACATAGAAACCCTTATGGGCCCCTGTGTTATTAGAGCAAATTAGCATGTTTCAAGAAAGTAGTGGATTATTGCAGATGAAAATGTTTTTACCAACAGAGATTTTATGGTTGACAAGTGTGATTATATATCCATTAGTATCTGCAAGCCAAACAAACGTGTCATATACCTCCTGGAAACACCTCCACGTGTATATTCTAATTTCCACCATTTCAAATCGACAAAAGGATTTTTATCCAAATGTATTCAAAGACAATTTTTAAAAAACTGGGTAGTAAACCAGAACAAGTTATTTCTGTCACTTAAATAATTATCAACTCCCCATCTGCTGAGGATAAATGACAAAAAGAATCATCTGTCATTGCCATTTTTTGGAATGTGGCAAATGTTGACCATCTACTTAGTCTGTTGTCCTCACTCAATAACCATATTGAAATTTTATGAAAGAAACTTGGGGAAAATGGTAAATAGTCTTTCCTCCAACTGAATAGAGTAAGGCGCAAAGAAAGAGAAAGCTGCCCTCCCAGAACCTCTTGCTCTATAAATACAACTCTGCCGGTCGTCTCTCATGGCACTGAGGTGTTTTGCACTTTCCGTTATCACTAACAGGAGCACCGTTGTGCACGGAAATGAGAGGACAGTGCTTTGATGCTTCGAGAGTGTCCATCCTAAATATTTTACCACTTCACCATGGCTTTATTTTTGACAAATAAAGGTGTGCTATAATGCACTTTAAGCAAGAGCAGGAGGACGAAGACATGCCCAGTTTTCAAGGTCTAGAAGAAAATGAATGTTTTTATGACATGATTTATAAATGATATTATATCTATGAAATTTTAATGCTTTAATTTTGGCCCACATGGCATGAATTAGTGAGACAAGATACTATCAGGCCTCGTTTTCACAAGAGCAATTTCCACTAAAAGATTAAGAGGCCATAGCTCTCGCTAAAGGTTACCTTCCCAGCAGGAGGAGGCAGTAGCAACGGAAACCTAGGGTGGTCTTGTCTACAAAACCATCCCCGTGGAAGAATCCAAAAGCTCTCCATTCTGTAATCTTATAATCAAAATTAGAATAATGGGAAGGTGAACAAGTTTTGCTTAGATAAGATTTAATGAGGACAAATTAGATAAAGCAAAACAGATAAAAAAGAGTGAAAACATTTACAAATATTTATATACCATGATCCCCCCCCCCTTTTTTGTTGCCGTCATAACTGAATAATTATGCACCAAGTCTGCAAAGGAAAAGAACGTTACTTAAAGCCACAATCTTAATCTTTGAACCACAAAAATAGATGTTTGTTTTGTTTTGCTTAGTTTTATTTCATTTCTTTCTTTTTTTCTTCCTTCCTTTTTCCCCCTTTTTTGGGGGGGGGGGTTGGGCATGGTGGCTGCTGCTCTCTCTGTACTGGACATGGTGGAAGTGGAGAAGTAATGTCAGAGCTGGTTTGGGTCTCACTGTTCAGGTGGGGAGGGGAAAGTAACCATCACAGAACAATCTCTCAAAGGGGATGCTTACACTGTGTTAAGTCACAGACTCTAAATAGTTTAGGAAAAGGGAAATGAAGGACGTCTACAACAATCAGGAAAGGGCCCCATGAACAGATGAAGATTTGGGGCTTGAACAGGGCACTGAAGACAACAGAATTTTGAAAGCTGTAGGAGGAGAGTGGATTCTAGCGAAGAGATCCTACTGGATCGATAATGGAGCTTCTAGCCTCTGGATAATGAGAATGTTTGGTAGTTTCAGAAGAATATACATTATGTATATATTTCTGTAATGACATTGAAGGGAATCAATTTTACATGCAAATGGACTTCTTTAGCTGTGAGAACGCTCTCATTCCTTGTGACGGCTGTGGAAATGGTTAATCAGGCTCCCCAGAGCTCATCCTCTGGCATTTCTTCTGACATGTCATCTATACATTCCAAAGTTATTATATAACTTTTATGAAACTAAGTCTACAAGACAGGCTCTAGGGTGTAACTGATGTCTCTTTTGTAAGCCAGAGAAATTTGTACAGCCTGTGTCTCAGGAGACTAATATTTCAGCTCTTCTTGGAGTATTATTACCTGTTTGTGTCTGGCTTCTACAGCACTAGGCTGCCAAGATTCCTTAGTCTAGCTGCAGCAGGGGAAAAGCTATCATCAATTATGGATTGGGAGCAAACAATTAACTTTGCGGGAAGCAATTCAAATAAAAGCCAAATTTCTTTTTGGACATTCTGTGATATCAAAACTTTGGTTTATCAGGAGATACAAAAACACTTCATTTTCCATAGTATCTATGGGTGCCATTAAGTTCTATCCCTTAACTTTTCTCTGTGCTTCTGTAAAAATAAAAGCACAATCATGGAGAGAAGCACCTATTGCCAAATAACTTATAATTCTGTTCTCCACTGTATCTGACAATCTCTAGGGGAGAAGCAGAGAAATTCTTTGAGCAGAGTTGCCTAAGGTTTCCCTAGCTGGCCCCGACTGCACTGACCACCTGTTCCCTGCTTAGAGAAACCATCCTTTCCCCTCCCCAACCTTCTGTTCCTTGTCTCAGGCTAACGATGATATATGGGGTGCTGTGTTCCTGCTAATTATGAAAATTGCTTTCCATTGGTTCCAAGATTTTTATTTGATATCTTCTCAGAATCTTGGCTAGCCTCTGTGCCTTGGGCCCTTAAGTGAAATTAGATCTTAGAGCCCCCATATGGGATCCGACACACAGTTTTTAACCAGGAGCTCTTATTTAAAAAATGAAAGCTGATGTTTCAAAGACAAGATGCCAGTCGTATTAGTCCGTTTTGTGTTGCTATAACAGAATACCTGAGACTGGGTGATTTATAAAGAAAAACGACATTTATTGCTTACAGTTTCTGAGGCTGGGAAGTTGAAAGTCCATCTGGTGGTGGCAACAGTGACCCAGGGGTCTCACATTGCAAGATGGAGGAAGCAGAGAGAGCAGAGAGAGAGCAAAAGGCACATTCTTCTCTTCTTTTAAAGTCCTCAGAACCATGCCCCTGACCACCATTTTTAATCCATTCACTACTGCACAGTCCTACAATCCAATCTCCTCTTCAAGGCTCCACATTTCAGTTATCACAAAAGGATTTCCCAACCTCGTAACAGTCACAGTGGGGGCTAAGTTTCTAATACATAAAACTTGGGGGGCACAATTCAAGCTTCAGAGAGTTTTGGGGGGACACAATTCAATCCACTACATCTACCATGCAGTCCACTATAAAAATTCCCAGACTCTGATGCATCACATACCGTCATTGGTAAACATATCACCTCTTCCCTGCAGATTTTTTTCAGTATGTTGTTCCTTTACATTTTGATCCCTTACCTGCATTTGTGAGGGCACCACCATCCCCCCAACTTTTCATGTCAAAAACCCAAGAGTTACTATCAGTGCTTTTACCACTCCCTTATTTAGTTACCGCCAAATCTCCCTCCTCAGCATCTTTTAATCCAGTTCACACTCCACTCCTTTATGTTAGGCTCCTGTGATTTCTCACTTGGATTATAGAAAATAGGCATCAATTCATTCTGACAGTCGCACCTGAACTCCCTGCCTTTACCCTTACACCCCTTTAGTTGTTTCTGCATACTGTAGTCCAAATGACTACTTTGAAGTGCAAATCTGCTGTTATTATTATTCGCTTCCTTCAAACCCTTCAATTGCTCTTCAGTTTTCAGATGACATACAAGCTTTTTGCCAACGATGCCTAGAATGTCCTTCCTCCTCTTCTTCTAAATCACTCTGACCTGTCCTTGTGCACATGTCTAATAGATGTCTTTCATATCCTTGTGCATACCTTTGACATAACACTGTTTAATCTCTCTCCACAGGCTCCTTTGGGGGTAGGGGTTGGAGTTCATTGTTTATGAATCCTTAGTACTGATGGTAGTGTCTGACACAGCCGAGGTCCTCAATATATGTTTGGTGAATAAATCAATGATGCAATTAATGCATAACGCCTGTCCTCCTCCTGATTGGCCACTAGGGCATAAGAGGATATGACCCTAGTTTTCAGGACTACTGGAAATCACAATATAGAGAGAAAACTCAATAGTTTTATTTTTACAGTGAAACTGTTAGTGTGCTGGAAAGTAACCTAAAAATGATTACCTTTTCATTGGTAATTAAAATGGATTTCCATTTTCTCTGCATAAGATAAACTTTTTCTATGGTAAAAACCAAGACATGTCATCACTGGCTTCTCCATGACAGCATCCTCTGCATGGTAGGGTCTCTTCCCAGGTATAAAAATAGGTATTTTGACTGCTTCAAACCACAATTTCATATTCACAGTTTCTACTAAAATAACTCAGCTATTTAGATATCCTTGACCAATAGAAGAGTCCAGACACAGCTTAGAAGGTCAACTTCTTTCCCTTAGTACCAATCTTGAGAAAGTCTTGAGCAATGATGGAAAAAGGTGCCACTTTCTCAACTAGTGAAGTGAGTTCATCAACTCTGCTGACAAAAAATCAACAGATGTCAAAGCCAGGCTGCCTCACCACCAGTCCTTCCATGGGCCAACAGTGTTCTCGGACACACTCTATATTTTCTTCATGGTTTTATGGAAGAGTTTAGCAACTTAGACCTTTCAGGGCTCTTCCTGGCTGTTTGAACTTTGAAGCTTGGGAAAGAAATATACTCATGCCTCAACTCTGCTGCCTGACAGTTCCCAGAGATTTGCATTGTACTTTCAGCAGAAGAAACTATGGGCCCATAGATTTCGGATTAATATAAGGAAGATCATTTTAAAAACTGGAGATACTGACTGGTGGAATGGGCTGCCTCAGGAAGTAGAGAGCTTTCTGTGCCTGGAGATTTCAAAAAGAGGTTGATAATTACTATTTAATATATCAGGGAGAGGATTAAGCTATGGGGAGCAGGAGTTTACAGGAGGTAGGAACAGAGAGGGCAGACCATATAAGTTCATCTCTGAGATTCTGTGATCCTAACAGATTCCACTCAAATGGTTATATATTCTATGCATAGACAAATAATTGTCAAAAGGCTGTAAAATATCATCTAGAAATAAGACTGATAGGACTGTCTCATTCCTATGTAATCCACTATTTTAAACACACATTTTAGATATAAATTTCTAATTTGGAATTTAACACACCATCACTCAAAACTGTGCCAGATCCCAGGTCCTGTCAGTGCTAACTTTGGTTACAAATTTTTCATTAGATTGTCAAGTTTTGTACCAGGTATTCCTCCACTCTCCCTTCCACTTTCCATAGATTACAACCTCCATGAAGGCATTTTTGCATTATTCATTGCAATATTTCTAGTATCCAAATGGTGCTTGGCATATAGTAGGTGTTCAATGAATATTTATTGAATTATGAGCATTTTCTTACCCACAAGATCAGATGAAAAAGATAAAGGTATCTATTCAGAGCAAATATTTTCCTTGGCTCCTTCCCTACTTTCCCTGCTGCCCATCTGCTCTCAGCCATAATTGCCCTAAGGACCCAAAAAACAAGACCAGACCACTCATTACTTCCTGGAAGTACAAGACCAGAGGATAAATATAAAAATGTTAACAGTATCTACACCTGGATAGGAAATTCATGCATCTGTTTATTTTTTTCTTTAGGCTTTTCCATTTTTAATAATTTTTTCTAAAAGTAAGTTTTATTACATATATGATACAAAAATAAAAGGAGCAGGAAGGGGAAGATGCCACCTTGGCAACACCTTCATACAAATTGGGCCAATATCTTTATAAACATGGAATCAAGAGGATGTTTTTCATTTTCCCTGTGTAGGTGAAGCGTAAGCAATGTGCCCTAGGTCATGCTGTCACACAGAGGTCTGGGCCGAGAAGGAGCTATACACTTAGGTTCCCTGGATCAGGGCAGGGACCCTTCTTGGGTTTCTCTCCTGTGGTGCAATTCACAGAAAGGCTATGTTCCCTCAGAAATAAGAACACTACTCTGGACGTTTATATTGTATGTGATGCATGCTGCTGTATTCCAATCAACAAAGGGATTTGCCATGTGAAAAGAAGAGGCAGGTGACATAATGACCTGTCAGCAGGTTTATATTGCCTCTGAGTTTCAGCAAGTGACTGGATGTTTACAAGAGGACCCAAAAGGCAGTTCACTCACTAGTACTGGTAATCACTTAAAAAGTGTCTATAGGAACCAGAAGGTGCCTTGCATGCCCCCTGGACCAGACATGGCCAAGTGACTTCTGAGGTCTGGTCATCATGCCTTCATCCAGAAGTGCAACTGACACGATGAATCCTGTTTCCCCAGGACTCCTGTGGCTGCTCACTTCTAATCTAGCCATATCGATCACTGAGAAAAGATCTTCCACTTCTACAAAACTCAGTTAACTTTCTAGGCTTTGGTCTGAGATCAGCAAAGCTTCTCTTTAACTGATAAGACAAGCAATTTTATTTTCTTCCTTAGTCAGTTTACAGTACTAAGTCACTACCTAGGATTGTCCAAAATGGTATCTTCTTGTCTCCTTGCCAAGTTTTGAGACTAACAATACTTTTGACAAGCTGAAAAATTCCTTAGCTGCCTGCTGTCTCCACAACAAATTTCCTTCATCAACTAATTCACTAATTTGGGCCTTCTTGAGAATTCAGCTAATTTGTAAGAACAGGTGGCTCATTCCATAAGTGTTCAATAAAGATTCACACATGATTACACATACAGCATTGCCTTAAAAACAAATGAAGAAATGTGTGTATTTATGGAGAAGCTAAAGAGACAGACAAGAGATTCTTCAGTAGCTAACAGTGTGCATCTGGTGATCTGACAAAATCCTTCCAAAAACTGGTGGGGGAAGGGGACAGAAGTAGGTGACATAAGGATATAAATTCCTTGTCACATGGACAATTAATTATTCTTGGGGAAACTACCAAGAGGTGATGGATATGAAACAAACAAACAAAACACTACTAATCACAGCTTCAGTCTTATTGTTCTCTATTCTTATGTTTACCTGGCCCTGACTTTATTCATTTATTCAACATTTATTGAGTACTTAATAGCACTTAACATGTGTCAGGCACTGTGTCAGTCACCTAAGTCAACTGTCTTCTTTCATTATAAAAAGAGGAAAGGGTTATGTTATGTGGTTAAGAAAACATCATTATCTTGTTGATAAAATAAATTAAATGCTGAAATATTACTGGGATAGGTAAGAAAAAAAGACAGTTTACGTAAAAATTGTAAAATCTATCATCCCACCAGTAGCTTGCACATAAAGTATCAAAACAAACCCCCCCCCCCCAAAAAATGACAGCAACAATTTTGGCTGATGTTTTTGTTTCATTTAAGAAATTGGCTAATTATTTTCCCATGAGGAAAACATAACCTGCTTAAGAAAAATTGCCTAACATATGAGAAAAATAGAAGACACAAAGTGATGTTATCATTATGTGTTTTGCTTAAAAGGCCAATAATTTTTGTTAAGAGAGTTGCTACAAGAGAACATAGGAACTTTTACCCATTTTTTTCTTAGTAGAGAATTAATAAAACCTGTCTGGATGCTGCATAAATCATTACCTTACAAACCATCCGAACAAAATAATACAAAGTACAGAGAGTACCACAATAGTTTTGAATTAACACACACATAACAGGATGATACTTAATCCAGTCACTCTTAATATACAGTAAATAAAGAGCAGCAACTCACTTAGGCACAATGGACCTTGCTTTCCTATTTATAATCCTAGTTATCTTCCCATTCTTTCATCCAGGAAAAAGAAAAGTTTGCATTTATAAGATAGTAAATATGCCTCATGCTCTGAAGGTTTAAAACAGAGGTTAATAGAGGTGGAGAATTCAACACAGTTCCCTAACAAAACATGATTTCTAAAAGGAAGAGAAACCAGTTCCTATAACCTGTGATAAAACCATGGCTGTGAAAATCCTTCAACTGGTACAATGATTACCAGCATTTATTTATTTTATTATTATTTTTTTTTGTTGTTTTTTCGTGACCGGCACTCAGCCAGTGAGTGCACCGGTCAGTCCTATATAGGATCCGAACCCGCAGCGGGAGCGTCGCCGCGCTCCCAGCGCAGCACTCTACCAAGTGCGCCACGGGCTCGGCCCATTACCAGCATTTAGAAATGTGGAAGTAGATGGATACAGAGGGAGCTTACATTTTTTGGCCTAAGAGGTTAAGAGGGGCTCAGTCATTTATTTGCCCTCTCATTAATTTGTTCACTTGTTCTAAAAACATTTACGAACACCTCACAGAGCTAGGTATGATAAGCTCACAGACTATGAAGGCAAATAGAATGCTACCATTAATGACTATAGTAGAGTTTAGTAAGTACTAAGAGAGGGGTATGTGAACTGCAGGAAGGCGTCTAAACCAGATTTCCTAGTAGAGGGGATAATAGACCTAAAGGTCAAGAATAAGTTGGAGATAGAAGATTAAGGGGGTTTGGATATAAGAAGATACTCTAGGGCAAAGGGAAAGCACAGAGTGGTTAAAAAAGAAAAGCAACATAATGAACTTGTGACAAAAAAGGTAGTTTTGTATAGTTGTAGAGATGGGAGGGAGGCATGGAGGTAGGTGAGTTCAAAAAATGTCTCATATGCTAAACTAGGTTCTAGAAATAGTGGGGAACCACTGAGATATTTCAATCAGGGTAGTGACATAATTGCATTTGCATTTTGGAGGAGGCCATACCAGAAGCAGGAATGACATTTCAGGAGATATTATGATAATTTTTTAGAGAAATGACAATTAAGAGGCAGTGGGAATGGGTACAAGTGTACAGATATGAGGTAGAATATATAAGATTTGGTATAAAATTGAATGCAGAAGATAAGGAAGAAGAAACTTGGTTAACTGAGACTTTGGCTTTAGGCCTGGATAGAAGCCTCATCCATCACCAATGTTAGGAAAATAAGACAAGACGCAGTTTTAGACAGTTTGAATTTTAGATGCCTCCAAGGGTACGGATATAGAGACATCATAGGTCACTACTGTTTGGGTCTGAATCTCAGCAGATGTACGCTGAGACTATGAACATATATATGGTACCTGGAGCCATGGGCCTGGATGGAGTCACCTAGGAGTTAGGTATAGAATGGAAAAGCAGAGAACCAAGAAAAAAGTCCTTGGGAGAATGATACTTCTGGATTGAGAAAAAGATCCAAAGAAGGAGATGAAGAAAGAATGACCAGGTTGTGCACCCTACAGCAAGAGAAGAAACCATTTTGATAAAGGGAGATGTGTCAAAAGCCCCAGAAAGATAGATAAAAACAAAAAAATGCCATGTACTTTGGCAACATAGAATGCCATTGTTAATTTTATTGGTGTGGTAGTGTGAAAACCCAGGTGTATAAGTTAGAAGTAAATGAATATTTGGGGAGAGAGACTCTGAAGTTATACACCTCTTTTAAGCAGCTTGATGTGAAGTATGGAAGAGTTTTATTGTAGTAAATAGAGGAGGATATGGAATTGGGAAAATAACAATAAGAAATGATGAATGGAATTAAGCACCTGCATATTCTGCATGAAGAAAAACCAACAGTACAGAGAAATAATTGAGGATACAAGAGAAAGAAAGGGAAGAAGGGAGCGAGAGAGGGAAAGAGAGAGGGAAGGAAGTAAAATAAGGACTCTTGGTCTGAGGATATAAGATCCAGAGCACAGGTGAAGAATTGACCATTACCATACATACATTTTTAGTGATATTCCATAAAGGTTTATATTTTATAAAGATATTCCATAAAAGTTTAACTTTCTTATTGATTTAAGATGGACATAATTAGCTCGATCAATGTGAGTGCACACTATTGAGAAATGGCCAGATTAACTACCTAAATTAGATCCAGTGCTTCCACAGTTCTGAGCACGGCTCAGCTCTTCTTTAACTCAGCTGCTTTATTACAGAAAACAGACCAGGTTCACACCTAGCCTCAGACAGAAAACCATCAGTGATTCAGACTGCCTTGACATGGATGAGACGCCAAGTCACTTAATTTTTGTAGAGAAAAGTAGATATTACAAAGGGAATTCCTTAATTTTATGAATGTCAAATCGAAGAACACAAGAGTTTCATGGCTTAAAAGAAAATCTCTGATGCTAATAGCATGAGCGATAAAATATGGGTCTAATCAAAATGACTCAGTATTGAACAGTAAGCCCTGCAGCACCCCATTCCTTGGTGCGGTTTCTAGTGAGAAATATGATACTCGGGAGTATAACCTAACCCACAACCATAAATAATATACAAGGTGAGAAGAAGTCGGAGGAAGCTCCCTAAATGCTGCCCTCCGTGATCTTAATTGTGGTCCTATTCGGAGAGTAATTATTTGGGGTGTGTTCTTTTCAAGCAATCATTTTCACATCCAGGCAGCACTTCTCCTAAAGTTGACTTGCTAATAAAGTTGCATTTGCAACCGGCAGTTAACATGATTGTATTTTGAACGTGTCATTTTGGTTTGCTTAGGAGTCTTGTTTTGATTTGCCTGGGCTAATTTTGCAGCAGAACAACAGAATTTTCTTGAGTTGTCTCAGCTCGTGTTACAAGGTAACCTGATTAAATAAGTGACCTGCCTTATTTCTATTAATTCATTTTTGCCAAGTCAAAATCCATTTTCAGGATGGAATATTTCCTCCTCCTTACATTTACTGAACTCGTTTTGTACTGATACAATAACATATGTCTTGGAAAGAAAATGTAACTTCAAAACAGAGAAACCAACAGGGTTTTCTGTTTTGTTTTTCTTTTGCTGACTTCGCTTCAAACAAGTGTACGTTTGGGCAGCACAGACAGCGTATAAGGCCCTTCATTCATTTCCCTAGGGAATGGTTTATCAGCTGCCGAAAAAGGAGTTATTTTATTCTGCAAAACGCATATTAGATCCTTTGACAAGCGGGACCATTAAGGTCTGCTCTGTGCACCGTGCTGTACGCCCGGGATGCTTCTGCAGACGAGCCATCCCCTGGGGCAGTTTAACCCCATTTATTCTTCTCAATTTTCCTCCAGGTTTCTAGCTACCAAAAGAACAAAGTAAATTAAATTAACAAAATCCATTTGGAAAACGAATCTTCTGTAATGGGTTCCAGGAAATCTTTAGCGCAGGCACGCATACTACTAGCACTTCCACGCACACCCGAGACGACTTCGCTTTGATGCATGAGCGGAAACACTCTTGGCAAACCTGGGATTTGAGGCAAGGGCTCATTAATGCACATGCACGCTAAGTAATGTATGTGTGTCAGTTTCCACCGTGCCTTTTCATCGCCTCCTCTCCAAGATGTAGAAGCTCAGTCTGCTATTGTTTGGTTGGGTAAAAACTGCCACTGCACATGGGGAATGGTTATGTGTGTTGAAGGAGGTGTTAATCCATGCATTGGTTCAATGTAGTCGGGCTCCTGTAGAGATTCCAAATTACAGTGCGACTGCACAGGGTTTATAGACTACTCTCACGCTGAGATAGAGATGGTCTGCAAAGAGAGTGCCATAAAGAATGTACACACATTACACGGGAAGGAAGCTTGGGCACACACCTTCCAGAACATTTCTGTAGATAGGCTTTGCTGTGTTAAAACAATGTGAAATGCTTGATGTGCACATTAATTCAATTACCGGAAGAGATGCACAGGTGTACTGAAAAGAGTACCAGGCTGCAGTTAGAAGGGCAGGGTTCGAATCTTGCCTCTAGTGTGTACTTGTGGTCTGATCTTTGGCAAGCCACTGAATCTCTCCAACCTTTACAAATAGGGTGAAATAACACCTGTTCCACAGGGTAGCTTACAAGATGGAATGATATAATAGATAAGGAGCCATATAATGCCCACAGTGAGTTAACTGGGCATTCTGCCAGGCACTAGGGTATAGAAGAATGATATGATTCCTGTCTTGAGTTTAAAGTGTTTTCTTCCTTGCTTTAATTTCTAAAGCCTTTCCTCCCATTGTCATAAGAACTCAAGGTAGCAATAATCTTATTTTTACCATGCAGATGCAACTACTGATGCACAGATATATACAGCTGTAATTATTTGTTCAGGGCACATACAGCATATCCTCATTAGAGAGCCTGTGCTCCTGACCAAACTGACAGTCCCAATTTAGGAAGGCAGGTCCTCCCCTGTCACATTTCAAAAACTAGTTACTGAGGTCCACACCCACTCTGGACAGACTAAAGAATTGTCGAGGTAAATATGTGAAATGCATAGTAGGTTCTTGGGAACCCAATATAAAGATCCACAGGAGGTATCTATTTCCCATAAGTATCAGTCTGATTTGATTGGGTCTGTTCAACAGATATCTTTGAAATGTCAAAGGAATTAAAACTACAGTATTATTAACTACCTTCACATTTGGATATTATTGCATCTGGTGGAATGGCTGCCTAGTGGCGCAGCTTTAAAATGTTTTATTGTATAAAAAGGAAAGAAAAATATGACATTTCATAACATTGTTTTGTTAATTTTAGCACATCATTAGAAATAGTCTTTTATTTTGCTTGAGGTTTTCTAGTAAAATGTCATAAGTAAATAACAATTGGTACTCCTGCCTGGTTTTTTGATTATTGTTCTCTTGTTGATACCTTATTTTGCCAGTCATAGCAAAAGTAATGGCGTGATTGTTCCTGTGAATATGCATAATTTTAGAGCTTGCATAGTATATTAAATCTGTATTGAAATTCCAATCAGAGGTGTCATGGTACTATGAAATATCAAAACAAGAATAAGAGGGTCTCATGGCTTTAAAAAACATTTAATTTGATCCAGGCACTCCCTAAAAACAGAGTACAAAAATAACTCTTTGGCTTTCCACATATATAAGAGGGAAATATTAATATTCTTTCTCCTCCTCCCTCCTTTTCATCCTAGCTCCATCCCTCCTTTCACGTATCCCTTCTTTTCTTTCGTTCATTCGACAGCTGTTTATTGAGGTTAGGGTGGTCAATTGTCTGAGATTGCCCTGGGTTGCAAGGATGTAGAATTTTCACTGCCAAACTTAGAAATTCCCAGGTGAACTGGGAGGAGTTGGTGATCTCAGTTGAGGGCCTGCTTTGTGCCAGTTGTTATTCTAGGTGCTGGGCATTCAGCAATAAATAAAGCAGACCCTCTCATGCAGGATACAAAATAAATGCCCCCAAATAAGTTGCATTTATATACTCAAACAATGAACTAACAGAAAGAGAAATAAAGAAAGTAAGCCCATTTACAATTGTCACGAAAAAACCAAAATACCTAGGGATCAATTTAACCAAGGAGGTGTAAAGACCTCTACAAAGAGAACTTTCCAATGAAGAGAAACAGAAAATAAATTCTGACAATGCAAGCAAGTGTAGGAAGCGTAACAGGTAAGAGAAAGAGAGTGATGGGTAAGGCAAGAGGACTTTTATTCTGGGTGGCCCAACAAAGCCTTTCTGGTTAGGTGACATTTGAGCAGAGCATGAAGGAAGTGAGGGAGTGAGACCCAGGGTAGCTCAGTTGCTGGAAGGGCCCTGAGCAGGGGTATGCCGGAGCGTGGAGGAACAGGAAGGAGTGGAGCAAGAGGAGGCTGGAGGTGAGAGGTGGGGAATGCTGGGCCACTGCAAAGAGCCTGGGCTATTATTCTGAGTCAGAGGGGAGCCTCTGGAGGGTTACTTAGGGTTACTTACATTCATGAAGGGAGTACTGGTTGACCAGAGAACAAACTATAAGGAAGGAGAGTAGAAGCAGGGGGACTAGTTAGGAGATGCTTGTCATAGTCTATTACTATTACTTACATTTTGGAATGTAAGTTGCCCTTTACCTTCTAGTTGTTAAGCCAGGCCTCTTTGCAAGCTACTATATATATCAAACCATATATATACACAAGGGTGCTTTGAAAAGTTTATGGAAGAATAGAATTAAAAGATAATATGAGTCTTTCCTGAACTTTTTTCTGAAGACCTCTGTGTGTGTTTGTGTGTGTGTATGTGTGTGTGTTATATAAAATGTCACTGTTTGGGAGTAGAATCTGGGAGATAATTGCTGGTTGGGATTTGTCTGTGCTCCAGGGATCCATATGGCATAGGCCATTCACTATTACCTAATATCTACTAGTCAAAGAAGTCACTTTTTCTTTAAAAACAAAATCTTTGTTAATCAAACACATATAGGTATTTCACCCAACTAGTTTCTAAGTGATAAAAGAATACCGAACTATCATTCAGAATAATAAGTGAAATAAAAATACAACGCTGCTCAAAATAGAAACACTTTCAAAAGAAAATCTGAAAAAAAGCTTCTTACTATTCTTATGGTAGAGATAATAATTTTGAATGATATTACTGTGCTTTTTTCTTCTGAACTTCTTCGTGCATACCCTCTGTATTGTTCCAGGGGCATCTGTTTGCCCAAGGGAGGATTCAGAGTGTAGAGCAGGATTGCAAGGTAAAGGGAGGGTTGATATGCAGCTTTGAATATCCATATCTTTGGCACTGGCAGCAAGACAATAATTTTGAACAACTGGTTCTGTTGAAAATGACAAGGATTGTCTAAAATCTGTTAGCTTTGATGAACACATCAGGAACCAGGCTGGAAGCACAAATTAGGCATATATGTACTTTTTCTATATAGTAGACAGGACACCTTTTCTGCCACTTCAGCTGAGCTGTGAGGCTCAGGAAGAAGGATATGACTTAGAGGAAGACCATTCGAGAGAGGGGCAAATGGAAGGGCCTCCTCTTTCCCCAAGGAATTTCCTTGTGGGAAGAAGCAGAGAGAAAGTGAGGTAGAAGCAGCCCACAGAAGACATGTCCTGATGCTTCCTGGGAGAGGGAGGACAGTCGTGCTTTGGGAGGAGACCACAGTGGTGGGCCCACCAAAATGCAATGGCCTGAGGTTAGTGCTGCAAAGTTGTCTTCAGCTCCTGTGTGGTGTGGAAGACAGCAGAAGGAGGGCAGCATGTCTGGTGAGCTTTAAGGGGGCATGCCCTCAGTTATTCCCAGCATGCCCAGTCCTCTTAAAGCTCACCCAATGGGAGCCCAGGGAAAAGCACATGCACCATTGATGAGATCAGAGGGCCCTCTCCCCCTGGACACCAGGACCTAGGGACCACCCCCCTAATCCCCCATATACCCAGACACCGTCTTCAGGAACATAAAGAGGAAGGGTAGAATTCTGAAAACACTAAGAATTATCCTGCAGGAGAGTATTTTAAATGGAAAGAAAAATAAGAAACTAGCAAGCTGAAGTTTCTCTACTACCCAGGAGAAGGTGAAAGCTCAGGAAAATTAGATCAGTTTCAGAAAAGTGAAGATGCTGCATGGACTTTGCATATTTGAGTGGTGTGTTATCTTTTGATCTCACCAGTTAGACATCGCCAGTGGATCTACTGCGAGTTTCATGTTTAATCCTGAATCTGGCCTTGCTGTGAAGGTTAAAGTCATTTGATGTGGTATTCTTTTGAATTAAGTCCTCTGCAGACTAATACAGCTAGGGAAGTATTAAGAGGAAAGTTTATGCCAGTAAATACTTACATCAAAAAAAAAAAAAGGAAGGAAAGATTTAAACAGCCTAACAATGCACCTCAAGGAACTTCAAAAGCAAGAACAAACTAAACCCAAAATAAGGTTTAGTTTGCAGGGGTGGACACAGGTTGTGTGGGTCCTACAGCCTATATGATTGGGAGGAGTGAGGGTAGACAAGGTAAAATAAAATTACAAGTACAAATTAAGACAAAAGTGAAATGAAATGAAGTGAAGTGAAATGAAATTTTAGAATGAAAAATTAGATCACAACAAATTTTTAAAGAGTTGGAGATTCAGTTTCTTTTCTTCTGCAATCTCTTTACCTCTCACAGGGGTCCATGCAAGAGAGGGGCACTGACACTTAAGCTTCATTAAGTTGGTGTTAAATCTCTGACACCTGGTTTATCCCTATAGGTTATCCTGTTTTCGACAAGAACCAACGCTACAAGATTAAGTCTATGATCTAATTAAAAGCAAACTAGCAGGCCAGGAGAGCACAGCCTACTTCCTTGGCATGACTGTCCTTGTTGGAGAGAGGGGAACGTGGTCAGTTAGTTACATGCTCATGCCCATGCCTCCTGCCTGCCTCTTGGCATTCCATTCCCCTCTCTGGACATTGATGCTTCTTGCACATAATGGGGGAAATAATAAGTACTCTCTACTGCTAAAGGTTTTGGAAACATTTACTGTCTCTTAGCCAAAGTATCTTTAGAGGGGCAGAAGGGAGAAAGAAGATTTGCTGAGCATTCTCATAGAAGCTGTGTTAGTAACCATTCTGTTCTATGGACTTCATTTTTCTATGGTGAAAAACTTTTTGCTTCGTATCTTTTCCTAATAAAATCAAAGGAAACACATATTGAACAGATACAGGGCACAGTTTTCTCCACGGAGTAAATTAAATAAGACAATATATGTGAGGTATTTTGTAACTGTGCCATGCTAAATATTTTTATTATTGTTATTGCTGTTACTGCTAAGGGTCATGGAAGTTAAATTGGCTTCTATATATGGCTGACTTGGCCATCAAGGTTGCTGGGATTTGAAATTCCAAGTGTTAACTTCCTTTGGGGAATATTGCAGAAAATTTTATAGGTGAAAATAGCGACATTTTAAAGAAAGTGCCAGAAACAATCAGCATGACTTCTTGAGATTCCTTCTGATTGTCCAGATAAAAGAGACATCAGGCACCTGCCTCTCCAAAGTCTGTCCCTTTATCAACACATGCAAAGTGATGTACATTTCAAAATAGATACACCAAAAAAACTTAATTTCATCTTTGGTTCAAGGCCTAACATCCCTTCCTCTCTTTCCCCAGGTCTCCTGTATGCCTGGTTTAGCAAGAGGGCTGCCAAACAAGATTGAAAACTGATTGATTTCCCATTTTGATACAGCTACATTGCTGTTTGTATTATTCTTTAGTGCTGTTAGTTAAATATTTAATGGAATCCTAAGAGAAAAAACATCTCTATGTAATGTAAACATATTGTTAGTTGCCTGAAAGGATCACATCTTGATTAAGCTGAATGTCAGGAGTATCAATAGTACCTTCTCAGTATTCCAGAAAGATGCCCTCAGTAAAAAAACCCTAGCGCTAGCGCTGCTATGCCTTTTATGCACAGCCCAAATGCATTTATCGGGAGAGAGCTGGCTTGACACCACATGGAGGGCCTGATCCCTTTATCTGCTCATCTGATTAACAGTTTCAACATTTTCAAAAATAGAATTCTAATTTGAGAATTTTTCTCTCCGACCTTTAACGTACAAATATTTATACATTCTATAATCTACAACAGATCTTGATCATTTATTAAACAAACAAAAGTTTTCAAATGTTATCATAGTAATGTCTATTCTTACAAGGCAGAATTGAAGACAATGGGTAGATGTTGCAGACAAGCGAATTTCGCCTCAAACTGTAAAATTAATTGAAATAATTCTTCAGCTAGGCAGGCTGACTCAGGAGGTGCTGAACAGATGCTTTCGTTCTGAATGCTTTTAAATAAACAACAGTTACTTCTCATCAGAGTTGCTGCAGATGATGTTGCATGCCTGCCTAGTACCTCCGTATAATCCTGCATTTGTGCCCACTGCATCATCCTCACGCCACTGTGCTAGTGTAAGCCCTGCTTATAACTTTCCTGGACTATATCAATGTTTTCTTTGCTTGTTTCCTTGTCTATGATCTCAGATTCTTAATTCCATCCTCCACGATGACACTTAGTGATTTTTCTTTTTCTATTTTTTTTTCTTTTTAACAGCTTTAATGTAATGTAACTCACATACCATATAATTCACCCATTTCAAGTAGGTTCAGTGGGTACTAGCATACTCATTGCATTGTGCATCCATCACCACAATCTAATTTTAGAACATTTTCATCAGCCCAGAGGGAAATCCTGTACCCATTAGTGGTCACTTCAAATTCCTGCTCCTACCCCCTTACCTCAGCCCCAGAAAACAACTAATCTACTCCCTCTGTAGATTTGCCTATTCTGAACATTTCCTATAAATGGAATCAAATAATATGTGATCTTTTGTGACTGGCTTGCTTCACTTAGCATAATGTTTTCAAGATTCATCTATGTTGTAGCATATAGCACTTTTGTTTTTGAATAATATTGTATTGTGTGGATAGGCTACATTTTAAAAATCCACTCATTAGTTGATGGTCATGTAGGTTGTTTCCACACTCTGGCTATAAAGAATAATGCTGCTATGAACACTCACGTACAAGTTTTTGTGCGGACATATGTTTTGTTTTTCTTGATGTAGAATTACTGGATCATATGTGGACTCCACACTTAACATTTTGAAGAAATGCCAGCCTGTATTTCGAAGCAGCCCTGCCATTTTGCATCCCCACCAGCAGTGTATAAGGGTTCAATTTCTCCTTCCTTGCTAATACTTGCTATTATCTACCATTTTGATGGTAGCCATGTTAGTGGGTGTGAAGAAGTATCTCACTGTGGTTTAATTTGCAGTTTCCAGATGTTTAATGACGTTGAGTATCTTTTCATGTGTTTATTGGCAGTTTGTATATCTTCCTTGGAAAAATGTCTATTCAAATCCTTGGACCATTTTAAAAATTGCATTGTAATAATTCTTTATATATTCTAAGTACACGTCTTTTATCTGATATATAATTTGCAAATTTTTTCTTCTGTTCTATGGTTGACTTTTCACTTTCTTGATAATGTCCTTTGAAGTGTTTCACTCAAAAACAAAAGTTTTTAATTTTGATAAAATCTAACATCTATTTTTAAAATTGTTGTTGCATGCGCTTCTGGTATTAAATGTAAGAAACCGTGGCCTAACCCAAGATCATGAATATTTACTCATATTTTCTTCTAGGAGTTTTATAGCTTTAGTTCTTACATTTACGTCTATGATTTATGTGAGGTAAGGGTCCAACTTTATTCTTTTGCAACTGCATATGCAGTTATCCTAATAACATCATTTGTTGAAAGGGTGATCTCCTTACACATAAATCTAAGGGTTCATTGCATTTCACATTAAAAAATTTTCAGTAGTTCATTATTGCCCATGGCAATAGTTTCTAGACTTGGCCCTCATGAGCCAGCAAAGTAGAATAAACAATTTTGGGAGACATGCTGAGTTGCAAACTTTTTATTACATTGAGAAAGGAGAGCAAAAGGAAAAACAAATATCATCAGCCATACTGAAAAAACACAACTTATTTTCTTATCTTCTCTGCTTTTGGCTGTAATGCCCTTACCATTCACCAAGTGGTAGAAACATACATATAAACTCTAACATAACATAAATGATATATTAGTAATACAAAGGCCTTCCATAGAAGTACAAAGGATAGTTTCCAGCCTATCTGATCTACTTGTCTCTTGGGGAGGGAGGGAATTAGAATAATTAACACAAAAATCCAAGGTAAATCCTTACATCAATATTTACAACTATGAATAAGACAATTTTTCTTAGACTCAGATTTATTACCTGCAAATTGGAGTATATGTCCCTGAGGGTTACTATGGAGATTTAAACAATAAAAGAAATGTAAATCACCCAGTACAGAAGCTAGATGCATAGTAGGCAATCAGTAAATATTATAGGCTCTCTCTCAGCCCTATCTCAGTGGTTTGCAACCTTGATTGCATATTAGAATTGCCTGGGGAGTTTGAAGAAGCCCAAGTTCTATTGACAAGCTAATTCTAAAAATCATATGGAAATTTAAGGGACCCAGAAGAGCCAGAAACAATCCTAAAAAAGAAAAAAATGTCGGCAGACTCACACTTTCTGATTTCAAAATTTGCTACAAAGTTACAGTAATTAAGACTGGCATAAGGATAGACATAATGATCAATGAATTAGAACTCAGAGTCCAAAAATTAACCGTTAACATCTATCATCAATTAGTTTTTGACAAGAATGCCAAGACAATTCAATGAGGGAAAAGAACAGTCTTTTTAACAAACAGTGCTGGGATAACTATTTATTCACATGCAAAAGAATAAAATTGGAGCCCTTCTTCACACCATTCACAAAATTTAACTCAAAATAGACCACAGACCTAAGTGTCAGAGCTAAAACTATACTGTTCTTAAAAGAAAATATAGGACTAAATACTTCTTACCTTGGATTAGGCAAAGCCTTCTTAGTTATGACACTAAATGCTAAGGGACAAAAGAAAAAAATAGATAAGTTGGACTTCATCAAAATTAAAATCTTTTGTGATCCAAAGCACTGTTAACAGGTAAAAAGTCAACCCATAGAAAGAGGGGAAAAAATGTATATATATATATATAATTCATATATATGTAAATATAATTAAGGATGTATGTCTGACTATATAATTATTACAACTCAAAACCAAAAAGATAAAAAATGCAGAAAATGGGTAAAAGATTTGAATAGACATTTCTCCAAAGCATATATACAACTAGTTAATAAGCACATGAAAAGAAGCTCAACATCATTAACCATCAAGGGAATGCCATCAAAACCATAATGAGATGCCACTTCACCCCCACTAGCGTAACTACTATCAAAATGACAGATAATAAAAAGAATTGGCAATGATGTGGTGAAATCAGAGCCTTCACAAACTTTGGTGGCAGTGTAAAAAGGCACAGCCCTCTGAAAAACAGTCTGGTAGTTTGTCAAAATGTTTAATACGAGTTAGTATACAAACCAGCAAATCTACTCCTAGGTATAAATCAAAAAGAAATGAAAATGTATGTTTACACAAAAACTTGTACATGAATGTTGATAGCAGCCTTATTCATAATAGCCAAAAAGTGGAAACAACTCAAATTTTCATTAGCTGATAAATGAGTAAATAAAATTATATGTATACATATTCGTATAAAGGAATATTATTCAGCCATAATAAATAATGAAGTGCAGATACATGCTACAGAATGGATGAACCTTGAAAACATCATGCCTAGTGAAGAAGCCAGTCACAAAAGGCCATATATTGGGTGGTTCCATTTATATAAAATATCTGGAATAGGCAAATCTATAGAGACGGAAAGTAGATTAGTAGTTGCCTAAGGCTGGGGGAATTAGAATTATTGAGGAGTAACTGCTAATGGTGAGAATTTTGTCCTCGAGTGATAAAGATGTCACAAAATTGATGGCACTGAAACACACACAATCACTCACTTTAAATGGGTGAATTGTGTGGTATGTGAATTATATATCTCCATAACTCTGTTTATAAAAAATGATGTCCAACCACCAGAATTTCTGATTTATTTTTTCTGGCACCCAGGCTCCTCTAAGAAAAAAAGATCCCTGGTAATTCTAATGTGTATCTTTATCAACTTCCTTTCCAATGTCCTGACTCAGATACTTTAGAAAAATTTATTCAACCTGCCACTTCTGCTTCCCTTCTTTACACCTTCCATTTTCTCTTTCTCCAATACCCTTACTGTACGTAATCCGCAAATCAAAACATCTCCCAAACTCTCCGAACCAATCAATGTGTCTCATCTTTGGCTCTCAAGCCTCGTCTCCAGGAGACCGGTACTGGCCAGCCTCACTTTGTTTTTATGAGTCAGCGCTTGCTGTGTCCTTCATGTTGACTTGTTTAGGGGCACTTGTTAAAATCACCAATTTATGTCTGAGGGCAGGAAGAATCCTTTAAGGATTTCCCACCCCACTCCCACCATTTTATAGCTGATTTTAATGAAATCCAGAGAAACTGTAATTCAATTCCAAGTACTTGCCTACTTTGCATTTGTTGGCATTTTGTTCTCTAATCATTTCAAGTAATTCTTTGTTTATTTTTGTTATCTGTCTGATTAGATTACTATCGTCTGGAAGATCTATAGTAACTTTACTCCACATGAACTTTTTATGCCTATTAACAATAAGACACATACTTTGTCTAGTAAGCTGACATTTTTAGTGTCTTCCTGAATTCTCTTCTCATATTATTCAAGGAAGCTTTTACTTTAAAGGGCATTAAGGCTATTCTATAAATGGCAATAATCAACTGGTCTGTTTCCATTTACAGAAGAGAATGAATTTAACCCGCCAAAAGAGACATTTAGGTAACCTGGGGCAAATTACTCAACTTTTCTGGACCTCAGTTTCTAACTGTAAAATGACCTAATACCTACCATGTATGCTTTTCTCAAGTATTAAATAGGTTAATGCTTTTTTAATGTTTGGCAAGTGGCATCTGCTCAGGAAATATTAGTTACTTTTATTATCATAGACATCATGATTATTGGAAGTATTTCTATCCTGGAATTAGTCCTAAGCAGCCCAACGGTTGTAATGTATTTTTGCTTCAAAGCACTGAAGCAGCTCTTCATTGGCCTGTTTGAGTTAATAGTTTCCAGGAGAGCTAACTTTCTTTCAATAAGAATAAATACTTAGAAAACTATATATAACAAATGATCAGAAATACTAGTTCCCACCCACCCCCACATCAGGCCATATGTCTAAAGGAGCTGGTATTATTAACCAAGTAAACCTCTTGACTCCAGCCTCCAGATGAGAAAGAGCCTGTGTTCCAGAGGACTCTGCTTCTATCAAGAAATAACATACCTGCACAAAGTGTCTTCATTTGTGCAAATATCAATTTTGAGGTTGAAGGTTGTTCTGAAGCTAAGTAACGCTGGCTTAATTGGCTTTTCCCCCCCAATAGCAGAAGTTTTTGAGGAAGACGTAGTCAGGAAATCTAATTACATATCTTAACTGTAACCTGAGAAGTTTAAAATTCACAGATGCACTTTATCTGTCAAATATGGAGACAGTCGGCAAACGCAGGCCATAAAGGTGGAGATTTAGTACCCAACTGCATGAATTGTTGCTGCTTTCCTATGTTTATTACTTCACAGTTAATCAAAGAGATAACTCCCAGGAGTTTGGTATCTTTCTTCATGTGTTCTACATCATGGGCGGAAGGAGAAAAGAATATTCTCTTTGTAACACATTTCCAATTGGAATAAGGTATTTGGTTTACAAATCCTTGAATGAAGGACTAGCATTAAATGTTTTAATCAATTTCTGAAATCTTTTTTAAAGCCAACCGGCCGGGACATCACATGATTATTACTATGTGTATACAGTTCTTTTGGTGCAATAATTTCTCAGTAATTGCATGAATATGTGCATGTAATAGGACAGATATTAAGAAACAGAACTGCTCAAAACCCATCAAAACCATATTTTTACACTAGGTTGGCAATTTACCACCAAGAGCAGATATATTGAAATAATTTTGTTATATCAAAGCTCTAATTATTGGACAGAATATATTTCCTTTTCTCAGCATCAGAATTGCAAAGGTTTTACACGTATATAAGTCTCAAAATGATGTAATCACCAAAGATGAATAAAAACAGAGGGAAAAAAAATGACCATGAGAGAAAATGTGTATAGTAATCCTCCATCACCAGCCATCATTGGTGCTACCCAGGACAACTCCTAAGAAGATAAGCCCTCCCAGTTCACAAGCAGTACCTAGAGCACTTAAGGGCTTGTTTCCTAATGAATCTGGATAGAGGTGTCATCAGGTATTTAGACAAATGGCCAGCATGATTCACCTTCTCAGCAAGTAAAGTAAATATTGCACTGGGCAAAGTTACACCAGAAATCCTTGGCTGATAGATTTTTAAATCCCAGAAGTACTTCTAGAAGCTTCTACTAATCTTCATTTCACAGTCAAAAAGAAGCAGAGCTAACATTTCCAACTTCTTCATCTCCCACTGTTCTTATCTTTTGCTACTATTATACAAGTTTTACATGTTCCTTTTTTTAAAATATAGAAATGCCAAAAACTGAAAGAAATAAAGAAATGATAAACTAAGCATACAATGATATAAAACTTAAGAATGTTAAGTCAAATTAAAATAATAATTGCTCAAAAACCTCAGATTTCCTGTCATTTAGGAAAAAAATCCAAGTGTTTCTTTGAAACACTCTTGCTAACCAATATGTATTATCCTGGGAATAAAAAGATGTTTCAACATTAGAAAATCTATTAAGGCATTACCCAATATTAACAACTAAAAATCAATATATTCCAAAAAGTATTTAATTATATTTAACATTCATTTAGTTTTAAAATCTTAGTAAACTAGAAATAAAAAGGAACTTCCTAAACTTGTTAAATATTATCTATCAAAAACCTATAGCAAAGATCAAACAATGAAACTTAACAAAATTACCATTTGTTAGAATAAGACAAGGATGCCTGTTGTTTCTACTCCTCTTTAATGTTTTCAGGAGGTCTCAGACAACACAATAAGATGAGAAATAAATCTGAAGTATATATTAGAAAGACAGAAGCACAACTGTACTTATTTGTAAACAGTCAGTTTGTTTACATAACTAATTCACGGGAATCTACTGACAATTAGCATTAGTAAGTGTTCAACAAGGTGGCTAGATACAGGATCAACATAAAAGTAATAATAGGATTTCTACACAGCAGTAATAATTCATTCAAGAGTAATAATATAAAAAGTACCTTACTCACAATAGCAACAACAAACTAAAATGTAGCTAAGAATAAATCTAAGAAATATGTGTTGACTTTTGTAGGATAAATTACACAATTAGTTTCTGACTGGCATAAAATAACTGAATAAACAAAGAGGTATACCAAGTTTATGTGTAAGAAGACTCAAATTAATCCATATCAATGCAATGACGATTGCATTTTCACTAGGCTTTGTCATGAAACATTATAAGCCAATCTTGAAATTCATTTGAAATAGAAAAAGGTCAATAGTAGTTAAGACCATTTTGAAGAAAAAGAAAAGGGTAGAGGTGGCTTGATCTATCAGATATCACAATTAGGAGTAATAAAACTGAAACTACTACTACTAGTAGCAGCTAACTTTTATCAAACATTAAAATGCCAGGCAAAGATTTTCATGCATTATGGGTTTGATATAATTATCGTGACCATTTTACAGATGAGAAAGAAGCTGGGGCACAAAGAGATGAAGGAACTCTCTCACGGTCCCATGGCTAGGCAGTAGCAGAGCTGGGATTCAAACCCAAGCAATGTGGCTCCTGAGCCCCTGAATCTAACCTCATACAATAATGTCACTAAAGCTATAAGAATAAACAAGGTGTTGTATTGATACAGAGGTAGAAAAATAAACCACTGAATCATAATACAGAACCCAAAAAAGAGACTCATGCATATATGGACATTATATCAATCAGTGACCAAGAAATGAAGCATTAAATAATGTTGCTGAGGTTACTAGTTATCCATGTAGAAAAAAATAAAATCAGATCCTTCTTACTACGGTCTGAATCTTTGTCCCCTCCAAAGCTCATATGGAAGCTTAATCCCCAATGTGACAGTGTCGTAAGGTGGGGTCTTTGGGAGGTGATTGGATCATGAGGGTTATGCCCTTGTGAATGGATTAATCCATTCATGTATTAATGGGTTCATGGATGAGTGGGTTATCATGGAAGGAGCACTCATGGCTTTACAAGGAGAGGAAGAAGCATGTTAGCATGCTCTTGCTTAGCCCTCACTATGTGATTCCCTGCCTTGCCACAGGACTCTGTAGAGAGTTTCCACAAAGAAGAAGGCCCTCACCAGATGCACCCCATCAACTTGGACTTCCCAGCCTCCAAAACCGTAAGAAAGAAATTTTATTTAGTTAGAAGTTACCCAGTTTCAGGTATTCTGTTATTAACGACAGAAAGCTGACTAAGACACCACTATCTTATACAAAATAATTTCAGCAGGACTACTTGTGGAGAGCCAAACATTAAAGCTTTTATAAGAAAATATGGGAGGGTATCTTTAGGATTCTGGAGAAAGAGAAAGATTTTTCATATAAGGCATAAAAAGCCCAAACTACAAGTACAGGTTGATGAATTTTATTGTATTAAAATTTAATACTCCTACTTACAAAGTAACATCATACGCAACATGAAAAGTCTGGCAACAGTGTGGGAAAAGACATTTCCAATGTGTGTTAACAACAAAGGATTGCTATCCAGAATATATAAAGAATTTTATAAAACAATAAGAAAAAAATATCCCTGTATCCTCAAAAAGGGCAATGGACACAAATAGGTGATTTTTGTAAAAGGAAACCTAATTGGCCAACATACCTGCTGAAAGATCTTCAAACTTTCTCATGGTCAGGGAAATACAAAATAAAACAATTTGATAGCATTTTGCACCAATAGGTTGACAAAAATCAGAGTCTATGATATCAGCTGTTGAGTGTGGAAACAGTTTCTCTCAACCACTGCTGTGGGAGTGTCAATTTGCACAAATATTTTATAGAACAGTTTGGCAAAATCAAAGAAAATTGAAGAAATCTACCTCCCTCACCCTGTAAATGTATTTTTAGGTATATACATTAGACTAAGAAACCCTCACATGTGTGGCAAAAAAAAATGTTATTTGTATGTAGCATTATTTGTAACAGGGAAAGACTGTAAACAATAAAAATGTTGATCCATAAAAAAATGGAAAATAAATTGCAGTGTATTCATGCAATGAAAAACTACATGCAAAATGCAACAAACAGTGAAATAGCTACATATACAAATGTGGTAAAACATCAATAAAATAAAAGACTAAAAAAACTATCCTAGTATTTACATGATCTGTGTAGTATTTATACAAAATAGAATATTTACACACAGCTTAGAAACATGCAAAATAATACGTTGTAATGTTACGTTGCTTATGGATATGTACGTAGTATAAAAACACATACAAGACTGGTAAACCCAAATTCAGGGTAGTGGTTACTTCCAGAGAGAAAGGCAGGAGAATGGAACCAAGGAAGGGGACGCAGGGACTTCAACTGTATTTGACACGTTTTGTTTCTTAAAATACAATGACATCATCAACAGACCTCAAGGACCTTTGGTAAAATCTGCAAATTTGATAGAACTGAATGGTGGGTGTTTGAATGTTTATCATTTTATGTCATATATACCTCTCTTTATATTTGAAATATTTTATAATAAATACAAAGGAGATATGTGTAAATCAAGTTTTGATAGCCAGAATCCTATTTTGGGGGGAGGCTGTGATTGTATGATAATTTCAGAGGTAGTTTTTCTTCTCTTTTCATCCAGACACCACCAGCCCCCAAATTAAGCAACATTTATTAAATGCCTGTTACTCTCAGGCACAAAGCCACATTCTGGGGAAGCAGTGGGGAGAGAATCAGCCGTGGAGTATATACACAGCCCAGTGAGATTATAATGACAAATGCCATGGAGAGTTAGGGAACTGTGGAGAGTAAGTGGGGGCCAGGGTAGGAGTAGATGAGGCATATACTGTGGCAGACACTAAGGTCTGGCTGCCTGAAAGTTCTAACCAACTAGACATAGTAAGGAGTCTCTGGGGATGGTGCCCCTTCCTCAATAAAAAGCAAAGCCTCTTTGGAAGAAAGCCTTTATGCCCCCCTTAACTCTTGTGGTGTCATCCTGCCTGGGGCATGAATGTGATGCTGAAAGTGGAGCAGACAGCTTGAGATAATGAAGATGGAAGACCAGGGTGTGTGTGTGTGGCGGGGCACAGCAGGGTGTGGAGCAGAGAGAGAGATGGATGCAGGGTCCTTGATGACAGGGCTAAGCTGTGGCCCCAGCATTGGACTATTTGCTTCTGGACTTCGTTTCAAGCAAGTGAATTAATACCTACTGGCTTGAGCCACTGTTAGTACGGTTTTCTCTTATTTGCAACCAAAATTAACCCAAACGGATACACATGCACAGGGTGGCCTTTTCGAAGAGGTGACATTTAAGTAGAAAGGAGAGGAAGGAGAAGGAGCCAGCCATGCAGAAAGCAGGAGTGGGGCTGGGAAGTGGGAGGGCAGCCCAGACCAGCAGAGGGAGGACAGCATGTTGCGAAGGCTTGGCATGTTTGAGCAACCGGAGGAAGCCCACTGTGCCGGGAGCTTAACCAGGGCACTGGGACTGCTTTGCGATTGGCTGGAAAGCTGAATACTTGACTCTCTTACTCAGGTGCTAGCTTAAGAACAGTGCAGTTAATGATCTGTAAATAAAGACCAACAAAATAGCACCAAGGGGAGTTGCTGTTTTAGAAACTTCTTTCTATGAACAAAGAATTACCCCTAATTCATCTACTTGAATATTTGCTGTTGATCTTTTAAAAGTGAAGTCGTCCAAGTCCACCTTTAGTCCAAAAGTACAACCTTGTCTACCACCTCTCCACTGCCTAGGGTGAGGTGGGGACGGTGGACATTAGCATCTTGTTCTCTCTGACATAAGTAAATTGCAGTGATAGGATTTAACCAGAGCCTAGCCAACCGTGTCGTAGGCATTCCCTGTGCTACAAAGGTTTCAATTTTCTTCTGTACTTGTCTGAATGGCACGAGGCAACTTCATTGTTGAAAACAGTCTACCTGGAATTAGCACAACAAAAATCTAGTTCCTTTAATCCTGTCTTCACTGGGCACTAAGGAAAGGTTTGGCTGATTTTTTAATGTGCATCTGATTGGTCTAGTTCCCAAATCCTACACTCTTTTGGCAAACAAAGGTTATTTTATAAGAAAGTATTTACTGAGCACCCAGGTAGGCAGAGTGCTGGTTCAAGCAAGATGCCTACTGGCTTGGAAGCAAATGTCCATTTTCATCTGAAAAATCTTAATGTGATGGGTATTCTGCAACTTTCCACCTGGCTATTTTAGAACAGACCTGGATATTTAGTATTAGTAGCCAGGCCTCTCCGTCCTCTTCCCCTCAGCTTTCTGCAGCTAAACTATAGCTATCTAATCCTTTTAATCTTTCATCAGCCCTTTCCTCAGGCTCCTGAATTCACTCGCTCTTGTTGCTATTCTCTGCATTTCTTCCAAATTGCCTGAGCTTCCCTAGTAATGAAGTGCTGGGAGCACACGTGCGGCGCCAGGTGCCGCTCGGCTACAACCGTCCACAGAGGACCTGTTATTCTGCGCCCTTCTGCGCAGGCAGCCTCAACCTGGACTTCTCTTTCATCCTGCCAGATTGCATGGCTGGCCTGAATTTAATTTGTGGGCCTCTGCGCCTCCTGGGCCTCCTTTGGCATCACTGCGATGTTGCGTCTGCTTCCCAGAGCAGCTCTGTGTTTGGATTCTCTTTCCCCAGGTGTATTCGCTGCCTTGCCTTTCTCAAATGCTCACAGAGTTATTATTCCCAGCCTACATACCTCGAGTCTCAAAGGTCATTTGCATTTTATTTCTGTTGCCTGAGCTGCTCACGATACTTTCCAAATTGGAATCATTAGTGAATATCCAAAAATGAATAGCTTAATTTTTTTTTCCACCCAGGTCATCAATAAGAATGCTTAAATAAGAGTCAGAAGCACAGTTGTGGCAGCTGCATGTTGAGTGGCTCTTCTCAGTCCTCCTTCAGTAGTAATCCCTCCACCAGCACCAGCACCCTGAAATTTCTTAGTTTATGGGGGTTTTTAAGTCAATTTAAAATCTACATACTCAATCTTTCAAATATTTATCAAGTATTTTGCTAGGTACTATAAATGGGTCTAAATCATGTAAGACACACACTTACTGCCCTTCAAAAGGCTCCTATCACTGTAGAGTACCTAAGGTCTTTCATAAATCAACATTTTTTTAGGATTATTATATAATTTTAAAATGCTATGAAGAAAATAAACAAAGTGATGTGATGTTGCTTTAAAAAAAGTTTTATCTTTTCATAATTCAGTATTTAATAAGTACCTTAAATGTACCAAGCAACGTCAGGTGCTGAGATCCCAAATAAGACAAGTATAGAGTTCCAGTCTTCAATGAGTTTCATTGTAGTGGATGGTGGCTTAGAATCACAATACAATGTGAAAACAATAACGAAATGTATACTTGGGATGTCTATCTTTCAGCCTCAGTTTCTCCATCTGTAAAATGGCACCACTGTTGTAAGTTGTAGTTAGGTTTATATAAGATAAGGCATAAACAGGACTTAGTGCAGTGCATGATGCAAGGTACTAAGAATGTTATTATTAATAATAACGGCTGTAAGTATAACAACAAAGTTATTATTATTACTATTATCTCCCATATTCAATCTAAGTGATTGGGGCTGTCTTGGGCACTGTAATAAGAAAAATCAGAAACTTATACTAAGTTCAACAGAAAAAAATACTGTAATGGATGCAAACACTGGGATGGGTAGGAAGAGGAGATATTTATGCAAGTGTTTATTTTTAATATACACAAATAACTAGATTACAATTTGCAATGCAGTCTTCTGACTTAGGAATACCACAAAGTGCATAGGAGGTAAATGGCTTTGTGTTGTAGGATAGGAAGGGACTGATGTCATATTGAAATATCTGTGCCACTCTGTGACTTTCAGCCTCTACTAAATTGATACAGAAACTTCAGACAAGTTTTCAGCTTGGAGAGTCGAAGAGGTCAGGTGAAGCTGGGTGTGGATAACACTTTCTGCTACCAAAATGAGGTCACAACTGCCTATAGCAGTTGCAGAAACTCGAGGGCAGTGGTTTGCAGCTGCTTTTCCACAACAAAGTTCCCTCTGATCTGCAGCAAAATGAGAATGATAAGATGGTGGACAGAAGATTTCATGCATCTAAATGTCCTTAATTTAAATGTCCTGATATTGTGTTCTGTTCTGTGGATGTTAAAATGTCATGCCTTTCATAGAAAGATGCTCTGAAGATCTCTCCTCCTGCATTGCATCTCAAAAATAAGTTAAAAGTTCCATAGTGTTTATTCCTGTGAAACCTTATCTACTCCATGGCTTCAAATACTATCGATATGGTGATAACTTCTAAATGTATATCTAGCGGCAAAATACTCCGTTAAGCTTCTGACATATATATCCTCCTGCCCTGGATATCTCAAAGGCACCTTAAATTTTAAAATTTAGCAAGCCGCAAAAGGATCCCTTGATTCTCCCTTCCTGCCTCACCTGTTCCTCTCTTCGTCTTTCCATCTCAGGAAATGGTATATGAAATGGCAAGTTGCCCTGGCCAGGAGCATAGGAATCATCCTTGATACCTCTTTCTTCCTCCTCCATCACCTCCTCTATCGATAAATCTCAGCAATTCTAGTTCCAGATATGTTTCAAATCCAACCAGTCACTCACACCATGGCTGTCACACTAGTCATATCTAGGCCACTGAAACACCATCCCAATCAATCTCACCTCTTCCACTCCTGCTTCCCTCCAATCCATTCTCCAAAAGCAACCAGAGGAATCTTTTAAAAGCAGTCCTGCTTAAAATCTTTAATGACTTTCTATTACTCTTAGCATAAAGTTCAAAATCCTTATCATGGCCAACAAGGCCCTGTATTGTCTGAGATTTGTTAAGTCCAAGCATCAATTTTAAAGGGGAAGATTTCCCTGACACTCTCTGTCTATACAAAATTAATGTTACATGCTCACAGAAAACCATTATTTCCTTCAGAGCACCCATCTCAATGAGAATTTTATATAATTAATTAATTAATATTCTCTTCCCCAGCAGACTGTATGGTACTCGAGGGCATGGACTGTATCTAGCTTTGTTTTTTATTGCATTCTCAGAGCATACTTTAGTAGCTGCAGACAGAATGTGCTCAGCAAACATTCACTGAATTAACAAATGAATGAAAAGGAAAAAAAAGAAGTTAAACATCTTTACTTAGTAAAACAAAAAGGAGACCACTCTTTTTAGGACTCTAATCATGTTTTATTTATTTATTTATTTTTTAAATTTGGATTTTTGTTTTCCTGGAGCAGGAAAAGGTGTTATGCAACAGGTCTTTGAGAGCTCGTGGGAGGTGCTAATAGGACCAGCTAAAGGTAGGCTCGTTCTCTTTGGTCTAATTCTAGCTCTAGAGCTCTGGAACCCGGGGCATGACTAGAACTCTTAAGTAAATGTCAAAAAAGAAAAAGAATAAAGGAACATAGTACCCATCTTTAAGGTTTGCATGTTGGAAGAATTTATTTGCATATTTTTGTCTAATGTGCTGATAAGGCCTAAAGACAGAAAAAATGATTTAAGATGAAACTGTGCCCATATAACAATTGGTTCTACAGAATCCCAATTCATAATATGTGTGCTACCAATTAGAAAGGCAAGATTCTAAGCCAGCCAATCAAATTTACATTCTCAGTAACAGCTTGTGTTATAGCACTTGGATTGTTATATCAAACAATTTATTGAGATCCAGATGTTCCAGTTCCCAACCTTCCCTGAGTGAGTGGTTGTCAGGTACTCCTGTCCAAAGACAAGGCAGTGGGTACTTAACTGCAGGCTCCACACTTGTTAAATGCTCTCCAAAGAATATGAAATGGCTTGTCATCTTTGTCAAAATTACATATGAATGGGATATTTGCTATCTGTATTGTAATTAAAAACTCAATTAAAAGAAATTTGGAAATCATTATCGACTTTTTCAGGCATGAGTTGTGCTGCCGAAAAGCAAGCTGTTCACAGCTTAGGCATTTACCAGCATTCAGAAGATGGCTTTATTCTAAAGCAGGTGCACGGAAAGGGTGAGATCTGGACCAAGGTGGGAGCAATCCAAAGGAGGGCAAAAACAAGGCACAGACAGTGACATTACATGTTAGACTGCAATTCCTCTCATGCTAGCACTAGCATGTGTAACTGCAATTTTCTAATTGGATTGTGTCATTTCATTAACACTGAGGACACTGTTCCTAATGGGTCTCTTCAAAATGAGCAAACAGGAGGTAGCTTATCATTATGGCTCTCATTTATAATATGCCTATCTATTAGATGGATATTATTGGAAAAAATTAATTGCATTACAGTGGGTGCCACCGAATGTAAGCACATTTGGCTCTCAGGGAAACGATTACCCTAAGTCGCTGATCATATTAATTGACTACAGAGAGTAGGCACCGGAGATGAAAGAGAAGCAGTTGTGTATGCGTATCGGAAAAGGAAATTCTCCATTTTATAGCCATGGAGCCGAGGCTGGATGAGAAAGCGGTCCCAGCCTCTGCCTAGAGCCAGTTAAGAGAGACAACTTCTTACATTAGAGCATGAATTACTAATAGTAATAATTCAATAGCACGTTCCATTTATTGAGCATTTACTATATACTAGCAATGAGGCTAAGCCCTTTAAATTCATGATCACATTTAATCCTTACAAAAACTCTACGGGATATGTCTCACAGCTTGTAAGTGGTAATCAGGATGCAAATCAGTTTCACTCTAAAACTATTGCTCCTAATCATAAAGCTGTACATTCTAGATACAGATTCAACAGAGTACAGAGCCCTTGAAGTATCTTTATTCTTCGACCAGCTATGCTATCAGCCTTGGGCATAGCCAGTACATCCGAGGTTAAGATATCCAGGTATGACAGTGAGTCCAAGGAGCTTCTGTGGATATTTTTTTCTTTAATTCACTTGGGAATTGTTTGGACATATTGGAAAACACTATTAATATATATATATATATATATATATATATATATATATATATATATATATTTTTTTTTTTTTTTAGGAGAAAATGGCTTAGACTTTACTTCCATGATTACAATAGTAACCAGAAAACAACAGTAAAACCCTTATATAAACACTGATTCAAATTTTCCTAACTTTCTATTAACAGAAGGGGTGAATAGTACTCCTCATCTGTGGCTGGAAGCTTGTAATGAATAGAGGAATACACCAGCTCTGAAGTAGCAGCACCCTTCTTCACAGAGCTGCCTGTGGCATTTCCCATCAGGTGTGACGATGGGGATGCCTCAGAAAATCTTCACTGCCCTAATTATCATTCCAGCCATATGATTTTCTTTTTAAAAAAATTTTAATTGGCATATAATAATTGTACATATTTATGAGGCACAGTGTGATATTTTGATACATGTATACAATGTCTAATGATCAAATCACATTAATTAGCATGTTCAACGCCTCAGACATTTTTTTTGTGGTGAGAACACTGGAAATCCTTTCTTCTAGCTATTTTGAAATATACACACATTATTGTTAACTATAGTCACCCTACTGTGCAATCGAACACCAGAATTTATTCCTCCTCTCTAAGTGTAACTGTGCCTGTTGACCAGATTCTCCCCACCCTGCTCTCCCCACTATGCTCCCCAGACTCTGGTAACCTCTGTTCTACTCTCTATTTTTTAAAATTTCACATAGGAGTGAGATAGTGCGGTTTTTGTCTTTCTGTGTGTGCCAGCCACATGATTTTCATGCCATGTGCTTCTGGCAGAGTGAAGACACATGCATGACTAGAGCAGAGTGTGCACATTACTGAAGCGGTGGGAAGGCAGGTTGAATAGAGGGTGGGTGTGATAAGGCAAGGCCCTTGAAAGCCGGAGAGTCCATCGAAAAGGCAGATGTTCCTGGGAAGGCTGTAGCTGGGGAACAGATATTTGTATCTTAAACTGAAATACTTTATAATATTCTTGAATGAAGACAATCAATGGATATGTTAAGGGGATGACAGTGCGGGGCACGGGATCTCCAGCACTGCTGGAGGGAAGCTATGCATGGAGGTGGGAGAGGGCGTCAGATGCTCGGGCTGACTAAGCCTCTAAGAAGCAGCGTGGGAAACGCGGTAACTGAAGGGGATTGCTTCCATGGCTGGTGAGAGAGCACCCCTGAAAAGGATGGTGAAGGGCTTCTGAAGATGGGATTCACCTGCTTAGACACTGTGTTCAGTCCTCACGGGAATGAGTCAATACTAATGACCTTTGTCCTGAAGCCATAGAGCATGACCTACCTCTCTTCCTCCCATCCCCTGTCACTCACTCACTCCTTCTATCCATCCTTCTAGTCCCAGAAGTGTAAGAGTTTAAGTCTTTCCTGCTTGAGGCCAATCTTTCATCTGCATCCCATCCCTCCCTCTGTCCCCCTTCTTTTGGGAGCATGTAACATCATTTTTTTCCTGTTTTGTCACACATTTCTACACTTATCCAGTACTGGTTCCTTCCCTTTAGCCTCCAACCTTAAACTTCTCCACTCTTTGAATAACCTGCTCTCGACCCTGCAGAGAGCTGCCATCCTATCCATCCCTCCCCTTCCTCCCATCTGAAGTTCTCCACAAAGAAGGGCCCTGTGCTCAGTGTCTCTCCATCCACTCCTTGACTGACTGTGCTTGGGTTTCTGCTGCCACCACTATAGTGAGACCACTCTGATAAATTCACCTAAAGTTATGACTTTCCTAAACTTAAGGGACTCTTTTCAAGTCCTTATCCTGGATTTCATTGCTTTGGTTTCACCTTGGATCCTATCACCTTCCTGAACCTCTATTCCATTGGTTGGCCTCAGCAACATGACAGTTTTTGGTTCCTTCTAACCATTTTAACATATTCCCTCTACGTCTCTTTCTTGGCTCACCCTCTAAAATCTGGTATTCCCAGGCTCTGTTCTCACCTCTCTTCTCTGAAGCCTCATCTTCCTCCAGGGTTCTAACTACCACTTACATGCTTATAACTTAGAAATTGGAATTTTCTACCCACAACTGTTGTCCACAATTCAGGGCCATACATTCAATTACCTCCTAAACACCCTCACTCAAATGCCCTATAGAAACTTTGTAATAAACTTGACAAAAGGTGAACAAATATTTTATCCCCTACACCTGATTCTTTTTCAGTATTCTGTATGTAAATTGTAGTACAAATTGCCTAATCAGCCAAACTATAAACTTGAGGGTCATATTCACCAATTCTCATAAAATCCATCACCCCGCATTGCCTTTCTTAGCTATTTTTTAAATTAGTTCTCTCTTCTCTACTCAACCATCTCTGCCTAATTTCAGGCTTTTGCACCTAGACTACAAGGACACCCTCCTCATTGCTCTTCCTGACCTTGAGTTTACCTTCTATATTTCCCCAGAGTGACCACATTATTCCCTTGCTTCACTGGGTTTCCATTGCCAACAGGATAAAATCTGCACTTTAACATAATACACAGACATTCTGTAATCTGACCTCCAGAGACTTATCTTCTGTATTCCCTGCTTGATTTTTTAAGCTCTAGTTATACTGATCTCTTTACTGACTTGGAATACACCATTGCTATTTTTCACCTACATTCATGCCACCTGCTCCTCTGGGACCCCCTCTTCCTACTCTCCTTAACTTTCCTGTGAACTCTCTGACCCTAAAAACTTAGTTAGAGGTCCCCGCTCTGTGCTCCCAAGAACTCTAGCACATTTCTGTCATTGCATTTACAACATCACATTGACACTCTCTGTTTTCTATGTCTGCTTCCCAACATAATTATGAAATCCTTAAGGGCAAAGATCAGTATTATTATTTCTTGGTGAATCCCCAAGTGCCTAAAAAGCAGTTCCTGGTACATAGTAGGCACTCTTCTGATTTTTATTTAATGACATAGTAACATAAATATGTGTATAGGGCTTGAGATTTTTCAAATTGCCTTTCTACATATTATTACTTCACATCAGTTCCTTCCTGGGTATTCTAACTGCATACTTTATTTCATTTTATACTGTATGGAAAAAAAAAAAAGACAGCTTCAGCTGAGAGCACAAAATGGTGTTATTAGAACATAGCCCATTTTTATTTTTTTATTTTAATAGGAAACTATGGTCCTCCCCAAAATTAGATTTGTAAGAAAAAAAAAAAAAAAAAAGAACCTCCAATTTGCCATGTAAGTCTTATAGTTTATTCCAGGGTTTCTGAGCTCTAAGACAAATGATTTGTGGTCATCTCCCCATGTTGTTATGGATAACTGAACATTTTACCTATCTATTTCTCCAACTTTTTGACAAGATGTTTAATCCTTCCTTGGTTCAAAAATTTCTAGTCCACATGGAATATCCAGTTCTCATTTTGTACTTTTATCTGATTTTTTGTTAACATTTAGATGGCAAATGAATTCACAAATTGGATTTTGCATGTGAAAGCATTAAACTGAAATGATGTTTGATTAAGACTTCTTTTGCCCAGTAGAATAGTAGAATAAAATAGTTATCAAATGCTATTTTTGCTCATGAAGCAAATATAGTTAAGTGATAAAACCTGCAGTCCATTGCCAATACCATTTAATGTTTTTTTCTTTAAGACAAATATCTTTACCTCTTGACCTAGAGAAAAAGAAGCCTTATAGTAACAAACAAGCTCATGGTTTAAATGCTGCTCAGAATTTTAATAATGGTTTGTCCAATATTTGAATTCATTTCCCTGAGGATAAGAGAAACAAAATTAGATTATTTAGTTACTACTTCCTTACTAAAGGGAAAAATATCCACATACAGTATTAGTGAATTTCGGTTCTATTCTGTTTCCATTTCGAAGTGACTGCTCTGTAAAATAGTCATTTTTTGATCGACAGCAAAAATAGAACTTAGGATTCTGGTTCCAAGATTT
Source organism: Cynocephalus volans (assembly GCF_027409185.1). NCBI lineage: Eukaryota > Metazoa > Chordata > Mammalia > Dermoptera > Cynocephalidae > Cynocephalus > Cynocephalus volans. Next base: position 66,403,642 of record NC_084467.1, on the reverse strand, counting down.
TTCTTGGCTGCTATGTAATCTTGGAGGACAATATTCCTTTGCTTCACTTTACAAAAGCTGTGAAAATTAGAACCTGTCCATTACCAGAAAGAAAACAGTTTGGGCCTAAAGGAAATCAGACTGTTGTCTGGCCAATATTTTCCTACAAAAGAAACCTATTAATTTTAGCAGTGATAGTAAAATTCCTGGTACACTGGTTTGTATATAGCCATGATGACCAGACTTTCAAATGCCAAGCAAGAGATTATCACAAAGCCTGGTAGAATTTTTTTAGTTTATAAAAATAAACACATATATAGCACTTCCTTTGTGCCAGACAATTTTCTCAGCACTTTACCAGTAGTAGCTCATTTTGTTCTCTCAACTGTTCTGAGAGTCTAAGATCAGAACCACAGAACATGCTCTCGCCTCTACCCAACACTACCTCTCTCCTGCCCTACTGCTTTGACTATGATTATTCTGTATTCCATAGAGATGATTTCATATTGAATACTGTCTTACTTCATGTTGAAAAGTTATTAATGAAGTCAGTCTTAGCAAGTTAGAATGGAGAAAGATCTGAGAAATCATTTGGTGTAACCAAGACCCATAGAAGCTCCTTGATGTGCCCAGTGTCACACATCTAGTAGATGGCAAGTTAGAAACTACAACATGGGTATCCTGACCCCTGTATAACCTATTATTCCATAATCCTTTTCTTATGTAAAGGGTGAGACACTCACTTATTCAAACTATTTCCTGATTACCTACAACATGCCAAGCAGCATTTTAGACACTGGACATATGGTTATGAACAGAGAAAATACCTACCCTCCTGGAGTCACACTATTCAATTCACTACATAAACAAAGATTTATTAACCACCAGTTATATGCCATGCTACAAGAAGGTGTACAGAGGTGGTGATGGGTGAAGTCAAGGGATAAAAGAATAGAAGAGATAGTCCCTGATTTCAAAGAAGTTACATAAAAGACAAGGAAAAATATGAAACACTCATAGAAAAATATACAACAGCATGTAAGTAAGAGCCCAGTTGTATGGTAAATGAATTCCGAGAGATTTCCCAGAAGAAGAGATGCAGGGAGTGAGAGGAACTGGTTGTGTACACTATGGAGAGGGCAGAGGTAAAGGTGGTGGTTGCTTACCATAGAGTATGTGGCAGCCACAGATTGAGAGACATGGATAGACTTTAAAGGTACAGGGCTGAGTGAACAGAGTAAGAAACAGATGAAGTTCAACATATGTCATTTATGTAAATTAAAATAACATGTACATATAGCAACAATAATTTTTTGGCAAGGATATATGCAAAAAAAAAAAAAAAGATGCACATAAAACATAACAGCATTCCTGCCTATGAGGGAAGGAGAAAGGAATAAACATAAGTATAATAAATGCATTAATTAATTGATCCACTAAAAAACAAGATCAGGGCCCTCGCAGATCAATGATGAAAATGTGTCATGCCATCAAATCCAAGGAAAACACTCAAGGTGGTCTGGGATAGACACGGTGGGCTTTATAGGATGTATAGACCCTAAACATCAGGAACCAAAGCTGTGGACATCCAAATGCGTATGGATGAGGGCCTGAATTAGTGGCATCAGGGGCATGAGAAAGAGGTGCAGAAAGTATGTGTTCCCTGAGAAGACCACAACAATGCCACGGGATGTATTTGTTTGGTTCTTTGTACAGGACATTTTTGAAAGTTTGCTTCAGAGTAGCCGTGGTTCCTGAAAGCAGTTAAGTGGGTCACTTGCTTAGCTTTCCTTAGTGGTAGATTAATTAGCCAGCTGTAACTCCCGGATCTCTATTTTTAAATAATGACTTGCATAAATCTCTGAAGACAAGAACTCACCACTGGTACACAGCTCACTCCGGCAGCTGCAAGTTATTATGCCCAGTGGAAATTAAATATCTTTCAGGGAAATCATGCAAGATCTCATGATAAATATGAAATTAACCCCTGCCACCTCTATGCCTAACTCATTTCTTCTCTTGCCTGCAATCCTAATAAGCAAAGTCTCTGGGGTCCTGAAATGACAGCAGAATTGGCAATATTTTAAAAAGGCATTATTCATCTATGAGCATCAGTGGAACCTAGAGCCTTTGTCCCTGGTTAGGCTAGAAGCTTTGGAAATCTATTATCGATAAATATACATAATAGGCCCCTCCTAAAATACCATTAACCAATGGTCAGATGGAAACACTTATAACTCCAGGCGATGTAAACAAATAAACTAACCATTTTATTTACCGTTTAAGGCATTTTGTTTCCTCCACCTAATACCCTCAAGCTCAGACTTCTCTTTCCTTCTGACCAAGTACGTTCTGGCTCTTTATTACTTCTTTCTTTACAAGCTCCAGGTTTCAGATAACATATTACCTTTTCCTTTTCATTCTGTTTTTTATGTGAGGTATGGGTTCTTGTCATTTCTAGGGGATGTGAAACACTGCGTCCCCAGTGCAAGTGAAAACAGAGTAAAGTGGACCGCAAGAGCAGGCCATACGTGATTCTGATAAAAGCCACACTAGAAAGGGTCCTAAGGTCTGGAATGACACTTGGTATTCAGGTGCCATTTGTAAATGCATGTTTAATAAAAAGGCAATCAATGCACTTGTCATAATCACCAAGTGAAGGACTTATATTTTGGCTGCTGTCAATAAAAGGCAGATGTCAGGCCACCCCAAGGTTTGGGCAGGAAACCTTATCTGGGTGGGAGAAAATGGAATACCCAAGTTTCCCATGTCATTGTAAAGACTTCCTACAAATTTCTAATTTCCCACTTGAGCACTGTTGGGAAAATATGGAAAAATGGTCAGGACCCCTCAGATGTTCAGAATCTTGCTGGGCGTCTGATGTGGATGTGCACGAGTGCCCAGGTTTTTCTTGTTGTTGGCTGATGTGGTCACACGTGTGCATCCGGGTGTTTTGGATTGTGGACTTGAGTATAAAGGACTAACAGCTCTGATGTGCAAAGCTTCTGGAGATGCTCTGGGAAACCACTAGGGCGGCTGCTCCTAGCTCTGAATAAAGCCTATTATTTCTTCACCCACGGCTCCCAGGACCTTTTCCTATTACCTAGTTTGCAGACCTGTGTGTAGAGGATTTGTGACCCAGTCTGGACAATGGGCTCAAGGGGTCTATGAGCCCTAGCCCTAGCTTTACAATTGTTGTAGTCTGCAGCAGGATTCTGAGCAGGTACAGGAGCCAAAAGCCCCTTGGGAGAAGGAGGAAATGTGGCTGCTCTTGAATATGTTGTGCCCTATGGCCACTTTCTTGTTGACCAGGATCTGGTTGCAAGTCAGCATAGACCAGGCATTACAGTGGAGGAGGAAATGTGGCTATCCTTGAGCATGTGGTGCCCAGTGGCCGCTTTTCTGCTGACTGGACCCTGGCTATTGTTCAGTATACTGCAAGCTGATCAAGATTTGAAGCAGAAAGCAGAGTTGTTGGAGGCACAGATAAATGTCCTGGAGGATGATGTGCAGTGACTGGCCACTCCTGCTTCTCACACCAGGGAAGACGACCAACCCAGTGGTGAGTTGGGGGAGACCATGCATCTCCAGGATCTATTGTGCATCAGAAAGTGAACACAAGCAGCCTATGGGACCAGGCGGACAACCGGCAGGCAATCCACGTGTGACCCAATTCACTACCTATGTCCCATATACCCAGGTTGAATTAGTTGACTTGAGGAGACAGTTCCAATAGAAACAGGGGGAGCTCCTGGCTGCTTGGCTGCTGCGGTTATGGGACCTAGGGGTAGATAGTGTGATGTGCTCTGGTGAGCACACCATTACCACACACCCATCCCTGAGGCAGCGGCTGCAGAATAGCCACAGATATGCACAAGGGCCAGATAATCACTCCTTAATGGAATGGGTGAATGCAGCTGCATGGACCATGTGGGCAAATGCTGGAGAATTGCCCAAGATTGTTAGTAAATGGCTGAGTAAATATTGTGAGTAAATATGCTGAGTTGGTTCAAATAATTTAGGAGCTGGGGATGAGGCAGTCCATGTTTAATGTGAACACTCGTTTCCCAGACGATGAAAGTTTTACAGGCAGCATAAGAGACATAATGCTGCAAAATGCCCTGTCGACGTCCTTTGGGTCACAGATGGCCATAATGGCTCCATACATTGGCTGTCCTATACATGAGGTAACAACCATGATAGCTAGCCTGGGTGAAGTAGAGGAGAGGAGACAAGCAAAAGGGGTCTGGAAGGTGGCTAAGACCAAACCCCCATGAAATGATCAGGATTTTATCCTGAGGGGACCAAGCAAGACTAGTTGTAAGCAGATGTGGCTTGACTTGCTTGCAGTAGGGGTTGAGAGTAAGAAAACTGACTGACAGCCAAATGTGGTCCTGTTTGCCACAATTGTTCAGGCAGCAATTGCACCCTGAACAGCGTTTCACTAAACATCTGGAAACAGGTAGCAAGATATGCCCGGTGGATTTAAAGGATTTTTTGGTTGCTCCCGAGGAGGTGGATGAAATGTTTGATTTCGAGTAGGGAGCAGGCCAAGGTACTCATCTTTTGGGGGCAGGCGAGGACCAGAGTCCTCATGTTGAATTGGCAATAAATTGGTCAAGGACTAATGTGCAGCATGTTTTGGCATTCGTGGATACAGGTGCAGAATGTAGCCTGATATATGGCAATTCAGATAAGTTTCCAGGGGCCACAGTTCATATAGATGGCTATGGAGGACATACTACTGAGGTCAAAGCTGTGTCAATGCCATTGGGCACAGGAAGATTACCTCTTCATGTATATACTGTATATATATCCCCAGTAGCTGAATACATCTTGGGTATGGATGTACTTTATGGTTTGACCCAGCAAACAACAGTTAGAGAGTTCCAGCCGCGAATACAGACAGTAAAGCCTGTGCTACGATGATATGCTAAACATGATCCACAGGTATTACCCAAGCCAAGATGTGTACTTAATGTAAATCAGTATCGCCTACCAGGAGGACATGCAGAGACAGGTACCACTATATTGGAGTTGGAGAAAATTGGCTCATAGTCCATTTAATGCTCTGGTATGGCCAGTGAAAAAACCTGACAGTATCTGGAGAATGATTATAGACTATTGAGAACTAAACAAAGTGGTACCTCCTTGGCATGCAGTCATGCCTTCAGTTCACGACTTGATGGATCAGCTGATGACTCAGCTGGGGACTTATCAGTATGTACTGGGCCTTGCAAATGCTTTATTCTCTATTCTAATCTTGACTGATAGCCAACATCAGTTTGCCTTCACTTGGGAAGGGAGGAAGTGGACCTTTCAAGTATTGCCCCAAGGTCATCTGCATAGCCCAACCATCTGTCATCATTTAGAGGTTGGGGACCTAGCCAAGTGTACTAGGCCTAGCATGGTTACAGTGTTGCACTACATTGATGATGTGTTACTAACCTCTGATTGTCTTGCAGATTTAACCAAGGCAGCTCCAATGCTGCTAAGTCATTTGGAAAAATATGGGTGGGCCACGAACACAGCCAAAGTGCAAGGACCTGGGCTGTCAATCACATTCTTGGGAGTCGTCTGGTCGGGTAAGACGAGAGTCATCCCAGAAGCTATTATAGACAAGATACAGCGTACCCTCAACCCACAACTGTAGCTCAGCTGCAGACATATTTGAGACTTCTGGGGTATTGGAGAGCTTTTGTACCCCATATGGCCCAAATGGCACACCCACCATATGCATTAATAAATAAAGGAGCCCTCTGGGATTGGACTGAGGAAGTAGAACAGGCTTACTGAGCTACAAAAAGGGCACTACAGCAAGTACAGGCTTTAGAAGTGGCTGATCCCAGTAAGCCTTTTGAATTATATGTACATATAACCCAGGAAGGGTTAGGAGGGGGTTTGTGGCAGAGACAAGAACAATTCTGAACACCTGTAGGATTCTGGTCTCAGCTCTGGAAGGGCACTGAAGTGTGTTATTCTCTAATAGAAAAACAGCAGCTGTGTATTCTGCCTTGATGGCCACTGAAACTATCACAGGAACTGTCAAAGTCCTAGTAAGGATGACATACACCATACTAGGTTGGCTGCACACGTGGGCAACCAACCCTAAAACGGGCATAGCTCAGACTCCCACTCTGTCTAAATGGGGAGCATATATAGAACAAAGTCAACATGTCCTCTGTCCAAAGAGTTGCAAACTGTGCCAGGCCCAGTATAGGTTGTGGAGGAAACTTTGAAACAACCCTTACCCATGGAGGTGGAGGCTAACACCTTTCCTTGAGGGACAGGGACCTACTGCAGAGCAAGCTTGGTATACAGATGGCTCTAGCATGGGACCCTCAGCATCGTGGACAGCTGTTGCTGTCTAGCCCTTAACAGATTCCATGTGGTATGAAAATGGCACAGGGCAAAGCAGTCAATGGGCTGAATTGAGAGCAGTATGGATGGCGATAAAAAATGAGCCTGGGCCATTAACCATCTGTACTAACAGCTGGACTGTGTACAAAAGTTTAACCCTTTGGATTTCTATTTGGAAGTATCAATCGTGGATGATAGGCCACCAACCCCTGTCGGGACAAGCCATGTGGCAAGAGTTATGGGAATTGGGACATGAGAAGTAACTCTTTTCCATGTCACAGGACACTTCCCCTTAGCCAGTCCAGGAAATGATGAAGCCGATGCCTTGGCTAAGGTAAGATGGCTGGAGAGAGCCCCAGCTACTGATGCAGCCCAGTGGCTACACTGACGAATGCAGCATGCTGGCAGCAAAACCATGTGGATGGTGGCTCAAAGATGGCCTTTGCCTATAAAATGGGAAGATGTAGTAAATTCCTGTCGTGCTTGTCCAGTGTGTGCTCAAGAGAGTCCACGCTCCCGGTGGGTGCCCCATACAGATGGGCAAATAACTCGAGGAAGGGTGCCCCTGACTCGATGGCAAGTGGACTTTGTTGGACCACTGCCAAGGTCAGAGAATTTCAGATACACCTTCACTGCTGTTGACACAGCTACTGGTCTTCTGTTCATATGGACTTGTAAGGCCCCAGACCAGGTAAACACTGTGAAGGCATTGAATAGCCTTATGGCCATGTATGGTCGGCCTGTAGTCATAGAGAGTGATGATGGAACCCACTTTACTGGACATGAGGTTCAGAAGTGGGCTTCCCAGTTGTCTATTCAGTGGAAGTTACATATGCCATATCATCCCCAGGTATTGAATGGTACAATGATCTTTTAAAAAAGGGACTAAGGCTATCTGCCCAACCCCCATCCCTGAAGGGGTGGACAGGGTGGTTATGGCCAACAGTCAGAATTCTAAATGAGAGACCCTGCAAGGGTGGGCCCTTTCCAGTGGAAGCTCTGCTGCATAGGGCTGTAGCACCTGTACAACTGTGAGTCACTACTAAAGATAAGCTTTTGAAGCCAGGATATGGCAAGAATGGAAATATTCTCTTACCAGCCCCAACCTGTTTACAACAGGGGCAGACAGTACAATGGGAGTGGGGTTGGAGAATCAAAGCCCCTCATTTAAGCTGGGTAGGCCTAATAGGGCCTTGGGGAAAATGATTAGGGGAAGACTTACAAGTTTCATCTTGGGTGACAAGTACCTGGCCTCCCCAAGTAAAGGTAAAATGGCCTGGAACAGATAAGTGCTCTATTCCAAAGGGAACATTTGTATTATCATTATGGCCAATTATGAGTTCCCCTATACTGTTATATGTAGAACCTACAGATCCAACTGTGTTAGCAGATAAAGTATGGTATCAGAAGCCAGGTAAGATACCTATTCTTGCAACCATCCTTTCTCAGGATGGCAAACTGGCATGTATCTTACCAGAGGGGTGAGAACTGCCCCTATTAATATAATAACCCTTCTGTTTTTTCACCCACAGTGTTCTGGCTGCGGGCACCAGAGATGACTGGGTACATAACATACGTTTGTGTGACCAATGGGTCGGCCTACTGAATATGCACTGAACTGCCCATCAGTATGACTACAAGATTCCCATGGAAAATCACAACAATGATGACTACTAACCGGACATGTGTGGCTAATAGTTGAAAGGAGAGAACTACAGGACAAGCCTTAAGGACAAGCCTTAAGGCGTATTGAACGGACAATAGGTTATATGAATGTAAGGGTCATTTATCTTCACTAAGGGAACATCGTGGAAGATTGTGAATACGTAGATTGTATGGCGAGGGACCCTGAAGGAATGGATTGTTGGGAAAATATGGAAAAAGGGTCTGGGCCCCTCAGATGTTCAGAATCTTGCCGGGCGTCTGATGTGGATGTGCGTGTGTGTCCGGGTGTTTCTTGTTGTTGGCTGATGTGGTCGCAAGTGTGCATCTGGGTGTTTTGGATTGTGGACTCGAGTATAAGGGACTGACGGCTCTGATGAGCAAAGCTTCTGGAGATGCTCTGGGAAGCCACTAGGGCTGCTGCTCCTAGCTCTGAACAAAGCCTATTATTTCTTTACCCATGGCTCCCAGGACCTTTTCCTATTACCTAGCTTGTAGACCTGCGTGTGGAGGGTTTGTGACCCAGTCTGGACAATGGCCTCGAGGGGTCTGTGAGCCCTAGTTCCAGCTCTACAAGCACCAACAATCAAGAATCCAGGAGACAAAAAAGGAGTAATGGCTCAACATAGGTGGGTATAGCCTGGGGCCATGTGAAGCAAAGGGAATCAGTAAGAATCTGAAAAGAGAAACAGAGTTGATGTTATCGCGGCAGCCCTGCTTGGAGAGGCCCATCCCTCAAGCCTATCACTGTGGAGATGGAATTAGTTTCTTTCTAATCAGTCCCTAGCTTCATAACCAGGTTTTCTCTTAACTTTCCACATGCTTCAGGATGTCTCTGACTCTCCTAGGAAGGGCTGCAAATTCCACTGCTGCTGGGCAGCAGTTTTCCTCCTTCTGAGTCCAGACAGGTGGCTGCAACCTGGGCCTTCACCTTGACCTTTGACCTTTTTGTCATACTGTTAACACGGTTCCTGCCTCTTGCTAGTGGTTTCCAACACTGCTGAACTGGGTCTGTCTTATCAATTATGTGAACTTCAGTCTTTGGCATAAAGGTCATTATTCTGTTTTGCACCTGGAATCATATCGTAATGAGGCAAATCACATTCTCTTACAAGCAATGAGGGGGAAAAAAAGCACACAAAATGGAAATTACTCCTAAAATGACCTTGCTAGATTTCTACATCTGCCTAACAGAGCCTGTTTCTATACATCAAGAAACTGATGTGGAAGCTTTGTCATATAACCAGGCAGCCCAATGCCATGTTAGCAAACATGCTATTATGGAACATATGGCAGAAGCCCATTAATAGTGTGCATAATTGATGAATTCCCAGTGCAGCACCCATGATGCTTACTGATTCACTGCCACCCTGCCCCAGGCTGCTTCCAAACATGTCAGAAAAACAAAATGTCAGCCATATTTGCGTTCAGAAATTATTCCATATTTACACATGCTTATAAAAACAAAAGCTTGCTTTTTAAGGGAGGGGCAAACTCCATAATCAATTTTTGGAGAGGCCGAAGTGTTTAACATGTTCTGCATATACATTCACTGGCATAGCAACTTGAAAAAAACAGGTAGACTGGCTCTGCAGTTCCTCACCCCTTGCTGGGCTGACAGCAACTGAGAGCGGACACCCCCCTAAGGACTGGAGGTAACTGCAGATCACTCACTTCCTCCACCTGAACAACTTTGCCTTAGATTTTTTTCTTAGTGCCCAAACAAATACTTGATGAACCAGTGAATGAATTCACTTGAGGGCAGCCACAACTTGATGGTGCCCTATAACTTCTCCGACCCTTACATTAATAACCAGCTTTTTCTCCAAGCTTCCTGGCCTTGCTCTCTTGATTAGAATATAGCATTGGGGGTCATTAAGTAGGGTATGAAATTGTGGATCTGAAAATCACTGGTAATGTTGCCGTAAGCAAGTCACTTAACCTTTCTCAGCCTCAATTCCCTTATCCATAAAATGAGGGAATTACAGCATTTGTCTTGTAAGGATTCTTTAAGTTTTAAGGGACAAACCCTAATTCAAACTATTTTAAGAGAAACACAAAGAATATGTCTATTGGCTCATATGGCTGAAAGTGATACTGGGCTATCTGACCAAATCAAAGGAATGGGACCATGGCCTCAAATGCTAGGATCTAAGTTCAAAGCCACCAGAACTTACTCTTCCTCTGTCACAGCTCAGCTCTGCTTGACTTCATTCTTTTCTTCTCTAGCTGTACTTTTGCCACTTGGCAATGAACTTCATCACTTTTAGCCCTAATCTCACATTCTTCTGGCATCATGAACCCAGAGGTAAAGTTGTTTATTCTTCCCTTCCAAATCAAACCCTTATTTAGTATGCCAGGGGAGGTCTCAGATTGCCCTGCTGGTTCTCATATTTACCTTAGGATGAGAAATACCATGACTTGAACAGGCATGGGGTTTTGTCTATGACATGTCATGCCACCATGGGTGAAATGCAGTGGCTGGAGTGAATTAACAGAAGAAGGGGAATAAAAACCTTGCTAAGAAAATAAGGCAAAAATGACAGCTATCACTCTACTGACCTATCTCACCGAGATATGAGGACCCTGGCACACAGTAAGTGCTGAATACTCATACATTAGTATTATAAGTCAATAGGCTTTGTAAACCACCAAGAGTTATATATGAGTCCTAGCAAAACGACTACCAATTCTATTTATTATTTCTCTCTAAAAAGTGAAACTGGCCTAGGCCAGTGTTAATGACAATTAGAATGATAAAAGTTAACATTTAAGAAGCGATTTTGCATGTCAGGTACTGCTTTTCTGAGCATTTTATATGTATGAACTATAAAGTAGGTACTATTATTGTCCCTAGTTTTTACATAAATAAACTGATACACAGACAGGTAAAACAACTTGCCCAAAGTTACATAACCAGTGGTGGAGCCATGGTTTGGAAAACTGGGGAGTCTAGTCCAGAATTCAGACTCCCAATTCTTCCTGTACTAGGAGTATGGGGTATAGGTTGAAAAGCAACTGATATTTTGCATTGTACTATGTGTCTTTTCCTTGATGCACTAAAAACTCCACAAGATTGGTAGTTGTGCATAAATATGCCACCGTAAGGCCTACATGACTGGTATGAGAAGAGTGGAGATAATTAAGATTGGGCTAGACTTGAGTGTGTGAATATCATTCAGATAATAGTGCTATTGAAAATGAATATGTACATCCATTTGCCTGAAATTCAGAAAAGATGCATAATATTCAGGTGCCTAATAACTTGGCTGCTAGTTAATCATGCTTGGCACTTATATAGTACTTCACCTTTTAAAATCATTTTAAAATGTTAGTTCATTAATCCCTACAGCATCTATGTGAGACAGGGAAGTTTCCTGAACCTGCCTCTGATCTCACTTCCATCTGGAATCTAAGTACTTGGTAGACTCGGGAACGAAGAAAAGAAATGGATAAACCAAGGAAGGAAACACATGTAGCCAAGAACGACAGAGACTTGCGGGCAATGAATGTGAAAGGAACATCCTTTGACTTTGTAGAGGTTTGCCCTTGACACATAAGCTTTCAACATGTACTAACCATGTAATAAAACTTATTCTCTTCTGATTGGTTAAAATGTAAGAAAACAGCTACAGCTTCAACTTCAAATGTCTGTACACAAATCACTTGAGCTTATCAATGGTTATTTCCATTGATTAAGAGGTGTTTCTTCTAGATTTAAGTTTTCATATTTGTTTACTTATATTCCAAGTCCTATTTCCAACCCAATTTCCACTTTTCTCAAAAAAGGATCGACCTGATGTTAATTAACATCTGGTATAGTTCCAGCCTTGTTCAGGGTAGATCCCTTCACGTTCCCTTGTCATTTGGCTAACAATTGCTTCTACAGGACAATGCTGAGCTGATGCCACCAGTCACCTGAACAAGGATGTTCTCACCCATTGTTTTTTCACTCATGTTTTGGGACCACCCCTGCTTCACCTCAGGCATGGATGCTGTCACCTCTGGCAACCCAAAAAGGTAGAGAGAGAAAGGTACCTGAACACGGAAATAGGCCTAAAAACACCATCCTAAGATGCTTTGGAGCCACAGACAACACTTTCAAAACTAGGGAGAAGGCATTCCCATTAACAGAATGATATAAAATTCTGACCCAGCCCACACTGGCGTACAAGAAAATAGTTATGGGCTTCACATTCAGGTAGACTTGGATTCAAATTGATTGAAATAATTACTGTGTGACTTTAGGCCAGTTGCTCAATCTCTCTGAATATCAGTTTCCACAGGACAACTCCAGAACCTATGTGGTAGGATCGTTACAGGATTAAATAAACACTCACGGGCTTAGCACAATGCCAGGGACATAGTGAATACTCAGAAAGAAGCAAGTATTATTAACTGTTGCCAGGTTTCTTTGATAGTCTCACATGCAATTTTAAGGTATGATATTGAGGCTACCTTCAAATGATAAACCTAAAACTCCTAGATATGATTGCCTGTTAACACGTAATGATCTTTATCCACCCAGGCTAGAAACGGAAATGTTCTAAATCACCCAAAAGGTCAGATTCTTGTCAGCAGTGAGCAGACTAATATGCAGTGTTGACCCTGGGCAAAGTCAGGGAATAGATGGTTTGTCTGTGATGAGCCTCTATTTTTCTGCTCGTGCCCTCTTTTCTCTTCTTGAGATGTTATCTTCGCTCTATTTTATTTGGGGCAATTGAGGCTTTTTCAGGCACCTCGGAAGTACCAACAACTAAATGATCACTGTAACTACTCATGAGTGCTGGTTACTCTGGCAGCATAAGACTCTCAAGGTTACTAGAAGTAGCTTTTGTCCATTTCCCATAACCATGTTATTAACCTGGAAGAGTGATTTTTCTGCTCCTTTCCTTCCTTTCAAACAGCTGCAAAGATAATCCATGACAAAGGGGCTCGACAGTGTCTCTGATTACCTATTTTAATGGGACATGACAAGGATGTTAGGAGTTGAGAGAGGTGTTATCAAGTTCATGGGTTAATTTGCATGGTCTAAAAAGGTAGACTTTTTAAAGAATCAAATCACTGGGGGAAAATATAGAAGGGAGCATTCACACCACGGTGCTCAAACAGAATGAACACTTATTTCACAGACACAATTACAACTGCCGGGGGAGAAAAATTTTCCAAAACTATTTAATCTCTGAAATGGGCAATAAGCTTGTCAGCCTCTTGGGCATTTCAACCTTGATGCAATGGTTCATAGCAAATCTTTCCATGACAAAAACCCATCATATTCATCAAGTGTCTCCATTCTCTCACAATAAAAGTTCTTTAAGGCTCTGAGGATGAAGCAGGCTTTGTTTGAGCAATATATGCCCCTTTCTGTCACCAATGCAAAACCTGGGATGTGCTGGAAAAGGAGCGTTGAAAAATGAAGATATTTATCTTGCAAGTGTTTGAGATGCTATTTCTAAGCTAATCTCCCCTACATATCAAGGAGTCCAATTCAATTCAAGTCCAATTCAAGCTCGTCTTCCAGAATGTCTAGTAAATCCTCAAAAACATGAACTGGGTGCTTGCATTGCGTCTCACTTTCTACCCACACTCCTCTCAGCCCCATGAGTTTATTATCACCATGGAAATGATTAAGATTAAGACAAGAAAGAAAGAAATAAAGAACATAATGATAAGTTGAACTTTCAGAAGAAGAGAACAAACCAAAGGATACTAGACAAGGGGGGGAGGAAAAGAGGGGAGCTGGGGAGTGATTGATCGGGTATGGGACATAAAGAATAATTACGATTCGTGGTAATGAATATGCTAATAAAAAAGATTAACACTGAAATCAGCAGTCAGAGAATTTGCTAGAACTAGCCTTTGTGTCCATGTCTCTCTGTGTGTGTTTCACTATGGTGTCTGTTAGTGACTGCAACATCATAAACAATAAAGTTTAATTAGGAACTAAAGTGTCTCCAGCAATTAAATATGAAGGAAGTATTCAAAAACACAGCAGGAAAGATCATATTTTTAAAGCATTTAAATTGCAAATGATGTTATTGACAGAACTTTTAAAAGAAATATTGTGTTTGGGTAAAAAAGAGAAGGAAAGAAGTGTAAAGTGAAGCGTTGACTCCATGGCATTTACAGACAAATAAATATTTAGGATGGATCAATTTGTAACCATGAACAGATGTGTCAGGAATATATAAAGCTAATGGGAGCTGTCCTTAATTTCTACCTCACTGAATCAATGCAAAAAAAAAAAAAAAGAAAAAAAAAACAACTTAAAGGATTCCAGAGTAATGACATGACTCATTAGTGTTAAGGCCACTTCAAATTAAAGGATTCATCTTCAGTTACTGAGAGAAGAAAATTATTAATGAGCTTCATACACGAATATCTGGAGAGGACTATAGCTCACTCTCTGGGCATAAAACCACCTGAAGTTGAAATCACAAGGGTTTTAGGTTTCTTAGACCAGATTCTAAAAACATTTTGCCCCACTTTGATTCTATAGTTCACTCCTTGATTAACAGTGCTGGGGGGAAGTTCTGTGCCCACTAGTACACTGAAAAGATCTGGAAGTGATGTGAACTACATAGTCAGGGTAAGTGCTAGAGTGAAGAGAAAATTCCATCATCATGGAGGGGCCTGCAAAAGAAGGGGGAAGATGAGACATCTTTCCCCTAAGTTTATTCCAAAATGCAGTGGTAGTGAATTCAGAAGGCAATGTAAGACTAAGAGCAGTCAAGCATCTCTTTCTGAATGCCCTGAAATACCACAAAACAACTGAATTTGCCATTGTTTTTGGTATTTGCTCTTGAGCTTGGAGTTCGACAGTCTGTTTCCATCTTTAACACCATCATATATTAGGCCCACTCCAGAGATGTGTCTATGTGAAGCCTTTGGTAATAAAAGTTTGGGGTTTGGAGGAATGAGTTGTCTTGGGCCTTGCAGTCAAATTATGTAAATAATTGTTTCATGGAAAATGAAATGTTCAGGTGAAAGCTAAAAAGAGAAGTCCAGAATGTGAGGGTTTAAAAAGGGTTGAGAAGTTTGTGGATAGTGATAGTGTCTCTGATACCAGTTGTGAGAAGGACATTAATTTAAGAGTCTCTCCACAGGGTTGGAATGCTGCCAACCAACTGGGCATTTGTTCTTTGGCTCATGGGATAACCTATACCAGTAATTCATTTCCAAGTTAGGGAGAAAGAAGCAGAGGTTGACCTTCTTGGAATTCTTTTTTAGTGGCCAGGAATGACGGCAGTTTTATTTCCGGATAGAATTATGTTTCTTCCTATGCTGTGTTTGAACTGCAAAGAAACAGAAGCATAGCATTCCTCATTGAAGTTCTCCAAGTTGACAGCCTGACAGTCTGATCTATTTTTATTTACTTTTAAATTTAAATTCAAAGCCAGTGTTCATAGGTGCCTTCACAACAAGCTGCAGGCCTATGGGAAATGCTCCCCAGCTCCTCTGTGTACCTAAAGTTTGGCCACCTCATTATGATCAATTAATAATTCAGAGAGTTAATTTTTTCCTGAAATTGGAATAGATGTCACTTTCCAGAAAGTCATTTACATTGCTATTCGTTTTCTTTTCAGTGCCTTGTTTATGACTCAAAAATGCACTGATGATTTCATAATGAGGGTATATTAGGTAGGAATGGGAATATAGTCTTTGAAAAGTATAACTTTTTATGTGTTAGGTAACATTTCTCTTTCATTTCCCCTTTCATATGATTGTTTTTTCTTTTCTTAAGGGAAATATGTGTTAGGAAAGCACTGAAATATATATCGCTAATTTTTTGTATGTATTTCTTGAACTACTGTAAAATCTAGAGGGACCAGATGATGAAAATCCTTCATTTTTAAAGAATTTTCTTTGATAAATCCCAGAAGCTGGAGAAAAAATTGTTTTTATTATTGTTTAAGTTAGGAGCATAGAATATACCAGGTTTTGTAAAGTGAAACAATTTGCCTCTTTCTCTAATATTATAGATGATATTTTGGATTGTTAAAAGCAATACTATTTATCCCATGAGAGATACCATTAAAACTATGAACTTTGACTATGAACTTTGTGCAGTCATTTATTCATTGATTTGTTAATTTCTTTAATAAATAAATGAGCACATATTATATGTGATTACATATACTAAGTTCATGGTGAGCATGAACATGAATAGTATATAATCTTTACTTCTAACAAATGTATAATGTAGTAGTAGAGACAGATATAGTAAGATAGCTATAATATAGGGCCAACGGTCAAAAATGCTAGGAATTTCTAGTTAGTATGGCTTACTAAAGGTGCTTGTTCACCCATTTTCTCTCTCAGTTTACTACTGCTACATGACCTTATAACAAAACATTATAAAAGCCATGGTAAGACTGGAAAACTGGTTGCACTAACAGCATAGCAGTATACAGATAGGAATTTGAGGAAGATAGAACCAAGAACAAACCCTGTGGCTCACTCGGGAGAGTGCCGCACTGGTAGTGCCGAGGCCCCGGGTTCGGATCCTATATGGGGATGGCCAGTGCGCTCACTGGCTGAGCCTGGTGTGGACCACACCTTG
The DNA here is from genome assembly GCF_027409185.1 of Cynocephalus volans. Taxonomy (NCBI): domain Eukaryota; kingdom Metazoa; phylum Chordata; class Mammalia; order Dermoptera; family Cynocephalidae; genus Cynocephalus; species Cynocephalus volans. The sequence continues at coordinate 66,387,078 of NC_084467.1, read as the reverse complement.
CTGAGGGTTGTGATCCCCTTACTGGTCAAAAAAAAAAAGAAAAAACAAATAAGTAAGAACAGATTAGCAGGCTTTTTTGTTCCATAAAGATTAAAGTAGTTTTCAGTAAACCAATTTACCAGCTGATAAAAATTGAAAATAACAACAATAAAATAAACACAAAAATCATCTGTCTAAAAGTATATAATAGACAGCTATGTAAATAATAACGACTAGAGAGGAGGCAAAAGTTATGGCAAAGGGAGGTTCTAGAAAAGATGTTGTAATAATCTTCAGTTACACTTTCCCTAGAAGCTTGTGCTGTTTCTTGGCATGGGTGGGCTTGGAAATTGGGCTTTCACCAGGCAGACAGCTACTGTTGGGTGTAGAGAAACCAGCAGACATTTTGACACTTACATGGGATGGAGTTACAAAATCTGATACTTGAGCCTCATGACTCAACTGATTTTCCTCTCAAAATATCTGCCGAATTTTCAATGTGTACAGGATACAGCCAGAGAGCTAAGCAACAAATTCTGAGAAGTGATGTGAGAGATTTTCTACTCTCCTGGTGCAAGACAAAGGCCTGCTAAGGTGAATGAACCTTGCAAATAAAGCAGTCTCATAATTGTAAGCAATGGAAGTTTCTGAACTGCACACAAGGAATACCAGAGATAGATTGATCTCCATCAAAACTTCAGTCCCATCTAAAATCAGCTTGCTTCTGAGTGAATGAAGGTGACAGTCTCTCTATATCCCTAACAGAAGAAAGGGTAATCCTTTTCTTATGCAAGATCACAACATCTGGGGACTCTTCAATATTTATACTCAGTGTTCTGCACTTATTAAAATAATTTTTAGGCATGGCAAGTAACAGGGCCATGTGACCAAATGCTAAGAGGAAAAAAAATAGGCAATAGAAACAGATCCATAGGTGATACAGATATTAAGACAAAGACTAAAAAAATAACTGATTAATATGAACAAGAAAGGAGAGAAATGACAGAGGAAAAAAAGATGGAAGTGTTGGAGAATTTTACCAGATAATTAAAATCTTAATAAATCGTGATTTATCTATCTATCTTAAAGTTGCTTTAATGTTGATGCTTCATGTCTGATATAGAAGCTTCATGTTTCAAGGTTAAGCATTTGGAAACGAAAGATGGATGTAAAGTTTGGGAAGTGAGAATAAACTTGCATCCATAGGAATGAGCTGGAAGAGATGAGGATGGACTAAAGCTCATTCCAGTTTCTCACTGCTTTTAACTTCAATGGCATTTATTGTGCACAAGAAGTTTCTACCTTTCATCATACAGTTGGCACAAATTTGACTGATGATTCAGAGAAGCTGAAAGAGAAGTAGCTGAAGGCCTGGCTAACGCTCAAGACCAAGGAGATGAACCGGCACATCAGTGACAGCATGTGAGAACTGCAACAGCATCGATGCCTCTGCATGACCTCCAAGTGTGATTATTGCTTCAATTCTCCCTTCTAGGTCTCACATATAATGTCTTCTATGGCCCACTTCAACTGAAAACATGGATGAAAGAGAATTGTGAGAAACGTGTTTAAGCCTAATCGAATTGACAGAATACAACACCTCCACAGAATCTATACAAAAGAATTAGATGGGAGTTCCAGAAATGAAAAAGTGTTCTATCTTAAAATAAGAATGAAATCAATACATATAACACCAAATTAGACATAATTGAGGACAAGATTAATAAACTCAAAGACAGTCAATACAAAGATCCAAGTGGAAGCACAGAGAGAGCAAAAATGGAAGGAAGCAAGAATAGAGCAAAATAGAAATTGAGTAATATATATATGCAATCGATATATCAAAAAGAGAGGAGATAATTGAGAAGAAAAAATATTTGAAGAGATAATGGTGAAAATAGTTTCCAAACTAAAGAAAAACATCAATCCGCAGATTCAAAAAACTCAGCAAACTATAAGCACAATAAATATATTTTGAAACTCACTAAAGTACATCATAGAAAAACTGATTTCTTAAAAAAGCAATAAATAAACTAAATCTTAAAAGCATCTAGAGAGGAAAAAATGCACATTTTCTTCAAAGAAGCACCAATAAGATTTCAGCTGACTAGTCAGTAGAAATTATATAAGCCAGAAAACATTGGAATGATATTTTAAAAGTGCTGAAAATAACTGTCAATCAAGCATTCTACAGTCAGTGAAAATATACCTCAGAAATAAAGGTAAAATAAGAACATTTTCAGAAAAATGAAAATCAAGAAAACTCTTCATCAGTAGGACTGCACCAAAGGAAATATTAAAGGAAGTTCTTCAGGCAAAAGAATATGAACGTAGAGAAAATTGCAGTAACAGAGGAAGAAACTTAGAGCAATACAAAGATATGTATGTGGGTAAATATAAGTGAATATAGATGGCACAAAACAACAATAGTTATGTATAGTGAATTAAAAATATATGTAGAATTAAAATGCCTGACAACAATAATACCAAAGGAATAAATTGAGTTAGTGTTCTGAGGTTTCATTATTATTGTGGAAGAGGTAAAAAGTAATCATTTAAATTCGTCTGTTCTAAGTCATAGATGCATATTTTGATCTCCTGACCATTAAAAGAGTTGTTTAAAAATGTAAAACTATGCAGATAATAAATAGAAAAAATGAAATGACAGAATCCACTTGATCCAAAAGAAAGCAAGAAAGCAAAAGGCATAAAAAACCCTAGACAGGCCAATAGTAAATAAATAATAATAAGATGTATGTAAACCCAAATATATCAATAAGCTTATTAATGAACAATATAGTTCATGTAAAAGACTTTTTCAGGCTAGATTCAAAAAAATTATATGAACTTACAATAGTAAAGAGGTACCATGTACCATGGAATTACTAACCAAAGAGAATAGGTGTAGCTATATTGATATCAGTCAAAATGACTTTAAGAAAAAAAAGCATTATTAAAAATCAACAATAAGGTCATAACATAACATTAAACTTTGGAATCAACTGCTCTGAAAGCAGGGGTTTGGCATAGTATACACACACACACACACACACACACACACACACACACACACACACACACACACACACACAAAATTACCAGTTCAACCACTCACAATCTTCACCTTCCAGTCTTCACTGCTATTTCTGACTTTGTAGTCAGTTGTGGTTCTCCTGGAAAAATTCACTTATTTTGGAGGCCCTTTTATCTGTATGGCTTATGAATTCCAGAGACCTGCTAAGTTTTTTTTTTTATTAGATGCATTTAGATTTAGAATTGGTATAGCTTTCTGGTTCTGTAAGGAAAAATAAACAAATTTACAATTATATTTGGACACTGCAATTATACCTCTCTCAAAAATCAATGAAATGAGTAGCCAGAAATAAATAGTAATACAGATTATTTGATATTAAAAATTATATCCAACAAACAAAAATAACTCATTTTTAATATCCATAGAATACTTATAAAAACTGACTATATAAGGCCACAAAAGAATCTTGTATGTTTTGAAAAGCAGAAATTACGGTCTACATTTTCTGGCTAAACAAATAAATAGCAAAAAAAATGAATATGTCCTTCCTGCAAAAACAAAGAACAACAAGAAAACTCTTCAACTGTAAATGCAGAAAAACTTACACTTAATGAATCTTGACTTTAAGAGTAAGTCAGAATTCAAGTCACAATCTGCTTAGAAGTGAACACAGTGGCTACATATCAAAATGGGCTACCCCAAAGATATACTCAAAGGAAAAGTGTGCCAATTAATAAAAAAAACTGTTGAAAATAATTTAATAATCAATTTGATGTAATAAACAACAAAGCAAATAAAAGAAAGTTGAAGTAAAGAATCTGTTAGGCTGGAAATTGAACATAGCAATAATTGATGGTAAACATTAAAAAGGTAGGCTTGAATAATCGCAACAAAAGGTGGCTGCAAAAATACATAAAATCTACAAATAATTAACAAGTCTAATGAAAAACTGCATAAGTTAAGCAAAATAAAAAATAATTAACTTTTCTATGTGCCAAAAATAAAACGTTGAAAGCATACTTAAAACGTCATATTCACTAGAACAATAAAACTATAAAACACATAGACATAAAGATACCAAAAGCATGCAAGACGTATACAAAAAAATGTTAAAAGTTTACTATAAAACATAAAAGGAGACTTAAATAAATAAAGCAATTTATCATGTTCTTTGGTGAGAAGAGCCCATATTTTAAATGTGTTGATTCTCCTGATGGTAATCTATAAAGTTAATAAAATGTCAATCAAGATACTATGATTATCATCAATTTAAACAGACTTTTTTTGGTTTATATGGAACAATAAAATGTTTACGAATGCCAAAGAAAATTTTCAACCATAATTAAATTGGAATCTGCCTTACCATATATCAAATTTAAAAACAAAATGATAAAAGAACTTCAAGAAATAAAAGATTGAAAGATTTTATTATACATATATTTTAAATTTCTTTATTGGAAAAGCTAGCATAAACCAAGTTAAAAGATAATTAGGAGGAAATCACTGCAACATGTATAATATACAAAAGTTTAATACTCATTTTATACAAAGTTCTTTCAAAAAGTATAAAGACAAGCCACTACAAACCTGAACAAAGGACCATTGACAAGAAAAGATACACATGGGCTAAGAGACATATGCAATGTTTGTTAACCTCACTAGTATAGGGGGATAAAATTTAAAATAAGCTAGAAATTTTCACTCATTAGATTGAGAATATAAAAAGATTGATAGTATTTTTAAAACTGTGGTGAAAAGAGCATGCTCAGATACTATCCAAGCATAGCTCTTTTTGAAGCTGTCAGTGTAGCCATAAAAATAAAATGCACATACACACTCCCTGACCTAGAAACCACCCTTCTAGGAATCTTTCCTATCAAAAATCTTGCATTTATGCAAAAGCCATATATACTGAGAAATAGCAAAAAAAAATTTAAAAAGTAGAAAGGATTTTTTTCAATTGCTAGTTACAGAAATCCAGTTCAAATAGTTTAAGCAAAACCAAACAGAAACAAAAAGAAAAACCATATACCCATTAAAAGAAAACATTAGGAAACAGAAGGAAGTATATGTGTGTATATACGTATGTTAATCTATATCTCTATGTAACCTCCAAGACATACTGTTAAATAACCTTTTTTAAAAAAACTCAAGAGGCAGAATACTGCTGAGAGTGTAATTCCTTCTACTACTACAAAGAAGCAGAAAGAACAAACACCCCACACAGTGCACGGTGTATGCATGTGCATGACATGCATGGAAAAGGGCTAGACTCTTACTAGGGGTTACCTGTGGACAGCTGCATGGGGTTGAAGGAGAATTGGAGGCAGTCTTCCATCTTTTTTAATTCTGTTTTTTCATGGTAGTAAACTCCTCCCCCATAAAAATAACAGCATTCAAGTATGAGGTTTTTCATGTAAAAACAACCATTTAAAGAAAAAATTATGTTATGGGAGCACAGAGGAGGAAGAGTCTAATGCCAGGAAATAATCCCAAATTTGGAGCCTGAGGTGCGATCCCTGACCTTTAGCCGGTTAGGAGAGAGAAACGTTTCTCAGGCCACCATGACACACAGTTAGAGATCCATAAGAGAAGTCAAAACCAGTTGTAGAAGTCAGGAGAGAGCTATTACTTCAAATATGTTATCTAATAATTCATGTGTTCTACTACTTAATGTTAAGAGGAAAATTCAATTCATTTGAAATCATTTATTCATATCCTCAAACTGAACAGCATATTGACTTTGATATTGATTATCATGACATTCACAAGGCCTTCGATGTGGCGCCCTTTCCATTTTTAAGAGTCTTCAGATCACCCACGATTGTACTGCCACTCTGCGAATGGCGAAAAGGGAGGGAGTCGCTTTCCTGCTCAGTTTAGTTGAATTTAGCCAACACTGGCACTATGGTTTTCATGTGCCAAGTAATGTGCAAGGGCTGGAGAGGGGAAGATGAAAAGTCTGTGTCCTTGCTGCTGCCGATGTGAACAGCAGCAGGATTTAGCTGGGGGTGGGGGGTAGGTAGAAGGTGGGGGACGGTTCCAAGGGCAGGAAACAGCACACCTGCCTGCGGGGAGGTGGGGTCCACTCTTTCTGGGTTGTAAGTGGTGAAAGTGAGTGGGAAAGAGAGGCGTGCAGGTGAGGTCAGAGAGGTGGACCGAGGTCAGACTCTTGAGGGCTTCAAATGGAGAGTTAAAGAATTGAGGCTTTATTCTGGGCAAGATTTGAAGGGTTTTAAGTCACAGAGTTAGAATTACTTTATAAGTGGATGGCTCTGGTGTAGGATAAGAGAAGAGGGCAGGGACACCAGTTAGCAACCATTGGCAAAAGCCCCTGATGTCCTGAACTACAGTGGTATGTGTAGGGAGGGGAAGTGGAGATGTGTTTGAGAAACCTTGTCTAGGAAGTCAGTTTGCCAGACTTGGGCTGTGAGGATTAAATGAGTTCATACTCATATTTACAAAGATCTTAGAGGAAACACCATATAGATGGCTGTTATAGTTGTTCAAGGCACTCTGTCTTGGGCCTTTATACTTCCTGGTTCCCCTTCCTGGACCACCCTTCCTCCGGTGTTCCTCTCGCTGGTCACATAGCTCTCTCTATTCCTATTGTAATACATTGTGATATTAAATATACTACCTCTGGCTCTGGGCTTCCAGACTACAAGGTTTGTATCTCCTTTGTATTTCCTTCCCAGCACCCAGTACATTGCTTGGCACAAGGTCCTCAAGATATTTTTAAAGGGTAGAAACCAAAGAGCATAATATCTTACACATACTATTTTTAGCTCATAATCATGCCTCAAAATGTAAATAAAGTAAATTTAGTATGAACACCCATTCTAAAATTCCTGTCCAGAGGTCCTAGTATGCTGTGGGTTAAATCATGTCCTACATATTTATATTGTGGTCTTTAACTCTAACATGGACAATCTACACCATTTAAGACTTTGATTTCATCAGTGGCAGCTGACACTTCAGGACAGCCCACTAGGTTCTAACTGTGCCCTGTAGTCAGGCTCAGTCCTTACAAAACAAACACACTCTCTACCACCTTAAGCCTGATATTCAAAGGACTGAGAAAATCCTTTCTTCCCTGTGGTAGGTAGAATAATGGCCCCCTAAGGATGTCCTCACCCTAATTCTTGAAACCTGTACTGTACATGACAAAAAGGACTTTGCAGTTGTAATTAAATTAAGGATCTTGAGTTAGCGAGATTATCCTGGGTTTTTCAGGCCCAATGTAATTGCAGGGGTCCTTAAAAGAGAAAGAGGGAGGCAGGAGAGTCAGAAAAGGATATGTGAAGTTGGAAGCAGAGGTCAGAGTGAAGTGGGGCCAAGAGCCAAGGAATGTGGACAGCCTTGCATTTTTTGCGGGAAAAGTGAATGAAACAAGATTTTCCCTTAGAGCTTCCAAAAGGAATGCAGCCTTGCCAACCCATTTTAGATTTATAACTCCAGAACTGTAAGAAAAATCAATTTGTTGTTTTAAACCACTAAGTTTGTGATAATTTATTATAGCAGCAATAGGAAACAAACACATTCCCTTACTCAAATCTCTTTGGTACAAATTATTTCCAGTTTATTTATTCCTTTGACGTAGACCCAATACCAAGAACTGCTCTTACATTTTAAGTGTCAGAATTAGCGTGGCTTCTCATTCTTTTTATGATTCTAACCAAGAAGTTGCTGTAGTATTAGCTAAAATAGCCCCAATATTCTAAATTTCTACCTATTCTTAATATGAAGCTCAATTTGGTCCAAGCCAGTTCTCTGAATTCCTGCCAATGTTCTTTGAATCATTCTTTGAATGCAAGTAGAATAACAACTACACTCACTGGCAGTCGCCCCTTTTCTTTATCTTCCCTTTTGTGTTTCCTTGTTTGTTTGCCTGTTTGTTTGTTTTGGATTGCACTGAGTGATAAAAAATACTTCCTTAGACCACCAGCATTCAAATTATTCTACACTCTGTCAACAATTAAAGAATAAATCTGCTGGTCTTTCCAGAATAAATAATTCCATTCCCGTTTCTTGACTAAGCTTAAAAATGGCAAGCTGTTCTACTTGGCAAGGTATTTATTCTAAATGTGTATTGTTCTTACTAAGTTAAAACTCTAAACTCACCTTCTGGTTTATCTTGACAATTTACATATATTTTTAGGTGACGAAAAACCTTTTGTATTGGTTCTTAAGTGAGAAATATGCCCAGTGTCTCAGAAATCAGCTGAAGACTTTCAACTTTTCCATAATGTGAAAGTGACAGTGTATTCCAGTAGCTGCAAAATTTTAGTGCATAAAATGGGTAGAATGAAAGGAGATCATGGGGTAAATGCTATCTGATGTTCACCTAGAAATCCGGGATCCAGCTCAGCCCCTGGCTGGTGCTTGCTGTGAAGCCCTCCTTCTCTTACCATCCTTACTGGAGTCTTTTCTAGATGCATTCCTCAGCAACACTGGGGCTCTAGTAGCAGATTTCTGGAGATCATACTTCAGCAATACTGGGGCCCAGGCGGAAAACTTCAGACATGATGCAGCCTTCCTAAGTCTGTCTGTGGAGACTCTAAGGGCTGTTCTGTCCACAGACTATTGAAGTTTTTCCACCATTACTTCTCCATTGTACTGGTCCAGATCCCTCTAAGGCAAGTCTACTAGTCAAGATCAAGAAGTGAAAAGGAGCCAATAATCAAATGTAAAGATGCTCAACATTATTAGCCATCAGGAAAATCCAAATCAAAACCACAATGAGATTCCACTTTATACCCAGTAAAAGAGAGAAAATAATATGTATTGGGGAGGATGTGAAGAAATTGGAACCCTGGTCATATGCTGCTGGTGGGAATATAAAATGGTCTAACTGCCTTGATAAACAGTCTAGAATTTCTTGAAAAGTCTACACATAGAGTTACCATATGACCCAGCGATTTCACTCCTTGGTAGTTACCCAAGAAAAATAAAAACTTGTGTCCACATAAATAACTTGTATATGAATGTTCATACCTGTATTATTAATAATAGCCAAAAAGTAAAAACAACTCAAATGTTCATCAGCTGATGAATGGGTAAATAAAATGTGGTATATTCATAAATGGAATATTACTCAGCCATCAAAAAGAATGAAGTATTGATACATGCCACAATATAGGATGAGCCTTGAAAACATTATGTTAAGTAAAAGAAGTCATTCACAAAGGACTGTATATTGTAATTTTTAATTTATATGGAATATCCAGAATAGGCAAATCTGTAGAGACAGAAAGTAGATTAGTGGTTGCTTAGAGCTAGAGGGTGCTGAGGGAATAAGGAATGATGGCTAAGGGGTATGGGGTTTCATTTCGGGGTGATGAAATGTTCTAAAATTGACTGTGGTGATAACTGTACAACTCTGAATATACTACAAGTCACTGAATTGTACACTTTAATATGGTATGTGCATTATATCTCAATAAAGCTTTCTTTTTTTTTTTAAAGTGGAAGGAAAGAATATTTCCCATAAAGCTTATTTCCTGAGCTGCATCTTGGTTTACTTGTCTATATTAATTCCTTCAACCAACTATCCTTCCAACCCCACTTACTTTTTCTTAGGACAGACAGGACCAAAACCAGCAGTAGCTCCTGAGGGATACAGCTCTGGACTGGCCAGAATTTGATGTTTCGTTTAGTTTGTGAAATAACGAATAGCAGAGGCATTTGCTTGACCCTGCTTGTTTCTTCCTGAAAACTCCTGCCAGAGCCCAGCAGCATGTCATTTTTCATTATTCCCAAAGAAATGTTCACCTTAAATATTTATTTCTGCTCTCTTCCACTCATGCTCCAAGGCGCCACTCCACTCTGTCAACATTCATATATATTTACTTCTGCTGACTTCTGGTTATTTCTCCAGGGCCTGCCCTACATGGAGAGGTGACAGCTGATTGCCTTTATGACATGATCTGAGTGTTGTTATCTGATCCAAGCCTCCTTAGATAAATTGTCTACAGCCTCCTCTTTTTACTAGCCAAGCCACCTGCCTTGGACCTGAAAGTATCTCCTTTGAAATAAGACTCTGAAGTCTTCCTTAAACTATAAATATGCCTTGGAAAGGAAAGCATATTGACATATTCCTCCCTAGACATACCCCCCTCTATAGAGTCAAACATAATAATTGTTCAATTATATTTTTAAGGAATGGGCTGGGAAGGTTTGGAGCATGTGGCACAACCTATAGAGGGTTTTGCAATGTGGATAACCTCAGGAAAGGTGACTGAGAAGATGTACAGAGCCAAGAAAGCCTCAGGGCAACTTAAATCTGCTTATGTGGGTTACTAAAAAAGAGAGAGAAATCATTAAAGGAGATAGGAGGCTTTGGTGTAAGAGATCCTTCACTTAATTCATAATTTGCCTGGGATGGGCCCAGATTCCTTCCTTCCTGGGACACAAGCCTTCTTTTTCTTTCTTCCATCTTAATGCAGTATCACTCCACTACTATTGAATTTCTGTCAGTACTAGAAGTGGTACTAGAAGTGGCTGCTTTCCCCCACTGAGTATACATTAGTTAATGAAGATTTGCAAAAGCCCCAAGACTCAACAGGATGAAGGATAGCATGCATAATGTAAGCAGAAACCATCATGATCTCATAGACTCCATTTCAAAGAGGCTCAACAATATTCTGGAGTTTATTAGCATATGACATGTCAAAGAAAGTCCATGTTTTGTACATAGCACCTTATTAAATAATGGTTATGTCTCAATGCAGGAGCTGAACATATTTCATTTTTTCTTCTACTGTTAAATAAGGTTACCCTCAGCAGCTATTGACAAGTACAAACGGTGAAATCAACATCGTGCCTGGCACTGAAATTAAGTGTCATCCCCTTCCCCCATGCACATGCTGCTCCTCATGTCCATTTTTAAATTATTTCTGACTTTTAAGATTAGCAAAGGTGAAAGATTCATGGTACTGCAGACTTACTCCCTGCATTCTGAGCTCTATTATTGGTGCTTGTAATAGACAGTGATGCAATTTAAGCAATGCTCAGCCAGAGGGACTAGATCTGATTCTCCAAGTATGTAGAGGTGATCATACTTCTAAATTTACTGAAGTCCTTGCCTCTTTGGAAATAAAATTCTCAAATTAGAACAACTGAGTCTGGATAATCTGGGCCTCAGTCTAGGTTTTACCTGGACCAAATTATAAAGTGAAAAATGTCTGCTCCCTGTGGTGTCAATAACTGATGATACTGGATAAGTTCTAGTTTGATTACATGTTTAACTGCTATCTGACATATTACCCTGAGTTTTTCAGTAATAGTTTTCTGCCCATTTCTTGCCTAAGTATCCTAATTAGCACATCATTACTAAAACTAATAATGCTTCTACTATGTACCAGAAAATATGTGGCCACATTACCTTATAGGGAATTGTTTTGTGTTTAGCAGGACTAGGATGCAAGGATATCCGTCTCCTTATTGGGTAGGTTGAGTTTCATATGTAAAGTTACAATATGGATGAAAAGGACCAGAAGCCTCTGACCTTTCTATCCTTGACCAAGGCCACACCTGAAGTATGTTAGAAAAAATTACATTGGGTGTGATCCTGTTAAAATGCTTCCACACATTGGAACATCTCTCAATAGTCTAAATCTTTTAAAAATAACTGAATATCTAGTATCAATACTAATAGTACTACTTAGTTTATTTTTTTATTATTTTTTATTTTATTATTTTTTAAAATTTATCAATATACAGCGTAGTTGATTTTCATGTCCCTTTACTTACTAGTTTAGAAAAGCTCAAGCAGCAAATAAACTAACTCTAACAATAGCAAAACCTCCCTGTAAAATGACCCATCATGTTTCTGGGCCACACAGGATACTAGGTTCTTTTAAATCTAAGACTCCATATGGTGAAGGCACAAAATAACATGATGTTACCATCTAACACAAGCATCTAAGTGTTCTTTTAGCATCCATTGGGTTTCTTATGCAATATGTATGTTTGATCTGCATTTACATTTTTGTATACTTTTAAATATAGGTTACTTTCATGTAGAAAAAGTGTATAATTCTTAACACTAAGTATTGAAGCCATGTTGACTATTTATTCATTTATTTCCCACATACTTATTTGCTACTATAGTGGGTTGAATTATGGCCCTCTAAAAATAGGTCTATCTGGAACTTCAGAATGGAACCACATATGGAATTAAGGTCTTGGCAGATGTAATTAGATATAAATCTTGAGATGATAATCTGGATTATGGTGGGTCCTAGATCCAATGACAAGCTCTTATAAAAGAAGAAACAGACACAGGGACACACAGGGAAGACAGCATGTACAGATGGAAGCAGAGACAGGAGTTACACAGCTACCTGCCAAGGAATGCCAAGTATTGTCAGCAGCCATCCGAAGTTAGGAGACAGGCATGGAACGATTGTTTCTTAGAGTCTCAGAGTCTCCCAAAGACACCAACATTGCTGACATCTTGATTTCAGATTTCTGGTCTCCAGAAATGTGAGAGAATAAATCTCTGTTATTTTAAGCCACCAGGTTTGTGGTAATCTGTCATAGCAGCCTAGGAACCTATTACAAATATCGGCAATGTGCCAGGAGCTGGGCTAGGAACTTGGCATATAGAGATGAAAAACCCCAGTTCCTTTCTCTGAGGAGTTTGTGGGCATGTGGGGAAGAATGACCAATAACCAACAATGACAATGCATCAGGATGGACATGGAACAGTGACAATGCCCCAGAGGGCAACCAAACCAGAGAGTGAGCAGGAAGTAGTCAGGGAAGCCTTCAGGAAGAGGTGATGATTGTGCTGAGTTTGTAAAGACTTGCCGGATTATTCAGTTCTGATTAGCACCAAACACACGTTTTAGTCGACCACTACTGCTACTGCTGCAGAGGACAGGATGATTAAAGCAAACAGTCACTGACAGTGTCTGCCACATTCTTCCAGATTTCTCAAAGCACCTTCTCCATTAGATCTTATTAGAACATCCACTTCTTGAAAACACACACACACACATATCAGGAATTTAGGAGAGAGCTAAATATGATTGTTCATTTTCCTGTTGGTAGGGCCAATCTTTCAACTTTATGATTAAATATGAGATATCTGGGAATCCTGATTCCCAGAACCCATCCTGCCAGAGAGTCTGGAATTTCAGAGTCATTTCTTTGGATTGAGAACTTATCCTCTGTAAAAACACACATTTGTCCTGCAAGGAAGGAGCAGATTTTGCTTATGCCAGTCAGTAACACCTCAGCCCGAATTAACCCAACAGTTCCTACGTAAGAATGATGCCCTAGAGGTAGGCAAGAGGCATAGCACATTTCAGTGCTGTGAAACCAAATGAACAGGACCCAGCCGGAGCAGAGCTAAGGCAGTGGAGGGAAGTCAGATAGTCAGGGTGCGAGCTTGTGGGACATAGGTTTGGAAAAAACAACCAAACAAGTGAAGGTGAGAGTGAGCTCTGAGAGAGGCTTCACCATTGGATGGCTGTACCTTTGGCAAATCCTGCTTGCTGATAGTGTTTGGTGGGCCGGTTATTCTCTTTGCTCCACTTCCTTAAATGCTTTTACTGGCTTCATTTGTTTTAGTGTACGGAGCTTAAAGCACCCAACTTTTAGATTCTGTCTCATGTTATTTGGTCTATGACTATAATTTAGACTTTGCACTGAAATACCGATGCATATGTTTTTTGCTGAAAATGTGTATTTTCCCCTACACATTCCTATAATATTCCTACATTCTGTCATCCCCATTAGAAATATTACAATATTGTTCACTCACTCCACTTCTCATACATGGACTTCTGTTTTCTTGTGTTATAGTGGAAAGCACACAAGTTTGTGGTAAGGCAGAGCTAGGCTTGGAGCTGTTGTGTTTTGGGGCAAGTTATTTAATCTCCACTAGCCTCAGTTTCTTCTCTACAATGATGTTAAGGGTTGAATTGTGACCTCCTAAAATTTATATGTTGAAATCCTAACTCCCAGTGCTTCAGAATGTGACCTTGTTTAGTGATAGGGTCTTTACAGAGGTAATCAACTTAAAATGAGGTTGTTAGGGTTGGCCTTAATCCAATGTGACTGGTGTCCTTATAAAAAGACGAAATTTGGACACACAGATAGACAGAAAAGGAAGATGGCATGAAGAGATATAGGGAGAAGATGGCCATCTACAAGCCAAAGATAGAAGTCGGGGACAAATCCTTCCTTCACAGCCCTCAAATGGAACCAACGCTGCCGATATCTTGATTTTGGACTTCTAGCTTTTGGAATTATGAGCCAATACATTACTGAAATTTAAGCCACCCAGTTTGTGGTACATTTCTTACAGCAGCCCTAGCAAATTAATACAAATGGCAATACTAATTCTTGCCTCACAATATTGTTCAGAAGGATTAAATATTATGGCAGTTGTTGTTGGCTGCTCTTCCCGAGACCAGCATGTTTTCTCCCTTGCTACAGAGCTCTGATATTTCTTTAGGTGTCAGGAAGAGATCCTCTGGTCTCAAAAAGGCAGATGCAGTCCTCGGAGGAGGATGAGCAGGTGCCACAGTAATGATCAATGAGATGTGAAGGGGCGCTGCTGGGGTCCTGAGAAAGATCCCCCCAGCAGGAAGAGAGGCACAGGGGGAGCAGCGCTGCCCTTTATTGCCTCTGACTCAGGCCTAGAGGTGGGATGGGGGAGGACATGATGCGTGATGCTGCCACAGCCCTCTCAGAAGGTGGGGACATCAAGGAGGCCGAGAGGATCACAGGAATGCCGAGCCGATCAGGAGCTCTGATCTCACTGATGTGCTGGATCAATTCCAGTGACTGCCTCCATCCGCAATAAACTTCTGTGGCTTAGGCACTGCCAGCCGGGGATTCTCACATGGAACAGAAGCGGCGAGGCGCCTCCTTCACGGTGTGCACTCGTTAGACACCGCTTCCTCTCCCTTTGTCCCAAGCTGAAGCTTTGTAGCTTCTTTCCTCATTCGTCCCTTTGAGGCGTGCTTGCTTAGGCTGCCTTGATGTCCTGCTTCTCTATCAGCGGTGTCATTTATTTGGGGACACTGCAGTCAGCTTGCTCATCAGGCGTGTTCTTTGCCTTGCTTTGACCCACCCCATAAAATCTGCTTCCTCCAGTCCATTTTCCACAAACTGACCTCACCTGCTATTTCAGCTCAACAAAATGATTTCCTCCTCCCCGGTGTGTGATTGTGTGCGACTTAAAGTAAAAGCTCCCGGGAGAAGGACCTGGCTGTTTGAATCATTTGCCTTGTAAACCATCCTATATACATTTCGGGATTTACAAATTACAGATGGAGCATGACCAGGGCTTTGGTGAGTGGCTACAGTGGAGAATGGATGGGAAGGAGGCTGTTGTCATCAAAGAGGCTGTGGCCTTTCCCACCAGGAGGTCAATGGCTTAATTTGGCTCAAGGTAATAGCAAGCAAAACTCTGAGTGAGAAATGGCCTGGAGGAGGAGGGAGAGGGGAGAAAGGAAATGGAGTGCATTTTAAACTAATTTCCATTTGATACATCACTGCTAACACTGCAACAAAGGTAAAGACAGAAAACATAGGGGTCTTCCTGCTTCTCAGGTCATGCCCTCTCCATGCCAGGAGTAATCACAATGTACAAGTGTCATTCCAGAAAAGGTTTATAAATATGTGGTCACATATAATTACAAATAACATTTACTGGTATAGCCTTTTTATTTTGTACAAATGGGTTCACTGTAAATACTATTCTGCAATTGTTCTTTTATTTCAGAATATATCTTGGATACTTTCCCCACATCTATACACACTCTATTAAGTGTCTGATAAAAGGTGAAGTTACTTTCTTAAAATTATACTTCAGAAAAGAAAGATAATTACCTTTAGGTCTTTGCAAAGTCTCTGAGATTATGGGAAACTTTCTTCAGTACTTAATTTTGAACAAAAGATTGTTGTTTGGGAAAGACATATTAGCCTGAAACAACCTAAGTAAGCATGAGTTTTGGATATTTATTGATGTCACCTGATGGAATTTATTAAAAGGGGACAAGGAAATTTATCATAGTAGTCTTTACTCCTGGGAGTAAGAACTCAAAATTTCAAGCTTAAGATTGTATGAACAAGCTTTTTAAGATCATTTAATAAGCAATAGAATAAGTAGTTGTGCTGTGAAACTCATATACAGTCCTACTGAATGAATGATTATAAACAACTATCCTGATGTTATATAAATGGGTACTTGTGGTTTGGGATAAAATTTCTAGTGAAAGCATCATATGTGGGCCAACTAATGCTGCATCTCAAGTAACAGACGGATATCAGGCAAATGTGCTCTGAAAAATATGTTAGGTGACTTGGAAAGCAGCTGCAGTTTGTAAGAGATTAATGTCAAAGATGTATGTGAAGTATTTAAATAATATTCATTTGAGACACACGAAAAGTAGAAATGTTTCTAAAGTAATGTATTATATGCTATATAATCTTAAATATGAGTGTGTAACTAGATTAATAAATCAAAGTGCCAAAGACTATTTTTTAAGTTTCTTCACTGAAGAATATGAGATTGCTTAATATTCCAGGAGATTTTCTATTAGAGCATAGTGGAAGATCTACCCCATTCTTAAGGGTTGCATAGTATTCCATCACAGAGATGCACCATGGTTTATTTTGTCAGTTGTCTACTGATGGCCATTTATGTAAATTTTATGTTCTGCAATTACAAACAAGGATGTAATTACTTTCCTCAGATATATCTTCAGGTACTCCTGTATGTTTATGGAATAAATTCCTCCAAGTGTCATTTCTAGGTCAGTTTACACTGTAGTTGGTTAGAATTTTCCACTCCTTTATTTTCTCTCTTGCCCACCAGTAGGGAGTTTCTATTAGTATAGTGCATTTGAGTTGCACTGAAAGTGTTGGTCAAAGTCAGCAAGGAAGATGGTTTAACTTATATATTTTCACTCTGAAGATCATAGAGACCTTTCTCTTTCACTAATGCTGAGGACCCAAATAACACAACATGATACTGCCAGGAGAGAACCTACTAGAATTGAGAATCTGCTAGTTGCAAACCCCTGGAAAGACTTGAAGGAAAAAAGACAAGCTGGGAAGGAAGCTGAGAGAGGGGAAAGAAAAGGAGATTAGAGCAGAGGATTCCTAATTTTTGTTTGAGTTAGACTCTGTGTAGTCTGATAAGTGTCCCAATGGGAAGATTAAAAACATGTTTTGCTCCATCTTCTAGGTTCCAAATATACTTTATTTCTGGTTATGAGACTTGACTTTCATGCCCTACTGGATATAGCCGGCATTACTAAGAGGTTATAAAAAATACTACCAACTCCCTTCCAGATAAACTGTCTCAAATTGTATTCCCACCCACAGTTTTTTCTCATATCCTCACCAATGTTTTGTACCATCAAACTTTATTGCCACGTAGCGAAAAGTCATATCTCAGTGGCATTTCTTTAGTTATATAAGTTTAAACATCTTTTCATGAACATTGACCAATTGTATGTCTTCTTCTTTGCATATTTTGTATTTGATTGTTTGTATTTTTCTTATTGATATATAAAGAGCTCGTATATTAAGGAAATTAATCTTTTTTCAAGTGGAACAATTTACACACTCATTTGTTATTTATCTTTCCATGTTGTTTACTTAATTAATATTTATGGCTATGCAGAAGATTTATATTCCTGTGTAATCAAATTCATCAGTTTTTCTTATGTCTTCTGCGTTTTGTGAAGTGTTGTTATGCTTTAAGCCTAGCCGGTTAATATATCAGAAGAGAGAAAAGCAGTGAAAGTCTAATCCTAGCCACTTACCAGCCAAGTGACCTTGGACAAGTCACTTAAACTTTAACAAGTTTCTTCCTCTACAAAGAGGAAACTTTCTTTTCTGCCTCTCTCTGTCCTTCTCTGTTGTCTTGAGAATCCAATGAAGCAAGGTTTGTCAAAGGCTCATGAACCCACACAATCTACATAAGTGGTAAAGCAGTTTAGATCTGCAAATGGAGGATAAAATGTAAAGTATATAAGAAGTCGAATAACCCTAAAATAAACCCTTGAATTAGGAAGAAAGTAATGCAAACTTGTGGGATCAACTAAAAATTCTTTCCCTTGTTCATCAAAACTCCCCCTAAGCTACCGCAGACACCATTAGCCAGTAGGACACCTAAATGACTCTCACATTCAGGAATTCCTCCATGTATCTCATCAGTAGTGGAGACTTAGAAAAAAAATCTAAGCACTAACTCCTCCTCTCCTAGGGCTTCCAGCCAAATAAGGACAGAAGAAAGAGGTAACTGGTGATCAAAATAGAGCAACAGATTTATTTATGATAAAAGGCACTGGGGAATGTGGAAGGACCTACTTCCACCTTCTGTGAACCTAAATCGTGTGTCTGCATGCCTCTGATTTGGCCACCAGGTACAAACAGAAATGCTCAGGGCTCTGCTCAGAGTCCTGGCTGAGTTACCAGAGCAGCTTCTGCATGGCCTACAGTAGAGTCACAGGGGCAAGGCCCTTGGAGCAGAACACAGACTAATACACAGGGCAGGAGAGGGAGCTGAGCTGTAGGGTGGCCTGGGTGGGTTTCAGTGTTGTGGTCTTGCTCCTGACCAGTGCAGTCAAAGAGCTTCAGGCTCTGCGCATTTCCTCTTTTCAGAGGAGGCCCTCCCTTGTGTCATGCTCTTCAGTACTGCCCGAGTAGAGGTGCTGAATGGCACTCCCTTGCCTTCTACTGGAAAGATGAGGAAGGAGAGAGAAATCAGTATTCATCTCCTAAGATTATGGGCTTTGATCAGACAACCTTGGCTTTGAATCTACCAACACCTCTGGGCAATTACTTACACTGTACGAGCCCTAGCTGTCTCCTCCTTAAAATGGGATATGAATACCTGTTGGGCAACGTGAGAGAATTAAAGAGACAATATATGTGAGGCGTTTAGCAAAGTAATTGGAGTAGAACATGAATGCAATAAAAATTGGTTTCCTTTCTGAGTCCCCTGAGTCTTTTCTAAGGACCAAGCTTGGTTTTGCTCCTTCACCTAAGTGAATGCTAATAGTCTCAGATCCACCCTCCATCCTGTTTAGTTTCATGTTCATAAAGCTAAATAATAACATTCTTTTCTCTTCTTCCTCCTGGGTACAGTGACTTAACCCTGGACTTTACCGTGGCCCTCTTCAGACTCCTCTCCTAAACTTCCCCATTTCTCTAATTTGTGGAGCAACAGGCTGGGACAGCTCCCAAGACACAGAGGGTCCTGTAGGTGCCGGGACAACAGCTTCTCTCCCTGTAGTCCTCCACAACTGCCTGCCCACAGTCATGTCCTCTCCCAGCTAGCACTAGAGAGTACCTTTCTTTGAACTCCTCGGTGTCAGCGATTCCTCATTTCCCTCGATTTCAGATACTGTGGCTGCCCCTTCCTCAGAGAATCCCGAATTAGGGTTATTAATAGTCATGACCAGGTCTCCTGAAGAAAGTAGACCATCTGGCACCTTTGGCAAAGATCCAAATTGTAATCATTAAAAACAAACCCCTCTAAATAAGTGAAAAATAAAAGAATTAATACCAAACTTTCAGTTTCTTCACTCATCTGAAGAAGCCAGATGGCAAAATGGACCCAGCATTGGAGAAAGCTCCCACCCAGGCCACAAAGCAGTCAGCCTTCGAGGGCAGTGACTTCAGGATGCAGACATATGGAGGGGTCATTTGTTTCTCATTTACCCAACAGATAAGAATATGGAAATAGTCTCAGTCCATTTGTTTGATGGGTCTCCTAAGCCGGTGATAAACAAATCAATACAATTAGTTTTGGCTCATCATCATTAAGAAACCTTCACTGCTGGGATACAATTTAATTATACCTCTTGCTCCACAGGAAAGGAAACCTTTCGAGACGGGTGACTTCTCTTGGGCTTGTGCAAAGCAGTAGTGGGTACGGAAGCTTGGAGGCAGTGTTCGTGTGACTCCTTGAGGGTGCTGTGCATGTGTAGGGCACAGCAAGGGTCTGTCCAGGATGGTTCTAAGTGCTCCTGCTACAAGTTCTTGGGGATTGATTTCTGCAAATCTGCATTCTGTGTGGAGCTCAGAATTATAACAATGCTAACAGATTGAAACAATGAATAAAGATTAAAATGGCATTTAATCCAGCACTAAAATCTAACCAGAAGCCAGAACGCCTGGTATGGGTTCAAGTGCTTCCCCCGCAACCCTCTGCGATAGTGACAAAGTTACAGAACTGCCTTCTGCCTCAGCTTTCCAGCTGAATCCCTGGCATGTTCTAATAAGCCACTCTGTGAATGAGACAGGGGAGTTTAATGCTGTTTGTACAAAGCACTCCGTGGACCATAGCTGGTGATCTGTGGACTTGTAACTTTGACTAGCACCTGTCTAGATTTCAGGAGGATTGATTCATATGGATAAAGGGATCACTTCACATCTTTCCACTTGCTTTCCTCACCTCTTTTCGGAAATCATCCGTAAGCCAAATCTAAAGAGATGATTGTCCAATTAGAAAAATTGCAATTTTGATTTGGAAGTGATCTTAGAAAAATCAATGTGGCTACCACTCTCAGTTTCAAATGAGGAAATTAAGGCCCAGAGTAGTTAATTGATTTGCTCAAGTTACCCAGCTTGATGAGGAAAATGGATTTTCTTAAATCTGCAACTTGATTGGAGGGTTTCCTTTGCTATACTCTGTCTTTCTCTGGCTAACAAGACTATACTTGTATTTCCAAAGTTTTTCATTAAGGAAAATTCCCCAAGTAACCAAACCTCTTCGATATTTAATTTACTATTTCAACCAGCAGTCCTTTCCCATTGAGTTCCAAGGAGATCATCAACGAAGAAAAATGATTTGTCTAAGATCAAGCAGCTTCTAAATTATAGGAGCCAGTAATCAATTAAATATACAGTTTTGGAGTTGACTTTATATCAGTACTTTCCAAAGTACTGTAAGATACCTACTGATTTCAAAGCTTATATTTAAACATATTAGGGGCCTGGATTCTACAACTTGAAGATGACTTACCTAGGAGAGTTTCCTGGCCATTATCAAACTGTGAAGTAAGTGAGAAATAATTTGTTAATTAAACTAGCAAAACGTAGGGAGTGATTGCTATAGTACATAGCATTATTTACCCTGACTAATTCATGAGACTTTTCGCACCACTGTTTGAGATCACAAAGGTAGTCATAGCATATCTTCCAACCAGAATGAAAAAATCCTACTCTTAAACATCTGCCTAATTCATATGCAACTGTACTATGAGTATACTGTTTTCTCAGCAATATTTTCTAATAATAGTAAAATTAACACTAAGAAAAGTCTAAATACCTGGCACACACACAGCATGCATGCTGTGATGGTTAATGTTAGGAGTCAACTTGACTGGGCCATGGGGTGCCCAGACATTTGGTCAAATGTTATTCTGGGTGTGGCTGTGAGGGTGTCTGGATGAGATTAACATTTGAATCAGCAGACTGGGTAATCTTCCTGCGAGTAAAACAGAATTTCCTCTTGCCTTACTGCTTTGAGCTGGGATTGTCTTTAGCTGAGACATCTGTATTTTTCTGCCTTTGGACTCAAACTGAAATATGAGCTCTTCATGGGTCTCAAGCCTGCCAGCTTCTATGGGAACTATACCATTGGCTCTCCTCGGTGTCCAGCTTGCCTACTGCAGGACTTGGGACTTGTCAGCCTTTGTAAGCTAGCAAGTCAATTCCTTATAATAAATCTCTTCCTACATATATATACACACATCCTATTTTTTCTGTTTCTCTGGAGAACTCTGACTAATATACACATACTAAATGTTTGTGAATAAACAAATGGATTAGAAAATCTAATTCAAGAGGCTTAAGTGACTTGATAAGATCAAACTTTCCTCCCCCATCCCCCAAAAAGCAACTTTACCTAAAAAAATAGGATTCCCCCAGTCGAATGTCAGAAATGAGGTTGCTAGATATTTAAGGTGGTATTGATCCTGTGGGATGTGGTCAAGGTATCATTTAGCCCTCAAAATGGATAAGAAATGTGTTAAAAAAAAAAATGGGACCAGGAGTGAGTTCAGAAATCCTGCTGCCAAGACTGAGTCAAGGTTGTGATTAGACACCAAGACATTCTGACAAGATATTCTACTATTTTGAAAACCTCATAGAGTTGCAGACACATACACTGATACTGACATAGCAGAAAACCCTGTAAGGGCCTGAGCGGAGATGCCAAAGGAGCTCTGATGTGAAAGGGGAACAAGTCTGGGGGGACATCTTTATGAACCTGGTCACATGCTCTGAGGGAATGGCTCTGCACATGTGGACATTTTCAGATTGTGGCATTCCTGACAACTTTGTTGACACCAATTTTTAAAAGTTTGGGGGCCGACCCCATGGCGCACTCAGGAGAGTGCGGCGCTGGGAGCGCAGCAGTGCTCCCACCACGGGTTCGGATCCTACATAAGGATGGCCGGTGCGCTCACTGGCTGAGCACGGTGCGGCCGGTCACAAAAAGACAAAATAAATAAATAAATTAATTAATTAATTTAAAAAAATAAAAAAATAAAAGTTTGGAATGACTAAATTCAACACCTTTTCTTCTTTAATGTACATGCTAAAATAACAAAGTAAGCCAAATACATAAATCAATACATATTATATATGTATTAAAATCAGATAAACCAAACAACAAAAAGAAATTATATGCAACATTTGCAGTCTTTTATCTTGAAGAGCTGAAAACATGTCTATATCTGTTATCCCATGTAAAGCAGAGAAATAGGCTTTCCCTCTGGACAGTCCAGGAAGGTTCACATGTAAGAAAACTAGAAGATTTTAAAATAACAGGTGAACATTTGAGAAATGGTTAGTTAGATTCAGGAATCAGTACTTTGAGATCACAATGCAAAATCAGGAGTGAAGTTAGGCTTGAGAACAGAGACTAGAGGCAAAGGCATTACAGCTGTAGTTTTTGTGTATAGTATTTCTTTCATATTAGAATCACATTTCTCCTTCTGGTACTTTCTAAATTCTCTTGCCTTACCAGTTCCACTCCAAAGATAACTTTGCAGTACCACCTCTCATCAGCTTCTCCAGGCTTGGTGTGCCTGTGGGCCACATCTTCTGGACTTTGCCAAGTCTGCAAAGCAGCATCTGCTCTCTTGCTACTTGACAAATCTCCAGCACAAGTAGTTTTATAGCAGATGTTCTTTACTTCCAAAGACAGCATTCAATTTTGAAAGGTTGCTGAATGACATAAGCAATTGGAAAAAGAAGTCTAAAATTGACTTGATGGGAAGTAAAATTATGTACAAAAGAGGTCTCAACAGAGAAAAAAAAGTAAAACTCAACGAGGGTTGGTGGGTTAGCTCAGTAGGTTAAAGCTTGGTGCTGATAGCTGAGAACACCAAGTTCCAGAGTTCAATCCTGGCACTGGCCAGTTGCCAAAAAAAAAAAAAAAAAAAAAAGAAAGAAAGAAAGAAAAAGAAAAAGAAAAAAAATACATCTAATGGTATTTTAAAAATAAGTCAACAAAAGTAAGAAGATGTGAACTCTCTGTTACACATCTCCCCCTCTCACCCTCCTCTTCAGGCCTGGCCCTCAAGGTGAAGTAAGGCTGTAAGGTTAGAAATGACTTAGATGCTCTAATCTCAGGGCACCAGGAGATGACATCTCTATTCAGAAAAGTCAGCTAATTGATAGAACAAGTGAAGAAACATGGTCCATGAATGTCATTACCCACATTACCCTGCAACGTATCTGCTGGACCCCAAAACTTCTCAAACCATGTGTTTAGTCTTACATATTTATTTAACTCCCCCAATCCCTCTTTTATTTATTCTTTTATTTTGATTCCACCTAGATTCTTGCTTAGTACTTCCCTCAGGGTGGTTTATATGTGTGCTAGGTAGTCCTACACTATGGCCTACTTCCATGTTCAAGTTAGGTCTGGACATCTACTTCTGTATGTTATCATGGTATTACAACACGAGGGGTGGTTTGGTGTCCCAAGACACTGTATAGTACAGATGGGGTTCATTACTGGTGGTAAGGTACAGCTAATCAGTTTTCTTTCAAATGTAGGCAAACCGCATTAAGCTTTTATTACCAAATTATCAGATAATTTGTTTTCAATAATTGATGCTTTTTTCTTTTTAATTCTTACTATGCTCGATTTTTAGGTAGGTTTTTTTAATGTAAGCATATTTTCCTCACTTAAGCCTACTTATTCTAAACCATCATTAAATCTATTATTTTAATTTACTTCTCATCAGTTATGTGTTTTATTAATTTGGTGTAAGGACCTCTTAGTAATGTAGGCCTATAGAACATCAGTAAAATGACTCCTGTCCACCAATTCACTGGGCCTCTAGTCCATTCGTAGCAGGGCAATGTGTTAACTTACAGGCAGGGAAAGAGCCAAGTCACAGAGTGAGGAAATTTAATTGGCCGCAGTGCAGGTTACTTGACTTGTTTGAACTTTAGTTTACTTGTATGTCAAATAGCAATAATAATACATGCTGCTGATGCTATGGGATATTTGTGTGCATCTAACTGTATATACATATCAGAATGCTAGAGTGGAAGTTTTGTATGAACACTCAGCTCTCACAGACATCAGATACTATAGTGATTTGTGAGACAGACCAGCCTGCAAAACTTGAAAAGAAGACAACTAAAACTAATTACATGGCTTGTAAGCAATTCAGCCATACTGGGCATATAAGATGTTTGAAAGAAGGAAGAATTTGAGGGGGAATTTCTTTAGCAAGAGCTATGCTATGAGCTCCCTTCCCTAAAGAGGTGCTAGCTCCTTCACTTGTAATGTAGAGTGAAAGAAACTCCAAGGACCACCTGGAAATTTGGTATGTGTCCCTGCAGCTGGGGAGAAAGAGTGACCTGGCATCTCGCTTCCAATGGCAACAATGGCAGAAGTATATCCTAGAGTTTCATGGGGTAGAAGTTGTATGTTTTGCTTACATTCAACATAGGCCATGTGAACCAGGGAACCAGAATGAGGCTGCATTAGCTCCCTTCTGTTCAATGGGGCCTTGAGATGGGAGACTGAAAACTCAGGAAATAGAAGCTGGGGGTGAACAACATCTCACTTCCCTAATTCCTAGGGACCATGGAAGGAGTAAAGACCTAGCTAGAGGAAAATACATCACCCATATCAGGAGAAATGTGCAGCTGAGAGGTTCCTAGCATTAGGGGTGGGAGAAGAATTTCAAAGAACCCATGAAAGTGTTCCATGAGAGAAAGTTTTAATATTGGTCAGGCCCAGAAGGCATGAGGCCAGCTTACAGCATGACTGATGATATAAGAGCTTCCCTCTCCTCCTTACTTCTCCCTTCAAACCCAAATGGTCTATAAACAGCAGCTAACTAGTGCAGAGAGGAACCAGAAAGAAAAAAGAAACCCAATGGGTCACATTCTCAGGCTGCAGGCCCAGTGCGAAGTGAGAGAGAGTAGCAGTAATTTTAAATCAAGTTAGGAGGTTTGACCATTACAGTGGATTGGACACTTAAAATACCAAATTGTGACAGTATTTTGTTACTTAACATGATCAGAATACTTCTCATTACCCAAAAGATACCAGAAAAGCCATGGGAATATCCAGAGTGAGATTTCATCTAGAGGCACAGAAAGAACTGAATATATTTTAAATGGAGAAGTGACGAAATAATTTTATTATTGCATTTACAAATTGTTTGTGTTTGACATACTTAACATATATACACAACAATATACAGATAAATATATACAGATATATGTAAAGTATATATGTTATTTTGGTGCATACTATTAATATGCTAAAAATAGTATGCTATAAATAGTGTGCTAAAAATCGAAGTGTCTACAGAGACTGCAAAATAAAAAAGATGGAATTTCCAAGTCCGACCTACTATATGCAGATTTTTAAAAAAGTTCCTGGATTCTAGAACTTACTTCTCCACTTTGGGAATCCAAGAGGGTCCAGAGAGTGGTGAGAGGGAGAGCTGAGCAAGGGAATTTTGCCAGAAAGCTCCGGCCTTGCTGACGGTCTCCATTTCCCCACTTCTAGCCCAAGTCTGCTGAGGGGATCTGCAAGAGGATCATTTGGAGATCTGAGGGCCATGCTACCTCATCAGGAGAGGAGGATGGATGCCTAACTAGCCCCTGACTAACCAGCCTACCCTCCCAGAGTCTGCAGAGGGAGGAATGTGAATGTTTCCCACTGAGCAGACATGGGTCATGTAGGGGAGACAGCACATGTGAGATTTTCTTACATCACCTCTAACAGTCTGCCGGGAAAGTGTGTGCCCTCTAACTCCTAGGGGCTTAGGGAAGAGCTACCAGAGACCATCTAGACTATAATAGATCCTTAGGATAAGGGTCCTCAGAAGAAGGGGCCCCATGGGGGAATCTCTGAAGAGCCCATGAAACCTTCCTCAACCAGGCACATGAACTTGAACCATCTACCTGCCTCAGAAGACTTACGTAAGAACTGATGAGACTAGGGTATTGTCTGTGTATCTTTCCTCCTACTTCTTGCCCAACCTTTAATTGGGAGCATCCGAAATAGCAGCTATCAGGTGAGAAAAGACGTCAGTGGGGAAAGAACCTAAGTCCTGTGACCCTCTTCATGATGCAGGGATTCATATCAGGGAGGGGAGAAGGTTTAATGTTAACTCACGTCCAGAGTTTTGTTGATTATTCCATGGAACTGGAAATCACAGTTACTGAATTGAGACTGTGTTTGTGACTTCAAGGCATTTCAGGATGTCTATTATCCATAAGTGAGCAGAGAAAATTGTAGAACCTATCAGAATTTTCACCCAGGAGCAAGCAAAGAAAACTCCTCCCCCGAAAATATTTAAAGGGATGGAAAATAATGGTCAACAATACTCCAATACTTGGTACACAGTAGTACTCAATAAATTTTATTGAATAAGTGAATAACATACTAATTTCATATACACACATGCATACACACATACACACACACATTCCTGCAACTCTGGAAACTATAAAGCTTCCAACAGTATACTTCCAAATAAGTACATTATCATCATAATTATTAACAGTAATAGTACCCAATTACCTGCAATCTTGATAAGCTAGGTTTGCAGTGGATAGCATTCATCCATCCATGCATTCCTTTACTAGTTAAG
Source organism: Cynocephalus volans (assembly GCF_027409185.1). Taxonomy (NCBI): domain Eukaryota; kingdom Metazoa; phylum Chordata; class Mammalia; order Dermoptera; family Cynocephalidae; genus Cynocephalus; species Cynocephalus volans. The sequence continues at coordinate 66,359,943 of NC_084467.1, read as the reverse complement.
GTAACAAATGTTGACTAAACAACTGCTTTATTCCAGGTAGCATGCTGGGCACTGGAGATATAATGATGATACAGCTCCTGTCTTCATAGATCTTACCATCCAAAGGGGAAGGCTGACAAGCAAACAAACAATTGTTTCTAGAAAGGCTGAAATTTTGACTGGGATAGAGGAAGGAAGATGAAAGAGGGCCACAGAAAGTTCACGAGTGGGGTTTGCTGTGGGCCTGCTGAGTTCTGGACAGCCAGTGGACAGCATGCAGGAGAGCATCGGTTGGAAACTAGCAGGACCACCAAAGAACAAGAGAGGGCAGAGGCTGCCAAATAGGCATTTTGTTCTTCCTAAATTTGTGCAGAACTGGTTCTGGGAGCAGTAGCCGGGCTGCATTATAGAATCGTGGACAACGGACAAATGCTAGAACGGGCTAGAATGGATGACTGGGGGGGTCAAAGGGCCAGAATGCCCTGTAAATTATCTTACGTGGTCTTGCATTCATTGATGCAGTCATTCACTTAACAAGTATTTATTATGTGTCGGCTCTGGGGTGGCCTGTATAACTAGAGGGCGGATCTGGGCTCAGGGGAACTGTCAATTGGAAGCCCAACCTGGTTTTCTTCTTGCCCTTCATTACCTCTTCCTGCCAGCGCTTCTTGTTCTACTCTTCTCTTAGAGAAATCAGTAATACAGTTGAGCAATTAAGAACAGGGACTCTGGAATCAATCCTATCTGGGTTTGGTCTGTGTGACCCCAGTCAAGTTACCCCAGACAAGTTAGTTAACATCTCAAAACCTCAGTTTCCTGATGGGTAAAAATGCTATAGTAAAAGCACCTCGTTGGAGGGTTGCTTGGTGGATTATATGCAACATGCATGTGAGGGACTTGGAGCAGCGCCTTGACATAGGGAGACCTGGATGAAGGTTAGTTATTTGCCATTATCGTTCTCTTCTTTTCTTTGCCATTCTGTTTCCCAGTAAATCGGGCACTTTGTTCTACTCACCACACATGCAGTGGTGTTTAAAATATTCCTACTTTGGGAAGCCACTTAATATTGGTATGTGGAATAGCCCCTCTCTTGTGTCCTCTTAATCAGCGTTACTGTTAACAACTCAGAAGCAACACTGTGATTACGGCTCTGAAAGGAGTGAAATCTCAGGGGCTCATAACCTTTCAGAAAATGAAAGATCTCTTGGGCTGAAATTCTGAATGCTGGCTCTAACTGCAAAGGTGAGGTTTTGTGTGTGTGTGTGTAAAGAAAATTTGATAAAATTCTTTCTGACAAATTTCCAAGTCATTGGAGCATGAAAAAAGTTGGGCCTCATCCCTTGAAAGAAATGCTGGGTGCCTTTTTCGGTGCACGAATATCTCAATAAGCAGCTTGATTTTAAAATGTCAAACTTGCCACAGAATTTGGTTCTTGGGTAGGACAAATGCTTTTGATTTGTTTGAAGAAATTTGATTTGGAAATAGCCAAGTGATTGGTTGTTGAGACTAGGGCTTTCAAGTTACAGGGTATAGATTTCTATTATAGGCCCTTGTGGAGCCCCAGACATTTGCATGTAAAATATTTCTAGAACTTTTGCATATGCTTAAATATTAAAATAAGCATGCCTAATGCATTTAAAAGATCCCATCTGTCACATACACAATGCACTTTAAAATGCTACCCAATGAGGAAACATCATCTTGTTGTTTAACCTTAATCAAATAGGAGAAAGAACACATAGTGCTGATGAACTATGATTGTTGAAGTCCTAAATGCACAGTTGTATTTAATTCTGTGCACTGCACATTTGGGATACTGCTAAGTAATAGCTCTTATGAGATCTCCATTTGAAAGAAACTCAAGAATGTGGAGCTGAACCAAAGAGAGTCAAAAATCATCCAAGCATAACAATAGAAATCTAAAAAAGACCTTGAAAGGTTATAACATCCAATCTCCACTTAAAATTACAGACTTATGGGATGTTAGGGTTGCAGAAGACCCAAGGGAGAGTATGCAGGACTAGTATTTGGGTAGGGGTGAGGGGAGTCCTACAGCTGATTACTGAAGGACTTTTTTTTTTTCTTTCTTCCTTGGAGATCATTAAGTATGAGAGCAGCTAGAGATACTCTGTATCCCCTCCAGGGGACTGGACTGGTGACATTTCTGTGTCTTCTAAATCTATGAATTCCTGACTTTTGTCTATCCAACCTCATCTTCAAATTCCATCATATTTTCTTAGTTTCATGTGGCATTAACTCCTATTTACACTTAAAGGAAACTTAAGGTCAGATAAAGAAAGCCATATATACAAGGCTTATATCCAATCTTAAGATCCAGTTATAAGAAATAGCTATTATTTTAATCTGTTTTTCAGAAATGCAGGAGATAAGTCTTGCTTGTTATCACTGGAGATTCTAATTTATCTGGGTAAAATGTATTCCAAATGATTACTGATAGTGGTAACTCTTAGACAAATCTATTTCAGTACAGTAGTTGAATATTAATTTGCATCATAATGAAAAGCAAGTCCTCTAAGTTCTCACTCTCATCATTTAATACAAATTGATGTCCCAACATGACCCATAAAGAAAAAAAATATCTTTCTTTATTATTTCCATTTTTAGTTTTACGCATTTAATTACAGACATGGGAGCTATCAATTCTGTTGCCTTTATCAACCAATGGCTATAGACAACTTTACTACCTTTCAGGTGAGTCTGTGGTATTAAAAATGTAAATTTTTTACATGTGGATTGACCAATAAAAGACAAATTCAGGTAATAAGGGGGTTGAACACACAAATTTAGGGTAATCCTTATGGGCCAAGAGAGAGAACCAAAATCTTAACTGTGTGAGGCTATGTGAGGTGTGGAGAAAAGGGAAGAATTATGACTTTGTCTCTATATTCCAATGACTCCCCACTCAAAGTTACTTCCTCTTCTAGTGATGTGAAGATACATGCAGTTTAAAACAGTCTCTCCTCATGTGAAGTAGTCAGTATCTCAAGTTCTGCTACATGTCTCCAGAATACCATTTTAAGCATGTTCGTACTCTTCTGGGGAGGGTATTATGAATGAATGGACTAGCAAAGGGCTATAGCCACAAATCTGGCCAAGGAGAATAAGGTCAATCAGAGAAAAGAATCTAGAGACACATGACTGGAAAAAAATAATAGTATTTGGGCTATCTTGATTTTAGAACAGGAAAACCAAGCCATTTTCTCTTGTGGGTAATAAAAGTCCATTCTCTGTCTGAATGGAAGTTAAGAGATATTGGGGCCTGTATGTTAAGGAACCTGACCTCATGGGGAAGTGAGGTCTCTCTAGAAATTAGCTACAGCAAATCAGTCAGAACAGAAAAGCCTAGATACACCAAACACAGAAAGATCAAATAGAATTTCATCAGAAAGTAAACCAGCAGGAGCTCCAGAAAACAGTAAAAATATGTCTGAAAAAGCTCAGGACAACTGTTCTACCATCCAGTAAAGTGACTTCCCTGCCCCAAAGAAAATAACTTTTACTTGCCACAAAGGTGGTGACTGCAGAGTAAGTGAGACAGCTCGGGTCAATAGGCTGAGACTTTATTGAAAGATCATAATGAAGGCTGAAGGGAAATTAGTCCAAGAGCAGACAGAAGAGAATCAGACAGGTGAGGAGATGACACACACAGGACTGCACGTATTCTGGAGGCTCGGAGGAAGGCAAGAACGAGAGAGATACCATCCATGCACAGGAAGAAGCAAGGGTGGTCCAGGGAGCAGCTCCTACCTTCCTTCTCATGCCCCTTGCTGCCTCCCCTTCCATAGAGCTCCGCCATGGATTGGTCCAGGTTAAAGACATTTCCCTCGGTCACAGGCCCATAGGTTTCACAATGCTGAACAAAAGTGATCAAGGACAGTGCCCACAGAAGAGTAGTGTCTTCAGAGGCATCTTTTTGGATCAGAGACCTTGTCTCTCAAGTTCACTGCTTTGTCTCTGATACTTAGAACAGTGTCTGGCACATGATAGGTACTAAATCTGTGTTAAGTGGGTGAATGACTCTGTGAATTAATGAGAGGATGTTGCAGGGTGCCCTCTCCCTGGGGGACCCACTTGCCCTGAGAATAGAATGCCTGAAGTGAAGAGTCTCAAGAAGGCTGGGAGAGGCAGAGCAGGCCAGTTCTGTCCTAGGCACAGGGACAAATGTGCTCAGGCACTCTTGATCCTGAGCAGTTTCTCTTCCTTGATGACATGCTCTTCTGGAGCCAGGCTTCCTGCACCACTGGACTGGTGAGATGCCACAGGCCAGGCTCCAGTGCAGGCTTAAGGTGGAAGGAACAGAGGAAGCTGCTTGACCTAATGTGTTCCAGGCCCTACCTCCTACTAAGACCAGCCCAACCAAAAGGAACTCTCCTGGTCCAGCCTGACTCACAGAGCACCTCACTATGCACGGGCTCGGTATCTCAGCCAAGGTGCCCTTTGCCTGACTTTGTGCTTGCAGGGCAGTAAGGGAAGAGTCAAGAGCAGGATTGCAAAATTCAAATCATGAGTTATGGTTCCATCTGTCTCTTTAAACACAAAATATACATAGGATTCACTCAAAATATGCTGGATTAAAAGATAAGAGTACAGTCTGCTCTTAACATGTCCATTGATACATATTTTGGAGCACTTCATAGGTTTTAAAATTATTTATTCTTTTAGTCTATCTTTGCAGTCAATGGAAAATGGAAGGAAAGGCAGGAAAACAGAGTAAAGAGGGGGAAAAAGACTCCTCAGGTATCTCCAGGGAAACAAAAACAAAGATCAAGACAATTCTGGTCTTAGCTTCCAGGAGAAAATTTCACTCCTGGGTGCACAGAGAGACACAGAAAGGCAGGGGCAGGGGCTGAGAGAGACACTAGCTGCTGGCCAGGAGTGCCCTCCCAGTGGCTGATGGGAAAACATCCTAAAAACTGCTAGTCACGAAGGGCTATTCAAGCTACTTAAACACAATACAAGCAGGACTGAGGGTGGGCAATGGTCTGGGGCTGAGCAGCTGCTTATTTTCATCAAAGAGAGTTTAGGTTTTTAATGGCAGCTTATGCCTAATGCCATGAAGCCCTGTATCCAAACTGCTCCTCTGAGGAAGGGAAAGAAATCTGTGAAAGCACAAAGATATTATTCAGAACTAATGTGCTAAACGGTCCCCAGTCCTCAAAATCATACCTAACCTCATTGTGTTTCAATGGAAATGGTTCTACCCCATTACAGAAAATGATCAATGGTCCCTTTAAGCCCAACATATGTCTGAATCAGAATAAGAATCACTTAAATGTTATTTACTTAACACATTTTCTCATTTCCTTTTTAAAAATACTTATTGCATAAGTACCCTAGTAATAAGACAAATTAACACTAGAGCAGAGGTCAGCAAAATAAAGCCTATAGGTCAAATTTAACCAGTTCCTTGTTTTAGTATAAGCTAAGAATAGTTTTTATGTATTTAAAGGGTTGTAAAAAATAACAAAAAAGAATATTTGATGGAGATCATATGTGACCTGAAAGGCTAAAATATCTACTGTGTTGTTTTTCACAAAAAAAGTTTGCTGACTCTTGCATTAGAATATTGTTTACTTATAAATTATGAACAAAGAAATAAGGAATAGCCAGTATGTTAGTTTTGGTTTGCCTGAGGCGTCATGAAAATTCTGTGAAACAACAGAATTGGTCCCCCAGGAGGGAAATCTTAATGTCACTTATAAATTGTAAAATAACCTGTGTTATATAACATTATATTAAATATTTGTTACATTTGAATCCTTGACTAAAATGCAGCTGATCCTCATTTTCTTATATTGTAAACATGGCTGAAAAATAGTCTTGATGATAAGTCAAATATGTGAGAGTTCCAAATTACTAATTCCAATGACTGTACTTCGAACTTCGTAACTTAGGACCCCATGAGGTAGAAAGTGTTCTCCCCATTTTACAGCTGAAGTGGCTCAGAGGGGTTAATATCACGTCTAAGGTCTCATAGTAAGTGATGGGACACGGATTTGAATTCAGTTCTAGTCGACCGCAGAGCCTGAGCCACTACCCTGTATTCTAGAGGCTCTATACTATACTGTCTCCCTTAAAAGAGAGACAGTACATTTTACTTTTCACTCGTTTTGCAAATATTGCACAGCTTGGCAAGTGGGAAGTCGTGGCATTTCACCCACCAGGGGGAACCTCACCACATCAGCATTCTCAGCCTCCTTGCTCTGCACACACAGAGCAAAAGTACCCTTTATGAAGGTTCCCAGAATCCATAAAAGGAAAGCATCGCTTATCCTTCTCTTGTGATTTTCAAAGCTGAGGTTAGGGTTTCTTATTTTCATTTGGTGCTATTTACAGGGAGAACCTTTGAATGATGATAATTTTAGTTTTGTGTGTATGTTGCTTTCCTTATCTTTACTGAAGCAGTGAAGGATTCCAAGAGTGCAGCTAAAATAAGATGCAATCCCACAGGATGGCAGGCTGGCCTTTTCTCTTCACGTGAGTCCTTCTCTCCCGTCCCTTTCTTTCTCCCTTCTACCTTCACTCGATGGCTCCATCTCGGCTACCAAATCCAGGCATTAGAAAGGAGTTAGAAATACCCTCCTGGCTGGGGCAACAGAGGAGGAGAGCTGGTGGCATCTTTTGTCTTGAACCTCTGCAGCTCCATCACCTGCTCAGTCCTCTGCTTCCAGCCTGCACTCCAGTTGCTAGTGGAAGTGGTGCTGTCACATCGAGAAGTAGCAGTGGACTTATCTTCCTCCTGTCTCTTTCTCCTTTGCCCCTACCCAATCACCAGGTCATACCGAACCTTGCCGACTTCAGGTCTCCCACATTTTCCTCTGCCTCTCTTTCTGTACTTTCCATATCGCCACCTGACACCTGGGTTATGCTGGTAGTCTATTAATTTGCCTCCCTGCCTCAAGACTTCCCCTTCATATCCTATTGCAGCATAATAAAGCTCCTAAAACTTGTAGGCTTAAAGTGACAGCCACCACATCTGTGCTCACAATTCTGCACAGTGGGTAGGTTCAGTGGTAATGGCTTTTCCCTATGCCACATGTGCTGGCTAGGGCAACTCAACCTGCTGCTGCAGGAATCAAGTTGGCACTACTAACAGGTCTGTTGTCTCTGCTGGGGTAGCTGAACCCACTGAAACTGCTTGGCCTCGACCTACCCATGGTCTTTCATCCCCCTGGACCTCTGTCTACCTGGCCTTTCTCTCTAGCATGTCAGAGAAGTCAAACATTTTTACATGGTAGCTCAGGATTCCAGGAGGGCAAAAACGGAAACTGTAATGTCTGTTAAGGCCTAGGCACAGAAGTCACATTGTGCCACTCTTGCTTTATCCTGGTCAAAGCAATTTGGAAGGCTGGCTCAAACTCAAGGACTCCATCTCTTAATGGGAAGAGTAGCAAAATAACTTCACAAAAGGGCATGTAGGATGGGAAGCATTCTGTGTGACCATCGCAAGACAGATTCCAGTCTACTCAAATATAGAATGATCAGCCCAATACAAGGTGAATTTCCCATTTATAAGTATTTTCAAGGATGGATTGGGTGAAATAGGGTTAGGATCTAATTGAACTCTAAAAGTCTACCATCTTGATAGCATTGCAAATCTGTAGGAAAGAGAAAGGTAATTCAGTAAGCCAAGTATGGATATAATCAATCATTTATTTGTGGTAAAGTATTTTGAATTCTAACTTCACATTGAAGACCATAAAATTTTTCAGATGGTTCATCTTACACTTGTCATTACCTAGAAATGTTCCACCTGTGGAAACAAACACCAAAGTCTCACTTGTGAGCACAGTTTCTTATCACACCAGAATTCTCACTCCTTTTGTCAGGCTATACATTCTGGCTACTGTCATCTTATCTCCAGAAGTTACTGCTATGTAACCTCTTCATTTATCAGTCCTACCTGTTCCTCACTCCTGCGACCTCTTTTCTCCCACCAGATGAACTCTTATTTCACAGAGACAACAGTCTATCCATTTTTTTTTTTTTTTTTTTTTGGTCTTTTTGTGACCAGTAAGGGGATTGCAACCCTTGGCTCTGTGTTGCCCGAACTGCGCTCAGCCAGTGAGCGCACCGGCCATTCCTATATAGGATTCGAACCCTCGGCGGAAGCGCCGCTGCGCTCCCAAGCGCTGCACTCTCCCAAGTGCGCCACGGGGCGGCCCCAGTCTATCCATTTTGAAGGCTTTCACCTCTTTGCTCATCACCAACAAAAACATGCATCCTTAGCTTCCCCCTTTATTATGTCCACCCCAGCCTTAGAATATAAGAAGCCCCTCCTATTCAAGGTTCGCCATTTATCCATGCACCTCTCCTCTGAGTTCCATCACCCCTCACCTCTCAGTAATATCACTCCATTGATCCCTCTCCTTCCTACACCTTCAAAAGGTCACTCTCTGAGAACCACTTCTTTTTCTCCAGCATTTATAATATTCATCTTTCACCTACGGTGGGGGGAATGCACACTTCCTAATCCCTGCCCCAATCTGACTATGGCCACATTTTCTCTCCAATTTTTATGGTCAACCTTCAAAAGGTGTTGTCTCCTCTTGCTGCCTTCACATACTCATGAGAAACCACAGCTGGTACTTACGGAGGACTTGCAAGGAAGCTGGCACTGTTCTGAGTATTTTACCCACTGGAACTCATTTACTCCTCCTAACCACTCTGAGATAGTTCTATTTTTCTTCCCATTTTATAGATGAGAAGATAGAGGCAGCAAAAGAGAAAGAGAGATTTAATAGCCTGCCCATAGTCAACAGCTGGAGTTTGGGTGTTAACCTGGGTGGTCCAGCCACAGAGCCTACACTCACTCCCTGGACTATGGACCCACACTTCTGTTCTATTCAGATCACTGCAGCCTGGCTTCTGCCTTCACTACCCCCTGAAACTGCCCTCACACAGGCCACCAAAGCCATTCTAGTTGCCAATGTTAATTGATACCTATTGGCACTCATCTTTACAGCTGAAAAATTACTCATGAAGAGAAACAACAGAGGAGGGAAACTGAATGAGAACAGAGAGGAAAGAGGGAGGCTCCAGTCTTGTACAAGGTAGGAAGATAGCACGGAAGCTTTGTCCTTGTTCAGCATGGATGAGACCAAGAAAATAAATCTTTTTTACCCACCCATTTATACTTTATGCATTTTAGACAAAATTTCTCTGTGCAAACCAGTAAAATGTTAGTCAGTTCAAATCACAAACTCACAAATGAAGGCAGGCTGCTCAATTGTACTTGCAAGCGACCCCACAAATCGAATGCTTACCTCAGTAAACACCAAGTTTGCTAGGGCCATTGAACACTTTAACTCACTAACACCTGCCCAGAACATGGGCCTGCAAGGCCCTTTGGTTGTTAGAAGCACTTTGTAAAATCCAATCTTTTAACAATGGGTCAATGGCGTTGGCATGTGCAATTGTTGGAAAAAAGTTCCTACTATTAAAAAAAAAAAATGACCTTAATCATGCTCAAGTTAGAAAGCAGAACTTAGACATCCTCATAAAAGCAGTTGGGAAAAGTAGAATGACAAAAAAAAATTCAAAAATGACACCAAAATACTGAAGAATGTAAAACAAAGGAGAATAGTTCATTCTTAGATATTTGAATATTTTAAATTTCTGTTTCATTTAGAGATCCAGCAAGTGTTTATTAAATGCTACCACATGCATACCACCATACTATGTGTGGAGAGAGATTTGAGAGAAAACAGGGCCCCACTCTCTTAAATGTTAGTGCTCCATAAAAGTGCAAATGAAATGAACATTTATTAATGCACGAGGCATATGCTGATTGCCCACTATGGGTGGATAAGTCACTACCTTTAAGAACCCCACCTTCAATGAGCTTATAGTTTATTGGAGAAAAAAGGCAAGAACACTGTGAATAATAATTAAAAGTAGTTGCTATGGTTTGAGTGTTCCCTCCAAAACTCATGTTGAAATCTGATTGCCTTTGTGACAGTATTAAAGAGGTGAGATTAGGTCATGAGGGCCCTGTACTTATAAAGGAATTAATGCTGTTATCATAGAAGAGGATTAGTTATCACGGGAGTGGTTAGTTATTGTGAGAGTGAGTTCCTGATAAAAGTATGAGTTAAGCCGTGATCTCCTCTCTCTATCTTGCCCACATGCTTCTGCCTTCTGCCTTCTACCATGGGATGACCCTTGCCAGATGCTGGTGCCATGCTCTTGAACTTCCCAGCCTCCAGAACTGTGAGCCACATAAACTTCTAATGTTTATAAATTACCCAGTGTGTGATATTTTGTTATAGCAGCCGAAAACAGAATAAGAAATAAAATTTGTGCCAAGAAATGGCGCTGTTGCTATAACGAATAAATGAAAATGTGGAAGCAGCTTTGGAACTGGGTAACTGGTAGAGGCTAGAAGAATTTGGAGAAGCAGGCTACAAAAAGCCTAGATTGCTGTGAATGGTGTGTTAAGGGTGATTCTTAACGAGGGCTCAGAAGACAAAAACTGTAGGGAAAGTCTGGAACTTCTTATAGAATACTTCAGTAGTCATGATCAGAATACTGGTAGACATATGGAGAGTAAAGGCCATTCTGGTGATGTCTCAGATGGAAAAGAGGAACAAGGTATTGGAAATTGGAGTAAAGGCCATCTTTGTTATAAAGTAGCAAAGACCTTGGCTAAATCATGTTCATGTCCTAGGACTTTATGGAATGTGGAACTTATGAATGACAAGCTAGGATATCTGGCATAAGAAATATCTAAGCAGCAAAGCATTCAGGTTGTTATGTGATTAGTTTTAACCACATACAGTGAGATACTGAGATACTTTAAGAAATGACTTAAAGACAGAATTTATAATTAAAAGGGAAGCAGATGAAAAGATCTGGAAAATTTGCAGCCTGGCCAGGTAAAGAGTAAAAAGACATGTTTAGGAGAGAATACCAAGAGTGTGGCCAAGTGACCATTTGCTAAAGAGCTTAATACATATAGAAGGAAGCCAGGTCCTAGTCATCAAGAAATGGGAGAAGGACCCCAGAGGCATTTCAGAGATCTTCCAGGCTGCCCCTCCCATCACAGGCCTAGAGCTCTAGCAGGGCAGAATGCTTCTGGGGACAGACTCAGAATGCTTTTGCCCTCCACTGGCCCACTGCCTAAAGCTATCTTGGGACTCTGCTCCCTGCATTCCAGTGCAGTGCTCTTCAGCTGACCCAGTGATGGCTCAAGTGGGCACAGATGTGGCTCAACCTGCCACTCCAGAAGTTACAAGCCATAAATCATTGTGGTGTCCATAGGGTACTAACTCTGCAGGTACACAGAATATAAGAGCTGTGTAGGCATGGCTTCCTGCAACTATATTTCAAAGGATGCTGTGGACTGCCTGGAAGCCCAGACAGAATCCTGCCCCAGAGGCAGAACCACTACAGAGACTGTCCACTAGGGCATTGCTTAGTGGAACTGTGGTAGTGAGGCTGCCTCTGAGAATCCAGAACTGTAGAACTACCATCAGCTTGGGACAGCTGCAGCCATTATACTCCAACCCATGAGAGCTGCTTCATGAGCTAAGCCTGGCAAGCCATACGGGTGGGGCTTCCTGAGGGCTTAGGGGCCCAACCCCTGCCCCAGTGTGTCCAGGATGTAGGACGAAGTTAAAGGAGATTATTCTCCAGCTTTAAGATTTAATGTTGTTTTCCCTGCTGGATTTTGATCTTACTTGGGACCAGTTTACCCTCTCTTCTTTCCTATTGCTATTTTTGGAATGAGACTCTATCCTATGCCTGTCCCACCATTATATTTTGAAAGTAGATAACTTGTTTAATTTCACAGGATCACAGACAGATGAAGGGAATTTACCTCAGGAAAAATCATGCCTTGAATCTTACCCATATCTGATTTAGACAAGTCTTTGGACTTCGTACTTCTGAGTTAATGATGGAACAAGTTAAGACTTTGGGGGCAATTGGGATAGAATAAATGTATTTGTATGTGAGAAGAAAATGAGTTTTGGTGGTCTAGTGGTGGGATGCTATGGTTTGGATGTCTCTTCCAAAACTCACGTTGAATTTCATTGCCATTGTGAAAATATTAAGAGGTGTAACCTTTAAGAAATGCTTAGGTAGTGGGGGTTCTGCCCTCATGAATGGATTGATACCATTATCCTGAGAATGTGTTAGTTGTTGTGGGAGGGGGATCCTGAAAAAGGATGAGTTCAACCCTGATTTCCTCTCTGTCTCACGCACTTGCTTCCACCTTCTGCCTTCGCCATGGGATAACTCTTGCCAGATACTGGCACCATGCTCTTGGACTATTCAGCCCCCAGAACTGTGAGCCAAATAAACTTCTATTGTTTACAAATTACCCAGTGAGTAATATTCTGTTATAGCAGCACAAAACAAACTTCAACGGTAGAAGAAAACTTTTTAAAACACTTAGAACAATAATAAACACATAGTAAGCATTCAACAAATATTTGTTAAATAAACCTATCAGATAGGTTTGTGTTGGGTGCTGAAGACATTAGATGAGGGAAATAAGTGGGTGTTTCATGAAGACAGCATCTGAAAGGGACCTTAGAGAAACTTACATTACCAGTGCTTTGCATGGAGAAAGACATTCCTGGGGAAAGTCACGGAGGCAGGAAAACCAAACAGATATGTGATGGATTGCTTTTGCCAGGATTGGGGGGTAGATTGGAAGGGAGGTTAACGAAGGAGTCAGTATTTAATCAATAGGTAATAAACAACCAGCAACAATAGAATTTTGACTTAAGATGAATTGGCAATGGGGTATTAACAAACACGGTGTGGGGAGTGAGATTCTGAAATGAAGAGAAATCAAGTCACGTTTGCCTTTGTATTAATGATCTGCAAAGGGTCTGGCTATCAGTAAGTATAGTGAACCCCTGCCATTTGCTCATAGCATCTAACTTCTGCTTCTGGTAAATACACCTCAGCACAATCATCCCTGCCGAGGCTCAGCCTCGTTTGTGTGAAGCTGATCCTACCTTGACCTTGGTGATAAGTTCTTGGGATGGCCAAGTAACCCAATTTTGACTAATGAGATCAGACCTTGAGTTTTTATTAAAACTCTTGGGGGGAAAAGCCCTTGAATTTGTTTCCCTATTTGATTTAAGGAATATGAGGGAAAAACCTGTTTGAAAATGGAGGCAACACAGGAAAAAGTGCATTTCATGTTTGTGACACTATAACTTCCTTAGTTCTTCTAACTTGTAACTGATAAAATAAGAGCTGTATTTAATAAATAAACAGAAGAATGACTGACTGGTTTTAAATGCAGAAATAGATCTAGTGGGAAAGGAGATGAGTCTTCAGTTAGCTGAGCTACCATATCATTTCTCATCCTCAGTTGTCAGTGATCTATTAGTTTCACATGGAATCTCTTTCACCCATAAGCTATGATTCATTTCCACCCAATAGTATTATGATCTGTGTTTCTATTGAGTCAGTCACAGAGAATCACAGTGCTAGGCACACAGTAGCAATGCAATAAATCCTTTGATTGATTTGTTGCAGAACCTAGGCTTTAGAAAGAAAAGTCATGAAGGATCCTGCTTCAAATTTTAAAAAGGAATTAACTATGGAATCCAGATAATTACTGTTAACAGATTATCAGTTTTGGCCTTGACATATCAATATAGAACAGAAAGAAACTCTCGCCCTTTTCTTCAAGATGGTGACATCGTGGTCTTAAATTATAGTCATAATAATAATAATAAATTTTCTAAGCTGACCCAAATAACCATGGGGCAAATGTTGGAGGGACCAGGGGTGGCATTTTTCATTTGTGCTCACCTGAAGCAAAGGCTCCATTAATACAAAAAATCGAATACCCGTCACATTTCAAACTTGCTTCTCTCTGAGAGTATACTACAAACTGATCACAGCCACTCAATATTCTCATAGTTGCATTACATAGCCGAGGCTTTGCTATTTTGAAATAAAGTAACTGCTCACCTCTGCCTTACCTGTTGTTAGATTGGTGGGCTTTATACATCATTCATAAGCCTCCTGGTGTTATTTATTGTGAATCTTTCTGACTCAAGTCACATTTCATCAACATACTGAGAAACAAGTGTTCCAACCACTAAACAAAACTCTTCGAAGAAGAGAAATGATTTGAAACATGTTCTGGATTCAGCTTACCTTAATACAGTTAACTGGATTAGCTGTCAGGGGATATGTCTCTTTGTGAATTATGTGATAAATTTATGACTTTTTTCCCTCAGGGTTTTACATTTAATTCACTCAATATTTACTGAACACCTACACTATGCAAGACACTGTGTTAAGTCCTGGGGCAATCCCATGTTTTGTACTATTAGATATCGTCCCTCCAATTTATAAGGAAGTAACAAAAATGTAAGTGATGAGGGAATGAAGGAGGAAGGAGGAGGCGAGCCGTGATAGTAGCAATGAATAGGGAAAAAGAAGTCTTTCAACGACAGTCTTCTATTGGGGGGAAAAAAGTCATTTTTGGCTAACCCCAAGCTAAATTCCTGCAGCCCATAACCGGGGGAATTTAAAAGAAGTAGATGCAATTTCTGCATAAATAAAATTCTTTTACTATTTAGTTAATAATATGGTAATCATCAATATGATATTATTTTTGTGAAGCTTTTTCTTTTAAATTACCAAGGTAGAAAAAGTAAATGAGTCCACATCAGCAGATACAGTGGTCAAGGAAAGACTATTATTTTTTCATGTGTGACTCAAGAGTATTTTTTCTCTCCTTCTTCCCTCTCTCCCTACCCTCCTTCTTTCCTTCTTTCCTTCCTTCTTTCCTTCTTTCCTCCATTTCATAAATGTTTTCCCCAATCCAATGAAACATTAAGGAGAAATTCTCATAGTTTTTGCTGTTGTCAAATTAGATTGATTAGAATATCGTTTCTAATGATTGACTACATGGGCCCATCGCACCCATAACTGGGAATCCCATAGTCCCCCAACCTCAGTTGGAACTGAGGATCTGACAGGAGTCCAGATCCTCAAGTATTACAAGCAAACACAAAACCTTTCGGCAAAAAATGAGTAAAGAATAGTAACAAAACCATAACGAAATCCCTCATTTATCAGTATGTTTAGAGGAGTAGGTAATGTAGCCCTGAGACTTTGCATCATTTCATTCAATTTAGTGTTAAGAATTTAGTAGCATATTTAGTGATAAGAAGCTGACAAATTTGAGGGCCAGTCTCCTTTAGTACATGTTTGAGCTTCACAAACAGAAAGTACTACATTCTCATTTTCAGGGTGTTCTATTTAGTAAGATTCAAGACTAAAGGATATTTTGTTTCTTATTATATGAATCCAGAAAACTAATATCAGACTCTTCAATGGGCCCCAAACAGCTATTTAAATCACAGGTGCTGAAGTATTTAGGGGCAAAGTCCAAATCTCATTGCTAGCCAGTACTTAAGTGAGGGTCTTTGCTATCTGTTACTTTAATTTTTTCAGGATTTCGTGAACCCAAGACCTTTTACAAATGGGCAAACTGAGCTAAGCCCACCCGCACTCACTCCGCCTACCTTTGTAAAACTGAAAAGAAGAAGGATAGAAGGAAGAAAGGAAGAAAAGAAGGAAGGAAGGAATGGGACAAGGATTGATTCTGCTATACATAATACCATAATTATAACAAAAAAAAAAAAGTTTCAGAAAAACAAGAAAATATAAGGAGTGTCAGGAAGAGCTTGCGTACACATGAATACCAATATCTGTTATTTAAATGCAAGCTACTCTCTGGTGGAATACATTAAAAGGAAATGTTCTTACCTGAACACTGCTGTAGATTTTTATGCAATGATGCAACCGAAATTGTAATTTGTATGTTAACTCCTTTTAAAATCATTTCAAGCAACAATTCATTCATTACATATTTGGGTGCCTCTATTAAATTCAATTTAAGAAACAATTGTTATAAATAACTTTTTCCTAGTTATTTTAGTAATGCACATGTATAGGAGGAAAATTTTGAAGAATATGGACACAGAGAATTAATTGTCAACTATCCCAACATCCAGATGACTACTGCTGACATGTTTACATATCTTTTTTCTTTTTTCCTATGAATGAGGGTGTAAAAATTATAATCATATTCTATGCATAGGTTTATATATCCCCCTTTCAAAAATATAACTTTACTGTAGACATTTACTCAGATTAATATATATTTTTCTACTTTACTGTCAATACTTACTTAGTAAGTCATCATGACTATAGCATGATTTAAACATTCCCCTATTGTTGGGTACTTAGGTTATTTCCAAAAGTTTTTTTTTTTTCAATGAGATGTTTATAGGTCTGTTTCAAGCTTGGCAATGATAGGTCCCCTATATTCATATTCCCTTTCTGTCTATTTTCTTTGGGATAGAGCCCCTCCCACAGAGCCTGTTTACCCCACTTTTACTGGGATCTTTCACAGTTCATGGCCACAAGCTACACTGTTTCAACATGTTAAAGGAGATGACTTCACCTAAACTACCTGATGAGATTTTTTACTCCAGTTGTCAAAAATAAAAACCCCAAAGAACAAGAACGGGAGGTTTCGTTATTCAGGATGGATGTCTTCCTCTTTTGCTCATCTATTTGTTTTCCCTTTTTCATAAATTTGATAATTTAAAAGTCAATTCTCCAAATGCTTGACACTTTCAAGTCTCACAGGTTTATACTTGAGCAACAATAATAAATATTCTAAGAAAAGTTTCGATTAAAAAACCTTTTTCCATTGATATTAATCTTCATAGTCAAGTGGTTTTCAGATTCTAATTAGTGCTAAATACAAAATAACACTGTAAAACTAAAATAAAATTTTAAAGCTAACATTGAACACATTTTAGCAAATTTTGTTCCTCAAAGGTATACAAAAATTTTATATACTTGTAATCAGTACTATTCCACGGAGCTCCATATTGTAAAATTATACATGTTACCAATTTATGTATATAACCCATAACAGATTTTTAAAAATTGACTACAAGAGTCTCCATTGTTGACTACTTAGGTTGTTTGTAACTGTTTACTAATATAAAAAATTCTGCAATGAACATCTTAGCTTCTTTTATTCTTCTAAATGGTTTCCTTGCACTAAATTCTCAGAAGTGTAACTATAGTATCAAAGGATATGGACACTTTATATATTCCTAAATGCTTTCCAAAGCAGTTACACTCCTGCCAATAGTACATGAGTCCAGGAGCTTCACCAATATTGTACCAGCAGTGAGCATTACACTTTAAAAATGTTTTCTAAAATGGTAATTGCTCATGGTTTCTAATCTATGTATTTCTATGGGTTGCTCTTTCAGGAACCCTGGGGAGCTATGTGCAGGCTTCTCCTTAGCACTGTGTGTGAACTGGTAGCCAGAATAAGCAGATATATACACAAAATGGGTCACTCAAGAGCAATTTCAGTTCATTGAGACATCTCTCCTTCTCTAAACAAAAGATGATCTGGGGAATTGATACAAGTTTGTATCTCCTTATATCTGAGACTATGTCATCATCACAATGATTTAACCCAACTATTTGAAACTGAAGGTTAGCTTTTCTGGAGACTAACAATATTCATACTAGATTTATTTGAAATCAGGGCTATTATAAACCACGACAGGGAGAAATGTTTGTTATGACACAATTTATTTTTATCTGAGTATCCTTTATATCAAGAGTCATAAAACATTTTACAGTGATACATAAGCTAATGGTCCTTGTCGAATGCTGATTTTTCAATGTTTATTTAACTTGTGATGAAAAATTTGCTGTTTTATTTTCTGGCAGGTAACAGCTGACTTTCCAGCAATTCTGTTAAAGAAAATAATCCCAGAGTTGAAGAAAAACCAAAGATCCAGAACGCCATGATTTACCTTTTCATTTAATGCCTCACACAGAACCAAGGAAATGCAACATTGTGGTGAAAACAAAAGAGAGGAAAGGAACTAGGAAAAAAAAATCACCCCTAACCAACAGGGAAAATCTGTCAACCAAGTAAGTTTTTTTTCCCCCTAAAGAAGTGAAAAATACTATCCTGTCTTTTCCCAGTAACTTTGCAACCCCTCAGCTGCTCTCAGTGTTTGGCTAAAATGACATTTAAAGGATAAAGTAAGACAATTTGAAGTTCACCATCTCAAATACAGCAACTGCTCCCCAAGGAACTAGAAAGATGAATAAATGACTGTACTGTTGGATGCTTTAGGCTTGTGATATTATTTTCATAAATTAAATTTATAAGCGGCTGGATTGCTTTCTTTTGCTTTTTCAGAGAAGTCAAAACATCGTAACTCCCCGTTGAGATGACACCGACAGTTTTCAGATAGATGCCTTGGCTTTCTCTTTTCTTTAGCCCTAGTCCTTAGCTTAGTACAGAAACTCTGGGAAATGCTTGCTTCCAAGAGAATAAAGTGTAGGTAGGTGTATTAGTCTGTTTCCATTGCTTATAACAAAATACCTGAAACTGGGTGATTTACAAAGAAAACGAAATTTATTGCTTACAGTTTCTGAGGCTGTTAAGTCCAAAGTCCATCTGGTGATGGCAACAGTGACCCAGGGGTCTCACATTACAAGATGGTGGAAGCAGAGAGAGCAGAGAGACAGACACAGACAGACTCTCTCTTCTTGTAAAGCCCTCAGAACCATGCCCCTGACCACCATTATTAATTCATTCAAGACTACAGGGTTTTGCAATCCAATCACCTCTTCAAGGCTCCACCTTTCAATTACCATAATAGGATTTCCCACCCTCTTAACAGTCACAGTGCGGGCCAAGTTTCTAATACAAAAAACTTGGGGGACACAATTCAAGCTCCCACAAGTTTTGGGGAGACAATTCAATCCAGTACAGTAGGGTTCTTCCAAAACCACGTAGAAGTGACTCAGACAGGCAATAGTGAAGCCTTTTATTCTCCATGAAATAAGTTCAAAATCTGGAATCAGGAGAAAGGCTCACTGGGTAAGTAGGGCAAATGACTCAATATCTAAAGCGCAAAAAATTCATTTCTGATTGTTACTCATTTGGTGGTCCCCCACGCCCTTTGCTGATATGTAGTTCATTTATTCCTCCTTCTTCTCCCTCAAATTATATGTCCTCTACTCCTTTTCTACTAGAACGAAAGGAGATGAATACCAGTCAGATTTTTATTATTATTATTATTTATAGAATGTCTAACTTGAAAAAAAATGTTTGAAGCTTTGATAGGCTTTGTCAAAAATGACTTCTGACAAATTTGACAGAGAAACAAAAAGGCTTTTGGGAGATGAAATAGTGGAAGGAACTTCTGAGTTGGAGCTGGGTTCAAATCTCAGCTGAAAATTACTAGCTGTGCAACCCTAGACAAGTTACTTATCCTTCTTCACTCCCAGCTTCTCCACCTATAAAATGAAATTATGATCTACCTCACAGAACAATTGTGATTATTAGATAAGATGATAATTTAAGGATTCTAGTAGGATACCTGTCAAGTATAATGACTGACGTTCAGCAGGCAATGAATAAATGGCCACTGACTCTGCTACTGCTGCTGCCAGGGGCTGAAATTATTACCTTATCCCTTTCATTTTTCCCTGGGAACAGATGACAACATTTAAAACACAGAGTGGGGCTGGTGGTCAACTTGTCAGCAAGGTGGTGGGTTTTCTTGCTCTTCTGCAAGACTTTTCCTCCCAGGATATTTACCTCCAGCCTGTCCACAAAGCCTGGTGAACCAGGTAACTAACAATGAAGACCCCAACCTCTTCTTGGGTCATGATCAACATCGTCCACAAGAGCAAACAGTTAATGAGCTTTTTAAGTATGAATTGGATAGAAATAAAATATATCTGCAAGAACCATAGGCTGTGTTTTCAAATACTTTTCCATATTGATTTATAAGATGGCTTCCTGGAAACATATATAAAAATAAGTAAGGCTTTTGAAATTGTCTCAACTGTACCTGGCAGAAAATTAGCTAAGGATTAAGTCAGGAGAACCAAAAGGTCCTAAAGGAAAAAGTTTAGTGTTAAAGTGGGGCTCAGCAAGGTGGTTAGTCAGTGCCAAAGGGGTGATTTAGAAAGGTGTGGGCAGGTATAGTGAAACCATGAGCGACAGTGCAGCACCTCAGACCAGGTGACTGGGTTGGGGAAAAGGACAGTGGAGTGCAGGGCAGAAGTAACCAGGAACGGGTGCATGGGTGGTTCAGTGGTAGAATTCTCGCCTGCCAGAAGTAACCAGAACACAGAGACAGAAACAACTGTGTGGAGAAGATGCCTGAAAGGAGCCGTGACTTTTGAAAGAGAGGTTGAGCCAACCTGGGGTGTCCTTGCAGGGAGAGAGCTGAGAGAATTTTCCAACCTCTCTCTTCTCCCTCCTTCTGTCTCCTGCTAGTGCTCGCACTGGTTAAACCCACGCAGAGGCCAGAGAGCAAGGGAGCCTTCGCTTGCAGCCATATTGGGTCAGCCTTTCAGGGCAAGCAACAAGGTGGAGAAGGGCCCAGGGTGGGCCTGGGAGGACAAATGGAGGCTCTTTCGTTGACTCACAGACCCAGGCAAGATGAATCCAAGCTCTGCAGTGGGAAAATTCCTAGATCAGAAGATCCTTTACAGCATGGATTGAATCTTGTTCACTTTCGTCACCTCAATGTCCAACAATCGCCTAGTTCAGAGTAAGCACTCAATGAACATTTGTTTCAGAAAAAGTGGAATTGCTAGGTATTCTCTTCAGTATTCGATTTTTTAAGAAGAGCATTTTCAATTTGCTGCTCAACCGATCAAAAGCTTGTCTCTGCAGAGTCATAGAGAAATACGAAAATAGACAGTGACAAAAGTTTGGCATGTGAAGTCAAAACTGTCTTATCTCTAGTGAGCTGTGCAAGGCGGTTCTGCACATGACTGCCTTCCACAGCAAAGGCTGGCACCTTCACAGCGAGTTAAAGCTGAAATCCTATATTAATGCCATTGACTGGTATAAAGGGAGCCCCCACAATTTACCTAAAGCCTAGGGCTTTTAGTTTAACATTTGAAGGAACAATTTTAAAGAAGAGTACAAAATGAAGTAATTCTGCAAATTTCAGAGTTAAGTTCCCGCTATTAAAATTTTTTAAACTTTCTGGTTTTTTCCAATTAAATTCTCTGCAGTATTCATATTTTAACATCATTAAAACAATTGCACTGGGATTAAACTTTCTAAACTTTGGCAATAGTTTTCACAATAGCTTTGACTAAACATATGATTTCAGAAAATGTTTAAGCAGAGAAAGTGATGTTTAACTGCAATTCACACATTGGGTTGTCATTTCGGACAGTATATTTCAAACAATAAGCAATTTACTTCACACAGCAATCTAATGCGCACTCGGATATGTACTGGGTCACAAAGCAAAATGTTTCCTTAGTGTGGATAGTGGTCAAACATTTTGAAATACACTAAATGAGCATCTCAATGTGCCATTTTCCCTGCTTAAAACCTGCCTTAATGTATGATATTTAATCAGTACTATTGAAACACATGTGTCCGATGTTAATCTCTCCATATGAAACAAATGCTGTGTCTTTCTATGTGCCATGCATGCTGATAAGTTGTATTCTTTTCTAGTCTCTTCCTTTTCTAAAGAAATGCTGACTGCCACCCACTAAATTAATTTCAAGACCCACTAGTGCTAAGATTCTACAGTTTTAAAAGGCCTGATTTGGCTTAGCTCGTATAAGTGCCAATTGTAGAAAATAAGAAAGCACAAGTCATTTTAAAAGGAAACCATAGGGAATGAACAAACTAAAGGGAAAAACAATGGAGTAATTTATCCAGGGACCTATTTTCCAGAAATAGCTGGATCCATTTTATATTACGAGTTGGGACAGAGAGTAGAAAACAACCCTATTAATTCACTCACACACATTTATTCTATATCTCATTCATTCCACAAAATTTGAGCTCCTGCTCTGTGTTGTGTACTGAAGATATAGAGGGAAAAGACACAGCTTCTATGCTGTCAAGGAGTTCACAGTCTGGGAAGGGGGAGAGAGTTACTATATCAGTGACAACAGCTGCTGTAGAGGCACGTACAGGGTGCTGAGGAAACAGGAGACCATGTGGCCAGTCCTACTGGGAAGTTAGGTACAATGTGCAGAGGAGACCATGCTAAAGCCATGCTAGGTACCTTCAAGGACCTGCCCAGCTTGCTTTTTCAGTTCTGCAGTCAGGTAACCTAGATCTAAATGCTTATTCTACCTTTGACTACCTAAATAACCTTGAACAACCTCTTGAGCCCTCATCTTTCCCTCTGTAAAATGAAAGGGTAGTAGCACCCACCTGTGGGGTTTCAGTAAGTATTAAGTAGGACAATGTACATCAGGAGCCTAGCATGGCACCAGGAGTACAACGTATGTTCACTGCTATTATAAGAATCACTGTCAACATCAAGATCATTATTCTGTTTCCCTCCTCAAAGTTGGTGGCAAGAACTTCCTTGGAAAGTGGTATCCCACATGACTATTGTTTTTGAGGCTGGGTCACCCTCAGCTTGTAACAAGTGTGGCAGATGTCCATGCTCAGACAGAAACCTCAGCCCAAAGTCTTTAAGAGAAGGAGGTGGACTAAAGTCTCCAGCATGAAGCAGCATCGTTCTGAAGTAAGTGTGTTTCCCCAAAGTTTTAACACTGTCACAAGTGTTTAATTGTGTGTTTTTTTAAAAAAAAAATAATTTGATGCTTTTGAGGCTTAAGGGCACAGGGCATAATTACTTAGAGATGAAATGTAAAATAAGGAGTAAGAGCTGTCAAACTCCAAAGTCTGCCTTGGGCAACCACCTGGGGAGAAATGACTTAAATATAAAACACAGATTATTAAAGTTGTACTAGATTCAAATGATAACTGATCACTGATCACATGTGTTTTGCATAGTTGGAGGATTCTGAGGAGGATATGAACTACCAACAGATACAGAGTATCATATAGAAAAATTCTATAGTGAGAAGAATAAAGCAGAGTCAGATTAAATAAAACCATGACTAACCTTGACTCCTAGGATTCAGTCTCTGCCTCCCATTTTCCTAAGTTGGGTCTTTCTGTGCTATGACCTTACTTCAATTAATAAGACATTCAAATGAAATGACCACAAATATTACTCCTATTCATTTCACTCAAAGCCCACAGGAGCCGAACCCAACCACTGTGAAATCTGCCACCATTCCTCTTGCCCACCTACCCAGAATGCTTAAAAAAAACCCAGAAATTCTGAGTCTCTCACCTAGTCATTGGATATGAAAAGGAATTCACCCACATGATCAGGCTAAATGCTTCCACTGAGAATGACTGAGGAAGGGAATATGAAGAATAAAAGTAAATGCTCTTTAAGAGACATCCATTTCTATGCATTAAATCAAATAAATGATAGATGACAGCCTTCTGGTTTGGGTTATAAACTTGTTACTGCTTAGAGCAATTGCTAATGCAAATTAATAATAATGAAATCAAGGACATTTGGTCATTGCCTTTGATAGCTATACTGAAGAGTGCACCAGAAACACCACTTTCACATGGGTGGCCCACCACAGCCATGGCTGCCACAAAAGAAGCTTGACACCACAGCAGTAGCCACAGTCACCAGGCAGGTGGGCTGCCACATGCTCAACTGCACTGACACAAGGAGAGTCACCAATGAAGACTGGAAAAGAAGAGGACGTCTCTCTCCTCAAAGCACACTGCAGAATGGGAGAAGAAGCAACTGCTCTACCAAATGACCAGACATCAATGTAGAGATATTACAAATATGAAAACCCAAGAAAATAGGACACTGCAAAAAGAAAACAGTAATTCTTAAATACCAGACCCTATAGACTAGGAAACCCTTGAAATGACTGAAAAGGAATTCCAAGCAACAATCTTAAGGAAACTCACTGAGATATGAGAAGACTCAGACAACATAATGGAATGAGAAAAATAATCCAGGATATGAAGGAGGAAATTTACAAAGAGACTAGTACCTTAGAAAAGAACGTAGCAGAACTTATGGAACTAAAAGATTCATTCAATGAAATAAAAAACACAACTGATAGCTTCAGCAGCAGGCTAGAACAAGCAGACAAAAGAATTCCTCTTCTTGAAGATAGCCTTTTTGAAATAACCCAGGTGGACAAAAAAAGGGAAAAAAGAATTTTCAGAAAATGAAGAAAATCTAAGAGAGCTAGCAGACAATCTTAAATGCACAAACATTCAAATTATGGGTGTACCAGAAGGGGAGGAGAAAGGAAAAAGCATGAAAAACCTATTTAATAAAATAATAATGGAAAACTTCCCAGATATAGGGAGAGACACAGGCCTTCAGATGCAGGAGGCTTAAAGATCCCCAAACAGATTCAATCCAAAAAGATCCTCTCCAAGATACATTATAGTCAAACTGGCAAAGATCAAAGACAAAGAGAGAATCTTCAAAGAAGCAAGAAAAAAGCTTCAAGTCACCTATAAGGGAGCCCCTATCAGACTAACAGCAGACTTCTCAACAGAAACTCTACAGACCAGAAGAAAATGGGATGATATACTCAAAATACTAAAAGAAAACAACTGCCAGCCACGTATACTATACCCAGCAAGGCTATCCTTCAGAAATGAGGGGAAAATAGTGCATTTTTAAAAGAAAAACTGTGGGAGTTCACTACCACATGACCAGCCCTACAAGAAATCCTTGAGGAAGACCTGCTTCTAAAGTCTGAAAAATGATAATCACTACTACAAATACACAAGAAAGAACAAAACCTACTGGTAGAACAAAAATGCAAATGAGCAAGAGAAAGAAACTAAATCTTACCACCACAGAAAACCACAATGACAATATAATGCCTCTGCTTTATTTCAGATTTTGGCAATTTTGGTCTTCTCTCTCTTTTTTCTTGGTCTAGATAAAGGTTTGCAAATTTTGTTGATCTTTTATAGAATCAACTTTTGTTTTTGTTATTTTTCTCTATTGTTTTTTAGTTACCTATTTAATATATTTCTGTTGTAATCTTTGTTATTTCCTACTCACACCTGCCTTTGGTTTAGTTTGTTCTACTTTTTCTACTTTTTTAAAGTGGAAGTTTATATTACTGATCTGAGATTTTTCTTATTTTTAATACAGGTGTTTGAGAATTATATTAAGTGAAACAAGTCAGGCACAGAAAGAGAAATACCACATGTTTTCACTTATTGGTGGGAGCTAAAAATCAATATATAATTCACACACACACACACACACACACACACACACACAAAAAAAAAAAAAAAAAAAAAAAAACCAGGGGGGGGGAGAAGATATAACAACCACAATTACTTGAAGTTGATACGACAAGCAAATAGAAAGGACATTGTTGGGGGGAGGGGGGAGGGAGGAGGGAGGGAGATTTTGGTGATGGGCAACAGTAATCAGCCACAATGTATATCGACAAAATAAAATTTAAAATAATAATAATAATAATAATACAGGTGTTTGCAAGTATAAATTTTCCTCTAAGCATTGCATGAGCCCTGCATCTTATAAATTTTGACACGTTGTTCTTTGATCTTTATCTCAAAGTACTCTGTTATTTTTCTTTTTACCCATTGTTTATTTAGGAGAGTGTTGTTTAATTTCCAAGCATTTGTGAGTTTTAAAAATTTCCTCCGGTTATTGTGGTCAGAGAACATATTTTCTATTATTTTCTGTGATCTTAGTATTTTTAAATGTATTAAGACTTGTGTTGTGGCCAAAATTAAATCAAATTAAATTTTAAAAACGAGTTAAAATAAAAAAAAGAGGTAAATAAGTTGTGATTAATAAAAATACGAAGTTATTTTTTTAAAAAGCTGAAGAAAGCTGTTAAGGGTAACAACATGTTTGAAAGGGTTCTAGAGGCTAGCTTCAAAACTGTTTGCTAATCATGGACATGGTTTTAACTTAGATTGGGTATTTTGGGGGAATGGCTAGGAGTAAGTGATTGTTGAAGATTAAAGAAGGGGGAAAATAAGGGAACATCCCTATGGCTCCATCAATGTTAAAATATCTTATAGAAGTAGCCAGTTTTACAAACTTAAAATAATTAGCATAGAATACTATTACTTATAGTGGATGCACAGAGAATAAAATAGACTCTGCGTTCAACAGAGTTCATGTTTCCTAATCTCTATTTATTTAAATGAGCATAGCCTACATTTTCTGCTCCCAATGTCCCTGCTTTTCTTCTTTGCAATATGGAGACGCTGCTAATTTTCTTCTCCATTCCCCTGGCAATTTTTATTGCTCTATATAACAACAGGGAGCAAGCATGTTTACACACTTGTAATAAGCTACTCCCCTCAGCAGCCCACACTCAATTCCATTCTACCCCTATATTTCTGTATATATTAGGCAATGATGCCTTATTGTCTAAAGACACTATTTTAATTTGCCAGACCATCCCAAATTTAAGTTTAAAAATAAGGAAGTGGAAGGAACCAAATTTCTCAGAACTGACGGCTCACAGATTATTTCTATACAACTTCAACAGGAGTATATGGGAGATATATAAATTGCCCCCCAAATACAGTACATCATCCTGAATTGTTAGTTTCACTACATGATAAGGCATGTAAAAACATTATTTTTATATTAAAGCAGATAAATTATGGTGCAAGATGCAAGATCCATTTGAATTTTTAACTTTATACAAGACTTAAATTTATCATTAGCCTCCAGACTCTGAAAGGACAAGTTCATTCTCCTCTGCCTTTAGAAACATGTAAGTGTACTTTGTAAACTGCAGCAGACCATCCAAATATGTGGCAATGTGGCACTGGGTGTGCTGATGAGAAAGCATGACTGTCGTGTCTAATGTCCTAGAGAAAACTCATAATTTTATTACAGAACTATGTTCTGCTTTATAGTTAGTTCACAAAGTGTTTTTACAGATATAATTCATTCAATACTTACAATGTACCTGTGAGGTTGACATTTTACAGATATGGGTAAGGAGGCTCAGAAAATTCAAGCTATGTTCATTTATAGGTATAGTAAAAGTCAGACTAGGAGTTCAAAGTACCCCAAAAGGCAAAGCAAAATGCTGGGCTAAATGAGAGGTGAGGTATTGGTGAAAGTTGATACTCAGACAATAGTCATGTAACTGCACTTCTTCCCCAGAGAGTAGGCAAAGAGTTCTTTTCCAGAGTAATTGAAATAAAGAGAGCAGTAGACACAATAGAGAATGGGAGTGAAACCTTGCAGCTAAAACCTCCAAATCTGCACACAGACAAGAAAAATCCTCAGCATCCTAGCAGCCAGGGTTGTGCCCCCAAGGAGGAGATTGGGGTGTTCTCTGAAGAAATTCAATGTCTCCCTAGAGAAAAGCCTACTAATACTAAGTTAGAAGTCCTCCAAAAGAGCTGACTCAGCAAAACCAAGATTCAGTGAACACAAAACCCTCCACTTAACACACAACTTTTAATCAGCCCTTATGTTTTGCTTGATTCCTAAATAAGAGTCAAAGGCAGAAGATGACCATAAATTGGGGAAAACGTCCAAAATAAAAGCCAAAAATCAAAACAAACAGAAAACAAGGAAATGGCAAAAATATGCATGCATAATATGTCCAAGAAACAGAAGAAAAAATAATGACATGATGTAAATAAGAAAAGATATTGCATTCATAGAATAAGAACAGGTTACTGTGAAAGAGAAAAACTTTGATAATGCAAAAGAACTGTTCAAAATAACAAATTTAATAGCTGAGTATTAAAATTTAATAATGTAAAGATATCTAAGTAAATATCCCAGAAAGTACAAAGTTCAGAGATGAAAGTTGAAAAAAATCAAAAACTTAGAGAACAAATTCATATCTAATATAAAACTAACAGCAATTCCAGAAAGAGAGCTGAAGAAAAATGCATAGGAGGAAATTATCAAAGAAATAATTCAAGAAAATTTCTCAGAACTTAGGAACAAATCAGAGCCTCCATATTCAAACTGCTCAATGAAGGCTACTAGCACAACTCATTTAAAAAGACCTGCACTTAAGCACATAGCATTGAAATATCATATCTCCAGGGACGAAAAATAATTCGTAAAGTTTCCAAAAAGAAAAAATCCTGGTCAGGCACAAAGGAACAAAATCAAAATAGTGTCAGATATTATCACTAGAAAACAATAAAATTCTTAGAGAAATAATTTTCCACTTAAATTCTATACATAACCAATCAATTTTGTATGAGAGTAGAATAAAGACACTTTCAGACAAAAACCTAAAGAACTACACTCTTTTATTTACACTTTCTCAGGATGCTTCTGGAAGATGTAGTCCAGCAAAACAATGGCATAAACCAAGAAAGAAGATGACAAGGATCAAGGAATCAGGAATCCAACAACAAATGTGATAAGGGGAATCCCATAATGACAGTTACACAAGAGGCCTAATGAGCAACCAGTCTAGATTTAGCTGATATGTTTGAATCTTAGGGGGGAAAAAAAGATGTAAACATGACAGTATTGATGAACTGTTAAGAAAACTGTACAGTAAAAATACACTCTCAGCAAACTAGAAATAGAGGAGAACTTCCTCAGTTTTATAGAGAACATATATAAAAAACCTACCACTAATGTTATGCTTAATGGTGAGAAGCTTTCCTGCTAAGATCAGGAACAAGGCAGAGATCTCTTCTCTCTTCACTTCTTTCAACATTATACTAGGAGTCTTAAGTAATGCAATAAGACAAGAAAAGGAAATAAAAGGCATACAG
This sequence comes from Cynocephalus volans, assembly GCF_027409185.1. Taxonomy (NCBI): domain Eukaryota; kingdom Metazoa; phylum Chordata; class Mammalia; order Dermoptera; family Cynocephalidae; genus Cynocephalus; species Cynocephalus volans. The sequence goes on along the minus strand of NC_084467.1, from coordinate 66,331,283 downwards.
ATTAGGAAGGAATAAATAAAACTGCCTTTGTTTGCAAATAATATTCTTGTCTTTGTAGAAAATCTGTAAGAATTGAAGAAAAAAATAACCCTCCTGGAACTAATAAATGATTATAGCAAGGTTATAGGATACAAGTTTAGTATAGAAAAGTCAATCACTTTCTTATATACCAGCAATGAACAAGTAGAACTTAAATTAAAAACACAATACCATTTGCCCAAAATGATTACAGTTAGCATCCAAAAATGAAATACTTAGGTGTATATCTAACAAAATATGGACAAGAGCTAAATGAGGAAAACTACAAAACTCTCAGGAAAGAAAAATAAATAAATGAAGAGATACTTTGTGTCCATGGATAGGAAGGCTGAATATTGTCAAGATGTCAATTCCTCTCAACTTGATCTATAGATTTAATGCAATCCCAATCAAAATCCTAGTAAGTTATATTGCAGATATCAATACACTGAATCTAAAGTTTATATGGAGAGACTAAAGACCCAGAATAGCCAACTAAATATTGAAGGGAAAGAGCAAAGTGAAAGGACTGACACTATCTGACTTCAAGATTTATAAAGCTGCAGTAACGATGGAAGAGTAGATAAATGGACCAATGGAACAGAATAGAGCGCCCAGAAATATAGCTATGTACAAATAGTCAACTAATCTTTGACAAAGTTGTAAAGGTAATAGGATGGAACAAAGATAGTCTTTTCAACAAGTAGTACTGGAACAACTGGAAATCCACATCCAAAAAATAAATTTAGACACACACTTTATACGCTTTACAAATACTAACTCAAAATGGATCATAAACCTAAATTTCAAATGCAAAGTTATGAAACTCCTAGAAGATACACAGGAAACATCTAGATGACTTCAGTGTGGTAATGACTTTTTAGGTACAACACCAGAGGCACAATCCATAAAAGAAAGAATTTATAAGCTGACTCTCATTAAAATTTAGTTTATGCTCTACAAATGACACTGTCAAGCAAGTGAGAAGACAAGCCACAGACTGGGAGAAAATATTTGCAAAAGACTTAACTGTGTGCATATGAGTTATACCTCAATAAAGTGGTTTAAAAAGACATATCTTATAAAACACTGTTATCCAAAATAGACAAAGAATTTTATTCTTTTTAGCTCCCACTTATGAGTGGTACATGTGGTATTTCTCTTTCTGTGCCTGGCTTATTTCATTTAACATCATTTTCTCCGAGCTCATCGATGTTGCTAGGAATGGCAGAATTTCATTCTTTTTTATGGCAAGTAGTATTCCAGTGTGTATATATACCACATTTTCCTTATCCAGTCTTCTGAGAAAGAAAGAGGGAATGAGAGAGGGAGGGAGGAAAGGAAGGAAGGAAAGAAACAAAGAAACAAACAACAATCACAATAACGAGGTGAACTTTCAGAAGAAGAGAACAAAACTGTGGTTAGTAGAGGTGGGAAAGGGAGTGGGGGGAAGGAGGCTAGAGAGAAATTGGTTAATGGACACTGAGATGATTACTTTTTAAAAAATTTTTAATTGAAACATATTTGATTGTATATATCTGTGGGGTACCATGTAGGAATGACTACATTTTGTAATGATGAACATGGTAATTATCCTGATTTGATCATCACACATTGTACACAGGTATTGATATTCAATTCTACCCCACAAATCAACTATTTTTCACGAAAAATATATACAAAGATCTATTAAGACTCAAAACCAAACCAAAACAAAAAAACTAACATCCCAATTAAGATACACAGATAGTGAATAACCATATGAAAGTACATTTAATATCACCATTAGGGAAATGCAAATTAAAGCAACAATGAGATATCACTACACACCTATTAGAGTGGCCAAAATTCTAAAGACTAACAATAAAGTATGCTGGTGAGGATGTGGAGCAAGAAGAACTCTCATTCATTGCTGCCTGGAATGCAAACTGGTACAGCCACTTTGGAAGACAGTTTGGCAGTTTCTTATAAAAGTAAACAAACTCCAGCAATTGTGCTCCTTGGTATTTACCCAAATGAGTTGAAAACTTATGTCCACATAAAAACCTACACATAGATGTTCATGACAGATTTATTCATAATTGCCAAAACTTGGAAGTAACCAACATGCCCTTTGATAGGTGAGTACATAAAGAAACTGTGGTACATCCATACAATAGAATATTATTCAGCACTAAAAAGAAATGAGCTATCAAGCCATGAAAAGACATGGAAGAACCTGAAATGCATATTAGTAAGTGAAAGAAGCCAGTCTGAACAGCGTACATAATGTACGACTGGAAGTATATGACATTCTGGAAAAGGCAATAATATGTGGATAGTAAAAAGATCAGTGGTTTCCAAAGGTTAGTGCTGAGAGAGGGACGAACAGGTAGAAGACAGGGGATTTTTAGGGCAGTGAAACTACTTGTTATAATACCACAATGGTGGATACATGTCATGTACATTTGTCCAAACCCATAGGATGCACAACACCAAGAGTGAATCCTAATGTAAACTATGGACTTTGGGTAATAATGTGGGAATGCAGGTTCATCAACTGTAGCAAATATGCCACTCTGGTGGGGGATGTTAATAATGGGGGAGGCTGTGTATGTGTAGGGGCAGGGGGTCTATGGGAAATCTCTGTACCTTCCTTTCAATTTTGCTGTGAACCTAAAACTGCTGTAAAAAATGAAGTCTGTTAAAATAAACTAATATTATCTGAAAAAAAGTTTCCAAGAAAAGAGATGTAATTGTAGCATCTTGCTTAGCTTTGCAATGGATAATATTTATATAGTTATGAACACTGAACTTTTGCTTTAACTGAACATCTGATAAAGCAAATTGGAAAGATGGGACAAGAAAGTATGTGAGGACATGAGGGAGATACATTCTCAACTGTCATCACAAAAATGTCATAGGTAATTTTTACAGTTGAGACACCATAGAAATACATGTATGTCATTTAGAACCATGAAGATAAATAGCCTCAACCAAAGGACTGAGAAGTGATTGCCACTAGAGGAAAGGATGAGCAGTGGCCAGGGGTCGAGTGGGCCGCTACTTTTAACCAGATTTTTTAGTATGCACATGCATTACTTTCATAAAAAATAAAAGTTAATTTTCAGAAGAACTCATGGTGTCCTGTAGTAGAGAATTAAAAAAATTTTGGTTATAACCAACACAGTAAGATACTACATAGCCATCATATACCATATCACAAAATATCTGTATTCCAAAGAAAGAGAGTTCATGATATATTGTTGGGGGTAAAATAAAAGTAGGTCACAACATGATATATTGTATGGTCCCATTTTTCTAATACACACTCACAAACACAGTGTGTGTATATACAGTGGATACAAAAGTAAATGGTCCCTGCCCTCAAACAATTTCTAATCAAGGGTTGAGGCACACATATAAACTGATTGTATTAATATGATGTGTTTGTTAATAAGATACAGGGTCCTCAAACTTGAGTGTGCATAAAAAACACTGGTAGGGATTGTTTAAACAAATTTTGGGGCCTCACCTCAGAACTTCTGATTTAGCAGAGCTTCTGATTTAGCAGGCCTGAGAATTTGCATTTCTAACATGTTCCCAGGAGATACTGTTGCCGCTGGTCTGGGACAACGATTTGAACACCACTGAGATTGTGATATGCAGGGTTTTGGGTACTCTTGACCCAGTATGGCAGTTGGGGAAGACTTCCTAGTAGAGACACTCCCAAGCTGCATCTTGCATGGCTCTCACTGGTCTCTGAAGTTCTCACAAAGTCAGAAAACTACTGACCATTCTGAATGGAAATTCCTGATTTACCAACAACGAGGCTGTGCATACTAATTACAAAAAACATTTCCTTGCTTCGGACTAGAATTTTCTAGTCAGTACCGGTTATTTCAGACAACAGCAGCTGTGCTTAGCATTTGTATAGGCCGTTGATTAACAAAATGGATAAATGAGAAAGATATTAAGAGTTACAATTTGATAAGCCAAATCTTCCAAGCTAGGGCTGACTGGGAGCAGGGTACAGGGAAAGTCTGGTGTCCTTGATGATGAGGGGAAGGGAGTCCTGGCTCAGGCTCGTGAGGAGAGGATACACACTTGCCAGCTGGTTAGAAGAGAGCCAGGACACCTCCCTGTTGGGACTCTTCTCATTGCTACATGCTACTCCTTATTCATTTCTTTAGAGAAGCAGCAACAGTGGAAAGTGGAGAAGCACTAACCTTAGCGGCTCCCTACCGGGGTCCAGACACTGTGCACTAAGATAGTCCCTGAAACTGTAGGTGCTTAGGGTATTACAGAAGCTTCAGAAAAACTAATCTCTGTTCACATGTTGGCCAACTAGATTCTCATTTACTTATTTTTTTTTTTTACCTTTTAACTTTTTTCCTGGAGACAAAAATAAAAAGGGCTATTCTAGATTCTCATTTATTTATTTATTTTTTTACCTTTTAACTTTTTTCCTGAGGACAAAAATAAAATGGGCTATTCTCCAGTTTCATTACAGTGTTTCATGAACTTGCCTGTCTCTTACTGGACTTGTGGCTAGCACAGGGCCAGGTCCAGAATTGGTACTGAGTAAAAACTTAAATAAATGAGTAAGTAAGTGTTGCAGTAGCTGTATGAAAGAATGGGGAAACATATTTAGAGTATATAAGGAATTTTCTTTTCTCCAGCCTCAGAAGATTGAGCAGGAATATTCTAATATCCCTCAATCTACCTCTAAGGGTCTATAGCCTGACCCATTTTTAGAGAGATGAACACTGAAGACTGGCTGCCAGCCTAGTAGCTATTGCATTGGCTGATGCATTTGGGGAAAGCTCTGAGTGTGGATTCAGTGAAGCCTGGTAGTTGGCCAAGTCTATCATCAATTGAAAACTAATCCTCCTTCTTTAGAAAGGTGCCAGCTTCTTTGCTTCTGATTCTGTGAGAAGTAGATCAATTCAGTTACCTGAAACATTGGTTCCAACTACTCTAATGAAATCTGTGTTGAGAAATAATTGGAAACACTATTTTCTGCACTTCCACCATTATTAAGACGCCAAATTACATCCATTATAGAGTTTTCTGGAGAGCAAAAGTGTATTTATGTGAAGTACAACTCTCTTGCCATCTCTCTTTGGTGGGAACTTGACCTCTTTGTCATGCATAAAGCCAGATTAGAAGGCTGCTTTCTACCAAAATATGTTAATCTTCAAATCATTTTGTTTCAGAGTTCATAAACTGATTTTCATAGAGCATCATACTGTGTGCTTTAAAAACTTGAAAAATTCAAGAAAGCTAAATCACAGACTCCCTCAAATTTTAGCCAAGGCTATTTAAAATAGAAAGTAAAATCCTTTTTGTTGTAGGCATTCTTGGTGGGGGTGGGGCACGGCAGGGGAAAGATGATTAGAAATTACCAAGGGTCACCAATCCCCTGCCCCAGTCAGCACTTCTGAAAAGTCCTGCCTTGTAGAATCTTGAAGACAGGAGGCAGATCCCTCTCAATTCCGGGCTGGATGAACTGATACAGTCTTCACTCTTTAAGACCAAGTTGAATCACACTGTCTTCACCTATTCCAGGAACTGTCTGAATTAGTGATGACAGGTCTGCCTGTGGCTTTGGTTGGGCCCAGACCTTTGTATCTTATAATTAAAAGTATATCAGTAAATGAGCTGAAATAAAACCAAGATTTTGCTCTCAAGACTTCAGAAACGGAGACTTCAAGGAAGAGAAATCTTGAGTAGTCATAATTGTAATACTATGGATGTCAGAGATCACAGAAGGAAGTTACAGATAGCCAGTAATTTAAAGAGGAAAAAGTTAAGATCTTAAACACGGTAGGAAACCATTTTGATCTTCCTTACAGTCCTGTGTTTGAGGAAATGAGAGCTGAATTCATCAGGAGTCTGATGAAGGAGGAATAGCCAAGTCGTCCCTACTCAAATTTTGAATCTTAAATACCATTAAAGGAATACATATTCTAATTGGCAGTCATGTTTTGTTCGTGAAAATCAAAAGAGGGGTCCAAAAAGGACAATGTCAAGGTGTCACTAAGTCAGTCACCTTGCTCGGTGGTATGACACTAATGCCAGGAGGGGTACAAATCAGGGGACTCTCATCAAATAACAGATCTATTGCTGGGAACAGATGGAAAAAGTAGGATGTATTCTTCATTGAGCAAAAAGAAGTACTTAATGCTTTTCCCCCGAGTCCACACCACAACTCATGAAAGCCTGAAATGAGTTGTATCACAGCATAAATAGATTGCCCTTTGGACATAGTATATAGTCCAAATAGTATTATAAGTATTATAATCAACTCTGAACTGTCATGCTAATGAAAGCAGATGGTGATGTAGATATTCCAAAAGAGGGCAAAATCAGAAAATCACTTATTTTTGGTTGCAGAACATACTGTATTATTTGGAAGGTATCAGGTTCACCTTTGTGTTTTGTTTGTGGAAATGTGAACATTAGTGTGTAGTCCCCATGTAGTACACATCAACTGATAGAGGACATGATTGGGGCAGGAGGAATAAATCAACCTGGAATGGAGTACTTCTGTAGATAAATTCCAGTTGGCAAACTTAGAGTTTACTAAATTAAATTATAAATGGGGAGTGGGCATACACTCTTTTTATGGAAGGAGAAATTGCCAATGAGGTTAATTTACCTAACCTAGGACACACAATTAGAGGTCCCAGTCTCTCTGATTCTGAGTTCTTCCCACTCGGCCACACTACTTGTCCCATGCACCTGCACAAATGTACGTAACACAATGTACTGGAAGAACATAAATGAACTCACAAAAGGCTTGGATAAAGTGATAGGTGAGAGACCTTCAAAGGGTTGTCTAGAGAAATTAAAATGCTTTGAATATTGAGGCTGGCATCAAGGGAATTTCGGCTTTCCAAAGTACATCGCCGGGAGCTTGGCCAGAGAAAGAACCTGATTTGATGCTTTTTAATGTTTTTTGGGTGCTATCAGTACAGCACAGGTGAGTGTGTGGGCTCTAGAACCAGATCTGGGTTATAATCCTGCCTTAACCACATTTTCCCAAATAGTTCCTTACCTTCTAGCTTAGGCAAGTGACATAATCTTTCTGAGTCTCATTTACCTTACTGTAAAATGAAGATAGCAATTGTACCTGCTTCATACAATTTTGAGATGATCACATGAGATAATATATGTAGTACACTGTCCAGTACTTGGCATATAGTAAGGGTTCAATAAATATTTATTACCATCATAATAATTATTATAGCTACACACACCTTTCAGTAGTTTTGGTTGAGCATTCTTTCACATTTCCTTAAAGCTTGTTGGTTATGTTGCTTTTGTTTCTATTTAGCAGACCCTGAAAAAAATCCATCTTTTATCTTGTTTTCTCTGCTTAGTTACTGCCAGACAGGGACTCTCATGATAAAAACAAGGTTTAAAATTTCCATTTACTTTAAATAGTGAGTCATAAAATTAATCAATTATAGTTTATGAGGCTATTATGTTCCTGGGTGGTTTGAAGGTAAAAGTCTAAAACAGAGTTTGATGGAAAACAATAAGATCCTATCAAATACAATTCTATTTTCTAGAAAATGGAAAGGATAAACTTATAGTGGGCATTTTGCCCTTGGCATAGTCTCTGCTTTCAAATGCGGCTCATGATGTCATTGTAATGGACAGCATGTCCTCATCCTGGCCCCATCACTCTAACTTGGGCCATTATAATAACCAGTTAGTAACTGGTTATTAATGGTTTCCTTGGCTACACCTTTTTGCAAAACTCCATTTTGCCACAAAGCTCACTTTTTGAAAATATAAACATCAGAGTCACAAATTCTTCACCTTGTGTACAATGCCCTTTCTGATCTTGTGCCTTGCTACATTTCTAGGACATCTCCCTAATCTTTCCCATTAAAAGAAGTTCCTACCAACACTGACCTCCTCCAGTGCACTTCATAATTTCATGCCTTCTTGTTTTTACTTAGGCTGTTACCTCTGCCTGGGAAATCCTTTTCCAGTTTCCTCCTTAAAATGTCCACAATATTCTTTGTGAAACAAATCATAATTATGTCTTTTGAGCACATATTGCATGGCAGAGACTGTTCTGAGCATGTACAACATATAAACTAATTTAATCTCCACTACAATCAATCCTATGAGATAGTATCGTCATCATCTCTGTTTACAGAAGAGAAAGTGAGGCACGTAGAGGTTAAGAAAATATGTCCAAAGTCCCATTGAGGGTAAGTGGAAGCTACTTTTGATCAGTCAGAATTAACTCTGTCCTCTTTTCTAGTACAGAATCTTGTTTAGGCTGCCATTTTGGTGCTTGCTACAGTCTGATGTGTTATAAGCTCTTTGTCTCATTTGCCCCTGAATCCTCAGTGCCCAGCACTGTCCTTTACATTTAGCTTGTGCTTAACTAATGTTTCTGCATGAATTCAAATAAGAAAATCACAGCTACATTCTCTACAGAATTCCCTAACATCATGTATGTTATTGTATCTTTAGTCGATTGCAAAAATGGGTTTAGTGGCAACTGACGAGAAATGAGAGTGGGTAGATAAGAGGACATAAACAGTTTCAGGGATGGTATACTTTTTAAAAAGTACATGCTTCAACCTACATCAATAACCAAATGCCTTACACACTCCTAAATCCAGGAGAGTTACTGAAGCATATATGGAGAAATTGAAAACATAAAACATAGCTTTTCAAAGCTCCAAACCTTTTTAAACAAACTTCCTTTTCTCATTTCTATACATTAGGTTTTATTTTAAGCCATACACATTAGGGAGAGTTAAGAGCCTCTTGAAAGAGCTTAGCTGAGCTTTGACGGTAACTCTTTTGCAAAGACTCTGTACCACATCATTCCTCCAGGACTCTCTTCTCCCCTTGGCTGTCACAGGAAAACCAATGATGTATGACGTTTCATACCCTCCCTTGAACATCACTTATCTTGACCAATAGTTTAGGGGAAGAGTCTCCATGTTACTATGGAAAACCTCCAGATATTTCAAAGACAACATTTCAGTATCCACTTTAGCCTTCAAGAAATGTATGTAGCAATGAGCAATTGGGTCATTATTTCAAAGAAGAAAAAATGAACCAAGGGACATTAACATTAACATTGTAACATCACTTTTCTGATTTCTAGGTTAACACTTATTGAGCATGGTGCTGCATAAACAAAATAAAATAAAAATAAAACTGCACCTTGCTCTCAAGAAAGTTCACATTCTAACTGGTCAGAAGGACATTTGTTTAAATAACTATTCTGTTCTACAATCTGTCCGGCACTCAAGAAATATCAAATCCCAGAGGAAAGAAGGAACCATCGTGCCTACACATGGGCACAGCAGGGAGGGCCTGTGGAGGAAGTCCCACTTCTGAGAGTCAAGAAAACACCAAATTTGGCTCAGTGGACAAGAATAGAGGATGCAAGGTGCGAAACAAATTACAGGTGGAAGAAAAAGTATTCACGATCATAAAGGCAAGAAGAAAAACTTATATTGGAGCATAGAAAGAGAGAAAAGAGAGTGGAAGAGAAATAAGACTAAAAAGATTTTGTCTTACCTTACATAAGAAAGGCAGAGCTTATAGCCATAAATTTCATATAAGAATGTTAAGAAGGAAAAAATGCAGTGGTCTATAGAAACTAATTGCAATCAAGTCATTTATTAGAAAGACAGAATATGCTGTTTGATAGCATCTTATTTAATGATGTCAGAATTATTTAAGGAAAATTGCAAGGCCTTCCTAAGTGGACCACAAGTCATCAGTATTTGAAAAATTACTATGAACTTTCATTCAAAAATTATAGAAGACTGATCATCTTAGACAAAAATAAGTTTAAATTAAAGTTTTGTCACACCTAGAGTATTCAGATATTTTTATTTTGACATTAATTTTTAAAATAAATACTTATTGAGAATCTGTTATTTATCAAGTAATTTCTGAGAATTCATTTTAAGAACTGGAGTAATACAAAAATGAAAAAAGTTCCAAATAAAATCAAATAATTAACATTAACATTATTATTGATGTACAATTATATGTATTTTTCTGGAATATGTAGTTCAACAAGTAAAAGAAAAGATTTCATTGAACACTAAGAGTCCAATGGAATATAACCAAGGAATTTTATATTTATCAGATAACAAATTCACCTTGGAAATCAGAAAAGAATATCTGATTGTGAGAATAATCAGACAATTGAAAATCTTACTGGACATGGCTGCTGAGAGCCAAAGACATGAATCTTAACAGCTGCTCAAATTGAGAATCCCATTTTTCAGAAAAAGGGTTATGAATCAGTACCTTGAGAGACCTGGGAAGACGGATGGAAGAAACCATCTGTCAAGGATACGGTCCTCTCTTCTACAAAGTGGGGCTTTTCCTTTCTCACTCAGACTAGATTTTATAAAATATACTTCTGTTAAAGATGTGAGGACTTAAAGAAAAAAATAAGACAAAAGAATCCAGAAGAAGCTATCGCTCATTTTGTGGTATTGCACACTCAGTTGGTTATGGGTACACAGAATAGCACAGGATTACTGGTAAAAAGAAGTTTGAAGAACCCTGTGTTGATAACAGTAAGATCAGGAACACTGAGTGCACAGCAGAGCTTACCAAGGCTGAAGGTCTGGTCAGAACAAGAGTCTGCTTTCCAACACACCACCTGGATTGGAAGTTGGGGATAAAGTTCCTAGTAGATGCAGAGATTTAGTTCCTAAAAATGGTGATGACACAATCAATCATTATTCTGGTTTCCAAAATGGTGACAGCATTTTCAATTAAAAAAAGAATCCCCAAATATGTTGCATATCATTTTAGACAAAGATAATCCTGAACTGTGTATAGTACAACCTTATTCAATTATTTACTCAGCATTCAGGACAATGTCACTATGTCTCAATTTCCTCATTTGTGGGGGAGGGGAGATGTTTTACATGAAGTTATTGTAAGGATTAAAAGAGCTAACGTAAGAAAAATAATTGGCATAGTGCCTGGTACAAAGCCAAGAATTCATTAAATGCTTTTAAAAAGGCCCAACATTTATATAACCAATTTATTTTTGGTTAAGGGCTTATTTCCAATATTTAACGTATTAAATAATGACTGATACACTACAAACAGGTGAAACATAGAAATGGTGACTTTGATTTCTTAAGAGTTACATAGCCCTTATTAAATTAAAAAATTGTGACTCAGGATAGCTCAATAATAACACTAGTTAATTTATTCAAAAAGAAAACAATGTCCATCTCCTTAGGCTTAAATTCACAACCCAATGCCTTAATGATCAACAGTTAATGACAAACATGATATTCTGATGGATTTGCAGGTCTTTCAGGAATTACTGCCATCTTCAATCAGCTGTCCTTTAATCCATCATAGAACTGGATCTCAGATTATTAGCAATTCGAGCTTAAGTGAGCTTAGAAAATTGCATATTGACACAGAGAAAATGTATACTTTTTGCATTCATAGCTCAAATGCAAAAGAGATTAGATTAAAAATTTCATTCAAAGGAATTTTAAAAACAAAGGAAGTGATTTTGGTTTCCACCCCATATTGAAGAGTTTTAGAAAAGGGTGAAGCACAAGGCAATGGGTCTGTTGATTGAGATTCTCTATGATTCATAACTATTTTACTATTAACCAAAAATAATTTATCAATACAACCACAAACATATCAAAACTATCATCATCTTGAAGTTACACTGAAATACTGACCTGAATAGCTGAATCCTACATAAACTACTTTTTCAGGAAGGAAACAACATTTATTTTAGGAGAATTATAGTTAAGGCAGTTTAGTATTGGTCAAATAACATTATTCAGGGAAAGTATAACCAGGGTCTCAGTATAATGCACTTCACATTTTTACATTTATTTTTTTTACCCAGCATTCAGGACAGTCATTGTCTATGATCTATTATTCACACATGGGAATGTCAAGCCTCCAAAACTTCCTTTTCTCTAGCAATTGAATAAGAATGTTCCTTATTTCTGAAAGAGGAGAAAGTAGATTTTTCTTGCCAGAGCCATATGCACATATTTACTTCATTAATTTTTCTTTTATAATGTGCATATATTTATTTAATCACTTATTTTCCTAACATATAAGCTAATAATAACAATGATACCTTTCATTCCATATGTATTCTTTTTTTTTTTTTTTTTTGTCTTTTTGTGACCGGTAAGGGGATCACAACCCTTGGCGTGGTGTCGCCCGCACCGCGCTCAGCCAGTGAGCGCACCGGCCATTCCTATATAGGGTCTGAACCCGCAGCGGAAGCGCCGCTGCGCTCCCAAGCGCTGCACTCTCCCGAGTGTGCCACGGGGCCGGCCCTCCATATATTCTCAAATTGTTTTTAGATTCATAGTCTAATTCGATATTTTCAATCACCTCTTTGATACACACTTTTAAAATATCTCTAACCTCTATATTTTTGAATATTGAATACATAAATTAGTAACAACTTTATTGACAAGGATACTGAGATACTGAGAAGCCAAGTGACTAAGAGTACTAAATATGAATTATCAAAATATAAAATGGGGCTGGATGGTCAGCTCAGTTGGTTAGAGTGCAGTGTTATAATACAAAGGTCAAAGGTTCAGATCCTCTGCCAGCAGCCACCAAAACAAAAAAAGAAATATATATATATATATATATATATATAAAATGTGTGTATGTGTGTGTGTGTGTGTGTGTGTGTGTGTATGAACGGCAGTAAGAAGTCCTCTTCCAGTAACAGCTCATAATTTGTAGTTGTACACATATATCAGCCAGTTGTAGTGAATTCAATACAAAGATAATTTTTTTATGACAATAAAAAAGGTTTAATATAACTTTTTAACTTTCACCTCTCCCTCTACTCTATCCTGTAAATAGCTATCCCTTTTAAAATAATTTTTAAAATCCTGCTTTGCATTTATTTGTTCATATATCTGCATTCCTGACTAGAAGAAACTCTTTAAGGAAATTCCACGATACTCATTGTCGCAGGGTTTGTACCACACAGTAGATATTCAATAAATGCTTTTTGCATAAATAAATGAAATGCTGATTTGTCATATTGTGCGAGCTTGATTCCTCAGGATAGAACCTTGCATTTAGTTCACAGCCTTCCAGACCAAAATCCTTAAGACATGGCAGTTTACAGTCATGAAATACCATGCCTGGGTTCACAAAGGAGTGTGAATACAATGAGTCACAACAGCTTCACAGGCATGGAGACATGGACCTGCTCTCTGGCCAATATTTTTCACCTCTGTCTCTGATTCCTGCCACCTTAGAAAGGAGCTAACCCATGTTAATGATTGCACTAATTGAAAGGAAATCTTGGAGCCTGCATTTTTATTCAGAACACTTCCACCTTAGTTTCTGGGTGACCTGCCATGGTTTGCTTTTTGAGGCTATCTGTGAGGGGTGAACAAACAGCAACACTTGTCATGCAACTTCAATGAGCATGCAGTAATCAATAAGAGCAATCAATAAGAATGCTAAAATAAATAAATGAATGAATGAATAGGTAAAATAAAAAACTCTGCAATCACATTTTGATGCTATCATAATGAATAAGCATGATCACATTTCACCTCTAGCTGTTATCATCAGCAGCTTTCAAAAATAATTGTCATATGGGACTAAGGGTACTGAATTTCATAAGGAAGTCAGTGCAATTTCCCTGCATTTCCTCCACTTAGGGACAATTGGCAGCAAGAGCCTAGCCTTGGGGAATCCACAGAAGTGACCCATGACTTGCAGTTTTGTAGGTTCCTGCTAACTGTTGGATCCCTTCCACAATCCCCACAGACTGCTGTCCATCTCCAGCTCAGCCAGCCATTACAGTTACGCTTGGTGGTTGAGACAGACAAGCAAAAGGAGGTGTGATGGAGAGCTAGAAGCAAGACCCAAAGCCAAGCACTCATTAAGACGTTTTCCTTGCCAAAATAGAAATAGTTTTACTGCTTTTTCTTTCTGACCATAAATATTTGTATATACACACTGTGAAAGAATTTCAGAAAATACAGAATGCCATAACAAAGGAAACAGAAATCATACATATAACCCCACCACCCACTGTGCTAACTATCCTTTGTGACCTTAAAATACTGCATACACACATTACAAAACACAGCAGAAAGGAAAATCTGGAATAACAGTGAAGATAAGGTCTCTTTTTCTCTCTTACAGTAAAACCAACCAAACAAACACATACACACTAACACACACACACACACACACACACACACACACACAAACTTAAGGAAAAACGAAATCAAAACAATAATAAAATCCAACAGGAGTAACAAGCACCTTCAGAAATCCAGGAGATACACGGGAGAGAGAAAGCTTTCAAAGGGAGGAAGAAAAGACAGTGATCAAATCAGTCCATCTCAAAAAAAAAAAAAACAACGGCACTGAAAAGTGTAAGTGGCAGAGGTAAGAGCTGAGAGAGTGAACAAAGAGTGACACAGAGGCAACAGAGTGGGCAGGCACTGGGAAAAAAGAGGAGGAAAAAACAGAGCCCAAGAGGCAGATGCAGGAGGGATGGCAGACGGTCTTCGCCACAAGAAGCAAGGCAACTTAATGAGGATGAAGATGATCATGTATTTCACCCTCAAAGACCACCTGGGAAAGCTTGGGAGCTGCCAGATTCCTTTTAAAAAAATTATTAAACAACAAAAACATTTTTGATGGCACAAATGAAGAAAAAAGACTTCCAGTTCTATTCAATATCCACAATTCAAAAAGGTAAATCACTCAGCATTATAAAAGAAAAAATCAATGAGGGTAACATAGCCTACATGCTTCAGCCAAAATTTTTCAGTGTATAAAATAAAACATTTTTTACCAAAAGGAATTGAAAGATTACGTCCACACAAAAACCTGAACATGCACGTTTATAGCAGCTTTATTCATAATTGCCAAAACTTGGAAGTAACCAAGCTGTCCTTAAGTAGGTGAACGGATAAATAATCTGTGGCACATTCAGACACAATGGCATGTCATTCAGCACTATAAAGAGATGAGCTATCCGGCCATGAAAAGATATGGAGGAACTTTAAATGGGTACTATTAAGTGAAAGAAGCCAATCTGAAAAGTGTGTATACTGTATGATTCCAAAGTTGAGGCAAGTATCCTCAGTGTGCACCAGGTTTTGTTTCTAGGGTTTGCTAAGTACCATCAGCTACAGATGACCCAGCACCTGCTTTTAGGAGAAACAAGGCAAATTAAAGGCCCTCCTAAAATGGGAGACTGAGAAAGCTGTCTTCAGCAGGAGAGGGGGCTGCCAGGGCTGTGATGCTGATCCCTGTTTGTCTGTCCTCTCCCATAAACTCTCAGCTAAAATGATACCTCCCCAAGGAGAAGTTCTTTGAGTTCAGGGCAGATGGGGATTGTGCTTGATTCTGCCAAGAGGTTTTACAAGACTCCTATCAGAAGATGGCTCAGAAAACATTATTTCTACATATGAAATCAGCTCCAGGCAGATTCCAATAGCTGCAAGAAGGCTTTTGAGTGTTGTCTTCGAGTGCTTACAAAATTGACATTCTCATCAACACATGTTTGTTGAGGATCTAATATACACTGGGGACTGTGCACAGAAAGATGTAAGACAGCCTTGAGGGGCTTCCAATATTGCCAATCTCATTGGCTAGCCAGAACCGTACGTAAAACATAGACAGCCAAACCAGTCTGTACAAGTGCAAGATACAGGGCAGGAAAAATAAATGTGTGAGGAATTCACAGGAGGGAGAAAATAATGGGGCTGTTAGAGACAGCAGCATGAAAGAGTTGACTCCTGAGCTGTGCCTTAGAAGATTTATATGACAAGAGTACAAAAGGAAGGGCATTTTGGCTGGGGAAACAGGGCCAGCAGAGATACGAAGTTCAGAACGTGTACTGGGGGATAATGAGCAGACACATTTGGTTGGGCTAGTGGATATCTGTAGAGACTAGTTGGACACATTTAGAGAAATGGCTGAACAAAATTCTCAGAGGGACAAGAATGCCAGATGAAAGATACTATAGGCAATGAAGAGCCATCAAAGTTCTGTGAGTAGGTGAATAAAATGCACAAGATATTTAGGAGATTAATCTGGCAGAAGTATAAAATGTAGATTGAAGGGCCGAAGATGGGAAACAGCAAGAATAGATGAAGAAAATTTTAATAGTCTAGGCATGAGATGACGAGAGCCTTGTAATAGAAAGAAAGCATCTAATCAAGGGATATTATGAATCAAGAGATTGTGGACTCGGTAACTCAATCAGTTTGGTCTGGAAAGATGAGCCAAGGTTGGACAGATTGAGTTTCACACAGAAAATGCCTAATAGCCAACTAGTTCAAAAGACCAATGTTTAGAAGTGATATCAGAGGTGGAGATAACATGTAGCAGTGACAGTTGACATTATGGGAGTAATGAGTCCTCTTGGGGAGGGTATGTTTCATTTGTGCTAACCTTATAAAAGAAACAGAAGAAAATTAAAGATCAGTGTCATGACTTCTTCAAAGTCCAGTAGCAACTAGGTTTGCCGACTTCTACCTGGATGTCCTTGAAGAGTCTCTGCTTCCTGAGGCTTCTTGATGACCCAGGACTGATGACAAGGGTCAAGGGTCACCTTACTGTCTGGAAGGAAGCCCATGGTACATCATTCTGAAAGTGACATCTGAGCAACTGAAAACCCTGGTGACTTGGTCAATGCCTTTCAGAGATCAAGAGTCTTAAAAATCCATTCTGAAGAATGTACTGGTCACATATTGAAGGCCCCTATGCTGTTTTTAATATGATACACAGCCCTGGCTATGAAATTCATAAATTTTTACTTAAATTCTAACAAAACTACAGAATGCATGTATTATTACTTTCATCCTCATTTTACACATGGGAAAACTAAAGCACAGAGAATTTACACTGGGCCTAGACCGCACAGATGGTTACAGCAGAGAGTTATATACTACAACTACTGGGGCAAGGAAGCAATACCTTCTCCATTCATCATTATAACCCAAATCTGGGTGAACCTCCTTGAATCTGATAATTTAGTATAAAAATTCCATTGTTAAAAATAAAACACAGATGAGTCAAGTACACACATACATGCGCACACATGTGAGCGCACACACACACAGATTAGTAGAAGGGGAAAAGCTAATGGGCACTATATATCAATAACACAATCCATGAAACCATTTATAAATCTACCCTTGGTAAGAACTCACATTTCCAGTTCATTTAACAAAAAGGCATTAAGTTTCGGTTTTTCATAGGACTGATGGTTACATTTCAAAACTCATATTAAATATGGAACTCAGCTTCACTAATGTCTCCACATACACATTTTGAGCAAAATATAGCCCGTTTACAAGAAGTGCAGAAATGTTGTTAAACTTAATTAGATGTAATTGTCATACTTTCATTAGCTATTAACATAATGTAAAGATAAACTAATGCATAATGAGTTCTTTCATTGTCACATAATTATGATTTTAATGATTACATTATGACCATTATAATACAGTGCATATTTTCAATTTTCCCATTAGTGGGCAATTATTTATAAGGTTTTCTATTACAATCTGTCCATAGAGACCAAGTTATTAATGCCTCCATTTTCCTGTAATGATGACCACAGTGTTGAAATCAATATGATGGCCACAGGGAGAATTGCAGAGTGACACAGAAAGAACAACAAAACCACAACCATGAAGCGAGCTCATTCAGCACATGCCTGGGGAAATCTCAAGATGGAGAAAAAATATATTAATATTCTTATGAGAAGTTCTAGTTTACAAGGTTTTCTCAAGTATATTTTCCCTCATTTTTTTGTGGGCTTAGGTCTCTAACTCTTTCCTAAGACAGTTTCCAAGGCATGAAATATTCAATATTCTAGCCTTTGAAAAATGTCTTCAATGGTTTTTGCCATTCAGAGAATTAAATTAAAATCCCACAAAACCATTTCTGGGAAATTTTTTTGAATTGTTCAATTTCAGGGTAGTATGTCAAGAAGTAAAAAAGTAAAAATGCTGATGAACTGTATGATTCATCCCCAAAGATGATGAAGAATGGGAGAAATTCATTAGAACAAAGGCAAAGGGTAATGTGAGTGGACAGTGATTACAGCCACAGGGGGCTGGTGTGGGTCCTGCAAACCAGCACCACCACCAACAGTAATAGATAATAGAGTTTTTGCCTTTACCCACTACACCTGAGAACTGGCAGTCTCCTCATTATTCTTTGTGGGAAGGCTGAGACTATTTGGTGGACTTGGAGAAATGTCCAGGAGTATTCACAGAGATTTAGGAATAGGGCCTATGAAATACCTGGCCTTGGCTGGTTGCATTACTTGGTCCTGAGGTCTCATACGGAGGCAACACAGGCCTTTCAGGGCTTCCCTGGAGCCCTGTGAAAATATGTCTGTCTTTCCCAACTACACTGGGGCTGTCCCAGTGACCTCTGAATCCCAGGCACATAGTGCTCTATAAGATTTGTGGAAGAAATTATGAACTAGTTAGATTTTAACCCAAAATTTCAAAGTAGCTCATATTATCTAACTCGATGATGTAACTACCAGATTTTAACATGACCCAGTGTCTTTCCCTGAGAAAAGCTATTGGTTAACATGTTCAATAAATATGTATTCTCATAGTTTGATGATATGATTTAAATTTTTTATTTTTCTATTCCAATTGAGGAAAGCCAAGAGTCCTTGCAAATAACGTGTCACTGGTTCTCAAACATTGGCAGGTATAAGAAACCTGGGAAACTGATTAAATGCAGAGCCCCAGGTTCCATTCCCTGAGATTTGGAATCTGCAGGGCTGAGCGGCTGTGCTTTTATCAAAACCCTCCAGAAGATTCTGAAATAGGAGGTTCACAGAGCACATTTGAGAAACATTGCCGCTGGTGCTCAATTCAGTGGTGGAGAGCCACCTGGGCCAGTAAACATGGCACCAGTATATGATTCAGAAGACCCTGTGAGTGAAACTTCACAACAAGAGGTGGGACCTCAAGAAAGTTGCTCAATTTACCCTGGTCTTAGGTTTCCTCACTCATGAAATGAGTGTGTTGGGTTCATTTCTGAGTTTCTTTACTAAGATCTCTGGACCACTAAAAAGATCATGAAGTTGGCTATAGCGATTCTTGAGCTATGTATGAAATTCCAAAAAGACCAACAGGAATCATTTGGTTACCCAATACAAAATCTTATTGAAACATTCACTCTTTTGATTGTCAGCTGGAACTATATCACCTCAATATGGTTCCCCTGGTTATCAGAACCTCTGATGGCAGTTATAGTCAACTTAACAAGAAGTAGATTAAAATACTACTAACAAATGTAGTTTTTGTATAGATCACATCTTTTAAAGTATAAAGCTCACAGTGGAAAATCTATACAAAAAAAATATTGGTAGGAAAAATGTTGGGACACAGGGGGTTAGAGACTTTTAAGTTCTGGTCCAACTGTAAGAGTTCTTAACCAATTAATGAACAATTCAAAACAGCCTCACATCATTCACTCAATAGCTGGCTAGTGAGTGTCACCTATGTGTCAGATGCTATTCTAGGGGGCAGAGACACAGTGCTGGGTAAACAAAGTCCTATTGTCCTGGTGTTTACAGTCTAGTAAGGGAAAACAGATGAGAGCAAATGTATAGTATATCAGGCCATAATAAATGACATAAAGGAAAATAGAACCTGGTAAGCAGGTTGTGGGGTGGGGGGGTGGAGGGTATTGGCAAGGAGGGGCTCTCTGATAAGGTGACATTTGAATGAAGACCTAAAGGAAATGAGGGAGAAAGTCATACAGATATCTGGAGGAACTCCAGAAATACTGAGTTATAGAATATATGCTTTGCAAAATAGGAAGATGATTCATCTTCTATATTATCATAAGCTTTACTTAAGTTAACATATTTATGAGCTCATGTTCTGGGCAGACTCCAGGCTTATAGAAAAAGCACATGATCTTGATTTCTTAACAGGGCTGTGGGGAATACAAGTGAAATCTCTAGCTGATTGATTGACAATGGGTAAAACCTGGACTTTGGCACCATACTTATTTTTGCTGCCTCAAGGACACATCTTGGTTTGCCGCATATCCTTGTGGTCAACTTATTTTTAGTTCACTCTGAGACTTGTTCTGTCTTGGCAGGGTTTCTCAGCTACTTTCATTTCCTACTTATGGACATCCTGATGAGCATGATTTATAAATATTAAAAATAACGAGTTGAGACTGGATGCAAAGAACCTGCCAACACATGCCAAAACCTCCAGTGAGTTACCAGGAAACTAGAGAATGTTTCAAACATCGGTAGATTCCCCACATCTAAGACAGTGTCTCACACTTAGTTAGCACTCAGGGAATATGTGCTCAAAGAATGTTTGCAAAAGACTTGAATAAAGCTACACTTCTGTGCTGCCTATCTCAAACCAAAATAAAAGCTCTGCCTAAATAGAAGAGCTTGGTGTGAGTGTACGTGGGTGAGGGCGTATGGGTGTATGTTAGTAAACAGGATGTTTTCTATCTTTTATGAGAAAGCGTGGCAGCTGCTAGCTAAGCTCCTAATAGGGGAAGCTGCTACTTTTACATCCTTGAAAGCCCCTATTTGCATAGACCCTATACAGAAGGCAGACGTTAGAAATGCAAACACTATCTGATCACCAAATCTCACTTGCGCTAGAAAGTTCCGCCTGTGGTTTATGATTTTTGAAATGGGGATATGCTGACAACAAAATTAACTCCTCCAAAGAACTGAGAATTGCCTACTCTCATCATCCCTTTCACTATAATTTACATGACTTGACAAAATTAGACTGTTATTTTCATCGGGGTGATCTGCAAAATCATAAAATTGATGTGTATTTTGGGAATGCCTAATTAACTCTCCTTAGTTCTGTGGAGGTTTCATCTTTGAATATAAGCATTGCAAATATCATGGAGGTGTTCACATCCAGCTTTAGTAACCACAAGGAGACACTCAAAGGACTTGAAAGAAAAATCCCTTTAGAAATCAGGCACTGATGAGAATTCAAGTCAAATTGTGAGCCTATGGGGTAAAGACAGGTATATGCTGATTTGCCAAAACTTGCCTTGCATCAAATAGCAAGAAATACTTCCGTAGTAGAAGCCAATATTAATAATATTAATAATCAAAACAGCAGAATTGCAGATATGTACACACAAGGTCCTTCTCTACTCACAGTTTTTATCACAAACATTAACTAATATTGATCAAGCTGTTTGTCACAAAAATTTGCTTTAATATATAATCAGCATCTGAAGTGAGAGCCACGGTTCCTAGACAATTGCCAGCACCTTGTGTCACACTTGTAAATAATGGGCTGCTCCTATTGAGCACCATCTGCTAAATAGAGAAAAATGTTCGTCCTAATTAGGAAATTCTTCTTATTATTTAATATTTATTGAACACCCACAATGCGCTTGGCAGCAAAAACACCAGAAACATGCTTTCTGCCCACCAGGAATCCACCTGCTAAGGAAATATGATGACCCAGTATACAGCCCTTTCTGTTTTTAACATATTTTATGTTTTTCTTTCCAGATGACAGAGTTGCAAATGGTTCACTTCTGGAAGGGTCTTCTCTCCTCATTAAGGTGGGGTGGTGAGCTGTCAGAGGAGTTCTGAGTGAAGATAAAGAGAAGATAAAGGGCAAATGAATTACATGACCATGAAGCAAAAGTGATATTTGCTCCATTAATGGGAGAAAATTTAATGCACTCCTAAGTAAATTTAAACAAACTGTATTTGTTATGGACTAACAGATCAGAAGTATAGAATGTGTAGTGAAAAAGTCACCCTGAAATAACAAACATTATTTGTTTTGCATTTACCTCTAGAGCTTCTGTGCCTCCACAACTATACAACTATACTGTGGGATACTCATTTCATTACAAGGATATTAACATCTTGATTAATAAAGACGTATTGGTCAAAGATCTACTATCAACTGGAAAAATTAAGACAGATTGACAGTCCTTTCAGGAAGCCTCAACTACATCCCCTTCTCTCTCTTTCACCCTACAATCAACAAAAGTTCAAAAAAAATCCCACAAGTTCAGTATTAAAACTGTGTGCAGAAGCATTCTGGAAGAGAACAAGTGACCTGTTCACATCAGGAGACTAATGCTACCCACATCTATAATAGTGTCCTCGTTGAATTACCTAGTAATCATTTTCAATCTCCTTTTAATAAAAAGTATAAATAAAAAGAAAATATGTTTTTGCTCCAATTATTGAATATCTCAGATATAACATTTTTTTATCCAGGGCCTGAATTCGAACCAGTTCTCCATTTCATATGGTTTCTATGTTTCAGGAAAAGGTTGCCCGTCCACTTTGCCAGTGTTTCACTAAGTGTTTTGATCATTTTAAAAACACTTTTAATTAAATCATATGCTTCCCTCATTCCACCTTCTTCATAAGGAAACACAATAAATGAAAAAGATTGCATGACATTGGTCATTGCCATGGGTCAGTTGTGGCCCCCAAAAGTTCATGAATTGGCAACTTGATCTCCATTGTAACAGTGCTAAGCAGGTGAGAAATCCAATTATGGTATTTGAAAGGTGGAGCCTTTAAAAGGTGATTGGATTTCAGGACTGTGCTCTCATGAATGGATCGATCCATTCTTGCAGTAATGGGTTGACGGTTTAACGGGCTGCCATGGGCGTGGTTCTGATGGCTTTATAAGGAGAGTAAGTGAGAAGGTTAGCTCTCTGTCGCGCTTGCCATCCTTGCCATGTGATAAGCTGGTCACCATCGGGCTCTGCAGCATTTCAACCAAGAAGAAGGCCCTCACCAGATGTACCTCCCAGACCACGGACTTCCCAGCCTCGAAAACTGTACAAAATAAATTTCATTTCTTTATAAATTACCCAGTTTTAGATATTATAATATAAGCAACAGAAACAGACTAATACAGTCATAATGTTACTTTTTTGTCTTCAGGTTTCAGTGTTTCTCATGAATCAGCAATGCCCATCCCAGAGTTGGAAGCTCCAAGGGAACGTCCCCCGTTATCCATTTGTAGCATGGTTAAGTCAGAGAATGGAATAGTATCCAGTTCCTTAATTTTATGGATACACTTACTAGACAACCACCTCACCCAGATAATTCAGTCAGAAGAGAAACTGCGTGTCAGTGGAGGTAATGCTGTAATGATGGCAGTTGTCAAACAATGCTAATCAGAGCTACATGACAGAGGTTAAATGATGAGTGCATACATTGTCAGGGTAATAAACACCTAATGAGCAAAACCGGAAAGCAAATAGGAGGTTGCACATACACCCAAATGTTGATTCTTGAGTCAAAAGTCAGAGAACAGAAGGATTTCCTTCTAGAATGTGTCTCCTTCTAGAATGATAAGGCATCACTTGCTGATTAGCTAATGAGCAGCACCATCTGGCACAGTTACAGAGGAGCAAGATCTAAGAAAGAGAAGAATAAAATGACAGAGCTGCAGTAGGATTTTCACTAGGTTAAAAAGGATATTAAGAAATTTCTCACCATTAAAAATATCATAACAAAAATAATGTTAGATGTTCATAAAACATAACACCAATGGTATACAGATTATAGAACCAAATGTTTTCAGAATAACTGAATTTGAGTCTTGATATCTTTCTTTCTCACGGTAGTTCTCAAAATGTGGTCCTGGGACCAGTAACAACAGCATTACCTGAAAATTTGTTAGAAATGCAATGTCTTTGGCTTCGTCCCAGAAACACCAACTCAGAAACTTCAAGGCTGAGCCATACAATCTGTGTTTTAACCAGCCTGCCACGTGATTCTGATGCAGGCTCAGGTTTGAGAACGCCTGTTCTACCAATCCAAATAAGAGGGAGAGAAATTTGCTGTTTCTACTGGATACAAAAATAGCAGCTAATATGGTCAATTCTGTTTAAACAACTGGTCCATGCTTTGAAGAATGAAAATCAATCAGAACAGTTCCTTGAGTGAAATGACGATGTCTTTGAGTAAGAGAGATCCTAGTACCCTTTTGTGGAACAGTGGAACAGATTGCCTTAAACTTAATTGCACTGTTTCTGCAGGTATGTATTTTCTTCTTTTTAAACTACTTTGCTAGACTCCCTCAGATAAGCTTTTGCAAGTTTTCCTGAATCCTTCATTTATGTGCTTTTCCATCTCTAGGTCACTCATTCAGCAACTATTATCTGCTACATGTCATGCACTAATTCTAGGGGCTTGAGCTGTTTTCAGTGAATGAAACAGACAATGAGGCTCACCCTTAAGAAACACATATTCTAGTGAAGGAGACACACGAAACAGTAAACAAAATAAATAGGTATATTATGTAGAATGTTATAAGGTAAACAATGCTATAAAAAACAAAGGAATAGTAGAACAAGGTAAGAAAAATTGGGTATACTGGGCACGGGAGGTGGGGATTTCAATTTTAAGTCATTTTGTGGTAGGCTCATTGGAAGTCTTTATAAAAACTTACACTTTTATTCTAAGGTAAATGGGGGACTACTGCAGGATTTTGAGCAGAAGAGTGACATGATCTAAATTACGTCAAAAATGCTTTCATAATTTTTCTCTACATCTATATACAAATTCACCAACCATTTATGCAGTGGGTTGGAAGACATCACTGCCACTTTTTTATTTTCTTTATGTTCATCATGAAGTTACTTAAAAGTACTTTCACTAAGGCAATTCACTTTCTTTGTTATCAAAGAAGAAAATGTTTTCTGGAAGACAAAAAATAAAGTTGGGCAGTGAAACTCAGGTTGTTTTACCTGAGTTTTCAGTTCTCCTTATCTGGGAATTTTCTTTCCTGCCTTCTGTGGTGGTGATTATATTTGCCTCCTAAGGCCCAACACTGTAACTTTGGGTTTGAGAACTAGGGTTTGTTTTTTCACTAGGCAACTGACAACCGAGAGAACTGTGAGTGTGGTCTTGGAAAGTGCTTCACTACTGTACTGAAGCGAATCTAAAATGGAAACCTGTATTTGAGGAATGGTTCTGTCAGCGACTTATTAAAAACCTGGTGCTCAATCACAGAACCCTAGAGAAGGTAATAGATTTGCCAACCTTTGAGTAAGTTAGAGCAAGGGATGGTCTCTCTGAATAGAATTGTGGAAACTTTTCTATCAAAATCCAACCCTAAAACTTGCCTCTTTGGCACTGCTGTGACCGTTCGATACTGAAGAAAAGTGTTTTGAAATTCACAAGTATTTCAAGGAATGGCAAAGGAACTTTTAAACTTAAAAAACTACCAGGTATTATTTCCTTTATTCATTCATCTATTTATTCATTCATCCATCAAATGTTTACTGAATAACTATTAAAGTCAAGGTGTTTAGGGAAACAAATATATAAGAGCTGGTATTCTCTCAAAGAATTTATGGACCATCTGGAGAGATTAGACATAAACAGCAATAATGCATGGTAGAAAGTGGTGATTTCTATAAGAAAGAAGTCCATAATGCTATGGCTTTTCAGAAAAGTATGAGTTCTATGTAAGGATATTACAGAAAGCTTCATGAAAGAGGTAACATTTGACTTGGTCATAAAGCATGGGCTGCATTTGTGTGCATGGTGATGGAAGGCAGAGCAAGCTAGGCAGAGGGCATTATCTCTGCAAAACCATAAGAGGCAGGACTATATAAGGAGTCACTTATGTGAAAGGCGAAGAAGACCTAAACTAGAGCAGTGGTGGTGGTAAAGACAGAAGAAAGAAAATGAGTATCGTTGAGGTCAGTTCAAGGAAACCTGAAACATCTGTGTGCCATTTAGCTGAAAGAAGTAGAGTGAAAACAATGCATTTATTTGGAATTTTGGTGGCAAACCACTACGTTAGGTTGGAATAAAATGGAGATGGGCATAGTCTCTGAGCTATGTATTGTCCCATGAGAAGTGTACAAGAAGTGTATTGTCCAATGAGATAAATGGACAAATAACCACAGTACAGTCAGAAAAATGAGTCCCTTGTTGAATTCTTAAGGACTTCTGAGCCCCATCATTAATTGGCTTAGGAATAGGGCAGAGTCACTAAGTTAAGATCTAACTATAAGCAGATTATCAAGGCTCTTTGGGGAACAGCTATTCTTGAGTTATGTATTTCTCTGTTCCAGAGAAGCAAAACTTCAATTCAGCAAACACCTATAGAGTCTCTACAACATTCCGGACACTATGCAAGTTATTTTGAAATGGTTGTGCAAGTAATTAAAAATCTAGTAGTACATATAGGCATGGTATAGGACAAAATTCTCACAGCAACCAACTGTGTCTTAAAATGAGTCAAAGCATGTAAGAATAGAGGAAAAAAAGGAAGAGACTGCTCTTGGCTCGTATATTTTAAGGACAAGTATGTAACTATTCTTAATTTTCTTAATTTTGGTCTAAACTTAGAGAGAGAGAGAGATGGTCCAAACAAAAAGAAAAAAAAAAAACCAAAGGAGAGGAGAAATCCAAATTATAGGAGAGAAGTAAGTCAGCTGAATAAATCTAATAAATAAATAAACAAATAAAATTTAAGGCCTGTATAAAATTTAAAATTCTGGACACATTTTAGTAAGGCTTCTAATTTAAGGCCTATGTATTTGTCTTTGAGTTTTACACCCTTTGTGGAGTTCAAAAGCCTTTATATAGGGAACACTGTTCAGCTTTGGTGTCTATTGGGACTTTCTGTACAGTACAATTCCGCTATGTACTTGGCCATTCTGTCAAGTCATATCTTCTGGCCTAGGAGAACCTTATTTCCCTAAGTCGGTTGGTGGCAAGTCCTGATTTTCACAACCTCCTGTGGTCTTACAGCCTTCCTTTTTTATAATATAGTCACTGAATTTGAGATGTTGCTCTTGTCTTAATCCTAAACTAAGCTGTCTTGTCAAATATACCATAGTTTTGCTGTGTGTGTGTGTGTGTGTGTGTGTGTGTGTGTGCGCGCGCGTGCGCGCGTGCGTGCACATGTGTGCATGCGTCTGTTTTTAAACACATGAGAAGTTGGTACGGACACCTTGATAAATTACAAATGACCCTCCCATCCTGCCATTATTAAAATAGAGCTTTCCCTATCTTTTACTGAATTTTTAATTTCCAGCACATGTGTACTACAGAGGAGGCCTAATGTAGGTCACTGGATGCCATCATGAATAATGGGAAAAAAGAAGTCCCTGGCTTCCCAATGCTTATTAGCGTGAAAACACAGCCCTGGATGCCTTATTATGCTTTTTGTCTCAGCAGTCCTATGGGTCTGCCCCTGACTGCTGTGTGAACTTACTATCCCTGCCAAATACATCAGCTGGGGTGGGAACATTAACTCATTCTAACAGAGGCGTGTCAACATTGCTCCTGATAAGTGCTGAGATGCTATATTTGCAAAGACTGTCTTCAAAAAGAAAAAAAAAAAATACTGTTTTTAACACTGTGCCCCCTATCTTTCAAATCCAAGATTTTCTCTACTTTTCCCATTTTCTCTTGGTCCAGGTTTTGCTGAGGCTAGGAGCCACTTATTCTGAGTTAGGAATAACTAGACATCTTTGTATTTAGTGTCTGGGTGCAGTAATAGTATAACTTTGGGTAAGCTACGCATGTTCCTGTGCCTCGTGGCTGATTTGTGGGGCTAGCAGAGTTGTTTTGTTTTCGTTTGTTTTTGTTTTTCCCCCCTCCACCCTGCTGCACTGTGTTTGTTGAGGCATCTTCCCTCCTGTGCTGGCAGAGGGTACTGACAGAGGGGTCCCAAATTCTCAGGGAAGAAGGCTTGAAATCCCTTCCCGCTCTGGAAACTAGTAAGGGTCTGCAAACCCGGGGCTTGTGAGCCAATTTAATCCCTACAGTTTGTCATGTAATGGCACAAGAAACTTTACAAATGGTCAAGCTGAAATAGCAAAACCCGGGCTGCACTTAAAACCCTTCCCAGCTTAGAAAACTGTCACCATGAAAGACAGTGAGGAATGACACGTCGTTGATTTCTTTTTCTCTCCTTAAGATTGAGTGGGAATGGATGGAACATGCTGGCAAAGATTAGCCAGGTAGAGATCTTGTTATTTACAAACGTCCTGTTTTGTCAGTGTTTTCTGAAAGTGACTTTTGTGCATTCTTTTTCTTAAATGATCCTTAAATGTGACTGCCTTTCTTTCCATTCTCCTCACCTGAGGCAGGAACATCTTGAAACATTGATTCTATTTGCTGCTAGCTTTCATTAATTTCTTCCATCCCTGAAGGCGGAGCCACATTGGTACCAGCTAATTAAGACCTATTTAGGACAGCTCAGAGTCCTTTATCAGCCCAGAATTAGCTTTGCTCTTTTAATGGGGACTATAGCTTTCTCAATTATTACTTAATTAAATAATGTGCCTACATTTGCCAGCATATTTCTTAAGTGAATGTGAGCTGCAATTGCCCACCTGCCCACAGAAAACCAGAATATCTCACATTGCTTCTCCAGAGAGTTAACATTCCTTTTGCATCTGTACATGCCAGGCACATAATCACATTCTTCAGTGTTGAGTGTGGTGCCATGTGCCAATGTCAGCCTTACAGCACCTCTAGGGGGTTTCAGTCTTAAGATGCATTAATGCAAATGTGCAAATGTCAGCAGGCTAATATTATTTATGCATACCAATCATTCAAAGGGGGAAAAAATCCATTTTGGTCCAGATTGTTCTTAATATAAAATCTTTAATTTCAAAGTTTTCTGGAGGAAATGAAAGTTCTGTAGAGTTCACAATTCTTGTTTTCTAGAAATATATTTAGTAAGTAAAAATATAAACGTAGTCACTGCTCAAAAAAACTAGAATTACAAAGAAAACTGGGCCCCAGAAGATAAAGAAAGAAAGGACAAGCTGCCTTTTCTTTCTGTTCTCTCAGACTTCCCCACAAAATCACCCTATCTAATTGACAAGTCAAATAATTTTAGGTAGTAACTGATAAAAAAAAAAGCAAATTAAATTTCATTTGATTTGAAAAAGTATTCCATATGCTTGTGAATTGGTCTAAACTTATTCTAAGAAATTTAACTTTGCATGTATTTCTTCTACTACTTGATGTTTCCTCAGTGAGAAATCCCTTAAGACAAAACAAACAACCAAAAACATTGGAAAAATGTGAAGATGCCTACCTTAAATGGAAGGGTTAAATATATATATATATATATATATATATATATATATATTTTTTTTTTTTTTTTTAAAGACCATTTGAAGAAACAAGCAGAGAAGTAAATTTTTCTTTGAGGATCTCCATCTAATTATTTTCCTTTCAGAAATCACTTTAACTATTACTGACATAAGTTTTTTAATTCTATAAATTATAAATAATATTGATGACATGATCTCTCCTTTAAAAAGCTTATGACAAAAAGAGTATATGCTAAAAAGTTCCAGTAAGTGCAGGCAAACTAAGCAAAGTAGCTTTAAAACAAAAGTAAAATTAAATAGATTCCCTTTCTTCCCTACTCCCTCTTGCCTGTAGTGATGTATACCACTTAACTTACTCCTATTTACTCAGGAGAAAAATATTAAAAACTTTTGCTGGGATTAAGCCAACACACACTTTGTGAGCATAGACCCAGATGGACACTGCCATTAAAATGTTTTCTTTGTCCCATCACCCAAGCAGTAGCTGAGCTGAGTGCAATCCTGCCTGCAATGGCCACAGGCCCAGACCCAAGCCCCAGAAAGGCCCAAGCAGGAGCCAAGGTGAGACCCATCCTGTGCACCAACATGGCAGGCCCAGACCCAAGCCCCAGAAAGCCTGACAGCCACCCAAGCAGGAGCCGAGGTAAACACTGTCCCACATGCCACTGGGGGCCCAGTCTAAAGCCCTGGAAAGCCCCTCCCACCATCCAATCCAGGTAGTCTACCACAGCCACCACCACACCTAGTGACATTACAAGGACACTTCACCACCACAGTAACAGCCAGTGCCACCCTATAAGTAGCCCACCACACAATCAACTACATTAATACAAGAAGAGTCACTACAGAGCCTACAAATAGAGGAGGAAGTCTTTCTCTTCATAGCCCACTCCTGAGTAATAGAAGAAATAAGTGTCCTACCAGAACCAAACATCAACAGAAAAACACTAGAACTACAAATAACCAAGAAGATATGACACTGCTGAAAAATACAGTAATTCTCAAGTACCACAACCCGCAGAGCAAGAAACCCTTCAAATGTCTGAAAAGAAATTCCAAGCAACAATCTTAAGAAAACTCAATAACAGAAGACTCAATTAGAGAACACAACAAAACAAGAGAAAACATACAGGATATGAAAAAGGAAATTTACAAAGAAACTAATACCTTAAAAAAGAATGTAGCAGAACTCCTGGAACTGAAGGATTCACTCAATGAAATAAAAACACAACAGAGAGCTTAAGCAGAAGGCTAGAGCAAGCAGAAGAAAGAATTTCAGATCTCAAAGATGATCTTCTTGAAATAACCCAGGCAGAAAAAAGAAAAAAAAGGGGGAGGGGGCAAAAGAATTATTAAAAAATGAAAAAGTTCCAAGAGAACTAGCAGACAACCTCAAAAACACAAACATCCCAATCATGGGTATTCCAGAAGGGGAGGAGAAGGGAAAAGGCATTGAAAACCTATTTAAGGAAATAATAACAGGAAACTTCCCAAGTATTGGAAGAGATTCAGACCTGCAGATCCAGGAAACCCAAAGATCCTCAAACAGATTCAATCCGAAAAGATCCTCTCCAAGGCACTTACAGCCAAACTGGCAAAGTTCAAAGACAAAGAGAGAATTCTAAAAGCAGTGAGAAAAAAGGGTCAAGTCATCAATAAGACGCTCCCCATCAGACTAACAGCAGACTTCTCAACTGAAACCTTACAGGACAGAAGAAAATGGGATGGCATATTCAAAACACTAAAGAAAAAAATTTCCAGCCAAGAATTCTTGAGCCAGAAGGCTATCCTTCAGAAATAAGGGAGAAATAGTATATTTCCCAGTCAAACAAAAATTGTGGGAGCTCACCCCTCAAGACCAGCCCTGCAAGAAATTTTCAAAGGAGTCCTGCATCCAGAATCCAAAAAATAATAATCACTGTCATGGACAAACAAGAAAGAGCAAAACATGCTGTTAAAACAAAAATGCAAATGAGAAAGAGAAAGAAGCTAAATCATGCCAACTCAAAAATCCAACTAACATTGAGGATGAAAAATAAAAGGGAAAGAAAGGAAGAAAAGATATTTAAAACATCTAAACAAAAAGCAATAAAATGACAGGAGTAAAGCAATACCTGTCAATAACAACCCTGAATGTAAATGGATTAAACTCCCCATTCTACATTCTAAAGACACAGACTGACCAAATGGATTTAAAAGCTAGACCCAACTATATGCAGTCTTCAAGAGGCTCACCTCATATATAAGACACATACAGACTAAAAGGGAAGGGATGGAAAAAGATATACCATGCAAATGGAAACCAAAAATGAGCAGGAGTAGCTATTCGTATATTGGATAAGATAGACTTTACACCAAAATCCATAAAAAGAGACAAAGAAGGTTACTATATAATGACAAAGGGACCTATCAAGTTAGAAGACATAACAATCATAAATATGTATGCACCCAATACTGGAGCACCCAGGTACATAAATCAAACACTCTTAGACCTAAAAAAAAAGATAGACCCTAATACAATAATGGTGGGTGACCTAAACAGCCCTCTCTCAGCATTGGACAGTCCTTCCAGGCAACAAACTAGCAAAGAAACACAGAATTTAAACTACACCTTAGACCAATTGGACCTGGCAGATATCTACAGACCATTCCATCCATCAACTACAGAATATACATTCTTCTTGTCAGCACACGGAACATTCTCAAAGGCAGACCACATGTTAGGTCACAAATAAAATCTCAGCAAATAAAAAAAAAAATTGAAATCATTCCAAGTATCTTTTCAGACCACAGTGGATTAAAACTGGAAATCAATAACAAGCAAAACTCTGGAAACTATACAAGTGCATGGAAACTAAGTAACAGGCTCCTCAGTGACCTATGGGTGCAAGAAGAAATTATACAGGAAATCAAAAACATTCTTGAAACTAATGAAAATAAAGACACATCATACCAAAACCTGTGGGATACTGCAAAAGCAATACTAAGAGGGAAGTTCATTGCAATAAACACTTACTACATCAAAAGAACAGAAAGACTTCAAATAAATGACCTAAAGCTACATCTCAAAGAACTAGAAAAACAACAACAATTCAATCCTAAAAGTAATAGACAAAAAGAAATAATTAGGATCGGGGCAGAACTAAATGTAATAGAGACCCCAAAAAACAACACAAAAGATAAATGAAACAAAAAGTTGGTTTGTTGAGAAGATAAATAAAATAGACAAACTATTAGCTAGGTTAATAAATAAAAGAAGTGAGAAGATCCAAATAACAAAAATCAGAAATGAAAAGGGAGACATTACAACCAATACCACAGAAATATGAAGAATCATTAGAGATAACTATAAACAACTATATGTCAACAAATATGAAAACCTGGAGGAAATGGATAAATTTCTAGACACATACAAACTGTCGCAACTGAACCAAGATGACACAGAAAACCTGAACAGACCAGTAACAAGCAATGAGATTGAAGCAGTAATCAGCAGTCCCCAAACAAAGAAAAGTCCAGGATGGCTAACATCTAAATTCTATTAAACCTTTAAAAGAGGAATTAATACCAATTCTCTTCAAACTATTCCAAACAATTGAAATGAAAGCCATTCTCCCAAACTCATTCTATGAGGCCGGCATCACCCTGATACCCAAACCAGACAGATACAACAAAAAAAAGAAAATTACTGGCAAATATCCTTGATAAACACAGATGCAAAAATCCTCAAAGAAATAGTAGTAATCAGCATACAGCAACACATCAAAAAAACTATACACCATTATCAAGTGGGATTTATCTCAGGGATGCAAGGATGTTTCAACTATGCAAATAAATAAATGTGATACACCACATCAACGAAATTAAGGACAAAACCCATACTATTATCTCAATAGATGCAGGAAAAGTATTGGACAAAATTCAACATCTTTCATGATAAAGACTCTCAGCAAATTAGGTACAGAAGGAAATTATCTCAACACAATAAAAACTATTTACAACAAACCCACCACCAATACCAACCTGAATGGGGAAAAGAAGAAAGCCTTTTGCTTAAGAATAGGAAAAAGGCAAGGATGCCCACTATCAACACCCCTAGTTAACACAGTATTAGAAGTACTAGCCAGAACAATCAGGCAAGAGAAAGAAATAAAGGTCATCCAGACTGGAAAGGATGAAGTCAAACTGTCTCTTTTTGTAGATGATAAGATCTTATATAGAGAAAAGCTAAAGATTCTACCAAAAAACTCTTCGAGCTGATCAGCAATTTCAGTAATGTTGCAGGATACAAAAGTCAATACCCAAAAAACAGTAGCATTTTTATACTCCCACAAAAAACAAGCAGAAAAAAAAATCAAGAAAGCAAGCCCATTTACAACAGTTGCCAAAAAACCCCAAACAAACAAACAAACAAAAAAACCTAGGAATCAATGTAACCAAGGAGGTGAAAGATCTCTACAATTAGAATTACAAAACACAACAGAAAGAAATTAAAGAGGACACAAAAAGTTGGAAAGACATGCCATGCTTTTAGATCAGATGAATTAGCATCATGAAAATGCCCATTCTACCCAAAGCAATCTACAGATTCAATATAATCCCCCTCAAAATACCAATGACATTCTTCACTGAAATAGAAGAAGCAATCCTAACATTCATATGGAACAACAAAAGACCCTGAATAGCCATAACAATCTTGAGCAAAAATAATAAGCCAGAGTCATAATGCTACCTAACTTCAAATTATATTACAAAGCTATTATAACCAAAACAGCATGGTACTGGCATAAAAACAGACACCCAGATTGATGGAACAGAATAGAAAACCTGGAAATCAATCCACATACTTACAGCCAACTGATCCTTGCCAATGGCAACAAGAACATACATTGGGAAAAAGACTGCCTCTCCAATAAATGGTTCTGGGAAAATTGGACATCCATATTCAGAAGAATGCAACAGGACCTGTACCTCTCACCATATACCAAAATCAAGTCAAAATGGATTAAGCAGTTAAATATAAGACCTGAAAGCATAAAATTACTAAAAGAAAACACAGGGAAAACATTCCAGGAAGTAGGACTGGACAAAGACTTTATGAATAAGACCCTGAAAACACAAGCAACAAAAGAAAAAATAAAATAAAATAATGGAATTATATCAAACTAAAAAGCTTCTGCACAGCAAAGAAAACAATCAACAGAGCAGAAAGACAACCTATGAAATAAGAGAAAATAATTGCAAACTATATATTTGATAAGGGATTAAGATCCAGAATATATAAGTAACTCAAACAACTATAAAGTTAAAAAACAAATAATGCAATTAAAAGGGCAAAGGAGATGAATAGGCATTTTTCAAAGTAAGACCTATGAATGGTCAACAGGAACATGAAAAACTGCTCAGTACCACTAATCATCAGGGAAATGCAAATCGAGACCTCATCGAGATGTCATCTCACCCCATTTAGACTGGCCATTATTAAAAAGATTGAGAATAACAAAACTGGTGAGGATATGAGAAAAGGAGAACTCTTCAACTCACTGTTGGTGGGACTGTAAATTAGCACAGCCATTGTGGAAAACAGTATGGATGTTTCTCAAACAACTACAGCTAGAACTGCCATTTGATCCAGCAACTCCACTGCTGGGTGTATACCCGAAGGAATGGACATCATCAAGCTGAAGGGATGCCTGTACTCCCATGTTTATTGCAGCTCTATTTACAGTAGCCAAGAGTTGGAACCAACCTAAATGTCCATTGATGGATGACTGCATAAGGAAAATGTGGTATATACACTCAATGGAATGGTACTCAGCCACAAAAAAAAAAAAATATATATATATATATATATTAAATCCTGCCATTTGCAGCAATATAGATGAGCTTGGAGAAAATTATGTTAAATGAAATAAGCCAGACACAGAAGGAGAAATACCATATGTCCTTACTTATATCTGGGTTCTAAGAAAGAAGGAAAGAAAGATGAAAGATGAAAGAAAGAAAGAATGGACACAATAATTCATTGAACTTTCAGAAGAAGAGAAGAAACAAAATGATAATAGAGATGTGGGGGAGGGAGACAGGAGGGTTGGAAAGTGAAAAGTTGGGTAAAGGGCATGAAGAAAAATTACGATTTGTAATAATTAATATGCTAATAATAAAATAAATAATGAAAAAATGGGGAAGAAGATATACCTGGAGAAAATTATGCTAAGTGAAAAAACCCAGACACAGAAAGAGAAATATTGCTTTCACTCATAAGTGGGAGCTGATTTAATAAATAAACAAATAAACAATAAAGAAAGACAGAGAGAGAGAAAGAAGGAAAGAATCAACAATCACAATAATATGTTGAACTTTAAGAAAGAGAACAGAACTATGGTTATTAGAAGTGGAAAGGGGGAGGGAGAGGGGGAAAGGGAAGAGGGTTAATGAGAAATTAATGAGAAATTGGTTAGTGGACACCAAGAATGATTACATATTGTAATGATGAATAAGCTAACTATCTTGATTTGACCATCACATATTGTACGCAACTACTGATAGTCAACTTTGTACCCCATGAATATATATAATCAATTATGCTTCAATAAAAAAACAATTGAAAAATAATAAATAAACAATAAAATGTTTTCTTTGATGCAAAATAATCTTAAAATGTTTACAGTTATCATATTTCCTGCTGTGCTGTTATTCTTATTCTAAGATTGTTGTGTGTGTGTTGAGGGATAAAGCAGATGAATAATTACACTGGTGTCTGTGAGACCTGTGATTGTCAGCATGA
This sequence comes from Cynocephalus volans, assembly GCF_027409185.1. Classification (NCBI taxonomy): domain Eukaryota; kingdom Metazoa; phylum Chordata; class Mammalia; order Dermoptera; family Cynocephalidae; genus Cynocephalus; species Cynocephalus volans. The sequence continues at coordinate 66,295,363 of NC_084467.1, read as the reverse complement.
TTGAAAGAAGAAACAGATGTAAGATAGAGGAGGTAAAACAAAAACCTGGTGGCCTGGAATCTGAATTGAAAGTTTCAGTATGAACTAAATAGTGGTTTTATCTTTAAACAATATACAAAGCATATGTTGTTTATATACTAGTTCTGTCCACTACAAAGGCCAAGAAGCAAAGACTAACACAGTAACACTGAGTACACACAGGGCCAAGGTCTCTTTCAACTACTAAAAGGATCTGAGGCTCTTTGAAGAAATATCTGTAGTCATGCATGCATCAGGATATGTACAAGAGCCTGAAACATCTAATACTACCAAAAAAGCAAAGAAGCTATCCAAGACAACTAAGGGAATGTCAAAAGGACCCAAAGCCAATCTGAAGAGGTTCCCACAGGCCAAAATAGAACAATTTGAGCATAAGGATATAATTTTAATGAATTGAAATACTTCAAATATATTTGAGTCTATATGTTAATATGTGGGTGTTAATAATAATAGACTTACGGGTCACTGTTGGAGGATGCTAGGGAACTAATGCATTAAAATTAGTAAATACAGGGCCGAGCCCGTGGCGCACTCGGGAGAGTGTGGTGCTGGGAGCGCGGCAACGCTCCCGCCATGGGTTCGGATCCTATATGGGAATGGCCGGTGCACTCACTGGCTGAGTGCCAGTCACAAAAAAGACAAAAAAAAAAAAAAAAAAAAAAATTAGTAAAAACAGAGAAGAGACCAGTGCTGTCTTCTATCTCATAGTAACCAAACGGTTAATGAGGGCAAGTTTCTCTTTATGAAGCATATCAGCTAATATCTGAATAGACATTTGTCAAAAGAAGACATACAAATGGCCAACAGGAAAATGCCATGTGAAAAAATGTTCAATAGCACTGATCATCAGGGAAATGCAAACTAAAACCAAAATGAGATATCATCTCACTTCAGCTAGAATGGCTATTATCAACAAGACAAAAACTAACAAATGCTGCAAAGGATGAGGAGAAAAAGGACCTCTCCTACATTGCTGAAGGGAGTGCAAATTGGTACAGCCACTGTGGAAAAGAGTATGGAGGTTCTTCAGAGAACTAAAAGTAGATCTACGTTACAACCCAGCTAGCCCACTAATGGATATATACCCAAAGGAAATGAAACCAATATATCAAAAAGACACCTGTACTCCCATGTTCATGGAAACACTATTCACAATAGCCAAGAGGTGGAATCAACCTAAAAGCCCATCAATGGACGAATGGATTAAGCCACTGTGGTACGTATACACAATGGAATACTACTCGTCTGTTTTTTAGAAAAATGATATCCTCTCAGTTGCAGCAACATGGATGGAACTGGAAACTATCATGTTAACTGAAGTAAGTCGGGCACAAAAACACAAACACTGCATGATCTCACTCATATGTGAAATCTAAAAAAATAAAAGGGGTTTCTCATAGGAGTAGAGTGGAATAATAGTTACCAGGGAAGGGGAAGGAAAAGTGGTGGACTGATGGATACAAAACTATGCTATCTACCATAAGTGAATCATCATGCAGTATATGCATGTATTGAAACAACATACTTTACCTCATAAACAGGTATAAATGAATGTTAATTTTTTAAAAAATCATGGAAAAAAGATATGACAAAATATCATCATTTTGCAACCCTAAGAAATTACTGGATCTAGACAATGATTGCTAATGGCTTCCAACATAAAAAGAGAGAAAACTAGACAAACTGATAGAAGTACTGCCTAATGGTCTTGGCTAACAAAAAACCAAAACTGGACCTGAATCCAATCAAGCTTCAGTATAGAAATACCAAGATAGAATGAATACCATGCAGCTGCAATTAGCAAGTCTAGATTGTGGGAAACTCTATAAGACAATGCCTAGGTTTCTTCAACAACACAGAGCGAGAGGAAGAGAAAGAGAGAGAGAGAGAAGGAAGCAGCTTTACAGATTAACAGAAATACAGGAAAAATATCAATTGATTGCAATGTATGGACTTTGTACAAATCCTGATTCAAACTAACTGTTAAAAAATATATTAATGAAACAATTGAAGAAATTTGCTAACTGACTAAATATATAATGGTAATGATATGAAGGAAGTATTGCTGATTTTTATGTAGACCAATGGCATTGAATTTATTTTTAAGAGTCTTCATCTTTTAGAGGTATAACTGAAATATTTATGAGTGAAGTGATATGATGTCTGAGATTTCTTTCAAAATAATCCTTGGGGAGCAAGAAAGAGTTTAGGGAAATAGATGAAACAAGATTGGCCATGAGTTAATAATTATTCAAGCTGAGTGGTGGCTATACAGAGGTTCATTATACTATTAGTCTCTCTACTTTGTAACTTTGACATTTTTCTTAATAAAAAGTTAAAAAATATATTCTTGTTTGAAATTTGGCAATAAATATCATATCACCATGGGAAATTCTTAAACAATAAAAGTCTTTAGAATAGTTAAAATATTAATACATATTTAAATCATAGTGGAAATAGCAGCCTTTGAGGTCATTTTAGTCAGCCTTTGGTTATCTCACCAGAATTCTACTTAAATCATCCATTCTGCCCATTTTAAAAATACTGACTTTTTTTTTTTCTCCTGTCTGGTGTCTGGTTATAGTACTCAATGAAGCAACCAGACAGGAATCGACACAGTAAAAATAAACACAGCAAGAATGCAGCTTAAAATCATTTTGCTTTTTTTTTTACTTTTGTTTTGATAACTCTACCAATTGAATGATACCTGCATATTAATTTTACCAAATGAGCAGTAATTTTCCCACTGTACGAACATCTTTCCTCATCACAGTCAGTAGGAAAACGATCTCCCAAAGCTATTCTCTCGCAGTTCCTGTTGTGCAATCTACAAATCTGTGACAGCATTATCTCACTGCAAGCTCACGGCAAAAGCCAACACGATATAAACACATAGAAACAAAGAGCATGCTAAGCTCTTCTTTGATACCCTCCAATGATTCTGTGGCTTATGGTTATGACTTGGGGATACCCTGAGGGCTAACTCTAACTAATGAAAAACCACATATATCTAATTAATTGCATTGCTCTGGTTTAGTGAGAAACCAGAAATTTCCAACGCCCTTGAGAGTGGTCATATTTCTATAGAATGGCGCTACATGTGAGCGTATTTCTTTGAAGCACCATGCCTACTCCTTTTATCTCTACTGCCTGTCTCTTTGGACAGCTTATGCTGCACTGATTCAAACCTAACCTTTGGGATTCTTCTTGCTAACTCCAACAGTAGAAAAGACCAGAATTATGGGTTTTTCTGTCTTGTATTTCATATGAAGCTGTGCATTTTTGGTGCTCAGAAATAGAAAACAATAAATTCAAAACAACCCACATTATCAATAGGGTAACAGTTCACCTAAGATTTTTAAGTAATTATCACCATTCAAATTACATCCAGAGATAATAAAAACTGCCCCTCCCCAAGCACATACCCCAATATAGCTAGAAGTTTAGATTTGATATTATTGAAGAGTGAAAGATATAACTTTTGAGGAAGTCAGAACATTAACATTGGAATTATGGCTGATGCTCTATTTATTCATGGTATTGCACAAAGAAGCAAAATTCACAGCCATTGGTTTCAATATCTTCCTTCAGCAGTTGTTTAGTAGAGCTAAAGATATGAACCAAGATCAATTGATCTGTAATTCCACTTCTCTCCCTTATACGGGTTATCTTTCTAAGGAGGAAGAAAAAATGGCAGCAATAAAGTTATATGGGATATGAGGGGGCTGAAAAGGGGGCAAAGAGAGGAAATAGAAGTTAGGAGAAGGGGAAGAATGAGACAAGCAGGCCTCGAGAAAAAGAAGTGGGAGGGTGGTTTACAGAACGCTGTGGGAAAAAAATGACTGTACTAAAAAATGCAAATTGGTTTTTGGATAATTGAGTGAGTGATATTTATACCTCATTTCTCTTTAAGAATCCAACTGTTAATGATTTTTAAGTAATGCATAATTTCAATATGGTATTCTGCTTAACGTGCTAGATACCAGGTTATGGTGTTTAAGATCACAGGGCCTATTTGCATGCATGAAGCTATATAATCTTATTAGAGAATCAACAGCCTGTTCTGTTTGTCGTCTCAGGTAAAATCTTGCCAGTTTCCAGAGGAGTTTAGGTCAATGCATAATCCCAAAGTTCCTTAACATTTCTATGTTTTGAAACAGAAACACGTAGCCTTCCTCTTTTAGCTGAAATTCAACTTAATCAATAGCAAATTGAGCTAAATAAGAAAAGATCTAAAGATATCTTGGGGAAGCATCCAGGGTTTCTTGGAGCCTGAAGCCAATCAAAATGGAGAGAACAGAAGGTGGTGTAGGTGGAATAAATAGGACCGCTGCTGGCTCATCAAGCAGTCATAACAGTTAAAAACATGTAGCGATCAGTATAAAAATTAACTCTGTTCATTTCATAGCTGGCAAAAGGACTTAGCAATGATTTAGCACGAAAGACAATAAGGCTGCTCCAGAGAGGACTCACCTGTCTTTCCCAGTCTCTTTCTTAAAAACTCCGTCACAGTAACTCATGCGCTTCTCTGTGGTCACGTAAATTTGGGCATCTGGATAGATATCAACTGTCTTTTTCAACATGTTGTAAACAATGCCATTGCCATCTTTCCTCATATTGCGGAAAGGGCCCCAAATAACATAAATAGTAGTGTTTGCTTCCTTGAAAAAATAATCAGGGTTTTTTAACAAAAGAGGAACACTGGTATGGGACACAACTCGAATCATTGTCATGTGACCAACATCTTCTTCATAACCCTTGGTGGGAGCATTGTTCATTCTCCAAATGCAGGAGGATCGATCTATCTCGGTTCCCACCTTCTGGCCAACCATCTGACCTGAGTTTGACACTATGGCACAAAGGTTGCAGTCCAGTTGCAAAGGCTGAAAAACAGAAAGAGAAAGAAGGTGGGAGGGGAGAAAGATGTAAATTAGTAAATTCAACTTAGTCCAACAAGTTCCTCTGGGAAAACAAAAATTCAGATATTGTGTAAATGCTGAATATAGAAATATCTCTGAGGTGTATGTGCCAATCCTACAGTCTCTGCTATAGGTTGTCAAGTTAGGGCATGCTTTCATTAAAAAAGTAAATACGTACTCTTAAAAAATAATTTTAATTTCTGCAAACCCCATGTGTTGGTTTAAAATTATATGGAAAAACACTCATTTGTTTTTCCACCTTAATTGTTGGATTTTTTATTCAGAGCTGTAATTTCAAATGAAATAAGGAAATGTGGAAAGATTTGAGCTCTGCAAAAAGGTTGGTAGCTATAAAAGAAATGCAGACAAAATATATCCAGGTAGCAATTCTGTACTATATTTATATATATGAACAATTATGTAGCAGTTCATAAAAATATGAAAAGTTCAACAAATGATGCAGTTCTGAAAAAGATTTCCAGAACTCAGAACTATTTAAGACAAGTTCCAGGGCAACAGAAATATTAAAGAAACTTTTCAAAAATTTTCTCAAGTCACCATGTGAATTGGCCTTTGTGTTTGGATTCATTCTAGATGATTAATGGAAGGCATGTACATAGACAGTCTCTAGAGCTAGTCTATTATCCTCCTTCTCCCCCCTTATTTAACCATGGAGGTAACAGAGACTCATAGAGGTTAGGCGTCAGCTTTCAGGAATTGCAGATGATAAAATTACACTTGTAGATTTAAATCTCGATCTTCTGACTTTAGGCCAGTGCTTTTTCCATTATTCCCTGCTTTCCTCCTAAAACAACCAAATAAATTACTTTTGCTGCTTCTCTCCCACATGAAGTCACCCTATCTTTCAAAACAGTAATAAAGAAGGTGCTTTGTTGATATACATTTTTCACATCTCCTTTCTATGAGATTCCACATTCTGCATCTGACATTTGATCCTGAATTTTTTATTGTGCCTATTGGTAAGTAGCCCCTCACACTGGGTACTGTCCTTATTTTATTTATTGTGCTGTATTTTACTTTAATTCATCATTTAATTTTGTCTGTCCACTAGACAGAAAACTCTGAAAGAACACTGCCTGTCTTCTTCATTTCATCCCCACTCCTGGAAATCCCTGGAATACATTTGGAGATCAATATACAGTTGGTTAAATTAAGAAAGAAATGCAATTTGACTAAAATAATTTATTTGGAGTCTGAGGACTCAACTTCATATTAAGGAAGAAATGGACTTTTCTGATTCATTTAGAATTGTTGATTTAGATGAAAAGAGAAAAGCAATCCAGAAGAAACATATCAACATATCAGCAGTTTCAGTGTGGGTGTCACACAGGTGGGTAAATTGAGAGGTAGGATACCTCAGAAGAGTCACCTGGATAATCAGTACACAATTGTAACAGATCATCTTTCCTGTCAATGGTGGGTACTCACAGCAGTATTGAGCACCTACTATGTGGCAGGCACAGCTCCAGGGGTTAGAATTCAGCTGTGAAAATCATTAACAAAAATCCCTGTCCTCATAGAGCTTACATTCAAGTTGAGGGGGGCAGGAGAAAAAGGCAATAAACAAATCAGCATACTATATAATATGTTAAATGGTGATAAGTGCTAAATAGAGGACATTAAAGCAGGAAAGGGGGTGAAGTATGTGTGTGCACGTGTGTGTGCGTGTGTGTGTGTGTATTGGTAGTGATCAGGCAAAGGCCTTGCTGAGAACATGATATTTGAGGAAAGACTTAAATGAAGTGAAAGGGCTGCCATGTGGATATTTTGGGAAAAAAAGCATTCCTGAGGAGCCAATGCAAAAGCCAAGGCAAATACCCTGACATAGGAAAGTAATAAGAGGCAGAGCAATGTGGCTGGCAGAGCCAGTGGAGAGAGCTAGGGTATCTACTGAGGCTAGAGACATGGCAGGGGAGATATCCCACAGGGCCTTTGACTTTGTGTGAGATGAGAGGCCACTGGAGGGCTCTGTACAGAGGAGCAAGTGATCCGAGTTATAGTTTAACAGCTTTGGCTGCTGTGTGGAAAGTTGATGAAAAAGAGACAAGGGTTGAAACAGGGAGAGCAGGCTACTGCTGCAATCCCAGCAAGAGAGGATGGTGGGATGAACCATGTTGAGGAGCGAAGTGGGAGGAGAGAAGCTGATCACATTCTGGAAATATTGTGAAGGTAGAGCCTACTGGATCGGCCAGTGAGACAGAAGATGGGAGGTGAGAGAAAGAGAAGTCTGGAATAACTTCAGATTTTTAGCCTAAGCACATGGACCAGGAGAGCTGCCTTTAACTGGTATGGGGAAGGGGAGGCTTCTGAAGAGCAGGATCAGGAGCTCATCTCCAGACCAGTTAGGCTTGAGATGCCTTGGGGACAGACTCTTGCATCAAAAGTTATATCAAAACTACCCAAACAGCTTTAAAACACTTGCCCCCCTGATTATTAAAGTAATATAGGCTCATTGTGGGAAACTTGAACAATTAAAAAAGAATAAATAAAATAATAAGGACTCTCCATATTCCCATCACTCTACAACCACTACAAATACTTGTATTTTGTCATATTTTCCTCTTTCTATATACAGTATATTCTCTTAGGTTGAGAAATAACATTTATACCACTTGGCAACCTTGGTTTTTCATTTAATTTCATATCATTAACCTTTCCCATGTCAGTAAATAGCCCCTAGAAATAGTATTAATGCCTGCTTAATATTCCATTATATGGATATACCATAATGTACTATTTGCATACTGTTAGGCATTTAGCTATTATTTAATTTTTTCCTCCTATTAAAAAGGTGCTTTGATAAACATCCTTGCACTTCCTGCCAAAGTTTGGACGCTAACAGTTATTACGTTAATTTAGATTTGTTTCTTTGATTTAATTTTTACTGTGCTCCTATAAAATATGCTACACTGACAAAGGCAACTGTTTATGTGAGATGTCCAAATTAAGAATTTCAAAAAAAACTTGACTTGCAGAACCCACAAAGGCCTACTTATGAGTGTCTTAAAACTCTGATGTCAAAAGGATGTCCATCACTTCTGCCATAGTAAGGTTTCTGAACTGAGGGGAGTGGCAGGCAGTCTAGGTCACAGGTTAGGATAGGTCTAATCAAGGTGGGTGTGTATATTAGGACACTTGGAAATGGGGTTTTACTGGTTGATGCCATTGTGAAGACTTCACCAATGATCCTTCACCAATGGAGACACAAGGGGACACCTGTTGGGGTCAGACATTGACCTAAGACCCTTCCTATCCACTTAGGAACATATACTCTTTTAGGTGACAAGGAATTCTGAACACAATATTCCTCCTGCCAGCTGATTTGCAGCAGAGCCTGACATCCATTACACTTAGCTGAGTCTTCCAAACTCACTTAGAGTCATGCAAATCAATGCTTCACTTAAATTCCGTGTGTCATATGGCACACTCCAACTTATCGCCAAAATGCATATGAAGCGGAAAGGTTACATTCCATTTACTGTTCCAAGAAGTCGCTTCATCATATAATAAAAGCATGTTTGGGGTATAGCCTCCACAAATTAAAAAAATCAAAAAGAAGAAAAAAAGAAAAAGCCTTGGCTGAATTCTAATCTATAAAATGCAGCAAGTTACACTGGATTTCCCAATCATTGCAGTGAATTAGCTGGTTCTGCTGTAACAAGGCTTAATTTGACTAATAAGAATCTGCATACTGGTCTCACTTGACAATTGTAACCTCCGAAAGTGATCAATTGAGAGATCGCAATCTGTTTCATGACAACATATTGGGATGCCACAGCTGTGCAGATTATGAGGTCAGCAGCTGATTAACAACTTGAGGGCAAGCACTGGGAACAACAAACGGTCTCTTGTTTATGTGACAACTATGTACCTGGGCGGAGGGCTCCGAATGCAATAGCTTTCATGGTAGATGGTGATCTTTAAATTGCCCCTTTGTTTTTGCTACTCCCTTGGCCACATTGTCACCATGGTCAGTCTAAGGAGACTTTCATATGTCTACACTTCTTGGTCACATCTTGCCTCTATGTCTAACTTCCTTTAGGAAGGACCAGGAAACACAGATAACATGATGACTGCTCTATTTACCACTTAGTTGTAGGAAGCAGTTTTAAAGAATGACAGGTGTGCAGGGCCAGATGAATGAAATATTTCTAATCATAATCAGAAACTTCAGGTAGCACAAAGAGCTTGCTAATGCCCAAGGGACTCATTTATACATGTGAAATCACCTTCAAAGTACAGTAAGCCATGATAAAAAGAAAGAAATACCAAGGCATGAATGGATGGTTTGACCCGAGAGCTGCTCTTATCTAGTTATCTCAGTTTCTTTTATTAGCTTTATCACTACATCTTTTGATCTCAACTTTCTTTGTTAAAATGTACTGCAGTTTCTTGAACTCGTTTATATTATTTGATTTGGGGAACTTGCTTGAAAATTTATTCCATATGTTTCCACTTGCTTGGCTCTGCCTCCATCAGCAGTTACTCTTCTCTCTCCAGATTGAGGCCCTGGATTTTCCAAGACCTTTGTTAAGATTTATCTGGTTCTACTTTATCAAGCTCTATCTTAATTTTGAATTCTACTTTTTAGCTGAGTGGTCTCTGTATTTTATTTCTTTTCATTAAAAACAAACTTTCCCTCTTAATCTTGTCTCATACACCAAACATATTTAAAAACATCTTGTATCCTCAGAACACTTTGATTGGGCTTAGACTGTGTCTATAAACTGAGAGCATCACAAATATTCAACCGACCCTGTCCGGGAAGCTGTTACACAAAGCTGAGACCTGTTAAAGAAAATCCACAAATGTTAAACCCTTTCTTTTATTTGAGCTCTACAATATTGATTTTTTTTTTTTTTAATGTGACAGTACTATATTTGTTTAGGGTATTTTCTCACTCTACAAAAGTATACTAACTCTATACCAGCACATTTGGTTATAAACACTCAGGTTGGGGAGAGTTTGAATTTGGTGGTAACTACTGAACAACCAAATAATTTTTATTTAGCCCAATTCATTCTGTGTAAGGCACTATGAAGTATAAGATAATTTAAAAATTTTAACCAGTGTGAACTTTAACCTTAGTACACAGCTCTGAGGTGTCTGAGAGAGTTTTACAATCAACTAGGGTCAACTCCTGTGCTATTTTAGAGGCTTAAGGGATTGTCTTGAAAAACAGGCCATTTCTCTGCTAAAATGAATCTTGACATTTTGCCTCCTTACAAGAAAAAAGCACTTGAGGCAAGATGGCAAACTAGAGGTGCCCAACACATGATCCTCCCAAAGAAAAAGACTAGAGCAAGGAAAGGACAGCTAAGTACAGGGGAGAGCATCAGTGGGAGAGCATGGGAGGGCAGTGAGAACCCGGCGAGGACTTTCTGGAGCATGAAAACCAAGCAGGGTGGTATAGAGCAGAAAGAGGCATGCAGGTTCAACCACTGCCACATCTCCCAAACCAGGATCAACTAGGAAGAATTTTCCCTTGCAGCAGAAAGGATTTGCTTGGCCACGAGTACTTCCCAGTGGTAACCCTCCTCCTGCACCTGGCCAAACCCACCCTGATCACCACCATGGTTTCCTGTGCCATTGTCTAGCACTTCTCCATGCACAGGAGTTCATCCTGCACCCCACTATGTGACCCAAGTTGCCCACATGGCACTGGGAGCATGAATGGTTCCAGCTTTCCAGCAGCCTGTATGGCCCTGGCTGCCCACATGACCCCAACCACCCAGCTGCTAGCATGGCCCCACCCACCTGCCTGGGGCCAGCCTTCTAGCCACCCTTGCAGCCCCAACTGCTGGACTGCATGGCACTACCCAACCACATGACCCCAATTACCCAGTGTAGCCCCAACTGCCTACTTGGGCCAAGCAATAGAGCCACCTCTGTGGCCCCAACCATCTGCATGGGCCTAGCTCTCCAGCCACCCTTGCAGACCCAGCTGCCCTGGCTGCCCACATGGCCCCCATCTGCATGCCCAGCCACACAAACAGCCCTAGCTACAGACAAAGCTTTGGCATCCCCCAGAAATACTGAATCTACACAGAACTACTGATTCTATGCAGAACTACTGAGTTTACCTGGAACTACTGAAACTACTGAGTCTACCCAGAACCAAAACTAAAACACATGATCCAATAAGCAATGTATAACCAATCCATAGGAGGGAGTCTCTCTCCTCAAAATCCACCCCACGGTAATAGAAAAAGCAACCACCAGATGACTTCATATCAATGTAGGGACACTAGAAATATGAAAAAAGCAAGAAAATATGACACCACCAAAGGAACACAATGATTCTCAAACACAAAACCCCATACCACAGGAAACCCTTCAGATATCTGAAAGGGAATGCCAAACAATAATCTTAAAGAAACTCAGTAAGATGCAAGAAGACTGAGTCAGACAACACAATGAAATGAGAAAATCAATCCAGGACATGAAGGAGGAAATTTACAAAATGATAAATACCATGCAAAAGAATGTAGCAGAACTCCTGGAACTGAAAGATTTATTCAATGACATAAAAACTACAATTGAGAGCATAAGAAACAGGCTAGAGAAAGCAGAAGAATGTCTGATGTTGAAGACAGTCATTCTGATATAACTCAAGCACACACAAAAAAAGAAAAAACGAATTTTTTAAAATGAAGAAAATCAAAGAGAGCTAGCAGACCACATTAACCGCATAAACATCCAGATCATAGGTGTTCCAGAACAGGAGGACAAAGGAAAAGTCATAGAAAACATATTCGATGAAATAATAGTGGAAAATTTCTCAGGTACTTGTAGAGATATGGACTTCCAGATCTAAGAGGCTCAAACATCCCCAAACAGATTCTATCCAAAAAGTTTCTCTGTGAGACACACTGTAGTCAAACTGTCACGTCAAAGACAAAGAGAATCCTAAAAACAGCAAGAGAAAAGCATCAAGTCACCTAAAAGAGAGTCCTCATCAGACTAACAATGGACTTCTCAGCAGAAACCCTACAGGCCAGAAGAGAATGGGATAATATTTTCAAAGTACTAAAGGAAAAAAACTGTCAGCCAGGAATACTATATCTGGCAAAGCTATCCTTCAGAAAGAAGGGTAAATAGTGTATTTCCCTGACAAACAAAAACTGCACCATCACACAACCAGCTTTACAAGAAATCCTTAAGGGAGTCCTGCACCTGGAATCCAAAAAATGGTAATCACCACCTTGAATACATGAGAAAGAAAAAACCACGGGTAGAGCAGATATGCACACAAGAAAGAGAAAGAAACTATACCATACCACTTCAAAAAATCAACAAACAGTAAACACAAAAAATAAAAGGGAAAGAAAGGAACAAAAGATATTTAAATCAACCATAATAAAAGCAAAGAAATGTCAGGAATAAGACAGTGCTTTTCAATAACAACCCTAAATGTAAATGGTTTAAATTCCCCATTCAAAAGACACAGACTGACTGGCTGAATTAAAAAGCTAAACTCAACTATATGCTGTCTAAAAGAGACTCAGCTCACCTGTAAAGAAATGCTCTGAGATGATTGGTCACAAGGACGGATCACATGTTAAGCCAAAAACCAAGTCTCAACAAATTAAAAGAAACTGAAATCATTTCAAGTATCTTTTCAAGACCACAATGGATTAAAAATACAATTCAGTAACAAGTGAAAATCTGGAAATTATACAAACAGATGTAAATTAAACAACATGCTACTGAACAACTGATGGTCCAAGAGGAAATTAAACAGGAAATCAAAAACTTACTTAAAACTAATGAAAATAAAAGACACATCATACCAAAACCTGTGGGATACAGCAAAAGTGGAAGAGGGAAGTTTATTGCATTGAATGCTTATGTCAAAAGAATAGAAAGATTTCGAATAAACAACCTAATGTTATACTTCAAAGAAGTAGAAAAACAAGAACAATCCAATACCAAAATTATCAGATGGAAAGAAATAATTCAGATCAGAGCAGAATGAAATGAAATAGAGATGCCCCTAAAAAATGATACAAAAGATCAATGAAACAAAAAATCAGTTTTTTGAGAAGATAAACAAAATAGAAAAACCATGAGCTAGGCTAATTAAAAAAATAAGAGAGAAGACTCAAATAACAAAAATCAGAAATGAAAGAGGGACATTACAACTGATATCACAAAATACAAAGAATCATTAGAGACAATTATAAGCAATTATATGCCAACAAATTTGAAAACCAGGAGGAAATGGACAAATTTCTGGACACATACAAACCATCAAAACTGAACCAAGAAGACACAAAAAACACAAACAGACCAATAACAAGCAACGAGACTGAAGCAGTAATCAGCAGTCCCCCCCGCCAAAAAAAGGACTAGATGGCTTTATTGCTGAATTCTAACAGACCTTTAAAGAGGAATTAATACCAATTATCTTCAAACTATTCCAAACATTCAAAACAGAGGTCTTTCTCCCAAACTCATTCTATGAAGCCAGCATCACCCTGATAACAAAACCAGACAAATATACAACAAAAAAAGAAAACTACAGGCCAATATCCTTGATGAACATAGATGCAAAAATCCTCAGCAAAATATTAGCAATCAGAATACAGCAACACATCAAAAAAATTACACACCGTAATCAAGTGGGATTCATCCCAGGGATGCAAGGATGGCTCAACATATGCGAGTCAATAAATGTCACATACCCTGCATCAACAAAACCAAGGACAAAAACCATATGATTATCTCAATAGACAGAAAAAACATTTGACAAAATTTAACATCTTTCACGAAAATAAAAAAAGCCATGAGACAAACTCACCACCAATATCATCATAAATGGGAAAAAACTGAAAGCATTTCCCTTAAAAATAGGGACAAGGCAAGGATGCCAACTCTCACCACTCCTAGTTAACATAGTATTGGAAGTACTAGCCAGAGCAATCAGGCAAAAAAAAAGAAATAAAGGGCATCCAGATTGGAAAAGATGAAGTCAAACTGTCGCTGTTTGCAGATGACATAATCCTATATATAGAAAAACCTAAAGATGTTACAAAAAAACTCTTAGAGCTCATACATGATATAAGTCAAGTTGCAGGAAACACAATCAACATGCAAAAATCAGTAGCCAACAACAAACAAGCAGAAATAATCAAGAAAGCAAGCCCCCCAACAATAGTCACCAAAAGAGCCCCAACATATTTGTGAATAAATTTAACCAAGAAAGTGAAAGATCTCTACAATAAGAACTTCATATCACCACTGAAAGAAATTAAAGAGGAACAAAAAGACAGACATTCCATGCTCTTGGGTTGGGAAAATCAACATTGTGAAAATGTCCATACTATCCAAAGTGATCTACAGATTCAATGCCATCCCTATAAAAATAGCAATGACTTTCCTCACAGAAATAGAGAAAACAATCCTAATATTCATATGGACCAACAGAAGACCCTGAATAGCCAAAGCAATCCTGAGCAAAAAAAGTAAAAGTAAAGCCTGACCTCAAATTGTACTGCATAGTTATAGTAACCAAAACAGCATGTTACTGGTGTAGGAACAGAAATTGAGACCAGGGGAACAGAATAGAGAACCTAGAAACCAATGCACACATTTACTGCCATCTGATTTTCAATGAGGGCAACAAGAACATTCATCGGGGAAAAGACTGCCTCTTCAACAAGCTGTGCTAGGAAAAGCGGACATCTGTAGGTAGAAGAATGAAACCTGTGCGTCTCACCCAATATCAAAATCAACTCAAAATGGATTAAAGACTTAAATATAAGATCTGAAACTATAAAGCTACTAAAAGAAAACAGGGAAACACTTCAGGAAGTAGGACTGGGAAAAGACTTTATGAATAAAAGCTCAGGCAACAAAAGAAAAAATAAACAAATGGGGATTGTATCAAACTAAAAAGCTTCTGCCCAGCAAAAGAAACAATTAACAGAGCAAAAATAGAACCTACAGTAAGGGAGAAAATATTTGCAAACCATGCATCTGACAAGGGATTAATATTCAGAATATATAAGGAACTCAAACAACTGAACAGTAATAAAAAACAAGGAACCTGATTAAAAAATGGGCAAAGGAGCTGAATAGGTATTTTTCAAAGGAAGATATGCAAATGGCCAACAGACATATGAAAAATTGCTTAACATCACCAGGCAACAGGGAAATGTAAATCAAAAGCACACTGTGATATCATCTCACCCCAGTTAGACTGGCTATTATCAAAATGACAGAGAATAACATATCCTAATGAAGATGTGGAGAAAGGGAGACACTCCTATACTGTTGGTGGGACCATTAATTGGCACAGCCATTATGGAAAACAGCATGGAGTTTCCTCAAACAACTACAGATAGAATTGCCATACAATCCAGCAGTCCCACTGCGTGTATACCCAAAGGAATGGACTTCACCATGTTGAAGGGATATCTGCACTCCCGTGTTTATTGCAGCACTATTTACAATAGCCAAGAGTTGGAACCAACTTAAATGTCCATTGACGGATGACTGGATGAGGAAAATGTGACATACATACTCAATGGAATCCCACTCTGAAATTTTTTTTTAAAAAAGTGAAATTCTGCCATTTGCAGCAATTTGGATGAACTTAGAGAAAATGATTTTAAGTGAAATAAGCCAGGCACTGAGAGAGAAATACCACATATCCTCCCTCCTAAGTAGGACCTAATAGGAAAAAAAAAATTAAAAAGAGAAAAAAACACAACAATCACAATAATATGTTGAACCTTCAAAAGGAGAGAACAGAAGTAAGGTTACCGGAGGCGGGAAGGGGGTGGGGTAGTGAGAAATTGGTAAAGGACCACAAAAATGATTACATTACTTAATGTTGAATATACTAATTATCCTGATTTGTGCATTACATATTTCAGACGGGTATTGATATTCAATGCGGTACCCCAGAGATATATACAATCAATTATGTTTCAATAAAAAATAAATAAAATACAATTTTTTTTAAAAAAAGAACCTGATTATTGGCTGGGGCACAGGGGGAGTGTGAGAGAGAGAGGAAGGGAAGAAATAGTGTGAGATAGAGTGCATTATGTTTTGATGTACACGTGATTGAATGCCTATTATGGGTCTGTCATCCTGCTCAGCACTTTACTACATTACCACACTTGATTGTCATAGTGAGTTTTTCAAATTAGTTTGTTTTTATTTTCTATTATGGAGTTGAGAATACTGAGATAAACATGATGTCCAGTAGACACTAGATAACTTTCTGGTTAAAAAGAGGAGCATATGTTATCTTTCATGAAATGCACTCACATCAGGATTAAGAAGTGGGGGATATTAAAGAAATATTACTATTAAATGCACTAGTCAATATAAATATGCAAACACCTCAAATCTTACCTAGTATAATATAAAAATTATTTATATTAAATTATAAATTAATACTTTTAAAGATGCCGGTAGCCAAGAATTTCACCAAAGTAAGACAAAAGTCCCTCAGTTGATAAAAGGCTCCACAGGAATGGTAAGATTGTCGTGTGAGCAGAAGTACCTTCTTTCTTGCAATGATGCTAGCATGTCATAAGAAATTATGTGGGAATTTTTTTCTTAATATTTCCAATTTGAAATATGGTTGAGATTTCAATGTCAGATAAACTAATCAGGACCCATTTTACTAGTTTTAAAATGGTCCTTCACATCTGCATATTCGATTTGCTTTTCAAACTATTTCTTTCACAACAGCAGTGGGTTTTTTTTCTTTCTCAAGCAATAAATGATTTATCGTTCATGTCTAGGAAAAAAGAAAAGGAAAAAAAAAAAAGACCGTGGCAGATGATGTGATTTTCTAAGTTAGTCTCCATGGCCAAAGAGAATACCCCCACCCACCCACCTAAAAGCATCCTTGAGGTGACTTCACTTTAGAAACCCACACTGGTTGTTTTCAAGTCCTTGGGAATGAAAGTCAGCTGGAGGCGACCGAGTTGTCCTCCACCTCCAGAATCGCTCTCCCCTCTGTATCTATGACTATCTGGAACACTGGCTGCCTGGGATACTATCCTCACACTACAGGTCATTTTACACCATGCCTACTTTTATTTTTATTTTATTATAAGCATGAGTACTTGACATGAACAAAAATGAATTCCTTTTTTTAAAATGGTGAAGAATGTAAGTACAGGAAATTGGTTCCCTGTGAAGGTCCTGTGTTTTCTGATACTATGGGGTGGGAGAAATGTATGGATATTTTTAACTCTTTGCAAGAGTCTGTGGCATTTTAATAATTAGTCAGCTTTATTTCCTCATGTTTGAACAATAGGTATTATTTATGTAGACTCCAGAAATAAATTTACCATGATATGTTCAACTGATCCTTGCCTGGTGTGAGAGACGAGAGAGAGAGAGAGAGAGAGAGAGAGAGAGAGA
The DNA here is from genome assembly GCF_027409185.1 of Cynocephalus volans. Lineage (NCBI taxonomy): Eukaryota > Metazoa > Chordata > Mammalia > Dermoptera > Cynocephalidae > Cynocephalus > Cynocephalus volans. The sequence goes on along the minus strand of NC_084467.1, from coordinate 66,277,991 downwards.
GAGAGAGAGAGAGAGAGAGAGAGAGAGAGAGAGAGAGAGAGAGAGATGGTCAAAACTAACAGGTCATTCACCCTGACTGGCAAGTTTTGCCCTGAGTCAGAGTCACTTTTCTCTTTAAATTAGACACACATAGTTAAAGCAACTTTCTGTCTCTGTTCTAAATTTAAACACACACACACACACACACACACGCACACACAGACACACATATGCACACACCATTACCTTCACCCAGCTAATGTGACAGCTCACTCTCCCAGGCCACTGCTTCATCCTGCTCCTCACCAACTCCCTCTTTCTCTTCTTTGGGTATGAACCTGACAAATTGCCCTATCCTTTTTGAATGATATATTGGGACAACTGCCAAGCACTTTACATTTTAATCAGCAAGAAGAATGAAATATTTAACCTTTACTTTTTTTCTCTCTGAATAAGCTTATAGACAATAGAATAGATAATTAAAATCTGTGAAATAAAACTTGCAAAACAGTATGGTTTCTCCAGTGAAAAGAACAGCCATGTAAGAAAGGTCACCTGTCAACTAGTTCTAGTTATTAAATCTCCGCATTTATCACTAAGGTGGCTCTCTAGAAAACGAAGGTCAAGGCATTAAATTACAAAATAGTCAAGATAAAAGGTCACCAAAAATTCAAGTAAAATTTAACCAAACCTGCTAATTCCATACTCTACAAGTAAGAAGACACAGCCAGGGATGAAACACAACTCTGGGTAGTGCTAATCTATCTTCCTACTTTAGTCCCATACTGCAAATGAATTTCTATTTGATGCCTTGAAGTCTAAAACGAAACTTGCTCATCTCAAATAAAAACCGGAGACTCAATAAATATTTCAAAATGAAGATCATGTTTGAATCGAACCAGCCTAAATTATTAAAAACATTGTTTTATACTACTCTAATGGTTGCTTTCATTTCAATCGTAAGAATGCAATTTGAAAAATTGGAGATGGGCACTTATTGCACCTTAAATGCTTTGGGGGACAATGAGCAACTCACCACTCACTAATTTACTACTTTAATGCTGAAACAAAACAGATTTTTCTTTTCATCATTCAATTTGAATGAATTTGAACAAAGCAGGTTGAACAAAGCTCCAGAGACTCACTCTTCAGTTTGCTGTCATTTATCCCTCTACTCTTCCTGAATGTCTTTAGAGTTTTAGGTTTAGAGACTTCAACATGTATAATGATGCCATCGGGGAATAGATTTTGCCTTTATTCTCCTTGATGTTCTTTTGAGGTCTTTCAAGTGAAAGGTACAAAAGAGGCATTAACAATCTGGCATTGTTTTCATTGCTTGACAAAGAAAAAAATGTATTTTAATTTTTCCTGTGTTTCAGGAATGATTAAGCAAGCTGTTTTCATCTATACTGAGTCACTTTCAGCGACCTCTAACTGTGAGCAAAGAATTGTGAAGACTGTTTTAGAGAGAAATCAACAGAGTTCAGCCAAGCCAGCTCGTAATTGTACTTCTTTGCCCTTCCACAAACCAGTATCTTCCAGTTAATGCAGCTTTCAAAAGCACTATGAATAAGTCACACACTATGAGTAAAAGCACATAAAAAGACATCTTTGATAACCCAGGGTTTGGCTCTGACTCTCTGTGGGTTTGGGATACAGCATTTATCTTGGTTCTTACCTGGTGACATTAAAGCCAAGCATAAAACTTAATATGGGGCTGTATAAAAATGTTAATGTCAAGAAATAATTCTACAACAGGAAACATAAAGCCATGTTTCTCAGTTGCCATAGATGATGTGTTTCTTTTATTTGAAGTTGCTCAGGGAAATGGATCTGTATAATCACGCAGAAGTGTCAAAAGAAAGCTTGCTTTCTCCAGACTGAGAAGTAAAGAACAAGTCCCAATCCAAGAAGGAGTTTTCTCCTACAGACTTCAATAATGGGAATAATTCATACTCCATTACCACTATTAGGTCACAATAAAATTTGGCTAATTTTATAGCCAACTTACCTCTGGATTATTTTCCTTTACTGTTAGGAAGATGATCTCAGGACCCACTGCTCACATACAGACAGTTGTTGTTGGTTTTCTTTAATGGTATTTTGTCTCTTCATATGTCTGAGTTTTTTTTTATTGTGTATTGAGTGTTGGCTTTGGAATTTTATTTGCGACAATGATTTGAGGTTTACTACTCTGATGGTTGCTTCCATTACATTCATAAGAATGCAATTTGGAAAATTGGAATGGGCACTTCTTGCACCTTAAATGCTTTGGAAGACAATTAGCAACTTACCACTCACTAATTTACTACTTTAATGTTGAAACAAAAGACATCTTTGCTTTTCATCATCCAATTTGAATGAATTTGAACAAAGCAGGTGAACAAAGCTCCAGAGGCACACTCTTCAGTTTGCTGTCATTTATTCCTCTACTCTTCCTGAATGCCTTTAGAGTTTTAGGTTTAGAGGTTTCAACATGTATAACAATGCCACTGGGGAACAGATTTTGCCTTTATTCTCCTTGATGTTCTTTTGAGGTCTTTCAAATGAAATTTAAGAACTGATTCGTGCTATGGTATTAGTATCATAACATGTCACCCAACTATGGACATGATTCTCAAGTGGCTGCACATTATGATGACCAGAAGACCAAATAAAACAGGCAACTCTTAAGGATGGCATCTCCACACTAGTACTTTTTTGTTAGTTTCATACATGATTCCATTGGGCATCTAGGTTTGAGGAACATTGTCCTAGAAGAATTAGCAATGATAAAAGAGGAGACCACAATGTTTGATCAAAGGGATGAAAAACAAAATGGTATAAATTTGGATCCCTGAGGCCCTAGGTGGGGAAGATGCTTGGGGAGGAAATCCTTCCAGGAACCCTTCAAATACTACGAGATTGGCCAGCAGCACTTACGCATGAAGTCAGCCCTAAAGTCAGACATTTTGATGAATAAATGGAGAAGATACTAGAATCTTCCCCATCTTTGCATATAGTACCAAGCATGAGAACTTTTATTTCAAACAAGTTATTGTTATTGTATAGTATTAGAGGTTTTCTTAATGTTCTGGTTAGAATTTGCTTTTGAAGCAAGGAAGAACATGTTACCTTATAAATTCCCTTAACTGTCATGTGGAATTCCTGCTAGCATGTAAGTCTAGTGGTAAATTGAACATTTATTGACATTCATTTGATACAGGTGTTTTCTCATTTTGTTTTGCTTTATAGACTGGAAGATGCTTTAGTAAGTCTGTAGTTTGAAAGGAAGGGGCTGATAGATGTGGAGTGATTGAGAATACAAGAGAAGGGCCCAATGTTGGAGTGAGAACACATGGAAGATAAGAGTCGGCAATTGAAGAGTATAGTTGGATGGGTAGCCCTTGAAAAGGTAGAAACTCTTCTTCCTCTGAGACAGGAAAAAAAAAAACTAGGAATGAGAGAAGAAACAGATGACTATATAAAAGAGGGCTATAATTAGTGTGCATTCTAGATTCCCTTATGTGTTTATAAGGCAAATAAGGGTTAATTATTGAGAGACAGGGTATTTAGAGGTAAGGTTAACGAGCTTCAGAAGCAGGATGAGCTTTTGAGAAAGAAAACATTTTGAGCAAGAAAGCTTAGAATAAAAAGGATTGCCAATAATGTCTCGGCTGGAATTTAGAGCCTACTATAAGGTTATGTATGTATTCTTTCTAATAATGTTCAGGAGCACAGAGGTGGGAATGAAGAACAAAGCTAGCCAGGTTGAGCCAGGGCTGGAGATTGTAGTGAGGAGTGGACTGAAAATTCAAAGTTGAAAAATAATCCTGGGCTCCAATAAACATGGATTCCAAGGTGAAAGAGAAGGAAATGGTGGCAAAATGAGTAAACGGAAGATATAAGAAAGAATGAATGTCTTAATGAGGTTATGTCTAATTTTTTTTGGCAACAAGGAGAGACATACTTATATTGTATATCCTAATACCAGGCTTATTTTAATAATAAGGAGAAAAATGTGGCTTGCATAGGCTTTAAGTTAAAGATTGATGATTCCAACTGGGACAGGCTTTGGGAAAGAAGCTCTAGTATAAGTTATTCCTTCTAGTTGCAAAATGGAAAATCAAAGTGCAGAAGATATTCAAATTTATTATTGTTAAAAAGTACCATCATGAGAACTTTTGCTTCAATATTAACTTACAAAGTTCAGACCAACGTTTCCATGGAAGATAACTCAAAAAGTTGGAAATAAATAAATACACATATAAATCATCTCTTTAGAACATTCAAAGACCTAACAAGATGGTGAGGAATTACCAGCTGCAGAAGACTAGAACTCACTAATACTAGAGGCGACTTATGCCCTAGGGACATTTGTGACTCTGGAAGAGGTAGCTGAGCTCTGCTTCTGGCAGCCTCTTGGGCCTGGGAGGACAGAAAATAGAATCTAGAGCCCCAAAAGGGTAAATGAACATTTCACTTTGAACTAGGATTCACAGATATATCCTAAGATTAAGTTTGAACTAGAAATGAACCAGTGTTGCAAAATCTGTCATCTTCTTTCATGTCAATTCAGGTTCTCTAAAAACCTCAACTTTAGAAATTATATTATGTGGTCCTGAACTTCCAATGACTTTAGACACCTAGAACAAGCTAAGAAAAATCTGCTCTGGAGGAAGATAATATTATTCTAGGCCTTAAATCATTGTTGCAAATAAAATTCCAAATCCATCACCCAATATATAATAAAAAACCCCAGATACAGGAAGAGACAAAATAGTATTAGAGAAAACCAACAAAAACAGTCACATAAAAGCTCCACATATGGATACAGGACACAAACTTAAGCAACTATGTTTACTATGTTCAAGGAGGTAAAAGCCAACTGAAAATTTTGGCAGGGAAATGAAAACTATAAAAAGTGCTGGAGCAGATATGTAAAAGAGCCAGTTAAAAGTTCTAGGAATGATAAATATAATACATTTCTATGAAATGAAGAACTCAATGAATGGATTTAACAGCAAATGAAATAAAGCTAAGAAAAGATTTAATGAACTAAAAGATAGAAGCAAGTGTTTAGAATGAAAATGAGATTTAAAAACAAAACTAGGTAAGAGACTCAGAGAATACAATGAAGAGGCCTATCACAAATTTATTTGAAACTCCAGAAGGAGAAGAGAGACATAATGCACAGAGGACAGTGGCTGAGAATTTTCCTGAATTTATAAGAATCCACAAATTCACAAGGCTCAGGGAAAATGAGTGAAAATAATGTCCACATCAAACATTACAGTAAAGTTTTATAAAAACAAAACCAGGAAATTTTAGAACTAAAACTGTCATAAAATAGCATATAATTTTAAGGTTCTTACAAGGTCATGGGAAGAGAGTAAGTACCAAGTAACATTACACTTTCATACGCCTAGGATGCCTAGGCTTTCACAAGCCTAGGACAGTAGTTCTCAAACTTTTGGTCTCAAGTCTCACTTATACTCTTAAAAATTATTGGGGACTCCAAAGATCTTTTATTTATGTGAACTAAATATATATTGATACTTAACATATTAGAAACAGAAAATAAGGGCTGGCCCGTGGCTCACATGGGAGAGTGCGGTGCTGATAACACCAAGGCCACGGGTTCGGATCCCTATATAGGGATGGCCGGTTAGCTCACTTTGGAGAGCGTGGTGCTGACAACACCAAGTCAAGGGTTAAGATCCCCTTACCGGTCATCTTTAAAAAAAAAGGAAATAGAAAATAAGAAAAATTTAAAATGCCTTTTAATTCGTTTAAAAGTAACAACAGTATACTCATTTCATGTTAACATAAACAACACATTCTTATAAAAGTGATTATATTTTCCAAAATAGTGAAAAAAGTGGCATTTTTTTGGATTACATTTTTGCAAATTAATGTCTAGCTTAATTGAAAATAGCTAGATTCTCTTTCTGGTCTATTTCTGCTTTCAGTCCATTGTGACAAGTTATTTTGGTTAAAGTAGATGGAAGAAATCCAGCTTCATGCAGATATTTTGTGGTAAAAGGGAGTTAAGTGTGGATGTTCTTCTTTGGATCTACACCAAAATTTGACATGTCAGTTTCTTAAAGTTTATTTGTAATGTGGAATCTGAAATCACATCAGTAAAATTCTCTGTTGTTACATTAAAATCTACTTGTCTATCTTGTACTGTGCATTGATCTTTTACTCATGCATGATTTTGTAACATCACACATTGGTCATGGGAGAAATATGAGTTCAATGAGTTATGCAGATATTCTAAATGATGAAACTTTCTATAATATAGCATATTTTTGTCTTAGCCCATCTGGACTGCTATAACAAAATACCATAAACTAGGTAGCTTAAAAACAACAAAAATTTATTCCTCACAGTTCTAGAGGCTGGGAAATCCAAGAACAAGGTGTCAGAAGATTTGTTGTCTTGTGGGGGCCTACGCTCTCACGGATGACACCTTTCAGCTGTGTCCTCACAGGGTAGAAAGGGCTCGTTAGCTTTCTGAGGCCTCTTTTATAAGGGCACTAATCCCATTCATGAGGGCTCTGCCCTGGTAACCTAATCACCATTCAAAAGGCCCCACCACTTAACACCAACACCTTGGGGGTTAGGATTTCAACATATGAATTTTGGGAGGACATAAACATTCAGAACAGAGCAATTTTAACCATTTATTGATATTACCACCAATCTCATCAGAAAAGTCTTTAAGTTCAAACAACCAGCAAGTTGATGGTGACAAATACATTTCCTCAAATGCTAATTTGGGTTTGAAAGTTTAATTTTTGTTATCGGTAAAATATGAGGCCTGTTATTTTCTTGAAGTGATAGGTTCACTTTATTTGTTTTTGAGAAAATATCTTGCAAATACATAAATCAGAATATTTATAGTATGTCTGTTGGCAATTTCAAGTTAAAATGGTTCTCAATGACACCTGCAACTCATATAAAATTTTTCGAGATAAAAAAGTTGGGGAGAAAAATAAATCAATGTAATTTGCAATGTTAACAGGAAAATCATATGGTCATCTCAATAGATGTAGTAAAAAAGTTGGGTAAAACTGAACATCAGCAATGATTAAAAACTCTTTGTTAAGGAAAAGTAACATGGAACTTCCTTAGTCTGGTAAAATGTTTCTACAAAACAAAAATTCTATAGCAAACATTGCATTTAATACTTAATATTAAAATGTTGAAAGATGTCCCTCTGAAATTGGGGATAAAACAGTAATTTCCACTATCATTATTGCTATGAAATATTGAATTGAGGTCCTGAAAAAAATAAAAGGTATAAGGATTGGAAGAGAAGGACCAAATATATAATTCTTCACAGATGACATAATGGTATAAAATAATTCACATATAAATTGTTATAACTTTTATTAGAGTTAGTAAGATTGCTGGCTACAAATCAGAATGCAAACCAATTGTATTTCAACATACCATCAACAAATAAAAGGAAGAAAGATATAATTTACAACTGCATCAAAATATAAGATACCTAGGAATAAATCTAATAAAAGATGTGTAAGACCTCTGTGGAGAAAATAACGAAACTTTATTGAGAAGCATTAAGAAAGATCTACATATATGGAGAGATATAACATGTACTTGGAATAGAAAACTCAATAATGTAAAGATGCGAATTGTCTTCAGATTGATCTATAGATTCAAGGTAATCTCAACTAAAATCTCCAAATACCGTAAGATTTCTTCTGTAGAACTTTACAAGCTGATTCTAACATTTTTATGGAAATGCAAAGGGCCAAGAAGGCTAAAACACCCTTGATGAAGAGGATCAAAAGACAGTACGGGCACCAGGACAGACAAATACAGAGGTCTACAAAAAGTTGATGGAAGGATTCATATTATCTTGAATGCATTTTTTCCATGAACTTTTTAATGTACACTAGCAGACCCATGGAACACAATAAAGAGCTCAAATAATTTGTAACAAATGTGTCAAGCTTAGTAGTGTAGGAAAAAAAACAGTTTTTTTTTTTTTTTAAGTGGAGCTGAAAGAACTGGAAAATCTCACAGAAAAAACGTATATCTAGACACTTACTTATACACAAAAGTCAATTTCAGGAGAATTAGAATCTTATACCTGAAACACAATACAGTAAGTAATGCTTTAAGGAGAAAATTTTCATAACATCAGAGTAGTAAAAATTTTTCTTAAATGAGATACAATATCACTAACAGTAAAGAGAGAGATTGATAAAAGGAACTATATTAAATTTTAAAATGGCTTTCCTTCGAAAGACATTAACAGAGTAAAAAAGCAGCCAGAGGGAGGGAGAAAACATCCTAGAAAGGGCTAATATACAAAATATATAACAAATCCCCACAATTAGATAATAAAAGTCGGCCAAAAGAATAGAAAAATGGGCAAAAGATTCAATCACTGCATAAAGAGGAAACCTAAATGGCAAATGAGTATTTAAAAAGGTGCCTATCAATAGGAAAATGAAAATTAAAACAATGAGATGTTGCTGCACATCTACCAGGTTGCCTGAAATTAAAACGTCTGACAATACCAAGTGTTAAAAAGAATGTATAGCATCTGGAAGTCTCATGCAAAAACTGGTGGGAGTATAAACTTTACATTAACACTTTGGAAAACTGTGGCATTATACTGTTTGTCTGAATATATGTGTATACTCTACGACCCAGGAATTCTTTCTGCTATTTATCCCATAAAAATGCATTCTTTTATGTACCAGGATTCACATACTAGAGTATTCAGAGCAGCATTGTTTATAACACCGTCAAATTGCAAACAACACAAATTTTTATTTACATACTGTGTATTGAAAACAAATGAAAACACGGATGAATCTTAAAAACATTATGTTCAGCAAAAGCCAGATATGAAGGAGCGTATAGTAGAAGATTCTATTTATATAACATTCCTAGTAAGCTAAGAGTAGGATATTTTCTTAACACAATAAGGAATATCATTTTGAAACCAAACCCAACATCACAATTAACAGTTCCCTGCCAGTGCAGCACTGACTTACTGTTTTAAGATGTTAGTAATGTTTTTCAGAAATAGTGTTCTGTGGACAAATATGTTGGGAAAAGTTGCATACGTTCTCCACCTCTAGGAGACTGTCAGTACACATTGACAGTATACTAAAGGCTATGCAAGTTCATTCACTAATGAAATCTGTCTCATTTTGGTTAATTCAGAGTTCCAGAAAATTATCTGGAAACCTCACTCTCTATTTTTTTTTTGTAGGAAACCAATTAGCATCTCATAGGATAATGGTTTGGAACATAATTTGAAAACTCTGAACCAGACATATTCTTCTTAAAGCTGGGAACAAGACAAGAATGCCCACCGATATAATTATTTAACATTGTTCTGGAAGTTCTACTTAATGTAATAACAGAAGCCCAGAGGTAGGGTAAAGGAAGATATTAATACTGAAACAGAGGGGGAAAATCATTATTATTTATAGATGGTATTATAGTCTTTCTTGCAAACACAACAAACCAGAGAAAAAGTATTAGAACTAACAGGAGAATTAAAAATGATAGCTGACTACAACATGGATATACAAAATCACCAACAATACATAAACAAAACAAAACAAAACAACAACAAAAAACCAGAACTACAATAGAAATAAATCTAATGTCAAATAGCAACCAAAATGTAAATACCTAGGGGAAAAAACTGCATAAGCAATATGTGAATGCTCTAAAAAATGAACACCTTACATAAGAATGAGCTGCATGCAATAAGCTCTCTGTCTGAATATTTAATTGTAAGTGATTTTTAAGACAATAAATTTTAATTTCTACATCCAACTAGATGCTTGCTGAAGTTTATTTCAGGTCCAAGATCTGTGATCTTTACTATTGGAATTGTTAAATGCTTTGAGTTATAGAAATCAGATATTAAGATTTAAATATAATATTTATACTTGCCTTGGAGTCTTCTTTTCCTTTACTGCTATGGTAATTATAGTTTGAAATTCCTTTCTTGTTTGAATAATTATTTTTAAACTACTTTAAGTTTTCTTCTAGATATCATGGGTTATTGACCCAGGAAATGAAATTACTGAGCCTACAGTATTTTTAATGCTTTAATGAAGTGGCATTCTAAAATGCTCAGTCCCTGTGACCATGTAAAGCATAGCAATTAGCTAAAAATGAAAATTATCACCCTTTCAGAACTAAGACTGCAGAAACTCAACAAACTAAAGACCCCACTCAGTCTTTAGTAGATCAAAAGGCAAACAATAAGCAAACAATCCTTCACAGGATGATTGAATCAAGATGCTGTATTGAATACTATGGTCTATTCTGGCTACAGTTTTAAGAGCATATTTCAGACTTAGGGGACTTTCTTACTATTCTCTCCAAAACCTATGGAACTTGAATTTATCACTCTCCATGGCTTAATTTTTGATAAAGAGAAATAGGAATGTCAAAGAACAAAATTCCCACAAATTTAGTTTCAAAGACCTATTGGCTTTTCTTAGAGATTCACGAATCGAGCAGCATCCCATCAACAAAACAGAAGGGTCTTCCCTTGAGCTGGGGAGAGGGAGAAGGTAGGGGGAGGCAGGGCATTGTAGGCAGAAAAGGGCTGAAGAAAGCAGAAACAAGGAACAAAAATGTATGGGTCTTTCAAAGTTACTTTCTTTATTGGGTTAAAGCAGAGGGCACTTCCTTCTCAGGCTGGCTCAGATTGCACAGGCCCCTTCTAATTGGTTGCTGTGAAACTCCTGTTTCTTTGGAAAACTGGCTTGTTTCTAAGTTCGGTTTGATTAGGTGGCACCTAGCACGCAGGACTTAATTCTGTGTTGGTCTGGTCTGTTAAGGCCTAGTGCAGGAGCTCAGTCCAAAACAATGGATTCCCATAAATTATATTGAACTCCAATTTATGACTCTCCATGGGACGATTTCGATAAAGAGCAATAGAGACATCTCCTAAGCTCTGAATATCGTAGCAACTTCAATTTTTTTTTCTTTTTTTTTTTTGTGACCTGTAAGGGGATCGCAACCCTTGGCTTGGTGTCACCCCCGGCCATCTCTATATAGGATCCGATCCCGCGGCGGGAGCGCCACTGCGCTCCCAGCTGCGCACTGTCCCGAGTGAGCCACGGGGCCGGCCCACAACTTCAATTTTTAAAGATAGAAAAAAAAAAGGCCCTAAGTTAAACCAGATCAATTCCCATAAAATGTTGAAGTATAGTCAAACCAAAATGTAAACAAACCTTTATTTTTGTTTCATCTCACAAGATAGGTTTACTGACACCCATGAAGGGAAATAAAAGAGAAGTTCTAAACCTTGGGAGACTCCTGGCCTTGAATCACTGCTGAGACCCAGATCATGCTCACATCTCCCCTGTTCTACATATCTGAAAGACAGAGCCTAATTACCAATCTAATGAATTATGTATGAATGTATTATTGATAAGCCTGACCATAAAAATCAATAAATAACCTTTCAGTATCATATCATCCACTTGGGAAAGGTTGTGGGAATGAGCAATGAAAAGCCAAATTTTGTTTAGAAAAAAAGTCCGAATTTTTATTAAAACATTTGTGCGTTTGTGTGTGTGCATGTACATGTAACTAAACAAGTAAGTGCTGTTAATGAACTACCTATTACTAATACCTACTTATCACTAATTTTCGAGCATGGAATTTTATGCAAAGTGTAGGTAATACCTCAAAAACTGGGATTTATTTCAAGTAAATGTTTCTTTTTTTTATTGGAGCATATCTGTGAGGTACAGCATTGAATATCAATAACTGCATGTAGTATGTGATATCAAAATCAGGATCATCAGTATATTTAACATTATACAAAGTAATCGATTTTCATGGCCCTTTACCAATCCCTCCCTTACCCCCACCCCATTTCCCACCTCTGGTAACCTCAGTTCTGTTGTCTTCTTTTGAAAGTTCAAGGTGTTATTGCAGTTTTTGTATCTTTCTTTTTTATTTATTTGTTTTTCTTTTTTTAGCTCCCACTTATAAGTGAGGACATGTGGTATTTCTCCTTCTGTGCCTGGCTTATTTCATTTAGTTCTCTAAGTTCATCCATGTTGCTGCAAATGGCAGGATTTCTTTTTTTTTTTTTTTTTATGGCAGGGTAGTATTCCATTATGTAAATAGACCACATTTTCCTTATCCAATTGTCCGACGGCATTTAGGTTGGTTCCAACTCTTGGCTATTGTAAACACAGCTGCAATGAACACGGGAGTGCAGGTATCCCTTCGACATAATGATTTCTAAATTTCTTATTAGGGAGGACAAGAAGTTTGACATACTGTGGCCATATCATTTCTATACCTTTTTGGTGACAAAAACATACTTGCCCATAAATCATATTTGCCAGTATAAATTAAACAAAGAGGGTATAATTTAAAATAAAAGCTCTTAGTATCAGGACTTTGAAAGTTTAATATGAAAGAAATATGTAATTGTATGGAGTAATTTCAATACCAAAAATCTTTAACGTTTCATCATACTTCACTTCTATTTCATCTCAAAGAACTTAAGATGCTTTAAGAAAATTATAATAGAACCAGTTTCTAGCAGCACAGTAGAATAAAACTAAGCATTGGCCCTCTCATCAGACTTGTGTTCAAATCCCTCTCTGCCACTTTCTAGCAGTGTACTTTAGCAGTTCTCAACTTCTTGACTCTCTGCTTCTTAACTGCTGCAATCTGTGTATTAGTTACTCATGAGCAACCTCGATATTTGCCCCATGGCAGCCTTGAACAAAATTCAGCACTACTATTCATCCCCCACAAAAGGAGAGCCACCCTGCAGAACATCGGAGGAAAACGTAAACTTTGCTGAAGATGCCTTGGGGACACGGAAAAGTCCCTTCCCCTCCCAGAGCTTCATGTCTTCCAAGCCACACACCCTAGACTCTTTTTCTGAATTTCTTTACAGTAGTTCATCTTTCCTGGTTCCTCCAAGCTCATATCCTCTTAACTATCACTCGCTCACCACACTAAAGACTGTAATTATCAGGATGAAACCCTTCCTAGGAATTAGTAGAGATTTAACAATAACAAATCACGTGATTAATAAATAAAAGCACACATACACACATTTTACAAGGGGAAATATGTCCTTTTTACTACCTGCATTGTATTGCATGAGAATTCCCTTCGGGACATCTAAAATCATTCTGTTTTGGTTTTTGTTCTTTGTTATGTTTCTTAGAAGATGGTAGTAATAAAGTTAAATGTGTTTTGGGAAATACCGTATACTGGATACCTTCATTTTTTTTTTTCACACAAGTCTGCTTGTTAGGAAAATGCTACTTAGAAAGCATCAGGAGGTAAAATGTCAGATGTAGTTTAAGGATACACAAAGCCAAGGCTTCTATGTGTGTTGGACATTGATGAGAATAATTTCTCAGATCTAAGTCTTTTCACTGCCCCACAGAGGAGGTCCTAAGTAAAAATCATGATCACTTCTTATGACTGCACTATAAGCTTCAAAAGACAACCAAGGCCAGGAGGATTTACTAATGGTTACCCATCTCCTCTGAGTGACAATAAGTCAGTTCCAAGTCACTGCCCAAACACAGCATTGGGCTTTGTTTCTTAGAAACAAAAGATTGCCCTAAAAATTTTTTAAAAGAAAATTAATTTCAAAATAGATTTCTTGGCTGGCTGGGTGTTAGGAAGACTGTTCTCAAAATATAAAGTGTTATTTGTAGTGCCTTTTGGAAAATGGTAGGGTTTTATGGATATTATGGATAACCACAGATGGCAGTGAAGTGTGTAATATATGCAAAGGGAATGGTTCCAGGCTGATATTTTTTCCCTGGAAAACTTTCTAATACTTCCACATTAATAATGGGCTATTATCTAGAAATTGAAGCAGCTAGGTCCAAACAACACAGGACTTGCAGTTAAGTTTTGAATGTGTTCCTTGCAATTATCCAGCTGCAAGTTAAATGCAGTGTAGCCCATAGCTTCCCAAGCTGGATTTTGACTTTTATTCCTGGCCAATTGACCCGTGCTCTTGTTTTTGACTGAAACATTAGGCCAATCAACAAAGATATCCTGAATGAATGAGATGACATTGCCACCAATCCCTGAGTCCCAACTCTCAGGCTGGAAGTCTAACCTCTAATTTACTCCTGTCCCAGGCCGATTAAACCCGTTATTTAATGAAGTCTCTCTCGGTTGTCTGTCTATCAAATTATTTGTATTCATGGAGAGAAAGTGATAAGCCAAGATGCTAATTACCCATTTTTCTAAAATAAAAGGTCCATGCTAAGCATAACAATGAGTTATTAAAATAGCACTTTTCATCTGACATAATACATCTTAACAAGCTCTTTAAATCCAGGGATTTTCATTGCTGGACATCTTATCTAATAAAAAGGAAGATGTTTACTTTCTGTCTATTCAGATTTTGATAGCACTGGGCATCAGCTTTGGAGTTTGAATGCTGTCGAAAATAATAAGATAAAATGGGGGGAAATTCAGTCTTTAAAAACTGATTTTTTAAAAAAATCTAAACTTAATGTATTGATTTACATGTCATTTGTCCAAGTACCTGGGTTTAAAATAGTGCTTCTTAACTGGGAGTTATTTTTTCCCATAGGGGACATTTGACATTGTCTGGAGACATTTTTGATTGTTATAACTGGAGGTTACTACTGGCATCTAGTGAGTAGAAGCCATGATGCTGCTAAAGATTCTACAATAAACAGCACAGCCCTCCCACCGCCCCCAACAAATAATTAGCTGGCCCTAAATGTCAATAGAGCTGAGGTTGAGAAACCCAGGTCTAAAAGAAATAAAGGAATCCTAGTAAGTAACTAGGCAATAGGTCTAACAAAATTAGGCTACAGAAGTGCCATGAATGTAATCTCTTCTGTGTTCCAAGAATTTTTTTTTTTTCCACAAGAGTCTACTTTTCTTAGAACAATACTAATTGTACTGAATGTAGGTCAAGTCCTAATTTCATACAATTCCACATTTATACCTCAGTTTTATGTTAGATGAAGTAGAAAGTTTTCCCTCTAATGAAAACTGGATGAAGAAAAGTATGTACTGGTAGAGAAAGAGGAAAAAATAGAGAAATCAGGGTAAGAAGAGATAGGGATGGTTGGATAAAAGTGAGTAGAATCCGTGTAGCGAGTAGCTGAGTTTCAGTCAACCACTGGCAGCCAACTTTCAAGCCAGGGTGGATTAAGGCAAATGCCTAGCTGCAACCAATCCAGCTGTTTCTGTACCTTATTCCATTTTCTGTATGTCACTTTCCTTTTTTCTGTCCATAAATGTTATCTGACCATGTGGCCCACCTGGAGTTGCTGTGAAGCTATTCTGATTCTGGGGTCTGCCCAATTTGTGAATCGTTCTATGCTCAATTAAACTCTGTTAAATTTAATTTGTCTAAAGTTTTTCTTTTAACACTAACCAAAGGAGAGCTGGAGTGACTATACTAATACCAAACAAAACAGACTTTAAGATTTTTAAAAAAAAGTGAGTAGAGTCAATTCTAGTGTTATGGGTCAAAAAAAGAAAAAAAGAAAGAAATATGCTCTTGATGGCTTCATAACTTGTTTCTAATGGATTTCTAATTCTGCAAAAGTTTTGTTAGCTGGCTAATTTATCTTCTACTGGCCTCACCAGCACTACCCGCCCACATAACCCACATTCATTCACACACAACCACCCAAATGGGGTAATCCTCATGCCCTGTCACACACTCCAAGCACACACTCACACGGGAAGCCTTTCACACACATGGACTGCCTTAGCTCACGAGCTGAAGTGACTGTCATTATGACCACTATTATACTGATAATTTAAAGAAAAAATAGGCATTTTGATAATTGGAAGTAAATTATTTGAAGAGCATAAAAAATGCACAATTTTGTTTTCTGTATGAAGTTGTAGCATTAAACTTCCAATGCAAAGTCCTAAATCATTTTCTAATCACAAAAGAACTTACAAGTTCAACATCTTGTAGTCTTCCTAGAGGACAAGTCCAAGAGAAAACAGTTTATTTTCTAGACAGGTTTCTGTTTCCTTGGCACAGAATCTCCTGGCACTAGAGAGCTGTGAGGTACACAATGGTTTGGGGTTGGCAAGCTCTGAGCATTTCAGTTCCCAGCAGCCAGGCTCCTCTGAGTCCTGCCAAAACCACCAAGCAACACTTAGTCTTCGGAGCCAAAAGCCCTTGGGAGGGAACCATCTTCTGTGCAAAAACTCAATCTATGCTCCATTAGCTAAAAGGCTGATTACCAGTAGCAGAGTTTTTAGTAAACTGCAGCTACATTTTGGAATTTGAAGGATACTAGTGTTACAGAGTTTGGTAGTCAAAATGTATCAATATTGTAGATACCAGAGGAGGGCATCCTTTTCTATTAATTAACACCAAAATCCCTCTCATTGGCTCAGGTCTAATTCAATAAATTTCTTTCAAAAAATAAAAAAACTTGGAGATTAAAGATAACAATAGCTGCAGGTAATGGTGTAAAGAATCATGAATTTATTTATATGGAACAACTTATGCAAAATCCATGTATACTCACTGAAGAAATATTTGTTAGAATATGAGGTGGCTCCATAAAACAAAACAAAACGAAATACATAAATAAAAGTACCATGAAAACCACATAAATAATAAATCATTTTTACAAATAAATGAGCACAGGGAAGTCTATCAAAACCCATTAAAACAAGAATTGTATATATAGCTGAGTCTGTGTGTAAGAGCTGGGTTAAAGGTCAGTATAATATAATGATAGAAGTGGTGGTGGATCATTTGTAGGGGAGAAAGCAAGTATCCAGCTGCTTTAAATTGTTAGCTACTATGAAAAATTAAGTTATATACATTCTTAATAAACGGTACCAAAAAGCTAAGGCTGGGTGTATAAACTGTAAAAGCTGCATAAACTCTGTAAAAGCAGAATAATAAATCATCCAGAAAACAAATGCATTGGGATGTTTGGCACTTGGCTTTATTTTGTATTATTTTCTTAAAGAATGATAATTTTTTTTCACTTTCTCCTTGACAGATAAATTGCGTCCAACACAAAAATCTTCCAGAAGAAAGTAATTAAGATGTCATTGATGTATGCCATATTTTCTTAAAAGAAACTTTTTTAAGAGGATGAATTAAAAGTGATCTCAAAGGTTAAATGTAATGAAGTGTGTCTAAGATATACAGCTTCCAATTAAAAACATATTTGTGGTAATTAGCATTCAAAATAATCGTGGAGATTTTAAGATCTCAAATCCACATTTCATGGTCTCTTAAGGCCTATGGGTCCATAAAAGTAAACGAATCAACACACTAACCACACAAAGCAAGACTGCTGTCTGGCATTCTTTGGTAGAGGAAATCAACAAGGTTTCCACTGAATGTCAAATAAATTTCAAAATGCTTTATGTGGCTTCAGGCACCCGGGACTCTGCCCCTCTCAGTCATAGTCAGCCAGCACACTTATTTTCTTTAAGTTCCTCAAGCCATGTTCTTTCCTCAGTCTAGGGACTGGAAACCTTGTTTCTTTTTTTCTGGAATCTCCCTGGAATCCTCCACTCTGCCTCCCATTTTGCCAGTACTTTCTCATCTTGCAGGACCAGATCAGATATCAGCTTCTCAAAGAAGTCTTTTCCTGACCACCCAGTCAAGTTCAGGGTAAATCCTTCCCAATAGATCCTTTCATAAAAAGCAGTATTGCATCCTCAGAGATACTATCACAATTATGACTGTGTACTTAATAATCCATTTACTGATTAACTGTCAGTCTCTCCCATCAGACCCTGTTTCTTGGAGGAAGAGAACATTTTGTTTGCCACTGTATCAACAACACTAACAAAGTGCCTGGATCAAAGCACATGTTCAATAAATATATTTGAATGCATAAAAGTAGATTCAGATGTACTGTAAATATCATGCTGGTTAAAGGACTTAGATGTGATGTTTACCAATAGAGTGGTTTTAACACCATTACCCAACATCAATGTTACATAGGGTTCCCTTTTATTTGCATAGCATCTTATATTTTTCAGAATAGGTCAAATTTTTTTTAAGTGCAGTGAATCTGAGGAATCTCCAAGAATGTGGAGAGCTCTGGTAGCATTAGGACATACACTTTACCAAATTCCTATTGAACTGATAAACACCATAAAATGTACTCGATGCAGTAAGCGCCTAAACCACAAAAATATGTATGTCTGCATATACATAAGCAGATGTTTCAAAACACACTTATAAACAGACTCCTATTCGGGGCACCTGCTAGGCAGGCTGCACTGAAATAAATATGTGAGTATTTAACCCCTGAATTCTTTCTTCTGCTAAACTTTTCAAAAATTGCTTTCATAGCTCATATTTTGCTTAACATCCAAGAGGCTTAATATGAAATTTCAGATAAAGTACCACATTGAGTTAGAGGGACTGAATCTACAACAGACTTGAATCTGTAATAAAAAGGCTATGACAGCTAGAGAGGCCAGGATCACAGGATTTTTCTTGTTTGAGCAGGTTAGACCAAAAGAACAACATGAAAATAGAAGATGGGTTTGTAGGCAAGGAAAATAAAGGCTAAAAATCCAGTAGGATTATTCACTTACATACAAGATTATAAAATTATTTTATATCTCCATGTTTGAGAAAAGAAAAAGGGAGACTTTATGTGCTATTAGAAAAGGGTAAAAAGTGTAACCTGAATTTGCAATTTTAATGATAGTAATTATTATTTAACTCCCACATCCAGAATAGTGTCTGACATCCAGTAGGCACTCAATAAATATTTGTTGAATAAATAATAGCAACTAGTATTAACACTTTGTCAAATACTGTGCTAAACAGTTCATGGAAAATACATCAACTAACAATCACACCAAAAAAGTTTATCATTACCATTATATCGATGAGTTTACAAAACCCAAATAATTTCTCAAGGATCAGAGAGCAAAGCCAGCATTCACATTCAGGACCAGTTAACTGTAGAGCCTGCTTCCTTAACCACTGCACTAAACAGGCTCCTTGGAAATACAGAATTGTATGGAGGAGAAATGTGACCACATTTATAAGGATGTGCAGAAAAAAAAATCAGAATATAATGTGAACTACAGAGCTGGGGAACAGGGCCCATTTCTGTGCAATCAGTTCACTGAAGCTGCAAGTACAATGCCATAAGATATTATGGAGGTGGCTAAAGGCAGGCTGGGAGTAGGAAAAGGAGTCCAGAAAAAATAGATAGCAAATAAATAAAGAGCTTATTCCTTTCCATAGTAACAACTATACTTCTAGCCGCAACATTGCCAATGCTGTCAGAAGAACCTTACAGAAATGAGGCAGACCCCGTTTTTCAAGAGTAATAATGAAAAAATAAAGTCCTGTGGTGCTTTTCCTCTATTGGCTCTGCTTATAAATTCATAGCACAGCATGGAGGTTATTAAAATCCCATATGTGAGAACCACACATAGCACAAAGAGATATAAATTGGCATTCCATGGAGATAATGCTATCTAATGGGCAAAACAAGTAGTGGGGTTTCATTTTTATTCTGAGTACATTTGAAAAGGACTCAGCATCCAACTGCTGTGCATGGATAGCTGATCTTCCAGACCATTTTCTCCCCTTCCTTCCTAAGGATTAATAAGTGGGATATAAAGAGTACGGTTGTTATCTGCCCAAGTCTGGATATTCCCATGACATTTTTTCTTTACTTGCAACTGTCTGAAATGGACTGGATTAAAAGATCTGAGGCTGCCTTGACACAGAAGGGAAGCAGAGCAAATCTCCCCCTGCACCATGTTATGGCATCAGACAGGCCAAGGAGTCAGAAAAAAACTTATGATTTCTGGTCCGAAGTCCACCACTGACTTGCCTTGGGACCCAGAGCAGGCTGGCTTACTACTGCTTTGTTGCTGTTGGACTTGTTTGCCCAGGGTTTTATTATTATTACTATTATTATTATTATTTTAAATTTGTATCTGCCTTATGAAGGTATAAATTACATAAAGTAAACTTCAACAATTTAAGTGTACGGTTTGAGGAATTTTGGAAAATGGATATAGTTGTGCAGCAACCACTACAAATACGATGTGGAATATGAGTATTCCAGCATCCCAAAAACTTCCCTAGAGCTTCTTTGCAATCAATCTCCTTCCATTACTTCCTGGTTCCTAACAACCACTAGCCTACTTTCTATCATTAAAGTTTTGTCTTTTCTAGGATTTCACAGAAATAAAATCATACAGTATATAGTCTTTTTTGATAGCATTTTTCATTTAGTATAATTCTTTGAGATTCATCCATGTTGTTGCATGAATTAATAGTTATTTCCTTTTTATTACTGAATAATGTTTCATTGTATTGGTACACAGCAAGATGTTTATCCATTCATCAGTTGATGGAAATTTAAAATGTTTTCCATTTTTGCTTCTCATGAATAAAGCTGGTATGAAAAGTCATGTAAAGAAAATGGTCAAAGTGCCTAACACACGATCCTCCCACAGAAAGGGACCAGAGCAAGGAAAGAACAGCTAAGGACAGGGGAGAGCATTGGTGGGAGAGCATGGGAGGGCAGCAGGAGCCTGGTGAGGACCTTATGGAACAAAGAAATCAAGCAGGATGGTATAGAGCAGAAAGAGGCACGCAGATTCAGCCACCGCCACATCTCCCAAACCAGGATCAACCCGGAGGAGTTCTCCCTTGTGGCAGAAAGAATCTGCTCAGACTTGAGCACTTCCCACTGGCAACCCTCCACCTGCTCTTGCCCCAGGCCACCCCAGCCTGTGCTATTGTCTAGTTCCAGAACGGTGGCCCTTTTCCTTGCACAGGAGTTCATCCAACACAGTACACCCAGAGCACAGCCCACACGGCCGGTGTGGCACTGTCCACCTATGAGACTCCAGTTTTACAGAAGCCTGCAGGGTTCCAGACTTCCAGCCACTTGCGTGGCTCCAGCCTTCCAGCCATCTGTGTGGCTCCAGCCTTCCTTTTGGCCATGGCCACCCACATAACCTCAAACACCTGGCTGCCAATGTGGTTCAACCTGCCTGCCTGGACCCAACCATCTAGCTGCCCTTGTGGACCCAAAAGCCTGGTCACCTATGTGGCTCCACTCACCCATGTGCCCCCCAACTGCCCATGGGGGCCCTGCCATCAGGCCACCTGCACAGCCCCATCCACCTGCACAGCTCCAGACATCCAGCTGGCAAAGCAGGTCCTAGCCACCACAGCCACCCACGTGGCTCCACTTGCACATGTGGAACCAACCATCCGGCCACCTGAGAAGCTCCAGCCATCCAGGCTGCCCACAAGGCCCCCACCCACCTATGCAGGCCCAGCCACAGATGTAGCTGCCAACAGTTCCCAGAAATACTGAAACTACCCAGATTTACTAAGTCTATCAAGAACTACTTAAACTACCAAATAAACCCAGAACCAAAAGTAAAACAATCCACGCAAAGAACAATATATAACAAATCTACAGAAGGGAGTCGCTCTCTTCAAAATCAATCCCAGGGTAATAGAAGAAGCAACCACCAGATGACTAGGCATCAATGCACGGATACTAGAAATACAAAAACAACAAGAAAATATGACACTACCAAAGGAATGCTATACTTCTCAAATACTAGACCCCAAACAACAGGAAAATCTTGAAATGTCTGACAGGAAATTCTGAGTGACCATTTTAAAGAAACTCAGTGAGATACAAGAAGATTCAGTTAGGCAACACAACAAAATGAGAAAAACATTCAGGACCTGAAAGAGGAAATTTACAAAAAAAAAAATTTTTTTTTAAATAAATAAATTAAAGAATGAAGCAGAACTGCTGGGACCGAAAGACTCATTCAACTAAATTAAAACTACAATTGAGAGTGTAAGCTGCAGACTAGAGCAAGCAGAAAAAGAATTTTAGATATTGAAGATAGTGTTTTTGAATAATGCAAGCACATGCACCAAAAAAAAAAAAAAAAAAGAATTTTAAAAAATTAAGAAAATCTAAAACAGCCAGCAGACCACATAAAGAACACAAACATTTGAATCATGGGTTTTCCAGAAGGAGAGGAGAAAGGAAAAGGCATTGAAAACATATTCAGTGAAATAATAACAGAATACTTCCTAGGTATTGGTAAAGATATGGACTTCCAGGTCCAAGAAACTCAAAGATACCCAAACATATTCAATCCAAAAACGTCCTCTCTGAGACACATTGTAGTCAAAATGTCAAAAGTCAAAGATAAAGAGAGAATCTTAAAAACAGCAAGAGAAAGGCATCAAGTCACCTATTAGGGAGTCCCTATCAGCCTAACAGCAGACTTCTTAGCAGAAACCCTATAGGTCAGAAGATAATGGGATGACATATTCAAAGTACTAAAAGAAAAAAAACAAAAACAAAAAAACTACCAGCCAAGAAAACTATACCTGGCAAGATTATCCTTCAAAAATGAAGGGGAAATAGTGCATTTCCTAGATAAACTAAAGCTGTGGGAGTTAACCACCACATGGCCAGCTCTACAAGAAATCCTTAAGGGAGTTCTGCACATGGAACCTAAAAAACAATAATCATCACAATGAAAACATGAGAAAGAACACCCCTGGTAGAGCAGATACACAAACAAGAAAGAGAAAGAAACTATACCATACCACCTCAAAAAACCAACAAACAATGAAGACAAATAATAAAAGAGATTTAAATCAACCACAAGATAAGCAACTAAATGTCAGGAGTAGGACAATACCTTAAAATAACAACCCTAAATGTAAATGGATTAAATTGCCCATTCAAAAGATAAAGACTGACTAGATTAAAAAGCAAGATCCAACTATATGCTATCTACAAGAGAGTCACCTCACCATAAAGATGCACATGGACTAAAAGTGAAGGGATGGAAAAAGATACCATGCAAATGAAAACTAGAAATGAGAAGCAGGAGCTATTGTTATGTCACATAATGCAGACTTTAAACCAAAAACCATAAAAATTGACAAAGAAGCCACTATATAATGATAAAGGGATCTATACAGCCAGAAAACATAACAATCATAAATATATGTGTGCCCAACCCTGTAGCACCCAGATATCTAAGCAAACACTATTAGACCTAAAGAAAGAGATAGCCCGAATACAATAACAGTTGGAGACCTGAACACACCTCTTTCAACATTGGACAAATCATCTAAGCAACAAATAAATAGAGAAACACAGGATTTACACTGTATATTAGACCAGATGAACATGGCAGACATTGACAGAACTTTTCATCCAACAACCACAGAATATACATACTTCTCATCAGCACATGGAACATTCTCCAGAAAAGACCACATATTAGGTCACATATCAAGTCTCAATATATTTTTTTAAAAATTGAAATCATTTCAAGTAACTTTTCAGACTACAACAGATTAAAAATAGAAATCAATAACTAGCAAAACTCAGGAAACTATACAAACACATAGAAATTAAACAACATGCTCCTGAAAACCTTTGGGTCCAAGAAGAAAGTAAACAGGAAATCAAAAAAATCACTTGAAACTAATAAAAATAAAGGCATGTCATATCCAAACCTGTGGGATACAGAAAATGATGTAGTATAAGGGAAGTTTACTGCTATAAATGGTTAAGGCAAAAGAACAGAAAGATTTCAAATAAAAAACCTAATGCTATGCTACAAAGAACTAGAAAAATGAGAACAATTCTATCCTGAAATTAGGAGAGGGAAAGAAATAATTAAGATCAGAGCAGAACTAAATGAAATAGATGCTCAAAAAATGATACAAAAGATCAATGAAACAAAAAGTTGGGGTTTGTGTGTGTGTGAGAAGATAAACCAAACAGACAAGCCATTAGCTTGACTAACTAAAAAGAAGAGAAAGAAATCACAAAAATCAGAAATGAAAAAGGAGACATGACAACTGATATGACAGAAATACAAAGAATCATTAGAAATTATTATAAACAACTATATGCCAACAAATTTGAAAACTTGGAGGAATTGGATAAATATCTGGACACATCCGAACTACTAAGACTGAATCAAGATGACATAGAAAACCTGAACAGACCAAGAACAAGCAATGAGATCAAAGAAGTAATCTGCAGTCTCACAACAATGAAAAGCCCAGGTCTGGATGGCTTTGCTGTTCAATTCTTCCAAACCTTTAAAAAGGAATTAATACCAATTATCTTCAAACTATTCCAAAGAATTGAAACAGAGGCCATTCTCCCAAACTCATTCTATGAGACCAGCATCAACCTGATGACAAAACCAGAAAAAGATACAACAACAGCAGCAACAAAACTACAGGCCAATATTTTTGATGAACACAGATGCAAAAATCCTCAACAAAATGTTAACAACCAGAATACAGCAACACATCAATAAAATTATATACCACAATCAAGTGTGATCCATCCCAGGATGCAATATTGTTCAATATATGCAACTCAATAAATATGATAAACCACATCAACAAAAGCAAGGACAAACGGTAGACCTAGAAAAAGCATTGGATAAAACTCAACATCTCTTCATGATAATGACTCTCACCAAATTAGGTATAGAAAGAAAATATCTCAACACAGTAAAAGCTATGAATGACAAACCCACCACCAATATCATCCTGAATTGGAAAAAGCTGAAAGCCTTCTCCTTAAGAACAGGAAAAAGACAAGGATGCCCACTCTCACTACTCTTAGTTAACATAATATTGGAAGTACTAGCCAGAGCAATTAGGTGAGAGAAAGAAATAAAGGACATCCAGATTGAAAAAGATGAAGTCAAAATGTTCCTATTTACAGATGACATAATCCTATATATAGAAAAACTTAAAGTCTCTACCAAAACATTCTTAGAGCTGATTAACAATTTCAGTAATGTTGCAGGAAACAAAATCAACACCTCAAAATCAGTAGCATTTTTATACTCCAACAACAAACAAGCAGAAAAAGAAATCAACAAAGCAAGCCCATTTGTAAGTCACCAAAGAAAACCCCCCCAAAACGATGAATAATTTAACCAAAGAGGTAAAAAATCTCTGCAGTGAAAACTACAAATCTCTGCTGAAAGAAATTAAAGAGGACATAAAAGATGGAAAGTCATTCCATGCTCTTGGGTTGGAACACTGTGAAAATGTCCATACTACCCAAAGCAATCTACAGATCCAATGCAATCCCCATCAAAATACCAATGACATTCTTCACAGTAGAAAAACAAACCTAACATTCATATGGAATAACAAAAGACCTCAAACAGTCAAAGCAATCCTGAGCAAAAATAAATAAACAAACAAACAAACAAATAAACAAATAAATAAAACCAGAGGCATTACACAACCTGACCTCAAATTATACTACAAAGCTATAGTAAACAAAACAGCATGGTATTGGCATAAAACAGACACTTGGACCAATGGAACAGAATAGAGAACCCAGGAATGAACCATATACTACAGCTAATTGATCTTTGAGAAAGGTAATAAGAAAGGGGTAATGTATGCCTCTTCAGTAAAAAACTGGGAAAACTGGACATCCATAAGTAGAAGAATGAAACTAGACCTGTAAAACTTGCCATATACCAAAATCAACTCAAAATGAGTTAAAGACTTAAATATAAGATATGAAACTATAAAACTTTTAGAAGAAAACATAGGGGAAACACTTCAGGTAGTAGAACTGGGAAAAGACTTTATGAATAAGACCCCAAAAGCACAGGCAACAAAAGAGAAAACAAAATTAAAAGAAATGGAATTATAGTAAACCAGAAAGCTTCTGCACAACAAAAGAAACAACAGAGCAAAAGGACAACCTACAGAATGGGAGAAAATATTTGCAAACCATGAATCTGACAAGAGATTAATTTTCAGAATATACAAGGAACTCAAACAACTTAACGGTGAAAAAACAATATCATTACAAAATGGGCAAAGGAGCTGCATAGGCATTTCTCAAAGGAAGATAAACAAATGGCCAAGAGACATATGAAAAATTGCTCAGCATCACCAGGCAACAGGGAAATGCAAATCAAAACCACACTGTGATATCATCTCACCCCAGTTAGACTAGCTGTTATCAAAAAGACAGAGAATAACAAATGCTGACAAGGATGTGGAGAAAGGGGAGCCCTCCTACACCATTGGTGGGACCATAAATTGATGCAGCCATTATGGAAAACAGTATGGAGATGCCTCAAACAACTACAGATAGAGCTGTTACATGATCCAGCAATTCCACTGCTGCGTATATCCCCAAAAGAATGGAAACACCATGTTGAAGTGAAACCTGCACTCCCATGTTTATAGCAGCTCTATTTACAATGGCCAAGACTTGGAACCAACCTAAATGACCATTGACAGACAACTGGACAAGGAAAATGTGGTATATATATTTAACGGAATACTACTCTGCCATTAAAAAAAAAATGAAATTCTGCCATTCACATCAACATGGTGTACTTAGAGAAAATTACGTTAATTGAAATAAGTCAGGCACAAAAGAGAAATACCACATATCTTCCCTCATAAGTGAGATTGAGGGAGAGGGGCTAATGAGGAATTAGTCAACAGACACAAAGAATGATTGTGTATTGTAATAATGAATAAGCTAACTATATTGATCTAACCACCACACATTCTACACAATTATTGAAAATCAACATTGTGTGCCACATGTATGTATAATACAAAATAAAAAATTAATTAATTAATTAATTTTAAAAATTTAAAAATTTAAAAAGAAAGAAACAGGGAAAGAAAGAAAGATACAACAATCACAATAATAACCTTAACTTTCAAAAGGAGAACAGAGATGAGGTTATAAGGAGTGGCAAAGGGGGAGGGGGAAGGAGGGTTAGGGATCAATTGGCAAAGGGCAGCAAAAAAACCGATTACATTGTGTAATGTTGAATTACTAATTATCTTGATTTGAGCATCACATATCACACAGGTATTGATTGTCAGCACGGTACCCCACAGATACGTACACTTGATTTTGTTTCAACTGAGAGAGAGAGAGAGAGAGAAAGTCAGTACAAGTCTTTGTATGGACATGTATTTTCATTTCTCTTGGGTAAATATCCTGGAGTGGAATTGCTATGTCACATATTACATGTTTGTTTACTATTAAAAAAATAAAGCCAAACTGTTTTCCTAAGCAGCTGTACCATTTTTATTCCCATCATCAGTGAGTGAAATTTCCAGTTCCTTCCACATCCTTGTCAACATTTGATATTGTTAGTTTTTGTCTACAATTTAGGCATATTAGTGAGTGTGTAGCAGTACCTCATTATGGTTTTAATTTGAATTTCCAAATTACTAATGGTGGTGAGCATCGTTTCATATGCTTATTTGCCATTCTTATATTTTCTTTGTTCAAGTGTCCAGTCAAATGTTACCCATTTAAAAAAACAGTATCTTTTGAAGAGCAAAAATTTTAATTTTGATGAAGTCCAATTTATCAGGGGGTTTTTTGTTTGTTTGTTTTGGTTAGAAAAGGCTGCTCCTGCTGAATGCACTATCAGGGAAAATCAAATACAACTAATAGTAGCAAATGCTACTCTATATTATCTGGCAAGGAGAATACAATGCAGCATCTCAGATTTTAAAAAAGTTTTTTTAAGAATATCTTTTGTCTTCTGTTGATAGAATGTCCTCTGTCTGAATTTCTTAAATAACTTAGTGCTATAATTTAATTATTAAGACAAAATAATAATTTAAAATTTATTTATTTATCTCACAATGCAATCTTCAAAAGCAGGTGAGTTTATGGTCATAAATAGTTCGATCGAGGGATGGGCAGACAACTGTCCTGTGTGGAGCTAGGAAGTTTAAATTCCAACTAGAACACAAAGTAATTCTACAGCCTTCTCAAACTACCAGCCCCAAAAGCAAACAAAAATGCATCTAAAGGGAATCTAAACTGAATATCTGAAATATACAGCAAAAGTGATAAGAAAGATACAAAATTAACGCAAATGTGAGGGATTGGTTATTGACTTAAAGTTTCCTCGAGGAAATCTCGAGTTCCCCATGTAAAAAATCATTGCTGGGTCTCTGCTGGTGACTTGAAAGGAGGAGAAACAACCCACGAGATAGTTATCTTTACGCAGGTAGGCAGAGACCCAGAAAAAGCTCAAATGAGAGCAAGAAAAATGCAGCAAGATGAAAGGCCGTGCTGGGAGAGTTTAAAGCTAAAACAAGCTCCAGCAGGAGACAGTGAGAATGTTGGGTCCTTAAGTGACAATTTGATATCAAACCTCTCAGACCTCTTAAAAGCCTCCCCTGAACTATGTCAACCATCGAACTACCATATCTGAAAGGACAAGATTTTCTTTTACAAGAGTAATTTAGGATAATACCCCTTTTGGGAATCTTCTGCCTAGAGGTAATGAATATTCTCTCACTGGTTATCAGGAGATAAGAATGTAGATAGAGCAGGAACGAATAAAAATCTCAAGGCTGGTATTGAGGAGCACTGGGTTCTTAGTTCATCTTTAACACCAGTAGTTATGAGATTGTTAAGCAAATCACTTTGTCTCTCCATGTTATTATCTCATATGCCAGCTGTGATAATAGCACCTACCCTGTCCAAATGCTCAGGGTCGTCGGGGGAATGGAAACAAAATGGAAGGTACACATTTGAAAAGCTCACATCTAATTTTCACAATTCAGTTCAGCCTGGTTTGAGCCTCTTGGCTGAGAGAAATAAAAATAGCATCCACAATAATAGTAATTGCTATGATTTACTGAGTGTTCAATACATGTCTTGGGCACATTTCTCATTTAGGCCTTACAACAACCCTGTGGGGTTTCCATGATTATTAGCCACATATTACAAATGTGGAAGCTGAAGCTCTTAGAAGTTAAGTGTCTTGTGAAAATTCACAGATCTGGTAAATCAAACTCAAATCTACCTTACTCCTATGAGTTAAAACACTAAGCCATTCTGGTTCTTATCTCTCAAGATTCACTTTAATTCAAGTCAGTACAAGTTAATTCAATTCAATCACAAGCTATTTTTAAAAATATATATATAGGCTTTCAGATTTCATGTAGCTTACACATTTGTAGGAAATGACTCACAGTGCCCTTGCTAGAAATTTTCAGCTTACTTAGCCATGAATGAAGAACACAGTGGAAATAAGGTGACACAAAGGAGCGACTGATGCCACTTATCTTAGCACTCACCCTTGGGTTCCCTAGCAGAGCACGAAGCTGCTCATGGCACTTTCTGGGGTCACAGGATCCCACCAGAATAAAGAAAACAAATTCTTCCCATCTTACTCGTAACACTTACACTGATTTATGCAGCTCTATTTAAGCTCTGGTTCATGAGCCAAACTTGTCGTCAGTGTAAGCTCATCCCCATCCACACAGAGAAAACAAAATCAATTCCCCAAACATCTTTGCCTCCAGCTTTCCAGAAAGCCCGTCTTCCTGACTGCTCAGTACAGTTCTAGGTATTAGAGAAATTTAAAACAAATATAAGGAATAATCCAATCCGATCCCTAGTATAATCACGAACATTTATAGCATGCTTTCTTTTGGGCCAGACACTGTTTTAAGTAATTATTAACTCATTTAATTCTCAAAAGAGCACTATGGCATAGGTGTTGCTATTACTTCTAGTTTACAGCAAAGAAACTGAGACACAGAGAGTTTAAGGGACTCGCCCAAATGTTAGAGCTGGGATTTAACCCAAGCACTCTGTCTCCAGGGCTGCGTCCTTAACTGCTACATCATTCTACCCACATGTAATCTAGATGGGGACAAAAAAAAAAAAACACTATTCTGACTTGTATATCTATAGCTTAATTTCACCTGTTTAGGAATTTATGAAATAGTTGGAATATTACGGTGCGTGTTCTCTGTGTCTGGCTTTGTTTGCTCAACATTATATATGCAAGACTCATCCATGTTGCTGTGTGTAGCTCTAGTTCATTCATTATTCCATTATTTGAATATATAACTATTTTTCTATTCCACTGTTGATGAGCACAAGGTTATGTTCAATTTTTATGAATATCAAATTGTACCCATGTGTGTTAGGTATCTAGGAATGGAATTACTGGGTCATAGGATATGTGTTTGTTCTCATTATCTTTTTGTAGTTGATTTAAAGTTTAATTCCACTGTGATTGGGGAAAATACTCTGTGTGATTTCAGTCCACTGAATTTTTTTTTAAGACTTACTTTACTGACCAGTATATAATCAATTTTGTAAATGTTTTATGTTTACTTGAAAAGAATGTGTATTATGCAGCTTAGTCCCCCTTTACCTGTGAGAATCATGTTCCAAGACCCCCCAGTGAAGGCCTGAAACAAGGGATAGTACTGCACACTATATATACTGTTTCTTCCTATACATACATACATACCTATGATAAAATTTAATTTATATATTAGACACACTAAGAGATTAACAGCACTTGCTAATAATAAAATAGAATAATTATAACAATATACTATAATAAAAGTTATGTGAATGTGTCTCTCTCTTGCTTTTTCTCTCGTAATATCTTTTTGCACCACACTCACCCTTTTTCCTGTGAGGAGATGAAGTGAGGTGTGTGACGTAGGCATTGTGACATAGTGTTAGGCTACTACTGACCTTCTGATGATATGTCAGAAGGGGATCATCTGCTTCAGGTGATTCTGATCATCGAGCCATGACAATGTCAATGGCTGGATGTCAGGAGCTGACAGTGTCAGGTAGCAAATACAGCGTGGACATGCTGGACAAAGGAATGATTCATGTTCTGGGCAGGGATGGAGTGGGATGGCAAGATTTCATCATGCTACTTAGAATGGTGTGAAATTTAAAACTTATGAATTGCTTATTTCTAGAATTTTCCATTTAATACTGTCAGACCATGGTTGACCATGGGTAAGTGAAACTGTGGAAAGTGAAACTGAGATAAGGAAGAACTACTGTTTGTCATTTAAGTCATGTTTGTTAACTGTGTTATTCAAATTTACTATATCCTTACTTATATTTTTGTCTGCTAATACTAACAGTTAAAGAGGGAAACATTTATTAAAATGTCCAACTATAACTGTCAGATTGTCTACTTCTCTTCTAAGTTTTGTCAGTTTTTGCTTTAAACACTTTGTGTTATTAAATGTATACCTTTTTAGATTATTGGACATTCCTGTGAAATTGGCCATTTTATCACTATGGCATGGCCTCCTTCATTTTTAGTATGACTTCTTTAACATCTACAGTGTCTAATAGTATAGCTACACCACCTTCCTTTTGATTAGTGCTTGTATGGTATGTCTCTTTCTATTCTTTTATTTTCAACATTTCTGTGTCCTGATATTTAAGAGTGTGCCTCTTTAATCTAAAATTATTTTATATACAGTTGAGTAATCTGTCTGTTAATGGGAACATTTAGGCCATTTATATTTAATGTACATTACATATATTCGGATTTAAACCTACTACATTCCTATTTGTTTTCTATTTCCATTTGTTCTTCATTCCTATATTTTTTCTCTTGTCTTTTTAAAAATTAATTATTTAAAAAATTTTCCCATTTCTTCTCTATTCGTTACCACTAGGTTCTTTTCTTATGTTTTTAGTGATTGCCCTAGAAATTGCATTATTCATCCTTGACTTATAAGACTACAATATAATTTAGTACCTTCACCAATTACCAAACATTGCAAGGACCTTACAATACTTTAACACTTTATTCCACTCCTGCATTTTTGGCTATTATTACAAGGTATTTTAGTTTTATTAGATGTTATTTTTTTTGTTTTGCACAATGTTTACCTATATTTTCCTTTATACTAATACTTTCTTTAGCTCTTCATTCCTTCTTTCATTTCTGTACTTCAACATGAGATCATTTTCTTTTGCCTGAACAGTTCCTTTTAATATTTTAGTGTGGGTCTGCTGTCCACAGATTGTCTGCTTTTGTTTGTCCACAAATATCCTTCTTTCATTTTTATTTTGAAGGATACTTTTACTTGATATAGAATTAGGTTGGCAGTTATTTCCTTACAGTGCTTTAAGGATGCCATTACATGTACTTCTGGATTCCACTATTTTTGTTGAAAAGGCAGTATCAGTCTTACTATTGCTCCTTTGAAGGTGATTTTTGTTTGTTTTTTGCTTTTTCTTTCTGGCAGACTTTAAGTTTTTTCTTTGTCTTAGGTTTTCAGCAGTTTCATTCTGATGTATGTAGGTTTGGTTTTATTTGTATTTATGCTGCTTGAGGTTCATGGAACTTTTTGAAGTTGTGCTTTGAGGTTTTTATCAGGTTCAAAAAATCGTCAGCCAATGCAGTTTCGAATGTTACCTCTGCTTCATTCTTTGTCTCCCTAACATCTGGGACTCCAACTATACTCATGTTATACCAATGTTTCTCAAGCTATTCGTGATGAATAGTTTTCTTTTTATTTATAACCCCTTTTAGACTAATTCTGCCATAAAATACATTAATAATGTCATGCAAAGATGATTCCCATAAAAATTTATAAACACTTACTCTATATTTACTTATCTTGTCAGGGACCTGTAGCAGATGTGGTCTCAAGATCATACTACTTTGAGGAACATCATGTTAGATTTTTCACTTTATCTCATATGTCTGTTAGGTTCTTTTCTTTGTCTTTCATCCTTTTACTCTTGATGCATAGATCTGTTATTTTTATTAACATCTTCAGTCTTATTAATAATCCCTTCTGTGTATAATCTGCTATCAAATACATCTGTCACATATTTAATTTAAATTTTTCAGTTCTAAGATTTCCATTTGATTCTTGTCTATGGATTCCAGCTGTAAAATAATCAATTTTTATATCTATGTTCTTAAACACAGTAATCATAGTTACTTTGTTTTATTTATTTATTGAAATAATTGATTGTACATATCTGTGGGGTACAGAGTTGCATATCAGTACCTATCTACAACATGTGATGTTCAAATCAAGATAATTAGTATATTCAAGATAATTAGTATATTCAATATTACACAATGCTATAGTTTTCCATGGCCCTTTATTGATTCCTCTCTTCCTCCCCTCCCCCTTTCCCATCTCTGGTAACTCTTAGTTTCATCTCTTAGCTCTGTTCTGTCATTTTGAAAGTTCAGTGAATTATTGTGATTGTACCTTTCTTTCTTTTTTTATTTACATGTTTATTTATTTAGCTCCCACTCATGAGTAGGGACATGCAGTATTTCTCTTTCTGTGCCTGGCTTATTTCATTTAACATAATTTTCTCTAAGTTCATCATGTTGTTACAAATGGCAGGATTTCATTCTTTTTTTATGGCAGCGTAGTATTCTATTGTGTAAATATACCACATTTCTTTATCCAGTCATGTGACGATGAACATTTAGGTTGGTTCCAAATCACGGCTATTGTAAATAGAACTGCGATAAATATGGGAGTGCAGGTATCCCTTCAACATGGTGATTTATGCATCAGCCCTGAGGTAACCCTGCCACCACCCAGACATTGCATACATAAGGGAAACTGCTGCAACTGCTGCTGCTGCCACTATTGCCAGGTAACCCCACTGCTGCTGCAGATACTGCAAACAAGCAAGAGGCCACTGCAGCCACCACAGCCGAGCTGGAGGCTGCCGCAACTGCCACTGCCACAGTTATCACTGCCAGCACTGGCAGGCAGCCACCATTGTCATGTGAGCAGCCCGCCACTGTTGGAACTACCACAGCCACATGAGCATCCAACACTGCCACAGCTACCACTGCTGTTGTAAAGGTAGCCTGCCACAACAGCAGCAGCTGTCACCACCACAGCAGCCACTGCCACTGTGCAGGTGGACCAGCAACCACCAGACTGCACTGATGCAAGGAAAGTCACCAACAGAGTACAGGGAAGTAGGTGGAAGTTGCTCTCCTCAAAGCCCACTACAGAGTAACAAGAGAAACAGTTGCTCTACCAGGTGAACAAACATCAATGTAGAGATACTAGAAATACAAAAAAATAAGAACACATGAGTCCACCAAAGAAATACAGTAATTCTCAAGTACCAGACTCCATAGAACAGGAAACCCTTGAAATGACTAAAAAGGAACTCCAAGTAACAATCTTAAGGAAACTCAGTAAGATACAAGAAGACTTAGTTAAACGACCCAATGAACTGAGCAAAACTATCCGGGATATAAAGGAGAAAATTTATAAAGAGACTAATACTTTAAAAGAGAATGGAGCAGAACTCCTGGAACTGAAGGAGTCATTCAACAAAATAAAAAACACAACTGAGAGCTTAAGCAGCAGGCTAGAGCAAGCAGAGGAGAGAGTTTCTGATCTTGAAGACTGTCTTTTCGAAATAACTCAGGTGGACAAAAAAAAAAAAAGATTAAAAAAATGAATAAAATCCGAGAGAGCTAGCACCCCAACTTAAATATACAAACATCTGAATCATGGGTATTCCAGAAGGGGAAGATAAAGGAAAAGGCATTGAAAATATATTCAACGAAATAATAGTGAGAAATTTCCCAGGTATAGGGAGAGACACACAAATTCAGGAGGCTCAAGATCCCCAAACAGATTCAATTCAAAAAGGTTCTCCCTGAGACACATCAAGTCAAATTGGCAAAAACCAAAGACAAAGAATACTAAAAACAGCGAGATAAAAGCATCAAGTCTCCTAAAAGGGAGTCCCCATGAGACTAACCGCAGACTTCTTAAAAGTACAGGCCTGAAGAGAATGGGAGGATGTATTCAAAATGCTAAAAGAAAACAACTGCCGGCCAAGACTACTATATCCAGCAAGACTGTCCTTCAGAAATAAAGGAGAAATGGTGTATTTCCCAGATAAACAAAAACGAAAGGAGTTCACCACCACATGACCAGCCCTACAAGAAATCCTAAAGGGAGTCCTGCCTCTGGAATCCTAAAAATGAAAATCACTACCACAAATACACAGAAAAGCACAAAACCCACTCTTAGAACAAAAATGCAAACAAGAAAGAGAAAGATACTATATCTTAACACCTCAAAAAACCAACAAACACCAAAGACGAACGATAAAAGAGAATGAAAAGAACAACAAAAGATTTAAAACACCCACATGAAAATCGATAAAATGCCAGGATTAAGACAACATCTTTCAATAACAACTCTACACGTAAATGATTAATTTGTAGTTATCTTAAAATCTGTCTGAAAATCTTAACCCATCAGTAATCTGCAGTTTATTTCAATTTCTCTTAGAAATTCAGTTATTTGGTCTTGTGTCTTGACAGGTCTGATAATTTTTGGTTGATTATCAGAAGGAAATAAAACTTTTAGGCTTGGATAATGTTTTCTTCCTACAAAAAAGATTTTTTTCTTCTGGAAGACAGAACATAGACAGATTATCCAGATCCAGGAGAGAATGGTCTATTTCCAGTTTGCCCTTACTATTAGTGTCCGGCTCTGCAGCATCTCAGCTGAGTATCGGCCATGTTTATCAGAGCCCCTGTTCCTTGATAGGCTCATAACACAATTTCTGTCTCTTCAGTTCTATGGAATTGCTTAAATTTCTGCTCAGACTTTTGGCCTTTTAACTGCTGCATTATTCTTGGCTTGTTACTGTCTCTGCTCATGCACAGTGTAGAAGTTTGCAAATTCCTCAGAAGTTGCAGGCAGAATGCTGGCTCAGACCTCTGTGGTTGTTTTCTCTAGGATTTTGGTCCCTCATATTGTGGCTATTTTAGCATTCCTGAACATGAATTTCTGTGTACCAATTCCACCCGAATTCCTGTAAGATCTAAGCTACTACTTCCTGTTCAAGCTTTTATGCCCCTTTGAAGCATTGCAAATGTATCATAGGGAAAAAGCCACAGAGGTCCTATTCACCTCAATGAATTTCCTTCTTTCAGTGGTCTTAACCTCTAAAATTCTAGCCCTTTTGGTGCACTCTGATACCTTCAAAAAGTAATTTATCCAGCTTCTTGGTGGGAGCGTCAGTCTGATATCATCTATTCCATCATGACTGCAAGCACTGTGCTCTTCTGAGGATTAAATAATGTCAAAAACATAGCTAACGTTATTAAATGATAGTAATTATTCAATAAATGTACACTAATATTATTTTTATTGCTACCTATTAGCTAACTTTTATCAGGGGCATCTTTTAGTGTAATGTTTCAAGGAGTTATTACTCCAGTGTTCCAATTCCAAATGTTGTTTATTCCAACATTTGCCCTTGGCACTGCAACTATGCAGATATTCCCTTTAGGTTAAATGGTCTTATGTTGCAGATTTTACTGGTGGCTTATAATCTTGTATCTCCACACAAACAGTCTTTTAAAGGTGTGGTTGTCTTTTTTTAGTAGTCCAAACTATTTTTAAACAAAATCTTATGCAGATCCCCAACAAATGGATCCAGAGCTGCCTGTTATATTTACTCCTTTCTCAATCTCTCTGCAATAAATAGTTAAACAGATAGATGATGGATAACCTCCCATGTCGTGCAGTCTTGTAGCCCAAGAGCTCCGAGGAACCCATTTTAAAAACTACTGCCTTAGTGACAATTTCTGGAAACTGCATCTCTTAGAACAAAATACTCCTTAGACATTAATGCCATAATTTAAGAAACATCACCCAGTATTTCATCCTGTCTAAGTTCCATTATAGAAAGGCCCAGTATGACTCAACCAAAATTTCTGGTGATTTTTACGTATCACTCCATTTCTTTAGTCCTCATCAGAATCCAAGTTACCATTACATTTCCTCCATAATGTACTACATACACATAACGCTCCAAGTTTATTATCCAGAATAAACAAGCACCAAATGAAGCAGCAGTCATCCCATACACTCAGAGACGTCTCTGACTTGGGATGCTCTAAATGCCAATCTTAGACTCTTTGTTGTTGGAAAAGAACTACACAGAGGAAGTGCGGAGTATGAAGGCCCAAAGAAAGAAGAAGAAAGGGAAATGACGATCACCTAAACACATTGTAGAGAAGGGTCAAGTTTTGAGGTCCCATGTGGTACTGTTTAGGTGCAATATAACTCTGAATGGGATAGAGTTCAACAAATACAATAATTTAAAAACAATTCAAGTCTTACTATGATCTCTCAAAAATAAACAAATAAATAAAAACAGTTCTAATTCATTATGTAATGCTCTTCCTCTGCCTCCTCCTTCCTTTAATAAACTTTTAAAATTGAAGTATGCAATCCAGAAAAAAGGCAGGAATCATAAATGCATAGCTTAATGAATTGTTTCAAGTTGGTCACATTACAGGCCCAAGTCTGGCTGCCTGCCCCAAACAAAAACCCTGGCTTGACTCACCAAAATCTGTTACCTCAGTGTGGAATATACTATAAAGCATATGTACTTCACAGGGCCTGGTTTTCCAAAGCCTTGTAGTTTCAAATATTGACCTTGCAAGGACAGGAAATTTCCTTCAGGCTATAAGTCTCTGTTGCAAGATAAGAATTATGGCACAGCAGGTTGCTGGATCAAAGACAGACTAGTTACTGTGTTATGTAAAGATACTGAGAAATTGCTGTAGGAAGGAATGTTTGCTAAGATCAAACTGTTGTTGATAGGACCACTTAACTGTCTACTGGAATGTCATCTGGCTTGTTTCACTGAAAGTTACCAGCCTGTGTTGTTAAACTATAACCCCACCTTTGTTCTCTTCCTGTAACTTCCTGGTCTGGAAAATAAATGCAGGGAGAGAACCCCAATTCAGTGTTAATTTCCCAAGGAAGGGACGGCTCTCGCTTGAGCATCGCAAAAGGAGATTAATCACTTCGGGGCCTCTCACTGCTCAGAAGAGATGGGCTTTGAGTAATCCTTTCATCTCTGTCACCCAGGGGAAGTGGGGTGACAAATCCGTGGGGGGCAAAGCAACGCAAAGCAACACCCCAGGGCATTCAGCTCCTGGCTTAGGCTTGCCAAAATCTTGACACCAAACCCAAGTCCAGCTGCCTGCCCCCTTTCAAAAGCAAACCACTCAAAAGTCAAATGTTGGTGAAATAGGAAGTCAGCTTTTATTCAGGAATCCCAGTGAACTGGGGAGGGAGGTTAGGCAACCCATCTCTCTGGTAAACCTGAAGGAGAATGGCCAGACTAAGCCATCTTAAAGATTCAGATTTACTGAGGGGTTTTTAAAGGGGGGACTGAGGGAACAGAAAGTGGGAAATGAAAAGCAGGAGGAGGGTGATGTGAGCTGTGTGGGCTCTGCGCAAGGAGCCAGGTGCAAGGTCTCACCAAGGCTCCGTCTGGTTTCTGTTCCCATCCTTGCTGTTATCTCAGGGTCCTGCTGGAGGAGTGGAGTCAGCATAGCTTTACTGATGTCTTCCTTAGCTTCTCAGGGTCTGGATAGGTATGTGTCTAGTGGCAAATTTGCAACTCTAGGCTGACTGGAAAACAACTTTACGTTAATATAAATAATGTCATCTTGCCCTGTAACCAAGTTTCAAAACATCAAATAATGATGGGGAAAGAGGGAATTCAGAAAATGCAAGATAAAAAAACACAACCAAAAAACTGTCTATTTAAAATTTTCCTACAGCCCAGGTGGTTTGAGATCCCAACATGGCTTCAATCCTGCTCACTCCAACAGTCATGGGCATGGAACCACCACCAAAAGTTATGAAATAGAAAGCTACAAGCTCCCCAGGACCTCACATGCCCTTTTCCGATTAGTCCTCTCACTGCTTCCAAAAGGCAATCACTATCTCAAACACAGATTAGCTTGGTCTGCTTTTGAATTCTATATAAATGGAGTCATACAGCATGCAGCTTTTAACATCAGTTTTTTTCTGTTATTATCTTTGTGAGGCTTGTCCACATTTTATTCTTTTTCATTTCATTCATTTTATACTACATAGTATTCCGTGATGTAAATATGCTATATATCTATCCATTTCACTCTTGAAAGACATTGTTATTATTTCCAAATACAGCTACTATAAATAAAGCTGCTACAAATACTTATGTACATAGTGATAAGTCCTCATAGGTACTCCTCGCGTTTGAGTGTACACCAAGAGGTAGCTTTGCTAGGTTACAGAATACGCATATATTTAATTTTAATAGATAGCAATAAACAGTTTGCCACAGGGGCTGTACTGATTATACTCACAC
Organism: Cynocephalus volans; assembly: GCF_027409185.1. NCBI lineage: Eukaryota > Metazoa > Chordata > Mammalia > Dermoptera > Cynocephalidae > Cynocephalus > Cynocephalus volans. Next base: position 66,238,968 of record NC_084467.1, on the reverse strand, counting down.
CAGCAGTGTAAAAGAGTCCCAGTTCCTGCATATCCTGCCAACACTTGGTTTGTCAGTCATTTTTGGTTTAGCTATTCTGGTAGTATTTTTTATATTGTTGCAGTTTTCATTTGCACCACCCTGCTGAGTAACAAGGTTGAGTACCTTTCTCTTATTTATTGCCCTTTTCTCTATCCTCTTTTGTGAAGTACCTGCTTACATTTCTTGCCCATTTTAAGAACACTTCTTAAAAGTTCCCTTCTGCCTTTCTTTTCTCTCAGGACACTCTCCATAACCTCCTCTCACCACTTTTCCTTAACATAATCGACATGGCCCAGCTGCCATGCTTTTCTCTTGATCTCTTTGCTTCTTCCAGGGCTCAGATTCTCCCCAGTCAAGGCAAGCTCAGAACAGAAGCAGCCAGCAGGTGTCCTCCCATTTCCTCCTCTGCTGCTACTCCCTACCATTCTCCTGTTTCTGCATCACCAAAAGCCTAGGAAACTTCTCTAAAAGTTTCTTGTACATTCTGTGAGGTTTTTTTTTTTTTTTTCTACACCATGTTGGCACCTGGCACAGACTGAATTCCGCAGATGGGCTAGAAGAGAAAGGACACACATGGGGGGCCAATCTCAGGTCTCAGATGCCAAATTTGACTATTTGCCAGAAGAAGCTTGTTTTTCTGGGAGATGAGCCACACATTTCAAGGAGAATGAGCTGTCTCCCAGCCCTCCTAATTTTCCTCTAGGGCAGGCTCCTTTCTCAGCAACCCCAAAGCAAAAGCCATTATCAGATTCTCTCTTTCTCCACCATGGAAAACTACTTGGCCACAGTTTGACAGGCACAGATGGTACCACCAGCTGCAAGTTTTTTCAGTTCTTGTTGACTCTAAAGTGCCCTGAGTATTAATCTTTTTTCAGTTTGCTCCGTAGGATGGGAGATGGGGCCAAACATCTAGCCTGGGAATAAAACTCATGATGGAAGATTTATCATGGTCTAGTGGAGAATAAGATGGGGTTTGGGATATTGGCAAGATGCATGGGAAAAGAACCCTGGAAAAAATGTATAGATAGTCACATGAATTAGAAATTCCTTAAACAAAAGATCAGGACCCATAAAAGGAAAACAATAAAAAGAGAGAAAGATATTCTTATGTCTGATAATAATTTTTCTGTTTGTCTCAAATGGAGCCAGGACTCCACACCACTGGATACATGGTTATGTATCCAGTAAGGAATGAGGGAAATAAAAGACCATTTTTAGGAAGTCCATTCTAGAATGACCATTCTAATTGTGTGAAGTGCCATCAGACCTGGATGAACTTTCATACTGTAGAAAAATTTAAGAACAATCAACTCCATGAATCATTTACATACATTCTGGGTCCTGTATAAAAAAGTAAACATCACACATTCTCTGCAAGAGATTTTACCCAAAGACCTGTCAACAAGAATGCATGGAAAGATGGGAAAGATTGACCATATTTCTTATTGCTAGGGACAGGGTTACCAGTTCAGACAACTTCTTCTCATCCTCCCAAAGTAAGAACCTATAATCCATTTCTAACTTTTCTCACTCTGTTTTTCACATCCTAACTACTATTCCACATACCAAATACCAAGGCCATCAGTGTAAGGGTAGGGAAGTGAGCCAAGAGGCTTGGAGTAATAAGCCCTTTTCATCACAAACATGGTGATATGGTAAAATCTGGCCTGAGTGGGAAAAACTGGAAAGAGGGTGTATCCATCCTGTCAGAGAAGTGAGCACTGTCAAAAGAGTCTAGGAACATGACTGAGGGCACCATCTTCTCATCCTGAGGAATGGTACCATGTCACTGTACACCTGCAACCCCCAGGACTCCAGTAGACACTCAGGGGAAAAGTTCAGTTCCATAATAGCAATTATTTGCTTGAGTTTTTCCATGTCTCAGACATAACAATAAGAATTTTGCATACATTTTCTCAATAAATCATCGCAGCAATTCTGAGATAGGTTCTGTTATTAACTTCCTCTGATAGTCAGGCTGTGAGAGTTTAAGGAACAGGACGAGGTCCTCCAGGTGGTGAGTGGCAGATCATAAAAACCCAAGGCCAGAATACTCAGCATGTGCTTTCTCTGTTCCATGTTTCAGAGGTCCCGGACAGCCCCCATTTTCAATTTCTCAGTCATGTTCTGGAAAAATATGATTTAATGCTTTCTTCTTATTCAGGATTTCTTTGAGCTATTTCTTCTGAAGTGCTTTTTTCTTTACTTTTCTTGCTGTTGACAGTCTGACTACACTTGGGTGAGTTTTTGTTTGTTTCATTTGTTTTATGTATATATGGGGGAGTGTTTTGGTTTGCTAGTTTTATTTATTTTTCAAATTTAACTTATAGGTAATAAAGAATAACCCAAAAGGTAAAAAAGGAATATAATACTAGTAACTTTGCTAATTTATATATGAAAGGTATTCAAAAAAGTTCATGAAAAGATTCATATTATCTTTCAATTCTATTTTTCCATGAACTTTTTGAAGTACCCACATATGTATACTATAATACCTAGATCAACAACCACTGAGAAAAACATTCAAAGTGATAGACTCAAAAACATAATCTATCAATCAATCAATCAATATGAAATCATAAAAAATGTTCAAGTAACCCTCAGGAAGATAAGAGAAACAGAAGTATGAGAAATGGAGGAAACAAACAGAAAATAAATAATAAAATGGCAAACTTAACCCCTAACTCTTCAATAATTACCTCACATGTCAACAGTCTAAATACAACAATCAAATGCCAGATTTGCAGAGTGGAAAAAACAATATCCAACAATTTGCCATCTAAAAGAATTGACACAACCAACTTAGATGAATCTCAAGGAAATTATGCTGATTTTAAAAAGCCATTCTCAAAAGGCTATATGTACTAAGCAATTCCATTTATAGCATATTCTTGAAATGATAAAATTATGGCTATGAGAGCAGATTAGTTGTTGCCAGTGGTAAGGTGGAGAGAGAAGGAGGCAGGAGGCTGTGCCTATAAAGGGACAGCGCAGGACATCCTTGTGATAGAGCCATTCTGTATCTTGACTGGCATTGGTTGCATAAACTGAAGTGTGTATTAGTGAAACCTAAATAAGTTAGTGGATTGTATCAATGTCAACTCTCTTGTTATGATATTAAACTATATTTGTGCAAGATGATACTTTTGGAGGAAACCATACGAAAGATATATGGGATCTCTCTGTATTATTTCTTACAACTGCATGTGAATCTACAATTACCTCAAAATAAAAACTTTTTTTTTTAAAGGTGGACTGGGGGGGGCAATGGGGAGGAAATACACACTAAAAAGAAAGTCTCCCATCTGCCTCTGTCTCCCAATCCCTACATTCTCCTCCCCAGGAGTAACCACTGTGGCTATTTTCTTACATCTCCTTCTAGAGATAGTCAATATTCTCTTTACATATAAAAACACGTGACTGCATACACACTGTAGAGAAAAATATAACTTGAATATGCTTAATTTGCTTCTGTATTTAATGCTTGCTAAAGATGGGAAAACATAACTAACACCATTTTAAGTAAGGCAGGCCCAGACACATTAAATTCCAGGAAGGGAGTCAAACACCACCCAGTTCCAGGAACTGACTGACCAGTTCCTTATCTAAAAGCCACCTGGAAGATAAACGATTGTAAAGTGCACTGTTCCTTATCGGGGTGCCAGCTTGCTAGAGCCCACCAATAAATCTAAAGGCACCTCAGACAACAAGTAAGCAGTACACAACTCATCCTGTTGTGAAATTCTGTCTAAAAAACTGTATAAAAAGCCCTTGTGTTTAAGGCTTGGGGCCATTTCTGTCCTGAAGACGGAGCGACCCCAGCATGCTGGAAATAAAAAAAACCTCTTGCTTAATTGCAGCGGTCTCTGTCTCATGGTCTTTGTGGAGTGAGCCATCCCTGTGTGTGAGATTTGTGCACGGTGCATGGGTCTTACAACACACCTATAAATTTATAGTTTTACACAAATTTTAACATTATACACACTTTTCTCCCCATTTTGCTTTATCAATTTACACCTGAGCTTTCACTAGTGATAGAGCTCCTTGTTTGTTCTTTGTTTTTGGTTTTTTTTCTTAAAAGATGACCAGTAAGGGGATCTTAACCCTTGACTTGGTGTTATCAGCACCACGCTCTCCCAGGTGAGCCACAGGCTGGCCCAAGCTCATTGTTTTAATAGCTGCATAGCATTCCATTATATAAATAAAACCTGATCTATTTAACCAATGCTTTCTTCATAGGAAAAGATGATACTGCAAAAAACAGACCTTTCATTTATTTCCAAATATTTCCTTTTCCAAACAATGCTCCAATGTGAGCCAGTGATCACTGAATTGATTTTTGTCCATCCATATCAGCCCCACCCCATCCACATACTCTCAAAAAACCCTTGGTCCTGGGCTCTTGGGAGCCAGGCTAGACCTTCCAATCACTTCACTGTGTGCCTTGCCCTGAACTTAGGGGACGCTGACCAGTTGCTTATTTATCTTCATGACCATAAACTTAGCCCTGCTTCACTTGGCTTCTCATTGTTATTTTACTCTATTTTTAGGATTGTAACTTCCCTTTAACAGAAGTGAACTGAATTATAATTTCTTTCAGACATTTTTCTCTAATCTAGGAACACTTTCCCTCTCAATTGTCTACTAATACCTAGAACACCTTCTCTTCTTCTTTATTCATTTCTCTGCCATCTCTTTTATGACTTGTCCTCCTTAAATGAGGAATTAATTTTTCCATTTTGACAAGCAGCTCAATCAAAAGTATAATTCCCCTTATCCCCTTTCTCTTTCAGTACAATGGAAGTAAGATGCTCTAATATGCCTTGCAGGTTATACACATATATAAATAGCATGGCAGACAATATAATGGGGTACAGGCACTTACATTCTGACACCATATGACCCCTCTCCCTTCTTTCTTCATATGCCACCTCCCCTCATCTCTATGGAATTTGCAATCTCAGAAATAGGCACTTTAAACAGAACAGAAGGTATAGATCAATGCATATTTCTGTGAAAAACAAAAAAGGGAAAAAGAAAAGCTGACCACTTCCTAATGCTTGTTGCAGAAAATCACAACAAAAAGCATTTTTTTTGTCATTATCAAACCCATAGCTCAGCTCTTGCACTGATATGTTAGCTCATTTCTGCCAATGAGTCAACAAAGAAAAATGCTGATTGAATTGAATGTGTGTATGTGCATATATGTGTGCATGTGTGTCATCACAGTAAAAGTAACGTAATTAGATAAATAGCATGTACCAAGACAGATTCACAATAGTTTTTAAATGGTCCCCATGTAATTTTTAAATGCATGCCTCCAGTGCTTGATACATATTTGTTGAGTAAATTTGAATGAATTAAAGAGAATGCCTGTCCTTGGAAATCGGCTCCATGTCACTTCTGTTTCACTAACGTGGCATGTGCCTATGATTATGAAAGTTTGCTAAAAAATTAGGAGTTGAAGCTTTTCTTTGGCTTTTCCTCTTTGGGTAAATATTCTGTGGCCCTTACAATATCCCATTACGTGCAGGCTCTGGCTCATCCCTAACTGTTATTACTCTGTGCAACATGACTATTTTAACGTCTGATCTATTCCACCAGGTGAAGCAAACAAATTAGACAGAGCACCACAGCTGCTTGATGTAGAATGTCCTCATGTTTTTGCTCCTTTTTTTAATACACCCAAGCATCACATTTATTTTTTCAACAGCTGCTGCACATTGAGCAGACTACTTAATTAGCTAATGTTTGGAAAGCCCTTTGAAGATAAAAAGCCCTATATAAGTGCTAAGTGTTATTATTACCTTGACAAAAGAGTTCTCTTTTACCTTGGCTCACTGCAAAATGCATGAGCTTTCTTTCTCCCTAACTAGCAGTAGTCAAACTGTAGGCTACATAAATCACAGGAGAAAGAATTTAGGAATTCAGCTGTGGTCCCTGAATACAGGCAATTGGGCACCCTGGAGTGTTCCTTCCTCTTCTAATACAATCTTTACCAGGCACCAAAAGGAAAGAATGCTGGGATGGGAGGTGGTTAGAAAACACATGTTCAGAATGCTTTGGGGAGAATGAAAATATAGCACCTTCTTTCTTGAAAGAGCTTTTTGGATGTCAAACTGCATTTGTTTCTCTTGGAAAACAAAGCAAACATTTAGCTATCACAGTTGCGTCATTGTAAATAGATACCTATGGTCTAGAGACAAAACATGATATCACTGAACCAAATTTATGTACGAGTTGCCTTCTCCCTTTTCTCATTACCAGGATGCAGAATACTAAAGAAACTCTACTAATTTAAAATAGAAGGCAAAAGGCCAAGAAATCCTCCACAGTTCAGTGCTCACACCTTATCCCTCACACACTCACCTTTGTTTATCAAAAACATGACCCTTCAAGGTGGCTAAGAGGCAGCTTCTGTCCTTGTGAATCTTCCATCTTAGTATTAATAAAACAACAACAATAACTTCCATTGGCCCCTATTTACCAGGTCCCATGCTATGTGCCTTACATATATTATCTTATTTACTTCTCACAACTCTGAAAGATAGTTGTTATTATCTTCATCTTACAGGTAAGAAAAAAGGCCCAGCAAGTTCAAGTGGCATGCCCAGGCCATCCAGTAAGTAGTGGAATCATAATTTGAACCCAGGTTTGCTTGGCCACAAACCTAAGCTCTTTCAACAAATGATGGCACTTCAAAGTCATAGTCATTAGGTCCATGAGAGTGGCACAAAAAGTATGGCATCATTTTTGTCACTATTTGTTAATGGAGAATGGCAGAGGAGGCAAGGAGGATGTCTGCCTGCTGTGATCAGGGAGGTCATTGTGAAGATGACTTTGATGCCTTTTGTGAAGAGACAGGTTTGTTACATCCAGCAAAGTGTGAGAAGTGGCGCTCACTGATCACCATTTGATATTTTTCTCATTTCAGAATTTTTTCAAGAGATAGAAGTGAAAATAATGAGAGAAGATGAACTGCAAGAACAAATACCCATGCCATGGAAATTAGTGCTACCTTCAGTGATAATTTAAATAAAGTATTTTTTTAAGTAAATAAATTACTTAAATTCATTTAAGATAATGTTACTACCAGATTTTCCTATTGACACTGAAGTTTTAATTCTGGGTGCCTAGAAAAATAAGACAGTGGTGACATCCACTGAGACAGAAGGAACCTTAGAGGAAAAAGAATTGAGAGTGGGGGAAATGATAGATTCTATCAAAAGATCTAAAATTGGGCATTTTCCCATTAAAACCCCTGAACTGTCTTGGCTATAGTGAATAATGCTATTGTGAATAATGCTGCAATATAATGTGTGTGTATATATAATATAAATATATATATACAAAAACACATTACTTTATACCCCATAAATATATACAACTATTATTTGTCAATTAAAACTAACAATTTAAATTTAAAAAACCCCGAGCTAAAACGATTTAGGCAGGGACTATGCAAGCAGCTTTGGTACCGTCTGCCCATGCAGAGCTCTTAATCAGCCCCCTTCTCCCATCACTTCAGAGCTGCTGTCTCTGCTTCCTGGTGCCAAAGTACACTTATGGAATAGGACACACTCAACAGGCTCACATGCCAAGATAAAAACTCTTTTTTGGTGTCCTTCCTAAATGAGGGTAGGAGAAGAAAATACTTTCTGTCATTATACAGCTCTAGGGCTGCAAGTTAAACGTTGTGTAGGTAGAAATCCATATTCCAGATCAACTTTGAAGAAATCTTTTGGAACTGGGAACAATCCATAGCACCCTAATGAAAAGCAGGAGCAGCGGAAGGGAGATTCTTGGTGGTGAAAGCTGGTTTGTGGCTAATGTATTAGATAAATTATTCAAGAACAACATCCTTGTGAACCCTGTAATTACTGCCAAGTAACTGAGCTTGTTGACCTACAAAATGTGGATCAAAGACTAAATCTGCATTTCATACAAGATTCCTTCCAGGCTCTAGCAAAGTGGACTGGCCAAATTGCTGCTTTGAAACTCGAAACAGGAGAGACAAAATACTGTTACTCAGAAGTTATAATGTAGGGGAGACTGGGAGGTTCAGTACCAGAAAAAGAGAATCTTGGACTCACCACTGCCTACAGGTGACATCAAAATCCCCCATAATCTGACCCAAACGCTCTTTCCAACTAGATCTTCCACAACTACCTTCCAGGTCTCCAAGCTTCCTCTAAATGAACCAGTTGCTTTCCTGTCTCCTACATACCGTACATTTCCCACCTCCGCTTGTTAATTCCTACTGTCGGCTATTTCCCAGAATACCTTTCCACCACAACTCTCCATTTCCAAATTCTTCCCTGGTTCAATGTCTATCTCATACGTCACTTCTTCAGGGAAGGCTTTTGCTCAGGTAGACGTTTAAACAACAATTCTGCTTCATTTCTCCTATGAAAGCAACTGCTTCTCCCTGTACTCGTCTAGTGATGCCATTAGAAGGATATCTTTTGGTGATGGCTTTATTATACTGAAATCTCTTCGAAGGTAAGCTCCATATCTGTTTCATCTTAGATTCTTGTTTGCACTCAGTCCAATGCTTTAAAACTAGTGGACGCTAAATAAATATTTATCTAATAATAATTCACTCGACATTCCTCACATATATTAACATTTACTGCCAGGTACTCTTCTAGGTGCTGGGGATATGCCATGGCATTTCCAAGCTATTGAGATTTACATTCTAAAGTGTGAGGCAGTCACGAAAATTAAAAAGTTGTATAAAATAGCAGAAGATGAAAAGTGCAAAGAGGAAAGATGAAGCAGAGAAAAAATATAAAAAGGGTCAGGATGGCTGGAATTTTAAATTGGATGGATGGATGGGTAGGTGGGTGGGTGGGGGAATGAGTGGACAGATGGGTAGAAGGATAGGTGAACGAATTTATTACACAGTAAAAAAATTGGCTTTATTAGTGAGAAAATAAACTTCCCCCAAACATTTTCTTTTCTCTACATAAATGAATTTCTGGAGCCAAAAAAGGAATGGTTCATCTCATCCACAATAATCTTAGAAAAATAGAGGACAGAATATGATTTCTTAATGAATTGCCATATTGACTTTAGGTGCCCCTGAACAAGTCACTTTTGGGGGCCTTGCAAAAAAATACGTAATGCTTACGAGTTTACAAAGAAATAGTTTCTTTGGATCAGAAAGAGCACGTGTTAGTCTGGTGATGCTCTATAAAGAGAATGATCTTTTAAAATGAAAATTAACCATTGACAATAGAAATATGAGGAGACAAAAGTTTGAAAGGGAAAAGATTTTGAAAACAAAAGATGGGAGAGTTTATGCTAATCTATTCTGTTTACGCCAATTCTATCAAGTCTAGAATGAAGACAATTTTCACAAGGAACAGGAATGTAATATCTTCAGACCCACAATGGCCAGTTGCTGTGTCATAATTGAGTTCATTAAACGTATTACTACTAATTTACTAATTTTTATTTGCAACATGGAATAGTGAGAGTCATTTCATGAGTCTCTCCATTCCAGAAATGAAGCAAGTACCTCATGCGAAGTCCAACAGGGTGGCCACATTTTTCATGCTTGGTCCCTGCTGCCTTGTCACTCAGAAAAACAGCAAGAGGCATTGTATTCTCTACATTATTTCACAAATTGATTCCAATTTCAAGGAAAACATCTATTTGTGGCTCAAACTCTACTTGAGACTCTGAAAAACACTTACTGCATAAGAGCACACTTCCAGTGTTCTAAGCTAGCTCTTTGAAAAGAGAAAGCAGCATAGACATTCAAGGGCAGTTTCATTTCCCTCATGATTTTCAAGGCTCAGAATATCCAGAATTTGGAATTTTCTATCTGTAATAGAGATAGCATTGCCTAGTATCTAATGTGGTTTCTGAACATTTCCACTCAAGTCTCAGCCTTTACTCCAAGTTATGCAATGTTATCTGTTTTCTGCCCCTCTTTTGTTCCTATTTTCTGAGATTCTGAGAAAGAAGTGGGTAGACTGGAGGTTGTATATGCTGGGGGGGGGGGGGCAGGTGGGGGAAGAGCCAGCAATCACAGACCAGCAGAATGGGTTTTTAGTGCACCCACTGAGAATCAGATTGTCGAAGTTCAATTCCTAGCTCCATAATTACTAGCTATGTGACTTGGGAAATGTAGCTAGCTTCTCTGTGCCTCAGTTTCTGCTTTGGGAAAATAAAGACAGTGCAATAGAATTGCTGTAAGTATCAAATGTTACTATCTATAAAACCACTTGCAAATAGTATATGCCTGGTACACAGTGAGCTACATCTAAGCATTTGTTGTTAGTTGTTGTTCTCCCTGCCTGTAAGTGGAAGAGTAAAAAAAGAGTGGCCAAGGTTAGCTTGCTCTGGCTAGGATTCAAAGTGATGTCTGGGCATGCTGACAAATTGGGGGGCAGGCCACTTGAAGTGTGTACCAGAGAGGGACATTGGAGCTTCCTGGGGAATAATTATTCCCAAGGGCTGAGACCAATAATTTGGAACCAGTGACACACCATTGGTCCTGGTGGAGGGAAGTTATTCTCATGATTGTATCTGACTCTGATTCCATGCTAATTAAATGCGCTTATCTGAGTTCTAGGGAGGTAATGAGCTATATTAAAAAGGGAAGAGATATTTCACTAAAAATTCTGTAAAACCAGAGCACAGACAGCAATGTGTTAAGACCCCTTCTAAAAAGAGTGGAAGACACTGATGGGGACAGAGAGGTGCTATCCCCCACCTAGATACCACAGAGCAGGAGTTGGATGTTGGAATGAGTTGCTAGTGGTCACCGACTGCCCAAATGGTGTTTTCCATTAGCTAAAGGGAGCTAAAATGATTGATTTCCACAGGCCTCTGAATGTTACTGGAGCCAAGATATTTAAACCTTTGCTTTGTTACAATATGATAACATGGAAACATGATTCATGAACTATAAAGCTCTAAGTAAACTTCACGTGCTAGACTTATGATCCTAACAAAGGAAGGTATAAAATTTTCATCCATTAAGCATGAAACAAATATTTATTGTGCCCCTCCTTCATTCGAGGCACTGTGTGATAGGGGCTCGTGATACAGCAGGGAGAAAAAACAAGCAGGTTTTTGCTCTCTTGGAGCTCACACTCTGGAGTGAGCAGAGACAAGTCCCCAGGAAACCAAAAATCAGTCTGTGCTCTAGAGGGGAAGGTCCACAGTGCCATGGGAGCATGTGAGAGGTGTACCACCAGATTTCAGGCACCTGTGAGTCTTCTTCCTTCAAAAAGTAACCTCCGCTAATGACTAAAATCTAGCGGAGGTGCATTCCAAGCAAGGAAAATGGCATATGCTAGGGTCCAGATACCATGCTTCAGGACTGTTGTGAGCAGGGGCGGGGGGGGGGGGCAACAAACAATGGCCTGTGGCCCACTGCCTGTTTTTACAAATTCAGATTTATTGGAACACAGCCATGTTTATTCATCTGCATATTGTCTATAGCTGGTTTTATGCTACAATGGCAAAGTTGAGTAGTTATGACAGAGACTGTATGGTCCTCAAAGCCTAGCATATTTACTAGCTGGCCCCTTACAGAAAAAAATTCCCAGACCCTGAGCTAAAGCAGAGATGGCATGTGCCTAACCAGTGAGCATTCTATCAGCAGGCTTCCATCAGCGCTATTTAGGTGCTGGGCTGGACAAGAGTATAAAGTAAAATGGCATCAGTCAACAGATTGACGTTTCTGTGCATTACAAGTCAGACTCTCAGTAACAGCCCCTGTGGCGCCATGAAAGGAGGAAGTGCTTTTGTGGCACGTTTAACATTTGTTCTTCATGGCGACTGTTTAGAGCATACATTTTTGTCCAAGGGACAATTCACGGTATGCTGCTGAGACCAAGAGCTATGTTTCTAGGTGGTAGCCTCAAATTTTCAGCAACCTGCAGAAGAAACACACTGTCTGACAAGCTGCGTTATAAGCCCTCTAAAGGTGAAATGCTGAAGGGGTGGTGCACGCCACCATCTGGCCACACCATCAGTTCTTGACTGGAATCACACTTGACATTCCTCTGGTTCTATAATATATCTGTAATATATAACATAGAACCTTTTCTTTGGGGTTTTATAATAACAAGAAAAGCTTCACTGAACTTTTGCCCCATTAAAAATTTAGCGCATGCTTCTGCATGGAATCTTCTCCCCTACCTTCATGTAATCCTGCCATCCTTTGGTCTTAGTTACATTTGCTCCCTCTGCCCACAGGATACAGATAAATATCCCCACTTGCGGTTCCCACAGCGCTCTGTGCCTACCACACGGTATCGTTCTTTCCTTGCCGTCTGCCCCGTTCCAGTAACACCCTTGAGGGCAAAGCTGTGTCCCTTTCACCATTGCAGTTCCATGCCTGAGACATTTGTGGGCCCTCAGTGTATGTTTACATAATGCATTAATGAAAAGGAAAAGCTAATAATGACTGGATTTATACTTTGGAATGAGAAGTGTATGTAAAGATTATTCTATAGTTAAGTATAATTACATGAATAATGAGCTATATGTTTCTAGTATTAATTCTCATTTCCTTCACACCAGGAGTTAGTCTGGTGTCACTCAGAGAATGTTATCTCTTCTGCAGCCTCTATTTTGCTCTGCTTTTCTTGATCCAGATTTTGCAGCTGCACTGATTCTCTGCCTTGGAGTCCTACACTGTCAGTTCCTAATACTGATCAGCTAGAGCGGTCCCTTCCTTATGTCAGAATTTTTAATACTTACTCCAAAGACTTCTCAATCTCTCATTTATATGAGCTTTGGTTCAGAGTTTATTTAATAGAGATTTAATTAACTGCCTTTCCACGGAGGTTTGTTTATTCTAATTCACCCTGCAAAGTACTGGCTTCCACATCTTACGCCTATTTAGATGGTGTTACAGTCCTCTGTTTCCAGGACTTGTGTGTTTGGCAGGCCAGGGAGACTGGAGGCAGTTTTTACACAGTAGAAAAAGTGATTTCTTGATAGATTTCAAGTTATGATAGCAGGTGCACTTGATACTTGCTAGTTGGGAACCTTCTGTTTAATCGTTTTATATCCATTTTCACATAGAAGTCAAACCAAACAGGAAAGGGTCTAGAACTTTCTCAGTGAAATAAGATGTTCAAAGTGGGAGAAAGATCACGGCACATGGCAGTGAGTTTGAAACTACTAACCTTGTATTTATTCTTATTGTTGACATTTAAGTCTTTCGGTAAATAGATACTTCATGGGGGAAAAAACCATCCAGATATTTTCAACTAATTCGGGAATCAACTAGAATTGACTATGCATATTTTTTGCACTTAAAATCTACTTTCAAATTTCTAACAATATAAATAGTAGATACTTCATTTGGGGAGCTAAATTAAGAGCAAGAAAAAAAGGAATTTTGGAGGGTGTCGGTCAGATGAGGTTTTTAAAAGAGCATCATGAGCTTGAATTCGCAGAGTTCTTAAATGCCTTGAAAGCAAAAAGGAGTGCATTGGACAAAGTCAAGCTGGGTAAAAATCGAATACTTCTTGCACATGTTGATTAATAAAGAAACATGGTATAGAGGTAAGAAATTCTAAAATGGATTTTATAAATCAGCTTAGAGAAAAAATAATTCAAGAAATTAATTCTTAAAATAAAGAAACCACCTAATGTCAACAGAGAAAAGAGAGGGATTCGGTCTGAAGTAGCAAAGCGATAGCTTTTTCTAATGCTGGCAATTCCACAATTTTCACACCTAACATATATGTATTGCCAGGGATTATGGATAATACACATATAAAGACTGGAGGGAAAGAGTAGAGATAGAAGAGCGAGTGAAAGGGGAAGATTATGTTCATCGATGCATATATCAATACAATTGACACAAGAACTATAACCATGTATTAAATTAATGAACTTAATCTTCAGAAAATTGGAGACAAGGCAAATGGCTCTGTTAATTTATCAATTTTCAGAATGTGAAAAAATTGAAAGACTATGCTTGTCATTATTGTAAAAGAATTCAAGGGCCTGTTTTTACGTACATACTTGAATCCTTCATGAATTCTTCTAGAAAAGTTATTAATTATGTGAACAAGGCATTGATTTTCATTGGTACAGACCTCTGAATACAGACACTTAGGTTGTGAAATTATTAAGATATCACAGAAAATTCTATTCACTATAATGTTAAAAAATAATAGCTTTACCTTTAATAAGTATGGAAAGGAATTTAATTTAAAAGGTGTTTTTTAAGAAATGGGTTTGTCTTATTAATTCTGTCCAAAGTCTCCTTGGTCCTTCAGGAAGTCAAGAGTCATACATTTCCATAGTCTATCTGCCTATCTGCCAACAAATTCAATGTCTGTTTTCAGAGTTTTAAATGTTCCTTGTACTGAGTTTCACAATATTATTCTGCCTAAAAAAATTTGGTATCATTTTTTATCAGAGAATAACAACCTAGAATAAGAAGGCTTAAGACTATGAAGAATACTTCAAGTGTATTAAATATTCTTTCTTCATTTTCATATGGGGGAAATTGAAAACACATTTACTCTAGGAACTTTATAATTTCAAATATACTTAGTTAAAAAGAAAATCACAATAGCCAAGAGGAGAAAGCAATCCAAATGTCGATAGATGGATGAATGGATAAGCAAAATATGGTATATGAATACTAGTGGAATATTATTCAGCCTTAAAAAGGAAGGAAATCATGGCATATACTACAAAATGAATGAACCTTGAGAAAACTTTGTTAAATGAAATAATCTGGGCACCAATAAAACAAATACTGTATGATTCCACTTATATGAGGCATCTAAAGTAGTCAAATTCATAGAAACAGAAAGGGGAATGGTGATTACCAGAGGCTGGAAGAAGGAGGGAATGAGGTATTGTTTAACGATTATAAAATTGCAGTTTTGCAAGATTAAAAGTTCTGGAGATCTGTTTCACAAAGATGCAAATATACTTAACACTACTCAGCTGCACACTTAAAAATGGTTAAAATGGTAAATTTTATGTTACAGGGTTTTTACCACAATTAAAATAAAAAAGACTAAGGTATGTTTCTGACTCATTTACATTTAAATCATTGCTCATTTGCAGAGAAATCAGAGGGCCATGAAAACCTTGCCTTCAGTCCTTTAATTAGCCTCTTGCTTTTTTTTCTTAGACACAAAATCTCCTGTTTTGACGGGATTAAATGAACAGGAGTACATGAAAGGAAAGGTTTAAATTTTCCTTGAAATTGAGACACTAACTCCCAGAAGGCCAATGAGGTTCTACACTTGAAATGTACACTTGACAATCACTATTAATAACTGAGATATACCATCGGACAAATTCCCCAACCTAGTTATTATGTATGAATACAAGCAATTATGCCTTTGCACAACACATATACCATATACTGCAGAGCACTGAATCAAATTAATGCATAATATAATCTAGCATATATAATTGATAACATGAATATTGATTAGCTACTAGAAACATTTCATCTCAACACTTTGTATTTCATTATTAAGCAAGGAAATAGTCAGGCATATTTATTACTAAGCTACTGAATGAAAAGGCTGGGATAGAGAATATTTGAAATTGAGGCCCAAACTTGTTCATACTCAACAGAGCAGCAGTTATTAAGTGATTATGTAAACAGCTCGGTGGGCTCCAGGTCCTAGCAAAATGAACAGAGCGTGGTCTTCACTTGCAAGACTTTATCATAAAGTAAGGAAGATTGCTAGACTTCTATATGATTAGAATAGAAGGAGAACAACATGACAGCTATAAACAAAAAAGCTATAGAATGCAAAAGAGAGGAATAAATAGACTAAAGTCATAATCTTTTGGTCATTTAGACCCTGCATAAAGACGCTAGAGAAAGAAATCTACCTCCCAACAGAGACCTTTTCATTTGGGGGAACTCTGGTTGATTAAAAATTCTTGGGTAGAATTAAAGCATATTTCCCTTTAACATAAAATTATTTGGAGAAGTAACACATTAAGTCTCCTTTTTCATCTAGATGGTAACTCTTATTAATTATTAGTCATTAATTAATTTCTACATTTATTTAAACATTCATCGAAGTGCCTGTATAAAATCCAAGTGGAGATGAATTGGCATTTGGATATGAGAATCTGGAAGAGAAGTCTGAGCTAAAGATGGACATTTGGGAGGCACCAACCAATAAACAGGATTTAGAACCCTCTACCACTTCTCAAGCCATTCTCTCTCTCTCAACTCTACAAGTCTAACCATTCACCCATCTGAGTTGATTCTACTTTCAAATTAACTCTCTAATCCTCCCCACAGTCACTATCATCTCTTATTTTAACAACCCCGCATTGTCCCTCCATATCCAGTGCTGCCCACTTCCAAACAACTCCTCACACTGCAGCCAGAATTATCCTTACTATATTAGTGTGCTAGGGCTGCTGTAACAAGGTACCAAAAACAGAGTGGCTTAAATAACAGAAATGAACTGTCTCACAATCTTGGAATCTGGAAATTGAGATCAATGGGTCGGCCGAGCCACGTCACCTCTGAAGGTGCCAGAGAACGATCTGTTTCAGGCCTCTCTCCTGGCTTCCGGTAGTTCCTGGACTTGTAACAGCATAACTCCAACCCTCACATGGCATTCTCCCCGTGTGCATATCTGTCCCTCCACATGGCATTTTTTAAAAATAAGGGACACCAGTCTTATTGGCTTAGAGGCCCACCCTACTACACTATGACCTCATCTTGCTAATTACATATGCAATGATCTTATTTCCAAATATGGTGACCTTCTGAGGTAGGGGTTAGGACTTCAACATACAAATTATGGTAGAACACAATTCAACCCATAAACCTTACAAAATGTAAATATGATCCTGTGATTTCCATCTAAAATGATCTAATGGTTCCCCACTGCCTCCAGGATAAAATTCAAAACATCTTAATCTGGCTCCTAGGTCCTCTCTCATTTCATCTCTGGCAGCATTCCTTCTCCCCATTCCACTCCCAGAAATAATCAGCAATAAATATAAAATTATAATAGCAATATGCATTTTCATAACATGTGCTGGGAGAGATTCTAATAGTGGAGTTGACCTCATCAGGGAGATAAGAAGATGCTTCCTCCAGGAAGTGATGCCTGATCTGAAAAGTGAAAGATCTGAAGGGCAGGTAGGTGAACACAGGAGAGAAGAGCATTCCAGAGGAGCAGATGGTCCTCCATGCTCGAAGGATGGGCTGAAGGAAGGGGAGGGGAGCATGGTGTGGGATGAGGCTGGAGAGCCCGGGAGGGCCCGATGGAGCAGAGCCTTTGGCCACATTCAATTTGGAGAAGGCACAGGTAATAACTAAGAACCTTACCCAAAGAAATAAGGTAATAAAATCTGCATTTCAAGAAATCACCTGGTAACTGTAGAAAACTGGAGAACAGAGTGGAGGAGACAAATGTGGGTGTGGGAAGCCTGATCAGAAGCTATTGGAGAAGTCCAGGCAAGGGACGATGGTGTCCTGTTAGGAGAATGGCTTGGAGATGATCTGTCTCTATGTGGGTTTTAAATATATTAGGAGGCAAATGCTGAAAGCCTGGAAGTGGATAAGATATAAGGATAAGGGAGAAGAAAATGTCAGGGGTGACTTCTAGAATTCTGGCGTAGGTGCCATTCATTAAATCAGAAAGACTAGAAAAGGTTCATGAGTTCTATGTGTACATGTTGGGTGTAAGGAGCTGTTAAAGCATGTTGAAAGAGAAATTGAGTGGGAAGTTGGGGGTTCAGAGGTCTTGTCTGGGCTGGATGTATTACTTTGTGAATCTATACCATATAGATTGTAGTTGAAGCCACAAGCATTAATAAGTCTGAACTGAGAAGAAGAGAGTATCAAAGACCTAGCTTAGGTTGCAACATTTAATTCAAACATTTAAATACTGGAGAGGGGAAGAAAAGCCAACAAAAGAGATTAAAAGAATCAAGGCATACCATAGACATTAGGGGGAGAAAATGTTTCAAAAAAACCGAAGTGGTGAAAACTGATGAACCTTGGCAGGTCAGATAAGAAAAAGACTGAAAAAAAAAATGACTGAAAAAACTTGCCTATCATTTCTTTTCTCCTCTCCAAGCTAAACGTTTCATCTCTTTTGCTGATTAGGCATTTCATGACACTTTACCATTTCTAGAACCTTCACCTGGAGGCACTCCAGTATGACAATATTCTTGAATTACCACTTAGTGAATACACCACCGAGCAGTTTTATTAATCACTCCCTTATCCATGCTGGACGCTGTGCTCGGCTTGGGGAAAAGATAAAAAATAGGTCAGACCAGAAGCCTACCCTCGAAGATCTTTAAGTCTAACAGAAATATTGAGGCACACACATATATAAGTAAATATAATACCAAGTGCCAAAAAAGAGTTTGTTCTTAACACTCTGAAAAGGAGGTGATTATTTCTATTAAGTTTTCATAGAACAGGAAACATCTGATCTGAGCCCAATAGGGTGAATAGACTTTAGACACTGAAAAGACAATAGAAAAAAAGATCCGTCAGTTAGAAGGAAAAAAATCAGCAAGGATGGAAATCAGAAGACATATTGGGGAGTGTGCAGAGAACTAGGAAATAAGGTTGGAAAACTAGTGAGGAGCCATTTGGTGGAGAGCCATGTATACTGGGCTGCAGATTTTCGACTTTTTCCTATTGACAGTAAGGATTCACTAAATATTATTCATGCTCCCCATCTGTGTCCCACCCTGGCCCCTGGAGGTCCCACCTTGTGTGTACTTGAGTTACTTGTGTGAGCATGCCTCTTTGGACCAATCTTAATTAGCACTTTCCCTCAAGCACAATTTCTACGTTAAGATCTCAGAAAGGTTTCACTGGAAGTACTGCCTTAGGAGGGGGATGGCTCAGAGAGAGGGAAAACAGCCTGGCAGATTTTGTAATCGTTGTTACTGCATTATGCTTGGGTGTAAATGATCACTAGGGTTTGGCATCAGAACTAGGAGAGTCAAGACAGAATTAGAAAGCCTTTTGATGTGTTCTTTTTTGCTCATGATAAAACTCCTTTAAGTTTTCGTTAACTTTTATTATCATCCCCATCACCTGCTTTAGATCTATACCTTCCCTATCAACCCCAAGATCTCCCTAAGGTCCTTCATTGCTTTGCTTTTTTTCATGGCACTTAACATCTGACATGCTGTATTTTACTTACATTTGCTAGCTTTTGTCTCTCTCCCTTGTTTCTCCTCCCCTCCGCCATTAGAATATAAGCTCCCTTAGGCAATTTTTGTTTGTTTGTTTTTTACTCTGCTGTTCACTGCTATATGCCCAGAGCCTAGACCAAGACTTGGCATATGGCAGACAATGTTATTAACTGAATTACTTAATTTGTTTTGGTCTTTATTTCTGGATATCAGCAAAAGCATTCTGAACTGACTGACTTGCTTCTTTGAAAACAGGCAGCATCACAAGTCCAGTAAATGAAGGCAAAGAAGGGTGGACTCGAGAAATATCCAGGAGATAGATAGAATCAAAAGAATCGGACAATTCAATAAATGTCTGAAAAATGGGAAAGAAGGAAATCAAGATGATTCAGGTTCTCAGAATAAGTTAGTAGGAAAAGTAGGAGCTACTGGCAAGAATAGAACCAGGAAAACTAGTGAAGAAGCAGGTTTGGAACATGATAGTTAAAATAATGTTCTAGAAACTGATCAACACTGTAATTATCATTCCCCATAAAATGTCACTTCGCTCCATAATATACTATTCTGAAAAAGTGGAGAAAGTTGACAAATATTTGCATTCCAAATTACCTTTTATTAGCCAACAGTGCACACACACAAGACAATACCATATGGGGAGGCAAGACAGAGAGAGGCAGAACAAAGAAACCCTGACTTTGATAGATTAAACCCTTGACTTGATAAATGGTTCATGCAGATCAGTAATGGGAAGGCCTACGTGCCAGCACAAAGAGCCAGAAATAATCCTGTAGTTTAAAAGAGTGAATGAATGATACAGCACTCTGAGTTTGGAAAAGCCTCAGCTGTGATCATGAAATATGTATTAAAAGCGTTGGCTCTATGGGTGATACATAAAGTTTCCTCTCTGGCTGTGGTGAAAGTTATTTTTTTCTGATACAAAGTGGGCCAAATTCAGATTACAGATGCTACATTTTAGAATTCTTCCAGCATAAATTGTTTCAAAGCAAGCGAAATCCAGAATACACTTTTTCTTGGTTGGTAGAGAAGGTGGCAGTCTATAAAAGGAAATGAGCCAGCAGATTTACACTCTTTATCACAAAAGGAAATCACAATGCATATCTCAAAGTGGAAGGGAAAAAGATTATATATCAGAAAAAGAACTGAAAGGAAATACACTAAAATATAAATTATCTTTGGTAGGAATATGCATAATTTATATTTTATTTCTTTACAATGGGTATATATTATTCTCCAATTAGAAGAAAGCAAAGGTTTTCTTTAAAAGAATGCTCACTGGCCCAAAGCTGCTTGGTGATAGGATTGTGGGTCATTTTTAAGAAATTCTGACAGCATAGCACATACACTGAGAAAAGAAATTAATCCATGGGGTTGGGGGGGGGATTTTTTATTTCATTCCAAATCATTTTGAGTTTAAGCAAAAAAAAAGAATCTACATGATTGTTTTGCTTTGGAAACTACCAAAATATAGACAATTCTAATCATCCAAATGAGATGCTAAGTACATTAAATTAAATTCATAGATACATTCTTAAATTAGTCAATAAAATGAACCCATGCATCCAAAAATTATTTTGAATAACTCAATATTTTTTACCTCTTAAATTTTCCCTTCTCATCTTGTTAAGAGTCTACCAAAACAGTTTTGCTTTGTTTTGTTTTGCTTTGCTTTGCTTTGTAATTTTAAAGGACCATAACAGAAAAGAAAAACAGCAGATAGAAAGGGGTAAATAACTAACCTGATAGCTAAATATAGATAATTAGAGAACTGTCAATACTAGATACTTTCCCCCAAACCAACATCCCTAGAAATTCTGGGGCAATACTGGCAAAGCATAACTTATCATCTGAAAGGGAAAAAAAAGAGAAACTTCTCCCATATATATTCATCCACACAGGCACACACTTCACCAAATTCCATAAAATTTCACATACAGAAAACTTGATGGATTATTTGACTTTAAAACCAACCAATCCATCAATCAACAAAAACTTCTAAATACAGCAAACCCTCAGCATTTAATGATTTCACATTTATCATTCGGCTCTATGAGAATTAAGGCAAAGTCCATTACATAAAATATACACACGAATACCTACCATGGGACAGGTGCTGGCCTAGGTACTGAGAAAGAATGTGCTGTAAATGGAGAAACAGGTCCCTTTTTTTCACAGAACTGACATGACAGTAGTGAGAGGCCAGGAAAAAAAAAAAAAAAAAAAGAGAGAGAGAGAGAAATACCAAACACTAAGAGAGCTTCACCAAGACTGTACAGGATTGGTAGTGCCCTGCCAGGGAGGCAGGATGGTCATTGTCACAGGGCCTAGCCTGGAGCTGGTGGGTCTGCATACACCTGGGAAGTTGAACCAGCCTGACTCTCACTGGGGCTGCTGCTACTGAGTCACAGCAGAGGGATAGCTACTAGGAGGAGGAGGAGGGTGGATGCTTGGGGACCCAAAAATTCAGCAGTGACTCCACACCATAGCCCCTGTCACAATGGAAGATGCCATCCTGGTCTTGGTGGTGTCTGAAGGGGAGTCTGGGAACAAGAGGAACCTGATGGAGCAGTGCCAGGGTGAGAAGGGTGTGCTGTTTGGAGTCCCTGGGGCTTTCACCCCAGCTTTCAAGACCCAATGCTGAGGTCTGTAGAGGAGGCTGGGGCTCTGAAGGCCAAGTGGGTCCACATCTGAGTGTCATTGTCTTTGTGAAGGGCATGTGGAGATGAGCCCACAATTCAGAAGGCAGAGTGCAGCTCCTTGCTGACCCAACTGGGGCCTTGGAAAAAAGACAGATTTGTTACCAGATGATTGTGTTACCACTCTTTGGGACCAATGATTGAAGAGGTTCTTTGTGGTGACTGGGATGGCATGGCAGAGACCCTGAGCAAGCCTTACTGTGCAGGCCTTACCTGCAGCCTGGATTGCAATCATCTCAAGCTCTGAGGCTCAGACCCAGACACCCACCCTCTGCCCTTTCCCATCCCTCTGTCGAACCTCAGTTGGGGCCACCCAATTGGAACCTTGGCCAAATTTCTGCAAGAAACACTCAGGTTTAAAACCAACCAATCAGCCAACAAAAAACTGGACAGGATAACTTAATAGTCATTGGTGGAAAGGGGCAGATGTTAGTTGAGGTGGCAGGGTTGAGGGGGGAGCCTCTCTGAGGGACAGCAACTGAGCTGAGACTTTTCAGACAAGAATGGCCAGCCATGTGAAGACAGGGGCCTGAGAGTGTCCAGGTAGAGGAACCAGCAAGCAACCCCATGGCAGAAACTGGTGTGGCATGTTCTGGGAAGAGAAGACCAGTGTGGCTGCAGGAGAGGTACAGGCAGGGTTCCTCACTGGCTGTGATAAGGAGCTCAGAGTTTATTCAGACTGTGATGAAAGACTAACAGAGATTTTAAGGAGGGGAGTCAAATAATCTGATTTATACTTTTAAAAGATCTCTTTGGTTCACTCTGTGGAGAATGAATGGTGGGGGCAGGGAGCTGACAGTGGAAGCAGGAGACTGGCTGGGAATCCAGGTGAAAGTCGATAGGGTCTAGGATTAGAGTGTAACAGGGAAAACTGAGAGGAGTGGACAGGTTTGGAGATACCAGGCTGGCATGCTGATGCAAGGAATGTGGAGGAAGGAAGACATTGAAACGAATCTTAGGTTTTTGGCTTGAGAAATTGAGTAGATGGCAGCACCATTTACTGAGATAGGGAGGAATGGAATAAAACAGGTGGGAAGAGAAAACTCTATTTTGAACATGTACCTAATGGAGATAACTATTGTATATCTACACGGAAATGTCAAGCAGGCAATGGGTATACGAGCCAGGAACTCATGGTAAGTGTCAGGGCTGGAGGTATAAAGTTATACGGAAGGATTTAAATCAAGGGGATTCAATGAGGTCAGCCAGAAATAAAACACAGATAGAGAAAAAAGGGGTCTCACACTCTAGCACTCCAGCAATTAGAGATGAGCCAGAGGTGAAAAGCAAGCCAACGGTCTGAAAATAATCAGTGAGGCACAGGGAAAACCAAGAGAGATGGGCACGGTTCTGAGTGCGTCACTGTCTTAATTTATTTAATCTACAAGGTTGGTAATATTCACGCTGTAAAGGGAAGGGCGTAGTCAACTTGGTCAGATGTTAACAAGTGAAGTCAGCCAAGGACATAGAGAGGATGACAGTGTGGACAATGTTTATATCACTAATGATGTCAACCAGGATATTTCAGCATTGAAACAGTCACCTATTGTTTAAACAGAAACTACAATTACTTACAAACTATTAAACACATGAATAACTATCAAGTCAAATAACAAAATGAACAAATCAATGGCAGTATTCAAACAGCATTATGACAGTGTTTCTCCACCTTTTTTTCCATATAATTTTTTCCTAGTTGCATTCCCATCCCCTAGGAATTTTAATACCACAGATAAACTGTATATCTATTTATGTACTATGGCCCTTTGGATGGCCATAAACCATTATGTCAAAAACCTTTTGTTCTACCCCCACCCTAACCTCTTTAGAATCAATTTGCACATCCCCATAGATGTGATGTCATCTATAATTATAATTATTTGTTATAAATATAAGCTGCTGGTATATTGGGGGGAAAATGTAGAATTCACCCACTGTTAGAGTGGCCATATAATTTATTATCCAACTGACATATTTGGGGAGTAAAGGAGGTGCCACTGGTAATTATTTCGAGGCAGTAGGTATATACCCAAATATCCACAAACTGGGATATTAATCATCCTACTCATGATGGGCTCTGAAAAAAATTTTTCATTATAAAGACAAAATTGTGGTAAAGGGATGTGAAAATCAACTACATCATATATTGATAAAATAAAAATAAATAAAAATTAGAAAAGATAAAATAGGCAATATATGAATTCTAAAGTGGACAAATAAATAAATCCAAGAACTAATTTCTCAGAAAAATGAACAAAATGGGCAAACATGGAAAACCTAAATAAAGACGGAAAAAGAGAAAACACAAAGCAAATTACAAGTTATAAAAATAATATAAAAATATAGATCTAGGAGATTTAAAATGTATCAAAGAACACTACATATGTTTCACACTAAGAAATTTGAAAATCTAGATAAAAAGGGAATTTTCTAGGAATGTACAAATTTTAAAAAATCGACCCAAGGAAGAGTTAAAAACAGATATTCATGACAGATTTTGAGAATGTTATCAATGAAATATTTCCAAAAAGAAATGCGGGCCTATGCATTTTCCTTGGAAAAAATTCTTTGAAATCTTTAAAAAACATATGACTATGCGACATAATCCTTTTCCAAGCTGACCATAAAGACAGAAAGTTATTCATTTTATAAAACCAGCTTAAGCCTAATGCCAAACTTCACACACAAAAAAACTATAACCCAATCTCATGTATGAATATAGACAGGCACATCCAAAAGAAATTCCGGCAAATTAATCTCTCAGTGCAAGCTGACTAGTACATAAGATCTGGGACAAAATCTGCCTTACTTCTCAACACTAAGTTACACTTTGAACTTTGGTACTTAGTTTAACACTTTTCTCAGGCACATGAGCAAGTTGATAGAGAAGACTGTCATGCCGTAAATCCTTAGAATTATAAAAGTGAAAAATGTGTCAGAAAATTGCGATATGGTATTGAAAATAGCATAATCATGTGTCAGAATTACACTGCTTAGAAAAGCTTCAGTGACTATGTATTTGCTTCACAACTGTGAGCCCCTATATTAGCATAAGTACTAAAAGACATTACAGCACTAATATTTCGTGTTTTAGATGAGATGGAACAACACTTTTAATCCATTATCATAATTTTAATCCATCTCACAGAGCTGGTATAATAGAAAGCTTATCTAAGAAACTGGAAAACGTTTTATTTTCAACCTGTCTTGGTTTAAAAATCTAAGACACGATCTACACATTTACCCATCTTATTGATGATTCTTTTATTAGACTATTAATTGTACTTGAGCTGAAGAAATCTGATTCAAGCTAATGCTTTTAAAATGTGTCATTCAAAGGACATTTTCATGTTGTTTTTCTTAATCTTATTAACTTTCAGTAGTTATACCTTAAAAAATATTAAAGCCTAAATATCCCTTTTTCAACATGGTACTTAAAAGATCTTGTGAGAGAGATGTATGTAAGCATGATTATATTCATCTATTTTTAAACTTGTTTGAAAATCTGGATTTTAGAAATGGACTAGATTTTCTCTTCAAATTTTTATTTTGAAAACATTTAAACCAACAGAAAAGTTACATAAGGAAAATGAAGATGTATTCATTGAACAGTCATATTTTCTATCATACAGTCATCCATTTTCAAATTTCACTAGTCACCATTATAATACAAATCCGGTTTATTGGTTTTCAACTTTTATAATCAAGCTATATATATAACTAAGAAACTTTAAATATGGTCATAGAACAGAACATCAGCAACCGTGACAATGAAAAAGAAGAGAGAGGCTGCCTAGAGGTGACTGAAAAAGAAACAGAGATCTAAGTTTTTTATGTAAAACTACAAGGAAAACGGCAGAAGAACCAAAACACTAATATAATTATCAAACTTTGGGAAGAGGAAGATAAAAAAGGTAGGAAGAAAATACAAGGTAAATCACCCCTTTTCACAAAGAGGAGTCAATAAATAATGTCTTGAGTTGATAGTTAAGGAATAGTAAAATAAGGAAATACAGCAGGATGGTTCTATCTCAAAATATTAATCTAGTTCTCTGTGCATTTTCCTCCAGATCTTTTGGGTCATTTGTACCCCAAGAGCTATTTTCCTCCCCCCCCATGTATACCCCCAGTCCATACCAAAGGGGAAAACAAAGATTCAAAGAACCAGACTAAGAGATTTGCAGAGTTTTTCTTCTTGGAGACCCCAAAACATGGAGAAAGGTGTAAGAGAAGGCACAGGAGAAACCAAGAGAAAGGAAAGGGAAGACATCCTGAAGGGAGAAAAAGGGAATCGCCTCCACACAGATCTGCAGGGCAGAGCAGAAGGGACTGGGAAGATGAGCTGTCCTTGATGGTGGACTGTCCCATGCCAATTCATGCCCCTAAACAATAGGTCTGGCGTTCAACAGTCGAAGACACTTGTCAGAATCCCATCTGAAAAAGGGTAAGAGGAAACTTTGCCCTGACTAAGGTGAATGTAGACTGAACAAGCAGAGGATTTCCCTATGAGAGTCCAGAGGCGGATGTACCACCACTGATACTTGTATTATTGAATGCTGTATAGGTAACTATCAGAAGAACTGACATAAAAATAAATAAATAAATAAGGCTCTGGAGAATATTACTGGGAGAGAACAGAAGCAGCATGAGGAATTGCTACCTTTTATTCCAACTCTTCTGCACTATTAGATTTTCTACTATGTACATTTATTACTTCTGCAAAATTTTAAAAAGAAGATTAAAACTAACAGCTTTCATTACTGAATACTTACTAGGAGCCAGGCACTATGCTACGTGCATTAAATACACTCTCTCACTCTACAAGAGTTAAGTATTGTATATGTAAAGTCATAACCAGAGTGTCTGGCACATTGTTAGAGGCTCAGCATTGATTTTATGAACATATCACTAAAGAATGCACAGTTCGTGTCTGTAGGCATGTATATATGAATGAAAAAAACGTTGCATGGAAAGCTTCAGGAGATTTCAGAACTGCAATCTTCCCCACCAGCCACCTCTCCACTGTCCCATATGTATGATTGTTCTGCCTGGATTGCATAGAATCGGCATCAGCATTTTCAAAGTTCTTGGTTTTCAAGAAAAAAAAAAAAAATAGAAAATCTATCATGCAATGATAATTTCAGTTTCTGTAGCTTCACTCTGTGTTGGAAGTTCTCAATCTCCAGTGGTTTGGAAGACAGGAGGTTCATTCTGGCACAGAAAACCTTAAATTAAAG
Organism: Cynocephalus volans; assembly: GCF_027409185.1. Classification (NCBI taxonomy): domain Eukaryota; kingdom Metazoa; phylum Chordata; class Mammalia; order Dermoptera; family Cynocephalidae; genus Cynocephalus; species Cynocephalus volans. Next base: position 66,211,844 of record NC_084467.1, on the reverse strand, counting down.
CGAATAAATGGAGACTTGGCATAGCACTTCTGAAAGGTTGCCAACCTCTGCTCAGCTGCCTTTTCCACATCAACTCTCACGTGCAAAGAAAATTGGAATGTACAAGTCGCTGGGAAAGATACTTCCACATTCTGAAATTTACAAAAATCACAGGTGGTCTCTCACACTAAATTAGACTTTCAGGGTAAATCAATAGGGTCAGAAAGTACACAAGACAATAAAACTACAGAGTAGACCAGTCACTGCTAAATAATGAGTTATATCTGCCTGCAACACGATGCAGAAAGTTAGAAAATATATAATGGAGGTGACTTTTAAAATGCATTCTGCATGGGCTATTTTAATTTGCAGGACTTAAACACTTGCTTTCTCGTTGGTAGGCTTCTAGGAAAAACAAGAAGAAAGCTGTTTTATTATACAATTACTGCCAGAGTTTTCAAAGAGATATTAAAACCAAACATTGTCAATAGATTGGCAAAATTCCATTTCTTTATTGCTTCTAAAATGAAAATCAATCACAAGTCATAATCACTGATATATTTGTTAAATACTATGGACCAGACACTACATTAAGTTACTTTATATGCATCACTTCACTTGCTTCTCAAAAACACCTTCTGAGATAAGACATACTAATATGGCTTCATTCTGTTGGTGTGGTTAAGCAACTTGTCCAGGATCACGGAGCTAATAAGAGGCAGAGCAATAGCCTGAACCCAGGCAGTTTGACTGCAGAGCCATGGCTCTTAACCACTATGATATACCCTTCTCATGTCTGGGAAGCAAAAGTACAGTAGACCTTATTATAAGTAGTCAATTTCATCAGGAGCAGCAGCATAGAAACTAGACATCTGGTAGGTTTGCCAAGATTTAAATATCTTAGATACCACCAATTCCTTGCTTGGAGACCATAATGTATTACATAATCATTCTGTTCTGTTCTATTCCATTCTATTCCGTGTGTGTGTGTGTGTGTGTGTGTGTGTGTGTGTGTGTGTGTGTTAGTTTTATCATATATATGACAAAAAATGAACTATTCTCATACAAATACCTAGGGGGCATGTGTCAAAGATACATTAAAATCATTAATAAAGAAACCAGCAAGACAAAGGGGCTGATTCAAAGGAGAATGCAAGAAACTGGCACAGGTAGGTAGGTAGGTGGATAGATGGATGGAAAAAAAGATTGCTGGAATAACATTTTTGAGTTATATATCCAAAACTGCTTAATATTCTAGAGGGCAATAAAACTCTAACATTTGGGGTTTCATCCTCTACTGTTAAAAATCATTTGCCTCTCTATTGAACAGTAGTGATTTGCATCTTACTAGTTTTCTATACGTTAACATCAACTTTACAGAGTCTGGAATGCAATCAGTGGTAATTATTAAGCCAAACAAAATCATGTTGTCTAACAAAGTCAGATGATCCTTAGGAGGGCTCGTTAGACAATGCTCTGGTATGACAGTGAAAGCTATGCAGTTATCTTTTTGTATTATTTAAAAATTTTAGATGCTTGTCCTTAAAAAAGAAAAATAATGTATGAACAGATACAATTTTAACCAAAAGTTTCTCTGCATATACAGTATGTAGTAAACTCCATAATGATTATAATAGTAATTCTTGAGTGTTTACTGAACCTGTACATGAGCCAGTGACTGTGCTAAGAACAGTGTATACATTGTCATATTTAATCCTTAAATCTACCCTAAAGGTAGACATTATTCCCATTTATCTAACTGCATTTCATGGAGGAGGAAATGGATGTTCAGGAGTCTTACGTAACTTGTCCATGGTCTCAAAACTAAGAAATGGCACAGAAGGAAGTTGAACCCAGTATTCTATCTCCCCGAACTTATGTCATTAATCAGCACATATCACTGCTTCCACAGCTGTGCACTACAGCTAAAATAAATCATACAGGTCAAGTTTTTACATGTGAGCTTCCTTCCTTCCATCTTGCCTCACAGTCCATGCTTTATTCTGTCTTTCTCCTATTTTGGTTCACACAATTACATTTGCATTAATACTGACTGCAAACAGAAAGGTGTCTCCTGAAATGCCAACCTACCCCTTGGGACAAGTATTCGAATGGTGTGGAAAGCTCCTGGAGAACCATCTAGCACAGTGGTTAAGAGCATGGGCCCTGGACATGGGCAGATCTCCTTTGTAAGCCTGGCTTCACCATCTCCTGTCTATGACCTTAGATAATTTACTTACCTGATGTAAGCTTAATTTCTCTCTTCTGTAAAAAAGCAGAATACACCTTCTAGGGTTATTGTGAGGATGTAGTGAGTGCCTACTATGAATCAAGAAGAAAGCTGACATCATCCCTGTACTCATATTCTAGAGGCAAAACACAAACAATTGACAGAAAATAAAATCATATACCAGGTGGTGATAAGCAGTATAGACAAAATCAAAGCAAAGTGAGGGGCACAGGTAGCAGGAGAAAGTGATGGCAACGGGAGATGACACTTTATAGGGGGGTGGCCATGGGAACCTTTTGCTTAGAAAATAAAGGAAGAAGGTCATGAGGACATCTGGCAGAAGAATGTGCAAGGCAAAACAACAGCCAGTGCAAAGGCCTTGAGGCAGAACAACAATGTGTTTGATCAAGAATAGTAAGGAGGCCAGAGTGGCAGGAATGGAGGGGAGCAAGGGAGAGAGGGAGGAGATGCTGTCCAAGCTGAGGGTGGGGAATGGATCCTACTGAGGCACGGATGGGAAGCAGATCCTACAAGGATGTTGGCTTTTCCTCAGAGGAAGATGGAACATGATTGGAGAATTCTGAGCATAGGAATGACAGGAAACATACAGAGAAGATAACATATGTAAAGCTTTTAGTCTAGTGTTTAATAAATGTTACTACATTATGACTTTTATCATTAGAAATGCTTTTTCATTCCTCTGGGTATATTGCCAGCAGTGGGATAGCTGGGTCTAATGGTAGGTCTATCTGCAATTGTTTGAGGAACCTCCATACCATTTTGCATAAAGGCTGCACCATTTTGCAGTCCCACCAAGAGTTTACAAAAGTTCCTTTTTCTCTGCATCCTCGCCACTCCCATGTTTATTGCAGCTCTATTTACAATAACCAAGAGTTGGAACCAACCCAAATGTCCATCATCAGATGAGTGGATAAGGAAACTGTGGTATATCTACACAATGGAATACTACTCTGCTATAAAAAAGAATGAGTACTACCATATGCAGCAACATGGATAGACTCAGAGAAAATTTTATTAAGTGAAACAAGTCAGGCACAGAAAAAGAAATACTGCATGTTCTCACTTATTTGTGGGAGCTAAAAATAAATAAATAAATAAATATACAAACAAAAAGGGGGCAGGGGGAGAAGACAGAATAACCACAATTCCTTGAACTTGTTAAGACAAGTGAACAGATATGATGTAGTGGGGGGGGAGGGAGGGGGAAAGAGGAACGGGTAAAGGGACATGAAAATCAACTAGAATGTATATTGAGAAGTTAAAAAAGAAAAGAAATGCTTTTTCAAGGTAGAGCTGCTATACCATGTTTGCATTTTGATAGACCTTGCTGTCAACACCTTCTCTATGGATAAAAGCTAGGCCGACATCTAACGGCCTCTGTTTACTCACTGCCTCTCTTCTCCTCTGCTCTTTTCATTCTCTCATCTCCTTTCCTCTTTCCTCTCTACCCTCTCTAAGCCTCTGTACTCTAGCCTTGTTTTCTCTCTTCTTCTGCACTATTCCATTCTTCTGCTTCTCCTCTGAGGAAAAGGTAATCAGAAAGACTTTTTTCTTGAGGTTAGTCATGAGCTTTAAGAAGGGAAAGGCAAAGAAGCAAGCAGAGGCAGTGTCTCCTCATCACTACCCAGGGGTGGGTAGCCCGAGGCCACAGCAGGGGGACAGTGCTTCTGCTTGCTGCACCCACACACAGTGAGGAGAACTGGCTGCTCCTGGCACAGAGGCAATCAGCTAGGGGGTTAGCATGAATCGGTTGCAGATTAACCAGATGTCTCTTGTAAACCAGAGCCAAGGATCTGGAGGGTCTAGGAAGACAGACAGGTAGGACTTGCTGGGGCAAGAGAAAAGGGTAGAGTTAGGTGTAGCGGGTGACAGAGGAAGGCTGAAAGAAGGCACTGGGAGAGATTAGGGGGCCCCAACAAAGGAGTGGAGAAACATTAGACATCATCTTCTCCCTCACGATGTTTTGTAGTTCTCACCCTCATTGAGTGCACTGAGGGAGAGAGAGAGAGAGAGGAAACCACCAGGGTATATTTACTCAGCCCTTCTATGCCAGCAGGGAACTCATTTTTTATGTATATATTTTTTCATTTAAATCTAACAGCCTTATAAGGCATAGCATATTATTTCAGATCTGGCAGTTTTCAAAATTCTAGATCTTGCTTCTTTCCCACATTTCTCTCCAGGACAAAGAGATGGCTTAGTATGAACTTAGTGGAAAACGGTGCTCACTAAGCATCCACTGTGTGCCAGTTACTCTTCTAGGCACTGGAGACACAGCCATTGTGAACAAAACAGACGAAATCAGGTCATTATAAGTTCACATGCTAGTGGAGGAGACAAACAATAAACCAGATACATGAATGAATTAGAAAGTATGTCAGATATTAACAATTGCTAGGGAGAAAACTAATGCAGGGAAAGGGAATATGAAATGCGAGCAGGGGGACAGGAGGACCAGGAAAGGTCTTTTTAGAAGCATAAGAGTGAAAGGCTCCTCTTTAGACCATGCGACTCTGTAAATCAACATCTCCCTTTGTAAACACGGGTTTTCACACCTTCCCAGAATTGCCAGAGTGAAAATGTTTCTCTTCCTGGCCTGTAACAATATCCTTGGCTCCTTCTCATTGTTTGGGTATCAGATTAAATGTAAGGAAGGTGTCCCTTGCTACGCTATCTAAAGTTGATTCCCTCATCATTCACATGCTAGTCGTAACTCCCTAGAGGATATCATGTTTGTTCTTTCCTAACACTTCTAATTGCCTATTTGTTTATTTGCATATTTGCTGCCATTTATGAGTTCCAAGTGGCTCAGGGTCTTGTCCCACACTCACTCCCCACCCCCGTCCAGTGCTTAACTAAATGCCTGACATCTAGTGGATGCCACAACTCTCTGATGAATACATGAATGAATATGCCACTTGAAGCAATTCTCATAGGTTGCCTTAATTCCTCTGTTAAAACTTGTTTTACAATTGCTTTTCACTAGCACATTTATAGTGCAAGGGAATCCTGTATTCTATGGCATTAACATGCTATCAAGGCTTTTTTTTAAAAAAAAAAGGCAGAGACTATCAAAGCTCTTCAAAGCTAGAAGAACTGTTTGGTCCTCACTTCTTTGCACTCTGTAAGATTTTGCTTTAGATGTTGGGGAGAAGAGAGGAGAAGTAAGATAGGACTGCATTCTCACCTTGAGGACAGGGGAAGCTGCCTGCACACCAGCATTTGACAGGCCCTGGTTCCAAAAAGTGTTTCTAGCTGTTCATCCTGGCTGCATGCCCGATTTATTTCTGGTTTGGACTACTTTCTCAAGCTTTCGAGGATTCAGATTCGGCTCTCACAGAATGCAGAGCACACGCCAATCTGAACCACTTTTTATTTTCATTTCTCCTGATTTGGAGTTGTCCGTCTTACTCAGCTTTCCCTTACTTTCTTCTTACAGTCCCTCCAGGCTGCAGAGATAACTGACAGGCCTCCATTATTTGTTCATTCATTCAACACTAGAGTGCATACTCTGCCTCAAACACTGTTCTAGGCACTTGGGATAGATCAATGAACACAGCCCAAGCTGTGCAGGTTATTTAAAAGAAGTTCTTTCATTGAAAGAGGGGTGTGGCTGAACATTTCCATTTTACTTTTGTTACCATGGCTGTAAAAAGAGAAAGCTTCTCCACTCAGACAATAAGGAACACACATTAATCTTTCAGTTCTGAAGCTATTTCATTTATTTTATTAAATAGTGGGGAAAGACAGCTTAGGGAAACTCATTTAGGGGGTAAAAAACCTCTAACATGATAATCAAATTAATGAGCAAAATGTCTCTCAGTTACAAATGGATTCTTCAGTATAAAGAAGGATGCAATGCACACACATCATCTATGACCTTGCCTTGGTCATTCTGAAATTAGAGATCCAAAATGCACTGGCAAAGCTCCTTAAACCTGAGGTGTTAATGGAGAGGCACGCAGGCCAGCTCTAGGCTCTGGGAGCTTCTGTGTGCCTCACACTCTGAGCTGTCTCTAATCCCTACCCCAGCTTCCAAGAGCAGTGCTACTCCCAGACACAAAGCCACGTGCAGCATCTTGGCATTTTAATTTTCTCAGCCTTTTATAAAAACTAGATCATTTCACCACCTGCCTTGGAAAAAGAAGTGTGCAGAAAGATTATATTTCATATATTTCAGTTTCATCCATTGGCAGAGCCTGATTCCTCCTGGGGGTTAGTTACTGGCCAGGCTGGGCTGCCAGAGGCTATCCTAATGGTTCTCTCTGGGCCCTGGCCAGCCAGGGACCCAGGTCTCTGAATTCCTCAATGATTCTCCTTCTAGGATGGTGTGCACCCCATGAGAGACAAGCTGACTGCTCTGAGCCCCATCTGGTGGGTGGGGAGCCCCCTCCTGGACCAAAGAGGTATAAGGCCCCCGGCGGCCATTATTTCCCACCACCATCCCCTGAAGGTTTGCCAACCTGAAGGGTACACATGGAATCCCCATCAGCTCCATGCTGGGAAAATACTCCTATGTCTGGGTCTCTGCTCTATTTTCAGGGCCTTGGGCCAACAGCTGTTTCTTCTTCACTTTTGTATAGATAGAAAAGGGAGGAGACCCTTCAGGTCACTTGGCAGCCCCATGAGTGCACCCTGCGGGACCCCACAGTGGTTTGCATAGTGATTCCAAGTTCACCAAGGGGCTCAGCGGATGTTGTCCGAGAGTCTCACAACGGCCTGTGAGGTCCTGATTATTATTATCCGCACTCTCTGTTCTTTGAATCTCTAGTCAGGCTGAAGCTCAGGACCCGCAGCTTTGCTGTTTCCTCAGCTGAGAACGCCCTCCCTTCCCCATCTGCTGGGACAGCCACGGCCCTTTCCCCTTCACTTCCTGTGCCTTTGCTGATTGTCAGCTTATCACAGAATCCTTTCTGAGTTCCTCATAACAAATAGCTGTGACTCCAGCTTCGTTTTTCTTCATAACATTTGTCACTTGTATATCACATAAACTCTTAGGGTTTGGGGTTTTTTTTTGGTAGTTTATTATCAGTCTCCTGTCACTAGATTAGAAGAACAGCTTGGTCATGCTGGAAGAGAACACTAGATAACCAGATGTGATCTCCATATCTAATTTAATCTGTCAACACACAGAATATGGATGTGGCCCCCTTTGGGGGGGTCAGAATCAGAAGTAAGAGTCCTCTAGAGCGGGGTTTCTCAACTTCAGCACTATTGATACTTTGTGCCAGATGATTCTCTGGTGGGGGTGAGGGGTGGGGACTGTCCTGTGTGTTGTAAGATATTTAGCATCAGTATCATCATTGGCCTCTTACCCACTGCCCCCACCCCCAGTTACAACAACCAAAATGTTTCCAGACATTTATATATGTTCCATGAGGGATGGCACAAAATCACCCCAGTTAAGAACCACTGCTGTAGAGGAAGCAGAACTACTGATGCTAAATGTTAGAGCCCCAGTGCAGCGGCCAAGGAAGTCAAGCCTCTGGAGGAATCTGGAATCAGAGGAGTCTTTGTCTTTATCTACATTCAGGTGCCCATCATTTACAATATAGGATTCTGGCTGAAATACATTTGGCTGCACCAAGCATAAAGTGCTTCCCCATCCTGCTGGCAAAACATAATTAACCAAATGACAATGGCTTTCCATACACATTGGTTCCCGGAATTTCAAGTCTCCACTACTAGATAAATCAACAGCTGAATTATATTTATCAGCAAAAGCCTCCTCTCCTGGCTGACTTTATTGTTAAATATATTAATCCTAGAAGAGTAATACTTTCCCTCAGCTTTGCAAAGCAGTCCACCCATAAAAATGTTAATAGCCACAACATCACTTTCTGTATGCTGCTCCTCCATTAGCTTCATGGGCCTCCCATGCAGGGTAGCTGCTGGCTTTTCTGACTCTATGGTGCAATACAGTAAGGAGCTGCTCCATGGAGGGCCGCGTGGCTCGAGGACCACCAAGAGAAAGACTGGCAGTGCTGTGTGACTGGTAATTCCTTGTCTGGACATGTACCATCTCACACAGCCCTTTGGAAATGTCAGTGCAGGCCAGAAAAGACAGGAAGGTTAACTCAACTGCAAAAGCACATAGGAAATATCACAGCCCCACGAGTGTCTCACAAGCTGCTAAGATTCTCCCAGGCTCATTAGAGTTGTTTAGGACAGAGCTTCACAAACATGCAAACAAACCCTCTGGCAATCTTGTTAAAATGCAGATTTTTATTTGATAGGTCTGGGCTGAGCCCTAGGATTCCACATCTCTAACTAGCACCCAGGTGATGGTGGCCCACAGGTATCAAGTATTAGATACCTGCTTTTAAACCCCTTACCCTTTCAACAGCTCAGAAAGACCTCCTTCCACAAGGAGAACATGCTTGAATGGAAGACACTGGTACCCTAGTGCCACCTCACACACAAAGAGAGCAGTTTGCTTGCTGCCTCAGTTACCCTAGATGCCAAGCCCAGTGGGAGAGGTAATTTCTCATCTTATTTCTGTGCCACTCCAATTGCACAGTGGCTCCTGCCATTTGTTAGTGCACACATCTGGCAGTCCTCTTGCCTCTGGACCAGCAGGCTCCAGACTCTAGAGTCCTGCAGAGCTTGGGCGAGCATCCAGTTGCTGACGCAGCAGCCAGAGAGTGCTCAGAGAATGCAGAAATGATGTGCTACACGTCCAGAGGTGGTCAGCCTGGCCTCTGCTTGAGCAACAGGAGGGGACAGATCTGGAAGAAAGGAGAGTCCAGAGATGAGAGGCTCATCTCTGAGCCTAAGAGACACATCACCCCTCCAAAAGGGAGCAGATTTGAATAACTGGGATTGAGAGGTAAATGCAGATATCCTCCTTGGCCTGTGAAGTGAGCCTGCTTGTCTTCTCTCTGGCATTACATCAGCTCATCTGGAGGAAGCCCTGGCCACTTGCTACTGCAGCTGCTGTTCACAAGCACACCACAGACCAAACGAGGAGGGGGATAACCGAGCAATCCCTATGCTATGGCAGGGAGGGGTGGATTTCGTCTTAGAATCCAAGGATGTGCTTCCTGAATCAGCTTTCACACACCTCTCACTTAGACCTTGACCATGTCACTTGACTTTATCCTGCCTCATCTTTTTCTCATCAAACAAATGGGAATAAAAGCTCCTCTTCACAGAAGTGCTGGGTAGTGTGATGTCATGATACAGGCATTGAGCCAGGGGAGAAAAAACCTTAGATGTAGCCACAGCCCTCATCAGTCACTATCTGTTTTATGTTGAATGGTTCTGTTAAACTTCTAATGACTTAGTTTCCTCACCTGTATAATAGGGTTAATATTCTGATGATTATCTCAAACATTTCTAATGAAGATCAAATAAGAATATGACTGTGCTGTATACTACCCAGTGTGCTGAGATTCCATCAGTGATGCTGCATGGAATATGAAGAGCCTTGTTTATACCACCAAGATACACTACTGTTTGGAATTGGAGACCTCCACACCACTGTCTTGGGAATCACGTATACAGTAAATTTAAGAGCATTCCATGCCAATCCTTAGGGAAAAGCAGAAAATTCTGTGCCTTGCAAATCTACACAATACCAAGAAACATGTTTTGGGTCAAAGTTCTGTTATTCCGACAAATAATTCAAATGATGCCAAAAAAATTCAAGATCACTGAGCTCTACCTTGCTGTCTTCATGTAAATGCAATCTATTCCATGTTCTTCCTGGGAAGCTAATGGCACTCAGAGGAAATCCACAGTGAGAAATTGCAGCTTCCTCACAGCCTTCTCCGCCTGCCCATGCATTTTAATCTTTGCCTCCTGTCGGAGAGGCTTTGAGAGTGCAACCCTGCCCTCCAGTCTCACTTATTATCCTGCCCAGAAACAGGAGTCCTTATTAAAATCCATGCAGTCTGTTTAGCCTTGGCACTGCTGGCTGAGCCCATATTGAAAAAATTGAAAATAGCAAGCAAGAAGAGGAAAACAATTTTATATAGCTCTTTTGGATCAATAAAATTAATAATTTTTATCAGAAATAAGTCATTCTTATCCCAGCATGGTTAGAGATATGTGGTCAGTCAACCTAGCCTGGTGAAATATTTTGTTATTATAAGAGATATTCATTTGTTTAGCAATCATTACTTGAGCATCTACTATGTGCTGGGCAATATTTAATAGGAGGTACTAAAGTCTCAATTAATTACTTGCCTTGTCTTTACTGAGGTAGCTTTCGAGCAGAGTTGTACTCCCGAAACAATCTTTTGAAGCAAGTAGGTGCAGGCATTTTATCAAATAGTGAAAAATGCAGAGTTTTCTAGATCAAATTGACTAAGTCAGTAGAGGACTGAATGGTATCAACTCAAGCACTTTGAAAGAGTTGGAGTAATACTAAGAACGTGTGTAACTTCTGGGTGTACATTAGAATCACAATGAGGCTTTCTAAAAATACTGATTCTTGTGACCCAGACTAACTTTTAAATCTGTAGTTCTCAAAGCATTGTCTCAGGACCAGAAGCATCAGCATTACCTGGGAATGAAACTCTTGAAACTGACCTCAGATCTACTGAATCTGAAGCCCCGGGGCTGGGACCCAGCAACCAGTGCTTTAGCTAATCTTTCAGGTGAATCCGATGCATACTAAAATTTGAAAATGACTTCTCTAAATTATACCTTCCAAGGACTCAGGGCTACTTATAGAAGGAGTCTGTTCAGTCAAGTTTGGGAAAAATCCTTGTAGCTTATTGCCCACCAATGGTGAGATTCCCAACATGATAACCAGTTCTAAAACAAATATCAGTGAAGACCCTGAGAAAGGCATATCGATGAACCTCACTTCCATGATTGGTCATTTCCCTTCATTTGTCCAATATCACTTTAATTATACTTCTCATATGGTACCTTTTATTGGATGCATATATCTTCTACTTCCTATAGACTACACTGTGCATGTAGTACATATTTGATAATGTGGAAAAATGACTATGCCCAAACAAAAAGATCAATTTGTCACTGGAGTATTACATGTTATTGTGGCTCCCACAAAAATAAAATATACATGGAGAAGTCTCAGGTAAGGATAATTAACATAATCATGGAGACAGAATCACATCCCCATGTGTTCAAGCTAAAGATGTGTAGTTAGATGGCAAGTTTAGAAAATCATAAGTAATATAGATTAGATAAAGACGGATTTGGGTGGCCAATGCCAGAATACTATAAAACTATAACAACACAGAGAAGCTTGAAAGAACAAATTTTTAGAATATGTAAAAGCAAGGACTTCCTGTCCCATGTATAATAAACACATATATTTTACTAGTTGGAATCATTTTTGAAGGTAAGAGATATCTTATTAAATGTATTCATCAATGCTTAATGATTACAAGGTCAGATTTTTAGATCAGATTGCTTGGTTATTCCACCTAATGGCAATATGGTCTTGGGAAACTTATTTAGTCTCTTTGTGCCTCAGTGTTCTCATCTATAATACGAGAAAGCAGTAGCTACCACATAGCATTGTTGTGAGAAACAAATGATTCCTATATGTAAAATGCCAGTAAGCACTTGATAAATGTTAGCTGCCATAATCATCACCATATCTTCTTTGTATCTCCTATGGCATCTGGCCCAACATTCAAGTATTTGTTGACTTAAATTGAAAGATATTTTTAAGTCTTAGGAATTTTATGATATATATACAGAAGTGAAAGAAAGCATGGATAAACAAGGACAGCCAGATGTGTAATATACTAAAAGGCATATGTACTTCACAGGGCCTGGTTTTCCAAAGCCTTGCAGTTTCAAATATTGACCTTACAAGGATAGGAAATTTTCCTCAGGCTATAAGTCTCTGTTGCAAGATAAGAATTGTGGCACAGCAGGTTGTTGGCTCAAAGACAGACTAGTTACTGATTGTTATGTAAAGATACTGAAAAATTGCTATAAGAAGGAATGTTTGCTAAGATCAAGTAAGATCAAGCTTGTGTTGATAAGACCACTTAATTGCCTTACTGGAATGTCATCTGGCTTTTTTCACTGAAAGTTACCAACCTATATTGTTAAACCATAACCCCACCTTTGTTCTCTTCCTGTAACTTCCTGGTCTGGAAAATAAATGCAGGAAGAGAACCCCAATTTGGCGTTAATTTCCCAAGGAAGGGCTGCCTCTCACTGGAGGGTGCCTGGGAAGTTAACTTCTTTGAGTCCTCTCACTGCTCAGAAGAGATGGGCTTTGAGTAATCCTTTGCATCTCCATCACCCAGGTGAAGTGGGGTGACAAATCCGTGGGGGGTGAAGCAACACAAAGCAACAGCCAGATTCGCTGGAGAGTTAGACAAAATATAATTTTTTCATTGACTTTGATTAATAAAGAAATTTCAAAAGATAGTTGAGACAAATTGATGGATATCAAAGCCATAATTGGCAATTATAAGAAATTAATGATATTTGAACTGTGCTATAGAAATAAAAATAGAATCTTAAGATTCAAAAGGATCTTGGCAAGCACTTATTCCAAACGATTTAAGAAAATATATGATAGCATCCCTGTGAGCCTTGGTACAAATATTTTCAGTCACTGAGATCTCACTACTTGACAAGATAGCATATTCCAATTCTGAACAGTTTTAATGCCCAGAAAGTCATTATTTATATTGAGCTCAAATCTTCCTTTGAACCTTTCAATCACTGGTCCTACTTTCTGTAATTTTTATGAAATGCAAATCTTGCTGAGCATGCTTACCCATCGAACATATCATTGTGGAGGAGAGCCACATCTCTAGACGAAACTAATCTCAGTTACTTTGTTAGGGTTGAAATAATGCTGCATTGAAATTCACACAATTTAAAATATTTTTGGATGTGCTTCTTCCTGAGTAGAGGCACCAATACCAGCAGGAAGGAAATGGAAGATGGGACTTGAGATGCAAGAAGGGTCCAACCTTTCAGGAGCTTATGGCTATGTAGAGGGCGACAGCTCTGCACACAACTAATGGCAATACATTGTTACAGGTGCTCTCACAGAAACAGACAGAGGCTACACTAGGAATGTGCAATGAGTCAACTGTGTCCCCCAAAGGTTCATGTATTGGAAACTTAATCTCCATTGTAATAGTGTGAAGAGGGTGGGAAATCCTATTATGGTAATTGAAAGGTAGGGCCTTTCAGAGGTGATTAGATTGTGAGGACCATACCTTCATGAGTGGATTAATCCATTGATGGTTTAATGGGTGGTCATGGGTGTGGTTATGATGGCTTATAAGGAGTGGGAGTGATCAGGTCAGCTCTCTTGCTCAGCCCATTTGCCATGTGATACCCTGGTCACCATGGGACTCTGTAGAGTTCCCACCAAGAAGAAGGGCCTCACCAGAAGTATTCCCCGAACTTTGGACTTCCCAGCCTCGAAAACTGTAAGAAGAAAATTTCATTTCTTTATGCATTACCCAGTGTCAGTTATTCTGTTATAAGCAACAGAAATGAACTAGTATAGAACACAAGCACACCAAGCAGTAGGCAATCAGAAAAGGTGTGGAAGGTTTGTAGTTCACCAGGTAAATGAGTAGAGGAACAGGTATTTGGAAATTCAGAAAGGTATGAAACATACTGTGTATTTTAGAATTCAAAGGGATTCAGAATGGCCAAAGCATTGAGCACCCTGGGGAGAGGATACAATGAAAGATGAGCCTGGAGAGATATCAGAGATATCAGATATCAGAGTCTGTAGACTGAATGGTCTTAAGGACTATGCATGGCTGGATTCATAGCACAAGCTCTAACCTTGTAACCAACTTATCCGTTAGCTCAAGGAATGCCATGAGCCCTGAAACAATGCAGCCTACACATGGTGAAAACCATCATGACCTCATTTCTTTCGAAGAAGTGGTATTATCTTTGTTCTATAGAAGGCAACTTAGAGCTCAGTGAAGTTAAGTACCTTATTTCAGTCTGAACACTATGAGATGAACACAGGAAAATCAATCTCACAATTTGCAAAGTCCCAACTTTTCTCTATGTTTCTGTATCTCTTTCATGAATTAGAAGACCAGAAAAAGTAAATGACTGTATAAAGAAAGCGCAACACAACTCATAGCTTCAGTGAGGAAGAATTAATGGGATGCAGACTCCAGTTTCTGTCAGATTAGTGATAAAACTCCCAGAGGAGCATTCTAGCAGGTTCAGCTCCCACAAGATGTCTGAACCAGGTGCCTTGTTTTCTCTTTGGGAATCCCCACTGTCGTTAACCCGGGCAAGCTCCATTAAAAACACTGAGCTGGTGAAAGATACCCTACTCACACTAATACATTGCCACAGAATTAATTCCAGGTAAGGAAAATTGTGAATACAAGGAAATTTATAACACTAATGACTTTAACAAATCTGAGCTGATTAACAGTATATTATGAACTGAAATCCTTGTGTTCCAATCAATCTTCTGGGAAACTTCATGAAAGCACACTTGCGGGAAAAAATTCCATGAGATATTCTAGGCAGGTCTCTTCATAAAAAGAAAGAAGGAATCAGAAAAGACACAGTACACTGACATATAGGGTGATTATTAGCAAAGTGATTCTTAAGTCACCACTCTTTTTGGTAAATAAATGTTTACATTTACATTTATGTTTATTTCCTCATAAAAGAAGTCTAGACACTTTTTCCACCTGAGATACAAGCTCATCAGAGCAAACTCTGCCCTAATCAGTTGGAAGTAGTGAGGAAAATGTGGAGATGGAACATTTTCATGCTAGGACCCTTACTGGAATGGGAACCTGCAAGTCACTGGGGAAATGAGTGATTGGTCAGATGAGAAATTAATGGCAATCTATCCGGTATTTAAATAGATAAGTTGCAGAGGACTTAGGAAATGATGGTTTTGGAAAAGAACTAATGCTAATGAAGTAGCCTTTGAGCAGAAAAGGGAGAGCAAAGGTTCTATCCAATCATTACTTAGAGAGTTGAAAGATTAGGAAAGCATTTGGATAGTTGCACATCCACTGAGTGACTACAAATAGGAACACATCTGGATACAGCCCTCTGGGCAGTTGTTTACTTGATTAATTTCCCACTAAAGACAGCATAAGCTTCTCCTCATAAGCCATAGAAAACATCCACTTCTTTCTCAGTCCATTTTTCCACTACTCATTAACAAGTTATCTTTTTTAAGACACCAGACTATGCGATTGTTCACATCCCACCAGTGGTCAGTGATACCACTGCATATCTGTGTGACCAAACATTCAGTGGTCATCAATGAATGGTTATCAGGGTCTCATTCAAAAGGAATGCCAGTAATTTCACATCATTATCATAGCCTATGCTAGATATCATGTATAGGTACTCAGTATCCATTTTTACGTTCTTTAATGCTGTTCCCCCAGCCCATATAGCAGGGACTGGAAATCTAACAACTACATTTCCTAGACTTTCTTGCCACTAGGATCTTGGATGCCACTTGAATTCTGCCAATGGAATTCATTCCTGCAAGATTTGAAATGCAGAAGGAGATAGGGTCAATCTTCCCATAGCAATAGTGGTTGAAAGTTGGTTGCTGGGAATTGTGAGATTTTTGTACTGTTTTCACTGGCTAGACAACAGATTTGTTAAACGGAAAGACAGTGACACTCCCAGCAGCCTCCTGTAATTATCTGACCTTGAATAAGTTACTTAACTTCTTCATCCCTTGAATTACTCATCTGTAAATAGCAGGATAATAATGGTACCTATTGCATAAGATTGCTTTAAAAACTAATTGCGTATCTGGCAAGATGTTAGCTATTAATCCTGCTGCATACAAACCACTTAGAAGAATGCTTGACACAGAAAAGTGCTCAATAAGGGTTAGCTAAGTTGATGATGATATTTTGAGACCAACAGGATACAGCTGGCGAAGGAAGGGATTTGCTATCAGAAGACAGAAGACAGCTATGTGGCATTTAACAAATTAACTTCTCTGTGCTACACCTGTTTAATGTTCTCAATTGAAAATGGAATCAAGGCCACAGGATTATTTATTGAATGGGATAATGTGTCTATAAACTTTGTAAAGCATAAAGAACTATACAAGTGTTTATAATTATTAGTTATCATAAAATGTGTCAAAGAGCTGAATAGACATTTCTCAAAGGAAGACATACATACATGAAAAAATGCTCAGCATCATTAATCATCAGGGAAATGCTTTGAGATATCATCTCACCCCAGTTAGACTGGCTATTATCAAAAAGACAGAGAATAACAAATGCTGGCAAGGATGCATAGAAAAGGGAACCCTCTTACACTGTTGGTGGAACTGTAAATTAGTACAGCCATTATGGGAAACAGTATGGAGGTTTCTCAAACAACTACAGATAGAACTACCATACCATCCAGCAATCCCACTACTAGGTATATATACCCAAAGGAATGGAAATCTTTGTGTCGAAGGGACAACTACACTTCCATGTTTATTGCAGCTCTATTTACAATAGCCAAGTTATGGAACCAACCTAATGTCCATTGATGGGCAACTGGATAAGGAAAATGTGGTATATATATATAATGGAATACTACTGTACTATAAAAAAAAAAGAATGAAATTCTGCCATTCACAGCAACATGGATAAGTTTGGAGAAAATTATGTTAAATGAAATAGCCAGGCACAGAAAGAGAAATACCACGTCTTCGCTTATAAGTGTGAGCTAAAAAAGAAAGGAAAGAAAAGAAGAAAGGAAGTAAATAATTAAAACAAAGAAGGAAAGAAGGAAGGAAGGAAGGAAGGAAAGAAAGAAGGAAAGAAAAAAAGAGAGAAGAAAAGAAAGAAAGAAAACAATCACAATAATACATTGAACTTTCAGAAGGAGAGAACAGAACTGTGGTTACCGGGGTGGGAAAGGGGAGAGGTGGGGGGGGGGTCAGTGATAAATTGGTAATGGACACAAAGAATGATTATGTGTTGTAATAACGAATATGCTAATTATCCTGATTTGATCATCACATATTGTACACAACTATTGATAGTCAACGCTGCATCCCACAAAAATGTATAATCAATTGTTTTAATAAAAAACAAATAAATAAAAATTTTAAAAATGTGCCAAAAGAGTTCACAGAAAAGAGCCATGAATGCTAAGTAGGAGAAGCAGACAAGCCACCATGGAGGAAATGGCTTTTGGGCTGAGCTTTGAGAAATGGATAGATTATGTACATGCAGAAATGGCATATAGGGGCTTGGCAGTTTGAGCTAAGGCATGAAGGTGAGAAACTGAAAGACCAGTAAGAATAGATTACTATTTTTCTAACATCTTTTTCTAACAGTTATACCACATAAGCTTTGAGAAACAGTTAACAAAAGGAATCCTAAGTGTAATCTCCTAATTGGCTTTCTGCATAGTTAACAACACTTACAGAGAAAAATGATCACGGGGGCAGAATGCATTGAAAGGAGAAGGCTCATGGGCATGATTTTGTAGCCCAGAGAATTTAAAATGCATTTTCTACGATAAAGCAAAAAAAGAAAAAAGAAGAAAAAAGAAAGCTTCCTACTAGCAGGAAAATGTTAAGGTGGCTCAGATGGCAAATATTATTCTGTTGCCATGATGATTCCTGTGTACCTTTCAGCATAACAATTTTTGACACAGGCACACCACTCACTGAAGAGATGAATGACCTCATGGTAGGTGACTCCATTCCCAAGCTCTAAGTAGGGATAATAACAACAGGCTGAGAACAGGTTATTTAATGAAAAGGAGAATTATAATGATCGTGCTGGTTTTGAGAAGCAAATAAGCAAATTGACCGCAGACCCATGCCCTATGAAAATAAATAAATAAATTCCGTACATGATGAGGGCAATTGGAGTCAGTTCATATTCATGTGGCTCCCACGGATATCAAAGACAAATATGCCTCTTTGAAGTAGATGTTCAAGAAGGAAACACAGGGGCTATTTGGCACATAGCTCAGCACCTAAAACTTTGCCTCATTTTTATCCTCAGCGGATTGCTGGCAAACAATGTCAATTTCCAACTAATTTAAAATCAAGAGCATATATTACCATATCTCACTAGTTCCTTATTTTGGGAAAGTCAACAGTTTCACTCTAAAAGGCTTTCCTGAACATATCCTGTCCGAAATTTCATATTATTTCAAGAATACAGATTTAAAAGGCTCAGTGCAGCCAGGGATGAAAGTTATCAACCACACTGCTTTTGAAATGGGGCTTAAGTAACTCATAAAATAATGCTACTTCTTTTGAAAAATGTAGGAAGAGAAATATGAGGTCAATTCATCAGCAAGATGGCAAGAATGGTATTGTTGTGGTTGTTATTCCTACCAGTACAATAGAGTAAAAAGTCAGAAGGAAAGCTTTGCTTTTGGACTCGGTCCAGATTGGACTGAAACAAGATAATCAGCTTAAAAGCAACTCATGCCAGAAAGAAAAAATCTCTGCTCCTATACTCATCATACACGAAGTTCCCCAGTTCAACAAAAGCAATCAAGATTAAATCACACATGAGAGTTATAGGCAGTTGAATCCTGAGCAAAGGACATAGGCCCAGTTTGGAGAACAACATGTCAGCATATTGGACACTCTCACTCTGCACTTGATTGTATGACTAAAACCTGGGGCTCTAGAGTCAGGATTCAAAATTCAGCTCTGCCACCCTGAGCATGTGTGACTGAGCAAATTATATAATATGTCCTAGCCTCAATTTTCTTATTTACAATATGGGGTAATAATTTTCCATAACCCAAAGAGTACTTGTGAGAAATTTTCAAATTCAACGATCATTAAAAGAATTATACATTGTGATAGTTAATTTTATGTGTCAACTTGACTGGACCATGTTGACCAGATATTTGGTCAAACAGTATTCTGGATGTTCTGTGAAGGTGTTTTTTAGATGAGATTAACACTTAAATCAGCAGACTTTATGTAAATCAGAGTACCTTCCATAATGTGGGTTGGCTTCTCCCAATCAGTGGAAGTCTTTAATAGAACAAAAACTTATCTCTCCGCCGAGCAAAAAGGAATTCTGCCAGCAGACTGCCTTTGGACTCAAACTGCATAACTTCCTGAGTCTCCAGTCTGCTGGCCTAACCCCACAATCTCATTGAGCCAATTCTTTAAAATATCTCTCTCCATTTCTCTGTCTCTGTCTCTCTGTCTCTCTGTTTCTCTCTCTCTCGTGTGTGTGGGGGTGTGGGGGGGGTGGGGGGTGTGGGTGTTTAATACGCAATCTGTTGGTTCTTCTCTGGAGAACACTAATATAAACAACATGAAAAAAAGAAATTGGCAAAGGTGGTTCAAAATAAGAAAGTACAACCTTGATAAGTTTTAAGAGAAAAACCAATTATTTCAATAGAAGCCAAAAAGTCATTTGATAAAAGTCAACATATAAAGGTATGATTCTAGAAAAATAATTCTTCAAAAATTTGGATTATTCCATAATATGGTAAAGAAAACTAAGCCAGGTCAGCTGGTTTACTGAGTGATCAAACATTACAAGCATTCTCTTTAGAAATCTTGCACTATTGTTTACTACTGTTTGATAAACTCTAGTCAATGCAATAAACATTAAAAAGGAATGAGAAGATCATTTAGCAACATTGAGATTGCACGCCTAAACAATCGAAAGGAAACTTCTAAAACAAAAAGAGCTCAGTACAGCAACCAAATGCAAGAAAAATATATAACATTTCTGCATACCAAAATAAAGCTATAAATATCATTAGCTTGCAAACAAGATAATAAATTTACTACTTATCCATGAATAACAGCTCAGGAAACCTTTACTGAGCTCCTCCTAGATGTCACAAGAGCTCTGCTTGAAATATATATTTACATTCTTTTTCAGTAGATTACTTAACAATTGCTTCTATAGATATGATGTTTTTAATAGAAAGATCAATTGTTATAATAGTATCTGCTTTCATCGAGTTAACATAAAATAGAATTCCAATAAGTATTCTACCAGTATTGCAGATAAAATCATTTGGGGCAAATATTTACCCTCTCCACCCTCACATCCATAGGTGGAGTACACTCTCACTCGGTCATTGTTGGACTTGGCCATGTAACTTGCCTTAGCTTCATGATGGGTGAAGTGCATTTTCCTGCCCCTTTATTTTGGGCTTGGCTTTGGTCAATAGGGTGTTAGCAGATGTGAGGCCAGCAGAAGCTTGCAATGTGCTTTCAAAGTCAGGTTTATGTTGTTGCTTTTGCCTTCACCATGAGAAGAATATGCCTCAGTGGCCCGTTGGTCATCAGTGAAGAGAGACACATGAAACAGAACTGGATCCAACTTGCAGCTTTGGAACTAAGCCCATTTGATCCCAGCCTGGATGGCCTGTACCCGAACTGTCCGACAGAAACATGAGCAAGAATAAATGACTGTCATTTAAGCCACTGAGTTTTGGGACGATTTGTTATGCAGCACTGTTACACAAATAATTTTCTAATACAATCAAAATTTTCTATTTTATTTAATAAAATGATGCTAAAATTCATTTAGAGGTGAACCTACCAAAGATCTGAGAGAAAAAAAAGATGAGCAAAGAGGAAGCAGGTTTAATTTCACAAGCAACAATACTTAAAAAATAGTATTTACAAAAAGATAAAATATTGATCAATAAGACAAAATAAAGAACACACAAAAAAGCTAATAAAAATATATATTTATACATATTGAAGTGGGCTTCCCCAAAAAATGGAAAGAAAAGATTACAAAATAAATAGTGTAATGATAGTTAGCAATGTAAAAAATAAACAAATCTTTATATACACCACAATTACAACTTCACAAATATGTGTTCATATAGAGAAAGACTAAGTAGAAAAGGAATGCATAATAGGATATTTAAAAGAAAATAGTATCTCAAGGATTTGGGGAGAAACAACAAAGACTAGACAAAAATAAAATTGGTGCATGGTACTTCCGCATACTAAAACTAGGGACCAAATTACCTGTAAAGGTCATGCTCAGAGATTATCAAAATGCTTCAGCTAGCTTTTGCCCAACTACAGCATATATAGGAAATGTGGAAGAGACCTTTTTCTGGGGAAAAAAGTGGTCCAATGACCTGTGCACCAGTCCCCCTATTTATCCCCAGGTTTTACAAGTTTTCCCCTAACAGAGATGTGATTATTCTATACAAGAGTTAGCTATTGCTATAAAGGACAGTATGTACTCTGGAGCCAGGGTTCTAATCTCAGTTCCTCCACTTAGAAGCTGTGTAACCTTGGGCCTCTGTTTCCTCGTCTGTAAAATGGGATGATAATAATGTCTAATTCCTAGGGTTGTTATAAGGTTTAAATAAATTAGTGGATGTAAAGCACTTAGAACAGTATTTGGCACATAGTAAGCACTATGTGTATTGGTTTATTACCATTATTATTACTGTTAATATTATTGTTACCATCTTCTGGGGTCATGCTGCAAATATCACCCTGTGAGCTTTGGGAAATATCAGAAAGAAAGTCAATGTCTTCAATCCAACAAATATTATTGAACCTTGCCTTGGTTTGAAAGTCCCCCCAAAGCTTAATACCCACTGTCAACTGTTGAGGGTGGGAAATCCTATTACAGTAATTAAAATATGGGCCTTGAAGAAGCAATTAGATTGTAGGACCATGACATAGTGAATGGATTAAAAACGGTGGTCAGGGTCCTGGTTATGAAGGCTTTAGAAGTAGAGCACAAGAGAGTCTCTCTCTCTCTCTCTCTGCTCCACATTTTCTGCCATGTGAGACCCCTGCATTGCTGTAAAGCCACCACCAAAGAAAACCCTCACCAAATGTGTTCCCTGAACTTTGGACTTCCCAGCCTCAGAAACTATAAGTAACACGTTTCCTTTTCTTTATAAAATACTCAGTTCCATGTATTTTGTTATAAGTAACAGAAATGGACTAATACAAACCTTATTAGAAAGAAATAGTTATTGGCAAAATACAATACCATACCAAGCCACCAAAAAGTTATTTACCTTGTACCTTTCCTTCCTAGCAATTTCTCAAATAATTTACTTTGCAAAAAAAGTGAGTTGCATTACAAGAGAGGAAGTTGTTGCAGTGTATGAATATATACAAGAGGGATTGAACACCTCACACTGATTTCCACATGTGTTCTTGAGGGATCTTTGAAGAACTTGTATTTCATAAACAGGGCAGGACTTATTTCTAGTATACTCCCTTTTTCCCCCAAAGGATTTAATTAATTCAGTATAGAAAATTAAAACGATGTATTCACGATGCATTTGTCTCACATATCCCTTCCCTAGGGATGTGTGTTTCAAATCACCTCCTTCTGCAGTGTTCCCCATATCAGTCAATTGCAATTCCAAACCTCTAGATATACAGATCAAAAACCTAAAGTTATTTTTAAAAATAAACTTTTTATTTTAGAACAGTTTTAGATTTACAGAAAAACTGAAAAGACGGTATAATTACCATGTACACCACACCCGGTTTCCCTTATTATCAACATCTTGTATTCATATAATACATTTGTTACAATTAATGAACCAACATTGATAAATTATTACTAAAAGCCATACTTTATTCAGATTTCCTTAGTTTTGACCTAATGTCATTTTTCTGTTTCAGGAGTCCATCTAGGATACCACATTCAGTTAGTAGTCACGTTTTCCTAGGATCCTCTTGGCTGTGGCAGTTTCTCAGACTTTTCCTTATTTTTGATGACTTTGACAGTTTTGAGGAGTGCTAGCCAGGTATTTTGTAGAAAGTCCTTCGATTTGGATTTGTCTGGTGTTTTTCTCATGATTAGACAGTAGTTTTGAGGAAAGAGGCCACAGAAGTAAAGTGCCATTTTGAACACATCACACCAGGGTATACACTACCAACCCAACTTGTCACTATTGATGTTAACCTTAATCACCTAGCCAAGGTAGCATCTGTCAGGTTTTCTTTCCTCTTTCCATAATGTTATCTTTGGAAGGGAGTCACTATAAGCAACCTACATTTAAGGAGTGGGAGAATACTCAAGTTTTAAAAGTATTCCAAACAATACATTTACCTAGACATTTTAAGTTCTATTTTGTTGATGATGGAAATAGCTGCAGAGTATTTCACAGACAGGCATTGCTTTTAAAAAAATATTTTTTCTGGTAATAAGTACAATACATGCTCATTGCAGAAAAATCAGAAAACAGGTTTAAGAAAAAGATCACCTGAAATTCACAGCCCAGACATAGACCACCAGAGTTGATATTTTGAGGTATTGTCTCCAAACCCTCTTTCTATGTCTACGTTTAAGGAGTTAAAATAATCCTCTACATATGAAGGTACTTCAAAAAGTTGGTGGAAAAATGGAATTAAAAGATAATGTGAATCTTTCCATGAACTTTTTGAAGACCCCTTGTATATTACTCTATCTTGCTTATGACCACTTAACATTATGAGAAATTGTTAGGGACTTTCAGACAGAAAGTGTTTTATTCTTTTCAATTCCAGAGCCTAGCACAGTGCCTGGCATGCAGTGGATTCAGCAAACATGATCCCACAAACTAACTGACTTAATGAAGTGATGAACCCTTTGTGAAACCATTTAAAGAAATTTGCTGACTAAGAAAATCTCAGGCTCTTCCTCTGCCCACACAGGGCAACTAAATTCACTGACATAGAATCACTACTTTGGGAGCTTGGAAAATTAGTTAAATCAGTAAAATAGCATGTATCTGTAAGGGATAAAAGAGAAAATGGCGTATATGGTGCGTAATATAGAGACTGCCATTTAGCCAAACCACTGAGGGGTTATTTATTTGTTTATTTGTTTATTACTAGACATTATATTTATTTTTCAAAACTACCTGATTTTTTGTTTGTTTTTGCTAGAACTTTGCTTCCCATGTTTTTTATTCATCCTTAATCATTTTATAGTTTGTGTTTGACACAGGCCCACAATCCCTTATCCCAAATCATTTGGATGAGGGGTATTTTGTAATTAAGAATTTTTCAGATTTGAAAAAAGACAATAGAGCAAATATACAACATATTATGAAACACCACAGCAGGGTACGGGGAAACACTGGAATCAAACAGCAGTATTATTTTGTAGCAAAAAATGAATAATCACAACAAATAGACTATTTTCTTTTGCCTTTTATAATTCTTAATGGTGCACTTTAAGAATCCCTTGTGTCCAGGTTGTGCAAACACTCCATAGAGGAGCTTTCAATACCTTTAGCCCCAGTTTATCACTAGCTGGGGACCTATTTTGGGTTGATTTCTCAGTTTGCAGGGTTTCTAAAAAATGCAAGCTGTAAAATTCAAACTGTAAAACCACTAGGGTACAGGTGTAGCATTTTGAATTCCCAGTAATAAATAAATTTTTGTCATCCAAAGACCAAATATATAAATAAACTTTCTGATGTGTTCTCTGTACCATTTTTCATGATTTTTTTTTTTTTTTTTCCTTCTAGCCTACCCTTTCATAAGGCCCAGCTTTAGGTCAGTGTTGGTAAGAGGAGGTTTCACTGTTTGTCTTTCCTGGGCCCAGGCCTCCCTTTCTGTCCTGCAGGGTAGATACTACCCAATCCCCTCAGCTACTGACACTGACAAGCCCCAGGAAGCCACATCCACATCCATCAGCTCTCATACTTCCCTCTCTTTCCATTCCTTCTCAGCTCTGGTTTCTGGAGGTTTTCCTCCTTTCTGGCAAGGCCAGCTGGGCATTACATAATGTATACTATTTTATCCGGCTACTCTGGTATCACAGCGGGACGAATGTCAGGGTATTCTTAGACAGCGTATTGACAGACCAGAACTAGTAATTTTATTTTCCTTTTAAGTCAATAATCTATTCATTAAATACTTGGCAAATGTCTATTAAGCAGATGACTCAATTAACAAAATATACCGTTTTCCAAGCCTTGTGGGATAACGTTTGATAAAGGAGCTACGTATTTACTTTTGAAATAAAATATTCTGTAATGAACGTTTTTCTTTTGTGAGTAAGCCTTCATAAAGCTACTCTGAAAAATGAGAAATCACAATTTGATGCCATCTATTTAGTGACAAATTATCTTCCAGACTTGAACACAATTGTTTAACTGAAATTACTTGAATGTTCACTATTCTTCACAACAATGGGATGACTCCGTTACATAATGTGGTTACTCAGCCTTCATAATTACATGCTGAAATGTCAATGCCCTCTCCAGTGGTGTTGTTCCAGGATACCTGTAACTGAGTCCAGGTTGTTCTCTTCCTTGGTGAACCCCAATTTTACCGCTTCTTTAAAGTGGGGTTCATTGCTGATCCTTAGCACATTGTCTGGAACAGAGTAAGCACTTATTAAATACTTGGTGAATGATTAATATTCATGGTTAACACTCTCGTTTGGTGAATGCTTTTTGTGCTAGTCACTGCCAAACTAAGAGCTCGAGACAAGCTAAACAAAAACGTTGGGGCCCTGGTTCTATAGTCTTTTTCAACCCTCAAAACAAGATATCTGTGATAGGTACACTGTTTGGTTTTCCTTTGCTTGTCGCAAATGAGGTAATACGATATCTGAATTTCTAACAGGCTCCTTTCAAGTGTGTTATGATGACAGTTGGCAAATGGGCATTTTTCTACCTAAGGTTTTATAATGAATAAAATTCCTTTATATCTTCCTGGGGAACCAATTACTACATTAAAAAGTATGATAATAATGGATCTTTCATCAATAAAAAATGTGATTTGTAAAGTGAAAATCAATCTATTTTGACTGCTGATGCCTCATAGCAATAGGGAAGATTTCCTCTAACAATAAAACTGTGATTTATCAGTTGAGCAAGACTAGAAATTCAGTAAGTAATCAGTCTTGTCCAGCCATTTTCTGGCTTTGTGACCTTGGGAAATTGTGACCTTCATTTTCCTCCCTTAATAGAATAAGCTAGTTTACTGAGCGATATGTTCCTAAGTAGAAAGATATACAGTGTTCACCCCTGGTGGACATGTGAGCCAACTGACGAATGTGACTTCTTGTGCTTGGCCTCCTAGCAGGTTAGAGAGTGCAGATTTCGAAAGATAGCTCCTCTCATCCTCCAGGTGGCACCTTGTTTAAAGATGAGCTACAGAACGTTTGGTTGTATTGTTGTTGTCAAGTGACTACAATGTATCACCTAGGACTCTCCTGGTTGCAAGTGACAAGAACACAGTTCAAACCAACAAAAGTGGAAAGAGAAGAACTTATTGGCTTATATACCCAAACCACAGGGGAGAGTGGGCTGGCTTCAAGAATGGCTGGGCCCAAGACCCGGAATATCATCTGGGTGCTCGTGTTAGCCCTGCAACTTGGTTCTGCCTCTCTCAGGGTCTTGTTCTAATTCTCTCCAGGGAACATAGCCATTGACATCCAAAGAATTGCATCTCAACATCTCTACCACCAAAGAAAAGAGAGTCTTTCCCACCAGTGTTACCCAGAAAAACATAATAAAAATCTGGGAAGGGTTCAGAATGGCTCAGTTTGGGCCATGTGCCCACCTCTCACCCAATCACTAGCCTGACTTTCCTGCTTCTCCTGTGGTCAGAAGGGAAGGGCCAGTTTCTCTAAAAAGAGAGGTGAAGAGTAGACAAGCACAAGAGGCAGTATATACACCTACCTGGCCAATTACACACATTCACCATTTTATTATGTAAGATAGCATATATGTACATATTCTGTGTACGTTTGTATTTCAGGACAAATTGCTCTGTGAACATGTGTGCATGTACAGATTGCATGCATGCACATATGCATGTATTGTCTGTATATTAGTATGTACTGGTTCATGGACATGGATGGATGTACATATTAGATGTATGTATGTAATTAATGTCTTGCAAGTACAGTTATGGTCTTTCCCTTTCCATGGATCTCATTCACATTCCTATATCATAATTATTTAATGAATGCATTTTCTATCTTTTTCTGTAAGTTTAATTCTAGCCAAATTAGCCAACTTATTACTCCCACGTGTCTGATTTCCTTCTCTGGAAAGTGGGGGGGATTGCGCTGGCCTGGGGCAGTGACTTAGGGCCCCTTGGGCATGTGCTCTGTGTCCACATCAGGGGCACACAGCGGGGAGCATTATTGGAAGTGACCCCTATGTTGTTTGCAGGGCAGCAGGACCAAGGTAAGAGTACTCCACGACTGGGCGACCAGCCAAACAAAAAGGAGAGCCACAGATGAGAAAGAAGGGTATTGAATCTAGAGAAAGGGAAGAAATGGATGGACGGGGTGTGAGGCAATGGTGAATACCAGTGCAGAAGTTAGGAACCCACTGTGACTTCTGGTGAGTGCCCTTGGCCCACTGGGAATGGTAGGAGCGGGAAAAAAATGCACAGTGCATTTTCTGAACTTCTGCTTTTGCTCTTTTCCCCAGCTCTACTTTTTCTTCTCTCTCTGTCCCATCCAGATCCTTCCCCTAAGCACATGTCTCCCTTTCTCACAAAAGCTTCCTGGGTTTATTCAAACCCACAGTGATGTCTGTCCCTCTCACTTGGCACTTGATCATAGATTGTCTTGAGATATATATGGGCATTGATTGAGAGTTGCTATTCTACAACCATACGGAGAAACTTAATCAGCTTTCTCTATTCAACAAATACATGCCCTCATACTTGAGAAAACCAATAAGTGACCTTTATTTTCTTTCTTTATTTATTTTTGGTGGCTGGCAAGTATGAGGATCTGAACCCTTGACCTTGGTGTTACAACACCCCACTCTGACCAACTGAGCTGACTGGCGAGCCCTGATAAACTACCTTTAAAATGATGAATCCAATATGCACAGGCCAAATAAGTGATCTTTCTTATATGTTAATTTAGTTGTTTCTTTCTCTGTAATAATTTAATAGTCAAAATTTCTTTTGCTTTATGATTACAGAAATGAGAATGTTCTGATTTTAATTAACAATTAAATTGATCAGTTTTAAATTTTTGGAACATACATTTGTATATAATTGTTCTCAATATACTTATCTAAAACCCAAAGACTATATTCCCCAATATAAAAAAACCTATTCATGTCAGCTTTAGTTACATATGTACATTTTTTTGAATGTGTAGAGTGTGTGCTTTTATTGCCAAGAAAGTCAGTTCTGTTCCTTAATTGTTACTATAGCCACAATTTGGGAATTTCTATTGCAACATCAATATATTATGCACATCTTTAATTAGGCTTGTGTGGACTGTCTGTCATAGCAACTGATCTTAAATATTCTTATTTTGTCTACTTGAGCCTTTAAAATGTTCTCATTTTTTTAAAGAGGCACACTTCAGCCTCATTAAATTGTTAAGCAAATCAATATGCAGCCCTACACTTGATTTCTGTGTTCTGGAATTCTGTATTTTTCCACTTAGCACATCTTTAGGCACCCAGTGGAAGGGCACTCTTCGCAAGTATCGGAAATCCTCTGTAGCCTGAGCGTGTCATGCAGCAGATCTTATCAGATCTGAGGGAGACATCTGTCACCCCCACTGATCACCAGAAAGATCTGGCCATGGTGTCCTATTGATCACCTGAGCTTGATTCTCTTATCTAGCAGTAAATGCAAATAAGTTGCAGGTTTCTTGCTTTGAGCAATGCCTTCACACCAGGGCACACAATAAAAAAGACAACACAATGACTAAGTCCATAACATGAAAACTACAAATAGGCTAGCCTGAAGTTCATTTCCTTCTCTTTCCCCCAAATCTGCCATGATCTCAACAGGGAGAAACAATGATTACCTTAAACCAATCCCTGGAGTACCTTAGTCCTTTGTACCTTCTCTGTCTGCTACAGTTAATAACTCAAAACAAACAGTTAAAATTCGTGTTAAGGAGAAAACGGGGTTCATAGGATATTGCTAAGCACAGACATGCTGTTGAGTTTTTTTGGAAACACACATGTGTGACATATGCTTTTTACCATACCCAGCGTTAGTTAATAATACAGTAACTCTGCCATAATGTTATAGGTGGGGTCTCCAGATTCGGTCCTGTTAAAAGTGGGAGGGTTGCATTATTGACACAGTAATGACACAGTAGAACGAGTCTGAGCAGACAGTGGGTAAAAAATTAAGGGGGCACAGGGGAGTATAGGGTCTGTTGCAAAATCTAAATCACTCCTGGTTCAAGCTTCAGTTTGTAGCTACCTCATGATTGTTGTCAGCTCAAATTTAAGTGCTGATGAGTAATTCTGGGTTCTGTGGCCAGCACAGACTTTCAGGATTTCAACACTCACCCAGTTAGCTGGCACTGATTTTGCTTCCCTGCTTCTCAAGACTTCCCATCCCCCAAAGATAAGCACAAAAATAAGCTTGCACTGGGTGACAAAGGGAGGGGGTGACATGGTGAAAAAATGGGAACCAATCACCAATGCATTATATTCATACTGTCATTCTAACAGTGGGAGGGGTATTTTAATTCTTTCATTTAACTCATCTACAATAGTCCTCATAGTTTTCACAACATATTCCTTTTTATGGGTCTGGACCAGGAAAAAACAAAATAAAACAAAACAACTCAATTTGAAATATAAGCAAGGCCACGTGTTTATCTTTCCTGTGTTCTTGTACTTTTACTTTTTATATTTCCCCTGGGAACAGGTTATTCAAAAACCGGATGAATCGATACAATGAAAGGGAGTTTGAACTGGGTATAACTTACTACATGTGAGGCCTTCAGGACAGACTGTCATAGATTCACAAGACTGCCTATACCTCCAGCTGGGCCAATCCATAAGGGACCGGAAATCATCCCACTTTTTAAAGACAACCAAAGAATCAAATTTGGCTCCTAAGTAACCCTACTCTCCGCAGTGTCCACTAAATCTTTGACCCAGTTCTGCCTCCTCCCACCTTACCTTGTTATAGACCCCAGTGAAAGACATTCTTTCTTATAAACTTTTCAGCTTTTAAAATCTATGTCTAGTAGCAGCAATGATTGGCCCAGCTGAATGAAGCATTGGGCAATAAAACCATCATCAACCATGATCATGTTTGCAGATGCTCTAGGTCTGGAAATCATTGCTGGCATACCTACATGTTTAAAAAAATTCTAGGAAGTTTAGTGGTTTCTAGAAAGCATATGTATTTTAGGAGAAAGAAACTTCTAAGAAAACATTAAGGATCAAGATCTTGAAATAAGTAGATCAGCTTGGTGATTACCTGACTCAGTTCAGCCAAGGCTGTTGACACTTTCTGGATTAGAATAGAGTGAAGACGGACATAAGAGAGTGCAGTTGCCTTTGAAGCGTGGTTTGAGGGTCACTATTTAAGCTACTGCCCCTGGACATCCAATCTACCATCTATCATTTTAGTTATATGACTTTGGCTCAAGTTAGATTACTTGAAGCCTGTATCATCCTGAGTCTCTTATTTAATGTGTATCTATCTTTGGGAAGGATTGCACCTGAGGCCGTTGTTTGGTAAAGACCAGGGCACAACCATTTGGGAGTAGAGTGTAACACAGGCATGGGGGTAGGGGGGAGACTGTCAGAGGGAAAGATGAAATCAATGAGGAGGGAGGTAGAAAGTCACCAAATTTTGCTTTCTTCCCAATTTAGCCTAGAATTGTTTGAGTTTGGAACAAAATCTGTCATTCTCTTTGAGTGTTCTTATGTTGTTTTTCAACTTCCATACAAATTTTCTGCTCTATCACCTGCATTCATTCAATATGGGGTCTGTCTTTCTATCATGCATAGACCCGAACTACAGGAGTAAGTTGCCTGTATATCAGTTCGTCTTTTTATAAAATGTGTAAAATGAAAATGCTTATTTCAAATGTTTCCAGTTTGTTGTAGATAGCTGAATTCCCCATTGCTTCTTTTTAATTATTTCTTGCTGTTAAGTTAGGTGAAGTTCTTCGTGTGATTCCTAACCCATTGAAAGTGGTCAATAAACATCCTTCTTGGGCTTAGACTATATTTTTAATTTTTTTAATAAAACAGGCACAGAGAAAGTCCAAAAAACATAAATGTATACCTAATAAATAATGAGAATGCCAACACCCACGTAACCTTCAACAGGATCAAGGGATAGCCATTGCTGATATCCCAGAAACCCATCCTGATCACAAACGCACACCCCTGTCAGAGATAACTGCTAGTCTCACTTCTACAATAATTTTCTTGCTTTTTTTTTTCTTTTTAATTTTGTCCCTGTGTATGTCCCTAAGCCTCATTTGGTTTTGCCTCTTCCTGTGATCTGTAAATGGAATCACTGTTTGTGCTCTTTTATGCTCCACGTTGTCACATATACCTGCAGTTTCTTGTAATTGCCATCTGGGATTCCAGTGTATGTAGCACAATTTTAATCCATTCTCCTACTCATAGCTATTTGGGTATAGTCTCAGTTCTGGTTGTTATGAATAATGCTGCCTTACATGCTGGCCAGGCCTCCTGGTGCATGGGTTCATGGCATTTCTAGTGTAGACAGATAGCGATGACTGGAGATGTTGGGGTACACTGTACGCAGATCTTCAACTTACTGGACAATATGAAGCTGTTTTTTCCAAAGTACTTGCTCCAATTTATATTCCCACTGCTAGTGTACGTGAGTTCCTCTTGCTTCACATCTTCACCAACATTTAGTATTAATTTTCTGCCGATATCTAGTATTGAATGTATAGCTCGTTGGGCTTTCAACAATTTTTTTTCCTTGTGGTTTTAATTTGCAAAACCTTGATTTCTAATGAGATTGATAATCTTTTCATATGCTTATTGCCCAGAATCCAGAATTTTAAAATTTAAATATAAAATTTGGTACTCTGGGTTTGCAATTTTGGTGTTAGTCATACTGAATACTTCAGTCATCATGATAAGTATAAAGGAAGCAAAAGAAATTCATTCATTAAACATCAGTTTGGAGCTGGGCACCTCATTCACTTTGTCCTACATAATCCTTATAATAATTTTGCTAGGTTGATATTGTTATCCCTATTTTGCAAATAAGAAATTGAGACTTAGATGTTAGGACATTTACTCAAAAGCAAATATACTGGTTTTTAAAGTCAGTAAGTATAAGAACTGAAACTCAAGCCATGCTCGTGTGCTTCCAAAGTCTAAACTCTTTCCAGTAATCATGTTTCCTCCCAAGAGATAACCTCTGCAAGAGCAAAATAATACACAATATCATTTGGTGAAGTCATTGTATTAAAAACTATATCAAAGGAATTTTAAAGTTAGCCTGGTTAATATGATTAACTAAATAACTGCATCCCTAGGTTAATTTTTCCTTCAACACTCCAAAATCTAACTTATTAATATTTAAACAAATGAAACAGTCTTTGATATGTGGTGGGATTTCCCTTATGAGAGTAATTTGTGAGAAACTTTAGCCACATGTTTCATTTTCAACTGTGACAGGCACTTGTGCAGTGATTAACACCCTATAGTTGAGTTATAGAATTTTAAATGACAGCCAGAAATAAAAGTAACAAAAGACAAGAGTGAGACAAACTCTTCTCTAAGAGATACATTTTTATATAGGTAATCAATTTGTTAGGACACTCAACAAATTCAAGCAATAGACAATTTTAAAAAATTAATTTAAAACCAATTAAAGGATAAACATCAAGCAAGTCTCCTAGAAATTTATATGTTATTAATGGTGCCTTTTTATTTCAACTATAAAGGTCTAATAAAAAGCCTGTAAATCCTGCAGATACAGAAACAATTTTCAAAGAATCAAATTAAGCAGAAGCAATGACTCAGGTACGTTGTTGCTTGCAAAAGGGAATGGACCCGCTCAGGCTGCTAAGAATAACTCTCAGGACAGGAGTAGCATTCAGTGTGTGACTCTCCCCTCTACTATCTTTACAAAATGACCTTTCAGTGGGGTCTGATCCAAAGCTCTCCCCAGTGATGCAGACACACTGGTGGCCTGCACCTTTGTCACCAACAACTTCAAACAGACTTGGACTTTGCATCTATGAATATCAACCTCACATTCATTCCATCCATAGAAACAAACAGTAAAAACAATTTTACTAACCACTTCTCTTTACTGTACTTCACATATTTTGTGAGGTTCATTATTTTTTACTATACTTCATGAGACAAATGCTTGAAACATAGTGTGCACGTTCTAGTTGTCAATATACCTCCGTCCTCCCACGCCACCAATTGGCTACAAAGATTTAAAGGTTCAGTGATTATAGGATTTAAATGATTTTAACCCCTTTAAATTTGGAAACTCTTTAAATCCCATTATCTCTGCAGCCACTGCGAATTTAAAACCCAGCTTGGCCTTTCCTAGCTCCAGGACTAGGGATTACTGAGTTTTAAAGAGTATGAATGCTTTTCTGAAGTTCTATAAAGAGCTCTCCCCAACCAGTTGACCTACAGGAAATAAAGCCATCCAGTTCTCCAGCTGGTAACTGCTGATCAGAGTTTCTAAATGGAAAGATATATATGTTATACCACAAAACACCAGGAAAACAGGTAATTGCTTCCTCAATGCCATATGTATCCAGTGAATCAGAAGATTTGATGTAGGAGTGGCGGCAGATTTTAGACATTTGTCAGTAACTATCCAAGAATGAGAAAACAGAAGACATTGTCAGGAACCCAGAGAAACTGTCTGGGGCAGAGAGAGTAAGTTCATTGAGTTGGAAGCCATCTTGCTCCTAAAGAAAAGCTGTTACCATGGATACCCTAACGAATCCTAGGTAACCCTCTGAGGTCTTACCTCTTGTGTTCTCACATTTACGTATCCGTAGTGAGTTCGAAGGGGCTGCCTGTATGTGTAGGAGAATGGTATCCACTTTGTACCAGGTTGTCCGAAGCAGTTTAGTAGCAACGGGAAATTTGCTTCATTTACAAGGCGCACAACCAGCAGGAAGAGGAACGCTGCTATGAAGCTCACAGCAATCACAGACTTTCTCTACAAAACAGTCAAAAAAAGAACAATGAATGACTTTTAACCAAAAGCAGTCACAGAGAGAGCTTCCTTTGTTCCTCTCTCTTTTTCTTTCGTAGGGATCAAAGAATTCTGTCACTTTAGGATCTTTCACTTGGAGACAGAAAATAATCATTTGGTGACCAGGTTGCCTTAGCATGCACCTTTCCTTACCTCCCTATCTTCCTTGCAAATTCCTATTCAGTTTGCAAAACCCAAATCAGACATTCCCGACCACAGGAAGCCTTCCTAATTATTCAACCCCCTCTCCACCACCATCTGTCACCCCCACTACCCACCCTAACAGAGGTGAGACGTCCCCTCACTCCATACTTTACTTTGAAGCCACTTGCTACTGCTGTACTTTTTTACTATGTAACTATTTACATGACTTTTCCTCCATGTAACTGTGAGCTTCTGGAGAACTGGGGCGTACTGTGTCATACTGATCTCTGTATCTCAGGTCCTTAATGCAGTACCATACACACTATAGGTACTTAACAAACACTTGATTGCAATGAATAAATGAATTTTTTTACATTCTTGTAAGCACAGTGTCATTATCACTCATTCTTCTGTTTCTATATCTAGCACCGTCTACAAGCAGGGAAGCTTGCCTGTGCTATAGGATGTGCAAAAGTAAGATTGTGAAAGCTAACAAGAAGAAGAAGAAAAATTTCATGCCAAGCAACAGAAAAACATCCCCCTGAATGTGCTGCCATGGATCTAAAGCAGAAGCAACTGCGTCTGACTGGGGTGGGGGAAAGCAAAGATGTGTTTGAGATTGTGCTTGATAAAATGAGTGAGTTTTCATTATTAGGGATGTGTGAGCAAAGCGTTCTAGGTAGAGGAAACACAGCAAGAATATATGGGGTTGTTCATAGCCACAGAGATGTTTGTTTCACTAGAGTACAGAGAAGCAAAAAAAGCTCAAAACCAAATGATAACTTTATGGTGGACTGCTTCAGATACCAAGCCAAGAAGTCTGTACTGAGTTTACTAGGTGATGGAAAGCCAAAGGAGAGTTTTTTGTTTGTTATTTATTTTATTTTGTTAAAGGGGACTCTCGTGTTATAATCAAACATCAGTATTTAAGCAGGGAGAGAGTAAAGGCAGGCAGCAGCTAGTTAGTAGTCTACTCCACTTGGTTAGGCCAGAGGTAATGAAGGATGGAAACTAGGGCAGAGGCAGAGGGAATAAAAAGGTGGAAAAGATAGGAGAAACTCAATTTAGGTTGAAGGAACAGAACTTGGCTACTGATGGTACAGAAGTGGAAGTCAGAAAATTCAGAGATGCCTGAGATGTTGAGTCTAGGCGACTGCAATAATACTGGTTATATCAGGAAACCAGAGTGGTCAGAGCATGAATTGATTTCAGAAAGTAGGAAGGTAAAGCCCTTGGCTTCCCAGGTACTAGTTTTCAGGGACCGCTGGGTCATCCTGGTGGAGCCCTCAACGAGTCAGGTGGAAGGTCAAGACTAGAGCAAGAAGAAAGAGCAGAGCTAAGAGAAGACCTCAGAAACAACTCTGCCATGAAGTGCAGGGTAAAGATACATGACATTTCTTTCATGAAGTTGGGCTTGGCCCCTGATTCTTCTTCAAACTCAAGGAAAGTCCCATACTTTTCTGGGAATGACTGAAATTGTTATTGTTGGGTTTTCAGCTTACCACTTGCTGGTGGAATTAGGTTCTTTTTGCTCTTCACACAACCTCCCAGAGAAGACAAGAAACTAAAGCCAGCCCCTGAATCTTCCCGGGGGCACAGCCTCCGTAAGGGCGGCAGAACCAACCCCCAGAAGTCAGAGACACCCAAAGGAAATCTTCATTCTTGCTTAGCTCCTGTAATTTCTAAAAGCCCCATCCTTCCATCTTGCCAGGCTAATTTTCCAATCATCTGAAAGTCCTTTGAGCTCTGCCTCCTCAAAACCCCTTATCTCACCACTAACTACACAGCCTTACCTCATTTAACCTTCTAATCATGAAAAACCATTTTAATTTGCTCCTCTGTGGAATCATTATGTCCACAACATTGCAATGTGTCAAGGTAACAGCTTAAATGAAGTGATGGATCTTACAAGTTTAAAGGGACACAGACCAGAACAGATGGCTAAATAAAAGCTAAGAGGCCAGTCACCCATTAAGTAAACAGGTAAGCACCTTTTTTTTTTTTTTTTAAATCGCCATCCGGTAGCTTGCTGCAAAACAGAAGCTTGCTTTGAAGGGGACCCAGATGGGATTTGTGCTTTTGTCTGTTCAGAGCCCAGCACGCTCTCTGGTTCTCTTGATTGCTGTACCGTATTGCGTGGCTGGGGGTTTGGGGTCAAAGGCCCTCCAGGCCTTTCTGAGTCCTCTGATCACAAGTAGCAGCACATACATAATGCATACATGAGAGGAAAATAAATCAATCATTTTGAGAGAAACTTCAAAATAGAATAAAGTCACAGTTGTAAAAGCCTGCTCCCTGCTAATCCATGCCTGCCTCCCACGTTCTGTTAAAGGGAACCAAGTAATGAGCACAGAGAGGGTACGGAGAGCAACCAGAGAGCAGAAGGCAGACACGGGTTCCTCTGTGTCCCGCTAGGAATCGTATTCTGCAGGAGACAGAGGTGTTCCCTTCACAGCACAGGCCTTTGGCCCAATTTCTGTTGTGTTGCCTGGACCTGATTCTCTGCAGGTCCATATTTTCCATATTGTTGTTTAGCATGAAAGTGTTTTCATAGTGCTGATATAAAACCACCCCGAAATTTCATTAGAAAAGATATGACATAAAGCACATTCTGTGCTCCGGCCGGCAAGGACAACAGAACTCAACACGAATGTGCATTCTTCTAGTAGTCACTTCCACCAGACTGTGATCTTGGACTTCAACAACTACGACTGTTCCCCAGTGTCTGTGGGGGGTTGGTACCCATGGATACCAAAATCCACGGATGCTCAAGTCCCTGATATAAAAGGAGGTAGTACTGCGGGCCCTCCACATCAGCTACAATGAAAACCATGGATGCAGTGCTATAGACACATAGTGCATGTGTGTGTTTGCGGTAGGGATGTGGAAGTGAATATACGAGAACGTATCCATTCACTTCAAGTCACCATCGCTCATTGCGTCTGTACTCTGTGTAGACTTGGCTAGGTGTTGATAAAACAGAAATGAAACCGTAAACGAAAGACCATGCTTCCAAAGAGTCACAACTTAGTTTCACTGGCAAGTAAATAAAAGACCATAATACCAGGTAGCAAGTGAGGTGAATGGAGGCATGCGCAGGGTGCTGCGGGGCCCAGGGGAAGGGACAGTTCAGGGGATGATTGTCTGAGCTGGCAGTATTCAAGTGAAGTCCTGAAAACCATGGGAGTTAGCGAACTGAAGATGGGAAGGGCATTCCAGGCAGAGGGAACAGCAGTTTGAAAGGCACTAATTTGGTCATAAACCTTCAAGTCATTTAGTAAGTAGAATACATAAATTCTATGTGGTAGGAGATAGTGTTAGAGTTCAAATCACAAAACAAAAAATAATAAGCCAAATACATTGAGTTGGATGCAATTATCTGTCCTATCTACCTTACATTAGGATAATGAAAGGATAAATGCATAAAACTGCTATGTTTTACAATTCTAAAATATTTTTCATTTTCCAATCCAGTGGAAATGTATAAATCACTTCATTTTATTTGAAATTGCCATTTAACACACCACAACGCCCTGTTTCCAGTTGTTAGACATATTCCATCAATAAATATATTCCATCAGTGGTTTGTTCCAGTAACTTTTGAGTCCATCAACACTCAGCAAATTAAAAGACTCTACCTGTTTACACATGTGTTCTATGTCTAACAATTTGTTTATGGAAGTGATTGCTGCTGCCTTTATTGAAGTGGTCAGAACATCCTTTAGATTCAACAACCACCAGTTAGGTTAGAGAAAACAACAGTAAGTACTTGTCAGTTTATAATATATAAGAACTGGTTCAACAAATTTTTCACACTGCAAAAAACAGACATAAATGTAACAAAGTCATTCCCCTAAGATCAGAAGCGTGAACATTCAATGATACAATGGATGGAAAATGCAGAGCTCTGTTCCAGGCACACAGAAAGCACTCAAGAAACAACATGTTATGAGATAACTAGTAATTGTTAGATCCTTGTGGACATCAGCCAGCTGGTGAGCACTGGTCAGGCCATGTGGAATGCATAAGAACTGGAGTATCTTTTTCTCAAATATTCCAAGCAGCTGCAAACCCTTGAACTATTCAGTGCAACTTATCCATACAAGCTCTGAGAGAATGTCATTGCGCCCAAATAGATCTGATGAATTGCTTTAGGGAAAGCTTTCTACTCCTTTGTTCTTCATGTTGGGCAAGTCTGAAGGGCCTTTCTTTAACAGCTGAGACATTTAGAATTTAATCCCCTCTGTGCTACAAAAATATGCATCAAAAACGTAGCATTCCAGTTGCTTACTCTTTGGAGTTGGAATATAATTTATCAGACTTATAGCAGAAATGCCTATTTCAAAATAAAACCCACAGAAAATTCATGATTTGGGGATAGAACACAATTGCAGAGATTTGGACCTAGGAAATTTGCAAGCTATATTAATATTCATGTATATTTTTATTCTTTCTACCACAGAATTAGTCTTAAACCACAGAATGAAATCTTTAACTTTTAATCTAGTCAGTAGGTGAATTTTTTTGTTGTTTTCTTTCTTATAAATGATAACCAACAGTATTAAGGTGTATTTTTTATTTAAATAATATTATTTAATAACTGAAGTAGTTTCTCATCAGGGTAAAATGGTGTACACTTTTGTTCATATGCTGTCATTTATTCAGTAATAGATATAAAATGCAATGTCAACTGTATTATTTATATCAGAGCACAATCACCTCATACATTGATGAATCCCTGTCCATTGCTCATTTGTGACTTTATCAAATGCTAATTATTTTCCCATATAAAAAGTCGTGTCATCAAAGTCATGTCATCCCCTTTTGCCATTGGCCAAACTCCAGATCTGGTTCTCCCTGAATACAATAAAATTTCTTGCCATTTGCACAAAGATGAATTAGCAAAGCTCAGTGTATATAAATAAAACCTTCACTGTCTTATTTTATCTACTGAATCAACAACCTATTTGGATCCTGCTTATTAAACTACAGTGAACTCTGGGGAAAATTTCACTCATTTGTTGGGAAATAGAAGTAACGAAAGGAGGGCAATAAAATGGTGGGAAGTCCTCATGAGTCAATTCCTTACAAGAGCTTATCAAGGGCAGCCTTAGGCAGCATAGCTGGTGATAGAATCATTGAGGTCATCACGAAGAGAGTAGTGAATGTCAAACAAGATCAATATGGGAGAATTAGCAGCATGTCAGGATGCAGGAGACTGATGAAGATGTGATATGGTAAAAGAAATAAATTGAATAAATTGAGATAAATGGAGAGTAAATAAATTGGGAATAGGCTTTGAAGAGGGTGGAAAAAGTGGAGCACGAGAGGCAGGAAAGGATGTGGTCAAGGGAGATCTTATATGAGCATATCATGCTAAAGAGTCTGTCCTTATGCTATAGAACCAAAGGGGTCGAAATGGAGATCAACAGGGTCAGATTTGATTTTGGAAATCTCACTCTGAAGATGGTGTGTCCAATGCATGGGGAGGTAGAAAAGACAATATCAATAATAATGGACTACTTCATCAGATATTACTAATGGACATTAAATTGTCAGTATGAAAACCACAATTATTACGTCCAGTGACTGGCTTTTCTTCTTCCAATAGGTGCACATAGTAGGGTGTTGGGCTCATATGCGATTCAGTAATGCCAAAATGGCGATTTAGGCAAGGCCCTCTCCATGCAGCCACCTAAAGATGGCACCGAGAGGAAGCAAGGTGGGAGGGGACAGCTGGGTTCTGCATTTTGCTTTCGTTTAATTCCATTGGCAGCCCTGGTTTTCCGCGCTCGTGATCAAGGCATGATTGCTTAGTATAGCTTAAGGAACCCCTATGCATGAGGCGTGATCTTTACCCTGATTGGCTGGGTGGAGGGAACTCTCCCACTGGCAAAGCTTAAACAGGCTTGCTTAACAAACAATAAACTTAACAAACAATAAACGGAACTGCTTGACGGAACCCCTGCCGTGTCTGTGTGTCCTTTCTATGGGGCTGGGTTGGCAGGCAGATCACTCACTCCCCCCCAGGGAGATCCCCTGGCCGTCTCTAGGGCCAAGGGGTGAAGCACTAGGGCAGCTCGCTCTTGCGTTTGGCGTGGGAGAGGTTAGGAAAGGGAGGAAAAACCTGCTGGTGGAACCCAGCAGTAGGGAAATAAAGTCCAAATAGAGCTGAGAAATACTTATATAGTCCCCATTTCCAAACAAAGAAATAGAGGCATAGAGAGGTTATGTGACCTGCCCAAGCTCACAGATCAAGGAAACGGTAAAGACAGGACTTGAACTCAGATACTCTTGACTCCAAAGCCTGCGTTCTAGTGTGTGAATTAAGTTGTTTGTACCCATGAGAATGATCTTATAGAACTGCTTCAAAAATTTTTAAAACTGGTCACAGACCTAAGTAGGTTTTGTAGTGTAGCTTGTCGATAAACAAAATACCAAATTCATATGGAAAATTAGGAAGCTGATGTGAAGCATGATAATTACATCTACGTTAAAACCAGTAATTTGTGGACAAATTTAATTCATTTTGCCAAAATCTGGCTTTATTCCCAGTATTAAAAAGACAACTACAGGGTACCTTTGGTTAGCACTCAGGTAAAATAAAGCAATTATTCTTCCACTTCTGCTAGAGAACACCAGGTACCCTTTGTCAGCTAATGGTATGCAGTCTTACTGTAGGCTGTTTGTAGGAACCAACAGATGGAATAAAGTACGTCTTCCCTTCTCAGCTCAAGAATCCCATGACCCTTTCATTTAATCAATACACAGCTAAACAGTGAAATGTTGATAGTTTCATTTTTTAAAAAAAAGCTTAAAAGTAATAAAATACCTTCAGCATGGTAATCTCCATGCTGAAGCACAAATCAACATATCATCTTCAGATATAGTCCAATAAGGATTACCAATCCAACAAACAAAAACCAAGGCAATAGAGTTCTCATGAGCACCACTGTCATAAATTTTTCTGTGCAGAAAGCTAATCCTAGAGAAAACATATAGGTGTTCGATTTTATAGGAATTTTTTTCCTCTGGGATTTTTTTTTTTTCCTAAAGGAGATTTCCTATGGCTGCAAACATTATTGAGAAGTTCAAGTTAACATGAGCATTATTAGTTTTTCAGATGATGCAATTTTAAAAACATAATGAAAACCCTCAATGAGTTTTTAATATGCCTGTACATTTTCTTATATTTGAGGAGTGGATTTAAGTTTTCCTGGTCTGACCACATTTTTTAAATACTACAATATCACATAAAAACACCACGGCTACATTCACTGAGTTTGTTTCATTTTGTAAAATTATAAAAAACCAGTTTATCTCATTTCACCTCTTCATCTTCATCACATTGCTTCAGCATTATGTCCTTTCATATAACAGAAAGAAATCAAAGTCCTTCGGAAACACAAAATAGAGCCAAAGATTGATATTGAGTATGCAGAATAAAAGGGCCCAGAAAGCAAAGTCCTCAGTGTGGCTTCCAGTTCTTAGATGAGGATAGGGTAGCTTGGGGTGGGTGGAAAAGAAAGATGAAGGAAAGAGGGAAGGAGGAAGGAGGAGGGAGAATTATCTTTGAAAATTCAGGCATGAACAAAACATCTCTCATAAGGCAGCACCAAGCACTCAGACAATATTCAGTGAATATTTGGAAAGATAGGAAAGAATGAAGGAGAGAAAGAAGGAAGGACAGAGGGAATAAATGTTATTATTCCTTCTAATTATAAGTGCTAAATTATCTGAAAAGTTTCCTATTAGGATTATTAAGAAAAAGATGTTTTTCTAAAAGGGGAAGAAAACACACATTATTTTCCATAAGGGGAAGAAAACACACATTATTCTTTTTTTTTCCTCCTCCCCTCCAATTCACTTCACTTCAAGATTTCTGTATAGATTTGATGTGAGTGTGGTGAGAAGGTCGAAAGACAGTTTTAGGAAGGGGAGTGTAAAGTGAGAAAAACTTGAGTATTTGTTAAACTGGAATTTCATTAAGAAAATGCTTTAAAGTTCCTGATGGAACTTGTAAATCTGAATGGTAAACCTCGTAAACCTACTTAGAGTGACTTTCTTTATACGGTACATACCGAAAAGACTTATAAGAATTAATATTTTTTAGAGAACCAAATATTGTCTAAGGATAATAACACTTAAACCTAGAATTCCATATCATGAAATGAAAAATAGATAACAAAAGGGTATCATGTCTTTCTAATAAGGACAATGGCCCATTTTCTGAGGGGAGGAGACCTGCAACAGTTTGCTGTGTGCTCAGTAAATATCAGGTACTATGCCAAGTACTTTAAAGAGATGGAAATGAATTCTCACCACGAGCTTACCTGTAGGGTGGTCAAGTTACACTAAATGAGCCAGTATGTATAATTTAAGACACACTGTTTAACCTCTGTGCTTCTGTTTTCTCACCCGAAATCAGGGAAAATAATAGTACCTACCTAACATGGTTATTAAAGGTTTAAATGAGTTACTACCTATAAAGAGCCCTTAGAGCACTGCCTGGCTTTGGAAAGTGCTAAATAAATGTTAGCATTTATTGTTACAGTATTTCATAAACTATAAGACACCATCAATTGTTAGTCACACTGTTACCCTAAATACAAAAAGAAAGGAAAATAAGCTAGGGATTCTAATAAAATAAAACCTCTGTAAAAAGCTAAAAGACCAAACAACTACTCTCTTAGAGTTGGAATATCCCCAAAATAAAGCTGCCATTCAGAAAAGCACAACAAGAAGAGAAAGAGAAAAAAATAATCTTCCCTGGGAATTTGAACCACAAACCCTACCTACTCATGCAGGGTTTGACACAATTTCACACCATCAGTGTGATTTCTTTTTTTAAAAAAAAACCTCAGTAAAAAATTTTATATTAAATGGTCTCAGGTTGGCAATGTCCCCAGGTGACTATCTGAAACAACACCAATCCTCTCTGGAAGAATTTGACTTTGTTGCAGGCTGACAGTGACTACAAAGGTAGTACTGAGTATAAGACACGCCCTACTATCATATATACGTAAATGTGGGAAACCTTCTTTAAAAATCAGTGAAATATGATGGTACCAACATCATTCTAGCAGTAGTCACCATTATCATCATCATCGCCACCCTAGGGAACAAGGAGAATCAGGAATGGTGCTGGACTATTTTAAACACTTACCTCTTATCCCATACCCTAAAGGAGACATAACCACGAGCCCATAAAGAAAGGATGACAAAGAGTCCAAGTTGCCCATGACTTTGGAATTTACCAAAGTAAAATGCCCTATGGGTTTTTTTCTTCTTATCAAGATTGCACCTGTAAAAAAATCAACCTTTTTTTTTTTTTTTTAAAGAAAACATGGTTTAGACTATCCTGCACACATAGGTATATCCCACCCCTTCCCCATGCATAAATATCAATAGTGGTACTTCTTAGCATCTCTCTAAGAAATATACACTGTCCTCCAGCAGGTCAAAGTTGAACCTCAGCAGAGTAATGTATACATATTAAACAGACTTTTGCTGAAACACAAGCAGAGTTTTGCTGGAACACCAGTCTCATGGTGAGAATAAATAGTATTGCACCAAGAACACTTGAATTTCTAAGTGGGACAATGCTGAGCTCTTTTATCTGCCCATAATACTGCCGACTGGGCCAACTGTCAAGCTAGAGCTGGGTCTGGAGCTCACAGACCCCTCAAGCCAGTTGTCCAGACTGGGTCCCAAACCCTTTACACTCCAGGCTGGGTCCCCAGACCCCTCACACACCAGGCTGGGTCCCCAGACCCTCAAACACCAGGCTGGGTTACCAGACCCCTCACATGCAGGTCTATGAGCTAGGTAACCAGCAAAAAGGTCCTTGGAAACCATAGGTCAGAGAGCATGGCCGCACTGTGCAGACACCCAAGGCAGTAGCCAGCCAAGCCACAGCACCATGCATGCGCACTAACTCCACACGCATGCACACAATTTGCTTACAAAGAATGTGCCGCACCACCCCCAACCTGCCCCAAGGCAAGGGAGCCTGAGCAAACTATTCTATTTTCCCAACAGACAATTTTCCTATCAATTCTGGATTTAATATTGCACTGACAGTAATTTGAATCACTCGTACAACATAAAGCGTATTAGTTTATTACTTATAGTCTGTGTGCAGAAAGATCTCCACTGGTCAGCAGGAGCCTAGAAGTACATGCACAAGGTATGTTATCAGCAAGCCTTTGACATTTTTTATCACCACCAGATCAATCAGTGCCATATTTCCAACAGCTTACTAGCCATCTCTATCTGGATGTCACAGAAGAGACTCAAAGTCAAGGGTTCAAATCCAAACCAAGGATCTCCCCATTCCCCAGTCCACTCCTCCTCACCTATATTGTTTCTCTGAGTAGCTGCCACTACAGTTACTTT
Source organism: Cynocephalus volans (assembly GCF_027409185.1). Lineage (NCBI taxonomy): Eukaryota > Metazoa > Chordata > Mammalia > Dermoptera > Cynocephalidae > Cynocephalus > Cynocephalus volans. Next base: position 66,167,226 of record NC_084467.1, on the reverse strand, counting down.
GGAGCCCCAAGAATTAAAATCTTGCTCTACTTAATAGCTGTATGACCTTGGACATCTTGATTTTCTTTGTTTCTGGCTCCTCATCTGTAAAATCATAGTGTCATTATGAAAATTAAATAATGAGATAACACAAAGGAGCTTAGATTAGTGCCCAGCACATAGCAGGCAATCGATGAGCATTAATTTCCTTTCATTCTGCACATATAAGTTTCCCTACACAAGATAGTCTTTCTTCATGGAATGTCTTCTTTTCTTTCCGTCCTCTTTCTCTCTTGGGAAAATTGCTGTTTATCCTTCAAGACCAAGTGTCCTTTCCTCTGTGAAACTGTCCTGCCCCTCCAGGAAGGTTTTAGAGCACTGTGTTCTTACTGAAGTATACTTTACATCATGCAGTAATTATTTAATTACCAATCAGCCTTCATCATTCAAGCAAATTCAGCAAATATATAACACACCATGCCCCCACCTTCCCCTTAGATGGGCATCACTAATCAATCACAGCACAGTCTCCCCCTGAGTCAGGATGCAACTTCAGAATCCTTTCAACACAATGCTCCAGGCGTTGGTGGGACTAATCAATTTACTGCTTGGCACTAAACAGGCAGCACCTTAAGGCCAGAGGCTATACATTGATAAGCCTAATGGGTCAGACTGTTAACTTCCCTAGGCCTCAGTTTCCTCATCTGTACATCCACTTTTTAGGATCCCTGCTCACTCCCAAGTCTAACGACTCTGCAGTGATACCCAAGGACCCTGATTTGCTGGAGCTGGTGTCACTACAAGGAAAGTTTGCAGCAGAGCTCTCTGTACTTGGCTCCCCCTTTGGGTCCAGGCCCATATCACAGAGTTAGGCATGCCTTCAGATTCTCACAAATTGAAGCCAGTGTCTACGTAATTGAAATAGAAATGGAGTGAGAATTTGTGATCTTTCACTTGGCAGATAGCAGCTGCCACTTACCAAAGCCTACCTGATTGCAGCTATTTTGCACCTGCTGAGAAAAAGTTTGCAGCAAAAGAAATTATTTCTTTTTTTAACCCTTGGCTGAAAGTAAGCCTCCATATTTTCTCACCCACTTGTACAGAATAGATCAGGTTCAGGCTCCCATATGGAGATGAACACTGATGGATTAACACACACCCAACAACTTCTACCAAGCCCTGATACTCACATTAGGAATTTTAAATGTCCACTGAGCTAGTTTGTTGAAAACCTGAAACCTTATAGGAAATGATGCTACACAAAGCAAAGAAAGCCTGAGAATTTTCATTCTATGCATATTTTCTAAAATATGGCAAAAAAAAAATCTGTTTTTGAATCTTATATATGATTACATAAAGATGAAAAGTTCTCTAGAGATTATTTGTTGATTCCATAAGCCAAATATTCAAATTTATTCAGTAAACATTACTATGAAAATATACACAAAGCTAGTTCCCAGGGAAAGAATTACCAATAAATAGTTGTGAAGAAACAAAGACCATTTCCTCAAATTTAGAAAATAGACTCAACTGGTGAAAGGTAAGTTTGTGCCGGATCATAATATTTTAATTAAAACTTCAGCTGTGGTGCTCAAGACTCTCAAAGTGTCCCAGCCTTGGTGGGTATTCTTCTTTTGCAGAACTAGGACCCAATGACTGAGCTTTCACAGCCCCTAAAGGGCTTAACCCCCAGCACCCTGAACCACTTTTGCTATCTCTCTTCATTGTTGCAGTAATCTGCTAGACTGTGAGTTCTTGAAAACCAGAAGCCATCTGTTTTGTTCACCAATGCTCCCCCACTGGCAAAAGCAGCCATGCCAGAAGCCTTGTGTACATAACCTAGAAAATACACAAAAACCTGGAAACAGGTTTGCAGGCCCAAGGGAGAGCTGCAGGGTTCATCCTCTTTAACTGCAGATCTACTGCCTTCGTGCATCAAGAAGAAAAAGGCCACCTCCACCCTCACGTTCCTTCTCTAGCTCCTAACCTCCTAATTCATGAGATGATGCTTAGAAAACATATAACTCATGTTCACCCAAAAATAGTGTTTGCCGAATTCGTTAGGTAATTTTCTAACGTGTGAAGTTGGCCCATATTCTTAACATATTTTGACATTTTCACGCATTTTATTTTTAGGTGATATTCTGCAAATCAGACTTTGCTCCTGATTTTGACAAAGCCTTTTCTTCCTGAGTAAAATGGATGAGCAGTTCAGCAAGACAGGGCAGCTTTTATCTGTAAAAAATCTGCCTTTCAGCAGAGCAGACAATACGAACAAAACGGAGGCAAACACATGCAATATTTCCTATATATGAATTGTGATTCTTTTTTCCTGTGGGATGTGCAAGTGGCAAGATAGTTTATTCCCTTGTGGCCTGATAGCAGGTCCTGAATATTTCTAAATACATCACTTTTATTGCCTTTTATATTGAATTACTGTGAAAAAAATAGTACTTCTGTGAGAATTCAAAATCAAAATACTTCAGGAGCTTTTAGAATCTACATCTAGGACATAAGAAAGACTTAAGAAAACAAATAATTCTGCTAAGGGATACCAGATACCACTCCCACTGAGAGAAGTCTCCTTCACAGGGAAGGGACATATTATTGAATATTTAAGCTGACTTTCTGGGAAAAACTGCAAGTGTTCCATTTGGGGTTCTGGTACCCCAAGCCCTGTCCCTACTGCTTTAGAATTCACCCTATAATGAACAAAATTTGCCCCAGGCGTGTTGACCTATAACATTTCAGGACCGCATGCTCCTTCTGGGACTGGGTTTAAGATGTTTCCTAACAGCTATATTTCACTAGAAATCTCACCTCTCCGTGGTCCATCAATCATAAGGATTCTTGTTCAATATATATCATTTCTTGGTTTTGGGGTAAATTTAGTAGATTTCCTCTTCTTTCCATGCAATCAAGAATTTCACAAACCAAGATGAGTTATTTTAAGCACTTCAATTCCCAGCTTGTCATTTTTTACTCAGGTGAGAGGAAGCTGTCTATAAGTCAAGCATCTTAGCATGATGTGAAAGCCTCTTCATGATCTGACCTCTGACTCTTCATCCAGCCTCATCTCTCAACCTCCCCAAACTCATACCCCGTCCTTTAGCCATAGCAAGTCTCTTGTGGTTCTTGGTAAACTCCATGCTTTTTGATCATCTCATACACTGCTATAGTTTTTCTATACAAAATTTCAGTTTCAGGGGGAAAAAAAATCTGTCTTTGAATTCTAAAAAACTTCACTTCTTCTTTGATAGTTCCTCTAGCCTTTCTGCTATCTTATCAGGAAGTTAGTACCTAGATTCTTGAGGATTCCATAGCCAGGTAGATAGGTATATAGACAGATCGATAGATATATAGATGGATAGACAGAGAGATAAATATATAGATATGAAACAAATTTTAAAAATATATATATATGTAATTTATATATAATTTGTACTAGTTTAGTCATGCTATATACTACAATTAATTGTAGTGACATTAATTGAGCATCTACTTTTCCGGAATTGTGCCAGGCCCTCTGCAAACATCATCTCTAATCTTTACAACTACAATGCATGTAAACACCTTATCCACCATTCTACAATTGAGAAAACTGTTGGTCAAAGGGGACAAATGACTTGTCCAGGATAACAGCTAGTAGGAAATGATATCAAGATTCAAACCAGATGTTTCGAAAAGGCTAATGATCTTTCTATTATACCTCAAGAATATCTCATCCTGCATTTATTTAATCATATATCCTATAAATCCAAAATAAATATCCTGTATTTACTTAGACATATATCTGTCTATTGCAGTAAATTATAATGCCTTAAGGTAAAGGACAACATCTGGCACCCTGGCCCTGGAAACTCATTCTTTGCTGCATATTAGGTACACAAGAAATGTTGATGAATCAGTAAATTAAATGAATACAATAATTTGCTTCTGTGCTTTTCAGGTAAAAAAAAATAGTTGTTGTAAGTAGAAATTGAGATACTTGCATATCTCTTGATGTTTTGTTTGAATCATTTTTTAGAGGCCATAAAGTCAAAAGAAAAGATAACTTTTTTATTATAAACGTAGTTGATTGTACACATCTGTGAGGTACAGAGTTGAATATCAATAACTTGTGTGCAATATGTGATGTTCAAATCAGAATAATTAGTATACCCAACATCACACAATGTAATAATTTTTTGTGGCCTTTAACCAATTTCTCCCTTATTACCTGGCTCCTCTCCCTATCCCTCCTCTGGTAACCTCAGTTCTTTTCTCTACTTTTGGAAGTTCAACATATTATTGTGATTGTTGTATTTTTCTTTCTTTCTTTCTTTCATTTGTTTATTTTTTATGAGTGAGGACACATGATATTTCTCTTTCTATGCCTAGCTTATTTTACTTAACATAATTTTTTCTAAGTTCATCCATGTTGCAGAAAATGGCAATATTTCATTCTCTTCTATGGCAGAGTAGTAATCCATTGTGTAAATATACCACATTTTCCTTATCCAGTTGTCCAATAATGGACATTTAGGTTGATTCCAACTCATGGCTACTATAAATAGAACTGCGATAAACATGCGAATGCAGATATCCCTTCAACATGATGATTTCCATTCCTTTGGGGATATACCCAGCAGTGGAATCGCTGGATCATATAGCAGTTCTATCTGTAGTTGTTTGGGGAGCCTCCATACTGTTTTCCACATTGGCTGCACCAATTTACAGTCCCACTGTGGAGTCATGGTGAATGTCTTTAATCCTTTTGACATGGCCAATTGTAGCACTCTTAATCCTGCCCCGACTTTGCCAATTGTAAAGCTACTCGACCACACCAGTTGTCGGGCTCTTTTACCTGCCAGTAATCCTGCCGATTGTCGAGCCTAGGCTTGGTCTGGAGCCCACAGACCCTTCAAGCCTGTTCACAGACTGGGTCACAAACCCTTCACATGCCAGGCTGGGTCACCAGACCCCTTCACACAAGTCTACAAGCTAGGTAACCGGCCAAAAGGTCCTTGGGGCCATAGGTTGGAAGGCATGGCCACACACGGCAGACGCCTGAGGAAGACACCTACCCGCTGGCTTCACTGAAACTCTCTCTCTCTCTCTCTCTCTCTCTCTCTCTCTCTCTCTGAAGAACACAAGAATAGCAACAAAACTAAAAAGATACATTGGTGTGCATGCACATTAACTCCACCCCCCCCCACACACAATTTGCTTACAAAGAATGCTGAACCACACCCAACTGGACTGGAGGTGAGGGCCCTGACCAAACTATTCTATTTTTCCAACACCTACCAACAGTGTAGGAGGGTTGCCCTTTCTTTGCATCGTCACCAGCATTAGTTATTCTCTGTCTTTTTAATAAAAGCCAGTCTAACTGGGGTGAAATGATATCTCAGTGTGGTTTTGATTTGCATTTTCCTGATGCTGAATGATGTTGAGCATTTTTTCATGTATCTATTGGCCATTTGTATATCTTCCTTTGATCCTCTGAAAAATGTCTATATTTGGCTCCTTTGCCCATTTTTTAATCTGGTTATTTGTTTTTTTTTTACTGTAAAGTTGTTTGAGTTCCTTGTATATTCTGGATATTAATCCCTTGTTGGATTTACAGTTTGCAAATATTTTCTCCCATTCCATAGGTTGTCTTTTCACTCTGTAAATGTTTCTTCCACTGTGCAGTTTTTTAATTTGATATAATCTGATTTGCTTATTTTTCCTTTTGTTGCCTGTGCTTTTAAGACAGACTAGATTCTAATCTTAGCTCCACACTGGACAGATTAGTTCTTATCTACAGCTTCTCAATTGTAAAATGGAGACAATAAGAGCCTCTTCCTCACAGATTGATGAAGCTTAACTCCGATAAAGCCTACAAAAACCCTTTCTTCATAGGCTCTCAAGATCCATACAAATGTTGACTGATGTTGTTGGTCAATTACACCTGATGATTTCCTTCAGAGACCATTTATTTCAAAATATTACTTTTGTAAGAAGAAAAAATGAGGGCTAGGTGGATTTGCTATTTTCCACAAATCAACTCACGTTTATTGAGCGCCTACACCATTCAAGACACAGGGCCTGAGTTCAATCTGTTCTCCTAAAGAAACTTGATGGTGACAAAATATGAAGGAGGAAAACTAGCATGTATTCATTATAAAACAATGTAACGCCTTTCTTTCTCATTAAAGTTAAAATCTACAGGGGCAGGAACTGTGCTTCTTTCTGTTGCCATGGTATCACTTTAGTACATCTGATTTACAGATGGTGCTCAACAAATTTGTTGGTTACATGTTCATTGTTTAGTAAAATACTGCCAAGGACATTTTGGGTTTCTAGGATAAGGCATTGTCTGGAAATGAAGCGTAAAACCAAAAAACAAGAACTGAATTTTCTACATATGAAAAGCACCAGAAATACACACACACACACACACACACACACACACTTTCCTTCTCTTCCCTTTAATTCCTCCTCTTTGGAGACTACCCTAGTGAGGTAACTACGGATGTTAGAGAAACCTGGGTTTGACCCTTAGACAACTAAACTTGACCTCTCTGAACCTCTACTTTGGAGAATGAGGATAGTAACCTGCCACTTCTCAGAGAAATAACGAGGATTACAAGAATTAATATAGATGAATGAGTTCAGAACATACCACCCCAAAATATGCCACTTTTGCATAAGAATTATTTTGAGCTAAAGGCACTTATGAAAAACAGCAGGTGCAAGAAGATCACTCTGACCTTTCTTCTGTTTCTTAAAGGCAGGAGAGGAAGCTCCCATGTGGAAGACACCCTCCCTGTACTAGAAGGAAAGCAACATTCTTATCAGCAGAAACAGGAAGTTGACACCAAGAGAATTCTGTACAGACCTTGATAAAATAACTCTGATCTTCTAGTCCCCCCCGCCCCCCTACTCAAAATGATTTGTTTTTCACTACTTACTATTATTTCTCAAATTCCGTATACGTATTCAACTCTGTCTTTGGGTCTTCATTTCCTTAAAAAGGCTCCTATGCCACATAAAACTTGTATTAAATAAATTTGTGTATTTTTCTCCTGTGTATGTCTATGCCAATTTAATTCTCAGGTCCAGCCATGAAAAAACCCCAAAAGGATAGAGGTAAAATTTTGCTTTCCCTAGATATATTATGTATCCAGCACATAGTGAGTGCTTAATAAATGCCTATTCCATTCTCTATTTTCTATCCTCTCTCTATTCATCCTATGTTATGAAGGAAATAATTTACAACTACTGAGACTCAGTTCAGCAGAGGTGGGAAAACATACACATACACACACACATACACTCAAACACTGTACCTTTTACCAAATGCAATAGTACTGAAGTCCAGCATCTCCAGATAAAGAATAATACACTTGGAAGAACATTCTGAAAGTTTTTAACTACAAAGAGTCATGCTAGTAGCACCTTGAAATACAACCTTTGGGTCTCTTTAGTTTGAAAAATCTTCAAGAAGCTCTTTGATATCAAAGAACATACCTATTTTCGGTAGCTTTAAACTATAATTGCTCAGGCTCCCTGGTGGGGAAAAAAAATAAGGTCTCATAAAGAAAAAGAAAAAGAAAACATCTCAATAAAGGCTTCCAGAGGGAAAGAATCTCTCACTGGTTTGCAAAATTTTTAGCAGAGCTCTTCCTCTGCTTAGTAGGAAATGGGGTAACTGCCAGGAAGAAGAACCAAATTACAGCAGGAGGAACCAGGAAAGAATTACAGTGTTCCAGAATCTGATCAGCTTCTAACAAGTTGCACATCTTCCCTTCTTCATCACAAATTATGGAAATTTTAATTATTTTACTTACTAAAAGGTGAATGAAATATATAAAATAAATAGAATCTTCCCAGGACATTTTGCTTTCATAGAGTGATAGACAAGTGCATTAACTTCACATAAATTACATGCCTAAATACACCAACTAACAACATGCTACCACATAGCCATCACTCCGCTTCCCTTAAGTGGGTTGACCTTGACCTTCAAAGCCCTTGAAATGCAAAAAAACTTACTCTTTTCTGACATTTATGAGTGTCTTTTCTGCTTGACTGCCTTTTACCGCCTGGAAATAATAGTGAAAGCATTGTAGACGAAACCTGCTATAAACACTGACAAATAACAGGAAAGGCAGACAGTTTTATTCCAGGCAGGTTAAAGCTAATCTAATCAAATCTAATTCTCTCTCTTTCTGTAAGCCTACCACTATGTTCAATTTATTTTTTGATTAGAAGAGCAATATGATAGTCCTCTGTTAGGCTGCAGTTAAACAATACTGAGGTTTACATTTTCCCAACAAACAGTTTTGATGAAACAACAGATTTTAAAGGTTTTTTCTTTTTTTTTTTTTTAACATACTCTCATACTAAAGTTCTAAGAAGATTCTAAGAGAAACTTTCCCAGTGATTTTTGACTCTGAAAATGTATCAATTGTTTCCATTCTAACCTATAATAATATACACCTAAGAGAAATGTGTTCCTTGGTCCTGGATTTCAGAGATTTAAGAAAAAGAGCTCTGAAAAATACTGATTAAGGGCAGTAAAGACATGACATTATGTGTATTAAAATACTGAATAATGTCTGTGGCTGAAGAATAGTTAGCAATTCAATTAGCAAGGTACAAAGAGCTATTTTCTTTTCATTGAACAAATGTACAGTCCCTTATCAAAAATAGAGCTTTCTAAGAGAGCACAAAGCCAGACTACATGCCTCCCAAATGGTTTTGCATAAAACCATTGCAGCTTGCCTTTCTGTGAAGTTTTCCTTGACCTGTATCTCCCACCCCTCAGTTACAGTATGAACAAATGCGCATTCACCTATACATATACACACCTTTCCCTCATGCCCATATGCCCACACACCTACTTCTACCTATAATGGATTGGTTGTTAGGCCACATTGCCATATCATGTTTTAAAACTTTGTATTTAGGAACAGAAGGAACTTTGCTGAAGGCCATAGAAGAAGAATTCAAATTAGCAGGAGTATATGACCCTCACATAAAAGACCAGGAAAGTTACCAAAATATGTTGGGATTTCAACAAGATGTTTAAATGCTTCTTATATTGATCTGTGAATGATATGAAGAGTGGCAGCTGTGAAAGAGGAAAGGACACCTGCTTTTGGTGTCATTTGGTGTCACTTGATCCTAGTGTAGGTGTTGGGAAAATAGAATAATTTAATCAGGCTCCCCTCGCCTCAGGGCCAGTTGGGGGTGGTTCAGCAAACGTTGTGGGGGAGTGGGGTGGAGTTAGTGCATCTGTGCGGTGCTGCAGCTTTGGCTGGTGTTTACTGCCTGGGGCGGCCACCCCTGGCTAGCTTTTCCAAACCTATGGCTTCCAAGGACCTTCTGGCCAGTTACCTAGCTCACAGACCTGCATGAAGGGGTCTGGTGACCCAGCCTGGCATGTGTGGGCTCTGGTGACCCAGCCTGGCGTATGAAGGGTTTGTGACCCAGTCTATGAATGGGCTTGAGGGGTCTGTGAGCTCCAGACCCAGCCCTAGCTCAACCATCAGCCCAGTCGGCAGGATTACCAGCAGGTAAAAGAGCCTGACAACTGGCATGGTCACCTAGCTTTACAGTTGGCTTCATGAACAGGATTAAGAGCTAGACAACTGGCAATGTGAGCAGGATTCCAGACATCAGCCTTAGCAGACTGATAGTAGGTTTTTCTACTAACCTGTAATGTTGCCATGGGCTCTTTTGGACTCAGTTTCCTCATCTGTAAAATCAGTAGAGAGGACAAATGGATTTAATATTTTCTAAAGTCACTTTTGGCACCATTTGAATATTTGTGTAGGCCTAATAATCACATAAGTTGATAGATCAATGCCACTGTAGGCATAGAAGAGGACCCTACTAGCATGTACCAAAGTATTTACATTTTTCAATTACCAACTCCATTGATAAAATCAGTAAAAGATAAGACACCGTGGCAATAGCATTATTGACAAAATCAGCACTTGAAAAATTCTCAATAAAGTAGAAAGATGGGTAAAAAACACTGTGATTAAATTTTGCAATAATAAGTAGGATAGGTCACAAATCCAGTTAAAAACATTAAAGAAAAAAAATTTTGCTCCAATAAAAGATGGGTGGAAATGTTTCCTTGATATTACTTGAGAGAAAAAAGACCTGAAGTTTTAGTTAACAAGAAAGCGCAAAACAATCAACACAGTTGCTAAAGAAAATAATTAATTTAGGGAAATAGGGATTAATCTGGAACAGAGTAGACTTGAGGAGTGATTAAGCATTAAAATACTCACATGGAAGAGACAGTTGGCATGTCCTTTTTTGTGCAGAAGATAGAAGTAGATCCACCAAGCGGGAGTTCAATGAGGTGGATTTTGACTTCAAATAAATAACAACTTCGGTTTCATATATCATAAAGTGTTCATAGGGTATTTAATATGTCCTGGGCATAGTTGAAATGTGGGGCTACAGAAATAGGCACATACCCACACTGATTGAACCCACGGTCCAGTAATAAACATGAGACTTTTAGAAGAAGAGAACATCATGAATACTTACTGATCATTTTAAAAGGGAAATCCTGTATGGGGTGAGTTCTTAAATTTAACCTCTTTTCAACTTTAATTCCAGGCTATTGGTCCAAAGTGTGGCAAGGCACTATAAAAATTTCATAGAGTGAGCCAGTCTTACTTAATGGTACTTTTACACCAAGAGTCAGGATCCAGTCACAAGGAGAACAAAGTGAAAAAAGGACTCATGGTTATCAGTTCATTCATTCTTTCAACAAAAATTTCATAAGGACACCCTCATACCTGCTCTGTGCAGGTCTTCCCTTGTGATGACAAGCTCACTGGCTTTTCAAGAGCATTCCTTAACACCCAAGCATATCAGTGTATCATTTCCCACTCTACGGAAGCCACCATTTCTAACAAAACAATTTTAAATTGGGACTGAGAATGCTTTATCTTTCCATGAGATGGAGAATCAACAACTGTCCATTTCCAATGTTACTGTCAGAATACTAAGTTCTCGAGAAGGTTCACTGCTCATTACTGGTTCAGGCAATGTTTTATGACAGACTACAGTGAATACAAATCCCAAGAATTATCTTGGAGGGTTCTCAAAATAGTGCTGTAAGATTTCCTCAGTGAGACTGCTAAATCTTGGGCTATAAATCTCCCCCAATAACACTGCTTATTCAATTTAAGGCTGTAAGCCTGAAAAAGATTAATGAGGTGAGTTGTCCACTAGACAACGGAAGAACACAAGATCTATCCTATCTTATTTCATCTTCTGGCTTAATCATTGTAAGTGTTACGCAATATGACACTCAGACATTACTGAAGATATTCAAGGAACAAATTGCATATCACTAATCAGCAGATCATTTTTCATTTTCTTGCAGACTCTAAAATTAATAATGCCCCCCATTTTATGAAATATTTTTTTAAAGGTTTACTAAATAAGAAATTGAACATGGGAACAATAAGTATTTCTCTTTTTTCTTCTTTTACAATTTTGACGCTTTTCCCTAAGCTAGCGAACCCCAGTAGTGTTAGAAAAGAGGCTTAAAGCAACAGCAACTTATTTTGTTTCGGTTCGTTAGATCTCTGACAAGCAACTTGCTCCTTCAGGATCCAAAATGTTCTTTTTCCACATGACTCTTTCATGTCTGTTATTTCCCTTTAACTTAGCAGTTGCAACACACTTGGATGCTATTTCCAATCTGCTAATTGGGTCCTGGGGAGTGTCCTGACTGGGCTGGGGCAGAGAGGCCACGTTGAGCAAGCCAAGCTCCCTGCCCTCTGCCAGGGTCTGTCCGGCAGAAATCCCCTTTGACAGAGCTGCAGAGGTGCCCCCTCGGCTGGGGCAGCTGAAGGAGGTGGACACTTTCTGTCCCCAGCCACTGCGGCCTCAATCAGCCCTCTCCTCTGGCATGCTAAGGATTTTAATTAAGAAACTCAACAGGCCATTGTAAAATATTGAAGAAGGCTCATCAAAAAGAAGCTTGGGTTCTCTGAAATCTAAACGTTTAGTAGGCCCCAGGAACTCCTTTTATTTTAAAGTGTGATGGTCACTTAGAACATCCACGTCTTCCTTTCCTGCTCAGAACAAGCTAGTCTCATAGGTTATTATTCTCCATCCCCTCTAGTACCTTCTTCCTTAATAATTTAAGTGTTACTTCCTCCTGACATTTCTGTCGATCCTTTCAAATCTCAGCCATGGGTGGGTAAGACGGCTCTGCTTTGGCACAACAGGTTAGTAAATAGATCAGGTCAGGCCTCTGTGCAGTCCCCTCCTTTCCCATTTTATTCACACACAGCTGTCCACCTCCTGAAAGCCGCCTTCCTTCATTAAACACATGGTAGCTGATCTATCACCCAAAGTGAGGAAAGAAGTGGCAATGTTTGGGAAGGCCCCTGGCACATTACCATTAGGAAATAAGTTGCCACATGCAAATGTCCTAGTCTTGGGATAAGTGGGGGAGGTAGCTGTGGAATAAGAGGGGGAAAAAACCCATCAAACCCGAATTTGTAACAAAAAGACCTGCATTCTGGTCCTGGACCTGCTACTCACTGCCTGTGTCACCTCTCTGGGCCTCAGTTTTCTTTGCTGTAAGATTACACTATTTGCTTCAAAGAGCAGCTGTAAAAACATACCCGCATACCTGAAGAGGCAGCATTTTTAGCTTTGGTAAAAGAAAACAAAACAGAAACAATATAAACATCTACCAGAAGGTGAAATGGCTAAATAAATAATGGGATAGTGATTCTATGTACATGAATCAGGTTAAAAGAATGAGGTAGACCTGTATGTTTTACAGCGGAATGATCTCCAAGATACATTATGAGTGAAAACACCAAAAAAAAAAAAAAAAAAAAAAACACTTGGAGTAGAAAGTTATGAATAGTATGTTATCATTAAATGTACAAAGCAATACTGTACTTTTTAAAATAGGTTTACCTGTGTATAAATGAAGAGGAAAAAAATGCTGGATGCACACGTTTTTAGAGGTGGTTCAGCCTGTGAAAGGGAAAAGGGAACTAGAAATGGAAGCGCTCCTCAAAGGAAATTTGTACTCTTACCTGTAAATACTTCAAATTCTTATAAAATAATATATTTCTGTAGTAAATGTGTAATTAAAAATTATTTTTAAAGGAAAAGAGTGCTTGTGAGATAATGTACATGAAACTATGGAAAACAGAGACAATGCTGGGTAGACATGAGCTTTTCCTTTTTCTGTGCCCAGGCCAGACCACACATATCCAGGCTGTCTTCCCCCTGCAGGGACAGCCACTCGCTGCTCCTCAGCTCTGTTCTCTCTCCACCACCAGCTTCAAGAAAGGACCCTGTGGAAGGAGGAGCGAACTTCCAGTGGTAACCTCACTGCGCAAATGACAAAAAGTGAATGTGGTGGCCGCAAGGCTGAGTCTACAACAGGCCCTTGGTAAATGCCTGTTGATTTAATCCTCTGTTAATTATTGGGCCTCAACGTACATCTACATCCCTTATTTGGATTCTTTCTATCAATGTTTTATGTGGATCTAATTTAAAGGGGTTGGTTTTATCCAGTGTTTCCCAACCACTTTTTTGCCCCCTACCACCCAGGAGCCTCTTTACACAATTTTTTTCCTAATCATATCATTCCTGAAATTGAAAATGTTGCCCCCTCGTGGGTGCTATCACTCCTGTCAAAACACATGACTTAAGCTAACTATTCCTTACTGTGTGTCAGGTGCTGCTTAAAGCACTGCACCTGAATTAAGATATTTAATCTTCAAAAGCACATGAGAAGTCTGAGACACAGAGACAGTAAGAACTTACTGCAGGTTGCACAGTAGTAAGTGCCAGAGCCGAGATCCAAACCCAGACAGTCTGACTTCCGTCTGTGCTCATGACCATTGCCCCATGCCACTTCTCAGAGAAAATGTACCCCAAAATGCTTGAGAAAAATATCTTGCCTCACAGACAAGGATCAATGGAGTTTATTTCAAATGAAACTGTTGCCTTTTGGTAGTGTTTGTAGCAAGGAGAGATTGAGATTAAAGGTAACACACCAGAGTGTAAGTAACATAAGGTCCTGTAAACATAGCAACACCACAAACCTGCTTTTGTTGGAGTTTGTGGCACTTAAAAACCTAGTTTCTTAGACAAGAGGAGAATATATAATAGCACAGGACACACTTTGGAGGCTGAAGACTACATGTCACACACAAAAATCATACTTTTGAGCCCCACGCTTTCAAACACCAAGTGAGCAAGTACAATATGTTTGTTTTTTGGCTCCCTGTAGTGGAGCCTGGGTCACTGGTATCTTTCCAACCTCATCACCTGGGACTCCCGAAATAGGGCTCTCCCACCTCCATTCTCCGTCTCTTACCTTCCCAGAATCGTGCTCACACACCTCTGCACATGGAACGTCCTTCTCTCCAGTCACCCAAGTGCAAGCTATTTTTGAGGGTCCATTTCACATTGAATATCCTTCTCAACCTCAGACAAGCCCACATAGAGCCCCCTTCTTAGACACCCAACCACCCAGCCAAATCTGCTTTCTCCCTCATCTGAGCTTCCATAGCATTGACTGCCTGCACTGCTCGTCTGAACTTCTTTGTGGTAAGGGTTGACAGACAGTTCTGTGTGTCATTCTCCCACTTAGACCATAAGTTCCTTGATAGGGAGGACTGGCTGGAACTTACACTTCTAGGTGCTTTCTCCAGGGCCCAGGATATAGTGTGATGCCCCCAGGAAGGGAATGTCTGGGGGTTGGAAAAATAGAATAATTTAATCAGGCCCCCCCACCTGCCTGTTTGGGGGTGGTGCAGCGCATTCTCTGTAAGCAAATTGTGTGGGGGTGGGTGGAGTTAGTGCACATGCACAGCAAGGGGAGCTGGCTGGTGTCTGCCTCGGGCATCTGCACACACGGCCATGTTCTCCAACCTAGGCTTCCAAGGATCTGTTTGCCAGTTACTTAGCTCAGAGACCTGCATGTGAGGGATCTAGTGACTCAGCCTGGCGCGTGAGGGGTATGGGGACCCAGCCTGGCATGTGAAGGGTTTATGACCCAGGCTGGACAATGGGCTTGAGGGGTCTGTGAGCTCCAGACCCAGCCCTAGCTCGACAATTGACCCAGTCGGCAGGATTATGGACAAGTAAAAGAGCTTGACACTGGGGGGCTGGGGTCTCTGTGGTTTGCTGTGTAGAATGTCCCTGTTAAAACATCTATATGGAGGTGGTGGGAGAGCCATTGTTTCATTCACTCTGCTGGCAGAAATTGGGCCACTAGTTTTCTTAACACATTATTATTGGGCATAAGATTGGAGAGGTTAAAATAATCAACATTTCAGCTCCAAGCTTACACAGTGATTTTACGTTGTGATTTTATCTTTCTCCCAAAGCTTCTAGACAATAGTCACAACGTAGGCCCTTGGGCTACAAAGGTAGCCTATTAAAATCCTGGTAAGCAGTAGAGTCTGTCCCATCATTTGAATAATGAACCGGTATCCCAAAGCAGAGCAGGAGACGTAATTTCCCATACTACTAAGTTGGGCAGTGGAGTGCAGGCACTAAGAGCAGAGCTCCCAAGGCAGGCTGATTGGTAATCCCAGCTCTGCTGCTCAAAAGCTTTATGACCTTGGACAAGTTAGTTAACAACTTTGTGCCTCAGTTTTTTCATCTGTAAAATGGGGTTAATAACAGTTTCCCTAACTCAAAGGCTGTGGTAACAATTAAATGAGCTACACTTAGAAGAGTGATGTTAAGTACACTACTGTTTGCAAAAGTGCATATAATCAAGTAAGAAGAAATAGCAGATGCTCTTTATATCTGTATAATGTACAAGCAGGAAAAAGCCACTCAATGGATAACTTGGGGTATCAATGTATACATTTCTTACACGACGGTCATACAGCAGGCTTGCTTTTATAATGCCTATGACTTAGGCTAGAGATGATGGAATCACTCTTTAATTAACCTGCTGCTGCCAGAGGATCCTAAATAAACTACTCATCTTCTAAACAGATGAGATTCTCACACCTTCTAAAATGAACCCAAAGTAATTGCTGTTATCCTGGGGGGTCAAAGGAGGCTTCAATTTACTGTGACCATATAACTCCCTTTCTGATGGGATATATGCACCATCCACACTCCACTGCTGTCAACAAATGGCAGAAAAATAACCTACAACTGACAAAAAGCAAACTTATAAATAACTTCAAGTGCCCTTATTCTCTTAGCTGAGCAAATTACGGCCATAATGATGTTGGACAGCAGCTACGACTAAATTTATAAACAGGCACATGCTGTTATCATTTTTGCAAAATGAGAAATTACTTCACCTAAAAACACTTTCCATGCTTAAGGACGTGCACACACAATTCCTCCTCAAGGCTGGCACCGTTTTCCCAAGTACCCACTGCCTATTGCTTCCTTTCCAGCCCTGAAAGGTAGGAAGGTCAAGCTAGTTCTGGTTTAATACCTTCTCTTCTTTAAAAAATTATTATTGATTTCTTCCTACACCATTTCTGGCAAGATTAGAAGACCAGAATTCAGGGAAGATTGAAGTATATACACTTCCTAGTATAAATTATTTCATTTCACTGGGGTTTCTTGTAGGGCATTTTAAAGGGTAAATATCTTACTGGGTCTTTTATAAACAATCCCCTTCAGTTTTCCAGAGACAATAAAGGTGAAAAGGAACTGTGACTTTCAATTAAGTGACAAGGTCACCAGGTTCCAATTGTCCCACTTTCCTGGTGCACCCACAATCAAGACAGCCCTCCTGGGGCTCGGGCTAGGGCCCTTCCTGCCCCACACCAATCTTGACTCCACATCCCCAGCTCATTTGGCTGAAGAGTGGTCAAGAGGCCAGGAGCTTCATGGCGACAACCGAAGCACTTTATGAGAGAGGCACAAGTCATTGCATCTCATTCTGCCCACAAAGAGGAGGAACCAAGGTCAAGGGCAGGAACTGACACTGAACCTTCCTCTTAGGACTCCATGTATCCAGGAGCATGGAAAAATAGCCAGGTGAAGGCCTGGCCCTCTCTCTGCTCTCTCACTTTCTTCTCAGTGGCTGGGAATAGAGAGTGGTAAGAGAGGACTGTCACTCTTCAAACGCATTTGATTCTGAGAGGCTGAAAACAAATTCATCTAAACTGATGGCTGCCCCCTACCAGCAGAATGTCTTCTGTGATATCTTTGCCCGTGTCTGTCTGTCTAGTTCTATACATCTGTCCTGTTTCTCCATCTGTCTCACTCTCTCTGCCCTTCTGTGTCCATCAGGGTGTGTGTGTAGGGGTGTCTGCCTGTCTCTCCCTCTGGGTGTGTGTCTGTCTTCATCTCCCTGTCTCAGTCTCTCTCTGTCCACTTGTGTCTGTTAGTCTCTCTGCGCCTCTCTCCATTTGTCTGTCTGTGCCTCTCTCGTTGCTGCTCAGTTGGTCAGTCAGGGCTGCATGATGACTTTTGGGCCCTTGGCACTTTTGACCTCATGAGCCTCTTCCTCCCTAGAAAAAATATTAAAACATATTTTTGACTGCACTGGTATAAGGCAAATTTACATAGCTAAGTGCCTACAGTGCCTACCGAGTAGTTCACACACACACCTCCCACCCTCCCAACAAGGGGACTGACCTGCTGTCCCAGCCTAGAAAATGTAGGCTAGGTCATCTCCTCCACTTCTGCTCCCATCTTTGGGGCTAATGTTATTTCTTCCCTACACATTCTTTCACTTCTTCACAGGTTAGGTGGTAACCCTTGTCTTTTCCTTACATTGAATGTTACAATCTAAACTTCCAGATAGAGCTTCAGGATAGAAATGAGCTGAGAGTGTGCTCCTATCTGCCTTTGTTTTAGGTTAGGCATAAGGAGTTCTCCACATGACTGGGTCTAGCCCACTAGAGATCTGCCTTGGGCTGCAGCCGAAGCCCCCAGGACTGAGATGTTCCTTTCCTTGCCTTGTCTCCTGCTTCTCTTCCTGGGAGAGCTGGCTGGGGGAAAGCAGCAGGATCATATGCCCACCCATAAGCAGGTACTGGCACCGCACTGTGACATGACTTACATTCACCACTGTTTCTCTGAAGATGCCTTGGCATCTCATACATAAAAGAGCTTGATTAGAGGACTGGCAGGACAATGACACAAGGTGTGAATCAGGAACACCTAGATTCAATCACCTCTGCCTGCAAAAACTAAGACAGCTTACATGGGAACCCCTAACAATAGTTTGCTTCCAAACCTAACCATCATTCAAACCATACCCTCAAGAGATAGTTTTTAGGTTTGATATTTGGTTCTTTAACTTGTTTCTATAATAGTCCTAATTAAAAAGTCTCCCCCCAAAATCCCCAAGCTTTTTTCTATCTCCCAGGGAAACAGAATAAAATGAAATTGATTTTCTTCTTTATCAGCAAAGCTTATAAATTGAAGGCACAAATCCCAGGAAGTCAGCACATTAAATTTATCTTAATGTTGCTAATTGGACCCCCCCCAAAAAAATGCCCATTTTAATTGTTGAAGTTTTGAAAAACAACTAAATAGCACCTATTCAATCATACTTTCCTATTTCCCTTGGTCTCAACAGAATGAAAAATATGTCCAATGGGCTCTTTAAAAAAGATAACTTCTTTGGAAAGATTATTTGAGCATTTATGGACCCAAACCTTTTTTGTTGCCAGTTTTGCTTATAATGATGTACTCTTCCTATTTGCTTTTATTTGCTCATAGATTTTCCTCTCTGCCCTTTCGGTGTTACTTACATACTTTTACCTTCTAATTTCCTTTTGGTCTCAGAGATCTGTCAACAATTCACCTTATCTAAGGCCAGGGGAAGAAATTAAAATTATAAATCTAATAATGGTAATACTTTAAAGCATAAATTTCTGTCCTTTCAACACCCTATGCATTTCTAACTCAGTTCTCTGGCATTTCCATTGGTTTAAAACAATCACAAAATTCTCATCTTCCAACAAGCAAGGGCAGAAAAAGGATGAATGACAAAGACATCAGGTTGCTAATGACATATTCAAGAAGGTTTCCTTACACATGGTCACATGAAGTCTATAAGTTAGACTCAACATGAGAAATTTCCAAACAATTTCAATCCCAAGATCTGACACTACATATTTATTTATTACATAGATATGATCAAACTCATTCAGAGAGGTCACCTTGGGGAGCACAAACAAAAGAATTACAGTAAAAAACACTACGGCTGATGCCTGTATTTTGATTTCCCCCCTCATCACTAGAATCACTGAAAAAACATGGAAAACCGAGGAATAATGGAGCACTGTTGCACAGGAAGAAAACCTGACCATTGAAAGTCATGACAAGAGGTTTAGGTTTAACATTTCAAACCCAAACTTAGGCAGAAGATTAAAGTGGCAAGACATGAAGAAGCATGATTGGAACGACCAGGCCAGATTATCTTTTTATTTTCAGGAGAGAGGGTAGGTCCTGACCCCTTGTGCCCTCCCCACAAGTGGATGGGACAAAAGACTCTGATTGGACCTTGTGGTCCTGCTCGTGTATACATAACACTTTCAGTGAGCTCTAGACCAGACTGCCTGAATATGTTAGAGTTTGTTTAAATATAAGTGTTCTGTTATTACATAAATCGATGGGAAAAAAACATAAAATGATTATCAACTCAGTTAAGGAAGTAGTACATCAAAGCTCAATGTGAGTTAAAAAAAAGAAAATGTAGTTTCTCCTTTTAAAGGAAAAAGCAAATTTTCAATACTATGTAACATCAGCAAATAATAATATAGGGGAAAAAAAACAAAAACAAGCTAGTACCTCACTCAGAGGTCTTAGCACACTATCCTGAGGTGCTCTTGAGCACTGTGGAAGCACAGAGGACCCTGGGGGTAGGCTGGGAGGGAGCAAGAGGGAAAGTACCACTTCTATGGGTTTCATATGGTGGTGCTCCATAAAGCACTATTTCAAGAATGATTCTAGAGCTTTAAAAAATTAATTTCAAGATACATGTATCTCCTCTGACTTAAAAATCACAATAAAGCTGTTCCCTGAGAAATAGAAATGTGTGCCTTTTTTAAAGATTTTTTTTTCAGATGTCACTGCAGCACTGTTGATAAAGCTAAAAACTAGAAACTACCTAAATATCCAATAATCAAATATTGGCATATACAGAGTATAGAATTTTAGACAATAATAAAAATGACATTGTGGTTCTCAATGTGTTGACAGGGAAAAATGTCCCTAATAAATTGGAGGCGGTTAAAACAGATAGATAATAAAAGATTAAGTATGGTATAATTATATTGTATAATGTCTATGTATTTATCATGCACTTGAAATTATATATATATAAAATCATATAAATACCCATACACATATAAATGTGTTTATGTATCCATAGCCTCTTTCTCCCGCCTCCCCCACTCTCTCCTGAGATTCAGCACAAAAGCTTAACCTAACTAGTCTCTCAGGCAGAACAAAGGGAAAGAAAGAAAATTGAACCAGTGAAGCCAGAACCCCTTTCCAGCAGGCAGAAGGAGAAAAAAATTAGAAACACATGTAATTTTTGTCTCCCCATGCAGGGCACTTATAAATTACTTCTAATCACTTTAAGTGACTTGAGACTATTGATTTGGGAATTTAAAAAACTTAGATGCATCCTTTTCCATTTCTATTTTCCATGCATGCCACCTTCTCCGTTAGTCTTTTCCTACCTTTTCCATTACAGTCTTAAGCTGTTTCCACATTTCTCGGATCATCAATTGAGTTAACATACATAGAAATGCCCACTATAGCATCTGGCACCTGGCATGATCTCAGTATATGTTCCTTTTCTCCTTTTCCATATTGTTGATTATGTTTAAAAATTTCAAATAATAATGAATCCGGGCCCCATGAATTAACATTTCCTTGAAGATCCTAAATAGGCAGTATAATTTTATAGCAAAGTGAGGTTTGGGAACTTCCCAAGGACTGAACATTTGAAAATGAGAACAAGATGCTGAACGAGCTCAAGCCACAGCCAGTTTGTAGTTATTATTCTCTGGACCAGGCCACAGTGTTCTGGTTAAACACAAGGGCAGTATCTGTTGGCCAGGTTTCATTTTCCGACACTTTTCCTAGTGCTCTTGGCCCCACTTGAATTCCCAGCTGTGTGCCTCTGAACACTGTGCATGCTCCGTGCAGATGAGAAGTGCAGGCCGGTAGCTGGATGAATTGGCCACGCTGTCCCCAGCGTGCTGCCGGCATCTCTGCCAGGCTGTCTGCAGAAAAGCGGTAGGAGCTGCAATCTGACACCTCCCTCAGACTGGAACCAAACGAGAATATATTTTACTGCATTCATTCACCCCTTTACTACAGTAACACAGAAAATGAACTCATAATTAAGTTTGCTTTTGTTTAATGCTGTTTTTTTCCTAAGGTCTAAGAGAGAAAATGTGCAAACAAAAGTCTGTATTGATTTTATGGCAATATCTCAGGGCAGTAATATCGTTAGTAAAAAGGGAAAAAAGCTCCCGTTAAGGTGTCTGCACATAAACATCAGTTAGTGGCTCCGCTAATTACTTTCCATGTGGCTTTGAGCAAGTTATTAGACCTCTTTGTGCTTCAGCTTCCCTTTCTGTAATATGGGATAATAATAGTAAGTACTCAAGGGCTATTATGATATTAAAGAGTCAAATTTATAAAGTGTTTAGAACAGTGTATGGCACAAAGTAAGCATTAGATAAATGTGTGATTGATAAATACATATATAAATACCATTGGGCCCAAGGAATAGACGGGCAGAGGGAAGGAAGGTAATATTCAGTGAGTATCTACTCCATGCTAGGAGATTTCATGTATTATCTCACTCACCTCTATGACAACTTGTAAATGGGTAGTATTGATCCAATTTTACAGAAAAGAAAACACAGGCCCAACTAGAATAAGGTCACTCACCCAAGGCTACACAGCTAGTAAATGACTGAGCTGGGATTTGAAAAGAGGCCTATCTCAGTCCAAGCCTTTGTACCATACCATGCACATAATATTAATAATGGTAATAACAGCTACCGCTTATTTAATTCTAAGTTCCGTGCCCATTATTTCACTTGATTCTTACAAGAATCCTTTGCGATAAGCCACAGAACCAGCTTCTGCCATTGCCTATAGTGCATCCCACTCAGTCTTCAGTTTTTGGTGGCAGCAATGGGGATGCGCAATAGAAGTTCATGGTCCTCACCCTCGACAGAAACAAGTACAAATTTAGCTCCCCAAATGGCACACTAGGTTTTCATTTACCAAAAATAATAATGCTGAAAGTGCTATCCAAGAAATATAATCCAACAATCCAAACTGGAAAGATTCGTAGTTCTGGGATGAAAATAGAGACATTTTCCAACTTCCCACTTAGGCGATTACTGACTCAGATCAGAGCAAAGTGTCTGATGGGGTGTAGGAAGGGAGAGATGGAGCAGGGGAAAGGAGGGGGAGGAATGGAGGGAGGTGGGAAGAACAAATAAGAGAAGGAAAAATGAGCAAAGGAGAAGGGGCAGAAGAGAAGGGGAAAGAAAGAGGACAGAGGGAACAAATGCTTAGTAGGCGTCCTCAGAGACCTTCATGATAGGAAACGTATAGAACTCCCCAGCTGAATCGCCTATATCTCTACCCCGTTTCTCAAACTGCACCTATGCAGAGGCTGTCCGTTCAATTTTGTAAACTTTCAGGGCTGGCCCGTGGCTCAGTGGGGAGAGTGTGGTGCTGATGGCACCAAGGCCATGGGTTCGGATCCCTATATAGGGGTGGCTGGTTAGCTCACTTGGAGAGCATGGTGCTGACAACACCAAGTCAAGGGTTAAGATCCCCTTACCGGTCATCTTTTAAAAAAAAAAATTGTAAACTTTCTTCCTAATTCTTCATATTTCATTTGTGAATTCTGAGGAGACCCCCATGAGGAGGCTCCCAAGGTCCAGTGGGCCTGATGCAGGTGTCACAACTGTGTTCTGGCTGTAAAAAATGAGACCACCTGAGGAAACGGCCACCATGAACACCACTTCTGCCTCGGACAGCCAGCAGATGTTACTCTGGGCAACACGGCCTGTACTCACTTGGTACGGCCACCACTGCCTCTGACAGGCCATCCAGAACACTAGTCATCTTTTCCCCACAAAAGCCTCCTCTTTCCCGTTTCTTCTGTAACAGCATCCTCCCCGAAGCTCTGCAGGCCTGTTGGAGAGCACAGTTGATTGATGGCCAGCGTGTGTTCCGGCAGACAATCCCCCCTGAGGACCACAGATGGCGAGATGACTTGCAGTAATTTTCTCACCAGAGAACAGTGGGCTCAGGCATCCAGGCCACATTCCACAGAGAATCTTTCCCAGTCGAATCCACAGAGGAGACTTTTCACAGCCATAAGCGTTCACTTGAGTTGTTATCAGACGTTTCCATCACTGACTGTTTAAGAAAATATTAAAAGTGCTCCGCACAGACTACTGCTTTACAACTTCAGTTCCCCAGCCTGGCTGTGTGCATCAAAATGCAGCCTAGGTGATGTATGTTGGTGATGTCTGCTATCTGCTTTCTCAGGTGTGCAAAAGCTCTTCCCTGGGGACCAGTTGTCCTCCTCAGCCAGCAACAGTGACAAGAGATGGATAAAGTAATATCAAACCTCTGCTGACTTTAGGGGTGGGAGGAAGGAATGACATAATCGGGCTACAGAATGGATTATCCATTCTGGTCACTGTAATCAATGCTTAGGAAATTCTGAACACTCTTCTTACCTGAGAGAAAGCACAAAATGATGAACAGAACCATTTTGGTGTGAGATCTACTGGATTTTAAATCTTGGCTTTGCCGTAAATGCATTAGCTCTGTGACTTTGAGCAAGTTATTTGGCTTTCCTAAACCTTGGTTTCTTTGTCACAGGAGAAATAAAACCTAACCCGGAAGAGTGTGGTAAGAATTAAATAAGATCATGTAGGTGTGGCAGGCACATTTACTAAAACTGCTTTTAAATTGCATTGTTCTCCCTTTATCTTTTTCTTTCTTCTCCTTTCAAACAGGTACATTCCTTGCCTCAGGAATATGTGTGACATGGATTGAATTGGTCGCACAAGTTTTATGTATTAGAAGCTTAATCCCCACTGACAGTGTTAAGAAGGTGGGAAATCCCATTATGGTAATTGAAAGGTGGAGCCTCAAATAGGTGCTTAGATTATGAAGACCATGCCCTAGTAAATGGATTAATCCCTTAATGGTTTAATGGTGATCATGGGCATGGTTCTGATGAAGCTGGGGTAGGAAATCATTTTTAATGAGACAACAAAATATAAATCATAAGAAATAATTTGATAATTTAACCATCTTAATTCTTTTTTTTAATTTATCAAAGGAAATCATTTTTAAAAAAGAAAATATAAGTAGCAAATTGGGAGAAGACATTGCAACATATATAATTGATACTGGATTAGTATGCAGAATATGTAAGAACATTTACAAATCAATTAAGAAAGAAAAAACAACCCAAAACCAAAATGGGTAACAGTCATGAATAGACATTTCACAAATGTTGAAATAAAAATATCAATAAACAAATGAAAATCTTCTCAGCTGAACTAATTTGCCAAAAAGGTAAATTGAGCCACAAAGTATAGTTTCATAAACACCAATGTGACATTTTTAAAAAATGCTGACAAAACCAAATGTTGGGCAAAGATATAGAACAGTAGGACTTCTTATATTCTACTTGTATTGGAAATAATTTTTTCTATTTTGGAAAATAATTTTGGGTTTATAGGAACATTAAAAATTGTGCATGATCTCATTCAGCAATGCTTTTCTTAAATATATATGTACACTTGGGCACTCCTTCCACGTGGGTGCTAGAATGTACAAGAGATATTTGGCAGCATTATACATCATTCTCCCAAACTTAAACCAACCTAGAGGTCTATCGACAGTAGGTAGATAAATAAAATGTGGCTTAATCATACAATAGAATACTATATCACAGTAAAAATGAATAAACAGATTCATCCACTAGTATGGACAAATCTCACAAATCATGTGTAATGAAAAAAGCAAGTTGCAGAAGAATACACATAGATGATACCATTAATATAAAATTCAAAATAACAGAATACTAAATATACTGTTTAGGAATACATACATATGGGGTAAAATTTATAGGAAAGCAAGATACCAATAAACTCAAAGAAACTCTACCCCTGGCAGTGAATATAGGAGGTGTAGCTAGGGAGGCCTAAAAGGGTTTCTAATATTTCTTAAACTGGATGGTAGCTCCATGGGTTTGCATTATATTATTCTTCATATATCTTATATGTTCTTATATGTATATATTCTTTTAAATGCATAAAATATTTCAAAATAATTTTAATGGGCTTATGGGATGCAATGAAGGCCAAAAGGACATCAGGAGAGGTTTGATGGGAGTTATTATGAGAGGATTCTTCATATTCTGAAAAGCCACCCAAAGCCACCATGTCTCCACACTGCTAGAAGATGTGGTATGTAAATATAAGGCCTGGAAATGCTTTAGCCTTTCCCCTCATGAAGTAATAGATCTTAGGTAGCATTTCATATTACAGTCAACAAAACTTAGAGGAAGAATGAAACTGTGACCTTGATGACGCTGTTAACCTGCTGAATCAAACCAATCCAGAAGCTTGCCTACCTGTGGACCATCCAGATAATCATGTCAGCAAATCCCCTTATTGTTTAAAATACATGAACACTGAAAGGAAGTGATTTTCTTAAATACTAAGAAAATCATCAATTAAAAAGAACATAAAAGAGTAGAACTTAATGCTAGTATACTCAAGAAGAGGAAGAAAAAAAAAGGAAAAAGGAAAAAGCGGTAGAAGAAGAGAAAGTCAGGAACAAAAAAAAATAAAGATCTATACCTCATCCCCCCAGTGGAGACTCAAGTATTGTCCATGAAGCATCCTGGAGGAAGACCACAGGATGGGTCCTCAGCACTGTGTGAGACAAGGGGCAGCTTGTCAAGTGTGGACAAATGAGCAATGACCAGAATTTTGGCACATCACTAACAGAGCCCCAAGAAAGGCCACGGTTATACTTTCTGTTACCCGGGAGGGATGGGGGCATTAAAATCAGAATTTAATATTTCAAAAAAATAAAATGTGCTATTTCTTGCATATCTGAGTTTATAGACCAAAATTCACATCTGCTATATAGGCAAAGCCCCCAAGGTAGAATATCACAAAGTAGACCCTGGAAAACACTAATCTCCTTTGAAGAAAGGTTTCATGCTCAACCTGTGCTTATTGATTCATAATGCACCTTAGCATATTAAAATCCTGCAATGAATCTTTCCCTAAATGCCTTGGAGCAATGAACATTTCTAGAGGAACATCTATCACAAGCCGAGAGGCTGGAATTGCACTCAACGTATTTTGTAAACCTCTGTCTCCATATAGCATAGTCTGCCTCACTGTCTGCAGGAATGCGTACCATTATCCCCTCACTCAGCATCCAAAGCAGAACCCTAGGCACCATTTATTGCAGTCTCAGACAGTGACATTTTTCCATCTTCTAGTGAGGCAATGGCCATCTGCCAGGTCTCAATGCACCATAAGATGAAGTTCAATATTCTCTGAATTTGAGTACTCCTGCTGTCACAGTAACAAACTGTTGGTGAAAGGTTTTACCAGTAACTGTAAATCACATGAGTTTGTCACAAAAATGTTAAGACAGCACCCTGGGAAAGCACCCCCTTCCGCCCCCATCCCTTTAAAACACCCATATTTGCATTTACTGTTTCCTTCCAAGATTAGAAATCAGACAGAGAGGACTGCGGCTGCCATTTTTAAAATAATGCCAGAATTTGATAAGTTCACACTATAGAACTGCTGACATTCTTTGATTGATTGAAGAGGTTTGGGTGGCAGAAATAGCTTTCACTCACGTTCCACTCAAGGTTCTTGAATTGCTTACTTGTGGGTTCCTGATGTGGAATGATGAGTAACGGGAGAGGAGGCTGATCAGAGATAAGGCTGAGCAAGGTGAAACGCCTGAACTACTGGAAGGTGGGAGAGGTTGAAGGCAAACCTCATAAAAGACTGCGCCATGCTCACTCCCCGCCACTGTGTTGTTAAAACAGTTACAGAGACAAATTTCACAGCTGGGGCCTCTCACATCACTTTTTACAGCACATCTGTGTTTTCAAAAGGCTGTGGGTAAGTTAGAATTTTTATAAAAACTTGAAAAATTTAAGGTGAGTTGGAATAGGTTCAGAGTCTAACATTAAGTTGGAGAATTAGGATATATACTTGCATATACATATATGCATATAGATAATGTACCCACATGTGCATACATGTATAACCTATGCATAGTTTGAAGGAGTTTTTTATTACTGAGAGATAGGAACTAAGCAAAACTCCCTTGAACTATGAACATATTTGGCAAAGATTAGAAATGAAAATAGGGCTGGTTGGAGAGCTCAGTTGGTTAGAGCGTGGTGCTGATAACACCAAGGTCCAGGGTTCAATTCTTCTACTGGCCAGCTGCCAAAACAAAAAGAACAACAAAAACAAAAAAAACTCCTAGAAAGGAAAATACTAAAATACTATGTCTGACTTTGGGTGTTGTGATTATGGGTGGTCTTTTTCTTCCTTTTAGTTTTATGCATGCTCCAAAGTTTCTGTGATAAATGGGACTCTCACCTTTTTGCCATATAACATGTTACCGCTAAATAAAGCACTGGAGAAATGACCAGAGATTTTTAACAATAGACCTCCACAGTATAAAAAGCACAGGAATGACACTGAGAGTATGTGGGTGGTGGGGGTGGGGGAGATAAACTTCTAGATACATCATTTCATCATATACACTGTAGCAAAATTTACTTACACATCTTAAGAGTGGATATTTACATTGTTTCCACTTTTTCCTTATTATAAATAAGGTTATGATGTAAAATTCTGCTCAAGCTTTTGCTTTTTATTTTTTAGAATAAAATCCCAAAAGTGAGATTACTGGATTGATGAATATCAGTATCTTAACGCTATCAATGCATGTTGCCATATTGCTTTCCAGATTGTTATACCAGGTAATATTTATACCAGGAACCTATGCATGAGTCTGTCTTAACTTGCTACCTTTACATATTAAAAATTTTATTTCACCTTTACTAATTTGATGAACAAAAAAAATATGGTTCCCATTTTAGTTTAATTTTTGTCTTCTTTGATTACTAGGAAGATTATACCTTTTCTTGTAAGTTTGTCATATTCATATTTCCTTTTTTGTGAATTGTGAGTTCTTCCTCTTAGCTCTATTATCTATTGATGCTTTGGGATTTTTCTTCACAATATGTGTAAACTTTTTACATTAAGTTTATTAGCCTATTGTCCAATATTTATTGCAAATATTTTCTGGTCTGTGTTTTAATTTTTTATATATTTCTTTTCCTATTTTCCTTTGGTTTTAAACTTTCAAAGTTCTTCTCTAGTCATAGATCAAATAAATATTCACTAAATTTCCTTAGAGTTTTTAAATGATTTTTTCCATTTAAATTCTAGTCCATGTAGATTTTTATTTCTGTCAAAGATATGAGATGAAAATACAACTTTACATCTCCCCAGATGCTTAATTTTTCAACATTACTTTATTCCTGGCAATACTTTTGTTTAACTAAGATATTAAATTATTCTACATGTCTTTTACAATAGAAAAAAAACTATATTTTTCTAAGTTCATAAATGCAATGAACGTTTGTCACTGAAAGGCCTATGAAGTGCACCTTTGAACATTTTTTAATGACCTTTCTTCTCTCCATACCTACCCGTTATGTTATGTAAACACTGATCCATCCATCAAGTGGCCTAAAGTAAAGTATAGTCCTTTGTTCCCATTTTATATAGGCCTTCCCTGCTAGTCTTCCTCTTGCTGCAGTGACTCAGCAAACTAGTGAGGACGCTGAGTTACCCCTATCCTTTCATTGTTCGCAATTTCTAGGGCACAAACATCGCGTCCGTCAGTCCCACGGGCATTCTTTGGGGTGGCTGGGACAGCCAAGGATTCACACGTTTAAGAAGATAATATCTGATAACAGAGATTAGAAGAATATTAGAACAGTCCCATCACGTTGCCCCAGTGAGAAAAAAGAATAGTCTGCACTGCTGCCTCTCACTCAGACAGCGACACTAAGGTGGAAATGCTATTCATGGTTCAAGTACAGATAAAGAACACAGGACTACTAATGAGGGAGCCTGAGGCGCCCATCCTGACTCTCCCTCTGATGACCTTGGAGAAGACAACAGACCTCATAGGACCTTGAGTCTCTCTCATCTGTAAAAGGAATGGAGCTGACTATTAGAAGATGCAGTTTGGAAGTTCACAGGCCAATGGTGAAGATATATTTAGTTTGGCTTGAATGGTGTTTTAATTTTTTTTTAATGTGATAGGATATTTTTAAAAGTCTGTATTGTTGTCATGCAGCTAGTTTCACTCATTTAAGTTACCTACCTGACCTTGGGAGAGGTCTAAATGATCTCTAAAGTCCCTCCGAACTTTACTAATTTATCCAATCCACTGGAAATCTACATTGGACCTACCTTCAAAATACATCCAAAATCTGACAACTCCTTGCCACCTGCACTGCTACCACGCTGCTCCAAGCCACCTGCTGGGATTATTACAATGGCTTCCTAAGGGGTCTCCGTGCTTCCACTCCAGCTATCCTCACAGTCTTTTCCTAATAGAAGCAGCCAGAGTAGGCCTTTTAAAGCAGAAAGTTATCACTCAAACACTACTCAATCAGGGACATATACTCAGACTTCCTGGTTTTAAATAGCAATCCCTTTTCCCATATTCCTGATCACACTTGCCCTGCTCTATTTTCCAGATAAAATTGCCCTCTTCTCACATACTATGCAGTGTTCTTTTATAGTGTGGGTTTTGTTTTGATTCGGTTTGGTTTTGGTCTGTTTTGTCCCACTAGAGCATAAAATCGCTGAGGACAGGCATTTTTGTTTGTTTTGTTTAGAGGTTACTATAGCCCCAGTGCCTAGAATAGTGCCTGGCACAGAGTGGGTACTCAATAAATACTTGTAAATAATTACGAATTCATGAATATTTGTTTCTGTCTCTTCTAAAATAAATTCTTCTGGTTCCAAGAAGTTATACCAGTGAATTGGAATTTCAAAATGGAGATAGGATCCTCTTCTGTAACCTCTCCCATAATAGCAAACCACTCTACACTCACTCCACAGCTTGCAAAATTCTCAGCAAGGAAGTCCCTTGCCAAATCGACGAGAGTTGGGGATACTTTTATGTGATAAGCATAAAGGCAGCCACAAAGACAAGAGTTCAAACAGGAAGGAGACTTCTTTTCCACAGCCATCAAGTAAGAAATCGATACAAGGATCAATTTATAAAACAAACAGGCAGCCGGTCCCAAAATGCAAGCTCGGTGATGCTTGTATGAAATAGGTCAAAGTTACATGGTATCATCTATGTTCTTTGAGCCCATCATCCCTTGGGGACATCTCCAGGTCTGTCTGCTGAATTCAAACACTCACAATAAGATCTTTTGTTTCTCAAGAGTAATACATTATCTTTCAAAGACCAGAAAAGGTCAACCCCCCCCAAAACCTGAGCTGCTTGTAACAGCTTTTGGATAAATCTCTTCCAAGTGTGGACTGAATGAGGACACTCTCCCCTTGCAAACATGACTGATCTCACTGAGAATGGACGTTCTCCACCTGCACCTGGCACCCCTAGCTGCCTCCCTCTCCCTGACCTCTATCAGCTGAGAGTGTGGCTCAAGGCTGGTCACACTTTCAAATTTCACCGACTAACACAATCCAGAAATAAAGGAATGAAGGGAGATAGCAGGAACCATTCTAAGCTTGCCAACTTGTTATTCTGTCAAGTAAAGCACCCAATGGGATATTTTGTAACATTCACAGAAAAAAAAAAAATAGGTACATAATCTCAAAATTAGTTTAATAATTTTAACTTTATGAAATCCTTGTCTTTTCTCACAGAGCCTTGGTACAAATGCCCCCGAATCCCTCACCTGGGATGATAGAGCCTCAGCGTGGGCTGCATGGGGAGCGAGGCTATGATTCTAACTTGATGCTTCTCTCTAGGGCAAAAGAGAGGAACTCTTCCTCCCTGGGTTTCAGGCAAACACACATGTCCCCTCTAAGTCACGGCACTCCAGAGCTGTTAGAGTCAAGGTCTTGGATGTGGGAGGGTGTATTCATAGCGGATGTGACACAGTCTGGATCTTAAGAGAACTAGGCAACTAGCTTTCTTTTCTCTCTTCCTTTCTGAATCCTTCAACAGCTTTTGCTGATCAGTAAATGGCACTTGGCAAGTGACCATATACACGTGGCCTTACACTTAGAGAGCCACGGTGGGATAGTCAATCCCATTATAACTGAGTAGCTACTAAATAAAACTCTAAAGTAGATGGTGCACATCAGTGGTGGACAAGCTGAAAATGGCACCTAAATTTTTTTCAGGTTGGAGAGAGTACCAAGGAATGTGTGTACGTGTGTCTGTATTTAAAAACTGTGGAGTTTTCCTAAGACTCTGGATTTCTGACTTTTCTCAAAAAAACTGAAAATGTGGCAACAAAAGGCCCTCATTGCAGTGCGGCCACCAGGGATTGCAGCTGGGCAGAGACAGGCCATTCCCCCTTCCCCAGGCTGAGTCATTACATTACATCACATTACCTGCCCAGCGTCTGCAAGCACCTGTGGTGGTGACCCCTCGCTTAGCGTGTGGAAGGTTATTCACACTCCTCCCAATCCCTGAAGGGATTGAAAGAAGCTTAGAAAAGATCAACAACAAGGAGGAAGGGAAAAGGAGGAGAAGAAACAATTAGAGGAAACCAGGAATAGGTCATGAGCCATAGTGTCCACCACATAATTCCATACGCTTTGCTGGAGCTGGGCTGCAAATTTCGTTCTGAGCTTCATCACTGCTGACCATAGCACAGAGTCTGAGATCAAACCAAAGTCAAATGTTCTCCCTTTAGTGAAATACAGTCTTCCTGTAGTGATAACATTAAATCCCATGAAGCAGTTGAACACGAAATAGAGAGCAAGACAAATCAGCACAAAGCACCAAACTGTATGGTCTTGTGACAAAGTGATCTGGGTGGTCTCTGGTGAGAGAGGGCCGAGTAAGACGGAGAGGGCTGACAAAGCAGCCCTCGGTGGGCCTTGGAAGACAGGTGCATCATGGTGAGGCACAGCACTGCACGGGCTGCATAGAGAAAAACACAATTGTGTCAAAACAACAGGAAAAAAGGCTGTCAGGTTCATTCAGCCATCAGGTAGAGCCCTTAATAGCCAGCACATCTGTTTTGCTTTCTGAAGTATTTTCTTTATTTGGGTTGTTGTCAAACTACAGGAAACTCTAAGCTAGTTAAAAATGAAATGCCTCTTAGAGTTTAGTGTGTAAGTACCTCTGCTTTGAGACTTTGGGATCCAATTTCTTTCTCTCTTCGAATCAAGATCACTCGCGTCTGGCTTGCTTGACTGACTTGGTGTGGGGCAGGCGGGAAGGCTGACAGCCACCAGGCTGGCTCAGAAGGAAAGGGTCCTGCACATGGTGGCAGTCTTTGTCCTCCTGGCTTCAGCACCCCAGCACCATGGATTGCTTTTGCTCTCTCTCTCTCTTAAATCTGCATCATGCATCATCAAGATAAATTCTGGCAACTACTCAACAATCCTACCACTATTCCTGCATGTCACTGATGTAGAGTTTTGTGTGGCCTAAATGAAATTAATGGCAAATCCATTTGGCAAAGCAAAACAAATCTTGAATTAAGAAACAGTACCACTACCATGTCCCAGTTTATTAGTGGAGGAAGATATATTTCGTGCATTTTCTTCAGCTCAATATCTTATCTGTATCAAAATAAGGAACAAAGAGTTCACCACATCAATAATGGAATTTCAGGCAGTGGTGGGGATAGAACTACAATTTTCTTCCCTACATAAATGGAAATCTGTCAGTTCTACAGGGAGTGGACTCTCTCCAGAAGAATCAATTAAAAAATTATAAAGCATTTTGGTCACTGAATCAGATGGACATGAGAACATTGTGTACTTCCTCTCCTCTCTATACAGCAGAAGGAAGAAAGTTGAAATCTTTTTCATGAGATATTGACTACATCCTCATATCAAAGCAGCCACAGTCATTACAGAGTCTGCCAGTATTTCTGTAAGAAACCTTATCTGGGGAGGATTTACAGAATATTGGCTGGTTTCGATTCACAAAGAGCTGATTCTAAAGCTGGGGTCTCAGTTGTCATGAATTCATTTCATTTGCATATTGCACATAGTGCAAAAACATTTCTGGTTTTCTGACCGTTAGCAATTTTACAGAGGTGATAATTAAAATAACAGTCTACTTTCTTCAGAAAATATCTATTTTTTTAAGTCTAAGAATAAGAAGATCAGATTCTCATGTAGCCTCATTACGGACATATTTTCCTTCAAAAGCTGTATTTTATTTTGAGGTGGTAAAAATACACGAAATATGGTTGCCAGTGCTCTTCTCTGGTACAGAGAAGGAGAGAGCAAAGTAGAGGGGAAAACACAGCGAGGGATGCAGTTCTGCCTCGTCTGTCTTTGGACAGCAGCACTTAGGCAGGATGGGAAGGGACGGACAGAGGGGGCAACGTAGCAAAATCCTAAGTGAAGCAGCCTAGTGACCAAGTCTGCAGAGGTCAGTTAGAGCTGGAAGCGGGGAGCAGATAGTTCCATGGGTCCAGTAAGCAAGGGGTCATTATCAAGAGGTTGGACCTTAGGATCCATAATGTGGGGAAAGTAACTGGGGAGCAAGGGGTCAGGGACCTGGGTCAAAGTGGTCAGGATGTAGGCAAGAGACCCCAACACAGACACTGGCTGCCATGCCCCACGGCGTTTCTGGGATGGGAGGAATCTTGGGATTCTCCAGAGACTTGGCATTCAGCCAAGGTTGGGAAGCTGGCTGCAGCAGAGGGACCTCAGACTGGCATTGTCAGTTTCCAGCCCAGTTCTCCCACCATTCACCATGCTGCCTCTCAGCAAGGTCTGCACATGGCCTTACATCAAACACAGCCCAAAGAAAATGCTTCCCTGGACTACAGAGCAGCTGGGCCTGCGATTATGGGTGGCCACAGAACCTACCTAATATGTGGCTGAAGAGGCAAACAAGGGATGAGAGGTCAGTAATTCCCAACATCTGGATTATCTCTGCCCCTAGTGGGACAGAAGGGAACACAGTTAGTGGCTGGTATACTCACAGGAGGGTGGCAGCAGGAGGCTTAGAGGGGTAGCTACAATTGGAGACAGCACCGACTGAGCCAACTATTAGATGAGGTCCTAAGAGCAGCTGCTGCTCTTTTACCCCTAGAGACAAAGTCTCACCATCGAGGCTTTAGAGGACCTTACCTTCATAGGCAGAAAACCACATCCACTGTCCCAGGAGCCTGTGCTCCACATCTGATGATAGGGACAAGTAAATCTGGATCTGAGCCAAGGACACAAGGTCTGGTCTCAACAAAGCAGAGGCTCAAGCTACACGAACATCCTCTGAGGCAACTTCCCTTGAGACTCAACACCTTTCTGGAGCAGGGGTGAGAGTCCTGGCAGTGGGGACTTGAAAGTAACTCTGGACCTACTTAATAGTGTCATCATTATGCTGAAGACAACAGCATGTTCTGGGAAACAGAGCCCTGGGCTCCCAGGAAAGGAAGTCACTCATTTATCGCTCTGTCTCCATGCCTGCCTTGTTTATTACAGTAGCTCTTTGCAGCTAGGAGAGAATTTGCCAAAGACAAGGTGCCCAGTACCACAGGGTGAATGAATAAATGAATTCTACAATATCCAGTTTTCTACTACTTGCTAATTGCAGTTGGTCAAGCAACCCCTGAATGTTACAATTTATTTCCCAGCAAAATTTAGGGAATTTGACTATAACCCAGAAAAGACTGAAGA
Source organism: Cynocephalus volans (assembly GCF_027409185.1). Lineage (NCBI taxonomy): Eukaryota > Metazoa > Chordata > Mammalia > Dermoptera > Cynocephalidae > Cynocephalus > Cynocephalus volans. The sequence goes on along the minus strand of NC_084467.1, from coordinate 66,132,322 downwards.
ACTCATTATGCAACCTATTTGCTTAGAACCTAAAGCATGGTATTTCTAACTATAATTCTCAGACTATCTACCTAGGAGACTGAAAATTCCTGGGTCCAAATCATACCTACTGCACCCTTGGAGGGTGGAGGTGAGCACCAGAATCTGAAGCTTTCACAAGCAATGAAGGCGATACTCAGGCACGTGACAATCTGAGAAACACTGAGATTTCCATTTATTGAGAAATGCTACATTCTAGGCCCTACGATTGAGACTTTACATACACTCTAATTTAATCCTTACAATTACCCTCTGAAGCCAGTATTATCCTCCTTATTTTATAAGCAGGGAAACTGATGTGAAAAAGCTCAGGAAGCAGTTGAGCCAGGATCCATCTCATTCTGTCTAAATCCAAAACCCCTGATTTTACACATCACAACAAATTCAAGGAACACTGGCCATAGAACCCACAGTAAATAAAATATTCTGTGTCTCATTTTCAGATTTACTTTGCTTAAAAGTTGATAAAAGTATACGATGATGGTGAAAAGCTGAGAGGAAACATGATTGCATCTGGTGGGCACTTATGTTCTCACACCCCATCTATGTGAGGGATGGTGGGGAAGGGAAAGACAGAGGGAGGAAGGAAAATAGCAACACGGATAAGCAAATGCAATGTTTGTGCACTGAAGTAAAATGTTACAATTGCATTTTGGAGCTTGAACATGCTTGGAACATGACATGACACCAGTATCACCACCCCATGTAACCATCATGACCTGCCTACAGGTAACCTTGATGGCTGATACAGACACAGTTGGTCTGAAAAAAGTGAGCTATCAGAATGAGTCAAAGCAGAACTTGAACAGATCTGAACAAACAAACCATGTTGAAGTTGATGCAGCTTGAAGGGAATAAACTTTATCTTCAGTTGCTTAGTTAGTAGAAATACCAAAGGAGTCTGACACCAGACTCCTGCTGTAAAATATTTGGCAAAGTTAGATTAGGAATATGTTAAAGTTTCTCCCATTGCATAATGGAAAAAAGCAGGGACAAAAAAAATAAAAATAAAAAACTGAGTTGTGCTGAAAAAAAATGACTCACTAAAATCTGCCCTGTCAATTTTTAATTGTGCTTACTCTAGCCAAATGTTTTTTTTCCCTTCAAGGCAGTTGTCACTGTCAAATATCTCCTGTACAAGCACTCTCACAGCAAAATGGTACTGAGTTTTATCTTGCAGATGTGTAAATGGTCTTGCAATGTTCCTGCAAGAGTTAACTGGCTTCATATAATAAGGAATAGGTCATTCGTTTTTTGTAATCCAGAGGGATGAAGGCCATTTCTTAAAAGCACCACTGCATTATCAAGGAAAATACCTCTCTAGGTAATATAATCTGGTAGAAAAGCACTGGAGTTACAGTCAAGAATCTTGGGGTATGGTTCTGTCACTTCTCAGCTTAGTGTTTTTAAGGCCAAAAAAGACTTCTCCATCTTGTTTCAATCACCTGTCACAGTATCTACGGCTACTACTTCAGAGGAATTTAATGAGGCTCTGTCAAGCCAATAAGTATTGGACACATAAGTTGTTATTCTGATGTGATGAATAAGGATCACTTCTGAACAAAACCAGGGTTAGGACTGCATTCTAGGAGCTTGGAGCACTCCTCCCACCTCCTACTGAGCCTCTCCACTGTAAGCTCTTCCATATACCATCTCAAAGGGCAGATTTAAGTAAGTGATTCCCGCAAGGTACTTTGTGCAACTCACAGAGACATTTGAAGTGCAAATTATTATTTTTATAGAAGATATTACATGAGCAGGGTAGCAGTTGCTACAATTATTCTGTGAAGAGTCTCCTTAAGTGCATATGGCAGATGTACTTGGTGAACCAAAGTATTTTCATGGGTCTTCAAGGTTTAAACTAATAACAACTGTACAGTCACTGAAGATAATTTGATGACAATAATATATAGAGACAGATAGGTTCATTACTACAAATGAATTCAGTGCAGTATGAAGAAAAATTGAAGCTACGTCTATTATGCTGATGCAGCTGCCTAGAGCTAACCTCAGCTTCCTCCTGGTACCTTCCCTGCTTGTTCTAAGTAATAGAATTTCAGGCTATTGACTACTTGCTAAGAAGTTTCCTCATCTGTAAAATGAGGGGAATACAGGTGATCTCCTTGGCTCCCTCCATTTGTGCTCACACAGTGGCCTCTTCTATGTGTCGTACAAAATGCCAGTGGTGAGCGTCTTATCCAGCTGACACAGAAGTTTTGCCGACTCTCTCCCATCTCCCCGCTTCAGCTCCTCTGACTGCAGCAGTTAGACGTGCTATGATTTGTGCATCCGGTGCCTCTCAGTTACTGTTCCGGTTCAAACCTCTTTCTACCTTGGCCTCATGCCATTCGTTGCAAGATGCCACTCAGGCATAAAAGCTAATGAACTGATAAAAGGTGAAAACGGAGCACTTCCCAGGCCCACAAGAAGAGTGACCCTGACTTTGGTTTAATGAGTGTTTCTAACACCTCAGCAGAAAGAATACATCAACTGCCAGCAGTGAACATTAGAGAAACATGGATCGCAGAGGGGCAGAATGTGTTTACCCAGCACTCTCCAAAGAAGACACTGGAGCTGAGAAAATAAACCAGTTTCTTTGCCAGAAAGGTATCTGTTACGGTGGGTAGGAATATTCTGACACTTTTCCAGAGCCTCCGTATAACATGCTTGATGATGTCCTTTCTTTGACTCCATGCTCGCTGAGCTACCTTCTGATAAACTATTCAGTTTCTCAGTAACCTCAACAAAAGAATGGGGATGGAGGACAGAAGAGGGACAAAGGGGTCACAGAGAGCCCTTGAGATGGAGATTTGAGATTTGATACCTCTATAAAAAGAATATTGCATGAGAAGGTAATTTTGATTTATGAATCAGTCATAATAATATTAGCATATAATATTTATCAAGCATTGGCAATGTCCCAAGCACTACTCTAAGTGCTTTGCATGCATGGCCCATCTAATCAACCTGAGGAAGATCCCATGCAAATATGAGGAAAGTGAAGCTGAGAGAGGTTAAATAATTCACCCAAGGTTACACAGTTAAAGCATGCCAGAGACTTGAACTACAGCACTGTATTGTTCTTCCAATTTAGTTCTCATGAGAAAGAGACTGAACTGAGTGATCTGAAAATGCCCACTTTCTATACTCACAAGATTGAAGATCAGATCTGGAACGCGGCGGCTCAGCTATGGTGCTGTTCCTGAGAGCCCTTGCTGGGGTACGCTTAGACAACATCCTTGCAGATATGGCCTTTGGACCATCCCATAACTCTGCACCCAGTGAGCCTCAGATAAAAGGAAATGCTGCTTCATCTGTGATATAACAAACAGGAGACATGACTTCGAGAGGTTGGGAAAGAGAAAGGGGAAGTAGGAAATGTCCGGGTGTACCTTTCCAGTCCCCAGGGACAGATGACATCCTGAGGGATGACGAGCCATGATCCCCACTCACCACGAGCCACTCCTGATGAGGGTCTCATTACTACCCAACCAATGTTCAGTCACGAGGGTTTTCACGTTCGCCGATGTGTTTCTATTTCCATTGCCCTCTCTTCCCTCTCGTCCGGATTTCCTCGTTCCTAATGACTACAACAGCCTCTTAGCTGCTTTCCTCAATTCCAGCTTTTATCTTCTCTGCCTCATTCTACACAAAGTAGTCAGACCAGTCTCTTGAATATTGTTTTCACCATAACGCTTACTTAGATGATGCAAATATCAACATCAAAGAAGAAACCTCAAAACGGACAAACAGCACTGCTCCTTTAGCCTTCTGGACATCCTTCCCTCTTTCACTCCCTTAAGTGTTATAGTAAATGTTCCAAGGCTTTACACAGATTCCATCGAACTGAGCCCTGTAATACAAAGTCGCCGCAGCATGGCAGGGAGTTAGCCTGGGGCCACTGGTGTCAGGCATGGCTGGGCTGGAGTCCTGGTTCTACCAACATGGGCAAATTTAGTACATCTTTACAAGCCTAAGTATCTCCAAATATAAAATGGAGATAATGAGGGTATATTCCTCAAAGGATAACTGTGATGTTTAGGGGATAGTAAAGAGTGCTGGGCATGTGTTTCTGGCACATAATAAGTGCTCAATAAATGTCACCTATCATCACATCATCATTCGTACAGCAACAGTGCTTAGTGGTTAAGACCTCAGACACTGGAATCAGAAACACATGGTTTAGGCAAATGAGTATGTGGAGGTAAGTTCCCTATAAATTTCACCTCAGTCTTCTTTCCACATGAAAAACATTTCCTCAGTAAAACCATTTAAACCACTGGCAGATTTCCATCCTGGCACTCTTAAAATGTGGTTCAAGGATTGTTAGAATAGATATAGGAAGGAGGAGGCAAATATTGCTCAGAACAGTGGTAGATTTTCAAATCTCTTTTGATCAGCACATACTTATTGAGTCTCTATTATGCGTTAGGACTAAAGACAAATGTCATGGTCCTGCCAAGTTCCAGTGAGAGAGAATTTTTGCCAGATCCCAGCAATACGGTTGGACCTGTGATTTAGCACCCACCCCGTGCCAGGCTCTTGCTAAGCCCTGGGTACACACTACTGTTAGTCCTCTCAGTTACTCCTTGAGGGCAGCACTGTTTCTCTCACTTTTCATGTGAAGAAATTGAGACTTGCAAGAGGTTGGATGGCTTCTCCAGGGTCACACAGCAGGTAGGTGGTAGGGCCATGACTTGAACCAGGGTCTGGATGACTCCCCATTTAGGTGTTCACCTCTGGACTGGTGTCTCCTGATCGTGCAAGAATCACCAATACTCAGTTTTTATCACATAGTGGCAGAGATGTAGACAACAGCCACTTACAAATGGAAAATTTACTTAACTGGAAAAGATCTGAAAGTAACTTGAATGCTCATCAATAACAAAATGATGAATAAATTACGGTATATCTAAACCATATTACAAAGCCGTTAGAGGACATACATAAAGGGGGCTGGGAGATTGGGGAAATATTGGTCAAAAGACATAAAATTTCAGTTAAATAGGAGAAATAAGTTCAAAAAGTCTACTGTACATCATGGAGAGAATGGTTAATAACGACATATTGTATACCAGAAAATTGTTAATCAATTATATTTTAAGTGTTCTCATCACAAAAAAATAAGCATGTGAAGTAATGCATACATTAATTAGCCTGATTTAGCCATTCCACGATGTATACATATATCAAAGCATCATGTTATACAACAGAAATACTTGTCAATTAAAAAACTTTTTTTAAGTTTTAAAAGACAGACACATATGTATTAACCTAGATGGATGTCAGTATATTGTTACATTAAAACAAACAAATAAAAAAACCCCAAAAACTCCTTTTAAAAAAGATCTTTCTAAAAATGAGCCTGGGGGAATAAGAGAAAGAGGTGGATATACGAAATTTAATCTGAGTCTGCACCTAATTTTCTTTAGGTCTGTTTTGATTTATCTTCAAACTAAAATATCCTTTCAGTAGAAACCATACCTCATGAAACATACATGAAGAAGGATAGCAAAGTGGTTAAGAGCACAAGCTTTCAAGTCAGACAGACCCAGGTTCATATCTCATCTCCAAGACTGACAACCTGTGACCTTGGGCAAGTGACTTATCTCTAAACCTCAGTTTCCTCAACTACAAAATAATGATGATGATAATACCTATCTCATAGAAATGTTAATCAATGTCTTGACTAAATGGAATAATATAAAGAAAGTGCTGAGCACAGTACCTAGCACACAACAACGCCCAGTATAAGGTGACTATTAATGTTAACTATTACCTAATTGCCTTAGAGATCAGCCTTTATTAGAAACAGAAATCCTTCTGCAGATTGACATTTAAAAGGCCACCACCACACAGAATATGCTTAGGCTTCCAGGAAGATACTTGTGAATGTGTGGGCCAATGAATAAATGACATTGGATTTTCTATTCCAACATCTTTCCATTTCAACATTTTCTGATTAGGCAGCCACATGGTGCTCTCCTGGTGCCCAGCTTTCCTCCCACATTTTCAAACCAGACTATTCCAAACATGAAGCCTTGGTCCCCAAGGCTTCCTGCTTGCCATGGTCACAGATCATCCATGGGTCTTTGGGTTCTGAGGTCCTGAAGAAGGTGAGGTAATTAGCTCAGTGAACATGGCCCAGTTACTCTATGCTTCAGTCAGAATAAAAAGATAGAAAAAAAGCAAACTAGAACAAGAGAACAAAAGGAAAGGAGAGGGACCAACCTCCATCACTGTCCCAGGTTCTAGACAAACCGTATAGAAGAAGAAGATCATTTTAAATTTTGGAAAGGGGTTCCTAGATTTTTGGACAACCTCAGCTGCTTTGTAAACCAGAACAAATACATACAAGCTCATCAACAGTGGAAATGCTACTGCCCCAAATTCAATTCAATCCCACTTCAGAGTACGTGTACTCAGCATCAGCATTTATATACTAACAGAGAGAGGTGTTATGTTCAATACCATACAGGTCATGGCATCCATGTCACTTACATTTTTCCCCACTGCTATCTATGGAGTGCTGGTTGCTTTTAAACTATCTGAAAGGAGCCACTGTTATTAAATTATTGGCTTATCCAAGAAAGAAGGGTTGAATTTTTATTAGGGAACGATGGTGGTGGTGGTGGTGGTAACAATGATAACAGGGAACATTTATTGAGCACTGACTTGGAACCAGGTGTTATGCTAAGTGCTTTACCCAACCACGCATGTGACAGATATTATCACATGAAATGGGGACACAGAGAGGTCAGGTAATCACCCCTGGTCAGTGATAGGGCCAGGCTCTAGACCCAGGCAATCCCTCCTCTGAGCCCATACTCTTAGTAAGTCCTTAGTCCCTACTCTATGTAGCATTTAGTTTCTTCTGCCATCAGAAGTTTCCATTGCTGCAGCTGCCTTTTATTATTTCCAAGCACATGGCAATCCAGAGAATTTCATTCAGTGCTTCTCAACCGCACATTTAATTTTTTCTTCTAAAAGAAATCATGGCCATTTTGGCTAAGCGTCATAATTCTGTATTTTTTCAGAACATGCATTCATCTTTTATTTTCCTGAATGAGGTTATGCTTATAGCATATAAAACAGGAAAATAGTACTGAAAAGGCAGGGAGAATATAAATCTTCTCACAGACATAAGACACTCCCACCCCATTTAAAAGAGCTTAGAGTTCTTTGATGCCCTCACTTCACTAGAAAATTTAGGAGGAAGTATATGTTGAGGGTCACAAGAACATCCAAAAAGATTTGCTGGGGTTTTTAGGTTTGCCATGTAACCTGTTGATTTCAATTTCTTCAATTGTATTATAGATTCTATAGTACATTCAGTCTGAACCCTTCCTGTGGGCTCATTGCATTTTCTTATTGCCAGATCCTTCTTTCCAGCTAAACTGCAAACCCCTTGAGGGCTAAAGTCACATCTTAACAATGTCATGCATGCCCAGCCTCCCACAGCACCTTACATATAGTAGGGACTCAAAAGAAGTTTAATTAAGTCAGAGATCATTTATTTTTAAAGGAAACTCCACACCTCTGAAAAGCTGACATTCTAGAATGCATTGCTTCCTCCAAAACTGTTTCATCCCAGGAGAGCCTTCAAGTCGCAATAAAATTGATTTCTTTCACCAGCAAAACCTGAAGCCCTGATGGCTCCGGAATTATCATCAGGACATAAACCTATCTCTGCTAAAGGTGCCCATTTCTTTAAAGAGTGAAGGGAGCAAGGACAGGACCTGAAGAAGCAATATTTGATGAGAATATCTGGCCTTCCAGTTTAAAGATTATGCAGCTGTGTAAGGAGGTCTACTGTACTTTATAAACCAAATTGCATCATACCTAGAAAGTGCTTAATACATATTTATTGAATAAATGTCTTCTTCCCAAAAAATTAAACTTAAAACTCATCTTCTTTTACAATTGAATTTCACTATAAAAGTTGGAGGTAGGATTATGACCCAAAACACTTTAGATTACATGTGAGTTATTTAAACTAACAACCAATTCTGCTTTGAGAATATATGTAATACTAGACGACTTAAACATGAAAAAGGCACTGCAATATGCTTATTGCCTTTATGTGAGACACAAAAGCTTAAGATCACAGTAGTTTCCAGGTTCACCTGAGGCCGAGGGGCCTGGAACACCAGTGTCTGAGTCAGAGAGAGACCGAAAGAGCAGGACTGCCAGCCAGAGGAGCTCCGCATCCTTCCAGCTGCTTTATAGAGTGGAATTCTGCATAGGGTCCATCTGACAAAAGCAAAAGCAACCAGGAGTGTAAAGATACTGGACAAAAATAAAATAACATCATCAGGCTTTTATTACACTTTTTTTCTGTCACTCTTTCTCATCTTACATCAACTGTGAATCTCGGCCCATTTTAGAAACTCCTGGGTTTCCTTAGTGAGCAGTGGGTACAGGACAAAGAGTTAGAGACAGAGCAGAAGAACCCAAAGTGGGGCAATGAAAGAATAAATGGGAAGAGAGATTTACGGGAATACAAGCAGTAAAAAGAGGAGCTACTATTACTGAAGAGCACAACCAGAGACACGTGAAAATGCTTTGAAATGAATCTGCCCAAACCAGCTCTTTTCAAAACTGACCATGGTTCAGAACCGGCCATCGTGTTTGTTAAAAATATAGGTGCCTGGATTCCACCTGAGATTTACTAAATCAGAATTTCAAAGGGTGGGGGCAAGGGGGTACCCAGCAACTATCTAATTAACAAGTCCCCCCAAATTATTCTGATGCACATGCAGGCTTGAGAACCGCTATTATAAACCACATCAGTGTCATGAGTGAATTACTGGCAATGTAATTCCTATAAAAATGAATTCCTTTATTTTAAAATATACCAAGACATTTTGATCAGTGATAATAAAACCATAATCATGTAGTATAGGTATTAAAGCACCTTTCAACATCCAAGAAAATGAACTGTCATTTTTAAAAATTGGGGGATTAAACCATGTGCTCTGAAACTTCCTTTATAAACATGCCATTATGATGCAATCCTCCCTGTAATAGTTCTTTGCTTGCAACAGATAAGAAAATTCTCTGCCTCACTGGTAATAACTAGCTGCTTTCTGACAACTGTCAAATTTTCTCATTGCTGAGATCTGGAGATTCATCAAAACCAATTTCCAGCTAGACATCTGGTTTTATACGTTTCTTTAGAAATATAATCAGTAACCCTGAATGGACAGGATATTCAAAGTACTGTGAATGCCTCAGACTACTCTGATTTTAACTTTTGTGACTGGGGTATTTCTCCCACTCCAGTGAAATCACTATTCAGTGTGTCTTGTTTATAACTTACACCGCAGTTGGTTTCTCCAGTCTCCTGGAGATTAAAAAGAGAGGAAAAAAAAAAAAAACACCTCAAGTAATTGTATGTGCTCAGAACTTTATATACTCCCAGCCACTTCCTTAGAGATATCTGCCGTCATCCTACAAACACATAATAAATACCAAAAGAGAAGATATTTTCATATCTTAAAAAAAGCAAACAAAACAACTTCTAACATAACCACATATATTCTCTAAATTCTCATTTTTTAAATTGGCTTAAATTTTATATTTGGTTGATACAATTTAAACTCACGGAACCAGCAGGATGCCACTTATGATACCACTTTAACATACACCTACCCTGTTGGAAAGCAACTCGTTCAGGAATCCACCTTTATTTCCATTGCTACTCTTTGCACCCATAATGAGGTCTCTTGCTGCCTCTGAATTTCAGTGTCTTTTTATTATGATCAAGAAATCTTCCAAATACCTGGCCTTCCCTTACATGAGAATTGTCTTTTAAAATTACTACTACTTTGAAAAGTGAACAAATTTGTAATCTACTTAACAATAGCTGGTTCAAAGAAGTAGAACTAAAGGGAGGGAAGAGCATCACCTTTTTCTTTTCTGAGTTACAAAGGTAATTTAACACTTACTACAACAAGTCAAATGCCGCAGAGGTACAGAAAGTAGAAATATATTTTTAAACTAAAGTACCTTAATTTTTATTTTGAAAATATTACATAGTTTCAATTAGGCTGGTTTGACTTGGGACCCCTTTATAGCTTTTTCTAACTGTACTTTAGAGAGAGAGAGAGAGAGAGTGTGTGTGTGTGTGTGTGTGTGTGTGTGTGTGTGTGAGACCATTGACTGTCTTTTTAAAAGTTATTTAATTTTATTGTTGCCTAGTATCATTATCATTTTTTTCCCTTTCCTTAATAGAAGTTCTCATAATAATAAATGTATTTGAGCTTTAATTTATTTTCCTTGTATCATTATTTTCCTGGCTTTTATATTGCCTTTTGATTTTGTCCTTCTTTTCTTTCTATACTTTCAGTTTCCAATTATTGTTTTGGTATAGTTATCCATTCTCATCATATGAGAGAAACATTCAGTCCTTAGCATAAGCACCTATATATAGTTCCATAGTAGGATCAGTCTTTAAACCAGGAGTTGCATACTCAAATTCATTCAGGGACCAGGCAGGCAACAAAGCATTGAAACAGTAGGGGTATAAAGAGTTAAGGAGCAGTGGGGATTGTAGCAAACTGCATCTGAAAGCCACTTAAACGCATTTAAATTTAAATTTGTACCAACTGAACAAAATACATACAAGAGCAGAATTAAGCTTTGAAGGACCAGTTTGCAACCTCTGCAAGAGTTCATTCCCAGTCTCATTTTCTCTCTCTCCAGACAGGGAGTTCAACTGACTCTTACTTGCACCGATGGAAAAGTACTATAGCATAGATAACACAAAAGAGTAGATAATTCAAAATTTGCATGCAAACAGCCTCAGTGTGCATTGCTTTCTCTACAAAATGTATCATTTATAATTTGTTCATGCTAAACCTGTATTGAAAATACTTTGTATTTCTCCCAAGTACAAACTACTCAGTGGGTATAAGGTGAGGGGTGGGTGAAGTGATGAATTGACACAGGAGATGAAACTGACAAAGGGGTATAGTCAACATTTGTGAAATAAAATTTACGCAAGGACATTGGTTTGGACTAGGCTCCTGCACTAGGCCAGACCAGACCAAACATACCAGGCCAAACCAGAATGGAGTCACTCATGCTAGGTGAAACATAATCAACAGGCCACTTTTCAAAAAAAAAGGGAGATTCACAGCAACCGATCAGAAGGCATCTAGTTTACCTGAGCCAGCATCATAAGGAAGCCCTCTCTGTTTTAACCTATATGAAGAAAGTAACCTGAAGTAACATGATGTTAACCAATCCATAATCTGCACTATGCTGTTCCCTTGTTCCTCAATTTACCTTAACAAACACCAACTCTTCTGCCATGCCCAGCAGAGCGCTTTTCTGTTTCACAGATGGGATGCTGCCTGATTAATAAATCATTTATAAAAGGCAACTAGATCTTTAAACTCGGTCTGTTGAAATTTTGTTTTTTGACACATCACAAGGCAAAAACAGCCTAATCTAAAAATCAAGATAGTTTTAAGGCCAGAAATTCACAGCAGATGGTGAGGATAACCAGATTCCCAATATCTATGGGACAGTCTTGAATTTAGCCTTTGCAGAACCTGGTAAAATAAAAGACAACTATAGTCTCCTCCCTACCATTTTGCCATTGTCATGAGGGAATGATTTTTCACCAAAACAGCCTTTGAAATTGTATCCAATGTAAATTCTGCTCACTGCTTACCAAAAATGGAAACAATACAAGAGGAGGATACTTGTTATTTTCTCCTATCACAAAAGAAAAACTTCGAACAAACTCAATAGGGGAGAAAAATGAAAAGCACAGCATGAGACAGCTTTGCCATCCTGATGAAGGTTGAGTCACTAATTCCACAGCAGTTTTCTTAATTGCAGCTACGCACACCAGTATGCGGCTTAACACTCGTTTTCTTCTTAGAGCATTAGAGCACTATTTTCTTCTGATCCACTTAGGTCTCGAAATAGCAACTGTCCTAAGAACAGAGGAAAATCGCACGCTAAATGGTGTATATTTGGCATCTCCATAGCATTTTATGATTTCAAGTTTTCATAGGACCATTTCCATGATTTCTTCTCTCTGCAAAAGCAGAGAAATAAAGTCATTTTCCAAGGTCATAGAGAAAATTATCAGAATGAGAATTCAAACTTATAGCCCCTTCCAGGCCATTACTTCATTCACAGAGGGCTTCTACCTCATTTACCACCATTTCCCCCTTAACTGCTAACTGGCCACTGAGGAGCTTTGAGAATCTTTTGAAGGATCCCAAAATCTGTGCGGCAAGCACCATCCTTCCACAGAATCCCACTGGAAGATGTGAGTCGGTACATGCGGAGCTGATTGTGCCCAACGACCCATGCAATTGGCTAAAATATTGCAAACTAAGAAGGTCAGAGTGTTCTGCAGAGGATGCCTGGTTTGCCTACCTTGCAATGTTTTCAGCCCAGCTTACAGTATATGTCACTATGGTGATCAGGGTTAATATAATTGCACCAATAATTCCCCATGGAAGATAGGCTCTAATTGAACCCATTAACTAATAAATGGTACAGGAATTCTAAAATCTGACCAAATATGAGATACATTCTAGCAGTGTCATGGAATATATCCTAAGAAGTATAATGTTTCAAAGCATTTTCGAGATTGAACGTCTTGACATAATTTTTTTCCATCATGCTCCCACAAAAGCTTTGATTCTATGTCTGTTCAGGTTCATGGGAAGTTTTAATGGTGAACGGCGTCACATTTTCAATGAGCTCCTCTACCTTCCTGCAGGCCGAAGACATTAATGGCAGTATTTTTTTTCCCCAAGACTTCAGGGAACTCAGCAAACACTCATTTCCACTCCCTTCTTCAGACAGGAGATGGGGCATATTCTTTGTTCCCAATTTCCTGAAGGAAGAGTGATGCAGAAGAATGTTAAGGTTGGAAATAATTCTGACCATAGGATCATAAGGCTTCTGGGATTTTTTAAAAGACAAATTATACTTTTATCTATATTATATTTCCTTCAGATTTCCAGTCTTTTTGTGCATGTGTGTGTTTCTATATTTTTCTTTCCTACAAAAATACTGACTGATACTATTCTAGTATAGTGAGCCCACAGCACTTCCAATACCATAAAGTGAGCAGCAGAATACAGAAATGGTAAAATTTTATTTTATATCTTTATTCTCTTTACCTTCCTTGCTAGCGTTCTACCATCAAAAAGAGAATCTGATTGATGGGTTCGTGACAATAGACAGAGATTTCATTTCTGACACATGGCAATAAGGTAGACTTCACAATCTTTAGTCCATGAGAGATTGCCTTATGTATCTCCACTCCACGAACCTCATTTAAATTGAACGCTATCACAGAGCAGCTTACCAATTAAATCAAGATGTCTTAATATTACAGAAAAGGGATTCTTAAATGCAATAACAGCATTTCTCAGCTGTGTTTACAGCCTTGGACATTGCTACTTAAATACCCCCCAGGATACATTCTATGAAGAATTTCATTTTGCACAATTTCAGTTCACTGACTTTAACAGCACATCTCTCTCATCACTAGCAGCATTCAGGGAATACAGCTTGGTCCCCAGCCCAAGAAATTAAGAAAAGGAACCACCCTCAAGGGAACTGTCAGATATATTAGAAAGACCTGTATTTTTTTTTCCAAACTAGTTAAATAATATATACAGACTCTTTTAAACATAAGCATGAAATAGCTCCCATTTGATAAGCACTCACCACGTGTGAGGACTTGGCTATATATATATATATCTAAAATCCTAACTATTCTACAAAACCCTTGAGGAAAGTGTTTGTTTTGTATTGCAGTAGTAGACACAGAGGTTCAGATAAATTAGGCAGATGACCTTGAATGAGACCTGTGGGACTGAATTCAAATCCCTTCTGACTCTAAAGCCAGTGTTCATGTAGCGACCCATCCCCATGAGGACCACATGCAGGATGAGATGAGCCACTCCAAGCCTCGCTCCTGGCCCTCCATGGGCAATTCAGCATCACTAAATTTCTCACATTTAGTTTCTCTGGTTTTTGTTCCCACCATAATAACTCTCCACACCATCCAACAACAATAAAAAATTATCATATAAAAAGCATTTAAACAATACCATAGACTAACTTGAAATTTGGACATGTTTGCCTTTAGGTGGGTGCAGAGAATAGTTTTAACCATATTTTGTTTAGTTAACTCATTCCTTACGCCCTTTATGGAACATTATTTTCTGGGCACTACGTTAGGTGCTCAGGCAAGACAGTCCCTGCTTATCTTGGACCAGACAGGACTATAGGTGGAGATTCAAGGTCGAGAGAGACTGAGAGAGGGAGACAGGAGAGCAAAGCATTGAAAAATGCATTGGAGGGGGCAAGAGCAGGGAACCGGAGCAAGAGAAAAAAATGTGCACATTCACAAAAGTACAATAAGAACCATAATGGAAGTCTATGCAAGTTTCCATGGATCTCAGGGAAGACTTTCTAAGTTCACTTTGGGCCCAGAAACTTAGAGTGAGTAAGAGTTTACCAAACGGAGAAGAGAAAGGACACTCCAGGCAGAGTAAAGGGAGTGGACAAAGACATGGACGTACAGAAGATCTCAGTGTGATGAGAGAACAGGGAGGAAATTGGAGCTATGAGAGTTAAGGCAAGAATTAACAAGTCTGTGTAAGCAGCACAGAGATTTAGACCTTATTGTCCAAGCACTGGAGAATACCTGAAGATGTGTAACAGGACTAACAGGATGAGACACGGGGTTTTGAAGAATCATTCGAGCAGAAATGCAGACAAAGGATTACAGGAGAAATTGGGTGGGGAAGAAACCTTATCCAGCAGTATTCAGGAAAAAGATAAAGTCTAAACTAAGGCAGTAGGAACAGATAGGAAGTGACAAGTAGAGCAGGACTGGTGACTTGAGGGTAAAAATGGGAGGATGTGGTAATTGGGTAGGTGGTTATGCCATGATCAAAGGAGAACAGATGCCTGAGGGCAGAAGAGGTGAGACAGAGGGAGAAAAGGAGTTGGATTTTAGCTTGTGAAACTCATGCTGCCAGGATGTCTGTAAAGATGTGTTTCAGGCAGGTGGAAACTCACGGTGGAGCCCAGAAGAAAGGTCAAGGCTATAAACACAAATTTGGAAAATCATCAAATCTGGCAACTCACAGGCTATTGATGACTGTCACTGTTCTTTGAGAGAACAATTTGGGTAGAGAGGTTGACTGAAGCCAGAACATACTAAGGCGAGAAGTGGAGGAAAAGTATCTTATATCACTAGCAAATTACTTCTAATTATTTCATTTGTGTATTTCCAGTTTTTCCAACGAGTAGAAGCTTTTTAGGGCAGGCACCACAACAGACCTTTCTGGATGCCTCATGTTGCAGGCACTGATAAACATGGGCTAACTTGACGAAGTGAGGTTGAGAGAGAGCAGTTAGAGAAGACCTTTTTCCAGACAGCCCTTGGAAGTGTCCTTGGAAACTCCTGAGATCGCAGACAATAGCTCTTTCTCTTCCACCTCTGCAAATGAAATTCAGGTTTCCTCCTGGCCAAAGGCCTCTGCTTATTTTCTATGGATTAACACTTCCAAGTGAGCAGGAATTAACTTGCCAAGTCGTCTAATTCACTTGGCTGGTGTGTCTCACTTAAAAAGCCATTAACAAGTCAGACTAGAGGGGTGAGGGACGTCCAATTAAGGCAATTGCTGTGGAGTCCAAATGCCTAGCAGCTGTGCCTCCTCACGCCACGCCACTGGCTAGCTATGAAAATAAGATTTTAACACTTCTTGGATAGCAGAGCCAAAACTTTGTCTGAAAGCCACTGAGGCCTGACAAGGACTGGTTAGGAATTAAAAAGTAGGCTCTTCTGTATATCTCCATTTTTAAAGAAATGAAAGAAACTTCTCTGAATTAGGCCATAATTCCTTAGATGTAACACCAAAGCATAAGACAAAAGAAAAAATAAAGTGGCTTCATCAAAATTAAAAAGCGTGTGCTTCAAAAGGTACCATCAAGAAAGTGAAAAGACAGCCCATAGAATACGAGAAAATATTTGCAAATCATACATCTGGTAAGAAACTTTTGTGCAGAGTATATAAAGCACTCTTAAAATTCAATAATAAAAAGACAATTTTAAAAATGGGCAAAGGATTCAAACAGGCATTTCTGCAAAGAAGATAAACAAATGGCTAATAAACATGAAAAGATGTTCAACATTATTAATCCACAGAGAAATAAAATCAAAAACACAAGATACCACCTTCACAGTCACCAGGATGGCTAAAATCGAAAAGATGGACAAAACCAAATGTTGACAAGGATGTAGGTAAATTTTATCCCTCATACTTGTTTGGTAGGATTGTAAAATGATGCAGCCACTTTTGAAAACAGTTTGGCAATTAAACATAGAATTACCATATGCTGCAGCACTTCCAATTCTAAGTATATACCCAAGAGAATTAAAACACAAGTCCACACAGAATCTAAACACAAATGCTCGTGGCAACATTATGAATAATATTGTAGAAGTTGCTACAACTGACGAACGGATAAACAAAATGTGGTAAATTCACAGAATGGAGTATGTTTGGCAATGAAAGTGAATGGAGTATTGGTACAAACTGTAATAAGGATGAACCTTAAGATATTATGCTAAGTGAAGAAGCCAGTAACAAAAGGTCATGTATTGTATAATTCCATTTATAGAAAATGTTCACAATAGACAAATCTACAGAGATGGAAAATAGATTAGTAGTTGCCAGGGGCTGGGGGATGAGAGGAATGGGAAATAACTGCTAATAGCTACTTAGCGTTTGGAGAATTGAAGAAATAATTCGATAATGGAGATGGCTGCATAACTCTGAGTATACTAAAAAGCATTGAATCGTGTACTATAAACTGGCGAGTTTTATGGTTAAGTGGATTATATCTCAATAATGCTATTGTGTTAAAAAAAAAAAAAAAAGGAAGAAAGAGACTTGTGAATTCATATCCTACTCTCTCAGGGTCATGCCCTCAAGTGAGAACATAAAGAGTCTCTGTCAGGAACAAAGGGGAACACTGGCCTTGAAAGTATCTTGAGAGCCATTTTCATAAAAGGTAAATTAATACTTTGGGAAGAAATTTATTCGTGCTGGATCTTAGTCTCTCTGGTTTCTAGGTGGCAACAAATGGGACAGTTTCTCGGCCTTCTTAATGCATCACCCTCTTTCAATCTTAGTCTTTATGAACTAACAAAGGAAACAGCAGGGAGAGAAAGAGAGGAGGAGGAAAGCAAGGAATAGGGGAGAAAGGGAGTGGGGAAATAAGGAGAGAGGGAAGAGGAGGGAAGAGGCAGGAAGACAGGCAGAGAGAACAAGAGAAGAGAGGAAAAAAATATTTGGTTTCAAGACAGTGGTTTTGGATACATGCTTCACGTAGACATCAAAATTATAAATATTCAACCAAACACAAAGAAAAATGAAACATTCATGGATTTAGGATAATAGCTGTTTAGTTCTACCCCCTCCCCCTTAGAATTTAAGGGGCAGTGATTTGATTAAAGAAAAGCATTAGCTAAGCAAAGGGCTTTAAGTAGGGATTGCTTGACTTGAAACCCATTTCCCTAATACCAAAAGAAGCTAATTGCTCTCAGTTCCTTAGATTAGATCCAGAGAGAGGTTAGCTGTTATAACTGCATGCTTAGGGGGATGGTGACATTTAAAAGGCTATAAAGGAGAATGAAACAATCTAAGTTTTTATACTGCAAATACACTTTAGAAGGGTCGTTGAAAGAGGAAACAAAAGAATTTTTTTTAATGAGAAAAAGAACCATCATTTCCATTTAAAGAAATCTTGCTTCCCAATTCCCACTACCTAGAAGCCACATTCAGAGGTATTAGAGGATATCACTTGCACTAAATAATAATACCTTAACATCTAGAGCAGGGCCATCCAACAGAAATGTAATGTGCGCCTTAGATGTAATATTAAATTTTTATAGTAGTCACATTAAAAAATAAAAACAACAGAAATTAATTTCAATAACATAGTTTATTTAACCTAATACATCAAAGAAATTATTTCAACATGTAATCAATATTAAAACATTTTAATGAATCATTTGTTTTTGTTTTTTGTTTTTTGTTTTTTTAACTAAGCCTGCAAAATTCAGCATGTATTTTACACTTACAGAGTATCCCAATTCAGACTAGCCACAATTCAGGTATTCAATAGCATATGGCTAGTGGCTACCATTTTGGACGGTGAAGCTCTATAGGACTCTACAAATTTAAAATTATGACATACATGATCATAATTCATCTTCACAATAATTTTGACACATTTTGCTGAGTAATCTGAGACTCAAGAAGTTGAATGTCTCAACGAACTCACATAAGCAATCACAACTTTTCTCAATAAGGAGAAAAAGAGTTGAATAAGTAAATAAAAAGACTACACAGCTATTGGGCGCAAAGCTGTCTTAAACCTAGTTCTGCTTTTAGGTTCAGAGCTCTTTCAAAGCTCTGTATAGTTCGTAATTTTCCAGCTATCCTCAGACAGGAGATACAAGCAGAAGAAAAAAACTGAGCAGTAAGGTAGGATAAACTGCCAGATCAAAAAGAACCACAATAAATGGCTCAAAGACAATAGTTTATTTCCGAGTGTTCCACCTCTTTGTGTGTGTGTGTGTGTGTGTGTGTGTGTGTGTGTGTGTGTGTGTGTGTGTGCGTGCACACGTGTGTTTGGAGGGGGACTTGGCTCAACAGTCCCTCAGGGGCTCAGGCTGAGGGGGCAGCTCAGCTGACTGGCCTCCAGGGTTGCTCTGGGCATCCCCATCCCAGTCATCTGGAAGGGAGATAAGAGCCCAGAGGCATGCCTGTAGGAAGTCAGTGGCCAAGCCTGGAAGCGGCACCCATCACTTCTACATGCACCCCATCGGTGGCCACTTAGTTAGGTGGCCATGCTTAACTGTAAAGAAGGCTATGAAATGGAGAGAAGATGGTCAAACTATGGGTTTGGGAGTGGATATGGGTGGACAGCCAGCAGTTGACGCTCACCATTGGCTCGTTAGATATAATTCTGCCAGGAACTGAGATGGAATTGTGGGTAAAAAGTAAAACAAGTCAGAAACTGTATAGCCCTGAAAGAGGAGGCGGGACTGGCACTTTTAAGCACCTTTTATGTAAAGCACTACACTAAGTATTTTATATGTGTTCTCCCAATTAATCCTCACAAAAATTTGATGAGGTGGGTATCATTTTCTCACTTTAAAAAAAAATTCTAAAACTAGCACAAGTTAAATAAATCGCCCAAGGACAAACAGCTAATAATTGTTAGATAGAACTGGTCTCTCAATGAAAGCTCTTTCCAGCATACCACACCACTAATAAAGAACAAACAGTTAAAAAAAATAAAAATAGCTACCATTTTCTGAAGAAACTGCAAGACACTGTAAAATGTATACATACATTATCTTATTTAATCTTCCCAGTAAGTCTAATGACACGAATTTACTTTCCAATTTACATTTAAGGAAACGAGGACCCAGAGAGGTTAAGTAACCTGTCTAGTAATGGTTCTTGGATTTGAACCCATTGCTGACTCCTAGGTATATACTCCTTCCCCAGAATTAACTCATCAATGGCCACCTTCATATGGAAAGGCAGAAATGAGGCAGAGAATAAAACCTTGTGCCGGGGAGGTGGAGATAAAGAGTGAAAGGAGGAGAATCCAGAAGAAAATGATTAAGTTGATAACAGAAGAACCTTCTATTAGCCTTGGCATCTCACCTAGCCCTGCTTTCAATTTCATAACAAAGTCGTGGCTGGAAGTTAATGTTTCCGTTTAGGAGAATTCAAGGCTCCTCTCGCCACATCCTTCCCTCCTCCCCCATGGAAGAGGGGTGTTGTCATTGACTGGTCAAGCACAAGGATTCTGCTTGGGCCCACATATTCAGAAACCGGGAAGTTAGAAGAAAGAGTATCATTGAGCAAAACACCCCTTCTCTCTGTTCCTTGTGACCCGGGTGGTAATAAGGCTGGACCATTCCCTTCAGATTCTTCCTTCTGGAGGCCATGGAGGTGAGAAGGATGGCAGGCTGCCCCAGGGCTCCATGCCTGAGAACCCAGGGGACAGCTGGTGGCCCAAGCCATTTCTGCCAAAGCCATCAGAGCCAGAGTCTCCTTGCTCTCGTGCTCTCTACTTGCTTACTGGGCCTTATCATTTTTCAAACAGTAAAAAATCCAAGATACTGGAGCAGGCTTAGTGGGAAGGTAACGCTGGTTATGTGCACTGCCACAGATTGAAAAAGACTTTAAATACCCGAAGAAGAAGTCTGGACCAAAAATTCCCTGGACATTGTCAGTACGTGTACAATCTGGCATATTTGCACGTGCTATTTCCTGCCCTTGGAAAACATTCTATCTCACTCCTACTTCTATTCTTTCAACTGAAAAAATTCTACTCATCCATTATAGTTGAAGTCCAACGCCATCGCTTTAATAAAAGCCTCCCTCCCTCCTCTCCATAGCTAGTTTCTTCCCCCTCTGAGCTCTCACGGCTTTTTACTGATTGTCTACACGGGCAATGGCACTGCATTACAATTAGCTATGGCTGCAATATCCATCTCCTTGGCTAAATTGTTGAGCTCCTGGATACACGATGTCTCTGCATGTCCAGCGCCCAGCACTGGGCCTGGCAGGGAACAGGCCCTCAACAAACATCTGTGAATGTACTAATAAAGGAAGGCTTCAAAATACCCCAGTGGCCTGCTTGGTCTCTGGCATTTCAGGAGGCTCAGCTTCTCCTGGCTGAAGGTTGACTCATGCTGTGGGCATCCTCTTGTGCATTTTTCATTCTCCATAATGGCCTCCTCTTATCATGCATTTTATTGATCTGTCTGAGTGATGAAATTTATTATTTATTGGAATTCTGTAATAGCTGTACTCCAAAGAGCACAGCAGGTTATGTAGGGACTCCAAGGCAATAGCAAGGAAAACCAGAACAAAGAAAGCACAGCATAGGAAATGAAGAGGAAGGGTAGCAGGTGCAGCCTAGGAAGGAATCACAAGGGAATGCCACTGCCCTCAGAAAAGCAGCAGCCAGGCAAGGCTCCTGGGAACCCTGTGCCAGCCCCAATCTCAGCTCAGCCCCCATCTATATCCATGCTTATTGGACAGCCTGACAGGACGAATAACATGAAAAGTTAAAAGCATCCTACAAATGCAAAGTAATATTATTCCATTACCATTAATCACTGTAACATAATTCATTCAAAAGGAGGAAGTATTTCATATTCAGGCAAATAGGGTAGAAAGTTTGGAGTATTGATCTTCCTCTACTAGACTATACGCTCTTCTAAAGCAAGGACCATACCACATTCATTTTTTGCACATAATAGGTGCTTAACAAAATTTTCCATGTGACACCAAACAAACCCAGCATTCCCATCTCCCGAAACATATTCATTCTATCCACAATCCTGGTCGGTGACTGACTGGATGTTAAACATTCTATAAAGTAACTTTCTTCCATTCTAGTCTGAATTCCCATGGGAGATGGCTCTAAGAGAAAACAACTGGTTTTCTTACTTCCATTTACAGTGGTTACCTTATGAATAGGCTTCTTAGCCTATGACACTCATTTAATTTTCATCATATTTCTGGAAAATAAGCCACGGACTAATATAGATAAGTACTCGTGTATGTGAAAGATTTCAACTTTGTTGAATGTTCCCTTTAGTAAGCTTGAGGCTCAGCTAAAATGGGCCCTCACCTCTTCCCACTGCAGTGGAAATAAAATCCTCCTCAGTAAGAATGCCTGAAGTGATTGACGCCACTTAAGCCCCTTCGCCACCCCTCCCCAGGACAATTAGCCTGCCTCTTCCTCACCATGCTCCAGCCCCACTGCAGCCAGCAGCCTCCACACCTCTCATGGACACTCACCTGGCCCCATGGCCTGTCCCTTCAGTACACTCCCCAACCCAACCATGAGCTGCAAAGGCAGGAGCCAGGTTTTACATGTCTGGAGATTCCTAGCACAGGATCAAGGACTCTGTTCACCAAATGTTAACTAAATCAGGAACTTGCCACTATTTTAAAGAAATTATTGACAAGATCAGAATGCCTAGTTTATGTCTGTTTAATGAACAGTTTCTATGCAACAGCTGAGCTTCCTACCTAAAACATTATGGTGGAAACTTGATTACACAAACTCAATACATTACACAGAAAACTGCATTTACATACAAAAGCTAAAGAAAGGGGTTATGAATTTTTGAAATGTTCTTCCATTATTCAAGGAGTTTTCCAATCAGGCGGAGATGACAGTCTTGTTTACAATCAAAAACAACTTGTGAAGCCTCAGCCACACCAAAATCATTTCACCTCTCTAAGCCTCAGCTTACCCATTTGTAAATGAGGACTACTGGAGATGAAGACTGTACTTTGAAGGCTTCTATGAGGTTCAGAAGGAGGGTATGACAACACAGTGCCTGATAATAGGTCCTCAAGTAGTAGTTATAATTGTTTATATTGTTATCCTTTAAGATGACTACTTAGCAATAATAATTAGAGCAAACTCACATAGTGCTTTATATACTCATTTAATCCACACCGTACCCTATGAGGTGGTGTCATGGATTAAACCCTATCCTCTCCCCCATTCATATGTTGAAATTCTAAACCCCAGTACTTCAGAAGGTAACCTTATCTGGAAATAGGATGATTGAAGATGTAATTACTTAAATTAAAATGAGGTCATAAGATGGGCCCCTAATCCAATGTGACTAATGTCCTTATAAAAAGGGGAAATTGGGACACAGATATACACACAGGGAGAATGCCATATGAAGATGAAGGAAGAGATTGGGAACACCAAAGATTGCCAGCAAACCTTCAGAAGCCTTCAGAAGAAACCAACCCTGCTGACGATTGATCTCAGACTTCTAGGCTCCCAAACTGTGACACAATAAATTATTCGTGTAAGCCAACCAGTTTGTGGTACTTTGTAATAGCAGCCCTAGCAAACTAACACAGGTATGATTCCCATTTTAAAGATGGGGAAACTGAGGCACAGGAATTTATACATTATATCAAATGAAAGAGACACTATTTACTTATGGTCTAAGAAAATAACACTGGCTTTCATAGGCATCCAAAACAGGCAAATTTTAGTACTTGACACATGTGTGTGTTTGGGCACTGGAATTTGAGGTAATCTGTTTTTTCTTTTGAACAATAGCTCTGGATAGTTTTTGCTTTTCCCTTGAGAGCCAGAGACCATCAGCTGAGTGACTGACTCTTGGTGTCCCCTGTGAGTGGGCCTGCTACTTCGGATTTAACCACCAGCACCCTTTTTGGTTCTGAGCAGAAGTGGGCTGGGGAGGGGGGCTTGGGGGGGTGGGCGGTTAGCATCTGATTATCTAGGTAGAGCCCTCAGAGTATTGTTATGAAGCACACTTTTCGATGTAAATTTCATTGATTTGCTATTATTGCTTATATTCTTCATTTTCCAGAGGTCCTTTGGGAAGAAGAGAGAGGAATCCACTCATTCCTCATAAATTGATTCCAGAAACCTGGTTAAAAAGCTAAGACTGTTTATTCAATTACTTCAAAACAACAGCTTTTCGAAGCAACAAGCAAGTGTTTCTCATGGCTGCCTCTGTCTGCTATAAAATGTGATTCGAAGATTGAATTTTCTTGGAATTGCTACATAGAGAAACTCGGGTGTAGAGCCCAGTTTATACAATAACAGCAGGGGATTCTTGTCCAGAGGGTTAGATGAAGAGAAACTGCATACAGGGCTTCGTTAGAGACAGGCAGCTGCCTTCCTGCAATGATCTGTGTGGGTCTGCAAAGCACACAGTTCGAAATTGCTTCTCACTGGCCTGGGAGAGACCCTCAAATCCCACTGCGAAACAGCCAGTAATTCCTTTGCATGGGCATTAAAAACAAGTATCCATTCCTCCAACCCGAAAGCAGAAATTTCTCCTGGAGCACTCCTCAGCTAACAATGAAACCAAAGGGCTGGGGAACAGAGCAGTTTAGGAGGATGCAGGCCACCAGAAGGGGAAGGGAGAGAGAAATGGGGAGGAAGGGAAGCAGAAAAGCAACTGGAGGGAAGGGAAGGTGCGAGCGCTGGGGGAGCAGCAGGCAGCAGCGGGGCGCAGTGGGCAGAGTGCACAGCCGGGCACCACACAGACCTGGGCTCACATCGCAGCTCTCCCACCTCATCGTTTCATGTTCTTGGGTGAATTATTTAACCTCTTAACCTGCATTTTCACATCTATTTCGTAAAAGTAATACCAGATGGCAGCCCTTCTTAGACTTTGTATTATTGCCCCCAAAGGAACCTTTTTAGACATATTTTTCTAATTGCCCCCTATTAAAGTTTAATACCACAGATATATTGTGTATCTGCTTATATATTGCTTTATACATACACAAAGTAAGATTATTTATTCCCAAGAATCATTTTGGCCCTTAGGAGAGACAGTACCCCCACTGAGAATGCATGCCATATATGGTTATTGTTAAGAGTAAATGATATGCTGTGGATGAAATTTTTAGCACAATGCTTGGCAAGGGGGGTAGTACTAAATATTTAACAATAGGTGCTACGCTGGCACTGCCAATCGAGCATAGGTACTGCCCAAATATACAAGGGATAAATGCCTCAAAAAGCCCTGTCAACCATACGACTGCATACCCCTTGTGGTAGGTTAAACTACAGGTTCTTCTCTCTCCTGGAGAGGCATTATGTACCTTTGCCTTGGCCTCCTGGTTGCTGGGTGCCCTTCTCCACTCCTTTCTTTTATGCTTGCTTTGGCCAGTGAATGTTAGATTACTCTCAACTAAAAGTTGTCTTTTTTATAATGTTGCTGCTAATCCACATTTCATACATCCTATACCTGTGCAGGTGAATCTTCAGAATCGAAAGCAGATCTTTATTTATAACTCTCTTAACTTTAATCACATTAGATATGACCAAATCTAACTAAACTGATCTCTTCCAGTGTTAACATTAAATAAATTAGTAGTAATGGCGGTGGTTTTAGCTGTAATAGTTGCAATATTGATATTATTATTACTGAAGAGGAATTTGGGAGGAAGTGAAGAAAGGAACCAGGAGGGAGAGATGTGGCAACAGAAAACACGTATTGAACACTGACTGTACAGTAGGCACTCTTCCAGTTCCTTTAGAGACTTTGTTTTTTGATCCTATACTAATCCTATAAGGCAGGCACTTCTCACATGCCTTTGTCTCAGAGGCTTGGTGGGGTTAGGTACATGCTCAAAGTCATGTGGTCCCTGAGTGGTAAAACCAGGAATTGCTCTGGCTCCAACCTAGGCCTTTAAGTTCCTGTAAGTAGACAGACCCTCCTGGAGTACACACTCAGCGGATGGCAGCTCAGCTGGGTCTCTCTACTTGGCTGGTTCCTGTAAACCACTGGGGCCCTGCTCTACTACTCAAGTCAAGAGTTCCTTATTGCTCAACCACAGGTCTTACCTTGTTGTTTTTTCCAAGACGCAAGTCACCTTAATGAAGGAGGGATAACAGTCACCCAGCACTGAGAGGCAGGGGCTTGGTGCTGGGGAGGAGAAGGAGCTATGGAGCAATTTATGCATAGATCAGCTATAGTGCTGCTGTCCTGGGGAAGAGTCACCTGAAGCAGGACACTCAGATGGACTGAGAGAAAGGAGCTCCTTTGGTTGGACAAAATGCACAAAAGAGCGCCCCTCTGGCAGGACCAATCAGAAAAAAGGCCCCTTATTCCCACATGGCCAGCACACAGGCTTGGCCCCGCCTGAGTGGAATGTGGGCTGGGATTCAGAACCCACTCATGGCCCCTCTGGCAAGTCCTATTGTTCAGGCTCAACTTGCCCAACCATACCCACTGGCCCTGGAGTGGGGTGAATGGGTTGCTTCTACCTCCCTGTAGATCACTCAGTGCTGTTCCCATCACCACCAGGGTAAGCCCTGCTGACAACACAGAAATAAGTTCAGAGGCCACCACATGATGAATAAATACTGCCAACTTTGGGAAAGCATACTTCCTTGAACTCCCTAAACTATCTTAGTCACAGATAGTTTTCAAAATTGCTGGTTACTGATGCTTCTCTCTGTCCAGTATCAACCACTATAGGTAAAACAATTCTGAGCATGCTTTTTTTGTAAAGCAGTGCAGTGTGCTAAAAATCTGACTTTTGGTACCAGACTTCACAGTATCATACCTTGGTCCTGTCCTGCATAAATTATATGACCTTGGATAAGTTACGTTTCCCCCTTTGAAATGGGAATGATGATAGTGTCTACTGTTAAGCATTGTTGTCAAGATTCAATTAGGTGTTTGAGCGATCACACATACCAAACTACCCCAATTATTAATGGCTTAAAACGACAATGATTTCAAAAAAATAAAAGTATAATCACCATATGATCCAGCAATCCTACTTCTGGGAATATATCCAAAAGAATTGAAAGCAGAGTCTCAAAGAAATGTTTTTACATATTAATTTATAGCAGTTTTATTCACAATAGCCATTTGGGCAGAAGCAACCCAAATATCCACTGACAGATGACTGGATGAACAAAAAGTGGTATATACATACATGGA
Source organism: Cynocephalus volans (assembly GCF_027409185.1). Lineage (NCBI taxonomy): Eukaryota > Metazoa > Chordata > Mammalia > Dermoptera > Cynocephalidae > Cynocephalus > Cynocephalus volans. Next base: position 66,105,711 of record NC_084467.1, on the reverse strand, counting down.
ATATTATTCAGCTTTAAAAAGGAAGGAAATTCTGATACATGCTACAACATGTATGAGCCTTGAGGGACATTATGCTAAGTGAAGTATGTCAGTCACAAAAAGACAGATACAGCATGATATAAGGTGTCTGGCATACCTCAAATAAGGTACAGAAAGTAGAAAGGTCACTGCCAGGGACCAGCAGGAGGGGAAAATGAGCTGTTTGATGGATATAGAGTTTCAGTTTTGCAAGATGAAAAAGTTTTGGAGATTGTCTGCATAGCAATGTGAATATAACACAACTGAACTTAAAAATGGTTAACATGGTAAATTTTGTGTTATGTGTATTTTGCCACAATTGAAAATAAAACAACAATAAAAAATAAAAAATTTTAAAAATAACCATTTTCTTGGCTCACAATTTTGTGGAAGAGCCACGTGGGCTGGGCCTTGTCTGCAGCCATCTGGTGGCTCTCCCAAAGCTGGGTTGTTCGAGATGGCCTCACTTGCATCAGGTGTTAGTGCTGGCTCTTGGATGGGCCTCCCTCTCTATGTAGTCTTTCATCCCAGCCCTGTGTTTCAAGAGGGTGAGTGAAGAAGCAGCAGGGCCTCTTGAGGGCTTGTTGCAAGCTGCAAAAGGTAACTTTCACCCCAGTCTACTGGTCAAAGAATGTCATAAGACCAGCCCAGATTCAAAGACGGGGAAATAGACTCCCGTCATGGAGGGGAAAAGGACAGACAGCAAATTTACGCTGCAACCGTGCTTGCATAAAAAACTGAAGGAATTATTACAGTAATCATCACAAGTAAACTCCCACTTAGGATAACAGAACTAAAGGGCTAAGAACAATACCTGGCACATAGTAAACAATAAGCAGTTACTGTTTTGTGGGTGTTCTTACAATTCTTACAATTCCAGAAATGTTTGCCAATTCACAAACTGGAGTTGATTCTGATAACTTTCTAATGTATTTCTTCTGATCAGAGAGGTGAAGTCACCAGTTACTAATAGGGGTCTATATTTCACAAGTCTTAAAAATAAATACATAAATAAAGCGAACCAAAGAGTACAATATGAAATGTAATAATACTATTCTCACGCTTTTTCTATAAACTGATTCAGTTCAGTAGGTTTACCTAGTCGTAACTGCATAAAATTAAATTATTTTGAAAAAATAGTTGAACTTTAGTACATTGCCATAGGATCCTAAAAGCTTAACTAATAAAATAAAAGATAATTTGAAAATAATGTAGATCTTTCACAATGCACAATGTTTAAGTATTTTTGCATCCTTCTTTGCTTTCATCCTGTTAAAGCTCCATAATTGCAATTTTTAAATATAGTAATAATAGAATGAACACAGATAATGAACTCAGTGCAGAAGAAACCAAATTTAATAACAAAATAAGACGTGATATGGTTTCAAACTGGTCTTCGGCAATTGGCCCAACTGCTCATCTTAACACTTAAATGTACTCCTTAAGGTTTGGAGAGAGGTCATTGCTGAAATGTCATTGCATTTTCATTAGAAAAAGATAAAGGAATTACTTGGCTTTGTTTCTCACTCCTGTTGTACTGGGTCCTATTATTGTGCAATCAAAAGTATGAAGAAGTGGAGCTTCTAAGCCAACTCATCTATAAGCAAGTACTAGCCCTTTGGTGACCTGCTAAGCTCAGATCTCCTATTTCCAAATCTTTTGAGGATAATGTTTGAAAAGGTTTTCCTTTATACTTTTACATTAAAATTAAAAAAGCCTTTGGCCATTGATCTCTGTCACAAAGAGGTCCCTCTGCTCCTCCCTACTCAGTGGCATGAGAATGGGGTTCACTGTCAGATGGTAATGCCTAATGCATGCGTTGACATTTAGCAAAGCACGTTACTGCTCTGCCCTTTCCACACATGGAATGGCAACTGGGGGCCACAGTGCATCTCTGTCAGGTCAGCCACAGCCCCTTCAGAGCTAGGAAATGCTAATGCACCTGAAGGAAAACAGCCACATAAAATTCCCCACCTACAGAGACCACAAAATTAAAAAGTGCTCCTGGACAACATCCTTCCCTGCCCAACCAGGCCCTGTGGAAATAAAGGAAGACTGACTAAATGAGAACAAGCAAAGGCTATTTATTCAGAGCTTACTATAGCCAGGGAGTCAGCCACACTGTCACCTGCATTTTGGTAGAGACTCAAAAGCAGGCAGAGGAGTGGGAAAGCTTTACCCTGAAAAAAAGGAAGGCTTCAGGTACACCCTGACCTGAAGCTGCTGGCATGGGGAAGCTGCTGGCATGGGGAAGCTGCTGGCATGGGGAAGCTGCAGGTGGGCTCACTAGAAGTGGGGCACCCTGTGTGATTGGTCAGGAGTGCGTATTTGGCTTTCTCTTTCTGGTTCTACATTGGAAGTGGGGACGGAAATCAGGCAAACTGCCAGTCATTAACCAAGTCCTGGACAGTTGAAACCAATGTTACAGAAGTTATTGCTTAGTTTCCTATATTGTTACTAGAGACAGCAGTCTGACTTCCTACAAGTCTGACTTGTAGCAGGCTGGCTTCCTGGGCTTTTTATTGTGGACAGGGGGTTGGTTTCCTGGGCAGGATGCTGCAGGTTGTGGGTCGGGGCTCTACTTTTATATGTGGTCTGGACATTGTCTGCTTGTATATTCAGTCTGTCAGCCCTAAATGAAACCAGAGCAGGCACAGTGAGCATTAGCCTGGTGAGTCTAATTTGAATCTGATAAAGCCCATCTGAGGAGGGTCCCCTTCCCATCCTACCCAATTCTCTGTTTGGGTGTCTAAGGACATTTATCACCAGAGGCTGATTGATCATCAATGCACAGGGCTCTCTTCCTGTCTGGCGTGAGCTTCTCTAGGCAAAAGCCATTGATTATGTTGCTTCAATTCAAACTCACAAACTAATACATGCAAACAATTTGAAACAAAATTTACTCTCGGCTACAAATAACAAGGGTTACACGGTTTATGTTTTCTGACAGGAGAAAGCACATCTCATCTACAGAGATAACTTTTTTCCTGAAAGTAAACCAAGTGGGATGTCTGAGGAATAGATAATTTAAAAATAATTTGTAAGATTGACATAATGTTTCCTCCAGAGCTCTGAGACCCGTTTTCTACTGGGTTTTAAAATGTGCTGCTGTGGTTTGACCCAGAGCACAGAGTAGACAAGGAATAAGTCAGACATACAGTAGAGCAGAAACAGATTTGAAAGAGGGATTCATATGTTTCACCCAACTGACCTTTCTTTCCAAGGTTACTGGACCACCAACGAATTAACCTGTTAGTACCAGTGCTTAAGAAAAAGAACCAGATCTGTGCCATAAACTTGTCAGATCAATGGACGAAAGACAGGAGCCAGAATGTGAGAATAAGTGTGTGAGAGAAAGCGGCATTTTAATGGGAGAGATTGTTCTTACAGTAGTCACAATTTGATTCATAGTATTACTGAAACCACAGAGCTTTGCTTAAAATTTGGCACCCCTTACCCAAATGTTCTTAAAAATTCCTAAGTAGGCAAACCTGTGTGCAATGGTCTATCTCCATGTTCTAATAGGAAAAACCCATCCTAGTGTAGAGCAAATGGATTTTGCCACAATACACATCTTTCTGCCTTGACATGTTATAGTGGATTGAATTATGCCCCCCAAAACTCACTGAAGCTTGAATTGTGTCTCCCAAGTTTTATGTATTAGAAACTTGGCCCCACCGTGACTGTTATGAGGGTGGAAAATCCTGTTATGGTGGTTAAAGGGTGGAGCCTTGAAGAGGTGATTGGATTGTGGGACCACGCACAGTGAGTAGTGAATGGATTAATAACGGTGGTCAGGGGCGTGGTTCTGAGGGCTTTAAAAGAAGAGAGAAAAGAGTCTCTCTCTCTCTCTCTCTCTCTTGCTTCTTCTTGCCATGTGTTCTGCTTATATCCGCTGCTGGCTGCCTCCAGCTTTCTGCCATAAGTAGAAGCAGCCTGAGGCCCACACCAGATGCAGCTGTCCCAGAGTCAGGAGCCAGATAAACCTCTGTTCTTTATAAATTACCCAGTCTCAGGTATTCTGTTATAGCAACACAAAAACAAACCACAATACATGTAAACCTCAGTTCTCTCAGGCCTGAAGCATAATTGTAGCTGATTGGTGTTTATCTCCAGATGCACACTTTGTTAACAAAGTAATGAAATTAAATGTTCTACAAACAAGTACTTGAAGGATTTAAACTTTCTCCCCATGAACACAGGTTCTAGAAACCACATCTCTTACAAAAGGAGTCCAGCACAATATTTTCCAAGTTTTCCACATAATTGCAGCTGCAAACCTCTTGTAGCACTTTGGATATACTATGTGGTCACATGAAATCAAATAATATTAGAAATATCCTAGTGAACTAGTATGTGCTGATTATCACTGTAATTGAACTTTTAAAAAGAGCAATAAGGAAGTTTTGGAATTTTCTTCCCTGGGGATTTTTAAAATATAGGATAGAAACTCATCCAGTCAGTGTTAGGGAGACAGACTAAATTGCTATTAAAATACATTTCAGTAAGTGGGATTTAAATACAAACATGTGCATGACACAATGACACATTTCCATTTATCTTAGAGTAAAAATCCTAAACATCCTCTACAACTTAAATTTATTTTGCAAATATTTCCCGAGTGCTGTCTCTGTGCTAGCCACCAAGTTGGTGGTCAAGATACAAATACAGTCCTTGACCTCAAGTACTTCACTGCCTAGAAGGAAATTACAATGGACAAATAAATGAATTGCTTTACCACCGTGTGATAAATGCCACAAGAGAGATTGATCTTGAAGTTCTCAGACATCCCAAATGAGAATGCAATTAATTTTTGTAGGAAGGACCAGGGCAGACTGACATTCAGCCATGGTACCACCGCCATACTGGTTGTTCACAGATGGCATCCATGTTGACTGATAGGGGCCATGGCACTCCTGAATGCAGAGGTGGGAGGTGAGGAAAAGAAGGGCATTCCAAGGTAAAGAACTTCAAAAGAATAGGGATACCCTTCCTGAATTTACTGGTCAGTTTGTTCCACCAATCGACATTTACAGTTGCATTTGGTTTTGACTTCTACTATGAACTCAAATCACTTTTAGAAAAAAAAAAAAAAATCAGCAGCAACAACAACAAAACCTATATTTCTGCATGATCAAGAAATATTTCTCTTTTTCTAATAAAAGTCAGTTAAACCCAACCTAGAAACTGAAATTATTCTCTGGAGTTTGGGAATCTAGGAAAGTTTCATTTGCCATCTCCAACGCAATTCCTAACGACTATATTTGTAATTACTTTTAATTAAATGCAAGCTTCTAGAAGAAAACGAAGTCATTCCAACTAGACCAAGGACGCCACCAAGGCTCTCCAGGAGAGCAACCAGGCCCCCACATGAGAGGCACGCTGTGGGCTGGCACTAAATGCTGGGCCAAACATCGATCACAGATATACTTTAGGACACAAAGCAAATTCTCTTTTTCAGAAGAAACACACAGCATTAAGTCAAATTTCAATATTTCATACCCTCCACTATCTGCCAGACAAGAAGAAAAACCCCAAGAGTGGTGTTTTATACCCACAGTCTGGGTGCAATTGATTTACTTTCATTGGAATCATTCATCTATCAGGACTGAAAACATAAATGTCAAAGCAGCCATAATATATCTACACCAATAAAGTCATCAGTTATGCTTTCACACCACATAGAGAGAGAGGACTTTATTAACCTTCAAGAGGATTATACACAAAAATAACGTTAAAGGGAAACATGTGGCAGTATTTTGGGTGATGTGTGCATGGGTGGGTGGAGTGGGGTGGAATGAGGAGAGTAAGTAATCATCACGGTCCTAAGATGGGTAGAGAAAGAGAAAGTGGGCTCTTAAAATGAAATGCCCCTTTCACATCTCGCATCTTGTTTGCTCCCATGCAGTACTCTTTGCCTCTCATCCCGATTTGTCATCGATTCCTCTCCATTGTGCAATTCATAGATGCATGCAACTTATTAGCAAACTATTTCCCCCACTTTTCCACAAGCTATTATCTACATAACACTATTTTCTCACAAAATGAGAGAACATTAACTAGGCTCTCTAAATCCAGTGAAGCATATGGCATGTTAGAAACTGCCTCCAGAATAGTCACTGTTCCCTTTGGTGGCCTTAAATGTTATTGGTGTGGTGGGGAGGGTCTGTTTCTCCCCTCCTGTCTACCAGCTCTTTTTCTTGCCTCCATCAATGGCTGATCTCAGGAAAGGAATTTGTGATAGTCTCATTCAGACTAATACACACACACCACTTAAAAAGCATAATGCATTTTTCACAGGGGACCAAGCCTTAAGCTAAAGCAATAAGTTTCTAATTATAAAATTTCTGCATCCATATGTAAGAATAGGGACTGGGGTTGGTGTTTGTTTTTGTTTTTGTTTTGGATAGAAGGTATAAGATTCCAACATCAGATTAAATCCCATTTCAAGAAATTTAGGAAATTTAGAGGCCTTCTAAAGTCTTCCAGCATAATGAATTTTGATTGAATCAAATATACTTTGAAATAAGGATAGCTGTGCCTCATAGATTAGCAGGTGGGTAGACAAAAAAAAAAAAAAAGGACTTCAGAAGAGCATTACAAGTGTCACTGTATTGGCCACTGCTCAATCCATGTTCCCAATCCACAAATCAGGAAGCAGCCAAGTAGCCACCTGCTCAGGTTCTATAATACCAGGTTGACACTCACATAGTCTGAAATAAACCATGCCAACCCTCCTGAGTTCTCTGCTGTCATCAGACACTCACAATAACAACTAAATCTCTGAGTAACCACAACTCCAAACCAGATCTTTCTATCCTTAAGGGATTCATCATCCTGCCAAAGTCACTTGGTGAGAAAACTGCATTTTAGTACAAGACAGAGGCTATCTTGCCATGCAGAACTTTTTTATCAGGCTGATTTAGGGAAAATCTTTCTATCCACCTAGGCCCTTTGTTCCCTTGGAGATTTACTGAGACACATATAACTACCAAAATCAATCCCCAGCACCAGAAATCTTTTGTTTCATAAAACTTAGAGGTATTTGTTATAATCCGTTTGTGTTGAACAGAGAATCAATGTACTATTATTTAATACAGGAGGCCAAGATATTTCATCCAGAGAACAGAAAATTTGAGGCACAGATGATGTGAACCATTCACCTGCAAGTCAGCAATGTTGATTTCAGCCCTATGGCTAAGTCTATCTTAACTCCATCTAAATAAGAAATGTGTCTTCTAGCCTTTTGCCTATTTATTTAACAAATATTTAATGAGCATTTACTTTGGGCCAGTATCATCCTCTGAGCTAGGGATACATAGATGAACAGAACATATTTCTTGACTTTAAACTTAGCAGGGAGATGTTATGAGTGTTATAAAGGAGGCAAAAAGATGAGAGAACAACACTGTTCCTGACAAAATAAATAAAATCTCTTTAGAGAAGGTGGCCCTGGCGTAAAACCTTGAAAGTGAAACAGAAGATCAATAGGCAAAGCCAAGGATGAGGAAAGGGCAGTACATGGAGAATAATCATCAGGTTCAAAGGCAGAGAGGTTTGGAAGAACAGAGTAGTTAGGAAATGTTGAATAATAGATCAGTGAGAGGATAGCATCACATGATGGCTGGTGTTGCATGTAAAGTTGGAGAGGTGTGTTTTTTCCTAAAGAGTTAGAACATTCCAGAGTGGATCAGGAATACCTTTGAGACTCTGGCCTAAACTCCAGGATCCTCTACACATAAAATTTTGAATAAAAATTCAGAGTTCACCAGTTTCCTGACTACAGTTTATGAACTCAGGCTTAAGAATTCCTGCTAGAGGCAGTGATAAAGCTAGAGGTTTTAGCCAGAAAAGTTTACATGATCAGATTTTTTTGAAAAAAAAAAAAAAAAAAAAAAATCACCATGGCATCAATAAGCAGGAGAGACTGGAAGGATGAATTAGTTGAGTCAGGGAGACAAAGTTGTTGCAGTATTCCAGAAAAGACAGTTGCACAGGTTCATAAAAACTGGAAGACAGAAAGTTGTTGCAGTATTCCAGGAAAGACCATCGTACAGGTCCTTAACTGCACTGACCAACTGCAAGACGCTAACATGGATTTACATAAGCTCAGGCCTGGCCTGGATACTTCTAAAAGCACATTTCAAATGTCTAATTTTTAACACCGAGAGTCAAAACTTTCTTTATAGACAAAAATGGAAAAAGAAAATGCTCACAGATACATACACACAGATGGAAAGAAAATTTCAAAATCCTCTTTTTCAAGAGGATGACCCCAAATTGTTCCCCTATTCATCAATCACATTACAGAGCCAAAAACACAATCTCATTCTTTCAACACAAACAATGCTCATTGTGGATAATAAAGCTGGACAATAAAGTTTTGCAAGGAGTGTAAAATAGCAAAGATACTTCTTGAGTCAAAGTATTTTTACTTGAATAACTCTGATACCAATAATCTCTACACTTAAATTACATCAAGTGAGAATTCTGCCTATCACTCATTGTAGAGAATGAGGAAACAAAGCAGATCTTTCCAAAGTTTATGTTCAAGTGTAACAAGAAATGCATATCATACCTTTTCCCCTTTTGTTTTGAGTCACTGGACACAAGAAATGAAGGGAGGGCTGGCAAAAATAGGGTAACAGATCCTGGTTTTCGAATCACTTAGGCAAGGGACTATGCCTGAGAACAATGCATGGAGGACGCTCTGAATGACATATTCCCAGGAGCACTGGGGAAGGCAGTTACGAGGCCCAGGAAGAGGCTAGACCCAGGTGAGAGCCACACTTGTTTTCCACAGTATTTTAAGATATTTAATCTCAAATGGTTGACCTTGGCACAACCAAATCCATGCCATGGTGGTAGAATATGATAATAGCAGCTTCATTACAGTATATTAAATAATTGACACATGTCATTAAATAATTGACTCCAGGGTACATGGTTGGAACTAGAACTCAGACCCTTTGGACTTCTCCCAAGTCCAGGGCTCTTCGCTCCACAGAACATGATTTTATGATGCTATATGCCTTTGCAGTTTTTAGATTTCTTGGGAAATTAATCAAACTATGCTACATGACCATGATCCATATGCCTCTAAAATTTCTTTCATTGAGGATTCCAGAAACAAAAGAGTTTCTTTATACTTATTCTTCCATTCCACACCCATTGCTTCTATCTTAAATATAAGTAGAAGTAATTGTACTAAAAATAACAATGATAATCATAGTAATAACAACAAATACAACAATATTATTATGAAGTGGCAGACCTAAGATTCTAAAGCCTTTGTTCTTAATTCATATATCTGCAATATATTACTTATCTAATGGGAATCATATGCAGGAATGGATGGTTCGAGGGGAGGAAGACAGGTAGAAAGAGAGGAAAAGGAAGGAGATTAAGCAGGGGAAGAAATAGTAGATAAATATGTAATAAATAGTGATGCATATGAATATAAAGATGTATGAATATATATTACATATATATAACTTTTTCTGCAGAAAATGGTGAACAGCTTCTCTTTATGTAAAAACAGTAACATGCACGTTGCATTGCTTCTGTAGGTCGCATATTTTATAGAAGATACTGTTCTCCTCACCACTGTATCTCCAGCCCCGAGCACAGAATCTGACATGCAGAAGGCACTCAATACAGATTTGTTGACTGAGTGCCTGCCCAAAAGAGATTTTGATTAGAACACAAGTACAGCTACTCAAGCTTCAGGGTCTCTGATGTGGACAAGAGGCTGTCTTCTGGAAGGGCTGCAGTGCTGCTTTGCCTAAAGGTGGCCTCCTGGGCCAGGATGAGCAGTCAGAACCATCTCCAGCCCCAACCTGAGAAGGTCTCTTCAAATTTGTGTTTTCAGAGGGAAACAAGTCACAAGGGAGCTGAGAAGCAGTCACCCCCTGGATAGGGGAGAGGAGGCACTATTTATGCTAAGACTGAAAAATTCACAAGTTCTACCAGATGGAGGAATAAAGATTTTGCTGGATATTGGACAAAATTTAGACAATCTCATCATGTTAGAGATAAAATATTTGATTCACAAAGCTTTTTCAACCTCCTTCTGGACGATGATTAAAAGAAAAATCTAATTCTAAAATGGAAAGGGATTTAGTATCAAAATTTAATTTCCTCTTCTCCTTGAGAGAAACACACAAGAACACAAAACAAAGTAACTGAGGATTTCTTTAAACATTCTGTCAATAAAGGAATGTTATTAAAGAAGTAGAGAGAGGTTTAAGTTTTTTTTCCACAGGGAGTTAAAGGGTACTATTATGATTTCAAAACTTACATCTTAAAAGACCTTTGAATTGATGGATTTAATCATGTATGAAATTAAAATGAGGTGTTATCTTAAAAGGCTAAATTTGTTTTCGTACAATTCAAGGATTTTAATATATCCTCAAGGCTGACTGTTTATCAGAGTTGGCATTTTTAAAATAACAAGGGATAATGCTAATATTTTTTTCCTAACAAGATTTGTAATTTATGTAGCAGGAGCAACTTAATGTGCCAGTGATTTGTCCTCCTGCAACTGTAATTGATGACAAAGCACTAATTTTTACACATCAAAGAAATTAAACCTAGCTTTCCTGTGCATTATTGACCTTTACTGTACACAAAGTGACTCAGAAGAAACAAATTACACTGCAGTAAAGTTTTGTATTTCCTTTCCACATTAGATTTCATTCAATGGTTGCCTGAGAACTGCTAATCAGTGAATAAAGTTTGGTTTTTAGAAGACATGTTCCTGTTTGATGTGGGGGGGAAAAAAGAAGAAAGAAAAAAGCTTGGAAATGGTCACTCTACCCACATATTATTAAATCTATCCTTCAAAGATGCAAATTAGGTGGCCTCCTTCACAGGAAGCTTGTCCAGGCCTGAACAGGGAATTCAAGCTACCATTGGTGAGATTCCATAGAACTAGAAAATCCTGAAAATTTATTCAACAGCAAATATTTCTTGAGCACCTCTGAAAGCGCAGCACTATTCTGGCACTGAAGATATATCAGTGAACACACTAGACAAAAGTCTTGGCCCATTTGGGGGCTAACATTCTATTAGAGGAACACATAGAAATATACAGATGTGTGTGTGTACATGTAATTTCAGATGGTGATAGAGAAAAATAAAAAAGAAAAGGGGAAAAGGAATTGAGGGACAGGTTATAATCTGAGCAAAACCTGAAGAGGTGGGAATAAATTGTGCAGATATCTGGAGGAAAAGTGTTTCAACCCGGAGGAACATCAACTACAAAGATCCTGAGATCTTTGGAGGGCTCAAATAGCATCAATGAGACCAGTGTGGCTAAGGCAGGGGATAAAAGCAGAGAGGAGGTGATAAGGTCAGGGATGAAAAGGAACCTCTGGTAATTGAATTCACCAATAAATGTGTAAGTACCTTTAAACCCACCACAAAATCTGTTGGGTCTCTAAATCTCCAGCGCCTGGCAATTCCACCATCTCTAGAAAGCACTATTGCCAGCAAGTATTTCTCTACAGCCAGCTCTTGAAGCTTCCACCCTGTGGATCCCATTGTACTCTCTGGAATGTCAGAGAAAAGAACTCATTTGGCTTCCTAAAACAAGACGAAGAAAAGCAAACTTCAAGATGCTATCTCTTGCTACTGCTCTTCAAGACAAAGTTGCTGTTTTCTTCAACTTTTCCCTTAGAATATTATAATTGCTAGTCCACTCTTTGTCCTGACACTCTTCCTGAATACACTCGAAGCTTTGGGTGGGGCATTCAGAACTTCACACAGAATGCGTGATATGGAGTGAAGACAAGTAGGCAGGACCTCCCTCAGCCCGGACCACTGGTTCTCAAACGTGGCTACACATAGGATCACCTGGGGCAGGGGATGGGGAGTTAAAAATCCTAGTGCCAAAGCTGTATCCCACACCAATTAAATAAGGATCTTTGGCAATGACCCAGTTATCAGCACTTTCAACTTCCCAGAAGTTTGTGGATGGCTTATTCCCATTGCAGCTTATTAACGTAACTTCTGGCAGTCATATCACATGGTGAATGACATTATTTTTTTTAAGTCCCCAAGTTTGTTGCACACTGAGGTTAAACCATGTGTCCTCTGTCCATTACTGTTGCAATTTTTTTGAAGCAAATACAAATTAACATATTTCTCCTTATGAAACTTTAAAGGATTAGATTTAGCCTATCTTTTCAGTCTACTAAGGTCCCTCTGAATCTGATTATTACTCCAGTTTGAGTCATCTGCAAATTCAGTTAGTATATCCTTATTGAAGTCAGAGATAAAAATATTGTCTAGGTCAGAGTGAAGAACCACTGCACAAAATTCTACTAGAGACCTCCTTCCAGACTCTGTCTATTATGTTGCCTTTTATATCACCATGTTTGATACAGCAACCCTATGAGATCAACATTATGATGTCTAATTTGAAGATGAGGAAACAGTGATTCAGAGAAGTGAAATGACTGTCTGGGATCACACAGGTTAAGTGAAAGCCAAGAATTGAAGGCAGGTCTTCATCTGATTGCAAGTCTCATGCTCTCTCCATTAGCTGCTTCTCATGAATGGTTAACTAATTAGCAACTCACCCAAGTGCCCAGCTCTCTTGACTAGTGTTGTCTAACAGAGCTTTCAGAAATGGTAGAAATGTTCTATGTCCATGCTGTCCGATTTGGTAGCCACTAGCTACAGGTGGCTACTGTGCACTTAAAATATGTCTAGTGTGACTGAGAAAATAATTTTTTACTTTTATTTAATTTTAATTAATTTAAATTTAAATAGTTACATATGACTGATGGCTGACATAATGGGCTATACAGCTCTAGAGGAATCTGGGTTATGAACTGACAACCTCTAAAAAGGGAAAGAAAAAAATGAAACCTTATAAAGTCTCTTCTTACGGCCTTTGATCATGGCTCTTTCTTGAGTTTCTTTCAATTACATTTAATCCTTTTCCCCAGAAACATCCTGAGAGGCAGGTGGACCATTAATACAGTCATAAAATGTAAGCATTCACATAAGACCTAAAAAAATTGGTCACTGGTCACACATGGAATTCATGCACTTTGTCCCTGCAAAGCCATCTTTTTCATGGGATTTTCACAATCTGAGAACATGTGTCTGAATTGGTGCCACCAGAGGAAGATGACTTCATCTGCAGGGTTATGACCAGGCAAAGTAGGCTCCGGGGCAGATTTCAGAGATGGAACAGATAGTTGGCACTACTCACCTCTCTAAAAGATTGCATGTTTGTTGCTTTAATGTACATGTTATGAATGCTCAACTGACCTGTAAATAAGGACATCCCTGTGATTCTACTAGGAAAAAAAAGAGCAAGAGAAATATGTTTTTAATAAGACATAGGTACATTTGGTATTTGGTTGCAGCATTTGTTGCTTCCAGTTGAAATATTTTTCAGCATGATACAAGGAAACTAAACCATAGTGAAATTTTTTGTGATTAACACAAGTTATTATAACAAATAACACCAAAATAAAATTTTGGTGGTTTAAAACACAATAAAGGTTTGTCTTTTGATCAAATCACATCACAGTACCTTGGGTATTGATGGGGGGCTCTGTTCCATGCAGTGTTGCAGGGACCCAGCATTTTTCTATCTTTGGTTCCACTATCCCCTAGATTTTCCATTATATCCTCGCCTCCAGTTGTTAAATAAGATACGAAATGTGCAGGATCATGAAAGGGGATTTTTAGGTTTTGAAACCTAAACCCCAAGGGCAAGAATCCAACCCCATGACCCTACCCAACAACACAAGAGAGTGAGTTATACAATTCCAGCTGTGTGCCTAGGAGGAAAAGGAACACATAGCATTGTTTTTGCCACTATCACTAATTTTGGATTATTTGTAAAATAGGCCAGCCTGAATTAATGAAGTCATTCATTCACTTTCTCAGTTATTCATTTTAAGCATATGCAATAAATTCAACTATTTACCAAATGTTTTCAGCACAGAGTCAGTCAGACTTTAGTATATGTCTCGGCTGTTTTCTTTCTCCCTTCCTATGTCTTAGACCTCCCAGTGGCACCCACAAATACTACTTAGCATAGCAAGTGACCAACAGAAGAGCACAAACAGAAAATTCATGACCAAGAAAGTGGCCCTCACGGTAATTCACTAGACTTATAAGCTTCCTTATAAAAACACCGAAACATTTCATGCTTCATCCCCAAAGAATTTTCAGATTTTAATCAAGCACCTGCATTTCAAAATGGCCTGGAAAACCTTTTCTTCTCATGGAAAAAAACTTATTGGTGAATTTCTTCAATATTACAGGGTAGAAGTGGAAATAATTCCTGCTGCTTCCTAAATACATAGAGGTTTGGGGCTGATGATCAAATCTTCCTCCTTATTATCATTATTACCAAAACTGCCCAGTAATATTATTCATAAGTTAGGTGTTTTTTCCTGAAAAGCTAAGGCCTCAAACTCCTCTTCCTGGTCTAACACCCAAGAATCTAAAAACCAAACCATCAGCAAATATGTTTTAAACGATCAAAAAAGGAGAAGCTGCCAAAACAAGGCTGTTGATTAAAAATCAACACGATTACTCCAAGCACAGGCTGGGGGCCCGGCCTGCCAAGCCCTCCGAGAATGCTGCTTATGGGGCAAACATGGTCCAGAAAACACCAATTTAATTTTAACAAAATGAGATTGTCTGGAACCATTTCCTTATATTTAACATAGGGGAGCAGTTTCCAAAAATGAGGCTTAAATTTCCGAATATAACAATTAGGAAGCTGTCTAAGGGGCAAGATCCAAAGTATGATTATTGCTACATGGAGTGTTATTTTGAGGGTGGAAATGAAGTGTTTAACATGGCTACATGAGCGCAAATGAACAGAAAAGGTATAACTGAAATTGTTGTTTTAATATTGCTACTGGATATTTTTAAATGAGAAAGTCTAGCAAGTGACAGTTGTTATGAACTGAATTTTGTTCCCCACCCCCAAATATGTTAAAGCACTAATCCCTAATGTGAATGCATTTGGAGATGAGGCCTTTAGAGGTAATTAAGATTAAGTGAAGTCACAAGCATGGGGCCCTAGTCTAATAGGACCAGTGTCATATGCATAGAGAAAAGGCCATGTGAGGACACAGAGAGAAGGCAGTCATCTGCAAGCCAAAGAAAGAGGCCTCAGGAGGAACCAAACCTGCATCACCTTGATTTTTAACTTCTAGACTCTACAACAGCGAGAAATAAATTTCTGCTGTTTAAGCCACAGAGCCTCTGGTATCTTGTTATGGCAGTCCCATCGGATCAATATAAGGGTGAATACAGAAAGACTCGGCCTATGTTAGTACAGGTGTCCAGACAAATAGACATCATATTAAGTTCAATATAGATAAGGTCCACATCATAGATCTCAGAACAAACGGCAATATCAGAAAACATCTGCTAAATGAAAGTGTGTTATCACTTTGGCATACTAGTCAGAGAAAGTATATTTGCAGTTTACATAAGGAAAAACAAAAAACGAAAAGGAAGGTACACGTAGATATCAGATTCGACTACAGTGTGTCAAAAAAGCCTGTCCAGTCACTACGTTGTTGACTTCTAGAAAATGCAGTCCTAATTGCAAGTGGGTCTGTTCTGGACATTGACCAACCAAACTAGTTGGAAAACAGAGGCTGGCTGGTCAGAGGCCACCGGGGACAAGATTATCTTAATAGAGCTGTTTGAATACAACTTGAGGGGCAGCAATTCTGACTCAAAGACAGAAGGCAAAATAAGCCCCAGGATAATTTTCTAGGGAGAGTGGGACTCAGGTTCAATGATAAAGGTGACCAGGGGCCACCCAGGCTAAAATTGGATCTGTAGCTCTGGCTACAAGTCGCCTGCTTAAGAAAGAATAATTGATGGAACCTCATAAATCATACTGAGCACATAAAATGCTAGCAACTGCCAAGTGGTTCTTCAACAATTTTTAATCATTTCTTTTTTTTTTTTTTTTTTGGTTCTAATGACTTCATCTTGGGATATTTCAAGATTTTACGTGGGTGAGCAGATAGCTCTTGAGGAGGAACACCTCTTCCTCTGACTTCTCTCCTAAAGATGCCTAGCTAAGTTCTAGCAGAACAATTGCCAGCTCACATGACACCTTTGCATGTATTAGGAGAAGGGTCCCCCTGTGAGACAGCAGCCCTGCAGCAGGTGCAAGGCTTGGTGGGGGCACTGCGGCCTGGCATTCAGCCCCCACCCCACCCCTTGGCCCAGCATGCTTGAGCAGGATGCAATCTGCACAACTATATGAGACGCTCTGAGGTACGAGCCAGAGTGTGTGAAGCCTGATCAGCCACGGAGCTATGTAACAGTAAAAAGCCCGTGCTTTTATCACAGCACAATCTCAGGGCTTCAAGAAGCACTCCAGGTGCAATGGACTCCAAGTGGAAACAGCCATTACAATGGGCACAACATCATGAACCTATTCTCAAGACAACTTAGCAATTTACCAAGTAAATTTTAGAGTAACAGCCTGCAAATTCTAAGAAATCTTTGAGAATAACAGGATCAAATGATAAAAGGCCCTAGAAAGCTCCAGCAAGTAAGCAAAACGAGCCACTAAACACAAAAGCTTTGAGATGAGAACTACAAAAGATAAATTTATCTCTAAAGATGAAGCATGGAAGATTTCCAGAGACCAAAGAAACTCGAATCCAGGATAAGAAGGATTAAGAAGAACACGAGAGAAAGAGAGAGAAAAAGACCTCATAAAATCCTTATCAGCGCTAATAGTCTCCAGAGAAATGTGAAAAAAAAAATAACCAAAACAAAACTATAGAATCTAGATAAACCCAATGGAAGAAGCTGTTACTGTGAAAAACATGAATGATGCATATTGCTCCAAGTACAGTGGGACTGGAAAATGGCAGAGGCAGATGTTTAAAAAATAAACCAACAATTACTTTAGAAACTACATTATCATAATGGAAAGAGAATCCTGCTCTGTACAACAGGGATGCTCAGATCCCAGCCATGTTCAAGAGTCCAAAAGCAGGTGCAGCAACTCACCCTCCCTTTCCAGAATCACATAGGATGAACTTGGACTTGGGCCCACTCTCTGTCTTTTAAGGTGTGACCTACAGCTTGAGACTAAAAAGTTCCCTGAATGCCTCCCTCAGAAAGTCAGACTGAAATGCTCTCGGATTTCATCCAGAGCAATAATTTCATGGGGAGAGTCACACTCTGGAAGCAGAGGTGTGTAGTTTGAATCTCTGTTCTGCTGCTAGTAGGTTGTGACCTACCAGATCCTAAGGACTCTAATCCTCCAACCAAATGTTTGGTTATAAACATGAGCTTTTGTGGATAAAGTGGGAATGACCAAGTAATGGCTCAACTTGTATGACACCTTATCACTGGCAAAGCACTTTCATAGAGAATCATTGTCTTAATAACTGTCAGGACAGCCTGCAAGTTGCAGCACCAGCCTTGGGGGGCTCCCACTAGTGGTGCTCAAGCAGCCTTCAGGAGGATGGGCCCAGGGAAAATTCTCAGCAGACCCTGAGATTGGGTAAGGTCTGTTTAGGTGGGGAGCTCTCGGGTTCTGGGTCCCTGTGGCACAAAAGGGGTAGCAAGCATTCTGGGTAAACCATCTCTTTGGCCCAGGAAAGGAGGACCATTTATAATGGGAGCCTCCAAAAGAGGGCTAATGCAGGTCCAGGGCCCGGCTCCTCTTGCCCTGGTCTGAGTGGTGTAGCACCTTCACCAAGCAGGTTCCAAGGTCATTTTCTCTTAAGCACATTGGAGCATGTGAGGTGCAAATTTAACAGCCAGTAAACGATATGGGTTGTGGGGAATCAACACTGGTGAGGAGATAAATTTTACATCCATTCTTTAGCATCAATTTGAATGGGAAGCAGGAAACCACCTTTCCTGTATATTCTCCCAAATGGTGCTAAACCATACAAGCAGGAGCAGAGGGAGCAGACACGAAATGGTGCAGCCCCCATCTTGGTGGGCCGGTGGGAGGGCAGGAAAGCCTGGCATCATGCTGAGAAGTGCAGGCTCTGGAGCCAGATTGCCAAAGTTCATATCGCACCTTCTTGCCTGATAGCCAGCCTGGCAATTCACGTTCTAATAACACCTACATCATGGAAGTTTATGAAGTGGGAGATGAAATAAATCATGTAAAATATTCAGCGCAGTGACTATTAAAATCACAGAAATATAGAGGTCCTAAAAGACCCAGCTTTTGGAAAGATAACTCCCTCCAAATATGTAGAAGGAAGCCACCTGGGACTTCCTTCTTTGGGAATTCTTAAGACACGTCAGTGACATGGTCCTATATATAGAAAACCTGAGAGACTCTACCAAAAAACTCTAAGAGTTGATAAACAACTTCAGTACTGTTGCAGGATACAAAATCAATATACAAAAATCAGCAGTGTTCTTATATTCCAACAACAAACAAACAGAAAAAAAAAAAGTCAAGAAAGCAAGCCCATTTACCATTGTCACCAAAAAAATAAAATACCTAGGAATCAATTTAACCAAGGAGGTGAAATCTCTACAAAAAGAACTACAAATTACTGTTGAAAGAAATTAAAGAGGACACAAAAAGATGGAAAGACATTCTTTGTTCATGGATTAGAAGAAACAGCATGGTAGTGAAAATCTCCATACTACTCAAAGCCATCTATAGATTCAAAGTGATCCTCATCAAAATACCAATGACATTCTTCACAGAAATAGAAAAAACAATCCTAACATTCATACGGAACAAAAAAAGACCCCAAATAGCCAAAGCAATCTTGAGCAAAAATAAATAAATAAATAGAGCCAGAGGCATGACACTTCCCGACAAGATCTTTGACAAGGGCACCAAGAACATACAATGGGGAAAGGAGAGCCTCTTCAATAAACGGTGCTGGGAAAACTGGACATCCATATGTAGAAGAATGAAACTAGACCTGTACCTCTCACCACATGTCAAAATCAATTCAAAATGGATATATTTAAAGACTTAAATAAAAGACCTGAAACTTTAAAACTCCTTGAAGAAAACATAGGGGAAACAAACACTCCAGGATGTAGGACTTGGCAAAAACTTTATGAATAAGACCCCCAAAACACAGACAACAGAAGAAAAAATAAGTGGGATTATATCAAACTAAGAAGTTTCTGCACAGCAA
Organism: Cynocephalus volans; assembly: GCF_027409185.1. Taxonomy (NCBI): domain Eukaryota; kingdom Metazoa; phylum Chordata; class Mammalia; order Dermoptera; family Cynocephalidae; genus Cynocephalus; species Cynocephalus volans. The sequence goes on along the minus strand of NC_084467.1, from coordinate 66,086,545 downwards.
AGGAAACAATAAACAGAGTGAAAAGACAGTATACAGAATGGGAGAAAATATTTGCCAACTATAAATCCAATAAGGAATTGATATCTAGAATACAGAAGGAACTCAAACAACTTCAGAGTTAAAAAAACAAATAACCTGATTGAAAAATGGGCAAAGGAGCCAAATAGACATCTCTCAAAGGAGGACATACAAATGGCCAACAGGTCTGTGAAAAAATGCTCAGCATCACTAATCATCAGGGAAATGCAATCAAAATTACTTCAAGATGTCATCTCACCACAGTTAGACTGGCTATTATCTAAAAGACAGAGAATAACAAATGCTGCAAGGAAACATAAAGGCAACTTCATTCAACCCTTCTGCACTGTTAATGGGACTGTAAGTTAGTACAGCCACTATGGAGAACAGTATAGAGATTTGTTAAACAACTACCGTAAGATCCAACAATCTCACTACTGGGTATATACCCAAAGGAATGGAAATCATCAGGTTGAAGGGAATACCTGCACTGCCATTTTTATTGCAGCCCTATTTATAATAGCCAGACTATGGAACCAACCTAAATGTCCACCAATGGATGAGTGGATAAGGAAAATGTGGTATATGTACACAATGGAATACCACTCAGCAGTAAAAAAGAACGAAACTCTTCCATTCACAGCAACATGGATGTGGAGAAAATTACGTCAAGTGAAACAACCCAAGTGCAGAAAGAGAAATACTGTGTGTCCTTACTCATAAGTGGGAGCTGAATTAATAAATAAAAAAATAAATAGCAAAGAGAGAGAGAGAGAGAGAGAGAGAGAGAGAGAGAAACAACAATCATAATAATACGTTGAACTTTTAGAAGGAGAAAACAGAACTGTGGTTACTAGAAGTAGTAAGAGGGAGGGGGCGATGGAGGGGGAGAGGGAGGGGAGTTAATGAGAAATTAATGAGAAATTGGTTAATGGGCACAAAGAATGATTATATATTGTAATGACGAATCAGCTAACTATCCTGAGGTGGCCACCACATATTGACATATTGTACCAAACTACGGATATCCCACAAATATGTATAATCAATTACGCTTCAATTAAAAAAGAAAACTAAAAAAAGAAAACAACATATCGCATCCTCAAGGTAAGCAAACATCTCTCAATGATATGTTGCTTAATGCTGCTAATTTAGAGGAATGAAAAGTACTAAATCTGTAATTTAAAGAAATACAGCTAAACCTGAGCAAGGTGAATGGAGTTGTTTTGCTGGAAGTTACCATTTAAGCATGAGCTCAGTGGGCTAAAAGAAATATCTTTACTGTTAACAATTATTGTTAGTAACAGTTACCACCTACGGAGGGCCTTTTACATGCCAGCACTTAACTAACTGTGAGCATTAGGGCAATTCCTCACATCTCTGAAAAGTGTAGATGTATTTAGTTTTGCTGAGAAATATTAAGTCACCTGCCTAAAGCCCTACAGCTGGAAAGCAGCAGGGTCAGGATTCAAATCCAGAAACAACTCTAAGGACCACACACCTTCCACAGCCTAGAGGAGAAGTAAAAGCCACCAGCCCTCAGCTGTCCCAGGCCGATAACAGAAGAGGCATAACTATACTCATTCTGAAAGGTGGCACTATTTTCCATGTTGTTCCCCTCACTTGAAAAATCCTTTTACCATGGCATCATGGAACTTCATTCCATAAGGCCTCATTGGGTGTTTTATGGTCTCATTTTTCTGTTTCTGGAAATACAATCTTATAGGGTACGAAGACCATGTCTCACATTTTGTTATATCCTTCTCAGTAGTTACTACCAAGCCATACATGAAAGGAGCTCTAGAAATTCTACTTGAATAAATGAATGATATTCTAAAGAGAGAAGTACTGTAGGAACAAAATTGGGAGGATATAATGGTGCTGGCTACGGTGAGAAACATTAAGGCAACTTCATTCAATTCCAATGTGGAAAATAACATTGACATTCACTGTGTGGGGATCCATGGTCTAATCTCCTTTAACATCCCTAGCGCTTAATCTGTCAGTCACCACACACAGATTTAGTACTTACTGCCACGTACTCACTCTCAATTCTTTGAAGCATAAAATCGGCAGCATCAGATAATATAGCTGTGGAAATGCTTTTGGTTTCTTTGGGAGAAAAAAATATATGCACTTTCATTATTTCTCAATGCCAGTGTAGATTTCCCTCTTCCTTCACAACATAGAGAAGCAGCAAGGGTCTCATTCATAAACACACACTAACTTTCCCTTGGAGGGTGCCTGACGGGATCAAACAAGATGCTCCTTTGAAAGGGGGCTCAGGTGCCTGGCTGACATGTCACCAGGATCTCTCTCTGTTATCATCCCCTCTATCATATCCACCAGTCTTTTGGCCCTGAGGTCAGTCTTCTGTAGGAAACGATGAATCGGGCACTGACCTGTGCTTTGGGGAATCCTAAACAGGCAGGGAGGTAGATGGGGAGGGGTAGCAGCCAACCCACCACCAGGGAGATGGAGGGGGGGACTGTGGACTGCTGAGTGCACAATGGCCCTTCCTTCTAATGCAGCCATTCTCACGGTGTTAACATGGCAGAGCTTCTGGAAGACACGGAGCATTCACTCGGATAGACTAACACTGAAATACTGACATAACCTACTTAAAACCACTGCCTAAGTGATTTGGGGCTAATCAGATCTAAGCTGGCCAATCCTTCACTCAGTACACATTGAAGAGTACTGATTCTGAGCCTTGTGCTAGGAGACTGGGAATATAAAGACATGGAAGAGATCCTGCCTGTCCTCAAGGGCCACACAGACCAGGAAACAAACGATGACAGGAGTAACAGCAACGGTGGGGAAGTTACAGAACTGTGAACATTTACTGAGTGCTCACTACGTGCCCAGCATTGTCCTTAGTACATTTACATATATCAGTCCACCTAAGTCTGTAGAAGACCCCTGTGAGGTATGGAAGGTACTGTCATTACACAAGGCTATTGGTATTCATATGAGGTGCTACGGTGATCCGAAGAAATCTCCCATATCATCTCCCATTCAATTTTCTTAACAGGCTACTAGAAGTTACAAAAGAGCTAAGAGATCGTGGAAGTAAAACTTAAAATGAGAAAATTCTACCAAGATCGCTATCAGATCTTCCCTACACCCCATAGAAAAAGATTGCTATTGCTTGATTGTAGCATAAAGATACACGTCCCACAACAGGGAATATTCAGAATAGTACATGTTTGAGAGAAACCGCGCCTGAATATCCAGGACAACAACTCCTCCCAGCTGTACGCTTCCCACCTCCACAGTGGCATAAAAAAGACTCCTGCTACCATCAGAGCCCTCCCAGAGCACCCAGCTCCACCCGACTCCCTTCTGCAAACAGACCCCAGGCTTGCTTAGAGACCAGATTAACCATCCAGTTCTCACTTCCATCTCTTCCACTTTAGAATTTCTAGTGCTTTGGGTAGATAAGAGGATCAAGTTTTCAACTATAATGTAGAACACATGGTGAAAATACATAATGGAAAAAAGTATTTCTGAGAATTCCTATATTTTAAAAACACAATTTTCATCTGAATCAATATGAAATCATTTTAAAATTATTCATTATTGATTACTAATTACATTTTCTTATCACTCCTCGCCTTTTATTCATTTTTTGGCATTTAAATATAGACCTTCTTGTACTTTTGTTTGCAGTTTTACAAATGTCACCTTCTCCCCTTGTGTGAGTGTAATCATCTGGAGCGCAAGGTGTGTACAACTGATTCCATACTGCCCATGTGACTCAGAGCCACGGAGCGGGGCCTGAAAATTTTACCAACTCCAGTGGTTTTTATTTAAATTGATGTTGGGAAGCTTTTAAAGCTTTCCAGCGCTGTGATCTAGTCACCACACATGGCTGTACACTGGAATCACCTGGCAGCTTTATGATAGAGTGATTGTATTAGTCCATTTTCTATTGCTCATAACAAAATAGCCAAAACTGAATAACTTACAAAGAAATAAAATTTATTTCTTACAATTTTCAAGGCTGGGAAGTACACAGTCCAGAGGTGCATCTGGCGAGGGCCGCCTTCTGGGTGGGAACTCTTGACAGGCTCCCATGGTAACACAGGCAATCACATGGCAAGAATGGCATGAGCAAGAGAGCTAACTTTCTCACTCGCTCTCCTTATAAAGCCATGAGAACCATGCCTATGACAATCCATTAAACCATCAAGCCATTACTCCATGAATGGATCAACCCATTACCAAGGGCACAGCCTTGCAATCCAATCACCTCTTAAAAGCCCCAACTTCTACCACCATATTGGGAGTTAAGTTCCAAACATGAGCTTGGGGGGTACCTTCAAACCACTGCAGTGATGCATGGGGCCCCCTGCAGATATTCCAATTTAATTGATCTGGGTGCCACTTCCATTGATCTGAGTGCTACCATCATTGATCTGAGTGCCACCTTCATTGATCTGAGTGCCATCTCCATTGATTTGAGTGTCACCTCTGTTGATCTAAGTGCTGCCTGGGTCTCAAGATTTTTCTAATGTGGTCCAAGTGACTCTACCGTGAAGCCAAGACTGAGATCATCTTTACATTCCTTTGGCATAAATCCTAAGACCTAGCCCTGCACTTGCACATAATTGGCTTTCATAGGTTTTCTTTAATATATAATAAAACAATTTCATTTAAAATATTCTAAATTCCAATTCTATACCTCCTCACAAATTGATCAGACCAATAAAATTTAATTGTATGTGAAAAGTTACCATACTTGGATCTCTATAAATATGTAGACTGATTATCTCAGGAAATATTCCCTTTCTTCACAGACAATTTCTTCACAATTAGGATGAACTGATGACCATTCAAATCTCCATATTTAACACCAAGGGCCCAAAGGCCACATCAATATGCACCTAATAAATCAGTACACTGAAAATGCAGTTCTCTAAGGCCACATATAGACAGATTGCCTATGTTTTATAAGACTCTAGGCAGATTTTTTTCACTGAAAAAATTGATCTCAACATCTAAGACTGAACAGTTTCATCAGCTTGAAAAGCATGCCCATTGGCAATAGGCATCTCTGATTGCAGACACTTCACACTTTACTCCTCTCATTTGATGTTGCCCACGTGTCACCTGTACACCCCTCTCCAACAACTTACCATGCTCATTCATCCATTCCTACTACAGGGTTTCCTGACAGCCATGGCTGGAAGAGGCTGAGGAAGGGGACTCAGCGTAAAGCTGGGGATGCTCTTTCCTCTCATTTGACCCTCAGCTCTATGAAAGCAAGGTTTAGGGCTTCACCCATGTATCCCTACCAGGACCTTGCAGAAGCCTTGCACAATAAAGGCTACAATAAATACTTGTGTCAAATTTCTTTAAAGCCTTGGAGCTAGTCATATGTGTGTGTGTATATATATATATGTATACACAGACACACAGACACACACACACACACACACACACACACACACACACACACACCACACCACACCACACTCCACCCATACCTCTTTAAAAGATCCCCTTAGAAAGGTCAAATGGTTTTCCCCTGCTCTTTGGGTAAAGGACATTGTCTTTGACTTAAAGTCAAAGGTATGTGCATGATTTGGACTCTCTATGTGCTACCTTTCCAATAGGAAAGTAGCCAGAAATAGTAGCCAGAAAATTTCAGCTGATTTGTCCTCTGTGCCTTTCAGGGGTATCTCTGACTTCTGGTCACTTTGCTTGGAAAGAGTGCTGAGTCAGTTAATTAGTTTTGCTTTAGTGGAAATTCCATTATTTCACCAAGTCAACGCTCCTAGAGGCTTTAGGATAGTTAAAGTTTACTAATACATTTGCCAATATGTCTTGCACATGCAGAATGCTGTGTACATGGGGGTTATTAGTAACTATAAACTTAAAGTTGCCACTCTGCTTCCAATGACACATTCTTGCCCTTTTGTTTGTCTTACAGTGAGAATTCCAAATGATATCAGTCAAAGGCCCTTCTTTAGTTACCTTCTGCAGAAGCCCCTGATTTTTCCCCCTTTTTACCTTTATTTTCCCTCTTATTTTTTATTTTAGAAGCTCTACAGAAATAGTTTAATCTTTTCTTTGTAGTCTTCTTTTCTGAACATCTATTTTCTCCCAACTACCTTTCATCCTCGTTTCCTAAACAGAGAAACCATTATTTTTTCTAGACACAGAGAAATGAAAACCATTGTCATCAGTGTCAACTAGCCACATGAATTGTCATTTTCCTTTCAGGTTCTCAGTTTCTACATAAGGATTTAATATTCTGGGCCTTTCTCTCTGTCAATCAATCTCTCTCTCTCTCTTTCTCTCTCTCTCCCCCTTTTTTTTGCATACTGCCACACTGGGGTACAATTCTGTTTTTGCTTTGCTATACTATGGACAAAGAAACTTTGTGAGGACACCTATTATTAACAATCTTCAAGTGTCAGAGATTACAGAGGAGTCTTCTTCCCAATCACAAATATACTGGGTCATTAGAGGACCCCCATAAAGCTGAGATCTCAAAGCACTTATTCAAAGGGACAAAAGAATACAAGAAAATGAAAGGCAAAGTCTCCTGAGAAAGGGGTTGGAAGTGACTTTTCGACCAAAGGGCACGTCTTGTCCCCAAGCCATACTTTCTCCTTAACACCACTGAGAAATTGTACTCCATTCCTTGTCCACACATCCAACTTTAAAAGGCCAGGATTCCTAGACCTGAAACCATCCATCACTTCCACATACACACATACATACCCTTCCTTTGTTTTAAGAATGTAGTTTCAAACTCATGTGGGTTTTACATCTTCTATACCTACGGTTGTATTTTTCTTCTATTATTATTTTCAATTGACAGTTATTGTACATATTTATGGGGTACAATGTGATATTTGGATACATGTATACAATGTGTAATGATCAAATCAGGTTAATTAGCATATTCATCATCTCAAACATTTGTCATTTCTTTGTGTCGGGAACATTCAAAATCTTTTCTCTCTTCTAGCTATTTGAAATTACACAATAGATTAACTATAGTTACCCTGTAGCACTATAGAACACTAGAACTTATTCCACCTATCTAGGTATAATTTTGTAGTCATTGACCAACCTCTTCCTATCTCCCTCTCCTTATCCTTCAACTAGCCTCGGTAACCACTATTCTAGTCTCTTCTATAAGACCAACTTTTTTAGCTTCCACATATAAGTGACAATATGTGGCATTTGTCTTTCTGTGCTTGGCCTATTTCACTTAACATAATGTTGCTGAGGCTCATCTATGTTGCCACAGATGACAGGATTTTATTCTTTTTTTTATGACTGCATAGTATTGCATTGTGTGTGTGTATATATATATACACAGTGCACATATGTGTGTGTGTGTGTATACATATATATATATATATTTTTTTTTTTCCTTATCCAATCATCTGTTGATCGACACTTAGGTTGATCCCATGCCTTGGCTATTGTAAACAGAGCCACAATAAAAATGGGAGTGCAGGTATCCTTTCAACATACTGATTTCCTTTCCTTTAGATACACACCCAGTAGTGGGATTGTTGGATCATATCGTAGTTCTATTTGTAGTTTTTTAAGAAACCTCCATAGTGTTTCCCACAATGGCTGTACTAATTTACATTCCCACCAAAGAGTTCCCTTTTCTCCTCATTCTCACCAGCATTTGTTATTTTCTGTCTTTCTAACAATAGCCATTCTAACTGGGGTGAGACAACACCTCCCTGTGATTTTGATTTGCATTTCCCTGATGATTAGCAATGTTGTGCATTTTTTCCATCTACTTTCTGGCCATTTGTTTGTCTTTCAGAAAATATCAATAACATTTAATTCAAAGACTAGCTTAACTAAAAGCCATCAGTATTATTTAACTCATAAAAGAGCCTGTTTTAAGGATATTTACAAAGCGTGGCAACCACCATCTAATAGGACAATAGAAATCTAGGCATTATAGCTTGTTTCATTGCTTCCAATGCAGGAAACCATCTGAGCTGGTTTAAGCATACAGGGTAACTTATTACAAGGATACAGGGGTCTTTTGCAGACCTCAGAGGCATTGATGATGATGGCTGGGTTTGGGGAACTCACTGGAACTGGGAACTGGAGTGCTCCAGCAAAGCCTAGGAATCCTCTCTATTGCTGGTCTCTGCTTCTCTCCATTTATTCTTCTATTTCTGCAGACCTGATTTCTCTGTTTCCCTATTTACATAGCAGAAAATGGCCACACCCAAAAGATAAACTGGGAATCTAACAGAACCAATTACAAAGTCCCAGATGCGGGGGCTTTTAGAACTACTCGGAATAGAAGCCCAATCCTGGTCCAATCAGTTACTGCTAAAAAGTTCTATTACACAAAAATGGCTTTTCCCATACTTACCACTTGGACAGTCAGGCAGGGTGGAATTACCAGAAAAGGGGAAACTGCACTAAGTTTAGGAGATAGCCCACTACAAATTTAATGCAAATTTTATTTTGTCCAGTCACAGTTTTCCATTTGAATACACAAACAAGCTCTTATTTAATCAAGAATCTTAACTCTCCCAGTTGGTATGGCTGTAAATCTCAACTCCCCAACTCCTTCAGGACAAATGGGACACATAAATTAGAAAAACCAAGATTGCCAGACCAGAAAATGTAAATCTTCCAAGGTTTTTAATTCAACTATGAGCTACCTAGTGCATTCTTTATTATGTGGAACAAGTTATGAACCATCTTATTTTAATTAATAGGGCATTGAAACTATCGCTGAAATTTTTAAGCATGAAATCCAAGCATACAGCACAGAATTTCCTTTGAGTAAAATTAGCATACAGCCATAGGACCCAATTCTGAAATAGTCATGATAAATCACAGCTACTTAGAATGCACTGTATCTTAGTTTCATGTAAATAAAACATTAGTACCTTCAAAGGTCAGGTATCTGGATCACACACCACTCAGGAAAAAATTATACAATATTGTGCAATGCTGATATCTGAGCCTTGGTTATATGACATCATAACCCTTCAGTGATAGCTACACAATCTTCAAGTTAAAGTGTGACTTTTCATCAAAAGTAGTTTTTATAAAACAGAAACGCAGTTCTAGTACTTATCAACTCAAAAGGAATTTTCCTTAAGGAAGTGGCAAGTGCTTTCTGGTTGGGGAGATGTGTCTTTATCATAAAACCCCCTGCACAATTCAGCAGTCTGTCCCAGCATCAACCCTATGAAGGTATAGCACCTGTCTTCAACTCAAGATTTTGTGGTTCAGAGCTTCTACTTGGGTTATACCAGGGGTAAATGTGGCAATCTCCATAAGAAGTCATACCCTTCTGTGTCCTGGGGGACCCAATCACTTCTGAATGACCATGCTGAGCATCTTGGACCACATGAGACTTTGATCCTTGAAGGAAAGGAAGGACTTTGAACCATGGATAGAAAGTTTGCCTGTCTTCACCGAGATAGCTCTTCCAAACTTCCCTGGCCCTGCCACATCCTAGTTTTTCTCCTCTGATTTTTCCCCTTCACCAGCCCCTCCTACTCTTGCCATGCAAGAGTATCAGCCAGGACCAGCCCTTAGTTTCCAGCTCTTCCCACTCAATGCATTCTCTCTCATCTTTACCCAGAGTTTCAGCTACCATACAGTTGCTAATTGGCTCAGATCTGTCTCCTAAGTTCCAGAACCAGAACTCTACCTATAGATGAAAATCTCCACTTGGATCTTGGATTCAACATATCTAAAATCTAAGCCATGCCTTCCTGACCCTGCCAGATAAATCTGTTCTTCCTCCCATGATCTCTTCATTAATGAACAGCACCACCATCTTCTTCAGGGCTCAAGCCAGAAACCTTAAGTCAGCCTTGATTTCTCTCTCTCTCTCTCTCTCTCACCATTCACACCTAATTAGTCACCAAACACTATTGGGTCTATCTCCTAATCATATCTCAACTCTGTGCATCTCTCTCCATTCCTACAGCCACTTCTTTAGATCAGGCTGATTTTTTTCCACCCAGAGTGCAATAGCAACACCCTAACATGTTTCCCTACCTCAAATCCTGCCAACCCCCAATTCATTCTCCATCTTGTTACCACAGCAGATGTTCCAAAGTGCAAATCCGGTTATGTCATTCACCTAAATAAAACCTTACAACCGCCTTCCACTGCTGTCAGAATAAGGACAAAACTGTGTAACAGTGGGTCTCAACTAGGGGCAATTTTATCACCACTCACCCTCACCAAGGGACATTTGACAATGTCTGCAGACAGTTTTAGTTGTCAAAACTGAAGGGATGGGCATTGCTATTGGTTTCTAGGACAGAAGCCAGGGATGCTGCTAAATATCCTATAATGCACAGGACAGTCCTCTACCCCCACCTCAACAAAGAATTATCCATCCCAAAATGTCAATAGTGCTGAGGTTGAGAAACCCAAAGGGCACAGAGGGCCCTGCCTAACCTCTCGACCTTCTTGTCATTCCCTACCTTCTACAGCCCCACCTTGTCTTAAACTCAATGAGCCAGCCAAATTAAACTTCTCAAAGACCCTGTGTCCTCCTCCTCCTCTAAGTCTTACCACACACTGTTCATTCGGCCTGGAATACTGTTCATACTGTTTCTGTTACCTGACTAATTCAAAGTCTCCCTTAAGGTTTCAGCTCAGACATCTGTTACCCTGGGAAACCTTCCCTGACCCCATGGATTAGATGCCCCTCATCCCAATTAGCTCCCTCCCTTGTCATCGTACTGTTTGATAATTGCCTGTTGACTTATTAGTGTCTCCACAGACAGAAAAATCAGAGTCCATGCCCATCTTGTCCTCTGTCTGGTTCCCAGCATCCAGCACAAAGCCTTGCACACAGTTGGTACTCACACAGTTGTTAAATAAGTGTATAATTTAAAATCAACACCCTTAGTAATCATCAAACTCCCAATACTCTTCATTTAGCATATCTTCATCAGCAATCTTGAAAACTAGTCCGCACTTCTAAGCCCCAAAAGAACGTAAGCTTTGGCAAGTTCAGAAAAGTGGCCAAGATGCCCTGTGACATTAGGCAGGAAGCTTGGAGCTGGTGAAAATTATGCGGGTGAGCAAAACTACTGGCAAATCAGACGAGTCTTTGGAACGCAGCCATCTGGCTTTCAAGCAATTAGGCACAGCAAAATAGAACATGTTAGAAAAAATGCAAACACTGAATCAGTTACTGTCCCAGGTTATTGTTCAGATAAAAACAAAACACAGGAAATTTTCAGTTCTTGGGCAAAGTTAAACAAAAGCTAGTGAAATGGGAAGCATAAGTAGACAACACTTTCCCTCCATGGATATAAATAACAGGCACAGGCTTGTTGAATAACTAGGAAAGAAAAGGACACCGTGTGAATTCCTATGATTCAGTTTCTTGCAGTGCGCTACCAGAAGAGCATCATCAGTACTACCCGAGAACTTGACAGACATGCTGATCCATGGTCCCATCATAGAAACTCCAGAGGAAGGCACAACAATCTGCTTTAACAAGCCCTCCAGGGCACTCTACTGCTGACTGAGATGTGAGAACCGCTGCCCTAATTCATCATATAACTAGAGCAAAACTCCATTGTCACAATAATAACACTAACATAGGACCCACTATGTGCCAGACCTCGTTCTAAGCTGCTTATACATTAATTCACCCCATAATAATATGATTGCATTCCCACTTTACAGATGAGAAAACATATGGATGGTGTCATTCTGTCTCAAATTATAGAAACTCCTGGTTTTCCTTGAAGAGAAATTACCCCAGATTCTGAGTTTTAGGATTCCTCACGGGGGGGGGGGGGGCGGGGGGGGACAACCAAAAAAAACCTTTCTCCCTTTTACCAATCCCAATTAATGGCTTCCCTTTTCCCCACCACATTCTCATTTCAGATTCCCTAATTCTTTTTTTTTTTTTTTTTTTTTTTTGTCTTTTTCGTGACCGGCACTCAGCCAGTGAGTGCACCGGCCATTCCTATATAGGATCCGAACCCACGGCGGGAGCATCGCCGCGCTCCCAGCGCCGCACTCTCCCTAGTGCTCCACGGGCTCGGCCCCAGATTCCCTAATTCTTGAACTTTATACTCAAACCAAGTGCATGCTATTAGGCCTCATGGCTGGCTTAATATCAGCACAGCCATGATAAGTAACTTTCCATCCTCTTCCCCCCTTGCTCCTCCCTATCTCATGTTAATCAACTTTCCACCCCACCCCCTTGCTTTTCAAAAAAAAACTGGAATTTGTGCAAAACAAATTCTTTTGCAAAAATGACCACCCAATGCCCTTCCTCTAATTCAAACCTTATAAAACCTTTTTAGTCTGTATGGGGGCAGGAGCTGATCTGACTCAGTCTCCCCTCCATGCTGGTGAAATAAAGCTTCTTGGCTGAAATAGTGCCTGGCTCAGGTTTCCCTTTTCTACACCTCCCTGAACCTAACACATGGCTTGTTCCTGATTTCCCTTATAGAATTCACCCCTATGGCATAATTCCTTTACCCCAGCAGTTCTCAAAGTGCAGTCTGCAGATTGGGGGTGGGGGGACGGGCGGATCACTAAGACTCTGCTAGGGGACCACTAGGTCAAAATTGTTTTTGTAATAATACTAAGGCATATTTGCATTTTTTACTATGTTGATATTTGCACAAATATACAAAAGCAACAGCAGGTAAAAGAGCTAGTGCCTTAGGATGAATGAAGCCAGTGGCTGCAACCTGCATTAGTAGCCATTGTGTTCTTCACAGCCACGTCCTCTCAGTAAAATAAATGTCAGTTTCAGTTAAGAATGTTCTTGATGGAGCAGTAAGAATTACTAATTTTATTAAACCATGAGTACACATCCTTTCAATATTCTACATGATGAAATGGGAAAAATGCATAAAGCACTTCTATTGCACATGTAAATAATGGATGCCACAAAGAAAAGCATTTGTGCCATTGTTTGAGTTGTGAACTCAACTCACTGCTTTCTTCATTGAAGGCCAATTTTTACTTGAAAGGAAAACTAACAAAGTAAAATTATTTAGACTTGGGCATTTGACAGATGTTTTCTTGAAAATGAATGAAGTAATCCTATCACTTAAAAATAAAAAACCAACTAACAGTATTTGATGCCATTGATAAAAATCTGCTTTTCTAGTGAAAATTAGGATTTTATAAAACTTGTATCTGCCACCATGAGCTTGACAGCTCCCCAGTACTTAGACTTTTCTGATGAGATATTTGAGGGGTGATATTAAAGAATGTCATTTCTGGGTATTGTATAATGAAATATATCAACATTCAAAAGATCTGCATTAATTCAGTGAACCGATATTTTCAAATAGCCAATGCAAGATGTTACAGAATCATGCATGGGTGAGAAAAATCCATTGAAAGTGTCAGCTAAACCAATGGATTTTAAAGTAACAGAGTATGAAAAGTTCATTGATTCAGTTTCAGATTTCACACCGCAAATAACCTTTAGAAAACTACCAATTGGAGTTTTGCTATAGTAACAAAAGCAGAATGGCCATAATTATCTGAAAACGCCATTCAAATACTCCTCCCTTTTCCAACTACATATCTGTGTGAGGCTGAATTTTCTTCATGTACTTCAACCAACAAAACATATTGCAACAGACTGACTGCAGAAGCAAATATAAGAATCCAGCTGTCTTCTATTAAGGCAGAAATTGGAGAGATATGCAAAAATGTTTTAAATGCTACCACTGTCACTATTTTTTATTTTGGAAAATATAATTATTTCTCATAAATGTAAACTATTTTTGCTAACATGTAATGGGTTTATTATTATTTTTTAAGTGAATTAATAAATATTTTTATTCCCAGTTTAAATTTCAAATAGTATAAATATCAATACATATAATTCACATAAACAAAAGATTTCCCAGTACTTTTTTAAAGAATGTAAAGGGATCCTAAGACACAAGGTTTGAGAACCACTATTCTAGCCTATAAACCCTCTTCCTTGCATACAGTTCCTTAAGCTCCTACTCAGTATCTCAGGTTACTTCTTTTCCAAAAGTCTTCTCTGTTTTACTCTAAACCAACTCTAATCACTTCTTTACTCTGTAGTCCTTCATAGCACATGTAACACAGTTCAGTGCTTCATACTTTTATAAACCCAGGTTTGAGTAAACAAGACCTGAGATCATGAGCAAGCTTGTTCATTTACTAGTGTGACCTTGGGAACACTCTTTGCTCTAAGTCTTGGGATCCTCATTTGAAAAACAGATAATTACAGAGCCTTCATTTAGGGAAGGCTGGGAAGAGGTTATAGATTGATTTATGTGTTACCACAAAATTTGCATGTTGAAGTCCTAACCCACAATGTGGCTGTATTAGGAGTATTAAAGTTAAATGAGATCATAAGTGTGGGACTCTGATTCTATGGGATTAGGGTCCTTAAAAAAGGAGACATTAGAGAGCTCTCCCTCTCTCCACCGTATGAAGACACAGTGAGAAGGTGGCCATCTGAAAGCCAGAAAGAGAGCCCTTACCAGAAAGTGAATTGTCCAGAACCTTGATCTTGAACTTCTCAGCCTCCAAAACTATGAGAAAATTAATTTCTGTTCTTTAAGCCATGCAGTCTGTGGTATTTTGTTATATCAGTCCAGGCAGCCTAATACAGACTTTGGTACCAAGGAGTGGGCACTGCTGTAACAAATACTGAGAAATGTGGAAGTCACTTTGGAACTGGGTGATGTGTAGAGGCTGGAAGAGTTTAAAGGTGCATGCTAGAAAAAGCCTAGATTGCTGGGAAGGAACTGTTGGTAGAAATACAGACATTAAAGGAGACTCTGGGTGAGGGCTCAAAAAGAAAAGAGAACTGGAGAGAAAGCCTCCATCTTCTTAGAGAATAGATAAATAATCATGAACAGAATGTTGGTAGAAATATGGATATTAAGGGCCATTATGATAAGGTCTCAGAGAAAAATGAGGAACATGTTACTGGAAACTGGAGGAAAGGCAGTCCTGGTTACAAAATGGCAAAAAACTTGGCTGAACCATGTTCTAGTTTTGGGTTTGTTTTTTTTTTTTTCTGTGGAAAGAAAAACTTTTAAGCAATGAAATGGAATACTCAGCTGAGGAGGTTTTTAAGCAAAGTGATGAAGGAGCAGCTTGGTCCTCCTGACTGCTTACAGTAAGATGTGAGAGGAGAAAGGCAAATTGAACACGGAATTGTTAGGCAAAAAGGAATCAGAACTTACAGATATGGAAAAATCTCAACTTTTCTATATTATGAAATATTAAAAAGCCTGTTCAGGAGAGAATACCAAAGATATGGCTGGAATATCTCTTCATAAAGAGTTTATGGGATTATACAAGCAGCAACACTGCCAGTTTTAACTAAAGAGATGGAGATGGGATAAAATGAAGGATGTCTGACTTTTAGGATTCCATGGGACAGGACCATAGAGCTATTCAGCTGTGAACATGCACTGTTCTTCAAGATGATGGAAGAATGACCCGCAAAGTGATTCCGAGATCATCAGGGCTGCCTCCACTTCAGTTTCATAGGGTGGAGCCACCCCCACTGGCAGCAGTTTCAGCAGTCCAGGCTGCCACTACCAAGGGCTATAAAGGTGGCCACCATCCTGGTGGGTATGGAGGACAGAGCACTGAACCAAGGAGAATTACTCTTGAGCCTTAAGATCTAATGGCATTTGCCTTGTTGGGTTTTGAACTTGCTTGAGACCAATCACTCCTTTCTTTTTTCCTATTTCTACCTTTTGGAATGGGAATGTCTATCTAATGACTGTCCCATTACTGTACTTTGGAAGCATATAACATGTCTGGTTTCACAGGTTCACAGCTGGAGAAGAATTTTGCCTCAGAACGAATTGTACTTCAAGTCGCATATCTGATTTAGATGATATTTAGATGAGACTTCAGACCTTAGACTTGATGCTAGAATGTGTTAAGACTTTGGGGACTGTTGGGATGGAATGAACGTATTTTTCATTCAAGAAGTACATTAATTTGGGGGAGTCAGGTGTGGAGTGTTATGGATTGAATATATGTGCCCCCTCAAAATTCATATATCAAAGTCCCAGCCTCTAGTGTGGCTGTATGTAGAGTAAGGAAGAAATTAAGGTTAAATTAGGTTATAAGTGTGGGGCCCTGATGTGATGGGATCAGGGTACTTCTAAGAGGGGACAACAGAGAGCTCATTCTCTCTCTCCCCAGCATGTGAGGACCCAGCAAGATGGTGGCCAGGAAGAGAGCCCTCACTGGGGACCAGATCACTGGACCCTCGATCTTAGACTTCTAACCACCAGAACTGTGTGAGAAAATAAATTTCTGTCATTTAAGCCACTCAGTCTATGGTATTTTGTCATACAGTCTAAGCAGACTAAGACAGAGGATTAGTATGATAAAACGGGTAAAGCATTTAGCACAATTCCTGGTACATTGTGAGCACAACAAATATTCTCTGCTATTATGATTATTCATTCAACAAATATTTACTTAGTGTCTACTACAGTTGCCAAGGCTTCGGCCATCATGAAGCTTACAGTCTGGGGTGGAGGAAGTGGAGGAGGTTTAAATAAATAATTCTTCAAATAAATATCTAACTGTAAATGTGTTAAATGTTGTGGAGGAATTCAAGGATGTTAAAAGAAGATTAAAAAAAAAAAGGAGATCTACGTAAGGTAGTGTGTGTGTGTTAACTAGCTTGATTTAGCCATTTCACAATGTATACATACTTCAAAACAACATGTTGTACATGATAAATATATACAATGTGTATTTGTCAGTTAAAAAAAATGAATAGATACTATTTTTAAAAACAGGAGCCCTAATGTAGACTGGAGGGGGAGGGGTTATACATTAAGAAAGGCATCTCTGTGAAAATGGCATTTATGCTGTCACCAAAACAGACGTGTCTTCCACGTCAAGACTCCTAAAAAGAAGGGGCCATGTCTTTCCTTTCTGGACCCTCCACAGGGTGGGAAAATCTGCTACTTTCATTATTAGGTGTTTTTTCCTACCTAATTTAAGTTACAGTATTCCAGCACGAAAGCTTGTTTCTAGTTTTTATATGACACTCCCAAACTTAATGTTTATTCTGGCTTTTAAACGAATGTCCTAAGCTCAGTGTTTGTTGAGAATTACTAAGAGAAGTAGAATTACCTTCTGAAGAAAGTGAAAAATGACCTTTATAGGCAAAAAAACAGAAGATAAACGGATCAATAAACATAAGTCCCTAGTTTCCCAATTCGCCTGACTAATGTTACAATCAGAAAGAATTTAATTCATAAGGTCAGACACTTCAGAGAAGTAAAGACCAGTAGGTGAGAACAAGGACACATGGGAGTCTATGCAAGTAGATTCCAGTCTCACCGTTAAGTGATTTATCCTGATCAAACAGCAGAAGCGATGAAAAGCTTTGAAAGACAATCCACAAGGCTGAGAAGCACATAGCTGCGAATACTTGAGTTAAGGCAGTGTGTTTTAATCACATGTCCTCGGAAACAAAACATCTTCTTAACACAACACAGGCTCCAGCAACAAGGAGCCAACAGATGAAAAGTAGCTGTGCCTTCCTGTTGGCAGAGACAACGGAGGGGACCTCTGAGGCTGTGCGTTGAGATAATAAATTATTTAAGTGTGTCTCTCTTCACCTTTTCCTTCGGCATTCCCACAGATGTGCTGTGAGAGCAGGACTCTTCAAAAATTCTTTTTCCAAGCCAAGAAGAGTGCAGGCTCTTGATAAGTCATGAAATGTAAATAGCCTAGTGGAAGGATCCTCTAACTGAGAGCCAGCAGAGCCTGGTCCCAACCTCAGTGTGTGACTAAGGACAAAACCTGTCAAGTTTCTATGCCCAAGATTCTCCATCTCTCATATGAGGATAATGGCCTTTGAAGAAAATTAGTTCCTATGTGAAGTGCTAACTTTTCAGAAAGAAGAAGGTGTTAATAGTCAATACAGCTCCACATTTTGTAAAAGTACTATATTAGTTTCTTTAATTATATGATGTTCAGGGCTGGAATTGACTATACATAGACATAGAAAGTCTCCTTCATTCTAGAGATATGGAAGGTGTTTTGAATTGTCCAAAAGAGTGGCCAAAGCAAGCTGTAACTCGGGTCCTCTATTTCCAGCTACTCCTTTCCCCCATCAGCATGTTATTCCAAGGGCTCTTGTACTTTCTTTAATTCTCATGACCTGGTCTGCCCTTTACTCTCAGAAAATGACCTCACCCCTATGGTCACTGAAAATAAGCCACCATTTTTGATTATTCTCAATTTTCCAACTTCCTCAACACACAATGTAATTTATATGCAGCTCTACTCTTTTTTTCTTCTCTCTCATCTCAAAAGAACAAGTGTCCCCCATTCAATTTAATCTGGTCTCTCTCCTGTGCCTGTATCTCAGCCCCTCTGACTCCTCAGAAACCTCAGCTACCTCTTCTCTCCTTTCTCTTCAACTTTTTATCCCCAAAGCCTTCTTTCCCTACAAATAAAAACATGCTCAAGTCTTATCCAATTAAAAACAAACAAACACAAACACCCTTGATCCCATGCTCCACCTTTAGCTAGGACTTTCTCCACCCCTACCTCACTTACTGTATGGACAAGCTTCTTGAAACGGTAGTCCACACCAGTGGCTCTCAAACTTTAATGTGCAAACAGATCGTCTGAGGAGCACAATAAAATGCAGGTTCTGATTCAGGAAGACTGGAGCTGGCCGGAGACTCTAAATTTCTAACAAGCTCCCAGGTGGTACTGATGTTGCTGGTCTGCAGACCACACTTTGAGAAGTAAGTTTCTATATTCTAATTTCGTTTCTGTTATTTCTGCTACTAGAGCCACTATCAATTTTTAAACAGGCTTCTTGGGATGGGAGTATAACTATCAAATAAATACAACTGATGGAGTTTGGATGTGTTGTCCCCTCCAAAACTCATGTGGAAATCTGATCCCCAATGTGGCGGTGCTGGAAACTGATTGAGTCATGGGGGCAGATATCTCATGAGTGGATTAATGTTCTCCCTGGGGGAGGAGGGGTAGTGAGTGAGTTCTCGCTCTATTAGTTCTCACGAGAGCTCGTTGCTTAAAAAGAGCCTGGCACCTTCTCTCTCTCTCTCTTGCCTCCTCTCGCCATGTGACCTGCTTGTACCCACCAGCTGCCTGCCACTTTCCGCCATGAGTAGAAGCAGCCTGAGGCCCGTGCCAGATGCAGCTCTCCCAGAATCGTGAGCCAAATAAACCTCTTTCCTTATAAATTACCCAGTCTCAGGTATTTCTGTTATAGCAACACAAAACAGACTAAAACTACAACCCACCCTTACTTGCTTTATTCTATGTCCATAAGACCAATGGCAAATAGCATCTCTGTCCCAAAGTTTGGACTGGATGGCTAACAAGCTTTATCTCATGAACAGAACACCTCTGTATCTAAGCAAACACTCCAAATATCCAGCAACTAAAATCTTTTCAACCAATGATGGAATCATTATTTTACAAATCTGATCAACAACGGTAGGTTAAATTCCTGAAGCCCTTGTGGCCTACAAGCAAGAACCATTTCCGTACATTTGTGGGAAATTCTAACACCTGTAGGAAATTACCTCACTAAATCATTTTATTTGTGTTTGTTCACAGGCTTTATTTTTTAATGTTGCTTTATTTTGCTTTGCAGCTAGGCATATGTCCCAAATCTTGCAAAGAAAAAAAAAATATATATATATATATCTCAACCATTTCAAAGCAGCAAGAAGTTACTAGACTGAAAGCTTGGAGCTTCATGCACTTTTCTAATAATTTTTCATCACTATGCAAAAATCTCTCCTTTCTGTCTCTGAACCTACCTCTCACCCTACCTTATCCTTCAGTCTAACAGTGCAGATAGCAGGCAATACAGTACCTGAGTCCTATCAACCTGTCACAGAACATTCTTGGACAAATTACCATAAATTATTGGTGAAATGTCATGAGTGTTATGTATTACATTATTTTTGTTTCATTAATTACCAATTAGACACAATAAATTGTCTTAAAATGAGGACTGTTAAACTGTACCCCAAAAGTCAGAAGGTTCTCATAAGAAAAAGCATATCCATCCAATGTACTTTCCTTAATCTGCCACACTGAGCTCTCAGAATTCAGTTTACAGTGATCCCATGACTGGAACACATCCCCCAGCCAGCCTCGGGGATGGGCTCTCACAACATCATTCCCCAGTACTGGCCTTCAGGGGTCCCGTAGTGCCTCTAAGACGATGCTGAGACACCTTAGCCTGTACTCTGAGACCCGTCACAAGCAGTAGGCAGACCCGGCCTCTGCTATCCCTGCGACAGACGTGGCCCTTCTCTCTCTGCTTGCACTGCTTATACTTCTCTGCAAACGCCTTTCCCTCCCTGCCCTGACTCCATGCGGCCAGAAGGAGACAAACGTATATGCACAACAAGCTAGCATTCTCATGTAAACTTAAGACACTTCAAACTCTGCAGTCTTTCTGCTGTGGTTGTTAGATCTCTCATCGCAGGCTTCTGACCTCGTGTTAGTCATTTTACTCACTGCTCATCACAGGGTGTGCTCAGATCACAATATCCACTAGTCACAATGACTTGTGCCTTAAGTGAACATGAATCTATACATATTTCACTCCCCTCTCTCTTGGCCTATGGGCTTTAACCCAGACCAAAGTGGGGACACTGAGAAGCCCATGATGACTGCATGCAGAGGTAGATAGGGAAGAGGCAGCGAGCTCCTATGTGCCTGGAGTTTGGGAAGCTGTGGACTTACCACAGGGGTGATGGTGATAAACACAGCAAAGGACACAAGTCACTTTACTGTAAGGAAAGAGATTAAGAACTTACATGAAGACGGGCATGCAAAGTGTATACTCCCAGCAGACGGGCAAGCTCGCCTGTAGGATCACACAGCCTTCCCTAAAGGAAGCTCCCTTTTCCCTCCTCCTTCAGGAAGAAGGAGCAAGAGTTACACATGCCTGGCCCCACCTAACTGTACCAGAGAGACTGGCTCCAGGCCTGCGGCTCACCAGAAGCTAGTACCTGGTAAGAACGCTAGGGTAGGCCCAAATGTTTAAAAGACTGGGAAAATGGAACATCAATTTCTCATACCACAATCCCTTAGCAGACCTCATAAGTTTAATTATATATGCACTAACTCCCTCCTGTTCCCAAATGCACCACAATAACCATTTTTACCCTTACCAACAAAACCCATACAGATTATTTCTGAATCTACTTATATCTATTCATAGGCTATTAATTACAACTCCTTTCTTTGAAAACAAATCAGATCCCAAGTTCCACACTGCTTAAGGGTTGAGCCTCAAAGACATTTTAAGGAAAAAAATAGAAACAAAACCCCTGAGGTATAGGTCTCGATATCAAAAGCTCAGAGGCTACAGGGAGGGGTGGAGGATCCTGGCAACCCTGAGATGGACACAGTGACCAGAAGGTAGCTGCACAGACACTGCCAGGAGTTGGTCTCAGTAAACAGGGCTGCGCACCACAGTTTTCTGAGAGGAGCAGTGTGCATGCGTGTGTGTGTGTGTGTATGTGTGTGTGTTTAAAGTGGGGAAACTGAACAGTGACAAGAGTGTTCGATCAACATAGCTCCAACACCTAAGCCATGGGTCTGAATGTTGACATCCGTGTGGCTACCCCACGTCTCCCGCTTCCTTCCAGCAAAATTACAAAATACTACAGAGGACTTTGAAGTAAATACTTCATTGCCTTTGCTAGTAAACATGGCTGCCTGAATTCAGTGGTTTATACAATGTCGAGGGTATTTTTTAGTCACCAGTAGCATAATCTATAGAAAAGTGATACTTAGATTCAGTAATTAATCTATCTGGAGGTTACAAATGTATTAAACCCACTCAGTCAGTAAACAGAAAGGCACATACATAGATACATACTGACAGTAAAATATGTATATATATCACAGCCTTCCATTAGTTTATTCCCAGGCCTCATGATGGAATATCAAGTAAGCAATTATAGAGCTACAGGATGGAAAACAAAAATGGTATTTTGGTTAAAGAAGCTGTGACTCTGGAGTATGATACATTCATCTATTGTGCGTCATAATGAAGGCAGTAATTTATTTCAATGCCATTTAGAATGCATGGCTATTCTGCAGAAAAACATCTAAAACATTAAGAATATCAGGACGAAAACTGTAATTTCCTAGGAACTAGAGTTGGAACTAAAACTTCAACAATAATAAGAGGTTGAAATGGCACATTTTGAGTTTTCAAAAAACTCAGGCTTGAAGAAGTAGGGGGTGGGGTGGGAGGAAAGGATGGGTATTCAGTTTCCTTGGAAACTAAATGTGATATTATTGCAGCAATAAGCCTCAGGAATCATTGTTTAGAGGGTGAAAATGCTGCTCATCTGCTTAAAACTGGACAAGGGTAATTTAGAACCTAAATAATGTGATCTCTCCGAGGACCCTCAGGGAACTCTAAAGACTGCCATATAGTGGAGGTGCCATGTACAAGCTCATAAATCTACAGAAGAACACGAGGAGGCCCCCCCCCATGAGGCTGCAGATAGCAGACGACCACGGTAATGAGTTACACATACAATTTCCAGGGCATGGATATAAATAGGCACCACCAGGCAGCTCACTCTCCAGCCCTCCTTGGTCTTTTCTCACCACAATCCCAGAGAAGCAAGTTTTCAGGGAGACCAACCTACATTCCTTACCCCAGCTCCTCCATTCCCATGCTCTCTGACCTTGGACCCCCCCCCCCCCCCCCCCCGACTAACCTCACTTGGCCTCATCTAGGAAAACAAAGTACCAGCTCCTCTTAGGATTGCTATGAGAACTGCATGAAGGAGGAAAAGCCCCAGGGCACTGCACGTAGGAGCAGGATCATGCACATTAACGTTCTTTGTCTTCCCAATGGTCAGTGGGTTTATCTTGACCTCTCAGCTTCTTCCCACCATGGACATTCCATATGGACAACAAAGCAGGAGGTCTTTACAGAGAAACTCATAGGGTCTGGCATCTGGTCAAGTCAGAGCTGGGGTGTGTGAGTCCTCACTGCCATTCAGACACTTAAGGACCAGTCCTGCTATGACACAGGGACAATGGGCGGCAGAGGGTTGTGTGTGGTTGAGAAGCTGAGCGGAATCCGAATGGCTAAAGGAGAGCTGAGTGTAAGAGCACTCCTCCACGAGGGCAGCAGCTGGGTCTGCTCTGTCCACCTCTATGTCTCCTGTGCCAGCACAATGCCTAGAACATAGTACATGCTCCATAAAGTGTCTGTGGAATGAACAGTAAGGGCAGCAGGGTGTGCAGGTGCTTATGGGCGAAGCCAGCTAGGGATCAGGAGCCAGTAGTGGGGATCAGAGTGAGCATGCAAACGAAAACCATGACCAAGGCCAAAAACGACTCCCCTCATGACAGCACTCCATGACTTGTTCATATGTGCATTTAGCAAATACTTACTGTTGGGAAAATAGAATAGTTTTGTCAAGGCGCTCATCTTGGGTCCTGTTGGGTGTGGTTTGGCACATTCATTGTAAGCAAACTGTGTGGGGTGGGGTGGGGATGGGTGGAGTTAGTGTACATGCACACCCATGTATCTTTTAGTTTTGTTGCTATTCTTGTGTTCTTAGAGAGAGAGAGAGTTTGGTGAAGCAGGCAGCAGGGCATCGGCCTTGGGTGTCCGCCTGGGGGGGGGGAGAGAGGGAGGGAGAGAGAGAGAGAGAGTTTGGTGAAGCAGGTGGGAGGGCATTGGCCTTGGGTGTCCACCTGCTGCAGCCATGCTTTCCAACCAGCAGCTTCCAAGGACCTTTTGGCCAGTTACCTAGCTCATAGACCTGCATGAAGGGGTCTGGTGACCCAGCCTGGCATATGAAGAGTTTGTGACCCAGTCTGTGAATGGGCTTGAGAGGTCTGTGAGCTCCCGAGCCAGCCTTAGCTTGACAATCAGCCCAGTTGGTGCAGGATTACCAGCAGGTAAAAGAGCCCGACAACTGGCGTGGTCACATAGCTTTACAATTGGCATCACAAACAGGATTAAGAGCTAGACAATTGGCGCTGTGAGGATTCCAGGCCTTACCCTAGCCAGACATTTACTGAGCACCTACTATGTTCCAGGCACTGTTTAAAGTGCTTCAGAACAAAACAAAGAAACACCCTTCTTGCCTAGAGCTTACATTCTAATGACACTCAGTTATGTCACATTTAAATGGTGCATGTGTCTGTCTCCTCCACTCATCTGTGAGCTTCCCCAGGCAGGACCCATGTCTCAGTCATCTGTGATTCCTCAGTGCTGGCCACAGGAACTGCAAGCTCACAGGGAGGGCACATATTTTGAACTCAACTCAAAAAGTTAAGAAGCACAGAACATAGGCTTGGGATAGGAAGCACTGCAGGCCTACATTTGACTAACCAGCCTGGTGACCTTGGGCAAGTTACTTTACCTCTCTGATCCTCAGTTTCCTCATCTGTAAAGCAGAGACAGCAGTACGTAGTTCACAGGATTGTAGCAAGGGTTAAAAGAGGTGCTGCCTTTAAAGTAAGTAGCACAGAGAGGGCACCTTGTGGTCAGCAAATGGTACCTGCTGCTCTTATGACCATGATCATTACTATTCCTCAGAGACAGGAGCACAGGCTGCCATACTCAGTGGAACAGTGTGAGCAGAAAATCAGGGCAGATCCTCACTGATACACAAGAATTCTCCCCCACTGATAACCATATCTATTTTGTGTGACAGTACGTCCTCTGGTCAGCCAGAACACCCTCCCAGAGGGCACCCCAATTTCATGCCCAGCTCTGAACTGTGCAGTTCCTACTGTGGTCCTCAGTAGCTGGTTTGTTGCCAGTGGCCCTTCTCAAAGGGCCAATGCTCAACCCTGTACTTCCATTTTTAGGCCTGGGCAAACCAAAGGCTAGAACCCTCTGGGCTGCCTGCATGTTCCTGACTCAACTCTAGCAATGTATATAAGCTGACTGGTCTATGAGGAAGCAGAAGAAATCACAGCACCTGCTGTGATGCTTTCACCTCACACAGAGGCGATCAAAACACAGTTAAATGACTAGAAATAAACTAAAGGAAGAAAAGTATGAAAGAATTATAAGTGGTTATTAAAGTCAATTACTTGACTGGGCGTAAAGTAGAGAGAGGAGAAGTGGCAAAAAGAAACAATAAAGAAAGACTAACACACAAATCAATCTGTGTAATTTTACATGAATGCATAAGTAGGACCATATATTTAAGTATATGTGTTTGTATTACAATGAACTGGGGTTTCAATAACACATATATATCATACTATTCAATAGCATATATATACACACACACATAAGCATTACTTGTCTCCATCCACTCAAACATATATAACATTTATATTTAGTAACATGTATAATATATATGTCTCAGTAACATGTACATGAGAAATATATATGCATTTATAGTCATTATTTGTATCTACCCACCTCCTGAAAAAGCCATTTCTGAAGTTTAGTATAGAAATCCACAGCAACAAAAAAAGTGGACATTAAGCCTTGAAGTCTTATGGTGTAGACCATTTTCTTAAGTAGAAAATAATATATTAATATATCAACCAACAAACGAACTGGAGAAACAAGCTTAAAATAGATTGTACAAATCTTCTCTAGATGAGTCTACAAATAATGGAGCTAAACCAGTGTACAGAAAAGTCTCCTAAAATCGCATTATGTTATCACGAGATTTACATTAACTACACTACTTCATTGTCATTCCTTTCTATTCTTCTCCATAATCATATACTGAACAGAACCCGAAACAGAACAGCATTAGAACTGCATTGTTTGTGGCGGCATCTGCAAGCTCTGTAACAGTCCTCATGTCTAGCCTTAGACACCAACACCATAAATACAGACTCCCTTTCTCAAATGACAATTTTGCACATAGTAAAATAAGTGGCAAGTCAAAATTCAAATGACTAAAGTTGTTTTAGGTAATTCATAGGTTGTAAAAACTAATGAGAAGTTAAAAAAAAATTATGAGGGTATTACAACATTCCCATTAAAATGAAAATCTATGTTACAACTTTATGCTCTTCAAATATCATACCAGACTAAAGCACCAACCAATATATCAAGTGTTCTCTTTCTAAAAAAAAATCACTTTGTGTATATGGAGTGATATCTTTACTTAACTAATTTTCAGAAATACCTGCTTCGTTATCCTTTTAAACCAGAATCATCTCCAATTTACATGACTATCAAAGTTTATTTCTAATCAGCAATTCACTTCAGTAACTAAAATGAAAATAATTTCAAAAGACCTGAGTATACCCCTCCCAGCTGCACCCCCACCAACACACACACTTCAAGGGTAACGGGGTAAACTGAAAACAGATAATCATATCTCTAAAAACTAAAGAAACTCCTATGAAGTCATCTTTATAAACAGTTTTATGAATAGCACTAAAGGATTTAGCACTTATACAAGAAATAATCATGCAACAAGACTCCATCAGCCAGATGTTAGCTTCATGCTGCAGAAGAGACTATGTCTAGACTTGACCGCAAAAATGGCCTTGTTATTCTTCTATTCTCTCTTAACAGTGGCTGCCCAGTGCACAGAGGGCACTCTGCATTGGTGTGCTGATTGGACAAATGATTGCTGATAATCAGATGGCATGATTCATCTTTTGGAAAACTGTGGAGCAATTTCTAAGGAACACCAATTATGTAAGTGATAAGCATAGCTCATTGTTAGTGAAAATGCTTATTTCATTTCAGTCTTTAAACCCAGGGTGCAGAAAAAACAAACAGACAGAGCAAGTTTGACACTGAACTCTCAAATTTCTATCAGTAGGTTTTGCTCATAACACAGGGTGCTGCTTGGCCACATCATAAGAGAGATTCAGTGACCCTTGCAGGTATGAGAAATAAGCATGCTAATTCGAATTTCTGAGTGTTCGTGTCCTGTCATAGCATTAAAATAATCATGTAAATCTGCCTCCAGCTGGTCTCTGATTTGCATTCATTTTTTTCTGTTGAAATGATTTATACATACTGTACTAAATTCTAAATTCTAATCTTAACATTCAGTCATAGAAGAACAGACATTTATTTTTGAACTAAATTTACAATATTAATAGCTAGCAATTATTAGCATTATAAGTGTGTGGCTGACATAAAACCTGGTTAATAAGCAAACTAGCTGCATGTGTTCTTCACAGCACTGAACTCTAACCGTAGTTTTTGGCTAACACAAAAAATAGCTAGCTAATGGGAATATTACCTTCTTTAACACATGGATGATAAAAGCTCATAAAATATTGCATGTTGATTAAATCCAAGAAGACAAAGAATGACTCTTCACAAACCCTATGTATTTGAAAGAACAGAACAGAACCGAGGCCAACAGAGGTGGGAAAGGGGGGTGGGGGGTAGGGGTTAGCGAGAAACTGATGAAGGGTCTCAAAAAATGATTACACTGTATAATATTGAATATACTAACTATGCTGATTTGAGCATCACATATCACACACAGTGTAGTTGACTGAATTGTGTCCCCCCCAAAATTCACTGAAGCTTGAATTGTGTCCCCCAAGTTTTATGTATTAGAAACTTGGCTCCCACTGTGACTGTTAAGAGAGTGGGAAATCCTATTATGGTAACTGAAAGGTGGAGCTTTGAAGAGGTGACTAGATTGTAGAACCGTGCAGTAGTGAATGGATTAAAAACGGTGGTCAAGGGCGTGGTTCTCAGGGCTTTAAAGAAGTCTCTCTCTCTCTCTCTCTGCTCGGTTTCCATGTTGCAATGTGAGACGTGTGGGTCACTGTCACCACCACCAGATGGACTTTGGATGGATTTCCCAGCCTCAGAAACTGTAAGCAAATAAATTTTGTTTTCATTACAAAATACCCAGTTCCATGTATTTTGTTATAAGCAACAGAAATGGACTAACACACACAAGTATTGATATTCAGTGCTGTACCCCACAGATATGTACAATCAATTATGTTTCAGTAAATAAATAAATAAAAAGAAAGAATAGAACACTGTTCATTCTGTAGTTATATTTAATTTTAATGACCTGCTTAAGAACAATGGGAAAATTTACACTGGGAAGTCCTTACTTATTCAAAGATTATTCAAACAGAACCTCAGAAGGCTTCAGCAGGTAGCGCACACTCTTTTAGGATAAGCAAAATAGAAACAACCAAAAGTTTCCTTCTAGAAAAATTAAACAGGATTACAGCCAGTTCCTGGATTTCACTTCCATTAAAATTCTAACCATACCTCAATAAATTCAGTCTTACCAAAGCTCAATCAATACTAACAACAATAATAACAATAGCTATTATATTTTTAGTGCAAACTTGATCTAACATTTTTGTTGGGAAACCCAAGCATTTGGTTCTATTCTGCAAAACAACCTATGAAACGAAAGTTATCTTTATTTTGTAAGCGAGGAAACTTGAACTCTGAAGTAACTTGCTGAATGTCACACAATTAATATGTGACAAAGCTGAATTTAAAACCCAGGTTTACTAATAATCCATTCATTCAACAAATACTTTCTGAGCACCTCCTGTGTGCTATGTAGGTACTTTTCTAGACACTGCAGATCTGCAATGAACAAACATAGGCCTGCCCTCACAGAACATAAAAGTATTTGTTAGCACTTTATAAATAATAAGCCAACAAAATAAATAAACAGAATGTCAGATGATGAAATGTGCTATGCAGAAAAATAAAGCAGGAAAGCGGGAAAACAGAATATGTAACTAACCAAAAGATTCCATGTTTATAGCAGCTGGTTTGGAACTCACTCACTCTCTACTACGGCAAAATTGGTCAGACTTGAAGAAAAGTGAGCAAACCATACAAATAACACATTTTAAAACAATCCTTCAGGCAGAAGAAACAAGGGAAGTAGCCCAGAGGCAGGAGCATGCTTGGGCCAGTGAGAAGCAGCAATGATGGCCAGAGCAGAGTGACCAAGGGGCAAATAGGTCAGAGAGGAGGTGAGAGATCACGATGGGGGACAAGACCATGTCATGGACTGCTATGCATGACACTCTGAAGCCTTTGATTTTGACTCAGAAACAAGAGTTCGGAGCAAAGATGGGAGCGATCTGGGTTCTGTTTTAAAAGGATCTTGATGCTTCCACGCTGGGAAAACTCTCAGGGAAAAAGGGCAGAAGCTGGAAGACCATTTAGGAAACTGTGGCAGTAATCCAGGGAACTACCGACAGTGGCTCAGCCCAGGATGTCATCAACGGAGGTGGAGAAAACAGTGGGCTTCTCAATATCCTTTAAGGGATTTACTATTTAAAGGTGGGGTGTGAAAGACAACATTAATAACGATTCTGAGGATTCTGAGTTCAGCAAATGGAAAAACAGGGTGGCATTTGCTGAGAAGAAGCCGTGGAACATCCAACAGACTTTAAAGTCAATGCTGTCTCAAAATCACCATGCTGCCTCACACACATATACCAAGCACTGAAATTAGTTGAAAATCCAGTTCAGACCCACCTTGAGTGTCCGTCCAGTCCTGTCCACCAGGTTCTCAGTGGGGAGATGCTGCTGGCTGGAGCCCAAGTGGAGGTGCTGGTACCACAGAGAACCCAGAAAGCTGTCGTGCTGAAGGCTAACTTGGGAGCCCACGGAGTCAAGGCAGAGCAGGGACAGCAGAATCGAGAGGGATGGCTGAAGGGGCAAAACCAGCACAGGAAGAGTTGACGCATGGGATGAAACAGCCCAGCGGGGCTGCAGGTGGCAGCAGGAGACAGGAAAGAGGGAAGTGGCAGGTGTCCCAGGCCAGTGGGGAAGGTCAAACCTGTACTGCTCAGCATGGTCTTCCCTCCTGTGGCCCCTGGAACCTGACAGAAGTCACCCATCGCTGATTCAGCCAGCACAGCTCTGCTTTGAACTGATTCACAAATTCGTCTTCTCTCTCTCTCTCTCTCTCTGTCTGTCTGTCTGTCATTCCTTCCCTCGTACTCCACTCCCCCACTCCCATTTTAAATGAATGATCTTGATCATTAGTTTTCAAACCTGGCTGTGCTTCAGGGAATCTTTTAAAAACACAGATTCCTAGGCCCACAGCAGATGTACTGATTTAGACTCTACAGGGAGCAAAGGCATTCGGTCAGGTTCGGAACCGCCCCCCCCGTGGTTTGGCAAGAAAGACCAAGAACAGTTAAGACTTGTAATTTGAACACGTTCATGTTTCCTTTCTCTGTGCCATTAGGGCCTGTGAGCTGGTCCAACATCCACCAAAGTTTTCAAATTTTTCTTTGAGGAACAAAAGGCAGAAAACTTTCTCAAGAAATTCCTCATGCCCTTGGGTCAAATGAAGCCCAATCACATCCATCTTCCAAGCATACAAGTCCTCTCCTTCTGACACGGCTCTCCCTGGTGGGGAGAGCAGATATTTTTCCTTCTTTAGACTGCTTATTCTCCTGTGTAGATGCTGTAATTAATGTTTGATCTTCCTATGTTTATGCCTTGAGACAGAGCCTATAAAGGGCACAGAGTTCAGAATCATAGGCTCATCATTAAATAATCATGACAATTCCAAGAAAAGACCAAAACCCCACTCTCCACTCAAACTGCCAGGGACGTTGGGTCAGTCTGTGCAGGCTTTCTCTGCTGAATCTGTAATTTTCTTTTTATTCTCCAACTGCTATGCTGGCAGAGGACTATTTCTGCACCCTCTTTCCCAGGGAGGTGCCTATTCTGTGAGAAAACGGCTCCGTCACTCAAGAGTGATGAAGTCCTTGGAGCATCGCTGGGCTAGAAGTGATTACTGAAGGCAGGTTGGGAGACGCCAACAGAGACTTTACGTTAACCATCGTTCCCTCCGAACACAGCGCTCTCAATGAAAGAGGAAAGGAGACTTTCGGCTGCTTACGGTATCTTAGGGAATTATCTGACAACTTATTTATTAAATGCATTTTAATATTAATTCTCCCCCACCTCCTAGCTGACCTTCCAAACCATTTACTGAGTCTCAAGAACACAGAGCACAGTGGCTGAGAGAGGCACGATGTGTAGACAGCCACACTACACTGTGAAGTTAAACACAAATTAAATACTACACTAGGTAGCTGATCTTTTAACATAGAGCCTAAAACACAGATAAATTAGAACCCAGTTACTTGGGATCCAAATTATACTTTCCTCTGTATATTTCAGAAAAGAATACACATCGTCGGAATGCACAACAACATAGAGAAATTGTAAGCTCCTTCTCAAACATGTTCTGAGTCCAAAACACATTCTGTCTTCTCCAGTCCTTTAAAAATGAGAACTGGCATTCAGAATAATGACCCTTAAACATCCAGTAAATGCACAATTATACTTAAAATCCTATATTTACTAAGTCAAAGTTCAGACCAAAAAGCTCTCCAAAAGATGTTCCCATTTATCTCTTTTCAAAAAAATTATGGTAAAAAACACGCAACATAAAACGTACCATTTGAACCATTTTTAAGTGTACAGCTCAGTGGAATTCAATATATTCACACTTTTACAACCATCACCACCACCTACCTCCAGAACTCTTTTTGTCTTGCAAAACTGAAATTCTGTACCCATTAAACTATAACTCTCCCGTCCCCCTCTATTTAACTCTTAACCAGAAAATTCCACTAAGCAGAAATTGCCATTTTTTAAGCATTTTGAATGAGGTTTTATTCTCATGTGTGGTAAAATTGGAACTATCCTTTCTGATTTTACTCATATTTAAGCCTGATTTGTACATTATGCTCAGGAAAGACTGTTATTTTGTTCCAGAAAGTTATGTTTAATCCTCAAGTATCTACAAGCCAATGCTGCTGGGTAATCAATCAACACAGTTATTTTATTTTGAATTAGAAGTCACAGACATGTTTCTTTTCTGACTCAATTTCCACCATCAATTAGGACTAGAGCTGTTTTCACAAGGATCTGGGAGATGACTACCCATAAAAACCACATTTTAATCTCTTTAAAGTGCTAAGAAAAGTGACTACCCAAAACTCCATCGAAAAATAGTGCTTATGACCTCCCAGAAATGAGCGTACCATAAGTCAAACCAAGCCTTTTCTGTGTCATACTGAGCAGGTGCAATACTGAGACTGGCTGATGGTGAGCTTCAGTCTTCATCTAGCAGCAAGCCTGCAAGAGCACGTGGGCGCTGTCTGGAGCCTTTGCAGCCCCAGCATAAGACGAAGCTCTGTGTCAGTCTTTCTTGGTTCTGAGTCATTAGTCCTAGGGAGGAAAAGCATTAGAAAACCTTTCAAGCCACAAACCACATATCTTAGGGAGATGGCTAATTAGAATTCACCCTAAACTGTGAAAGAATTAACAGACATTAAATAATCATTATTTATAATTGGGGAATCAAGTTACCCAAAAGAAGAAAAAAGAAAGGAAAGCTCAGATTGCCTTAGCTAATGTTTAATTTAGAAAAACAAGAAGGATAAGCAGTTCCCCAAATGACCGATAACTTATATTTCCTAAGTTAGTATTTTAGAGACTATTTTTCTAGAGAAGCAATGTTAAAATTGTGATTAGGATCTTCATTCTCAAAAAGAACACACAAAAATGATTTCATCCACATGTAGCCAAAGTACAGGACAAATGGTTTGTCCTAAGCTCTGGAGCAGGGATCATGGGATAATGCAGCTTAAAGGGGATAAAGAAATTTTCTTCTTCCTTTTCATGGAAAAGCATTGACCTAGGTGAATTTTTTAAAGAAAAAAAGTCTTTGATTTCTTTGTTTCTCCTATTCTGTACTTCTTTCTCATCCTCTGGTAATTCTCTTCTAAGAAGCATGATACCGTCAAACTGCCTTCATTTCACTCCTCTCCCAACTGGGTTCCTATCCGGGCTAGGCCTACCCCCAAATGCCTATCCTTCGGGGCAGCTGGGCTAGGGCGGGGGTGGGGGGTGGTGTCAAAGCAAATGGATCAAACCAAGATATGGATGAAATAAGACTCATGTCCTCTTTTTTGCTCAAAATAATAGTTTTGCAATATTTAGCCTCAAAGAATCAAAGAAATGCAAATAAAAACATTTAAAAAATTCCCATCTAATGGGCTAAAATGATAAAAAGAATAAGATTATCCAGTATGAGAAGGTATGGAAGATAAGCACTCCCAAAACACTCCTGGAGGCAGTGTGAACTGGTTACAATCTCTCTGGAGGGCACTTTGATCATACATGTCCAAAGTCTTAAAAAAGTTTTTGGCCTTTTTTTTTTTCTAAGTATAACATTGATCCAGCAAAAACACTACTAAGAATTACACAAAGGATGTAATCAAAGTTGTGCACAAAGATAAATGTGTAAAAATATTTAAGATGTCACTTTTTACATCAAAGAAGAGTCAGAAACCGAAATGTCCAGCAAGAGCAGATGGTTAATTAAATAATGGAACTTCCATACAATAGAATACGCGGGTACCATAAGTAGCAGATCACAGAAAAATATTTACTGATATGGAAAAAATGTTCACAGTCTGTGCTAAGTAAAATGAAAGAGAAGACTAGACTATATAATTTTATTGCTGATGTTATTTTATTATATATGTATAAAAATAAAAAATATTAGAAAGGCATTCACAAAAATGTGAAGAGTGGTTAACTTTGGGTTTTTTCCTTTGTGATTTCCTATGATTTTTAGATTTTCTATACTAACCACAAAATTAACTAGAGTATTCTATAATTACTTAGAGAAAGTTATTTTTTAAAATAATACAGAACATTAAAAACAACAATAATGTCAATAGCTGTACTCTCTGGATTTCAGAGAAAGGCCAAAAGGGAGTGGCAAGTAAAACTGTCAGTTACAAGTATGGATAGTTTATAACTCTGAGTTGTATATGTCTCTATATAATATTATTATTTGGGACAAGGACAACCCTCTCCCCGAAACCCGCACACACACGTTAACCTTAATGAAGAACTATGGGGATAAGAACTAACAAAAGAAATAGTTCTTGAAAATGCATTCCCACCTACATACAGTTCCACCTTTACACTTTTCCAAAAACATTTGGCTGTTTCTTCTACTGTACATCTCGGTGGTTTACATTTGAAATCATGTATTTTATTCTCAGAGAATGTTTTAAAAATTCATATTATTTACTCCCGAGAGACCAGAACAATGTCTTCCAGATTGCACCAGACTATTCTGTGAATCGAGGATTCTAATTTCTAAGACACAACAGCAATGCTTTGTGCTCAGATCAATAAAAGGAAATGAGCTACTGTGGTTTGTCTACCTCTCACCAGACACCCCCCCACCCCAATACTTATTCACAGTCCTGAGTGTATCAAAATTCCATTTGTAAATTAAACTAGCTTGTCTGATACAGAAACAAAGCTAAACCATGTACAGTGCAAACCACACTCATGGTTTATCCTCGGAACCACAGATCTCTCTTTCTGTGCCAAATCCCTGGTCAGTGAGAAGATAAACAAGCCAGGAAGGAATCGGGCTTTACAGAATTCAAAGCTTTATGTAGACTTTCGAAATAATTTGTTATAAACGTTTTCCCTCTCCAGAAAATGCACATTACTACTATCTGCATTTAAAAAAAAAAAAAAAAAAAAACTTAGAAGATCGATGTCCACAGCTTCCAATCAAATATATTTTTTATTCTGATTCTACAAAATCAGTCTTGATATTGCCTAATATTGTCCTTTCTCCATCCTAATTTATTTACTCCTATTATTTTTACCTTTAAGATTACAATAGCAATCCCTGTGTTTGCAATTGCAACACTCCATTATCATGGGCTTAATGTAACTACACAATTTGAATACCATATGTAAAGACTGCTGATATGTTAATTTTTAAAAATTCATCTGATTTTAGAATTGCATAACAGACCAAGTGATCGCTGGCCTAAGAATATCTAACTGGAACCAAAGTTTAGGACTCCTAGACAAACACAAATGCTTCTAAATGTCTACTTAAAGGGTACGTAATATAAAAACAGAATATTTATACACCGTGGGATCACTCCTCTTTCTTCTTTAAAGCTTCTGTGATTTTATTTAATAGCTACCATCTATTAGAATCCCACTCTATGCCAGATGTCACCCCACTTGAGAAGCTTCCTTTAGTTGGGTGGGGCATCACTGGAATTTCTTTCCTAGCCTGAGAGTGACTTATCTGATCTGTGAGCCTCATGTGTACTTCAGCTCCTACCTCTTCACCACTCTCCTTGGACAGGGCTGCCCACAGACAGCCAAGTTCTCTTTTGTGTCTCCGCAGTGCCAGTCTATCAGTGTACCCGTGAGTGCACAGGTAAGTCTGGGTGCAATCCCAGGGAGCCCACTTAAACACAGATATGTGCTACATACTCCAACCTAGAATTAGTGACACTGTGATTCTCCATCCGGTGGTTCTTTCATCCTATTTCTCAACTGGCTCAGAACTTGAGTAGGAGGGTGAGAGGTTCTCAAAGACCCCAACATCTTGAGCTTTCTGCTATGAATTACATTATGTAAAATTGGCAAAATACATTTGGAGGGATTGAGGCTAAGGGTGGATGGCTTTCAGCCTTGGCTCAATGCTTTCCTAAGCATTGGCCATAATGGTTTTTAATTTTGGCAGTTTGAAAAGCTCACACTGGGTCATGGAACTGGTTTTTATAGCCTGCAGCTACCTTTTAACTGTTATGGCAACATCAGGTAAATGAATTGTGGACAGATAAATTGTCTACTTTAGCTTGAATTTTCACAGCAATCTTAAAATATAAAAGTTATTGTATTTCATCAAATCTAAAATGCCACTGAATTTAAGACACGCCATTATTTTACGTATCGCCAAGAAAGAAAAAAACACTGCCAATCAAACTATAACACCCCATTCAGTATAAGACATATCCAAGTTTAAAAGATGTTAAAATGTGAAGAAAAAAGTGAGTCCTATAGTCAATGAACTATATTATTATCTTTATTTTGTATTCAAGGAAATTGAGCTCAAAAACAATGACTTGTCTGAGGTCACACACATAGAAAATGGTGTCGTCATCCATCTGGATCCCAAGTGCACATCCCCCCAACAATGCCCAGGGTACACCATAAGGTTTTAGGTAGATGATTCATTTCAAGCATCAAGCCTCACATATTTGTCCATTACTGCAGATTCAGCATTGTGCTAAGCCCTCTGGAGATTCAGATAATATCAAATCAGGGCTCTCTTCAATAAACAATCACTCAATTTGATGACTCAAGAAAGACACATAAGTCTTGGAGAACAATTTTTAAAAGCATGTAATTAAGTGTCGAAATATGTAACACAGACTAAAATGCTATGGGTTTTAGAGTAGAGTGTAATCATTTCTGAGATGGTCAAAGAAGGTGGTATTAGTCCGTCCATGTTGCTACAACAGAAATACCTGAGACTGGGTAATAAAGAACAGAGAATTATTTGGCTCACGATTCTGGGACAGCTGCATCTGGCATGGGCCTCAGGCTGCCTCTACTTATGGTGGAAAGCAGCAGGCAGCTGGAGGGAACAAGCAGATCACATGACGAGAGGAAGTGAGAGAGAGAGAGAGAGAGAGAGAGAGAGGAGGTGCCGAGGTCTATCCAGCTCTCACAGGAACTAACAGAGCCAGAACTCACTCATTACTCCCCCCACCTAGGAAGAGCATTAATCCATTCATGAGGGATTCACCCCCTGACTCAAATCAGTTTCCAACACTGCCACATTGAGAATCAAATTTCCTCGTGAGTTTGGGGGCACAACACATCCAAACTCTATCAAAGTTTTCATTAAAGAGAGAAAAAAATGAGACTTAAGAAAGGCACCCAAGCTGTGAGTTAGGATTCAGTAGCCTCAAAGAGAATCTAGAATAACAACAACTGCCATGGACTAAGCATGTACCAGGCTCAGCTGTACTTCTCTAGCTCTTCAAAACATGGCACATGTTCTCCTGCCTCTAAGTCTGAACACATGCTGTTCCCTCTGCTTGGAACAGTCTTCCCAAGCTCTGGACCCGGTACCTTCTCTTTGTCTTTCATGTCAACCATCAATACCACATCGTCTGTGAAGTTATGTGATCCCTAAACCTGGCTGGGTTCCCCTGCCAAGTGCACTTAAATACTGTGCCCCTCTGTGATTACTTGTATTTATTTACCTCAAGGCTTATAACTGTTTACAATTATACATCCATTAGACCAGCCGCTCCATGAGGGCAGGAACTGTCCAGTTTGCTAGCACCCTACCTCCAGGGATAACACGTTAAGAGGAGTCCAAGTAGCTGGCTCAGGATGACCTTGACTGACCATTCACAAGCCTTATCTCATTTAATCCTCACTATGACATTGTAAGGTTAGTACCATTTTTCCCCCATTATACAAAGTGAAGAAACTGAGGCTTAAAGAGGCTGATTAACTTACCCAAGTCCCACAACAGAGAAGGCAAAACTCCAGCCAAGTGTGCCTGACACCAAAGGCCATGTTGTTAACTATTAGGTCATACCCTTCTGCTCATAAACAAAAGTGTGGAGGCAGGGATAAAATGGCACTTCATGGTACAGACAGATTTACCTGGCTACAGTGGATAACGCACATGCAACAGATTCAAAATAATCATTTACTGAGTTCCTGCCATATGCCAGGCACTGGACTGGGCACCTTTACATAGGTTATCTTATCTATTCACACAATCACCCCACGGGTTTGGATTTATCCTCTCTACTTTGTGATGGAGAAATAGAAAGGCTAAGAAACATGCCCACTCCCACAGCAGGTAGGCAGCAAAGCCAATGTGGTGAGTGAGTTTGGACAACTATGCACCCACAATGGGTTTTAGAGAATGTGGGAGCACACTTTATGAAGATTTTTTTTTTTCCCATGTCCCTGTTCCCCATTCTGAGTGCTGACTGTTTTGGGCCAATTCACATTGGCAAACGTCAATTTCCAACAACTTTTTCTGACTGACCCTGAGATTTAGTTAAGAGTGTTTGACCAAAGTCTGATAACACTGAACTGAAACACTAATGGACACTGCTAGACTTAAATAAGATTTAGAACAGGCAGACCAGTAGAGGTACCCAGACCCAGCATTAGGCACTACGTTGAACTGGTGTACCTACAGACCATCCAAATCAAGAGGTGGCCCTTCAAGGCAAATCACATGGCTTATTGCTGGGGCAAGCCACAAGAGCCAAATTACCATCAGCTCCTCAGTAAAACTGAATTTGACGCCTCTTTCCTCAGGAGATTGGGAATTATCTTCCCAGCATGCACTTTAGAACTTCATCGCCAGCCCATCTGTGATATAATTTTAGATCTCAATACAGTATGTAAGTAGCTTTAGGCTGTGGTCATTCACAGAGATGAATTCTCCAAAGGTCCCATCATTAAATGAAGACCCACAACATCTGTTCCATCCTCCAGGGAACCTGTCATTTGTTCTGCGGCTCTTGAAGAAGGACTAGGCAAGCCGGGGAGCAGCGTGGTAGAGGCTCAGGAAATCGAGGTGCTGACCGGTCTGCTCTATGACCTTGGACAAATCAAGAAATGTCAGGGTTGCAAAGAATCTTTAAAGTCTGCTAGTCCAGACACTTTACTGATGTTTGAATTCTTTTAATAACATGACTGCTAAGAGACAATTCAGTTTATGCCTTGCACTCAAGTGAAAGAGAAATCATTATTTCCATTCCCACCCCAGTACTCTATCACTTCTGAAAACCTTGCAGGAAAAATTGTGACCCACGGGTCGAAGGTTGGAAAAAACCTGAAGTCTGAAAGGCAACTAGCTCAATACTAGAGAGAAGAAAAAAGTCACTAGCCCATTTCTATGGAAAGAGTTATCAATATTAATCAAGGTTAAATGATCATGTCAGGTTCTAAAAAATAAAAATTAAAAGACAAGCGTTTGACATAAGTGGCTTGCCTATAGAGAGAAAACTCTTAAAATGTTCAAATTTTAAAACAATATTTTCCATATACAACATTCAGCTATAGAGAAAATGATACTTGAAGTATATAGTCTACATGTAACACATCAAATAAATTGATTTCATAGCAACACTACTCATTGTGGTTGTGGACTAATGATGTTCAAATTGTTGTCTGGCTATAAGGAAATAGGAGCTTGCACTACAATCTAAACCAACTTTGTCAGGAAGCATACTGTTTGCTTTCGTAGACTGTGTGTGTGCACACATGCATGCATGGACCAAGACTTTCTCCAAGCAGGAAGCAGTGCATTGATTTACCTTCTGGAGTAAGCTCCTTATCTAGCCCAAACAGTAATAAACAGATCACGGATTGGCTAGTTTGTGGAGCACAGTTACAGAATAATAAAGGTGGGTGTTTCCTATATCAAGCACCCCAACAGGATTCCAATGACCCTGTGACATCATTGTCTTCACTCTGTGAAGCACCAACTCCCCAAGACCACCAAGAGCAGGCCCTTTTGCTGTGGGATGCAGAAGCTGATGGAAGGTCTCACCCAGACTACTGCAGAGCCTTCTAGCAGCCCTCCAGATTCAAACTATGCTAACACATGCCCAAGCCAGCCTCCACGCTGCTGCTACAGCAATCTTTTTGAAACACATCTAGATACTCATTCCCCTGCTTAAAATCTTCTGAGGGCTCCCCAATGCCTACAGCATCAGTTTTAACCTTTTGAATGTAATCACCAACCATTCTCTGCCACCCTTGACCCCCAGCATTATTAGTAACACCCTGAACGCGTTACATACTTTCATCCACCTGTGCTTTAACTCACATTGTTTCCTCTACTTGGAATACTCTTCCTCTTCTATCCACCTATAAACTCTTACCTATCCTTTAATACCAGTTCAGACAATACCTCCTCTGAAAGTTTTACCATCTCCTGGAAAGAACTACATACTCAGACTTTTTCTGGGAAGCAGTGTAGTGCCATCATTAACAGAGCATACTCTGGGACTTGACTCTACAACTCCTATCTGTATAACCTTGGGTAAGTTACTTAATAGCTTTATGCCTCAGTTTCCCCATCTGTAAAATGGGAACAATAAAAGTACTTTCTTCATGGGGTTATGTGAAGATTAAATTAGCTAATCTATGTAAAATATTTAGCACAGTGAGGGTTATATGGTAAGTATTCTGTAAATTACTGTGTCCCCAAAACACTTGTTTTCATCTCTCTGATATTATATTGCATGAGGGTACTTCAAAAAGTTGATGGAAAGACTCAATTATCTTTTAATTCCATTTTTCCATGACCATTTTGAAGTACCCATATATTGTATTTAATTGTTTTCACGTCTGTTTTCTCCAACATATTGGAAGCTTTTAAAATGTAGACCTTTAATGGGTCTCATTTATCCTTTCACCTCTATCCCTAGCACAACATCTGGCACATAGAAGTCAATAAATAAAATGTTTGTACAATAAGTGCAGCAAGTCAGAGCAGGCTGACTGCAGGCACTGCGCCCGGCTCCGCAGGCAGTTAGGAGAGGATCCAGGACACATCCCCAACCTAACTCACCATCACTAACGCAAGAGCCAGCGGCACCTTTAATTCAGACTATTATACTCTCCGTCCCCTGAAAAGTGTCTGTGCTTCCCCACCTCCACTCTTGTCCTTGAAAATGGGAAAGGAAAGCCGCCTCCCCTCCCCACCATCACTCATACCCCAGCACCACGGAGAGACCACGGACCTGCCAGCAAAAGGCCCTGGCAAGGATCCTGGCTCAGCCACTTGCCAGCTTTGTGACCAAAAGCTGAAACATCACCCTTTCCTCATCCATCAACTGTGGATACCATTTCCACCCAGTTGCTAAGGAGATAAGCAAGCAACACAGGAGTGTGTAGTTAGTTTACATTGCAAAGCACTAAGGAAATATCAAGAGCTGTTATTAGAAAATAGTAAAAGCTACCAATTACCAGTTACTTATTCACTGGCAGGCACTTTGCTAAGTATTTGTACATTATCTTATTTAACCCTTATAACCAGTGAGGTAGCTACTATTATCCCCTGCAGCAACTACCAACAGGGGATGATTCTGCCTGGCTTAAGTTAAAGAAAGGAGAGGGTACTGACAGGAGGGGAGGGCAACAAGAACAAGAAGGAAAAGAAGAGAGCGATGGATTTTTTTAAGATACTGGAATTGCTCAAAGAACTAAAAATTAATAAATCCCTAAGCATCCCTCCCAGGCTGGGCAGGGCCTGGGGGCAGCCCCGGGCACTGCAGCAGCAGCAGGCGCTGATGGGCCTGCCCTCCAGACTGCAGACAAGAGGTGCCTCGATGCCAGAAGGCCCTGTCTCCGGGTTTCAAATTCTTGGGCTAGAGCAGTTAATTGGCCTGACTCAACCAGTTGCTACGTCCAGAGAGTAGAACTGCATTGCACAGATGCCCCGCCATTCCCGAAAAGGTGGAATTGGTTAGTAAGCCAGCAAGACGCCATTAAAGGCGTCTACTGTGTTCCCATTTTACAGGTGAAGACCACAGAACTCATGTATGCCCACAGTTCCATGGCTTGTAATTGATGGAGCCAGGTGTCAACCCAAGTCGCTGACGTTAAAGCAGGAACTCTGAAACTCCCCACTGCGCTGCCTATTTTCCAATGAAATGTCCAAGAAATCACCTTATAAGTATGTTCATTAAGTTGTCAAAAATTAACA
The DNA here is from genome assembly GCF_027409185.1 of Cynocephalus volans. Taxonomy (NCBI): domain Eukaryota; kingdom Metazoa; phylum Chordata; class Mammalia; order Dermoptera; family Cynocephalidae; genus Cynocephalus; species Cynocephalus volans. The sequence continues at coordinate 66,044,963 of NC_084467.1, read as the reverse complement.
AGCACTCCTTTTTTATCACCTTCAGAGGCGATCTGCTGGGTGGTTATGAGCCAACCTCTGCAGCTGCACTGCCAGGATTTGAATTCTCCCTCCTCCCTTTATTAGCTGATTTGAGCCCTTTGTCTTGACTTAATATATGTGAAGGATTTAAAGCCATGGCTGGAGCAGGAGACCGAGAACAGCCATCACAATACCGAAGGAGCACAAAGTTGCAGGAATAACACTACCCAATTTCAAAACTTCCAGTGAAGCTACAGCAATCAAAACAGCATGGTATCGGCAAAAACCAGATACATAGATCAATGGAACAGAATAGAGAGCCGAGGAACAGATTCACCCATATCCAGTCAACTGACTTTTGGCAAAGGAGCAAAGCAATCAATAGAGAAAAGATCGTCTTTTCATTGAACAGTTGGATGCCCATATGCATAAAAAAGAACAGGTAGGGAGTGGAAATAGTAACTTTACAGGGGAGAGACCTGACAAATGAGAAACACTACCTCTGGGTGATGAAGGTGAACACCAGCAATGATAAACCATGTTGATAGTGTGTACCCTTGATATGACCTGGTAAGAATGGCATTTATCTCTGTGATCTTTCTCCCAAAAATCCACAATCCCAGGATAATCATGAGAAAACCTTAGAGAAATACCAATAAAGGAACATGCTACAAAACACCTAACTGGTACTCCTCAAAACAAAGGTCAGCAAAAGCAAAGAAAGTCTGAGAAACTCACAGCCAGCAGGATCTTAAGGAGACACCCTGGATGGGATCCTGGAACAGGAGAAGGACGTTAGGTCAAAACTTAGGACATCTGAATAAAGTGTTGAGTTGAGTTTATCATAATGATCAATATTGGCTCATTAATTGTAACAAACGGGCTATACTAATGTAAGATATTAATAATAAGGAAAACTGGGGAAACTATTATCTTCACAGTTTTTCTGTAAATCTAAAAATGTGCTAAGACATAAGGTTTATTTAAACAAACAAAAATAAACCATGCCTGTCACACAGTAATTCAATATAATTATTAGCTAGTAATGGTGGTAATAGTAGTATTTATGGCTCCAGGGGAAAAAAAAATTTTTTTTCTAAGCGAGTCTATTACGTTCATCCTGTGGGAATCTAGTTTCCAAGGCCTAGGAAATAAGCTGTCACTGTTCTGATCACCACACAACCACCGGTCCCAAACCTTGTACTGGGGACAGCACAGCCAGTAGCTTTATGGATTAACTTCTGGTGACTTTTTAGGGAGGAAGGCGCTCCCCCACTGCCACAAATAATGGGAAGGAGACCTCACACATCCTCCAAAGCAAAGGAACTGGAGGAGCTGGCAAAAAAAAAAAAAAAAAAAAAAATGATTGGTGGAAATGTAAAGATTTCAATAAAGAAATGCTTTGTAATCAGAAGGAACTTCTGACCAAGGGCTGAACAACTGACCCCACGCAGTGGCTGCCAGATGATCTAGAAACCCCAGAAGTCAGGGGTGGTGTTGTTACATGGTAGCGCTCCGTGATGTAGTGAGTGAGTGAAATAGGGCTTGTACTTCCCTTGCTTGAAGCCTTACATCCTCTCTAAATGGAAAATCTCCCGTGAGGCTGACCCACACCAACCATGGGCACTCTGCAGCTCTCCCCCAAATGGGCAACGTGAACAGCAGTCCGCGTCCTCATCTCCTGTCAGACCTCAGCATACGTGTGCTACTGCCACATTTAAAGCCGGCACATGGGCAAGGGAAGGGCAGACTGATGCACAACACTTCGAAGGTGGACGCTCCTGCAGGTGTGGAAGAGCCCCAAAGCTACAATCACATCTCATTAACGAAACACAAATAAGCAGGGACTGTGCTTAATATATAACAGGAATTTCCAGACACTAATCTTCCCCACGCCTGGATGGGTTGGAGAGTGTCTTTATGTTCATTACACACCTTGAAAGTGGAACTGGAGACACACAGTAGCTGCTTGAATACAGTGCACTTCTGGGGACTTCAACTAAGAAACTAGTTTTTCCCAGTACTATTGCTTTAAGAGTGACGAGAGTGCCCTCTTGTGGGGGAGGAAGGGCCCTGCATGCAGGGTGCAAACCTGTGCCCGGCATGGCACTGTTGGCCAATGCTGGTTCCAGTCAGGTAATTGGCTCCCGCTCCCTCTTTCCTCCTCTTCATAATCTTGATGGTGTTCCAAGAGAATTTTCCACCCACATAAATCCAAGAGAATTCCTGGGGTAAATGAATAGACCCATTTTCAGGTGGACTGGGCCAGGTTCCACTTCTCTCCTGAGCAGCGTTTACTGGGGTTTACAGCTCATGCTCACCCCTGAAAAAGCCATGCTGACTGCAGAGCGCAGGGCTGACATCTCACCACCATTCCCAAAGACCAAGTCGACTCCTTCAGCCAGTAGGAAAGTCTTAAAAATACACCGAAATGGAAAAAGTCGCCCATTTCTGGGGAGCCCACCTTTGGACAAACACCAAAAAGGGGGAAATTTCCCACAGCCTGGCAACCAAGAGCTTCATTTCAGATGGAGGAAAATGAAAAGTGGAGGGTTCAGAGGCATTGGCCAGATACAGACTATGACTAACCGTCCCCTGTCAAGGTCACCTCTTTAGAAGACAAAAATAGGTTGCTCAAACAAAGCCACATTGTTTGTCTTAAACAAAATACTGTTTTTGTTTAGAAGTTAGCAACACAGGACAAGTTATATGAACAGCAAAACATAGAAAAGTCTGACATGAGAGAGTAAGAAGTGAGCCCATTTGCCTGTACTCATTCCATGTTTTATTGAAATGAACTGAACAAAAAATATGCTTGATTTCAACTCCCAAAAGGGCTGGTTAGCTAGATGCAGTCTTTGGGTCTGATTTGCACGCACTGGCAGGTGAGGGCCTGAGCTGGGTGCAGCTCCCAGGGACTGGTACACCTCCCCAGGGGCTCACAGGTGCTCTCTAGTCAGCCTGTAAGTATAGGAATCCTGGGGAGGAAGAGACGGAATATCTGGCTCAGTTTGCATTATTCTGGGGGCAAAAAGAAAGGGCAGGGGAGGAGAACATGAGTGTCCTTCAAGAACAGGCAACTTCATATGATATGCAAATAGGCAGTAGCCACAAGAAAAATATTCACAGTGATATTCAAAGAAATATAAATTAAAGTAAGGATGTTATGTCATTTTCCACCTATCAGAAGAAGATCTGAAGAAAAAGATACCAGGGAGGTATAAAAATGGTCTCCCCATTTCTGAAGACTAGATGTATCCAACACCTTTAAAAAACGTGCACATCTTAAGACCTGGCAATTCTCCTCTGGGACTTCTACAATAAGACTTGGACCACCTTTTCCAATACGAATATCTATTTTCCAAAAGTTTATGAATGATTGCATAATGGGACTTATACTTTTGGCTTCAAGTAAATAAGGAAGTGAAAACTGAATTCAGCAGCCAAAAAACATCTTAAAAATTAGGAAGAATGTTGATGGACCCTCCAGACCTTTTTCTCCACTTTTCCAGTGGACGTGGTGTATGATCCCATGATTGGAAACCCATGATTGCAAACCTCTGCGCAAAGTTCAAAATAATTTTTCAGAAATTATTTCACAGGTTTCTAATTAGTCTCACGAGTTCAGAATCACACACAAGCACTTTATTTCCAATTTGAATGGTTACAGACTGCAGGTTTCTTTTGTTTATGCCAGAAGGTCACGGTCAATGTCCTCAGTGTGTGTATTCCTTGGCACAGCCTCCATAGAAGCCTCAGGCTCAGCCTTGGGGACCACATAGATGCTTCACAATGAGCCTTACCAAAGGCTGTGGGCACGTCAGGATCTAAGAAAGAGCCCAGCTTCACCTAATGAAATGCTTTATAAACAACGCTGACCCTTTCGTCTACAGGAGCCCTGCAAACATGTGATGTGCACAGGCAGACTGTGTAGTCATGTGCCTCATCACCCACCTGGCGGGACGTGTTTAGAAGCTGCTTTTCTGTGATAAATATTTCCTCCACATCTTAAATAACCTGGACAGTACTGAGCCATTCTTACGGCGATGGCTGTCAGGCTCTTCTAGAATGGATCAGAGTGTCCTTGCAAAAGCAAAAAGCTAGAAGCCCAAGTAAACACTTAAGACACAACAATGACAAAAAGACATGAATAATAAATACCTTCAAAAATATGATCTCCTGGGAGACTTCATTTACACACCTAGCTATTTTGTGCTTTTTCTCTGGCTCTCAAAGAGGATTAATCCCTTTCACAATTTTTCACTCAAAGAAAGACTAACGAATCGTGATGGGAAGGGAAATATTGTTCCACGAATCAGGTGGAGTATGCTTCATAAGTCACCACAAATTTTAATTTCTGCCTTGAGTAACCACATGGAAAGAGCATCGGCGCAGGAGTCAGGAAGCCGGGATTCTTGCCCAGCTCTCAAGAACGAGGCCCGCAACCACTGGCCTCAGCTGCCTTGGTGAATTTTGGATTCATTCTCTGCAGAAATAATGTCTGGGCTCCCATCTAGGACCCCTTGGACAGTGAATATGAGTTACCACACACAGCCCAGCTCCCAGTGCTCCACCCTGGCTCCCTCAGGCGTCATCATTTCAGTGCACAACAGCCTGATCTCTATCTGCCAGCTGCTGCATCTATGCCAGAGGCTCTCTGGCTGGCAGATCCTCTGCCTCTCAGGTGGGATATCTCAGAGGCATCTGTGCTACACTATTTCGCAGACTTTCCCAATGGTAATGAGTTCCAGTTGTCCCCAGGATCACTAGCTCGATGACACATTCTTCATCAACTTCCTTCCTCTGCAGCTCACTCTCCGCTCCTCTTCCTGCATTTCCTGGGGTCATCTCCCACATAAACGAGGTACACGGGAATCCTTGTCTCAGGCTCTGCTTCTCTGGGATCCCAGTTGTATGCCTTTCTATCAGGGCCTAAGTCTTTTCAAATGGCCTGTCCTTATGTCTTTGTGATCCATCCTGGTGATATAGGAAGTGGGCAATTTTCTCCAGGGCTGATCCTAACACAAACTTTTGAAAGTGACAAAGCCAGGTTTTCATATCTCCCCCCAACACCGCAAGGCATTTCTGTGGCTCTGCCCAATTCCCAGTGATTCTCACCAAGGAACCCCTAGAGGCAGAGGGCTCCTACACACATCTCCTTCGTTCCCATCGGAACTTAGGGGCCACTCTCCCACTTCCTTGGTTCCCTGCTGCCTCTATGCTAGGGACTATCAATGTGTTACTTCACTCTTAGAAAGGGGCCCAAATGCTAAGAATGTTAGGTTGTGAAGCAGGTTGAGTGGGAGTTGGAGCTGTAAATGTGGGGGCTTTTCAAAGATCAAGTAGTTGAAATGTCAGTTACAGCCTGGCTTACAACAATGGTGAAAAACACTCAGCTCCACCAAGACCCAGACAGTCCCTGGCTTGGCAGAAACAGGCTCGACTGCAGCCAAGATCTTCTGAAATAGCCACCTCTGGTTCCCAGGCTGCTGTGCACACAGGCCACCATTAGACTGTCACTGGAGAAATCTCTGCACCTATCCGAAGTGCCGTAATTGTCATCGCCCAGATAAACAAAGGTGAGAACCAAGCAGGAGGTGGACACTGTTTATTGATCTCTGTACTCACATTGGCGATGTTTCACAGCATCGTACCGTTGCACAAGCCACACTCAGAGGGAATCTACTGGACACTGTTCAGAAGGAAATTGGAGCTATCCTCAGAAAACCTGAGGTCCCCAAGGGAAGGATGCGATGAACAGAGAATACGGTAAAACTTCAAGGACATTCCAAGGCAAAAGATGTGAATGATCAAAAGGAAAAAGGCAATTAGGAAGAAATAGAGTCTACCCAGACTGAGATGTGACGCAACCTAGCCCCACTTGTGGATTTCACATCTCCAAAAGAGCCGTGAACCTGATTTATCACTGTTGACCTCACCTGACACTGTTAAAGAAAACAGTAAGCAAGAACAAAAGAGAAAAGGGTAAAGAGGAAAGCCGAAGTCAACTTGAAAGAACCGTGCCTTTCACACCAAAGCACTCCATGCAAAAGCCAGCCCACCAGGGTGGTGACTGATGAATAGCCCTTACAGGAACCATAAAGAGACTCTTAAATGGAGACTATAAAAAAAAATGTAGGGTCTGAAGTGCTACGAGATCTTAGAGATAATCTAGACCAGCCTCCTCGTCTTGCAGAGCAGGAAGCGCAATCCAGAAATGCGCGGGCTTTACCCTTGTCACACTGTCACCACACTGCAGAGCTACATCCCCATTCTCCTAGGCAGAGAATCCCATGCTCTAGGAAAGTCCCTTGTATTTAAAACTCACCATATATCATTCAGGAAATGTCACCCAACACACCAGACAACTCCTAGAACTACCTTACGAGCCAGCAATCCCACTTCTAGGTAATATCAAAAGAAATGAAATCAGTATCTTGAGATATTTGCACGCCCATGTTCACTGCAGCACTATTCACAATAGCCAAGCTATGGAACCAACCTAAGCATCCATGGACAGAGGAATGGATAAATAAATGTGATATAAATGCACAATGGGTGTCTGGCTAGGCTATGGCCTGGAACCCTCACAGCGACAATTGTCTAGCTCTTAATCCTGTTCGTAACGCCAATTGTATAGCTAGGTGACCACGCCAGTTGTCGGGCTCTTTTACCTGACGGTAATCCTGCACCAAATGGGCCAATGGTTGAGCTAGGGTTAGGTCTGGAGCCCACAGACCCCTCAAGCCCATTCACAGACTGGGTCACAAACCCTTCATGCACCAGTCTGGGTCAGCAGGCCCCACACACGCCAGGCTGGGTCACCAGACCCCTTCATGCAGGTCTATGAGCTAGGTAACCAGTCAAAATGTCCTTGGAGCCATAGGCTGGAAAGCATGGCTGCATGGAGCAGACACCCAAGGCCAATGCCCACTCATCTCCTTTACTCAAACTCTCTCTCTCTCTCTCTCCCCCCCCTCCTCTCTCCTCTCTCTCTTTCTCTCTCTCTCACTCTGTCTCACTCCAAAGAACACAAGAATAGCAACAAAACTAAAAAGATACATTGGCACATATGCCCACTAACTCCACACACACACACGCGTGCGTCCACGCGCACGCACACGCGCGCGCGCACACACACACACACAATTTGCTTACAAAGGATGCTGAATCACACCCACCCAACTGGATCTGAGGTGAGGGCCCTGACCAAACTATTCTATTTTCTCAACAATGGGATATTATTCAACCTTAAAAAAGAAGAAAATTGTGTCATTTGCCCCAACCTGAATGATCCTAGAGGATAACTATGTGAGGTGAAAGATATGTTAATTTGCTTGATTGCGGTAATCGTTTCACAATGTATACATGTATCAAAACATCATGTTGTACACTATAAATACATACTTTTTTTTTTGTCAATTATACCTCAGTAAAGCTAGGGGTAGAGGAATCCTAAAGCCTCCCCTTTGCTTATAGGTCTACTTATAAACTAATAGGAAATGTCAGGTTCCCTGAGAATATACTCTTTTCCACTGCATTACAGAGAGTAACTTTCATGTAAGAGCCTTTTCTCATATATCTAGATGTGGCCGACTGACACCACACAAGCCATTCCTCACAGTACTTGGTTGAATGGCTTGTTAAGGCAAAACTCTACGTCTGTCTTTCAAACACAAATGATTTGACCATTATGTGCCAGGCACACAAAGATGAAAAAAATTTGGGTCCTAGGATCCCATCGGCCAGAAAAACAGACATCATCATTAGCAATATCTTTGTCTTTGAGAGAATGATTAACAGGTGCCACACACTGTGCTCCAACTTTTACATGAATTATGTGAGCTGATTTTTGCAAGAACACTATGAGGCAGGCATTCTTATCTCCATGTTACAGATGATGAAACTGAGCCTTAGAAAAGGGAACTGAACACCAAGGTCAACAGTTCGACCCCTGTATGGGCCAGCTGCCAGAAAAAAAAAAAGATTTCTTGAGACAGTCACTTTTTAGGGCTGGCCAGTTAGCTCCGTTGGTTAGAATGTGGTGCTGATAACACCAAGGTGTAGGTTTCAATCCCTGCACCGGCCAGACATCAAAAAAAAAGTGGGGGTGGGGGGATGAGGAGGAGGAGGAGGGGGACTGACTTGACTAGGGTCACACAACGAGGAAATGGGAGAATCTGGGGACAAACACAAGTCTGCCTGATTCCAAGCCTCTGCTGCCCCACCTCTCAAATAAATATGTATTTTCACTCATTTAGTTATTCCCCACTAGAGAACAGAACAAATTTAAGGTGGTGATAAATGAATAAATGGAAAGCTGTATTAGAAAGAGCCTGGGGAATTAGGGAGAGTTTATGAAAGAGAGGACAAATTACCACTTGGCCTCTACTGAGCCCCCTGGGGACAGGAGGCACGACATGGAAGAAAAAGAATGACACACTTTCCTGTGGCTGGATGGAAAGGCAGTGGCAGCAGCCCTAATACACACACGAGGCCTGTATTTTGCAGAAAAGAACACTGCAGCTTCCCAGCATTTGCTTACACGTGGTGGCCAGTGTCCGAGTTCTCTCAGATGGGAATGGTAAGGAAAGCAAACAGCGAAGAAAAAGCAAGAAAGATACCGGAGGGAAAACGAGACAGATTTGCCCTAAAGTAGGCAGCCTGTTTGCCTAAGAGGGGAAAAGAGATGAAATGTGAAAACGGAACCCAAAAGGAAAAGCAAATCCTCAAGCTCCTGTCAGCTCTCCTGTCTCGAATTCTCAGACCACTGTCTTGTACCACGAGGAGCAGTTGACGTTGCAATGGAGCTCTGTTGCGTACCAAAGAAATGCCTTTCATGAAAAAAAGAAACTTTGGGCAATAAAAATTCCCATTAGCAGCCTCTTGAGGATATCAGGCATTCATCCGAAGGGCTCGAGTGAGGAAGCGGATCGTGGAGAACCCCGCCGTGGTCCACTCTGTACGGGCTGACGCCCCACTAGGGCTACTTCACCGCAAGCACGATGTTGGTCTTGTTCTGTTCACTATAAATGTACTGAGCATACGCCACGGTGATGTCAGAGGCAAACGTGAATACCCCATTATCCTTTTTCACCTTTAGTGCAAGGCAGAATGTAAGTTACTGATAAAACAGGTATAAACATCATTCCTAGAGAAGGACCCATACAAGGAGAAAAGGGTCAGGACTAGAGAAGGCTTTGGGGAAAAATTCTACTTGGAAAGTGACACTCTGAAGTGTACAGAAAGATGATGACAGATGAAGATTGAGGACTAAGAAACAGTGAAGAAAGGCCGGGGAAGAGCAGGGAATAAAGCCTGAGCACAGGCAGGAGCTGGCACTGAGAATGCCCACTCATTCATTCAGCCTCCCCTGGAAACATTTACTGAGCACCCACGGTTCCCTGCTATCTACATTGCTGCAGGTGCTTGGGATACAAGAGGAACAAAACAAACAAACATTCCAGTCTCGTGGAGTTTAGGTTCTTGTTGAGGTAAGACAGGCAATAAACAAAATACATAAGCAGATGATATAATATATTAGGAAGGTAATATAAAGTTTCCTCCTATAAAGAAAAGCCAACCATGGAGGAGGATATCGAATGCTGGGGAAGGGGGATGTATGGCTGCAGGTCGGCTGGTCCAAGAACACACGTGGTCTTGAATATCAGGAAAAGGTATTTGAACTTCATTTCATTGACAGTGAAGAGCCAAAGGAGCTCTTCTGAGAAAATGCTTGTAAAGAGCTTGGCAGTGAAAATGAGTGATCAGTAGAAGTTAGCTATTGGTGGTGGTGTTTAATTTAGGATGCTCTGGAGGATGTTAAATTTGTAGCAGCACTTGGAATCATTAGACATAGGACGAGACAGAGAGAGGCACGTAGGAGAGTTTCCAAGGAGGAGGTCAGAAAGTCTTGCTTGAACACTGGTCTTGCTAGGTACTTCCCAAGAGGGCCCGACCAGGAGATAAATTTGAAAATGAGACAGCCACCCACCCCGCTTCTGGCAGCCTCTTAAAGGGAAGGGGAGGGAGGCTGTTGGTCCTGTACTTAAACCAACAAAGAAAACCATGTTTATCCTTGTCTAAATCAGCATTTTCCACTCTTTTCTGAACAATTAATTTGTTTAGGGGTGGGGAGAGGCAGAATACCTATTAAAACCTGGCAGGACAAACTGTGAAATGCTGCTCGAGAGGGAAAGTAATAAAATCGTGTAAACTGGAAAGAGAGGCTGGATCTGAGAAAGAGAGAGAGAGAGAGAGAGGAAACTGAATGACAGGCTTTGGCAACCACTTGGCTGGGAGTGTGGAGAGGAGTAGGACGCGAGGAGCCGTCAAAGTCAAAGAGGACAGGAGGACGCCAAGACACAGCATCCTCAGGAACATCTCAATCAAAGCTGAGCCACCTTCAGGAAAAGAGCAATGAATGCAAACTCACTTCTTCTGAATGCCTCCCGTCTGACAGCACTGAAGGCAAGGAATTAAGAAAGGGATAATCTTCCTTTTATAAAAAGAGAGAAGTTAAAGCTTTAGACAGGCACCATCCTAGATCACCCCGACAATCAATCACAAAGGGATAGAGAAGGACAGTGAATTTTGAAGAAAAAGAAAAGGAGAAAGTGTTGTTTAGAATTAAGCCTTGTTTAATCGGGCTAGAAATGTAAAGAACATCTTAAATCACTAATCTTGAAAAGCACATCTTGTCTACTTACACAGACATAGATAATTCAAGCATCGTTTTCTTGGCTGCTTGGCAGGTTGTCTGTGTTTGTTAAATTGCCTTTACACCTTTTAGATGGCCATAGTTTTAAAAAGCAAAATCCTAGTAAGCCATTTATGTTTATTCGGCAAGTTGTCTTAGGTATAGGCCCAGATTATCAATGTCATCTCCTAATCACACAGCAAATTTGTAAATCAATAACTTGTAAGTCCACATTAAAAAAAAAATACTTAGAAAAACACAAATTTCCTTTCTGACTACACCCTTCAGGAAAAGCCATTGAGAAAGCAGAAGATCACTTAGACATGTTAAAAATTTAAAGCTTCTATTAAACTGTCCTGTGAAATACATATTTATGTAATTTTTCAACACATAAAGATCTTACTCTCTAGCTCATAAATGCCATCGATTCTGTGATGTCATTACAACAGCATTAGTGCAGATATGTGTATTTAAACAGCCATGCAGTCCTGAATCAGAAGTGAGTTTCAAGTCATTAATTATTACCATAATGAAAAAGAGCAACACCCCTAAATAGTATTTTGACCCAGAAGTGTTCAACAGATTAGCACTTCTCAAACAGTAAATATGTGGGGTACTTGCTAAGATTTGGATTCTGATTCAGTAGGTCTGGAGTGGGGCCTGGGATTCCGCATTTCTAACAAGCTCCCTGGCAATGCCCATGCTGCTGGTACACACCCCACACTCCAAGCAGCGAGGCAAGAGAGCATCTTCCAGGGGTTAAGAGGGGTCGGAGTGGTTTGGTGAATTAGGCTGGATAAGAGGGACTGAGTTTTTTTTTTTAGTTTGCCCAGTGATTCCTACTGGAGTATCAAGAAAAACCTTTCCACCCCTTCAATCTAGGAAGACTTGAAAGCTCAGGTTCTAAAAGCGTATGTGTAAAATGTGGAAGAACAGATGTTAAGAAGAAACATGAAATCATAATAACAGTGTGAGGTTGGTGAAAGTCTCTCTACTCTGAGCTGCTGAGAATAATATAGAGGAGGATTCCTAGGTAAGCCTGGGGTTGAAGTTCAAGCATTGGATTTTTTATACCTAGCTGATTCTTAGAACTAGGCAAGTTCTGGATAAGCTGCTGCAAGACAAGTATTCTTCTCATTTTGCAGTAAAGGAACTAGGAAATCAGAAGATGCCCAAGGCCACCAACTCATAACAGAGCTAAGATTCAAACCCAGGAGGTTTTCTGACTCCAAGAAAGAAGCCCTTTCCTCTAAAATTACACAACTTGTCAAGGTGATCCCCAAACCACTGTTGATAACCAATGTTTGAGAAATTTGTAGAAACTGTCATACTCCCAGACACTATTTCTCATGATGTCAAATTTTACAGAAAGGAAAGTACCAGCAACTACAGACTAGTTTGTTTAATGAAATCGGGGGTGGGGCGGGGGGGTATTACATTTATCCTACTAAGGGCCAGGCACTATGCATACAAAAATAAGATGTAGTTCCTGACTACAAGTGATTAACATCTATTTTCTTAATTGTTTGGAAAGAAAGCTATGGTTCCCTGCTCATGCGACCCTAGACGTTCTGGTTGCGCCCTCCTACCTTCCCTTTCCTTGGCCTCTGAGCAGGCATTACTGACCTCGCCCCTTGGCCTTTCCTGTTTCCACAGATGCCAAGCTGCACGCTTCCTCAGCCTCTCTATGCTGGAAGCCTCCTGCTATTCCCACGCCCATATTTCTTAGTGAGGTTTCTTAGTGTTCAAGTGGGAAAAACATGGGCTCTGGAGTTTGAAAAACCTGGTTCATTTGCTGAGCATTTCCATGTGCTGGGCACTGCTCTGAGCACTTTACAGGCACCAACTCAGTTAGTCCTCGTGTCAACTGTATGAGGTGGCATTACACCATCTCACAGATGGGAAGAATGAGGCCCAGAAGGGCCAGTGACTGGCTCATGGTCAGCCACCTAGGAAGTGGCCAAGCAGGCTTCAAGCCCAGGAAGCCTTGGCACCAGAGCCCACTCTTCACCATAACTCCAAGGTGCCTCTCAGTAGTGAGGCCTCAGGAAGCCCAGGTCTTTTTCATATTGTCAGATTCGCTGTCCCCATGTCAAGCACCTGAGACGTACCCTGCCCTGTAAGGGCAATGATCTATTATGCATCAGCAGAAAAGACAGTCTTTATTTCTTTTCAAATAAAGTCTCGATACTGCTATGAGATAACAATTTTTCTCCCCAGAAGTTTGTATCTCAGTCTGGGAGTGGGCCAAGAATAATTTATTGAATTGTTTGAAAAATGTTTAAGGAACATGTAGAGGCAAGAAAAAACAACACAGTGTTTGACATTATATTCCAAGGGAACTGTTCAACTGACTTTTTATCAAAGTTTCAAATTCTCTTCCAGACTATAACATTTTATCTATAAGAAAAATAGGTGCTATAATCCTGTCTATATCATCATGTGTCCCGAACACCCCCATTTCAAATATACACACAGAAGGACACACAACTGTGGTAAGAAGTCCAGGCTGGGTCCTGGGCGAGTACCTTTGCAATCACCTAACAAGGCTCTGACAAATGAGTTTCCTAATAGAACTGTCACACAACTGGAAAGGAACTGCATGTTCCATAGAACCGTAAAAATGCTCTTCCCTTTAAGGACAAGACAAGTTAGTGGTAAGGGGATTACTTTAAAAATAAATCCAAAGTCAGTTTAAACCCTTTACTGCCAAATCCATTTCATTAAGTGCAAAAATCATTCCTTCCCACCCCCCCAAAAGCCCGCCATAGGGTAAATAGGATAAGTTCAATTTTCCTAAAAATTGGTTTTTTTAAAAAAAATCACTGTATCACTAGCTTAGGCATCTAATTTCCTTGTGATAAGAAAGTAATCCCTCTTTTGCCCTCTCCCCGCTCTGGCTGCAGGCCAGCATTTTCAAGCAGAACAAAGTCAAAGAAATAAAGGACACAGTGTACCCAGATCTAATCCCCTGTGTGAACTGACCCGATGTGGCTCGCAGCAATGTGATCCTAAGCAGATGCAAAATTTAAAAGAAAAAGATCCAGGATTCAAGACTGTGGAGCGTGGCACCTACCAGCAAGTTCTGCCCGTCGCGCTCACCAGATAGCAAAGCTGGCCATTCCTCACTGGCTGAAAAGGTCCAGAACATGATTCTTCCACATCTTTAGAATGACTGCAAGTTCTCTGACAAGGCATTTAAGGTCTTTCACAGTTTTTATTCTCATCTGACCCAACTCAGGATGGCAGAGATGGCTAACCGTTTCCCCTTCTCTCTCTAGCAATGGATCCTCCCACCCCACCCAGTTAGGGGCCACACTGTCATCCCTCCTTGTCACTAGGTGTGGCCATACATCTTAATTCAGGTGGTGCGACGTGCTGAGTGTCATGTGTAACTTTGTACCTCATCACTAAAAGGACGCTGCCTTCCGTCCTCTTCCCCCTGTCTAGTGGCAGCAGTAGGAAGCCAGCTGTGACTCTGTGGATGTGGGTAACGCCCTGGGAGTTGGTGGAGCACTGAGACAAAAGAGGCCTGGGTCCCTGGAAGACACCGTGGAGCACAGCCAGCTCCTCTTTCTAGACACCCAGCTACCTCCACACTGTCATGTGGAAGAGAAACAAACTTCTGTTCGATTTAAGCCACTGATGTTTTCAATCTCTGTTATAACAGCTTAGCCTCTTCCTTCAATTCACTCATCCTTGACCCCCGTCCCCAAAAAGATGGAATTTCGCCACCTTTCGCAGCACTCCCTCCCACTTCTGCATCTTTGCTATTGGGGGAAATGGCCCCTTACTGGGATGTTCTCTTCCTGAGTAAATGTTCCATTCTCCAAGGCCCAGGTGCTCCACCCCTCTTCCCTTCTAGAGAATCCTCCACTAACTGATTCCTCTTTCTCAGAGATTCTGTTGCCCTTTGGATCTGAAGCTCTGGCACTTGACAGGCACAGGACTCTAGGGGTCTTGGTATATTTCTTTGTACCCTCATGGGATGGGCAACGCACCATATTTTAAAAGCCTAAGACAGCGGCAGGAGTCTTGATTGAATCTCAACTCCAGAGCTCACACATAGTGTGAAAATGGGCAGCCCGTGACTTTTATGTTACCTGACCTTAACCCTTGGTTGTTGTGAAGAGACTGAAACACACAGGAAAGTAAGTAGCTGTGTAATGAAGATGCTCTATCATCTTGCTTGTTCCTTTCATTTCCAGATGGAAGGGGCTATACATGTCAATTCCCCCAAAACTTTGTTATAAATCTGGGCATAAAACAAGAGTTTTAATAAACGATTTAAATGGCAATAAATTCCCAAGTGATTTTTAGGCTTTTTTTTTTTTTTATGCCATAAGTAGACATGCTGCTGACCATTCATATTAAAGGCAAGCTTTAGTCTTTCACACTTTTTTTTTAAATGCAAGCTATCTTTTGTAGGCTCTTGACTCCCCCCACCTCACCTGGATTCTCCAGGAATTCAAATGACCTGAACACAAGTGTCACAGAGGCCTCGCAGGACCTAGGAGGTGCAGTTTGCTTCAGGGGTTGGCTGTCCTGGCAGTTGCTGGAGCCATCTTTCAGCTTGATCCAGGGCAGATGGCCATCTAAGCTCACTTCTTTTCTGCATTACAGGCAAGAGGAACCCTCTGTAATCTGGAAATGGGATAGTTCTTAGAAGAACTCACTTCTAAGAAATCACTGGCTATGTAGAGTGTTGCAGTTCAGCATCACAAAATAGACTGTGCTGGCCAATAAAAACATGCCTTAGGCCTGCCACAGGGGAGACTGGCAAGCGCCCTGGTGCCTGCTCAGTAGATGGTGCTGCCAGGGACATCCCAGCATGGGGCATGGAAACCAAATCTCCAGAATTCAAAAAAATGCCCTCCATCCATCTCTGCTTTCATACAGATTACCTCAAGGCATTAATTAGTTCAGGAAATATTTAGTGAGTACCTACTACAGGCAACTCACAGAGCATACAATAAGAAACAAGACAAAGCCCTTGTCTTTGAGGTTTTTACCATTCAGTATGAGAGACAGAAATAAACAAGCAATTTCAATATAATCTGACAAACACTATGCTAAAGGAAGTACAAAGATCAAGGGGAGTAGCCAGAGATGAGGACAGAAAGGTAAGCAGTGGACTTTCTAGTTAGCAGGGGCAGCAGGAACCAATCTAACCCCCGTCAGGCTCCAGGTAGGCTTAGGAGCTGCCCATTTTTTGCCCCCCTAGCTGGCAAAATCCCTTCTCACCTTCTTTCTGAAGGACTGCAAGGGCAGTTGAAAATAAAAGAGGCAAGAATCACCCACAGTGTTAATGAAATGCCTTGTAAATGCCTAACAGGCAGAATGCAATACCTCTCTCTGCTCAAGAGATCTTGATATCTACTTCCATAGAGCATCGAATTAATCTCTTTCACCATCAAAATCAATAAGAGCTGAGACAAGAGACAGGCAAGGGAAGCATCTGCTTCTGCAGTCAGAAAACCAAAATTAGACCAATTATATTGTTCAAGAGCCAAGATTTCATGGTGAGAAGCACCATATGAATAAACAAATGATTGATAGATACATCTAACACGAGCATTTAGCAAAACAGAGAGGAAGTGAAGACGTTCTACTGCTTTGGTATTGGGATTGATTCTATTCCTCCTCAAGACAGGTGAGGATTCAGATTTTCTTCACATGCCACTTCATCCTATTCTGCTTTGTACCTCCTCAGTCACTCATAAAGAGACATGAATGGAATTTAGAGCTAAAATCTAGGAGATCATCATTTTTATGGGTGAGGAATCTGAGGCTCCGAGAAGTAACTGACTTGCCCAGCCGGTTAGTGGTAAAACCAGAACTAGAACTCAGGCCCTGGACTCTCAGATAATTTGCTTGTTCCACTAATCTACTCTGAGCCCAGAAATCTGGCACTAGACAAGTACTTATTTGGAAAAGATTATGATTTCCTTAGAGACCTTTGCCCTTTAATATCTCTCCTTCTCTCTGAGAATCTATGTCACCAAGACATAGCTATCAGGACAAAAGCCGTAGCTATTTAACAGCTTTTAGCTTGGCTTCCTACAGGGATGAAGGCCAAGGAGCAAATTTACAAACAGAGAAAAAGAAGCCAATCACCAAATGAGGTTTTCTTCCCAGGACATAGTAAATGTATGAGACAAAGTGTGTGTGTGTGTTTTATGTGTATGTATGTGTTTGTATGTGTACGTGTATATGCGTATGTGTAAAAGCATGTGAGAGCTATAAATACGTGTGTGTATGTGAGGGTCCTTCGTGTGGATCTATGCATATAAGTGTGCATCTATGTGTGTTTATGTCTGTGTGATTGTGCATGTATGTGTGTATGTGTGGGTCTACATATGTTTTAAAACTCGACCTATATTCATGAAGGCAGGGAGGGAAGAAAATGAAATCTACAAGCTGCTTCTGGCTGCCTTTACCATCTATCTCACTGGAGAGTTTACTGGGGTCTACTTACTTTCCAGGGGGCGGATGGAAAAAGTCGCTGTACTAAAGTTCTAAGGAACAAAAGGAAGCCTAAAGAAACATACACGAGAAGCCATGGCACACCAAGTAGACATGTATTTAGGAGGTTTCACTTCTCTCCATTTTAGAGAGAAATTACACAAAGACTTGTGGTGGGCAGTGACATTCCGTTTGGAAGACGGTTTGCATCTGCACATAATGACCGATTTGGGGAGGTGCCCATGAACGGTTAGAACTGCTGTGATGCAGAGCACAAATATCTAAGCAGCAAGCTCTGGCACTGTGGCTAATGCTGTCTCTTTTAAATATTGGTCTTGAATCATGCATTTGTTTGAACTTCCTGGCTCTTCTCAAGCTCATCATGACTAGGCTGGCAATAATATTACTCTCCTCGGGAAGCACCCCATCCCATGTCCTCAAGAAGAAGCTTGCAGGGGACACATCACTCTGGGGACACTCTGCTCTGCCATTTCACTATGGCATTAAGGGGTTCAATGACCCTGTCTTTCTTAAGTGCCAGATATCTCCCCTCTACAAGCCCTTCTGAAAATGATTTTACCTGTTCTCATGTTTAAGAGAAGGTGACATCTTTTCAACCAGCAGTTTTGGACATTCTGAGACTTCAGAATCTGGTGTTCTTCACCAGACTGTACAATCTTTGAGAGCAATGGCCATGTATTTTATCCCATATCCCCAGGACCTGTCATGGTGCTGTTATGTGTTTAAGTGAATGCAGATACTACTTAGTATATGTCTGAATATAGATTGAAATTTTGCCACAAAAGAATGAAGGTTTGTTATTGAGATGATGCGACAGCATTTAGAGTAAGGCTCCTAAGTCACTTGACCCAAGTCAGTGGTCTGACAGGGAGTCTTTGGGCCAACGATTTGGGGAAGGCTTCCTCAGGGCACCAGTGAGTTCAGAGCCACAAATGGCTGAAAGCAAGAAATTCATATTCAAAGAGACATATCCTGCTGAACCAGACAAGCATTTGGGCTTTGGGTAAGGGACTGAATCCCTTGGAAGGATTTCCAGTCCAGAGAATCACCACCTTGAAACCCATGGCAGCCCACACAGAATAGCTCCCTTGCAGAGGCCTGGCCACTACTTAATGATAAGAGAAGCAAGGCTTTTTTACTCAAATACTGAAGAGTACACATGATGACTAAGGATTATTACATCAAAATCTCCTCTGAGCTTATGGGGGATGTGGGAGAGAGATTCTGCTCTACTCGAAGTTTCCACCTTGAGCAAAATGTCCTGAATTTCCACTGCATTTGTTTGGATCCTATATCTACTTTTTGCTTCTAGACCATCATCACTTAGATCGCCTGCTTCCCAGAAATGTGTTTTTACCAATACGCCTTGACTGTGCAAGAGGTTTATTTAGAGCAAGTTAAATTAAGCCTTCTTATCTGCCTGCAAGGAGCCACTGGATCCCAAGAACTCCCTCAACATCAGGTCTGTACAGCAGCTATCAGCTGAGGGTACCTAAAGAATCTCTGCAAACACTCAGGCATCCCAGACAGACATAATATAATAGGAAGGACCAACTCCACAGAGTTTTTTGGCAAGCAGTCAGTTACACTGGTGTTTACCTCCTCTCTGCATGCACAGGTGGTGTAGCAGAGCAGGGGGCAGTAAAGTGACTGAACACAGCACAGGCCTCAGCCAGGCAGACCTTGTGTTCAATTTCTAATCTACTACCTCCTGGGTCTGTAATCTTGACCAAGTTAATAAACCAATCTGAGTTTTGCCTTTGCAATTAAAAAATTGAGATAAAAGTATCAACTTCATAAGCTATTGTAAAGACTAATCATGAGATGTTGTTTTTCAAGCACCTAGAACTGACTCTGACACTAGATAAATGATGCTGGAATTATTACTAGGATTTGGATGAGAATTGCCATTTCTGAGGCTTATATATTTGGCAGATTTGGGGAAAACATTTTACCAAGAGGTTAGTGACAAAGATTGCAATTTCAAGTCATCCTAACCGAATGAAAGGAGAGAAATAACTTCCCAAATATTTAAAACCTTTTCTAAGCAACAATAAGTTTCCCAGAATTAGCATGCACTAGTGATGCCATACAATTTGGGGGTCAGTGCCTCCCCAGCTCTGATGCTTAACCAACTGCGAAAGCTGTTTATTATTAGGCATCTTCTTGAGTTGACTCATTTAAAGTAATATTTTATACACACACTCACACATACACACTTTGTTGAGCAGTTCCCTTAGGGATATTTTTTCTCTTGTGAAAACCAAATAGGATAGAATTAGCTTAGGGATCTCCATACAGAATCACAGAAGATACCACTTAATGAAATTAAAATTGAGTTAGTCAAAGATGACTAGATGATATATTATAGACTGCAAATTTAGCACTAATTTCAAAACACTTGCACATTAGCAAGTCCCGTAAATGCACTTATTTGTAAGCTATACATCAAGGAACAAAGAGTCTATTGACAACAAAGCTATTTTGGAGAAAGTTTGCCTCCCAACAGAAATAAATGCATTTAAAACAACTATTGACCAGGCTCCTGCCATTTAGCAAACCCTCTGAATTTGGTTTCTGGAAGTGAATTTACAAATGGCCTGTAGCTGTCTCTTTTTATTAGCTATTTACAGTGAAGATTGTAAACTTCTAAAATAAACCACCTGTGTTATAAACTCTGCCATGAGCCTGTTAACAGTGGGTGGTGCTGCTTCTTGTTCCTGTGCAGCTGACTGCAGAGCGTTGTACATGAGCAAGTACAAAAGGCCTGACTTCAAAAGGGCCCCCATCCCGAGCAGAGGTCTTTAATGGAGCAGAGCAGAAAAGCCTGGTGTATGCAACTGAATCACAAATTCAAGGGCACAACTCAGACAGAGCTGAGCTTTTCAAGGGCACTACTGTTGGGCTCCTTCACAGCAACTTACGTAGGGACACGTGATACCTGGGATCAATAAAATGTGCCCAAGATTAGGGTCAAGCCCCATCGGTGGAAACCTATGCTGGGAAGGAAAGTCATCACCTGACTGGACCTTAAAGACAGAAGCTCCCTGAAAGGAGGAATTCTATTTTGGGGTGCAGGTAGTCCCACCACAGCTCCCCTCACCTGCTATGGTGTTAGTTCACAACATGATATAATTAGATGGGATATTTGATAGCCATTAAAATGCATAGTCAAAAAACACAGGTGTTTGAAGCCAGCTCCAAGTCAGATGAATTTTGACTCTGGTCCAGATTAGCTATATGATCTGGGCAAGTACATAAACATTCAGAGCCTTAGTTTCCTCAGCTGCAAAACAAGAATAATAATGTTCACCTCACTAGAGTGTGGTAATTTATGATAATATAATTATAATAATATAGTGATCTAATTTATATAAAAACACCCAATTCAGTTTCTGTCATATCAGTAGATACTCAATATTTGGTTCTTTTTTAAAACAAACCATGTCACATCATGAAAAATACAGTCAGCCGTCTATTAGTTCCACATCCATGAATTCAACTATGTATCTTAAATATTTGAAAAAAAAGAAAAAGTATTCGTACTGAACATGTACAGACTTTTTTCTTCTTGCCATTATTCCCTAAACAATATAATAAACAACTATTGACATAGCATTTCATCGTATTAAGTATTATAAGTAATCTGGAGATGATTTAAGGTAAACAGAAGGATGTCTGTAGGTTATACGTAAATACTATGCCATTTATATCAGGGACTTCAGCATCCTTAGATTTTGGTATCCACAAGGGTCCTAGAACCAATCCCCAAGGAAACTAAGGAACAACTGTACTTATGTATGAAGTTTAAAAAGCAAAGCATGAACACTAACACATAAACACAGCTTTGTGAAATAAAGCAAACAAACATACAAAATAGAATGGGAGGACATGCACTAGATTCTTAGCCACGCTACCTCTGCATAGAGGGGTTATAAGTTTTTTCTTTCTTTCCAAAAAATTTTTAAGAAGCATTACTTTTATAATGGCAAAATTTTAGTTTTAGTAACAGGTAGTTATTAAACCTGCGAGTTCTTGGAAAAGACTGTTTGTCTGAAGATGGGTGGTTCTTATGACACAGATTTAGGGCAAGTGCCATTCTCCCAGGGGCCAGTGAAACATGAATCACAGCAGAAGTCCAGGTGCTGCATTTTGTGTTCAGGAAGACACAAACAGGAAACAAGCAATGGTCACCTCTGGATAGGCTCACACCTAAGGGACATGCAGGGAGGAAATGAGAGAAAGGAAGGGACATCTAGAAACTGAGCACAAAAAAAGCCAAATCCTGCCTCTCACCTGTCTCCCAGCCCATGGTTCAACCACTGGCTGATGTAGAATGTCTTTGAACAGCACAACAGTCACAGAAGGTAAGAGTTGGACGAAACCTCAGGGGTCATCTGTCCAATACCTTCAACTCATAGCTGAGGAACTTCAGGCCCAGAAAAGTTCAATGGCATTCACTTATTCTTGGTTCAGTCAACAACTTTCACTGAGAGTGCCAGCTTAAAGCCAGACATTGCTCAGTTGAAAGAATGGCAATACAGCTATGAGCCTAGTCCCTGCCCTCATGGCAGATTCACAGGGGAGGACAATAAATAAACACACAATACATAACATTGGGGAAGCACATCATGACCTGTCTGCCACTTCCGGGGATTGCCCTATTAGAGCCCTGGGCCTGGACCATTCCCTTATCTAGAAGCCAGGTGCACAACTACCTCTTGGCTCCAGAGTCTTCTTCCTTAGGAGAAACGTTTCCCTGTTTGCATAAGCAGTGAACTTCCTTGTACAGCGGTAAGCATGTGCGTCAATGGCACCTGGAGAGCTTCACCGTGTATCTGCCCACGCAGGATGGAGGATGGGGTTTGGGGTCTTCCCCTGCAGTTGGAGAGGGCAGTAAGCAGTGCCCTGTGGTTGGCTGTCGGAAGGGGCCCAACTTTTCTTCACTCTATGAGTAAAGCGTTGTTCCAAACAGGCTTGTGTGTTAAGACCTCCTTGGTGACTCCGTACCTGCACAAGATGCAGCAGTGGAGATCTGTGGCTTCCCACTTCTGGAGGCTGACAGTGCACGCTCTCTGCTGTCCTCCACGCGATGGCAATCCTCACCTGGCAGTGGTAGCTGGATCTTCCTGCTAGACAGTTTCATACAGCAGGTCACCAACGAGACTGACTATGGCCTGGCAGAAAGTAAGGGCTTGTGGTTCTGTCCCTGGCTCCGTAGGGGGTGGCAGATGGAGGGGAAGATTGGTCACCCTCTGGACATACAAGGACAAATGGGATTTAACAAGTCTCCCTGTAAACAGGGATGAACTCGGCCGACAGATCATGGCGGAGATACAAGAGATGGGACCCCAAAGAAGCTGAGACACCATCCCCTGGCTGCTGTTTGCTTTTCTGCTGGTGCACCAAACGGTTAAGTTTTCAAAGTATGCAGACCGAAGGCCCTACGACGGAGCTCCGACCAGCGAGGCTCGGCTGCCACCTGCAGATGGACTCTTTTCCACCCAATACCAAAGCACCGATGGCATCGCTGAACACGACACCGTGGAAATGTGCTGGTTCTCTGAGAGTGAGAAGCCAAGAGAGTCTCATGCTTCTGGATGGGGTGTCTGTTTGCTGAGGGGCCTTGCAGACCCACATGTCTCCAGTAGAAAGGCTACTTTGGGGAAGCTGACAACCCATCTCCTACTACAGCGCATTTTCGCTGCAGCAAACAGGACAACCTGACCCAAACGAATGCCAGTATCATTTGGGGTGACTGGAAGCATGACAGCGACGTATCCTACCGCAGGGATTCTCCCAGACACAAGCACCCCTGGAAAACAGTTCAAGAAGCCATTATGGTCATTAAGATGAAGGCCACCTACACCTGGCTCTATGACCCTGCACACAGACAGGACGTAGAGGCAACGTCCTGTCCCGTACAGCCCTAGAAGACTTTAAGAGGCAGGGCCCCCTGCAGTGGAAGACTCCTCCGCCCTTTCTACCGTCCCTTGGGCCGATGGAGGGTGTGGCGGTGGAGAAACAATACCGATATGCCCCCGTGTGGGCGAGGGGGTAAGGGGAGGGCCAGGTGGTAGCCGCCATAGCTGCAGGTAAGCCACCTGGAGGGCGGAAACCCAGGCAAGCGGTCCCCCAAGGGCCAAAAGAGGAGACGACCAGAGGGGGCTGGACCCATGCGCTGTGCAGTGTGGCTGTGGCGCCTGACACCAGGACTAGATAAGACGGAATGCCACCGAAGACCTTAGTGCACGGTAGGAAGCCGCAGTAGGCACGCACGCACGGCTATTAGCGTGAGGGCCCTGGGTATGGACTACCAGGTAACAGGAGGAGGAGGGCTCCAAAGATGGGCAAGATGTCGAGCCTCGGATTGCGAATGAGGGCTCCCACACCTCCTTCCTCCCTACCCGAGCGAGCCCCGGCTGGTTCCAATCACAAGCCAGACTCAGATGAAGAGCAGGAACCGTGCCACCTGTAGCCTGACCCCCTTTAAAAAGAATGATTAGGGGCAGGCCAAAGTCTCCACGCCCACACCAGGGACCACAGCCCTATGCCCTGTGGGGCGGAAGGGGCACACGGGAGATGGGGGGAGACGCAAACTATCGTGGGGCTATTAGCCCCCGGTGCTTCTAAGCCCCCTCGAGGGGAGGGGTGGAATGGTGAACTTAGGAGGCTGGGGAGCGGGCGACCCAGGGAAGACAGATATGCATGCGCTTGTAGGCGGCACATCTCGAGCGCTGGTGATCTGGTTCTCACCTCTACATGCATTATAGCTATGGATGTTTTGGCAGCCTGTGGCACTGAGCATGAGCGGCACCTGCAGAGATACACACCTCCCCAGGGCAATATTTGAGTCATATGGGCGTGTACACTTCCTCCCACTCCCCTTCTCCAACTGCCCAAGCCCCTACACATGGTCAGGGAAAAAGACATTACTCTTTTAGTCCAAGACCTGGTACAAGCAGGAGTGCTTCAAACAGCTTTGTCACAGTTTAACAGCTTGGTCAAAAAGGCCTCCGGGGCGTGCAGGCTGGGCCTAGACCATCTCAGGCTGAATGCGGAGGTTCCACCCTTGGCCCCTGAGTGCCAGACATCATCACTGTTTTTCAGTCGGTGGCAGCACATACCAGAGATTGGTGTGCTGTCATAGACTTGACCAATGCCTTTTTCTCAGTCTCCCTGTGGAGGGAAGACCAAGATCAATTCGCATTCCTGTGGAACGGTTTGCAATATACTTTTGCTGCCTTCCCCCAGGGGTCTTTTAACTAGCCTGTCATTTGTCATCAATGGGTAGGACTTGATTTACAGCAAGCCCAAGTATCGCCACAGGTTTTGGTCATACATCATAGAAATGACATCTTAATTGTGGGTCCTACCAAGGAACTTTGGCCTTGGCTTTTTGCTTGATCACCAATGTGAGGACTAATGCTGATTGGCCCATAAATGCAGATAAGATTCAAGGACCCACCCAACAAGTACAATTTCTCACGGCCACCTGGGAAATCAAGAGAGTATTACAGAGAAGATTAAACAGAAGTTACTGTCCCTGGATGCACCCAACTAATAAAAAGGAAGCACCACAGGTGGTGGATCTCTTCAGATACTGGAGACAGCACATACCCCATCTGGGTATCCTTCTGGCCCCCTTAGTCAAAGTGGCACAAAAGGAAGCCACCTTCAAACGGGGCCCTTCTCAACAATAAGCACTGGAAGATGTTCAACAAGCCTTGGCCCAAGCACTGCCTCTGGGGGGAACCACTGGAGCCTGCTGGCCTAATGGAACTGCAGGTATCTGCAAACCCTAGCATACTGATTCGAGTCTGTGGCAGCAAGAAACCACCACTGGGGTGCACTGCTTCTCGGATTCAGGAGACTCAAGTTGCCTGAAACCACTGCCCAATACCCACCCTTTAAATGGCAGCTTTTCACTTGCTACTGGGCTCTGATGAAGGTGAACCAACTCAGCAGCAAAGCACGTTATGTGACTCTGAGATGCCCATCTTTACTTGGATTCTCACCAATCTCACTAATAAAATTGGACAAGCCAAGCAGAGCTCCATCATCGAATGGAAATGGTACATCTAAGATTGAGCCAGGCCAGAACCCCAAGAGATCAGTTAATTCCATGATCAGGTGACCACCCTGTGGCAGGAAACAGAGCTCTGCCCCCACCCCCAGCCTCCTGGGGCCACGATTTGAATAAGTTCCAGCTGAGAGCATGCCCTGGTTTGTCAGCGGTTCTGCAAAATTGAAAGCTGATGTAGTCCACTCAACCACAACCATCCACCCCGTGGATAGCCACCTCTTAACTGAAAGTGAAGGAAGATGCTCAGCCTGATGGGCTGAATTTTGCGTGGTGGTGATGGCTGTGCAAACCACCCCACTCCACAGCCCTTGCTACATCTTTACTGATTCCTGAGCAGTAGCAAATGGTCTAGCCATTTGATCAGGAAGCTGGCAACTAAATGGCTGGACTAGTAAGAATTCCCTGTGTGGGGACAAGGACTATGGCAACAGCTTGCTGCATGGACTGGGTAAATCTTTGTCACTCATGTCGTTGCCCAAAGCAAAGAATCTTTCAAACAAGAACACAAATGGAATTCCCGAGGTGATGAGCCCGGGCAAAACAAGTTGCTACAATCATCCATGCGGTGCATTGGCAAAACAGCCATGGAAGCCCACTTCAAATTGAAGAATGGGCCAAATCCAGGGGAGTAATCCTCGGAGACACAGAAGCCAAGAGTGTGGTGCACTCTTGTGGTTCCTGCCAACGAGCCCAAGCATCACATGAGGAGAATCAAGACATGTCAACAAGGGGCATGGGCCAGCTCAGATTAGCAGATTGAGCATGCTGGATCTTTTACACCAGCTGTGATGCCTCACAGCAGTTGACACCTACTCTAGATACAGAATTGTCATCACCATGCAGCATGTGGACATAATTGCCCAGAGAAAAGTACATGCCATAGGTTCGGGTACACTCCCAAACTCTAATCAGATCATGGCACTTCTCTTATAGCACAAGCCACAAAACACGGGCATAATCCCATGGCATATGTGGGACCATCCACACATCACACCACCGATAAGCTGACAGAGCCATGGCACAGTGGAATGGGAGACCAAAACAACAACAATTAAAGAAGGAACATAAAGAAGGTTATTAGCAGGATAGCAGTGTTACCTTACTGGAGCAGTTTAGAAACTTGACACTGCACTCCAGCCAAAGGGAAAGACAGTGCTGCGATGCACTTGGGGAGCACCGAGCTTGGAGTGGGTGGAGGACCAGGCAGTTCCTGGTTAGGCTATACCCAAAGAATCCAAATTTCAGTGTACCCAACGAATCCTCTTCTTTTTTCCCTCTGGAACACTCTGCCCACAATGGTTTGCAATTCATGCAGTGGTACTACCTGACACAGACTCCCCAGTCACCACTCCAACTTGGAATTCATGCAGCCCCAGCATGCTTACTTCCTTTGGGACTCCACAGAAGAGGAGGAGAGGGTCATAAAACACCGTAACACCGGAATTCCCCTGGTAGCTTTGGGAACTCCCAACTCCCGTATAGAGGTGAATAGTGTTATAGGACATACCAGGACTGGATGATAGGGGCAGAAAGGTTTGGGTAAACAGCAGTAGCAGTGTCTTCCTGTAGAGGTAATGGCCCCTAGGTTAGGACAGGTGACCTGAGTGACCATCACTGGACACTCCACTTCTCAAGTGATAGGACAGGAGTATCTCTGACCTCGGAAGGTACAGCCGTGGGGGGAGGTTGGACAATAATCTCTCTCTTTCCTCTCCTCCAAGATTCCTGCTGATGTTCTGAACAAAATCAACACCACCATAGTGAAGAAGGGGAGGGTGACCTGAAATAATGCTGGATTTGCCACCCGAGGCTGAAATCTCTTTTATCTGACACCCTTTGGGCCCCAAATTCTTCTTTCTTGTTAGGAGAAATCTTTCCCTGTTCTGGGTGGGTGACTTCTTTGTACTGCTGAAGTTGTGGGTCATATGGTGCCTGGCCAGCCCCACTTGTATATCTGTCCACTTTGGGGAGGGAACGAGGTGTCTGCCTGTAGCAGAGAAGGCTGGGTGCTGGCCTCACTCTGTGGCAGCGATCGGGAAGGACCCACTAGCCATGGGAGACCGGTGCATACTGCAGATGCTGATCTTGCCACATCTTTCCTCCTTTCTGAGGATAAAGTAACATTCCAATCTTGCATGTTGAGTTCTCTTTGGGGATACCAAGCCCATAGGTGATACAGAGGTCTGAGGCCAGTGGGCTCTGACTTCTAGTACTTGGTACTGTTGTACTCTCTGCCATCCTCCCCAGGGTGGGAATCCTCACCTAGGACTGGTAGCTGGATCTTCCTGCTCGACAAATAACATAATGTCAGGTAACAATAACTGCTATGTAGAAACATAAAGCAGGGCAAGGAAAAAAGAGGCACATGGGGAGAATAACTAAAGATGAAGTTGGGTCATATAGGTCCTTAAAGGTGAGAATAAAGACTCCAGATGCTATTCTAACATGGTGAGTGCAATCGGAGGGTGTGTACATGGTCACCTACCTTGTGTTGCCAGTCTCCAGGCACACATTCTACAGCTCCCAGCACTGACAGAAGACAAGACCACCTCCCCAAATGGGCAGTCAGCCCTTCCATCCTTGTGCCATCTCAGAAGACAGACAGCACCGATACATTACCAGCTGCCCTTGCAGGCTTTTTATTCCAACATTTTGATACTAATGAAAATGGTAATATTTTTCTTAGAATCATAGTGAGGAATAAATGAGATAATCCATGCAAAATATTTAACACAGGGCATGCAATAAGCACATAATGAATGTTTATTATTTCATTGCACAGTAAAATATAAGAACAGACAAGTCCATTCAACACATAAAATTTATTGTAAATAAAGACAGAGCCTTGTGGTTATTTCCATTTCAGATTTGCAATAAAGTCTAAACTTAAGAGTAACAAAGTTCTTCCCATACTGCCTTTAGTTACATGTACCCCTCACCACCATCTGTTATAAGAGAGCAGGAAATTTATATTTGTAAACCAAAGCAGATACAGTATTACTTTGCTGCCAATAAAAATATTACTAATGGCGTGGGGCCCTCATGTTGGCTCTTCATGTTGATTAAAAGGCTCAGGGGCAGTCAGTCTTCCCCACAGTGAGTTGTTCAGGCCTCTCCATGCTCATGGGGCTCTATGACACAGCTTCCTCATTCACACAACCACCCACATCTTTGAAAGCATGCATTTCACAGAGTGCATCAAAATGAGCACACAAAAATCTTGAAGATGATTCCAGAAATTTACTTCCTACCTCAAAACTTCCCTTTTAAAAGCATCACTTCAGCATTGAGAAACGTTGAACTTTGTTGCAATCATTTTCTTATGTACCTAATAAGAGGGTTCTGGAAGTACAGGATCTAGTTTACTAAAGACATGAAGGTTATAGCCTTGCTGGACTCAAGAAGCCTGAGACAAGACATTTATCAAAGATCCTGGTTGGATTTGTTTAGAACTACTATTTGAATGTCTACTAGGTGCTAGGCACTCTCATGAACAATCTCAAACTCAAAGCCATGGCTCTGAATCTAAGGCCCATACTCTTTCTTCTGTTTGATGCTGCTTCCCAGAACAACAGTCAGGGGACAGAGCCCTTTGTGTGAGTAAGGATGTTCACTTGATTTAGGGCAAAAAAATGTACTTCATCATGAAATGTATTCACTTATGTCTGTATGGGAGGGAGGAAGGTAGAAAAGGAGGGAGGGAGAGAGGGAGGAAGGAAGGAGACTTTTCCCTTAAAGGAATCACTTATCAAGTGTCATGGTTAGTAATTAATCCCATTTGAAACAGGGGCCTGGAGTTAGTAAGTAAGAGAAAGAGGGTAAGAAAGGCAGAGAAGGGGCATGAAAAAGGCACTAAAGAGATGGAAATGCATGGAGAGAAAAAGAAAAGTTTTCTTTAAGACAACAGAAGACTTTTTTATGTTGTTTCTCTTGAAATATTAGAAGTAACTTCTTTACCAGCAAGACTCGAGACAGACCTCTAAAAACGTCTTTCAAGGCAAAAAAAAAAAAAAAAAAAATGAGGCCCTATACTACTGGGGGTCTCTATATTAACTTAAGTCTTGCAAATCCAATAAGATTTTCAGACCGTATCTCAGGGGACCTCACTGTCTCCAACACCAGCAGGAAGATTTACACTAACTGAATATGGCTTTCCGCAGGGCCCGCTCAATTGGTTCCATCTATCTAAGTAGGATTGTAATGTAGAAACCAGGAATAAAAGCAGGAGACGGGTGTGGTGAGTGTCAGTGAATACCATAGCACAGACACAAATGCCATATCCTGATTGATATCTTAAAATGTGTCAGGATGAAGTAGACCTTGGTGTTAAAGGCAGAGAAACAAAAGGTATCATCCCCAGATCCACATAAGCTGAGAAGATGCCAGAAGCAGTCAACAATAAAGATTTTGAGCCCAGCTACAAATGAGTCTGCTGTCTGCTGATGGGAAACACACAGCTTGTTGCACAGAGAAACCTGCTTCTGATCTTCCGAGTATCTTCTAGGTACTAAAATAAATGACAAAGAACTTCATGGCTCTTTCCTGATGGACCACAGAGGCTTGCACTGTCAGCTGAAAGGGGTTCAATGTGAATCTCAGTCCCAAACCAGGCGAAAGGAGCAGAGAGGAAGGGCAGGGGAGGAGAGGTCAGAACTGTGAGGGTCACTCACATTTAGGGCTCGCAGACCGAGAGGAGACTGCTGCGGGTGCCAGAAAAAGGCCAGATGTTGGCAAAGATGAGACAAAGAGCCCACCAATAGCCACTCGGTGATCAATAGGCTCAGTGCTCAAAACCTAGACAGGATCTGATTAGTAGGTCCAGGGAATAGGGGCGGAGAGGAGGGGAGAGAAAACCCTAGGTAGGGGGATTGAATAGACTTGACTGTTGGCTCTAAATAAATATAGATTCCAGCAGACAGAAACTTGTTGGCTGCTTCTGGTCAAGTGCGTTTAGAAAGGAACTGTCACAGAGAAATATAATGCAAGCCACATATATAATTATAAATTGTTTAGCAGTTACAATTTAAAAAGTAAAAAAGAAACAAGTGAAATTAATTTTGATATTACATTTTACTTAACCTAATATATCCAAAATATTCAATAAGGTAATCAACAAAAATTATAAATGCAATATTTTGCCTCCTTAATAATGAGATATTTTACATTTTCTGTATTGTCTTTGTAACATGGTGTGTATCTTACCCTATAGCACATCTGGTTCAGACTATCCCCATTTTCAAGTGCTTAGCAGCTAAATGTAGCTAGAGGCTATCATATTGGACAATGCAGATTTATACAGTTCATATACTGACACTTTACCTTTTCCCAAATTTTGTTTAAACAAATAAAAAACCCCGAGGAAGAATATCATCAACAGGAGCTCTCTGAAAGTTCTACGTAGCAGGCAGAATATCAAACACAGATAAAGGAAAACCAGAACCATTAGGGAG
Organism: Cynocephalus volans; assembly: GCF_027409185.1. Lineage (NCBI taxonomy): Eukaryota > Metazoa > Chordata > Mammalia > Dermoptera > Cynocephalidae > Cynocephalus > Cynocephalus volans. The sequence continues at coordinate 66,014,242 of NC_084467.1, read as the reverse complement.
CTTTCTTTAAAAAAAAAGAAAGAAAGAAAGAAAACACTGTCACAAAAAGAAAAAAAGGCAGGGATAGGCCAACCCTGTGTTTGCTGCTGAACAGTACAGCAGATGACAGCTGATGTGAAACGGAAGTCAAACAGTTGCCTGCTAGGAACAAGTCAATACAGCTCTTCGACATGCAGTAGGTGCAGTGCTGCATGTCCTGGTCAAGGGACAGACTACCCAATGTAAGGTCAGGTGGGGGAGGACTGCGACGCAGACCCCTCCCAGGCCCAGTCAATGCCATATCTGAGGAGACCTGTGTCTGGAACGCCTCGATATCTTTTAGCCATCTCTTTACATCATCCACATCATCCTGAGAGAGCATGTGTGATTTCCTCATCCCGGAGATGCTAACAGGATGCGGTGTCACACTCTCTGCCTCTGTCTCATCACGGCAAGGCAGGCTCCCCGAGGAGGAAGGGCAGACATGCCAAGAATGGAATTGCCCAGCTGAAGATCCCTGGCACTCCAGCAATCACAGTCAGGAGTCCAGCTAAATGCTCTTTGCCTTCCTTCTCCAGCTTTGGAGACCCTCATGGCTGCACCTGAAACCAGAAACCTTCTTTTTCTCTTGGAATAACCCCAAAAGGTGTCCATTAGAAACTTTCACCCCTGACAGAGGAAAAGGGCAAAACATTGACACCAAAGCATGTGAATTAGAAGCAGATTCCTGCCTACCTCCCCAGCCTCGTCTCCCCCAAGTGCTCACCTTCCTCACCTCCTGGTTTGTACTTTAGCGACTCCAGGCAGCTGGCAGGGGCTCATTCTCTCTCTTACATGTGCACATACACACACATACCTAAGAGTAGAGCCAGAAATGTAGTCTGCAGGCTTTGAAACCAAACCCAAATACCATTGCTAACATTTGCTTGCTGTGTGACCTTGAGCAAATTACTTGACCTCTGTGAGTTTCCTTATCTAAAAAATGGGGATAATAACTGTGCATACCTCACAGAGATGTGTGAGGATTAACATGAGTTAATGTATTAAAATGAGTGCATTAGAAATTAAAATGAGTAGACTCGGAACAGGAGCATGCTAAGACGATGCAAGTGATGACTATTATTTATTAACACCATTATTCAGTATTCATTAAGTGAAAGCCATGATTGTTATTATTAGTAAAATGTTTACTCCTTCCTTCAAAATATACCTTGCTGTTAACTCTTTCTGCTGGCTTTTCCTGACCATTATACCAACACCCTACTGCCACACACAAAAAATGAACTCACACACTCACTTGGGTTTGAGGCCCCTCCCTGGACAGCTGGTGCATCCTACTCTTCCTGTTCTGAATATAATAATACAGTGTATAGAGACTATCTGTTTACGAGTTTGTCACTTTCCCTACGGCAATGCTTCTTAAGCATTAGTGTGCAGATGCACCACCTGGGCATCTTGTTAAAATGCAGATTTTAATTCAGGAGATCTGGGGTGGGACCTCAGAGTCTGCATTTCTAATGAATTTCCAGGTGATGCTGATACTGCTGGTCCATGGACCACACTCTAAGCAGCACCAAAATGGATCACAAGCTCCTCCAGAGCAACAACTGGAGGTGTCTGTGCTCTGTGTCTCCAGCACTCATCTCAGTCCCCAGCACATGGAGGATACTCAAAAAATTCTGGCTGAACTAATGAAAAGGATGCTACCTGTTTCCGGAGCTCAGGTGCATCCTGTGGAGCTCGCCCACACACCCAGAACATGGGAGGTGCTTTGGGGCCAAGTGAATATTCTCAAGCATAATCATCCCCATATTAAACTCACCCAAAATGCTGTGTTCATTCAGGAAGTAACTCTGAGTGTGAAAACCCTATGTGTGGGGTCATCATCACTGATGAGAGGATAACAAAATGTGTGCACATTATTACAAGCGGTGTGCAGCCAGAGAAGGAGGCTCTCAAGCAGTCATTGGGTTCACCTTGAGAATTTCTCCTTAAACAGCTCTGTGCTTTGCTGGGGAGGGGACAGGCCTTCATCTGGGGGGACAGAGAGAGAGAGAGAGAGAGCCACTCACCTGCCCACCTACCCACCTCCCAGCAGACACAGGGAGGGGCATGTTTGAAGTCTGCTGACTGTTATTTGAGAAGGTGTCAGGAAAACAAACACTTTGCTAATGTTACAAAATCATACTTTTCTTCAAACACCTATGAAGAGGAAATGTGGAGGGAGAGCATAACCCAACCCAAGCCAGAAGACCCAGGTTTCATTTATACATTTATTGAGCTCTTACTATGTGCAAGGCATCATTCCAGGGTCTGAGAAAATGCAGATCCTCTGCCTCATGGGACTGCCCTCTCTGGGAGGAAGGCAAGCTGTACATATACCATATACCATCAGCTGTGCCAAGGGCTCAGATGGGAAGGTAATGCAGGACAAAACGAAAGAGTGTTGGGGTGAGCAGGTGACTTGGCAGGCAGCACTGAGAAGGTAAAATTTGAGCAGAGATATGGAAGGTAAAATTTGAGCAGAGACAGGGAGCTATGCAGATATCTGAGGGAAGAACATTTCCTGGCATGGTTTAAGAAATAGCAAGAGGGCTGGTGTGGCTGGAGCAGAGCGAGTGAGGCAGAGAGAGAGGAGAGGATAGAAATGTAAGGCCAAGGGGGGATGACAGTAGGGCCCAGGACCACGGGCAGGGATTTGGGTATTTGTTCTGAGTGAAATATACACCTCCTGGAGGGCATGTGTGCAGGGGAGTGGTGTGATCTGACCCACATTGTTAAACTTGCTGCTGCATGGCAACAGACCATGGGGAGGCAGGGGTGGAAGACCAGGTGGAAGTTTTGGCAATAAACAGTCCAGGTGAGAGAGGGTGGTGAGTGAGATGGTGGTGGGCTAGGTCCCACAGGGCTTGCTGATGGGCTGGATGAAAGAACAGAGGGTGACCCTTTGGTTTTGGCCTGTGAGCGTGGTATGGCAAGCAGAATAATGGCCCCTAAAGATGCCCATGTCCTAATCTCCGAAACTTTTAAATATGTGATGCCCCATGGCAAAAGGGACTTTGCAGATGTAATTAAGTTAAGGATCTTGAGATGGGGAGATAATCCTGGATTATCTGGGTGGGCCCAACATAATCACAAGGGTCCTTATAAGAGAAAGACGGAGATAGGAGGGTCAGAGAAGGAGAAGTGACAATGAACACAGAGGTCAGAGTGACGCCGGCCATGAACCAAGGAATGTGAGAAGCTTCCAGAAGCTGGAAAAGAAAAAGAAACAACCTCCCCTAGAGTATCCAGAAGGAGAGCAGCCCTGCCAACCCACTTTAGATTTCTGGCCTCCAAAACTGTGAAATAATACATATTTGTGCTGCTTTAAGTGGTGGTAATTTGTTCCAGCAGCAACAGGAAACTAATGCACCTGGGTTGTCTGTGATGCCATCTACTGAGACAGAGATTACTGGAGAAGGAACAGGATCAGGAACTCTGTTTAGGTCATGCTGGATTTGAGGCGCCCATTCTCTATCCAAGGAGAGGGACCGCATAGGCAGATGATAACCAACCTGGAGCTCAGAGGGAGACTGGAACTTCATGTAGCCTTGAGCAAGTCCCTTAATTTCTCTGAGCTTCGGTGTCTTCTGCAAAATGGGGATTATATCTTCTTTATCTATCTCAAGGATCAAAAGAGACATTTTATGGCAGGTGGTCAAAGGGTGAAACTAATACAAGACATTTGTTATTACTAAAAATCAGCCCCTAACCCGAAGGCAATGGGAGTCATTTCTTAGAGACTTTTCAAAGTCTTCTGTCTCCACAAAGTTCATCATATCCCATCAAACTCCACAAAACGCAGAGAGCAGCACTTAGGGCAATAAATGGCCACAATTCTCAAGGAAACACCAGATCACTCTGGGCATATCCAATTGATAGAACTGTAAGGAAAATCCTACCCTCGGCACCCTCGTGGCCTGCTGCTCTTTTCCCTAGTCCAGCCTTGCCAGGCTCTAACTGTGATGAACTTTTATCCAACAGCCAAGTGATGGGGATGTGTATTTTGTTTTCTGCTAGATGATTAGTAAGTTCGAAAGACCCTAGAGTCCAGTCAGAGACGTCCAAGCTCCCACCAAACGCAGGCTCTGCTCACTTGTGGCTGCACAGCCCTTTGCTGAGTGCTGGCCGAGGCCAGGCCCCGCACTGGCACGCCAGGCAGAGAGGAACGCAAGGCAGCCTGTGCTGATGGACCCACGCCTCCTGCAGCCTCTCCTCCGCCCTGTGAGAGGACACTCGCTCTCCAGGAGGCTCTGGAGTCCTACAGACCTGCCACTTCAGGGGTGCCCTTGGGCCAATTCCCACACCTATTTGAATCCCATTTTCATCATCTACAGAACAGGGATTACAATCCCCGGAAAGTATGAAGCACAATGCTTGGTACTCATTAAGGGCTCAGTTACTGGCAGCCTTGATTGTTATAGTTATTATTATCGTTCAAGTATCACCTAAAAATTTTTTAATAAACAGCTTAAAATATGCCTCCTTGAAATCTCCAGTATGACAGAGTAGGTAAAATCCCTCCTCCCCTGACAGCCTTAAAATAATTGAAGGCAGCTTTTATTACTGCTCTTCATCTCTCTTCCAGGGCAGATATACCCAATTCCTTCACCATCCCTCACATAAGTCCACTCCCAGAACTCCTTCCCACCCTCATTGCTTGTCTTCATCTGCACTTACATTTGGCCACAGCTCTCTTAAAATATGGCCCTTGATGGAACACAGTGGTCTGACCAACATCAAGTATAATGGGATCACTAAAGAGTAAATATTTAGCATTAAAGAACTTAACAATCATTGTTTCAATTATTCATGAGCAATTCCAAAGATCCATGATATATTCTTGGGTGAAATTTCACTGAAGTACAAACTTGGATCCTCTGGATGATGCAGACAGTGTTTGGAATAATTTTTAGGTCCCAAGGACCCAGTACCTGGCAATATAACTTGGACATTCCTTCCTTGTCTATGGGTACCTGTGAAGTGATTACAAATTCAAGTTCCTTGCAAAAATTTGCCAACAAGCAAGGGAAGATACTTTAGTAAAATTGTATTCACATAAAAGGATTTGCATGGGAACATGTGAATCCTTATGAAAATACGATTTGGGAAAAACAAGGAACCATAAGAATATTTCCAATTTCCATATTGACAAGTTTGGAGGTTTGTGAAGGTCTTTATTTGTACCTTTTGCAAATGTCCTGTGTCTTCTATATACATATCAGTATAGCCAAAGAATGTTCTAGGCCTTCTGCACATGAAATAGGCAGCATAGTCAGTACAGCAATGAATCGGGAGACCAGACCCCAAGCTCCAGACCCAGCTCTGCCAAACACTGCTTGACTTTGAGAAATTGCCACTTGTTTGGTTTTAATCTCCCTGCCTACGAAATGAGAAGGTTGAATTAAGTTGGGGATTCTTAACCTGCTATCCAGAAACAAGTCAGTCAGGGGAGATATTTACCCAATGAAGATATAGATATGTACATTTTTAGGGCAAAAGAGCCATAGCATTTATCAAATTCTACTTGTTGTGGTAGCTCTTGTACATAATAACATCCATAATGATTGATAACACTTAAAAATTTACGGTGTGCCTCAGAAATATTACTTGACTGAATCCTAATATTCCTATGAAGTAGGTATTATTATTACCCCCATTTTACCAATAAGATAATTGAGATTCAGAAAGATCAGGTAACTTGCTTGAAGCCATCCAGCATGTAAACAGCAGAGGTGGGATTTCCACGCAGGTCTGTACCCACAGTTCTTATCCACTATACCACACTGCCTCCCAATTAACTTCAGTCACTAGGTAACCGGACTAGTAGATTATCACACAACAGTGTGGAACTGTCTTTAATTTGCCCATTTTTTGGCTAGACTTTCTCAAAGCTCAGCAGTGGCTGGCAGGGACTGTTCATTCAAATTTGGAGGCCCAAAGACGAGTCCAAAGACAGAATTAGGAAAATGCAATTGGTCAGGCCTCTAAATAAAGCACATTTTAGGTTTATGCTAACATGACTGCTGTTCGCATCATCGTGAAAAAGACATATGAACTGAGTTGGCTATAAGTACTCAGATCAGACAGAAAAAGCTACAGGTAAAATTTTATTTCTTATTAAGTCTTTATACTCAAATCCATAAATTACCTTGTTCACGCAGCAAAGATCCCTTCCACCACCTTTCCGTTCTTAGAAAACATGAGATGAACCTAACTTCTCTTATCCCTTTGCTTCCTCAAACTAAATTAGAGGACATTGACTTTCCATGAATTAAAAAGCTTTGATGCCCACTTATAATCAAAAGATGAGCCTAAAGCAGAATTATTCCATATGTCTATAAATATCTACACACAGAGAGAAAATAATTTTACTTTAGTAACAGAAACTAACTCTGGCTAGTACAAACAGCAAGCGGGGAGATGAAATTATTTTAGAAGATGACTGTTATATTATAGAATCCAAGACTAGGATGCATGCTGGAAAGGTTTAGAACCAAGGCCTGGAGCGCAAGGAGGACCCAGGACCATGCTCTCCCTGTCTGGTTTCACCTCAAGTTCTCTCTGAGGATGGGCTTCATCTCTCATCGCTGCTCCTCCAGCCACTCGACAGTCCACAGCCTCCAGTAGCTCGTCACTCTGCAGGTCCTCTGACCACCACACAAGAAACTAACTTCCTTTTCTCAGTTCCCATTCCAATACCCCACGGAATCAAATAATAAAAAACCCTGGATCAATCAGCTGTGGTTGGGACACAGAGCAGCCTAAAGAAAAAAGGCTGCTTGCATGGTAACCATGGAGACCAAGGAGCAGAGAAGCACTTTCCAGAACGGGGAGGGGGCTCAAGGAGAGACGGTCAAGCTGCAGGTAAATAAAATCATAGGTGTCCCCTACATATCTTCCTGAGTTAGACACTTCTCGTAAGTGGGCAGCTCTTAGTTCACAGGGTCCAAAGTCCTCACATTCACTGTGGCCTAGGAGCCCTCACGATAGCCTGTCCTCTGCATACAGCACTGAGCTGCAGTCTCTGCTTTTTCTTTTCATCTCTTCAATGACAGAAGCTCCTTCTCACTTCAAGGCCTTCAAGGCATGAGATCCCTGCACTCTCCATCCCCCCATCTAACCTCCTCCCCCTCAGCCCATCTCCCACTAAGACTCCCCCAGGACACTCTTTCCAGACCACAGCACTGATCACAACTGTAATGAAAGGGCCATGTAGCTTTTCAGTTGATTTGTTTTTTCTTCCTATCATACAATAAGTGTAATGAGGTCACAACCCGTCCTTCCAGTTTGTATCTAATTCTAGTACAGTGCCCTGCAACAGCAAAACCTCAAAAATACTTAATGCATATTCTCAATTGAAAAAAAAATGAGCATGTGAACGAGACCAAATCCTAAACTTTCAAATGTAATAGGATCCAAAAGGTAGGAGTGGCCTAGAATCGAATAAAGTATTTCTCACACTTCATTTTCCTACTCAAAACACATACATAGACAAGAACCAATTGGCAGGTGACGGCTGGCAAAGACAACCCCAAAGGTATAAGGGACACTTTGTTACACCAAGGCAACCCTGAAAACAAAGTCAAACTGTGGTCCACTAAGAAGCAGAATTCCTGCACTTGAAGAAGCCAAGTCCCTGTTCCCACCCCCAATGTTTTCTAAAAACAGGCTATTAGCCACTCATCCAAAAACCAGAAATCCCAAAACATCAAGGTTCTTTTTAACTTAAAATCAAAAGATATATTACCAAATGGTCATTGCTTAAGACCCACAGCTCCTGTTAAATGTAAATGACTCCTTCTGTGGTTTTAATACTAAGTGTGGCTTTGGAATATGATTGGCAAGTAGTAAATTTAAATTTTTTCCTTTCTAACTGACGTTTAAAAAAATTACAGCTACTCCAAATCAGTCATGAATCATGCCAGGCAGTGAGGGGAGTGCGGGGGGAGGAGGAGTTGCCCAGCTTTCTTAGAGACATACTGAAATATACCGACCTGCGGAAAATACACCAAAACCAAGCCTAAGCTCCAAGGGCCAAATTTCCACCATGAAATGCCTGGAAATATATCCTAAAACGTAATACATCTAACAAGTGATTCTGTAGCAGCAGTCTCATTTATTTTTTTCCTTGAAAAACAAAACCCAAATCTAATGGGTAGATAACAAAATACAAACTGTGCCATTATTTTCAGGGAAGACAAGACAAAGCTACATGTCGATTACTCACTGTTGCGGATACGGGCTCTTTAAGGCATCTCCTCTGTTCGTACTAATCAAGCTCTTAGATCCAAGAGCAGAAACCTACCATGTCACACATTCCTCAATCTGTCCATTTCTTTGCTAGTTCTTTCCATGTGCTTCTCTTCTTTAGCTGCACAAATATAATTTCTTAAAAGTAATATAGAATACATAATTATGCACCCTTCTTTTTAGTAAGATTTATATTTTGTAATAGGGAAAAATAATATGTTCGCTGTAAAAACTGTAAAATTACCGTTTTGAAAAAATCAGAAAGAAGCAAATAAGCACCTCTCATGCTATTGCTCACAGGTTTCGTTCACATTACTCAGTGCCTGGTATGGGACAGATGGTCCCTGTTCTAGGAAAGAAATTGATAACCGACCACACAAGTAATGAATTTCAATTTTTATAAATGCTACAACATCAAAGTACAGGACAGGATGTGCTATGAAAACCATCATGGGACTCCTTTCTGTACTTAATATTTTGGTGCCCTCACTTCCTATATTCTTTCAGAGCAACTGTTGAATATACATACGTTTTGTACCCACCTGGGATTAGATAGTGCCTACTGTTTTAGGATAGAAATTTCCTTTGTCATTGCCAAAGCTAACGTGAAAACAAAAGAGTTGCCTGTGTCAGAATTTCCCTCAGCAATCTCAGGAAATAATGGTGGATAAGACAGTCACCACTGAGTTACAACTGGCCACAGGTGAAATAAGAAATTGTATTTTCCAGATCTTTCTGAAGCAGTCAAATAACCTCTGGCCAAAAGGGGGCCATTGTTGAGAGCTTGATGAGGTCATCACATCGTCTCAAAGGTACATTCAAAGTATATAAAGACACATTCCAGATTCTTATTCTTTCTTCCAGGGTCTCACAAATTTGCCAAAATGGCTTCATCACAGAGTTCTGGGTTTACAGATCAGACCCCATAACAACACCATTGGGGAACCTCCCACCTGAGCTTCCCTGTAAGATCTAGATAAAATTGGCTAGGGACCCCAAAATTCCATGTCCAATGGAGATACAAATCCCCACTAAGTCATCTGCAATTTTCTAGGTGGAGTGCGTTCTCTGGTCACCTCTGCCTACAGGATTTTATTTCCACACCTACTATCTCTGTTCCACCCCCACATTAGCCTAGACAAAAAATCTCAATGCTTTCCTTGGTTTCCACAAAATGATCCACTCAAAAACCATTTGTGGGTAAAATCAGAGTTACTAAAAATTGGTAGGTCACAGAAACCAGATTAACACAACACATAGCAAACTAAATTAAAACCTCACATCAGACATTAAAGTTCCTAATATTGCCAGGGTTCTGCCATCTTTCCAGATTCTCTCTTTCCTCCCTCTCCTCTCTACTCGTTTTCCACCCCTGTCCAGGGCTGAACAAAACAAAAATTTCTTTCACTTTCTCATGCACAAAAGGTTAACCATCTCTTTGTGGCTTGGGTTCCCATACACCAATGTTTTCAGTGTGTCACCATCTATTCCAAATGAAGTCATCATGGTATTTTCCTACACAAAGGTAGTCCCATCCCCAGGAGAAAGTCTGGTATCAGCTGTTAAAATTATAACATTTTCTCCTTTCTATACTGGACTTGTAGGAACCAAAGATCATGATAAGGCAGGCTTGTTACTCCCAGACTATTCACTGGTGGACACCTGCAATTTGTCTACACAGCCTGCTCCTTCAGGACTCAATTTCATCCTTGCCCTTTCAGGTCTAGAAGGTCCCTTAGAGATCATCTAACACAACCTTCTCATTTTACAGTGATGCGGTGAGCTGACACTCCCAAAGCCACAGTGCAATTTAGTGGCAAGCCAGCATGTTACAGGTCCCCATGTCTCCCAGGACAGTGCCGTTCATAAGGCTTACTCACTGCTGGGCTCACAGAGTCATAGTGTTAATCCAAGTAATTCAAAAACAGGACAAAGCACAAAAGGTAAAAGTTCATTTCTGAAATGAATGTAAGTACTGGCTTCTACTTCCTTTAAAAAAGAGGCAAAGTCTTTGAATTCACAATAAATGATAGCATTCAAATGCCCCCGGGAGTATCAATATCCAGGATATACAATATCCTTACACTCACAGAAAGGTGTATAAAGTGTAGGTGATTGAGATCCATTTCTTTCCTGAGAGCAAGATTCCAAGGGAGGAAGGAATTTGGAGAATATAAGAGTACCGAAGTAATAAAAAGTAACTAAAATGAGTCCTTTGGGCAGAAGGATAGAGAAAGAGGAACTGGGCCTGCCTAGCCCTGCTAGTTTCCATCCAGATATCCAACAAACAAGTAAACAAACAAATTAAACTTCAACGATAATTCTCAGCTCCCTGCCTGATCTTCTCACACTCTGTCTTATAATTTTAAAAATGAATGTGCAATCTAGTACATTTTCAAATACTGGCCATTTTTATCCAGTGGAAATTTACCTTAATAATTTGTTAGTAGAGGAAACCACAGACGTGAGAGCAATGTGATCCCTTTCTCAGCCTTTGCTTGAAAGAGCACACTCTCCAGCCTAATTCTGGGCTAGCCATGGCTTAGCCAGTTCCTACATGACAGGAGAAATGTCCCATCTTGGTTTTCAGGGAAGAATGACTTCACCCGCAGTGTGCCTGGAAGCCAGGCCCTGCGTGGTGCCTGGCAGGCAGGCAGTGCCAGGAGCAGGCGACAGAGACACAGCCGCAGCCTCTCTCTGCTCAGCCTGACAGCAGATCCGCCAGGCCAGAGGGGAAGCGGTTTCTCCACATGCTACCTCAAGACGATCTGGCATGGGGCAGGACACACCACCCTATGGACAGGAGCCACCTAAGACTCTGGGAAGATAGAGATAGAATTTGGCTGCTGCTTCTTTGAACGGAACATTCCAGAATATCTCATACAAAGCTCTAGACAATGAGCCCCTTTGACCAATTATGCCGCAGCTCTTAACAACAAATAAATTCCCAGCCCTTGGGTTTCATGCCTTTCCTGCTTCAGCTCAGTTTACAGGAGGCTTTGGTTTTCTGTATGGAAACATGATGCCACTCTAGTTCAGGAATTCTGTTACTCTTAATGGGAAGGGAGCAGTAAGAGTGTAAACCAGGAGGAAATTCAGCAAAAAATCGTATCCACTCTTTTGTAACCAGCCAACTTCTGTTTATGTTGATGGAAGTCATACCTATCAAGTCTTAGCATAAAGCATACCAGCAAATGAGGCCTAGGGACCACTGTTCTGTACTGCACTCTAGGACTCCAAGTCATGTATGATGCCTCCCAGGAACCCAAAGGCTGCACCAGATCTGTCGGAGAAACTGTAAACCATCTAATTAAATAATATGAAAACACAGTCATAGTGTGGCAGCTTTCTGATTAGCTGTCATATTGCTGTGAACCCCAAAGGAAAATGTTCCTTTATTTTAGATGCGAAAAATCCTATTTTCTTCAGGCCACACATACACACACACACACTTACAGACTGGAGAACTCAATGTATTGGTATTACTTTTTTCAAAATGACTAAGGCTTTTTTGCAAATGCCTAATCCACTATACCTAACCATTACTGAGATTTTCTTTTTTCTCCCTCCTAGGATATTTGTTTCAACCCAGAGATTTAAATTCCCCATAAACTATTTTAGAGACCCTTCACACCAAGGTTGAGAAGGTGGCCATATAAAGATGGTGCCTTTGCTAAGGACACCTTTTTGATCATGAGTAATTCTGCACAGTTAGTTTCTTTTTTAACCACCTTATAAAGCTTTAGTGATACAGAACAGAACCTGGCTGCACACAGTTCCATCACAGAGTCTGGGTTGAGTTTCTATGTCTATGCATAATGGAAAAGGCCTTGATTTGAGGTTTAGAACATGATTAAACAAGAAATGGGACGCATTTCAAAGCTGGCAAAGCTGGGGGTCCTCAGATGGGTTTCAAAGTGTCTGTGAATCTCCTGAAACTGTATGCAAAACTATGTTGCACATTTTGTGGGTTTTAAGAAAAAAGAGTCCATAGCTTTCAATAAAAGTGCTGGTGGTTCAGTGAGATTTTAGGAACCTTGAGTAGAACGGCCAGTAACTGCTTAGTGAGCACATGAATAAATGAAGTCAGGGAGAACAGCTTCACACCACTACCAATCCTGACCTTCCACGATCAAATTCTTCTTTGGAAGAGCTTTAAAGAAGATGGTGGAAAGACTGGAGATGCTGGACCATTATCACACATCTAAGAGTCAAGCTAAGACTATGTCACCCTCCTGCCCCCACCTCTTTTACCAAACATTACTTTACTCTTCAGAATTCTCAACTCAAACAGCCCAAACACAAAACTGAAGCCATAGCTCATTTCCCCACTTTTGAAAATCAATTCAAATATTAGGGATCTATAGACCGGGTGCCAGGAGACATGTCTCCAGACAAAATGCCCAATGGGCCAGGCTCTGAGGATGATGGAAAGACATACAGGATCAGAAATGGACAAAAATAGTACACTGGATGTAGTGGGGAGGAGCAGGTAGAAAAAAAAGAACCTAGACGTGCCATAGAAGTTTCCATTCTTCTGCACATTGCATCTTTCTATGAGCCTATGCACATGAGCTGCCCATACTGGTCCACCCACGAGGCTATATCTGAACATGAGGTGGGCTGGCAGGTATGGCAAGAAGAAAGAGGGACTCAGTCACCAAAAGGTGCATACTGATTAATAAGGAAGAAACCAGAAGCAGGAGTAAGAACAAAGAAGGCCCTGCATACTAAGAATAGCATGAAAACAAGGATAATATCACATACAGGAACATTTACAGGTTGAGCATCCCTAGTCCAAAAATCCAAAATCCTAAACACTCTAAAATCCAAAACTTTTGAGTGCTGACATGATGCTCAAAGGAGTTCATTGCAGCATTTTGGATTTCAAGCTTTCTGATTAAGCATGTTCAACTGGTACGTATTTTGCAAATATTCCTAAATTTGAAAAAATCCAAAACACTTTTTGGTCCGAACCTTTTTGAATAAGAGATACTCAACATTAATAAGGCAAAGAGACGTGGTATCAAGAGAAAAGAGAACAGTGGTTAAGAGCACAAGAACACGAGCTATAGTCAGACCATTCTAGGGTTGAGTCCTGGCTGTACCTCCTAAAAGTGGGAGCTTGGGCACCTTAATTAACCCCTCAGAGCCACCACTTCCTCCTCAGTGAAATGAGGATAAAAATAGGACAGATTTCATTGGATTATTGATTATTGCAAGATAAAATGAGGATGCATTTAAAGAATAACGTATTTGATTTACACTTAATTAGCCACTATTATTCATCTCATCAGCCATTGTACTCATTGGATCAGTCAGGAAAGAGGGGCCAAGATTTCCATGGACTTGAAGAAATGTATGTACTACAGCTACAAACCAGCAATGAAAACTCCTTCCATGACCAATTCAACCCTACCCAATTGGGGAAGGCCCTGAATGAAGCTTGTGTTTCTTTCCATAAATTCATGACTGGGGAGCATGTGATGATTATTCTTCTGGCTCACTGGAAAGGAAGAACGGAAGTTCATTTCTCAGGAAGACAGCAAGGAATTGTCTTCAGGCTCTTTAGAACATAACACGTCTTGAGCAAAGGGAAATAAGAGCTGTGTTCTCATTTCAGACTGAATGCTGCCACACACATTTCCCATGACAATGGCAGAGAGCCTGGGGGCAGAAAAGACACTTAGGAAGTGCCACTACTTTATTTATTTATTTATTTCAAACTGATTTCAGTTATTGTTCTCTGTCCCAGGCTTCTTGTTATTGCTGTTGTTGTTGTTAATCAATCCACTCTCTTCCATCCCCAAATTAACATTCCTCATATTTGAATTATGGATTTTTTTCTGTTCACTAATTCAAAAGGATAAAAAGGTATTTTGTCCTTGTGACTATGCCTCACTCCACCAAGCAACATGACTATTTCACTATTAAGGAACGTGGCTGTACCATCCGATTCCTGGTGCAGGAATCAAAGCATTGGGGGCCATCATCAGAATCACATGGAGGACATAATTATCTCAAGCACAGGGCACAGACTCCATCAAAGAGCTCAAAGTCCAAGAAGCATGGAGTAGGAAGGGAAATGGCAAAGAGTTTCCAAGATTCTTTTATGGACTTATCAAAATTCTGCTGTGTCAGCCCTCTTGCACCAACCAACATTATTAAGTTCATTTATCAAGGGATGAGGGCTAGAGAGAAAAGAGAAGATTGCTCCGGAAGAGAATGATCTGTTAATAATAAAAATAACAACAAGAACATCTTTTAATCTTACAAGTAAATCAACTAATTAAAAGAAAAAGAAACCCCTATTTGCTTTCATTATCATCACCACGATAACAACAACAAAAAAATATATTTTACTGACTACTTATTATGTTCATGGCACTGTGCTAGGTGTTCATATATGTATATATAGATTCTAAAAGACAGGTATTATGGTTTTCATTTGACAGAAGAGAAAACTGAGGCTCAGAGAAGTTAAAAAACTTGCTTGATGCCACAGAGCTAGTAATAACAGAGCAAATACTTACGCATAGATCAGTCTGATTCCAAAGCTCATACTCTTTCCAAGTTACCTGAAAATTCTATTTTCTCTAGCATGTGAAGAAATGTCTCTCATTTAAAAAAGCTAATTTTTCCAGTTTAAAAAAAAAGAAATAAGATTGTTTGAAGTGATACTTGTACAATAACTTTAGGAAATGTAATAGCCAGATGATAATAGCACTGCCAATCTCGGATGTATTTTATAGTGCTATTAATGTATGCCTTGAGAGGTCAAAGGCTCTGCCACTCACTTGAGGCAAGTAGTAATGGCCAATAAAACTTGCCTTGTTGTGTCTTAATGCCATATTGTATCATCACACTTGTAATGAAATGTTCTCAAGCTTCAGTGTTATCAGAAGAGAAGAAAAAGTGATGGTTATAAACAAGCTAGCAGAGTGAGGAAGAAGTGCAGAAAAGTGGGATGAGCCCTGAGCTGCGACCTTGCACTTGTGCAACCTACAGCACATCTCAAATCTCTGGATCTCGTCATCTCCATCTGCAAACTGAAGTTCATTATGACAAGTTAAGACCTCTTTCAGCTTCAACAGTCTATGGTTCTTCAGAGAATTTACATTCATTCAACAACAGCTCAGGGAGAACAAACTAGGCACCAGGGACACCCTGTGCTAACAGCTGAGGACAAGAGTCACCAAGGCTGGACTTCACAGATATATAGATGGCTGTGAGTTGAGATATTGCCCTGTGTCATAACTATCTCTTCTTCTATGTTGAGAAAATGTCCATGCAAATGTAACAAAATCTTGACATTGGTTGAATTTGGGTGATAGTAGTGGGATTGGTTAATTTGTACTATTTTCTCTACTTATGTGATGCTTGAAATTTTTAATTATAAAAATTTAAGATAGACAAGAAAAGCTTCAGGGAGACTTTTGCTTCTAATAATGACCAAGTAGATATGCCAGATAAAACTTCCCATTGAAGACAACAAAGAAAGAGTGAGAAAATATTTATTAAATGCTTTAAAACATCTGGAAGCTAAGAAGATTGTGGGGTAGTGGAAGCATCAAACCAGCATCAAGGGAAGGAAGAAGTCCAGAGAAAAGAGCATGGCATTTTGGACCTGTTTTCCTTCTATGGATGTATAAAGAAATAGAGACTTGTGTTCAAGGCCTACTGAAGATAGGGGAATAGATCCGAGCATACCATTTGTTTTGGATTGGGATCCCCAAAGAGCTGCACCCTAGCAGGAAGGGAGAACAGATAGCTAAAAGGCTGTTGCAGAGGACTGTGAATCATCTTCAAACCATCTCAGTCTCTGAAACTGAAATAAGGTGCTTCCAGAATGCTAATGCCCCAAGTGCTTGCAGAAGCAAATATAAATCCCTGCTAGAGTTGAATAGCCTCAACCTTGACCTCAAATTATATCTGTAAAATATTTTGCAAATATAATGTCTCACATGCAATTAAAAATAACCAATAGAGGAGGAGACAAAAAGACATAAACAAAAAACAGCAGAAATAACAGAAATAGAAACAGTACCCACAAGGCTGCAGATACTGGAATTATCTGAAAGAGACTATTTGTTAAAAGTCAACTATTTGCAGGAAGATAAAATTATAAAGTTGAGAATTTCAACAAAGAATGTTGTAGCAGGCTGAATGGTGTTCCCTAAAAAGATATACACATGTTCTAATCTCTGGAACCTGTAAATATTGCCTTACGTAGCAAAGGTGGGATAATACCTTATATTGCAAAAGATGCAACTAAAGTAAGGGTGCTGGAAGGAGCTTACCTTGAATTACCGAGATAAGCCCTGAATCACATGCATCCTTATAAGACAGTGGCAGTGAGTTTTAAGACAGAGGAGAAGGCAATGGGAAGATGGAGCAGAGAGAGATGTGGTTGTAAGCGAAGGAACAACTACAGCTACAGAAGCTAGAAGAGGCAAGGAACGGGTTCTTCCCTAGAGCCTCTAGAAAGAGCCTGGCTGCTGACACTATGACTTATACCTCCAGACCAGTGAGAATAAATTTCTGTTGCTCGGGCCACCCAGTTTTTAATAATTTGTTACAGCAGTCCTATGAAACTAATATAAGTGAGAACTCAAAAACAGTGGAAGTCAAATGGAAATTTTAGACCTAAAAATATATTAATTAAAATTAATAACTTAATGAATGAATTTAACTCTAGAAGAATAGACACAGTCAAAGAAGGAATTAGAAGCCAGAAGAAAATAACTAGAATAAAGCATAGAGAGAGAAAATGATAGAAAATACAGGATAAGACACATTACAAGATATAGTGAGAAGGTATAACACATATGTAATTATAGCCCAAGAAAAAGAGGCAAGTGCTTGTGGCAAAGCAATGTTTGACAAGATAATAGCTAAGAACTTTCCAAAACTGAAGAAAGATATCAGGCCTTAGAAGGAGCCAAGACAAGGAGCCCTAGAAACCCCAAGCAGGATACTTAAAAAGAAAACTTCACCTAGGCACATTATAATAAATCTGCTAAAACCACAGGGAAAAACTTAAAATCAGCCTAAGGGAAAAAAAGGGAAAAAAATCAGACTTTTAGCTAACTTATCAACAGAAATAAAGAAAGCCAGGAGTAAGCAAAATATATTTAAAGTATTGAAAGAACATAACTGACAGCCTAGAATTCTATGCCCAGAGAAAATATCCTTAGGTGTGATGATGAAACAAAACAAAAACTGAAAGAATTTGTTACCACAGACTTAGAATAAAGGAAATATTAAAGGGTATTATTCTTCAGGGAAAAAGAAAGTGATACCATATGGAAGATAAATGATACTAAAAAAATAATAATAATAAAGAGAAAAGAAAAGAATAAATATACAAGTAAATCCAAATGAATTATAATTGAGTAAAACAATAATAATAATAATTATATCTTGGGCATTTGAAAGGTATGGAAGTAACATACACAGCAATGTCACAGAAGTCAAGAGAGAGAGAAATGCCATTAAAGTCTTCTAAGACCTAAGTTAAGAATGATACTCCAATCTCTACTGTAAGTACCAAAATAATAATAAAAAATATAGAATTTCCAAGCTAATAGAGAGAAAAAGTAGAATGGTTATAAAACAACAACAACAAGAAATCCTCAATTCAAAAGAAGAGAGGAAAAAAGGAGAATTAGGAACATGGAACAGCAGGACTAAAAGAAAAACAGCAAATTAATAACATAGTAAATTTCAACCCAAATAAGTGTATAATTCCATCAAAAGCAAACAAACTAAATGCCACAATTAAAAGACAAAGATTGTCAAACCCAACCACATGCTGTTTATATGAAAGCTAAACATAAGGCTATAGAAATGGGGGATTAAAATACACACATACATCAGTAGGCCTAATCAAAAGAAAGCTGTTGTGGCTTTATTAATATTAGATAAAGCAGACCTTAACGCAAAAAGTCTTACTATGGTATGAAGGGTCACTTTGTAATGAAGAAAAAGACAAGTCTATAATCACAGTATGGAATTTTAACACACTTCTCTCAGAAACCTATAAACTAAAAAAATAAAAAAATAAAAAACAAACAAATGAGGAAATAGAAAATCTGAAGAACATAAACTGCAAAATTGACCAAATAAACATATATAGAAGATTGCACTCAACAACTAGAGGATACACATTACTTTCAAGCAAACAGCAAACATGTACAAAAATATGCCATATGCTATAAAATCAAACAGGTCTCAACACATTTCAAAGTACTCAAATCATTCAGAGTATGTTCTTTGCTCATAATGTAATGAAGCTAAAAATCAATAACAAAAAGATGGCTAGAAAATCCATGGTAGAAATTAGAAAATACTCCTAACTGAACGATGATAAAATGACCTCATATAAAACTTGTAGGGCGCAACAAAAACAGTACTTAAAAGGAAATTTATTATTTAACTACATATATTACAATAGGCCAAAAACTGAGAATCCACAAACTAACAATCCCATTTTAAGAAATCATTTTTAAAAATCAATAAATTTCAATCAAAGAAAGTAGAAGAAAGGAAATTGATAAAAATAAGAGCAGAAATGAATAAAGTAAAAACAAACATACAATATAGAAGATCAATGCAGGTAAATGTTAAAAAATTAATAAAACTAATAAACCATTGTAAAGACTGACTAGGAAAAATCAATGTTAGAAATAAAAAAAGGACATCGCTATCCGTCACACAGACGTTAAATGCATAAGAAGATATTATTAACAATTTTATGCCAATAAACTTGAAAATTTAAATGAAATGGGTAAAGTTCTAGAAAAATACAGTACTTCTCATCAAAACTGACCCAAAATGAAACAGAAAATCTGAAAATCTGAAGTCTTAAACTATCAAAAAATTGTAATGTACATGCAAAAAAATGAATATAGACATAGACCTTATACACTTCACAAAACTTAGCTTAAAATGGACCACTGACCTAAGAATAAAATATAAAAGTGTTTAAAATTCCCAGAAGATAACATAGGTGAAAATCTAGAGGAGCCTTGGTTGACAATGACTTTTTAGTTGCAACACAAAAGGCACAACCCATGAAAGAATTGATAAGCTTGACTTCATTAAGATTAAAAATTCCTGCTCTGCAAAAGACACTGGCAAGAGAGTGATAAGACCAGGCACAGACTGGGAAAAGATATTCGCAAGACATATCAGATAAGGGGCTGTTATCCAAAATATACAAATAACTCTTAAAATTCATCAGTAAGAACACAACTTGATTAAAAATGGACCAAAGACCTTAACAGACAACTCACCAAAGATACACAGATGGCAAATGAGCATATGAAAAGGTACTCCACATCATACATCATCAGGGAAATGCAAATTAAAACAACAGTGAGATAGCACTACACAGCTATTAGATTGGCCAGAATCCAGAACATCGACAATATCAAATGCTAGCAAGGACGTGGAGCCGTAGGAATTCTCATTTGTTGCTGGTAGGAATGGAAAATGGTACAGCCTCTCCTTTTTTTAAAATGGGAAAAAGACTAGAATAAGCAGTTCATATAAGAAGATATTCAAATTGCCAACAAATATCTGAACAGGTGCTCAACCTCATTCTTAGTCAAGGAAATGCAAATTAAAACCACAAAGAGATACCACTGCACACCAACTAGAAAGTCAGAAATCTGAAAGTCTGACAATACCAACAGTTAGCAAGGAGCAACGGAAATTCCTCCACACTTGTGGTGGGACAGGAATTTGATATGATCACTTTGGAAAACAGTTTGGTATTATCTACCATCGGAAAAAAATTGTAGACTTTCAATAGGGAAGAAAAAAAAGGAGTGAGTCTCCAGTCTAGTGCATCCTTCCATATTACCCTGCCTTTCACTGTCTTTGAGCTATTCTACAATTATTTAAGTGCAGAAACTGATAATAATACAAATGCTTCTGGTCCCTAGAAGTGCAAATGATTGTGTCTGGTGGAACGTAATGGATTACTGCCTTGTGGGTAGACCCATTCTACATCTACTAATAAATTTATTTCCTCGTCTCTTGTCGCCTATATACGCATGGGTCTTTCAATTCTCCTTTGAACCAGATGTAACATTTACTGGCTCCCTCATTAACTGAGTAAAATGAAATCTTTGGCATACGTTCATTTTATATTTGTATGAAAGCAATGATTTTGCTTCTTGTAAAGAAGCATTGTACTTTTTTAAAGTACTATGGCTAAAGATAACATATCTCCTATGCCCCAGCAATTCCACTTCTAGGGACACAACCAACAGAAATGCATGCGTATGTGCCCCAAGAGACATGTGCAAGAATGTTCATAACATCATTATCTATAATAGCTAAAAACTGGAAACACCTTAAATATCCATCAGTAGTCAAGTGGATAAATTGTGGAATATTCCCATAATAAAATACAGCAAGTAAGATGAATGAACTATACCACAACATGGATGAACCTCATAAACATAATGTGGAGAGAAAGAAGCTAGACATAAAACAATACAGTATGACTGCATCCACATGAAATTCAAAAGATACATGCTTAGGAGACAAGACTTCTAGTGAGAACTTCTTTGCTTTTCTTCAGAAAGTCAGGACAGTGGTCTCCTGTTGGGGAGTGAGAAATGGTGAAGCTTGAGAGGAAGGAGGCGCATTTCTGGGCCACCTGCAATGGTCTGTCTTCACAATCATAAACATGTTCATGTCACGGAAAAATCACTGGTCTATTTAATTGTTTGGTGCACTTTTCTTAATGTACTTTATCTTTCACAATAAAGAAAATATTTTTTAAAAAAAGGCTTTGGGGAGTGAAGGGTCCAATAGCCAATTAGAGTCAAAAGCTATAGTATTTCCTGTGTTGTCCAACAGCAAGTTTTCCACATTAATATTCCATTAAAGAAATGGTCTTTTCTAATCCCCGAAAGCAGTAAAATAAATTCAATAAGCTGCTGAAACGACAGGAAGCCTAACAATCCCAGCGCCAGGACTTTTTTTTCTGAAGAGGCTTGCCAGGTTCACAAACTATTTTCAGCCAGAAGTTCGTGTTTAAGTTTTACCCTGCCTCTCTGAAAACAGTAAATTAGCTGCCATTCAAAAGAAATTAACACCTGCATCTACCTCATTTCAAGAGAAAATTGTTTCTTTCCATCTCCCCCATAACTTGATATACTGCTGCATGCATCAGGCGACAGTGACAGCCCCGGCTCCTCCAATCTCTGTCTGGGCTGGGTTCACCATCCCTGTACCAGAGGGGGCGAAAAGTTAGAAAATTCAACTGATGACTTTTGGCTATTTATGTCTGGATTCATCATGTCAGAGTGTTAGAAGCGCATGTCTGAGGGCCCTATGGCAAAGGCTACGCGCCCTAAAACACATCCAATTTCATTCCACCTTGAAGGGAGAAAAAGATTGGAAATGGGGGGGAATGGAGGGGGACGACAGAGAGAAGAGAAGGAAACTGTATCGACTCCTCTTATGCTCTTTCCCCCACTCCTCGAACTTTCAACACTGGAACTAACTACTTTCTTTGCAGGAATAAAAATACTAACAGCATCTGTTACACACATGCTATGTGCCAAGTATTTTACCTAATATATCTCATTTAATCTTCACAATCGTCCTTACAAGTGGGCAGCTTTGTCTTCATTTTCCAGGAGGAAACTGAGGCTCAGAGAAATTAAGTGATATGTCCAAGATCAAGCCTCAGGAGCAGTCTGACCCACGACCTGGAGAAAACTGTTCTTCCCGCAACCGTCCCACCTCCACTCTGGCAATGAATGAGCTGGTCTTCCTCAAAAGCAGCTAATCAACCCCCCTCTGCCCAGACCTCTCCGGCTTTGGAATGATACAATACATATTGTTGCCATAAATGATACTCAAAAAAAAAAAAAAAAAACACCCCACAAAAACAAAAGTAGAGTACAAATAGTAAATAAAATTTCTTGCACTAGAGACAATTTAACCAATGAACATTCTTTATACAAAGCATATCGTCTCATTTCATATTGTTCCTGACAACTACCAGCAGAGCAGATTATGATTATTATGCCCAGTTTATCTCTAAGGTTCGGAGAGGTTTGCTACCTGTCCCAGGGATGTAAATAATGGAGCAAAGAGTCCAACTCAAATCCTGACTCCAGAGTCCCCAATCATTTCATGTACTAATTGTGCCTCTAATAGGTATATGTGTGACGAGGGACTGCACAGACATGTATAATGTATGAAGCAGTATCAAGAAGAAGAAGAGAGAAGACTGGGTTGGTGAAGGATGTTGAGTGATGATTCAGTAGCACAGAGGCCAGTGAGTAAGAGACAGAAAGAGAAAAAGGGAGAAATCTGTTCAGAGATGGAGCGGAAAGAGAGGGGCAGTTATTTAATGCCAGAACTGACTGCACCGCACGCCAAGGGAGAAGTAGAGAAGTCATTGTTGAAGAACACGCCTTCATAGCTTCTGTGG
The DNA here is from genome assembly GCF_027409185.1 of Cynocephalus volans. Lineage (NCBI taxonomy): Eukaryota > Metazoa > Chordata > Mammalia > Dermoptera > Cynocephalidae > Cynocephalus > Cynocephalus volans. The sequence continues at coordinate 65,991,504 of NC_084467.1, read as the reverse complement.
TGGCAAACGCAGAGATGCTGATCTCCCTGCATCCAACAGGCCACACTTGCACCAGAACAATATTCGGAAATGTAAATTATATCTATTTTTCCCTCTATTTAAAAGTCTTTCATCACTGGACTCAGTATAACATTGCCATCAGAAGCACTAACTCTGGAGCCAGACTTCCTAGGTCACAATCCTGGCTCTGAAACATACTAGTTTTGTGACCTTGAACAAGTTACTAAAGGTCTCTGTGCCTTAGTTTCCTTCTTTGCAAAATGAGATTAGTAAGGGGTATTGGAGAATAAAGACAATATAAGGCCAAATAGTGCCTAGCACATGGGAAGCCTTCAATAAATCTTTGCTATTATGATCATCATCCCTAATATCTTGAAATATAAGTCCACACTCCATAACTTAGCACACAAAGTCCACCAGTATTTGGTCCCCACCCACCTCTCCAACACCATCTCCAAAACTTCGCCCAGGGCCAAATACTTGCAGTTCATCCTGACCATGATCTTCCTCACTTCCCTGATTTTCCCCCTTGTGTTCCCTTCATCTAGTACACTCTTTCCCACTTAGCCAGAGAATTCCCCTGAGCTTTCCAAACTCCTCTTAACTTTATCAGCTGCTTTCCTGGTGCTCCGATGCCTGATGCCTGCCTCTGTCAGAGTCCCAATTGCCCTATAGTGACTGTCAGGGAGGGAAAATAAATTTTTTTCCCTTAATCCCCCACAAGTTCTTAGCTGGGGCCGGCCCCTGTAACAAAAGACAGATAGCGAAAGGAAAACAAACAAGTTCATTAATGCACGCAGTTTACACCTTGCAGGAGAAACCTCAATGAAAAGGAACTCAAGGCAATGGCTTAGAACTCTGGCTTATAGCACATCTTCACCTAACAAATTTGTAGGGAAATGGACAAAGGAACTCGTGGTTTTAAGCTTCCAAGGGCGGGAAACCATGGGAAGGCAAACATGTGGGAGGAAACTAATGGAATGGGATTTGTAGATTCCTCTGGTGTGTCTCTGGGTGGATAAGAAGCTAGAGTCGTCTACAGTAAAGGAGAATTTATATCCTGTCTTTGGGCAGAATAGGAGGAAAGATAGAGCTTTTTCTCCCTTTGCCATTTCTTAATTTCCTTAAGATCAAAAATAATCTTTATGTCAAAGAGGCATATTTGGGCGTGACACATTCTGGTCTCCATTGTGACTGTGCTGTTTCTTTGCTCTTCCACCTCTGAGCTTGGATTTCTTGCTGGATGCTGCCTCTTCACAGAAAGTTCTCAGCAAATGCTGAGGGACAGAACTCAGGCAGTTTTAGGCTCTAGCTATAGACCCTCGCGGAACAATTTTTGCCAAAGTGATGGAAATCCTCTTCTATCTTTCTATATTTCCCTTTACTGCAATCCATGAAAGGCTAAAAAGCAGCTTCTCATAAACAGTCCATAAAGCTGTATGTGGTAATTAAGTGTTGCCAGTTCAGCACACGCATGCAGACAAGCAGTGCCGAGGACTGCCTTCCCTCCGTGTGCACTGGAACTTGCTTTCTTTTCTTTTTTCTAGTAATGTTGTGCAAAACAAATATGTTACAATGTTTCCACTTTATTCCCACTTATTTTTAGGCTTTGATTTTTCACTACAGCAAGGATGAGCAATTCTTGCCATATCTTCAAATCTTTGCTACTGCTCTCCCATAATCCTAATTGGGAAATTGTATGTATCCAACACCCAGTCCAACAAACAAAGCTCAAATCCAAAGAATTCAACAAAGATGAGTCAAACCATCTGCCTCTAAAGACAGGACCAGAGAAAAGAGAAGATGAGGGGAACCAGCTTTGAGAATACGGGAATATGGGAAGCAGGAGAACACAATGGAAAGAGTGAGGACTAAGGCAGGGGAATCTGGGTTCAAATCCTGTTTCTACTGCTCACCTCTGAGTAACTCTGCACAACTCATCAAGGCAGGACCAGTGACACAATTTGCAGGACCCCATGTAAAATAAAAAGGCAGGGCCCCTTGTTCAAAATTATGACAAATTTTAAGGCAGCAATTGCAGACTATTCAACCAAGTGTGGGGACTTTCTAAGCTTGGAGTCCTGTGAGATCACACAGAATGAATACCACGATGCCATCCCTGCATCTGGCCTCCCTTACCTCAGTTTCCTCCTCTGTCACATGCACACAAGAATAGCACCTATCCTGAAGGGTTGCTGTGAAGATTAGATTAGAAACTCTCATAAAAACTGCCTATAAGAGCACCTGGTGTATATCAAAAAATGTTAGCTTTTGCCATTATTATTTTTTGAAAGTCAAGTTATGAAACAGAATAACTAAGGCATTAATATTCAATTACAAAATAATCTTTACCAAAGGATTAGCCACAAGGTCCTTTAAATAGCAAATATCCTTATTTAACTCTGATTGAGTCTACAAAAGACTATGTTAAGGAAAACAAAGTATACTTCTAATTGGAGAAACAAACCCAAGATAGAAAGATGGACTTAAGACAAAATGGTCCAAGAGATATTTTTATTTAAGTTCTACAGGAAAGACAATCCCTTCTCTGTCCTGCCTACCCTTATGGCCTGTGTATAGGACATTCTTATGTCTTAGACAGCGATGGGGTTAAGAGCATGGGTTTTGGAGTCAGTTGAACTGAGTTGAACTCCCTGGCTCAAAATCCCCTAACTCTTTGACCTCGAGCAATTAACTTGTCTAAGCCTGCATTTTTTCATTAACAATCCACATTCACAGGGGGATTAAAAAACAGACTCACAGGCTTGTTATAGGCTTTAACTGACATATACATATGTGGTACTTAGCTCAAGGTTTGGAGCACAGAATTGCTCAGTAAACTTGCTCAGTAACAATACATAACATAAAAATACATAACACAAAAAAACACAGTATTGCTCAATAAAAAAAATTAAATTGCTGCCAATATATAGAGGGCAATAACATGAAAGCACACCCAAAGTTGGTACTGGGAAACAAACAATAGGCATTTAATGCGCTATGGGCCAGAAGTACATTACTCCCCCAAAACTGCAGCTTAAGATCACATGTTAACTGATCATACATATGAGAAAGAACTTCAACTGTGCCATCAGTGATCTAAGGGCTCAAAAGCTCACTTCCAAATTTAGAATTGCCCCGACTAAATGAAAATTTCAATAACTGTATTAGTAGCTTTATTTGCCAAGAACATTTTACTTTTATTAGTACTTTCAAACACATTGATATATTTGCTTATCCTCATTTTAGAGATGACATTCTCATTGTGTTGTCACACAGACTGGTCTGAGGCCAGTACTAGACCACAGCCCAGCTCCTTGATTTCAAGGAACATGTGCCTAAAATGTGTCAGACTGTCCCACACCAAGGAGGGGGAGATGGCATTGCCCCATCTCCCCCAGCTCATGTTGAAATCTGATTCCCAGTTTGTCAGTGTTGGGAGGTGTTTGAGTCATGGGGGTGGATCCCTCATAAATAGATGAATGCTTTCCCTGGGGATGGGGGGGCAGGTGAGTGAGCTCTCACAGGAATGGATTAGATCCTGCAATAACCAGTTGTTACCAGAAGCCTGGAACCTCCCCCCCACTTTTGCTTCCTCACTAGCCATGTGATCTCTGAGCACCCGCCAGCTGCCCACCATGAAAAGAAGCAGCCTCAGGCCGGCAAAGACACAGCTGTCCCAGAATCATAAGCCAAGTAAACTTCTTTTCTTTATAAATTACCCAGTCTTAGGTATTCTGTTATAGCAACACAAAAATGGACTATGGACTAAAACACCTTGTTTTCTGCCTGTGCAATTACTAAGGCTGCCATATTTGTAACAGGTAATTTCCAAATACAAAGGACAATGACTAGTTTCAATCTAAGGACTCTGAACAGTCTCACAAGTCTATAAGACAATAGAATAGTCTACTCTCCAGCTCAAAGGCTTCACCACATTTAGTCTTATTCTTAAAATGACTCAAAGGTGTTCCATTACCAACAAGGTCAAGTCCAAACTCCTTAGTCTATCTCATCTCCCACCAGTTCCAGAGTTCAGTCTAAACTCCAACCATACAGAACTATCCACCATTTTCCACAAATGTCATGTTTCAGGTCCAGGACCTGAAAAGATCCCAGAGTAGCTAGAACAGAGCAAATAAGATATGGAGTGACTGAGAGAAGGCTGCAGAGGGAAGCAGAAACACATCACGTACTCCTGTAGAGTCGTGACAAAAGACTGTAATTTATTCCAAATGAAAGGAGAAACCATTGACCAGTTAAGAGAGGGAATGAGATCATCTTATGTACATTTTTTAAGGTCCCTTCTGGTTGCTGTGCCAAGAACTGATACAAAAGTGATGAGTGAAGAAGAGGAAGTTATGGTGGGGGGACCATTTGTGATAGAGAGAACAGTAGGCACAGCCACTCCAACTAGTTAGCTTGATAATGCACCTGCCCATCCATCAAGATCCTGTTCAAGTATCTGCTCATGAATGAAACTAATCCCACTAGGTCTGAACTGAGCTCAGCAAGTTAAATAAACTGTCTTCCTAAGTGTAATCTGGTGTAAAAGTTCTTCGAATCAAAGAAAAGTTCTAGGAATTCCTTGGATTTTTTTTATATTCAGTTTAACTCAGATCAAAATTATTTCCATAAGTTCCTTCAATGTGTATTGAAGTTTGGTCTATTTCAATAGTCCTTTATGATTCCCTTCCCTATAGAAGTAAAATAGCTGATGGCCAAACGCAGGGCATTTTGAGTCAGACAGATCTGAATTTGATTCCCTGGCTCCACCACCACTTAGTCAAGAGAAATACTTAACTTCCCTGAGCCTCAGTTCCTCCATCTGTAAAATCTATAAAGTCTTGCCCACATAATGTAAGATGATTAGTTTACCTGACACATCGTAGGTGCTCAATAAATAGTTGAGGACAATAATGTTGTCCTTCCAGGGCAGGACTCAAAGACAGTTGCTATATAATGACCCTTAGGGCAGAACTACCTAACATCCTCCTTAAGAGCAGTACTGGAAACTGAACGTGAGAGTCAGCTCCACCAAAAAGAGCCTAGAGTCTGCAATGTAGCACCTAAATGACCCAAAAAATAATGTTAAACGTTTCATTAAATGGAAAACTCAACAGCCTGAACAACACCTAAGAATTTATCTGTATAAAATGTTTAGTTTCATTTTATCATTGGATTACACCATTTGATAAGTACAACTCCAAGCTATACCCTAAACGAGCACACTTACATCTTTGGCACATTTTAATTCTCAGTATTCTGTTTGAAATCCGTGCGATCATCGTAGCAAAATCATATCTGAGACAAGTAATTCCCAAATAAAAAAGATATTGACCAGAGCCAATTCAAGGATTCTGAATAACTGAAAAAACAATAAAACAATAGAATACACGTTTCTCTTGCTCACTATCTCCACCGCATTTAATCATCTGTTTAAAACACGTTAGTGTTTTGCCCATTTCTAGAGGATAAAGTCTACACTCCCTTGGCAGAATCTACATGATCGTTCATGATGTGACCCTGACAATATCATCTCTACCAGCTCAGTGCCAGCCATCTACAACTTCTCACTCTTTCCCAAAATGTTCTGTTCCTTCAGGCTACCATATTTTTACACATGCTATTTTTTTCACCTGAAACGAATTCATTCCATCATTCATTTTTATACTGTACTGTGCTGGATGCTTGGTACACAGTGATGAACGAAACAGTTACAATCCCTGCCCTGTTAGTCTTTTGACGGACAGGTAAACAAACAAATACACATGTATTCGTATATTAAGAAAGTGCCTATGGACATTAACAAGCAGGGAAGCATAATAGGAAATGTCAGGAAGAGACCTATTTCATTAGCATATTCAGCAAGTCTTGTCCGAGGCAGTAAACTGTATTTTGGGACTTAAAAGGTGAGAAGAAAGCCTCCAGAACCAGTGGGCAAGGCAGAGCGGGCAGGGAAGCAGCATCCCAGAAGCTCTCCAGCAGGAAGGAACTTGACATGGTCCATGAACTGAATGGAATGAAAATGAGCAGGGGACCAAAGTATAGGAGATGAGGTCTGAAGAATAACCAGGAGCAAGGTCATAAGCATTGTGCACCATAGAAAGGAGTTTGGATTCTGTCCAAAGTGGAACGGAAAGCCATCAAAAGGTTTCAACAGGGAACTTCCATGATCTGATTCACTTTGTAAAAGATCACTACGACTGTTCTGTGGCATTACCAGGGGACAGTGACGACAGGGAGCACAGGGAGACCAGTCAGGAGGGAAAACTGCCTGCCATTGCCCACCCAGTTAGAATGACGGGCTCATGCTAAAATGCCACCTCTGCAAGTAAGTTAAGTCCACCAGGCCTGACTTGACTAAGTGTGTCTTCTTAAGTGTGATCTGAATTCAGATTCTTCGAAGACATGTTTTAAGCCTCAAAGGATTTTTTTAATTCAGTTTATCTGAAGTAAAAAATCAAGCCACTTTTTTTTTTATTTCCACAAGCTCCTTTGAAGTAGTTTGATTTGATACTGGAATGGATTTCAATAGTCCTACACCATTCTCTGCACTAGAAGGCAGACCACCAAAGTGTGGGGGGAAACAAGGTTTGCAGCTATACACAGACACCAGAGCCAAACTGCCTGGGTTCAAATCTCACCACTTCCACAGAATAGTTTTGTGACCATAACCACTCTGTGCCTCAGTTTCCTAAATTGTAAAATGGGGGTTAAATGAATTAATAAATGTAAAATGCTGGGAACAGTGCCTTGCCCTTCCTGCATGCAGTAAATGTTAGCTAATAACCATCACAATTATAAAAATAATATGGCCCCATAGGATTTATACCCATGAGCCATGGGATTTAGAGCAAAGAACTTGAATTTTCTTAGTCGCAGTTTCCTCACAGGTGAAATAGATATGATAATAATGGTACTTTTCTAACAGGATTCTTGAATACTAAAGGAAATCATTTGTAGGCCTTAAATATAGTAGCTACCATACAGTAAGTGCCCAGAAAAAGTTTGCTGGTGTTATTTGATCATTAAAATTATTATCGTGGGCAAGTTACAAGTAAGTTTATCCATGTATATAACCTTAGGAATATATTCTATTAAATGCATTTTACTTCAGCCAAACTCCTGGATTCAAATCCTAGCCTAGGGGAAGTACTAGCCTCTTAGCCTTACTTAGCTTCTCTGAGCCTTAATTTCTTCATCTATATGGGACTTTGTAATAGTACCTTCCTTATGAGCTTGTAAAGATTAAATGAGATAATGCATATAAAAAGCCCCAACACAATACATGTAAGCCCTCAGTAAATGTAAACTATTATTACTATTACTATCCATACAGACCCTAAACTCCCTTAGAAAATAGATCTTCACCTTCTCTTTAATCTCAATTCTCTCTACCCCTCCTCTCACCTACAGTACTTGGATTCTTTCTGAGTGTTTGATAAAATAAACATCCTCTTTATACATCTCTATTTGCTGAAAATAAGTGCCCCCCCCAAAAAAAGTTCAAACATAGACCCCTTTAACCTATATAAATCTAAAAGAATATATAGTGAATTGCAATTGCTGTAATAGAGAAATCTAGAGAGTGGTATATGGTTTGGATGTCATTTCTTTAAATGAGGTTTAATATCATAGGTCAAAAATGGGTGAGAGGAAAACAAACCTTAATTTACCGACAAGTTAGAAGTCACATGCAGAAATTTAGGCTCAGATCAAGCCATCAACCAGGATGCTGAGGTTAAGCAGCATGGCAGAATTAAACAAACATCAACCCAGCTGCGGAAAAAATAATTAAGTGGTGTAAACCAGGGTGGGAGAGAGAGGTTTTCTTACTCCCAGCTGAAAGAATGGGAGGAAAAACAAATAAGACAGCACACAGAAGGCAGCTATGTTTGTTACCTGCTGTCTCTGGGGAATGAATTTTTTCCTAGAAATAGGGAGAAAGCAAGGTCAGGGCCGAGAAGGTCAGCAATAAAAGAGCAAACACAAGGAGTAGTAAAGTCAGCCTCCAGGCCACAGCAAAGGTGTGGGGGATGACATCCATGGGCTGTCATGAATACCAGGCCAATGATTTTATACCAGGCAGAAGAATGAATCACAATTCCCAGAGGAGAATTCCTAAAGAAATGGCTTACATCCTGGGACTCTGCAAGAGGGCTTATCTGCTTGGTAATGGAGTTTTACAAGCTTTCCTTCTCTAGGGATGAGATTATGGTTCTTCGGACATATGAGCTAATGACCCCTACAACGCCCGTATTGGGAAGGGGCATGGAGGCCAGACATGAAAAGGGGGAATCAGAAAAATGGGCTGCACAATAGATAAAGGCATAGAAATAGAGAACCAGGAGAAAGAAAAAGGGAAAATTTTACAGATTTACTTCCTTCTTTACACCAATATGAGCTTATAAAGAAGAGATTAAATCAGCAGTTTCCAGTGCTTTTTGTTATTTATTAAAATCCCAAATAAGGCCATGAATCATCAACATGAAAAAAAAACAAAAAACTATCATTTCCACCAGTCTTCATTCTCCCCATTCCTAATCCTTAAATAATGACTTTTTAAATATGAGAGTGACTGAGCCAATAATTAAGATAGTGAACTCTGGCACTAATGCATTAACATTTGTGACCAAAGCCAGCACAATTTGACTACAGAAGCCACTTCCTGCACCCCCAACTCTCTCTGTGAGCCAGTCAAGAAATGGGGGACCCGCAGAGTGAGAAAAGATTTGACGTGCAATCAGCAGGAAACAAATTCCTGGGTTTATAAATCATTATAAACTGACTTTCCAGAAATGCAAGAGTGATGCCACTGGTGAAGGGTTAATTTCAGTCCCAGCCCCCTGCCTGTGCACAGAGGCAAAAGCTTTTCAACATGCATGGTGGCCTGAGCCCCAGAGCATCAGAAAGCTTGGGTTTAACGAGAACAATGGAAGTAGAAATCAAATGATTGCAATACCTAAAAAGTTGATTAGATTGCATTAGACTTAAATTTCTAAACTGACTTAAATTTCTAGTCAATTTCTTTTGGGGAATGCATGGATTTGAACACCTGCTCTGCAGCTTCCATAACTCAGCTACTGTTTATTGAGCTGGATGTAGTATGGTAGGGCTACTCAAACTGTGGTCCACAGATGGGCATCACCAGCATCACTTAGGGGCTTGTTCAAGTGCAAATTCTTGGACCCTACCCAGACCTACAGAATCCGAAACTCTAGGGGTGGTGACCAGCAATCTGTAGTGCAAAAGCCCTTCAGGTGGTCCTGATGATTCAAGATGAGCAGTGCTGTGGTCAGTCTATCTGTTACAAGCACAAACTTTGGGTGTGAATTCCAGCCCCACTATGTGACTTTGGGGAGTTACTAGTCCTATCTAAGCTTCAATCTCACCTTCCACATAGAGTGCTTGGCTCCATGCTCAGTAAATATCCCCAACACTCACAGTGTGAGGCACCAGGGCTAGTGCTGGCCATACATGGGACAACCACACTGCCCTTGACCCCGGTTCTTACAGTCTACTGAAAGAACTTAACAGTCCAGCACAGGAGTTGGCAAACTTTATCTGTAAAAAGACAAGACAGTATACAGGCCATACAGTCCCCATCTCAACTTCTCAACTCAACCATTGGGCACTAAAGCAGACATAGGCACTAGGAAATGAATAAGCATGACTTTGTTCCAACAAAACTTTATTTATAAACACCAAAATGTGAATTTCAAATTATTTTCATGCGTCATGAAGTCTGATTCTTCTTTTGATTTTTTTCAACCATTTAAAAATGCAAAAATCATTCTTACTCTCGCCTATATATAAAGAAAGCAGCAGACCAAATTTGGCCCAAGGGCTGCAGCTTGCTGACCCTGATCTAGAACTCTCACATTTAGTAAAGTTGCTAAGCCAGAGTTTCCTATCTATCAGATGAAAGTAACACTGCCCACACTGGAGGTCTGTTGCGAGATAATAAATATCTGTGAACTACCAGGTAGGCTGCCTAACAGAGAAAGCACCAGCAAATCATACCCACTGTCATTACTATAATGAAATGTTCATCTCATGAAAAAATCTAACAGTCTATGATCTAGGACAACTAGTGGGGGAGGAATACAACACAAAAGCATAGGTAAAACAGAGCTGCAGGTTTACAAAACAATTTGCTCTAAGCACCATTGGACAAAAGTCTATTAGCATATTGCTGAATTTACGTATACAAAAATAAGGAATGAAAAACAAGCAGACCATACAAAGGAACTCCAATCACCTTGCTCTCTTGACTTAAAAGAAGACATGTGGTTTATTCTGGATGTTTAAATTGCTCCCACATGTATACCTCCCTCCTGAAGCAATGAAACCACTCAAATAAAAGTGTATAAAGTCTGTCTCTGACCTCAAAGCCTCCAGGAGTTCACAGTACCACACTGAGACCAAAGAGTCACCTCACACATCCCACAAAGCAGCACTTCCTTGGGAGAATTCACAGCTGCACAACATCTGGGGGGAAACAGAGCTCAGGACATGGAGAAACCTAGGACCAGGTTTTCAGATGAACTTTTTAGGGCTCATCAAAGGCTCAAATGTGTCCCTGGGTCAGGCACTCGTTACTTGTCATTTGCCTTCCTGTGGCTGCCAAGAGTCTAACTAACAGGTGTGTCCCTTTTGATCTCAACCCGGTGGGCCCCCCTTTCTCCATCCCCTTACACTACACTCATTGTCTCTGGGTTTAGCCGTCCCTTCTGATGGTGAGAATGAATACCTGATGTTGTCCCATACAGTAGCCAGTAAACAACATGAACTGCGGCTGGTGCAACCAAGGAACCACAGTTTTTATTTAATTTCATTTTAATTTTCTTTCAAAAACTGATACTCCTTTCAGCTATAGGAAAATGTTAAGTGTGTTTAGAGCAACTTGGATATGTGAATCTTCTTTTGCACTTTAAATTAGTAAAGTCTAAATACAGATCAAGTATTTCTGATGAAAACTCAGCATCTGAATTGAGAGATGTTGTAATTGTAAAATACACAGTGAATTTCAGACTTCTCATAAAAAAGGATATAAATATCTCAATAATTTTTATGTTGATTACATGTTGAAATGAAAATATTTTAGATATGTTGGGTTAAAAAATATATTGTAAAAGTAAATTTCACATGTTTCTTTTTGCTCTTTTTAATATGGCTCTTAGAAAATGCATAATGGCATGAGTGGCCCACATTATATTTCTGCTGGACAGCACTGCCACAGAGCATTAAATAAAGGTGTCGTTGTTATTGCTCCTATTTACCACAAAGCTGGAATCAGACTCTGAGTCGGTCTACCTCTGACTCAGCACCCCGCGGTCTTCTTACAGCCCATGCCCTAGAGAACTGCCGCTCTTTCCTGATACCATTTTCCCTGATTGATGAGGAAAACCCTTCACAGAGAGACTCTCACTTCTCTTTCTCCACAGTCCAGCCCATTGTTGAGGTCTAGCACACACCAACAGCAACACCAGGAATTGAAGCTCTGCTCCCCACAAGTGCAGATCCCATTTGTCCCAAGGGCAGGAATCATCTCACGACAGCCATTTGCTCATCCCAGTTCTTAAAATCTAAGATGAGCTCTGCAACCAGATTTTAATCCCAGTTCATAAATCATTTGCACTCCAGGATGTACACATTTTACTTCCAATTCCCTTGTGATCTTGATTTTCTCAGAGCAAGATGCAAATATAGTTTTCGTAACTGACCAAAGAAGTTTTTATTTTGTGTCTGGTAAATGCACAGCTAATAAATTCACTAAGAAACAAAATACCCCTTGAAATTAGAAAGAAGTCCTTTCCAGAAAAGGATTTTATGTGCAATGGTTTTCAAATCTGAGTAAATATTAGGATATGATTGAATGAATGTGGATGCATATTTATATTTACTGTGTATACAATGGAGACACAAATTTTTTACACAAACACTAGAATGACCCACATACAGTACATCTCTTTTCCTGGCTCCCAAGCCATCTCTTTAGGAGTTAACTTCTCCCCCCTCTCCTAAATACCAGATGTTATAGGCCCCCACTCCTCCACATCACACAGGAAATGAAAGAGAGGCCTGGAGATACGGAATGTGTGGCAAAGGGTCTCTCAAAGAATGTTACCTACCCGGAGGCTGCAGTTTATTGAAGTCTCTTGATATCCTAGGCCAAGGCCTCTGACTTAGTGACTTTAAATCAGTTTAAAATCAGAACCAGAGCCTACTCTCAATTCTTGAACTGAGACAGACAGCAATAGTGAAAGCACAGAAAAGCCCCTCACCTCATCTGGGTGTTTCCTAGAACCACCTTCCTGCTGACAAACCTTGACAGAGCTGCTAACAAGGAGAGGAATTAACTTACCAGGGTTTAGCAACATGTCCTTTCCCTTCTCAGGTGGAGGCACTAATTGGCAGTAAAAAGCATAAAAGTTGTACATCACAATGGCTGGAGACAAACAGGATCTGGATAATCCATAAACTGAATAATGAGCCTTTTAATAACCAGGAGCTAACTGCAGCTTTCCGTAGTGGGATCCTGCTAGCACTTGTAAATCTACTCTCTCCAATTAGAAAAATGCCTTCCTCCACTTTTTCCTAAAGCCAGGAAACAGATAAGAACTCATCTAAATCTCAGCCCTCAGGCACAAGTGTGTGGTGAATTCTCACAAACAGAGAGAAATCTTCTTTCTGGAGAGATTTCGTAACTTTTCTCAGTCATCTACTAGAAAGCTTTATAGGCTTCCTCTGTTTTTCTCAGATCTACACCCTTTCTTTTTCCCACCAGTCCCCAAGATAGCTTTCCTCAATTCCAGCTGTGATCATTATTAATAACACTGGTAATAGTTTTGCCATTTTGTATGTATACTCTTCATATGCATGCAGTGCGTCCTCCCTTGCAAAATGCATTCACAAGCATCAGCATTATCCCCAGGGGCGGATCCAGATGGGAAGCCTAAAGTTTGTACAGTTTGTGGGCATCTTTAAGAAAACAAATACAAAATTATAAATACACAAATGCTAGGGCCTCTTTTCAGAACCTTGTGAGGGCCCTGAAGCTTGGCCTGTGGGTAAATCCAACTCTATGCTACTCCCCTCACTCACTCCCACCCCAAAAATGACATGTGGGTTCCCCAGGCAGGGGTAACGTGACTTGCCCAGGGTCAAAGGGCTATCTGGTGTTAGACACAGAATTAAAACCTTCTTATCTCCCCAGTTTCTGTGGCCCCTCTAGTTCCTTTAGTTTCCCTGTCACAAAGGAAACTTGGAGAAGGAACAAATAAAAACAATCCAGCTCAATGTGGTCCCCACCAGGCGAGGGTTAGGAAGTTGTCTAGACTGAGTATTGCCTGGGATAGAAGAGGTGAAATAAACTCAAAGGCCCTACAAACATACACTTAATTGGCACTGGAGGTAAAAGACTCGCTACAAGACCACACAAAGCTGGGGTGAGCTCCCCTCCACCACTTCCGGAAGACAGACCTGCGATAAGTTACGCAGCTGTTCTGAACTTCGGTATCTTCATTTGTAATAAAAGTTTACTTTGCACAAGACCCAGCAAAGCACACTAGCTGTTCAATAAACGGCAACTATTGTTGTTGCTGTTGTTATTAATTCTCCCAAAGAGCACGGCCTCTCGCAAGCCAGTCGGTCCCCAAAGCATGCGAATATACACGGCAAAGCCTCCGCTCAGTCACCTAAGACCGAGAATCAGGCCAGGCAGGGGCTGAGACTTCAGCATTTCCTGGGCAGAGTAAGAAATGCGACGGCAGATTTATTAGACAAAGTGACTGTCGTGTCTATGTGCTGGGTTATCCTAGAGTTTCAGAAGGTTCTGTGGCTTTCCAGTCTCAGTCAAGCCGTATTATTTTCAAATGCTTCGAGACCCCATAGTTTGAAAACCACATGATCACTTGGTTGTGGGTGTTTGGTTTTTTTGTTTGATTTTTGTTTTTTGCTTTTTTTGTTTGTTTCTGTCAATTTGGAAAACCAAATGGATGATGACCAAAGTTAAGCCGTTCCTACACTTCCCTTCCTTCCTCCTTCCAGTGCTGTTCTCTCTCCCCTCCCTCCAGATTTCACACTGGCTCCAGATTTTATATGATGAGCAATAACAGACCTATAAGAAGTACACTGAGAAGGAATTCAAGGAGCAAACTAATTGATTAATCTGCTTGCTATACATTGGAGTGAAAACTCCATGTATATCTATGAAGAATTCAGCTGTTTACAGAAGACAGGATAAGCCCATGCCTGTAACTGGCATGTCAAAAAAAAAAAAAAAAAAAGATAAAAACACCATTTATACATTCAACAAACATTTAGGGAGCACTTACTGAGATCCAAGCTAGTTCTTAAGGATACTAAGTTGAATAAGGCAAGGACTTTTCTGCCTCGCAAGACTCAGCTGGGTAACCACCACCACCTCACCGATGTATTCCTATATCACTAGGTATACCTTTTAAAGTACTTTGAATACTTTTAGTTACTAGTTTAATTATTTGCCTTCTCAATGAGTCTGTAATCTCATTTAAGGCAAGAACAGTACTCATTTACAGATGTTCAGTAAACACTGGCTGATTGACCTACCCAAGGCCTCTGCCCTTTATAAGTTCATAGTCAAACAAAATAGTTGGGCATATAAACAGTTCATTGACAATACAGGGTGGTATCTGCTGCTTACAGACCAGAACTAAGACCGCAGGAGAATAAAGGAAGCCAGCTGAAGCTTGGGAAGGCTTGACCACAGATGTGACACCGAACTAGGAGTTGAAAGATAAGTAGAAAACTTTTGTCAGTGGAGGAAAAGTGACATCAGAGGGGATTTCCTGCCGAGAAAACAGCATGTACAATTACAACTATTAGCTAATAATTATCAAGGACTTATTATAAATCAGGTTCAGTTCTACAGGAATAAGCTCATTTATTCCTCGTAGGTATTAATTTTGCTCCTATTTCACAGATAAGGAAATTGAGGCTTAGAGATCTCACTGCTGGAACAGGTTGGTCTGCCATCAGAGCCCAAGTTCTTAATTCTCACTCTGTACTACAGAGGCACAGAGCCGTGAGGGAGATGATTCATTTAGAGACTTGGGATATGTTTAGATAAGTGTCTGGACCACAGGTGAGGGAGTAGTAGGTGGTGAGGCCAATGAGTGGGCAGGGGCCAGATTCTAAAGGAATCTGAATGCCAAGCTAAACAGTTAGGTTTATCATGCAGGATTTAGGGAGCCAAGACAAGCATTTAAGTCTAAAAACAGCTTGATTAGACTGCATTTTAGCATAATACCCTGGGAGTGGTGTGGAAGATGGGCAAGACTGCGAGGCGCCTGAAGAAAGAGGCTATTTCAAAAGACAGACAAAATATAAGGCTCCGGACAAGCCAGGGGGGGAATGAACGGAGAGCAACGGGCAGATGGGAGACTCTCCCGAGCTAGAATCAATGTAATATGGTGAAGGGTTAGGCCTGAGGCAGGAGGAGGAAGAGTACATAAGACACCAAGTTCACAACTGATATCACCATTCATCGAATTTCCTACCAACTCAGGTAAATATCTGAGGACAGGTGACTGGAGAGAAGATAACAGTAGCTTAGTCATGGATCTAATGTGTTATCATCTTCATGTTCATAAGCCTCAACAACCTGACAAAGCCGTGATCTTCTCTAAGGCAGATTGACTCACTAATTTCTTATGTCCACATATCCACTCAGTGTCCACACCACTTCTGGACACACAGAAAACAATACAATTTATCAAATATTTTTTATTTTTTATTTTATTTTTTATTTTTATTTTATTTTTTTTGTCGTTTTTTCGTGACCGGCACTCAGCCAGTGAGTGCACCAGTCAGTCCTATATAGGATCCGAACCCGCGGCGGGAGCGTCGCCGCGCTACCAGCGCAGCACTCTACCAAGTGCGCCACGGGCTCGGCCCTCAAATATTTTTTAAACGTCAGAAGAGTACAAGACACTGTGCTTAAAAAGTACCTTTTGAAATCATGGAAGAAAATATGAACAGGTTCTATTACATAAAATTTTTAATGAAAGAAGAAAGACAAATAGGTAATATAAATTTAAAAGTTTAACTTTGCTAATAATCATATAAATACAAATTAAAGCCTATATCTTTCTGGTCCATCAAACTGCAAACATTTTTTAAACACTCCACAAGATTTCCGCTGCTCTCTCTTTTTGCAGGGGCAGCTGAAGGCAGAGGATTCAGCAAAGGACTCTGGAGCCCTGGGAGACATCAGAGCCACTCAGTGGAAAAAAGACTGGTCCTCGAGTTGATTGTTCACACAATGGCAGAGCTACCCAGGAGAGCTGCCTAAGCAGGGGCATAGCAAGAGATGAACCTACTCAGATTTGGGGTGGTTTTTTTCCTACATTCTAATTAGCCTATCCTTCATTACTAATATACAGATTCCCATTTAAACCCTAGAATAACTCTTTGAGGAACACATGATTATCCCCATTTTGGAAACTGTGGCAGTGAAATCAAGAAACTTGCTTGCGGTTATACAATTACTAAGTGATGAGCCATAATTAAAAGCCACATATTTCTAACTTCAAAGCCCGTGCAATGTGGAGTGAGTATGTAGTCCGCAATTAAATGATTATTGAGGTGATCATCACTCTGTTTTGAGAGCCAACCCTATTTGTGGGCAGAATGGGCCCTCACCATGCACACTGCCCTGAAGGGAGAGTTCCATATGCCCTCAAAGACCACCATTACTTGCCATGGCATGGGCTTCTACTCTTAGCTAGTCAGAGATTCCCACCGCTAGGGTCACTACTGTGTAGGCAATAATGGTTCTTTAATCAACATCGCTGCCTCGTAAGTCTGTTGAGAAGATTCAAGTCTTCAGAATACAGTTGCCACTGCCTCAAAAGTGGCATCACAGTAAATCCTATTCAGTCTTCAAAACCCAGCTCCAATAACATCAGTGGAACACCTGCCTTGACTACCTGATGACAGGGTTCATTGCTCTCTCCCTCTGTGCTTCTATTATGCCTTTCACAGACCCATGTCATTTTACTCTTCACATTGGAACTCAAGCATTCATTTACTTTCTGTCTCTCTTACTATACTGTAAGCCATTGAAGAACAGGGTCAATGGATTATACGTCTTATGATGTGAAGGAAATCAGAACATGCCACCCCCAAATATGACACTTTGACATATTGATTATTTTAAGCTAAAGGCAACTGAGAAAAAGCAGGTTCAGGAATGGCTCTCTGATCTACCCCTTTCTACCTAAAAGAAGGACATAAAATTTCCCATGAGAAAGGTGCCCTCCCTGTACCAGGTAGAGGAGAACATTCTTATCACTGAAAACTAGGAGTCAACACCAAGATAAATCTGTACAAACAAACCTAATTTTTAAAAAGCCTTATTTTCCATTAGTTTCCCCCACATATGTCCTAGTCACTTTCCACAATTTACTGCCCTTAGCCTAAACCCCTTTTTTCTTTTGTGACATCACATCTCCACAATACATCATTCTATGTTAATGTGATATATAAGCTCTCAAGCCTATCTGCTTCTTTGGGTCTTCATTTCTGACACATGAAGCTCTCCGTGTACATGTAAAAATATTAACATCCCATAAAACTAGAATGCTTTTCTTCTGTTAATCTGTCTTTTGTCAGTTTAATTCTCAGGCTCAGGCACAGAACATAAGAGGGTGGAGGAAAGTCTTTCGTCTCATACAGATGCCAACACCAAGTCCAAGGAAGCATAGTGTTTTATTTTTTTAAAATGTTTTATTAAAATGTTTTATTTAAAAATTTTTATTTAAAAAAGTTTTATTAAATGTTTTATTTTTTTTTAAGTCCATCATTTTACCCTCACTACAATTCTGTGAGGCAATTATTATAATTATCTGTAATCTACAACTTGGGAAAACTGAGGCTCCAGGTGCAGCGACTGTCTAACATCACGTGCAGGAGGCCAAGCTTGCACTGAACCCAGACTCTGTACTCTGAAACCTGTAATATCCACTCCACCACGTGTAGCCTTTCCAAGATAAGAGGAAAGGCCAGCATGGACCATCTAGACCATCACTGTGGGAAGGCTTGTTGCTAAAAGGTGGTAAGGACTGAATGGTATTAGGACATCTTAAAAAGTCATCACCTGGGAACAGCTTTAAAATGTAAGAAAGTTTGGAAGATCTGGGTCTGAATCCAGGCTTACTCTGTACTTAAACTTGTGTGGCCTTGGGCAAATCTCTTAAACTCAGAAGCCTCAGCTTCCTCATCTGTAAAATGGGGTTTTAAACAATGATACTTACCTTGCAGGTACATATGTAAGAATAAAAGAGTACTGAGGACAGAGTAAGGATTAACTAAACTGCAGTAACTACTATACGTCAGGGGGAAAAATGGTACATATTAAATGCCTGGGCCACAAGTACTTTTCGTACCCTATCTTATTTTATTCCCACAGCAACCCTGTGGAGTCGGTGCTATTACTTTGGTCTTTTATTGACGAAACCGAGACTCAAGAGATATTTAAGTAACTTGTCCACGGTCATGTATAGCAATGGCCAGAGCCAGCATTCAGACCAAGGTCTTAGTCCAAAGCCTTTGCTTTTTGCCGTATACCTGTCTGCATCCCAGATTAGTTTCAGTGGAAGAAAGATAAGGAGGATTCAGATATGCCCCAAAAGTCTGAGGTCAGTGTGAGGCATTGGAAGAAAAAGATTGGATCAGACCCATGTGTAGCTTGGGATGTGCATTAAATATGTCTGGTACATGGACGGGCAGGATGAGGCAGGAGAGAAACCAAAAGGGAAGAAAAGAGCTAACAATAAATGTCACGTTCCTCAATTTCCCTTTCACCTAATAATGCAAAAAATCGTAGAGATGAGTCATATTCATATTTGAGCCCCTGTGCTAAGAGTCTCCAGGTTAAAGAGCCTATATTGTAATACTGATGTTTTATTTCCTTCTGATTTTGCTACTGTGTGTTATGTCTCAGAAAAATGTTCTGAAACAAACAGAGGAAGTTCAGAAAAGTCACAGGAAATGTCTGATCTTTACTCAAAGAAAAGGAAATAAATTCACTAAATTAACCTCTTATTTGCATCATTAACACCAAGGCATGTTGGAAGATGATTCAGGTAACCAGAATAGCAGAAGATGACTTCAATTCATCCTACAGAGAAATAAAGGTTATTTCACAATAACACAACAAAAAAAATTGTTTTCCGGTGTTATCTTTTGTCACACATGGCTCTCCCGGGCTTGGAACAAACAGGCCTTTTCATTCTCCAGAAAAAGCCCAGGAAACCTTCATGCCGTGACGGTTTTTGGTTAGGCACTTGTAGAAAAAGTAGTGCATAAAAAACGGGGGTAGGAGGGTGCTCCCAGAGGGATGGAAAGTTCTTCTCACCTGAGCCCCTCACACCAAGTCCTCCCACCTGAGGCCACAAGGCTGTGAATCCAAAAAGATGCTCAGTCCAGGTTACGAACCTAGACTTGGAGAAAGAAATCCAACAAGGAAGGGGTGGCTGAGTGGACCTTAATAGGGCATAAAATCATTTTGTCTGTTCATAAGGAGGCTACAAAGTTCTCTACTAATAAATACATCCTCCTGTGAACTTTTCCAAAGTACAGCTAATGGCACATAGAGCTAGCAGATCTCATAGAAAACTCACTCCTAAGGGACTACCTGTAAACTTAGAAGTTTTTGTCTTCCCATGATCGTATGTTCAGTAGAAGCCCCCTCCTCTGACTCCCCTCCCCATTGAAAGAGCTAGGCCCCTCACCACCACCACCCAATGCCCAGCCACTCCTCCTCTCCCCGTGGCCCCTGGAAGGCCTCAGGCTCAACAGAGCCGCAGGACCCGCGGGAGCACCCCTCCTCTCCCTGCCATCCCCATTATTCGGCACACAGCCCTGCTCTCCCATGGAGCCAACAGTCTGCAGCTCCTTCAATGCAGGCGCGAGCAGGCAGGAATGGTGGGAAAAGAAGCTGTGCCAGCTGCATGTTTCAGAATCTCCCTCCATATGCATTTGCCAAAGGAACAAAAAGAAAATCAATGCCAAGCAAAGACAGCTGAGATGAAGATGCAGAGGGACCGCGGCTGACTCGGTGCCTCTTAGCAGCAAGAGGCTGGCCAACCACGCGTCCGAGCCACAGATCCGAGTCGTTACCTTCAGGATGCAGGCCATGGCGCTCCGCCGGCCCTCCTGCCACCGAGCAGCGGGCGCGCCTGGGTCAGGGGCAGTCCCGGCGGCAGGCTGGAGGCTGGTACCGCGGCAGGACCGCTCCAGCCCACATTCCCGCAGATCCAAATAAGGGGACCGCGCTGCGAGCTGCGCGGGCACAGGCCCCGCCCCCCGTGTCTAGGCCCCGCCCCCGGCCTCGTCCACTGGCCGGCGGCCCGCGCGGCCCCGCCCCCCAGTCACGTGCCGTCCTGGGCGCCCGCGGCGGCCCCTCGGAGCCTGTTCCTTCTTTCTTTCCTTTCTCCCGTGAACTTCTTGTGGTTCAACGTATTACAAAGTCCGATCAGCAGCAGGCAGGGGTCTGGGTCCCGCTGAGAAAAAGCGGCTTTTCCTTCTCCTCGGTCTGGTCTCCTCTCACACATCAGAGAACTCCTTGCAGACATTTCACACTTTTTAGAAAGCTAAATGGGTTTGGAATCGCCCCTCTACAGGCTTTGGGCATATCAAAGGATCGTTCAGAATTAGCAACGAAATTCTCCCTGAGCTGTTTAAGGATAGAGCCTTCGCTCTGCTTAAAAACTGTGATCGGCTTAACTAAAGTTAATAATTTGCTATTAATAAAGGAGCACAAACATCTACCAATGAAAGATGCCATGAATGTTACACTGTGAATGGTTATGGTGTATTTTGTGTGTGTGTATAGAGAGAGATTGAGAAAGAGATAGATGTTATATATATACATATATATATATGCATATATATGTATATATACTTGTATTATATACATCATTGCTCTTTTCTGCTGCGTGCTTGTTTGTTTATTTAAAAAGCATATACATAAGCATACAATACATAGACAGAATGTATTTATGAATTATTGCATGGTAATGTATACATTGATTGTATGTATATAAAGTGTGTGTGCGTGCACAAGAGTTTGCTCTTCCCTACTACAAGCTTAGAATTTGAAAGAACTATGCTAGAACTTTTCAGTAACAAAGTTAGATCTTTCTTGTTAGGCTCAAAATTTAGAGAGGTCATTTTTCAACCATCCAACCTGAGTTTTCTGAGGCTAAAACAAAAGATGATACCGCAGCTCTACCTAAGAGGCAGGTGGCCCCGGGAGAAGTTGCTTAGGGTCCTCTCTGCTGCTCCTCAGCAGGCCCTATCTGAGTGAAAATCAGCAAAGAAAGCTGCATTCCCAAGCAAAAGCCGGCTAAGAGAAGCAGAGCTATTTCTGCAGGGAAAGTAACATCACAGCAAAACAAAGAAGGGAGAGAACATTCTGTGTATATACACAGGTTTTTACCACTTGGTCTGTCAGAGAAATTTTAAAAGCAGCCCCACAATATTTACCCCAAAGAAATTTCACTTGCCGTAAGCCCTGTGTAGTTTGGCTACATGGAGTCAGGAAAAGAACCGTGGGCTGGTGGTGGCAACATGAGACTGGCTCACAAACCATAAAGAAACCAGGCTTTCTTGGGATTTGGTATCTTCTTGATGAGAACATTCAAAATCCTAAGAGAGCGGGAGGAACCACAGGAAGATTTCAAAGGCTAAGACAGCGGAGAAACTGCCTGTTCCCAAGGGAAACTCCTCTTTTCAGTCTCGGTAGGAGACCACATCCTGCTGTTCCTCTCCATCCTCAGGTCCCTCCCTCTCCTCTGCCTGGGAGATCCAGTGTATTTTCAGTAAGAACCCTTTGATCAGGACTGTGTACTATAAACTGCTGCTTTAGCTCACGATCTTTAGCAGGCCAGGAAAACTCAGTATTTCATTCGTTCATTCATTCCTTTATCAATTCAACAAACTTTTATGGAGCTACTAAATGGAGAAGTAAACCTTTTTTGAACTACCACTAACTGGAGGAAGAATCTTTATTGAGGTACTACAGGACCTGTCAAGGATGAGAGAATGACTTTTGTGGTTTCTAACATGATCACAGACTCACGGTTAAGTGGAAAGATAAGAGATATATGATGATATAACATGGTAAGGGCCTTAATCAAAGCGGAAGCAAAGCTATAAGGAAGGAGGGTCTGGGCCCAGCAGGGCAGCAGGAAGAAGGGGCTCGGGGAGGCAGAGCCCATCCTCTCTCTAGAAAGTCTGCATATCTGGGAAAGCAACGCAACAGATTCTACTGAACAGCCCTGCAGAGCACTTCCTTGCTGGGAGACCTTGATCAAGTTTCTTAATCTCTCTTTAATCCTTACCTTATATAATAGTATCTATCTTCATGAGAATTAAATGAGATAGTATTTGTAAATGTACTCGCCCAATTCCTGGCACTGTGATCCCTTTTAAATGTGCTCTTTGTCTAAAGAAGAAAACCTTCCTCTAAAGATAGCTGTGGGAGAAGATGAATGGGGTGATTGCCATTGACCTTGGGTGTCTCAGAATGATGAATACTGATGGGACAAACCTTTAGCCTCTTGTGACTTAGGTATGCCATGATGGGGCTTCACGAGCTCCATCAGTCTGCTTGAGTTAAATTCCCACCCACTCATGTCCACACTTCCCAAATGTTATTTTGTTGTTAGCATCCACAAGGTATGTCTAAATACAGCTAGGAACAGGGGCACATTTATAATGATTTAAAAACAAATTCAAGAGATTCTAGAATAAATCTTTACTGGAAATTCTACAAAACAGTATCGACAATTACTGTTTCAGTTGGACCAGTCTTGTCTGAAAAAAAGCTTTTGGGGGAAATAAAAACAGGTTCTGAACCTACCAGGGAATTAAGATACAGCTAGATTTGTGGGAAGTGGGAGGATGGGAGTGCATGGCCAGGAATTCTGTTGTTGTAAAACTGGCCAAACTACAGGAATAGCTTAGTCTAGCAAATAGGTGTAGCATAATTTTCCAACTCTCAAGTTATGTGACTTAAAGCCAAGAGCTTCTGTTTCCAAAAATACTAATAACAAAATGGAGGCACCTTGCAGTTGCATACAATATCCCATTTGATCTCCACAACATCCATATGGACGTTGTTATTCCTAGCTGGTAATCAGAGGAACAGGAGTTTGAATCCAGAGACTCCTGGGTCTGCGGTCTTAACTGCTACACTCAGCTGGCCAGTATATTAGGAGCCCAAACTCTGTCATTTGGCAGCCTTCATACTGAGTTGGCTGTCTTAGGTTTGATCGTAGGAAAGCCTAGGGTAAGTATGTATCTTCACTACAATACATACTAAACCTAGGGTAACAATTAAAAGATGGGCAAAGGACCTGACCAGACATTTCTCAAACAAAGATGTGCAAATGGCCAACAGGCGCATGAAAAAAATGCTCAACATCACTAATCATCAGAGAAATGCAAACTAAAACTACAATGAAATATCATCTCATTCCAGTTAGTATGACTATTATGAACAAGACAAAAAATAAATGCGGGCAAGGATACAGAGAAAAAGGAACTCTACATTGCTGGTGAGCGTGTAAATTGGTACAGCCACTGTGGAAAACAGTATGGAGATTCCTCAGAGAACTAAAAATAGGTCTTCCCTACAACCCAGCTATCCCACTACTGGGTCTATACCCAAAAGAAATGAAATCCATATATCAAAAAGATGTCTGCACTCCCATGTTCATGGCAGCACTATTCACAACAGCCAAGAGATGGAATCAACCTAAGTGCCCATCAATGGATGAATGCATTTTAAAAAGCTGTGGTATATAAACACAAGGGAATACTGCTCAGCTATTTTTTAGTATATGTGCTGCCGAAGCGAGCACCTGCTCAGCTATTTTTTAAAAAATGATATTCTCATTTGCAGCAACACGGATGAAACTGGAAACCATCATGTTAAGTAAATCAGGCACAGAAAGAGAAATACCACATGATCTCATATGTGAAATGTATAAAAAATAAAACAAAAAAACAATGGTTCTTATAGAAATATAGAGAAGAATAATAGTTACCACAGGCTAGGGGGTTGGAGGGTGGGGAGGAAAAGTGGTGGACTAATGGGTACAAAACTATGCTGCCTATCCTAAGTGAATCACTGTGTAGTATATGCACGTATTGAAACAACACACTGAACCCCACAAATATGTACAAGTAAATGTTAAAATATTTTGAATAAAATACAAAATAAATTTTTTTAAAAAAACTAGAATAAGTATGTAAGTATGTGGAGGTCAGATACACTCTATCTGAGTATACAGAACAGATACACTCATCCTGTATTTTTCAACTCCCAGCCCCTGGTCATACTTTAACAAAGACACTGCATGTCCCATCCAATTCTCCCACACAACCAAGCTGTTACCACCTTATGGCCTTGACAATTACCTCCCATCAAAAACTCGCACTGCTATATCTCCCCTACTGCATAGGGTCTGCTATATAGCCTATCACCCCTTGCTTCCGTTCATGGCCAGATCCTTGGGGACTGGCCCTATCGCTACAACGGGCTTTCTAGGGCTCTTCTTGGTTCCAATTGGTCTGCCTTCCCTTTCCTCATAGGACATTTACCATGAGATTACAGCATGCCTTAAAGGCTGAGACCTCTTGAGTTATGACAAGTCATGGGATAACATTTGCTATTTAAATTCAGTTTTGCTTCATTGTAAACAGCCCCATTACCAAGTAATTTTCAGAGTTATAACATACAGTTCTCTGATGGAAATAGAAATAGAATTAAAATGCAGACTCCCATAACTTTTCCAATTTCATCCTGCACACATATTAATTTATTTATATTCAACACAGAGTCATTTATTAAGGTTTTAATTGGATCTCAATTTTTCCATCTAAAGATTTTAAATGAATTCCAGATATCATAAAACTCTTCTTGTCATCCACTACGTAAATCATGTTTCCATAGGCAAGTGCGACTGGAAGATCCATTAGAAAATGTTATGGGAAAGCCATTTTTTTATATTCTGAGCTAGAATAGGAAATGATTTTTTTCTATAAACCATTGCACTGTTACGATCTTGACAGAGGAACTTTTTAATACCCTAAAGCAGGTGTCTATCTGTTCATGTTCACGTGTGCGTTGTGTCTGTATTTGTGTCCACGTTCATCTGTGGCTATGTCCCTTTAGGTGGATATTTATGACATATGGGGTTAAGCCTCATTTTCCTCACTTTGGATAGCAGTTCATTCCAAAATGTCATCCAGTTTGCATTCCCAAGACTGGAGCTTGCTGCTATTTCAAATCTTTACACAGTTCTCATCCAGTATTCATATTGTCCCTGACTATACTGATACTTATCTGGGAAGAACTCCAAGACAAGTTATGCATGATTTAAAACTGCATTTTAAAAATATTATATATTTTCCCATTCAATGACATTCTCCCTTAACTTCATCTCAGCTCTAACATTCCCATTGGAAGTCCCATCTTTTGTCAAAAAGAAAAATTTTTTTCTTCAAATGAACCAATAAAGAAAAAAATTAATCTGTTTTTAATTAAAAGAGAAAAAATCTGAAATAAATGTCTTTACCTGATTTTCATTACTTAGAAAAGTGTAGCTTTTAACCAGATTTGTTTTTCTTAAAGAATCCCCCCTCCTAAGATTCTTTTAAAAACATAATCAATTGAAAGTAAATATGGCTAGAAGCATTGGCATGTAGCTTGAATTTGGTTTGTATTGGATTTCTCCAAGGCTTTTGAAGGCTCCATTATTAATTGAGTCTGATATTTCTTAACCATGTTTCCCAGAGTTTATTTTCTTTTTATTGTGAGGTTCTTCCCATGTATGTTTCTCTACATTCTTAAATTTCTCCTCTTAGAGAGCCTGTTACATGCTGCCCTAAAATATTAGAGTAGGAATTTGGTATTTGAAATGTATCCATAGTAGATCTGATGAGAGCACCCACAGGAGGGGTCTAACAGTTGGGCTCCTGCTGCATTTGCTTGCCTGAACCATTTTTCTCCAATGGTCTGTTCTTGCAAACCCTCTGGAGAGACCTAGGATTTTTGCTAATTCTTTGTGTCAATACCAACCCCTTCCAGGGATCTCCCCACAACCCTCACTTTTTGTATCTGTGTCTGATCTGTTATAGGAAAGGTAACAGAAGAACAACATCATGTAATCCAAAGAAAAAGAAAGATCCAAGGAGGAGTCATCTAAACACACCCTCAGAGAAGCTCCAAACACAAGGTATTGCTATTGGGTCCAACAATGTCAAAATGTGTCAAGCTGCTCACAGCGCACCTGTGTGAGGTTGGGACAGACAATCTCAGAGCGTAAAGGGGCATGTCCCCTACAGAAAAGCCATTCATTCTTTTCAAAAGCACAAGTATAAAGCAACAGTGGGTTTAGGAATCTGAAAATTCTTGTTCGTTTGTTGGTTTTAACAAACATTTGCAAACCTGGGTGATGTGTTTAGGCAACAGAGAGAGTTTATAAATTGGCTTCCTCCTATATTCAAAACTTTTAATGGCTTCCTCTTTTTTTTTTTTTTTTGGAATAGGTTATTTATTGGTTGAGTGCTTAGTCAATAAGATCTAATCCCTAAGGACCAAATATGTAATACATTGTTTTAGAATATTCTTTTCTCCAATTTTCAAAAGTCGGGTTTATTGATGTATAATGTACACACAGTAATAATATTCATCCTTTTGAGGTGTACAGTTGCATGAGTTTTGAAAATATATAAAGTGTAACCAGCAAACAATCAAAATATGGAACATTTTCCCCACCCCACAAAGCTCTCTTCTCTCAATTCTCTCCCCGCTCACCCATCACTGGGCAACCACTCATCTGATTTCTGTTTCTGTAGTTTTGTCTTTTCTGGAATGTCGTAGAAATGGAATCATACAGTATGTACAGGTTTGGGGCTCCTGGCTCTTAACACAATGCTTTTGAGCTTCATGTCACACATATCTGTAATCTGTTCATTTTCTTTGCTGATATCGATGTGCTTTAAAGTGCAGAACCTTTACAGCTTTCATGTGCATTTAATCTTTTATCTGTATAATAATTCCATGAGGTAAATATTATTTTTATTTTGCAGATAAGAAAGTTGAGGCCCAGGGATGCTCTATGACCCTCTTTTGGCAGTGGCAACTGAGCAGAATGAAGAATTAAGCAAGAGCATTCTGACTTTAAATCCGATGTTTTTACTGTAATACCACGAAAAACATCAATCAGGGAGAGACCTTTCAGAACCAAGCTAAGCTCACACACGGATTTCCTAAAGTTGGGTCTACAACTTGAAACGCTCCCGTTACAGTAGGGAGATGGGACCAACTTATTCAGTAAGCCCATCCCTAAGAGGGTCGGGAGGATCGGTGCTGGCCCTGAGGTGGAGAGGCCTGAGCGGCTGATGTCACTGAAGCCTGTTGAAGGACATCCATGGCTGCTTCTTATTGCCAAAACTTGACATATTTATAGGCCTGCCGACATTCCTTTCCACCATTACTGCTCATTATTCTCTTACACCAAGCACTGCCAAACCTTGTCAGTAAAGAGCCAGATGGTAAATACTGGGCTGTGTCAACCATTTGATCTCCGTGACAATTTTTCAACTCTGCCATTGCAGTATGAAAGCATCCATAGACATAAACAGACAGGTGGTGGCTGTGTTCCAATAAAACTTTATTTATGGACCCTGAAATTTAAATTTCATATACTTTTTCATATTATGAAATATTATTATTCTTTTTTATTTTTTTCAGTCATTTAAAAATGTACAATCCATTCATGATTCTCCAGGTATACAAAAACAATCTGCAGACCCAATTTGGCACAGAGGCAATAGTTTGCCAACCCTTCCATTGACCTTTGCACTCTTTATTCAGTTAGGTTTCACCATCCTTCAAGCCTGGATCAAATCCTATGGAGCCCTTGATGTCTTTTCAGACCACCCTGGGATAGTGTAGTTTCCACTCCCTGATTTCCAACAACTAACTGTTTGCAAAATCATTTTGGCAATTAATCACATCCTATCTGGTGGCATTTCCAGTATTAACTTGACCTACTGTCTACGTCCTTATTTTGCCTTTTATTTTTGGCCTTACTTCCTGAATAAATAGCAAGCTTCCTGGCTGTTTTTTTTTTTTTTTTTTTTTTTCCTTGCATCCTTCACCTTTCTGTGTCCCAGCAAGGAAATACAGTACCTCACATGATCAGCAAATGCTGATTAATTTGATTTGATTCATTCAGCTCTGAAGAGGTATCTAGGAATGCCGGTTGACAAGATGTCAGCAATCATAAATATATAAAATTGAAAATCAGATTGCCCTATAATTCTGGATGCCACTCAAAGATTTAGAAAAGAATTTTGTATGTATTATTAATTCCTCCACCACATATGATATTCTCAGATCATTTTATACTTCTCTCTAAGGCATGTATCAGATCATTTTTGTCTTTTTTATTTTTTAATCAACAGGGTGATTACTTGATTTAGATGGATTTTTACAGTCCATGTTTAACAAGAGTGGCCTTTAATTACCCCTGTGGGTATTCACAGTTGATTGAGAAATCGGTGGTGCTTTTCTTCTAAGTGGACGCTGCCTTATTTCCATCATGATTAAAAAAAAAAAATCACTAGGTACAGTATTGTTTAATCAGTCAGGGTGCTTTGTGTTTATCTGATATTTATTCTAGTTAAAATTTACTCACTGACTTATGCTATGATTTTATTCAGTTTGTTCCACTTTATTTCATGTTTATATTGATTAAAATGAAGTGAATAGAATCTTATAAATAAATCTGTTTTGTCTAATAAAGAGATTTGGATTTTCAAAAGCATCAGACATTTAAACAACTGAGTTTGTGATTTTTACTGGCACCTTTATAATTAAAAAATAGCAACAAGTTACATACTAAATAATGGCAAGTTCCAAACAAGATTAGCCTTCCCTTCCAAATGGTGGATTCAGCAGTATTTAGAACAAGCTCTGCATAATTTGAATACTAGAAGATAGGTTTATTTTCTTCTTCGTTCATTAAGATTACATTTTAAATGAGTTATTCACAACTGTCTTCATTCTTGAATTGTAATAACATTTTGCCATTTAAAAATAGGTGAAAAATAGTAAGCCACCTCTCTATCCCTATAAACTAGTCTGTCTGTATTTTTAACAAAAGTATCTCTATTAATATAGCCATTGGATGAAACTAAATTTTTTTAAAAATTATGTTTGTCTTCACATATTAAAAAGTTTAATACCTACGCCCTACTCTCTTCTTTGACCTGTTTTCCTTTTTTCACTATTTTTCACTATTTCCCATCATTCCATTTTTACCTCTTCTTTCCTTACAAGACCATCCTTTACCCTTTTTTTCCTGAGGAAATTTTTCAGTTTAAATTTAACCAGAAAATTAAGTACCATAGGGGATATTTTACCTTGAGAAAAGTACTAGTCTGGCTCAAGTATTTGTCTGAATAAAATGCAAATACCCAGAGCAATTGACAAGATTTGTGAAGGGTCTGAAATTTTACTCTACATGCAAACTAAGAAGTTATCCACACATTTTTATGGCTGTTGGCTAAAGCCACAGGACCCCTGGGCCAGAGATGTAGGACTATTTATTACTTGCAGTCATAGGACCATTACAGCCATTTCTCACCGGCAGAGCATCAGCATTTGCACTCATTCCTCGAGCCCCAGCTCCTGCAAGGTGACTTAAAGAAGACCAATGTACTGTGGGTGTGTTTAAGAGAAAAACCGCAAGTCTGGGAACTCAAATCTTCTGTACTGTGAAGTAAGCACGCTGGCCCATTGTTCCCAAATGAAATGCGCTCTCTCTCTCTCTCTCTGTCTGTCTGTCTCTGTCTCTGTCTCTCCCTCCTTCCCCCAAGGCTGGTAGGTATACAGACATCCTTGAAAAGATAATCCAGAACAAAGGCATTCTGTGCTTCTGTTCACAAGACATACAGAAACTTAAGAATTTCTCCTGGAGAATTGTCTCCTGCTAGTAATCACATGCATTGTGCATGCTATCATGAATTTTGATTGATGTGGCATCCTGTACCCAACCTCAACAAATTTAGGCACTTGCAAAAGCACATAAGAGGTGTTCAGTAGTGTTTTTTGAATGAATGTGAGCTGCCTCAAATAATTTTTAGTAAGCAGAGTTTGTAAAAATAATAATGATAATGCATGATCCCAAATAAGTATACCCAATCTCCATAATATTTATTTATCCTCCAGATTGAGACATTATATTCTGTCAAAACACTCTATGCTTTAAAATGAAATATTTACCCACTAACTCTAAAAATTCCTTTATTTTACTTTCTTTCCATTTTCTTCTGCTACGCACACACACATATAAACACACACACACACACACACACACACACACACACACACACACACACACACACACACACCCTATCTTTCTTTTGGCCAGAGATTGCATAAAATATTACTAAAATTTTAGCTATGTAGAGAATGGTGGTTCAATTACTGATGAGTAATTGATACTCTGTTAAACATTTAAAGTGCACATATCGCCCAAATATGTTTTTTCCTTCTAAATTACATTTCTTCTTTATATTTCCTTCCTATTTTCAACAAACCCAAAAAATTCACTTTCCAGGACCAGGAAGGACCCAGATTATACAACATTCTTTAGGAATCCTCAGCTCCAGTAGTTCTAATCTTTCCAAAATCCTACTTTATGTGAAATCTGAGATTTTCTTTGCTCTTTCATTACACATAACTCTGATCTTCTAGCCTTTTTTCTGGCCCCACATTCCACTTGTATTCTCCACACTCTCACCACAGAGTCAGTTTCTGTGTGTTCAGTGCACAGGGCCCTGATCTGTGTATCTGGCATTGAGCCTCTGTTGAATAACACAAAATAGATATTTTTCATTTCCCTTCAATGGTAAACTTCCTCCTTTTCTCAGGAGTCTCTTGTCTGCAGCCAAGGAATGGGAGTGACATCACTAAATGTATAATGTGTTGTGCCATGGGTCAGCTGAAGAATGATCTGTAGGAAGTATGCCTATTCAGAAGACAAAACTGTATTGGCACTGAGCAGGGGCACTTAGCAAAACGATGCATTTGAGATGGCATTTCTGCAGGGTCCACAGTGCCAGAGATCCTATGCACCAATCCAGACATGCTAACAATCAGCATGCTGGTGTTCTTCAGGGGTACATCCAGTGTCTTCTTTATGGGTTAGGAACAGCAAAGTAAGGAGATTCAGCTAGGGGTTCATCTTGTATGAAAGCAGATACATGCTGTCAGATGAAATAAATACTCCTGGAATCCTTCGAAGGTTTCTTTTAGCTCTGCACCTCAGAGCAGATGTGCCCAGATACCATTTTTATTCAGGATACTTTAAAGCTAAAACCCAAGCTGACCTTAGCACTCAGCAATGCTCCTAATCCAATGCCAACTGGCAGGGAGCGGGGGCCGTAAGAACAACATGTGGAAGAATAAAAGCACGAACACAAAATGATATCTCTCTAAAACCATCACCAAGTCTAAGCACGAGATAAGACATAAGGATGATGTACTGAAGAACTTTATCCATATGTATGCAGTTTTCTCTTCCACCCCTCACCCCCCACTTTTCTTTGCACCTCTGCATTTTTTCGCAGGCCATTCCTCTACCCAGGTGGTCTTCCCTTCTTTTCTTTAGCAATCAAAATTCAACTCGTCTTGAAATGCTTAATTCAAAAGCTACAATCTATATGATGACCAACCTATCAGGAAGTACTTATTCAACAAATTTATTTGAGTGCCTAGTGTATGCAAGGACCTGGACACAGAGCCCTGAAGAAAGCATATACAGTTCCTCGTCCTGGCAGGATTCAATTTCTCTTTCAAGCGCCTATGGTCTTTGCTATATAAGTCTGACTCAATGTCAGTTGGAATAGACCTTGTACTGTGAGCCAATTTTTTGAGAGGGATCTCTTATTCTCCCAGCCAGATAGTTGGTAACTTTGTGTAGAGTTGGAACCAAAGCTAAAGCAGAAATACCTGGATTTAAATCTCAGCTTTGCTATTCATTATTTTACTTCTCTGAGACTCAGCATTCTCTGGGGTTTCCCCAACTTTTTATTTTGAGAAATTTCAAACCCAAAGAAAAGTTGAAAGAATAATACGAGGAACACACTATATACACTACACAAGATTCATCAGGTGCTAACATTTTGCCATATTTGTACTCTCTCTGTCTCTCTCTGCTCATACGTGCACACATACGCACACCTGCAACATTTGAGAGTAAGTTATGGACTTTAAGACTCTTTACCTCTAAATACTTTAGCATGTCTCTTCTAACATCATGAGTATTCTATTACATAACCACACATCACTAGTGCATTTAACTTCATATTTTTTTTTGAGGTTACAAAATTTTAAAAAATTTATTTGAACGAGGGGTCAATAAATAAAAATGGCAAACATTTTCTCTTAAGCCAGTTTTTTGGGTTTTTGTTTTGTTTTGTTTTGTTTTGTTTTGTTTTGTTAGAGCAGTGTGTGTTTCTTTTGCTGTTACTAAAAAGCAATTGATGATGTGCTGGACTTTTGAGCAGATGTCCAGGCACCACAGGATGTTTTCTTATTTCCGTGTGGTTCTTGTGTTTAATACCACGGTTTTCCCATATTTTAATGTTCTCTTTTGTACCAGTAATGTTTCTTATTGTTGCTGTTATCAATTAGGATCTAACAAGTATCATGTATTGGTTTTGATTTATCATTTGTCTTTTATCTCCTTTAATCTGGAATAGTTCTCCTATTTTGTCTTTCAAGACATTGACAGCTTTGAAGAGTTATTTTTAACTGTTGTTTTGAAAAGTTGTTTTGAAGAATGTTCCTCGAATTCAATTTGTCTGATTGTTTCATCTTGATTAGATTCAGGTTAAATACTTTTGGCAAAAATACAGCTGCAGCATTCTTATCTGAAAAAATAGAGATTATAAGAGTACAAAGATATTAAAGGGGTTTTATGAGAAGTAAATGAAGTAATATAGATAAAGCAATGGGAAATAGGAGGTGCTCACAAAATGCTGATTTTCATCCTACTCATTTTATGATTGTTTTCTAGACGAGCAACCCAGACTCAACATTATTTGAACTCAGTGAGATTTTCCAAAGGGGAAGCAAAAATTTTCCCCTGAGAAAACACTTTTGGGGCACATATATGGCTTTGTTGATAGATCTCTTTCGTAGGCCTGTTTGGAAATATTGCCCTCCTTAGAGACCCTGAGAAAGAAGTCAGGACACAGAGCACATCTCCAGACACAGTAAAATTTACTTACCTCAATGGTGGGTGTTGAGCCAAATAAGTAAAACTGTGGTTTCAGTAAAATGAACTAAAAGTTGTATAGAAAAGTCTTTTGCCTCAATTCTTATGGTTAAAAAATGTTTCTGAATCTGCTTGTCTGCTTTATAAGAGCAATATTACAAATAAAATTAATATTTCTTTAAAGGTTGAAGTTTTCCAGGGTCAGCTTTAGCAATAATAATTTTCACAAAGCAGAACTACAGATGGAGGTGGGCTAGGAAATTGGGCTTAATATATCCTGCTCCAGAGTCATACTCAGGAACTTGCTTAAAATAATTTCTGTTATTGGTTATTACCTTAGCATTGCTTCTTTTTTCATCAAACAAAAGTACAAAGGAAAAAATCCAATTATTTGAAGGTGCTGGTTAGTTGAGTTCCATGTAGCTTATTTCCAGTCATTAGTCTACTGGGATATAGCTGAGCGAATTTCAACCATGAAGGGATGCTCTCTGATCACCTGCCTGCAGTGTGGTGGGTCACCTCTTATGGCATGTAATCACATTGCAAATTACCCGTATTTCAAACAAACGGGCATTTAACAATCTAATAAAGTACTTTGTCAACATGAGTGTTAACAACATAGTCAAACCAAATAAACTCTCAAACACACACAATTATAACTAAATCATATACTGGTTAGGTATCTAATTGTCTTCTGGGTATATGCCTCATTCTTGTATAAGTCACAAGTTCCTTGTGGGAAAGGGCTGTGTATGATGCAAGGCTGATCACGATCGGGCCTGATTGTGACTTTTAAAGGCCATGAACATTGAAAAAAGTATGGCATCCCCTGCCTTAATGTATAATTCAGAATAGAAACTTACTAATACATATATTAGCTATAAGTAGGTCCAATAGAGTCTTGTTTTCCTCTCTCATAACAATTACCCTGATGTTATGTATATATATGCACATGCATGCCCATACACGGAGTATTGATAGTACGAGGGTACTTCAAAAAGTTCATGGAAAGATTCATATTATCTCCCAATTCTATTTTTTCATGAGTTTTTTCAAGTACCCTCATACACACGCACGCACACACACACACACACACACACACACACACACACACACACACACACACACACAATCAATTTCTTGACCACCCCAAATTGTTTCTTTTTTGGTGTCCCTATTTTGATGCTTTTAGAATATGTATAGTTTACCTATTGGGTAATCCAGCATCACATGTAATGAAACCACATTGGAAAAATAAATACAACAACAAAAGGCATTTTATATGCACAGTGACCTCGGCCAAATCTCAACAACTGGTTCTGCCCCTGGGTCACTTCTCTTAAGGGAAATTCTTCAGTAAGATATTAGTATACTATTGAGTAGCCATAACAGACCATTTGTCCTAGAAAATAAAATTCCTCAGGTGATGTAACTTTCATCACTAAGATATATGAAGACACCATCCTCTCAATATTCTTGCCCAAGACAACGAAATTCCTGGAAATTGAAGTTTTCATAATCTATATTATTTTACTGTTATCTAAATGTACTTAGAATTGGAGATGTCTACGAAAGAAAAAAAAGCAACTAAGAATCCACAGTCATAAAATTTACTTCTACTGTCAGAAGAGAATAGTTTCCATTCCATTTTCATATTCAAAGTATACATGTGTGTTATAGCTCCCCTCAAGTCTATATAACTCATTTACCAGCAAATTTCAAAGTTAGAGTGAACTTTTTACAGCACTCTCATAGCAACTCATGGTTTTCAAAAGCCTGTGTCACTATTTGTTATACTTTTGACAGCAAACATCTCCTATCTGAATTCTTATGCATCATCTAAAATGTGTTTTTCATTGTGGCTGTGTGCAAATACACTGAGTTTAAAAACAAATATGATTTTGAAAGACACTGTGTTGCTCTAACAAAGGGAACATTGTCCATCTTCCCTGACAGCTTCTCTCTAATTAAAGAGGCCCTGATGCTGTGCAGAATGCCAGGCTCCTTAAACACTCCCCTCCCACCTGCTGTTTTCACTGCACAAACAGTGGAGAAACAATTTGGAGTTTACTGGCCTCCTTCCTAGAAGAAAATTTAATAACATCCTAAAAGGAATAAGGAAGCAAAATTTTCTGATGGGACACACATTACTTCTTTTAAAATACTACTGGCTGGGGGATTTGGTTAGAAAGAGGGCTCCCTTAACAACCATCTCTGAGCTGTCAGTGTGCAGTCGGCCTCGTTTTCTGGTATTTTGTTTTTAACAGTGGCCTCTCACTTATTTTATCCATACTGATAAACCATCTTTGACATTCCATTTTCCAAAAATCTGGCTCTGCAAAAACACAAAATATGAAAGATCGTTTCATGATAGAAATGACAATATCAACTTCTTCACTTTATAAATCTCATCTTCAGATGGGCATTTTGCACAAACAACCAAAGACGTTCTGGTACACACTAACCCGTGTCTATTTTGCGGTCACAATGTTCCACAATAGAACTTACAAAGGGAAATTGCATTCTGTTTCTCTAAGCTTAATGTAGGTACGAGGGTACTTCAAAAAGTTAGCATAAAAATAGAATTAAAAAGATAATACACATCTTTCCATGAATTTTTTGAAGACTGCTCATATTTGCTTAATGAAGCTCACGTCTTGAACACCTCACATATACACACATACCTAATACACTGTTATTTTAAAAAGTAATAATATCTAAAATAACACCGCAATGTTGCCAAGGACTGACAAACTATTTCTGTAAAGGGCTAGATAGCAAATATTTTAAGCTTTGTGGGCCATATGGTCTCTGTTGCAGCTAATCAACTCTGCCATTGTAGTGCAAAAGTAACCACAGACTTGTATTAATGAGTGAGTATGACTGTGTTCCAATAGAACTTTATTCCCCCAAACAGACAGTGGGCTGGATTTGGCCAGTGGACTGTAATTTGTCAACTTCTGCTCTAAACCTCTATGCTTTAAAGTCCTGAAACGATAGAAATCACAAGACAGTTACAGGTAAAAAATATTACAGTATTAGGCTTTAAGAGAGAGAAAGGTTACAGCTTGGGTTACCAAAACAGGCTTTACGGAAGAAGACGCAATTTAGTAAGGGACATGTCATGGGGTGAAGTGAAAGTTGGGAATCTTGTAAGGCCAGTCTTGGAAGTTACACAGTGTCACTTCCACCCAGAATCAGGGGAAGGAGAAACAAACTCCACCTCTTGACAGATGGGTGGCAACATCACATTGCAAAAGAGCTTTTGGGAGGCAAGATATTGTAGTGGCCTTCTGTGGAAACACAATCTGCCATGGAAGTTTAACATAAAAATGAGGACAGGACCAATGAAACCTCTAGGGATCTGGCAGACAAGCCCCAAACCACTTCCATAACCCAGGCTTGATGGAGTCACATGGTTAGTAAATCCTGCTGAAAATGTACTTGTGATAAAAAATTACAAACCACATAGGAAAACAGGATGTAGACACAGTAGTGAGCAGAATTAGCACACTGTGATCTGGAATAATGGAAGAAAATTAAAGTGACTTAGAATAAACATATTTAAAATGTGCAAAGAGCTAAAGGTAGAAATAGATGTCGTAAGACAAGAACTGGATGGCATAAAAAACAAATAGGCATGTTTGGAAAGTATGAAATTAAAATTGCAGTGATGAAAAATATATTAATTGAAGTAAAAATCCCAACACAAGTGAAAAGAGAATGGAATGTAAGATAGACCTAAGAAAATTATTTCAGCACAAGTGTAGCACAAACAGATAAAGGCATTGAAAATATGAAATATTCAAGAGATATTAAGACACTAGAAAGTTTAAATAAGAGAGTCTAGCATATATCTTATAGGAATTCCAAAAGGAAGGAATGGAGAAGATAAAGATCCAATATCCTGGGAACTTTCCAGAACTGAAGAAAGACGTCATTAGATTTATGAATCACACCAAATCTTAAGCAGGATAAATAAAAAACAAATCCACAACTAGACACATCTTAGTGAAAATGCCCAACATCCAAAACAAAAACTAAATCTTCAAAGCTACTGGAAGAGGAAAATAAGACACCTTAACAATTGGACAGACTGGCTTCTCGCCAACAATAGGTAGACAATAGAATAATATATTTAAAATGTGAGGGAAAGTAGCTATCAATCTACAAATCTGTGTGGCACTAAACTATTATTTATAATGAGGGCAAAATAAACTTGTGTTGTGAAAACAGAAACTCTCAGATCTGATACTCTTTGTTACTCGACTTTATTGAAACATATTTTATACTCAATAAAGTATATGCATCCATTTTATGAATACCTGTAGGGGATTGAATTATGTCCCCCCAAAACTCATTGAAGCTTGAATTGTTTTCCCCCAAATTTCTTATATTAGAAACTTAGCCCCCACTGTGGCTGCTTAGAGGGTGGGAAATCCCATTATGGTAATTGAAAGGTGGTACCTTGGGGAGGTGATTAGATTATAGGACCATGCAGTAGTGAATGGATTAAAAATAGTGATCAGGGCGTGGTTCTGAGGGCTTTAAAAGAAAAGGAGAGTCTGTCTTTTTCTCTCTGCTCTCTCTGCTTCCACTATCTTGCAATGTGAAACCCTTGGGTCACTGTTGTCACTACCAAGACCCTCACCAAATGTGTTCCCTGGACTTTGGACTCCCCAGACTCAGAAACTGTAAGCAGTAAATTTCATTTTTCTTTATAAATCACCCAGTTTCAGGTATTTTGTAATAATCAACAGAAATGGACTAATACAGTATTTTTTGATGAGTTTTGACAAATAAGTTCAAACTTGTAACCACAACAATAAAAACAGAGAACATTTCCATCACCTTGAAAGGTTTTTTGTGTCCTTCCCAGTCAATTTCTCCCCTCACCCCACCCCCTATTAGCCTCGAGCATCTGCTTTCTGTCACTGTAAATTAGACTTATTTTTTCTAGAGTTTTCCAATTGAATTATGTAGCATGTAACCTTTGTGTCTGGCTTCTTTCACTTTGCTTAATGTTTCTTGAGTTTCACTCGTGTTATGTGTATCACTAGTTCATTCCTTTTTATTGCTGAGTAATATTTCATTGTACAGAAAAGAAAACCGATACTTCAATACTAATTTCTGACAAAAGAAAATTTACATTAGAAAGTACTATCAGGATTAAAAGAGGGATTGCACATAATGATCAGAAGGAAATTACACCAAGAAAGTAAAATAAGTATGAATTTGAATGCTTCTGAGAATATAAGCACTTAATTTAAATCTGGCAAAATTACAAGGAGAAATTTAAAAATTCACTGTCACATTATAATTTTTAAAACGCACTTCTCTCAGAAATGGACAGGTCAAGCAGTCAAATATAGGGAAGGATATAGCAGATGGGGGAGAGGGGTGTTGAAATTTATAGTAAGATGGTCAGTGGAGGCTCCCGGATAAAGTCATCAGTTAGTTGAGGGGCCTCTCACACTCTTCCATGTTTATCTGGCAAAGCATAATCATGCTAGCTCCAGTAGAAACAGCATTAGTGGAAAGGGAATTGGTGTGAAGGAGTTAACACTGCTAGCTGTTTTGTGGGATGGTGACCATGCTTCTGGGGAAGATTTAAAAACAGAAGAAAATAAATGGTATGTCCAAAGTGAAACAGAAGAATGAGTATTTGAACTCATTCAAATGGTTTTTCTTTTTGCAAGAAATTAATGACAAGAAGAATAAATAGCATGAATTGAGAGCACTCAGCATGTATTAGGCAATATGCTAAACACTGTATATGCATTTTCTCTTTTACTTCTCACACAGACTTTTGAGTTCATGAGGAAACTGAGGCTCAAAAGAGGTGGCTGGTGAGTAGCAACCTCAGAACTTGAGCTTGCATCTAACTCTAGAATCAGCACCTAATACTACTAGACCATATTGTGTCAACCCCAAACCAGGAGTTCACAAATTCCCACCGTGAACCTCCTCTTCTTCCACAGGACATTGCTGACCCAAATCCCTACTAACCACAGGCTGTTCATTCTTATTCAAGCTGCGGAGTGAAGACTCAGCTGGATTATTCTCACGTAAAACATTCCATCTGCAGAGAAGCAAGACAGGCTTATTTTTCAAAACAGTCTGCCTGGGGCGGGCTGCGTGATGGAAGTGAGAGGCAGCAGGACCCCTGGCCAGGGCCGACAATGAAACGCTGGAGATCAGAGCTGGGAAATGCTGTGCAGACACAGCACATCAAAGCCACGAGGAACGGCCTAAAAACAGGCAGCTCAGCGTGGCCCCAGCTCCTGCTGCTGCCCGAGGTAGGATGCTGCAACGGTCCTTACTTAACCATTATCAGATTGCCCAGAATTGCAATAACCACTGCCTTGCACTGCATTTTCATCAACCCTTGCTTCCTGTGACCTCACCTCTTACCTCACCCCTAGATCATCTTGAAAAACATTTTTAAATGCGAGACACCCTGGAGTTCTCATATGGGTTTTAGAAAGCTATTATAAATAGAACCTGAATGAATCCCACATGTTTGCATGTTACCTCATCTAAACTTAGGTTTATGAAATCAGCCCTTTCCATAACCTGAATCATGTCTTACACAAAAGAACAGAAAGGAATAACTCACTGATATTCTGCAGCCAGCTTGTAGTTCTCTGCAGAAAGATTGTGAGGAGATGCAACATTGTAGGGACTCAAATAAAAAACATGGGAAGATGAATATTACCTTAGCTTTTGCCAGACACTATGTATATTGGCTACATAGTATGAGGCCTGGCATGCAGCTGGTGCTAAGTAAATGTTTTGTGACAACAGTGAATAATTATGACACTTTAGAGAACTGGGAGCAAAACTATCCATTGAATTAAGTGAAATTAATGTGATACTGTCTACATGAGCAAAAGAAAAAAAAAAAAAGAAAAAAAATGAGCATTTGTTAAATAAATTTAACCAACCTGGGTCATAAACTACCTAGGTTGAAATACTCATTCTTCCATTTCACCTTGGACATACTATTTAACTTCTCTGTGCCTTGGTCTCCTCTGTGAGATGGTAACTATGAGGTTATCTGCTAGAGTTGCTGTGAAGACTACATTAAATTATACATGTAGGCACGTGGCACAGTGCCTGGTATGCGGTGATCACTTGGCAAACGTTAGCTCTTGTCTTTAGTGTTATTTCTCTAGGTCACTTTCTCAACTGTTTTACCTTTGTGAATAAAAGGTAACCATAGCAACTTCAAAGAGACCTTTTTACAAGAGGGCCCTAAACACTTAAAACCCCAAACTCCACACAGAAGCTTTCTTCCTGTGGTTAATGTGATGGTTAGTGTGGCCCAGCATTTCATTAAACACTAAGTTTTCTTCTTCCTTCTCCTCACAAAAGACACTTGTCCCTAATGAAAACAGAAAATTGATGTCCTAATTAACATTTTCAGAAAAATTGCCCTATTATCCACCATTTAGAGTCAAAATAAATAAGTATGTAAGAAATGTGCTCAGGGCAGTGGGCTTAAAACAGGTTTGATTTCAGTGTTAGAAGGACTAGACAGTCGGTTTAATGAGGGAAGGATTTGTCTGTCCATGATCACCATAGCTTAAGTACCTGGCACAGAGCCTGGCACGTGCTACGTACTCAAGAAGAGAATACGCAAAAGAGTGCCTAGTCGATTCCTCTCTGCAATACCGAGTTGCTCTCTATGACTTTATCCTCCCAAGCTCATACTAGACCCATGATCTTGAGCAAGATAATCTTTCTAAGCTAAGCCTCAGTTTTCCATCTGTAGAGGGGACAGCCCTTGTAGGATTGCTGTAAGAACTGGAGATAACAAACGTAAATATTTCCTGGACATAATAGCACTCAATAAATTGTGCTTATTCTTTACACTAACTTCCTGAAGTTTTATCGTCCATGGATTTATCTAAATTTTAGTTGAGTATATGTAAATCATGCTTCCTCCTCCTCACGTTTTTCTCTCTTCACGTGCAAATTCAGAATAGTATAGCGTAAGGAGCTAAGTTCTGGAAACCAACAGATCTGGGTGCAGAGTTATCTCTGACACAAAAGGCAAGGGTCTTCTCCAAGAGAGGAAAAGAAGGAAAAAAGACCTTGACCTATCATCTAGTAGCTCAGTGACCTTGAGCAAGCAAGAACTTAACATCTGCAAGCTTTGATTTCTTAAAGGAAATTAATTATAATAATAACCTTAACCCATAGGGTTATTATAAAGATTAAACAAGGGCTCCATTAGGGCTTTGTTTTATATTCATCTCCCACAGAGAACCACGTATAGTGAGACCTAAGGTAATCAATTATGAGGATGAATAGACTATTGAATAAGTAAGTGAATGAGAAGGAAAGAAGAAAGGAAGGGAGGGAGGGAAGGAGGAAAGAAGGAAGGGGAGGAAATGTGCCCCACAGATGTTTCAGAACATAAGTACCTTACTTTGAGCTTTTTCTTTTAAAACACAGGGTTGTGAAATCTTGAGGACAAATCCTGAAAGAAACCATTTGTAAAAATTAACACTTTTTATAAGCCTGTCATCTCATCCTTACCAGACCTCATTAAGCATCTAGAATACCTTGGAAAAGCATCAAATACCAAATCATGAAAAATGGGAGAAAAAAAATCCCCAAGGCAAAAGAATTGTTTTCTCTCTTCCAAAGCATCTGTTCCTTCATACTGAAATATTGCATGCAAAACATACTTCATGTAATTCAAATAATTAACAGAAACAAATATTAAACAAGTAACAGAGAGCAGCAAATAACAAATCTCTTCTGATTTCACTGCCATTGTTCTAAGCCTTCAATAAGATATAAACACTCTTGTACCCAAATTGCCAGCAAAATTAAGAATGCATTACCAGTTTTGTTAGAAAGAATTATTTGGAAGGAAATAAGAGTACTATTTGTTTTTTTTTTTAATCATAGAAGAGCAAAACAAGTAGTTAGCACTGTGTGTTCTTCAATAAAAAGAAGCTATTGAAATCAATTATACCTTTTTTTTTTTTTTTTGGTGTGAAGGGAACATCCAAAACACATTGAAAATAGTCTATTTTGAGCAGTCATAGTTTTCATTTTTTCTTAAACGTATCAGACATAGATTTCACAGCTCATAATTAATTCCCAGTGCCCACATCACCATTAATTTTTAATCAAAGCAGAGCTGCTGTGAGTGCTACTGCTATTTCACCAAGGTTAGTAGGGGGTTGTTTCCAGGCTGAGAAATCCTTATTTGTTCTGCATAATAGAGAATGATGTCTAAAAGGATGGCCAGATGCACCCTGCACTGCCAGCTAATTACCTACAGGTGATGGGGACCAAGCTCTGTGTCTTGACTCACACACACACAGAAAATCTAGTTTCACAGATAATTACACATTATACAGGCTAGGGATTTGGTGTTTTATATTCTTGGAGTTGTTAGACTTAGGAGGTATATATTGCTAAAAAGTATTTCTCTGTATGTACAAAGGGAATTCTTCACAATCGATTTATCAATCTTATTCTCATAAATGTATGTTTACAGGAGCTCCCCAGATAACACAGTAACATTGCATGAGGGAGCAGATGTGGTGCAAGTTCACAGAACTTTTCTGACATAAAAATCACCAGACAAGGAAATTATTTCAATGTGGGTTTAGGAAGGCCTCAGGCAAGCTATTCTCCAATTCAACATCAAATGCAGCAAGGTAAAACCAGAGGACTGATACTCAATTTCAAACCAGGTATGTACTCTAAGTAAAAACAAATACTATCAACTAAGCAGAAATTCCACTGCAAGGAAATTTCTTAGGTTTAATACCTTTGCATAAAAGACATGACTTGGTCATTTGGACTTAAACAACTATGTAATGTACAAATTAATTTCTTTTTGGAAAAATAAGTCATGTTTATAAACACCTAATAAAATGTCTAATAAGAAAAGATTAAATCTGGCTAACTCAACTGAATATAAATAAAAGCTACACTGTTTTAACCTACTTTGCGAGATATATTATACACACAGACACATACGTACACATACAGACATATCTCAAAGAATATATGCTTATCAGATATTTTCCAAGATAGAAGATTAGCAGGATTAGTGATAATTGTAATTTTGATTTACTATTCTCTATACTTTCCAAATTCTTTTTTCACTATTGCTTGAATTTATATTCTTTTTATTATTTTATTTGAAACATAATTGATTGTACATATCTGTGGGTTATAGAGTTGAATATCCAAACCTGCATGCAATATGTGATCCTCAAATCAGGATAATTACTGTATCTATCATTACACAATGTAATCATTTTTTGTGGCTCTTTACCAATTTCTTTCCAAGTTCTTAAGATGAACATACAAGTATATTATTTTTATAAAGAGAAAAGAATTTTAAATACTTTTAGCCCTAAAAATTTCAAGCTTATTAACTCCCCCTCATATATAAAATTTGAAATGTGCTATAAAATAAAGGAAACTGGTTCCCAATACATTACATAAGTAAAATTATTCTCCTCACTTAAACATATCTCCTATCAAACCCTCCATAATTTAGCAGTAAATTAGCCCAGTGAAAACGGCAAGGATGAGATTTAATGTGGATCACTCCATGGAATTGTATGGTTCTAAATGAAGTTTAGAACTCAATATGCTTCAATATAACTACAATTTTAAATAACATTGATTGCGAAGCCATGTAAATACAGAGTTTATTAAATGAAAGGCCCTATTCCAATCCATCACTCTCTACCATTCTTCCAA
Source organism: Cynocephalus volans (assembly GCF_027409185.1). Lineage (NCBI taxonomy): Eukaryota > Metazoa > Chordata > Mammalia > Dermoptera > Cynocephalidae > Cynocephalus > Cynocephalus volans. The sequence goes on along the minus strand of NC_084467.1, from coordinate 65,947,402 downwards.
CATCTTTCCTCCCTCCCCCTTATTCCAGATAGCTGGGTCCCCCTATGCTGGACACATAAACCATTCATTATGAGGTGCACTGAAATTTTTCCTAGCTCAAAGCATCACCTCCACTATCTTGCCAGAATGCCTGAACTTCCTAGTATTCAAGACTGTTAGCTGAGACATGCACACCAAAAACTAAAGAACCGGGATTTTTTAATAGTTAGGAATAAAGGCAAATTAACTCCCCCATGTGTGTGAGTGAGTGAACAAAGTTAACCGCAGACAAGTGGGAAAGGAAGACATGTCTGGATGCGTGAAGTAGCACCTCGCTGTAGAGAAATGTGGGGCACATTTACAAGGACAGGTCAGTGTCGCATTGTGGAAAACGCTCAGAGTGAGTCTAAGATTAGAGATTTTATTGTTAGGAAATAGCAATCCATTGAAGACTTGTCACGAGAGGATAACATCATCGAGCAGTGCTTTAAGCAGAAGATGGATTGGAGCAGGAAAAATTAAAGGTAAGAAGACCATCTAGAAAAAAATGCCAGTGGTTTGAGCAAGAGGTGATGAAGGATGAACAAAGGTGTAGGTGAAGGAAATAGAGATAAGAGAAGTTGGTGGGCACAGATCAAGGATAAAGGAGGATTCAGATATGACTTTGGGAAGTGAGAAGGTCAAGAAAAGGTTTTAGTGAGTAAAAGGATGCCTGAGCATGCTTTAGGCTATGGGGAAGGAGTTGGTAGAAAGAAGGTGATTGAACCAACATATGGGAGAAAAAGGGGATCAAGGCAAAAAAAATTTCATTTACTGAACACTTACTATGTGTCAGACCAAAGCTATATGTTGTAAATAAATATCAACTCTTTGAAAGCAAAGTCTGTATCTTTTTCATCTTGGTATTTCCAGCACATTACACATAGTTGGCACTCAGTAAGTGTTTCTTGAATGAATGTCACAGAGGAAGGAGGTGGGATTATAGCCTTAGAGAGATAAAAGAACACTTTGTCAAAGGCAGGAGTGAACGAAAGGAGTGCTGAAGAAGTGGGGTGGCAATCCTGACGGCTCAGTGAGCAAGAGTCATGGCCTTTTGCTAAGATGAAGGACGGTGATGTGGGTTGTGGGAGTGATGTGGTCAAGGTTTAAGCAATGGAAAAGAGCTTCAACAGCTACTGTAAATAGTGAAATAAGGACTCATCTAGACATGAATAAAAATTTTCGAGTAGCAGTGAGGGACTATCTCATGTTAGAATAACCCTGTGGGTATCTATTTACTGACTTCTACTTGTAATGACTCACTAGACAAGGATTAAGAGTAGAGAAAGCCAGACAGAGTATTCAGATCTTCTGGCCCTATATTCCCTGATGCATAACTTCATTATGTATTTGTCACATTAGTTTGAGTCATCTGTTTGTTTGGGTCTCTTCTAATACATAGAAATCTTCTCAAAGACAGGTCCCATGTCTTACGCATCTGTGGATCTCCAGTCCCTGACACAGTGCCCAGAACATCATCAGTGCTCAGTTAATACTGGTGGAACTGTGAGCCAAGGTCTGTGCACCAGCAAGCAGGAGCGATGGAAGTTCAATGTCAAACAACTCTGAGGTGGCAGACAGCCTATCAGCCCGAAGCACTTACTAGATAGGATATAACACGAAGACAGAACAAGGTGAGTAGTTTGTAAGAACAGGGAAGTAGGTTAGCTGCAAGGAAAAAATATAGCAGACTAAAAGTATCTAAAAAAAATAAAGGGAGTTAATTAATTACATAACAAGAAGCCCAGATGGAGGGCAGTTCCAGGGTTGGCATAGTGGCTCAGCAATGTCTAGGACTCAGTATCTTTCATATTTTTGCTTAGATTTCAGCATGTCATCAGCATTCATTCTTTTTGGTTGCAAAATGGCTTCAGCAGTTGTAGGCATTATATTCATATATAACAAATTCTGGGGGAAAAAGACAAAAGCATTTCTTTCATTGTATTAGGAAGGAAAATCTTTTCTAGACCTCAGGTGCAGAGCTCAAGTGCCATTGGCCACATTGCGATCTTATGCCCATGCCTCAGCTGTAAGGTGAGCTGGGAAAATGCTGGCATTTCTAGTTGATATATTGGGGAAAATCCACTCTTTCAACAAGGAAGAGGTAGCAGCAGTGCAGGTGAGGGAAATGGCTGAAAGGCAGCCAACAAGTAACATCCTCAAGAGGGGTGGAAGAAACAGTAATCACAATGAGGAATTACGGCCTGGGAAAGCCTCAGAATGTCTGTCTTGCCTATTGCCCCACTGATAATCCCACAGAATTCACCAGATATGTGGATCATGTGACTTGATCCCCTATAGCTGATTGGACCAGTGTGGACACCTAACCAAGGGCAGTCTGTGACCCATATGACATAGCTCAAAATGATAAACAAATCAACTAGATTCTATTTCATCTACTTATGTTAAGGATATTTATAGCAAGGATGATTTATCCCCAGATACATTGATGTGCTTTGATTCCCTGCATTTGTTTGTTTGTGGCCTTTCCTCTATTCAATAAGAGATATTTTCAGTGCCTCAAGAATTAGTATTGTTAAAGCAGAAATGCAAATGGCAAGAGAGACATTACTTTTCTATTTATCTATATCCTTAATTAAACCCCCTTTTTCTAAAGAAATGCCCGATGAATGTCTTTCTGTTCCTTGCTATTAAAATTGCTGAGCTCTAACATGGGATAAAACCACGAACTATCTGAATTCCAGCGTATGCCAAAGGACTATGCAAAGAGCTAGGATTCCTGAATATCAACAACAACAGGAACAACAAATAGCTACTGAGCTCTTTAGTAAATGCCAGGCAGAGTGTTATTTCGTTTAAGGCATACAACAACCCTATGAAGGGTTGATGAACCCTACGTTACAGATGCAGTTTGCGAGTGGTCTGGGGAGAAGACATTGTTGGTTGCTTACCCAGGATCCACCCTATCGTCCTCTTTCTAACACCACTGTAATGAATGCCATTGTACTCCAGCCTGCACTTCAGAAAAAGCTCCTGGAGCATCTAAAGATAATACCATCACCACCACCTCCCCCAACACAGTAATTGGTTCTAGGCCTGTGACAATTAGCACCTGGCATTTCCTTGAACGCACGGATTGCTTCAAGAATGGGAATATGATCTAATCTAGGCTAATGAAGCACCAAGGGGAGGTTTGCTTGGGGCTCCTGCAAAAGAATTTCCTTGTTCTTATTACTTGTTCTTAAGAGACAGCACTTGTGAGTCTCCCTTTCCCTGAACATAGTGACTTGCAGATACAAAGCTTGGTTTTAAGAGGTTTTTGCCATGGTATCAGGGCCATTTTTGGTGGCAAATGATAAGTTACCAAACTAAAAATAATAGCTAACACAATTGGAGAATTTGTTGTTTCATGTACAGAAGGCCTAAAGTTACATAGACAGTTTTAGGTTAATTTTGTGGCTCAGCAATGTCTTAAAACCCCAGGCCTTTTCCTTCTTTCTTCTCCTCCATGTTTAGCACATTGACTTGACCCTGCTGCTTCTCTCCTCATGAAGGCTACCACAGTTCCAAGTATCACATGCAGATGCAACAGAGTCTGGTCAAAGAAGTGGGGTGTTTCCTCCTGTGTATCTCCTTTTGCTCAAGAGAAAACTTTTCAAGAATCTCCTAGAAGACTTTCCCTTATTTCTCATGGGTCATGGTTATACCACATGCCTGTGACTAAACTAATTTCTATTAAGGAGAATAGATTACTATGTTTTTGGACTAATTAATATTCTTCTCTAGGCTGTGAATGGTCTGACTTCCCTGAGTATGTAAAAAAGTAAATGCCTCATAAAATCTGAGCTCTCTCAGAAAAGAAAAAAGGCTGGTGTTGGGAAGGCAATATGCATGCCAACTTACCAAGGGGAGAACCAGCCTGGGGATCAAGCAAACAGAGGAAGGCACATGACTTCTTTAGGAGGGAAATATGGTGAAAAAAGAGCCAGAGCTACTGGATTAAGCCAACCCTGAAGGCCACCCTACCAGGAATTTCCCGTTATGTCAATAAATTTCCTTATTGTTTAAGCATGTCTGAGTCAGGTTTTCCATTACTTGCAGCCCAAAGCATCCCAACAGGTGCAAAGGCAGAGGCAGGACTCAAACCTGTGCCTGTGTGAACCCTGTCTGTCCACTTGACCGCCCCTCCCTCCAGAATATTTAATTTCCAGTTCTCCATCTAATTCTCTCCTCCAGGTTATAGCAGGGAATGAAAACCAGCCAGCCATCTGCAGATGTGAACTTCCCGGCCCTTTCCCCTCAGGTCTGGATCTTGGTCCAGCCTCCTCTACTAGCTTTCCTTCTTTACTGTCTCATTCTCCCATTCCCTTCTTCATGTTTCCTGGTATCATCTGTGTCCAAGTCAGGCTTTAGTTTGAGGAAACCTAAAATAAAATTGTCAAGTAATGATAAGAATAATCAAGAAAAATAAAATGGAAGGATTTGGTGAAAAGGAAGACAGTAAATCATTTTCTCATGTCACTGGGGAAAATTTGAGAAGGTCTTGATGTCAGTAGACTATGGTGAAGGAAAAAAAGCAATGCAATCATATTTTATTCTATTCGATCTATTCAGCCAATACATATTGAACACTTTTTCTGCACCAGACACTTTCCTAAGCTCTGGGAATACAGTAGTGAGCAAAACTGATAGTCTCTACCTTTTTAGAGCTCGAAAGTCTGTCTGGAAGACAGACACTGATCAAATAATCACACAGGTAAATATAAATATAAGTGCACTAAATACCATGAAGGAGAGGCTTGTGGTGAGAAGCTATTGTAAAATGACAGTGGGACAATGAGCCAAAGTAGCAGAAGATTAAAATTATTTTAAGTACTGTATTAATCGGGGTTCTCCAGAGAAACAGAACCAATAAGAAATGTGTGTGTTTGTGTGTGTGTGTGCACAGTGAGATTTATTATAAGAAATTGGCTCATGTAATTACAGAAGCTGAGAAGCCCCACAACCTGTCATCTGCGTGCTAGAGACCAAGGAAAGCTGGTGTAAATTCCAGTCCGAGTCTGAGGCCTGAGAACCAGGAGTACTGATGGTGTAAGTCACAGTCCATGGTCAGGAGAAGACGGATGTCTTAGCTGGAACAGTCAGACAGAGAGAATTAAATCTTCCTCATCTTTTTATACTATTCAAGCCTTCAAAAGGTTGGACGATGCCCACCCACATTGGGGAGGGCCATCTACTCCAGACAGTCCACCAATTCAAATGCAAATCTCTTCTAGAAACACCCTCACAGGCACACCCAGAAATAATATTTATCTAGGCATCCTCTGATCCAGTCAAGTTGACACATAAAATGAACCATCAAATCACTTTGCAAGGGACAGAGTATCTGAGCAATATAACCTGCCTGCTACAGTACCGTCTACTATGTTAGACATGTATGTGTCTAGTACACTGGACATGTATTAAAAGAAAAATAAATATAATGATCCAGCCAGAGACTCTGGTTAGGCTCACATGTTTGTCTAGCCCTCTTACATGAGTATCAAGGAGCTTCCACCCCTATATAGTTAGAAAACATTACAATGAAGAGGGAACCTAGAATCTTCTAGGTCGAAAGTGAGATTCATTCTCACATGGCTGAGGAAATTGTCAGCACTAGTGTGTCCCATTAGGGAGAAAACTGAGATTCTTATTTTGTTTTGTTTTTAATATATTATAAAATTTCAGACAAACAAAAAGCTATAAAAATAATAGAGTGAAGACATATATTCATTATTCAGCTTGGAAAATAAAATTTTTTCAATATAACTTAAAGTTCAAAGTACCCAGATGCCTCTTCCTTTCATCACGTTCTCTTTTCTAGTATCCAGAGGTAACAATCATTCTAAATGCAGTGATTATCATCATCATGGGCTTCTGTATACTTATAAATATCCCTAAAGAATAATCTTGTTTTATATGGTTCTATACTTTATATTAATACAATCTTATTATATATATTGTTTTACAACTTGCTTTTTCCGTTCATTGTTATATATGTGTCATCCATTTATGTGAATGTATGTAGATATGTAGATCCCATTTGTCAATTTCCACTGCGACATAATATTCCATTACATTCGTTTATTCTCCTGCATATAAAAATTTAGCATATTTCAATTTGAATCCTTCTATCCACAAACATGATACGTTTTTGCTCTTAAAATAACTGAATCTTAACATTACTTCTTCAAACTTGCCCTAAAAACACTGTTGATTTTTGCATGATGTCACATAACAAGCACTCAAACCAGTGTGTCAAAAGTCTAGCACTGAAATTCTATATGCTTCATATGTTTTTTATGTGTCGATATTTGGTCTGAATATAATGGGAATGGGTCTAGGAAGTATATCTCTATAATGATTTTCTCTATGACATGTTAAATGTTTTTTCTTTGCTACCACTGAAATTGCAATAGCAAACAAGCACGATTACTCTGTAGACCTAGGAGAGAGGAAATGTTAGAAGCCTTTGTTCCTATGTGGAAATAAAGACATATCAGAAAAGGTTATCATTATTTGAATTCACAATAAATCCTTTTAAAAGTACTTTAAAACCATATAATTGAATCTATTCTGAAAGTACTCCTGAGAAATAGAGGTACTTTTAGCCCCCTGATAATAAGTGACACTAAAGTTTGTTGGGTCCCCCCAGGTCACACAGATTTGCTTTGATTCTTGCTCTAAAATAGCATATACTCAACTAAGCTGTCTCATACAGCTTTCATCTTTGATAGAATAGTTAAAGCCCACATTATTGTAAGTTCTAGCACTAGAAAAGCTATTTCAGCAACTGAATTGACCAAGGCTCCAAATCCCCTTGGACAGTTTTATCAGTTATGGTCCATTTGGCTGGCAGTAAAAGAAACCCAATGGTGTTAACAATAGGGAAATTTATTATCTCACAAAGAAAGAAGTCTAGAGGTAGTTAGTTGATTCAGTGGCTTATCTATGGTCATCAAAGAGCCAGCTTCTTTTTAACTCTGCCCTGCTTTTCTCAGTATCAACATTACCCTCAGGGTGGTAGCAAAATAGCTGCAGCAGTTCCAGGCATCACATCCAGGTACAACAACATTTGGAGGAATAAGAGAAATGTATCTTCATAACTCTCTCTCAGTAATCCTCCTCAGAGCCCCTCATCTGCCCTCACCCAGCAGACATTGCCTCTGTTTTCATTGGCTAGAGCTGTGTCACATGCTCATCAATGTACCAAACATTAACAAGGGGATGAGATCCATATTTCAGCCAATCAGGCCTCCCCCATGAGAGCTGGGGTTGGGGTCAGCTTCCCCTGAAACACGTGACTACGTGAGGGAGGAGGAGATACCTAAGCAAAATCAGGGATCTGGCAGAAAGGGAGAAGAGGAAAGGATATAGCATAGGCAACTAACAGTGTCCATCAGAGTCTACCTTCTTCAAACCCCAGGTTATACACTAAGGATAGATTTCAGAGACAAGGAAGTGAATTCCAACTCTAATTTAGCGCCATGACAGATTTTTACAAACTCCAGATCTCACCCTCGCCAAAACACCCTACTTCAGTCCCCCAAAGACTGCAGGCTTCTGATCTGCAGCCTCAATCATCGAAGCTGGTCATCACTATTTGATTATTCATGGTCTGATAGAGAAGAATTGAGGTCTGGGAACTAGACTTGATGAACACTAAGCATTACTATTATATGTCTACCCTAGCTGCAGTCTGGCTTGAGGACTTAGGCACATTACATCTAATGTTGAATGACAGACTAATATTCAACATTTGCTTGGGGAACTCTCTAACGTTCAATGTAAATTTTGAAGTATATGGAATTAGGTTAAATCACTGGAAACACTTCTTTTCATTTCCCCTTCCTCCCATTCCCCAAGTATAAACTGCTTCATTTCCAGGCCAACTTGGAAAAAATAAATCAGAGTTCAAGTAGATAGTCTAGATTAACATTCGCTATCTCTTTTGAGTGACAGCTAGGTATTTGCCAAATGCAATATAGATAGACATATCCAAACACCCTGTGGGAAATTTGCCTGATCCAACAGTTTGCATATACACTTCTTTTTGCATTCAAATGCTCTCAAAAATAAGTGGATTTTAAAATGATGCCAATATACCTGAAGATGCCAGTTCGTTGTAGAGAAAATTTAAAAGACTGCCTCAATTTGAGTGAGGCAACTGTCAAAAATAAGAAAGCACCCGGAAAATCTAATGATAAAGTTCTGGCCAGGTACACTGTAAAATCTTCTCAACTACTTCTGCTGCCAGATTTAGATGCCTGTTAACTGAACTACAACTCAGGTCCTTAAATTATAAGAAGCCTCCAAAACTGCAAAAGTTCCCAATAAAAGGAGACTTCTGCTGCCTGTGTGAGTTTTCCATTAATTTCGTCTAACCCTGTGATAAGTTTCTGTGAGGCTCAGCTATAGGCAGTGTCTACTACACCCTTTCCCATGTCTCATGAGTTTTTCAAAGTTTATTTGAAAATATACACGGTCTCCTTACATTCCTTTTAGCATCAGCTCCAAGACAGTTCTGCTTTCATCCTTAAACAACTTTAACATGTATTTCTTTTAAATAAAGGTTTAATCTTTAAGAATTCAAAAGTATATTTAACATATATAGGAAGAAATGTCTTCGGGCTTGAAGGAATGAAACCTGTTGATTTCATCAATGTACATAGCAATTGGCTGTTTGAAAACTGCTAATTTGTTTTCTTCTGGACTATTTGGAGAAGAAATGCCTGGTTGGGGAAAGCCAAGTGAAGTTACTAGATTAGGATCCAATAGGTTAAGAGAGACTGTCCATGACCCAAAGCCTGGAATATGACTTTTAGCCATTTCACCGATTAACTCCTATGATTCCTTTTCCATTCAACCATTGTTTCTGTTTTTTCCTTCACACACCTTTCCACCACACACCTTTTCAAACCCAGATCCTATACCTTCAGTAGCAGACTGTGGTCAGAGAAGCATACACCATGTTGACTTCAGGACAGTCATCTGTGTCAGAGGAAGGCCTTGAGGGAGATGAGAGAGAAATCGGGAGTCAAAGAGAAAGGTTACCTGGAATCTGGAATCTCTTCTCGCTCTCTCGTTTTCTCAGATGCAATTCATTCTCCTGTTTTTTACCTTTTTCACTCATTTTCCCCCTCGTCTCTGCCCCTCTTCAGTCTGAAACATAGAAAAACACTTAAAACAAAATCAAATCAAACCACATCACACAGTTGAAAAAAAGAGACAGTAAATGTATCAGTTACAGGTGTTTGCAGTCTGCTCCCCCCACCTCCCACACACATATCTGGCATCTACCAAAAAACAAAAACCAGAAAAACCCTTCTGTGGCAGATCAGCTCTTTCTCATTCCCCATCCCTTCTCATCCCCATTCTGACTCATCACCTCCCAGGGAGGTGCCTATGGGTCACTATATTTCACATATGAATATCACGGTACTTGTTAGAAAAATGTGCAAGATTAAAGAAGACCTTGACAGGGAGGAGGAAGACACAGAGTCAAGAGCCCCCTCTGGGCTGCACTTGGGAGTCCGTCTGAGGTTGAGAGTTGAGTGCAAGGAGTGGAGAGGGGACGGGGGGTAGGGGGACATGCAAACCCTGTGGGCACTGGAACCTCATCCACTCTAGAAGCATGTCTGACACATAGGAGACATATAATAAATATTATTGAATTAACTAATTAAGAACAAGAGGAACAGAGGGAAAAAATCTAAGTATAGTGGGAGTTACAATTCTAAGAGTATTTTTCTAAGAGTCCAATAAAGACGTGAATTGCTTTTAATGACTTTTGCTTGATGGATTGGAGCTCTTTCTGTGAGAATGTTTGCCCTGGCTTTAATTCCAGTTACATACACACCTTGCCATCCATAATGCTGGAAAGTCACATCATCTAGTACAATGGGGAGCTGGGATCAGTGGGCTCTTACCACTTCAACATAACATTTTAAAGGGGTAATAGTGCCAAATGTTTTATTTCGCAAGGAACTAAACTAAGTTATGGACTTCTAGATGGAATGTGAGATCTGTAATGAAGCAGTGGGATGAAGGTAAAAATGGGCAAAATGTATTTATACTTTCAAAAGTAGTGGTTGAACATCTGCTGGGTGCCAGGCATCATGCTAGGTACAACGTAGCATAAAGAAATGTGGCTAGTGCATAAGAAAATCTGAAATTTTGATTTAAAATAGGGGCATGGTAAATGCATTTCTATCCCTATGAAGATGTAAGTTGGCAATCATAAAAGGAAGTCCCCTTGTAGAATTAGGGACAAGGTGGTTGGATCTTTCTATCTAGTTGTCTCACTGAAGTCTCCAGTATGGAATGTTGTACTACTTACCCTAATTCTTGGAATGCTAACCCCCTTCTTTTTGGGGGCTTCTATCTCTCCAATTCCAGACATGAGGAGTTTGTAAATGAGGGTTGCCTGATAGGTGCCTTTTGATTGATTATATTGGATGCATCCAAAGATGGGCATAGGACCTAAACCAGGCAGGGATGCTTCTGGTCGCTTTGTTTCCCACTATGCAAAGAAATACACTTTGGAAACCAAAGAGTGGTTAACGCCCCAAGTTTACCATTCACTAATTGGGTAACCTTGGGTTACTGCCCTGAATTGTGGTTTCAACACTACCTGTAAAAAGCAAAGGTCATCCTGAGGACCAAATGAAATAGTGCACATTAAACCCTCTAAGGTGTTGCCCTCTCCATGAAAGGTGGTCATTGTTATACACCCACTGTGATGAACCCAAATTAGAGGAAGCAGGAGTTACAGACACACTGCTGCCATACTGGAAGAACACAGCCTGAGGTGATTAAGGGAGTTTAAGAGCATTCCTCAGTCAGAAGGGAAGAGGATTATGGCTGTGTTAAGTGAGCTCACAGAAATTATTCACAGCAGTCAGAAAAATAATTTTGTAGTATCTGAAGATACTACAGATAAAAGACCTGATGGAGCAAATACATTACCTTCTTCTAGAGTTAATGCAAAATTATGTGGTGACATGAGAAAGAAAGTGGAAGAAATAACACTTCTAGAGGTAATTAGCCCTTCTCTGGAAATTCTTGGGTTTCTCCAATGGTCTCAGTATATCAGCTGGACACCTTGATTAGATTCTGTGTCTATACATTTAGATTACTGATGTCTATGCATCATCAGTAAACAGAGAAGTTGCACTACTAGCTGCCTGGAAAACTCTTAAAATAATCTGAACTATTAATTTATGCAAGTTGTCTAGATGAGGAATCTGGTGCTAAAATGGCCTTTGTAGCTCAATGTCACACTCTCTGGATTGACAATCTACTTTTCAAATTTCGGCAAGGGGTTCAGCCATTTGAGTAGCTATACAGGCATCACTGCAATGTTTAACAAAAGTGTAAAAGATCTGGGAAATCTCAGATTATTGCCAATTGAAAACTGCAAGACTAATTGTACTAGTCCGTTTTGTGTTGCTATGACAGAATACCTGAGACTAGGTGATTTATAAAGAACAGAGGTTTATTTGGCTCATGATTCTGGAACAGCTGCATCTTCTGCGGGCCTCAGGCTGCCTCTAGTTATGGCAGAAACCAGCAGGCAGCTGGCAGGTACAGCAGATCACATGGTGGCAGGTACAAGCATGGCGAGAGGAAGCAAGAGAGAGAGAGGGGAGGTGCCAGGGTCTTTTTAAACAACCAGCTCTCGCAAGAACTAATAGAGCGAGAACTCACTCACAACCCTCCCTCCCCCCAGGTCGAGTATTAATCCATTCATGAGGGATCCACCCCACGACTCAAACAGTTTGGGGGGACAATAATACCCAAACTCTATCGCTGATCTTAAATGAAACTTTAAACATGACAACTTGAACTCCCAGAAACCAAATACTCCACAGGAGTATTTCTCTCCATCACCCATTTCCTCATACCCCTATCATATGAAACAAACACACACCTTCAAACATGGGAAATCATCTCCAAGCAAAGTGCAGCTGCCATCTTCTGTGTCGCTTTCCCCAAGCCTCCACCCCCACTCTAACCTCCAAAGCAGAGTAAATGGTTTCCTGCGTGGGGATCCTATGCCATGGTATTCATCACCTGCTAGTATGGCCCTTATCCTATATCACAGACACTAAGATGTTTGTTTTCCACACATGACTTCAGGTGAAGTACTAGGTTTTATTCATTGTTGTTCCTTGAGACCTGAGACTCCTTGACTTGGTAACATTCATTGAATATTGGACTTTTCTCTCACAGAAAGGACATCTGCTCCCTGCTGAGAGGTTGAATATTGAGTCCTGGGTAATTCTCAAAGAGGCCCACCTTCTTCAGGACCTTCAGGGAAGTTTTATGCAAAGGGTTCTGGCAAGTGTTCTTGGTCCTCAGGTGTGCGTGTCACTATTGAAGATACCCAATAAGAAGCCAGTGAAGTTTTTAAGATAACTTAATCCCCTTCAGCTACGTAGAGGACAAATCATTTAACTTCAAAAAATAAGTGACCCAGGTGAGATGAAAACAGCCGTGGAGGGCGGCCCAGGGTGGGGAAAAGATGGCTTTTCTAAGGCAAGTGGGCTGTGCCTCTTGAAAGCTACTGGTCAAGGAAGTGGGGTGAGGCCATAGATTAATTCAAATCTGGATTATTTGTCTAGGACACTTATGAAGTTACACTAATCTGATTTAACTCATCATAGGGAACCTCATTTGTTTATCCAGATCCTAGAGTACTAAGAGATTTTTGCAAAACAGAAATTTCTAGACTGGTCTTAAAGATTCCAGATACTTCATTATTGTTCAGAGTGTCAAATACTCAGTCACATACAGATTTGAGTCAGATTTCCTTTCAAGACCATAGTAAGATAAAACAGGCTGTAACCTACCTTTGAAGAAAAGAATTAACAACAACAAAAAAATATATTTGTCTTCTATTCAGAAGGACTATTTAGCAATCACAGAGCTTTGATAAAATCAAGATTTCCAAAGCAGTGATTTCTGGAGAAACATCAAAATGATCCAAGCCTCAAGCCAGGCCATTGGAATCAGGAGCCTCACGTCACACCACTAGAATCACACCAACTTGATTCTGAAGAAGGTGAGGTCTGGGGTTTGAATCACTGTTCTAGATTAACACTGAACTGTTTCTTGTTCAGAGAATGTGCAAAAGCAGAATTCTCAACAAAGAGGCTTAAAAGTTACTCTGTACATTTTAGGGCAACAATTCTCTAACATTGTTATCATTTGCAGTCATAATAATTCATATTCCCAGGACCAGCCCAGCCACAGAAATCCATATTTTAACAAACTTCCCATATGATTGTGGTCTTAGGCCATGTATTAGTTCATTTCTGTTGCTTAAAACAGAATACCTGAAACTGGGTAATTTATAAAGAAATAAAATTTATTTCCTTTAGTTTCAGAGGCTGGGAAGTCCAAAGTCCAGGGAATACATCTGTTAAGGGCCTTTTTCTACAGTGAAGCAGGGTATCACATGGTGAAGTGAAGGGGCTGAGCAAGAGAGAACTAACTCTCTCACTCACCCTCCTTATAAAGCCATCAGAACCATGCCCATTACTCCATGAATGGATCAACCCATTCACGAGGATTCACGAGTCCTCACAATCTAACCACCTCTTGAAGGCACCACCTTTCAATGATCATTTAAGATTTCTTATCCTCTTAACACTGTTACAATGGGGGTCAAGTTTCCAATACTTGAACTTTTGGGGGACACATTTAACCCACAGCAGGCCACCATTTTCAAACATTTCTTATGGACCCACTTTAATAAGGATGTGGCTCTCGTTAAGCAAAAAGCTATGTTTTGTGAGAGGAGAATGAGTCTTGAAGCAATAATATTGAATGTATGCAGCATAGTTTCATGTGCTACCTGCTGATTGATTGATGATGATGAGAGATGAGTCATTCTAGTCAGTTGAAATATTTGTCAACTGTAAGTGTTGTCTTCTAGGATCGAACAGTCCATGGTCTATGGGCCCCTTTGGACTCATGAGCTAATTTTATGATGAAAGATTAGAGAGTTGTGCCCCAATAGCAAAATTGCTGTGGATAATGGCAGTGCCATTTTCTCACTGACATTCTTCTATTAAATAAAGTAGGTTACTTGATTTGTATGAATTTACATTCTTTCCATGTGACTTCAGGGTACTTTAAATTTCAATTTTCAAAGAGGCCCGTAAATATTTAATATATCTTAAATTGGTCTTCATGCCAAAAGGTTGTAAAAAGTTCTTCCCATATATCTCATTTAATCTTCACAACTGTATGTGGTAGATACAAATAATATTCTTATCTTACATATGAGAAAAATGAGGCTTAGCAACATTAACAAACTTGAATACAGTCATTTGGCCAATAAGTGCTGGAATCAAGATTTGAACTCAGGTCTGTCAGACTCCAGACTCATGTATCTCAAGAACTAAAGGATTGGCTGATTCTCACAAACAGATTAAGAAAATGGGAAAACAATCATTTTTTAATTGCATGGTTAAGTTTAATGTAAGGAGCAAGAAAGTTGTGCCTACCTCTCTGGACTAGGAGAGTATTAGAGAGTGGTTTTCTTCTATTTTGATTTAATCTATGACAGTGACAATGCTTAGTGGCAGTGGTTCAGAGGGAGTCTAAAAGTCTAGTTGTCAGCCTGAGCTCTGCCCACTGTGAGCCTTTCCAGAGAGCATCATATGCAAATCTAATGGAAAAGCTCACACCTAAGTAAGGGGATCCTTGTTTAATGTGTAATATATTGCTCCAAAGAGTTTCCTGTTTGGATATCAGATCATCTTGGAATATATAGAACTGATGGATTATAAATAAGTGGATATTTGTGAAATTCTCAAAGGCAAAACAGTGCAAGGTCTTTAACTCTAAGCTGCCAGACAAACCAATGCCATCTCCTAGCAAAGCCAGTAAGTTTTAGACTGAAATTATAAAGGAAGATAAGTCAGTCGTGAATACTAAATGCTAATGGGAAATTACTTCTCTGGCAACCCCAACTACCAGCACATAGCTGAAATCTAGAAAACAACGACAAAAGACTTCAGAGAAGGCTAAAAAGAAATCAAAGTCCCTGTGCTTTCCTTATACAAAAAAGCTCAGCTCTCATTTAGATCTTATGGACTCCTGTTTTATAAACATTTTTAACAAAGCTGGTAATTAGCAATAAACGGAGCAGATGCTGATGGTAAGCACGTGAATAGGGTCAGTAACTGCTGATTACCTGGCAGAGGAAATTTTTTCAAAACTGTTTTTAAAAACTCAAAAATTGATAGTCACAACAGTGTGAGTGACAGTGAAAAAGGATAAGGGTTCACAGCCCTGCGTGCCTCGTGGTCATAAGAACATCACTGCACTACTGCCTGTTAGTTTCCATTATATTACTGATGAACATATTAGTCATGAGTCTAAGAAAATTGATCAGTAATATCCTGCCTACTGTTTTAAAGGCAGGGAAGAATATAATCACTTGAGAAAGTGGCAAGGATAGGAGGGACAATTTTCCCTGTTTACCTTTTAATCTTAGAACCATGTTGTCTTAGTCCGCTCAGGCTGCCATGACAGAATACCACAGACTGGATGGCTTAAACAGCAGAAATTAATTTTCTTACAGTTCTAGAGGCTAGAAGTCCAAGATGAAGGTGTCAGCAGGGCTGGTCTCTGGTGAGGCCTCTTTTCCTGGCATGCAGATGGCTGCCTCCTCACTGTGTCCTCCTGGGGCCTTTCCTCAGCGTGTGCACACTTCTGGTGTCTCTTCCTCTTCTTATAAGGACACCAGTCCTATTGGAAGAGGGCCCCACCTTTATGATCTCATTTAACCTTAATTATCTCCTTAAAGCCCCTATCTCCAAATACAGTCACCTTAGGGATTAGGATTCAGCATATGGACTTGGTGAAGGGGGGAGGTACACAATTTAGTTCATAACACATGTGAATATAATGTATATTGAAAAAAAAAAGAAATTAAATTAAAAAATTTAAAAAGCAAACATTACCCTGCTGCCATCCCCTCCCCCAATTTATTGAGTGCCTATTATATGCTAGGTGTATGGTAGTGCTATGGAAGAAGATTAATCACAGCAGAGGGAACTCACAATACAGTACCAAAAAGAACAACAAAATGTTTTGATATTTTAATTTAATTTCCTGGAAAATGAACAGTCATTTTCTAATGTTGTTTCTATGATGTTGCTATATATAATGTGTCAAATACAGTGTACAATGTATCGAATACTCTCCCCTCTTTCAACACTTCTTTCGTTTCTCTCTTTTTCCCTTCTCAATTCTTCTCCTCTTATTTCTTGCTTATATTTTCGTTGACTTTCCTGTGAAATCATTAATTTGATTTTTCCTCATTAGTGTCTCTCACTCAACAAGTACCCTACAGACCACTGAAAGTTTCAACTCAGTCTTGCTCATTTAAGATACTTGAGGGTTCAGTAAGAATTCTGCACCCTCTTGCTTATGGTGAAGGGTAGCAAGGATTCTGGTTTCATTGCTTTTACCTTTCCCACATTATTATTACTTCAATTTATCTGGATAAATCTTTAGCTCTATGTTTTATTGTTTTTATTGTTTTATTGGATACAGAAATGCATCTGGTAAATTATGACTTTGTACACACATTATTCTAGAAAAGGACTAAAGAAATGCAATTCTAGTGTGACTATTTGTCGTATAGACCACAAGGCCAAGAAGTCAAGGCAAGTGGTGACAATTCTGAGGCCAGTAACAGCAAAACACAGCATTCCTGGCTACAGAACATATCACTTGCCATTGTAATGAGATCTTAATTTATTAGCAGTTGAGGGCAGTTGTTGATCAAGCCTAGTTATTACAAGGAAATGCTTAAAAGGAATTTTTTTAAAAATCTTAGATTTGTGAGTTAAGATTCCTGTTTTAAATTAGTTTTGCCAGAAAGTACGCAAGGTAGAGCCTAATCTCTGTTCTGCTATGGTAAGCCTGCCTGCACAAGAGACAAACAGAGATGGGTTATAAATATCCTATAATTTGCTGAAAGTACTGAAGCACAGCTTTATATCAGGTTTTTCTTATTCTTTTTCTTCAAACCTCCTGGCATTTCTTGTATCGAGATTTGACAGCAGTAGGCTCGTAGCTCAGCTGCCTATTTATGCTTTAGTACAAGACTGAAAAAATATTTCACTGCTATAGATAACTTTCTAAAAGTTAGATCCCTATTTAGTGTGGAAGGCTCAAGTTTTGCCTGCTTAAAATTGTCAGTTAAGCAGTCACCATTGAAATTACATTTACTGAGGGGGGGAGATCAAATTGAAATGGGGAGCAGATGTCATCCAAATGGCCTTTGAAGTAAATTTTATAATCGGGGCATTGAAATTAATGGCCATAAAATCGACTTGAGCAAGACGCAGGCCGATGACCAGCTGCAGAGTCAACATCCCTTTATGCCGACCCACCCATCCTTCTTAGTCTAATAGCATTTCTCCCAAGTAAAGATTTCCAATAATGTCAAGAGGGGGAATTCACTGGGAATAGTCACAGATTGAAGTCCTATTTGCATTCTGGCCTCAGAATTTTCCTAATCTGTTTAAATTTCTGACTGTCTGGCTGAAAGATAACCTCACCTTTTAAATTTGCCCAATGAACACAATGTTCTTGAAAGCTGAAATTTAGTGATACGAAGACTTTCGTGACTTGAAGTCTATTTCAACTGGAGATGCTTATCTTGCAAAATGTCCATGAGTCTAACATACTGTGCTTGATACCTAAAATTCACTGCAGTGGGGGCAACAGTCAGTGTTGACATTGAAATGTTTATTTTGCTGCTTTAGTATTCCAAGGATAACGTGTATCTCATCTGAATAGATGACAAGGGAGGCGGGTGGCATCTTAGAGTCAGAGAGCTAGAGGTCATCTGTCTGGTGATTCCAAATCACAGCTGCACAGCTGGTTCCAGACTGGCTGCAAAGGAACTTGATAAAGACACAGTGTCATAGGTCCCACCCCTGGAAACCTTGAATTGGTACACAAGAATTTGGAGTTCTTAAGGCTCCCTCAGTGATCATGATGTGCAATCAGAATTGAGAGCCACTGCTCTAAGTCCAATCCTATACAGACAATTCTGTTCTATTAACATTTTATTCTTCCAAATCACACTAAAACTTCCTGGGATTTTAGACAAAATAGACATAGAGATGGACCACTCAAAACATATGCAACTTGGAACAAGGACATTACTAAAAACAGTAACAAAAGAAACCCCACCCCAGCATTGTTTTAAAAATGTTAAATGCCTAGAAAAAAGCAGATACAGTAAATATAAGACGTTTTGCTTTTTAAAAGGTGAAGTTAGTTTGTTGGAAGGGAATGGGAGAAAGGTGAAGGCTGCTGAGTTTAAAAAATCACAAAGATTGGAAGAACTGCTCAACCACCACTTGTAGGTCAAAAGACATGGTCAAACCGAGCCCAGAAGAATCTGGACTGAATGGACTTTGGATACTGCGCTGTTCTCTCTCCCCAGTGTGAGGGTGCGTTGCATTCAATGTTACAGTTGAATGATGTGGCTACAGTTGTGTGATGGAGCAAAACATCAAAGGGCTGGGGAAAGCCCTGAATGTTCCAACACAACATCTATGTTACAGTATTGTTCCACTAGTGGCCAGCTAAGTATGAGATAAGCCACATTTAGAAACATGTGTCATAGCATAGCAGACTTAAATCAATCTACCAAGTGTTTATTCTACTTCTACGTGAATACTTCAGCCTGAGGTGGCCTACTCCATTTTTGGACAGCTCCAATTATTACTGTTCTTTATATTGAGCCAAAATTTGTCTTTCTGTAGTGCCCAACCATTTATCCAGCTCTAACTGTGCTTCCACATGACAGAGAACTTTTCAGATATTCAGTAATGGTAATCTTACTTCCCTACATCTTCTCTTTTTAACAGAAGAAACTTTCCACAATTTTTCACATGCTCCTCATATGACATTGCTTAGAGTCTCTGATCACTCAACTTACCTTCCTTTAAAATGCTCAGGACCCCGTTTACTACAAAGTTGCCATGATATACCCTGCACGTTCTTTTTAGAAATCAGACACACTGTATCTATAAGCTTGTCTGATGTGATTTGTTCTTGGTAAACTCTATACTTATATATCACCTTCTTAAAGTATATGAGGTGACTCCCATTTTTAGTTTGATTGCAAACTGTCTGAGACTCAGACAAATGTAAGAGAACTGCAGGGAATTGCTTCCTAATAGTCAGACTCCCACACTATGTTCAGAAAAAACAAGGCTTGCTTTAGAATTGCTTCTATTTACCTTCGTTTAATCAAAAGCAAGTAATTAAGAAATTTTCTCTCCGGAAGATTTCTAATAAGCAAATTTCCATTATCTTTAACCACACAGTGTGAGCTGAGTTGTCTTTTCTTAATGAATTTGTAATGTGTACGTGGACATGAATTAATTCTGGCCATGGCTGAGTAGAGCAGAGCTCATCGAAGACAAGAATCAAGGGTCCTCCTCCCTAGGCACAAAGATTAATAACTGCAAGATGTAGCCTTTATGGTCCAAGAGTTGAAAAGGACGAGAAAATCTGTATCTATCTCTAGCTCAAAGGACTAGACATTATTTACATTTTTATGTAACCATGTTATAGGGATACAGCTGAAAATGTGACAAATTGGATGACAACGTGAATAGTGGATTTTACCATGATAATAGATACCACTTATTGTGCCAAACACTCTAGTATGCTCTTTAAATAAATTACCCCATTTAAAATAATGGAATTACTAAACCTTTTTCACAGATGAGAAAAATTGATGTTCAGAGATGTAAGCTTGTCCTAAATGTACTGCTCATCTAGGACAAACTTACATCTCTGAACATCAATTTTCTCATCTGTGAAAAAGGCATAATAATCCCATTATTATAGCCAGGATTTGAACTGAGGTCTGTTGGGTGCTGAAGTCTTCATTCTATCCCTATGCCTTTCTTTTTGACTCTATATTCATATAAACTACTGAACAATAAAATGGCAAACTCATTTTTCTGTAGTGAGAGCCATATGAAGTAGTTCTTATAATGCATTAGTAAAACCTTTCAAGAATATACCTCAGTACATGTATTTTATGAATCCATAAACTATGTACATGTGGTGCTACAATAATATGACATATATATTATAAAAACTATAAAAATAGAAACATTGTAAAATGCCAAAAATAAATCTAAATATATTTTCATATTTTCTTCTCTCAACCCAGTGGGTCACCTTTTAATCTATACCCTACCCCCCCCCAGCAAAGAGGCTGCCCTTTGCCAAATTTAATTAATTATGTGCTATCTTGGTAAATGTTTATGCAATTACTTTAAATCAGTATTTTTACATGAGGGTTTATGATCCCAAATATAATTAACAACAGGCAACACTGGCTACTTTTCAACTGTGGGTGATATGAAAGGAGGACTCTTGGAAAGGATCGAAGGGTAAAAGCCAAGCCTAGTTTCACTCCTATCCGATGCCCGTGGTAAGACCTGTCACCACACAACAGCCTCCATAGCCACATCGTGCTATCTGTGCAGGAGAAGCAACAGCATCACTAAACAGCAGGGGTCGGAGGGGGGGCTCCTGAAGATTAACAAAAAGTTAGAAATCATAGAACTCCTGGTGGTAAAGTGCTATATTAGTATTTCCTAACTCAGATCCATCACCTGTTTCATGGATTGACCTTGAATTTGTACTAAATGACTGAAATGTTAAGAGCTTAGGAAAAATCTAAAGAATTTTGCAAGTGAAAGATTTTTTTTCCCTATAAGAACCATTTATATTGTTGCTAGGATGCTTTATATTTAGTTAGAACATGATGCAGCCGGTATTTTCCCACCTTAAATTTCTAGCACACGTGGAGGGAGAGACCTGCAGAAGAATAAGTACACTGCCGGTGGCATAATTGTCAGGGAAGAAGGGTACAGTTGGAGCAATTACACTATACAGGGAACCCTGGACCAATGGCTGTCCTTATGGTGACACAATTAAATGTTCTTTTGTATCATTTTAATCCAGTGGTTATCAAATTGTGCTCAGTAGAGTTCAAGAATGGTGCCTGCCACACGGATAGGGATGGGGAGGGAGAAGAGCAGGAGACCAGCAGGGGGTGCTCCAGGACCCCTTCTCTAACCAGAGCAATTTTCTTCTGATCTGTTGTATATACTGGGGATGCTTAGAGGATTTCATTCAAACAACAGACTCTATTTTTAAAAGTTAACCAAAGCCCTAATATATGCTGGGCAACATTAACTAATGTTATCTTTAACATTAAGTAAAGTATAAAAGCTTTTTGTGGTTCATTTTTAAAATCTGGGGCAAGAATGTAAGGCAAAACTCAGATCTGATGAAACTCCAAGAGCAAAGAATAACGTTAAAAAGTTCAACAAGTTAATAATCCTATAACTTCTACATATGCTCCATGTTGAGATACAGGATACATGGATCACTCAAAGTTAGAATTTCAAGGGGAGAAATAATATAACCTTAATTTCTGCTGAGGATGACCTTGATGTCAAAGTCACTCCCCTGGCACATGTGGGAGTCTTCAAGCAGTCATATCTGGAGGATTGATATGGGATGTACTGGGGTTTTGAACTCTGAATCACTGATTAGCAATCTTTGTGGGTTCTTTGGGAGCAAAATCAAGATAGATGAATCTTCTAGAGTGTGTGTGGGTTGGGGTGGGTGAATTATAAGAATTAAAACATACTAAAAGAGCCAGTGTCCTTGCTCTGAAGAATTTTTTATTTTTCCAAAATATATTGGTAGAGAAGTGTCATTTTCAGTGGAGTGTAACATTTTAGCCTGTCAGTGCTGACAGTCTGCTCAGTGTGGGCCTTATTAGCTGCTTGCTGTAGGCGAGACAATGAACATGCGGTCCCAGGTAGTTGTAAAAAACCATGATTACCAGCATAGACGGACTGCCACAAACTTGGGGAAACAGAAATTGCTTTGACATGAGTGACTCAGTCTCTCAAACTGTTCTACTGCCTCCACTCCAGAGGAAACTCCTTATGCAGTCATCTCAGTTCCAACTGACCTCATAGCAAAATAATCCGCTAGACAGGTCTCCCCACTGCTCACTACCATTCCCAAACTTTGTCCTTGTTAAATGTCACTCCTGAAATGTCTCTCTGCTTTTTTCCAGATCATCTTCATTCATTAAGAACTAGCTCAAATGCCTCCCGCTCTCTAATCAGTTCCATGTATAGTAATTTCACTCTTCTCCAAATTCACTCATTCATTCAACATTTATTGAGCACCTTCTATGTGCCTGCTGTGGTGTAGGTGCTGTCGATACGATGGTGATCAGACACACAGAGTCCCTGTCCTAATTGAACTTAAAATTTTATTGGGAAAGACCAGGGCAGCAACAACAACATAGATATAGATATAGATAATAGATACAGATACAGATATATAGAGATGGATAGATATAAATAGATATAGATATATACACACATATAAATATATATTTATATATTATGACTTCACGAAATAGTGCTATGAGGAAATATAAAGCAAGGTAAGGCGAGTTTGTAATATTCACTGTATTAGTCCCTTTCTGCTACTTAGAACAGAACACATGAAACTGGGTAATTCATAAAGAAATGCGATTTATTTCTTACAGTTTGGGAGGGAAGTCCAAGGTCCAGGGAACACATCTGGTAAAGACCTTTTTCTCTTTTTCATGGTGGCTCTCTACAGTTGTGCAGGGTGTAATATGGTGAGAAAACGGCATGAACAAGTAAGAGTGACCCTTCTGACTTGCTCTCCTTTAAAGCCACCAGAACCACAGCCATTACTCCAGAATGGATCAATCCATTCATAAGAGCACAGTCTTCACAATCTCATCATCTCTTAAAGGCCCTACTTTTCAATTACCACAACTGGATTTTCCACCCTCTTAATACTGTTACTATGGGGGTCAAGTTTCCAATACTGGAACTTTTGGGGGACACATTTAACTCGTAGCATCCACTGTCTGTGCCACTTATTTTTGATATAATATATTTGTATTTTGGTTTAACTTTTAATCTGTGATTGTTTTGTAAGAGTCTTAAGGGAGAGATGTACTATCTTTGTATTCTCCACAATGCCTAATTCAAATTTTATAACAGGTGTTCAACAAATATTTGTTGAATTTCCTCAATTAAATGAAATCCATTTGTCAGCATCACAGAGAGGGATTTTGACCTGATGCTGACTAATGGGCTGGCTTTGACCCCACATAACAACAAGAAGCTTCAGGAATGGTTTGCAGCTGTCATAATGACAGATGCTAATTTAAGTCACAGAAATTTGTTTTGAAATATGCACAAACTTCACCTAAGCATCTACATCCTTAATGTAACTACACTGTGGTGGTTCTTAAGATATAACACTCATATTTTCTCTATTTTCTGAAACAATCCTGAATCCATATATTTCTATCCTTTTCAAAATAAAGTTTGTAACTATTTAATTATATTGATAACTTTAATTTTATATGTAAAATTTCTTCATATGAGTGAATTCACAAATCATGGGAAAAAAATAACTAAGTGAGACAGTGTCTATAGGTGCTCCTACTCTGTAATGCCTTCAGTTTCCTTTCGTAACCAAACATGATTGGCATGTTCTTTATGCCATCTTTTGCTCTATGAAGAATTTACATTTTACAGTAAGACAGTCTATTAAACATCTTTGAGTGTCCATGGCCACAGGACTGTCCTGGGTGAAGGATGTAGAAATGCAGGCAATGATGAAATGCTTCACTTGCCCTGGGTATGGCGACTGGCCAGATACTTAATGTGCTAACTTTATCAGCAGCTTTCATTCCCTTCCATCTCATTACGATTCAGAAAGCAGAGCACCCTTCCGGGATGACCTTCACATGTGGTTGTAGTGAACAGAAAGTGTGCTCTGGAGTCAGACAAATGAAATTCAAATCTTATTTCTCCCACTCACATGCCAGGTGACCTTGGTCAAGGTGCTCCATTATCTCTGAATCTGAGTTTCCTCTTTGTAAAATGGACCTAACAATAATCACCTTTTAGAGTTGTGGTGACGATTAAAAGAGATAAGTTATGTAAATGCCTATTAAATGCCTCATTATATTGTCACTATTTTTATTATTTCTCACTTGTAATTGCCTTGTGCAAAGTACCCAAATAGAAATTTGAATAAAATGCCTTCCAAGACTTCAAGGAACTCATAGTCTAAGCCTAGATGGGGAAAAAGACACATAAGCACAGGCAATTCCAACTAGTGAATGAAGAGAAAGCAATGAATGAAGTGATGGAGAGGCACCCAGGTAGTGTGGGAGCTCCAAGAAGAGTATCTCATGGGATGTGAGGTTCCCCAATGAATATTGCATAGGAAGTCTTAAAGGGTAAATGGAAGTTCAGGGATGGGGAGACGAGAAGAGCAGTCCAGTATAGGGAACAGTATGAGTAAAAGCATGGAAGCAAAGCATAGAATGGTATGTGCAGAGAGCCACAAGCCATTCAATGTTGCTGCCCCCAAAGTTCTAGGCAGAGAGCGGTGAGCAAGCAAAGAGATAAGCGGAAAGGAACTCATGGGAGTAGCTCATGGAGCTATGTCATAGTAAGGATCTTGAACACCACCTGGCAGAAAATTGGTAGAAAATGCAATTAAAGCATTTAAATAAAGAATTAACATGGCTATATTTAGATAAAATATATCACCCTGGTGGCTATGCAGAAAAGGGATTGGATGAAGATATTAGGAAGTGGAGAGACCCTTAAATAAGATTCTGAACTACAGCATGGTTGTGGGGATGGATTCAAGAAACAAGATATATCAGGAAGGACTTGATATAGAGAGGAAGGAGTCAAGGAGAACACAAATTTCTACCTAAGTGGTAAAATAGAATGAGTTTAGGAGGTCCAGGGAAATTGTGAGACCCTAGTGGGGGTGGGACCGTCTATCCTCCATGACTCTAAAATACCCCACGATTATGCAGGACCTGGAGTGCACAGTGATAATGAAAGCTAGAGATGTCTGTGAATCAGAATGGCATTCAGGCTCCATAAGCGACAGTGTATTAGGTCCACTGTGGTACAGCTTGCTGGTATCAACCTCTGAAAAGTATGAGTGTTAGTTACACAGGCTAAATGCATACCCATCTGAGGTGGCAGCAGGGTGCCTGGGAACACTAATACACACCCCAACCTTGCACCAGTGGTGTGCACACTGTGGGAGAATAACCTCACTGACCCGGTCTGGAGGGACAGTCTTGTACTGGGGGTAGAGCCAGGGTTCAGCCAAGACCTGAGAGGGAAGCAATATTCTCTGAAGGGAGCTTAAGATTTAGGGGGTTCGTTAGTAGTTGCACAAGATTTTCTCTCACCCTAGACTTATCACCTCCCATACCACCTTCGGTGATGCCAATATTAAGTGCTCTCTAATTTATTATCCTTTCCCCTCTGAGCAGACCAGACTACTAACTGTTCTGACCTCCACAGCCACGTGTTCCTCTTCACCAGCGCAGTGGTCGATGTCATAATATATCTTTTTCCTGAGAAGTTTCAAGCACCTCAGAACTCATCACAGTGGATGAGCAGCTTAAAATGTTTGCTCCTGGAGCCTCGATGTGATCAAGATAGCAAGTGTCAAGGGTCTGTGGACATGATTGATTCTTCTGACAGGGCCAGATGCAATTGTGATGCAGATCTGCAAGGATACATCTTACTGCTATTTAACCAGCACCAGTGAGGGGGTTACTCAGTGCACTGGATCTCCCCTCTCTAAACAAGACCAAACTGGCCAGGTCTTTCTAAGGATTTCCATTACTTTGCAGCATTGCAAGCAGACCCCTTAACAGTGCTGAACTTCTTTCTGACTTTTAAAATCCATTCCTACTGAGGATGTAAGTGAATGCTCTGGTTGGGCTAATAAAATATTTAGAGAGAGAGATAGCTGTAGAAGCCATCAAAAGATATGTAAATTCAAGAAGGCATTCTATCCTTGACTATATGTAAATTCAAAGCCATTAATAAATATCCATAAAAAACAGTGAGTTCTCTTCATGCTCTTAGGGCTGGAAATGCTGCCCTTTTTTGGTCTTTTAAAAAAGGCCAACATCAACAAACATGTCTACTGAAATGTGTTCCTCAGATATAGAGGGTATTGAAAGCACAAGCAGTACAGGAGCTAAAACTAGATTCATTCTAGTTATTAAACCCTACATTCAACTAAAATGGGGGAGGTGAATGTGTTTACAATGATACTTTTAAGAAAACTCTTTCCAGATAGCACATACGTGGACAGAGATAAATTCAAAGTTTTGACTCTAGTCTTATTATTCTTACAAAATAACTCAGCCTGCTGTTCACGGTGTTTATTCCTCCTCCTCTATCTTCTGACTTCCTTCTTGGCTGTTTTAAGAAAATAAACAGTTAACTCTAGGCACACAATTAAAAGACACCTGTGAACTCCGCCGCTGGTAAAAGTATTTTGACAGAGTGGCCTCACCAACCTTGTAAAAGTGTAAATGAAAAGCACACTAGCATCAGAAGCAGGCTACTTATGGTATGACCATGCAAAATTGCAGGAGCAAAGAGATTGCTTGCTTGTTAGGGAGGCTAAGTCACCACAGAATACACTTTCCATGGTATGTTTTCTGGCTGCTTTTTGGAATCAAGATTAGGGCAAAACAGTGCGAGGCTGGAGGCAGGAAATGGAGAAAATTTTGTATAACAGCAGTTTCAAGAATACAGTCACTTCATGGCAGAGAATTAGAGAGAGGACACTGACAACTTATTTACATGGAATGACAAATTGGGTTCTGTGAACAAGACTTTGACAGAACCTATGCTCGGCACATGTGCAAACAGAGAATGAGGAAGCGGCTTGCAGTTTTGCTTTTGTCTTTCAGAGTTGAGGCTTTGCTTTTCAAATGCTCCTAGCACCCCTTGTGCCTGAACAGAAGTTTGTGAATGCTCATACCCAACTGAGGACATGTTGACATTTACATTTCAATGACATTTACAATATTAATTTTGTTTTTCTACTGTCTCCTGCATTGCAAAGAGCTTTATATCTGCCTAGAATAATCATGGTTTTTGCAATCTGTAGTTATGTCTAGAGGGTACAGATTCAGGCATGAACATACAGTGTTCAGAGTTTGGTTCAGCAACTTACAACCCCTGCAGACTTTTATGTCTGTGGCCTTCCAAACATGTCAAAGAACAAAAAGTGACTGTAACCAGTATTTGCTCCTTGGCCAGCCAAACATGGCCAGGTTGGAGATATTATTTAATCTGTGGTAGTAATTGAATGAGTGCCAGATTTTTCTTCCTCTCTAGAGCTAAATTTATTTATTGGGGTTGAAGGCCTACCTTTTTAAAACATAAAGGACTGATTAGCTTTTATCTTATTTAATTTTAATTAAACTGAACATTTATTAGTTCTCTATTGCATGCTGAACAAAGTGGAAGATACACACTAATGAGTTAGACTAAAATAGTATAGCAAGATGGTGATTCATGGGATACTAGTAGTGCATGAGAAATAAACACTATGCATGATATTAAAAATACAATGCCAAATAATAATTTAGTTCTGAAATTGTTTCCTAATGTACATGTAAGAAAAATACTAAATGCAGTTTTATAATTGTTATTATGCAGTAATTTACCTTTAAGAAGTAGTCTCCTGCTCACCAAGATGGTGAAATAGATAATCCCCAGCATTGCTCCCCCCAAACAAGAGAACAACTTACAACTATAAGACAAAAAACTGCCATCCTGAAATCACTGAAACTCAAGGGGAGAAGAAAACAGACCTGCTGAGTCTGTGAAGGTGTGGAAAGCCATGGCAAGTGGAAGGAGGTGTCACTCCCATCAGCCCCAGTTCTTCCCCAGGTTGTCATAGCACAGTGCAAGGAGCAGTTACGCCAGCACATGAAGAAGCTACTTGGAGTCTGAAGGGGAGAAGGGGCCTGTGACTGCTAGCAAACACACACACACACACACACACACACACACACACGCATCACTTCTGAGTGCATCATCATCTCATTTCCCAGGCCAGCAAAGCTATTCACAACCTTTCCCTGTGCCCACATAGGAGAAAGGGGCCACAACCAATGCAAAAAAGGAATGGCCTAGAGGTCAGTGAGTCTTCACAGAGGCCTCATGTATGGCTGCCCCATGGAAAGCATTTGGAATACCAAGCAGGGCAGGGGAGGTTACTGATCCACTAGGGGAGCATCAAGGTGCAGCACTGGCAGCTATTTTGCTTTCCATTTGATATGGGCATCACAAAGTGATAAACCAGTCAGTGTGATAGAATTGAATGGGGCACAGTTTGTGGGAAACACTCAGTCCTGGGCCAAATTTTCCATTTGCATTTGTGAGGATCCCAAATGACATGGAAGAGATTAAAAGACCAGCAATGAAAGTCCAGTCTGCATGAAAAGTTTTCCCCAGTCTGAGAAACAACAGCAAGGCAGCAATTTAGCTCAGGAACAAAGTTTAACTTACAGTCTCTACAGGAAGTTTTCTCCAATAAGAGAATTAACCACAGACAAGCAAATTAATTCCAATGCAGTGTTTAAGTGGTAGTGGTTGCTATTAATCCACCACAGAATGGAAAAAAACGCAGATCAGAGAGATAAGTTCTGATATTGAACAGTAAAGGTATAATACCACCAAAGAACACCTGTAAAACCTGGAAGATGTAGCTGTTTCCTCAAATGTCCAGGCATCAACATAAAGACAAAGACTGAAAAAAAAGAGAGAAATATAACACAACCAAAGGAAACTAACAAAATGCCAGCAATGGACCCAAAAGAATAGCAAACTTATGAAATGTCTGAGAATTAGAATAACCTTCTTAAAGATGTTCAGGGAGTCACAAGAAAATACAGACAGAAAATTAAATTATATTTGCAAAACAATCCAGGAGCAGAACAAGAAACTTGACAAAGGAATGAAATCAATTAAAATAATCAAATAGAAATTCTAAAAATAGAGAACGTGTTATTTCAACTGAAAAGTTTGATAGAAAGCACCAACAACAGACTTGATGAAACAGAGAAGAATCAGTGAGCTTGAAGACAGAATACATGAAATGACATAATCAGAAAAGAAAAAAGAATATGAAAAATGAAATGGAACTGCAGCAATTATGGGACTCCTTCAAGTGAAATAACCTTCACATAATTGGCATACCTGAAAAAGATGAAAGAGGAAGAGACATAGAAAGCATAATAAAGGAAATCATGGCTGGAAATTCCCCAAGGTGACAGCTTGCAGGTACAGGAAGTTCAGAGGTCACCAATCAAATTTAATTCAAAGAGGAACACCCTAAGGCACATCATAGTCAAATGGTCTAAAACCAAAGACAAGGAAAGAATACTGAAGGCAGCAAGATAAAAGAAACAGATAAAATTCAACAGAACTCCAATATGGCTCTCAGTGGATTTCTCAGAAGAAACCCTACAGGCCAGGAGAGAGGGGGATGATACATTCAATGTGCTGAGGGAAAAAGGCTGTCAACCAAGAATTCTGTATCCAGCAAAATTAACCTTCAAATAAGAAGGAGAAGTAAAGTCTTTCTCAGACAAACAAACAAAAGCTAAGGTAATTCATCAACACTAGACCTGTGTTATAAGAAATAGAGTTCATCCAACTGAAAGAAGATGCTAAAGTATAATGAGAAATCATTTGAAGACACAAAACTCATTTGTAAAGTAAGTACACAGACAATCTCAGAATATTCCAATGTAAAAATGGTGAATAAAACACTTATATTCTTACTATGAAGACAAATGGACAAACGCAACAACTTAATAACAAATTTGACAACCATATAAGAGATAGGCAATATTAAAAGACATAATGTGAAACAACAAACAGTCAAAAAGTTGAGGGGAATGATGTCAAAGCATAGGGTTATCTTAGGTTTTTCTTTTTTCTTAGTGATCAAAGTTATTAGTTTAAAATAGTATGTTACAGCTACAACATATTTTTGTAAGCCTTATGTTAAACATAAAACAAAAATCTGTAATAGACATGCTAAAAATAAATAGCAAGAAATCAAAATATACTACTAGAAAAAATATTTAATCACAAAGGAAGACAGTAAGACCAGAAAAATGAAAAGAACCTACAATATAACCAGAAAAAAAAAAATACCAAAAAGGCAGTAACAAGTCCCTACATATCAATAGTAACTCTAAATGTAAATGAATTAAATTACCAAATTAAAAGACACAGAGTGGCTCAGTTGACTATAAAACAAAAACCGACAATATGCTGCCTACGAGAAACTCATTTCACATATAAAGACACACACTGACTAAAAATGAATAGATGGAAAAAGTTATTTCATGCAAATGGAAACCAAAAAAGAAGAGTAGCAATACTTATACCAGATAAAATAGACTTCAAGCCAAGAAAAGTGAAAAAAGATAAGGAAGATCACTATATAATGATAAAGGGATCAATTCAACAAGAGGGTATAGCAAGCCTAAATATATATGCACCAAAAACTGGAGCACCCAATATATAAAGCAAGTACTATTAGACCTAATGGGAGAGAAAGACTCCAATACAATAATAGTCAGGAAATTCAACACCCCACTTTCAGCAAAAGACAGATAATTTAGACAGCAATCAACCAAGAAACATGATAGTTAATCCCCCCTCTAGACTGATTGGACCTAATGGACACATATTGAACATTTCATCCACAGCTGCAGAATAGACATTTTTCTCAGCAGAACATGGAACATTCTCTAGAATAGACCATATATTAGGTCACAAAATAAGTCTCAACAAATTATAAAAAACTGAAATCATATCAACTACCTTGTTTTACCACAATGAAATAAAACTAGAAATCAATAACAGAAGGAAAACTGGAAACTATAAACATATGGAGATTAAACAATATGCTTCTAAACAACGAATGGATCAAAGAAGAAATTTTAAAGGATATTTTAAAATGTTCTGGAAATAAATGAAAATGAAAGCACAATATACCAGAATGTGTGGAATACAGCTACAACAGTTCTAAGAAAGAAGTTTATAGCATTAAATGCCTACATCAAAAAAGAAGAAAGACTCTGCTGTAGATTGGCTGCTACCCCAACCTCATTGAGGCTTAATCCCCACTGTAACTGTTGAGGGTGGGAAATCTTATTATGGTAATTGAAAGGTAGGGCTTTGAAGAGGTGATAGGATTCTAGGACCATGCCATAATAAATGGATTTAAAATGGTGGTCATGAGCATGGTTCTGAAAGCTTTAAAAAGAGAGTGAGTGAGGAGGTTAGTCTCTTGCTCTCTCTGATTCACCATTTTCTGCCATATGAGACTCCTGCATAGCTGTAAAGCCACCACCAAAGAAGGTCTGCACCATAAGTATTCCCTGGACTTTGAAATTTGAAAGTATTCCCAGCCTCTGAAATTGTAAGCAATAAATTTTTTTCTTCTAAATCACCTAGTTCCGGATATTTTCTTATATGCAACAGAAATGGACTAATACAGAAAATTAGTACCAAGAAGTGGGGTGTTGTTTATAACAAATATTTATAAATGTGGAAACAGCTTTAGAACTGGATGTTGAGGAGAGGCTGGAAGAATTTGGAGGAACAGGCTAGAAAGAGACTAGATGCTGGTGGGAGTTTAGAAGACAAGAAAACCGGGGAAAGTTTGGAACATTTTAGAGACTGGTTAAATGGTGGTGAACAGAATGCTGATAGAAATATTGACAGTAAAGGCCAACCTGAGAAGATCTCAAATGTAAATAAGAAGGAACTTATTGGAAATGGGGGCAAAGATCACCCTTGCTATGAACCAGCAAGGAACTTGTCTGTATTGTGTTCATGTCCTAGGACTTTGTGGAAGTTGGAACTTAAGAGTTGTGAACCAGAGTGTTTGGCAGAAGAAATTTCTAAGCAGCAAAGCATTAAGGAAGCTGCATGGCTACTTGTAACAGCCTATGTTCAGTTATGGCAGCAAAGGCATGATGTAAAGCCAGAATTTAAGAGAGAAGCAGAGTGTAAAGATTTGGAAAATTTGCAGCTTGGACATGTGGTGGAGAAGCAGAAAGCATTTTGAGGAGAAAAATTCAGTGGTACTAAGATTAATACAAATTAATTAAGAGAAGGGTGAAAAGTCCCTGAAGGCACTGCAGAAGCCTCTGGGGCCAACTCTTCCATTTCAGGTCAAAAGGCCTAAGGAGACAGAATGGTCTTGGGGAATAGGCCTGAGATGCCTTCCACAGTTTCACTGCCCAGGGCCACCTTGGGAAGCTGCTTCTGGCACCAGCACCCCAACTGCTTTGGCTGCTCCAGCTGTGGCTAAATTGGTCCCAGGTGGGGGTGGACCCATGGTTTTGGAAAATACAAGCTGGAAGGCTTGGAAGCCTCCACATGGTGTTAAATTTCCAGGCTCACAGAATGATAGAGTTCTGAAGGCTTGGGAGCCTCAACCCTGATTTCAAAGAATATATGGAAAAGCCTGTGGGCACAGGAAGAGATTTGTCACAGGGATGGATTCACAAAGAGCCTTTGCTAGAACGATGCCAAGAGAAAGCATTGGGTCAGAGTTACTACAGAAAAAACCCAACGGTGCCATGACTAGTGGAGCCATGAGAGCGGGACCTCCATGGAGGCCCCAGATCTGTGAAGCTACCAGAGTGGAATACCAGCCTGGGAGAGCTGAAGCATGGCCTCAGACCAGTAAAGCCATAGAAGCGAAGCTGCCTGAGGACTTAGGGACCCAACCCCCACACCAGTGTGCAGAGTATGTCAAACATGGAGTCAAGGTACATGATTTACCAGCTGTAAGGTTTAATGCCTGCCCTGCTGGGTTTCCAACTTGTTTGGGACGTGTTACCCCTTTCTTTTGGCCTATTTCTCCCTTTTTGAATGGAACATGTACCCTATGTTTGTCCCACCATTGTATCTTGGAAGTAGATAACTTGGTTTTAATTTCACAGATGGGACTTTGAACTTTGGACTTTTGAGTTGAAACAGGTTAAGACTTTAGAGATGAAATGAACATATTTGTGTGTGAAAAGGACATGAGTTTTGGGGGGTGGGGCAGAATGCTGTAGATTGGATGCTCCCCCAACCTCATTGAGGCTTAATCCCCACTGTAACTGTTGAGGGTGGGAAATTCTATTATGGCAATTGAAAGGTGGGGCCTTGAAGGAATGATTAGATTCTATGGCCATGCCATAAAGAAAGGATTAAAAATGGTGGTCATGGGCATGGTTCTGAGAGCTTAGTAAGAGAGAGTGAATGAGGAGGTTAGTCTCTTGCTCTCTCTGATTCACCATTTTCTGCCATGTGAGACTCCTGTATTGCTGTAAAACCACCACCAAGGAAGGTCCTCACCATAAGTGTTCTCTGGGCTTTGGACTTTTCAGACTCTGAAACTGTAAGAAATAAATTTTGTTTTCTTATAAATCACCTGGTTCCAGGTATTTTGTTATACGTAACAGAAACAAACTAATACAGACTCCAAAATAAACCTAACATTACACCTCAATGAACTAGAAAACAAGAAGAAACCAAACCCAAAATTAGTAGAAGGAGAAAGGTAACAAAGATCTGGGCAGAGATAAATGAATTAGAGATTTTAAAATTGATGTAAAAGATTGGTGAAACAAAGAGTTGGTTTTTTGAAAAGATAAACAAAATCTATAAACTTTTAGCTAGACTAACAAAGAAAAAAGAAGACTCAAATAAATAAAATCAGAAATGAAAAAGGAGACATTAGAACTGGTACCACAGAAATACAAAAGATCATAAAAGACTACTACAAACAACTATATGGGAAAAAACTGGATAACCTATAAGAAATGGATAAATTACTGGATACATACAACTTACACAGGTTGAATTATGAAGAACTAGAAAACCTAAACAGACAAATAACGAGAAATGAAATTGAAGCAGTACAAAAAAACTTCCCAACAAAGAAAACCAGATGGCTTCATTGCTGAATACCACCAAACCTTTAAAGAAGAACTAATACCAATTCTTCTCAAAGTCTTCCAGAAAATGGAAGAGGAGGGAATACTTCCAAACTCATTCCACAATGACAACATTATCCTCATACCCAAACTGGAAAAAGATGCAACAAAAAAAGAAAACTACAGATCAATATCCCTAATGAACATAGATGTGAAAATCTTCAACAAAATACTAGCAAACCGAAACCAACAGCACATTAAAATGATCATTTATCATGATTGAGTGGGATTCATCCCATGGATGCAAGGATGATTCGACATATGTAAATCAACAAACATGATACATCACATCAACAGAATGAAAGAAAAAAAATTATGTGATCATTTCAATAGATGTAGAAATAGCATTTGATAAAACCCAACACTGCTTCATGATAAAAAAAACACTCAACAAATTAGATGTAGAGGGAATGTACCTCACCTTGGGTTGAATATCCCACCAAAACTTAGTCTCCACTGTGACAGTGTAAAGAGGGTGGGAAGTTCTATTATGGTAATTGAAAGGTGGGTCCTTGAAGAGGTGATTAGACTGTAGGACCATGCCATAGTGAATGGATTAATAATGGCGGTCAGGAACATGATTCTGAGGGCTTTAAAAGAAGAGCACATGAGAAATTCTCTCTCTCTTCTTCCATCATCTTGCAAATGTGAGACCCCTGGGTAACATTGCCACCACCAGATGTGTTCTTTGGACTTTGGAGTTCCAAGACTCAGAAACTGTAAGCAATAAATTCCATTTTCTTTATAAATCACCCAGTTCCAGTTATTTTGTTTTAAGCAACAGAAACAGACTAAGATATACCTCAACACAATGTAGGCTATATGACAAACCCACAGCTAATATACTGAATGAACAAAAGTCAAGATTTAGAATAAGACAAGGATGCCCACTTTCCCCATTATTGAACATAGTACTGGAAGTTCTAGCCAGCACAATAAGGCAAGAAAAAGCAATAAAGGGCATTCAGATCAGAAAGGAGGAAGTCAAACTATCTCTGTTTGTAGATGACATAATCATATACATAGAAAACCTTACAGTTTCCACCAAAAAATTACTAGAACTAATAAATGAATTCAGTAAAGTGGGAGGGTACAGAATCAACACACAAAAATCAACAGTGTTCCTATACACCAGTAACAAAATATCTGAAGAAGAAACCAAGAAAGTATTCCATTTGCAATAGCTACCAAACAGAAAAAAAGAAAAAGAAATACCTGGAAGTAAATTTAACCAAAGAGCTGAAAGACCTCACAATGAAAATTATAAAACATTGGTGAAAGAAATTGAAGAAAACACAAATGGAGAAATATCTCATGTTCATGGATTGGAAAAATTAATATCATCAAAATTTCCACATTACCCAAAGCAAGTTACACATCCAATGCAATCCCTATCAAAATACCAACGACCTTCTTCACAGAAATAGAAAAAAAGGTCTTAAAATTTGTATGGAATCACAAACAACCCTGTACAGCCAAAGCAATTTTCAACAACAACAACAACAACAAAAAAAAAAAACAGGCTGGAGACATCACACTACCTGACTTCAAAATATACTATTTGTGGCCGAATGCATGATCTCCTCCATTGAGGCAGAGGCAGCATTCATCATTAGAGAATCCGAGTTATCTGTTCTAAACTGGTTACTTTCTGGTCTCTGTATGCCTGTGGTCTTCACATTTTCTTGCTCATGTGTCCCCTAAAATATGAAAAACTAGATACCCTTAACTTATTCTTAGGCTGGTACCTAAAATATTTCAATATTAGTTTAAATAGTTGCAAGGACATAATTTCCAGTATATTGTAAATATGCAAATTTATAAATATCAACTGTTTCATTACATTTTTAAATAAATAAAAAGGAACAAATTGGTCCCTGGCCTGCCCGATTCCAGTGCCCACGCTCCGAAGCTCCCTGCTGTCTGGAGTTCTGTCAGCAGGCAAGGTGGACCAGAGGAGGGGAGGGCAGGAGAACTGGGCAGAGAGAACAGCACGTGCAACAGCAGAGAGACCACCAGGCACAGGGCATGGGGAACTGCAGGAGCGGGGTCAGCCCAAGGCAGTGAGGGATGAGGCAGGAGATGTGGACAGAGCCTTGAGGTTCAGGCAAGAGTGGGCTGCCTCCCTCTGGGAAAGAGAAGGCTGTGTTTTGGAAAGATCCCTGGGGTAGTGAATAGGAGCATGAATATTGGCTTGGTAGCTATTTGAGGCTGGAAACAGGGTCTGTAGACAAGAAGCAGCCGTGAGAGTGTGAGCTGGTATCATTTCAACAGCTTTCATGTCAGGGAGAATCTGTGGTACCCTTTAGGGTCAGCAGAAAGGAAAGCAGTGTCCTGGGAGCTTCTGCAGGATGGGCCCTGCCCACTTCCTGAGAGCGTTGGAGCTATTAGGCTGAATGGCTGCACACCCCCGCCCAGACAGAGATGGTGCCCCTTCTGCTCCTGGATTCTCAGGGGGCAGCTCCAACAAGCCTTGCCCATCGCTCCCTGCCGGGATGCTCTGTCCAGCCTGGTGCCGAGACATCCCCTGTGTACATCAGGGGCTCCCAGGACCCCACTATGCACCTGGATGTGGGAGGGTCATCTGACAAAATAAAGAAGCCACTTTTTCTAAAAAGTAAATAAATAAAATAAACAAAAATAGAAAGAAATCTAAATACAGTCATGTTTTGATACCCACCATCGTCTGTTTAAAAGATACAGGAACTTGCTCTTTGATGATTGGGCATTTTACACAATACTTTGCCTCTTTGTGAAGTTTTTCCATTCCAATTCCCTCACTTAATTTTACCCTTGAGAGTGTGTGTGTATATATATATATATATATATATATACACACACACACACACACTCAATATAATGTTACACTTGAGAGTATTTTATTGATTATCCTATCATATTATTTCTCTGCCATAAATATATTTGGAAACTGAAAATTTTAAGAAAATATTTATTTCTTTTGTAAACATGAAGTCTAAGTGTTAAATTATTTTTCTGTATTGTGTATTTTACAATTATTAGTTGTACATAGTTGATTAAAGAAATACAACTATTTTGAAATTTTGAAATGCAGTTATTGGACAAATGTAAAATGCTATTGGGAATCCATCTCCTAATGCAATAGGTTTCTTCTCAGTTCATGTAAGCTTTGATGAGTATTACTTAATGGAGAAATGAAATAAGATTCAACACCAGTACAATCCTAATTATTTTTTAATGCATATAAGTGCTCAGGAATCATTGGATGGAAATGGATGAAGTTCCATTGTAACAGTTATTTAGTTTTTTATTTCCTGAGTTAGATGCCAAAAATCACATAGTAATCTATCATCAACTATTATTTTTTCATTATCTTTCATCTGACAATTCAAAGGAATTTTCCTCAATTTTGATGATAACAAGAAATAGGAAACTCTGACTTCTAAGGGTATATTATCGAGTCATTAGAGTGATTCACTTTTCAGTTTCTGGGAACTATAGCAATCCATAAAAGCTTTACAAAGACTTTTCAAGTAACCAATGATTATTAATTAAACTCATTATAGTCTTTCACTTAGAGGCACCTTGTTTGTGCCTTTCTAACATTAGGTGGAACTGGAACTTGTACGTTTTATGCTTTTTCCCATTGCCTGTGAACAAAGACCTGTATCTTCTTGCCAAACTTCCATTTATTAGAACAGATTAAAGCAAATTTTAATGGCTATGGCAAATAGAGAGACTGACAATTGATAGTCACATAAATAAATGATAGATAGATTACTATTTTCACTTCATAGTATAAAATTATTAAGTATATAATTATAAATCAGATAGAATTGTAGCAGCATATCAATATCTGAGAGGGAGACATTGATCCTATTCAAATGAAGTTGATTTTCTAAAGTCTAGTGCATTACATGCTAGATTACATTTAGGGAAAATTTTATTCTATACGTAGGAATCAACATGAAGAAGTAGTAAGGGCAGGGCTCAAAAGTGAATATGGGTGTATTAATGATTGTTGTTAAGTGCATTCTTTACAGTAGATTCCACATATATTCTGGTTAAATTAATCTATATCATAAGGATATGATAGGAATAAAATGAATTTGCAGAAAAGGGATTGAAGAGTGATAGTGAGCAGAAGCCTTGTTTCCAAATCAAAGATAAAGAAAGAATGTGGATTTACAATATACAATTATTCTTCGGTAGAAGGCGATGAAATTACTTCTTCTACAGGTCTAAACAAATGTTTAAGAAAAGCTACTCCTGATGTTTCATTTTCACATGTAATGTTGACCTGTTGAAAATAAGATGGACATTTTTACCTCCCCCTCTTTGAAATCATGCAAAATATGCAACTAAATAAAAGTACTCACTTGCTCTTTTTTCATTATTGGAAATGGTGAATATGCCAAGATGATGTGCTTCATTACCGACTGAAATTTTTCAGCATCCTTGTATCAACAAAAAAATCTGCTCTGACCATGTCAGCTAAATTGTGGTGCCTAGAGAGATCTGGGATAAGTTAGTAGTCACGTCTGCATGGCCTGGAAAAAGTTATCGTAAGATCATTTTTACTTAGAAGCAGATGTGAGGGCACCAGAAAAGCAATAAATAACCTAGAATGCTTCTTTTAACCCTTACTCTCAATCCCTGCATGTAGGATGTAACCTAGTAACAATCCTAAGTCTATACGTCATGTATAACCAATAGAAAAACTGATAAAGTGAGAAGGCAAAGCTGTTTCTCTCTCTCTTTCCCCTTTGATTCTCCCCTTTGTTGTGATTATAAAATACTAATCTACACACTAGACCCCTTCAAAGAGCACTTCTCAGCATGATGTGTTTCCCCGGTTGCAATCGTCATATTGGCTCAATAAATCCTGTGCTTTATATGTTTGGCCTCGGTTTCTTTTAGGTCATCACTTGTTACAAATCTTAAATATCCCAAGATAAGGTGGTATGCTGTGTGTATGGCACGGTCCAGTCAAGAAAACAAAAACCACAAGAGGCCTTTTAACATGAAATTTACTACAGGGATTGGTTTCCTAGCTGGTGGAAGGCTGAATAAGCACAAGGTATCATTGGGGCAACTCTGACATACAGCAGGAGAAGCTGTTATCCAGGGAAGAAGTTGGAATTATCACAGCCCAGAAGAGAAAGCCCTACAGAGCTGGGGCTCAGACTTCTGAAGAGGGGAAGGATCCAGCTACGGCAAGGGCTTCTGAGAACGTGCCAACAGGCTGTTTCCAAGAGTTTCGAGAGCTGAGACCGAAACCAACTGCTGTTGTCAGGCCAAGGCCACAGCTGAGACAATGCTGAGAGGAACAAACAGAGGTAAGAAAGCTCCTTCTGTACTCCGCTAGTCTCCCTCTAGCATCCCTGTAGGCAGACCCTCCCAGGAAGACATTGGGCAAAGGAGGAAGTTTACAGAGTCCCAGCCCAGTCTCACAGAGTTAGAACAGAATTTTACCTGATGACCAAGTCAAGGTATTCACACACAGAGACAGTCTAGGTTTTATTTTGTACTAAACTGGAATGACAAATGAAATAAAACGACAACTGTTATAAGAATCTCAGGAATGTTTCGTATATTCTTATTTTCCAAACAATAACAATATATGTGTATTACTCACTATTAAAACCTATAAAAACTTAAATGATATCAGCAGCAAATAACAAGTTGTTGTAAATGGTCACAGCCTCCTTTAGCTCATGGATTTGCACCTTGCTCTTGAGAATGTGCTGTTCTCTACCCTCTTTGCCTGCCTTGAGCCATGCACCACAGCACAACAGGCAGTCTCTGCCCTTCAAAGCCCTGAGACATCAGTGCCACTCTCATTTGCATTTTTAAAAAGAGAAAGAAGAGGAAGTTTTTCAGAAAAAAAAAAAACTAATTAATTCCACACAACCCTGTGACAATCCATTGGGGTACACATGTTCTAGCTGCAAGCAGGTGGGCATTTAGACTTTTGTCACCAGCCCTGATGGGCTTAAATAACCTTTCTCAATGGTGTCAGACACCTGGCACAATACCAAGCCCCAAGCCTGCAAGAGAAGTAAGCAGGTCACTGAAACTTTGGGCCACGTCTCACGCAGCATAGAAATTTCAAGCTGCATTACTTTTAGCAGCAGCTGGGCTTGTATAAGGCTGAGTGGAACTCAGTAGAACTTCTATGGAAGCTTGTGCCTAGCCTATTAAAATCTGTTCTGGTATTTCTCACATCACCTTGAAGTTCAAGGCCATGTAATGATGTTGTGGATTCCTGTGATTCCTTTCAGCAAAAGTTAAGCATTAATGTAGTTTTGATTTTGAATGTCATTTACTGATTCACTGTATTTTCTGGAAGAAAAAGCTGGTTTTTCCTGATGCTCCTTTTGAAGCAGATGACATTTTTCTCTCTTCCTTCACTCCTGAGATTGTCTGATTCTACTCCCTGGATTTCTGATACAGGCAAGTGAGGCACTGGATTATTTTACAGTTGGACACACTTATCAACAGTGGATTTTATGAGTTATGGAATTAAAGATAGATTCTCACTTGGAGAAATGAAGTGCTGGCATCTGAGCTGGAAAAACTTAGGCAGGGGTTATTTTTGCACCCCTTGGAGTAATGTTAGACCAACATATGGCTTCAGACATATGGGTGTCTCCTCGTTTGGGTACCCTCTGCGGGGAAGGCCTCGGGCACACCATTTGGCACTCGTCTGCCTAAGCAAAGCTGACTTGTTAAATCAGAATGAGAAATGAAATTCAGAGCCCCTGAGTCATCCAAAGGCAATTTCTATCATTAGTCCCTCACTCCCACAATATATACACTTTTTCTTTAGTAACCTCTTTCTTTTCTTGGTCTATGACTCTGTTTCTTCTCTTTTCTTTCAAATCTCTGCTGTTTCATGCTTTAACCTTATTATGTTATCCATATTTAAAAGGTTATGGGCCCCTAATGTAATACGATCTTTTTAAAAAGTTGATCTCATAGTAGAGAGTAGAATAGTGGTTATTAGAGACCGGTGGAGGGAAGCGGGAGTAGGGGATGGGGAGAGGGCAGTCAGTGGATACAAAATTGTAGTGAGATAGGAAGAATGGAATCTAGTGTTCTAGAGCAATCCAGGGAGACTACAGTTAACAACAAGGAACTGTGTATCGTTGAATAGCTAGACAAGATGATGTTGAATGTTCCCCACACAATGGGATGACAAATGCTTGAGGTGATGGATACACTAAGCACCCGTACAAATATCATATTGTACTATGTAAATATATACAATTATCATGGATCAATTAAGAAAAACAAATTAAAAAGAGAGAAAAAAGGGAGAAATAAAGAGTAGAATAATAGTTACCAGAAGCATGGAAAGGGATGAGGATGGGGAGATAGGGAAAGGTTCGTAGACATAGATCGGTACAAAATTACAAAGTTACAGTAAGATAGGAAAATAAGTTCCAGTGCTCTAAGGTGACAATACTAATAACATTGTGTTGTGTATTTCAAGACAGTCAGAAAAGAGGATCTTGAATATTATAACCACAAAGAAATAAAAAATGTTTAGGTTAGGGCCAACCCTGTGGCTCACTCGGGAGAGTGCGGCGTTGGGAGCGCCGAGGCTGCGGGTTCGGATCCTATATAGGGATGGCCGGTGCACTCACTGGCTGAGCGTGGTGCGCACCACACCATGCCAAGGGTTGCGATCCCCTTACCGGTCACCAAAAAAAAAAAATGTTTAGGTGATAGATACGTTAACTATTCTGATTGGATCACTATATAATATATGCATGTATTGAAACAACAAACTATAGCCCATAAATGAGTACAATAAAAAAAATTTTTAATAAAAAAATAATAATGAAACAATCTTTGAATCATGATCTGGTTCTCTATAGATCTCCGATGCTGGTAATTATAAGTAGTAAAGGAATTATACAATGGTTTATAATTTTAACTCATGGAATTGTTGCTTTTATCTCTTTTAATAGGGTTTTAATTTTACCACCAAAATCATCTTTCTCTCAGATCATCAGTTCTCAAAGTACAGTCTAAGGAACCCCACAGGTTGTTGAGATCCTTTCAGGGAGTCTGTGAGGTCAGCATTTTTAAAGTAGTAATACTAATATGTCATTAACCTCTTTCAAACTCCACTGTAAACAGTGGAGATTTCCAGAGGCCACACTATGTGTGATATCATGATAGATTTGAATGCAGAAGCAGATATGAGAATCTGTGAGCTGTCTTTTGTTTGTTGGCCTTAAAGAAATTTGCAAAAATGTAAAGTAATACCATTATTCTCTCTACTTCTTTGGTTTTGGATAATACAGTTAGTTTTCATAAAAATACGTTATTTCTTTCAACATGTAATGGGTTTATTTATTATTACTGTTTTAAAATGAGTCTATCAATAAATGTTTTAAAAATATTTATCAATGGATCTAATACACAAAAATGAGAGCTATCTGGGTCCTCAATAATTTCTAAGAGTGTAAAGCATCTTGAGACTGAAAAGTTTGGGAACCACTGTGTTAGATTATGCCCTGAGCCATCAAGTATCAGTCTTCATTTTTAAGTGACTTCCACAAAGTGCATACTTTATGGAAGAGTTTTAACAGGTCAAAATAAGCCTTGATAGTTTGAACTCTAAACTATATTGGGAATCTAACCACAGCTCACCACCCTCATCATCTGCATTCTAGTCCACTCCTACTAGAGCTGTTTTCTCCAGATGTGTTTCATTTCACCCACTTGTCCCCCACCACAATCCCTTCTGTATATCACAACCAGGACAACCTTCTAAAAATAAACATCTTATCATGTCTCCTTGCCAAACCCTCCATTGGCTTCCCACCATACTAAAACTAAACTTCGTGTGGTCTACAAGATCCTACATGATTTGGCCTTGCTGGGCTCAGCTTTCATTGTGGCCACTCCTGCT
The DNA here is from genome assembly GCF_027409185.1 of Cynocephalus volans. Taxonomy (NCBI): domain Eukaryota; kingdom Metazoa; phylum Chordata; class Mammalia; order Dermoptera; family Cynocephalidae; genus Cynocephalus; species Cynocephalus volans. The sequence goes on along the minus strand of NC_084467.1, from coordinate 65,904,461 downwards.
ACTTGCTATTCCATTCATGTCATTCCCTCTGCCTGAATGCCCCTTCCTCAGGTATCTGCCTGGCTCCATCTACCCCTTTGCCATCTGAGTTCTCTTAAAATACTGCCCTACCCCACCCTGCCCCATCCTTTTTTATCCCCTTATGATTCTTTATTTCCTTGTTAGCATTTCACTGCCTGGCATTATACCATACGTTATTTGTATATTGTCAGTCTCTCCCGCTACGGTAAAATCTTCATGAGGTCAGAGACTTTGACTATAACAGTGCTTGGCAATGAGTAGATGCTCAGTAAATATTTATTGTGTAAGTGAGGCCCAAATGCCTCCATATCTTTGTAGTCATGTATTAACTCAACATGTGCTATGTATTTAGCTCTATACCAGGTACCAGCATACAGAGAAGAATAGAACACAGCCCTAAGCTTAAAATTGTAAATTGGAATGAAATTGATCTTAGAAGAGAGGGAAAGGTAAGGTATATAGGAGAGAGGTACAAAGGATAAAATGATTGATAACAGTTGGGAGGGTCAAGGAAAGCTTTGTGATGGAGGGAATTACTAAAAATGTTTAGCGATATTGATTTCACTGTTATCTTGTTTGGGCTTTGCAAAGTAATCTTTCTACTTTGTTGTAGTCCTAGCTGCAATCATTCAAAACTTTTGTCTTAATATGACCAGGAAACACCTTGGTTCATTCTTGCTTCCAAAATTCAGTTCTTTCAATAGGCAGTAGAAGCAAAGTAAGGAAACCAATTTTTACTGAAAAAAAGAAGAAAAATAGAACACAGTGAGCAGTTACTACTCTGGCTCTCTGCTGCTGAGGTTTCCAGGCTTTGGCCTCAGACACTAAGCCCAAATAGTTTTTATCTTGTAAACAGAAAAAAAAAAAAAATGACTGAATTTCACAAGCTCTCTCTGGTGTCAGGAAGGCACACAAAATCCAATCGACATTGTATGAGTCTTATAAAAGGCATCAGATCAATATGCTGTGAAAATTCCCATGAGCACAAAAAGAAATGAAAATTAAATGTGTCAATGCATATTACCCACCTCCACACTGTTGCTAGGAAGGGAACCAAGGACTTGAAAGATTAACAAAGAGTGGGTCCTGGAGTCGGGGTGGGGGGGGAGGTTGGGAAGGAGGCAGAAAGAGCATGAAGGGTATTACCTTTACTGAAACCTCCTAGTGTTTGAAAAAACAGGAGTTTTTGCAGTAAATATCCTCAAATGTCACACAAATCCAAGTCACCTCTAAATATTAGATGACTTTTTAATATCATTCACCTCAGAACAGAGGTGAGATGAGTTTAGTGTCTTAATGATAGTCCATAATGGAGAGCTTTCAGTGCCCCCTTTCCCCAATTTATATAGGTTTTCTATATTTCCATCCAAACCTTCTCAAGTCAGTCACAATCTTTATCTTTATTTCCACATTCTGTTTGAAAGTAAGCCTGTTAAGATGTTTTAAAACTAGTAAAACCTCATCAGACTTCATAGGCTACTCTTTCTGTCATCAATTCCATCTAGAAGGGTCTAATTCCTAGGCTACAAATTCTGCCACATCAGAAATTAATAATAACCAAATATTTCTTGTGGGTGAACACAAGATCATGTCTAAACACTAGATGATTTATCCACGTGTACTACTGTCCCCTGTGAAATCTCACATACTGTGACTTAAAATTTTTGCAGGAGCTGAGGGTAGCCCTCACTAACTGGAAGCAGGAAAAGAGCTGAGGACAACACCCTTGGTCCAAAAACAGTCAAGGAACATGTCTGGGGTCCTGGGCAGGATCCAAGGGCAGCACCCCTGTCCTAGAAGCAGGAGAGGAGCACACTAAAAACACCACTTCTGCATGGGTGGCCCACCACAGCCACCTCCACAACCACAGGTGTCACAAAAGCAGCTCAACTCCACAGCAGTAGCCACAGCCACAGTGCAGGTGGCCCACCAGAGACTCAACTACATTTACACATGGAGAGTCATCAGTGGACACTGGAAAATGAAGAGGACATCTCTCTCCTTGAAGCCCACTCCAGAGTAATAGAAGAAGCAACTGCTCTACCAGATGACCAGACATCAACATAGAGCTACTAGAAATATGAAAATCCAAGAATATATGACACCATCAAAAGAATACAGTAATTCTCAAATACCATACACTGTAGAGCAGGAAACACTTGAAATGACTGAAAAGGAATTCCAAGCAACAATCGTAAGGAAATGCAATGAGATATGAGAAGATTCAGATAACATACTGTAAAGAGAAAAAAAAAATCTAGGATATGAAAGAGGAAGTTTACAAAGAGATTAGTGCCTTAAAAAAGAATGTAGCAGAACTCAAAGAACTGAATGATTCACTCAACAAAATAAAAAACACAACTGATAGCTTAAGCAGAAGTCTAGAACAACCAGAAGAAAGAATTTCTGATCTTGAAGATAGTCTTTTTGAAATAACCCATGCAGACAAAAAAAGCAGAAAAGAATTTTTTAAAATGAAGAAAATCCAAGAGAGCTAGCAGACAACTTTAAGCACACAAACATTTGAATCATGGGTGTTCCAGAAGGGGAGGAGAAAGGTAAAGACATTGAAAATCTACTAAATGAAGTAATAACAGAAAATTTCCAGATATAGGGAGAGACATAGACCTTCAAATTCAGGAGGCTCTAATATCCCCAAAAGACTCAATCCAAAAAGATCCTTTCCAGCACACATTATAGTCAAATGGGCAAAGCTCAAAGACAAAGAGAGAATCTGAAAAGAAGCAAAAGCGTCAAGTCACTTATAAGGGAGCCCCTATCAGACTAACAGCAGACTTCTCAACAGAAACTCTACAGACTAGAAGAAAATGGGATGATATATTCAAAATGCTAAAAGAAAAAACCTGCCAGCCAGGTATCTATAACCAGCAAGGCTATCCTTTAGGAATACGGGAGAAACAAGTGTATTTTCCAGACAAACAAAAACTGCAGGCGTACATCACCACATGACCAACCCTGTAAGATATCCTCAAAGGCGTCCTGCATCTGGAATCCAAGAAATGATAATCACTACCATGAATACACAAGAAAGAATAAAACTCACTGGTAGAACAAAAATGCAAATAAGAAAGAGAAAGAAACTAAATCCTACCACCACAGAAAACCATAATGACAATGACACGAAAGCAAACAATTTCTCCGTCTGTTTGGAAGATGATAGGGAAACAATTTATTTTTCTAAAACTAGTACGTAGAAGGAAAGAGTCAAACTCCTGTCTTTCCTATAAGAATGGTTCCTCAGGGTAAACATAAATAACTGAGGAGGGAACATTTCTGTCCATTGAAGTATCCCAGCTAGTAAATAAAGAGGGAATAAAATAATTAGAATATGGTATTTTGCAAATCCCTATTGAAATAATGGATCATGATTGTCTGCTAACATCACAGAGAGATGATCAGACATAATGGGCCTCCTGCAGTAAGAACATTTATATACCTCTGATGCCAAATCTAACCTGAGTGAAACCAAGCCTCAGGATCCAGCAACCATCATCAGGAAATGCAGGAGATGGTGGAACATGTAGGTAACACTACTGGGATGGAGCCAGCAAATCCAGACCTTGGGAAGGTTTACGGGTAAAGGAAAAAAAAAAAAAAATAGATGAAGGAGGTACCTATAGATTAAAAGAAACTTCAGACACAGCTGACATAGCAACCAATGCAGCAAGCAGAACTTGTCTGGATTCTGATGTGAACAAATCAATTGTAAGACAGAAAGAGGGAGGGGGAAAGAATTGGAGAAATTTAAACACATTTAATGTTTGATTATATTAAGGAATTATTATTGATTTTTTAAATGTGAAAAAAAAGACACCCAACCAAGTATTTTAAAAATTGAAAAAGATATTTATCATTGGTAGTAATCATGATATTCAAATAAAAATGGCAAAAAAAACCCCCACAAACAAAAAAAGATTTTCATGAACTGACACTATGCCTATTTCCGAAGTTTCAATGTACGCCCCTATACATTCCCACTCAATAATGTTTACCTTTACCTCATCATTTCCCCTCATAGGCATTTTGCAAGGTCCCAATAGAAAAGAGATCCTCTATCATTTCCTCTCATAATAGTATAATCACGGTTTGTTGTTATGTATTTGTATAATTGTTTGATTTATTTAATAGCCTTTATGTATATTGTATTTAGTTTCTACTCTACTGACATTTTCTTAAAGGTAGCATTTGGTTTGGTTCTCAAGTGCAACATAATGGACATTCATAAATATTTGTTGAATGCAGAAAAATAAAACCAAACAAATAAATAAAAATTTTGCACACTGAGTGGCCATCCCTTGATTGTTGACCTAGCCAGGGAAACCCATAATTTTTCTTGAAGCCTGCTTAAAGGTCTGCCAAAATAATGGGCATATCACGATGCTTTCAGCAACAAGGTCTATCAATGAAACTCAAATTGAAAACAATAAGAATATGTATCAGTGCTTCTAATATGAAGTCCAGAAATAAGGCATTCCCCAGCATTGTTTTATCCAGGGACTCCAAAGATGTCATCAAGGACCCATGTTCTTTTCCATGTCTGCAGTCTCCTATCCATGAAGGTGGCTTCCTCCTGAGGCTGGTTCCCTTCATGGACAGAAGGCGGCACTGGTAGCAATCAGTACTGCATACTGCTTTGTTCACATCTAGCAGAAGAGTCATTTCCAGAATCTGTCTCAAGAATAATAATATTCTTTCTCAAAAGCCTCGAAGTTGCTTTAAACCTACCTGTCCCTGACCCTGTAACTGTGAAAAGGACGATGGGCTCACCCTGATTGGGAGTCAGCTCCCCAAACTGAAACGCTTCAATACGATGGGGAGAGTGACATTGGGGTGATAATCACGATGTCCACTACAGAGAGTCTGTTATCTTACACTTGTTCAGAGAAGTATAGGAATGTCTTTTATAGTCCAGGATATTGAACTGTAATTCTCTCTAGCTCTGCAAAGGAAGACAACTTTTGATTGGCGAGCACCCCTACCGAAGATCTATACCACTCCCCCAACCCCCCACCAACTTCTTTACTGTTTTACTTTAGCAGTTTGTTTGTACTCACCATTTCTCTCCACCAAGGGCCCCTTTACTTGGGTATAACTGAGAAGATATTATCTGGTGCGTCTTAGAAATGAGAGGCCCTATTCAACCCTGTGGCTACATAAAAGAAGGCATTAATTAATGCACTGAAGTTGGCCAGCTCCTAAAGTGACCCTGACAGGTGGGGGTGTTGATTCTTCATCCTTTTGGCTATGGGGACCTTCACTTACCATGGAGCATCTGGAGGGGTCATGAAGCGACTCCAGGGGTTAATGTACTTTATTGCTTTGATGCTGAAACTGCAGTCATTATCTTCTATCACAGGCATGGTTTAAAAACAGCAATGCACAGTTCAAGTTATCCTATTAGCATAGCTGTATACTTCAGTGGATATTTGCCATGTGGATCTATTCGGTTCATCCAAATACTTTAAAGCCTCTGAGGATGCTGAGGAAGAGCTGCACACCAGAGCATCTTCCGGGAGGTTTGAGGTAGCCTGGAAGCATCCCAAGAGGAATCCTCTGATGAGTTGAGACCTCCTTTAGAAAGCTGCCACTGCAGATGCACATGGACATTGCCTGGGTACACACAGATGCTTCCAATGGAAGTAAACAATCAAATCCAACAGGATTCTTAATGGGCTTCCAGTCATAGTGAAGACTTCTCCGCGTCTGCTGGAATATTTCACTTAGGCCTTTGTTGCTCTCTCCTTCTGGGGAAGGATGATGAATTCTTTCTGATTAAAATCAGTAATTCTGACCATCGTATGGACAGGGAATTTTACTTAAGCTGCTTGATTCTCCTGCTGTTTTTTCCAGTGCTAGGGAGAATTAGTTTAAAATTCAATAAAACCTCTCTCTTAGCTTGCACATGACCAGCATTCTCTTTTACCCAGGAAAGGAGAGAAAATATTTGCTTATATCCTTGGCCATGGCTTCATCACAATACAAGCTCTTCTTTATAGATATTTTCTTCTCCTAGGTCTTCAAAACAAATTTTAAAGGACTGCTTTTTGAACATTGTTTGACCCAAATATTTGTTCAAGATATTGTAGATATCTCATGTGACTGGATATCAGACCATGTTATTAAACATCAACTGAGTCAACACTGTAAACATCTCTGTGAAATCTCACATTCACCAGTTTGAAAGTACAGGATCTTAGGTGAACCATGATGCAGCCCTAGGGAAGATCCTGAATGATGACTTTGCGTGACACAAAGCCACAAATTGTAAAAGTCAAGAAACATTTGCTGCTCATCCAGACCTCCATTAATAAAATTTACCAGGCCAAATTTCATCGAATGAAACAGACAAGGAGCTGCTTGCCTGTTTCAACTTGAAAGTTCATTAATAAAAAGAGAAGAAAGACCTTCATAGGACCCAGTTAGGGGCTGCAGAGATTTTTCTTTTTAAAGCCAGTGTCACTATCCAAGACAATGGCAGTCATTCAGGATTATTCTATTTGCTAGCAAATTAGTTAAAGATGAGATAACCAAAGTTTCTGCATCATCAGCTGAATTTACCACTTGCAAAATAGCCAAAAGGGGGATTAAAAGACATGAGTAAGAGCTAGGGACATTTTCCAAGAGAGAGTAAATTCCACAGAGAAGAGCATCCATCAGCATCATTACACAGCATCACTTTTATCTACTGGTGACAGATGTCCAAGCTGTCTTGAAATCAGACAAGCCAATAGTTTTTCAAATTGACTTAGAAAATGGACAAAAAGTGGATATCTCATTGCTGGTGTCAGCACAACCTACCTTCCACCATTATCTATCAATCTAAAACATCCCTTAATGATAAAAAACTTTGAGACTTGAAGTTTGCCTATAAGTTTGCCATTGGAGCCAACTCACTATTTCCCCAGTCACTTAACATCAAAAGATAATGTTCAAATCTCATCATGACCCCATCACATCTACCCCTCTGGGCCTGAACAGAGACCCATTCTGAAGCACACGAAGGATCTGGGCCTTGGTGATTTGGACCAAGAGAAAAATGATAGTGAATTATTGCCAAAACCTGCGTTTACTCCAGGTTTGGTTCTGAAGGCATCACCTGGAAGTCTCTCTTCTTATCCATTTACTGAGCTTCTGGTGAAAACCTGCCAGCAGGCCTGTGATAGACACAAAAGTAGAAGACATCCACCTGTAATGAGGGTGATTGTTAACATCAGAAAAATTGGAGAGGAAGAAAGGGTACCTGCTTACAACCAGATGTCCGAGAGAAATTCTAGGTCACTCGCCATATGTCCCTCTGTAACCTGGGGTACATTGGGCCAGTCTGTTAGGGGCACAGAGTCTAGAGCCAGCTGTGAAGCCCAGCTCTACCTATAGGATCTGGGCAAATTACTTAACCTCTCTATAACTCAGTTTCCTCATCTGTAAAACAGGAATACTACTACTAACAATCGCAGAAGGCTGTTGTGAGGATTAAATTAATTAATATATGTAAACTGCTGAGGATAATTCTTGGCATTTAAAATCAATATATATAATATGAGGATACTCCAAAAGTTCCTGGAAAAATGGAATTGCAAGGTAATACAAATCTTTCCATGAACTTTTTGAAGTATTCTCATATATTATTGGCAATTAATATGTACATATACATGAAATATTTACTTCAACAATATATAATAAAAGCTAAGTAAAATTAAATAAATTTTATAATAAACAATATATTAGACGTAATAAAAACCTACATAATAAAAATAAACATGATAAAAAGCTACATAAAACCACCATATTTTCTAAAATCACTTGATAACTGAAAGTATGGCTCAAGTTCTAGAAAATGGATAGTAAAGTAATATATACACTGATTATGAAAAATTATCCCAATGTAGAGAATATATAAAACTGTATAAAAAGTCTGATCTAGAGCTTATATGTTAATAGCAATAAATTTACAAATAATATGGGAGTAAAAAGAAGTTTTTAAATGACCCAGATCTATCCAATGAAGGGTGAGCTTATACTTCCTTTTTAAAAAAACCCAAAAACAAAAAACAAAACCCTTTTTAGTATTAAGCAGTCATTAAAATAATTTTATTAACCTCATACTTTAATGTAATTGATACTCAATAAACATTTGTAATTGTTAATAATTATGATAGTGATAGCTCTCTAACAAACTAAATAATAAAATTTTATTACTAACAACTAACATTTGATTATGTCTTTACTAAGCACTTCCCATATATTATAGAGCCTCACAGTAACCCTATGAGAATACTATTTCTTAGATGGGGAAATTAAACCCAGGATGGTTGAGTGACTTACTAGGGTTTGCATAGCTTTAAGCAGTAGTGGACATGATCCTCAAATCCAAGTTCATTTTTTCTTTTCCACCATACTCTAGAGAGGGAGCTATGCATGTACCCGATTGACTGAAGTCAGATTGCTGTAATTATTCAACGAACGTTTGCTGGTGTTCATGTGGATGAAGGTAGGTGGAGCTTCCCTCTCTAAGATCCTTACCTACCAGCTTTTCTTTTCTTTTCTTTTTTCTTGCTTCTGTTTCTTCAAAGTTACTAGTGCAGCAATCTCAATATCACATGAAAGGAATACTCAGAGGAAATACACCTGTTATGGGCTAAGTCACTCTCTCTTATACTTCTTTCTGATCACTACTCTATAACCTCATCTTGTCTGAGTCTATGATTATTAAAGGCAACAGTATTCAGCATGATTACACATTTTATTTACCAAATGTATTTTAGAGTTCCTTTAATCTATTTTTAAAAAGTAAATTCACTTTCAAAGAATAAAACTTGGCTGCAAATCAGGGATATTCAATGTAGAAGGGATTCTCAAAAAGGGGTTTCAGAAAATTTTGGTTAAAGAGACATCATTAAAATAAGAGCCAAGTTCTGCTTCTGCCTGAAGGTAAAGAACTGGAAAGAGCATCATTCTCACCCTAATAGTAACAGTGAAGGCAACAATGATTACCCAAATTTCAGGTTGAGACAAGCCCCATTAAGGAGAGTGGACGCACAGACTGGCTTCCCTGTGTCAGAGCACGGGTGGAAGAGGCAGCAGTCACCATACAACTGGGTATGAAGAAATCAACTAGAATTTTAGCAAGTTGCCAAAGGCCAAGTGTGGGCTAGTGTGACAGGAAAGGACTCCAGGAGCCCCAGACACAGTAGAGTTTGTACTCTTGGCAGGCTCATGGTCCCAAACTGCAATGAGAAAGAGTGAGGGCAGATGGGAGACTGGGAGAGAGCTCACATGCAAAGACCCATTGCTGCTGGAGAAAGGGTAAAAGAAGAAGACCTTCCACCTGTGGGGAGGAAGTAGGAAAAGTTCTACCCAACTGAGGTCTCCTACCGCTGGGTGAGAGGCAGAGACTCTCTTCAACTTAAAACGTACCACAAATACAAGACATCTTGGCTGCCAAGAAGACAGGGAGCAGAAACACTGAGAAAGCTCTATCACAGAGAACCAGGCTCAGAGGGCCAACTTGGGACTGAGCCTGGACAGGACAAGAGAGTGGTAGAAACAGGAAATCCAGTGAGGAAGTTATTGCAGGAATCCAGGGAAGAGACAATGATAGTGATTTGAAGCAAGATTGTAGTAGTGGCTGTGGTGAGAAGTTGAATTTTGGATTGATTCTGTAGGTGAAGTTAACATTTCTTGGTGGCTTGGATGTGGGGTAGGAGTAGGGTAACACAAATCTGTTTTGCTCTGAACAATCCCAGTTTAAGTCTTTGCCTTGGAGTAACTGGTAATAGAACTTCCCTTCCTTCTGAAGTTTGCACAGTCCTGGTGTTTCCTATCCTGGTTTGTACAATAACTTATATGGACTCCCTAAGTTTTAGAGATAGAGAGGAGTCAAGGATGCCCCCAAATGTATGAGCTGAGCACCTGAAAGGATGAAGTTTCCCTGAAATAGGGAAGTCTGCAAGTGGTACAGGTAGTGGGTGGGAGTGGTCAGGACCTCAGTTTTGGATGTGTTGAACTTAAGATGTTCATAATATCCAAGTGGAGATGTCAAATAGGCAATTTGCTGTTCAAGTCTGTAGTTTGGGAGGAAGGACTGGGTTTGAGATACAAATTTAGGAGTCACAGGCATACAGATGGCACTGAAGAGGCTGAGAAAGCTCAACTACGAAGGGAGGAAAAAAATAACAAAATGACATATCCTGGAAATCAAGTGAAGAATTTGAAAGTCCATTTTTTAAAAAGATCACATAGTTCTAATTTTACACTGGGTCATACTGACCTTCCCCCAAATTAAGATGTTAGTAGGCTTCAAAAAATGTGCAAGTATCTAGAAGAAGTGCTCACCTTAAAGTGAACTTGTAAGGTCACTTGTAAGGTCAGAGATGCAAAGAGACAACATGATATATTTACCAGGTCAGGAGACTTGGGGTTTAGTTCATATTCTAATGTTAACTTATTCTGTAACCTTAAGTTAGTCAGAGGCAGTTTGTGTTTCAGTTCCCTCATTTGCTAAGTTTTTTAGTCATTCACTCGTTCAGCAAGTATTTATTGAGTGTCTACTATGTGCAATGCCTGCCCAAGTGGAATCAGTACTATGTCACCTAATATTAGCACGGATGTGATAATGTAAGTGCTCTGGGAAGTGTACTGTGTAAATATACTACATGTTACACAACATTTTGCTGACTATTCTTCTCCAAAGACTCTTTTTAAAAAAAAATTTAATGTCAATTGATAAGGAACATATTAAATGCAAAGATTAACATCCTTATTGAAAAAAGAACTCTTAAAAATGAATTAGAAAAATCTAAACAGAAACTTGGTGAAGGACTTAAGCAAAGTTACACATCCCAGAGATACATTACTGTCTAATAGCTACACTCTAAGGTGATGCTGGGGGGAGGGGAAAGAGGGTCTGGGTTAAGACCCTTGGCTTGCCATCTCATGGGCCTGGGGGCTTTTGGTTGGCAGGGGAGTGGGGTGGTTTTTGGTTCTGGCTCTGTGGTTGGCCTGGTTGCAGGCAATGGTGGGTTGGGGCCAAGGCCTGTGACTCCGCAGTGGTCTGAGGGCCCCAGGGGTGAATCTCTAAAGACTCTTAAAATATAATATGTACTAGAACTGTGTTTCTTGGATGCTGTTGGTGCAGTCCTATTTGGAATTAGAAGCATGACCTGGGACCTTCTCTCAACACACATTCATTTGTTTTCATGTACTGAGTGTCCACTGGGTGCTCACCCTGCACTAGCCTTGGGAATACAAAATTGAATAAGATACAGTCCTTGACCTCAAGCAGCTCACAGTCTAACAGAAAAACAGTCAAGTGAACAAATGTACAATGCACGGGTCTTCCTAAGACTTTTCTCACTTATCTCACTCAGATAAGCAATGGTCAGATCTCATTAGGAAACCACAGATGGCAAAGCTTCCTCATTCATATTGACGAACTTTAAATATTTTAATAAATTGCATACTGGAGAGGAAAATTCTCCATTTCCCATCAATTTAGGATAGTTGAAGAAATCAAGATGCTTTAAAAAACACCAGGAAACAAGTTGATTCCCTGACAACAACTATTATCTTAAATGTGTCTTGACTGAAGGGTGAATTTTGTCCAGGCAAAATAACGCAGAAGAAAGTTGGAAATAAAATGACAAGAAAATTAAGGTATTAAAGCTCCAAAGATCTACATCCTGACAGCTGTTTCCAGGAGCATTCACTCCTCTATGACAGAGCCAAAAATACTACCTTAGAACTCTCTCAGGGATTCTCTGAAATTCTGCAGACCAGCATTCTCTGCAGTTTGGCCCTCCGTGATAACAAACCAAATATTTTACTGATTTACAATATGATTCCACCAGAATGAACAATCTCAATGATGGGAAAGCAAGTGAATGACACTGCCCTGAGGAAAAACATTGCATATTTTCATGGTCCTACTCAAAATAAGCAGTTGCTTTGTAGTTGAAAAAGGAAGATCTCATTAATATTGGGAAGAGACAAGTATTTGTCTTTCTAAAAGGTAATGACAAGAAGGGATAAAGCAAATTTTGGAAAGAAGAATTAAAATGAATTAAAACCCAAGTATAAAACATAAAGGAAAAATAACTTCAAAAATATTCAGCTGAATTAATAACCACAGGGTTTTTATAATAATCAAAGAATCTACTTTCAGAGTTTTCCTTTAAAGATAATGTCACTCACTATCTTATAAAAGAAAGAGATAATTATTTCTCCAGAACACTAAACATTCTCAATGTTCAACAATTACAGAGTGGTTAATTATGCTTATGACTGTGGCCTCTAAGGCAAACCCTTTATGGCTTATTTAAATGTACATCAGTTTGGATAAAAAGTTCTTTAGAGTACAGGTAGAGATTTTTCATGTCCACTCTTACCGTTGCAGTTTGTTAAACTGGTAGTTGCTTGGTTTTCGCTCAGTTTCTCTCATCCATTTGACTGGGGGTGTTGATTTAATATGAGTTTAAGAAGAAAGATTGCATATTTCCTCTGAAAAATTCAATAAATGTCACATTCAAATAATGACACTCTAAGTTGATTTCTAAGACCAACCTATATAATTTTCAAATATGTGAATGGACCTCAAAGAATGAGATTGTTTTTGCCTTATAGGCATGATTGCAGATGTGGTCTCCATTAAGACTATTTTTCAGCCTTTAAAAATTTTTAAATGACAGTCTAATAATAATGACACTCCAAACATAAAACATTAGCGCTGACACTAGCCAAATAAAATGTGTAGTTAACGTATCACAGGAAATGCTAACACTTTGCGTTTCCACTGCCCTCTTTATCCAAACAATAACAAAAAATATGATAAAAGTAGGCAATCTTTATCTCACACATCTAGTGTCATTACTGTAATAAGCAATATGACAAAAATGCTTCAGAACCAAAGAAAATGCTATGCTTGACTTGAAGCACTTTAGCCCTGGCTCATGACTCCGTGAAGGCTTCCAGAAAATATTCGCCATGCCAGTGGGCATGGTCAACATGACAGAGAAGGAGATGAAATTTCAGTAATGCCAGAATGACCATCTGCCATGTCTCCCCTACTAGTTCCTCATGATACCAGAGATTTATCCCCACAATGGCCCTGTTCAAAAATAAAATACAAAACTTGGCAGGAATAAATCAACAGGTTATTAGCACTCGCTTGTATGTGACCAGGTGTTAGTAACTGTCCCTTTGGAAAGAAAAGATGATATACAACTCATTGGGCTGTTGCAAGGGTTAAAATAATTAATACATGCAAAGTACTTAGAACAGTGCCTGCAGATTCTGTGTAACCGATAAAATATATATATATATAATATGCATATTTTTATACATATATATTACACACACACATAAGGGTACTGCAAAAAGTTCATGGAAAGATTTGTATTATTCTTTAATTCTATTTTTCCACAAACTTTTTGAAGTACTGTGTGTGTGTGTGTGTGTGTGTGTGTGTGTGTGTGTGTGTGTGTGTGTGTGTGTGTGTGTGTGTGTGTGTGTGTGTGTGAATAATAGTTACGGGTACTGAATAGAAGGCTGTTCTATGGTCCATGAGTTAGTAAGAAACCCTAAGCACTATGAAGCTGTCTTCTACTCAGTGTTACTAGAGGAAACGTTTAAACATATGTTAGGTTATGGAGAGTTTATAAAAGAACAAATTATACCTTTATTATGAGTTGGCAATCATGATCACCATTGTACTTCTATCCCTATCTGTCCTACAGCTGTAACATTTGCCAGTGTCACCTGAAGCTTTTGTGTGCCAATTTCAGTATAAATACCATATCTAAAAAGTGTCAAATCCATTAAAATAAAAGTTTTTTACAATACCAAAGAGGAATGTTTCAAGGGGAAATCCCAGTTATGTATACACCCTCTGATATCCACCCTCAGGGGCAGCCATAAGCACAATGTAGAAAGAGTACACACCAAGCAGAGCCCATGTGGAAGTATAAAAGCAAAGCATCCAAGACATTCCCAGGTGAAAAACAAAACAAAACAAAAAACCCAAGCATCTGGATTTTAAAAAGGCATTCCAACTTTCTTCATTTTGCAATAATTAAAATAAAATGTACAAGTATATGGAATCTTTTATCTATTGAGCCAGGGCTGAATCTTCTCGATGAACATTAAAAACATGCAAAAATGTTTTTTCAATGAATAATCAGTTCCAGACAGCTCTGTGCACAGAACATCTTGAATGCAAGTCAGAAAGAAAACAAAACAAAACATTCAGCCTTGCCTCACAGCAGAAAACATTTTTGGGTGGCTATCTGACATGAAGTCTGCTTCTGGTGAGGTTTTGTACCCTAACATCAATGCACTTAAGACAAAAGAAAGACCAGTGCATAAAGAGTTCATGACCTCATTTGTCACAAATGTTGTTTCACCCTGGATCTTTTCATGCAAGCAAGCTGAAGGCAATCTTTTGCCATTTTGGTGGAGTAGACAGCAAGGACTTCCACAAGGTTGCATCCCATCTTGATTACACTGCCGTACCAAAAATCCAAGAAAGGCCCAAGACTTGACAGCCTTGAAAATAATCCATCTGGTTATGTTCCCCAAACACTAGAGGACTAGCTGGCACTACACCTCTTAATCTGGAACACTCTTCAGTTTGAAGACTGCCATGTCCTAACTCTTCATTTTTCCCAAGCCCTTTTTTATCTATTAACACAAACTTTTGCAGTGAGAGACTTTGCTTAATACTAGATGATTAAAAAAAAAAAAAAAAAAAGAGGAAGAAGAATTGAGACAAACATCTTTAAGGGCATAAATGATGAAATGAAATGTTATTCTAAAAGTTGCCTGAGAATGTTGGTATGTTGATATAACATTTTGATATAACTTATACCAATATTTCCTATAGATGTTGCCATGAGGAAAACTTTGATAGAGACCCTTGGCTCCATGCCTCCAAAAGAGAAATTTTTCAGAGACCAATAAGAATATTACCATCTGAGCTAAAGCCACACCAAGCCAAATTCACTAACTATAACGTCTTGATAATTAATAAAAATGAATTTACAGAAGTCCCTGAATGTACAATTCCTCTTGTTCCATTTAGAGACATAGTTTTGAAAGAAACCAACAACAGAGAATCACTCAAAGAAATGAAATCAGTTTGCTCAGTACATCAGGTCAAGTTACATACATAGGGATGTAAATAAACTATTGGATACAAGGTACTTCAGAAAGTTCATGGACAGATTTATATTATCTTTCAAGCCTATCTTTCCACAAACTTTTTGAAGTCCCCTCATATTGCTATTTACATTCCTAGTTACATAAATAGCGTAAATAGGAGGGTGGAGTTGGCTTCCCAATTTTCTTCTTTCAACTTTAAATTCAGTTTCTAACTCCCAAGCACATGCAAACCACAGTGGACTATATCGCTTTTTAAAAAAATCTACTCTCTCTCTCTCTTTTTGGAAATATGGTCTGAATTAGTCAGAATTAATTTGTCCAGTGATTCCTGGGCAGTCTGTATCGCATACAGGTTTCAGTGAGGAAATTAGCTATAAATTGAAGTTTCAGGAAAGGGGTATTCAAAATTATCATGACAATTCTTAGGCATTAATCATCAATTATGATTTTTCAAATGGAAAGCACCTAAGAACATCCCTATCAGGAGTTAAATTTTGATTTCAACTCTCCCACCCCCTTATATACAGCTCTTCTTCCAACTAAAATAAGGAGTTGGTTGCTTGCCAAGCCACAGTCTGGTGTGGTGTATGAGTATAGGAAAGGGATCACAAAATATCAGAACAAACTTCTTATCAAAAATAGCAGTCTTGGGTATGTTAGGGAGTTTCTAGGGAGTGTTTCTTTCCACTCACACTGGGAGGTTGTGCAATTGTTCCACTGCTCCAGATGTTTTTGAAACCCCTTTATAGTTTTCTTTTGTGATTGCAATATCAATATCTTTAGTTTGAAATGAATCTCTGAACTTTGAGAGCATATTTCATTTTTGAAATCTGTTCAAAGTCATTTAAAGTTAAATCTAGTGATTAAATTGGGTAAATGTTATCTGAGGTCAAAATAAAATATGGCTATAAAGTTCTAGCCAGGACATGTTATTCATCTTTTATCTCTTTCAGTGTCTAATAGTCTACCTAGCACATACTCAAGAAATGCTAGTAGGAATGGATAATAGATTTTCATTGCATGTTCATAAACTAGTTCTGAAGACCATTCTGAGGGTTTTAGAATAACCGCAGAATCTCTCCAGGTGTCTAGTTTGTATAGGATAGCCCTAATGTTATATGTAGAAATTCTAGTTTTTTAAAAAATCTCATTACTTTGTGGCCTTATTCTTAATATGTAGCTGTTGATTGGGTCTGGCCATTTACAGCGAGCTGACTTATCCAGCTTAACTTCTGTTCGGATATCCTGGCATTCCTCTTAATGACTGAAACAGATTAGTCTATGATTTCCATTTTGGTCTACAGTAGGAGTCAGCAAACTTCTTATGAAAAGAACTAAACAGTAAATATGTTAGGCTTTGCAGGCCAAACAGCAAAACTGAGGATATTATGTTGACACTTATATAACAAGAGAGAAAAAAATTTTTCCATGAATGTGTTATTGGTGAAATTCAAAGTATAATTATAATAATTGAGTACAATTTTTTATAATGCAGGTCTACTAATGACAAGAATGGAATTCTTTTAGGAGTGATAACATTTCACTTAATTAGAGTTATAGTTAATGCTTTCTATCATCAAATTGATTGCAAATGTTCATCTGTGAAAACCATTCTTAGCCTGTGGGCTGTGCATAAACAGGTGTTGGGCAGATTTGGCCCAAGGGCCATAGTTAGCTAATTCCTGGTCTAGTGGCTGCAGTGAGTCATCACTGACTACAGGGGTTCATTTAGCTATCCAAGGAGAAGTGAAAGGAACCAGTTTGCACTTATTTGCAGTAAGGACAAGTACCATTCTCCTGGAAATCCAATACCCTTGACTGTCTCCAAGCCCATCTCCTAGGTGCTCCTAGGGTGGAGACAGACTGAGGGGGAGGCTAAAACAACTAGGAGGCAACTGGATCTGAATACTGTCCTCAAAGTTACCAATTTCATTTATGCAAAGACAGAAAGCTTTTTTCACATTTTAATATCTCTGGAATCAGGTTGGGCCTTATAATCAATGATTTAATTGAATTGGCAGGGTTTTTTCTTTCTTTCTTAGTGCAAATAAAACAATGGGGAGATTTAAAATCAATGACATCTTTGCTCCTATGAAATATGGTGATATTTCTCATTCAAGACTGCAATTCATTTCCCCCTGGAGTTTCTTTACCTTTAACTACTTTCCTTTAAAAAAAAAAAAAAAAAAAGATGATCGGTAAGGGGATCTTAACCCTTGACTTGGTGTTGTCAGCACCGCGCTCTCCCACGTGAGCTAACCAGCCATCCCTATATAGGGATCCGAACCTGTGACCTTGGTGTTATCAGCACCAGGCTCTCCCAAGTGAGCCATGGGCCAGCCCAAACTACTTTTCTTATTAGAGCTTATGTTCTGCGTCCTTCTCCTGTTGCCAAAGAAAAGAGCTCTTTTGGAAATATTGTTCCCAGTGAAGGCCGTGCATCGAACATTAAGTAGCTATTAGTTTTGGATTACTTGGTAGCTGGGTGTGATAGGACCTTGTTTAGGGGTAGACTTTCTTGCAAAATTGGAGTTTACCTTTTAAAAATATATTTAAAATTCCTCTCCTTTCCAAATGACAAGAAGGAGAGGAGAATTCCTGAAGGTTAGTGCATCCAGCTCACAGCCTCTTCCTTCTGGATTAGCATCCCTGAAGGAGAAAAGCCAGCCTGCCTCCCAAGTGGGCACGGAGCCCGGTTCCCTTGACAACTGTCTCTGCTAAATCTGACACCATGCGCCACCTGGTGTCCACATCAAGCAGGTGCAACAAATAGTCATCGCTTTCAAGGGAAGCTGCGAGGGAAAAAAAGAGGATTTATGGAGCGAAAAGGAAGTTTGAAGGCTATGCCAAGATTGGAATGTAATGAATAGAACCACAAAGCAGGCTCTAACCAGATGAGACAACACATGTATTTGCTTTACCACATGGGAGATAAAGGCAATAGATGAGTGATTATAATTCAACATAACTGATTTTTTTAAAAAACAAAAAGTTACTGTGTAAAGGACATCAAAATAGATGTCAGATGTCCTTGGTATTATTTCTGGTTTTGCCATTAATCAGCAGCAGAATGTTCCACAGCAGGCATTTTAGCAGGTATTCGAGCCTAGCACTGTGCTAAATATTCTACATATTTCATTCAAACCTCATACTAACCTATAAGGGAGACATCAAAATTTCATTAGGAATCTAAGCTCAAAGAGGTTAAATAACTTGCACAAGGTCACACAGCTAAGTGGAGGGGCTGAAATAGAAATGTTTTACTTGGTATCATGTCTGCTACACAGTGGGCACTTGATTAATATTTGTTTAATGAAGAAAACCCATATCTGCATGATGCACTTGTAACTACTATGCACACTGCCATTGCCTCCCATTCCCTAAAACGATTCAGGCCATGAATTAGGATGTCTGCCTCACCTTTCGATATAACCTGTGCAATATTCTGGAAGTGGCATTTGAAGAAGAAATCAGGAGATTAACACAATGGAAGGCCTCATTCTTTTAGTCAAGGAGCACTAAAGAGAAGACGAGAGAACAGCAAGCACAAGAAAGCCTCATCGAAGGCCTGGCCAAGGGATAAAATCCTTGTTACTGGTAGTGAAGGTGTTTGTTCACAGCCAAGACTATCCCGAAGTTGTTATAAAAGTTTGCCAGCAATCTTCTTTTTTGTGATCTCCTGACCTTACGTGAAATCAGATGATTTCCCAGTAAAAGTCAGGGTTCCTAGAGCTATTTCGTGGCTGTCCAAACTCTCCATCTTTGTGCAAATGCCAAGGATTGCATCGCATCACCACAGCAACAGTCTACAACGTTCCTGCAGCCCTCTCAGACATCAATCCCCCAGCACCACACTCTCTTGAGCCAGAGATGAATCACAAACATAAGGAAAGAAAACTGTATAAACATATGGAGGAAATGAAACTCCTAGAAAGTGGCAAAATTTATTTCCACTCTCTAGGAGCAGTCCTCCAGACTTGCAAACCTCCACTTTCTTGAAAAAGCATCTGGAAGCTCAGAATTACTTTCGTCTGGCAAAAGCATGAACTGTGACTCCTATATTTTGTATCTATTTTGTCACTTCAGACTTCTCAGAGCACTACAGGAAGAGCATTTCTTTCCTCTTTTACCATCGTCACTCTTGAGAGCCTCAGGGTTTGCTTAGGGGGAATCATAAAGAAAAAAAAATATTTTGAATCTCAGGAAAGCTTTGGAGTAAATGAGATCATGTCTATAAAAGTTATGTGTAAGCCAGAAAGTACTATGACTGTGTCAGGGTTCAGTCAGGAAAGCAGAGCACTATGTTATGGGAATAAAGGATTTGGTACAGGAATTAGATGTTGCTGGGGGAGCAAATATCTGGTAGGGGAAATAACAGAATTTGAAAAGAGTCATTAGTCAATGCATCGGGAGCCCTAGCACAGATGGGCAAGTTATCTTACCACTCCAAACCTTGGTATCTTCACCTGTAATGGTGAGACGTGGAGGCTTTCGCACCTGACTGCCTACATTCAAGTCCCACATCTGCCGCTTGCTGGCTGTATAGTCCCGGGCAAGTTACTTCACCTCTCTATGTCTCATCTTCTCATGTGTAGAAGGATAATAACAGCACCTCTCTTCAAGGGCTGTTGTGAGAATTACATAAAATAATACTTAGAACAATGCCAGGAATAGGTAAGCACTCAGTAAACGTAGCAATCGTTACTTTCACAGTGGCATGATGATAACTAAATGAGATGTCCATCACACAGCTGGCTCATTCCCTGCAAAATAATAGTCACTCAATAAACACTAGCTATGAACTAGGATGACTTAGGATTTTGACTCAGAGCCATTGTAAGGACAATGTGGGAGAAGTTTAGAGGTTGGAAATGTTAAGGAAGAACAACTAGTATGGCTTGAGAACAAGTTCTGAGGGGGACTGATAGGAACCATGACTAGAGAGACATGTCAAGTTAAAGCAGGAAGCACTTGACTATCGTATACACAGTAAAGAGCCACAGCACGCCCGTGAGACTGATACAATGAGAGATGTGCTTTTTAAACGTGATCTGACACAGCTGGTAGATTAGAATAGGAAAATGGGGGTGGGAATCAAATCTACAGAGAGAAAGGCTAGTTAAATAGTTCTTGCAATGATCCAGGGAAATGGTAATAAGGACCTGGATTATGACTGTCAGGATGGAAATAAAGAGATGATGTAAAGATATGTCACATGGCAGAACTAACACATCACAGAAATTAATTGGATATGGGATGTAATGAAGTGGAGAGATCAAAGGTGAGAGAAAGGAGTAGCCATAGGTGGAAGATGACTTTTTGAGCATGTGTAAATGATGTATTCAGGTGAAAATGTATGGTCCAGAGCTCAGGAGAAATGTCAGGACTGGAGATAATGATATGAGATTCATCTGGTGAGAGCAGTAAGAGTGGATGACAAAATGCCCCCATTGCCAATCTTACACTGAAATATGGAAAAAAGGAAAGAGAGAGACAGAGAGGACCCTAAACATAATGTTAGCAAATCTTACTTAACTATGTATATGTTTGTACATAAGAAGGTAAATACATATAGATAGAATATCATGATCAGTTAAGATTTATTCCATGAGTTCAGGGTGGTTTAACAATAAAAAGCCTACCATATTACCAATTAAAATGAAAACAACAACAACAACAAATAAATCAATTTACAACAATTAAAAAGCAGTGACAGCCAAGCTGAGCCAAGCTCAGGAGAAGAGGAAAGACCTATGTGGTTCATGAAGGCAGGAGAAGCCACAATGAGAGAAAGAAGGGACCACTCCTACCATTTTGAATCCCGGCCGCTTCAAGGCTGTCCCTGGTGAGAGCACAGATTAAGAGCTGGCAAAAGCCATAGCTGCGCCCTTTTTATGATGTTGCTTAGAGGCAGCAGGAGAGAAGAGGATCCTAACAGGGTTCCCATGGACCCACATAGGAGTGAGGGGCCACAGACAACTGAAAAAAGGAGCCACTCAGAAGCCAGTGAGTCATTGCAAGGTGCATGGCCAGTCCCGTGGGAAGTGTTTGGAGTACAGGTGGTGGGGGAGACGGGCCCACTGAGGAAACATAGCAGCACAACGTGGACAGCTGATCTGCACCCCAGTTAGTGCAGAACCATTCAGTGAAGACTGGTCAGGAACATAGACCTGCAGGGGGTGCAGTTTGCCGAAAAGACTCAGGCCCAGACCAGAGTTCCCACACAACCCAGGTGTACCAGATCTCACGAGACCTGGAAGTACATACAGGGTCAACCATTAAAACCTGAGCTGCACAAAACGCCTTCCCCAGAGAATCAGCAGCAAAGCAGCAATTTAGCTCAACCACAGGGCTCAAGTACTGGTCCTCACAGGAAATTTCCCTATTTTAGAAGTCAGCAAAGAACAACAAATTAATTCCAGTGCAGAGTTTAAGTGATGGGAATAGCGAGTAATACAACACAGTACTAAAAGAAAAAACAAAATACCCACAGATCAGAGACAAAGTTTGATATTAACTATTGAAGTGTAACACCACCAAAAAACACCTCTAAAACCTAGAAGGACTGGAAGCCTTCTGGGCCAAACCGGGGGGGCGGGGGGCCGTGGGCCTCAGCCTTGCACCCCCCCTCAACGACTATCGCCAGCCTAGTGAATACCACCACGCCGTAGCAGGAAGCACCTCAGGCTCCTGAATTGGGGCAGCAGGGGGCTGAGGGCCTCAGCTATGCCCCACTACACCCACAACCAGCCTAGCGAGGACCACCAAGCTGCCGCCGGACTCCCTTGGTCTCCCCTGCCGGAATGAGGGGGGTGGGCCTCGACCAAGACCCCCTCTTTCCTACTTCTACCACCCTATTTCCTTCCCCCATCCCCTCTCCCTTTCCTCCACAACTGCTCCACAACAACAACTTAGAATGTATAAAACTAATAATAAATAAATAAAAATTTAAAACATTAAAAAAAATAAAAATAATGATTTTCCATTAAAAAAAGGGGGGGAAATGACCATCTCAATAGATGCAGAAAAAAACACTTGATAGAATTCAACATACATTCATTGTAGACTAGAAATAAAAGAGAAATTTCTTAACATGATAAAGAATGTCTAGCAAAATCTATATCAAACCTTATACTTACTAGTATAACATTAGAAACATTCCTTTTAAAATCAAAAACTACACAAAAACACCCTCTATCTTCATTTCTATTCAACATTGCTCTGGAAGTCAAAGCCATACAGAAAGACAAAGAGAAATAAAAGAACTGTAAAGTAAGAAAGAAAATACATTATTCTCAGATAATGTGGTCTGCAGAGACATTATGTAACATTAATAAGTCATTAATAAGTTATAATATTTTTTTCTGAAAATTTGCAGAAATAAGAGCAATATATAAAAATAAAAACCAATTGCATTTCGAAACAACACCAACAGAAATGTATTTTTTAAAAAGGTACTATTAGAATAGCAGCAAAAAGTATATATATGATAATGAAGAATAAATCCAAACCAAACACGCAGAAGATCTTTATGGAAATTTTAAAAATGTATATTAAAAGATACTATTGATTCCCAAATAAATGGAGAGATGCAATGTTCATGGATAAAAAGACTGAATATTATAAAGGTGTCACTTTTCCCCATATCCATTTATTGATCCAATGTAATTTCAGCTAAGGATCCAAAAGTTTTCATGAATTTAACAACATGATTTTTAAATGTATATGGAAGAATAAAATACCAAAAATGAATATGAAAATTTTGAAGGATAAAAAAAAGATTGGGGGATATGTCCTACCTAATGTTAATATTTATTATCCATCTGTTGTAATAAAGACAGTGTGATATTGGTCAGAGATAGACAAAAGACCAATGGAACAAAACAGAGATTCCCAAAACTTACTTGTGCATATCTAGAAACCTAACATAGGACATAGGTAGCATCATAGATCATTGGGTAAAAGATGAAACATTTGATATTTTCCATGTGGAAAAAATAAAAGTGTATCCCTACCTTATAATATAAGCAAAAGTAAATTCCAGGTGATTAAAAACTTGGAGGTGAAAAATCAAACTTTGTAAAATTAGAATATATTGAGCAGTGATATTTTTGATTCTCACACAAAATACAAAAAGCACAAATCATGACAGAAAATATTAATGAACTCAAATGTTTTAAAATTTGCAATATACGTTAATTTAATTAGACACTGAAAAATGAAAAGACAGACTAGAAAAATGCATTTGCAAT
This sequence comes from Cynocephalus volans, assembly GCF_027409185.1. Taxonomy (NCBI): domain Eukaryota; kingdom Metazoa; phylum Chordata; class Mammalia; order Dermoptera; family Cynocephalidae; genus Cynocephalus; species Cynocephalus volans. The sequence goes on along the minus strand of NC_084467.1, from coordinate 65,881,014 downwards.
GTGAATAACTACAAAAATGTAGCACCCATAATATTATAACATTAAAAGAGTCATACAAACTGATAAGGAAAAGCACAATACAAATGAAAAATGAGCAAATGATATAAACAGGCAACTCTTAGAAAAGGAAACCCAGTGGCCAATAACATTATGAAAAGTAGCTCACATGTGGATCAGAAATCCACGGTGGATTTCTGTGGGTGGATGTGTAAGTCAGCAGGCCACTAGAGAGACGCTGCTGTTTCTAGTGGAATTGAAGGTGAGCTCATGCTTCAACCCAGCAGTTTCATTTCTAGGTGTGGACCTCAAAGAGGTATTGTCCCCTGGAGGCATTTGGAAATTTGTCAGCTGCCACCTTACTCCAAACTTCAAAATCTACCTCCAGTCATAAAGATACCAGAAAATTGGCAATTTTATCTGGAAAACATGAATGTAATGAGTTATATCCACTTAGCTACATGAAAGGGTGAGACTTCATTCTGTTCTGCAGTCTCTTAGTGGATTGCCTGTGTTGCACATTACATTCTGAATTAATGCTTATTCAATAAAAAAAAACTCTTTCTTTCTCTTAAAAAAAAGAAAAGCAGCTCAAAGCAATCTACACCTTCAACACAATATCAATGACATTCTTCATAGAAATAGAAAAAACGATCTTAAAATATGTATGGAACCACAAAATATTCTAAATAGCCAAAGCATGGCACCGGTGTAAAAACTAAGAAATGGACCAGTGGAATAGAATAGAGAATGTTGAAACAAACACATTTACAGCCAACTGATTTTCAACAAAGGTGCCAAAGGTGTACAATGGGGAAAAGACAGCCTTTTCAACAAACGGTGCTAGGGAAACAGGATATCGACATGCAGAAGATTGAAACTAGAGCCCACATGACCTCACCCATATGTGGAATAAAAATTTAAAAAGTGGTTCTCATAGAAGTAGAGAGTAGAATAATGGTTACCAGAGGCCAGGAGGGAAGGGGTTTGTGGGGGAGGAAAAGTGGTGGACTAATGGGTACAAGACTATGCTGTCTACCCTAAGTGAATCATTGAGCAGTATATGCACATATTGAAACAACACACGGTACTCTAAAAATATGTACAGATAAATGCTAAAATTTTTTTGCAAATGAAGACCACCAAAACAAAATACTAGAACTAATAATCAAATACCAGTAAATCTCAGCAGGGCCACTAAGAGAGAGAGAAAAGTTGCAGGATACAAAATTGACACCCCAAAATCGGTAGCATTTCCATACACTAATGACAAACTATCCAAAAAAGAAATCAGGAGAACAATCCCACTTAACATAGTTACAAATAATAAACTTAACTAAGGAGGTGAAAGACCTGTACATTGAAAACTATAAAACATTGATGAAAGAAATTGAAAAAGACACAAATAAATGGAAAGATATCTTGTGTTCATGAATGGGAAGAATTAATGTTTTTAAAATGTCCATACTACCCACAGCAATCTACAGATTCAATGCAATCCTTATCAAAATTCTAATGTCATTTTTTATGGAAATAGAAAAACAATCCTAAAGTTCCTTGGAACCACAAAATACCCTTAATAGCCAGGGCAATAATGAGCAAAAAGAATAAAGCTGGAGATATCACCCTACCTGATTTCAAACTGTACTACAAGACTATGATAATTAAAAAATCCTGGTAGCAAAAAAAAAAAATTTTTAAAAATGGATACATCAACCAATGGAACAGAATAGAGAGCTTGGTAATGAACGCACACACGAACAGCTAATTGATCTTCAACAAAGTTGCCAAGAATACATAATGGGTATAGGATAGCATTTTTAATAAACAGTGTCAGGAAAACTGGATAACCACATGAAGAAGAATAAAATTATTCATATACAAAAATAAACTCAAAATGGATTAAATAACTCTGCAGAAGCTGAAAAAATTTTAAAAAGAGAATAGATTTAAGTCTTAAATGTAAGACTTGAAGCTGTAATACTACTAGGGGAAACTATAAAACATTGGTTTTGTCAATGACTTATTGAATTTGACCCCAAAAGCACAGGCAACAAAAGCAAAAATAGACAAAGAGGATTATGTTGAATTAAAAACCTTCTGCAGAGCAAAGAAAACAATTAATAGTGTGAAGAGACAACTTACAGGCTGGGAGAAAATATTTGGAAGCCATACATGCAATAACGGGTTAATATCCAAAATATATAAGAAAAAAACAAAACAAAACAAAACAAAATATATAAGAAACTCAAACAACCTAATAGCAAGAAAACAAAAAATCCAATTGAAACAAGGGTAAGGAATTGATCTTTGACAAAGGCAACAAGAACATATATTGGGGAAAAGACAGCCTCTTCAATAAATTGTGCTGAGAAAACTGGACATCCATATGTAGAAGAATGAAACCAGACCCATACATCTTGCCATGTAACAAAAACAGCTCAAAATGGATTAAAGACTTAAATATAAGACCTGAAACTATAAAACTCCTAAAAGAAAACATAGGAGAAACACTTCAGAAAGTAGGACTGGGCAAAGACTTTAAGAACAAGACCCCAAAAGCACAGGCAACAAAAGAAAAAATAAATAAGTGGGATTATATCAAACTCAAAAGCTTCAGCACAGCAAAAGAAACAACTATCAGAGCAAAAAGACAACCTACAGAATGGGAGAAAATATTTGCAAGCTATGCATCTGGCAAAGGATTAATATCCAGAGTAGACAAGGAACTCAAACAACTTAACAGCAAAAAAACAAGTAACCCAGTAAAAAAAATGAGCAAAGGAGCTAAATAGGCATTTCTCAAAGGAAGATATCCAAATGGCCAACAGACACATGAAAAACTGCTCAACATCTCTAAGCATCAGAGAAATGCAAATCAAAACCACATTGAGATATCATCTCACATCAGTTAGACTGCTCATTATAAAAAAGACAGAGAATAACAAATGCTGGTGAGGATGCAGAGAAAGGGGAACACTCTTACACTGTTGGTGGGACTGTAAATTGGTGAAGCCATTATGGAAAACAGTATGGAGGTTCCTCAAACAATTACAGATAGAACTGCCATACGACCCAGCAATCCCAGTGCTGGGTGTATACTTAAAGGCATAGAAATCATCATGTTGAAGGGATACCTGCACTCCCATGTTTACTGCAGCTCTACTTGCAGTGGCCAAGAATTGGAACCAACATAAATGTTCATTGACAGATGACTGAATAAGGAAAATGTGATATATATACACAATGGACTAGTACGCTGACATGAAAAAGAATGAAATTCTGCCATGTGCAGAAACATGGATGTACTTAGAGAAAATTATAAGTGAAATAAACCAGGCACAGAAAAAGAAATACCTCATGTCCTCACTCATAACTGGGAGCTAAAAAATAAAAGAATCAATTTTTTAAAAGAAAGGTACAACAATGACAATAATTCACTAAACTTTCAAAAGGAGAGAGCAGAATTGAGGCCACCAGAGGTAGGAAAGGGGGAAGGGTTGGGGAGTTAGTCAGAAATTGGTAAAGGGCCACAAAAATTGATTACATTGTATAATGTTGAATATACTAATTATCTTAATTTGAGCATCAAATACTGCACACAGGTATGGATATTCAACACTGTACCCCACAGATATGTATAATCATGTTTGAATAAATTAAAAAGAAAAAGTCATGGCAAACACACAAAAAATAAAAATAAGGGCAAGGGACTTGAATAGACATGTCCCTACAGAAGACATACAAATGGCCAACACATATATAAAAATACACTTAACATTGCTAATCATTAGGGAAATGCAAATTAAAACCACCATGAGATATCATCTTACACCTCTCAGAATGGCTATTGTCAAGATGATGAAAGATAGTGAGTGTTGGCAAGGATGTGGAGGAAAGGGAACCCTTGTACACTGTTGGTAAGAATGTAAATTAGCACAACCATTATAGAAGTTCTCTGAAAACTAAAAATAGAATTACCATATGATCCAGCAATCCCACTGCTGGGTATCCACCCAAAAGATTTGAAATCAGTTTATTGAGATATCCACATTCCCATGTTCCCTGCAACACTATTCACAATAGCCAAGATATGGAAGCAACTAAGTGTCCATCAATGGATGAATGGATTTTTTAAATGTGGTATACATACACGATGGAATACTACTCAGTCTTTAAAAAGAAGGAAATTCTGTCACTTGCAACAATATGAACGGAATCGGAAAACATTATGCTAAGTGAAATAAGCCAGGCACAGAAAGATAAATACTGCATGTTCTCACTTATATGTGGAATCTAAAACAATCGAACTCACAGAAGCAGAGAGCAGAATTGTGCTTACAGAAGCTGGAGGTGTCCAAAGGGTACAAAGTCTCAGTTAGACAGGAGGAATAAAGTTTTTATTTTTAGGCTTATTGCACAGTAGTGAATATAGTTAATAATGTATTGTACATTTCAAAATTGCTAAGAGAGAAAACTTCAAATGTTCTCACTACAGAAAATAATAAGTATTTGAGGTGAAAGATATGTTAATTAGTTTGATTTAATTTTCCATTGTATTCATAAATCATAACATCACATTATAACCCATAAATATATATAAATTGCCAATTTACAATAAAATTTTCTTTTACAAATTGCACCTTTTATTTTTTATTTTAACTTCTCAATATACATTGTAGTTGATTTTCGTGTCCCTTTACCCGTTCCTCTTCCCCCCCTCCCCTCCCCACTACATCACATCTGTTCTCTTGTCTTAACAAGTTCAAGGAATTGTTGTGATTGTTGTGTCTTCTTCCCTCACCCATCCACCGTTTATTTGTCTGTATATTTATTTATTTATTTACTTTTAGCTCCCACAAATAAGTGAGAATTTGTGGTATTTCTCTTTCTGTGCCTGACTTGTTTCACGTAATATAATTTTCTAAGTCCATCCATGTTGTTGCAAATGGTAGTATTTCATTCTTTCTTATAGTATAGTAGAGTAGTATTCCATTGTGTAGATATAACACAGTTTATTTATCAAGGGCTTAAGTTACAAAATATTCATTTGTAAGTTTAGAAATTTGAATGCGCTTTTCTATCTGAAAAATGTTACAAGGGATGGTTGTTTTCCTTGCATATCGCTTTAACCCACACAGAGTAAGCAGTAGGCCAAACATTGTGAACTACCTTATTCACTGTGGATATTACCTTATTTTGACCAGTTGACAAGGTAGTCATAAGACAAAATTAGGAAAAATAGATTTTAAAACCATTATCTGGAACTCTGGTGCTTGAGTAAAAGAAAGGATAAAGGGGTGATATTTTGGGGGCGAATATTCTCAAGAGGCCTCAAATTGCTCTTCAACGCTGTTACATATGTTGGTTGCTGGCTCTTTTGTTCAAGGCCAGGCCTGAGATGAGACCCGGAGATGTCTGAATATCCCTCCAAGTTTATGTTTGCACCCATTGGTTTTTGTAGAGGGTAAGGATGTTCTGTGAAAAATTCTTGAACCCAATCCACAGTGTGACAAGCCCAGCCTGCGGGACTGGGACAGAGGAGGCATGGGAAGTGCAAAGTCCCTGGAGAGAACTGCGGCAAGGAATTTGGCTTGGCCTGCGATGACGTGATAGGGCCAGAGGGTCTGAATTCAGTGTAGCCCCTGCAGGCCCACTCCTGTCTGGGGAGTTTGCTGGCACATGAGCTCAAAGCGTAGTTTCATGAAACCCTGTCACATTCTTGGATCTGAAAAACTCTACTTTATGACGACCCTCATGCACACACACACACACACACACACACACACATACACACACTCACAAGGATCATATCGCAGAGGACAGGAGCTGCTTCCCCCTCACCTGACTGAGGACGGAGCTTAAGAAGCTCAACTGGGGCCAGCGTAAAAGATCCAGATCTACCTTCGATGTCAACACTGGCCCCACTCCCAGAGAGACAGTGACTCACAAATATATCACTTACAGGTGTATGTGGGGCAGTTGCACTCGGTGGTAACCTGGAAGTAGCTACACTGCCAAGGCCAGCAGCAAGTAGCTGCCTGGGCTGATATGTGGTCCTAGTCAAACGTAAGACTTGGGGTCTCCCCTATACACTTGAGGAACAGAGCAGTTTGCCGGGGAGAACTTTGCATGGTGGAGGTGAGTGTGAAACCAATGAGATTTGAGAATTAATATTAATACAGCCTCATTCTCACACACAGGCAGTAAAGGCTTGGGCTCATCTGAGTTACATGTATGCACTTGGGGCATTTATAGCTTCCTTTTACTTGATCCCTGTGAATCAGGAGCTGTTCTCGATCAACTGTCATTAAGGTCACATTTAGCTCACAAATGGAGGGAACACATGAGATGTTTTTGCTAAGAAAGCCACAAATGTCTTCAAGGCAAAATTCTCTTTCTGTGTAGATTCTTGCTTTCTATCTTAATTTCAGAGTTCTGCCCAATCTTTCTGAAGCAATCTTTATCTCTCTTTTGTTTATTCTCGTACAAAGTGTCTTGTTGGTGCAGCTGGATGGAGTCATCTTTCAGATGCCAACATCCTGGACTCTTATTGACTTCATTACTTCCCCCACTGGTGGGGCACTATGACTGGTTCACACCCTACATGAGATTCATGAGCCTAAACAGCCCTCAGCCCTCAGCCTGCCCGGTGGCCATGTGTTGGCTGGAGGCCCTGAGCCTGTCACCTCTCACCACAAGCAGCCTAATCTGTTTACCTCAATGCACCACGCAAATGTTATCTTTGATATGCCAAAGTGAAGAAAAGATTAGAAAGCACTGTCAACTCATCTGTCTGCAGGGTTCTTTATGGATGAGTTTTCCTTGAAGGTGGACTTCACCTTTGTCAGGGTTGTGCTGCTCAGACTCCCCCCTCCAGGACCGAAGCATTTGTTTCCATACCTGCTGGGAGTGTTGGCTGTGGACAGCTCTCAGCTAAGTTCCTCAACCGGGCTCATACTTCTCTAAAGAGAACCACCTCACTCAAGGTCACTCTCCTCCTCAAGGACAACCTGTATGCAGTAACTACGGAATGATGGGGATGAGCATGAAGGCCTAGTCTCCTCTTCCCAATTCTAGCCAAGTCTGAAGAGCCACCCTAGCTCCTGAGCTCCTGTAAGTTCAGCTGAGGCCTCTGATTCAGTGCATCCCAATTTAATTTCCCTTTCTGCCCAATCCCATATTCTTTGCTTCCTACAAGTGTTGATCCCAGGAGCACATCCAGTGATCCTCCTGCATGCAAATCTCCATCTCAGAGTCAGCCTCCCAGAAACGACCTCCAACAGCCTCCTGATTCAATCTCTCTTTCCCATAAAATTCATCCCCTCTGGAAACAGGAACAAACATAACTAAGTGTGGCTTTGCCATCTCAGATGAGTCACATTACAACTTCTGTTTCCCACATAGGTTATGAAGGTCATAATTCCTTCTAAGTCTTTTTCTCACATAGGTCATGAGGTATGTCCTGTTTTCACTATACTGGACTTCTGTGAGGTTTACAAAACAAGTTTTGCACAGTGGAGAAGTAAATCCACAAGAAGTCAAATAAAACTTCCGGTTCTAATACCTTCCCCACTGTCTCAGGGCAACTACAATCAGCTGATGTTGCTGCCCAGGGGTAGACTCGGGATTAGGTTGTCCGTGCTACTATCCCTACTTAGATAATAATTACAGTAATAATAGCCATTACTACCATCAATTGTATACTTGCTATATCATAAGCTCCATACTAAATGTTTGGGTTTTTTTTAATGTAATATCTTTAACTTTTCCAACAAACCCAATAAGGAAAGTATTATTAACTTTTTCCATAGAGGAATAATATGAGAAGAGTCAAATGGCCTGAGGCCACACCATTCTGGAGCTGAGATGAAATACAGGATCTTTCTCTCTTCGAAGCCTGCTCTTGTTCCTCTGCACCACACTTTCTCTGTCCTCCCCACCTCCTCAGTTCAAAGTTCACTTTTGAAGGAAAGCTCCCTGAGGGTAAAGGGTTATGCTCGTTTTGTTCTCCGTTGTGTCCCAGTGCCCACAACAGGTGCTGGCATGTGGCAGATGTCCATTTTTAGTTGTTTGTATGAATGAATGAATGAGTTGCAGTTACACAATCCTGCCGGATGGTCTCAAGCACCAAAGAATGCTAAGAAATAGGTCTGAATTCGTTAGTTTTGAGCAGGAGCTAGGGCTGTTGCTAGCCCATACAGTGCTTTCATGCAAATTAGAGAAGGAGCCCCTTCCTCTCGACACTTACATGTTGTGTCAGAAAATTGTCCTAGTATGTGGATTTGTTAGAACAAGACACTCCACTGTCATCTGACTGAAAATAATGAGTGCACATGTCTATGATGTCCATGATGTGCATGACGTCCTCTTCCCTGGGGAGCTGTTGTGCACCTGACAAGTAGCACAGCTATGTGTGGCTGCTGTGCCAGGCCTAGTTTATGCTTTTGTCTAACTAGGTACTGGAGTCAGATTTGTCTTATTTTTGACAGTTGGACTCTAACCCACATTTGTTTCTAATTCCTCACTTAACGACCTTTTCTCGACTTTGAGATAATGACCAAAGTCTCTGAAAGTTTGCTAAATGACAGTCTTGGTATCACCGGGCTGCCCATTCCTTAAGGTTCATGCTTTCAGAGAGCTCTCTCATCCTCTTATCACCCTTTGATGAAGAGCTATTTTCAAGAGCAGTACAATCTCCTGACATTCTTCTTTGCTGGTTGAAGACAGATTCTCTTGAGAGAGCACAATATCTTCAGTACTTTAAAAACACTATGAATGCCATTACCTCCCTCTGAATCAAGCTTTCTTTCCCATCTGTAATCTTCCCCTCTGACCTGCTTTTTATAGCCTGTTTCACTCCTTTGTCCCAAACAGATGAAACAACTGGTCTGGAAAAGGTCAAATTCAGTATGCCAAAATAATATATATTTCTACATTTCCAATGAAAAGAAAGGCAAATTGACCATTAACCATTACCAATCTGTCTCTGATGTTCCTGAGAAAGAGGCACTAGAAATGTGAAATTGTGAATAGTCTCTGATCAGGGACGCCCAGATGCCAATATGTAAAACAACTGAATATTTTATTTTATATACAGTTCTTTACAAACAAGTCCAGGAGGGGGAAAAAAACTAAATGAATGTAACAGGCTGTCCTGCTGTCATAAAATTTTAATAAAGCCAAGGCAAATCTGACAGGAACCAAAATTCTAGCTTGTCTAATTCCCAAGATGCTAAAGTGAACATGATTTGGCTGTATAGACAGGTCACAGCAAACAAATACCAACTGTACTTTGATGATCAAGTCAGCCCACTTGCCATGGCAACTAGACTAAAAACACCCCAGGCAGACCTAAGTTGCTACCTTGTTTGAGAACTGATTGCATTTTGTTTGTTCTTCTGTTGGAATATACTGTTCAGCTCACCTATCCATCTTTTCTCCATTGGATTGGAAATTCCTTGGGGGCAAGAACCACATCTTCCACATTTTCATATTCCAGGTGATAAGTATAATGCCTGACACATCATGGCTTTCCAAAATGCTTTGTGGGAGTCAGTTGGATGTTTTTCTGTAGATGCAGAAGAATTAAACAGTTTTCTTTATTATGAAATCTTGCTTCAGAATACTAAAGGAAAACATGTCATTAGAAGCATCCAGATGGCTCAAAGGACAATATCCTTAACAGAGTGCTTTCTTCTCTCACAGAGTTATTAATTCATTGATCTCTCCTGAATTCCACCCATTTCTCAGTAATCTTTGTGTTTTGTTCTGTTGTGTTCAATGACTCAAGAAAAAAAAAATGCAGGTGCTTAGAGAGAGTCTGTGATCCTGACCATGCTGGGCATGAAGTGAATGAACAAAATTTCTCTAACTACTATGCCAAAGAATTGTTTAATAAGGTGGCATAGCAAGTGCCATGGTGCCACACAAATGGGGACTTTCAGAAAAAGGACCTGCCCAACAAATGACTTTTAAAATCCCTCTCCATTATCCTACTACACTCCATGATAATCCAGTGGAGGGACTGCAGCCCCTGTAGCAGAGAATACCTATAATATGAAAAAAATGTAGTTTCCAGAACATTCCAGATAGAATGTTGTGGTCAGGAAGGTAGCAAACACCACAGCTAACAGTTGAAAGCACTTACTATATGCCAGGCACTTTGCTAGGTAGTTGGCATGCATTCATCCTCGGAGCCACTCAGGGAGGGAGACACTCTTATAATCTCTATTTTATAGATAAAGAAACTGAGGTCTACTAAACAGGTTAGTAATTCACCTAAGGTCTCAGGGAAAGTAAACAGCAAAGCCAGCCTTGAACTCTGGTCTGTCTGCATAAACTGAAACTAGGTGTAGTAAACAATTCCAAAATTTACCAATGTATTTGGGTTCTTCTCTCCTTCTGAGAACATGGGAAGACTGCATGACCATACCAAATTAAGTTAGTTTGATCTGTTTTGGCCAACAGAATGGCACAATATACTTCATTACAGAAGCATTTAAAATCCAGAGTGCAATTCTCCACTTCTCCTGCCACAGCAAAGCCTGAAGCCCCATGTTGAAATGGCAGCATCATCCAACACCCCCTTCAGATATGGAGCCAAGGAATGATAATAGAGAAGAAAGGACCTCCTAGAGGGCCAAGCCAAAGGCTGTGGAGATTGATGGACTGGGAGACTCTCCTAGGGATCAGAATGGACTTCAATCAAGGAATATTCTCTACTTCCAAAGTAGGGAATCATCACATGGCCAGTGAGTTTGCAGAATTGCTCCAGACCAGTTACTGCTATGTGTCTCGCATTCTTCCTCTCATGGAATGTGAACATTTATTGAAGTTATGCTGTCTCTGCTTTATTGGACAAGGGGGGAAGAGCAGATGACTTATTTTTTTTAGTTCACAGTGTGTCATTGGGATTTGGGGTTCCTGCTCTTGTGGGGTGGGGGTGGGGGGAGGAGCATATTATGGATGTGGGCAAAAAAAGTGAACCTAATATTTAGTTATCAGGTTATGATAGGCATTATAAATATCCCCAATATTTCTCTTTTCCTCTTCTTTTGGAAATACTGAAGGATTGTACTTCTTTGTTCCCTTGAAGTTAAGTATAACCAATGGTTTGCTTTGGCCAATGGAATGTGAGCAGAAATTATGTGTCACTTCAGGGCAGATGCATTTGAGATCCAGTGCATGATCCTCCATGCTTATTTTTCCTGTCACAGCAAACTCTGAAACTTTATGTTCAAATAGCCATGTCCATCTGCCTGGATCCCTGGGTGACCGTTAATGAGCACTGTCTCCTGCCACCACAAGTTAAACAGGTTGTATTAGAGAAAAATAAACCTTTGTTTTTTTTAAACACAGAGAGTTTGGGAGTTGTTTGTTACCACAGCATAAACTAGCCTAACCTGGTAATACCCTAAAACCTAGCCTTAAGAGATCCCCTAATTAGAAGCTAATATCCTAGCTCAGAGTGGACTGCATGTGACAAGAGCAGTGGAGGACATCTAAAAGAGATCCTAGAGAAATACCACATGTTCTCACTTATTGGTGGGAGCTAAAAATAAATAAATAAATTCACACACACACACACACACACACACACACACACACACACACACAAAAAAAAAAAAAACCCGGGGGGGGGGGAAGAAGACATAACAACTACAGTTCATTGAAGTTGATACGACAAGCAAACAGAAAGGACATTGTTGGGTGGGAGGGAGGAGAGGGAGGAGGGAGGGAGGTTTCGGTAATGGGCCACAATAATCAACCACATTGTATATCGACAAAATAAAATTAAAAAATAAAAATAAAAATAAAATAAATAAATAAAATTTTACATAAATGGAATGAATCATAGTTATTCAACTTTCATTTATTGTTTTTTATTTTATTTTATTTTTTCTCAACTTTCATTTATTACTAGGGCTATGAAAGGTTTGTTTGTTTGCTTGCTTTGCTTTTTAAATGAGTATATAGAGATTTACCTCATTTCAAAAACTGATCTTCAGATCCCCATACCCATCAGCCACCAAAATTAAAAAAAAAAAAAAAGAGATCCTAGAATGAACCTGAACTCTTCCTTAGACAAACTGATTATCACCTGCTCCTTAGTGAAAAAGAGATAAAAATAGATACACTAAGGATTTTTGTAAATGCACACATATGGTAAAAGATTTCCAGATCATGGAGTAAGTCATTTGACAAAAAGTACTTTATTTATCTCCAGAAAGAATTAAGACAAAGATCCCTTTCAGGATCCCCAGAGTGGACAAGCAGGTAAGAAACACCTATTACAGCAGTATTTCTCATAGTGTGGCTTGTGAACACCTTTCATCAGAATCACTAGGGTCCTCATTAAAAATCCAAATCTCTTGGCTCTACCATTGAAACCCACCACATTAGCAAATTCTGTTTTAAGGAGTCTTATTTCTGTCTGGGTACATGATATAATATGCTTTGCGTTTTCCTAGAGTTACATAACTCCCACACAGTAATCTCACAATCCCTTTAAGTCAATAAATGTTTAAGACTATTAACAATTTCTTAGGAGTTAATGCCCAAGCTAATATTAAAAAGTGACTTATACAACCTGAGAAATGGGAGAAAATATTCACAAAGTATACATCCGACAAGGGATTAATATACAGAATACATAAGGAACTCAAACAACTTCACAGTAAAAAATCAAATAATCCAATTAAAAAATGAGCAAAGGAGCTGAATAGGCATTTTTCAAAGGAAGATATACAAATGGCTAACGGGTACATGAAAAAAGGCTCAACATCACTAATCATTCGGCAAATGTAAATCAAAACCACATAGACATATCATCTCACCCCAATTAAATTGGCCAGTATTAAAAAGACCAAGAATAACAAATGCTGGTGAGGATACAGGGAAAGGAGAACCCTCCTACACTGTTGATGGGACTGTAAAATAGTACAGTCATATGGAAAACAGTTTGGAGGTTTCTCAAACAAGTACAGATAGAGCTACCATATGACCCAGCAATCCCACTTCTGGATTTATACTAAAAGGAATGGAAAGGGACACCTGCACCCCCATGTTCATCGCAGCTCTATTTGCAATAGCCAAAATATGGAGCCAACCTAAATGTCCATTGACAGATGACTGGATAAGGAAATTGTGGTATATATACACCATGGAATACTACTCAGCCATAAAAAAGAATGAAATTCTGCCACTTGCAGCAACATGGATGAGGTTGGAGAAAATTATATTAAGTGAAATAAGCCAGACACAGAAAGAGAAATACTGCATGTTCTCCCTCATAGGTGAGTGCTAAGAAAGAAGGAAATAAAGAAAGAAAGCAAGAAAGCAAGTAAGCAAGCAAGCAAGCAAGAAAAGACCACAATAACACATTGATCTTTCAGAAAGAGAGAACAAATCTATGGTTACTAAAGGTGGGAAGTGGGAGAAGAAGTGGGGGTTGAGGAGAGACTGGATAAGGGGCAAAACCAAAAACGTGACTTATAATTATCTGGACTTTGAGCAGGCATTCTTGGTGGACATGGAGTAAGGAAGAATGCATAATGAACAATGAAATCAGTATTTGAAATATCCTTTGGTATTATTGTAAAGAATATTAAGTACCAACCATGTGCTTAATATTAACCATTACATTAGTGTTAGGGGTACAAAGATGACAATCCCATATCTCAAGGAATTCCACAGGCAAATAAACAAACGGTCGACTCTCATTATTCATGAGAGTCAACATTCTATAAAGCTGCTCCAAGTGCTGAATTAGCAAATACAGTCATGCACTGCATAACATTTCAGTCGATGAGGGACTGCATATACCACAGTGGTCAAGACAACAGGCTAAATATAGCCTAAGTGTGTAGTAGATGACACCGTCTAGGTTTGTGTAAGTATACTCTATCATGTTCACACAACAAAACCATGTAACGACAAATTTCTCAGAATGTGTCCCTGTCATTAAGTGATGCATGACTGACTGAACCACTGCTCCTGGGGGAAATACAAGGTTAGGTTCCTGTGAGCCTCTGGTCACCATACTTTTTTTTTTTTGCCAACTGATCAATATGTATACTTGTTTTACATATGATTCTGTTTAAAGACATGTTACTTAATATATATTGTTAATTCATTAACATCAAATTCATGGCCAATAGCACTGTAACTCATGCCTGAATTAAGCTTACTTATCACAAGTATTTTCTCCATAAAGCACATCAGAGGCTTCTTGTGTTTAGGACCATTACATAGCACTTCAGCACTATGCTTGGGGATCATTTTACTCAGCAAAATCACCAAGAAGAAGCAAAAGAATGGGAAAATGTGGCACTAAACAGGCCACAAAAAGGACAACTGTTTACAGAAGGAGAGCTGAAATAAAAAGGCAAAGTGTCACCTCATTTGACCTTGGCTGGGAATGTGTGCATCAGGTGACACAAATTTTTTGCCATTGTGCATGTGTCTACGAATGACTGTGAAATTGCCACAAGTGTTGATTTGGGGATTACAAATAAATTTTAGTAAATAGGCAAATTCACAGTAAGGAATCTGTGAAAAATAAAGATTGACTATAAAGGCATTTGTAATGTGCAAATGCTGTAATGGAAGCATAACAAGGTATAGGGGAAATGCAGGAGGAGAAAGCTTAAGAATTTGGTGCGTGGGAATGCAACGGAGACAGAAAAGCTGTCAGAGAGGAAGTTATGCTTAAGCAGAGGCTTGTGAAGTAAACAGGAGATTGACCTATAGGCAAATAGAAGAAAGTATTCCAGGAAGGGAGAAATGAGTGTGGGACGAATACCAGACTGAACAGACTGGCAGGGAAAGATCCTGAACGGCCTTGTATGCCATCCTAAGGAGGCTAGATTTTATCCTCTGTAAACAGCATAGAATGTTATCCTGCTTAATTAAGTAGACTCCTTCAATTTGCATTTCCCTTCTATTTACCAAATTACTACTCCAACGCCAAGTACCAGGAGAGTGTAAATGATTATTTTCAGAACAGCGATTGTTTGCCCTATCCTTTTTGTAATTTCGCCTACTTAAATTTCATTTCCTAAACATGGCTTGCCTGAGAGCTTCACATTATAATTTATTCACTGAGTAATTTCACATTTAGGAGATGATGTTTTGGCAATGTTTTGATTAGATGAGAATCTAAGACATGGAACATGACATGAATCAATATCTGTCTAATCCTCAGATAACTACAACTCAATAAAACCAGTCAGAGTGGCTATGATGTCTACTACATACCAGTAGCATGCTTTTGACTAAACCGGTTCAAATACCAGCAGGAAGGGAGTTTTTGTGTATCCAGAGAAGATAAACTATAAACTAGTTCAAAGATTTGGCAAGTTAACTTGCTTACCAACTGCACAGAATTTGCAGTTCTGGAGGCCCTGTGATTGTTGTTAGGATTAAGTGCCCAGAGTCCTTTTGTTGCATTGCTGGCCTTAGGCAGTGCTCAGGCAGGCCTGCTATCTGTTCACGAAATGGAATTGCCATAGTTACCCAGGTGTCCAGATGTGGTCACCAAGCATCAGTTCAAGCCACTGTCACCCATCACCTCTTTTATTACTATAATCTCCTAACTGCTCTTCCTTATGCTAGTCTTGCTTTCTCTCCCATCCATTCTCCACACTACTACCACAGTGACCTTTGTAAAGTAGTGTTATGGACTGAATTGTGTCTCCCAAAATTCATATGTTAAAGCCCTAACCCCCAATGTGACTGTATTTGGAATAGGGCCTTTAAGGAGGTAATTAAGGTTAAATTATGTCAAAAGTGTGGGTCTCTAATCAGATAGGACTAGTGTCCTTATAAGAAAAGGAAGCGATATCAGGGATATCTCTCCGTCTCTGCACACACACACAAACACACACAGAAAATGTTACATAAGGACACAGCAAGCCACAAAGAGAGGCCTCACCAGAGACCAACACTGCTGGCACTTTGATCTTAAACTTCCAGAACTGTGATAAAATAAATTTCTGTTGTTTAAGCTTCTCAGCCTATGGTATTTTGTCATAGCCTGAGCAGACTAATATAAGTAGTAAAGCCAACAAATCACTCTCCAGCTTGAAAATCTGCTAGGGCTCTCCTTAACATGGTCTCAAGGCCCAGCTTGTTCAGGTTTCTCTTAACTCTCTCATGACACCCATCTTCACTCAGTGTTTGAGCCATACTGGCCTATTTAACACTTCCCTTCCAAATCATGACTTGTCCTGTCTCAGGGCCTTTGCACATGTTCCCTCAGCCCAGTATGTTTTTCCCCTTTCTCCACCACAGATTCCTACATTATTCTTTCTCACCTTAGACATCACTTCCTCCAGGAAGTTTTCACTGACCACCACATCATTCCCTCTGCCCCTCCGGGTTAGCTGCCTCTAACAAAGCATGCACCATCCTTTGTTATCACTTCCTATTTCCTCAACTATCTTTTCCCATTAGACTGTAAGGTTCACCAAAGCAGGGATTGCGTCCTATTGCTTCTTCCATTTCAAGAGCCAGCAACAGTGCCAACACTGTGTCCACCAACATTTGTTGAATGTTTGAGTAAATAAACAGTGAGTGAATCAATACTGCTTCTTCTTCTGAGGACACAAGACACAGTATTTAGAATCCAAAAAAAATGGGTGTGAGTTCCAATTCCACCAGTTATGGTGTGTGATCTTGGACAAGTCACTTATTCTTTATCCAATTCTTTTGTGCAAAATAGGGAAGACAATAACACCTACTTTACAAAACTGTGGTTGTTGGTTATTTAAAATATGAATAAATTGGCATTGTAAACTAAAATTTGTTAAATGCATGTTATTACATATATAGAAAATATACATGTTTATTATTCAGAGAGTTAAAATTTTAACCACATGATTTCATTTAAAAAGAGAGTTTAATTAGGTGGTGTGGGTACAATTTTATCTTATAAATGAAAATCATTGTTCTGTGACTAGATGAGCATATTTGGACTCATGAAATACAGCAGAAAATTGTACATTAAAAGACTAAATAGAGAGAGGCTATTTCAATTCCAAGCTTCCAGCATCCACTGAAAAATCTAAAAAAAAACCAACTAAGAAATATGCTATGCAAAGATTAAAAAGAAAACAACAACAAAAAAAACCTCTATCCATTATAAAATAAAAGAAATATGGCACATGACAAATTTATTTGCTGATGCTAAAACAATAATTTATAGCCAATCCATTTTCTGTGTGGTTAAGTAGAAAAATGGACATTGCAGATGATCCTGGGACATGTAGATGATGGACACTCTTCGGCTCATGCAACCATACAGAGCTTTCTACTCGTTTCTCCATAGACCCTGCACAGAAACTTCATGGGCAATAGCTCAGCTTCACTAAATGACCAGGGGAGCTAATGGACAGTCATGCTTAACTGAAAATTAGCACAGGGCATTTCTCACTGTTGGCTTTCAGACCATTTCCAAATCTACTTCTTTTTCAATTTCTAGACCAGCAATCATTTTTTAAAGTTTGGGGAGCTGGCTGGTTTATCAGCATATGACCTATCAGTGAACTCCAACACGAAACAATCAAGTTGGTCAAATAAAACAGGGACCTATTCAAACCAATTCCTGCTCCCAGACCTCAACTGTGAATGAAAGTTAAGTCAGCAGCAGGTGGATTTTTCAGTTTTAGTTTTTACTAAATTGCAAAGATGAGGTCTCATAGTCTAGAAAATAATTCCCCAATTGTTTCCTCTGAGCCCTGATAGTGAGGTAGGCAGTCCTTCAATCCCTGCCTTTTTTTATGTGAATAATTTATTAAAAGGGATAAATCATTTTCACCCAAAGTTAACAGGAACGGAGGAAAAAGGACAGCACAAAATACTGGTGGGAAGATAAGTCGGCAGAATCTTTAGAGTGGACACTTAGGCAGTTTTGGGAATGTACACATGGAAGCTGTTTAAATATAGTAGCATTCCTAAAGCACGTTCCTTCTGCTTCAGAAAGTGTTCTGAATGTAGATGACTTTTCCCTATTTACCTGTAGCTTGCTTGAGAGATTTGGCAAACTGCTGGCCCACTGATTTCTAATTTCTAGTTCGGCTACTTAACTCCTTAGTTCCTAGTTCAGCCTATATCAATTGGGCAAATACAAATTAAATGGGAAAATAAAAATTAAAAGAGGCTTAATTCTTTCTGTTGAAAATAAGAAATCCCCTTCCTCCCTTTCTTTCAGAATTGTATTGCTCTTTTCAAATATAAATCTTTTCAATGGCTAAGTAAGCCACTTGCCAGTCTAAGCATATATTTCCATAGTCAAATCTTGGTAGTCCAATAATTCCTAACCATTGGAATATTCATTGGAAAATTGTGTGGACTATTTAAAGCTTGTCAGAAAACTGGAATTCTTTTGGTAGCTTGTGGCTAGGATGCTAGCAAACTCAGTGTCCAAAGGGAAAACATTAATGCCCAAAGATGGGGTAAGTGCCAAACCGGGATATAGACAAATCAAACTCAAGGTACTGGGTCTCAGGGTTAGGAATATATTGAGAATATGTAGTGTACCCATAGCAGGGTGGGCAAACTTCAGGCCATACTTGTCCCCTGAGCCCAAATCAGTCCCATATAGCAGTTGTTTACTAATTCTGGGGAAAGGCCCCGATATTCTTCCCTCTGCGGGAAACACCACCAGGCAGGATTCCCCATTCATGCCATCAAGCTTTTTCTGTCCTGGTTAAGCATGGGCAGAAGCAGATACTGGCATTTATTCATGAGGCCCAGGACCCTACCCATTTTGCCCTCTCCCTTAATTTTCACTCCAGGAGATTGCGTGTGGGGATGAAACATTGCATTCACGAGTGCCTTCCTATTTAAGTTTTTCTGGCCTATTGGGAAAAATAAAGACAAATTTTTAAAGCACTTTTTTACTGGTAGTTATTTCTTGAGGAATACACAGTTAAGCATTACATGGTACACAATTTTTACATTTTATTATAGCTGTACACATTTACATTTTACTATTAATTTGAATCTGCAGATTTTTGAAATGTAAACATAAATGGAAGGGAGATGATAATATAGTAAACATTAAATATAGAAGCTAGGTGGTGGTAAAATTTCAAGGTTTCCATAACATGACACCTGAAGTAGTGCACAAGAAAACACCATAGGGACAGGAAGACGCATGTAAAACTTTGGGTTACAATCAAGAGCAAAAACCTGCCCTGGACTGAAACAGGACTGCCGTTGATCAAGCTGGGAGGTCCTTGGCTGCTGACACTCTCCCTTGTCTTTTTTATGTGTCCATATCTGCTTCATCTCTTGTCTATTTGCCCCTGTGTTCTCAGAGGAGAAGCTCTTGTCCATCTTTCTCTAAAAGCTAACCCTTTCCTGTGGGCCCTGTCCTGCTTTGTCTCTGTATATACTAGGCAGGGAAAAAGACAGTAAATAAACTTATTAATTAATTTACCTTGAAACCACAATAATTTCTCTCTCTATAACATTTCAAATAACTACAATGACCCTTATTTGATTCCTGGAAACATGCCCAACCCTCCTACCTTAAAACAAACAAAAATAAAGTGCCACTCAGCCAGTCCATTTTAATACTTACTTAGTCAGATATGTTCAGAGAACTATGATAGCACCATGGGAACACAAAGAACTAAGACAGTCTTTTCCCCAAAAGAACCTCCATTCTGGCTCAGGGGACAGGACACACATACAATGAGATGATGGCTTGAAGAGCCTGGTTTCAGGTCAAACAGATCTGTAGACTCATGCAAGTCACTCTCCTCCTCTTAATCTCAGTTTCCTCATCTGTAAAACAGGAAAAATGATGTTACAAACCTCCGGGGATTATTGTGGGACTGAATGTGTTAATAGATGTAAATCACCTAGTATGATGTGGATCAGAGTAAGTAACTGCTAAATGTTTTTAAAAATAATAAACTGAATGCATACACTGTGGTAGAAACTCTCTTATCCTTACAATTACCTGACTTGCCTCATTAAAAAGAAGCTCTACAATTCTTTTAAAAAACATACTAAATGCCGTGGGAACATAATTCATATAAAAAATAAAAAAAAAATCTAACAAGCTGAGTAATGAGTATCTTATTGTTTTTAGGAAAAAATAAATACAATCCATGTATCTGGTTATTTGTATTTGTTTGTGTAAGTTTGTGTGTATAAGGAAATTGGTGAGGAAAAAGACAAACTAGTTAATAGCTGACCTCAGGGGCTTGTGGGTAAGGGAGAAGATGACTAGATTTGTCTTTGTGTACATCTGTACTATATTGCTTTGTCTGATGAAATAAAATTACTGTTTTAATTTTAAAAATATCAAGTGGGAAAAAATGGTTTTAAAAAGATCATTTGGTTTACAGTGTGGAGAATAGATGATTAGGTGGTGAAGTTGGAAGTGGGAGACCAGCTAGACTGTTTTGTCAACAAGGCAAGATGGTTGCTCAGACAAGCCTTGGAAGCGGTAGCAACAGACAGAAGTGGGAAGGTTTGATTTGTATTTTGGAGGTAGAGATAATGCATTGAAGGTAAGGGGGTGGGGGAATAGTGAAGACAAGAGTGGAATAAAAAGTGACTCCAAGGTTTTTGCTTTGAGCACTTGGGCAGGTAATGGCATCATTTCATGAGCAGTAAGACTGGAGACGGAATAGTTTGGGGAGGGATACCAATAGATGCAAGTGCTGTTTTGTAAATGTTAGGTTTGAAATACCTTTTTGATATCCATAAGGAGATAGATTGCCCTCTGCACTATGTAATTTAGGATATGAACTGGGAGGCAACCTTGTCTTTAGGATCATCAGTATTAAACAAAGGAACAGCCTGGAAGGGAAGCCATTCTTCAACACTGTCTACTTTAGTGCACTTCTTTCCTATAGACCAAGAGTTGCTCTTGCCCAGCAGAACACAGAACAGAGGTAGCTAATTTTCTATCTCAATATCTGTTCTCTCCCTCTTCCAACATCATAGAACCTTTATTTTTAACTGGGCAAATGACCAAAGAGATAAAGACCACATTTCCCAATGTCCTTTGCAACTAAATGTGGCAAATAGACTAAATTCCTGCCAGTGAGCTATAAACAGTGCTCTCTGGCAATTTCAGGCAAAATGGTACGTGCCTTTTGCACCTTCTTCTTGTACTGCTTTCTCTGTCCTGTTGGTAGGGATGGATGTGAGTGTTGGAGCTCCAGCAGCCACCTTGAACTGTGAGAATGAGCTCTCCAGGAATGACAAGAGAGCTGGAAGATGCCTGGGTCTCTGATGACTTAGAGGAGTCAGCATGCAACCTTGCTCATGAAAATGTAAATTCTATATTGAAGCCACTGTTATTTCAGCTGTTCTGTCATGTTTGCCATCAAATGTACTTCTGATTAACAAAGAGCAGAAAGAAGCTACTATTATTTTCAGGATTTGATACTCTCAAAGTTTTTTATCCTTCTCTTCCTCACCCTCATATCAGCAACCTCTATATTCATAATTGAAATTGGCTATAATTTTCTTTTTTTTTTTACTAATTTTTTCAGGTTTGGTTATTAAAATTATGCTAGACTCATAAAACTAATTGGGTTTATAAAATCAATTTGGGCACTTTCCATTTTTTTATGTCTGGAATAGTTTTCAAAGACACTGAAATTATCTGCTTTTTAAAATTAAGATAAAATTCAGCTGAGAAACTTTCTGATTCTGCTGTCCTTTTTTTTGCAGCTGGCCCGTATGGGGATCCAAACCTTTGACTTTGGTGTTATAACACCACACTCTAACCAACTGAGCTAACCAGCCAGCCCATCTGCTCTTCTTTTCAAGCAGTTGATCTTTGGTCATATTTCCAATGTATGCTATAGGAATTGGTCTATCAAGTTTTCTACTTCTTATGACAACTTTGATCATTTGCATTTTACTAGGAAAACATCTATTTCCTCTAGGTCTTCAAATTTATTGTCAAAAATTGCACCTACTGTTATCTTCACTATATCTGTAGGTTCTTTTGCATCTCCAGCTAAGCCTCATTCCTTATTTCTAAACTTTCCTTTTTTCTATTTTCTTTGTCTTCTTTTATACTGAAGTCTCTATTTGAACTACTTTGCTTGCTTTGTGTTCCTTCTCACGTATTATCTTTAGGTGGGGCAGAGCCACAAATATCCTTGAGCCTCACTCATGAATTATATCTTGGCTCAGTATTGGATCCTCAGGTTTTAGTTCTTTTCTCTAAGTCATCTGTGTGTATTATTCTACCATTTAAAGTATCACTGAAGTTAAAGGCCTGTCCAATTGTTTTGCCTTTGCAACCACCTTTTTCTTTCTGCCTGGAATTTTGTGAGATTTTCTCTTTATCCTGGAATTTGGGAATTTTACCAGGATATGCCTAAATAAATCTTTTCACTTCAGTCTTTTCTAGAACATGGTACTATATGCATTTCAAACTGTAGTCAGGTCTTTCTTGAGCTCTCTCATCTATCTGATACTTTTTCATTACTTGGAATTTCTATTATTTCTATGATAGGTTTTATAGATCTTTCCTCCTAGTCTGTTCTCTTCTCCATCATGATTTCCATCTCCTTGAATGTATGCCCTGTGTCTTGATAAATTTGATCTTTCAGGCCAGTGCATAGCTCTTGACTGGGACTATGTTCTTCTTCCTTTGTCTGCTGAATGTTTTCATCTATAAATCATGTGTTTAGTTCCAGTCTGTTCTGTGATCTCCTTATATATCCTTTAGTGTTCTTTTTATTGTTTTATTCAGGTTATCCTTTGTCTTCTCCAGCAGCTAGATTTCAATAGGAGTTCATTCCAAGAGTCATACTCACTTCTTCTTTCTCTACCTGGGCCCTTGGCTTGCCTTGTTATTTTCCTTTGTCTGCTTACGGGGGCTCAGATGCAGCTGCTGGGGCACCTTAAAGGGCCAAAGCCTGAAAATAGAAGAAGGCACACCTGGTCTCTGCTCTTTTAGGTGGGCACTATAGCAGCAGGCAGGCTGTCAATCCCCATTCATCATTTCCACACCCCATTTCCTCCCATTTTTTCATTCTCTGGGATAGAGAGTACTCAGCCTGCCTCAGTTCCTCAAGGTCCAGGGAAACTGTGTATCTTGATATCAGTTCTCCCCTGGGATTGACCCAGAGAGAAGATGTTCCTGTCCCTGCTCTATCCAGAAGCCTTATTCCCACTCCCAGAGCCTGGAAAGCCCCACCTGCTACTTGGCTCAGAAATGGATAAGTTGGAGTTGGGGTTGGAGAGGAGTAAGGCCATGTTAATAACATCGTATTCCCAGAATTCCCTGTTTGTGGGTGAGCCTGTGTTTTGTTTTGTGTGTGTGTGTGGTAAAATGGGTGTGTTTTTACTAACATTTATTACATGCTTACTGCATGTACTGAGTTGAATAGTGTCCCCCTAAAATTCATGTCCACCTGGAACCTGTGAATGTGACCTACTTTGCAGTTTTAATTAGTTAAATTAAGATGAGATCATGCTGGATTAAGGTGGGCCCTAAATCCCATAACTGGTGTCATTATAAGAAGACCATGTGAAGACACAAAGAGACACACAGGGAGAACACCACACAATGATGGAGGCAGAGACTGGAGAGATGCATCTGTAAGCCTAGGAATGCCAAGGATTGCCAGCAACCACCGATGCTGAAAGAGGCAAGGAATGGCTCTCTCCTAGAGCCTTCAGAGGGAGCACAGCTCTGCCAACACCTTGATTTCTGACTTCAAGCCTCCAGAATTGTGAGAGAATAAATTTCTGTTGTTTAA
The DNA here is from genome assembly GCF_027409185.1 of Cynocephalus volans. Taxonomy (NCBI): domain Eukaryota; kingdom Metazoa; phylum Chordata; class Mammalia; order Dermoptera; family Cynocephalidae; genus Cynocephalus; species Cynocephalus volans. The sequence continues at coordinate 65,857,264 of NC_084467.1, read as the reverse complement.
ACTACCCAGTTAGACGTAATTTGTCACAACAGCTCTAGGAAACTAATAAACTAGGTTTCAGGTGCAGTGTGAGGAACTTTATCTTATTTAATTCTCATAGCATTCCTATGAGGTAGTTCTATTATTATTATACCAGTTAATAGATGAAGAAACCAAGACATGAAGAGTTTAAGCCTGTTTCCCACAGTCAAACTGTAATGAGTGACAGATTCAAACCTAAGCAGGCCTGTTCTTAATCATTGCACTCTATGACCTCCCAGCGCCTTAGTAACACCCTTCATATGGTTGTTTCTGCAGGAGGCAATCACACCTCAGTTCTGCTGGTTGGTATGGTTGTGAGGACTTGCTCACTAGCATGAGAGCATCTTCAGTGAGCACCTTTCCACACGAGGGGAAGGGAAGCTGGGATGCATATGACCCTGCAGCCCCTTCATTGTGGAGTGTAAGATGCAGAGAAGAGAGAAAGACTAAGATCTAACAGAGCTCATAGGTCTGAATACTGCCCTTTGCAGGAAACACTCCTTAGGACATGTGTTCTGATTGGTTCTATTGGACTAAAATGTTGTCTTCTATAACTATGATGCATTGGCTACTTGACAAAGTTAGAGAAACCAGATTGGGTGACACAATTCCAGAGATGGTACAGTTTTTAAGAGCTACTCAGGAAACAACAATGCAAACTCATGAATGGGTACTCCTCCTTTATTCTCCTATAACACCCTGTGCCACTTATTGCTACTCATCCTCCTCACTGTATTATACTTTTCTGTATATCTGTTTCTGTTCCTGACAAGAAGATAAGCCTGACTGGGGTTCAGGACAATGAATCTATCATCAGCACATGAACAAATGGCTATTTGCTGTATATTACTATGTATTCTTCCATAGTTCTTTCTTTGGAGATGGTTCATTTACTCAATTAAGCCATATACATTGGAGAGTTTTTTTTATTTTAATTTACCAATACACAATGTAGGTGATTTTTGTGTCCCTTTATCAATTCCGCCTTTTCCTCCCTCCCTCGCCCCCCTCCCCCCATCAACATCATGTCTGTTCACTTGTCTTAACAAGTTCAAGGAATTGTTGTGATTATTGTGCCATCTTTTTTCCCTCCTCCTGTTTATTTATATATTTATTTATTTATTTTTATGAGCTCTCACAAATGAGTGAGAACATGCGATATTTCTCTTTCTGTGCCTGGCTTATTTCACTTAATATAATTTTCTCTAAGTCTTTCCATGTTGCTGTGAATGGTAATATTTCATTTTTTTAATAGAAGCGTAGCATTCCATTGTGTAGATATACCACATTTTCCTTATCCACTTATTCGATGATGGGCATTTAGGCTGGTTCCAACTCTTGGCTTTTGTAAATAGTGCTTCAATAAAGATGGAACTGCAGGTATCCCTTTGATATGATGATTCCCATTCCTCTGGGTGTATACGCAGCAGTGGAATAGCTGGGTCATATGGTAGATCTATCCATAATTGTTTGAGGAACCTCCAAACCATTTTCCATAAAGGCTGCACCATTTTGAAGTCCCACCAACAGTGTAGGAGGGTTCCCTTTTCTCCACATCCTCACCAGAATTTGTCATTCTCAGTCTTTTGGATATTAGTCATCTTAACTGAAGTAAGATGGTATCTCAAAGTGGTTTTGGTTTGCATTTTTCGAATGCTGAGTGATGTTGAGCATTTTTTCATGTGTCTGTTGGCCATTCATATATCTTCCTTTGAGAAATTCCTATTCAGCTCCTTTGCCTATTTTTTATTGGGTTATTCAGCTTTTTGGCTGTTAAGTTGTTTGAGTTCCTTGTATATTTTGTTTATTAATCCTTTGTCAGATGTATATTTTGCAGATATTTTCTCCCACTCTGTTGGTTGTCTTTTTGCTCTTTAATTATTTCTTTGGTGGTGCAGAAGCTTTTTAGTTTGATGTAATCCCATTTGTTTATTTTTCCTTTGGTTGCCTGCGCTTTGGGGGTCATATTCATAAAGTCTGTACCCAATCCTACTTCCTGGAGTGTTTCCCCTATTTTTCTTTAAGGAGTTTTATTTTTGGGGGATGTATATTTAATTCTTTAATCCATTTTGAGTTGATTTTTTGGTGAGAGGTATGGGTCTAGATTCATTCTCCTGTATATGAATGTCCAATTTTCCCAGTACCATTTACTGAAGAGGTAGTCTCTTCCCCAGTGTGTAGTCTTGATGCTTTTGTCAAAGATTAGATGGCTGTAGGTGCATGGGTTGATCTCTGGATTCTTTATTCTGTTCCATTGGTCCATATGTCTGTTTTTATGCCAGTACCATACAGTTTTGGTTACTATAGTTTTATCGTATACTTTAAAGTCAGGTAGTGTTATGCCTCCAGCTTTATTTTTTTTGCTCAGGATTCCTTTGGCTATTTGTAGTCTTTTGTTATTCCATATGAAAGTTAGGAATGTTCTTCCCAATTCTGAAAAAATGTCACTGGAATTTTGATGGGGATTGCATTGAATCTGTAGATCATTTTGGGTAGTATGGACATTTTCACAATGTTAATTCTTCCAATTAAGAGCATGGGATATCTTTCCATCTTATCATGTCCTCTTTAATTTCTCTGAACAGTGGTTTGCAGTTCTTTTCACAGAGATTTTTCACATCTTTGTTAAAATTTATTCCTAGGTATTTTGGTTTTTTGAGACTATTGTAAATGGGCTAGCTTGGAGAAGGAGAATTTTTAAGTTGGGCTCAGCTGAAGTAAGGGAAGTGGATTGCCCAAGAGGAGGGTGGAAGGCATTCTGAGTGGAGACGATAGCATTGATACACTGTACAGAGATAGGGTGAAGAAAGCACTAGTATAAATCAGGTAAGGGAGATTAGCATTGTGATTAGTTTGGCTGAAACTGAAAGCCTGTGTTAAATACAAAATGAGAAATGACCAAGACTGGCCTTAATGTCTAGGGAAAGCAGAGAGCAAGCCTGTTTTCTATGTGTTGTGGTTTCAGCAACTCCAGGAATGTCTCTCTGACTGTAGCAAATGCCTAATCAAATGAGGCTGGGGGTCTGTGGATTAAAGTCTTTAAAGACCATTTGTTCTTTAGAAGGCTATATTTTATTTACACATTGGAACACATGGCTTATTAATTCATCAGAGATCCCTTTACCAACATTCTCCCATACCCTAGGAAAAAAGGAAGCAAATATTCCAGTGCCCAAGTGAAACTAAAAATGAATAAGAATTTTATTTCCATCATAGAATAGAGTAAGTATACTTAAGTGGTTTCTGTTTTTCCCAACTGCTTTTGATCTTACATTAGATTTGCTAGGAGGCCTTTAATAAAAAGGCACTTCAAGGACAAACAAGTTCAAGTCTGATTACTATTTTCTTTTGACAATACTTATTAAAAACTGGAAAGACAGGAATGCTGTCAATTTCTCATTTTGGTTGACCTTGTCATTTTCTAATGACATTAGCAGGAATAAAGTAAATCTCTGCCAAATGTAATATTATCTTTGCAAAAGGGTATGTTGTAGAAATTAATTGTCTGGTGACTCACAATTTTTATCTTTATATCACAAAATCAAGAAAATGAATAGAGATAAATGTTGATTTTCATTTAAAGTTAATATAATTTGTAATTTGGCATCCTCGCTATTAAGTGTTCTAAGAGGACAAAGCTTTATATTAACAAACTAATAATAATTCTTTTAATACTAATACTAAGAATGTTAGCTATAATAGGTTTATATGCTGAGCACAGTGATATTTGCTTTTATATTCATTTTTTAAAAATTTAATTCTCACAGAAAACTCAGATCTGTCTAAATTCCAAAACCTGATCTCTTTTTTTTTTTTTTTTTGACCAGTAAGGGGATCACGACCCTCAGCACGGTGTTGTCTGCACCACGCTTAGCCAGCGAGCACACTGGCCAGCCCTATATAGGATCCGAACCCATGGCCTCAGCGCTACCAGCACTGCACTCTCCTGAGTGAGCCACGGGGCCAGCCCCCTGATCTCTTTTTTAAATACTGTGCATTGGTGGTCAGAACTTGGTTGGAACAGAGTCTCTGTCATTTACCAGTTGTGTGTGACAAAGAAGTTACATCACCACTCTCTTTTTCCTCATCTAGAAAGCAAGGATAGTCATGGAACCTGCTATATAGGTGGGATGATTGTTAATTTTATGTGTCAACTTAACTAGGCCACAAGTTGCTCAGACATTTGGTCAAACATTCTTCTGGATGTTTCTGTAAGGATGCATTTGGATGAAATTAAATTTAAATTGGCAGACTGAGTAAAGTAGATGGCCCTCCTGAATGTGGGTGGGGTTCATCCAATCAGTTGAAGACCTAAAGAACAAAAAGTTTACCCTTCCCCAAGTAAGACAGAATTAATTCTTCTTGCCTGACCACCTTCTAACTAGGACATTGGCCTTTTTCCTGCCTTTGAACTCAAACTGAAACACTGGCTCTTCCTGGGTCTCAAGCTTGCCAGCCTTTGGACTGGAACTAAACCACTGGCTCTCTTGGGTCTCCAGTGTGCTGACTCACCCTGTATATCTTTGGGACTTGCCAACCTCCATAAGTGCATGAGCCAATTCCTTGTAACAAATCCCTTTATATATGAGGAGTCTTCAAGAAGTTCATGGAAAGATTTGTATTATCTTGTAATTCAATGTTTCCACAAAATTTTGAAGTACCCTTGTGTGTATGTGTATGTGTATTCTTGGTTCCATTTCACTGGAGAATCCTGACTAATACAACAAGGCAATAAAGTCTAAATGAGGAATGAAAAGAAGTATTTATTGAATACAGTGCTTGGCACACAGTAGCACAAACCACTATGCAATTGCCTTTCTCATAAGACTCACAATACGTAAATTGTTTTAGCCTATTTACAAAATGAAAATATCCCCTCATTGTTCTCTAGGGCTCAAGACACAGAATAAATACTGTAGTATTGATCATCCTTGCTTATCATTCATTTCATGTGCCTTTCTGTCTGAATTATTTGTTTTAAAGAAACTATAGATTGGATGATTTTAAGACCCATCTTGGGTTAGTTATTAAATCAATGCCATTAAAGTTGGCTTATTACAGTGTCAGGAATTTAGAGGCCAACTATGTCTTTTCTCTTTTCTTATGTATAGATATTTTAGGTCATTCATCTTTTAAAGCTGTATTTTTCTGAAAGAAAAAGTGTCTATGAGAAAAATAGCAGTTCAATAAATAAGCTATTCAATCAATACTGTGATACTAACCTACATCATAAAAGTGACAGGAGAATTACTGTCTATAAAATATTCCTATGAAAGGTATGCAATCAGAGCATGCAGAGAGAACGTGATGTAAGTTGTTTTAAATGACCTGTTCCCGAATTCTTCCAGGTAAAAACAGAACAGTAGATAAAAGAGCAATGAACAAATTGGGAATGGTAAATTTTCTTCTGAACCTCATTTCAATTCACTATGTATTGCACACATATTTTGTGCCAGGCACTCTGCTTGGTACTAGGTGCTCTGCCCTCAAGGAGATCACAGTCTACGTTCCATTTAATGTGGAGTCCAGAGTCTAATGAGAATACAAAGAAGAAGTGGTCAGCTCATCCAGGAAGATAATAATGCAGTGGAGAAGAACATGGTCATGGTGATGGAAAGAAAAGGAGACAGGGAAGGAAGAATGGTCTCAGGGAGTGGAAAACATATGAAAAGACACAACATAAAAACCATAGAAACAACATGACGTGTGTGGAGCAGACAGTGGCTTCTCATGATTCAAGCAGAGGATAGATGGGGCGAGGAGTACAGAAGTGGCAGACAATGCTCAGATCATGTAGGTTCTTCAATGACATGTACAGGAATTCAGATGGGTCACATAAGTCATTCGTATTAATCCAACATGATGGTGTCAAGCACTGAAAAAACACTTCATTGCTAAGAAAAAGACATTTCCTTTACCTTTCAAAGTTCTATTAGTGCTAGACTCTCCACCACATGCTTTGCCGTATTGTGGTCTTCCAGCAGAGTCTACTCAAAAACAATTCTTCCTTTATCCTCTGTATAAAGAAAGCTATTTTTAAAAAAGGGGGTGGGGGGGTGAGAGAGGAAAAAACAAAAAGGGTTGGGGAAGAAGTCACAACTTGGCACTTGGTCTTTTCTCCATTTTATTCTTTTCCTGATGGCAGAGGAGGGTGTAGGAAAGGCAAAGGTCTATCTGCCTCCCTCTCTTATCCTGGACAAAGCTGGAAGTCCCAGGAGAACCATCTGTCAGAATTTGAAGGTTACTCTGGAACGTGGAGCAAAGGCCTGTTTCTTGCTTGTAGTTGAGAGATGGCTCATAATAGAGCTGATACAAAGCATGAAAAGTATTTAGTGGCTCCAAGAATGGGAAAAAAAGAAAGTTTCCACTCTCCTTGATGCTGAGGATATGAAGGTGAGCTAAGAAAGGCATCAGGCTGCCTGAGACAGCTGCCCTACCTAGCAAGAAGCCACACACCTGAGACAGCATGTGGTCCATTCTCCTAAAGGGGGACAGAACTGAGATGGGAGCACCTTGCTCTGATATTCCCCTGCCGTGGAGTCAGGTGAGAGTAGCACAGCTGAGAGTGTATATCACATTTAGATATTTATCACATAAAACATTTAGTATCAAGTGATGGGGAGCCTGCTTTCTACTGCATCCAGGTGGAGGGATGATCTGCAGATATGAACTACTCTATATGTCACCAACATCTGATGGAGAAGCAAGATTAGTCAACAGAAAGGGGTTCACCTCCTTATTCTCAAGGTGTGGGCAGTCACCTAAGTGACTCCTCTCTGTCCCAACCCCTCCCCCATTTATGCCATGAGGGGCATAAGCACATGAGATTGGGAGGAAAAAGACGGAGGAGGAGGAGGCCGTGTCCTTTTGTGTTCCTCTGTGTCCTTCACTGGCCCTACTCGGAAAGCAGGGAAAAAAAATTTACATGAAATGAGACTAAGATCTTAATAGCAAGAATAGACTCCCAATCACTGGTTTGGGACTGAAACATGAATTGGCAACTTTGTTTTCTTCCCTTTCTCTTTTCTCACTATTTACTTGGACTTCTGATGTGCAATCAGGAGTTGTGGCTAATATAGAAATAGATAACCGGAAGTGAGGTGTTTTGCAAATGACAAATCCTAAAATATATAATCTGCTCAGTCAAGGAAAGGTGTGGGGAAGGTGAGGCTTTATTTCATCCCTGGCTGGAAAGCTGGCACTTCCTATAATGCGATAGGAAAGCTGCTGATTAAATCTACTGTTTAAACCATCACCTATTGAGTCTTAGGATCTCAAGCGTACCAATTGTGGCTTGTCTTGACAACTGCCACTGGCTAGTGGGGATTTTGAGCTGTGGCTTCTTCAGTGGGTCAGGGTAAATACCCCTCAAAACATGCCATGTGCACCAGAATAAATAGCAACTGATTGTAAGAAGGGATTTTTAAAATTTAATATAGTGGCAATAAATTTGGAACATTTTTATAATGTGTAACTATGTTTTGGGCTATACTTTTATCTCATGCTCAGCACAATGCATATGGTAGTCATGGGACAAACTTCATCTCCAGGCTTCATCTATTTCAGAAACTTCTAGAGGCAACATCAAGAGACACTCATAAAAGAACTCAATTAGATCTCAATTGTTGTAGTAGCCAAGATTACTAAAGGAGTCCCACAAGAAAAGAATGAATGCGGCTTATCCAATGTGCTAATCTTTCCCTCAGAGAGCCAAAATCACACTCTAAAAAGACAATTAGCATAGTTGTTAAGTCAATTAGATTAAAAGGATAAAAACCAGGAAAATGGGAAAATTCTAATCCTATCCCCCAAGTTATTGTACTTAGAAAGGGAAGATGTCTGCTGCTATGATCTGGCCAGTTTTCAGAACATTATACTGACCACTGTACTACTAGGTAGAGTCTCTTTGCTAATCAAACATCACAGAATACATATGTTGGGTCATTCCTCTTCTCTTTTCTTTCACAGATCCTTACTACAGCTGCCCTAAGTAGCCTCCATCATCTGTCTTTCCCCTTGTCTAGACTTTTTTTCCCTCTAACTCAGCAAAAGCCCTGGAGCTACTACCCTGTTTGGAAAAAGCTGAGGCAAGAAACTCTAGGCATCAAAGGAAATCTGCTCCATCTGCTCTCTCCACTGTCCTCTCTTTTGCAGGTGCTTCTTCCACTTTTCTCCCACTGGAATGGTTAACTTTGTAGTGGAAGCACACCTGAGACCCTTTTGGCCTGCCTTTGTTTTATGTTGTTGAGACCCAACTAGAGTCAGTAAAAAGAATTCTCCACAACCTGGAGTTATATATTACTGTTTGGGGTCAAATCCTAGCTTTGCCTTACTTCTTCGTGTGTGTGTGTGTGTGTGTGTGTGTGTGTGTGTGTGTGTGTGTGTGTGTGTGTGTGTGTGTGATTTTAAAATGTACCCCACAGATATGTACAATCAACTAAGTTACAATAAAAAATAAAAAATAATAAAGTATGTCTACAAATTCTTTGACATCCCTTACTGCCAAAGATGAAGTCTGCCTTCTGGTCAAGATGGCAGAATAGATGGTCCCCAGAGTCACTCTCTCCCATGGATCAACCAATTTGCAACTATTGGAAAGCAACAACAGCCAAGCTGGGGCCACTAGAGATTAGGGGAAGAGGAAGAGAGACATATGGAGTGCATGAAGGTGGGAGAAGCCACGATGAGAGAAAAGTGGTCGAGGCTCCAACCTTTTCGAACCCTGGCATCTTCAGGAGTGGAGCTGGTGAGCACTCGGAGCAGGAGCTGGCAAAAGCTGCAGCTGTGCCCTTCAGATGAGGTTGCTTGGAGGCGGCAGGGGAGAAGAGGGTCTTGGTGGCCCCCAAGCCAGCAAGACTACTGGTAGTGTTCCTGTGGACCCACACTGGAGTGAGGAGACACAACAACTGAAGAAAGGGAGCTGCTCAGAGGCCAGTGAGTCATTGCAAGGGACCAGTGCACAGCCTGCTCTGTGGGAAGTGTTTGGAGTGTGGGTGGCAAGGGAGACAGGCCAACGTGGAGAACACTGGGGCTCAGTGGGGACAGCTGATCTGCCCCCCAATCAGCTTAGGACCACTCAGTGGAGACTCGTTGGGAATATAGAACTGCAGGGGTGCAGTTTTCTGAAAAGACTCAAGACCAGACAGACTTTCTACACAACCTAGGTGTACCAGATCTCATGGGAGCTGGAGGTACCTATAAAGGCAATCATTAAAACCTGAGCTGCACAAAAAGCCTTCCCCAGGGAATTAGCACCAAAGCAGCAATTTAGCTCAACCACAGAGCTCAGGTGCTGGTCCCCACAGGAAGTTCCCCCATTCTAGAAGTAAGCAAAGGACTACAGATTAGTTCCAGCCCAGAGTTTAAGTGGTGGGAACAGCAAATAATCCAACACAGAACTGAAAGAAAGAACAAAATACTCACAGACCAGAGACAAAGTTTGATATTAACTAGTAAATGTCTCACATCACCAAAGAACACCAATAAGACTTAGAAGGATGGAAGTCCCCTGAGCTACCAAGCCAGGGAGGGGGAGGACTGGGGGCCTCAGCCATGCCCCCCCGACACCCACAACCAGCCGAGTGATGACCACTGAGCTGCAGCTCCTGAGCTGGGGCGGGTGGCGGGGTGAGAGCTTCAGCCACACCCCTCTGACATCTGCACCCAGCTCAGCAATGACCAAGCCGCTCCTGGGTGCCCCCTGGTCTCCCATGCAGGAATGAGGGGGGTGCCACAGTCCTCAACCCCACCCCTCCTTCCTCCTTCTCCCACCATATTTCCTTCCCCATTCCCCTCTCCACCTCCCCCTCAACTGCTCCATAACAACATCATAGAATGTAAATAAAAATATTATTAATAAAAAATTTTCAAAAAGGTGAAGTCTAATTCCCCTCCCTTTGATTGTACGTTGGACTTAGTGACTTGCTTCTAATGAATAGAATGCAGCAGAAGTGATGGTTTGTGACTTCTGATACTATGTCATACAAGGCATCATCACTTCCACCTTGCCTTCTTGGGTTGCCTACTTGAGAAGGTTGGCCATCATGTCATAAGGACACTCAAGATGCCTGTGGACAGGCCCACACTGGAAGGAACTGAAGCTGCCCACCAATAACCAACATCAACTTGACAGCTCTGTGAGTGAGCCACCTTGGAAAAAGATTATCCAGCCCCATCAAGCCTTCACATGAATGTAAGTCTGGCCAACATCTTAACTGCAACCTCATGAGAGACCCTGAGCCAGAAATGTCTAAGTAAGCCACTCCTGAATTCCTTACCCACAGAAATTGTGAAGACAATAAACATTTATTATTGCTTAAGCTACTATATATTGGCTAATTTGTTACACAGCAGTAGACAACCAACGAAGATTTTAGTACTAATAAAGGTAGGATGCTATGATAAAAACTTAAAGTGTGGGAGAGGTTTTGGAATCAAGAACTGAGAGGAAACTGAAAAGACTTTGAGGACAGTGTTAGCAGAATCTTGATGGTTTTTGAGGAGGCTGCAGGTGAAGGCTTAAAGAAAAGTAAGGAAAATGTACTGGAAACTGGAGGACAGGGTGTATTAGCCCGTTTTGTGTTGCTATAACAGAATACATGAGACTGGGTAATTTATAAAGAAAAGAGGTTTATTTGGCTTATGATTCTGGGACAGCTGCATCTGGCACAAGCCTCGGGCTGCTTCTACTCATAGTGGAAAGTAGCAGGCATCCGGCATGGACAAGCAGATCAGATGGCGAGAGGAAGCAAGAGAGGAAGAGGGGAGGTGCCAGTGTCTTTCAAACAACCAGATCTTGTGGGAACTAATAGAGCAAGAACTCACTCACTACCCGCATCCCCCAGGGAGAAAATTAATCCATTCATGAGGGATCTGACCCCATGACTCAAACAGCTCCCTAACACTGTCACGTTGGGGATCAGGTTTCCATGTGAGTTCTTGGAGGACAATACATCCAAACTCCATCACAGGGGATCCTTGTTACATAGTGAAAGAAAGTTTAGTGACACTCTTACCTGCAGTTACATGGGAAGTAGAAAATATACTAATAAGTTGTCTAGCCAAGAAGATTTCTAGGAATAATGTTGAAGATGCCACCTGGTTTATTTCTGAGTGATTATAATCAAATATGAGGAGATAGATAAGCTAAAGAAAGGACTATTAAACATAAAGAAGCCAGACCTTGCTGGTTTTGAAAATTCCCAACCTCTCCAGATGGCAAATTATGCTAGAATTAAGAAATGTCAATAGGTAGAAATCAAATCCAGGATGCTATCAGAAAAAATTATACAGATAAAGCTGAGGGAGTGACTGTAAAATCCTTTGATTAGATATCACAAAGATGTAGGGAGGTGCCTCAGAGAATCATATAGTTAAAAATAAGTCTTCTAAGAAGTTTAGTCTCTTCTCTCAACAATCTCACAGAAGTCTGAGAAGGAAATATCTCAAAATATTCATGGGTGTGGCTTTCGTCTAATGGCACGAACCCTCAATAAGAGTCATAGGACACCCACAAAGTTTCAAAAAGAGTTGCAGAAATACCACCAGCTTGAGCCCATTCCAGAGTCCTAGAAGCATCTACTCTACGATAATAGTGGGCGACCTGAACACACCTCTCTCAGCACTGTACCACATCTAGGCCACAAATCAACATACTAATGATTACTCTTTCAGAAGGAGAGAAGAAATCTAGGGTTATCAGAGGTGGGAGGGGGAAGGGAGAAGGGGATGGGGAAAGATTGAATAAGGGGCATAAAAAATAAGTATGATTTGTAATGTATATGCTAATAATATTGATTGGATCAACATACATCAACGTTGAACCTACCAAAATATGTATAATCCATCAATTATGAATCACAAAAAAAAAAAAAAGGAAAAGTGTCGGGCTTTAAAAACTAACACCACCTTAAGTGACATTACAGGTGGATCAACGTGGCAGCCTAAGACGGCACCCACCGGGAGGAAGTAGGGTGGGAGTGTCTGCAGGAACCTTGCCTTAGCCCTTAATTGGCCGCACTCGTGAACACTGCGTGATTGCAATAGATTGGCATTGAGACAGGACCCTTAAGCTGATTGGAGGATGTAAAAAACCTGCCTTCCCCATTTACCTTTAAAAACAAGTGCTTGTGTGCTAATGAACAGAACTGCTCGACAGAACCCCTGCCGCGTCCCAGTGTCCTTTAACCGGGCTGTTTTTGGGGGGCCGGCTGTATGCTCACCTCTCTTCACGGCTCTCTTCCCCGGTCTCCTTCCAAAGGGGACAGGAGGGAAAGAGGAATCCCGGGCCGTTTGCTCTCCCACCGAAAGGAACGAGGCAAGGGCTGTTCGGGTCGGCCAGCGGCGGACCCGACAGAAAAGAAATACCACAAGCTTGAACTGAAAGGAGCAATATAGTATAAATTGAAAAGAGATATTTGGGCTCCTGAATTTCTACAGACAGGAGCAGGCTTATAAAACTACTCAGCTACAAATACTGGCTACTTTTCATGAAAAAGGAAGGATGACTCAGAAGGTGAAACCAGGAGATCTGGGTTTAGAGTCAAGAGATATGAAGAATTATTCCCAGGCCTTGAGTCCTAGTCAAGGAACTAACAACTAGTGCTATGCTATATCACAGAATTTCTATAGACCTTTGGGTCCTGTGAACCTCCTATTTTCTCCCATTTTGAATAGGAGTAGCTATAGCACTTATCCTATGCCTGTGCCACCATTGTGTGTTGGAACACTTGTGGGACAAGTAACTTGTCTCCTTGGTTCCTAGGTCTTTAAGTCAGGAGAAAATACATTTGAGGAACTGTACTTAAGGAACCACACCACAGGTGCCTCAGCCACACCTGGACCCGGTATAGATATGATCCTAGACTTTAAGCTGATGCTGTAAAGGATAAGGCTTTATGGGGAGGAACTTGGGAGTGACTGAGTACATGTTGCATGTAGGAACAACGTAAATACTTTTTGGTTAGAGGGCAGACCGGCAGTTTTAAAAATGTCTTTAATTCTTTAATATTCATCCCTTCAAAACATACAGTCTATTTCTCCTTCCTTTGTATGTGGGCTAAACTTAGTGACTCACTTATAATCAATAGACTGTGGCAAAAGAGATAGAATGTGACTTCCACTACATTATTGGGATAATTTTTTACATAGCAATAGATCATGAATCTCCTTCCCAAATCATGTCTTGATACTATTCCTACATACTCTGTGAATAAAACCAGCACTTGGTGTAATTGAAAGCACATTTTATAATGAATAGTCTCTCCCTTCATTTGAGACAACTCATAAATGATCCCTTCTCTGTGAATTATTTATTTCTCCTCTCCATGCCCATAATTTTTTAAAGATCTTTTCTACACTTATCTCCCAGACTAATATGAAGACTTCTTAATAGGAGCCATTTTTATATGACCATGCATATAGTAGGTTTATTATGCAAATAAATGAAATCCAAGACAGATATTATGCATTTTTAAATTTTACATTTGTAACAAGAATTACTTTTACATAGCAGCTATGCCATAAATATTGATTGCATGATTGATTGATTGAACATGATTTACATCAAAAATGTTAAAAAGAGAAAAGAATGTAAAGACAGAGAGGTTTGTTTAACCAAGTAAAGCTAGTTCTTAATTCAAAAGCTGAATCAGTGTTAAAAAAAAAATTTAGGAAGATGTTATTGAACATATCTTACCCCTGCCCCACCCAGCAAAAAACCCCACAATTCCCTAATGTAGAAGGAATGAAGAAAGATAACAGAGAACACAAGTGAAATACTCACATATGGCTAAAAAGGAATTCAGGTAAAAATGAATTCTCTTTTTTCTTTATTTACAACCCTATTGCTTTAAAGAAAAAACAATTAAATCTCTTTTCTAGTGTAAAAATAAAAGAAAAATATTATACTATTTTGAGGTAGAATTTCTCTCCCCAAACAAGCTATTAATCTCCTTATTAAATTTAAAAACATAAATAATAATCTCTTAACATATGAATGGTGCTTTATTAATCACAAAGGACTTTTCACATGTTATCTAATTTGTTTTGCAACAATACTATGAAGTAGTCGTGGTAGGATTTGTATTTCTTTATTTATTTTTGCGAATTAGGTAAAGTTCAGAGAGGTTAAGGATTTTTTCAAGGTCACACATAAGGTAAGTGCAGAGCCAATACATAAACTCAGGTCTTCCGACTCCAAATCCAGTTTTCTCTCACTACATCACACTGAAAAACTGAGTTAAGTATGTGGGAAAGTCAATTCAGTTTATCAGTGAATGAGTGATCTGCAAGCACAGCAGTATTTCCTAGCAAACCATAGCCATAAAAGCTCCACCTGGAACAAACTGCCCAATTCCAGAAATATAGGCTGCATAAAAATCACACCTAATCTGAAATTAGGAAGGAAAACTCACAACACTGCTGAATGATAGCCTAGTCTCACAGGTGGCTTCTTTGACTTTATAAAGAGCAGTACTTTCATTCATCATCATTATGCTGACTCATATTCTCATCTAATGAATGATAGCTAAGGACATAAAAAGAAAAATTTTGTTTTTAAATAATTTATTACACGTTTGAAACTTATTTCAACTTTTCCAATGACTATAACTTTGCATCAACATAACCCCTACATTGAAAAGCTATTACTTCCAGTTGAAAGAAATATTGTATTGAAAATTACAAAGATATCCATGAATTGATTATGTGGTCCCTAAGAAAAACTGAATATAGAGAATGATTTTAGCATAAAGGAGGTGATAAACATAAGCGAGGGATAACTGTAAGGGGGATTCTAGAGGAAGACAATAGGATATTGAAGGCAGAGGTTAGGAATGGCAAGATCAGATAAAGAAGGCAAAAATCAATTTAATTTAGTTGGAGCAGAAGGGGCTTGGTGGGGACACAACAGGTTAAAGATTATAGATACTAATAGGCAACTGGAAGTATCAGCTCTAAAGAGATAATTAAAATGATTAGAAGATATATCTGGCTGATATCAATAGGATAAATGTATATTTAGGAAATTCAAAGGTATAGTAATAAAAAATCCTGGTAAAGACATTGAAAGTCAAAGAAAGATAAACTATTTCTGGAGGGAAAAGATGGAGTGATCTGGTAGTCACCACCTTAATTAAGGATCAAACTTTGCATTACTAAGAGTGGGACAATCTAACATCATACACCTTCTGGTATGATGCAAAGTATACTTCAATATCACCTATGAAGGAATCTTGTAAAAATGCTTACACCGAATCTAATAAAGTTAGATTATAGAAAATATAAAAGATAAAGAAGTTAAATTTTAGTATGAGGAAACGATCAGACAAATCCAGAATGTGGGAAATT
The DNA here is from genome assembly GCF_027409185.1 of Cynocephalus volans. NCBI lineage: Eukaryota > Metazoa > Chordata > Mammalia > Dermoptera > Cynocephalidae > Cynocephalus > Cynocephalus volans. The sequence goes on along the minus strand of NC_084467.1, from coordinate 65,841,895 downwards.
CTATAATCATCATGGAGTTAATATCATGAAAGAAGGAATTGAGAACTGTTTCAAAGTCCAAAAAGACAAAAAATGAAATGCACTGTGTAAATTTCTATTGGATTCATATGTTTTTTAAAACTTTGAAGACTTATCTTAGGACAATTTGAGTCTGGACTAGGTATTATTAGATTATTTTGAGATTAGCTGGAGAACTTAGAAATTAGGTGGTAAAACATATTGACTTCACATCAGAGAAAACTAAGGTCCAGGGAGTTTACAAATGACTTGCCCAAAATTACACTTTTAATTGACTACAGTGCCATTTTAAACCCAGGTTTTCTCATTCCTAATATAATACTCATTTTTCTACTAGAGACAGATGCTATTTATATGAATAATGCCTATTATATGAGAAAATAAAAAAAACTAACCATAGAGGAAGTAAGTAAAGAAATGTGTTGCTTTGTGTTGCTTCGCCCCCCACAGATTTGTCACCCCTCCTCCCCTGGGTGACGGCTATGCAAAGGATTACTCAAAGCCCATCTCTTCTGAGCAGTGAAAGACCCCAAAGTGGTTAATCTTCCCAGGACCCTCCAGCAAGAGGCATCCCTTCCTTGGGAAATTAACCCCGAATTGGGGTTCTCCTCCTGCATTTATTTTCCAGACCAGGAAGTTACAGGAAGAGACATAGGTGGGGTTATAGTTTAACACTTTAGGCTGGTAACTTTCAGTGAAACAAGTCAGATGACATTCCATTAGACAATTAAGTGATCCATTAGACAATTAAGTGATCCATTAGACAATTAAGTGATCTTACAGCAATTTCTCAGTATCTTTACATAACAATCAGTAACTAGTCTGTCCTTGAGCCAGCAACCTTGAGTGTTATAATTCTTTATCTTACACCAGAGACTTTATAATCTGAGAAAAATTTCCAGTCCTCTGCAAGGTCAATATTTGAAACTGCAAAGCTTTGGAAAACCAGGCCCTGTGAGGTACATTTGCTTTATAGTATATTCCACAGAATTGCCTCTTGATTACCTTTTACTAATGGAGTTTATTAAATTGCTTAAATGGGTGTGTGAGGGCTGACTAGTTTTCCTCTTAGTGAGAAGCATCTCCAGCCCCAATCTTTTGCATCCATGTATTGTTCATGACTTCTCAAGCTCTTAGAATTAAACTAAAAGTCATCTTTTTCCTTACTGGTCCAAAAATTAAAAGCACACTAAGCAAGCACAGCAGAAAGCACAAAGAATTCTATCGTGTCCCTCTTAATTATAAGATTGCATGCTGCCTCTCAGGAAAATACAAAAATAGTGAATGCTGGAACAAGAACAAAGATGTACAATACACACAAGCTCAAAACGTTTGCAGCTAGAGTGTGTTACGTCTTTCTATCTCCCTCCACAGGTGATACTCAGTCCTTTTCATCAATGAGACACTGGTCATTTGCACATGAGTACATAACCACAATATGATAGATTTACCCAAACACAGGTAGAGAGTTGAAAAAGTCCTAACTCTTTCATCTTATTAGGGAGCTGACTATAGCAGTGACATGTTTGTTAGTTACTGGCTTGTGGTTTTGTTTGCTTACTTGCTTGTTTCAAAAGAGAAAGAAAGCTTTTCTTCCTACTCTTGTTTACAGGAAAATTTTTAGAAATACTTGTTTGTATATGATCAATTCTCATTTAAGCACCTAAATGACAAATATTGACAAAATTCTATGATATTCCATAACAAAATAATCTTTTCATTTCAATATGCTTTATGACCAATTATTTTATTTTTAAAACAAAATTACCTTTAAGAAAGTATCCAAACATAAATGATTTTAGCTTATATTCTTCGCTAGATACTGCCTAGTTAATAAATGTTACTCTCTCTAAAATGTGACCTGTAAAATGGAAACAAGAACAAGAAGCCTAAATAATACACAGGCTTTATAACCAACTCCCTGAATGCTTAGTTATAGATCTGCAAATTTTTTAATTTCCCATTTATCTCAAAAATCTGTCCTTTGATCTAGCCTATGAAATTGTGATCTATCAAATTATGATTTCAAGCTGTACTCTGTTTGTTTATATACCACAATATGACCAGAAAATTACAATACTGATTTCAAAAATAAAATTAATTTGGTTTTGCTGCCTTAGTTACAAAAGGAATACATGTGCATTGGGCAATGCTTTAGAAAATAAATGACAAAGACAATTAAAATTACCGTCAATCACATTAGAAAGAAATAACCAGCATTAACATTTTGATGCATACACCTTACCAGTTATTTCTATTTATATGTACACATACACATTTTTAAAATAGTGTACAGTGTACTGTATATATTGATTTCTTAAAATCATGTGGTATGGTTTTTGAAGAAATTTAAATGCTACCCTGTAAATAATCAAAATTTAAAATTTATACAAAATAATATCATTTTTGAAAATGTAACATTAAAAATGCCTTTAATATAGTTATAACTACAGTATAATTTATGTAACCCAGATATTTTTACAAATATGATGACCCAAACTACAATAATCTCATATTAGTTCTTGTCACCATATAACATTCTAATAGTAATTGTATTTTTCTCTTGACTAAACATTTCTATATGTAGAGCTCATTGCTTATTTTAATCACTACTTGGCAGTCAGAATTTGACAGAACTTTATAACACAGAGGTCTGGGCTTTTTTCTTTAAACAGAACATCATATCACCATAAGCTTCTGTATACTAATTTTTATGGGTACATATTTTCCTTTCATTAGCACTACATTCCTATTATTACTATTTCAAAAAGAAAAGTCTCCTCCCTAAAAAAGCCATTTCCACTCCCTCTCACCTCACCACATTTAGATAGGTACAAATAAAGAACCATTAAAACTAATTCAGATTAAGGAGAGGGAGTGAGCAGTCCAAAAAGCCAGCCTACTTTACAAGAGTTGAAAGTTTAAATGATAGAAAATTAGACATTTTTCTCTTTTAAGTACAAGAGAACACTAGACCAGTAGTTTTCAAATATTTTTAGGAGTATTTATTTTGCAAAAGACAATGTTTGTATAAAACCAACATACAAAACACATGAAATAGGTTGCTTCAGCTCAAACTTAAAGGAGCAAGTCCCAGACACATCCTGATTGGCATCTGCCTTGCCTTGTAGTTGGTCCTTGAAGCACAACTACAGACACTCAGGGCTCTGGGGAGCATGGTACTGAACAAAAATTTATGATTAAGCACATCAGTGACATAGTATCAGAAGCAGATAAGTCTCAGAAACTATTAAAGAACAGTTTCTAAATACGTATCAGATATTTTTATTTTTTAATAATCAGTCATATGAAGGCTTTTTACAATACAATTTTGTTTTCATGTACACAAATATGTCTTATTTCTATATTTTTAAGAAGAATTTAACTTTTGAACAAAAAGGTTTTAAATAGAACTCTGTACATTATTTTATATCATTTTAATTTTTAGCACTTCCTTTCACTCTCAACTTTTTCCTGGTTTGAATAATAAATTTCCATTTTATGATTAAGAAATTTGAAGTGTTGACACCTTCAGTCAACTTTTTCATTAAGCCAAAATATTATTTTATTTTATTTTACTTTTTGAAGTTATTTCTTCATTATTATTATTATTATTACATTCAAACATGTTGTAGTTGCAGTGGGAGGGGCAGGTGGGAGTGGGGTAGGAAATGGAGGTGGATGTGGGGGTGGGACTGGCCCATTGCCAGCTCCTTCAAAGGCCTGGTTGCCAAGGAGAGGGGGGCATGACTGAGGCCCATGGGCTCCCCCAACTTCAGCTCAGGAGCCTGTGGGGTTTCTGGCAGTGGCTCAGTTGTTGCTGGGCTGGATGTGAACATCAAGGGGTGTGGCTGCTGCCAGAAGCCCCCCCACCCTGGCTCAGGAGCCCATGGTGGCCGTCATCACCTGGCTGGATGCAGACAGAGGGGCAGGGCATTGCTGAAGCCCTCTCAGCCCCCCCACCCCCCACCCTGGCTTGGGAGCCCAGGGAGCTTCCATTGGTGGGTCAGTTATCACCAGGCTGGATGTGGACATCAGGGGGACGTGGCTGAGACTCTTGTCCCCCTTCACTACAGTTCGGGAGCCTGGGGGGCTTTCAACAACAGTACAGTCATTGCCAAAGCCTAGATATTAATTGGAAAATACTCTAAGGGCGAGGTAACTATAAGCTCAGGGAAAAAACAAATTTTGCTAAATGAAGGATATTGTCAATTTTATTTTTTAAAATGAAATGCTGTGTTAGTCCCAGTTTTCTTAAAAGTGGATGCCAATATAGAATTAAATGTGAAAGCATTTTATTAAGGAAATACCTGTGAGGAAAAATGGGGAGTATTTGAGGAAGGCTGGGGAGAGTAGACTGCAAAGCAAGTCTAACACCAAGTGAAGAAGTAGGAAGGAAGGTTGAATGGAAGAGTTCTAGGCTGCGGTTGTAGTGCTGCCAGACACATCTTATGGCCACCACAAGTGTATAAATATTTCAGCCCAGACATTTCCACGAGTGCTATCTTTCTGTCACTCAGATTACCCTTATACTACAATCACCAAATAAATCACATATGATTCTTTTCAATGTTTCCACAAATTTAGATGCTCCAAAACTGTAGCTTTCTAAATTTTATTCATTCCAGAAATATAAACTTATCTAGTTAAAAGTTTCAACAAATTGAGACTTTGCAAGGTTTATTTAGAGAATTTGGAAACCAAACTAATACACTGATCTGTCCTTATTTAATTTCTTCAGTACTCCCTTTGTTTGTGAGGATAAAGTTTGACATCTTCCTTTGTGCAATTTTTGTTTTAATAATTGCACCTTTCTAAAAACTTTTGACACTCCATTCATTAAATACTTTTATTGAAGATTTCAAATTGATTTTGAATAAATGTAACAAAAATTTGGAGGGTCTGTTTCCAAAAATAGCATAGTACCATTATGGAACACTTACATTGTTTTACAAAATAGTCTTTCAAAGGCTCAGGCATCTCTAAAATCTGACTGGTAAAGACTAGCAGAGAAAAAGTGCATACCTTCTGAAGTATGTTTTTTAATTTAACATGAACTTCATTTGGCACTGTCCCAGGCAAAGCAAGATGTACAATCAAGTACTACCACTCTCTCCTGATTCTTCTCCTACTCTTTGGCCACCTTTTATTATCTGTATTATCAAGTTTCATCCTCAGCCTACCTCTTAATGTATGTCTTCCTCTAAGGATCTAATCATCTTCATCACCTTTTCATATTACTCTATATTCAGGTTAATTTCATCCATATCTATGACTTCATTCATTCAATAAATTTTTTAGTGGATTTTATGTGACAAACACTAGGCTAGTTAATGGGGATACCAAAAAAAAAAAATAGACATGGTTCATGACCTCAAATAATTTACCATTTATTAGAAAACTCAGACAACTAATAAGATCTCATCCATGTTGCTCAGTAGAGGTAAATACATGATTCTATTGGAGTACGTAGAAGATTCATTGAGAGGCACCAAACCCAAATCAGATGAAAGGCTTTAGGGTCAGGGAAGATGTTCTGCCAAAGAAACTTGGAAGAAGAATAGGAATCAGTGTATGAAGAGGAGTAGGAAAGGTTTTCCAGGTAGAAGAATTAGCACGGCACATTCAAGCAGACTCAAAAAATTCAACACGGATTCAGTTTATAGGGATGAAACAGTGACAGATGTGACGTATAGGAGTTTGTGACTTTATCTTGAAGGCTATGATGAGGGTCAAAAAGATTTTCAGTGGAATATTGTATTGGATTGAATTACATCCCTCCAAAACTCACTGAAGCTTGAATTGTGTCCCCCAAGTTTTATGTATCAGAAATTTGGCCCCCACTGTGCCTATTAAGAGGGTGGGAAATCCTTTCATGGTAATTGAAAGATGGAGCCTTGAAGAGGTGATTAGATTGTAGGACCATGCTGTAGTGAATGGATTACAAATGGTGGTCAGGAGTGTGGTTCTGAGGACTTTAAAAGAAGAATCTGTGTGTGTGTCTCTGTATCTTGCTCTCTCTCTCTCTCTCTCTGCTCTGCCATTTTACAATGTGATATTCTATGTCACTCAAGTCACCACCAAGACCCTCACCAGATGTGTTCCTTAGACTTTGGACTTCCAAGCCTCTAAAACAGTAAGCAATAAATTTTATTCTCTTATGGAGTACCCAGTTCTGTGTATTTTGTTATAAGCCTTGGAAACAGACTAATACAAATATCATCACATTGCATTTTGGAAAATCAGACTAGCAACAATGTGGAGAATGGTTTGGATTGGACATGATGTAATAACTGAAGAATCTAGAAAGAAAATATAGGGGCATAATCTAAATCAGTTCAAGTGATGCTGGAGAAAAGAGGACTAATTGGGAAGACGTTATAAAGAGATGTAATATATAGGAAAACTTTACAAGGGTAAAGAAAATGGAAGAGGCCTGGATGACTCTAAGGTTTCTCATTTGGGTAACTGACTAGGTAGTTGATGGAGTTTGGATGTGTTGTCCCCTCCAAAACTCATGTAGAAATTTGATCTCCAATGTGGCAGTGTTAGAAACTGATTGAGTCATGGGCGTGGATCCCTCATGAATGGATTAATGCTCTCCCTGGGGTAGGGGGGAGTAATGAATGAGTTCTCATTCTATTAGTTCCCGTGAGAGCTTGTTGTTTATAGGACCCTGGCACCTCCTCTCTGTCTCTCTTGCTTCCTCTCGCCATGTGATCTGTTTGTACTTGCTGGCTGTCTGCCACTTTCTGAAATGAGTAGAAAGAGCCTGAGGCCCGTGCCAGATGCAACTGTCCCAGAAACGTAAGCCAAATAAACCTCTTTTCCTTATAAGTTACCCAGTTTCAGGTATTCTGTTATAGCAACACAAAATGGACTAATACAGTAGTAGTGTCACAAAGAAAGAAACTAATATAGAAGGAGGAATAAGTTATGGAGTAATAACTGGTGAGTACAATTTTTAACTTGTTTCATCTGAAGTGCTTATGAGACATCCAAGAGATAATGTACAAGAGGAAGTTGCACATGTAAGATTGGAGTTCAGAAGAGAAACATGAGTTGGAGATATACATTCTAAGAAGTCAATACCACACAAATGATATGGAAAACATGCAAGGAAATAAGACTCAGAAAAGTCTGTAGAGTGACAAGAGAAAGATAAATTAATCCTAGAGGGTCATCAAAATTTATGGAGCAAACAAAGGAAGAAAACCTGTCCAAGATGGCTAAGCATGCAGAGACAGAAAACATCTGGAAAGTGAAATACCATGGAAATGAAGAGAGTAACTGGTTTGAAGAAGATGGGAGTGATGAAAAAAACATCTGTCAGTCACTAAGTAACATCATAGAAGAATTAAGAAGTACCCATTGATTTAGTAACAAAGGGAGCATTAGAAATCTTGACAAGAGCAGTCGCAGTGATGAGCAGAAGCCAGATTGCAGGTGACTGAGGAGTAAGCTGAAGAGGAGACAGTGTAAATACGAATACAGTTTTAGGGGTACAGAAAGGAGAAGGGGTAGGAGATAAAAAGAAATAGGGGTAGGCTTAGATGAGGAGAATTTGTTGTTGCTTTTAAGATAGAGGAGACTTGAATATGTTTATATGCTGTGAAACATCCAGAAAAGGGATAAAGTTTGAAGACACACAAGAGAAAAATGATACTTGGAACAAGGTCACTAAGAAGAAAGAACACACTAGAGAGAAATATCCTCAAATATAAAGAGGGTTTCCTATTGGGAAGTTAAAAAAACAAAAGGGAAGGGTGGGTGCTGTTGTAGGTTAAGTTGTATCCCCTCAAAATTTATGTTGAAGTCCTAACCCCTGGTACCGGTGAATGTGACCCTATTTGGAAATAGGGTCTTTGCAGATGTGATCAATTTAAGATGAAGTTACACTGGATTAGGGGAGGCCCCAATCCAATGTCTTTGTGAGAAAAGGAGTATTTGGACACAGACACACCAACACAGAGGGGAGAAAGAAAAAGTACACAAGGCAGAAAACAGAGGGATAAATTTCCAAGGAATGCTAAGGATTGTCAGCAACTGTCAGAGCTAGGAGAGAAGCATGGAACAGGTTTTTCCTCAGGGCCTCCAGAAGGTACCAACCCTGCTGACACTTAACATTCGACTTCTGGCCTCCAGAATTATTAGAGGATAAACTTTTGTTTTTAGCCAGCCAGACTGGTAAATTGTTATGGCGACTCTAGGAAAGAAATACAGTTGAAGAATCCAGTAAGTGTGAGGGAGTTTCCAGTTGATGGACTTTCCACCTAATTGCTTCTGTTTCCAATATGAAGTAGAGGATGAGAAAGGATGTGAAAGAGGATGAGAAATATGATAGAGTAGAGGTTAGGGAAAGTGAAGGTAACTTGAAATAATTGTGCAGACTTGGAGAGATGATTAGGAATGTGTAAAAGTTTGTCAGCCTCACTTATCACATATATTCTCTCCCAAATCAATATCCCAAATCTAAAACAATCTCTCAGGTTTTTCTTTTGAACACCAGACATATCCACCTCTCAGGATGGCTAGTACTTTACATTCCTTTTTCTGTCACAAAGGATTATGGTGAAGTTCACATGTGACACACTTGCATGGGTATTTCCAGGGTTTTGTTCAATTTCCAGTGGATTTACTATAACTCTTCTTTTTTTCTTAGAAAAGCATAACATAATAATATGGAGTGAGAGACGCATTAACTAATTTTTTAAAAAGTAAATGATCCTCGAAATACTGCCATTTGCAACAACATGGATGGACCTTGAGAGAATTATATTAAGTGAAACCAAGTCAGGCACAGAAAGAGAAATACCACATGTTCTCACTTATTGGTGGGAGCTAAAAATTAATATATAAATTCACACACACACACACATACACACACAAAAAAAAAAAAAAACGGGGGGGAGAAGATATAACAACCACAATTACTTGAAGTTGATACGACAAGCAAACAGAAAGGACATTGTTGGGGGGGAGGAGGGAAGGGGGGAGGGAGGGAGGTTTTGGTGATGGGGAAACAATAACCAATCACAATGTATATCGACAAAATAAAATTTAAAAAAAAAGTAAATGATCCTCAAATGTGGATACTTTATTACTAGCAATAAAATACTTGGGAAATATTTCACAGCTGACCAAATCATCTCTGTCTCTTAAAATATAAGAAAGGTTCATGGAGAAAGATTATTAGTTCTCTTAAACATAGGAATGTATGGTTATAGTGGAATTTTCAACTGTAAATATCCATCAGGTAGACCAGAAATTTGGGTCTTATGTTTCACTGTATAGTACTTACAATGCCTTGAGAGATAAAAGGTTTTGATTTGCGATAATTGAGCCAATATTGGCTTAAAGTGGGTAAGTGAAATATGGAGATAGATGAAACTACTAAACTGTCTTGGCAAGTTCAGAGTTGGGGAAAGTGGAAAACTGATGGATTGGCCAGCCAGCTAACCCTCTTACTCCTTTAAGATCAGTTGGATGTGAATCTAATGTAAGACTGGCCCGAAAGCAAGAATCTTACTTGTTGGGAAGGCTCATCTCGCAAAGACCAGGAGACAGAGATCACTGCAATCAAGCAAGAGGTTTTTTATTTCCAGCATGCTGGGGTCGCTCCGTCTTCAGGACAGAAACGGCCATGAGCTCCTAACTCAAGCATCGTTTATACAGTTTGGTAGGCAGACTTTGGTAACAGGATGGGTTGTATGCCATTTATTGGCCACTTTAAGCAATTTTTAAAACCATTGGGCTTTTAGCTTTTGGCAGGCAAAGGAAGGACTGAGGTATTGACCAACAGTCTACTCCTCCCTTCCCCCCTCTTTCCTCCCTTGGTGTCCAAAGATAAGGAACTGGTCATGCTGTTCCTGGAATTGGGTGAGCATACTCCCTTCCTGGAACTGGGTGTACTTTGGGAGGTTTGGGAAGTCCCACCCACAGGGGCTTGTAAAACCTTGCGCAAGCTAATTACAGAAGCAGAAAAGGTAGTCAGTTAATATTCAAGGGTGGGGGAAGGGGTTCAGGTCCACACTAACAACTCAGGTGTAGGCCAAAAAAAGTTGGTAAAGAGGCTCTACATACGCCCCATTCTCAGAGAGAACATAAGTGTAGCCATAGGATATTAGTACTAGAAGAGACCTTAAAAGTCATCTGCATCAGACACATTATTTTGTCAATGAGTGAAGGTTAAAAAGGGAATGTTCTGGATTAGAGGGTAGAAAGTTTAGTTATGAATGATCTAAGTCGCTAGTCCAACATTGCACAACATTTTATTGTCAGAACCACAGTGGGACCCAAGTTTTCTAACTTCCCTTTCAGGCTTCTGTCCAGATTCCACAAAGAAACATTCCAATTTTGTTTTGTTGCAACAGGACAAGAGAGAAAAAAAAAAGTTCTGGGCTCTAATATGAATTTTAACAAAACATAATATATGGTTTGGAACAAAGTTCAGCTAAAGAATTTTTATATTTGTCTGAGACAGAGTGATATTTGGTTTCTGGGTTAGTGGATAGAAGGTTTAGTTATAAAAGATCTAAGCTGCTAGTCCCAACATTGCACAACATTTTATTGTCAGAATCACAGTGGGACCTATGTTTTGGTTTCAAGTCTCTATTCTCCCATGGTGCTGGCCAACAGAGTGATTGTTTGAGATCAAATGACCAGGACTTATTATCCTCACTTCTTTACCCCATGGCCTGGAAAACAGACAGGAATTGTGGTTCAGAATGCAGTTTGGGCATCGTGTAACTGGTACTCTCAGGTACTGACAGTGATTGAAAAGTTTGCTCTAGAGAACAGTTTAATCTCCCCCATGAACTCCTATTGGTTTCCATTGTAAATTATTTTGTCTAATGGCTTTCACTCCCTCATTCTCTTATTTTTGAATATCTCTTTCAAAAGATATCTTTTCATTTCATTCTGATCAGATATTCAAAAATAAGAGAATTCAAATTAATGTTTTACTCTAGTCTTTCTTTAATATCTTTTAGTCAATTACTCCTTTTTGCCTTAAATCATGTGTAATGCAAATGAAAGAATCTGAGAAGTCACAAGTTGGAGTCTGACCTCTTAAATTAACTTCATTTAAATAACTCTAACTACAGGAAAGAGCAGACCTTCTTGCTTTTGGGGTGAAAAGAATCAAAATTTGAAATGTCAGTTGCCTCAGGTGGGCACATCACATTGAATTGTATTCAAAGATAGCTTAAAGCTAGCTTCACACTGAATTATAATAGAAAAGTCACTGAAGTCATCTTTTTTCATCTACAGTAGAAAAAGGAAAAGAACTTTAGTATTACTTAACATTGGAAAGGTGGTTCATGGATATATAAGTCTACCAATTTTACCTCTCTACGTAATAAGTTTTTCTCTGAAAACTCAAAAAACCTATAAAGTTATACAATAATTGATACAATTTGGTATACTGTCAATGTATATATATAAATTAATGTGATGAAAATATAGAGATAAAATTTAATTCAGTAAATACTTTGGTGGGCAACAATGAAGACTTGTAGTTAATGATTCTCTAACGGGGACAAGACAAAAGCTTTTTGAAGTCTATAATTATAAATCTGTGAAAACAAGTAAACCATCTCAGAAAAAATAGCTTAAAAAGAAAAATATAATTCTGTACCCCATAAATATGTACAATTGGTACATTTCAATTAAATTTTTTAAAATTAAAAAGAGGATCTCTTCTATTTTAAGTAGATCCAGCTAATGATCCACAAAATATTCCCAAGTTAGGCCAGCAATACATTTTCACCATAAATTCTTTATAATGCTAATGGGATTCAGGACACACTACTCCAAAATATGGCAATGTGGCATTTTAGAAAACAGCAGAAGCAGGAAGGATACTCTCACCTACCCTTTTCCCTTCTTCCCTAAAGCAGAACATTAAACCTAGGAAGGTCACTGTCTGACATTCTCTTTCACTTCTTCTCTCAAGACCCTCATGTGGCTTGCCGGATACATGAAGGGAAGGAATGTCACAAGAATCCCAAGAAGCATCTGAACAAACAGACCTGGCTACATTTTCCCCAGTTTATTACCATTGGATCATATTCTTTTTTCCTCTGATCATACATCTGCATGACTGCCTGTGGCGCTCTTGGCTAATGGCAGAATCCTGCCAACATCACCAATTATGGTGCTAAGGCTAATGTTGGCATCCTGCTCAGAGCACCAACCGTCTAGCTATACGACCATGCCAGTTGTCAGGCTCTTTTACCTGCCAGTAATCCTGCTGTGTCATGCTAGGCTAATGTCACAATCCAGTTGACACAGTCAATTGCAGAGCTACTTATCCTGTTCATGACGCCAATTGTAAAGCTACAGGACCACGCCAGTTGTCAGGCTCCTTTACCTGCCAGTAATCCTGCCCTGACTGGTCCATTGTCAAGCTAGGGCTGGGTCTAGAGCTCACAAACCTCTCAAGCCTATTCCAGACTGGGTCACAGACCCCTCACATGCCAGGCTGGGTCCCCAAACCCTTCACAAGCCAGGCTGGGTCCCCAGAACCCTTAGATGCAGGTCTATGAGCTAGGTAACCGGGTAACCGGCAAACAGGTTCTTGGAAGCCATAGGTTGGAAAGCCATGGCTGCTTGCGTGGCAGTGGCCACCTGAGGCAGTAAACTCCAGCCAAGGTGGCAGCACCTGAGGCAGTAAACTGTAGCCAAGGTGGCGGCACCAAGCAGGTGCACTAACTCCACTCACACATAACCTGCCCACAAAGAATACTGCATCACTCCCAACCTGCCCTGAGGGGAGGGGACCTGATTAAATTATTTTCCCAACATGCCGACATAGCCAATTATCAAGCTAGGGCTGGGTCTGGAGGTCCCAGACCCCTCAAGCCCATTCACAGACTGGGTCACAAACCCTTCACATGCCAGGCTGGGTCACCAGACCCTTTACACGCAGTTCTATGAGCTAGGTAGGTAACCAGCAAACAAGTCCTTGGAAGTTGCAGGTTGGAAAGGCATGGCCACTTGTGCTGTGGTGGCTGCCCCAGGCACTAGAATGCCAGCCAAAGTGGTGGCAGTGCACATGCACACCAACTCCCCACACACAACTTGTTTACTGAATCACCCCCAACCAGCCCTGAGGTGAGGGAACCTGACCAAACTATTCTATTTTCCCAACACTGCCCATAAAAAATACATAGATTTCCCAATTTCTTTGGTTTTTTATTTCTGAAAGTTCCCCCATTACTTAAAACTTATATTAAATAAATTTGTCTGCTTTTCTCTTGTTAATCTGTTTTCTGTTATAGGGCTCTCATCCATGAACCATGTGATAGGTGAGGAAAAGATATTACTTTTTCTCCCCTACAACACATATATTACCATAAACTATTTGCTAAACATTTCTTGGTCTGAAAAGGAACCCAAGACTACAAATAAAGACTATTTAAAAAATAAGGTTTCCAGTCAAGATGGCATAATAGACAGTCGCCAGCATCACGCTCTCTAACAAATCAACCAATTTACAACTATTAAGAAGCAATGACAGCCAAGCTGGGGCCATTAGAGCTCAGGGGAAGAGGAGGAGAAACCTACAGATTGCATGAAGGCTGGAGAAGCCACAATGAGAGAAAGAACTGCTCTGACTGTTTTGGCCCCAGCCAATTCAGGGCTGGAGCTGGTGAGTGCACAGAGCAGGAGCTGGCAAAAGCCACTGCTATGCCCTTTCTATGAAGTTGCTTGGACGCGGCAAGGGAGAAGAGGGCCTTGGTGGCATCCAGGCCAGCAAGACTACTGATAGGTTTCCTGTGGACCTACCGTAAAAAATTGTAGTAGAATTGTAGGAAAATATACCTTTAATGTACACAGTTTTGTAACAAATGCTTGCTAAACACATTTTAAGTAAAGCAGCTCCTGAGAGGCCATATAAAGGTCAGGCGGGCCCGAGCACACTAAACATTCCAAGGAAGGGAAGACCCCACCCAGTTCCAGGAACTAACTAGTTCCTTATCAAAAGGCCACCTGGCCAGACCCCAGGGAAGATAAACGATTGAGAAATGTGCTATTCCTTATTGGGGTGCCAGACAGCCTGCTAAAGCCTACCTGTAAATCTAAAGGTGCCACAAATCTATCAGGGTACCAGTCTGCTAAAGTCTACCCATAAATCTAAAGGCACCACAGATAACCAACAACTCATCCTGTCACAAAGATCTGTTCAGAAAAACTGTATAAAAGCTGCTTGTATTGTAAGTTTGGGGTCGCTTCTGTCTTGAATGCTGAGTGACCCCAGCATGCTGGAAATAAACTCCTCTTGCTTGATTGTATCGGACTCTATCTCGTGGTCTTTGTGAGGTGAGCTATCCCAAAGTGTGGGGTTTGTGCATGGTGCACAGATCTTACATTTTTGGGGGCTCATCCGGGATGAGGCTCGCTCTCTCCAGGACCAGAGACTAGAGAACGGAGGATTGCTCGAGCAGCATTTCCCGCAGTTGTCTGTCTGTCTGCTTTGTCTGTCTTAGAGTCTTCTTTGTTGTTTACTGTAATCTGGTTTTGGATTTTCTGAGGCTCCAAGGCGGAGCCATCAACCTGTAGTGGTCATAGCGGTGGGTAGACGTACCAACATGTCACGGCCACAGGAATCCTGGAGGACGCTCCAGATTCTTCTGTGGGAGACGAATAAGTTTGGCTCCATGGGAGATCTCTAGGAATGAGACCCCTCCCGAGTTCTCTGATAATCTGGTTGTGGTGCTCGTGGCAGGGGCACATCAGTGTTTTGTTTTTTGTCTGTCTGGTTGCATGTGTGTGGGGACTGATGATTTTCTGGGGCGACATGGGGCAGACTGTCTCAACCCCTTTAAGTCTGACTCTAAAATACTGGACTGATGTAAAGGATAGAGCTAATAATTTGTCTGTGCAGGTTAGAAGGAATAAATGGACCACACTGTGTTCTTCAGAGTGGCCAGCTTTCCAACTCAGCTGGCCCACTGAAGGTTCCTTCTCTACGCCATTGATTACAGCAGTAAAAAGGAAAATTTTCAGTTCTGAAAATCACCCAGACCAGATACCTTATATCGTTGTCTGGGAAGATCTAGTCACGGATCCTCTGCCGTGGGTCCGTCCCTTTGTTCCCTTAACAGGTCCAACAGCTGTATTTGCTCTCCGAGAAATAAAAAAGAAGCTGGAGGTCCTGCCGTCCACCGACCCGACTAGCTTCTTTCTGATCCTCCTCCCCCTCCCTATCCTCCTACTCTCCGATCACAGGTAGCCAGCCCGTCAGCCCCGCCAGAGGACCCACCAGAAAATGAATCCGAGGGAGGGCCTGCTCAAGGGACACGCAGTAAACAAGTGGCCTCTCCAGAGGCAATCCCTATCTTCCCTCTGCGGGCTTATGGCCCTCCTGATGAAGAGGGCAACCAACCCTTACAGTACTGGCCTTTCTCCTCTTCTGATCTTTACAACTGGAAAACTCAAAATCCCCCTTTCTCTGAAAACCCCCAAAGTCTCACTAACCTTGTAGAATCCCTCCTCTTTACTCATCAGCCCACCTGGATGACTGTCAGCAGCTTCTCCAGGTCCTGTTCACCACCGAGGAGAGACAACGGATCCTCCTGGAGGCTCAAAAGAACGTTCCAGGAGCCGATGGGTGACCTACCCTCCTCCCTGATGTTATAGGTGCAGGATTCCCGTTGATCAGACCAAACTGGGATTTCAACTCAGCAGAAGGTAGGGAGCACCTAAAGGTCTATCTCCAGGTTCTAATGGCAGGTCTCTGAGGGGCAGCAAAATGCCCCACTAATTTGACTAAGGTAAGAGAGGTAATCCAGGGGCCCAATGAGTCTCCTTCAGCATTTCTCGAAAGACTCATGGGGGCATTCCGTCAGTTTACCCCATATGATCCTGGTAGTAAAGAGCACAAAGCTACTGTGACAGTTGCTTTTATTGACCAGGCTAGCAGAGACTTCAGGAAGAAACTACAGAAGCTTGAAGGGTTACAAGATAAGTCATTGAGAGAATTAGTGCAGGTGGCTGAAAAGGTTTATCATAATAGAGTCAGAGAAAGAATAAGAAATAAAGAGAGAAAAGCGCCAAGAAAGAAATTTTCACAAAATTCTGGCCACTGTAGTCAGGGAGACTAAGGAGTCTAATAAAACAGTACCGGGCAACAAAAAGGGACCCCTGGCAAAGGATCAATGTGCGTATCATAAGGAGAAAGGACACTGGGTTCAAGACTGCCCCAGGAAAAAGAGCCTCAGGGCCCCAAAGTCTTGGCCCTGCATGAGATCAGTGATTAGAGGGGATGGGATTCGGCACACCCCCCGAACCCAAGTGGAGGGGAAGCCTACTCAGTTCGTGGTAGACACGGAGCTGAAAATTCAGTATTACTACAAGCAAATGGACCTCTTCTCAAGAGGAAGTCATGGGTACAAGGGGCTACAGGGTATAGACAGTACCCATGGACTACCCGAAGAACAGTGGACCTAGGCGTGGGCTGGGTATCCCACTCGTTCATGGTCATTCCTGAGTGCCCCTACCCACTGCTGGGAAGAGATCTCCTCACCAAAATGGGTGCTCAAATTCATTTTAACCACTAGGGACCTTGGGTGCTAAATCGGCAAGGAAAGCCTCTCCAGATACTAACTCTCAGTTTAGAAGATGAATACCAATTGTTTAAAAAACAAGGGCAGGGGACCGGACAGATGGACTGGTGGTTAGAAAACTACCCCCAGGCATGGGCAGAAACTGCAGGGATAGGGAAAGCTAAAAACTGGCCCCTCGTCCATGTAGAGCTGAAGGCTCAAGCCAGTCATATAGCTGTCTGACAATACCCAATGTCCCGAGAAGCACACGAAGGCATCCGACCCCACATTGCCCATTTGCTCCAACTGGGGATCCTATGGAAGTGCCAATCAGCCTGGAACACGCCCTTGCTGCCAGTCTGAAAGCCTGGGACTAATGACTATCGACCGGTCCAAGATCTCCCAGAGGTAAACAAACATGTGGACGACCTCCACGCCACCGTCCCTAATCCCTATAATCTTTTAAGTTCTTTACCTCCAGACAGGACCTGGTATTCCGTACTGGATCTCAAAGATGCATTCTTCTGTTTGCCGCTGACTGTAAAAAGTCAAGATTACTTTGCCTTCGAGTGGAAAGATTCAGAGACTGACCTAACAAGGCAACTTACATGGACCCGCCTGCCTCAAGGATTCAAAAACTCACCCACCATCTTTGATGAGGCCCTACACCAGGACTTGGCCATGTTCCGGGCCTCTAATCCCCAGGTAACTCTGTTGCAGTATGTAGATGACCTCCTCCTGGCGGCGACCAACAAGGAATTGTGTCTGGAAGGAACTAAGCATCTCCTTATGGAGTTGGGAGAACTGGGCTATCGAGCCTCTGCCAAAAAGGCTCAGATCTGCAAGTGACAGGTCAGTTATCTGGGGTACCTTCTTAAAGACGGGAAAAGATGGTTGTCTGAGGCCAGAAAAGAGACAGTGTTTCACATTCCGCCACCCTCTAACCCAAGACAAGTCAGAGAATTTTTAGGTACTGCCGGGTGCTGCCGCCTGTGGATACCTGGTTTTGCTGAGATGGCAGCCCCACTATATCCTGTCACTAAGAACAGTCAGCCCTTCAAATGGGGAAAAGAGGAGCAACAGGCTTTTGACAACATTAAGACAGCCTTAATGTCCTCACCGGCTCTGGGGCTCCCTGACGTAACTAAGCCCTTCCACCTGTATGTGGCAGAAAATAAGGGGGTTGCGAAGGGGGTCCTGACTCAAAGACTGGGGCCCTGGAAAAGGTCTGTAGCATATCTATAAAAAGCTGACCCAGTAGCCTCGGGGTGGCCAGCTTGTCTAAGAATCATAGCGGCGGTCGCAGTTTTTGTGAAAGACGCTGACAAGTTGACTATGGGACAGAGTTTAGTAATCTCAGCACATCATGCTTTAGAGAGTGTTGTCCGCCAGCCCCCAGACTGCTGGCTCACAAATGCTCACATGACTCACTATCAGACTCTGTTACTGAATTCAGACCGGGTTACTTTTGCTCCACTGGCGAGCTTAAATCCAGCCACATTGTTACCAGACCCAAGACCTTGACCCTCCTATCCATGACTGCCAACAAGTGCTTGCTGAGGTGCATGGATGGCAGAAAGACTTGTCAGATCAGCCTCTGACTGACGCTGAAGCCACCTGTTTCACTGATGGCAGCAGTTTCCTGGAGGAAGGAGTACGGAAGGCAGGAGCCGCTATAGTAGACGGCCAGAATCTGATATGGGCACAGAATTTACCTGCCAGAACGTCCGCCCAGAAGGCAGAGCTCATCGCCCTCACGAAAGCCCTTGAACTAGGAGAGGGCAAAAGAATCAACATCTATATGGACAGCAGGTATGCCTTTGCCACTGCCCATGTACATGGTGCTATATATCAACAGCGGGGTCTGCTAACTTCTAGAGGAAAAAAAATCAAAAACAAGGCAGAGATCATAGCCCTGCTAGAGGCCCTTCACTGACCGCTAAAAGTGAGTATTATACACTGCCTGGGCCACCAGAAAGGGGATTCCCCCATAGTCAGAGGAAACAACTTGGCCGATTCAGAGGCAAGGGCAGCAGCCCACGGGTCCTCGTCTATTTTGTTGGTTAATGTCCCCGAGCCAGAAAAGCCCAAATTTAAATACTCAGCTGAGGACGTAACAGTGATCTCAAGGGACTCTAATAACTATTTTGATCAGGAAACAGGGTGTTGGCATGCAGCGTCAGGGAAGCCTATCTTGCCACAAGAACAAGCCCGCGCCATTATCAAACAAATGCACCAATGGACTCATCTGGGAGTAAACAAATTGACCCAGACTGCCCTGAGGACAGAATATCATATCATAGGGCTAAAACAGTTAGCAGAGCAGATAGTTAAAAGCTGTGTACCTTGTCAAAAAGTAAATATCTGCAAAAATACAGCGGGACCTGGCAAGAGACTCAGGGGAGACAGACCAGGGGTGTATTGGGAAGTAGATTTTACAGAGGTTAAGCCAGGCAGATACGGTTACAAGTATCTCCTAGTTTTTATAGACACCTTCTCCGGATGGGTGGAAGCATTCCCAGAAAAATGAGAAACAGCCACCGACCGTCGTGGTCAAGAAAATCCTGGAAGAAATCTTCCCGTGCTTCGGGGTGCCCAAGGTAATTGGGTCCGATAATGGACCCGCCTTTGTTGCCAAGGTAAGTCAGGAAGTGGCCAGACACCTAGGGGTCAATTGGAAATTACATTGTATCTATAGACCCCAGAGTTTAGGGCAGGTAGAAAGAATGAACAGAACTCTAAAAGAGACCCTGACTAAATTAACCATGGAGACTGGCATAGACTGGCTGATGCTCTTTCCCTTGGCCCTTTTTAGAGCTAGGAACACCCCCTCCCGGTTCAACCTGACCTCCTTTGAAATTCTCTATGGTGCCCCTGCCCCCTTGACTTTACTGGGGAACACCTTTGAACCCGTTTGCCACAGTAACAGTGACTTATATGCCAGGTTGAAAGGACTACAAGCGGTGCAGAAAGAGGTCTGGATGCAGCTGGCAGCCGCCTATGAGCCTGGGACCCCCGAAATTTCTCACCAGTTCCAGGTTGGAGATGCAGTCTATGTGAGACGGCATCGCTCCCAGACCCTGGAGCCCCGCTGGAAAGGTCCTTACCTAGTGCTTTTAACAACCCCAACGGCTGTAAAAGTAGATGGAATCTCCACTTGGATCCACGCCTCACATGTAAAACCTGCACCACCGGAGGACCAAGGACTGTGAGACACCGCCTGGAGAGTCTAAAGCTCCAAGGAGCACCCATTAAGACTTAAAATTGTTCAGGCGCCTAAAAAGTTATAAGATGAGGGCCCTTCTATTCCTCCTGTGCCTGGGGGTCTTTTCCCCAAACTGGGGAGCGTCCAGCCCACATACCCCTAGAAAGTTAACTTGGTGTGTTATAAATAGGGTAGGAGATACAATCTGGAGTCAATCTAAGGTAACTACAGGAGGATGGTGGCCTGACTTATTTCCAGATGTATGTAAACTAGCTTTAGGAGCCCCAAGCAACTGGGATTTAAAAGGATACTTCCATGCTCACAAGCCCCCTTCTACCCCCTCCCCACCGGGGCGCCTCGGGCTCGATCCATGGGGGGGCTGCTCTACTAGAGATCGGAGAAGTATGCTGAGCGTCCTCACCTTCTATGTATGCCCTGGGTTCCACCGTAACAGGGCACTTAGCCACAGATGTGGAGGAAAAGGAGATTATTTCTTTAAGAACAGGGGCTGCGAGACCTCAGGGGACACATATTGGGGCCCCTCATCATCCTGGGACTACATAAAGGTAACTGCCAATTATACCCACCAAAAGACAGGGAACCAAGGAAATCCAAATTGGATAAATGTCCCTGCCTGCAATGGGTGGTGCCACCCCCTCAGAGTGTCTTTCACAGAAGCAAGGAAAAAGGCTAGCAGATGGGACAAAGGATATATGTGGGGATTAAGGTTTTTTAAAGAGAGGTATGATGAGGGGCTGTTGTTTACCATCAAACGCAAAGTAGAAACCCAGTATACTGCTGTAGGCCCAAATAAATATTTAGCCCCAGTGGGGCCTACAATGGTCAGACTACAAACTACCTCAGCACCCCCGGGTACCCCACCAGGGTCCTCAGCCCCCGTTAAAAGGTCAAAAGCCAGGGCACCAAAGAAAATGTCTAAACCTTTTAAACCTAGGCTTCAAAAACAATCTGGGACATTCCACTTAATCTCTGAAGCCTTTAAAGTCTTAAATAGTACCAAACCAAATGTTACCCGCTGCTGCAGTCTTTGTTATGATGTTGCTCCCCCATATTATGAAGGAATAGCCTTTAGAAATGAAATTAAAACTGCAACTGATGTCTCTAACTGTTGTTGGCAGCAACAACAGGTCAAACTCACTCTGTCAGCTGTTACAGGGCAAGGAACATGTGTGGGAAAGATCCCCTCCTCACATAGCCAGCTGTGCAATCAGACACTTAACTTGACTGAGTGGTCTGGTGACACATATCTGATGCCCCCTTCGGGGGGATGGTGGGCTTGTGCCATGGGGATTACACCCTGCGTTAGCTCAAAGGTCCTAAAAGAAACCCAAGATTTCTGTGTTCTAGTTCAGTTGCTACCTCGGCTCATTTATCATCCCTACGAAGAACTATTATCATATTGGGATAAAAACAATGAAAACTACAGAACTAAAAGAGAGCCTCTAAGTATCATGCTCTCTGTCCTCTTAGGCTTAGGATTGGGAGCAGCTGGGGCGGCTACAGGAGCCTCAGCCCTAGTTACTCAACATCAGAATTACCAAAGTTTGCAGACAGCCATAGATGCTGATATTAAAGAAATAGAGAGTTCAATCACTAAGTTACAAGAGTCCCTCACCTCTCTTTCTGAGGTGGTCTTACAAAATAGAAGGGGGTTAGATCTCTTGTTCCTTCAGCAAGGAGGGCTCTGCGCCGCACTAAAAGAAGAATGTTGTTTTTACATTGATCACTCAGGAGTAGTTAAAGACACCATGGCTAAAATTAGGGAAGGCTTGGCCAAAAGAAAAAGAAAAAAAGATCAAAATCAGGGATGGTTTGAATCATGGTTCAACTCCTCCCCATGGCTCATGACCCTCGTGTCTACTTTGCTAGGACCGTTGGTAATTTTAGTGTTGCTTCTGACCTTCGGTCCCTGCATTTTAAATCGCTTAGTAGCTTTTGTTAGGGAACGTGTTAGTACTGTCCAGATTATGATGTTGAGACAGCAATATCAGGAAGTAAACCAACAAGAAACAAGTATTTCATGATTGAAATATGCACAAGAAAAAGGGGGGATTGTGGGGGACGTAAAAAATTATAGTAGAATTGTAGAAAAATATACCTTTAATGTACACAGTTTTGTAACAAATGCTTGCTAAACACATTTTAAGTAAAGCAGCTCCTGAGAGGCCATATAAAGGTCAGGGGGGCCCGAGCACACTAAACATTCCAAGGAAGGGAATGACCCCACCCAGTTCCAGGAACTAACTAGTTCCTTATCAAAAGGCCACCTGGCCAGACCCCAGGGAAGATAAACGATTGAGAAATGTGCTATTCCTTATCGGGGTGCCAGACAGCCTGCTAAAGCCTACCTGTAAATCTAAAGGCGCCACAAATCTATCAGGGTACCATCCTGCTAAAGTCAACCCATAAATCTAAAGGTGCCACAGATAACCAACAACTCATCCTGTCACAAAGATCTGTTCAGAAAAACTGTATAAAAGCTGCTTGTATTGTAAGTTCAGGGTCGCTTTTGTCTTGAATGCTGAGTGACCCCAGCATGCTGGAAATAAACTCCTCCTGCTTGATTGCATCGGACTCTGTCTCATGGTCTTTGTGAGGTGAGCCATCCGAACGTGTGGGGTTTGTGCATGGTGCACGGATCTTACACTACATCCAAGCAAAGAACCACAGCAACTGAAAAAAAGGAGCCCCTCAGATGCCAGTGAGTCATCACAAGGGACCAGCACATGGCCCACATCATGTGAAGTGTTTGGAGTGCAGGTGGTGGGGGAGATGGGCCCACCAGGAGAACACTGGGGCACAGCATAGGCAGCTGATCTGCCCCCCAATCAGTGCAGGACCACTTAGTGGAGACTGGTCAGAAATATAGAACCTTTCAGAAGTTTGATAAAAAGACTGAGGACCAGACCAGAGTTTCTAAACATCCCAGGTGCACCAGATCTCATGAGAGCTGGAAGTATCTATAAAGTCAACCATTAAAACCTGAGCTGCACAAAAAGCCTCCCCCAGGGAATCAGCAGCAAAGCAACAATTCAGCTCAACCACAGAGCTCAAGTGCTGGTCCCCACTGGAAGTTCCCCATTTTAGAAGTGAGCAAAGGACAACAAATTAGTTCCAGTGCAGAGTTTAAGTGGTGGGAACAGCAAATAATCCAACACAGAACTGGAAGAAAAAACAAAATACCCAGACCAGAGACAACGTTTGGTGTTTATAATAAAGGTCTCATATCATCAAATAATACCTATAAAACCTAGGACTGGAATTCCCCTGGGCTACCAAGCCAAGGAGGAAGGAGGGCTGGGGGCCTCAGCCATGCCCCCAACACCCACAACTAGCCCAGCGATGATCACTGAGCCATTGCAGGAAGTGCCCTGGGCTCTCCCAAGCCAGTGGGGGGGTGATGCATCTGGCCTCAGCACCCCCCCATATCTGTAGCCAGCCTATCGATGACCACCAAGCCACTGCAGGAAGCACCCCAGGCTCTCCCAAGCTGGAGAGGTGGGGGACGAGGGCTTCAGCCACACCCCCCTGACATCTGCATCCAGGCCAGCAATGACCAAGACACTGCAGGAAGACCCCTGGTCTCCCCTGCAGGAATGAGGGGGGTGCCACAGGCCTCAACCCTGCCCCTCCTCCTTCCTACTTCTCCCACACTATTTCCTTCCCCCTTCCCTTCTCCCCCTCCCAACCAACTGCTCCACAACAACATCATAGAATGTAAAAGAATAATATTAACAAATAAACAAACTTTTAAAAAAAACCCATACTGTATTAAGCAGGACACATGGAACAAAATGAAATTTGTAATAATGATACACTTTGATAATGAACTATTAAACCATACTATAATATAATGAAAACTTCAAGAAAAATAGAGACATGTGAGGCTACGAACCTCTGAACTAAGGGACTCAAAGTGACAACTTTTTGTGTAAATACATCTGCTTTATATCTGTCATCCTTTGATAAACCAGAAATATGCTCTAACTGAGGTCCCCTAAATTCCTAAAAACTTGGGGATCTAAAATGGGGTATCAGTTACATCTCACATTCTGGAATTGTTACCGCAAGACTACTTTTAACCTAAAATCAGACATACTGATGGCTGAAGAGGCTATGTATTAACTTAGGAATGCTGAAAATGTATTTTGTGACCCTTACTCATACATCCATATGTAGGATGTAACTGAGAACCATTTGCTAACCTATGCTATCTAACCTCTAGAAACACTTAGGTACTGATTAAAGGACTATCCCCACTCTTCCCCTTTGGCCTCCCCTTCTCTGTGATTATAAAAATACCGAAACTGGTCTACAAATTGGAACACACGATTCAAGGCCTCTTAAATCTATGTCTTCCTGGGCTGTAGTAACTCATATGGGCTCAGATAAACTCTCTGATACTTTATCAGTGCCTCAGGATCTTATTTCAGGTCAACACCACGCTCCTCAGTCTCATGTTTCTCCTCTAAGCATATTCTCATCCCTTACTTCTGATTTATAGTCTTAACTAATCAAATAGTTAAAGCCAGTAGAATTGTGTATTACATAACTGATTTTGAATCAAGGTCTGAACGGGACACTGTTCTGAATAGTACTTATCTTTATTCTAAAACTCAGTAAGTTTTCAGTAGACCTTAACAAAGTTGATAAAGTAAAAATAAAATAAAAGAATAAAAAAACAAAAAATAAGAGCATACCAAATTAACAATTATGATTGCAGCCTGAGTGATACTCAAAGTACAATATATAACCTTAAATATTTTTATTAAACTGAACTAAAGAGAAAATAACAACTGAAAGAAAAATTAGCAGTTAGGAAATTATTAAAAAATAAGATAAGAACACAGAATAATATTAATAAAAGCAGAAATCAAAATACTAGTGGAAAAAAACAGAATTTTTTAATGCTTCAGCCATCCTGGTGTCTCTTAGTTTCCTTTTTCTGCCTCAGGGCATTTCTATAAGTTATTTCCACAACATGAAATCATGTCTCCCTCTTTGTTTCATCTAAATAACACTTACTAATAGTTTAGAGATCTTGGTTTAAACATTTTATTTCTTCAGAGAGGTTTCTTTGATACCTATATAGGTTAACTCTTCCTTATATATGTTTCCATAACATATCTTAACACACTTAGATTATTCACAGCCTATCTCCCTCACTAGATTGTAAGCTTCACAAGGACAGGGACCATGTCTGACCTTTTCACCACTGAGATTCTAGGGCACAATAAAGTGCCTGAAGGCATATAATGGGGAAATGAAACATTTGTGTTGAATAAATGTATGAGCGAACAAATGAATGGAAGAAGTCTTGGGAAAAAATACAATTAAATATACAATTTCCCAGAAATATGACTTCACAAATAAAAAAGAACCAAAATAAGCAAAATTAAGAATGCAAGAAGGAAATAACAGATGCTAAGGAGATTTTATAAATTTTCAGGCAGCTCTATGTGTAACCCTATGTAAACATACTTTAAAATCTCACTTAAATTAATAATGTTCTGGGAATATATTAAAAAATAAAAAATAACACAGGAGAAAAATAATCCAACAACCAGGAAAAAATTAAAAATTTTTTCCAGATATAGTCTCTACAAAAGTTCCTTGAAACTTTCAAAGAACAAAATATAATTTTGTAAAGCTATCATCATCAAGCTTTATAAACTAGATATGATAAATACCATATAAAAAATGTTAAACCAATCTCATATATCAACATATCAGTAAAAATACTAAATGAAATTCTATCAACTCAACTGTAGGAGAATATTAAAAGAATAAAGTACCCTGACCCTGTAGGGCTTATCTCAGGAACAAAGAGGGTGGAAGATTTAAGAAATATAGTACTATAATATAAACAGGCCAAAGGAGAAAAACCATATGATGATATTAATAGATGTACAATCAAGGATATTTGAACAAATTTAGCACATGTTCCTGATAAAAGTACTTCATTAACTAGGAATAGCTGAGATCCTAGTAAAACAGAGCAAGAGGAGAGTATAGCATAGGGGTTCGTTCCTTCATCCGTGCCATTTCCAGCTGATTGGTAGTGGCTACTTGAGGTACTATGTGAAGAATTCTTAAGCTTCTCTCAGTCTCAGCAGGAAACAGTGCCTCAGGGCACAGTGCCAAGATCAACATCTGCCATGGAAGAGGAAGATGGCTTGGTGCACTAAAGACCTTTCCTTTAAAGGCAGTATCAAAGCAAGGAAGCCCCCAAATAACAATTATTTAATGCTGATCTGAAATTTCTAGCCAGTATAATAAATAAGGCAGGAAACAAAAATGTGATCTGTAATCACTGTACACAAAGAGTCAAAGTTATTTTTATTTGCAGATAATACTGTTTTCCAACTAAAAATAAAAGAGAAGAAACTGAAAAAGGAATAAGAGAATCTAGTAACAAAATTCTGGTAACAAAATAAGTATGCAAAATTCAAGAGTTTTCCTACAATCTTATAATAATCAGAAAATACAATGGAAAAATCCCATTCCAAAAGCAAACAAAAAATATAGAATACATAGGAATAAACGTACAATGAAATGTTTTTAGGTCCTAGATGAAGAAAACAATGAAACTTTATTGAGTGACCTAAAAGGGAGACTTAAATAAATGAATGGCCACCTCAAGTTTCTAGATGGAAAGATTCAATATTAAAAATGTCAGGGCTCAGAAAGCAATACCCCAAAGTGAAGGCTTCAGAAGAAGCCTCAAAAGCAAAGTTTTTCTCTGACCTTCTGCCCTCCTGTCTTTCAGCCTCATTTTCCCCTGAGGCAAGCCATGGAAACTAGAACCCCTCTTCCCAAAGGTGGGTAATAGAAACTAGTACCCCTTTTCCCCAAAGCCAGGCATAAAGACAAAAATTATACTCTAATGTATCCCCCTGCTTCTCTCCCCTGCCAGCTTCTCTGCCTCGGAGCTGGCCATAAAGAAATTCTCTGACCTATCCTTGTCTGATGATAAGACCACTATTTCAGAAGGGGTTCTGCCCCATACCTGGGAGTAAAGAATGCTGCACAGAAAGGCCAAGAATAACCTGAGCAGACAGGCTTTGCTGGGTTTTTCTACTCAGTTTAACATTAGATCATACTTTTTTGTCTAATCATGTTTCTATATGGCTGTCCCTGCTTCATAGAAACTAAGCATAAAAATGAACAGTTTTCCCTATATCTTTGAGTCTTCATTCTGAAGGCTCCCATGTCACGTAAAACTATGATCAGATAAATTTGTTATGCCTTTCCTCCTATCAATCTACATTTTGTCCGTTGATTTTCAGCAATCCTTCAGGGTGTGAAGGGGAGTTTTCCCTCGGATCCTATAAAAAGGTGTTTTTTCTCTTCACTTTAATTCATAGACCAAACATAGTTCCTATCAGATATGGGAGGACTTGACCATAGTATAAAAACAATTTTAAAATATTAATTATAGAAAAAGGATAAATATGAACTTCCAATTATTAAAAAAGATCATAAAACTAGAAAATTGTTCTGTGTAGTTTGACCCAAAAGGACAAAAATAGATAAATCTAATGAGTAGAAAGCCCTGAAACATTCATTTATGAGATCCGTATTTATGATAAAGGAAGTGTTTTAGTGATTGAAGGATGACAAAAATTAATTTGTCAGAAACAAAGTTGGATCTTGACTAAATTTCAGAACATTTTAACAATTATATGTATATATCAAAACATTTTTTAAAGGTAAAGAAACAAAAATTTCATGGCCTATATAACTAACAAAGAATAGACATACCAACAAATTGATTGAAAAAAAGAGCAAAAAAACCCCACAAATACACCAACAAAAAAAGGAAAGGGTACAACTAGGCAATTCACAAAACAATAAATTCAAATTGTCAGTAAACATATGAACACTCAGTCTCACTAGTACTCAAACTAACACTAAAAAAAGAAATCGATCTTCTTCCCTGTCAAATTGGTGAAGCTTTAAAAACTTTTTTAATGCTCTGAGTCAGTTAAGTTTCAATGTGAGAGTACTCTCAGACATTGTTAATATGAGTACATACTGGTAAAATTTGGGGGGATTTTGTGGTAGACTGAATAATGTCTCCAAAATATCCACATCTGAATCCACAGAATTTGTGAATGTGTTAATTTATGTGGCAAAAGGGATTTTACAGATGTAATTAAATTAAGAATCTTGAGATGGGGGCATTATCCTGGATTAGCCATGCAGGCTCAATGTAATTATAAGGATCCTTTTAAAGGAAAGATGGAGGCAGGGAAGTCAGAGTCAGAGAAGGAGATGGGTTGATGGAGGAAGCAAAGGAGAGAGGGAGAAAAAGAAGGAGAGAAAGGGAGAGAGATCTGAAGATACTACACTGCTGACTTTGAAGACTGAGGAAGGGACCACAAGCCAAGGAATGCAGGCAACCTCTAGAAGATGGAAAAGGCTAAGAAACAGATTCTTCCCTAGAGCCTCCAGTAGGAATGCAGCCCTGCTGACCAGACTGTAGGTAAATTTGTGTTGTTTTAAGACACTAAGTTTGTGTTAATTTCTTACAGCAGCAGTAGAAAACTCATACATAAAGCAACGGGACATCTTTTAAATTATGCCTATTCCATGCAATTTTACTTCAAGGAATTGATCCTAAAGAAACTATCAGAGAGTACAAATAGCTAAATAAAAATACATCCACTGCAAGATTGTTTACAGTAGTTAACAATTGGAAGCTACCTAAGCGTCAAACAATAGAGGGTTTATTAATTAAATTATTGCATATCCTCAATAAAAATAAATGCAACACAGTAATCACAAAACAGCTGCTGGAAAATATTTAGAGAAATGGGGAAATTGTCATGATAAATTTTCTTTTCAAAGATAGTTTACAAAACACTACATGTAGTATAATACCAATTGTTAAAAAGAAATATATCTGAGTATAATCAAAATGTTTATGGTTATCTCTGGGTAGTGGAATTACAGGTGATTTTCCTTTATACTTGGATAGAGACGAATTTTATAATCAACAAGAGTTATATATGTATAAGATAATTATATACGAACTTGCCAAAAAGAGCCTATGCAATATAGCTATGTTCATAAATACCAATATCAGTTATTATACAGTGTAAAACAGCCTCATCGTATAATATAATTGTGTTTTCCTTCATAATAAACAATCCTAGACTCTAACATTTGGAGACATTTTTACACTAGCTCTACCTGTGTAAGCAGAACCTTCCAGTGGTGCTTACCCGGTCCCACCTACTACCCCGTAATTCAATTTCCAATTATGGGAACCCTGTCAATCATGAAAGTTATCTGAGAATAGCAATTAACCAAATTCTTTTTAAGTCACTAGCCTTAACGCTGTGTACCATATTAAGTTATCTGACATTCTATTATTTTAAAATATACTGGCTTTGTACAGCAAATTGCTGAGGGTTTTTTGTTTGTTTGGGGGGGGTTGTTGTTGATGTTGTTTTTGGATACTCAAAGACCTTTTTAACTTCATATTTGTGTTCTTGATAGGTCAGTCTATCACCAGTGAAATGAGAAATATATACAACTACCTATATAGATGCATACATATATGTAATTTGGTTGTAAAAGCCAAATGACAAACTTAAAAACCGAAAAGAGAATAAGGA
The DNA here is from genome assembly GCF_027409185.1 of Cynocephalus volans. Lineage (NCBI taxonomy): Eukaryota > Metazoa > Chordata > Mammalia > Dermoptera > Cynocephalidae > Cynocephalus > Cynocephalus volans. The sequence continues at coordinate 65,812,475 of NC_084467.1, read as the reverse complement.
TGGATTAACGAGTGAAAATTTATATCACATCCTTCATTTGACTTAATGGATTCTACATCCCTCTTTATATGATGCATTGCTCAAACTGAAGATTCATCTACTAAAACAGAACAGATTGGTAGAACAATGATTCATTCAAATAGAGGGGTAATGCTTTTAAAGACATTTTAATACTTAAAGTCAATTGTGTTACTGACACAGGAGCATAGAGGCTATTTTAAAAAGGTTCTGAGTCCCAAATATTGGCAACTGCCAATATTTATTGTTTCATTACAAAAAAAAAATGTTTGGGTCATGTTATCTAAGCTTATTAAAGAAATGCCTTCACTGAATTACTAACAAATATCAACGCTTTTTCCTTCAGAAGATGAAAGGGAATCAGATAACAGAAGAAATATGCATTAGAAAGTTTGGGATTTTTATAAAACTTTAGTCAAAAACAATGCCCCCTATACTTTAAAAGACTGAATTTTATGACATATGAATTATATCTCAATTTAATAAAACCCATTACTAATTATACTATTTATTGTCCATTATGAAAAGGAGCCACATGACAGTGGGTTAACAAAACTAATTTTTGATCATCTAAGAATGCATAATGTTAAGGGTAAGCTAGAGAAATACATAATTACTTTGTCCCTTAGATTTGACTTTCAAATCTCAGTTCTCAGCTGACTGTTGATTAAGTGCTAGACTTCAATAATTTCAAGTTCGAATTCCATAAAATGCTACTTTATTATGTGCTTCATATAAGATACAGAAGTGGAGGGTGACGTCAGCAAGATGGCAAAATAGAAAGACCCAGACCTTCCTTCCCTCACTGAGACACTAAATTAACAACAATATACGGAACAACTCCCTTCATTAGAAATCCAGAAACCAGTTTAGAAGTTCAAAACCACATTGAGATAACGCCTCGTACCTGTCACGATGGCCATGATCAAAAAAACAGAAAACAACAAATGTTGGTGAGGATGTGGAGAAATTGAAACCCTTGTGCACCATTGATGGGAATGTAAAATGGTGTAGCCATAATGGAAAAAAATACCGAGGTTCCTCAAAAAACTAAAAATAGAACTACCATATGATCCAGCAATCCCACTTCTGGGTATTGATCCAAAAGAATTGAAAACAGGATCTCAAAGAGATATTCGCACTCCCATGCACTTGCAAGCATTGTCTACAATAGCCAAGTGGTGGAAACAACCTAAATGTCCATCTACAGATAAACGGATAAAGAAATTGTGGTACATACATGCATGGAATATTATTCAGTCTTATAAAAAAAAGAAATCCTGCCATATGCTATGACATGAATGAACCTTGAGGATATTATGCTAAGTGAAATAACCCAGTCAGAGAATAAGAAATACTATAGGATTTCACTTATGTGAGGTAAGCAGTCAAACTCATAGAAGCATAAAATAAAATGGTGGTTGCTGGGGGCTGCAAGGAGGGAGAAATGGGGAGTTGCTGTTCAATGGGCATATAGTTTTAGTCACGCAAGATGAAAAGTTCTAGATATTTGCTGTACAACAATGTGCATATAATTAGCAATACTATATTGTACAGTTAAAAGTTTGTTAAGGGGACAGATTATATGTTAGGTGTTTTTGGTTCTGTTTTTAACCACAATAAAAAAACAAAACAAACAAAAAAAAAGACACAGAAGTGGCAGAGGTGACATTCCATTGGGGAGGGAGGAAGTTAAGAACCTTACTTATATAACCTGGGTAAAAGACCAAGTGATTGCCACAAAGAGAAGTGAAGGCTGGATTTTAATCTACTTCTAACGATACCTTCTACATTAGATACATTCATCTCAAAGGGCCATCCATAGCTCAACAGAAGATGACAGATAATAAAATAATCTGTTAGTAGCCTTCAACTCCTCATAATCCCAGGACATCTATCATGGTGAAACTTTTAAATATAAATCAAAGGAATTAGACCTTAAACTTTGGTTTGTAAAGGGCTAAAAATATATGTGCTTATATTCTTCTGTAAGTAATCATAAGTATTTCCAATATGCTTATTATAAACCACCTATGCATTTATTTTAAAACTTTCACTGTAATAATAGATATTTTGTGGTCTCTGCCTCTCCTAGCCACAACTGACTAGCCTGAAGGGTAGACATAGTCCCAAGGAAAACTCACATATAAGTTGGCCAGGGGTCAATGACTTAAAATAGCCTCATTCAAAAATTCAAGCTAAAAATTTAGTTAAAATTAAGTTTAAAAATTGTTACAAATTTGAGTAGATGCTGCGAGGTAGAGATAAGTCGGTCCAACTGTAGCTCTGTTCAAGCCAAAGTTCTGAGGGAGGCAAAATTATGAATGTGTTTCCTGAGGGTTGTCTCAATGGTTAGAAAGGATAGTAAAAATTCAGTTTGCCACGTATCTTAAGATACTCTTCAAAACTGACCCAGAGCTATTAAAATACATTTAAGACATCATATAATGTACACACTTACTTCCCACTTAGCCTTTGGAAATACACACTGATTCTACTTATACTTAAAAATTCAGGAAATCCCTCTTAATTATGTTTATACTTTCTATCTTCTTTTAAATATGTAAATCAATGCCAGACATAAGTAAGTAGTATTGAAGATGGCAAAGCCTGAGGAAAGGGTTAATATAAACTTGATGGCAGATAGAATTTTTGCACATAATAATTTTATATAATTATGTAAAACTTGTACTACTGAACCTATCAAAAGGTCATCCTCACCTATTGACATTTGTTTTGTGGTTTGCTGAGATTACAGAAACATATCACTCACCTAAGACTTATTTATAAAACTCATTTCTGGTGAAAGTGTTTAGTCGGCCATGTTTGTCTTTGACACCTCTCCTTAAGTAGGTGACTGCCTCCTGGTTGCCTGGTGCTGTGGTGCTGACACCCCTCATACTTTCCTAATCCATAAGCTATTGCTCTTAGATTTTCCTGATGTGCTTACCCCTTAACAAAATGTAGCTGTGCTTGGCCCAGCCAGGTTATGGCTTAGGCATCTAATAAAAATTAATTACTTCAAAGATTAATGAGTGGTGATGGTTTCAAGAGTAAATCTTCCAGATACACCTAGGCCTGAAATGCCCTAACCTAAAGGAACAACTGAGTAGGACTTTCAGGCAGTATTTGAGACCTATACAGCTTTTGGCCTACTCACAACACATAGATGCCAACATGCAATCTATGCCTACATTATTCAATCTTGATTACTGAAAAGAACAAATAAGATATCTAGTTTAAAATATTTCTCAATAATTAGTACATAATGTATGAAACATGTATGCAACATTTTTCTTTAAGTCAGGACATTTATTAAAGCTATTGAGTATATTTTCAGTGCCATTAGACATATAATGATTTTACTGAGTTCCTTCCATGAGCATGAGACATATAAGGTACACTGTGGCACAGATGTTATACTACACCAAAGTCAGAAGGCTACTGAGCACAAAGGCAAAGAACGTGGACTGTGGACTCAGCCTCAGTTCCAATCACTGCAACTCACTAGCTGTGTGACCTCTGGCAAGGGGCTTAATGGATCTAACCTCAGGTTCTTCAGCTATAAAATGGGGTAATCAAAGTGGATTATGAGGATTAAATGAGAAAAGGTATATAAAGCACTTGCTGAGTATAGTCTAAGTACATAAGAACTCATATATGTTAGCTAATATTATTAGCCAGTAGGTTGTCTACTAAACAAGTTTTTGATGTTTACCATTAGTAGTGGTTATAATTTTTTTTATTTAATTTTAAAAACATACAGTGTAGTTGATTTTTGTGTCCCTTTACCGAATCCCCTCTTCCCCTATTCTCTCCCCCCTCCATTAATATCATATCTATTCGCTTGTATTAACAAGTTCGAGGAATTGTGATTGTTGTGTCTTCTTCCCTGCACCCCCATTTGTTTGTGTACTTATTTATTTTTAGCTACCACAAATAAGTGAGAAATTGTGGTAGTTTTCTTTCTCTGCCTGACTTATTTCACTTAATATAATTTTTTCCAAGTACATCCATGTTTCTGCGAATGGTAATATTTCATTCTTTTTTATAGCAGAGTAGTATTCCATTGTGTAGATGTACCACAGTTTTCTTATCCACTCATTTGATGATGGGCATTTGTGTTGCTTCCAACCCTTGGCTATTTGGAAATATTGCTGCAATACACACTGGTGTACAGGTATGCCTTCGACATGATGATTTCCATTCCTCTGGGTATATTCCCAGCAGTGGGATAGCTGGGTCATATGGTAGATCTATCTGCAATTGTTTGAGGAACCTCCAAACCATTTTCCATAAATGCTGCAACATTTTGCAGTACCACCAAGAGTGTAGGAGGATTCCTTTTTCGCCACAACCTTGTCAGCATTTATCATTCTCAGTCTTTTGGATATTAGCCATACTAACTGTAGTGAGATGGTATCTCAGTGTGTTTTTGATTTGCATTTCCCAAATGCTGAGTGATGCTGAGCATTTTTTCATGTGTCTGTTGGCCATTCGTATATCTTCCTTTGAGAAATGCCTATTTAGCTCCTTTGCCCATTTTTTAATTGAGTTACTTGTTTTTTTGCTGTAAAGCTGTTTGAGTTCCTTCTATATTCTGGATATTAATCCTTTGGCAGATGTATATTTTGGAAATATTTCCTCCCACTTTGTTGGTTGTCTTTTAACTTGTTGGTTGTCTTTTAACTCTGTCAATTGTTTCCTTTGCTGTTCAGAAGCTTTTTAGTTTGATGTAATCCCATCTGTTTATTTTTCCTTTGGTTGCCCATGCTTTTGGGGTTGTATTCATAAAATCTGTGCCCAATCCTACTACCTGGAGTGTTTCCCCTATGTTTTCTTTAAGGAGTTTTATTGTTTCAGGGTGTATATTTCTTCAATCCATTTTGAGTTGATTTGGTATATGGTGAGGGGTATGGGTCTAGTTTCATTCTCCTGCATATGGATATCTGGTTTTCCCAGCACCATTTGCTGAAGAGGCAGTCTCTTCCCCAATATGTAGACTTGGTGCCTTTGTCAAAGATCAGATGGCTGTAGGTGTATGGGTTGATTTCTGGGTGCTCTATTCTACTTCATTGATCAGTGTGTCTGTTTTTATGCCAGTACCATGCTGTTTTTGTTATTATAGCTTTGTAGTATAGTTTAAAGTTAGGTAGTGTTATGCCTCCAGCTTTATTTTTATTGCTCAGGATTGCTTTGGCTATTTGTGGTCTTTTGTTATTCCATATAAATGTTAGGACAGTTTTTCCAATTCAGAGAAAAATGTCATTGGAATTTTGATGGGGATTGCACTTAATTTGTAGATCACCTTGGGTAGTATGGACATTTTCACTATGTTGATTCTTCCAATCCAAGAGCATGGGATATCTTTCCATCTTCTTGTGTCCTCTTTAATTTCTCTCAACAGTGGTTTGTAGTTTTCTTCATAGAGATTTTTCAGATCCTTAGTTAACTTTATTCCTAAGTATTTTATTTTTTTGGTGACTATTGTAAATGGGCTAGCTTTCTTGATTTCTTTTTCTGCATGTTCACTGTGGGAGTATAAAAATGTTACTGATTTTTGTGTGTTGATTTTGTATCCTGCAACTTTGCTGAAATCATTTATCAACCCTAAGAGTTTTTTTGTAGATGCTTTAGGCTGTTCGATACATATAGGATCATGTTATCTGCAAACAGGGACAGTCTGACTTCATCTTTTCCAATCTGGATGCCCTTTATTTCCTTCTCTTCTCTGATTGCTCTGGCTAGTACTTCCAACACTATGGTGAATAGGAGTGGTGAAAGTGGGCATCCTTGTCTAGTTCCTGTTCTTAACGGAAAAGCTTTCAGCTTTTCCCCATTCAGGATGATATTGGCAGTGGGCTTATCATATATGGCTTTGTGTTGAGATACTTTCCATCTATACCTAACTTGTAGACAGTCTTTATCATGAACGAATGTTGAATTTTGACAATTGCTTTTTCAGCATCTATAGAGATGATCATATGGTCTTTGTTTTTGATTTTATTTATGTGGTGTATCACATTTATTGATTTGCATATGTTGAACCAACCTTGCATCCCTGGGATGAATCCCACTTGATCGTGGTGTATAATTTTGTGTATGTGTTGCTGTATTCTGTTAGCTAGTGTTTTACTGAGGATTTTTGCATCTATATTCATCAGGATATTGGCCTGTAGTTTTCCTTTTTTGTTGTATCTTTGGTTTTGGTATCAGAGTGATGTTTGCTTCATAGAATGAGTTTAGGAGAATGGCCTCTCTTTAAATGTTTTGGAGTAGTTTGTAGAGAATTGGTATCAATTCCTCTTTGAAGGTTTGGTAGAATTCTGCAGTGAGCCCATCTGGTCCTGGGCTTTCCTTTGTTGGGAGCCTCCTGATAACAGCTTCAATCTGTTTTATTGTTCTTAGTCTGTTCAGATCTTCTACATCTTCTTGGCTCAGTTTTCGTAGTTTGTGTGTGTCCAGAAATTTATCCATTTCCTCCAGATTTTCAAATTTGTTGACATATCATTGTTCATAATAGTCTCTAATGATTCTTTGTATTTTTTTGGTATTGGTTGTAATGTCCCCTTTTTCATTTCTAATTTTTGTTATTTGGGTCTACTCTCTTTTTAGTTAGCCTTGCTAATGGTTTCTCAATTTTATTTATCTTTTCAAAAAACCAACTCTTTGATTCATTGATCTTTTGTATCACTTTTTGGATTTCTATTTCATTAAGTTCTGCTCTGATCTTAATTATTTCATTCCATCTGGTAACTTTGGGTTTGGATTGTTCTTGTTTTTCTAGTTCTTTTAGGCGAAATGTTTTGTTGTTTACTTGCCATCTTTCCATTCTTCTGAAGTAAGCATTTAATGTGATAAATTTCCCCCTTAGTACTGCTTTTGCAGTATCCCACAGGTGTTTGTATGATGTATCATTATTTTCATTAGTTTCAATAAATTTTTTGATTTCCTGTTTAATTTCTTGTTGGACCCATATGTCATTAAGTAGAATGCTGTTTAATTTCCATGTGTTTGTATAGTTTCCAGAGTTTTGTTTGTATTGATTTCTAATTTTAATCCATTGTGATCTGAAAAAATACATGGAATAATTCCAATTTTTTTGCATTTGTTGAGACTTGATTTGTGACCTAACATGTGATCTGTCCTGGAGAATGTTCTGTGAGCTGATGAGAGGAATGAATATTCTGAGGTTGTTGGATGGAATGTTCTGTAGATATCTGCCAAGTCCAATTGGTCTAAAGTGTTGTTTAGGTCTTGTGTTTCTCTGTTGATTCTTTGCCTAGATGATCTGTCCAATGTTGAGAGTGGGGTGTTCAGGTCCCCTGCCTTTATGGCATTAGTGTCTATCTCATTCTTTAGATATAATAGTGTTTGCTTTATATATCTGGCTGCTCCACTGTTGGGTGCATATATATTTATGATTGTTATGTCTTCTTGATGGATAAATCCTTTTATCATTATATAGTGGCCTTCTTTATCTCTTTTTATGGTTTTTAGTTTAAAGTCTATTTTATCAGATATAAGAATAGCTACTCCTGCTCGTTTTTCATTTCTATTTGTATGATGTATCTTTTTCCATCCTTTCACTCTTAGTCTATGTGTACTTTGAGGTGAGGTGAGTCTCTTGAAGGCAGCATATAGTTGGGCCCACCTTTTTAATCCAGTCAGTCAGTCTGTGTCTTTTGAGTGGGTAATTTAATCCTTTTACATAAAGAGTTGTTATTGAAAACTGTTGTTTTACTCCTAGCATTTTATTGATTTTTGTTTGGCTGTCTTAAGTGTCTTATGTTCCTTTCTTTCTGATTTACTATTTGTCTTCAGTTTTGTTGGTTTCTTGGGGTGGTAGATAAACTTTTTTTTCTCTTTATTGTTAGCATTTTTATTTTACTAGTGGGTTTTGTTTTTTCTTGAGTATTTATGGCAGTGGTGGTTTTTTTTTCAGGTATCAAACTCAATTCTCCCTTGAGAATTTCTTGGAAGGCTGGCCATGTGGTAGTAAACTCCTACAGTTTTTGTCTGAGAAATATACTATTTGCCCTTCATTTTGGAAGGATAGCCTTGCCGGGTAAAGTATTCTTGGCTGGCAATCTTTATCTTTTAGCATTTTGAATATAACATCCTATTCTTTTCTGGCTTGTAGGGTTTGTGATGAAAAGTCTGATGTTAGTATGATTGGAGCTGCCTTGTACGTGTCTTGATGCTTCTCTCTTGAAGCTTTTAAGATTCTCTCTTTGTCTTTGAGTTTTGCCAATTTGACTATAACATGTCTTGGAGAGGACCTTTATGGGTTGAATATGTTTGGGGATCCTTGAGCCTCCTGAATCTGAAGATCTATGTCTTTCCCTATAACCGAGAAGTTTTCTGCCATTATTTCATTGAATATATTTTCAATGCCATTTCCTTTTTCCTCCCCTTCTGGAATACCCATGATTCAGATATTTGAGTGCTTAAGGTTGTCTGTTATCTCTCTTAGATTTTCTTCAATGTTTTTAATTATTTTTTCTTTTTGTCTGCCTGTGTTGTTTCAAACAGCCCATCTTCAAGGTCCGAAATTCTCTCTTCTCATTGTTCTAGCCTGCTGGTTAAACTCTCTCTTGTGTTTTTCATTTCATTGAATGAATTCTTCAGCTCCACAAGCTCTGCTACATTCTTTTTCAGGGCATTGATTTCTTTGCACATTCCTTCTTCCAGGGCATTGATTTCTTTGTACATTTCTTCTTTCAGGTCCTGTATACTTTTTCTCACTTCATTGTGTTGTCTAACTGAGTTTTCTTGTATCTCACTTAGTTTTCTTAGAATTATTGCTCGAAATTCCTTTTCAGTCATTTCAAGGACTTCCTATTCTATAGGATCAGAGCTTGAGAGTTATTATTATGCTTTGGTGGTGTACTTTCTTGATTTTTCATATTTCTGGTATCTTTCCTTTGGTGTTTAGTCATTGTGGCAGGGGATTTCATGGTCCACTCATTCAACCCTAATGTCTGGCTAGGATGCTGACAGGACTGCCAATTTGGCAGGCTGCCTCGGTGCATGCGGGCAGGAGGCTCAGGCCTCTCTGGGCTGCAGGGACTGGCCTGGGCTGGGAGGCCCGCAGCGGTGCCTACCTGTTCCAACGTAGGTGGCTTGGGGCCCTGTGGGCCTGCTGGCTTCAGGGCCTCTCTGTGTGGCGCACACTGGCCTGGGCTGGGGGTCCTGCTGTGGTGCCTACCTGGTCCAGCACGGGTGCCTCAGGGGGTGCACAGGCCCGACCTAGTAGTGGTTATAATAAAAAAATTTTTTTTAAAGAACTAATACAGCACCAATTTTGACTTCGTATGTTCTGGTTATTATATTCAAAACAAACATGACTTTTTTTCCTGATTACAAAAAAATACATACCTACATTCAAATTATAATGAAAAGTATAAAGGAAAAAGGAGGGAAAATCACTTAAATTTATACATCCAGAGATTACATTGTTATTACTTTAATGTATATTCTGGAACACTTTTTTCCAAAAGCAGGATTAATCTACCATCTGTTTATCTTCTGTGTTTTGGTATATAATTGTAGAGCTCTTGTTTCACAACCTCTATCCATAAACCAGACAGAAAAATGGAAAGGGAGCTCTCTTTTTGGAGAAAAAGGAGGCAATAGAGGTGAAACCTCTAGCCCCATACTGCATAGGTTCAAATGCCAGCTTTACCACTTACTACACATATGATCTTGGGCAAATCAATTAAACTCTGTAACTCAGCTTCTTTATCTGTGAAGTGCAATTGTAAGGATTAAAAGAGTTAATATATAAAGTACTTAAAACAGTGCCTAGTACATAATAAGTTATGCATAAAAGTTAGCTATTATTTTATACGGTCATACAAAGGTACCCATAATATACTGTTATATAAATAAAAAGCAGCTCTATAAAACCAGTTATGTATAATGTTATCCCATTTGTACAAAAAAAACCCCCAAAGTATATAATATCTATATATATACATAAGCATAAAAATATTTGAAAGTCTATAAATAAAACATGATTATCTCAGGGAAGGATTTTCACTGGCTCTAAATGTTTAAATTTTTTACAACATTAATGTATTGTAATATTAAGAAATAAATATAAATAGTTCAATTTAAAATGTATTTTTTGAGGTGAAGGAAATAGAGGAAAACAATGAAACTCTTGGTTTTCAGAAAGATAACAATAATTATTAGGTCATCATGCTGGGAAAAGAGTTCAGAGTTTACAAAATTAAATGCAATATTAGTGGAAGTACATAATAGTAAACCCAAAGTTATAATTTCCTCTTACTAAAGAGATGACATGTATGCAATTTAAAGAAAAATGTACAAAAGGAAAAAGAAAACATTTAAGTACCTTTAAAAATACTAATACATACACCCAAGGTTGTTAAATTTGGGACTGACCACTCAATGAATGGCATAGAAAGGTGGCTGAAACACAAACTACTAAATAATAATAAAACAACTGTAACGTATTTTCCTCCTTTATTTTATGGTGGCAAGGATGCCATATCAAGCTTGAAATACATTTAATGCTCAAATTGTACATATTTTGTCTGGTTTACTGAGGAATAATCTCTATAAAATTTAAACTTCTAAAACAAAGTTTCTAAGTTTAATATTGTATGACATCCTTTCTCTTTGGGAATAAATATAGAACCTATTGACAAGTTACTTAATCTATTTAAACCTCAGTTTCCTCAACTATAAAATAGGGAAAATATTCTGGGAGGATTGAGAACATGCAGTATTCATGCAAAACATGAGAATAGTACTTGAATTTTTCACTCTAGCTATCATTACCTATTTGTTTACATGATAACCTACAAAGAATAATTAATCTGTTTACTGATATTATTTAGTAATGTATAGACTGTGCTTTTAGCACTTGAGAAACACACAAACTGGCTCAAACTGAATTCTTGGAAGGTTAAAAATAGTTTATCTTAGCTCTCACACATGCCATTTCTGTCCAATGTCTCCCTCAAATGAAACCAGTTACATACAATATCCCAAATTTCTGACCTATGCTCATGACAGATCTCCATCTATTGTGATGTCATCAAGTACTTTATGGTAGTATTTCACATGATATTTTTATCTGGCTACAGCTTAAAGGGCACTTCCTGTTTGTGGAGTAAAGGCTACCACATTATCAAAATATGTAACTGAAGGATTACAGTATGACAACCGTGATTTTATTTCTGTATTACTGCCTTAACTAGCAATGAGTAAATCTTCTAAATTATGTCATAAGACTTCTTGTCTAAGAAGCAATATATTTTGCAATCTCATTGACAAAATTGTTAAAAGACCCTCCTTACAGTTTTTGGGTCAGTGGGGATACCACTGTTATGAGCCTAGGATTTACAGAACCCTGGCTAAAATTCTGAGGTATGTTGACTTGGATGGGTTTGACATACTACTCACGGATTATATTGCATTTGTGGAAAAATCAGGATATCGTTTCGAACTAAATTTTAATCTTGAATTTACTGAAATATGTGTGAATACAATTCTGTACTGGGTATTTGCCAGAAAAGGTAATCCTGACTTTGTGGAATTGCTTCTCAAGAAGACAAAAGACTATATCCAGGACAGAAGTTGTAACCTGGCACTGATATGGAGGTAATAATCTCATATGTTTTCATAGAAGGAGAAAATTTGTCTTTAGCAGATTATAATATTTTTTCTAAAATTAACATCCATAGTGGCTACATGTGGATAAGAAATCCTGACTTAATTGCTCAATTGTTTGCTCACTCCTTCATTCCCTCTTTATGTGTTCAATAATTTTTTAACTATATGTACATTATTATGTACCAATAAATTATTAATGGTTCTGCTATATACAGCTTACATGTTAGTGCTCAAGATAATGCAGTGTTAGAAAACTTAGGTTTCTCTAACTAGACAAAGACATTGTTTTGTGTAATACTGTGATCTCTTCTTTTTAAGAATACTGAGACTGTATATTTATAGTATATCTTTCAAAGTACAATTCAGAATATACACACATCTTAACTTAGTAATACTTATTAAACACAATAATTCACCATTTGTGTGTTAAACACTGATAAATTTGACTCCAGATTCTGGAGAATTTGTCTCTTATAGAGCCAAACTTTTACATAGTCTGAATATGAAATCTACCTTATGAGTTCTAATGATGATCTCACGGAGATAAATTCTACAATGTGACCTCTTTGTAAAGTCTGTGACATATATTCTGAAGTTGCCTAGTTTGCACTAACTCCAATTTACTCTTTGGCTTTAGGTATTTTAATAGTCAAGCATTTGTTTATTTATTCAACAAAGTATTTATTGATTGCTTTACTATGTATACAGCACTGTAACTAGGCACAATGATAGGAGCATGTATGCAATGGAAAACAAAATAAACAAGATCAATTAAAGACTAACCAATTTAGGTTCTGTCTGAAGCAGAGTTGTTTACTTGATTGTGTATCACTATGGTATTGGGGAACAACTGGATTGAGTTCTGTAATGATTACCCAAGTACACGAACTGATAGCTGTGGTTTGGAAACACCAATAAATAAAACCCCCAAATAGCACTTTTTGTATGTTTTAAGTAACCATTATATTTGTAACTGTAGTAGAGATCAACAGCTTCTAAAGCTGAGTGTTACTAGTTAGGCTAAGTAGTGCCTGTGTGTAGTCCTGACAGGCCCATGAGAAACAAAAATGGAGTGAAACAGAGAAAAAGGGAATAAAAAATAAAAATAAAAATGGAAGTGGGGAGAAACTGGAAGGAAAATGAAAAAAAAAAAAGAGAGAAACAGTGGAACATGATAGGGTGCTGTTAACAACTATCATAAAGACAGTTTTAAAATTAATAAATTTTTACTTAGATGCATTCACAAAGTAAAACTCATGACAGGTCAATTCTACTTACCACAATACATTCAGGTCTATCAGAACCATAAAATTTTAGATTTGGATGGAGTCTAAGGATTCATTAGCAAACCTTTATCCTGGGCAGCAATCTTTTGTAGAGCATCACTGGCTGATGCTCTTTGGTATCTGTTTGAACAACTCTAGCAGTAATGAGTTAACTATTTCCTGATGTAAACCATTCCATTGCTCAGGGGTCCTTTTTCCCAGCCATACAGTTTCCCTCAAAGATTTCACCCAGTCTCATGACTTTAAATATTATATATATGACAATGACTCAAAAAATCTTTATTTTCAGCCCTGACCTCTCCTCTAAGCCCCAGACTCCTTCTATATTGAACTGTCTACTTGATATTGCCACACATCAACTCAAACTTGATAGAAACAAAACAGAATATTGATCTAATTCACCCCTCTCCCTTCCAACCCAGTCCTTCTTCCTGAATTCCCTACCTGATTAACAGCCCCTGTTAATCTACCTGTTGTTCAAGGCAGAAGTCTAGGATTTATTCTTGATTCTTCTCTTCCCTTCACTTCCCATTAAGTTCTTTTGACTTTATCTCTAAAACACACCCCAATTAGTTCTACTTCTTTTCATCTCCTCCATTTCTAACCTGACTGAAGCTACCATCATTTCTTGCCTAGACAATTGCAATAGAAGAGTCTTAAAGGGTTTTCCAGCTTCAATTCTTCCCTCCCAAGCCCTATAATCTATTCTTGACTTGGAAGCCTGGATGACATTTTGAAAATGTAAAATAGCTCATATCACCCATGCTTAAAATCCTCCAAAGTTTTTCCACTACAATTCGTATAAAATTCAAATACCCCTTTTTAGGAAACCCCACGTAAATGGCTCCCCAATATTTCTCCAAAACCCAATCTCACATTACTCTCCCCCCGAACATTATATTCCAGGCACACAGACTTTTCTGTTTATTGAACATCTTCAAGTTCATTCCTGTTTTAAGGTCTTCTAATAACTGTTTCCTCTGCCTGAAATCCTCTTCACTTGGATCTTCCTATGGCTAGCTCCTTCTTGTCAGCTGGATTATTGTATAAATTACCAACTCCTCAGACAGGCTTTCCCTAGTCATCTAATCCAAAGAAACCACTCAGTCATTATCACAGTATTTTAATCCTCTGCACAGCACTGATCATTGATCTGTTTATTTGTTGTTGTTCATTTTTTCATTGATTTGTTTATTCACTAATCTACTCTTGCTAACAGCTCCATGAAACCTTGACTACTTCTTCATCATTGAATCCTCAGTGTCTAGAACAATGCCAGATATACAGCACTCAGTGAAGATTTTGTTAAATGAAGAAGTGAATTTTGATACAGCTTTATTTGATTCTTTTTCCTTACCGTGTGCTGAAATCTGCCTTCATTTCTCCCACTCTGCCCCATAGCTCTAAAGAACAAAGTCTACTTACTCTCTCCTACATGAAAACATCTCAAATATTTGAATACAGCTAATATGTCTCCATAATGAAAACCTCAAGTTTCCTATTATCTGTTATTCTTTATTTCTACAGTATCATTCTTTGGTTACCTTCCCTTGTATATGCTCCAGTTTGATAATTTCCCTGTTATAACAATGAAGTGTTTACAAGAGTCCCTGGAGAAGAGGAGATAGAATTAATGAGGGGAAGGAACTTAAATTTGTTCATTTTTTTACAACAAACCTGCAACAAATATATAAATGCCACTTTGTGACATCATAAGTGGTTTAAGGGAGATGATGTTATTCAGTTAATACAACAATAATCACTTGTTAAGAATTTTCTAAGTGCCAGGAACTGTGTTATTTGTCAAGGATACAAAAACAAAGTAGACAAATTTCTGAATTTTGGACAGCACACATACTAGTAAGTGAGGCATAAGTATAAAAAATAACTATAATTATACTATAAATGCAAAAACAGAAGTACATGTGGCAAGAAAAAAAGAAAAGGAAATTAATATACCGTTGGAAATGAGTATCTGAGAAGCCTCTCTAGAAGAGGTGATATCTTAAACTCATTTTTGAAAGATGAAAGAGACTTTTCCCTTTCATTCCCTTGAAGAAATGTAATCTTGGCAGAGGGAAGATGACTAAAACCAGGGGAGACACAAACATGTTGTACCTAGTGACTATAGGCAAGTTAGCAATTGCTAGAGAGTGAGATGAGAATCAGATATTATCCTTGAAGTGAAACCTTGAAGGGCTCTGTAGGACATACTGGGGAATTTGAAATTTACACCATGAGTGATGCCCAACCAATCTTGTAGAATGAAGATTCATCAGCCTTCATTTGAAGGACTGGATGGTGGGAAGTGAGGCTGAGGCTAGGGTCAGGGAAAACAGTAAAGTACTCAAACACTCCAGGTATAATGGAAGCTCCGGAATTTCTATATAGCAAGTGAAGGGTGAAGTGATCTGATCAGAAAATGGGAGGTGGTTAAAGGAGTTACTTGAAGCCGAATAGCATGCACGGTGTGCTTAGTTAGCTTATACGTGTATTTATAATAGTTCTGAGGAGAAAACTAATCAGCCACATTTTGATATCACAATTGTCCAGGTAAACTATAATGAGAACTTAAACTAAAATAATAGCAGTGGTGGAATGAAGAGATTTTTTTTAAGTAGAATAATAAGACATAATGAGTAGTTAGAAGTGGAGAATCAAAGAGAGAGAAGAGTTAATCTTTAGATGTCTAAATTTTGGGACTGGTTGATGGTTGTATTAGTTTCCTGTTACTATGCAACAAATTACCACAAACTTAGTGGCTTAAAACGACACAAATGTATTATGATATAGTTCTGAAGTCAGAAGTTCAAAATGAGTCTTACAGGGCTAACATCAAGGTGTCAGCAGGTCTGGTTTCTTCTGGAGGCTCTAGGGGAGGATATGTTTCCTTGATTTTGCCAGCTTCTGGAGGCCATCTGCATTCCTTGGCTCATGGCCTCTTCCTCCACCTTCAAAGCCTGCACTGTAGTGTCATCACATCTCCTTCACTGACTCTGCTTCCATCATTCTGACACTTCTTATAAGGACTGTTGTGATTTCCTTGGGCCCATCTGACAATCTCCCATCTCAAAATCCTTACCTTAATAATATCTGCAAAATTCCTTTTGCCATACTGAGGGGCCATTATTCATCCTACAATAATGGTCATGCCACAAACCTATCAAGATAAGATATTACAAGAGACTTACAAAGTCAGTTTTGGGCATATGAGTTTGCATTACCTAAGGGTTATCCAGGTAGAGATGTGCTATATGGTGGCTAGATACATAGGGCTATCCCTTCTCTTACATCTCAGATGTAATCTGCTAGGCTATCTGTCAGTTCTACCTGCAAACAATATACAGAATCTGGCCTCTTCCACTGTTAGGACCCTGTTCCAAGTTTAGTCATTTCCCTCTATCTTACAACAAATTCTCAACAAAGGGCAGATTATGTTACTCTTTTTTTCAAAACCTCCAATGGCTTGTCCATTCCATTTAGAGTAAAAGGTGAAGCTCCTACAGTGATCCATAAGTCTCCACATGATGTGGCATCCCATTACCTCTCTCTTCATTTCCTACACTTTGCCCTTTCAGCCCCACTGGCTCCCTTATTCTTCCTTCATCAATCCAGGCAAACTCTCCTGTCTCAGGACTCTTAAGTATCCAAATGTCTATCTTCCTCATCTCCTTCCAGTCTTTGTCCAAATGTCACCTTTCATTACTGCCCTCTCCTATCATCCTATTTAAAATTGGAAAATACCCTCACTGCACTCCTCCAGCACATCCATGCTTCTCATCCTGCTCTACTTTTTGTTTTTCCACAGTACATATCACCTTCTAACATATTATAAAATTGGTTTGTTTGCTATGTTCACACTGTAGTGTTGGTCATCCCTCACTATAATAGAAGCAGGACATTGGGGGGTTTTATTTTGTTCATAGATATATCCCAAATACGTACAAAAGTGACTGACATATAGTAGGCATTCAGTATTTGTTGATATAAATCAATGGACCATAGTTGAAGTTATAGTCATAGATGAAATTGCCTTAGAATTATTAGCCAAATGAAAATTGGTCAAAGACTATGCCTACTTATTTAGATGTTGAGGGCAAAGTAAGAGGAACCAGTGAAGGAGGGTTAAGAAAGAACAGCCAAAGAGATAGAGGAATAACTTGGAGAATGGTCTAAGTAAAGGAAAACATGGTTTCGACAAAGTCAGGTGTATTAAATATCACAGAGATAAAATTATGAAGAAACATCTATTAAATTTGTCAGATAGAAGCCAAAAAAGAATGAGCAGAAAAAAATTTAGAAATAATTATAACTACAAGATGGAATCATTCTCTGCATGTCTATATGTAAATACCATGGCCTACTTCATAAGCATATATCACAGGTTTTCAGATACAGAGGGTTCAGTTCATTAACCTCACATTTAAAAACTGACTCTTGCTTTGCTTGCTTCACTCCATCCATATAAGTACTGTTATAATTAACTGTTAGTACAGATTAAGCAAATTTTGGTTTACAGTAACACACTTTTTAAACATGAGGATTAATCATATGTCATTTGGGTACAGATTAGACTTTTAAATCTCATTTAAACCTATTTGAGTTTTAGTCATGTTTTCCACATTTTTCAATATTCATTCTATATCTCCTAAAGGCAATATCAACCTTAATGTCTTAGAATCAACTAATATATCTAAATCTTAACAATGAGCACTTATGGTATATTTTGTCCCCTATGTCTCGTGAATTCCCATACTAAAAGGCTCTTTACGCAAATACCTTCTTAAGAACTAGCAAAATTAATAAATTAAATTTCCTTTGAAAAGTTTAAAGATTGCATATCACCAAAAATCTTCTTAGGCCTGAAAGCTTCAGAATAAATTCAAAGAATATATTTATTTAGAATGACAGTAAAAAAATTCAATTAACAAATATTTGAGTGCTGACTATGGCACAGCATTATTCTAGGCACTTAGAGATACAGTTGTGAGCTAAACAGACAAAAGTTACTGTCCTTTTGGAGCTTAAAGTTTTGTCGATCATCTTGCTCAACCATTTCTTTTGAAGAAAAAAAAATGAAAGTTTACAGATGTTAAATAAGGTTTCCAAAATGATAAGAGCTTAAGGGAGAAATGTACACAAAGTGCCATGAGGAGTAAAAAAAAGATCAGGGCAATCAAAGAAGACTTCACAAAAGATTATCAGACAGGATTTTATAAGTAGAGTTAGACTTGTCACAGTCTTGAAAAAGACGAAGAAAATATACAAAGCAAGTAAATGTGAAAGAGCTAGATACAGTGGCAATTTTGGTTATATAAATTACACTGATAGGTAATGAAGAAGGAGTAGTTTAGGAGTTCAATTTTGGATATGTGTCAAAGTATTTGTGAAAAAGATGAGATGTCCAGGACAATATTCGTCTGGAGATGACTGCAGGAGAGAGAAAGGATATATTAGTGTGGATTTCTCAAATGAGAAACATAGAATTGCTATTACTAAAAAGTAAACATTTTCCACACATTGTAAAACATTTTTGTTTTTTTTTTATAAGTACCAAGTGGGTTTAATTTAGTGAGAGTTTTTTTTTAACCTTTGGTTTGATCTACATGCATAGAGTGAAAAACTTTTTTATATATATTATATGTAAAGGTAAAGTTATATTAAAGTTATTTAAGATATTTAACATTTCAGATAATACTGTTATTTTCCCATTACTGTTAAGACAAAGTGTTATCACATTTCTTAATTCTATATTCAATGAGTTTTTGTTTTGTTTGATTCACAGAACTTTCACACCAGTATACTGTCCAAGTCCACTAAGCGGCATCACACCTCTACTTTACGTAGCTCAGACAAGACAGTCTAATATCTTAAAAGTACTACTGCAGTATGGAATCTTAGAAAGAGAAAAAAACCCTATCAACATTGTCTTAACAATACTGCTCTATCCTTCAAGAGTGAGAATAATGGTTGATCATGAATTGGTTGACATCCAGGAAGATGCCAAAACATGTTTAGTGCTGTGTTCCAGAGTGCTTTCTGTCATTTCAGTCAGGGAAATAGAGGTAAGCAAAATATTGTTCTTTGGGTTTGGACACAAATATTGATGAATATTAAAATTGTGAAGGCAAGAATAAAGTAAATTTTTAATCTATAGATTACATCCAATGACAAATTAATCATTATGTATTAAGTTTTACTCTACAATGGTAGGAATCACCTGAGGAACTTTTAGGATTTATGTTGTCTGTATTCAACCCTAGACCACTTGAATCAGAATTTCTGGAGTAGGGCCTAAGCACTGGTCTTTTTCATAGTCTACCAGATAATTCCACTGCATGGCCAAATCGACAATAAATACTCTAGAAGAAGTTGATAAAATATAAGTATCATCTAAAACTAAAAACTTATCCAGATTCATAGTTGTAAAAAATTTTACAGCTTTGTGTCCTTAGACATTTTATTTAAACTTTATCATTGTGAGAATAAATGGGAATAAAATACTGCCTCAAGTGAAAATGCTTTGGGAAAAAAAGTTACAAGGGTTATGTAAATTTAAGATCTATTTTCTGAATTTTAATAAAAAACAAAAGTGCTAATAATTTGGACTAATCCAATGATTTACAATAGAAAAGTAAAATTTCCCTTTTTTTCAGACACAGTTGAGTTTAGGAAGACGTCCAATTATTTCAAATTGGTTGGATTACATTCCTTCAACAAGATACAAAGATCCTTGTGAACTATTACATCTTTGCAGAATGACCATCAGAACTCAACTATTAATCAACAATATGCTCCCAAATGGAATATTTTCACTTCTAATTCCTGTTCGTTTACAGAACTACCTGAATTTAGAAAGCTAATACACGTCTTTATCCTAACTTCCTTAAGGATGCTCACGATTGTATGGCTTAGAAGTTAATAAACTATTAACTTCATGTTAAGTTTTTTTTGCATTGAACGTTCTATTAGAAAATATATTTTCACATGACATTCTAAATGAATCACTTTTTAACCAATATGTGATTCTGCCCATTACCTTCTACAGTGGAATAAATAATATGCATTTTAATACAAAGAGAAAAGAACTATTTTAATCTAACATTACATCAAAATGAAAATGATATCAGTTAAATTTGTATGGTCTTTGGTTACAAAGAAACATATCTAAAAATATTAGAATTTATTTGATAATGATTTTTAATCTCTTTTCTTTTCAAATACCTAGAGTACTAGACTTTTCTCCATATAACTATGTGGTCTATTTTGTAACACAAAGATGAGAATTGGAAAACAATTCTCCATGAGTCTTTCATGTCTTTGGCTTTCTTGGGAGCAGATTCACTAACTGCAATTTATTATGAATTAGTTTTTCAAGGATGTTTGTATAGTGAGCAGCTTTGGAAGACAGAGATAGTGTCTACCTCTGGAACAGAGAACAGTTTTGCTTATTGTCTAGTATAATAAAGGTAATATCTTCCTCTGGGGCAAAGGTTGAGCAGATTTGCTTGAAGCTCTGTATAAAAGATTAGTATTTTCCAAGCTCAGGGCTCCTCAGTTGTGACACAAATCCACTGTGTGCACATCTACCTGGACCATTCCATGTCTTTGGAGTTGGGTGAGAGTGAAACTGACACAAGCATGAAGCTCATGCTGCTTGTTATGTCATCGCTAGTAATGTCCTTTCTTTTTGACCTGGGAGTCTCTCATCTTCTAACAGCAAACATGAAACTGTGGTAAGCTAAACTGATGGTTTGCAGTTAGGGTGAAAATCCCAGACTCTTCACAGTTCTTGGCAATGAGCATTTGTCTGCACCTTATCATGCTGTCTGAGTATATTTTAGGATCTCTCTTAATAAATTATATCAGATAGTAGCAGGTTCTACCATCCACTTGCAGTCTGGGGATTATCAACATTTCGAAAATTCATAGGAAAAGTGTGCTCATTTTGGTCCTATAGTAACATTATAAGTGTGAATATTATTTTTATAGCTTTGAAAGAACAAAGTAAATAGCTAAGTAGCAAAGACATGGAGCAATATAACTGGATTATTTGCTTTTTCTTTCTCTCCTTTTTAATTTAAGTGAAGAACAAATGCGTTATAGGATTGAATTATAGAAATGTTTATTTACACGGTTAATTAAAATATATTTAATTATAACCAAGCATATTTTTAAGCTTGTAAATAAATATAAAAGAAATTCATACTGTACATGGTGTATTAACGTTTGAATATTTCCTTTACTAATAACATATGATAGTTATATATTTTGGTTAAAAATATGTGTTAAAATGAATAAAGCCAAAAAGCTACCTTTAGTCTAGCATATAAAGAAACACTAGATCGCTGATCCAGATAAAGTGATTTGTCTGGGAAAATACTTCAGCAAATCTTTTTACATTTATTCTCTAATTTCTATCCTTTTCTTTTATCTTTTCCTTCTTACATCTTCGACTCTAAGAGAGCTTAATGAATTTGGTTTAGTCATCACTTCTACTGATCATAGCTCATACCTATTTTGCATGCACACAATCAGCAGCATCTAAATTTCAGGAACTTCTTCCTACTGGAATTCTGATTACATCCATCTTTCTCAACACAGGTGATGGCATCACCACCCAGAATCATATTTGACTCTTCCCTTCTGTATTAGTTTCTTAGAGTTGCCATAATAAAGTACCACAAACTAGGTGGCTTAAAACAACATAAATTTCTTGTCGCACAGTTCTGGAAACCAGAAGTCCAAAATCAGGGTGCAACCAGGGTCCTGCTCTCTCTAAAGCCAGTAGAAGAATCTTTCCTTACCTCTTTCTAGCTTCTGGTGGTTTTCCAGCAATCTTTGGTGTTCCTTGGCTTGTAGAAGCATCACTCCAATCCTCTGCCTTCATACGGTATTCCCTCTATGTCTTCACTTGGCCATCTTCTTATTAGGACAACTGTCATATTGGATTAGGGGCCAAATCCAGTATGACTTTATCTTACCTAATTACATTTGCAAAGATCCTATTTCCAAATAAGGTCACATTCTGAGGTTAGGACTTGAACATATCTTTTTCACGGGCATAAACTTCAACTCATTACATCTTCTCCTCACTAAAAAATCAGAACAGTTACTAAATCACGTTAATCAGTCACTGAATCTCTTTACTATCTTTCAAATCAATGTCTTCTCTTTCTCACCAGCCAGTATAACCTCTCCACTCTGCTCTCCCCCCCCACACACGTGACCCATTCTCATTGTTTCTACCTTTTACCCTCACCAACTCTACCAAAATAGAAATTATTTTTTAAACTCTCTGGTCTCCTCAACCCTCGTTTCAACCTCCCATCTCAAAAATCACTCATGCTACTACCCAGATGATCATACTAAAATTCAAATCTAATCTTATACCCCTACTATCACCACCACCCCTCTCCCACTCCCAACAACAAACACACCTTAAAACTCTACAGGGGTCTATAGGACAAACTGATACAAATAACCTACCTTCATCCTTTCATCACTCTCTCATATGAACTCTATCTTCCAACTAAATCAAACTGCTTATTGTTTCACATATCTTTGCTTTTACATATGCTGATCCTTCTATCTAAAATGCCCTTTCCTTCCTAAAAACCTGACATATTTTATCCTTTAAACTCCCTTTGACCCCAAAAGATTATATACTCTTTGCGACAATACCTTAGTACATTCCTCTATTATTATACTTATCACATGTTGCTCTGCAGTGGATTGAATGGCTCCCCAAAGTCACTGAAGCTTAAACCCCATTGTAATTATTTAGGGTGGGAAATCCTATTATGGTAATTGAAAGGTGGAGCTTTAAAGAGGTGATTCAATTCTGAGGACCATGCCCTAGTGCATAGATTAATAATGGTCGTCATGGGCATGGTTCTGAGGGCTTTAAAAGGAGAGCACATGAGCATTTCTCTCTCTGCTTTGCCATTCTCACCATGTGACACCCTGCATTGCTGTAGAATCACCTCACCAAATATGCTCCCTAGACTTTGGACTCCCCAGCCCCTGAAACTGTAAGCAATAAATGTTGTTTTCTTATAACTCACCGAGTTCCAGGTATTTTGTTATAAGCAACAGAAACAGACTAAAACATGCTTCGATCCTAATATAGGTGTTTTTTCTCTTTACACCTGAGGTCCTCAAAGCCAGAGTCCTATCTTTTGTACTCTTAACACCTAATATGCTGCCAGGCCCATAGTAAATTAAATTAAATTAGATTTGCCTTATGGCTTTCTAAAAGTAAGACCTATTTTAAAGCTTTTTCTCAAAAGGACAGATATAGAAATGTGCTACCAGAGAGAGTAGGCTAAAAGCAGCTAAAAAAAAAAAAAAAAATTAGGAAAAAGAGAACTAAAACATCACTGCTGGCTAAAAATTGTAAGAATAGCTTTAAAATAAAAAAAAAGCATTACTCACTACGCACCTATTAGAATGGCTAGATTTTAAAAAGAAAAGAAAACTAACAATACCAAATACTAGTGAACACAAGGAGCAATTGGAACTCTCATTCGTGGCTGATGGGAATGCAATGGAATAGCCACTCTGGAAAACAGTTTGGCAGCTTCTTATAAAGTTAAACACATACCTACCATATGACACAGCTCTTTAACTCCTATTTAATCTAGATAAATGAAAACTTAAGCTCTCACAAAAATCTGTACTAGATGGTTTATAGTAGCTTTATTCATAATCACTGAAAAATAGAAACCTAAATGTCCTTCGGTGAATGAATTGGTAAACAAACTATGGCATATCAAAACAATGAAACACTTGTCAGAAATAAAAAGCCACAACAACACAGATAAATCTCAAATGCATTAGGCAAAGTGAAAGAAGCCAGTTTCAAAAGCTTACATACTATAATTTCATTTCTTAGAAATTTTGTAAAAAAAGGAAATGAAACTATAGGGAAAGAAAATAGGTCTGTGATTATTGGGTTAAAGATAGGGTCAGGGAAGGATTTGACTACAAAGCGACAGCACCAAGGTAATCTTTTGGGGTGACTGGACTATTGTGTATCCTGATGGTGGTGGTTACATGAACCTATAAATATGCTAAACTTCATAAAACTATATACCAAAAAAGAGTTAATTTTACTGTATGTTAATTTAAAAATAAACGCATTACTTCCTAGGCATGAAAATAAGCTACCTTTCTCCTCCACCCCCACATACTTTACCCCTAGACTTGAAAGAAACTATCTAATGTAGGATTTTATCCTGTGAATGTTACTGGGCCCAAGGGCACAGCGCCTGCTGCACTCAAAAACCCTGGCTTGGCTTGCCTAACTCTGTTACCCCAGGGCATTGAGCTCTGGCTTATGCTTGTCTAAATTTTGTTACTGGACCCAAGTCCGGCTGTCTGCCCCAAACAAAAACAAATTCAAAAGTCAAAAGTTGGTGAAAATGGAAGTCAGCTTTAATTCAAGAACACTGGTGACCTGAGGAGAGATCTTCTCCTCTTTCTGGTAAACCTGAAGGAGAATGGCCAGACTGAAACTGTCTCCCCCACTTGGTTTTATCAAGGGGTTTTTAAAAGAGGAGGTTGGGAGAATGGAATGTGGAAAATGAAAAGCAGGAGGGAGGGTGTATCAGTCTATTTCTGTTGCTTATAACAAAATACCTGCAACTGGGCGATTTATAAGAAAACAAAATTTATTGCTTACAGTTTCCAAGGCTAGGAAATCCAAAAACTGGGGAACACATCTGGTGAGGGTCTTCTTTTGTGGTGTCTTTACAGCAATACAGGGATCTCACATGGCAGAAAATGGTGGAGCAGAGAGAAAGAGAGACTCTCCTGTGCTCTCCTTTAAAGCCCTCAGAACGATGCCCATGACCACCATTATTAATCCATTCACTAGGCATGGTTCATAGAATCTAATCACCTCTCCAAAGAGCCTCCTTTCAATCACTATAATAGATTTTCCCACCCTCTTTACACTGTCACAGTGGGGACTAAGTTTTGGGGGGACATCAATCCACAGCAGAAGAGAATGTGAGCTGTGGGGGCTCCATGCAAGGAGCCCATGCAAGAAGCCAGGTCCAAGGTCTCACCAAGGCTCCATCTGTATCCTGTTCCCACCCGTGGCGTTAGCTTAGGGTCCTGCTGGAGGGGTAGAATCAGCATAGCTTTACTGATGTCTTCCTTAGCTTCTCAGGGTCTGGAGACTTAGCAACTTGTGACAAGTTTGCAGCTCCAGGCTGAATGGAAAACAACTTTACATTTGTGTAAATAATGTCATCTTGCCCAGTAACCAAGTCTCAAAATATCAAATAACCATGGGAAAAGAGGAAACATAGAGAAATGCACCCCAAGAAAAAAACTGAGTCTTTTACATTTTCCTACAGCACATGTGGTTTTAGGTCCAAATGTGGATTCAGTCCTGCTCACGCCAACATGAGGAGAAAGGTGGAACAGAGTTAAAGGTTGGCTTTGAGGGGAAACTAATGGAGATTGCTAAAACATTACGGGCATTTTATTTTGAAAGGTGGGATTATGAGACAATGGACTATAATTTTTAGAGAAAGGCAAAGGCAAAGATGAACTGAGGAGTAGAGCAAATAAATCTCAAAATTAAAGAATGGATTGTCTCCCTACTATTCACCTCTATTCCATAGTACCATGACATACTAACTATATCTTTATTTGATTTGCTTTTGGTATGTTTCTGCTACATACAAAATGATTTAAGAAAAAGAAAGTCAAGAGATAAACCTAATTCAGTATCTCAAATCTAAATAAAATAAAAGGGATTAATCAGTTGTCTGCAGTTTTTGCATCAAAAGCTATAACTGATGAAAAATTTCTTAAAAGTCTGGTGGAATCTAATATTGGGGTTAAATCTAAGAGGAAGTTAATGCATTTGAGGAAATGATACTCAGCATACTTGATACTTTGCACTTGCCTCTGCTTACCTGTTCTTCTACTGCCTGCTCTCCTTTTGCCTTTCATTGCTTCCTCCCTTTTCTGCCCTCCCAAATAATCTTCCATGCCCATTCCTCCTCAGTGCCTTCTAGAAATTTGCCACAAGCCTAAATTATCTAATTGCTTTTAAGAATAACCACATAAAATATAATTCATTTCAAAGGCTGTGAATTAAAACATGGCTACTGGTCAAAGTTAAATACTGTGATACTCTCTTTCTAAAACATGACAATAGTCAATATAAGTAGTCTAACAAGACATTTACTATACAGTAAATGTAAAGCACTATGAATGTAAAAGTAAATGGAAATTCATTTACTTTTCTAAAAAAGTATGTATTTAATTACAATAGTGTGTCATCATTTAAATTATAACTTTGTCAATATATCTGGCTACTAATACTTACTGAGAATGCTGAGCGTTTAATAAAGTTAACAAATATTAATATTAAATAATGTGAAATATAACATGAACATAGCAACAAAAACTATGGTCCTAACCAGTCTGTGAATAAAGTTTTTTGGTCACATTACTAAGAATACCACAGCTTGTTCAATAAATAGTAAAAGGAAAAAAAAAAAAAGTGTACCTTGAATTCCAGACACGTAGTTGCCCGAGAAAAGAATAACTTCCCTAAGTTAGGCCTTTGGGCTGAGATTTTGTGAATAAATCATCTACTGAGATGGAATTGTAGAAATAAGATGTTTGAGAAAACCACAGCTCTTTCCAGTTACTGAGCAATGGGTAGTCTTCTGTTTTCTTTTGCCCATTTACAAAACAAGAATGACCTCTGGGTTAACTCTGAAATGGTGGTATAAGCCATGTTCCTGTGGAAAAGCACTTCTATAAAATGCTCCCTTGTGAACCAATGCCTGAGGCAAATAAACCAATATTAACTTTTTTCTGCCTTTTTCTCACCTAATAAAGATAGCCAAAAATGAAAATTGGGAAAAAGAAGGAGGTCAGTGACTAAAAAATAGGACTCCTGGATATTTGGAAAATTGAAGAGGTTGGTGGTGGTGACTCCCCCTTCCAGAAGTACTCTCTGTATTACAAAATAACTACTTGTTTGTCTTCATCCTTTAGAACTATACTGAATATCAAAAAGAATATTTTAAAATACATAATATCATTCTAATGAACTTCAGAACCATGTATGTTGGAATTTGGGGGTACTTATTAAGAAACTGTTGACTCATAGGGTATAACTACTTTGGAATAGAATGTAAAATAAAAGCTCAAATAAGTTTCCAGACCCACACATAAAATTTTAAGCTAAAGTATTTACAATAATATTTTAAACCATGACCCACAAGTATAAATAAACTTAAGACTTAATATTGTGAATTTTCATAAATAAGAAAAAGTGGTGCATTATACTGACTTTTTCTAAATAAAAATTATTCCTTTAAGTAGTTTTCATTTGTTCAGTTATAATTACAAACACTTTTCATGTGGAATACATAAGAGACAATTCTGAGGTTAATATAATTTTCAATTAAAATATAAAATTTAGCAAGGATTATTTCTTTTGCTCATGGGAAAAAAATGAATTCTAGATTCTTCATACTAAGATATATTCTTTCATTGGTACAAGATGTGAATTTTTATTACTCTTCAGTCTTTCCTGGAACTTGCTCAGCCCTGGGAAAATCTTCTTCATACTTCTTCTTGAGATTATTTAAATATGTTCGTAAACTGTCTGGATCCAGTCGAGAATTTCGAGCAGTTTGAACAAGCCTAGTGGCTAGATGGTACACAGCTCTCTGTCTTTCCAGCTCAGGGGTACTCCTTTGGTTTTGCTGTTATTAAAATATGCATATATATTAAAATAAGAATGCTATTATTTTCATTTAAACCATATTTTGGCAATATTCTATCTCTTTCTGTAGAAATATGGAACTCAAGGGTTAACTACTCCCTTTGGATAAGTCAGTTCCATCCTACTAGCAAAGAATATATTAGAAGAAACAAAGAAATATTATTTGGGAGAATAAAATTTCTCATGATAATTTACTACTTTATGACAGATCCTTATATCCTTTAAAATCACTTTTCAATAAAAAAATTCTGCCAAATAGTTCAAATTTCTTAACACAATACCAAAAAGTAACATAAAATCCACCAGAGATAAGTTCTACAAACATTTTCTCATTAAAAAGCTATGAGAAAACAGCACTGCTCAGTGCTACGCAATAAACATAATTTTAAATGTCACCCAAGAGTAATACTCTGCTCTCTCCTACTTTAATTCCTCAATACATAAACTAGTGGACAGAATGGGTCATCAGAAAACTGCTTGCCCCTAAAGAGAGTTTATTGGTAAAGGTCCACAAAAAATGATTACACTGCATACTGTTGAATATACTAATCATCCTGATTTCAGCATCACATACTGCACACAGGCAATGATATTCAATGCTGTACCTCACAGACATATACAATCAATTATGTTTCCATTAAAAAATAAAATCAAATAAACAATAAAATAAGAGTTTATACACAGAAATTGCTAGAGCCTAAGAGAAAATACTGCCTGAGGGGTAAATTACAGTTTAAAAATAAACAATATAAATAGCTATTTGAAATTATGCCTTAATTTTTAATAAGCTATACTTAAGGATAAGTAAGAAATAATAATTAAAATGAGAGAGTGGAAGGCCTTTAGATATTTAGCCCTTGAATAGTACTTTAGGATTGTGAATATAGCTGGAAAATTATTAATTGAACTCTTTGCCTAAGCTAGAGAGAGGAACCAGCACTTTCAATCTTAACTGTTTATGGAAAGTCTTAGTGAGTTTCCCAGAAATACGATTCCTTCAACTCTTTCTCAATAGCAAGCAATTCCAGATATTTGCCTACTTTCACTATAAGAAAAATGAGTAAGATTCCATGAGATAGAATAAGATTATCATATATTCACCCATCTATCTATCTGATACATTGATCAATTACCAATTATTCTATTAATTAAATAACAGTTATTAATTTTCTATTATCATCTGTGTTCCAAGACCCAAAGCTTGTGTTTATGTGACTATAGGGGATATAAAAATGTATATCTGACATGATAAAGGAACTCAAGGAGCTTGCAATCTTACAGCAAAAACGGCTTGTTTATAAACAACTGATATGGTAATTATTAAAAGTCCCATAAAAGAAGGTGGGGCAAGACATCGGACTGTAGGTGCCCAAGGCATGTTCCTCCCAAAGGAAAAGACCAGACAACTAACGTATAGCTAAATATTGATGGGACCACGGATGGAAGAGCGTAGGAGTGCGGCAGGAGACTGGTGAGATCCCTGTGGAGAATGAAAGCCCAGGACGGTGAAGTAGAGAGGACAGAAAGTTGCACAGCCTCAGCTGCCATGTCTCTGACACCAGGATTGGTGCAGGAAGAATTTCTGCTTGTGACAAAAAGGTATGGAGATGACCCACACCAACCCCCATCCTCACCACAGAGGCCCGCAGATCCTTTGGTAGGACAAGCCTCGAGCCAAGTGCAAGAAGTGCCCTAGAAAACACACACTACATCACTCTACAACACTAGCACAAACTGTGCACTCCCCACCCTCCACATTCAAGACCCAAGGTGCCATCTTAAAGCCAGAGCAGTTAGGGAGGCACCCCCTCCCCTAGGGCCAGCAGCCACTATGCTTCCCCAGCCTTCAGGCTCTGCCTTGTCCCATGAGAGGTTATAATGCCCTAATATCAGCAGCTTGAAGCCTGGGCTCACAGTGGCTGTGACTGTAGTTTCCCAGTCTGGGAAGCCAACCAAACCCTAGTCCTCCTGAACTGATATATCCCCAAATCCCTGGCTAGAGATCAGACAGACAGACCTGCCTCACCTATTTTTCCCCCTACCTCCTAGCCCCATCAGCTGATTTAGTTGTGTGCACCTGAGCCCCCAGTGTGGAAAAAACAGCTCACAGGTTTCTGCCCTTCTGAAAACACTCTAAGGTCAAAGGAAATAGAGTACATCTATACACTCCCAAAGGAGTGGCCAGGCAGTTCCATCCAAAACAGTACCACCTAGCAGTCTTACCAACAGTCTTGGAAGCCACTGCACCATCCTCCTCACTTGTCCTGCCTAGTGTCCCTGCCTACTGGCCAGAAGCAGCTGGATGAGCCACTTCACTGCAGGCCTGCTTAGTGGCCCTGCCTACCACCCAAAAGTGGCTGGATGGGTCATTTCACTGCAGGCCTTCCTAACAGCCCTGCCCACCACACAAGAGACTGGATGGGCTCCCTCACTGCAGCCTCGCCTAGAGGCCTCACCCACTTCCTAAGAAACAGTTCAGTAGCTCTGCCCTTGGCAGTCCAGCTCCTGAATTGCAGAGGGAAGCACATCAGGCCCAAAGAACTGGCAATCTCTTCCTCTGAGATAGTATGGATGAGAGATAAGTGAAAAACAGAAATTCCCAAAATGTAGGAGAGAAGGTTCTAGGACTCATTAAGGGAAGCAGGCAAGAGAACAACACTCAGGGTCCTAGGCAGGAGCCAAGGGTAGCTCCCTCCACCCAGAATCAGGCAAGAGAGCAAGCCTTCTGTGTGGGTGTCCCACTGCCACAGCCATGGCTGTCACAAAAGTGGCTTGACTCCACAGCACTAGCCACAGCCACCCTGTAGGTGGCCTACCAGACATTTGACAAGATTGACACAAGGAAAATCACCAGAAGACACCGGAAACAGAAGAGGACGTCTTTCTCCTCAAAGCCCACTCCAGCGTAAAAGAAGAAGCACCTGCTCTACCAGATGATCAGATATCAATGTAGAGATACAAGGAATATAAAAATCCAAGAAAATATGACACCACCTGATAGAGTGTGGATGTGTTTTCCTCCAAAACTCATGTGGAAATCTGATCCCCAAAGTGGCAGTGCTGGAAGCTGTTTGAGTCAGGGAGGTGGATCCCTCATGAATGGATTAATGCTCTCCCTGGGAAGGGGGGTTAATGAGTGAGTTCTCGCTCTATTAGTTCCTTCAAGAGCTGGTTGTTTAAAAGACGCTGGCACCTCCTCTCTCTCTCTCTCTCTCTTGCTTCCTCTTGTCATGTGATCTGCTTATACACACTAGCTGCCTGCCACTTTTTGCCATGAGTAGAAGCAGCCTGAGGCCTGTGCCAGATGCACCTGTCCCAGAATCGTAAGCCAAATAAACCTCTGTTCTTTATAAATTACCCAGTCTCAGGTATTTCTGTTATAGCAACACAAAACAGACTAATACACCACCAAAAGAATACAGTAATTCTCAAATACCAGACCCTATAGAGCAGGAAATCTTTGAAATGACTCTAAAGGAATTCCAAGCAACAATCTTAAGAAAATTCACTAAGATATGAGAAGACTCTGTTAGAAAACATAACAAAATGAGAAAAAAAACCCAAAAAACCAGGATATGAAGGAGGACATTTACAAAGAGATTAAACCTTAAAAAAGAATGTAGTAGAACTCAAGGAACTAAAAGATTCACTCAAAGAAATAAAAACCACAACTAAGAGCATAAGCAGCAGGCTAGAAGAGCAGAAGAAAGAATTTCGGACCTTGAAGATAGCCTTTTCAAAATAACCCAGGTGGACAAAAAAAGGAAAGAAGAATTTTAAAAAATGAAGAAAATCTAAGAGAGCTAGCAGACAACCTTCAGCACACAAACATTCGAATCATGGGTGTTCCAGAAGTGGAGAAGAAAGAAAAAGGCATGGAAAACCTGTTCGATGAAATAATAATAGAAAACTTCCCAGGTATAGGGAGAGACATGGGCCTTCAGATACAGGAGGCTCAAAGATCCCCAAATGGATTCAGTCCAAAAAGATTCCTTCTAAGACATCTTATAGTCAAACTGGCAAAGCTCAGAGACAAAGAGCAAATTTTAAAAGAGGCAAGAAGAAAGTGTTAAGTCACCAATTAAGGGAGCCCCCAATCAGACTAACAGCAGACTTCTCAACAGAAACTCTACAAGCCAGAAGAAAAAGGGATGATATATTCAAAATACCAAAAGAAAAAAACTGCAAGCAAGGCTATCCTTCAGAAATGAGGTATAAACTGTGTATTTTCCAAACAAACAAAAATTGCAGAAGTTCACCACCACACAACCAGCCCTGCAAGAAGTCCTCAAGGAAGTCCTGAATCTGGAATCCGAAATATGATAATCACTACCACAGATACACAAGAAACAATAAAACCACTGGAACAACAAAAATGCAAATGAGAAAGAGAAAGAAACTAAATCTTACCACCACAAAATACCATAATGACAATGTAATAATGCCCCTGCATTATTCCCAATTTTAGTAATTTCAGTCTTCTCTCTTTTTTTCTTGGTCAGTCTAAAGATTTGCAAATTTCGTTGATCTTTTTAAACATCAACTTTTGGTTTTGTTGATTTTCTCTATTCATGTATTTCCCTATTTCATATATTTCTGTTGTAATCTTTGTTATTTCCTACTTATATCCACTTTTGGTTTAGTTTGCTCTTTTCTGTTTTCTTAAGGTAGAAGTTTACATTACTGATTTGAGATTTTTCTGATTTTTAACATAGGTGTTTACAAGTATAAATTTTCATCTAAACACTGGCTGAGCCCTGCATCCTATAAATTTTTATATATTCTGCTTTGATTTTTATCTCAAAGTACTCTCTAATTTCCTGTGATTTTTCTTTTTACCCATTGTTTATTTAGGGAAGTGTTTAATTTCCACACATTTGTGAATTTTCTAAATTTCCTTCTGTTACTGTGGTCAGAGAACATATTTTCTATGATCTTAGTCCTTCTAAATGTATTGACTTGTTTTGTGGCCAAAATTAAAGAAAAATAAATAAATTTTTAAAAAGAACTCATTTATTTTATTATTATTTTTATTTTTTTCTTTTTTATAAGATGACTGGTAAGAGGATCTTAACCCTTGACTTGGTGTTGTCAGCACCACGCTCTCCAAGTGAGCTAACTGGCCATCACTATATGGGGATCCAAACCCATGGCCTGAGTGTCATCAGCACCACACTCTCCCAAGTGAGCCTTGGACCAGTCCAAAAAAGAACTCATTTAGATGACTTCAAGTTTCTTAAATGTATAGGAAGTGAATTATCTGTA
Source organism: Cynocephalus volans (assembly GCF_027409185.1). Taxonomy (NCBI): domain Eukaryota; kingdom Metazoa; phylum Chordata; class Mammalia; order Dermoptera; family Cynocephalidae; genus Cynocephalus; species Cynocephalus volans. The sequence goes on along the minus strand of NC_084467.1, from coordinate 65,779,490 downwards.
GAGAGTGAGGGGATTCAGGGCTCAGGAAGAGTAGAAATGTTTTGAAAGAGTTACTATAAAGAAGTCATAGAGATCCATAAAAGAGAAAAACAATTATCCATTAAAATATTTGACTAAAGTTGGAATATATGAATTTGCAGTGGATAAAATTAGCCTGTCTTGAACATTCTTCAAACATCATTAAGTAAGCCAAAGCCTAGAAGGCTAGTGGAGAGATGGCCCATAATTGGAATTTGGCAAGATGAAATTAAGCAATGAGAGGTTATTTAGAACTATAGCACTGCCAAAATTGCTGATGAAGGGATTAAAATGAGTAATTTAGGCAAGTGACGTCACAGGGACAGTCCAGGAGCTCAAGGGAGGAAGTCTGGCAATAAAAATAGAAGGTAGATTAAGAAAGAGGGGAAGACATAGAAAAGTGTTATTGAGGAAAATTTCATGCTGCACCTATCTAGTTTACTGAACACATTGGATTTTTTAAAAACTATAAAGCAACCTGATCTAAAAAAAAATTCCAAATTTTGAACCAACAGATGTGAGTTCGGTGTTGGACCTACTGCTTCCTAATAAATCACTTAACCTCTGTGAAGCTATAAAAATGACAGTAAAAATAATACTTTTACTATCTACCTCTTATTAGAAAGACCTAATTACTTTATGATGAGTTATGAGGTTCACACATGATAATGGAAGAGCTTTGAAAACTATAAAAAGAAAATTTGTACAAATATTGTGCATATATTTTTAATACTCACTTTAAATAGACTTATTTTCTCCTCATAAAGTTAGTATAGCAACAATTATTGTAGGAATTGAATTGTTTAACCTTTTCCTCCTATCTTATTAGCTGATAGCTGCAGGGAAAGGTTATAATATGCCAAACCAAAAAAGTTTTGAGAAGTAAAAAAAAATTTCTTCACTTAGAAACTAGGTTTTTAAAATATTTTAATTGTTAATATTAATTATTATGGCAGGGACCACACACCCTGCGGTGCCGCTGCCGCACAAATCCTGCAGGTAGGCCTCACAGCCACCACCCGTCTCCATCCCCAGCCCAGCCTAGTGCACACGGAGCAGGGAGAAGTCCAGCAGAGGAGGCAGAAGCTCTGCAGAGACCACATGCTCTGTGGTGCTGCCATGCGACCCAGCAGCCTGGCCCAGTGTGCGTGGAGAAGGGAGAAGTCCAGCAGGGGAGGCAGAAGCTCTGCAGAGACCACACACATTGTGGTGCTGCCACCAGGCAATCCAGCATCGTGGCCTAGTGCATGCAGAGCAGGGAGACGTCCAGCAAGGGAGAGGGAAGCTCCACAGAGACCACACACCCTGCGGTGCTGCCACAGTGCAAATCCAGCAGGTAGGCCTCACAGCTGCCACCCATCTCCATCCCCAGCCTGGCCCAGTGCACATGGAGCAGGGAGAAGTCCAGCAAGGGAGGCGGAAGCTCCACAGAGACCACACGCTCTGTGGTGCCACGGTGCGACCCAGCAGCCTGGCCCAGTGCACACAGAGCAGGGAGAAGTCCAGCAGGGGAGGTGGAAGCTCTGCAAAGACCACACTCCCTACGATGTGGCTGCCGTGCAATCCAGCAGCCTGGCTCAGTGCACATGTAGCAGGGAGAAGTCCAGCAAGGGAGGCAGAAGTTCACAGAGACAACATGCCCTGCGGTGCCACTGCATGACCCAGCAGCCAGGCCCAGTGCGTGTGGATCAGGGAGAAGTCCAGCACAGGACGTGGAAGCTTGGCAGAGACCACACACCCTGCAGTGCCGCCGTGTGACCCAGCAGCCTGGCCGAGTGCATGCTGACCAGAGAGGTGGCTCCCAGAGAGGCCCAAGACCCAAGGCAATTACACACACAAGGAACTAGTGGCCAACCAAGCAGAAACTGAGGTAGCCGTACCAAATTGGCAACTCCAGCAACATCCAAGGCAGACAATAGTGTCAAACCTGTGGACCAGGAAACCCCTGACCATAATGACTAAACATCAAAGGAAAGATACCCAAAATATGAAATATCAAGAAAGTACACCACCAAAGGGTAATAACTCTCAAGCTCTAGATCCTATAGAAGAAGAAGCCCTTGAAATGTCTGACAATGAATTTCGAGTGATAATTCTAAGGAAACTGAATGAGATACAAGAAAACTCAGCTAGACAACATGATGAAATGAGGAAAAGTATACAGGACCTGAGAGAAGAAATGTACAAGGAAATCAATGCCCTGAAAAAGAATGTAGTAGAGCTTGCTGCACTGAAGAATTCATTCAACAAAATAAAAAATAAAACAGAGAGTTTAACCAGCAGGCTTGCAGAAGTAGAAGAGAGAACTTCTGACCTTGAAGATAGGCTGTTTGAAATAACACAGGCAGAAAAAAAAAAAAAAGAAAAAACAAAGGCATTGAAGAAAATCTGAGAGAGATATCAGACAACGTTAAGCACTCAAATATCCTAGTCATGGGTATTCCAGAAGGGGAGGAAAAAGGAGATTGCATTGAAAACATATTCAACAAAATAGTGGCAGAAAACTTCCCAGGTATACGAAAAGTCACAGATCTTCAGATTCAGAAAGCTCAAAGATCCCCAAATGTATTCAACCCAAAAAGGTCTTCTCTAAAACATTTTATACTCAGATTGGCAAAACTCAAAGACAAAGAGAGAATCTTAAAAGCTGCAAGAGAAAAGCATCAAATCACCTATCAGGGAGCCCCCAATCAGACTAACATCAGACTTTTCATCACAAACCCTAAAATCCAGAAAGGAATGGGATGATATATTCAAAATACTAATTTTTAGCTCCCACCAATAAGTGAGAACATGTGGTATTTCTCTTTCTGTCCCTGACTTGTTTCACTTAATATAATTCTCTCAAGATCCATCCATGTTGTTGCAAATGGCAGTATTTCATTCGTTTTTATAGCTGAGTAGTATTCCATTGTGTAGATGTACCACATTTTCCGTATCCACTCATCTGATGATGGGCATTTGGGCTGGTTAAATTCACACACACACACACACACACACACACACAAAAACCGGGTGGGGAAGAAGATATAACAACCACAATTATTTGAAGTTGATACAACAAGCAAACAGAAAGGACATTGTTGGGGGGGAGGGGGGGAGGGAGAAGGGAGGGAGGTTTTGGTGATGGGGAGCAATAATCAGCCACAATGTATATCGACAAAATAAAATTAAAAAAAAAAAAAAAAACACCAAAATACTAAAAGACAGACATTGCCAGCCAACAATACTCTACTCTCCAAGGCTATACTTCTGGAATAAAGGGCAAATAGTATATTTCTCAGGCAAACAAAAACTGCGGGAGTTCACTACCACATGACCACCCTAACAAGAAATTCTCAAGGGAGTACTGGGTTTGGTACCTGAAAAATAACTACCACTGCCATAAAAACCCAAGAAAAATCAAAACCCACTAGTATAATAAAAATGGCATTCATGAAGAGAAAACAAACAAACAAAAAGGCTATCTACAACCCAGGAAACGAACAAATACAGAAAACAAACAGTAAATCAGAAAGAAAGGAACAAAAGATACCTAAGAAAACCAAACAATAATCAATAAAATGCTAGGATTAAATCAACACTTTTCAGTAACAACTCTTAATGTAAAAGCCTTAAATTCCCCAATTAAAAGACACAGACTGGCTGACTGGATTAAAAAGGAGGGCCCAACTATATGCTGCCTTCAAGAGACCCACCTCACCCATAAAGATTCACAAGATTAAGAGTGAAAGGATGGAAAAAGATTTACTATGCAAACAGAAATGAAAATCGAGCTGGAGTAGCTATTCTTATATCTGATAAAATAGACTTTAAACTAAAAACCATAAAAAGAGACAATGAAGGACACTACGTAATGATAAAAGGATTGATCCATCAAGAAGACATGACAATCATAAATATATACGCACCCAATATTAGAGCAGCCAGATTTATAAAACAAACTCTATTAGACCTAAAGAAGGAAATAGACACTAATACCATAATAGGAGGGGACCTGAACACCCCACTATCAATATTGGACAGATCATCTAGGCAAAGAATCAGCAGAGAAACACAAGATCTAAAGAATACTCTAGATCAATTGGACTTGGCAGATACCTAAAGAACATTCCATCCAACAACCTCAGAATATTCATTCTTCTCATCAGCACATTGATCATCCTCCAGGATAGATCACATGTCAGGTGACAAATCAAATCTCAACAAATTCAAAAAAATTGGAATTATCCCATGTATTTTCTCGGACCACAATGGATTAAAATTAGAAATCAATAACAAACGAAATTCTGGAAACTATACAAACACATGGAAATTAAACAGCATTCTACTTAATGACATATAGGTCCAAGAAGAAATTAAACAGGAAACCAAAAAATTTACTGAAACTAATGAAAATAGTGATACATCATACCAAAACCTGTGGGATACTGCAATAACAGTACTGAGGGGGAAATTTATCACATTAAATGCTCAGTTCAGAAGAATGGAAAGATGGCAAGTGAACAACCTAACACTTCACCTTAAAGAACTAGAAAAACAAGAACAATCTAAACCCAAAGTTAGCAGACAGAAAGAAATCATTATGATCAGAGCAGAACTTAATAAAATTGAAACACAAAACACAACACAAAAGATCAATGAATCAAAAAGTTGGTTTTCTGAAAAGGGAAATAAAATTGACAAACCATTAGCATGGCTAACTAAAGAAGAGAGAACATCCAAATAACACAAATTAGGAATGAAAAAGGTGATATTACAACTGATACATCTGAAATAGAAGGAATCTTTCGAGACTACTATAAACAACTATATGCCAACAAATTTGAAAATCTGGAAGAAATGTTTGAATTTCTGGACACACACAAGCTACCCAAACTAAGCCAAGAAGATGCAGAAAATCTGAAAAGACCAATAACAATAAAGGAGATTGAAGCTGTTATCAGAAGGCTCCCAACAAAGAAAAGCCCAGGACCAGATGGATAAACAGCAGAATTTTACCAAACATTCAAAGAGGAATTGACACCGATTCTTTATAAACTATTCCAAAAGATTGAAAGAGAGGCAAATCTCCCAAACTCATTCTATGAAGCAAACGTCATCCTGATACCAAAACCAGGTAATGATACAACCAAAAAAGAAAACTACAGGTCGATATCCTTGATGAATATAGATGCAAAAATCCTCTAAAATACTAGCTAACAGAATACAGCAACACATACATAAAATTATTCACCACGATCAAGTGGGATTCATCCCAGGGATGCAAGGTTGGTTCAACATATGCAAATCAAAAAATGTGATACACCACATAAATAAAATCAAACAGAAGGACCATATGGTCATCTCTATAGATGCTGAAAAAGCATTTGATAGAATTCAACATTCATTCATGACAAAGACCCTCTATAAGTTAGGTATAGAGGGAAAGTATCTCAACATAATTAAAGACATATATGATAAACCCATTGCCAATATCATCCTGAATGGGGAAAAGCTGAAAGCTTTTCCTTTAAGAACAGGAACTAGACAAGGATGCCTACTCTCACCACTCCTATTCAACATAGTGTTGGAAGTACTAGCCAGAGCAATCAGAGAAGAGAAGGAAATAAAGGGCATCCAGATTGGAAAAGATGAAGTCAAACTGTCCCTTTTTGCAGATGACATGATCCTATATATCAAACAGCCTAACGCCTCTACAAAAAAACTCTTGGAGTTGATAAATGATTTCAGCAAAGTGGCAGGATAAAAAATCAACACACAAAAATCAGTAGCATTTCTATTCTCCAATAGTGAACATGCAGAAAGGGAAATCAAGAAAGCTTGTCCATGTACATTAGCCACCAAAAAAATAAAATACTTTGGAATTGAGTTAACCAAGGAGGTGAAAAATCTCTACAATGAGAACTACAAACCACTGCTGAGAGAAATTAGAGAGGATACAAGAAGATGGAAAGATATCCCATGCTCTTGGATTGGAAGGATCAACATTGTGAAAATGTCCATACTACCCAAAGTGATATACAAATTCAATGCAATTCCCATCAAAATTCCAATGACATTTTTCTCAGAAATGGAAAGAACTATCCAGACATTTATATGGAATAACAAAAGACCATGCATAGCCAAAGCAACGCTGAGCAACAAAAATAAAGGTGGAGGCAAACACTACCTGACTTTAAACTATACTACAAAGCTATAATAACCCAAACAGCATGGTACTGGCTTTAAAACAGACACAATGATCAATGGAATTGAATAGAGAATCCAGAAATCAACCCACACACCTACAGCCATCTGATCTTTGACAAAGGCACCAAGCCTATACACTGGGGAAGAGACTGCCTCTTCAGCAAATGGTGCTGGGATAACAGGATATCAATATGCAGGAAAATGAAACTAGACCCATACCTTTCACCGTACATGAAAGTCAACTCAAAATGGATTAAAGAATTAAATATACACCCTGATACAATAAAGCTTCTTAAAGAAAACATAGGAGAAACACTTCAGGAAGAAGGACTGGACACAGACTTCATGAATACGACCCAAAAAGCATGGGCAACCAACGGAAAAATAAAGAAATGGGGTTATATCAAACTAAAAAGCTTCTGCACAGCAAAAGAAACAATTAACAGAGTTAAAAGACAACCAACAGAGTGGGAGAAAATATTTGCAAAATATACATCTGACAAAGGATTAATATCCAGAATATATAAGGAACTCAAACAACTTTACAAGAAAAAAACAAGCAACCCGATTAAAAAATGGGCCAAAGAGCTAAGTAGGCATTTCTCAAAGGAAGATATACAAATGGCCAACAGACACATGAAAACATGCTCAACATCACTCAGCATTCGAGAAATGAAAATCAGAACCACACTGAGATACTATCTCACCCCAGTTAGGATGGCTAATATCCAAAAGACTTTGAACGATAAATGCTGGCAAGGTTTAGGAGGAAAAGGAACTCCCATACATTGTTGGTGGGACAGCGAAATGGTCAGCCTCTATGGAAAATGGTATGGAGGTTCCTCAAACAATTGCAGATAGATATACCACATGACCCAGCTATCCCACTGCTGGGAATATACCTAGAGGAATGGAAATCATCAAGTCAAAGGTACTTGTTCCCCAGCGTTCATCGTAGCACTCTTTACAATAGCTAAGAGTTGGAACCAGCCCAAAGGTCCACCATCAGATGTGTGGATACAGAAAATGTGGTATATCTGCACAAGGAATACTACTCAGCTATAAAAAAGAATGAAATACTACCATTTGCAATGACATGGATGGACCTAGAGAGAATTATATTAAGTGAAACAAGTCAGGCAGAGAAAGAGAAATATCACATGTTCTCACTTATTTGTGGGAGCTAAAAATAAATAAATAAATACATTAATAAAAGGGGGTGAGGGAAGAAGACATAACAATTACAATTCCTTGAAATTGATATGACAAGCAAACAGAAAGGACATTTTTGGGAGGAAAAGGGGAGAGGGAAGAGAGAGGAGGTTTTGGTAATTGGCCACAATAATCAACCACATTGTATATTGACAGAACAAAATTAAATTAAAAATAAAAAAATTTTTAAAAGGGAATGCTAAAAAAATAATTAATATTAATTATTATATATTTAGATCAAAGGCCATAATAAAAATGTACACTAAAGTCATTTCTGTAATTTGAAAAACAAGTAATTCTTACTGCAATAAAGTTTCTTACCAAAATTTGTCTTGTAATTTGAGTTGTGATTTCTTTGGCATCCAAGACAATTGATGGTGGAAGTGATGACACCTCTGCAGCTTTTAATCCTAAAATTATAAAAAATGGGCTGTAATATTATTATTGCTGGCATTTCAATGTTTCTTTTAACTAATATTAATCTTTTCTTCACAGATTTAAACTTCCTTTCTTCAGCTATTTCTGAAGTACTCAAAATTTGAATTCTCAAAATTAAGTATTCCAAAGTTCTGGATGACAGTTTACCAATTATTAGATTAATTACTTGTCTAAGACATATAAGGCAAATTAGAATATCAATTACCTCTCAACATGCCTCTGAGATAGCAGGAAGGAAAATAATTAATTAGAAAATAATTATACTGAAATTCCAATTATAAATACAATTGGTTAATAGGTCAAAGGATATATGAGTTTGCAGGGGAGGAGAATGTCTTGGCACAGAGATAACCCTAAAGCCAGACATTCATCTACCTACCAGATCAATGAGAAAGGGATTTCTCAGAAGATATAATGGTAGGTGACTACACTTTGTGCAAATTCAAAGTATTGACTATTATTCTTGTGTTTTCAGAGCTTAATTTTACTGTTTAAATGCCACAGGCTTTCTAATATGTATCAATATTTATTGAATTTATTGCTTTAAAAGCAACACTTACATTTACTGAGAAGTTATTAATTGGTAGGAACTATGTTAGGCAGTTCACATTTGATAATTCATTTAGTCTTCCCAACTTCACATATATGGAAAATTATCCCCATTTCATAGATAATAAAACTGAGGCTTATAAAGATTAAACATTTGATACAAATAAGTTATCCAGTTGATTTTCCATTTCAAACAGTAAAACTAAGATGCTTTTCCCCCTGTTCACATGGGTCACGTGCACAGCTAAAATAATTTTGGAACTTTATATGTACAGGTAGATTGAAAATTCTCTGAATCATACGATTTTATGTGTCACATAATGATTTACATAGAAAGCATCATAAGGTTTGGTAACACACACATTCCCTTTTAAGATTATAGATTTAATTATCAAGTACACTAAAGACAATAGAGGAAAGAGACTGCTACTAAAAGAGCATGTAGAAAATATGTAATTTTCAATTCATTGCATAACTTGCAAATATAAACTGAATTACATTTTTCTAAGGATAGAAATTAATACTTCTATGGCTTTCATGTGTCATTGTGTTTCTACATAGTTACTGGCTCATATTTTTAAAGTATGATATATATATTTATATAATGTTACTTTGGTATAGGAAATACAGTCTTAGAGTATGTAACCACTCAAAAGAATAAGGGAAAGTTGCTTAGATTGACAAACCAAGTAAAGAGTAAAAGAAAGTTTGTCTAGGAGAATATGTAGTTTCAATGTATAGGTATAATTTTTATTGAAATACCATAATTTTTTTCTTCTGTGAGTCCCTTAGATAGTTTGTAGGTATACAAAATAGCTTCTTTGTCTCTTGAGGTATTCTTTACATGTTGAACTTCAAAATGCATGTTTTCTACATTAGGATACAACACATCTATATGGCACAGTTCCAGAAAATGTGTAGCAAACAGTGTAAATGCCTAGAATATATAACAGACAAATAATGTTAGATCTTTAAATGAACTAGAAAATTCCATTTTAACTATTTAGACATAAAATTTTAGTTTAATTTTCTACACAGCTTGGCAGAGATGTAGGAATGAAACTAATAAGTTGAAAGCTAACATGATAAATCAATTCTAAAGTGTTTTGAAAATTTATTTTCAATGAATGAAACATGTTTATTATGTTTGCACTTATTCAAGTACATGTTCGAGTACGTTACATCATGAGAAAGAGGAAAAAATCCAAAAATAAAATCCTAAGAAGCATATATGAAGTTATGAAAAACATAAAATTTACCAAAAATAAAGCTATTAATCATAATTTATATTTCCCTGAACTTCTTAGAAAGATTACTTTAAAGGTAGCTTCCTTCTTGTAAATAATTTTTGGAAAGTGGAATCAATGAATTGTCTTAGTTATTTGAAATTCCAAATGTTTTTAGTTTTCAGATTTGCATTGTGTTTGGTTTAGGTACCTGGTAGAGGAAAAAAAGATTGAGAATAATGCTAAAATAATGGTTCTCAAACATTGGTAATCCCCTGGGGAGCTTGTTAAAGATGCAAATTCTTGGTACTTATCAACCCCCCAAAATTCACAATCAACAGTTCTAATGTGGATTCAAGACACTTTTATGACCAGCTTAAGGTTTCCAGCCCAGAAGTTACTAAAGCAGTTATCTAAATAACTGATTATATTTTAAGACATTACCAGTGAGAAGCTATAGGTGTAGGTGATCAGTGGAAAATTAAATATTAAGTTAGTAAAAAGAAAATACTTGATTGGCAAAATTACTATCAAGCACGGAAAGGAGAGTAGCAAAGGAAGGAGTGATTTTGAATATGACAGAAAAATGAAAATACTCAACTACCACTCAACAAATCAAAAGGGTTATAAAACAAACCAAATTTACAGAGCAAGAAGAAACTTTTAGAAATCCAGTAAACTATTTAGAAGTTAGGAGCCATGTTCAATAACAATAATGTCCTTAAAAATTATGTATTGAACCAATATATTATAGAACTTTTAAAACTCTATTTCAGGTTAATACAACTTAACAGGCAATTATTTGGGGTCTGTACATTACAAGAATTGTGCTAGACACTAAGAATACTAGGTTAGAAAAATAATAACTAACTTTAAGCCCCTTAAAAGTAAGTGGCAATATTATATTTTTACTAAATTATTCGTATGAGAAAAAGATATTCAAAAGTATTACTAAAAGCACTATTCTTGGCTATTACAGAATACCTCAGAAATAGATAATGTATTAGTCAGCGTTTTCCAAAGAGACAGACCACCACCAGCAGTGTGTGTGTGTGTTTGTGTGTGTGCAAAGAGATTTATTACAAGGAACTGGCTCATGTGATTATGAAGGCTGACAAATTCCAAGATCTACAGTCAGCAAGCTGGAGACCCAAGAAAGCTGATGTAGTCCCAGTCCAAATGCTGGCAGGTTCCACACCCAGAAAGAGTCAATGCTTCCCTTTGAGTCCAAAGGAAGGAAAGAACCAATCTTTCAGATCGAAGGTAGTCAGGAAAGAGTTCTATGTTACTCCTGGGAGGGTCATATTTTTTGTTCTACTCAGGCTTTCAACTTAATAGATAAGACCGACTTACATTTGAGAGGGCAATCTGCTTTACTCAGTCTACCAACTCAAATGTATCTCATCCAGAAACACCCTCACAGACACATTCAGAATTATGTTTGACCAAATGTCTGGGCACCCCATTGCCCAGTCAAGTTGACACATAAAATAAACCATCACAAGTCCACCCCTTGTCAACTTGGCACCTATATGCATCTTTTTACACCACACTTAATCTCCTAATGAAGACAATCACAAGGTCATAATTCCACCTAACAGAGAAAGCACTAACCCCTTCCCCAGAACAGGAAGTAAAGTCCTTGAGTGATGTTTACTCTTCTCCTTGATATCTCATAACTTAAATACTATGACATAAAATCAACACATCTTACGTTACATAAGGGAATAAGAAAGGAAAGAAAATAAAGATATTTGTTTAATATATGTATATATACACAAATATATTCATAACAAAATAAGGAGAAAATAATCATGACAATTACAGTCCTCATTTCTGCAACTGGTAACACGGTTTTAACTGGTATTTATAACTACCTTCTTCTACTACCCTATTCTGCCTTTGCCTTTAGCAAGCACCTTAGGTAACCATGGTTCTTTACCTGGTGTAGCAACCCAAATCTTCATTCCTGAAGGGTTTGACCATTCATAGACCTATCTGGATTGGGTTTTTGTAGTTTTTCATTGACTTTAACCACAGGGCAAGGGATGCCTAAAGGAATCTGTATTCCAGACATACTCTTCCTTACCCACATTGTGGAATGGTATTCCAATCTCCCTTTGGTAGTCAGGATCAATCACTCTAGTCAGCATAGTAACTCCCTTCTTTCCCTGTTGATTCAGAGGCATGAAGAACCTAATGTGGCCAGGCAGGAGTCTTAACTTCCAAGTCAAAGAAACCATTGCTGTGTCTCCTGGTGGAAGCATTATTCATTTTGGAACTAAGACCTCTAGGCCAGCAGAGCATAAGGTTGCAGAAACGGGAAGCAAAAATTTTGCTTGTGGGTTACTAGGGGTAATAGAGTGATGTCACTTCTATTTTCACCCCTTGATTCCTGAACCCATGAATCCTGGCTATGGGAGTAACAGCATCACATATTGGAAGCTGATTCAGAGAATATATAGCCTTATGAAGAACCATACCACAGTCCTGCAAGGGTGCTGTAACTGAGTCTATCAAGCCAGCTACTTTAAGATGGTGGAGAAAATGCTAAATGTAATGAATTCCATGATCACAAGCCCTTTGCAGCACAGCATTTGCTGTGAAGTGAGTTCCTTGATATAAGGCAATGTTTTGTGGAATACCATGATGGTAGATAAGGCATTCTGCAAGTCCACAAATGGTAGTTTGGCAGAAGCATTACATGTAGGGAAGGCAAATCCTATATCCAGAGTGTCTATTTCAGTAAAAACATGATGGAAGCAGTCCAATGTAATCAAACTGCTACCAGGTATCTAGCTGATCACCTCAGGGAATGATGCCATACTAGAGACTCAATGTTGGTCTTTGTGTTGGCAGATTGGGCACTCGGTATTGGCTGTAGCCAGGTTGGTCTTGGTGAATGAAAGCCCATGTTGCTGAGCCCATGCATAACCTGAATCCCTGCCACCATGGCCACTTTGCTCATAGCCCATTGGTGATGACAGGGGTGGATGGGTAAAGAGGCTGACTAGTATCTGCATAGCATATCATCCTCTCCACTTGTAAGTCCTCCTCTGCTGAGGTCACCCTTTCATGAGAATTCACATGGGACGCAAATATCTTCATGCTTTTTGCTCATACTTCTTTCCCAAATTTCCTTGTCACCAATTTTCCAATCATGTTCCTTCCAAGTCCCTGATCATGCAGCCAAACCACTGACCACAGCCCATGAATCAATATCTAACTGCATGTCTAGCCACTTCATCCAAGCAAAGTGAACAACCAGGTGCTCTGCTTGAAGTTTTCCCTACTGGGAGCATTTCCCTTCACCACTGTCTTTCAGGAATATACTGTAGCTGTCCACTTTGGGTGGTGCCTACATATGCAGAACCATCTGTAAACCAGGCCTGAGGCTTCTCCCTCTGTGAACTGACCATAGGGAACTTCCCATGAGACTATAGATGCAGGCTGGGAGAGAGAAGACAGTATAGCAGGAGTGGAGATTGTAGGCATTTGGGTTACTTCTTCATGTAATTTATTTGTGCCATCAGGGCCTGCTCAGGCCTGCTCACATATATACCACTTTCCTTTGATAATGAAGTGCTGCTGTGCACACCCAACTTTATGGCTTGGTGGGTCAGATAAAACTCAGAGCAGCTCAAGTCACATGGTAACTTGCTGGCTCATGGTTAAATGTTCAGTCTCTACTAAGGGCTAGTAGCAGGACAAGGGTTGTTTCTCAAAAGGAGAGCAGTTATCCATGGAAGACATAAGGGCTTTGTTCCAAAATCCAAAGAGCTTGTGCTACAATTAATCTATAGAGGCTGGCCAAAGGCTCCAAACAGCATCTCTCCCTCTCTGTCACGGACACTTCAAGCACCAGTGGATATGCTGGATCAAATGGCCCAAGTGGCAGAGTAATTTGTGTGGCAGACTGGAACTGTTGCAGAACCTTCTCTTGTTCTTGTCCCAACTCAAAACTAGCAGCTTTTTAGGTCACTCGTAAATGGGCCAGAGTAACACACCCATATGAAGAACATGTTGCTGCCAAAATGCAAAGACACCCACTAGGTGTGTTTCTTTTTCATTGTAGGAGGTGCCTGATGCAACTGCTTATCCTTCGCCTTAGAAGTGATATCTCAACATGCCCCACACCACTGGTCTCCTAGAAATTTCACTGAGGTAGAAGGCCCCTGACTTTTTGTTGAATTTATTTCCCACCCTCTGACATGCAAATGTCTTATCAATTAAGTCTAACACAGTTGTTACTTCTTGCTCACTGGTCTGATAAGCAAGTCATCAGTGTAATAGACCAGTGTGTTATCCTGTGGAAGGGAAAGGTGATCAGGATCTTTGAAAATTAAATTATGACATAGGGCTAGTGAAATTATATATCCCTGAGGGAGAAAAGTGAAGGTGCATTGCTGTCCTCATCAGCTGAATGCAAACTGCTTCCCTTGGGCCTTACTGACAGGGATGGAAAAAAAGGCATTTTCCAGATCATACCAGCTGCATACCAGGTACCAAGAGATGTGTTAATCTGCTCACACAATGAAACCAGTTCTGGGAGAGCTGCTGCAATTGGAGTTACAACCTGGTTAAGCTTACCGTAATCCACTGTCATTCTCCAACTTCCATCTGTCTTCCACATGGGCCAAAGAGGCTGACTGAATCAAGATGTGATGGGAATCACCACCCCTGCATCCTTCAAGTCCTTGATGGTGACACTAGTCTCTGCAATGCCTCCAAGAATGTGGTATTGCTTTTGGTTTACTATTTTCCTAGGTAGAGGCAGTTCTAATGGCTTCCACTGAGCCTTTCCTACCATAACAGCCCTCACTCCATAGGTCAGGGAACCAATTTGATGATTTTTCCAGTTGCTGAGGATATCTATTCCAATTATACATTCCAGAAATGAAGAAATAACCATAGGATAGGTTTGGGATCTACGGGGCCTATTGTGAGATGGATCTGAACTAAAATTCCATTGGTCACCTGACCTTCATATGCCCCTAATCTGACTGGTGGGTCACAGTGACATTTTGGATCTCCTGGAATAAGAGTCAGTTCAGAGCCAGTGTCCAGTAGTCCTTAAAAGGACTGATTATTTCCTTTTCCCCAATGCACAGTTACCCTGATAAAAGGCCATAGGTCCCTTTGGGGAAGGCTGGGAGAAAGACTAACGGTATAAATTTCTGGCAGTGTACCAAGGTCCTTCCTCAAAGGGATCTAGACTTTCTTTCATTCAAGGGGTTCTGGGTCTATAACCTGGCTCAAGTCAGTGAATTGATTGAGGGGTTATGGCTCTGTTCTTATTCAGGTTAGATTTTTGATTACTTGACCTAAACATTTTCTGCTTATATAGATCAAGTAAGAATTTAGTAGGTTTCCCATTTATTTTACTTCTAGGGACACCATGATCAACTAGCTAATGCCATAGGTCTGTGCAAGTCAGACTATTCCGTTTACTGCTTGACTCTGCTGTCTGTTACGGTAACTATGCTCACCTTGCCTTTGGTGGTTGAGTGCCACCACTTGGCCCTTGCCATTCTGGGTTCCAATTACTTGCACTGCATTTAGGTTTCCCAGTTCAGTGACCACAGTTCCCAGTGTAAAGTCTGGCCTACAGAGAATACTCCTCAAGGATGCTGGGGCTTCCCTCACAGATTTATTCTCATGGTCATAGTAAAAGGCATGTCTTCTGCACTCTCCCAGGATGGATGGGTAGATCTTAAATGACAGATCCACTCTAGCATTACAACCACCCTAAGCTTTGAATCCCTTCCTGTACATTAAACCAAGGCAGGTCCAGTATTTCCAGCTTACTCATGATGGGCCACCTTTTGGTCCATGTTTCAGCCAACCAACCAAACTGTCAGAGCCCTTTCAAACTCTCTGAGTTGCAACATTAAATGCAAACTCTCTATTTAGTAAGCCCATATCAACAAATTCTGTGTGATGCAACTTTATGTTCCTTCCACCGTTATCTCGCACCCTTAATATCCATTCTCACACATGTTCCCTGAATTTCTTTCTCTACAAATTAGAAAACTCAAGTAGTTCTTTTGGAGTGTAATGCATCTCCTCATGGGTCATATTTTGTACTTTGCCTTTAGGAGCCTGCTAGAACTCCAGTCTCGTTATAGGTCTAGAAGCAAAGAAGGGTGGTAGGTCTAGGTCCTGAGCAGACTCACTATTGTCTTACATGACAACTGCCTCAGCAGAGGCCATTACAGTTTCCTCAGACAATGCTAAGTTAATCCCCTTAGACAGGGTGAAGAAGCTACTAGAGTGGTGAGGTCCCTTCTACTCAGAAAAGACTCATCAGAATTTAGGGGCTAAATGTCCACAGCTTCATCAGTCTTCCCACACATCTCTATTCCAACTTTCAGTACCCCAATCCTTTTCAAGTGATGCCCTCACTTTAATAGTACATATCATACAAAGCTGGGAGTTCAATTTGTGTTGTAATTCAGCTACAGGATGAGATTCTGGGTTTGATTTTTAACAATCTCAGTCCCGTGGCTGCAGGATATGTGTTTCCTTCAGGGCACAAATAGAAGATTTCAGGTCATCTATGCAGCAATGAGCTGGGAATTCAAATCTCTGAGCTCATATTTTTCTTTCCCTACTTTGCCCAGTGACATTAGGATCAACCAGCCAATCTCATTATATTCATTAGTTTGCCAAAAATGTTTGAAAGTATCATATACAATAATGTGCTACATAAAGATGTTTGGTCAACAACTAACTTCATATATGACAGTGGTATATTCAGTGGCCAAAAGATTATTATGGAGCTTGATGAGTATAGTAGACTATACCACCTAGGTTTGTGTAAGTATACTTACTCTATGGTGTCCACACAATGACAAAATCACCAAATGACACATTTCTCAGAACATATTCCTATCATTAAGCAACACATGACTGTGTAGTCCCATCTTGATCTTTGCTTCCTAAGAATGGTTGATTAAGAATATCCAGTAGTGGATCCCAGTACCAGCCAGCCAAAAATAAGTAAACAAATAAAAAAGAATATCTAATAGTGATATTTTGCATATCCCTATTGTCAGATCACACCAGAACCAAATCTCTATTAGGGTTCTCTGGAGAAAGAGAAGCAATAGACTATGTGTGTATAAAGAGATTCATTATAAGGAATGTGATTATGACAGTTAACAAATTCCAAGATTTACAGTAAGCTAGCTCAAGACCCAGGAGAGCCAGTGTTTCAGTTTGAGACTGAAGGCAGGAACGAACCAATCTTCTAGATCAAAGGCAGTCAGGTAAAAGGAGTTCCCTCTTATTCCTGCAAGGGTCATCCTTTCTGTTCTATTCAGGCCTTTAATTTATTGGATGGGACCCACCCACATTAGGAAGGGCAATCCACTTTACTGAGTCTACAATTATAAAGTTAATCTCATCCAGAAACACCCTCACAGACATATCCAGAATAATGTTTGACCAAATGTCTGAGCACTCAGTGGCCCAGTCAAGTTGTCACATAAAATTAACCATCATAGGCCAGTCCCATGGCTCACTTGGGAGAGTGCGGCGCCTGTAGCACCGAGGCCACGGGTTCAGATCCTATATAGGGATGGCCGGTGCGCTCACTGGCTGAGCGTGGTGCAGACCACACTGAGCCAAGGGTTGCGATCCCCTTACCGGTAAAAAAAAAAAAAAAAATTAACCATCATGGGTATTAATTAGCTTTTAATCTTAAGTCATATATGTATCTTATTTTTATGAGAAGTTCTAATTGACTTAAATATTCAGAATTACAAAGACTAATATTATCTATGAACATTACTTTTGATTCAGAACATACCTTTCTTTAAGTATAAAATAAGATTTTTCTCATTCTACATAACAAATCAATCTGGACTCTTGTTTAAGGTAAAGAACTTCATCTGGAGGACATTTTAAGGTATTTTAAATATGAAAAATTAAGTTTTTAAAAAATATTTGTATATGTTTTAAGTGACCACAGAGAAAGATATTTTACAAATTAGCTTAGTAATAGAGCAAAATTCATTGTTTTACATAGCTGATTTGTGAAAAAGTGTTGTCTTTATTAGTTAGGTAGGTAAAATAGATTTTCTGTAAAGTTACCTCAGATGTCTAGTGCTTTACTTCATATCGTTACATCATAGTCAACATTATTACATGTAGAGACAATAATGAAACGCCTTCATATTTTGGTATTTAATTTGATTAAAACCACTGACTAATATTTACATTATTTATATTTCTTTATTACCTTCACTACTAGTCTGTATTATGACTATCATACTAGTTATTCCCACTTCCATCAGAAATGAAGTAACAAAAATATAAATGCTATATGGTATGTATTTACTACATGAAATTGTTTAAAAAGCTATTTGTGGATGCCTGTAAAATCCAGTCATGATAAATATATAAAGGACATATTTAAAAAGGACTCAAAATCAATATACTTAAATAAGGAAGAATACCTTTAAGCTCAGAAGATATTCACAAACAGCATAACAAATGCCAATACCTTCCTCTGTATTGGTACCTCTGCCAAGTTCATCAATTAATATGAGTGATTTGTCATTAGCATTATGTAGAATATATGCTATCTGAAAAATATAATTTTAATATTATGCATTATAACCAAACAGTTGACATTATCACAGAAAAAAATGATGAAAAATCCATTCTCTTTATGAGTTCATCTGAAATGCATTTTTATAGAAAAATCCTGCTGAGCAGAAAATAACACATTGCTTTTCTTTCTAAAAATCTCATGACTAATAATTCCAACAGAAGAGCTGATGTGTATATAAATAGACATATACATATGTGTATAAGACAACACAGAGCAAATAACCCTTATCTAAAATATTGATGTTTCAGATGAAGTGAAATAAAACAAAGCAATGAATTAAATGTTTAAGTAAAGCACAAAGATGATCATTTTCTTCTCCACAAATGACTAATTAATTGCTGTCATAAAATGCTCAAAACCATCTCTCAAATTTATTTAATATCTCTCCATATCCAATAAAGATGGTAAAAAATTGAGAAAAAAAATACCCAAGTCTTGATTCTTGGTCTAACAAATAAATTTAAATCCATAACCAACAAATACCAAGACTTAAATTGACAGAAATGCTCCTTCCCCACTGAAGATTATTAACCTCTTTCTCAAAAACTAGAATTCCATCCTTATTATATCATGACACAATAGTAACTTTCATGGACATTTTACCTTTCTATGAGACTAATCTTCCTGAGGGCTAAGACCATTTAAAAATATAACTCAAAAACCTAGTTACATTGTTACACTCTCCCATGGACATTAGTACTAAATAATTACATAAATTTGGGGGAAAATCATAATTTTATTCATCTTCTATCTACTTGCAGAAAATTATCCATCTTTATAGTGACCCATTAATTCCTATCTAATACAGATATCCCAAGAGCTATACTTAATTCCTTTAGCCCACAAGCCTAGTTGACACTTGCTCAGATCAGAAATAGGTAATGATACATATTTAGGTACAGGAAGTGAAAATTCTAGAAGGGCAAAGAGGAGGAGGATGTTAAAAAGCCTTCTAACACAGTGATCTTTTATTTTAAAATCAAGCCTAAGAGGAACAATATATACTATGCAAAATACTAAACAGGTTATCATTTTCTAAAAAGTCTTTTATATATTCCATATAAAAACACATAAGAACAGTTTCATCATTCAATAACACTAGATTTTTCTTTTAAAACTGTATTTTTCTATAAAACATTCGCTTCCATTTCTACATAAGACAGAAATTAGGAAGCTGTCTTTGACTGCCCTCTGGCTCTTAGAAAGGGGTATAAGCACATTGAATGTTTTAGTATAAGGATACTTCCTTACATGATAACTGATATTAGCAAGAAAATTTAATAGATTTTTAACATAAGAAGAGTTTTGTTTGGGTACCTCTTTCATTTCCTTCATAAATGTTGATGAATTTGTTTCAATATCATCATCAGTACTGATTCTTGTAAAAATTTGTTTAGCAATTCTAAAGGAAGAATATTCTGCTGGAACATATGATCCTGTAAAATATAAGGTCAAAGTAAATTGAAATGCTTTTATAAAATATGAGAACAAACAACTTTTTACACTTCTCAGATTATTTTCTAGGATTATGTGGTGAAGAGAATACTGGATATAAAGTTAGAAGATGTGGCCCCAGCTCTGTCACTTACTATGTAACCTTGGACAGCACTTAAACTCTCATCTTTCTCATATATGAATGCAAATAGTTTGCCCTACCCACTGTACAAAGTTATTTGGAAGTTCAAATAAAATAGCCTATGTTTGTGCTAGAGCTCAGGAGAAGAGGAGGAGAGACCTATGGAGTTCATGAAGGCAGGAGAAGCCATGATGAAGGAAAGAAGGGACCACTCTGACTGTTATGAACCTCAGCCATTTCAAGGCTGGCCCTGGTGAGCACATGGAGCAAGAGCTGGCAAAAAACAAAGCTGTGCCTTTTGTGTGAAGTTGCTTGGAGACTGCAGGGCAGAGGAGGGCCTTGGTCACCCCCAGACCAGCAAGACCACTGACAGGGTTCCCATGGACCCACATAGGAGTGAGCGACCACAGACAACTGATAAAAGGAGCCACTCAGAGGCTAGTGAGTCATTGCAAGGTACCGGCACATGGCCCATCCCATGGGAAGTGTTGGGAGTGTGCCCACCAGGAGAACGCTGAGGTACAGCTGATCTGCCTTCCAATTAGCACAGGACAACTCAATGGAGAATGGTCAGGAATACAGAACTGCAGTTTGGACCCAGAACAGAGTTTCTACACAACCCACATGTATCAGACCTCACAAGACTCAGAAGAGCTTAAACAGTCATCAATTAAAACCTGAGCTGCACAAAAAGCCTTCCCCAGAAAATCAGCAGCAAAGCAGCAATTTAGCTCAACCACAGGGCTCAAGTGCTGGTCTCTACAGGAAGTTCCCCCGTTTTAGAGTAAGCAAAACACAACAAATTAGTTCCAGTACAGAATTTAAGTGGTGAGTTTAGCTAATAATCCAACATAGAACTGAAAGAAAACATAAAAAACCCACAGATCAGAGACAAAGTTCTGATATTAACCAGTAAAGGTCTAACAGCACCAAAGAACACCTATAAAACCTAGAACAGCTGGAAGCTCCCTGGGCTCCCAAGCCCAGGTGGGAAGGGGCTGAGGGCCTCAGCCACACCCCCCAACATTGGCATCCAGCCCAGAGACAACTGAGTGGCCCCTGGAAACTCTCTGGGCCTGTGAGCTGGAGTGGGCCTCCACCACCCCACAGGCTTCAGCCACCACTCCACCCCACCCTCTACAACCAGGCCAGTGAAGGAGCTGGCTTTGGACCAGCCATACCCCCCACATCCACCTCCATTCCCCTACCCCCTTCCCCCCACCTCCTCCCACTGCTCTACAACATCTTAGAATGTAAAAAATAATATTAAATAAATTTTTTAAAAAGATAGTCTAAGCTCAAGCACATTAAAATGATTATTATATACTTGATAAATACTTTAAATGATAAAAAGCAACATTCAAAATACGAAAATTTGAGGAAATGCTGATGAAGCTTATGAAATATGAAATATGAAAATTTGAAGGAAATGCTTATAAAGGTCAAGTTGATAAAATCATTATAAAAAGATATATTAGGAAATATCAATGTTATTACAAATATGCAGAAATATCGAGAAGTAGAATGAAAGAAAACCATCAGTGAAAAGAGGTGAATTTTCATCCATGAGACTATTTCTGCCTGAGAAGTTACTGTGCTCACTAATCTAAAATACTCATCTTCTGAAAGCAAATAATATAATTAATGTACCCATCTCTGTGAGATATAAAAGGCATTGTAACATTGTAGGAAGATAAAATATACAAATAGTTGAATGGAAAAATATCACATATACAGAACTCTGTATAGTTAAAATGGTGAATTAATGGGAGCAAAGAAACAGAGCCAGATTATTCCAGTATTTAAAACAAAAGTAAGGACGAAGAATAGAGCCTAGCTCTGAGGAATAAGAACTAGCAGGAAAAGAAAGCAAAAGTCAAGCTAATATTAATAAAAATAAAAGTAATAAAAATAGTAATTATAATAATTAAACCTACCATTTCACACACTAGGCATTTATATATAGTGTCCCTAATTCTCACAATAATCCTTTGAAATAGGTATTATTTTTCTCAGGTTCAGGATCACAAAGCTAGTAAGACATACCTCTTCCATAATACTCTGTTTTATTTTTCTTAAAAGCAGGGTTTAGAAGCCTAGAGTAGCTTCTTTTTTTTTTTCTTTTCTTTTTTTTTTTTTTTGTTGGATGTCATTTTTTGATTTTTTCAATTAATTAATTAATTAATTTATTTATTTATTTTATTGTGCTAGCGTGTTTATTTACAACATGTCAAATGGTTCTTTTTTCTTTACTGTAAGAACTATTTTCTTTTTTTTTTTTTAATTTTATTTTGTCGATATACAATCTGGTTGATTGTTGTGACCCATTTACCGAAACCTCCCTCCCTCCTCCCTCTCCCCCCTCCTACCCAACAATGTCCTTTCTGTATGCTTGTCATATCAACTTCAAGGAAATGTAATTGTTCTGTCTTCTTCCCCGCCCCCCCCCCCCGGTTGTTTGGGGGGGTGTGTGTGTGTGTGTGTGAATTTATTAATTTATTTGTAGCTCCCACCAATAAGTGAGAACATATTGTATTTCTCCTTCTGTGCCTGACTTGTTTCACTTAATATAATTCTCTCTAGGTCCATCCATGTCATTGCAAATGGCAGTATTTCATTCGTTTTTATAGCTGAGTAGTATTCCATTGTGTAGATGTACCACATTTTCCGTATCCACTCATCTGATGATGGGCATTTGGGCTGGTTTCAACTCTTGGCTATTGTAAAGAGTGCTGCGATGAACATTGGGGAACAGGTATACCTTCGACTTGATGATTTCCATTCCTCTGGGTATATTCCCAACAGTGGGATAGCTGGGTCGTATGGTAGATCTATCTGCAATTGTTTGAGGAACCTCCATACTATTTTCCATAGAGGCTGCACCATTTTGCAGTCCCACCAACAATGTATGAGAGTTCCTTTTTCTCCGCAACCTCGCCAGCATTTATCATTCATAGTCTTTTGGATTTTAGCCATCCTAACTGGGGTTAGATGGTATCTCAGTGTGGTTTTGATTTGCATTTCCCGGATGCTGAGTGATGTTGAGCATTTTTTCATATGTCTGTTGGCCATTCGTATATCCTCCTTAGAGAAATGCCTACTTAGCTGTTTTGCCCATTTTTTAATTGGGTTCCTTGTTTTTTTTCTTGTAAACTTGTTTGAGTTCCTTGTATATTCTGGATATTAATCCTTTATCAGATTTATATTTCACAAATATTTCTCCCACTCTGTTGGTTGTCTTTTAACTCTTTTAATTGTTTCTTTTGCTGTGCAGAAGCTCTTTAGTTTGATATAATCCCATTTGTTTATTTTTCCGTTGGTTGCCCATGCTTTTGGAGTCATATTAATGAAGTCTGTGTCCAGTCCCATTTCCTGAAGTGTTTCTCCTATGTTTTCTTTAAGAAGTTTTATTGTTTCAGGGTGTATATTTAAATCCTTAATCCATTTTAAGTTGATTTTAGTATATGATGAGAGGTATGGGTCTAGTTTCATTTTCCTGCATATTGATATCCTGTTATTCCAGCACCATTTGCTGAAGAGTCAGTCTCTTCCCCAGTGTATAGGCTTGGTGCCTTTGTCAAAGATCAGATGGCTGTAGGTGTGTGGGTGGATATCTAGATTCTCTATTCAATTCCATTGATTATTGTGTCTGTTTTTATGCCAGTACCATGCATTTTGATTATTATAGCTTTGTAGTATAGTTTAAAGTCAGGTAGTGTTTGCCTCCACCTTTATTTTTTTTTTGCTCAGTGTTGCTTTGGCTATGCATGGTCTTTTGTTATTCCATATAAATGTCTGGATAGTTCTTCCATTTCTGAGAAAAATGTCATTGGAATTTTGATGGGGATTGCATTGAATTTGTATATCACTTTGGGTAGTATGGACATTTTCACAATGTTGATTCTTCCAATCCAAGAGCATGGGATATCGTTCCATCTTCTTGTATCCTCTCTAATTTCTCTCAGCTACAAGTGGTTTGTAGTTCTCTTCATAGAGATTTTTCAGATCCTTGGATAACTTTATTCCTATGTATTTTACTTTTTTGGTGGCTATTGTACATGGGCAAGCTTTCTTGATTTCCCTTTCTGCATGTTCACTATTGGAGAATAGAAATGCTACTGATTTTTGTGTGTTGATTTTTTATCCTGCCACTTTGCTGAAATCATTTATCAACTCCAAGAGTTTTTTTGTAGAGGCGTTAGGCTGTTTGATATATAGGATCATGTCATCTGCAAAAAGGGACAGTTTGACTTCATCTTTTCCAATCTGGATGCCCTTTATTTCCTTCTCTTCTCTGATTGCTCTGGCTAGTACTTCCAACACTATGTTGAATAGGAGTGGTGAGAGTAGGCATCCTTGTCTAGTTCCTGTTCTTAAAGGAAAAGCTTTCAGCTTTTCCCCATTCAGGATGATATTGGCAGTGGGTTTATCATATATGTCTTTAATTATGTTGAGATACTTTCCATCTATACCTCACTTATAGAGGGTCTTTGTCATGAATGAATCTTGAATTTTATCAAATGCTTTTTCAGCATCTATAGAGATGACCATATGGTCCTTGTGTTTGATTTTATTAATATGGTGTATCACATTAATTGATTTGTGTATGTTGAACCAACCTTGTATCCCTGGGATAAATCCCACTTGATCATGGTAAATAATTTTAAGAATGTGTTGCTGTATTGTGTTTGCTAGTATTTTAGTGATGACTTTGCATCTATATTCATCAAGGATATCAGGCTGTAGTTTTCTTTTTTGGTTGTATCTTTACCTGGTTTTGGTATCAGGATGATGTTTGCTTCATAGAATGAGTTTGGGAGATTTGCCTCTCTTTCAATCTTTTGGAATAGTTTATAAAGAATCGGTGTCAATTCCTCTTTGAATGTTTGGTAAAGTTCTGCTGTGTATCCATCTGGTCCTGGGCTTTTCTTTGTTGGGAGCCTTCTGATAACAGCTTCAATCTCCTTTATTGTTATTGGTCTTTTCAGATTTTCTGCATCTTCTTGGCTCAGTTTGGGTAGCTTGTGTGTGTCCAGAAATTCAAACATTTCCTCCAGATTTTCAAATTTGTTGGCATATAGTTGTTTATAGTAGTCTCGAAAGATTCCTTCTATTTCAGATGTATCAGTTGTAATATCACCTTTTTCATTCCTAATTTGTGTTATTTGGATATTCTCTCTTCTTTTTTTAGTTAGCCATGCTAATGGTTTGTCAATTTTATTTCCCTTTTCAGAAAACCAACTTTTTGATTCATTGATCTTTTGTATTGCGTTTTGTGTTTCAATTTCATTAAGTTCTGCTCTGATCATAATGATTTCTTTCTGTCTGCTAACTTTGGGTTTAGATTGTTCTTGTTTTTCTAGTTCTTTAAGGTGAAGTGTTAGGTTGTTCACTTGCCATCTTTCCATTCTTCTGAACTGAGCATTTAATGTGATAAATTTCCCCCTCAGTACTGTTATTGCAGTATCCCACAGGTTTTGGTATGATGTATCACTATTTTCATTAGTTTCAGTAAATTTTTTGGTTTCCTGTTTAATTTCTTCTTGGACCTATATGTCATTAAGTAGAATGCTGTTTAATTTCCATGTGTTTGTATAGTTTCCAGAATTTCGTTTGTTATTGATTTCTTTTTTTTTTTTTTTAATTTTATTTTGTCGATATACATTGTAGCTGATTAATGCTCCCCATCAGTTTGTTATTGATTTCTAATTTTAATCCATTGTGGTCCGAGAAAATACATGGGATAATTCCAATTTTTTTGAATTTGTTGAGATTTGATTTGTCACCTGACATGTGATCTATCCTGGAGGATGATCAATGTGCTGATGAGAAGAATGAATATTCTGAGGTTGTTGGATGGAATGTTCTATAGATATCTGCCAAGTCCAATTGATCTAGAGTATTCTTTAGATCTTGTGTTTCTCTGCTGATTCTTTGCCTAGATGATCTGTCCAATATTGATAGTGGGGTGTTCAGGTCCCCTCCTATTATGGCATTAGTGTCTATTTCCTTCTTTAGGTCTAATAGAGTTTGTTTTATAAATCTGGCTGCTCCAACATTGGGTGCGTATATATTTATGATTGTTATGTCTTCTTGATGGATCAATCCTTTTATCATTATGTAGTGTCCCTCATTGTCTCTTTTTATGGTTTTTAGCCTAAAGTCTATTTTATCAGATATAAGAATAGCTACTCCAGCTCGATTTTCATTTCTGTTTGCATAGTAAATCTTTTTCCATCCTTTCACTCTTAGTCTTGTGAATCTTAATGGGTGAGGTAGGTCTCTTGAAGGCAGCATATAGTTGAGTCCTCCTTTTTAATCCAGTCAGCCAGTCTGTGTCTTTTGATTGGGGAATTTAAGGCTTTTACATTAAGAGTTGTTACTGAAAAGTGTTGATTTAGTCCTAGCATTTTACTGATTATTGTTTGGTTTTCTTAGGTGTCTTTTGTTCCTTTCTTTCTGATTTACTGTCTGTTATCTGTATTTGTTGGTTTCCTGGGTTATAGATAGCCTTTTTGTTTGTTTGTTTTCTCTTCATGAATGCCATTTTTATTATACTACTGGGTTTTGATTTTTCTTGGGTTTTTATGGCAGTGGTAGTTATTTTTCAGGTAACAAACCCAGTACTCCCTTGAGAATTTCTTGTTAGGGTGGTCGTGTTGTAGTGAACTCCCGCAGTTTTTGTTTGTCTGAGAATTATACTATTTTCCCTTTATTCCAGAAGCATAGCCTTGGAGGGTAGAGTATTTTTGGCTGGCAATGTCTGTCTTTTAGTATTTTGAATATATCATCCCATTCCTTTCTGGCTTTTAGGGTTTGTGATGAAAAGTCTGATGTTAGTCTGATTGGGGCTCCCTTATAGGTGATTTGACGCCTTTCTCTTGCAGCTTTTAAGATTCTCTCTTTGTCTTTGAGTTTTGCTAATTTGACTATAACATGTCTTGGAGAAGACCTTTTTGGGTTGAATACGTTTGGAGATCTTTGAGCTTCCTGGATCTGAAGATCTGTGTCTTTTCGTATACCTGGGAAGTTTTCTGCCACTATTTTGTTGAATATGTTTTCAATGCAATCTCCTTTTTCCTCCCCTTCTGGAATACCCATGACTCAGATATTTGAGCACTTAAGGTTGTCTGATATCTCTCTCAGATTTTCTTCAATGCCTTTGATTCTTTTTCCCTTTTTTTTTTTTTTTTCCTGCTTGTGTTATTTCAAACAGCCCATCTTCAAGTTCAGAGGTTCTCTCTTCAACTTCGACAAGCCTGCTGGTTAAACTCTCCATTGTGTTTTTTATTTCACTGAATAAATTCTTCAGTTCCGCAAGTTCTGCTACATTTTTTTTTCAGGGCATTGATTTCCTTGTACATTTCTTCTTTCAGGTCCTGTATACTTTTCCTCATTTCATCATGATGTCTAGCTGAGTTTTCTTGTATCTCATTCAGTTTCTTTAGAATTATCACTCGAAATTCCTTGTCAGTCTTTTCAAGGGCTTCTTGTTTTATAGGATCTAGAGCTTGAGAGTTATTACCCTTTGGTGGTGTACTTTCTTGATTTTTCGTATTTATAGTATCTTTTCTTTGATGTTTATTCATTGTGGCAGGGTGTTTCACAGTCCATAGTTTTGACACTATTGTCTGACTAAGATGTTGCTGGGGTTGCCCATTTGGTATGGCTTCCTCACTGACTGCTCAGTTGGCCTCTAGTGCCTTGTGTGTGTGGTTGCCTTGGGTCTTAGGCCTCTCCGGGGAGCCACCTCTCTTGTGAGCTTGGACTCAGCCAGGCTTCTGGGTCTCAGGGTGGTACTGCAGGGTGTGTGGTCTCTGCTGAGCTTCCACCTCCCTTGCTGGACGTCTCCCTGTTCTGCATGCACTGGGCCGGGCTGCTGGGATTCACAGAGGCACTGCAGAGTGTGTGGTCTCTGCAGAGCTTCCCCTTCCCCTGCTGGATGTCTCCCTGCTCCATGCGCGTTGGGCTGGGCTTGGGATGGAGCTGGGTGGCGGCGGTGAAGCCTAACCTGCAGCTGGATCATGCAGTGGCGGCCCCCCCACAGGGTGTGTGGTCTCTGCAGAGCTTCTGCCTCCCCCACTGGACATCTCCCCACTCTGCGTGCACTGGGCCAGGTTGCTGGATCACGCAGTGGTGGTGTGGTCCTCGCAGAGTTTCCGCCTCCCCTGCCGGATGTCACCCTGCTCCATGCACACTAGGCTGGGCTGGGAATGGAGCTGGGTGCCTGCGGTGAAGCCTACCTGCTGGATCATGCAGTGGCGGCCCCACAGGGTGTGTGGTTTCTGCGGAGCCTCTGCCTCCCCTGCCAGACATCTCCCCACTCTGTGTGCACTGGGCCAGGCTGGGAATGGAGCCGGGTAGCGGCGGTGAAGCATATCTGCTGGATCGTGTGATGGAAGCCCCACAGGGCTTGTGGTCTCCGCAGAGCTTCTGCTTCCCCCCACTGGACGTCCCCCGTTCTGTGTGCACTTGATGTTATGTTTTTATAGTTGTAATTTGGTTGATTTTTGGGAGAGAGTGACACTAGGGACCGTCTATTCCACCATAGTTTCTGAAGCTGGGAAGTCCAAAGTCCATCTGGTGGTGGCAACAGTGACCCAGGGGTCTGCCCAACACTGAAAACTTGGATAATTTTTCTCTTGGAATCAGAAATACAACAAAAAACCTGGCCGGTGAAATCTTTGGTCCAAGTAGACAACCAGGCCTCACATCACTGTTGTCAGTCACTGTTCACAAGTAACAGGATTCATGTTTTCAACAACTCAAATATCTAGAGACTACTCCCATGAAGTAAGTTCTGAAAAGAAAACTCCTTCTCACCTGCTCCAGCTGCCTCCTCTAACTCTGGTTCCTAGTGTAGCTCTAACACATTAAATAATCTCATGATAGATTATGTTTTTCAGTAACAGCTTTATTGAAATATAATTCGTATACCATGAAACTTACCTTTTTAAAGTGTACAGTTCAATGGTTTTTAGTATATTCAGAGTTGTGTTATCATTACACTCTCTAAGTTTAAACCGTTTTCATTGCCCCCCAAACAAACTCTGTACCCATTAAGTGGTTACTCCCCTTTCCTCCTCCTTTCAGCCCCTGGCAAGCACTAATCTCCCTTCTGTCCCTATGGATTCACCTATTCTGGACACATCACATAAATGGAACAATACAATAAATGACCTTTTGTGTTTGACGTAAAAAAAAAAAAAAAAAAAATCTCATGATAAATGTTCGTTGAAAATAAAAAGTGAAGTGATGGAGCCCGAAAGTTAATCAGAACTGTTGGGCTCAAAACAAAAACAAACTCTTTCCATTTCTCCAAGATATCAGGAATAACTTAATACTTTATTATGACTGTGCAGAAGGGTGGAACAGTTTGTTAATTTAGAGCAAGGATTCTAGAGTCAAGCTGCCCAGGTTTGAATCCTGGCACTGCCTCTTATAAACTACATGATCTTGGACAAATTAGTTCTCAATGCTTTGATTTACATATCCATAACATGGAGTTAATGATAATACTTACTTACTAGATTTTCATTAGTATTATTTAGATAATTAATACTTGTATTACGATAATACACGTAAGGTATGTAGAACAGTGCCTGGCATAGTGAACACTCAGTATCAGCTATTAGGGCAAGTGGAGTAGACTGAAGCAAAGGACTGATACTGGGTGATCTTGGGCAAGTCTTTGAACCTTACTTTCCTTATTTTATAGACATTCAACAAACATTTATTGAAGGCTTACTGTGTGTTGGGGTGAATAAAACAGGCATGGGCCCTATGCTCAGAAAGCAGAACTTGGTGATTTCTTAAATACAACTTTCTTACGAGGTTTTCAGAAGGATTAAATGGGATAATAAATGTGAAAGTGCTAAGCAGAGAATACAGCATACAAGGGTACTTCAAAAAGTTTGTGGAAAAATAGAATTAAAAGATAATATGAATGTTTCTACGAACTTTTTGAAGTACCCTTGTATATTATTAATTGATACGTGTTTGTATTTTCTCCTCTTAACCTCCACCAAAAAGATTCTCAACATTTCTTGTCTAGATTATTACAGAAGCCTCCTGGGTGGTGTTCTACTTCGGGTCTGGTTCTCATCTATACACCAGCCATAGTGGTCTTTCAAAAGTCAAATCTGATCATGCCATTCTCTTGCTAAATTTCTTCAATAGCTCCCTACAGACTGCTGCTGAATAAAGTTCAATCTCCTCAGCTAATTTCCTAAGACCCTTCGTGATTAACTCCTGCCCATCTCTCCAACTTTGTATGTCGCCACTTCTTTCAGTCACTCCTTGCTCTACAAAGCAAAGGAACTACAAAGCTTCTAGACTGTTTGTAGTTCCTTGGGCACATCGTACTATTTTTTGATTCTGTGCTTTAGAACATGCTCTTACTTCTGCCTGGAAAGCTTCCTTCATTCTCATACCTTCTCTTTAAATTCATAGCATTTTACATACATTATCTCACTTAGTCCTTATAACAATTCTTAGAAGTAGGTACTCCTGTAATCTTTATTTGCAGATAGGAAACTAAGGCTTAAAGAAGTTAAGTAATTTGCCTAAGATTGCACAGCTGATAAGTGAACAAGCTAGATCTACCTCCAAAGTCCATATTCTTAATTTCCATGCCTTTCAAGTCTCACAGTTTCCTTTATGGTCAGGTCATATGAGATATATATATATATATACTTTTAGGTGTTTTTGGTGTTTAAGATGAGCAGTGACAAGAGAAGGAGATTAATTACCTTCAAGTATTTGAAGAACAATTATCATGAATAAAGACCAGATTATTCTGTGATACACAGAAGAACTAGGACTAATGAGTAGATATTATAGGAAGTCAGATTTCAATTCAGCATAATGAATGCTCTAACAATTAGAGCTGTTCAACAACTGGACAGCTTATTTTTTAAAGAACAGAATGCCTAGCTATTCAAATAGGAGTATTATGTCACATCTGAATCAGACAGTATTTATTTATTTATTTATTTATTTTTGGTAGCTGGCTGGTACAGGGATCTGAACCTGTGACCTTGTTGTTAGAAGGCTGTGCTCTAACCAACTGAGCTAACCAGCCAATCCCTGAATCAGGTACTATTCTTATAATGGGAGAGAAATTACCTAAGATGTCCTTTTAATTCCAATAAACTTTAAAGTCAATAAAATATTTACTCTTCATTCATTTATTCATCTCCAATTTTCTTCCCCATTACTGAGGGTGAGTTTACATTGTATCACCAATGTTGTTATTGCTGTGTTCCCCTTAAAATCCATTACATAACACCAGAGTTTCTCACCCATGACACTACTAAGATGTTGAGCTCAATAAATGTTTATGTGTTGATCAGTGGTGGAGGAGAAGGAGGGAGCTGTACTATGCAGTGTAGGATGTTTAGCAGCATTCCTGGACTCTACACTCCCCTCAGCTGTGACAAACAAAAATGTCTCTAGATATTGCCAAATTCCAGGGGTTGTAGATGGAGGACCAACACCACCCCTGATTGAAAACCACTGCATTTAGGCTAAGCAGCTCATCTCTGATTCATATACAGTCCTCAAAAAAACCCAGTTTACAGACATGAGTTAAGTTGTGCCTCCACATCAAGAAATATGTGACAATGTTAGGCTAGTGGTAGCCATTTACGCAGTGACATGCATGTGTGCACGTGTGTATGTGTAATATATTAATGCCTGTAGCCAAGTTATTGGTATCCCTCAAATTAAGAAAAGTGTTTTCTCTGCCCAATGATATAATTTTGGAAAAATCTCACATGGGTTATTAAAAGCAGCCAATTATCCTATTCATTTAACTTATTCTCACAACAAAGTTTGTTTTGAACCTGAAATAATTATATAATTCAAGTTAGTAATAAGTGATACAACATTAACAGTTATAGTAAGAAAGTTTCTATTTGCATGATGTCCCACTGTATTAGTACATTTCTGTTGCTTGTAAAAATACACAGAACTGGGTGATTTATATACAAAAAATGAAATTTATTGCTTACAGTTTCTGAGGCTGGGAGGTTGGAAGTCCAGGGAACACATATGGTGACGGCTTTCTTTGGGGATGATTTCAGTGACAGCAGAGCATCACATTGTGAAATGGTGGCACAGAGAGAGCGGAGACTAATCTTCTCATGCACTCTCCTTTTAAAAAGCCCCCAGAACCACACCTCTGACCACCATTGTTAATGCATTCACTATAGCATGGTCCTGCAATCTAATCATCTCTTCAAGCCCCCACCTTTCAATTATAATCGGATTTTACACCCTCAGCAGTTACAGGGGGATTTAAGCTTCAATTAGGTTGGGAGGAACATCTAATCTACAGCACCCACAAAATTTTTAATGGATGGAGCTTAATACATACCAAATAGTCTACATACTAGACACACTATTATCCTCTTAGGTAAGAGAATCTGCTCCAAACTGTTCTTGGGTTAGTTAGGCACCTAGACCTAAAAATGCCAGGCACAAAAATTTTTGAAAATAAGCAGAATTGGTAACTATAAAGTGAAGCCATAACTTACCAATCTGGGCCATAATCTGACAAAGAGCAATCTGTTTTAAATATGTGGATTTCCCACTCATGTTTGGTCCAGTTATGATCAAAAAATTACTCCCTTCTGTAATATAGGTATTGTTGGAAACAGGTTTTTCCACAGATATTTTTTCAAGAATAGGATGCCATCCTTGTTTGATTGCTAAAGTATCAGTAAACTCTGGCCGAACTGGAGAAAAAAATGAAATGGTTTTGAAAGATTAATACATTTATATCTAAAGATTTTGTGGACTGTATGTACTGTGTATACCTTCGTGATTTTACTAGGTCAATTTACGACAATAACATGAAGGTATTATCACAAATCCTTACCTAAATCCCTCTAAATTATAATGGACACACTCTAATCACTACATACTTTTATTCACTTCCAGAGAACTCTAGAATTTAGTTCCTTGTCACTGTCCTGGGTTCCAAAACAGTTGATAAAATTTTTAGATTTGTAGGTAGTAAAAAAGAACCAAGTAGCCACTGATAATACTTTTAGAATAATAATTGATTATAGATACTATAGATTTGCACATTTACTTACCCTCCCATAAACATTACTCCAAATTTGACATACTTAGCTTTTAAAGTGAGGGAAAATACAGAGTAAAACCAAATAAAAAGTAATTTTCTGCCTAATCCTTTGGAGAAATTTTCTTTAAAAAAAATTTCAGAGGGTCGAGAATATCAGAGCCAAAAGATTTGTTAATTTATAGAAACAAATAATGATCACATCTCTATAAATGCCACCCAAGGTCGAGGGAGGAGGAAGAGAGTAGAAGAACAAGTGAAAACTAAAATGCTGCCTCTAAAAGAAATGAGACCTCTAAATACAATGCATGGATAAACATGAAAACATCCATTATAAAAGTGAGGTTGATTATAAAAAAATTTTTAAGCATTTTCAAAAATTCATTATTTATAGCTTTAGAGTTTCAGAATGCTTCCTCTCAAAATAAAATGAAGAAATATTAAATTTCTTAGTTGTTCAAACTACAAAGAATATTAGAATAGCAGATCCCTAAAGTGAGGTTTTGACCCTAAGGAAGATATAAAAGATTAAAAAACTTTGGCCAATGAAATACCAATGGAAAGCTAATATTTCCATAAGAAATAAGAAAGATGAAAAAAATCTTTGTAAGATAATTTTCCATAAAAATAAATTAATATAATATTTTGGAAATGTTACTGCTAATTTTAACTAGAAATTCTAATGTTTTTAATGTTATCAAATCTACAATTACTCAACCATAATTATCACATGCTAGTTCTATAAAATTGCATACTGAAGTATAGTTATTAGTGAAAAGTTGGATAAGAAACTTCAAGGGGCTAACTTGAAGTATTCATTCAACATTAGAAAATTACTTAACATTTATATTCAAGGCCTATTTATAGACTTGGGATACAAAAATAAGGAACATAATTCCTGATCTTGGTATGCTCACATCTAAGGAGCTAGAGGATAAAAATTCTCACTTTGAGATTAATTTCTCTGTGCCTATTAGTATTCATCACAGTGCTTCTAATGAGTATTCAAATTTGAACTTTATAAATTTGGATTATTGTCATTTTCACCAAGAAGACAGCTCTGCAGTCTTTCTTATTTGGGGAACCTTTACAGTTGCTTGCAGTTTTTTCTTTTTGATTTGCCAGTTTCTGAGTGGATAACTTTTTGACTTTTCAAAGAAATTTTGAGGGTAATTTCACTTTCTTCATTTTGTGTCTTAGTCTAGGACCATAGGCAAGTGGCTGTATTTCAAATAAGAAATTTAAAGCATTTATAATTGTTATTTAAAATTGTTTGAATACAAATTTCATTAAGCAACATGTTTATTCCAAATAAAGTAACTTACCATAGTCAGAAAGAGTGCAAGCATGAGCAAATGACAGCAGCATATCCAGCATTGACACAGTGTCAGATAGTTTATATAAGCAATGAATATATTCATAAATCTCACTAAGCAGTTTGCACACTACCCTGAAAGTACATGTTAGGTAAGACATGTAATAATGCTTTTTAAAAATTGACACAGTATAATTGTCAAATAATATTAAATTCACTGTCTGAGGTAAGATAATATCCACAGTTGAGTTTTGCAATACAGATAAAGTCTACCTTTAAATTGTCTCCTTTTTAAAGATGAGGAAACTAAGCTTCAAAGTCACAGATACTTAGTGGCAAAGAATCCATCTTCTGGTGTATTAATGCTATGTTTTTGAAATGACAGCTTTTATTAGGAAAATAAATTTTTATCAATAAAAATACATCATACAAGTCAAATCAAGCCTTCACTGTATTCAGACAGATCCCATCTGCTAATAATTTTGTGTTTTTACAAATGTTAAATTCAACACAAAAGCTATTATGTATTTTCTCTCACCCATTCCTCCTTTTACTCTCAAATGCGCGCACACACACATCTGAATAACATGAGTATTTAAATTTTTATGTGGCAGAGTTTTAGGTGATATATTGCAAAAGTTTTCCCTTTACATGGATAAATATAAACCCCAGTTACGATATATTATGTCTGTGATCCATGCCCTGAAATTGTTTTGAAAGCCTAAACTTTCTCTTTATTATCTCAGCCCACCAATTCTAAATATTCTACTTCTTCTTTCTAGCTGTATTGTTACTGTTTCATGAGCAGCAAAAGAATTGGCAATATTGTGATGTTGCTATAGGTGTATCAAAGTATGAGAAGTTGAAGGCTTACAGACCATAGGAAAATAATAAACTGAATGAAGCCCAAAATAAGCCCATGATGTGCTAAGTTCTACATCACGGTGAAATGCATATTATAGAAGTATTGGATACAGTGGTGGTTTTTTTCATTTTGGGGTTGTTTTGCAATTACACTTGCCCTGAAGCTTCCATGTGGCTCAGTGATCCTAATCACAATGATAGACTTTCTTTGCTAACATTCACAATTCTACAATTATCTGCAATCAGACAAAAAGTTAATTAATGAAATTTATCATAGTTCCTCAAATTAAAGCAATTTAATTCAATATTCAGATACTTCAAATGCTCTTACATATAAGTCATATGATAGATTTCTCGCAAAGACTCTTGGCATCTTTCATTCATTTTAATTAAATCTGCTGATGTAAAGCTGTAAGAATTTTTCACTTTAGAAATCTGCTAGGAAATTAAAAAACAAATGTCAAGATACATGCACACTCCCATGAAATAAAACATACAGATTTTAAACAGAAATATAGGTATTTAGAATAATTACTTTAATTTTTGAGACAGAGTATCATAAAGAAAGTTCTAAATAATATTTGTGAAAGATAAAAGGAATATCATTTCAAAGGATATATAAATCAGGATATTTTTAACCTAGTCTATCTGACATGACTATTTTGACAGGTCTTAAAATGGCCCTGTAGAAATGTTAAAACACTGCATCTCATTACCAAATAAAATGCATGATGGATATCAGTGACCCTCACTCCATCTCTGACCCCTGTCTCAGCTCTTGCCCCCTATCTGAAACTCAACTCAATCTCTAACCCCATTACTGAGTTTCAACGCATTCTCCACTTCATCCTTCCTTCATTACTTGGTAATACAGTACTTATGGTTTGTTTTTGTCAAGAGATACTCTCTGGAAGCAGAGAAAGCAAAGATTAGAGTGGGTTAGAGTTTCCCAAACTGGTATATTGTGGAGGAGTAAATATGTATGTAGAAAAAAGTATCTCCACGGCCAAAGGTTTGGAAATATTAAACTAAAAAAAGGTAAGCAGATTTCTTTACTTCTGGACTTTTTAAATCATTAATAGGCAGATGCTCCTTGAGAACTACCTAAAACAGGAGTTGGTACAGTATTTTCCTAAATTCTTTTATAAAAAATACCTTCTAGACTTTCTTCATATTCCTTTTTTTCTCACACCAAACTCCCAGAACTGTGAGAAACACTGAGTTTGGTATTTCTCCAAAAAAGTTTCTAAATCACTCTCAGATTAGTGTAGCTGTTAGGTGAATGGGAAGGAGTAGAAGCAGCAGCAATGAACAGAACATTCAGAAATCGGCATGTGAAACTCAAGTGTCTGAAAATTTATAGATGTAATTCTGCAAAATGAGGAAAAATAATTTCCTAACTGCTCTAGAATGAACCTTAATAAATTCTGAAGGAAGCTGGTCACTGGGTAGGGCTGTACAATCTGTAGTCATCTGGATGAAAAATCCTCGAGCAGAGCTAAAACTTGTCCTTAAAGGAAGACTATATTTTTCTGCAAGCTGTGCTATCATTCCTAGTGACAAGAAACAAGAAAAACAAAAGCAAAACAAAACTAAGGAAGTTGTTCAAAGAGTCACATGACTTTTTTCTTGTTATTTTAGACATAAGTAAAAGATCTTGTTACTCTTTTAAATTCTAAAAATTTTTAATGTCTGAAAGATGTGATTATGTATTTTTTAGAAAAAAACAAAACAATACAAAGGTACTCATTCTGATAGGCATTTTTAAAGGAAAAGAAATTGTGAAAATTAAAATGAAAACAAAGAATGAAGACAATTTTATACTCTCTATGGTAGGAATATTAGAGTTATTGATACATTATTCATTCTATTTTTTAAAAAAGAGAACAATCACATAAATTATTGCAATCATTAAATCACAATGAGAAATTCCCTCTATAAAACGTATTTTACAAAATAAAATATTCCAAAAAGGAAATGATTCATCATATAAAATTCCTAAAAATTCCAAATCTCCCTATTAATATCACACTCACTACAGAGCTCTAAATTTATATTTCTAACTTGACGATCATTAATACTTTGAACATTACTTGAAAAAAACTAACATCTACATTACTCAAAACTGTTCCTCCTCCTAATTTTCCTGCTTTTCTCAATGGTACCACTATTCTCAGGCTAGAAATCTCTTAATTAGCACTTAATTAAGTGCTTACTTAATTACCATACATACTAAATTATTAACTCCTACCAATTCTTCCTTCAACTTTTGCATTCTTTTCTTCTCATATATATTGTTATCACTCTAAATAATACTTTACTAACTTATAGTAGTTTAAACTGATCTCCCTGTCTCCATATCTCCATCGAAAATCATTCAATAATTTTCTTCCTAAATTTCACTCCTCTTCATTCTCCTTGGAAAAAAGATCCAAACTCCTCACCGGCAAAGACTAAATTTTGGTCCCTAGTCTACATATTTTATCTTATCTCTTAATGATTCTGTAAGGAAATGCCCTATTCCACCCTAACAGATTTCCTCACTCATTCCTTGAAGTTTCCCTGTCCCTCTCTACTTCGGCTTGTATCATTGCCAGTGGATGGAATTCCTCTCTAGGTTATTCCATGTACTAAAAACCTTCCTATTCTCTATGCCTCCACACCTAATCAATCTCTGATCCCTCTAACCTGCTGTATTTTTCTCCACAAATTTTATATCCGTGTGAAATTACATGATACACATGATTGATATATATCAATATGGATATACATGCATATGCATGTATATCAATATACACATACATGTACATAAAGCACATATATACATGTATATACACACACACAGATGTATGCTTGTGTGTGTTTGTTTCTTTATTGTCTGCCTCCCCTACTATAATATAAGCTCCATGAGGAAAGGGATTTTGTCTTATTCACTATGTATTCCCCATACCCAGAACAGTGTCTACATGTGGTAGGAGCTCAAAAAATATTTGTTAAAAGAAGTACAAGACTGGCTCAAATGGTACCTCTTGTAGATAAAAATAATATCTCTCCCTCCACTGAAACCTTTCAGTATTAATGCCCTGCATTTTTTATGTAAATTATACACTATGTTGTATGAAGGTAACTCTATATTTAGGTTTGGAGAAAAGAAGAGACACATTATAATACTTTGACATCTTCATTTTTTAAAAAAGTTTCCTTAAATTGAATGTGTGTTAACCTTATCTGTTTTGGTAACAAAAATAAATTTAATATATGCATGACTAGACATCACCAGTAAAAAAAAAGCATACCATGTCCTAAAAAGTTTGTTTTATTCCTAAAAAACAGAAAAATTTGCTCAAATAAACAAATTACCTGCTATGTCATCTACAATTTCTGTGTATGTTCTTCTAGCTATGTCAAGAAATTCATTTATGTTAGACTTCACTGCATAGCACTTCTGAGTCCTCATATTCAGGCATCCTTTCATGTATCTTGCATCATCATTAATCACTGTTTTAATCTTTTCAAGTATGATTCCAAACCTAACATTAAGGCAAAAAAAAAAAGATTATAGGAAATAAACCTAACAGTTATTTTAATTTGTAATTTGAATCACAGTTAATGACAGCAAATTTTTGTAGAAAGTTATTTTTAAATAAATAATTAAGCAATACATATTTAAATTCACATAAGTTAGAGCTGTGACTATGTCAATTTTAAACTATTTCATCAGTCAGGACTAGTCTAAAACACTATGAGGCCACCAAGAAAAACTCTACATCTGCTAATAATCTCCCAAATCATACATACTGACTGTGCCTCTGAGTACAAAATATATCTATAAAGCAATCCCACTACTGGGTATATATCCAAAGCAATGGAAATCATCATGTTGAAGAGATACCTGCACTCGTATGTTCACTGCAGCTCTACTTACAATAGCCAAAATATGGAACCAACCTAAGTGTCCATCAATGGATGACTGGATAAATAAAATGTGGTATATATACAGAATGCAATATTACTCAGCCATAAAAAAGAATGAAATTCTGCCATTTGTAGCAACATAGATGAGCTTGGAGAAAATTATGTTACATGAAATAAGCCAGACAAAGAAACCAAAATACTGCATGTTCTCACTCATAATTGGCTGTTAGGAAGAAAGGGAGGGAGGGAGGGAAGGAGGGAAGAAGGAAGGAATGAGGAAAGAAAGAAAGAAAAGACCACAATAATACATTGAACTTTCAAAAGGAGAGAACAAACCTAGGGCTACTAGAGACGGGGGGTGGGGGGGAGGGAGGGGGAGGACTGGGAAGTGATAGGTCAGGCATAGGGCATAAAGAAATATCATGATTTGTAAGAATGAATATGCTAGTAATAAATTTAAAAATTTTTAAAAATTCTGGCTTCATGTTCATTCACTCAATAAACATTTACCTACAACATGTATCAAGCATTGTTTTAGGTGCAGGAATTCAAAGAAAGATAACAAATGGTCCCTGCCCAAAGTAGGGGAAAGGGAAGCTAAACATATATTGTGAGACAGTATAACAGGTACCTCACAATTATCAGTGATCAAGTGCAGTGATTATGTAAGTCAGAAATCTGGTAACACCTATTTTCCTAACCATTTTTTAAAATTCTGATTTGTATTTTATTTTTAATTAAGCTGGTTTTATTACTAACTTCAGTTTGTGGCCTTACAGAGTATAACTCTTGAATAAATAAAATAACTGTTCTTATATATAACAAATCTTTTCCATCAAGAACCAGGGTGCATTGCTAATAATTTAACAATATTAAAATTAAACTGTATTTAGATCTAATTCAATAGTTATATCTACTATTTTTTAATTATATTAGGTCCTTCACAATTTAATAAAAGAGAGGAATATATTTTTATATTTGCAAGTTTTTCCATGGAGAATGGCTAAAATAAAAGTAAAACTACATGGATTTCAATTTTTCATGCTATTCTAATTGTCCATTAACACAAATTATCAATGTGTTGTTACTTTATTTATTGTACTTATAAGATGAAATGTTTAATTACAATTTTAATGAATAGTTTAAAAATTCTGTTAGCCAAAACTCAAGTAAGTGTTCTATAGAGTACTAGAGTCTTGAAAATCAGTTATGATCAGGAAGAAAGGGATAATATAATATTTTATTAACAGCTGAGTGGCAAAGACCTCTGGTCTTCCAAGGAACCGTAGTAAGCTCTTAATAAAGGTGTGTTACAGTTCTTCAGAGAAATCTATTAAAGAACAAAATAAAAAATGGTTAAGGATAATACATTATGACATTATCCAAACACAGCATTTTATATTTAATACTTTACAGTTTACCAAGTGCTTTCTTGATTCATTTCTTTCATATATACTCACAAAAATATTTTAGCCATATGGGTGAAGACAGATGGTATCCTTAGCATTTTTTAGATAAAGAAGATATGACTAAGTGCCATCCACTGCTTCACTATTATGACTTTTATTTTTCTTGTCTCCCAACTAATCATTAGCAACCAACTACAGTAATGCATCACTTAACGATAGGAATAGTTCTGAGAAATGTGTGATTAGACTATTTTGTCATTATGCAAACATCACAGAATGTACTTACATGGGGGCTGGCTGGATACATGTGGTAGAGCACGGTGCTGTTAACACCAAGGTCAAGGGTTTGGGTCCCCATACTGGCCAGCCACCAAAAAAACACAGGAATGTACTTACACAAACTTAGATGGTATGGCCTACTACACACCTAGGCTATATAGTATAGCCATTACAATCTTATGGGACCACCATCATATATGCAGTCCATCATTGACCAAAACATTGTTTTGCGGAACATGACTATACTTACAGAGGTAGGTAAGCAGCTCCTGTTGCACATTTAGAGTACCCTACCTATAATTCCAAAATTTGGTTATACATACATTAAACTAAAAAAGTGCTTTGTATATTTATAAATAGAGCAATTTCTCCATTCTTACAATACAAAAGTAGAAATTTTATTTTGCTTAATGGAAAATATGAGTGGCCACTAATTGAATAAACAGAAAAAGGAGAAGAAAACATAGTTAACCTGACCTTTACCTCCTGTTTTAATGTGATATAAGGCAATGGTATCTAGTGGGTTAGAAATCTTGATTCTCATTTGATTTTAGAATAAGGCTTTTAGGTAAATACATATAGG
This sequence comes from Cynocephalus volans, assembly GCF_027409185.1. Lineage (NCBI taxonomy): Eukaryota > Metazoa > Chordata > Mammalia > Dermoptera > Cynocephalidae > Cynocephalus > Cynocephalus volans. The sequence goes on along the minus strand of NC_084467.1, from coordinate 65,738,204 downwards.
GCAAAAGCCCTCGGATAAGAGACCAAAGTCTACAGATAGAGGGCAAAAGCCCATTTAATCAATTCTAATTAAGTAATGTTGATTCTCATTTGATTTTTAGAATAGGGTTTTTAGGTAAATACATATTGAGGCAAAAGCCCTTGGAGTAGGAGGCAACGGCCTATAGCCAGAGGGCAAAAGCCCATCTAATCAACTCTAATCACTGTTTAGGTATGGGTTGTATACTTTAATGATTTTAGAGCTAACAGGTGGTTGTCATAATGATACTGTTCAGAGATTTTAAGAATTGCTGAAGGAAAAGATGTGAAAAAGTATATTTGCTAGGGGCAAGCTGTCTGTTGGGAGAAACTTTAGAGATAATTGTGCTTAGATTTTATCATATGAATGTAATTTTTGCTTAAGGAAAGGTTATACTTTAGATAATGAGCCAGTTTGACCAACTTAGCTTTTCACTAAATTGTATTTAGGAATATCACATTGTTAATTTTACTGATGTCACTAGTTTCCATTGCTTAAGCTAGATTTCAGATAACTTTTGTAACACTGCCAATGTCCTTGTGTCCTTTTGTAATGATTTAATCAACTGAATTTTCTTGTGAAACTTCCTTGTCCTTACAATAAAAAACAGAAGCTAACTTTGAACAGGGGCTGTTCCCATTTTCTGTGGGATACAGACCCTCTGGGCTTCTCAACGCATTGATGTTGTTTTGAGTAATCCATTTGCGTCTCCGTTACACAGAGAAAAGTGTAACAGTAGCAATAACATTTTTTTTTTTGCTTATACATTGAAAAATAATATGCATATACTGACAAAAACTAGAAAATTCATAGAAACATAAAGAAAAAAATTAAATCACTCATAAATCTACTACCCTTCCAAAGATAAATACTTGAAATATTATGGTATATTTCCTTTCACTACCTGAAATTAAAAATTTCATATCATTGTACTCCCTCCACTTAATATTACATTCTAAGAACTAGAAACTTTTCATAGCAAAAACTTTTAATAATTCATAATAGTCGACCAGGTGGAAAGCAAATAGTCTCTTCCTCTGATTATTGGAGTTCTATTCTACCTATAATTTCTCACTAATATAAATAATGCTGCAATGACCATTGCCCGAGATAAATCTTGTTCAACATTTTTAAGTAGTTCTTTCAGACAGATTTCTAGAAGTAGTATTATAGGATCAAGACATATGTTGTAGAATTTCATCAAGGTAGATGAGAGATGTACTTTCAAGTAGGCTCATTTCAGTGTATTGAATTAAATTCTGAACCAGAAATGCTTTACCATTTTTTTAATTAGTTTTATGCTGATATTTCTAAATCATTTCTTTAATACTGTTAATCAATGAGTTTTCTTATACTCATTTATAATTTAAATTTCAGTAAGGTTGACAGAAGACACCCTTCAGTGCTTCATTTCAGTAAATTAAACTAAACTTTGAACTAGGAATAATGTATCATTGTCTTTTATGTATTTTTATTCTGATATTTCTGGATATTTCATCCAGTGCTAGTTTTCAATGGTTTCTATATACACATTTAAAATAAAAACTTCACCAAGTTAGATTAAAAAAAAAAAAAAGACATATGTTGCAAATGTTTCCTGTAAACTATGTGCAATTTGTATTCCTACTAGCTGTTATAAGAAGTTGGCTGTCTCACTGATACTTTATTAGCAGTGAGTTGCACCCATTAAATAGTATTTCTTTGATTAATAGTGACGTTGAATGTTTTTGGTACCATTATTAAACACTTTGATTTCCTTTTTTGAATAATTTTCTGTATTTCCATTGGTATTCCAGTATTTTCCTATGAAATTATACATGTTTTATTATGATAGGAGTTAGTATTTTGTCTGTCATTTATCATAAATTTTTCCAAACTTTTTTGCTTCTTACTTTGCTTCTGACTTATCAAAGTTTGAAATTTGTGTTTCATCAAATCTACAGATATTTTTCTGGTGATTTATTCCACCCCTTTCATTACAAGAAAGGTGAAAACACTTTTGAAATCTTCTGCCAAATTACTTTAACTATATATAATTATTAGAATGATCTCTGTAACAAAATTCTTCCACATTTTCCATTTTAAAAAGTTGTTCTTTTTTGTCACTTAAAGAAAAATGTTTTCACATGGTAATGGCATTAAAAACAGACAAATTAACTCATGGAATAGAAGAGAGAGCCCAGAAATAAACCCACACACTTGCAACAAACTGATTTTTGATAAAGGTGCCAAAAGTACACAATGGGAAACAGACAGCCTCTCCAACAAATGGTGCTAGGAAAACTGGATATCCACACACAGAAGATTGAAACTTATCCCTATCTATCATCATTCACAAAAATCAACTCAAAAGGGATCAACGACCTAAATTTAAGACCTGAAACTATGAAGCTACTAGAGAAAAACAGGGGAGACACTATACAAAATAGGAGTGGGCAGAGCTTTTTTCAGCAAAATTACAAAGGCACAGGCAACTAAAGCAAAAATACATTAAATGGGACTACATCAAACTAAAAAGCTTCTGCACAGCAAGGTATACTGTCAACAAAGTGAAGAGACATCCTACAGAATGTGAGAAAGAATGTGCCAACTGCACATCAGACAAACGGCTAATATCCAGAATACATAAGGAACTTAAACAACTTGACAGCAAAAAAACAAATACCCAATTAAAAATGGGCAAAAGACTTGACCAGACATTTCTCAAAAGATGACACACTAATGGTCAACAGGCACATGAAAAAATGCTCAATATCACTAACCATCAAGGAAATGCAAACTAAAACCACAATGAGATATCATCTCACTCCAGTTAGAATGGTTATTATCAACAAGACAGAAAATAACAAATGCTGGTGAGGATGCAGAGAAAAAGGAACTCTCCTACGTTGCTGGTGGGAATGTAAATTGGTACAGCCACTATGGAAAACATTATGGAGATTCCTCAGAGAACTAAAAATAGGTCTACCCTACAACCCAGCTATTCCACTACTGGGTCTATACCCAAAGGAAATAAAATCCGTAGATCAAAAAGATGTCTGCACTCCCATGTTCATTGCAACACTATTCATAAGAGCCAAGAGATGGAATCAACCTAAATGCCCATCAAAGGATGAATGGATTTAAAAAACTGTGGTATATATACACAATGGAATACTATTCAGCTATAAAAAGAAATGACATGCTATCATTTGCAGCAACATGGATGGATCTGGAAACCATCCTGTTAAGTGAAGTAAGTCAGGTACAATAAGACAAATACCACATGATCTCATTCATATGTGGAATCTAAACATTTTAGAAAAGTGATTCTCATAGAAGTAGAGAGTAGAATAATGGTTACCAGAAGCTGGGAGGGGAGGGGAGGAGAGAAATGGTGGACTAATGGGTACGAAACTATACTATCCACCCTACGTGAATCACTGTGCAATATATGCATGTATTGAAACAACACACTGTACCCCACAAATAACATAAATGTTAAAATATTTTGAATTTTAAAAAGTGAAAAAAAAAGTTTTGCACAGTGCAGTATTTAAAAACCCATGAGAAAATCATCATTTTATAACCATAAGAGTAAATAACAATTACTTTAGGTAAGGGTCCTCAATAAATTCTAAAATCAATGGTGAAAGTTTGACATGGAAACAGGTTGTGTACACATCCTCAAATTATCTCTCCATGGATTATGTATTAATTACAAAAGAATATATAGTACTATATGAAGAAGTAACTGATCGAAGTTAAGATTACCAAGAATGGGGAAATGACATCATGGGCCTCCTGATACAATGGACTGAGAAGGATACAACATTGCCCATAGAGTATTACTGCCAAATGTGCATAAGATGAATTTAATAATGAGGAAACAATCACACAAATTAAGGAATATTCTACAAAACAACTGACCCCGAACCTTACTCTTCAATATATCAGTATCATGAATGAAAGGCTGAGAAACATTTCCAGTTTAAAGGAATTTAAAGAAACATGACATTAAATACAATGCATGGTCCTGGACTGGATGCTGTATCAGAAAAAAAAAAAGCTATTGAAAACATTATTTGGACATATTTGAAAAATATGAATATGGTATACACATTATATAATAGTATTATATCAATATTAAATATCCTGAATATGATAGTTATATTGTGATTATATAAGAGAACATCCTTGTTCTTAGGAGATATACAGGTTAGTACTTAGGTACTGCAATTTATTCTCAACTGGTTCGGTAAGAGTAATAATAAAAATAATAATATGTGTGTGTGTGCTGAATATGTAAAGAAAGAAAATATGGAAATTTGTTATACTTTCTTGCAACTTTCCCCAAGTTTGAAATTTTTGCTAAACAAAAAGTTAAAAAATGATGCTGGATATGTTTGGTACAATACAACACATACAAATTACCTTTAAAGGATCCACAAGTTCTAAGGTATGTTTTAGGTATATTAAATTTGTTATCTTTGATTCAGCTGCATTAACCTGTTAAGATAAAAATCCAAATGTGAACAACATAAATATTTAATACAAGAATAGGTTCTCCTCTGGAACATTCTATTCTTATCATTTCCCATATATTTTTATATATCAGCCTCCCCATGATGCCAGCCTAGAGAATGATTAGAAATTACTGACCAACCATAATAAGCCTAGTGCACTAGTCTCCTGAAAGTCTGAGAATGAGAAGAGTTCACCTCATTGTATTAACTTTAATTTCTATTTCAGCCTCTTGGGTCCAATTTAAGTAATAATAGCAAAAGAAGATATAGTTCAATCCTGAGCAGCAACAATAGACTAAGATTAACTGAAAAAGGCACAAAGGATATCTCTGGATAGATGCCTTCCAGATTGATACTGAACAAGAATTTACCTCATTGGTTCCTGTTTGTGCAAGTAAAATGATTTCCATAATTCCAGTTATAATTAATTATAACTATAATTAATTCCAATTAATTATAACTATAATTAATTCCAATTAATTATAGTTTTTTTAAATAAAGCAACATCAACATTCTAAATTTTATAAATTAACTTTATTTAAACTAAATTGCACTCTATCTAGAGCTGAGAGGTGGTACTGAACCTGTGAAGATTAAAAGAGTTCTTGTGCATTGTCCAACTTACTCGTACTGACAGAAAGAGTAGAGTTTTAGGATATTACAATTATGACATTGGGGCTCAGAAAGTGATATCCCAAAGTAAAAGCCTCAGAACCAGCCTCAAAGCAAAGTTTTTCTCTGACCTTTTGACCTCCTGTCTCTCAGCCTCATTCTCCCCTGAAGCAAGCCATAGAAACTAGAATCCCTCTTCTCCAAGGCAGTTCATACAAATCAGAACCCCCAACGCCAGCTATAATGACTAAAATTATAGTCTAATCTTTCCCCACACCCTTTCTCTGTCTTGGAGCTGGCCATAAAGAAATTTGCTAATCAGATCTTATCTGACTGTAGGGCATAAGACCCCCATTCCAGAAAGAGTCCTGCCCCATACCCTGGAGGAATAAATGCTACACAGAGAGGCCAAGAAGAATTTGAACAGATAGGTCTTCCTGGGTTTCTCGACTCAGTCTATTAGCATTAGATCATACTTTTTTTCATCCAATCACATTTCTACACAGCTCTCCCTGCTTCATAGAACCTAAGCATAAAAATGGACAGTTTTCCCTGTATCTTTGGGTCTTATTCTGAAGGCACCCATGTCATGTAAAACTATGATCAAATAAAATGGTATTATGTCTTTTTTTCATATTAATCTGTGTTTAACAGTCAGTTTTTCAGAGAACCTTCAAGGGGTTGAAACGGAAGTCTTCCCTTGGCCCTTACAAAATAATATTCTTAATATAAAGCTGTTTCTTTCTAAGGTATCCTGACCTACATCTCCACTCTACAATACCTAGAATGTTCTGTGACCATATGAGTCAATTTAGAAGAAATACCATAATGAATGTCATTGGCCCCTCAAGAGGTTTATCTCATGGTCTCTTATAATGGATCTCTAAAACTAACTGGAAGATTAAAAATAAATAAAATTCACCAAACAGAAGACAGCTATCATCACTATTATCAACAGTGACAATTCCAAAAACAGCCAACATACCCCTGAAGAAAAACAAGGTAGAAGGACTAACTCTACTAAATAACAACTTATGATAAAATTGCAGTAATTAAGAAACTGTGGTATCAGCACAAGGACAGACGGAGAGACCAATGGAACAGAAAAAAAAAGTCTAGAAAGAAACCCAACCATATATGGGCTCTTGATTTATGACAAAGGTTGACTTCAGAGCAGAGGAGAAAGGATAGTCTTTCCCATAAGTGGTACAAGTACAAATAAGAATCCATATGGGAAAAAAGAAACGTGGCCTTTTATCACCTGACACACAAAAATTAAATTAGATCTAAATACAAAAGATAAAACAATAAAAATCTGGACTATAACAAAGAAGAGTATCTTCATGGCCTTGGGTGCTCTAACTAACTTTTATAGATTTTTTAACTGATAATTTGGCATCCATTGATCACATTGTGACACTAACAGTCAAAGTTGTTTATATCTCCCTTACAATCTGGCTTTTGCGGGCATGTGAAAATTGTATTATAAACCCTCTGATCACAAACCCCAACATCTGTGTTTCACTTCCTGCCCTATAGGGAACAACCCTACCTAACAACTTCCTGGCACTGTAGCAATACAGGCTTTTTTGTCCATGCTTCCTCCTTATGCCTTCTGCCTCTTGACCATCCTTGGTACAGGTACTTCCTAGTGTGGCCCTGCCTGGAATGCCCTCTCCTCTTGGGAACTATAAGTAATAAAAATCTTCTTCCAATAGCATTAGCTTCTCTGTGTTGTCATTTAGTTACCTCCATAAATTAAAATCGTGCTGGTACAACCAAGACACTGGGGTAGATAAAGACTTCTTAAGCAGGACATAGCAAATACTAACTATAAAGGAAAAAACCGATAAACTAGACTCACTTAAATTAAAAACTTCCATTCATTAAAAGATACTACTGTCCCAGGATAGGTTCTCTAAAAGCCAACTTTGAGAAACTAGAATTTGAGGACAAATAATGTATTTGAAAAGTAATTCCAGCCAGAACAGGCAGGAAATTGGGGAAGTGACACAGGGAAAGAAAGGACACCAATACAGGATTCATTGATGGTCAGGTTAGCACTGTATGGCACTGTGACTCAATTCTGCTGAAGACCTCTAAGAGACTGTGTAGAGTAAGCTACAGGAGCTTTCTCCAGAGATAAGGAAAATGGGGTATTTATTCATCAATTCCTATTCAGTATTGGTTGAGAGCTGTTGCCAGGGGCATCAACTCTCTGATACCCTCTAGCCTCTCATGTGGCCAAAGTCCTCAAGCAGAGAGTCTCAGCTGCTTCCAGCAAGAAGTTTACAAAAGTGAATGCCAAGAGGATGTGAGTAGCAAACCATCAGCATCTGCTCCACAATACTCAGCACAAAAGCAAACTACAAAGTGGGGGAAAATATTCACAATATATAGAACCAACAAATGGCTCAAATTTAAAATATAAAAAAATGCTCTACAAATCACATGAGATAAACCCAGTAGAAAAATGAGCAAGAGTCTTGAACAAGTCTTTCACAAAAGAAGATATTCAAATGGTCAGTATATATAAGAAAGTGTGTTCAACCTCATTAACAGGAAAATGAAAGTTAAAACCACGATGAAATAACACTGTCTACCAACCACTACAACTATTTTAAAACAGACACTATAACACCAAGATCAGGGGTTTGAATCCCTATACTGGCCAGCCACCAGAAAACAAAACAAAACAAAACAGACAATATTAGCTTTTGGGAAACAGCAATGAGAATTCTCATACACTACTGACTGGGAGATTAAATTGACACAATCATTTTGAGAATATTTTTACATTAACTACTTAAGTTTAAAAAATGCATGCCCCATTACACAGAAATTCCAGTCCTAACTATATACCCAATAAAAATGTGTGCACAATTATATTAAGAATCAGGTACAAGATTGTTTCACAGTGTTATTTCTAATTGCCAAAAACTATCAACAATTCAAAAGTCCATCAATACTGAAATAGACAAATAATAACATATTCATATACTGGAATATTATATAGCAATGGAAATAAACAAGCTACAGCTACATGCAACAACATGGTTATGTCTCACAAATATAATGTTGACTAGAAGAAGACAGACATAACAAAATACACACTGAGTAATTCCTTATATGTAAAGTTATTTAAAAAAACCAAGTAAATCAAAATTATAAATAAAAACAAGAAAGTGATTACTAAAAAGTGGCTTTTTTCTTACAGGGAGGCAGAGAATAATAAATAAGAAGCAGCAGAAGGGGAATTTCTGGCAAAATCTTTACCAGAGTGATTGTTACATGGATGTTCACTTTGTGATAAATCAATGAGCACTGCATTTTTGTTCTTGTACAATTTTCTGTATGCACATTATTTCTCATTGCTTTGAAAAAATGGTCTGAAAATGAGAATAAACAGAAAAGTAGGAAGAAAACAAGAAGAAAGTACTCTTAAGGAAGGCAAAGGAAGAAAATTTTTTAAAAACAAAATGTGTTTGGCTTCTAGGCAAGATGGCAGAATAGACAGTACCCAGCAAATCAACCAATTTACAACTATTAAAAAGCAATGACAGCCAAGCTGGGGTCACTAGAGCTCAGTGGAAGAGAAAGAGAGATCTACGGAGTTCATGAAGACAGGAGAAGCCATGATGAGAGAAAGGATCGCTTCCACTATTTTGAGCCCCGGTTACTTTAAAGCTGGAGCTGGTGCTGGTACTTTAGAGCAAGAGCTGGCAAAAGCCACAGCTGCGCCCTTTGGATGAAGTTGCTCGGAGGCAGCATGGGAGAAGAGGGCCTTGGTGGCCCCCAGTCCAGCAAGATCGCTGACAGGGTTCCCACAGACCCACATAGGAGCGAGGAGCCACAAACAACAGAAAAAAAGAAACATTCAGAGGCCAGTGAGTCATTGCAAGGGACTGGCGCATGGCCTGTCCTATGGGAAGTGTTTGGAGTGTGGGTGGTGGGGGAGATGGGCCCACAGGGGGAGTCAGACCCACTGGGGGAACACTGGGGCACAGCATGGACAGCTGATCTGCCCTCCAATCAGCACAAGACAACTTTGTGGAGAATGGTGAGGAATACAGAACTACAGGGGATGCAGTTTGCTAAAAAGACTCAGGCCCAGACCAGAGTTTCCACACAACCCAGGTGTAGTGGACCTCACAAGATCTGGAAGTACATACAAGGTCAACCATTAAAACCTGCACAAAAAGCATTCCCCAGGATCTGCAGCAATGAATCGATTTAGCTTAGCTCAAATACAGGGATCAAGTGCTGGCCACACAGGAAGTTCCTTCATTTTAGAAGTAAGCAAAGGACAACAAGTTAGTTCCAGTGCAGAGTTTAAGTGGTGGGAACAGTGAATAATCAACACAGAACTGAATGAAAAAATAAAAGACCCACAGATTAGAGACGAGGTTTGATATTAACTAATAAAGATCTAACACCACCAAAGAACACCTATAAAACCTAAAAGGACCAGGAGTCCCCTGGGATCCCAAGACAGGGAGAAGGGAGAGCCGAGGGCCTCAGCCACTCCCCCTGACATCTGCAACCAGCCCAGTGATGACCACCAAGCCACCACAGGAAGTACCCCAGGCTCCCAAGCCAGAGCAGTGGGAGGCTGAGGGATTTAGCCACACCCCCTGACATCTATATCCAGCCCAGTGATGACCCAACTACTGCTAAAAGCCCTCTGGTCTCCCCTGTTGGAATGAGGGGGCACCATGGGCCTCAATCACTCCCCTTTCTTCCCCCTCTTCCCACCTATTTCCCCTCCCCCTTCCCTTCTCCTTCTCCACCTTCAACTGCTCCACAACCACAGTTAGAATGAGGCATGGAACTGGGGGAAGATGAACCCAGCTGCAACTAGTCAAACTGCCACAATCACCCCGGGCTCCACCCGGGTCCTTAGACTTGGAGCTGGGGAAGCAGAACCCAGCCACAACCAGGTCAAGAGCAACCAAAAACACCATTTTCATGTGGTAGTCACCATCATAGTCACTGCCACTGCCATGGCTGCCACAAAAGCAGTTAGTCTCTATAGCAGTAGTCACAGCACCATGCAGATGGCACACCAGACTCTCAACTGCACTGACACAAGGATGGGCACCAGCAGAGACCAAAAAAAAAAGAAGAGGTCCTCTCTCTCCACAAAGCACACTCAAGAATAATAGAAGGTGTATCTGATTTACGATAATAGGGGAGGACTTGATCACACCTGTTTCAGTACTGGACAGATCATCTAGGCACCAAATCGGCAGAGGAACAGTTAATCTATCAGATGGAGAGAGCAAATCTATGGTTATTAGAGGGGGAAGGGAAGAGGGAAGGGAATAGATTGGATAAGGAGTATAAAGAATAAGTATGATTTGTAACAATGAATATGCTAATAAAAAATAAGTTAAAAAATAAAAAAAGTGTGTTCATCTGTGTCAAATTTTGCTGCTAAATGAGCACTGCCATTAATGACTGTATTTCTTAATGTGGAGATCATTGGTGGCCTTGACAAGAGCAGTTTTAGTGGCATGGTGAGGTGAAGACCTGATTGGAGTGGGTTAGGGGAAAAAGAAGAGTAGTTAGAAACAGTTACAGACAATCCTGTCAGTTAATTTTGCTATAAAGAGAAACAGAAATATAAGAATAGAGGGAGAAGTAAAACTAAGCAAAAAAACCTTTTTTTGTTTTAATGAAATGATAACAGCATGTTTATATGCTGATGAAAACAAACAAGTATAGAGGTGAAAATTAACAGATGCAAGGCAGGGAAAATACTAAAGTCCTATCTGTGAAGATGCAAGAAATCATGGACAATTTAGTGTACAAGTAAAAGGTTGGCCTTAGCCAGGAGAATGGAAAAATAATTTATTCATAGTAATGAGAGGATATAAGTGGTGATAAATGCAGTTTGGGGAGTTTGTCGAAGTTATCTTCTGATTGCTTAACTTTTCTTAGTGAAATAGGAAGCAAGATCATCAGTAGCTAAGAATGGGTTAAGGGAAGGAATTGGTATTAAAGGAATTGTAATCTCCTATAATGTACTCCTCTATCTCAGAGGCTTAACAAATAATAATTCATGTCTTGTTCACACAAAGTCCAATGTGGTTCTGATGTGGGTGGAAGGGCAGCCTTCCACACTATCATTTTGAGACCCAGATTCCTTCTGTCTTGTGGCTTCACTATTTCTCTGATGGATCCTCTGCATCCAGCTGGAAGAGGGGAAAAGAATGAATCATGTATGGGTAAAGGCTCATGTGGCACCAATCACTTCTATTCACATTCCACTGCCAAAACACAGTCACTCTTTCTAGAAGGTAAGTTAAGAAACATGGTCCAGCTGTATACCCAGAAGGTAGAGGAAATGAGTTTTGCTGAACATGAGATAATCACTGCCAGAGAGGTGCTGAAGGTTGAAAGAGAGAGAAGATAGATTGAAATAGTTTCTGAGCTCATGAAAAGGTGAATGGACAAGGGCCCTCTGAATGCATGAAAGGCAAACTCAATGATTTTTAGGAAGTTAGTAGGGAGAAATGGTACCAGCGCCAAGAAAGAACAAGGAAGACACCACCTCTAAACTCCATAGCAGGAGGACCATGAGGAGAAAAACCACCACCTCTTAAGAGGCCTGAAAAACACCAGAGTCACACAGAAGATACAAATTTCAGTTTGAGTAACAAGGTAAAGAATACAGGAGCTTTTGCTGATAACTGACTTTGCATACCAGAGAGTAAAATAAAAGTGTCGTCGGATGGATAATGTTGAAAATAAAGACAGTCGCCAAAAAAATGAAATACCTAAGAATCAATTTAATCAAAGAGGTGAAAGAGCTCTGTAATGAGAATTACGAATCACTACTGAAAGAAATTAAAGAGGACACAAAAAGATGGAAAGACATTCCATGCTCTTGGATTGGAAGAATTAACATCATGAAAATGCCATTCTACTCAAAGCAATCTACAGGTTCAATGCAAACCACATCAAAATACCAATGACATCCTTCACAGAAAAAGAAAGAACAATCATAATATTCATATGGAACAACAAAAGACCCCAAATAGCTAAAGCAATCCTGAGCAAAAAAAAAAAAAAAAAAAAAAGCTGGGGGCATAACACTTCCTGACTTCAAACTATACTACAAGGCTACAGTAACCAAAACAGCATGGTACTGGCATAGAAACAGACACTCAGACCAATGGATCACAATAGAGAACACAGAAATCAACTCACATACAGCCAACTGATATTTGACAAGGGCAACATATCATATTTGACAAGCGTACATTGGGGAAAGGATGACCTCTTCAACAAGTGGTGCTGGCAAACTGGACATACATAAGTAGAAAAATAAAACTAGACCTGTACCTCTCATCATATATCAAAATTACTCAAAATGGATTAAAGACTTATTTATAAGACCAAAAACTATAAAACTACTAAAAGAAAACATATGGGAAACACTTCAGGATATAGGACTGTGCAATGACTCTATGAATAAGACCTCAAAAGCACAGGAAACAAAAGGAAAAACAAACAAGTGGGATTATATCAAACTAAAAAGCTTCTGCACAGCAAAAGAAACAGTTAACAGAGCAAAAAGACTATCTGCAGAACGGGAGAAAATATTCACAAACTATGCATCCAACAAGGGATTAATAACCAGAATATACAAGGAATTCACACAACTTAACAGTATATAAACAAATAACCCAATTAAAAAATGGTCAAAGCATCTGAATAGACATTCCTCAAAAGAAGATACATAAATGGCTGACAGACACATGAAAAAGTGCTCAACATCACTAAGCAGCAGAGAAATGCAAATCAAAACCACACTGAGATATCAGCTCATGCCAGTTAGACTGGCCAGTGTCAAAAGGACAGAGAATACCAAATGCTGGCAAAATGTGGAGGAAGGAGAACCCTCCCACACTGTTGGTGGGACTATAAATTAGTGAAACCTTTATGGAAAACAGTATGGAGGCTCCTCAAACAACTACAGATAGAACTGCTATATAATCCAGCAATATCACTGCTGGGTGTGTATATCCAAAGGAATAGAAATCATCATGTCGAAGGGATACCTGCATTCCCATGTTTATCACAGCTCTATTTACAATAGCTAAGAGTTGGAACCAACCTAAATGTCCATCTATAGAAGACTGGGTAAGGAAAATGTGGTATATATACACAATGGAATATTACTCTGCTGTAAAAAGGAATGAAATTCTGTCATTTGCAGTAACATGGACAAACTTAGAGAAAATTATGTTAAGTGAAATAAGCCAGGTACAGAAAGAGAAATACCACCTTCTCATTCACAAGCGGGAGCTGACCAAAAAAAAAAAAAAAGAAAGAAAGAAAGAAAGAAAAGAAAAGAAAAGAAAAGAAAAAGAAAGAAAGAAAGAAAGAAAGAATTACAATAATTCTTTGAACTTTCAAAAGGAGAGAATGGAACTGAGGCCACCAGATGTAGGAAAGGGGGAGGAAGAAGGGGATTAGAAAGAAATTGATAAAGGGCCACAAAAAAATGTTTACAATGTGTAATTATAAAACCAAAAAGTAATAATAATATTAATAGATAAACAAATAAAAAGAAAGGTAAAAAACAAAGTATTATTCAAAGCAGTGACATTTGGCAAAAGGTCATAAAGGCTAATTACAGTACTTTGTGTGTTTATATTCCTGATTATCCACTTTTAAGTCTCTGAAAGTTCACTCACTCCAAAGACACTGTTAAACACATGCAAAAAAAAAAAACAAAAAAGGTTAATGATTTAATGGTACAGGCTAACAATAGCATATCCAAAAGTAAAGTGAAGAAACTTCCATATACATTCAGAAATCATTTTATTTATAAATTTTATTTATGATCACTGTGATTTAATATTAGTTGTCAGAGTACAAACAGGAAGAAGAGAGCATCCCTGGTGTGGGGGAGCAAAGCCAGAGCAGGGGGAGGATGGAGAGACGGTACAGCCCAGGAGAACAAAGAGGGCACCCAAATTGGAGATTTGCCAAGCACAGAGTATATGATCATAAACAAGGTCAGGGGGGTATACAAATAAGGAAGAGGGGCGGCCTGGAATAGGTTCTGGATCCTACATAGGCTGAGAAAAGACTCTGCATAGGAGGGAAGCTTGATGCAGAATATCAAAGCCCTAAACAGGTGAATAGGATTTCTACATAGGAGGACAGTTGAGGGAGTAATGGAGCATAGGCACAGTGAAGTTAGGGTCTGCATTTGAGAGGGAGTGGCAGTGGTGGGAGATTGGTCATAATATAGGAAGAATGGATCAAATATGTTAATATATTAAGGGCAACAGGATTTCTAATCAGGTTTCTCATTGAAAGAGAAGGGAGTTACTAATATCAAAAGGGAGAAAACTAGTATGAACCCTGTGACGGTGGACTGAAATTGGAGGTACTGGTTAAGGTCATGGCTTTCTACTGTATAGATGAATATAGAAATATAGAGGTAAATGTGTATATTTATATATTTATTTACAGACATACACTTATTCTCCAGCCATGAGAGGGTCTGGGAGCAGGGATACCCATAGCAGTAAGTATACTTAGTGCCCAAGACTTGATTTCTAAATACTACTCCCTACTATAATGAATCAGATTCCTGGCAGAAATAGCTGATTGAGGGCTGGCCCAAGGCTCACTTGGGAGAGTGTAGTGCTGATAACACCAAGGCCAAGGGTTTGGATTCCTATATAGTGAGGGCTGGTTTGCTCACTTCGGATAGCATGGTGCTGACAACTCCAAGTCAAGGGTTAAGATCTCCTTACCAGTCATCTTAAAAAAAAAAAAAAAAAATAGCTGATTAAAAGGCTGGGGCAAAGAACAAGAAAAGCCTGTTTACTTTCTTCAACCAGAAAGTGATAAAATGCTCAAAGAATGATGGGTGCATTTTCAAAGGACATTGAAG
Source organism: Cynocephalus volans (assembly GCF_027409185.1). Classification (NCBI taxonomy): domain Eukaryota; kingdom Metazoa; phylum Chordata; class Mammalia; order Dermoptera; family Cynocephalidae; genus Cynocephalus; species Cynocephalus volans. The sequence continues at coordinate 65,723,147 of NC_084467.1, read as the reverse complement.
CCAATTAGAAGGGCTTGCACTGGTCAGCACTGAGACAATCTATGAATCAAAATAAATATTAAGGGATTATAACCAATTGAATAATATATGAAACCATGAATCCATATTTAAATAAACACGTAAATACATAAATAAATTGAAAATTTGGTGAGGAACAGGATACTTACATTGTTTCAAAGTACCTCCCCACAAAATACTTATTAATTATATAGAGGATACAGTAATTGTACAGAGGAGAAGCCTGGCAAGCCACCACCTCAACTAAGTGCACTAAGTTAACATCATCATAATGAAACAAATGGAAATTGTGTGCCATCTGATAAGATGCAATGAGAGCATGGCATTACTTCTGTGAAATTCCTGCCAAAGACACATAACTTGAATCTAATGATGAGGAAACATCAGACAGATACAAATTGAGGGAAAATAACAAACACATAATTTTCAAGCATTAACATCATGAAAGTAAAGGAAATACTAGGATTTAATATTAGATTGAAGACTGAGTAGACTAAGGAAACACAAAAACAAAATGCAATGCTTGATTCTTGACTGAATCTTTTAGTTATAAAGGGCATGATTGGCACAACTGGCAAAACTTAAATGTGGCCTAAGGATTAAATGGTATTAATCTATCATTGTTGATTTCCTTATTTTAAAGGTTTATTGTGGTTAGATAGGAGAATGCCCTTGTTTGTAAGAAATACTTTCCATTTGTTTCATCCATTTGCTTTTGAGAGTGATAGAGCATTACATCAGCAACTTACTGTTTTTTTATGTTGTGATTTATTTATGTATTCATTTTTTATTTTAAAATATCTAATTGACAAAAATTGTATGTATTCAAGGAGTACACAAATTTTCTGCAGGTTTTACATTTAATTTAGTTTTTATTTTCATTTTTTTAAAATGTTGAAACCAAAAGGTCCTACATGCTTCCAGAAATGAAAGAAAAAAGAAAGCAAGTCACATCCAATAATTCAGGAGTCCAAACTTCTCAATAGGAACTACAAAAGCGAGCTACACAGTGAAGAAATGCCTCCAAATTTCTGAAGGAAAACTATTTCCTGTCTAGAATTCTATTTTCAGCCCAACTATCAATCAATTCTGAGAGAATAATAAAAACATTTCAGACATGGAAAGTCCTACTGTTTCTCAGAAAGTTACTAGAGAATGTGCTGCAAAAAGGTGAGTGTAAACCACCTAGAAGAAGTAGAAGACATGAAACAAACATAGGAGTGACAAAGGATGATGTTGAAGAGAGAACCCAGGGCCACAGCTGTGTACCAGTACGGACTGGAACAGGCCAGAAGCCTGTGGGAGAGACTTCTTCAAGAGGTTGAAATTGATTGAGTACCTGATGTGAATGAATATACTGAGAGGATATTAGATAATTGGTGGATGTATCTATGTCTGAGTTAGTGAATGTGAACAGTAAAACAAACACACAGAAAAACAGTTACTAATTTTGGAAAAAAAACACAAAAAGTCATGCAGTCTCAGCTCCGCATAGCATAGATAGTCATAATATTTTGATCTAGCTAAAATTATGTTATAATCATACTGAGTGATGGAAAATAGAGAAGTGTCTATATTTATGGAAGAAGAGGGAGGAAAGAGCTAAATATTCATTTTTCTGGTAGGCAGTTAAGATGTAATGTCATCGAGAAAGTGAAAAAACAATCCACAGAATGAAAGGAAGTATCTGCAAATCATGTATTCAATGAAGAACTGGTATTTGGAATATATAAAGAACTCTTACAACTCAATAATAAAAATACAAATAACCCAATTAAAAATGGGTAAAGAAAAATGAATAAATATTTCTCCAAGAAGATATACAAATGACCAATAAGTCCATGAAAAGATGCTTGAATTTATAAGTCATTAGGGAAATGTAAATAAAAACCATAAGATTCCATTTCACACCCACTAGGATTGCCAGAATCAAAAAGTTAGATAAAGCTGACTGGTTAGCTCACTTGGTTAGAGCACAGTGCTGGTATCACCAATCATCAAGGTCAAGGGTTTGGATCCCCATACCGGCCAGCTGCAAAAAATAAAAGAAGTCAGATAAAAACAAGTCATTGCAAGGATGTGGAGAAATTAGAACCTTCGAACCCGGCTAGTGGTTATGCAAAATGATGATGTCACTTTGGAAAACAGTCTGGCTATTCCTCAAATGATTAAACATAGGATTACCATATGACCAGCAATGCTACTCCTAGGTATATATCAAAATAAAAGAAATCATATGCCCATACAAAAACTTGTATACAAATATTCATAGCAGCATTATTCATAACGGTCAAAAGTGGAAACAACCCAAATGTCTATCAACTGACAAATGAATAAGCAAAATGTGCTATACCCACATAATGAAATATTATTTGTCAATAAAAAGAATAAAGTATTGATACATGCTACATGAATAAAACTTGAAAACATTATGCTGAGTAAAAAAGAGCATCACAAAAGACTACCTATATGTATTATATAATTCCATTAAAGTGAAATGTCCAGAATAGGTAAATCCATAGAGATAAACAGTAGATTAGTGGTTGTCAAAGAGTGAGGTGAAGGGGGTTAGGAGGAATGGGAAAGTACTGCTAATGCTTTTTGGAGTGATTAAAATGTTATAAAATTGACTGTGGTGATGGTTGTACAACCCTGTAAATACACTAAAAACAATTTTTGAATTGCTTAATCCAACTGAACTTTAAATGGATGAATTGTATGCTATGTATTATATCTCAAAAAAGATGTTTTATAAATAAAAAACAATGAATAGTGAGATATATTTAGAAGTAAAACATATGACAACAATAATATAGGTAGGGAAGGGGGGAATGGCAGTATATTTTTATAAGGTTCTTAAACCATAGTGAAAAGTGGTGTAATACTTGTATTTGAAGGTGAACTGAATTCAGCTAAAGATGTATTCTATAAACCCTAAAGCAACCATTAAAATAACAAAACAATAAGTTCTATCTAAAAAGCCAACAAAGAAAATGAATGAAATCATAAAAAATACTCATTCCAAAAGAAGGCAGAAAAAATGGAAAAGGAGCAAATGTATGAGACAAATGGGAAAAAAACAAAGATGGCAGATTTAAATGGAAACATGTCAATAATATCATCAGATGTGAATGGAATAAATACCTCAATTAAAAGTAAGATATTTTGTGATTAGATACAAAAAAGTAAGACCCAAATATACATTGCCTACAAGAAACCCACTTTAAATGTAAAGATACAAATCAATCAAAAGCAAAAGGATGGTAAATATACACCATGCTAACACTAATCAAAGGAAAGCTGGTGTGGATATATTATTAGACACAGTAGATTTCAGAGCAAAAAATTTACTAGAAATACAGAGGGTCATTTCATAATGATAAGGGATCAATTCATCATGAGGACATAGTAATCTTAAATGTTTATGTACCTAATAACAGAGCTTCAAAATACATTATATAAAAACTGATAGAACTACAAGGAAAACTAGACAAATCCATAATTACAGTTAAAGATTTTGACAACCCTCTCAATAATTGATAGATTAGACTAAATAAGTAAATAAATAAATAAAGATATAGACAACTTGAAGAACACTATCAATCAACAAGAACTAACTGAGATTTATGGAACACTCCAGCCAACAAAAGCAAAATACACATTCTTTTCAAGTTCACATGAAACTTTACCAAGACAGACCCTATTCTGGGCCATAGAGACAAATGGCAATAAAGTAAAAAGGATCTATATTCTACAACATATGTTCCTGATCACTAGGGAATTAAATTAGAAATTAATAGCAGAAAGATAACTGGAAAGTCCTCAAATATTGGAAACAAAATAACATACTTCTAAAAACCTATACATCAAAGAAGAAATTAAAAAGAAAATTAGAAAGTAGTTTGAACTTTTTTGAATGAAAAGGAAAACACAATATATTAAAAATTGTGGAATACAGCTAAAGGAAATTCCTATATTAAGGGGAAAAAAGACCTCAAATCAGTGACTTCATCTTCCACCTTCATAACGTCGATAAAGAAGAGGAAACTAAGTAGAGTAAGCAGAAGAAAGGAAATAAAACTGATAAATCCAGAAATCAATGAAATAGAGAACAGTAAAAAAAAAGAAATCAATTAAATCAAAAGCTGGTTTCTTGAGAATACCAATAAAATGGATAACCTCCAGCCAGACTGACAAGTAAAAAATAAAAGAGAGCATATTCAAGTTAGCAATATCAGAAATGAGAGCAAACAAGTATATTACTGCAAACTTTGCAGATTTAAAAAGTATAATGAGGATATTACAGGCAATTTTATGCCAATAAATTTGAAATGTTGGGTAAAATGACAAATTCTTTGAAAGACACAAGCTACCAAAGCTCATTCAAGAAGAAACAGATAACCTGAATAGCACCAAATCTAAGTTCAGAATGAATTTATAGTTAAAAACCTTCCTTCAATGATAATTCAAAGTTCTAATCATTTGTGAATTCTACCAAACATTTAAGAAAGAAATGCCAGTTCTACATAAACTCTACCAGAAAACTGAAGAGGAAAGAATATTTCCAAATTCATTTTATGAAGCCAACTAATTTTTTTGAGACATCAGTTGTTTTAGGTTACCTTCCATTTGTATGTATCAAATTATAAGGTGTTTCAATTATTTAAGGAAACTTCCAGTTCTGTGTTTACCCAACAGCTAAAGCTTTTCCATCTAGTAGTTCTTTTATTATAAATCAACCTTAATGGTGTTTTCTCTATAATATGAAAAGACTTCCCAAATATAGAATCCACTTCAATGGATTTGCAAAAGTAATCAAATTTTAAATCAAATTTTACTGATATGCAAGATTTCATTCCTTTTTAAGCATATGGACTAAAATGTACATGTGTTTCATTAAAGTAAATATTCTTCAGTTCACCTTGAATGGAAGAATGAAAACCATATATTATTTTCTTTATAGGATGTATCTATATGCATTATTTAAATCTGAAATATATCCACAGAAGACATTGTTTCCTTCTTAAAGGTTAATCAAGCCTCATGTAATGATCATTTTTCAGAACAATCTATACTCTTTAGATCTAACATAATTTTTATTTAGTTATTTATTAGGCAAATAGTATAGTTTTAAGTTTTTGAAAATTATATCTCTAATTCTTTAAGTAAATATTCAATTAGTTAAAATATGCCAATTCCTCAACTACCTAAGAAATTTTTTATTTCAATAATAAGATATAGGATAATACATTAGGAAAAAAGTTTTCTTTAAAAAGGCATAAAAATACTCTAGATATCAATAATAAAGTACTTTCCCAAAACAATTTGATATTTTCCAATTATTACATTAAGACAAGTTATATCACATAATATATAATAATATAACACATAATGTATACATAAACATACCGTGTCTTGCTTTGGAATTTGGACTAAAACAGAAAGAAGCTGCTCTGTATCAAGAAATCTTGATATAACTGAAACAAACAAAAAAAAGTAAGCATTTAAACTTTACAGTACAGTTGAAAATATAGACCATGTAACATATTATCCTCAAATAATAAAATAGAACAGTTATACCTGTAAATATTACTTATTTTGTCTTTATCTATCTTACATGTACCAGGAATAAAACAATAAATACTAAAAACTGCTATTTTATTCTTCTCAGCTCATTTTCTAGTTTAAATTGTTCTACAAAAGTAAATTTATAGATAATTGTAATCTCTCTTTTAAATATCACCATTTTTTAAAATCTTAACCATTTAACACAGATATTTTTAAAATGCACTCATTCCCTCATACTTAAAATGTAGTACAGTAACTATTTCTTAACGAAATAGTTTTCTTCATGATTATTATCATCATTGAAATATATGACCTCAAAAGTTTTTGTTTAGACTTATTTATACTTTCATAAAGTGGGTACCAAGCTGTCATCCCTTAAAAAAACAAAAAAAACAAAAATGTTTGCTATTTGCTTCCTGTTCTAACTGCCAGATATCTTTTGATAGTTTTCAGTTTACCCACCTCTAGAACTGTGCCTCTTTCTAATTTGCTGCTTCTACAGTAGTTATTTATGTTAAATCTGTATTTTTAAAAATTGGAGTAAGTAGGCTGAGTATACTGCTATAATTCTGTTCATTACAGCCAATATGATAATACTATTATGACATGTTAAATGTAATTTCATGGGAGTTCTGGTCAAGATGGCAGAATAGATGGTCCCTAGCATCACTTTCTCCCACAAATCAACCAATTTACAACTATTAAAATGTAACAACAGCCAAACTGGGACCACTGGAGCTCCGGGGAAGAGGAAGAGAGACCTATGGAGTTCGTGAAGGCGGGAGAAACCACGATGAGGAAAGAAAAAACTGATGGGAGCATTTCAGGCCACAGCTGCTTTAAAGCTGGAGCTGCTGAGTATATGGAACAGGAGCCAGCAGAAACCTCAGCTGCGCCCTTTGGATGGAGTTGCTTGGAGGCAGCAGGGGAGAAGAGGCCCTTGGTGGCCCCCAGGACAGCGAGACCACTAATAGGGTTCCCATGGACCCACGCAGGAGTGAGGAGCCAGAACAGCTAAAAAAAAGGGGAGCCATTCAGAGGCTGGTGAGTCATCGCAAGGGACTGGTGCAGGGCCCGTCCCATGGAAAGTGTTTGGAGCACAGGCAGTGGGGGAGACGGGCCCTCCAGGAGAACACTGGGACACAGCAAGGACAGCCGGTCCACCCCCCAATCAGCATGGGACCACTCAGAAGAGACTGGTCGGGAATGCAGAATTGCATGGGGTGCAGTTTGATGAAAAAACTCAGGCCCAGGTTAGAGTTTCTACACAACCCAGGTGCACTGGGTCTCTGGAGAGCTGGAAGTACCTATAAGGTCAACTATTAAACCCTGAGCTTCACAAAAAGCCTTCCCTAGGGAAACATCAGCAAAGCAGCAATTTAGCTCAACCACACAGCTCAAGTATGGGTTCCCACAGGAAGTTCCCCCATTTTAGAAGTGAGCAAAGGACAAAAAATTAGTTCTAGCCCAGGCACACCTGAGGCTTGAAGCTGGGGACCGGACCCCACTTCCACATCCAGGCACACCACCAGTGCCTTGCGGCCTGCCCAGGGCCCAGGGCATGGATCTGGGGACCAGAGCCTTCAGCACACAATCATGCACACTGCCAGCACCTTGGGACCAGCCTGGGAACCTGAGGCTTGAAGCCATTGGACCCCACTCCCATACCCAAGCACATTGCCAGCACCTCGGGGCCCTGTCTGGGGCATGGATCTGGGGACTGGAGCCTCCCCACCCATAACCAGGCACACCACCAGCACCTCAGGGCCTACCTGGGAACCCGAGGCATGGATCTGTGGACCAGACCCCCTGTCACCCACAACCAGGCACACTGCCAGCACCTCAGGGCCCTTCCCCGGGGGCCTGGGGGGCGGAGTCAGGGACTGGACCCCCTGGCCACAACCAGGCACACCACCAGCGCCAAGGAGCATGCCAAAAACATTACATCCATGTGGGTGGCCCACCACAGCCACCACAGTAACCACAGCTGCCACAAAAGTGGCTAGATGTCACAACCACTATACAGATGGTCTACCAGCCATTGGAGTACATCGATACAAGGAGAGCCACCAGCAGAGACCAAAGAAAAGAAGAGGATGTCTCTCTCCACAAAGCCCATTCCAGAGTGAGAGAAGAAGCATCTGCTCTGTGATAATACTGGGGGACCTGAACACACCTCTCAGTGTTGGACAGATCATCTAGGCAACAAATCAACAGAGTAACTATTACTCTTTCAGAGGGAGAGAAGAAATCTAGGGTTATCAGTGGTGGGAGAGGGGATGGAGAGGGGGATAGGGAGAGATTGGACAAGGGGCATAAAGAATAAGTACAATTTGTAACAATATACATACTAGTAATATTGATTTGATAAATATAATGTCAACATTGAATCCCCCAAATATGTATAATCAATTATGATTCAATAAAAAAATAAAATAAAATAAAATAAATAAATGTAATTTCACTAGTCAGGCTCTCTTAAGCCCTCACTTAGATGGGCCTTTCTCTTTCCAGTCTCATTCTTCTTCTTTTCCCAAAATCTATCATTACAACTCGAATACTGTTTCTAAAATAAAGATTTGATCATATTACTTCCTTGGTTCAAAATCATCAGCTCCCTGCTTTCTGTCCGTGGATGCTGCCGAGGAAGCATCATTAAAGTCTTCCCACTGCTGTCACGTCTAAGTCAGAGTCTCCTCAAGAACCTGAACAGCTGCAGAACCTCTTCATCGGAGAGCTGAGCTTTGAAACAACTGATGAGAGTCTCAGGAGTCATTTTGAGCGATGGGGAACTTACAGACTGTGTGGTAATGAGAGATCCAAACACCGAGCGCTCCAGGGGCTTTGGGTTTGTCACATACGCCACTGTGGAAGAGGTGGATGCAGCCATGAAGGCAAGGGCACACAGGTGGATGGAAGAGTTGTGGAATCAAAGAGGGCTGTCTCAAGAGAGGATTCTCAAAAGACCAAGTGCCCACTTAACTGTGAAGAAGATCTTTGTTGGTAGCATTAAAGAGGACACTGAAGAACATCACCTGAGAGATTACTTGAACAGTATAGGAAAATTGAAGTGATTGAAATCATGACTGACCAAGGAAGTGGCAAGAAGAGAGGCTTTGCTTTTGTAACCTTTGACGACCATGATTCTGTGGATAAGATTGTCATTCAGAAATACCATACTGTGAATGGCCACAAGTGTGTAGTAAGGAAAGCCTTGTCGAAGCAAGAAATGGCTAGTGCTTCATCCAGCCAAAGAGGTCGAAGTGGTTCTGGAAACATTGGTGGTAGTCGTGGAGGTGGTTTTGGTGGGAATGACAGGTTTGTTCATGGAGGAAACTTCAGTGGTCATGGTGGTTTTGGTGGCAGACGTGGTGGTGGTGGATACGGGGGCAATAAGGATGGCTGTAATGGATTTGGTAATGATGGTGGTTATGGAGGAGGTGGCTCTGGTTACTCTGGAGGAAGCAGAGGCTATGGAAGTGGTGGACAGGGTTATAGAAACCGGGGCAGTGGCTATGGCAGGAGTGGCATCTATGACAGCTATAACAGCGGAGGAGGAAGAGACAGCTTTGGCAGTGTTGGTGGGAGCAATTTTGGAGGTGGTGGATGCTACAATGATTTTGGCAATTACAACAATCGGTCTTCAAATTTTGGACTCATGAAGGCAGGAAATTTTGGAGGCAGAAGTTCTGGCCCTTGTGGTGGTAGAGGCCAATACTTTGCCAAAGCACAAAACCAAGTTGGCTATGGTGGTTCCAGCAGCAGCAGTAGCTATAGAAGTGGCAGGAGTGAAAGAAAGTGAGCCGAGATGCTGGGTACATTCAAGCTTTATTAAAGAAAGAAATCTGCCGGGCTGTACTCAAAATGGAGAACAGCCCCGGGGCTGCCCTGAAATGGTGGACAGCCCCAACAATGGGTTTGCGAGAGTTTATATTAGCTTTTGGGGGCAAAATGTATGGGGGGAGGGACCATTAGATTGAAGTAACTGGATGAGAACTGCATCGATGCAGAAGCCAGAAAGTTGTTTCTAAGTCAGAAGGCTTCTGGTAAAGGGAAGGCGGAGGGGCTTGGTGCTGGAGTGGAAGAAGAGGCTAGAGGGTATTTCGTGCTGGTGCTTACTGTGTGCACAATGGCGCTGGCCACGTCCAAAATCCATCAAGGAGATTTCAATTAACTTCCAGGAAACAAAGCTTAGTAGGAAAGGAGAGCCAGAGAAGTGACAGGGAAGCTACAGGTTACAACAGATTTGTAAACTCAGCCAAGAAGAGTGGTGGCAGGGCCCAGCTGCTACAAAGAAGACATATTTTAGACAATACTCATGTGTATGGGCAAAAAAACTTGAGGACTATATTTGTGACTAATTTTACAACAGGTTATTTTAGTTTCTGTTCTGCCGAAAGTATAAAGCATTCCAACAAAGGGTTTTAATGTAGAAAATTTTTTTGCAACTATGCCATTGATTGCTAAATGTAATAGTCTGATCATGATGCTGAATAAATGTATCTTTAAAATGAAAATCAGCTCCCTATTGCCTGAAGTAAAAAGAAATCCGAATTCCTTAGCATTATATAAAAACTCTTTATAAGCTAGCCCCAGTCCTCATTTCCTGCCATTCCCCAAGGCTTCAAGTCATAACTATTGGCCATGCCTTAAACACAGCAACCTCTATTATATCAACATAAGTACAACTGCAGCTTATGCTAACCCTGTCTTCACCAACTTCTGAGAAAAACAAGTGTGCCCTAGAAAGTAATGACCATTCAAGATCACAGGCAAAGACATACACACCAGATCTTTATCACAGCCACTATATAACAAAACATTTTTGTTACCTCTATGCACATCAACATACCTTGTACATGCATGTTCCTTTTGTCTTGAATATCACTGCTAGGATTCTCCTGTTGCAAAAGTCCTACTCGTTTCTTTAAGACAGAGCTGAAATATTATCTCTGCAAATCCCACCTGGATTCTATCTTTATCCCAGTCTGCTCTTACATGTTCCCATAAAATACTCAATTACAATTGCATTTACCACACCATATCATAATTATTTATTTAGAGTTCTGTTTCCCTAATGTGCATGTGAGGTACTTGAGAACAGAAACTTGTAACTTAATCTTCCTCATCTTTATACCTAATACCTACAGAATGCCTATGATAAAGTAGGTACTGGGTTGTTTTTTTACATGACGTTTGAATTCTCATATTAAACTGTAAAAATTGACCTTCCAGTCAAGATGGCAGAATAGACGGTCCCTAGCATCACTTTCTCCCACAAATCAACCGATTTACAACTATAAAAACATAACATCAAGTGCATACGGAATGGGGAGACATCGAGCGGGGGAGGCAGAAGCTCCACAGAGACCACATGCCCTGCGGGGCCACTGTCATGCAATCCAGCAGATAGGCTTCACTGCTGCCACCTGGCTCCATTCCCAGCCCATCCCAGTGCACACAGAACAGGGAGACGTCCAACAGGGGAGGCAGAGGCTCTGCAGAAACCGCACACCCTGTGGGGCTGCCACCACGCAATCCAGCAGGTAGGCTTCACTGCTGCTACCTGGCTCAATTGTCAGCCCGGACCAGTGCGCATGGAGCAGGGTGATGTCCAGCAGGGGAGGCAGAAGCTCCACAGAGACCATGCCGCCGCCACATGATCCACCAGCCTGGCCCAGAGTGTACGGAGCACAGAGACATCCAGCAGGGGAGGTGGAAGCTCTGTAGACACCACTCACCCTGTGGGGGGGCCACAGCCACATGATCTAGCAGCAGATAGGCTTCACCGCCGCCACTTGGCTCCATCCCAAGCCCAGCCCACCGTGCACGGAGCAGGGAGACATCCAGCAAGGGAGGTGGAAGCTTGGCAGAGAACACACACCTTGCGGTACCGCCCCATGACCCAGCAGCCCAGCCAAGTCCACATTGACCAGAGACGTGGCTCCCCGGAGAGGCCCAAGACCCGAGGCAACCACACACGCAAGGCAGAAGTGGCCAACTGAGCAGTCACTGAGGTAGCCATACCAAATTGGCAACCCCAGGAACATCTTAGTCAGACAATAGTGTCAAACCTATGGACTGTGAAACACCCTGCCACGATGAATAAACATCAAAGAAAAGATACCAGAAATACAAAAAATCAAGAAAGTACACCAGAAAAGGGTAATAACTCTCAAGCACTAGATCCTAGAGAACAAGAAGCCCTTGAAATGACTGACAAAGAATTTCGAGTGATAATTCTAAGGAAACTGAATGAGATACAAGAAAACTCAGCTAGACATCATGATGAGATGAGGAAAAGTATACAGGACCTGAAAGAGGAAATGTACAAGGAAATCAATGCCCTGAAAAAAAATGTAGCAGAACTTGCCGAACTGAAGAATTTATTCAGCGAAATAAAAAACACAATGGAGAGTTTAACCAGCAGGCTTGTCGAAGTTGAAGAGAAAACCTCTGAACTTGAAGATGGGCTGTTTGAAATAATACAAGCAGACAAAAAAAAAAAGAAAAAAGAATCAAAGGCACTGAAGAAAATCTGAGAGAGATATCGACAATCGACAACCTTAAGCGCTCAAATATCCGAGTCATGGGTATTTCAGAAGGGGGTGAAAAAGGAGATTGCACTGAAGTTTTCTGCCACATATTCAACAAAATAGTGGCAGAAAACTTCCCAGGTATAGGAAAAATCACAGATCTTCAGATCCAGGAAGCTCAAAGATCTCCAAATGTATTCAACCCAAAGAGGTCTTCTCCAAGACATGTTATAATCAAATTGGCAAAACTCAAAGACAAAGAGAGAATCTTAAAAGCTGCAAGAGAGAAGTGTCAAATCACCTATAAGGGAGCCACAGTCAGACTAACATTAGACTTTTCATCACAAACCCTAAAAGCCAGAAAGGAACGGGATGATATTTTCAAAATACTAAAGACAGAGATTGCCAGCCAAGAATACTCTACCCTGCAAGGCTATCCTTCCGAAATGAAGGGTAAATAGTATATTTATCAGACAAACAAAAACTGCAGGAGTTCACCACCACATGACAACCCTTACAAGAAATTCTCAAGGGAGTACTGGGTTTGATACCTGAAAAACAACTACCACTGCCATAAAAACCCAAGAAAAATCAAAACCCATTAGTATAATAAAAATGGCATTCATGAAGAGAAAACAAACAAACAAAAAGGCTATCTACAACCCAAGGAACCAACAAATACACAAAACAAAGAGTAAACCAGAAGGACAGGAACAAAAGATACCTAAGAAAACCAAACAATAATCAATAAAATGCTAGGAATAAATCAATACTTTTAGGTAACAACTCAATGTAAAAGCCTTAAATTCCCCAATCAAAGGACACAGACTGGCTGACTGGATTAAAAAGGAGGACCCAACTACATGCTGCCTTCAAGAGACCCACCTCACCCATAAAGACTCACATAGACTAAGAGTGAAAGGATGGAAAAAGATTTACTATGCAAACAGAAAAGAAAATCGAGCAGGAGTAGCTATTCTTATATCTGATAAAATAGACTTTAAACTAAAAACCATAAAAAGAGACAATGAGGGACACTACGTAATGATAAAAGGATTGATCCATCAAGAAGACACAACAATCATAAATATATATGCACCCAATGTTGGAGCAGCCAGATTTATAAAACAAACTCTATTAGACCTAAAGAAGGAAATAGACACTAATACCATAATAGGAGGGGACATGAACACCCTACTGTCACTATTGGACAGATCATCTAGGCAAAAAATCAGCAGAGAAAAACAAGATCTAAACAACATACTAGAACAATTAGACTTGGCAGATATCTACAGAACATTCCATCCAACAACCTCAGAATATTCATTCTTCTCATCAGCACATTGATCATTCTCCAGGATAGATCAAATAGTAGGTCACAAATCAAGTCTCAACAAATTCAAAAAAATTGCAATTATCCCATGTATTGTCTCAGACCACAATGGATTAAAATTAGAAATCAATAACAAACGAAATTCTGGAAACTATACAAACACATGGAAATTAAACAGCATTCTACTTAATGACATATGGGTCCAAGAAGAAATCAAGCAGGAAATCAAAAAAATTATTGACACAAATGAAAATAATGATACATCATTCCAAAACCTGTGGGATACTGCAAAAGTAGTACTAAGGGGGAAATTTATCGCATTAAATGCTCACCTCAGAAGAATGGAAAGATGGCAAGTGAACAACCTAACATTTCACCTTTAAGAACTAGAAGAAAAAGAACAATCCAAACCAAAAGTTAGCAGACGGAAAGAAATCATTAAGATCAGAGCAGAACTTAATGAAATTGAAACCCAAAAAACAATACAAAAGATCAATGAATCAAAAAGTTGGTTTTTTGAAAAGATAAATAAAATTGACAAACCAATAGCATGGCTAAAAAAAAAAAAGAAGAGAGAAGATCCAAATAACACAAATTAGAAATGAAAAAGGTGATATTACAACTGATACATCAGAAATACAAGGAATCATCTGAGACTACTGTAAACAACTGTATGCCAACAAATTTGAAAATCTGGAGGAAATAAATTTCTGAAAACACACAAGCTACCAAAACTGAGCCAAGATGTAGAAAATATGAACAGACCAATAACAATAAAGGAGATTGAAGCTGTTATCAGAAGGCTCCCAACAAAGAAAAGCCCAGGACCAGATGTGTTCACAGCAGAATTTTACCAAACATTCAAAGGGGAATTGACACCGATTCTTTACAAAGTATTCCAAAAAATTGAAGCAGAGTCAAATCTCCCAAACTCATTCTATGAAGCAAACATCATCCTGATACCAAAACCAGGTAAAGATACAACTTAAAAAGAAAACTACAGGCCGATATCCTTGATGAATATAGATGCAAAAATGCTCTAAAATACAATCTAACAGAACACAGCAACACATATGTCAAATTATTCACCACAATCAAGTGGGATTCATCCCAGGGTTGCAAGGTTGGTTCAACATATGCAAATCAATAAATGTGATACACCATATTACTAAAATCAAACACAAGGACCATATGGTCATCTCTATAGATGCTGAAAAAGCATTTGACCCTCTATAAGTTAGGTGTAGATGGAAAGTATCTCAACATAATTAAAGCCATATATGATAAACCCATTGCCAATATCATCCTGAATGGGGAAAAGCTGAAAGCTTTTCCTTTAAGAACAGGACCTAGACAAGGATGCCTACTCTCACCACTCCTATTCAACATAGTGTTGGAAGTACTAGTCAGAGCAATCAGAGAAGAGAAGGAAATAAAAGGCATCCAGATTGGAAAAGATGAAGTCAAACTGTCCCTTTTTGCAGATGACATGATCCTATATATCGAACAGCCTAAAGCCTCTACAAAAAAACTCTTGGAGTTGATAAATGATTTCAGCAAAATGACAGGATAAAAAATCAACACACAAAAATCAGTAGCATTTCTATTCTCCAATAGTGAACATGCAGAAAGGGAAATCAAGAAAGCTTGCCCATGTACAATAGCCACCAAAAAAATAAAATACTTAGGAATAAAGTTAACCAAGGATGTGAAAAATCTCTATAATGAGAACTACAAACCACTGCTGAGAGAAATTAGAGAGGATACAAGAAGATGGAAAGATATCCCATGCTCTTGGATTGGAAGAATCAACATAGTGAAAATGTCCATACTACCCAAAGTGATATACAAATTCAATGCAATCCCCATCAAAATTCCAATGACATTTTTCTCAGAGATGGAAAGAACTATCCAGACATTTATATGGAATAACAAAAGACCATGCATAGCCAAAGCAACGCTGAGCAACAAAAATAAAGCTGGAGGCGTAACACTACCTGACTTTAAACTATACTACATAGCTATAATAACCAAAACAGCATGGTACTGGCATAAAAAGAGACACAATTATCAATGGAATTGAATAGAGAATCCAGAAATCAACCCACACACCTACAGCCATCTGATCTTTGACAAAGGCACCAAGCCTATACACTGGGGAAGAGACTGACTCTTCAGCAAATGGTGCTGGGAAAACTGGATATCAATATGGAGGAGAATGAAACTAGACCCATACCTTTCACCATACACTAAAGTCAACTCAAAATGGATTAAAGAATTAAATATACACCCTTAAACAATAAAACTTCTTAAAGAAAACATAGGAGAAACACTTCAGGAAGCAGGACTGGACACAGACTTCGTATGACCCCCAAAGCACGGGCAACCAAAGGAAAAATAAAGAAATGGGATTATATCAAACTAAAAAGCTTCTGCACAGCAAAAGAAACAATTAACAGCACTAAAAGACAACCAACAGAGTGGGAGAAAATATTTGCAAAATATACATCTGACAAAGAATTAATATCCAGAATATACAAGGAACTCAAAGAACTTTACAAGAAAAAAACAAGTATCCCAATTAAAAAATGGGCAAAAGAGCTAAACAGGCATTTCTCAAAGGAAGACATACGAATGGCCAACAGACATATGAAGAAATGCTCAACATCACTCAGCATTCGGGAAATGCAAATCAAAACCACACTGAGATACCATCTCACCCCAGTGAGGATGGCTAAAATCCAAAAGACTCTGAACAATAAATGCTGGCAAGGTTGCGGAGAAAAAGGAACTCTCATACTTTGTTGGTGTGACTGCAAAATGGTGCAGCCTCTATGGAAAATGGTATCGAGGTTCCTCAAACAATTGCAGATAGATCTACCATATGAGCCAGCAATCCCACTGCTGGGAATATACCCAGTAGAATGGAAATCATCAAGTCGAAGGTATACCTGTTCCCCAATATTCATCACAGCACTCTTTACAATAGCCAAGAGTTGGAACCAGCCCAAATGTTCATCACTGGATGAGTGGATATGGAAAATGTGGTATATTTACACAATGGAATACTACTCAGCTATAAAAACGAATGAAATACTGCCATTTGCAACGACATGGATGGACCTAGAGAGAATTATATTAAGTGAAACAAGTCAGTCACAGAAAGAGAAATATCACGTTCTCACTTATTGATGGCGCTAAAAATAAATATACACACGCACACAGAAAAAAAACCGGGGGGCGGGGAGAAGACATAACAATTGCAATTCCTTGAAGTTGATACGAGAAGCATACAGAAAGGACATTGTTGGGAGGGAGGGGGGAGAGGGAGGAGGGAGGGAGGTTTTGGTAATGGGCCACAATAATCAACCACATTGTACATCGACAAAATAAAATAAAATAAAAAATAAATAAAAATAAAATAAACTGTAATAATTACCCTCACATTCTGCTCTATATCCTGCTCCCCTTATTATTGCATGTTAAGACAAATTATAATCTATCAAGATATACAAAACACAGAAATATTTAACATTTGTAGATACCAATTTGAAACTTTCAGTTATAAGGACTTATAAAACAAATATATCAAAATTAAAGTCTCAAGGAAAATCCAAGTTTTTATTCAAAATCCCATCACATAAAACAGAATTATCTTGGGAACAACAACATACAATTTTCAACAGGTTTAATAATGAATCAATAGTTTAACAAATATGAATACCTGTTATGTCCTAGCCTTATATGGGAATCATCCAATAAAATATACCTTTATAAGACAGTAAGATAAGTGCTACAATGATACTGCATGAAATGTAGAAAAGCTGCATAACACAGATTGGAGAGTCAGGGAGGCATCTAGCAGAAGTGACATCTAAACAGGAATGGTAATCTGGAATGAACTACAGTTAGCTAAAGAGTAGTTTGGAAGGAGGGGTTACAGGGAAGAAGGAGAAAATAATCTAGGCAAAAACTACAAAGTACCAAGGCCAGAAAATGAGAGAAGATCTGTTCTAATAACTTAAAGAGTTCAATTATGCTAGAAGACAGAACAGAAAGTGAGGAGTAGCAACAGATGTTGTGAGAGATGACAGGGAAAGAGCCATATAGAAGAGTTTGGATTTTATCCTAAAAGTACTAGGGAGAACACCATGTGAAAACACACAGGGAGAACACCATATGAGAACAGAGGCAGAGACTGAAGTGATGGCACTACAAGCCAAGGCATGCCATAGACTGACAGTCACTACCAGAAGCTAGGAGGAAGCAAAGAAGGATTCTACCCTCTAGGTTTCAGAGGGAGCATGGATCTACTGACAACTTGATTTTGCCTTCTAGCTTCTACAACTGTGAGACAAAAAATATGTTACTTTAAACCACAGAGTATGTGGTATTTTTTTTTACAGCAGCCCTAGGAAACTAACACAGCCATCTGTTAATAATTACCTAGTCTGGATAAATTTTGCTTTCTTTGAGTATTACCATGGAGAAAAGAATTACAAGGTGTCTATAAAAAAAAAAAAAGAAAAGAAATAAAGAAAGAAAAACCCATAGGAAAAAAGGAAAAGAATAGCATCCCCGAAACCATTTTATAAAATATACCTCTGAAATGATTTACTACAGGATTCAGAAAAAACTTTCAGGAAAATTGCTTCTATACAAGAATACAAGAATTTATACCTTCATTACCCACCTTTCCAATTGCACTTTTAAAAATAATTTATATTTATAAAATTAGATGATATTGACACACCTGATTGAAGTCCAAAAAAGAGTTCCTCATCTTGAAGTAGTTCTTGAACACAATCTAATCTCATGTTAATGGTTTCAATATCAATTAGAGGTTCTAATATATTAGCACGAAGTCGTCTACTTCCTCCAGGAGTCTTAGTATAATTTAGAACACCAAAGAGAGTATGATTACTCCTTTGAAAACACAAGTTAGGGAATTTCATTATGTATACAAAGTAAAATCCAAGAAAACTGCATCTTAACTTTGTAATTAAATAATCCTATAATCTACAGCAGTGATTCTCAGACTTCGCATACAAATTACACGAGGATTCTAATTTAATAGGCCTAGGAGGGCCTGATACTACACATTTTTGCATGTGCGTGTGTTTTATTGACTTTTTTTTTTTTTTTCATTTTTGTTTTTTTCTTTCGTATTTTTTTTCTCTTTCTGATTTATACTTTAATGGCTGTGCACATCCTGGTCCCTCATTTCTGCCGCTCACAGGCCCAGTGCTCTGGGGTCAGGCTTTTCTGCTTGAAGGCATGGATGCACAGGACCTCTTCCGCTAGGCATGCATTCACCAGTCTCTGAAGCAGGATGCACAACAGTTGAGAATCGTGTCCACCCCACGTTCTCTGCCTCCAGGTCCTGCTGCAGCTTTTCCCGGAGGTAGTCAATGCTGCGTTCCATTGCAGCAGTCCAGCGGGGACTGCAGCTCAGCGGGGACTGAACCCCAGCTAGGACCCCCCCACACACACTCAGAATCTTATTTTGAATAAGCTCACAGGTAAGCTGTCAGTCAATGAACTACACTTTGATTAACAAGTATCTCCTTGTCCTTAGTTAATAACTTCTTTCATAGGTCAGTTACAATATTAGGGATAATATAAAGTTTTCTAAGTCCATGACATTCCATCAGTAATAATAAGATATCAATAACATATTCTTAAAGGAGGGGAGACTTTTAAATATAACCACTTATATTTAATATAACCACTTTGTTTTAACTTAAGGAATTAGAGAAGAATTACAAGTAAAAGAGAACTTCATAATTGCTAAGTAATTCTTATAAAGAAATGAGATATGATGCATTTCATTGGAAATTATGATGCATGTAAAAAAGCTGTTTCATTTTAATATTCAATAAATATTTATTAAGCCCTGCAGTGTTCAAAACTCTGTGCTAAGCACTGGACATGCAAGACAGACATTATTCCTATCTTCATGGACCTTCCAGTCTAGTGGCCGATTGCCAATAATTTTAATGTTTACTGGCCATGACTAAGGGCAAGACAAACAGTAGGGAGAAACAGACAATAAACACATAATTATATAAGGAAAGAAAATAATTTCAGTTACAGAAACTGCTAAAAACAACAACAACTGGAATGTATAGAGAAGGGCCAGTAGGGATACTTTAGTTAGGTTGATTGAGAAAAACCTTTCTGTGTGTTTGACAGTTGAGAACTGAATGATCAAAAAGGGAGGCAGTGATACAAATATGATGATGGTATGGTAATCACGATGATGATGAATTGAACACTTAAATGTACTAGGAATTGTTCTAAGCACTTTACTTGTATTAACTCATTTAATTCAAACTACCATGGTATGAGGTAGATGCAGGTAGACGCTAGTATTAGCCACATCTCACAACCGAAGGAACTGAAGCGCAAGAAAATTAAGTAATTTAATTTTACAAGGTTTCCAAGCAAGTAGTATGGCAGCAATTTAGCCAAGAAAGTCTGGCTCTGGAACCAGAAAGATCAAGGTTTGCGGGCCTTTGTTAAGAATGGAGAAAGATCAATGAAGAAGTTGGTAGAGGCCAGGATATAGAAGTCCTGTAGGTCATGGTAAAGAGGTCTGGATTCTATTCTAAATGTACCCAGTGCCACTGGTAGGTTTTAAACAGGGGAGTTACAAAATCTGATTTCTGCATTAAAAGCATCACACTTGGGCTACTATGTCAAGAACAGACTAATTGTAGGAGGGTAAGAAGGCAGAGACAAATTAGAGGGCTATTATAGAAGTCCAGTCTAAAGACAATAAGAGTTTTGGTTAGGGTGGTAGCCTTGGAAATGGTAAGAAGTGATCCAGAATTGGTATATACACTGAAGGCTGAGCCAAGAGGACTTACTGATGTATTAAATCTGAAGTGCAAGAGGAAAGGAAACAAGAATACTACCAGATATTGGCATACCAATTAAAATAAATCTTTAGGGAACTATTTGAATAAACTGGCTGTGGGTCTCTCATCACATGCACAGTTTTTTATTTTTTTGAGAACTTGGTTTCTGCAGGAACAAAGGAAGTGAGGAACACACATGAACCTGCCATTTGCTACACAAATCAATGGATATAACAGTGCACTGAACAGATGACAAGCCTATGGAAGCATTAGAGCTATTCAGATAGTTCAGTAGATAGAATATCCATTGTTTAACCTGAGCATCTTTGGTTCGAGTCTGTGAAAATACTTCTCAATTCTCCTTTTCATCTGTAATAGGAACTCCTGGAGATCACATATTCTATCAATTAAGTCTCTGTATCCCTAACATGTAGCAGGAACTCAAGCAATGTTTGACAATGATAATGATAAATAATTATGAACTATGAAACATAACAAGGTAAAACTGAACATGAAAAACTGTAATAATTACCAGGCTCGGTCATTGCTTTCTATGCTATAGTAACATATTATAAAATAGAAAGTCAATGACAGAATAATTTTAACCCATATCCTAAGGAGTGTGAAGTGGTATCTGTTGTGTTTATTTGCATTCCCTAATGACTAGTGATATTGAGCATTTTTCATATTGGCCATTTGTTTATCTTCTTTGGAGAAATGTTTGTTTTTTTGTCATTTAGAACAAATATCTTTTTAAAACCTTATTTTGGTGAAACATCTGAAGAGTTCAGCAACAACAGTACAATGGTTAAAAATGTTTATTGAATATTTGTCCATCATTTTAAAGAACTTTAGAGTAACTATTCATAGAAAACATGACAATAGAATATACTGATACATTTTGCAAGAAAAAAATTGGATGATCTTACCTGCAGTCTTGATTATTAATTAACAATTCAAGGTTTTGGGCTGATGATGAATCTATCATGGCTGTCTGTTCACTACCCTGGAAACAAATCTTCAGCGACTTTGGTGCATAAACTAAATTTTGAATAAATTCAACATATTTTAACAAAGCTGCAACAGCTGCAAGGCAGTAATACCTGTAAGGTGACCATTGATAATATGACAAGTCTTTAAAATAAAATAAAATAATCGCTATAAAAGGAAACATTTATTTCAACTTAATTTTAGAAAAATTATAAATATTTACATGGCATTGCTTAAATTCAAAAGGAAAAAAGGTGTAGTACCAAGTGTTCCTTATTTTTGAAAAGTAGGTAAATAACCTCCGAACCATAAAAATAGACAATTTTTTGCAGTCTGACACTTAAGGGATATTAGACTACAATAAATAGTGTGTTAAAAGATAACATTCAATGGTAACTTGTGTCAGATTTTAATGTACCACTCTAAGTATTGAAATAATGTTGCAAGAGTCTAAGACTTTAAAGGTAGAGTCAGAAGTTCCCAATGTGTAGGAAAGTATGTTATGATCTTGGTGAGAATAGCCATTTTGATTAACTCAGTAAACAGGTGGTCCAACCTGGCTCAAAGAAAGTATCTATCTAGCATACTCTAAGAAATGCATGTATCAAAAATATTATTCCCTATCTCATGCTAAATCTTTTAGGAATAAAGGTATGAAGTAACAGGAACACAGCTTTAACTGGGTTTCACTTCTATGCCGTCACATTTCTAGTTCACTGTAGCTACTTAAGCTTTTCACTTTAAATTGCACAACAACCGTTAGGGCAATAGATTATGACTTATTTGTAGAAATTCTATATAAATTAAATTAGGAATATATGACTTGTGTATAAATTTTAGTTAACTACCTTACTATTTCAATTATCACTGTGTGTATTATGAGCCAGGCACTTTTCTAGGTTATAGGGATACAATAAAGAACAAAGCAAAATATTTTGGAAAAAAGTTCCTGCTGTCATGGAATTCACACTGGAGATTTATTACTTTCCTTATGTCATAACTTACTTGGACTGAACTTCCATTAGGACAGTGCTGAATTCTGCTATGCATAACTGTTCAATGTACTCTAATCCTTTTGTTTCATTGAAGTATTTCCTTTGGATAGTAGTGAAATTAACACTCTGAAAAGAAGTTTGAAATTCAAAATAAATTTTTAAGGACCATGTGCTTGCTGAACACTGCTTTCTTAAACCCATGCTGGTACATGGGTAGGTGGCTTAAATATTGTATGAATTTTATTTTTTAACATCTTCAATAAAAAAGTCTCTGCCTTCTAGTAATTTTATCCTATAGAAACAACATCACACAGGTTTTACACTCAGCCTTCCATACTGCATAATAATTGAGAAAATGTAGATCCTTATAGAGTGCTAGTTGAGAAAATGTAAACACCAACTCCAACCATCGTATCTATGAAATGCTATTTATATGAGGTGAATTTATTTAGAATAAAAAGAAAGAAATAATGCAACTTTTAAAAAAGAGCAAGAAAAAAAAAAGCATGAATAAAAGGTTTACCTAATTTGAATAAAAGTAAGAAAAAGCAATATAACAATTAGTAAGAAAAGCAATATAACAATTGTGAAAAAGCTGTTAAGGCTGAAAAAAAAAATCATGAGCACATAGTTAAATTATGTGCCAAGACTGATTTCAAAATTATCTCATTTAATCTTCACAATAACACTCTGACTTAACTCTTATTAATTCCAATTTTCCTATAAGTAAAATTCTGAAAAGTCAAGCAACTTTCCTAATACCATATAGTTTACATGTGCCAGAGCTGAGACTCAAATTTCAGATTTCTTTGACTACAAAGTCCATGTTACTTTCACTTCATATTGCATCTGATTTAATGAAGGTCTTTTTATGGTAAGTGTGGTAATAACAATAATTGTAATAATAATAATACTGATTTTTCCCTCTGCTTGTATGTAATACTATTACCTCAAATACCTCCATGGCTTGCTCTCTCACTCCACTGAGAACTTGCTGATATGTAACCTTATCGATGAGGCCATCTCTTATTACCTTATATAAAATATCACTGCTCTAGAAGGTAGTTACTATTATTGCCCTCAACGTACTGATGAAAAACACTGAAGCTCAAAGAGGTTAAGTAATTCAATTTTCACAAGGTCACTTAGAGTCAAAATTTGAAACCAGGACAGTCTGATTCCTCTATTCATAAAAACTATGCTATACTGCCTTACATCTCGTGTACATTCTAGGAATGTGGCTGTGAGCTATTAGAAACTATGTTACTGTTTTGTTCAAGTCTTTATACACCAAGGTTGAAGCCTAGTTGAGAGGAGGGCTCAGAGAAGCCTGGCTAGAGTTTGGCCAAAGAAAGAATCTTTTGTCACTATCCTCATTGCCACTACCATCTTTTTTTTTCTACTGCAGATAGGTTACCTAGATGAGGTTTAAGAAGATTGTGGTATGTCTGTTAATTACAGTACTCCATGTCTCACAGCAAAAAGCAGATGTCCGAGTATTAATCAATCACAGTGCCTCTACCCTCAGAAACAAGTGATTAGTCTAACATTAGGAAAACAAAGAGGACAAGTCAGCATCCTTCGCTAAAATTCACATAAGGACAGTAAAAGAAAGAGGTTCTTTTTTCTCTGAGTTGGCTAACCTGAGTTGACATCAGACAGGAGCCATCAGCAATCATGTTCTTAAACCTCATAGAGGTAACCTATCTTCAGTAAAAAAAAGATGGTACTGAGAATAAGGGTAATGACAAAGATTCTCTCCTTGACCAAACTGTAGCCAGGTTCCTCTGAGCACTCTTTTCAACTAGGCCTCAAACTTGGCCTATAAAGACTTGAACAAAATACTAACATAATTTCTAACAGCTCAAGGCCAGATCCCTCTTAAAGTGCCTGCCTAAGAAAACTCAAGGTTGCCCCAAAAATGTACTGTTGATTCCAGCCAACATCTGGAAGGGTAGGAGCCAGTTAGGAAACCCAGATGGGTTTCACATGGACCAATCCCACCTTCCTGCTTTTTGTAGTTTTTCACTTCCCTAACTCTACTGGGACGCTGCATCCAGTCACCTCCGTACAAATTGAAATTGAGTTCAGTTCACACTGGACTCTTTTCCTTATTGCAATAGTATATTACTGATTAAAATCTATGCTTACTGCTTTAACCAGTGTCTGGTTTTGTTTATCTTTGACAGTAGGGATAGAATCTTTGAACATTCACTTCCCAGTTACATAAGCCAATAAATTTCCTTTTTTGCTTAAGCTAGTTGAAGTTGGATTTCTGTTATTTACAACCAAAAGACTTAGAAGTCCTAATCAGAACAACAATAACAAAAAGTTGGAAAGGTATATATAAATAAGGGTGACAAAAAGAGGTATGAAGTAATGAGTGAAAGAAAACAGATAAAGTTGTCTAATAGAGCAAATGGATTTAGAATGAGTCAGCACTAGCAATGAGTCAGACAGCTGAGCTACATAGGATCTCTAAGAGTATCATAACAAATCTGATATGACTATAGATGCCGAATATATTAAGAACAAGAAAGGAACTCATTGGATCCTAAATCTCAGCTTGATTCCAAATGTATTAAAGTAAAAGATAAGTTTGTAAGCATAACAAAATATAGTATATTTTGAAAATAATTTGCATCTCTCAGGAATTATTCCAACTGCAATGCCACCTACTTGGTTTGGAACCACAGTCCCCATTCTACAAAACAGGGACATTCGACAGAGGAAGAGATAGACTGCATGGTGGAAAGGCCCTGATGAGGGAGACGGCATTTGTTAGTTAAGGTTCCATAGCACTTACGTCTCACAGTTTCATAAATGGAGGCTAAAGTAGCTGGCTAATTGTGAGCCAGTATATGTTACCAGGGAAATCTGAAACAATTCTGTAACATAGATCAAATTCCCCAGAAAAAAAAGTACTTGCTGATAACTGCTATCCCCTAGGACAAAAACTACAATTTCAATTAGTCTGACAGCACAATAACTAGTTTCCAGGAAGCTAAACCTAAGGAAAGCAGTTTCCAGGAAGCTACACCTAAGGAAGTTTCTCTAAGGGTCTGCCCCTTGTATACTCTGAGAAACCTCCTTACTACCTAAAACATTTTTTCTTTTGTTTAAAGTAGATCAAGGATGCCTAGTCAAATAAGTGGATTTCCTATCATTTTTATTATCTGTATTAATAATCCCTTAGATTAAGACTTGTATTTACTGACTACTTTAGGGCACTACATATAAAGTTGCTCAAATTATTGTTTTTTACTATATCAAAAATGGATTTTAAATAAAGTAGTTAGATCTTGAATGTTACTATTGTGAATAAAAATCACTTACCCTGAAATTTTCTGTGATCAGAGTAAACAATTTGGTTGAATTCCCCACAACACAAGCAGTATTTGACATTATTATTTCCAAAGGTGACAAAATTTTGAGTTTAGTGATCACCTGAAATCATTTGAATAAAAAATTTCTTAAATGTAAGTTTAGGATGATCTCTAAAACAAAAAAGTTTCATATTTTTCTGAGATAACTACTTAAAATTAATTCATAGATACACAAAATCACAACTGTCTTAATTGTATATTTCAATTAAAGTATATTTCTAATGGTGATAAATTAAACATGTATACATACATATATTTACAAATGTAAAATATTATCATAAATGTAGGCTATATTTTACACAGAAAAGTTAATTTGAAATTAACAAATAGGTATTCCCAAAATAAGATTTTTTTTTTGAAATTTGTATCATCTTCCCATTTTTTTTTTTTTAATTTTATTTTGTCGATATACATTGTGGCTGATTATTGCTCCCCATCACCAAAACCTCCCTCCCTTTTCCCTCACCCCCTCCCCCCCAACAATGTCCTTTCTGTTTGCTTGTCGTATCAACCTCAAGTAATTGTGGTTGTTATATCTTCTCCCCCCCCCGGATGTGTGTGTGTGTGTGTGTGTGTGAATTTATATATTAATTTTTAGCTCCCACCAATAAGTGAGAACATGTGGTATTTCTCTTTCTATGCCTGACTTGTTTCACTTAATATAATTCTCTCAAGGTCCATCCATGTTGTTGCAAATGGCAGTATTTCATTCGTTTTTAGAGCTGAGTAGTATTCCATTGTGTAGATGTACCACATTTTCCGTATCCACTCATCTGATGATGGACATTTGGGCTGGTTCCAACTCTTGGCTATTGTAAAGAGTGCTGCCATGAACATTGGGGAACAGGTATACCTTCGACTTGATGATTTCCATTCCTCTGGGTATATTCCCAACAGTGGGATAGCTGGGTCGTATGGTAGATCTATCTGCAATTGTTTGAGGAACCTCCATACCATTTTCCATAGAAGCTGCACCATTTTGCAGTCCCACCAACAATGTATGAGAGTTCCTTTTTCTCCGCAACCTCGCCAGCATTTATCATTCAGAGTCTTTTGGATTTTAGCCATCCTAACTGGGGTTAGATGGTATCTCAGTGTGGTTTTGATTTGCATTTCCCAGATGCTGAGTGATGTTGAGCATTTTTTCATATGTCTGTTGGCCATTTGTATATCTTCCTTAGAGAAATGCCTACTTAGCTCTTTTGCCCATTTCTTAATTGGGTTGCTTGTTTTCTTCTTGTAAAGTTGTTTGAGTTCCTTATATATTCTGGATATTAATCCTTTGTCAGATGTATATTTTGCAAATATTTTCTCCCACTCTGTTGGTTGTCTTTTAACTCTGTTAATTGTTTCTTGTGCTGTGCAGAAGCTTTTTAGTTTGATATAATCCCATTTGTTTATTTTTCCTTTGGTTGCCCGTGCTTTTGGGGTCGTATTCATGAAGTCTGTGCCCAGTCCTATTTCCTGAAGTGTTTCTCCTATGTTTTCTTTAAGAAGTTTTATTGTTTCAGGGTGTATATTTAAATCCTTAATCCATTTTGAGTTGATTTTAGTATACGGTGAGAGGTATGGATCTAGTTTCATTCTCCTGCACATGGATATCCAGTTACCCCAGCACCATTTGCTGAAGAGGCATTCCCTTCCCCAGTGAATAAGCTTGGTGCCTTTGTCAAAGATCAGATGGCAGTAAGTGTGTGGGTTGATTTCTGGATTCTCTATTCTATTCCATTGGTCAGTGTGTCTGTTTTTATGCCAGTACCATACTGTTTTGGTTATTATAGCTTTGTAGTATAGCTTAAAGTCAGGTAGTGTTATGCCTCCAGCTTTATTTTTTTTTGCTCAGCATTGCTTTGGCTATGCGTGGTCTTTTATTGTTCCATATAAATGTCTGGATAGTTTTTTCCATTTCTGAGAAAAATGTCTTTGGAATTTTGATGGGGATTGCATTGAATTTGTATATCACTTTGGGTAGTATGGACATTTTCACTATGTTGATTCTTCCAATCCAAGAGCATGGGATATCTTTCCATCTTCTTGTATCCTCTCTAATTTCTCTCAGCAGTGGTTTGTAGTTCTCATTATAGAGATTTTTCACCTCCTTGGTTAACTCAATTCCTAAGTATTTTATTTTTTTTGGTGGCTATTGTAAATGGGCAGGCTTTCTTGATTTCTCGTTCTGCCTGTTCACTATTGGAGAATAGAAATGCTACTGATTTTTGTGTGTTGATTTTGTATCCTGCTACTGTGCTGAAATCATTTATCAATTCCAACAGTTTTTTTGTAGAGGTTTTAGGCTGTTCGATATATAGGATCATGTCATCTGCAAACAGGGACAGTTTGACTTCATCTTTTCCAATCTGGATGCCCTTTATTTCCTTCTCTTCTCTGATTGCTCTGGCTAGTACTTCCAACACTATGTTGAATAGGAGTGGTGAGAGTGGGCATCCTTGTCTAGTGCCTGTTCTTAAAGGAAAAGCTTTCAGCTTTTCCCCATTCAGGATGATATTGGCAGTGGGTTTGGCATATATGGCTTTAATTATGTTGAGATACTTTCCCTCTATACCTAACTTATAGAGGGTCTTTGTCATGAATGAGTGCTGAACTTTATCAAATGCTTTTTCAACATCTATAGAGATGATCATATGGTCCTTGTGTTTGAGTTTATTAATATGGTGTATCAAATTTATTGATTTGCGTATGTTGAACCAACCTTGCATCCCTGGGATGAATCCCACTTGACTGTGATGAATAATTTTTCGTATGTGTTGCTGTATTCTGTTTGCTAGTATTTTAGTGAGGATTTTTACATCTCTATTCATCAAGGATATCGGCCTGTAGTTTTCTTTTTTGGTTATATCTTTACCTGGTTAGTGAATCCTTCTATTCAGTATTTTATCCAACCCCGCGAAAAACATAAACATACCCAACAGCATAATTAAGGTAATACAATCAGTATGGCTGCACTAGTACAGTTTGGAAATTGAAAAGTACAGAAAAACAAATGAGAAATATCTGCTTTATGCATTATGCCTTTCACAAAATAGGGCGCATTTCTTAGAACTACTCTAGACACAGAAATAAATTCTTAATCAATTTGTCTAACAAACCCGTATTTTAATAAGCTTTTTTCCTATTCTTCTGAAATTGTATAAAAATGTAAAACACCCACAGATGACATTAATATGCAATACTAATATCCTTTAGGTTGTTAGGTATAATTTTAAAAAGTTGTTAGGAAAAAAAAAAGCCTACATACTGGGCAATCATAAGGAAAATTTCAGGAAAAGAATAAAGAACAATAAAGCACTAAAAATAACATAGCAGATCATATTTTAAAAATAAGAATAATTGGGTCAAATAACTTTTTTAAATATAGAGATTAGGAATAGTCTACCTCTACCTTTTAGATCACACAAATTCCCATGATAATAGGCCATTGGCCCAAATTAATGATCAGTGACATGGAATGAAGGCAAAATAAGAAGTGAAGGAAAGAAGTTAAGAGACTAAATTATAACTGATCTAAAAATAAAATTCAAATACAGTTCTGTGAAAATAACCCTCTGGAGAAAGCATTATCACATATGAGCAGACTTAAGGAACTTTGTGGAAAAACGGAATTAAAAGGTAAAAATAAAAAATAAAAATTTTATCTCAATATACACTTCTTCAAGGTCAAGACACTTTTGTAAGCAATGATATGAGCCATTTAGTCCATCCCTAAAGAACCGAAGGTTCTGGAAATGTAGCCATGTCAATGCAATACGTTTTATGTAATTAACTAAAGAAAAATGGGTGCACTTTAAAGATTTTTTAAGATTAGGAAATGAAAAGAAGTCAGAAGGAACCAAATTGGGACTGTAAGTGGATGCCTAATGATTTCCCGCTGAAACTCGAAAAATTGCCCTTATTTGATGAGAGAAATGAACAGAAGCATAGTCATGGTGGAGAAGGACTCTCTGGTGAAGCTTTCCCAGGCATTTTTCTGATAAAGCCTTGGCTAACTTTCTCAAAACACTCTCATAATAAGTAGATGTTATCATTCTTTCGCCCTCCAGAAAGTCAACGAGCAAAATGCCTTGAACATTGCAAAAAATTGTTGCTATGACTTTTGCTCTTGACTTGTCTGCTTTTGCACTTCCTTCTCTTGGTAGACAACGCTTTGATTGTACTTCGTTTTTAGGATTGTACTGGTAAAGCCATGTTTCATCTCCTATTACAATTCTTCAAAGAAATACTTCAGGATCTTGATCCCACTTATTTAAAACATCTATTGAAAGTTCTGCTCTTGTCTGCAGCTGACCTAAGCACAATAGTTTTGGCACCCATCAAGCAGCAAGTTTGCTTAACTTTAATTTTTCAGTCAGAATTGTGTGAGCTGAACCAATTGAGATGTATATGGTGTTGGCTATTGTTTCTGCTGTTAATTGTTGGTCCCCGTCGATCAGGGCATATCTCGTCCCTTCTTAAAATGAGTTATCCATTTGTAAATTGCTGATTTCTTTGGGGCACTGTACCCGTAAACTATTCATAAAGCATCAGTGATTTCATCATTCTTCCACCCACACTTCATCATAAATTTGATGTCTGTTCTTGCTTCACTTTGAGCAGAATTCATGTTGTTCTCACAGGGGCTCTTTTCAAACTGATATCTTATCCTTTTCAGTGCCTCAAATTAGATCCTGTCCATACATGTTATAACAAGTTAGTATGAGTTTATTTTGGTGCAAAAAACATTTTGAAATCCATGCATACCTTTTTCACGACATGCATTTTCCATGAAGTTTTTGAAGACCTCTAATATATTACCTTCAGAATGAGTCCAGGAATATTAATTTTAGAAACTAATATTTAACAGTAACTTTGGTGTACTCAAGTAGCAGCAAAACACATTCTTTTTGGAGAAAATATATTTAAAAAATAAAATTTAGGTATAAAACCATCATATTTTAATTAAGAGCATTTATATTAATCATAAATAAACTATATTCTACCAAAAAGCAACTAGGAAAGCATTGACTTGAAAATCTGCATATTGCTCACCAGATCTACCATTTTTTAGGATTATTAATACTTACCTTAGCATATGTTGTGTTGTCTGCAAACTGGGATAATATAACTTGTGGACTTTTTAAATCAATACTTGCCATTCCTATTTCACCTCTGGCAAGTCCTCTCCCTTCAACCACAGCTACAATAACTGATGGGGAGTGTGCAGAAACTGCAGATGAGCATGTAGCTATTAAAAATTTTTAAATAAAGAAAATATATAAACACTAATAATAATTTCTAATTTTTTGATATAAGATCTCAAAACACAATGTCTAAGACATGGTTATTAGTGCCCAAGAAAATAACCTTTTTCTCTGATCAAGAAAATAATTTTTCATTATCCAGACCAAATAAAAATGTTAATTCTCAAAGTATTTTGCCAAAGCTTAGCTTCACATTTAGAAATAATAAATTTATACATTGTCTTATATGTTGTATTTCCTTGGAATGGAATTATAAAAGAAACACTTAATTTGGGATCAAAAAAATTCGATTATTTATCTTACACTGGTATTTAAAAGCTATTTGAATTTAGGCAAATTATTCCATAATAAATAATCATAAATCACAAAATATAATAACTGTCCTTAAGAGCTGGCTGAAAGTATCAGTGGGATTATATAAAGCATATGAATGCACTGTATAAAGATTAAACATTATACAACTATGAACTCCAATTATGAGATACTCGTTTAATGCGGAAATAAAAATTATAATTAAATACACATTTATTAAGTGCTTCCTGTGTGCCAAGAAGGTTCCAAGTTCTGTACTTGAATTAACTCATTTAATTGTCACAACAATCCTATCAAATACACAACTTTATTTTCTCTATTTACTTATAAGAAGCCTGAGGCATGGATGGAATTGGTAGAAGAATTTGTACCCAGCCTGACTCCAGAACTAGTGCTTTGAACTATTACATATATTACTGATTTTGAGATCTGTGCCTTACAAACTATGAATGTTCAGGTAAACTGTTTAACCGTTCTTTTTTGGCAGCTGGCTGGTGCTGGGATCTGAACCCTTGACCTTGGTGTTAACAGTACCATGTTCTAAACAAGTGATGTTTAACTTTTCTGAAGCTACCGTTTCTTCACCTGTAAACTAGAAATACCAAACTTTTCCACAAGATTGTTAAAAGAATGAAATGTAATAATATAGAAGTTTTTTGTAAAGTATACGAAATTAATTATAGGGCATTATTCATGAATGAGAAAAAAAGACTAAAAATATCTAAAATTTTATTTCCAAAGAAGCAAAATGATCTTTTATTTATCAATCTTTTAATTTATTCATTTTCCTCCTTCTTTTCCCTCCTTGACCTAGATTCCTTTTTTCTTCTATTTTTCTATTATAATGCCCACTAAAATACTTATACATTTATGCTGGGTCAGTAGTCAACTTAAGAGTTCATTAAAAATCTATTGTGTTTAGACCTCAGAAACCTTTTTCACATGAAAGCCATGTTATAAATGGTGATTATGTTTATATTATATCTATATAAGTCCATTTAAGCTCTGCAATAGAACATGAGCTTTCTATTTTTAACTGGAAAATCAACATCAAGTTCTAGTGGAAATTCAGTAAACTCAGAAGACATCTCTCCTAAAATTCTAAAAGAACATTTATACTATTATCTCTGTTCTAAATAATTCTATAAGAGCATCCAAGTGCATAAAGCTTTTTCTGAGTTCCATATTATTTCCTTAAAATGGATCCTTAGAAGTCAAATTACCAGAACAAAGAGAAATCACCATTTTTTATATATATCCAAAATTTCTTTTGAGAACTGAAATAATTTTGAATTCCATCAGTAGTATGAGAAAAGCCAATTTTACTGTATCCTCTAAGTTCTGAAATTTATTATTATCATTATTATTATTATTATTATTATTATTGCTATTGGCTAATTTAATGGACTGGGCTTTAAATCTGTATTTTTCAAAATTTCTATAGAAACTGAATAACACTTAATATATCTATTTGTTATCCATATTTTTTCTTTTGAGAGCTGTTTATATCCTTTTATATAATTTTTACCAGGTCTTAATGTTTTCAACACATTTTTATGAAATTTTGTAAGTCAGTGACAATTTGTAGTTGCTATAATCTTAATTTTTTTGATGTCTCAAAGATCTGTATTTTTGTGTAGACAATCTTTCCCTGTATTATTTCTCCCATTGCTTTTCTGCTGAGAAACTTCTTCTTCATTGATGTAATTGATATACAATACTATTATAATACTTTGAGGTTTTTTGTTCATTTTGATCTTTCACCTGGGCAGAACTATGAGCAGTACATTTGGTTGTCCACCATGTCTGGAATAAGAGATGGTGAGAAATACAAAATTAGATTCATTCATAGGTAGTTGTTTATGATTTACCTGGATGGTCAAGGACTTTGAAGGAACAAGATTGGAAGACGGACGACACAAATTTGGGGAAGAAATATGTAGATGGATCTCTAAGAATGGGTATAAACTTTGAAAATATTTGTGTCCCATGTGAACTGAGGAATCACCCAGTGCTTCCTCAATAGACCCATGAACAAAGAGGCCATGGTGGCAAGGATGTAGGCTATGCATGGTCTTAACAGCATGAACTTCCTCTTACCAAGGCTTACCTGACTAACCCTACTGCTGAGTGCCTAATGTGCCAACAGCAGAGACCAACACTAAAACCCCCATAATAGCACCATTCCCCCAGAAGGTACAGCCTGCCACCTGATGGCAAGTTGATTTGGTTGGATTTCTTCCATCATAGGGGGATAGATATGTGTCCTTACTGTAGACACATATTCAAGATATGGATTTACCTTCTTAGCCCATGATTTTGACAGCATCACCATCTGTGAACCCATAGAATACCTCATCCACCATCATGGCATTCTGCACAGTATTACATCTGACCAAAGAATTCATTTCACAGCAAAGGAAGTACATCAATGGACTCATGCCTTTTGAATCAACTGGTCTTACTATATATTCTACTGTTCAAAAGCGTCTGGCCTTAACTGAAAGGCAGAATGGCTTACTGAGGACTCAGTTATGGTACCAATTGAAAGACAACACTGAAAGGATGAGGTTCTGTCTTACAGGATGAAGTTTATACTTTGAATTAGAGACGACTGTATGATGCTGTCTCTAACACTGAAGACACAAGTCGGTCTGTGAATCAAGGGGTGGGAGTGGGAGTGGCTCCTCTCACTATCACACCTACTAACCCACCTGAAAAATTTTTGCTTTTCATCCTGGCAACTTTGAAAAACCTGCTGTTTTATAGATCTTAGTAGCCACAAGGTTAATGATTCCACCAGGTGACACAACAGTAGCTCTACTGAATTGGAAGATGAGACTGCCACCTTGCTATTTTGGGTTCCTTATTTATGCTGCTGAACTAATAGGCAAAAAAGGGAGCGGAAAGATTAATCTATGGATGGAGTGAGCAATCCCGATTACCAATAGGAAATCATGTTGTTACACACAATGGAGGCAAAGAAGACTATGTCTGGAACCCAGGGGACTCTCTGGGGTACTTCTTTGTATCTCCAATAGTAAAGGTTAATGGAAAACTACAGCAACCAAAAAAGGCAGGAAGACTAAGACTCATACCCTTCAGGAATGAAGGTTTAGGTCATTCCATCCCTATTGCTAAGGGTAAGGGAAATGTGGAATGGGTAGTGGAAGAAGGAAGCCATAGATATCAACTACAACCTCATTACCAATTATAGAAACAAGAACTGTAGTGCTTTGGATATTTTCTCTATGCTTCGTTATATGCATGTGTTTATTTGTATAAACTAACCATTTCCTGCTCTCTCCTTTCAAATTTAAAAAAATTTTGTACATAAGTTATTGGAAGCTAACTTTACAATTTAGTCTTCAGGTAACAATATTCAGTGGAACCATGCTTCAATTTCAGACAATTAACATAAAATGACTGTTAGGATTGTTAATTCTTCTCATTTTGGGAAGAATGAGAACTTCCTTGCTTCTAAGAAGGATAGATGTATCCTGTTAAGTAGAAATATAGAATCGTTTTGTTGTTGCAGTAACAGAGTCTAAATGTGTGCAGAGGTATACGTATGGAAGTTGACTAGCCTAAGGAGTTATGCCAGTTATCTATCGTCACTCAATTCCAAATTTACTCTTCAATATAAGTTCTGCAATAATGGACAGAATTGCTATAAGCATTTCCCCTTTAAAGTGACCACGATGTTAATCTTTCTCAGTATAGGGCATTAAAGGGACCTTGCTGGATAAAAGGGCTCTACCTACAGTTTTAGTGCAGCATGGTAGGTCAACAGTGTGAGGTACAGGGACATGTGGTGATCTGCTCCAGCCATATACCCAGAATACGCTGTTCCTCTGTACATGCTCACAGCCCCAGCATAACCTGGTCAAAACCTTCCCTCAGCCCTGTCAATACAAATATACTGAACCCCAGGCCTCCTGCCCACACTGATGTTCTCATCCCCTCTGCTCTTTTACCCTCTCTTCAAGTTTGTCTCCCATAGTCCTCTTGATGCCACACTCTCCCAACAGAGAGATCATATGCTCCAGGCCTTCTGTCTATACCAGAGACCACTCCCACTGTGCATCCACATGCCAGCCACCAGCTCCAGTCCACTTGCCCTGACTGCTTCCTGTTTGCCCCAGACTGTGAACACTGGCTTTGGCCCATCAAATGTGCAGGCTCTGCATTCAGTAGATTCAACTTCAGTTTTTCCAATGAGATCTTGAGTTCAAGGCCTAAAGTGTGCACACTTGCAAGAATGAACTCCTTGGGAACTCAAACCAAGGTATATTAAATTTCTCCTGTTTAAGACGGGATCCAGATAACTACAGTCTCTGCCTTCATGGAATTTATAGTCCAGCAAAGAAAAGAGACAATTAAACGAGCAATGTTAGTAAAATATAGAGTGAAATGGAAGAACACAGCAGAGAGACTTCTTAACCTACACTTACAAGATCAGAGAAGTAACATTTAAGCTTAGACTTGAGGAATAAATAGTTGACTGTATGAAGAGGGAAAGAAAAAGTTTTCTAAGCAAAGGAAATAGCATGTATGAAGGCCCGAGTGTAAACAAGAGAGCACCATGTTCAATATACAGGAAAAAGGCTCAGAATAGCTGAAACATAGAATACAAGTGAGAAAGTTATGTGAGAAGATGCTGGAAAAACTGGCTAGAGAAATATCATGCAGTCCCTCGTAATCTATATCAAGATATTTAAACTTGGTCTTAACAGTAATGGGGAGCCAAAAAAATTAGAAATAATTACAATATTAGAAATTATTAGAAATAATGAGTGTGGCAAAGTGACTGTTACAGGCTAAATTGTGTTGCTCACTGGAATGCATATGTTGAAGTCCTAACCAACCCCCAGTACCTCAGAATATGACTGAGCTAAGGGGCCAGCCCCGGGCTGTGTTGGAGATGGGGCCTTTAATTAAAGAGTTAATTAAAGATAAATGGGGTCATTTGGGTGGGTCCTAATCCATTATGACTGGTGTCCTTATAGAAAGAGGAGATTAAGACATACACACAGAGGCACCATGTGAAGAGACAAAAAGGTTTTCATCTGCAAGCCAAGGAGAGAGGCTTCAGAATGAAACCAACCTGCCGACACCTTGATATTAAACTTTGTTTCAGTCATTTTGTGTTGCTGTAACAGAATTACCTGAGACTGGGTAATTTATAAAGAAGAGAGGTTTATTAGGTTTACAATTCTGGGACAGCTACATCTGGCATGGACCTCAGACTGCTTCTACTCATGGCAGAAAGTGGCAGGCAGTCAGCGGGTACAAGCAGATCACACGGTGAGAGGAAGCAAGAGAGCAGAAGCAAGAGAGAGAGAGAAGGTGCCAGGGTCTTTTTAAGCAACGAGCTCTCGTGGGAACTAATAGAGTGAGAACTCACTCATTAATCCTCCCTCCCCCAGGGAGAGCATTAATCCATTCATGAGGGATCCGCCCCCATGACTCAATCAATTTCCAACACTGCCACATTGGAGATCAAATTTCAACATGAGTTTTGGAGGGTACAGTACATCCAAACTCCGTCAAACTTCTAGCCTCCAGAACTATGATAAAATGAAATTCTGTTGTTTAAGCCAACCAATATGTGGTATTTTGTTATGGCAGCCCCAGCAAACAAATACAGTGGCTGATTATAAAAATCAATAAACAAAAAATTGGTTGTATGTATACATACTAGTCATAAGCACTCCTAAAATATAATTTTTTAAAGACACTACAATAGCCACAAAAATGATAAGATACCATAGCTATAAATTTAACAAAAAATATACATAACCCATATGTAGAAAATAATAAAACTTTATGGAAAAACATTAAATAAGACTAAAGTAAATGGAGAGGTAACCTAAGCTCATAGATAGAAAGACTCAATATTCCAGTTCTCCCTAAAACGATCTATTGATTCAGTACAAGTGCAATTTCAATCAAAACCTCAATGTGTCTTTTGGTGGAATTTCATAAATTGGCCCAAAATTTATATGAAAGAGCAAAGGGCCAAGAAGAGCCAAGTCTCTTTTAAAGAAGAAGAATAAGATGACTTAGAATAAGGGTGGGAGGACTGCCCTACTAGATATTAAGACTTATTATAAAGCTAAAGATGGTGTGATATAGGCACAGAGATAGACACAATAACCTATGGAAGTTAAAAGAAAGAGTTAAAAACATAGAAACAAAGAGGACAATCATCAAAAGATTTAGTATCCAGAATATATAAAGAATTGCTACAAATCAAGAAAAATAAACCTAAAGAAAAATGGGCAAAAGACATGAACTTTCATTTCACATAAAATTAAAGATATATGGCCAAAAAGGACCCAAAAAAGATAATCAACTTCATGCGCAATCAGGAAAATGCAAATTCAGACTATAGTAAGAGTATTTAACAACTGCTGAGGTTAGTAAATACTAAAGGTCTGACAACACCAAATGCTGAAGAGGACTTTCATACATTGTTAGTAAGAGTGTACATTAGTAGAACTACTTTAAAGAACAATTTGTCATTATCTTTTAAACGTATACATTCTCATACTCTGTAACCAAGAAATTCTATTGCATGTACCTTAGAGAACTGTTATGCATGAAAACCTATTTCATCCATTTTACCCCTCCAGAAAATCTAGCAGATTTAGATAAAAATTAAGATTTAACTATTAAAAAGAAATCACTCAATAGTATTGAGAATCAACATTTAGATTTAAATGAACATTGTGCATAAAAGGAGCACTTTCTCTTGTGCTGTTTGTCAAAATGGTTAAAATAATGTAAACCTGCATTTATTAACAAACAGTATCAGAAAGAACGTAGCACAGGGCTGGCCCATTAGCTTAGTTGCTTAGAGGGTGGTGCTGATAACACCAAGGTCAAGGGTTCAGATCCCCATACCAGCCAGCTGCCAAAAAAGAAAAAAACCCGAAAACAAAACAATGTAGTTTTATTAACTTAGCTTCAAATTATGGACATAGGTGAATTGATGTATTTATCTTTCAATCATCCATACAAGTTATAGATAACTTCAAATGAAGTTAACCACACTAATTCATAATTTTAAGTTTCAAAAAATAATCTAGGTTAATTTTCTACTCATTTTACCTGAATATCCCATTTGTGGTGTCCAACTTTTGTAGCCTGATTTCTGGGGATTTCCAGCAGACAATGGAGTTTTAAGTATTTGTGGATAATTAGTATCTTGCCCAGAAGATGAGCTTATACCCAAAGTAAAATTTGATGCAACTGTGTTTTCTGCGTAAGATTTTTTGTTTCCAAAGTATGAACCTAAATTTGAAAAACTAAGTATCAATTCTTAAAGATTAGAATTATGAATTATGTTAATATCTATAGTTTATACCACGTTTACTTTCTACAAAAGTTCATCTGATCATAGTTTTTTAAAAATACAACGAATTATTATTAATTAAATGACATTATTTAAAAATAATCTTGTACTAAAATATCCTAGTATGGCTTTTGCTTCTACAAGACCACTAAGACTACTCTTGCTAAAATCATAAATTACTTTCTAATCTTCATAATATATCAGATATGTTTAATTTATATAGTAATTATTAGATCTCTTCTCTTGTGTTGAACTCTTCATTGAAAATCTTTCCTCACATGCAAATGATCTTGTAAAGTGAGTTTTAGACTCACTTGGCTTCAGTTCCTTGTTTAGGTACTTACCTATTGATATATTACCTATTTTACAGGGTTGTCATAAAATTCAAAAGAATGCACATAAACAGCCTAGCATAATGTCTTGGCACAAAGATGTTATTTTTAAAAAAAATTGGGGCTCTTTATTCCTATTCCCTTTGATTTCCATGACAATTCTGTCTTGCTTCTCCTTAAACCACTTCTAGTTTCCTTTGCCAGATCTCTTTTCCTCTGTCTGCCTCTTAACTATTGGTCTCCAGGATTCCATAATTTTAAATCTTCTCTCACAAGTCAACATTATAAATTTTCTCTAGGCATCTCATGTATTTTCTTGGTTTCTATTAACATCTATTTCCTGACAAGTCTCAAACCTTCATATACAGACCTAGCTCCTCTCTTACACTGTAAATCAGGGGTTAGTAAATTTTTTAATAAAGGCCCAGACAGCATATATTTTAGGCTTTGTGGGCTATACTGTCACTATCATAATTGCTCAACTCTGACATTATAGCAAGAAAGCAGACATAGACATACTTAAATAAATGAGCATGACTACATTTCAATAAAACTTTATTTCCAGTTACTGAAATCTGAATTTCATATAATTTTCACATACCACAAGACATTCTTCTTCTTTTCATTTTTTAACCCTTTAAAATGCAAAACCATTCTTAGCTCTATCCTTGCACTGTTCAATACAGTAGCCACTAGCCACATGTGTCTATTTAATTATATCAAAATTAAATAATAAAATTAAATATTTAGTTTCTCAGTCACACTAGCCACATTTCAAATGCTCATAAGCCACATTTGGCTACTGGTTACCATATTGGACAGCATAGATATGGAATGTTTCTATCACCACAGAAAATTCTATCGGACAATCTGGCTCTGGATCATTATTTCTAAATACCTCTTCAACATAAACCTTTAGATATCTTCCCCAAACTACTAAATGTCCAAAAGTGAACTCATCTTTCCCTCAAAATTTATTCTTTCTTTATTACCATTCATGGTCAATTGTACTATCTTGTACCCTGCCAAGTCATAAACTCGAGTCATTCTTAACTCCTTTTTCATCAACCCTAACACCTAATCAGTAACTAAATCCTATTCTTCTTCTTTGTTGGGAAAATATAAGGAAAACGGTCAGGGCCCCTAGGATGTTCGGAGTCTTGCTGAGCATCTGAGGTGGTGTACGCGCCTGTGCACGGGTGTTCCTTGTTATTGTCTAATGTGATTGTGCATGTGCATCTGGGTGTTTTTTGGATTATGGACTTGAGCATAAAGGACTAAAGGTGCAGATGCATGAAGCTTCAAGAGGACTCTCCGGGAAGCCATATTAGGTCGACTGTTCCTAGTTCTGAATAAAGTCTATTATTTCTTTACCCACGGCTCCAAGGACCTTGTCCTATTACCTAGCTCATAGACCCGTGTGTGAAGGGTTTGTGACCCAGTCTGGACAACGGGTTTGAGGGGTCCGTGAGCCCTAGCCCTAGCTTTATATTCTTTTTTTTTTTTAATATATCTAAAATTTGGATCCCTCTCCACTCCTACCAGCCCATTTTAATTAAGTCCATATCTTCTACAGGCCTTTTGCAAGTCTACTACTTGTTCTCCTTGCTTCCAGTATTATGCCTCTTTAATTCATTCTTCACATCATCACCAGTGTTATTTCTGAACAACAAATTTGATCATATATCTCCCTTCCTTACAATTCCTAAGTGTCTCCACTATAGGATCAAATCTATCTTCTTTGTATGAGCCTCAGCAGGAATCAACAACATAGTACAAATAAGACAATCTGAGGAGTTTTTTTTTTTTTTTTTTTTTTTTTTAAAGATGACCGGTAAGGGGATCTTAACCCTTGACTTAGTGTTGTCAGCACCACACTCTCCCAAGTGAGCCACGGGCCGGCCCCCTGAGGAGAGTTTGATAAAGGGAATATTTACAAAGGTGTGGACAGGACGTTGGGGTATCTTCATAAAAAAGTTTGTAGAACCAGGACAAAATGTGCTCATTGGCATCCGCAGGCTTAAAGGAACTAAGGAAGGGAGAGGTTACCAGGAACTGAAGACAGAGAAGGCTGTTTCTTGTTCTCAAGCTACCTTTAGACTCTCTAATCTCTTTCATGAAACATTTACTTGCTTTAGTTCTCCTCCAACTCCCTTGGCCTCTATTTTGCTGTATCTTCTTCATATTCTCCTCTCTGGTCACAAATATACTAGGAACTTTCAATTCTATATCCTTCCCAAGTTTCTCTTCTTAGCCCTAGATCTCTATATTCGATTGTCATAACAGGAATATATGGATACCCCTGAGGCTCTTCACGTTCAACATCTATGTAATAGAACTCATCACCTTCCCTCTAAAAGCTGCTTCTCCTACAAAATTTCCCATATCAGAAAACACTTCTACCATCTATCCAGTCACCAAAGCTAGAGACTTGGTGTTGGCATGCGGGACAAAATTTATTTGCCTCCCATTTCAACTCCTAGTTTATCTATACCAGATCACCCTTCTACCCTAGCCAACCAAAATTATCTGCAGTTCTACATGCTTCTTTCTCTGTGCCTTTGCATATTTTGCTTTCTCAAGAATACTCTACAATTTCTCTTCACTCCTCCTTCTCTTTAGTT
This sequence comes from Cynocephalus volans, assembly GCF_027409185.1. Lineage (NCBI taxonomy): Eukaryota > Metazoa > Chordata > Mammalia > Dermoptera > Cynocephalidae > Cynocephalus > Cynocephalus volans. Next base: position 65,681,575 of record NC_084467.1, on the reverse strand, counting down.
GGCATTCTTTGTTCTACTTATCCAAGGCCAGCTGAAGTTGCACTTACTCTGTAAAATTGCTTTTCCCACTTTTGTTCCTCCACTTTACTTGCAAATACCTTAAAAATTAGTAAATACTACAAATAGTTATCTTTTAAAAAGTGTTTTTGTTGATTTTTAAGGCTGTCTTTCCCACTGAACCTCAAGTTCCTTGAGAGCATATATTATTATCCCCAGCTCCTATGATAATTTGGGCCTTGGTTCACTTACTAGGCCTTGGTTCCCTCTGTAAAACAGGAATAAAAAAACCTACTTTGCAGAATTATTGCAAAAATAAGAGATGCTATAAGCCTAGTAAGAAGCTAAACCAAAGTAGGTGCACATTAACTATATGTTATCATTACTGATGAAAGTAAGTGGGTGATGAAGCATTTCATGGAAACAGGGATTATCAGAGTACTTCAAAAGTTCATGGCAGGATTTGTATTCATTTAGTTCCATTTTTCCACAAGACGTTTTGAAGTGCCCCCGTATAATGACAATGTGAATACGCATGTTGCCTTGAGGGAACTGAAAGTAGCTCAGTCTTATTAGAAAGCAGGGTCAACACTAAAAAGTGACGGGAGAGAAAACTAAAGATCCCAAATGGCCTTGGATACCCATCTGATAGAGTTTGGATGTGTTGCCCCTGCCAAAACTCAAGTGCAAATCTGATCCCCAATGTGGCAAAGTTAAGAGCTGTTTGAGTCATGGGGTAGATCCCTCATGAATGGATTAATGCTCTCCCTGGGGCCTGAGTGAAATCTCGCTCTATTAGTTCTCACAAGAGTTGGTTGTTTTAAAAGCCCTGGCACCTCCCCTCTCTCTCTTTCTCTTCCTCTTGCCATGTGATCTGCAGGTTAAGAAGCTGTAGAGAAATGAATTCAGTGAATCATATAGTGAGTTTAAGGTATCCATTGATCTGTCACTAGGAACTTAAGAAGACTGTGAAATGGGAGTCTGAAGCATAGATGAGATTTGAGGTGTAGTGATATTCACATCCAGGTAGAAGTGGCTTTGGGGAAAAAACAAACAATAATTTAGAAACTAATAAAGGTGAGCACAGCAGTTGTCTAGGTCATAGGAAAAAAACACGGTGAGTGGAATCAAGGAAGCCAAATTAAGAGTTCAAGAGAAATCTGGTCAAGCACATTAAATACAGCAGAAAGGTCACATGAGAGGAAATGAAAAGTGACGACTGGATTTGGCATATTACATTACCACTGAGCTGCGTGAAACGGTGTGTGAAAAAATGATGCTTTTACCATGAATGGACACTGACAAAATATACAATAAATGATTCAAACTTACCTTGAAGGACACTAGTACACCTTTTAATATTAAACATATTATTCACCTTAATTAGACAAAATGTTCAATTTAATCTATTTTCATCCCACCCTCCAACCAAAGCACAACTGAATCTCGCTGTGGCAACAGCTACCCTCGTCTCCCTGAATCTCTGGGAGTTGCAGGCCTCCAGTTGGCAGAGGAGGAGTCCACCCAACCACTCCTTGCCTTGAGCTGGCCGGGAACCTGACAGATGGCGTGGGAGACTGCTGCTGCTGCTCCGGTCCGCTGCAGCTCCAGACGTGCCAGCAGCTGGCGATGCAGAGGCCTGCACTGAAGGGTGGCTCTGAGGAGTCTCCTGGAGTCCGAAATTGTAGCGGGGAGCCTGTGAGAGAGCCTCTCCCAATGAAAGGGAAGCCACAGGGGCAGGAGAGGTTGATGAAATCTCAGGCCTCAGCATCCTCTCAAACCTTCTCTGGCACAAGTACGATGTCTCAGGGAGCCTCTATGCGAAGCCCAAGGACTGAAGTAGCACCCCTCAAGAGAGCGGGAGAACAGTGCGCAGGCGCACGGGCGGAAGCACGGAGCAACACAGCGCACGCGCGCGCAGCCGCAGTGTTCTATATCCGCTCACCCCGTTCACACCCAGTACCGCGTACTCAGCCAATCCCAGTGGCATCTCCTCCCGCATGAACCTACCGCTATAAAAGATATCTCAATAGCCCTCTCAGCCTGCCGGTATCAGGCTGAACAAGATTCTTCAGAGCCCATTAATGACCACCCGATTTAGTAGCCTTGTTATTTTCATAGCACTCTATTTCTTATTGCAAGATAAGTGCTTTTAAGCATTTCCCACACCCAAGCACACTCGCTTATTTTTAACCGTCCATCACCGTACACCAAGTGCTTATAACATAGCGAAAATATTCAATGTTCAAACCTTTGTATGATCACCTAACATTGGGGCAAATGTAAACATCCACAAAGCTGTATCACAAGATAGTGTGCACATGGCTGTATGCATAGTATAAGATCCAGGGAAAGACCAGGTGAGATCTGTTGTCAGTTGAAGGAACAGTTCCCAATCCAATTTCTAGTACTGTGGCTTCACACATTAGTTAAGAGCAGAATACAAGTTCAAACCCCAGCTTTTTGTCAAATGATGACCTTTGCTAAATTATCGTTTACTCTTCTTGAACATTGCAATAGCACCAACTTGTTAGGGATGCTAGGATCGAGGAAGTAGAAACACTCTGGAAAATGCTATATAAATACTATTTTCTAACATTCATAAACACCACTACTGAATTCTTTCAACAGTTAAGTATCTCAATAATCAGGTATGCACAGCATAGTCCATCCACACGCAATGACTGCAGTTCTTAAAATGACTGAATTGCAATTACCTTTGAGAAAATCTGAACTTCCACCCCAAATCCACTAATTAAAATACCTTATTTTCGCCAAAATCGTAAACTCCAAAAACCACAGTATAAAAGAACGTGGGGCCAACCTTCAACTTATCTGTTAACATGTTTCCTATTGGAAGAAAAAAAGCCAAAATCCTGATTAATTCTGATCTATAAAATGCTAAAAAAATGAGAAGTGCAGTCCAAATTGCAACCCGACTCTAAGAGGTAATGTCATTTACCTAAATCTGTGACCAATTCAGAGTGTATTCAAGCCTATGAATTACCCCCAAATGTCAACAGCCATTTATTTTGTGGATCTTTTTAACTACTATATGGGGTTTATCCATTTCTATCAGGTAACATTCTTGTTGACACAAACCAATTACATTAAGTATTATTACTGAACACATGAAAGGAGCAGCACATGGGGTATAAAACAAGTAGAACTAAGTTTTTATGTTTGCTGTTATGAAGACATATGAACAGAGACACTAAAGTAAAAACAAAATATTGTACTCAGAAAAAAATCTAAAGCTGAAAATACAATACAGGTCTTTATTTTACAGCATGTATAGTTACATAATTTATTAAATTAACACAATATACAAAATATTAACATGAGTCATTTTTAGGTTCGATAAGCACTTTAAATACAGAAATGTTGAGATGGCAAAACTACACTAAGCCAACTTTTGCATCAATGAATCTAGCTCACTAGCTCAGGCTGAATGTTCACCCTTCGAAGCACTTCCTCAGGCATGCAAAAAACAGGACTAACAGGTTTAATCGTTTCTTCTCCCAAAAGTGACAATCCAGCAATTCCAAATAATGTATGAAAAGGATCCACCTATTAGAAAACAAGAATTTATGGAATATTACAATATGCAAACCTTTAAAAATCCTTGTTGATAAATATTCATATTGGAGTCAATTGTAAGAGGGTACATCAAAAAGGGCATGGAAAGATTCATATTACACCTTTCTTTTTTTTTTGGTGGCTGGCTGGTACAGGGGATCTGAACCCTTGACCTTTGTGTTATCAACACGATTCTCTAACCAAGTGAGCTAATTGGCCAGCTCTTTACATTACCTTTCAGCTGTATTTACTGAAGTACCCTCGTATTATTTACTTTGTATGCTGAAAGAGACTTACAAATTGTTTTTAATATTTGACCTATATCATAAGCTTAACTAATTTTGTTGGCAAGAGGTGATGAAAATTTTCTGAAAATTTGTTAAATAACCTTCACATTTGAAATTAAAACATCTGAAGTAATACAACACTGAAAAAATAACTTATTCAGACATGTAAGAAATATACTTGCCATATCTCCTGGCCTATCTGCAAATCCCCCCGTTTCTTCATCTTGACATGCTAAGATGAAACTACGCAGTTTCTCTCTATCAATCCAATGAAGCCTTCCAATTATCTTTAGGGAAGCCAACACCCACCATGAATAACAAACATCCGGTAACTAGGAGGGAAAGAAAGACCACAAAAGTCACAATTTTATTCTCTTCCCTAGTTTAGAGGAACAACTTAAAAGTGGGTTAAGTCCAACTCTTAAGTTATCTGAAGTTCAAACAGCGGGTGGGTGGGGGGTAGGAAATCAAGGGATATACTGACATGCACTGTTTGAAATGCTTGCTGAGAATTAAAGATCACTAGGACAAAGAAGACCAAATTCCAATCCATAAATACCCATGCTCAATATTTCAGTACTTATTGGTCAGCACCCAATTATGTATGAAATTATGCATGTATATTTCTATGAAGAATACCTAACTCAGCTCCTTAACCAAGAAGCTGATGGAAGGGCTCATGAAATTCATGAGAATATGTTCCACTTTCCCAGGTAGAGCATTTTAACAAGTGCTGTCCAGATGGATACACATCTGCTTAAAAATCACCTAAAGCCTGGCTTCTCAAAATGTGGTCACATGAGTCTGTAAGAAAGGCAGAAGATCCCATCCCAAACGGAGTAAGAATCTGGAAATAAGATCTGCATTTTAATGTAATCCCTGAATGATACATAGGCACAAAAAGAGCTACCCTAGACTATGGTGAAAACACAGGTTCCTGGGGCTCCCCAGAGCCACCCATTTTCCTAACCACTGACAGTGCCCCAGGTTTTTTTCTTTTTGGCAACTGGCCCATAAGGAGATTCAAACCCTTGACCTTGGTGTCATCAGCACCATGCTCTAACAAAGTGAGCTAATTGGCCAACCCCCCCCCCCCCACAGGTTTTTAAAGACCAACTGTGGATATTTCCCTATCCATTAAGTGATTCAGAAATACTGAGCAAGAAAAGTTTAAAAATAACAAAAATAGTGACCCAGATGAAAGCACTACCATGTTCCATTCATGGGCCAGAGGCACAGCAAGCTACAGCCCTTGAGTCAAATCTGACTACAACTTAAGAACAGTTTTTACATCCATAGTTTAAAAATAGTTGACATATAAAATACAAATATGTCCATAGTAATTTTAATTAGAACAAAGCCACACCCATTCATCTCTGTCTGTGGGTTACACTTGCTCTACAAGACAACTGTATAGTTAATACAAAACTATTAAGGCTGGATGAAATTTATTATGTGGCCCTTACAGACCTGATTTAGACAGAGCATAATGTGGAGGAAAAGTTTAATAAACCTCTCTCCAAATCAAAATATTAAAAATTGTCTGGGTTTTCCTTAAAAGTAAATAAAGACTTGGAGTGAAAATTCTGTAGCCTACATTTAAAAAAATTTTTTTAATTTGGCAAAATCAATTATCCTTTCACACTCATAGATGAACATAAGAGATTTCTATACAAGATGCCTAACAGTAATGTAAAGCCTTTGGCTGCCAGCTATAGAGCCTTTACTACTTAAGAGATAACCCGGTATGTGTCCAGAACCAAAAGGTGTTTATAGTTTCATTTCAATGCCTTCATTATGAGGCCTTCAGAAGGAAGGGGGAAAAGATCTTCTAAAAATTCACACACGTCTGAATACAAATACTTTTTAAGCTGTAAGTACAGTATTTTTGTATTCGCCTTCAGAAAACTCAGTTTAATTCAGGATAGTGAAGACCAAAAGACACGTTTTTGGTAAGACCACCAGAAAGCAGTACACACAAGTTTTCAATACTGTCTAGAAATGGAACACCAAGGCCAATGAGCATTTCAAACCTAGGGGTTCTACTTTTACCTGTCTTTTTAGAAGATATTACTGAAAAATTAGAACAGAGGATGGAGGAAAGGAAAAAAGGTCATGATCAATTTACAATGAAATGTGCAAATGGCATTCACTCAAGTTTATAAAGCACAAAACACAGCTTATGAAAGAATACCTTCTCTGGCCTTCCATTGAGTCCACCTGAGGGTAACTGTCGTTCACAAAGCCACCAACCAAGTAAATCAGAATTTACTTGATGCAACTGACTAGTAATAGCCAGGAATCCTGTGCAACAATAGATCTAAAATTACAGATATAAAGTACATGTGTATAATTCCTTGGTAGTAAAAGTGATAAAAACTACTCAAATTATTAAAACTCTTATTTTATAAGTGAAGTTTCGCTTTCTGACCTGACATTTAGAAATTCAAATATGTAATACCACATAACTATTTGAACGAGTCCAAGCATACAATTACTAGAATCTAATTCTGCACTGAAATACCATTGTCAAAATTTCTTCATGGCTAAGTGTTTCAAAACTACTGACAAATAATGTTCTCTGGCATGAGAAAAGAGGTGGATAGGGACAGAATGTTTTCATTTGCATAGTTAATTACAAATTAATAGGAAATATAAAAATGTATTTTGTTGATTATAACCTTGCTTCTTATGTTTGTTTGGGTCAGTGAGTTCCACTAACAGGGGAAGTTATATAAAGCAAACTATATAAAAATTCATTCCTTAATTAGCAACTAAGCAGTTCTTATGAAATATCCCACATTACAGTTTAACTTTATTTGTATTTGACAGACTCTGAAATTACTATTAACACATTTCCCCACTTTATTTCACTGATTATCTCTCCAAAATTGATATTAAATTTAATTAGCATTAATAAATCACCTGCCCAGCATGGGACTCAGAACCTGGTCTGCAACCAAATCCACCATCAAAGTTCATACAGGACAAAACAAATTCGATTGCCTTTTCCACATTAACAGCATCAAGCTTCCCCTGTAAACAAAACAAAACAAACAAAAAAAAGCCTATTAAATTCCAGAGTATCTATGGATGCTTAAATTATTTCAATACAACATTGAAAGCTTACCAGTAGAGCCAAAGTTGCCACTGCACAAAAAGAGAATCTTGTATCAATTTCTCCTAAAACAAAAGGGATCAAACCAAAGTGTAAGTGTTACCAGAGGATTCTATCATACATAATGCAAGTTACCTAAAACCCAAATCTTCACAACTACCACGTTACATTTCTAAAAGTCCAGCTTAACTTTTACTTTAGGTAGTCAGGAGGAAAGCTAAACCTGAAAGTTAAATGCCTTTACTTACTTCTAAGGAAACAACCACAAGACTCAAACAACCCAGATTGCTCAGACAGGAGAGACTAATAGAACCAAAAGGACTAGTCAATTTCTAATAATGCAAATAAACTTACTCTATTTTATAAAAGTAGACTTTCACATCCCATGAAGCAGCTGGTCTGTCTGGCCTGCACTGTTTTCAGCCCTAATGCAGAGATTATATGTATCAAATAAATTCTATTTCCTCCCTCTACTCAAATATTCAGTAACTTTGCAAAGTTTTTTGAGTATTTTCTCCTTTCCAACAATTTTTTTTTTTTTTTAACTTTACAAAGCCACCAAATATTGGGGGAAAAAATCACACCTACCTTATCTTTTAGACAAGGCCCCTGTATTCCAGTGCTCCTGTATGCTGATAAAACTACCACAGTGCATGCTGGAACCTCCAGCAGACCATTAACTCCAGTTAGACCAGCTGCTTAGTGGGACCTGAAAGGATGAAAAACTTAAAAATCTCTTTATTAACTAGCAAAGCCAGGACATTTTAGTATTTGTAACTTGGGTAGCATGGACTAAATTTGAAATTACCCCAAATGTCTCCAGCAAAAGAACCATCTTCTTTCTGTAGACTTTGGACATATTCCACAACTTTATTTACGTCAATAACATTAATACTGTCATAAAGGGTAAGAATCTGCAACAAACACAAATAATATTAAGTGAATACCCCTTTTCAAGTTTATTTTAATGCTGTTATCTTCAACTACCTTTTAAGCTGTCAAGCAAGCATGTTTTGTCTATGTATGTTGTACACTTTTCTCAAATATGCAGACTACCCTGTTACTCAATAAAATTATATATTATCAACAAACCTAAATCTTTAATTATTAAGCATTATTTTTCAACATATTAATTATAACTTGGCATTCCAAGATATTCAAATATCTTTATATATATACAGAAAGCATATATATATACTTATACATAAAGACTTTAAAGCACCATGTGGATCTTCACTAATACCAAAATTAAATAATTACATCTACTGATTTTAAAATGTTTACATATACTACAGATAAAAATTTTATCTTCCAAGGTCTCAGTAATTTTAGAACTCACATCAACTTTGAATTCAGCTAATACATGCCATCACATCATTGACCTTGTAGAACATGCTTCACTTGAAAAGATTAACTTTTTGACCTATGATACTAATTTTGTCATCATCCTAACAGTCTCAATTCCTGACTCAGGTAATAGAATACACTATATCTAGACTGTTGAATCTTAATTAGTATTTACCTGGACAGCACTAAGAGTGTACAGAAGATGAGGATCATGTCCAATACTAGCACTTATTCCTCCACACTCATGCTGGCATGACTTAATGAACGTCAGAATTTCTTCTCTATTCATGCGATGAAGTTGTCCCATGAGATCCATTACTGTCAGACCCCAATAGATGCCACTCATTCTCAAATACTCAGACATACAGTATTCCTAAAATACAGAATTTCTTAAATGTGTCAGTTTGAACTGACGACAGGTTAAAGAGCTTAAACACATAAAGTTAAATCACTAGCCAGCTTATTTCACATGATCTTAACGGTATCACTAATCAAGAGTGAGTTTAAATTTGGAGTTCTCAAAATTAGAAGCCATCTTCAGACACAACTGTCAATGGGGAAAAAATTATGAGAAGCATGATAAATTCATCTGTGGCTGACAAAGAGGGCTTTAGTCTCTTCCAAGAGCCACCTAGAAGAAAAATGAGTCAGAAACTGTATCTTTTTAATCAGTGAAATACAGAAAGTATTTTTCAGAATACCTCCGCCAGTTTGTTAGACATCCATTCTTTGAATATGTGGACTCTGCACAAAACCTATTATTAGTAAATCACATAACTACATGCAAATGATCAAAATGATCTAACCATGGGAAAGGTAGGTGTTTATGCCCAGATAAAATAGTGGCTAATCAAGGAGTCATGAAAATTAGTTTAGTGCCAACCCAAATTCTGGGTTTAAAGAAGGGGCAGGTGGTTTTAGCAGATAAAAGGCAGAAATAAGTCAAGCCCCACCTCTTTTAAGCCATACAGAGAAATAAATACATACTGCCTTAACAACTCTATGATTGCTATTAACTGGAAGTAATAGTTATGTAACTGGAAGGTTATGGGAACAACCTAACACTTAAATCAAAAATTCTTCATTACCAGATATTTACCAAGATGACAGGTAAGATTAAGACAATTCAGCTGTTTTAATACTGCAGAAAAAATATTTATATTTAGGTGAGTTGTTTATTACTTTTTGCTAAAATTGTCCCATAGTAAAACTCTTCATAGTTTAAAAACTTAAGGGAATACTTCTTCAAGGTCTCAGAGTAATTCTAGAGCTTAAGTGTTATTACACATCAGCAATAAATTCAGGTAATACATGCCAACACATCATTGACCTTGAAAGCATTACCCCAAATACAAAAATAGAAACCTTTTTGGGCCTCAGAACCCTAATCTACTTTGTCTGGCATAGCCTCTAAGGGATGGTAAAAATCCTGGTTGATTCTGATAAATCTCCAGCCTCAAAGGTACACTTACTGAATGTCAAGGGCACATCTTCAGCCCTCTGCATACATAAGATGGATACAATTTTAAGAAACAGGATATAAATACTTCCCCACTGCTTATGCCTGTCGGACTTCTTTAAAATAAATTTTTCAATATAAAATTATACATACATAATCATCTTTCTTTGAGCCATAGGATGCGATATAATCTACATGTTTTTCCAATAACAGGGTGTCCGGTGCATCTGACTTGATAACAACATCCTTCTGTGGTGTGCCCTTTCAAAATAAAAAAAAAATAGTGATCTATCAATGTTTACCTTTTGGTGTTCTGTCCCCTAACATATATTCATTTCATCTCACCACAGAAAAAATTTCAATTTAAAAATTGCAGTATCTGACCGAAGAGAATTTAAAAGATTAAATCTTCACCTTAGGCATGATTCAGGTATTTTTAGGGTCTCAGAGTAATTCTAGAGCTAAAGTAATAATAATCAGCTTTAGATTCAGAATACATGCCGGCTCATCATCGACCCTAAAAATTACCATCTGCATTTATTGTTGCTTATCTTTCAAAGAATGAAGCAAAACAAACAGCACGGAATATCAAACCTTACCAATTCAGGTCAACTTCCGCAGTAAGCATGTGGAAGCTTTAAAAAAAAAAAAAAAAAAAAAAAAAAAACCTAGCTAGCCCATAACATACAGGCAAATTTTTGGTTAATGAAATTCAGGTTTCGAAGCATTCTCCATGCACCCTAAAAGTTATTCATATTACTAAATAAGCAGTCCTTTTAACTGCATCTCTCCACCTTTACTCCGAATCTCTGCCATTTGCAACAAGTCCCCAGGCGAGGCGGATGCAGTTCTGCTTTTCATTTCTTATCTAAATCTCCGTAATTGAGACTGCACTGTAGACACCATTAGTAAGTAGGTCATGAAGATTACTGAAAATGATCAAGTAGCGTATTTCCTTCGGATCCTATTTAAAATTTATGAGGTCTTCCAAGAATCCATATCACTAATGACTTAAAGAATATTTTTTTGAGCAAAAAAAAAAAAAAAAAATTCCGTAAGAAAAGAGCCAACTGGGTGCGGATTTTTAGAGGGATCAGGCGCTAAATCCTTAAGACCGCCCCCCCGATAAGAGGAAGCCTGGCGGCAATTATGCCCGCGAGGTCTGCAGAAAACGCTTAGTAATACTTCACCCTCTGCGTACTCAAAAGTACTTCCAAGGCCCGTGTCTTAACCCAACCAATCTCCAACACTCGGTAAACAACACTATGGTGACCACGCTGCTCAATACTATCCTATCCCGTGTCCTCCCGACCTATCCGGACAGCCGCAGGAAACACAGCCACACTTACCATGTCCGGGAGCGAAAAGAAAGAAACTGTTTCCTCCTAGGTAGAGTTAGGAGCCGCGCGCCTGCGCAGAAGTGCTCCTCAGGCCCCTTCCGCTCCCTGACTTAGTTGACCACACTTCCGCCTGAAGAACCCCACCGACTGCTCATGGGTGTCCTCACTGCCTGCGCCTATTTTCTTGTCTCACAGTCATTTCGATTTGTCTAGAACAGTTTTATTTTGTTTTGTTTTGTTTTGTTTGCAGGGGAGGGGGGCGGATGGCTGGCCGGCACTGGGATCCGAACCCTTGGCCTTGGGAAGTGTTTCAACACTGACCAACTACGCTAACAGGCCAGCCCCCTACAAAAAATCAGTTTTTAAGTATCGGAGTTACTCTAAAGAAATCTTTGTTCTTGAAGCTCTTGGTACTCCGAATATCTGAGATGGCTGTTTAGTAGAACGCCTGCGTGCATGTAGTAAGTGTTCAGTAAATAGTTTTTGAACGAATGTTAATGAAACGTTCACATTTCCTCCGTTTGACTTGTCCCTTCCAGATCCGGCCCTTTACTCCCCCCTCTTCGCCCCCCACCTCCCATTACCCCCCCGAAGCGCTAATAAAGTTAAAATAGTTGGAAGTTACGTTCCAAAGGAAACACCCATGTACCTTTTAAGAGCTTTTCACACAATTTGTATCTGCTAGGTTCATTACAACTATTTTCATTTGTGTGTTTTTCTCTTTGACACTTAAGAATTTTTGTGTACCCATTAGAAAATATTGGCACACTGTCCACTTAAAATTGATTAGGTAACGAATTGGGGAAGGATTCCTGAAACACTGACGTATCTGTGCTATCAGTAGTTGAGACAGAGAGTGACGATGTTGAATGTACTATGATGATGGATTTCATTATTTCTCCCTGTAATTCTGGTGATTTTCCCATGTATAGTTTGGGGCCACTTTATTAAGTGAATGTAAGTTTAGAATTGTTACCTATTTTTGGTGAGTTGAGATTGCTATCAGTAAATGATGACCTAATAATGCGTTTTATCTTACAAAGTCTTCTTTGTTAAATATTAACGTAATTTCCCCAGCTTTCTTTTGGTTAATAGTTACCACTAAGAGGAATTTTTTTTTTTTTTAATCTTTTTACTTTTAACCTTTATGTGTCGTTAGGTTTTAAAGTGTGTCTTGTAAACAGAATAACAGAATATGGCTGAATTTTTTGGTCCACTTTTAATCAGTAACCTCAGTCCAGTCACATGCATTTTTATTACTTATTTATTTGGGTTTCTTTTTTCTTTTCTGTATTTTTTTGGCGGCAGCAAGGAATCTCTGGAGGCTAGTGGACATGCCTACCCAGAGTCTGTCACCTGAACTCCAGACCATATTTCAGATCACCCTGAATCCACCCTGGATTTCCCTGCCCAAATTGCCCTATAGCTCACTTCCAAATTCTATCTGGGTCTCTTCCCTGGGCCCTTTCCTTAGAGGTATGTGCACCACATGTCCCAAGGGGTGGCCAAGTCACTGCTATAAGCCCAGTATGGAAAGAGCTTGGATATGTAGGCTGGGATATCCACATGCATAAGTACAAACCCATTGTGACACAGGAGCCAGGAATGGGACAAGGAGGACAGGCCAAGAGACATCCCTTTCTACTCTGCAATTTTCCAGCACAGGAATCTAAGTCCCAGAAGTCTACATTTGAACCTGGCTTTTTGGGCTGTCATGAAGGTATAATCATGAACATCAGAGGACAGAACATATTTTAACAGTTTATTAGCCTGATTTTTACCGTTTAGCTGTTAAATGCTAAGACATATGATATGTGGGCCTCTATTTGTGCTCTTGCTCCAGGCCCTGCAAATGTAAGGGGTGGGCCTTCTTTCTTTCAATATTCTCTCTCTCTCAGACTTTAGTGGATATGTTAGACTTTCTTATTTCATCCTTCTTATTTCTTAATCTCTTGTATTTTCCATCCTTTTATCTTTCTGTGGTGCATCCTGGGTAATTTCTTCAAATCTATATTCTAGTGTCCTTTTGCTACTCAAAGTATGTGGGTCAGCAGCATCAACATTGCCCCATGATCAATCAGAAAAGCAGAATCTGAGCCCCACCCTAGGCCTACCACATCACATTCTGCATTTTAGCAAGCTCCCTGAGTGATTCCCGTGCATGTTAAAATTTGAGAAACACTATTTCACTTCACTAATTCTCTCTTCAGCTGTACCTAATCTGCTGTCTAACCAACCCAATGAGTTTTTTATTTTATTAATTGTATTTTTCATTTCTGAAGGTCCAATATGATTATTTTTCAGATCTGCCTGTTTGTTTTTATAGTTTCCTGTTGTTTTCCTTTTTGTGATTTTTTTGTGTGTGTGTCTTTTATTTCTTTATATCTTTCACACCAATTTTATGCTCTGTATCTGATCATCCTAATATCTGGAGTCTTGGGGTCCAAAATCTGTTATTTTTTTATTTTTAGTTGACTTATTTTCATGGTGATTGGTTCCTTACCTATTTTGGAGTTTTTTGGTTGTAGGCTTATATTAGGGCCTGAATGGGGGGAAAAAAACAACAAAAAAAACAAAAAACCACTCAATTCAGTTTCTCCCACTATACTCTCATAACATGCTCCTGACACCAGATGTGTGGGGGTTTCTCCCCACACACTAAACAAGCAAGCAATTCTACAGCAGACACAGTGTCCTCTAATTCAATTCAATTCTGACACCATGTACCTGGAGAGTGTCAGATCCCACAAATTAAGGGCTCAGTCCCCAAGACTGCCCCACCACCCTTCTGATACCAATCCTAAGCTCCAGGTTGTCTTTCCTTTGCTTCTGACTGCCTATAAATTGGGGTCCCTGCAACCCCCTCCTAGGGTTTGATTGATTTCCTGTGCAGCTCACAGAGCTCAGGGAAACACATTTACTGGTTTATTATAAAGGATATTAGAAAGGATACAGATGAAGAGATGCGTAGGGCAAGGTATTGGAGAAAGGGCACTGAAGAACCATGCCCTCCTGAGCGGACCACCCTCCAGAAACTTCCACTTATTCAGCTATCCAGAAGCTCTCCAAGCCCTTGGGGTTTTATGGGAGCTTCATTACTTAGGCATGACTGAAGCATAAACAACTATGTAGAAACTGAACAGAAGGGGTATGATCTAATACTAATAAACTGAGTGGGGAGACCCAGCAAGGCCAGGTGGTTTAGATTCTTCTTGGTCTCTCTGTGCAGCATTCCTTGCTCCCAGTTATGGGGCAGGACCCGTCCTGAAATGAGGGTTTTATGACTTACAATCAGATAAAGTAGGTCAGAGAATTTCTTTATGGCAAGCTCCAAGATAGAAAGGCAGGAGATTAGAGGCCTGCCTTGGGGAGCCAGGAAATGTGGATGAAAACATGTATCACAGGACCTAACTTGAAGGTGCTTTTCTCTGAAGAATATTTGCTTTTGTTTCTGACAAGGAGTACAGGGTATTAATTAACTAAGTCTATGTTATGTAAACATGTATTAAGCATGTGCTATGTAGCTGGCCCTCTATTTGAGAAAACAGCTCAAATAAGAAATGCTTCTACCCTGACTAGGAGCCTAGTGGGAAGGACAGTTGGTAAATAATCTGTGGTAAATTCTATGATAAAGGTAAGCTCATCATCCTATGGAAAAGGTGCCTACAAATCAGATGGGGAAGGGGTGTGATAGAGAAGGAAACAGAGGGAAAGGGAGATTGATCAGATCTCCTTGGAAAAGCAATGCTTGAAATAAGAACAATTCAAGAATCAGATCCAAAATGTAACACTATCCAGATTGTCAATAACTGTTGAAAGAATAATAAATAAACCTCACTTCCTGCTTTATAAATTCATTCAACAAATATGAGTATGTATTGGATACCTAGAATGTGCCAAACATTATTCTAGGTTCTGGTTACAATGGTGAGCAAAACAGAAATATGTGTAGGGAGCACATATTCTAGCAATTTTTGTAATTACATTCAGCAATTCTATCTCTAGATGTTTATCCTACAAATACACTGGGTGTGAAGTAACATGTGCAAAAATAACTTATGTGTTAATTCATAGCAGCAGTACTAGTAATAGCAAAAGATTACAAATATTTTTAAATCAAATGGTTAAATAATGGTGCATTCATTGTGCAGCCATTAAAAAGTGATATACAAATTCAATGCAATCCCCATCAAAATTTCAAAGACATTTTTCTCAGAAATGGAAAAAACTATCCAGACATTTATATGGAACAATAAAAGACCACGCATAGCCAAAGCAATGCTGAGCAAAAAAAATAAAGCTGGAGGAATAACACTACCTGACTTTAAGCTATACTACAAAGCTATAATAACCAAAACAGTATGGTACTGGCATAAAAACAGACACACTGACCAATGGAATAGAATAGAGAATCCAGAAATCAACCCACACATTTACTGCCATCTGATCTTTGACAAAGTCACCAAGCCTATTCACTGGGGAAGGGACTGCCTCTTCAGCAAATGGTGCTGGGATAACTGGATATCCATATGCAGGAGAATCAAACTAGATCCATACCTCTCGCCGTATACTAAAATCAACTCAAAATGGATTAAGGATTTAAATATACACCCTGAGACAATAAAACTTCTTAAAGAAAACATAGGAGAAACACTTCAGGAAATAGGACTGGGCACAGACTTCATGAATACGACCCCAAAAGCACAGGCAACCAAAGGAAAAATAAACAAATGGGATTATATCAAACTAAAAAGCTTCTGCACAGCACAAGAAACAATTAACAGAGTTAAAAGACAACCAACAGAGTGGGAGAAAATATTTGCAAAATATACATCGGACAAAGGATTAATATCCAGAATATATAAGGAACTCAAACAACTTTACAAGAAGAAAACAAGCAACCCAATTAAGAAATGGGCAAAAGAGTTAAGTAGGCATTTCTCTAAGGAAGATATACAAATGGCCAACAGACATATGAAGAAATGCTCAACATCACTCAGCATCCGGGAAATGCAAATCAAAACCACACTGAGATACCATCTAACCCCAGTTAGGATGGCTAAAATCCAAAAGACTCTGAACGATAAATGCTGGCGAGGTTGCGGAGAAAAAGGAACTCTCATACATTGTTGGTGGGACTGCAAAATGGTGCAGCCTCTATGGAAAATGGTATGGAGGTTCCTCAAACAATTGCAAATAGATCTACCATACGACCCAGCTATCCCACTGTTGGGAATATACCCAGAGGAATGGAAATCATCAAGTCGAAGGTATACCTGTTCCCCAATGTTCATCGCAGTACTCTTTACAATAGCCAAGAGTTGGAACCAGCCCAAATGTCCATCATCAGATGAGTGGATATGGAAAATGTGGTACATCTACACAATGGAATACTACTCAGCTATAAAAACGAATGAAATACTGCCATTTGCAACAACATGGATGGACCTCGAGAGAATTATATTAAGTGAAACAAGTCAGGCACAGAAAGGGAAATACCACATGTTCTCACTTATTGGTGGGAGCTAAAAATTAATATATAAATTCACACACACACACACACACACACACACACAAAACCGGGGGGTGGGGGGTGGAAGAAGATATAACAACCACAATTTCTTTAAGTTGATACGACAAGCAAACAGAAAGGACATTGTTGGGGGGGATGGGGGGAGGGAGAAGGGAGGGAGGTTTTGGTGATGGGGAGCAATAATCAGCCACAATGTATATCGACAAAATAAAATTAAAATAAATAAATAAATAAATAAATAAATAAATAAATAAATAAATAAAATGAAGATGCTATGCAAAAAAGAAAAAAAAGAACGAAGAAGCTCTACATATATTACTATGGAAGGATCTTCAAAATATATTAAGTGAAAACAAACATAAAAAGAAAGTGCCAAACTGTATAATACGCTACTACTTGTGTGGGAAACAAATTCACAAATACATATATTTATGAATGCATAGAATAAAAAAAAAAAAAAACAGTTGCCTACAAAGAAGAAATGGTTGACTAGAGGACAAGAATTAAGAAAGGTCTACTTTTTATTGAATAATCTGGTACTTTTGAAGTTTGGTAGGGTTTACCTCTTCAAAGAATAAAAATACTCCCCCTCCAAAGAAATGTAACTACAAAAATCCTATGTTAATTAAAAAACAAGTTCATCTTTCCCTCTAGATCTGCAATGCCCAATATTGCCACATGAAGCACTTGAAATGTGGCCAGTCAGAACTGAGATGTGTAATAAGTGTAAAAAACACACCCTATTTTGAAGACTTAGTAGGAAAAAAAAGTAAAATATTAACAATTTTAAAGCATTGATTTTTGAAATGATATTTTGGATGTATTGGGTTGAATAAAATATACTATTGTGGGTTGGCCGGTTAACTCAGTTGGTTAGAGCACGGTGTTGTAATACCAACGTCAAGAGTTCAGATCCCCATACCGGCCAGCCAACAAAACAAAAAAAGAAACTGAGGTATTCTATTTCTTTCTACTTTTTGTTTGTTTTGTTGGCTGGCCAGTATGGGGATCTGAACTCTTGACGTTGGTATTACAACACCGTGCTCTAACCAACTGAGTTAACCGGCCAGCCCTTCTTTCTACTTTTTTTAATGTGACTATTAGAACATTTAAAATTATACAAGTGGTTCACATTATATTTCTATTGGACAATGCTTGTCTGCTTTGTTCACCATTACATTTCTTACACCCGAGGAGCTTGTATTATTTGGTGAATGAAAAAAGCTTCTCTTTATGTATAATTTTGGTCAAAGCTCATACTGTGACCAACTGCAACTGTGAACATAGTTTCATTAGCATTCAGTGTCTAAGCTATTTTTAGTCTGGTTTAACATTTTCATAATGTAGAAATAGCATTTCCCTGGAGCAACAGTACCATATTTCATCTAAGATGCCATTGATTATAAGACACATTGCAAAGATGATAAATGTGAAAAAAAAAATAGCCAATGACATTAACATAAAGCTTATCCAGATTTGAGATGTTAAAAATGAAAAAATATGCATTTTGGGATCAATGACATCTAGTAATTAAGTCATTATTTATTTCTGAAGTAGCAAATGTAGAAACAGAATCATGCTTCATATTCTACATTTAAAATTCTATTACTTTCTATATATTTTATGCTGTCTCTGATTTCTTTACTACTCTTCCACTTCATTCAGTTCAAGCAAATGAAATCTTGTCTAAAGTCTTGGAATTGCAGGCCTTTGTGATTAAGTAGTTCCAATAATAAAAGGAACTCTGGATAGGTAAGATACAAGTATAGAAGGAATAAAATTCTAATGCAATTTAAAAGAAATGTTTCAGATAAAGTTGAACTATAAAAACCTTGGGGGTTAGCTGTTTTTTTAAAAAAGAAACATTTGAGATATCCAGATTTTAAGGTTTAAATTGCTTGCTAGAAATTGGTTTCAATATGATAGAATTTGGATGTGTTGTCCCCCAAAGCTTGTGTCAAAATTTGATCCCCAAACTGGCAATGTTGGGAGCAGTTTGGGTTATGGGAGCAGATCCGTCATGAATAGATTAATGCCCAGGGGTGGGGTGCAGAAGGGGCCACTGTGAGGGGACAGTTCCTGGGACAGCTGGTTGTTTAAGGGATGCTGTCATCTCCTCTCTTTGCTTCCTCTCACCATGTGATCTGCTTTTAACTGCTGGCTGCCTGCTGCTTTCTGCCATGAGTAGAAGCAGCCTGAGGCTCGCAACAGATGCACCTGTCCCAGAATCCTGAGCCAAATAAACCCCTTTTCTTTATAAATTTCCCAGTTTCAGATATTCTGTTATAGCAACACAAAAACAGACTAATACACAATAGCTTACAGATTCCCTTCTTGATTAAAGAGTTGAATATTTGATATGTTCATTTTATATTTGTATTCATCATGATTTTATCATTTTGAAATTTATACTTAACAGTTCTGGAGATCACCCACTCAGACACCCACATGAACTCACTAGATAGAGCCAAATAAACTGCATTGCTTGACGACAGCTCCTCAAGATCTACCCAAGCACCTCTTTCCTTGGGTCTGAGAATGACCCCCATGTAGCAATAGCACCTTTTCTTATAATACTCTATTTGTGTAGATTTTTTCCTCTCTACTAATTTTGTGTTTTGTTTGTTTCTGGTTCACACATGGCCCGTATGTTAATACTCACTGGTAGCAGCAATGATCAAGATTGTTTTTGTGGCCCATTTGATGATTTCTGTTAATGAAAGAAACTTATTCTCTCTTGGAGAAGAGATGACAGAGAATCTGGTATGTTCATTTCTGTCTGCATATTTGTAAAAGCCCTAGAATGTTAAGAATTTTATGCCTAGTGGGAAGGAAAACAGATCTTTGAGATTTGGTCTAGTAAGTTTACTTTCAGCCTATGGCTGAAGTTTGAGATCTGAAGATCTCAATGTGTCTGTATATCTATAACTGACGAAGGCCTTGATCTCTCACTGTGTGTCTATGAAATATTTCCCTACCTCTGAACAGTATAAACTCATACATTAATGTCTCATATTTAAATTTTGTTCTGATTGGTTGGTAGAGATAAATAAGCACACTTATATAAATACAATGGTTCCCGAGTTACAGAAAAGTTTTAAAATTAACTTCTAATTCTTTGAATGAGCTAGACTTTAAAGGAAGAAAAATCATCCTTATAGATTAGCTCAGAAACATTTATAAAAATCCAAAATCACATAATTTGACTTCCAAATTAAGATGATTTTTGGACAACTCAGATAGGTTTAGTAAATTTGGTTTAAGAAAAAAACAAGGTGCTCACCTTTTTCTTTATCAGTGTTAAGTATAATACAAATAGTGTTATCAACTGAATGTGTGTTCCTGCTCCCCCCTCAATTTATGTTAAAATGTAATCCCTAGGCTGGACAGTTAACTCAATTGGTTAGAGCATGGTGTTAATAAAAACAAGGTCCAGGGTTCAATCCCTGTACCAGCCAGCAGCAGGCCCCCCCCCCAAAAAAAAAACCTAATCCCCTTTGTGATGGTATTTTAGAGGTGAAATCTCTGGGAAGTAATTAGTTCATGAGGGTGGAGATCTCATGAAAAAGATTTTAAGAACCCTATTGGCCCTTATAAGAAGAGGCCAAAGACCTAGCTTGTTCTCTTTTTGCCATGAAAAAGGTGGTAGTCTACAAGCTAGTAGAGGACCCTTACTAGAACTCAACCAGGCTGGCAACCTGATCTTGGACTTCCAGCCTCCAGAACTGTGAGAAATAAATTTTTATTTTAGGTAAGCCACCCAGTTTATGGCATTTTATTACAGCAGTTCAAGCTAAGACATAGAGTATCATATGTACTAGTACATTTTTTTATAATATTTAGGGTTATTGTTTAGTAAAGAGACTAGTCTGAATTTCCTACATTTTTTATATTGATTTATTGGTTGAATTAACTAATTTCTACAGAAAGTTTAAGATTGAAAAATATAATTTTGGGGGCTGGTCTGTGGCTCACTTGGGAGAGTGTGGTGCTGACAACACCAAGTCAAGGGTTAAGATCCCCTTACCAGTCATCTTTTGAAAAACAAACAAACAAACAAAAAAACAGTAGCTATTTGAAACTATACAATAAATTGTTGTTAACTTTAGTCTCCTTACAGTGCTATAGGACACTAGAACTTATTCTTCCTATCCAGCTGCAATTTTGTATCCAATGACCACTCCAAATCATAATTCAAACACACTTTTTTTATTCCAACAATTATTATTTTTTGAATTATGTCAGATTGAAGAAAAATCTTCAGGAAATTTGAAACCTTGACCTGATGCTGATTTAACTAATGAAAAATCATTGGACGCGTAGATCATTTCTTAGATAAAATATGAAATCATTAATTATTGAACATAATTTTAAATTTATATACTTTTGCTTCTTATTTTGATATGCTATAAAAGGGTTATATCTTAGGGTCAAGTTAATAAATGTTTTCTCAGGATGGGGCTGGTCACCAGAAAGACTAATTATTAGAAAGTTGTGTTATGGAGTAAATTGTGTCTCCCCCCACCGCTCACAATTTCTTATTTGAAGACCCAATTCCCAATGTGACTGTACTTGGAGTTAGGGGTTTTAGGGAGTTAATTAAGGTCACAAGGGTAGGGCCCAAGTCCAGTATGACTGGTGTCCTTAAAAGAAGAGAAAAAGACACCAGAGCTCCCCCAACATAACCCAACCCTTGAAGCATGCACAGAAAAGGACACGTGAGGACACAGCAGGAAGGTGGCAGGTACAAGCCAGGAAGAGAAGCCCTACCAGAAACCAACCCTAAAGGTGCCTTGATCTTGAACTTCTAGCTTCCAGAATTGTGAGTAAATAAATTTCTGTTTAAGCCACACAAGTCTGTGGTACTTTTTTATGGCAACCCTGGGAAACTAATACAATTGGGAAATTTCAGCTTCACCCCTGACTTCTGAAGAAGAAAGGGAGACTGGAGATTCAACTCTATAAAAACTCCTGAATGAAATTTGGGGAACTTCCAAGGTTGGCGTACACATAGAGGTGCTGGGAGAGGTCATGGAAGCTCTGCATCTCCCCTCTCCCCCAAACCTTGTCCTATGTATCTCTTCCATACAGGTTCTTCCTGAGTTGTATCCTTTATAATAAATCAACAGGTAAATGTAATTAAAACACCACAAAGGTCCAGCAAGCCAGCTGAAGGGGAAAAAAAAAAAAAGTAAGTAAAATGTTTTCCTGAGTTCGGTGAGCCTTTCTTGTAAATTATCAAACCTGAAAGTGGGGTCATGGGGATACACTCTGAAAACTATACAAACACATGAAAATTAAACAACATGCTCCTAAACAACTATGGGTCCAAGAAATTAAACAGGAAATCAAAAAATCTCTTGAAACTAATGAAAATAAAGACACATCATACCAAAACCTGTGGGATACAGCAAAAGCTAAGAGGGAAGTTTATTGCAATAAACACTTACATCAAAAGAACAGAAAGATTTCAAATAAACAACCTAACATCACACCTCAAAGAACTAGAACAACAAGAACAATCCAATCCCAAAATTAGTAGATGAAAAGCAATAATTAAGATCAGAGCAGAACTAAATGAAATAGTGACCGAAAACGATACAAAAGATCAATGAAACAAAGAGTTGGATTTTTGAGAAGATAAAGAAAATAAACCATTAGCTGGGTTGACTAAAAAAAGAGGAAAGAGCAAAATAACACAAATCAGAAATGAAAGAGGAGACATTACGTTGCACAGAAACACAAAGAATCATGATCCTGTATATATAAAAACCTAAAGACTCTACTAAAAACTCTTAGAGCTGATAAACAATTTCAGTAAAGTTACAGGATACAAAATCAACACCCCAAAATCAGTAGTGTTTTTACAGAAAAAGAAATCAAGAAAGCAAGTCCATTTATAATAGTCACAAAAACAAACAACCAATAACAACAATGGAATCAAGTAAACCAAAGAGGTGAAAGATCTCTAAAATGAGAACTATAAATCGCTGCCAAAAGAAATTAGAAAGGACACAAAAAGAAAGGCATTCCTTGCTCTTGGATTGGAAGAATTAACAACATGAAAATGTTTGTACTACCCAAAGTGATCTACAGATTCAGTTCAATCCTCATCAAAGTACCAATGGCATCCTTCACAGAAATAGAAAAAACAATCCTAACATTCATATGGAACAACAAAAGACCCCAAATAGTCAAAGCAATCCTGAGTGAAAAATAAATAAATAAAGCCAGAGGCATTACACTACCTGATTTTAAATTATACTACAAAGCTATAGTAACCAAAACAGAATGGTAGACCAATGTCTGACCAGTCGGTCAGACACACAGACCAATGGAACAGAATACAGAACCCAGAAATCAACCCACATACTTACAGCCAACTGATCTTTGACTAAGGCATCAAGAACATCCATTGGGGAAAAGACTGCCTCTTCAATAAATGGTGCTGGGAAAATTGGACATCTTTATGTAGAAGAATGAAAGAAGACCCATACTTCTCACCATATCCAAAATCAACTCAAAATGGATTAAAGACAAACATAAGACCTGAAACTGTAAAACTCTTAAAAGAAAACATAGGAGAAACACTTCAGGAAGTAGGACTCAGCAGAAACTTTATGAACAAGACCCCAAAAGCACAGGCAACAAAAGAAAACATAAACAAATAGGATTATATCAAATAAAAAGCTTATGCACAGCAAAAAATAAAAAATAAATTTAACAGATTGAAAAGACGATTTACAGAATGGGAGAAAATATTTACAAAGTATATATCCAGCAAGGGATTAATACCCAGAATATACAAGGAATTCAAACAACTTAACAGCAAAGTAACCCAATTCAAAAATGGACAAAAGAGCTGAACAGACAGTTCTCAAAGGAAGATACACAAATGGCCAATAGATACATGAAAAAAATGCTCAACATCACTAAGCATCAGGGAAATGCAAAACAAAACCACACTGAGATACCATCTCACCCCAGTTAGACTGGCTACTATCAAAAAGACAGAGAATGAGAAATGCTGTTGAGGATGTGGAGAAAGGAGAACCCTGCTACACTGTTGCTGAAACTGTAAATTTGTGCAGCCATTATGGAAAACAGTATGAAGCTTCCTCAAACAACTACAGATAGAACTGCCATATGATCCAACAATCCCACTGCTGGGTACATACCCAAAGGAATGGAAATCATCATGTCGAAGGGATATCTGCACTCCCGTGTTTACCGCAGCTCTATTTACAATAGCCAACAGCTGGAACCAACCTAATTGTGGTATATATACCCTATGGACTCTACTGTCACAAAAAAATAATAAAATTCTGCCATTCACAGTGACATGGATGGAATTTGAGAAAATTACATGAAATAAGCCAAGTACAGAAAGAGAAATACCGCATGTCCTCACTCATAAGTGGGAGGTAGAAAACATAAAGTAATAAATTTAAAAAAACGAAAGAAAGATACAGCAATCACAATAATATGCTGAACTTACAAAAGAAGAGAACAGAACTGAGATTACCCGAGGTGGGAAAGGGGGAGGAAAGGGGAGTAAGTGAGAAATTGGTAAAGGGCCAGAAAAAATGATTACATTGTATAGAGCTGAATATACTAATTATCCTGATTTGAGCATCCTATATTGCACACAGATATTTATATTCAACGTGGTGTGCCACAGATATGTACAATCAATTATGTTTCAATAAAAAAAATAATTCCGGGTAGTGTCAGAAGAGAATTGAGATGGAGTTGATGTTGGAGAATTGGAGAATCAGACATGGTATCTGAAGACATCCCATTTAGTATAACAAGTTTTAATGGTATTTGATATTTAGAATTACAAAGAAATACTAAACTCACAAATTTTGGTTGTTATTTTATTTCATATTTATATTTTCTGAGATCTCTAGTAATATAATCTAATAAAAATTGGGTAGATAACTTTACACAGTTCAAAATCAAGACAGGACTTTTTTCATCATAGTAAATACATGAAGTATACATTATTATATGAAGTAAAAAAAGTTCCTGGAAAGAATATAAAAAGGTACACTAATAAGCATTGAACAGACAATTTTTATTTAAGTTCCTTTTCAAAATGCATGCACATGAAGTGAGATTGTATACAATAAACCAAAGTCTGCCTAGAGACCAGCAGAGTCATATAAAAATAATTCAAGACAAGCTTTATGGATTTATTTTAAATGAGACAGCTGAAATGCGGGGTTGGAATTAAACAAGAATTTTCAAGAAATTTCATGCAGTTGTATAATGGGAGAATATGAATATAAAAATTTTGACTGTTACTGTGCAAAACTGAATGCAAATGCTTTTCAAGTTGTAGTAAAATTTATTCCTCTAACAGCATAATACCATTAAGTCTACAAAGCTGCTGGCCACTTGTTTGATGGTATCCAAGTCCTACAGTATTTTCTTAATGTAAATTTTGGAACATTCTGAATATTTTATAAGCCCACTTTTCTATCACTGGAAAAGTATTGAAATTCCAAGGAATTTCTGTTACTTTAATTTTAAGGGATCAAAATAACAAAACAAATGTATTTTTCTAGGTTAATGTAATTCAAGTACAGTGGTACTAAGGACAACATAATTTTAATAAAACCAAATCTATTTGAGAAAAAGGAAATCATAAAGAAAAACACAAACTACTATTACAATCAGCTGCATAGATTTAATATAGGAACACTTATTTTTATTTTCACTGGAAAAATGTTAAAGCCCTTTCTCTTTTTTGAAGCTTAAATAGTGGATTGTGTTCTAGTTACTCAATGGTTAATCATGTTTCTATCGCAATCTCTTTACTTATTATACTTGCCAATGTGTTCACGGGCTATAATAAGCCTTTGAATTTGTGCAGTACCTTCATAAATCTGCAAGAAAAATAATGTATGTTAAATATCTTCAACACATAAACACCCTAATTTATTCAATATTTTGGACAGTAGTATAAGCTCCACTGTAATACCAAACTGAATCACATCATATACATTTATGTGTTGCTTAACAACAGAGATACATTCTGAGAAAAGCATCACTAGGCGATTTCATCACTGTGTAAACATAGAGTGTACTTACATAAACTTAGATGTATAGCCTACTACACACTGAAGCTATATGGTATAGTCACTGTTGTATATGCGATCCTTTGTTGACTGAAATGTCTTTATGCAACAGTTGGCTGTATATGGTCTGTAGCCTATAGAGATTCTGAAATCTGGTTTTGTGAAACCCATGAAAATAAATAATTGTCTAAAGATTAGTTTAAATTATTATAAAAATCATTTACCAGAATTTTGTAGAAGAGTCTTCAAATAATTAAAGGAAAGGATATTTACATTTGAAAAAGTTTGGGAAAACTAAAGTTTAATGTTGCCAAAGTATTTATCCAACTTTTCTTTTCTGAACTGTTCTGAACTAGCTGTTACCTCCAGTCATTTTCTATTCTTCCTCTTAAACCTGATTTTTCCTCCTGCTACCTAAGGTACAGAGTTGCTAAATAAGAAGGTGCTGGAAGGATTTGGTTTTAGTCACCTAAATATTCCTAGTACTCAACCTTCATTTCCATTCTAAATATCTAAACCTATCTGTTAGTTCATCTTCTCAGAAGGCAGAGAAAAGTTAAATAGTTGATAACAGTAATAATTATAATAATTATATGCTTCAGGACACGGAGAATATCACCAGATAAACTTGTGACTTTGGATAAGACATAAATTCTAGTCTTCAGTCTTTTTCATGTCTAAATGGAGGGGCTGTAAAATATCTAATATTTCTTCTCACTCTAGTATTCTGATTCTGCCTCAAGGTTTTAAGTGAATGACAGACTTGTCAATAATTCTCTTGGGGGAGGGAAGCAAGGAAAGAGATTTAGGAGCATGGGTTATAATTACTTAAGCCACAAGTGGAGAACATGTGTATTTATATCTTACTAAATTTCTAGCTAAGATTTTCTAACCACTGATTTAATTTAGAAGTCATCTACATTACTGTCTTCTCATGTTGGTTTAAGACTCCAAGAATGTTTTAAATTAACTCATGAGTTGTCAGGCAAGATTCAAAACAAAATAATTACTTTTAAATGACATGCATACCTTATGGAGAGAAAATGTAGGTTACGATTAGCTGGAATGTTAAAACTCAAAAGCCTGATCCAGACATATTATACGTTTGTACCACTTACTTCGTTTGCTTCTTTGTTATTCTCTCTCAAGACCTATACTTAATAAAAAATAGCATTCTTCTTTGTGCTAATTATTTCCAACCACCGGCTCACCAACTGGCTAATAAGCCATCTATGATAGTCATTTACTGTTCCTAGTGCCATAAAATCCCTAAATAATGAGAAATCTCTTCTGTCATTTATGAATATTCCATCCCCTAACAAACAACAAAATATCATTTTTAACCTTACCTGATAGATCTTTGCATCCCTCATTAGTTTTTCTACAGGATATTCTGTATTAAATCCATTGCCCCCGAAAATCTGCACGGCGTCACTAGCCAACTGATTTGCAATATCTCCAGCAAATGCCTTTGCAATAGAAGCATAATAGGTATTTCGGCGACCGGAATCAACCTCCCAAGCTGCTCTCTGGTAACTCAGTCTAGCTAGTTCAACTTTCATTGCCATTTCAGCCAGCAAAAATGATATCCCTTGGTGCTAGAATTAAAAAGAAAAAAGTTCAGGGACATCTACTGACAAAATTTAGAAGTTTTTCTCATAGAACTCTTTTTTTTACTCTTTATTTTGAACTAATTTTAGACTTACAGAAAAGTTAGACCCAGCTTCCTGATGTTAACATATAAAAATCCATAGTACAATGATCAAGGACAGGACATCAACACTGGTACAATACTCATCAACTAAACTACAGACCTTACTCAAATTTGGCCAGGTTTTCCACTAATGTCTTTTTCTTTTCCAGGATTACACATGAATTTAGTTATTTCTCCTTAGTCTCTCCCAGGCTGTTACAATTCCCCAGTCTTTCCTTGTCGTTACCCTTTGCACTTCTGAAGAATACTGATTGGTCATTTTTTGTTGGGTGTCCCTCAATTTGGGTTTGTCTAATGTTTTCTCAGGACTAAAATGAGGTTATGCATTTTGGGCACAAATACTACAAAAACTATATGTGTCCTTCTGAGTGTCTGCTGGGACTGTTTAAAGAGAATTGCTACAGATAGAGAAAAATAACATGGCATTGTATCAGATACTGACAGGGAAAGGACAAATAAAAGATACTTCTTATCCTCTAGAGGCTCATAATCAAATAGGAGACATAAGACAAACACTTTCAACAAGGGATAATAAGTGCTCTATGAGTTATATGACCAAGATATGTTATAGGATGGAAATATGTTCACCACATACTGTTACTTGTGAAATTTTCAAATACATGGTTTGGTTATAATTTCGGAAAAATATACTTATGGAAAAAATACAGAAAAAAAAGAATATAGAGCAAAATGTTCATTGTAATTATCTCTGGACAATGGGATTATGGCTGTTTTACTACATAGGTTTACTTATATAGTTATCATATAAATTATTCCACAATAAAATAGAAATATGCTTTAAAATAACATACATTAGGGCTGGCCCCATGGCTCACTAGGGAGAGTGCGGCGCTGGTAGTGCTGAGGCCGCGAGTTTGGATCCTATATAGGGATGGCCGGTGCGCTCACTGGCTGAGCGTGGTGCAGGCAACACCAAGCCAAGGGTTACGATCCCCTTACCAGTCCAAAAAAATATATACATTAAAAGAAGTCCTTTAGGCATTGTGAAACAATAACATTAAGATGATTAGAAACCTGTTTCGTGTATCAGGCAACATCAAAATGGGTTCTGAATTCTTAGGAGATTATAAAACCACAAATTCTGTGACTGAGTACTGACTAACATGAACCAAAGGTCACAAAAAATAAAACAAAAAAACTGAGCTGTTCAATTTCACATATTTATTATATTTAGTAACATAAACTTGGTCACACTGCCTTAGAATGTGACAAGTTGCTTCAGAATGGCACAGTAATTAAGTCTTCGAAGAGGCATAATTATCTAATGTGAATAACTCCTATGTTGAACAAGGAGAGCAATATCTTCCCCTATTTTCTACCTGCCTGAATTGTGCCCATTCTTCTAAGCCAATAAGTCTTTCAAAGTTTTTCTTTTTACATTTTCATTTCATATTTTGAATAGGTAATACATTCACCAGTTCAAAGTTCAAAAGGTATGAACGAATACACATGAAAAGTTTTCTACCTACTTCTCTCTATCATCCCTGCCCTCCTCCCCTCCCACTTAGGTTCCTCTTCCAGGAGGTAATTTATGTTATCAGTTTGTTTTTTATCCTCCCAGATATATTTTATACACATAAGCAAATACACCTATAGTCTTCCCTTTTTTTTCACACATATGCTAGCATACCAGGTTGATGGTTCATTTTGCTTTTCTTATCAATAAATCTGTGAGAGCTTTCTGTATCAATACATAAAGAACTTATATATATTTTTTATAGTTGCAAAGTATTCCATCCATTGTATGGATGATCAACATTTTAGTTGTTTCTGTATTTAGTTGTTTCTATACAATGCTGAAATGAAGGGTAAATATCATATGGAATATGGCTATAGGATTACCTTTGTTATGTGGGCCCCAAGGTAGGTATCTTTGACATATATTGTCAAATGTGGTTCATAAAAGTTACACCAATTTATATTCCTATCGACAGTGTGTAGAAATGCTTATTTCTCCACAGGCTGCCCTGGTAACCTGGTATATAATAATAAGTTTTTTTAGGATGCCCACACTTCTCTTGAGACTTTGATTAAAAATATCTGGGGGTATGCTCAAATTTATGTGTTTTTAATGAATACTCCAAATGAGTCTCCTTCAGTTGGTTTTCAGCCACACTTGAAAAACTCTGTTCTAAACGCAGTTAGATTCCGTGTAATGTGTCCAGCCCACAAAAATCTCTCCTTTTGCTTTATGAAACCTTATTTGTAGCTCTTATTTTGAGATCTAAATCTTATATTGCTCTATATTATTTCTGAATTTTTTAATGATATACCTTATCTCCAAAGTAAGGTTAAAGGTTCCTGAGGGTAGAAACTATGTCAAACCTATTTTCTATCCCTGGGAATAGCACATGTGGCATGTAAAGAGCATGGGCTCTTTGAATCTTGGTTCCATCATGTATTAGCTGAGCCTAATATTTTTATATGTGATAAATAGAAAAAATGCTATTTACTCCGTGGTACTGAGAGGATTAGATAAGTTAATACATGTAAAGCATGTAGAAGAGTGCCTAGAACAGAGAAATTATCCAATTATTAGTATTTTATTGTAGTAGAGGTTCAATTACTATTTGTTGACTGAACGAAATAGTTCAGAGTACAGGAATATAAGTTTCTAAAAACAGAAATTCCCTACTTATATGGAATTTACATTCTAGTTGAGAGTGTGAGGGAGACAATAAACAAACACATATATGATATAATATTGCACAGTGATAAGAACTGTGAAGAAAAAAGGGCAGAATTCTTTACTGAAAGGAATGATGAAGTGAAATTTGAACAAAGTGGAAGAGCTATCCTTAAGGATATCTGGGGGAAGAGCAAAGGTAAGGAAAACAGCAAAAATATCCATGTGGTTGATAGAAGACCACTGTAAAGACTTTAGATTTTAATCTGAGTGTGATGAGAAGATACTGGAAGAAATCTGAGTACAAAATGGTTAAGGAAGAGGGAAGGAACAGAAAGTTAGAGTTGAGGTTTGAGATTCCTATTGGAAATCAAATGGAGATATTGAGGAAGTATTTGAAAATTCAAGAGTGATGCTCAGAAAAGAGATCAGGGCTGGAGATATAACTATACTCATCAACACATATTTTATCTTTAAAGCCATGGAATCATATGAAATCACATAGGAATGATCTTTCACATTTCCACATTTAGATGAGGAAATTGAGGCTCAGACAAGTTAACTGAATTGCTCAACATCTCACAGCTAATAATTTGTGGAAGCAGCCTTCCAATTTAGTCCTGACTTTCAGCCCAAGAGCTTTCCACTAAGTCACACTGTCTTCCAAAGAAAAGACAAATACTGGCAGCCCAAAGCGTCATTTCTCAATTACTTTTCTACTCATTCTAACTGGTCTGCCATTGACTACCACTCATATAGGGGAATACAAAATAGAAAAACATAGAAAAGAAAGGAGATATAAATATTTTTCTTGCTAAGTATATCATACTTGAGTCTTAGGTCTTACAGTGTTTTTCCCCTTATCCATTTTCCTGTCAAGAAGTGGTCATCATGGGAAAAAGTTATTGCTAGTTAGCAATAATAATTAATCAGATGGGAGTTATTCTTTTTGTTTGTTTTTTGGCAGCTGGTTGGTAAGAAGATCTAAACCCCTGACCTTGGTGTTACAAAGCTGCACTGTAACCAACTGAGCTAACCGGCCAGCCCTGGGAGTTGTTCTTAACAGGTCCTTTCATACCATCCCAGACCATTCCAACTTCACTCAGAGGGATGTGACTAGATAAAGGAGTATGTAATTATTTCCATTATTGGATTTTACCATCCAGTAATCTGTTATCAATGTTCCTAGTTTTAATCACTGGTAAGAAAAATACCATCTTTTATTTTTGGCAGCTTTCTTTAGCCACATCAGGTTAAATTTAAGCAAGATGAGGATAAGTAGCAGACATAGCATTCACTGAAAGAAAGAATAACAATGTTTACATAGTAGTGAATGAGAAAGCTCTGATGAGAGTACCATTCTATACTGTCCCTTAAAAAAAAAACAAGACAGAACAAAACAAAAAACCTTCTCCATTCTCTCTTTGGAGATAATGAACCCAAGCTATATATAAATCAGCTCCATAGAAAGTAAGAATGAGAGGCCAGCCACAAAAACAAACAAAAAAGAAATTAAGAATAAGAGACAGAGAATGGTAGAAACAGAATGAGAAATAAGAATTATGCAAAGTCTGGTTATGTTGGAATAAGGGGGAAAAAAGGCACGCACACTGCAACAGTTTTCTTTTAGAAAGTAATAAACAAGACCTAATGTGTTAATATTTTAATTTTATATAAGCAGAAGAAAATAAAGTAGACTACAAAAAGTGTCATAAATGGGTCTGGAATGATATGGACAGAAAAACAACATAGATGGGACTAAACTAAACTTTATCACAAATAAATGAGCACATACTTGCTCTTTTACCTTCCTGCTCCCATATTCATACCACACACATTCTCACACAATATCAGATTAAAACATCCTACCTTTCTTGGCTCCAAATTTTTATATGAAAATAGATGAGTATGTGGTGTATATCGTGTATTTCTTAAGATTAGACATGAAATGGCTAAACAATTATTTAAATGAGGATTCCAAGTATGAAGTGACCCTTCTTATTCATAATGCTACATACAGAGAGCACAGATTCTAGCAGACTGGAGTTGCAAAGAACACACAGATTGGGAGGGGAGGTACCTGGCAAAGGGGTGACAGGAAATTACAGCATCACATCAGTATACCATTAATTTAAAATGTAGGCAGTCATTATTTTTTATGGTACTTAAGAAGGAAGCAAATCTTCAGTAGAAATCAAATGATAAAAGGCTGTTTTTTGAGTTAAGTAGTAAGCAAAGACTAAGACTTTTCTTCACATAATAGGAAAAGAACCTTAAGAACCTATAAGAAAGGAAACAAAAGGAGAAGATTCCATATTGAGTTGAAGAACAGCCAAAATAACTAAGTTATCATCAGATACTTGGTAAGGAGGACCTGAAAGATGATGACAGATCTTCACTGAAGAGTATTTGTAGTTATCATCTGTTTATGAATAAGCCAAATTAACATTTAGTAAAATGTATATATGAAATCTTCAAGTACCTCCTAAAAAGGAATTTAAATCCTGATGAGAAGAGATGACACAGAGAAGGAAAAAAATCAGACGCAGTTTGGGTACAATGAGAGAGGAGCTGGAGTTTTAACAAAACACAAGAAAAGGAGATTTGGATGTGAGCATGAACAATATAAAGAGATGAAACTAAGACTCCCTACATACAAGAGCTTCTCTTACAAAGGGGGAATTGAAAGTCTCTGCTCATCAAGACAGGAAGGCCACAAAGTAGC
Organism: Cynocephalus volans; assembly: GCF_027409185.1. Taxonomy (NCBI): domain Eukaryota; kingdom Metazoa; phylum Chordata; class Mammalia; order Dermoptera; family Cynocephalidae; genus Cynocephalus; species Cynocephalus volans. The sequence continues at coordinate 65,648,743 of NC_084467.1, read as the reverse complement.
TTATCTCCTTCCCAAGACTCTGTCCAGGAGAATAAAAAAAAAAAAAAGAAAAAAAAGAAAAGAAAAGAAAAGAGTTTCGTGAAGTGTGGAATCAAAGTATATGGCCTCTGTGGAACAGCATTCACCAAGTGGAGAAGTTAATATAAAATAATAACTCTTAGAATGGTGATATCTTTTGGGTATCTGACAAAAGTACAAAAAAAGTACAAAAGCCACTCTTGAGGATTCTTACACAATGCACTGAAAAAAAAAAAATCTCTTGCAGATAAGCTTACAAGCAAAAGTTAAAAGATGAAATAATTGGTCATAACAAAATTAGCAGAATGCAACAGATCAAAAGATCAGCATTCTAAGAATTTGAGATAACAGAAAAAGATCTGAAATTGACTATAAATAAAGAATTTTTATATGATCAAGGAGATAAAAGGAAAAAGAAACACTGTGTTGAAAAACTAGGACACCATGAAGGAAGAAGGGGTAGAATGGAAAGGATCAAAATATAACTTCTGGAAATGAAAAGTAGTCATTAAAAAAATTCAACAGGCTGACTGGTTAGCTCAGTTGGATAGCACTCGGTGTTATAACACCAAGGTCAAGGGTTTGGATCCTCGTACTGGTCAGCTGTTTAAAAAAAAAAAAAAAATTCAACAGATGGATTAAGTAGCAGATTAGGCACAGTACCAGAGAACTGGGAAGCAGATCTACGAAAATTACCTAGAATACAGCACAGAGAGATAACTTATGAAACGAAGGTGAAGGCACTTAGTGCCAGTCAACAAACTGTTACTGGTTCATGGTACAGAAGGTGAGAATTAAGCGTTTAGAAATTTCAATAACAATTTAACATTGTGTGACATTCTCATACTTTACAAAAATAATGGTCCACAATTTATTGGAAATTAAAAACAAACTGGTTGTTTACCACAGAGAGTTTGAAAACCAGTGACACACGAAGACAGAAATAGGAAGTTCACTGCACAATCCATAGTGAGTTAGAGGAGAGAAGACATAATGGGGGAGGGGACATCAACATTTGAAGAGGTAAGAATTTCCCTGGAAATTCATGGAAGACGTGATGCTTCAGGGCTAAAATTATTTGATACTCAAGAAGACATGAAAAGTAACATGGATTAAAAGCATAAATTGAAGGGCCGACCCGTGGCGCACTCGGGAGAGTGCAGCGCTAGGAGTGCGGCAGTGCTCCCGCCGCGGGTTCGGATGCTATATAAGGATGGCCGGTACGCTCACTGGCTGAGCGCGGTGCGGCCGGTCACAAAAAGACAGAAAAAAAAAAAAAAAAAAAAAAGCATAAATTGATCCTGGACCTGTGACTTATGAATTGTGTGGCCTTGGATAAATTATTTAATATCTTGGTTTCCTGATCTTTAGCAGAGATTGTAGCACTACTAAAAACAGGATTACTGGGGGAATTAGAAAATACATTTAAAATGTGTAGCACAGTGTCAGGTACACGACAGGCACTCAATAATATAAGCTGTTCTTTTTCTTCATCTTAACAGATTCTCAAAGTGACCAATGATTAGTGGCATAGTCTAAAGAAAATTTACTCTTGAAGCCCATCCTGATAAAAACCACATTATCTTCTTGGTACTGTAGTAGAAACAGATTAGTTTGTACTTTAAAAGTAATTTCTCAATATTTAGATGAAAGTGAGTGTCTTTAGATTTGAACAGAGCGAGCACAGTATTAAAATTACCTCTACAAGTGTCTTTCCAAAAGTTTTCCTTTCCAGGGCGTATTTGGTAGCTTCATCCAAAGCTCTCTGTGCTAATCCAACAGCACCGGCTGCTACCTAGTATTTTAACATTTTAAAAAGCAAAAGTTCATGTTGTTTTTAAAATATACAATATATGGCTATCTGTGTGAGACTGTTAAGGATTACACAATAAACAGATGACCTACAGCTTAAGTCTACAAGAGGATGGGGGGAGACAAGCACTGAAGTTTGTATTATTTATTAAAGGTAACAGCAGGCATTTGTAAGGCATAGGATCATAGATTAAAGTAATACCTTTAATTTAACAAGGGAAAACTTTTGGGGGAAAATATTCTTAATGAGTAAAGGAACAGGAAACGAATACATGTCAACAGGAATGATCAAATTAAGTGTGGATTGCCTCTCTGTAAATCTAGCAGCAATATAGTAATTTTGCATTTGCTAAAATAATTTCCATAATGGGCAGCAAGAAAGTTGAAGAATTCTAAAAAATGAAGAAAAGTAACAATATCTCTCCTCCACCCTTAACAAGCAGGTATTTAGAAAGAAAGACACAGTAAGAACACAATGTTAAAATAAAACTGCTTATGTAATGTAATAAATAAAAGATCTTATAAAGCTTATCAACTAATATTACTTACTGGAGGTCTGGTTAGATCAAAAGCTCCCATTGCAATTTTGAAACCAGCTCCCTCACCAATTAAAACATTTTCTTTGGGCACTCTCACATCTTCAAAAACAATTCCTCTTGTATCTGAACATCGCTGGCCCATGTTTAATTCCTAACAAGAAAATCAATATATTTTAAGAAACATTTTTTGAGCTAGCATCAATTTTTGCCTTAACCAGTGTTTTATGACTTTCTGCAATTATCTAAAACAGGTCAACAAAGTATTGCTGCAATCCATATTGTGTACACAAAGTTTTATTGGAATACAGTAACACTCATTTGTTTACACGTCATCTATGGCTACTTTCTTGCTACAATGGCAGAACTGAGTAGTGACAGATCATATGGCCCAAAAAGCCTGAAATATTTGCAATCTGGATCTTTACAAAAAAAGTTTGCCAACCCTTACAACGTTTCATAAACTTTGAAACTAACAGTAATCTAAAGGTCTACAAGGACATACTACATACAAAGACAAATCTCATTATGTTTGAAAGGTATCTTTTTTACTTTGAGTGTCAGGAAAAACAGCAAACATAATCTGATTTGGGACCTTTAATCTTAGCTTAATTAACAGAGCTAGCAAAGTAATCTACTGAGTAAAAACTGATTTTATTTTCTTCCAACTTTCTTAAAATTCTTTAAATCTTTCTTAAAATTAGGTAAGATTTACATATAGAAAATCTTTCACCCTTTTTATGTACACATTTTTAATAGTTTTAACAAATGTATATATGTGTAACCACCACTACAATTAAGATACAGAATACTTCAGCACTCCAAAAAAGTTACCTGTTTCCCCTTTGTAGTCAATTCCCTTATTCTACCCTTACCTGCTGGCAACCATTGATTTTACTTATACTTTTTCCTTTTGTAGAATGTCATGTAAGTGTAATAATAAGGTCTGCCATCTGCGTATGACTTTTCACTTACAATGGTTTTTGAGATTCATCCTTCTTGCTATCTCATCAATAATTCATTTGTTTTACTGCTGTGTGGTATTCCTCTTTATGAATGTACCATATATCTATTATCCATTAAATATCTGCCCCACCCCCAATTTTTGGCAATCGTTAATAAAGCTGCCATAAACATTTGTGCATAGGTCTTTGTTTTCATTACTCTTCAGTAATTACCCAGGAGTATTGGGTATGTGGTAGGAGTATGTTTAACTTTATAAGAAACTGCTCAACTAGCTATATTTCTTCAACTTTTTGTTTTGAAAATGTTCAAATCAACAGAAGAGTTGTAAGAGTAGTATGATGAATACTTATATACCCTCTATCTGGATTTACTAACTGTTGACATTGACACATTTGCTTTATTTCTCTAATTTTATATTTATATAACTATTAGCATTATGCTGAATCATTTGAGAAGAAGTTGCAGACATCATGACTCCTTTCCTTCAGGAAAAAAAATTTAAATCTCATTTTTAATGAGTAGGATGAGAAACAGGGGAAATGGAAATATAGAACTGTGAATTATTTCTTTAATTTGCTGTTTTTAATATTAATAATTTGCTTCCAGATTTGAAGAAATGGTGACAATAATATGTAGTCTGACCCAGAAAGAAACCGACATCACTTTGTCTTTACAAGTTAATAAATTCTAGTACCTTAGTTCACCACTCAGATGTAAGAAGACAACATTGTTTACAAAAATACCGTTTACTCTAACCAGTTTCCCAGACTCACATCAAACCACACAACATTTAAAACCAAAATGCTTCCTGGACTTATCTCAAACCATATAATTTCTAAAACAAAAAACATTTTTAAAACATCAAATTCATAAATTTTTAAATGCCCATTTGTTTCAAAAAAGATTTAAGGAGGCTCAAATATACACCATATAATTATCTGTCTCCTCACTAGAGAATAAATTCCCCAAGGGCAAGGATTTTTGTCTGTTTTGATTCATACAGAATCCCCAACACCTAGAATAGTGCCCAGTATATAGTGTGTACTCAATAGTAAATATTTATTCAATTACAGAATTTTCTTAAGTGAGAAAATTGGGCGAAAAGAAAATAAGCCTAGAAATAGCAAGATAAAATCAGAAATGGGGTTACTACAGAAAAAAGTATAAGCTATTAGGTCCTTTACATTTTATAAAGATGAGCCATACATTTGGCCCTGAGTTTGCTAGCAACCATCCCAAAGAAGGAAACACGATCCATTACACAAATAAAAACCATTTTCTTGAGAGAAGCACAACTATTCTGAATACTTATATTTTGTTATACTATAACAATATTTAGTTTTATTTGTAAAGTGCAGTCCACCTTTAATATTAACTCTTAAAAGAGAATAGCACAATATAATGTCAGAAACTGCACATTCCTAAGGGACCTTAGTACTGATCTCAAGTCCACCTCTAAGTTTGTGACCTTGAGTAAATCATTTCACTTGAACCTCAGTTTCAATATTCAGGGAATAGACTGAAGTAAATAACATGTAGGGTATCTCCCACCTTTAAAATTCTGTGACCTAAAAGAGAAGTTACCCATTTTATATTCTCTAGCAACAAATTTCCATTTTAAAGAGGCTTAGATACAACAGAGATTCTGATGGCTTTTAATAAAACAGGATTTTACAAATACACATAACTGGTTTAGAAATTTGCTTAACTTAATCAACTGAAATTAGTTTTTCCAATTTAGGGTATGCATTCTATTCTAATATCTGACCAGATAATCTATACCTTTCCCCATCTGGGAGGAAGAAAATATATTCACGTAACCTTCAGTAACTCTTAATTAACTTCCACAGTTTCTCCTTTGCCTTATATATAGACATCATTTGGTCATTAATAGGTTTTCTTTTTCAAAAATCCACTTTGCAATAAAGAGTTTTACAGTTGTAAAAGTAAGTCTGCTTTTCCTATTCTCAGTCATAATCTAAAATCACGCTTTGTTAGCTCTCACTAGGATTACTTTAATGATTTCATTTCTTTCCTCCTTTGATTTGTGAAGTTTTAAACTCTTTTCTCTTTATACTACTTTAAATGCTAAATTATCTCCACACATTCTGATTACAACCCTTTTCAATATGTTAAATTAACTTTTTCTTATTTAAATAAAATTGTCTTGCCTTTCCACATTCAAGGTTCTTTGCCATTCTTACGCTTTTTTCAGGCATAGCTTTTTTCTCTTAGTGTTGTATGACCTTGGGTAATCCATTTATGTCAAATTGTTTTGATCCATAAAATGGGCATAATGCCACTTAACCAATCAAAAGGTTTCTGTGAGGAACTAATGGGAAAAAGGGTAGAAAAGTGCTTTGAAATATCTACAACTCTATGACTGAGCAGGCAATATAAATGATAGTTTGATTTCTAGTTCCTTATCTCTCACAGGTGTTATTATTACTCTCCACAGGTTGCTACCATAAATAGCCACTCTTTCAAAATGACTTGAAATGACTATTATTGACAAGATTTTCAGCTTCATGTAGACTATTGTTTGATTTCCTCAAAACACAGCTTTATTTTTATTCCAACTGAAAACAAACAAAATGTCTTCATTAAAGAAAACAAATAATATTTTGAAATTTATAGTTAAAATAATATTTGAGGCCTTAATCACCAATAAATATACACTTTACCTTTCTTCCAATCTGCACTCCTGGAGTATCTGCTTCCACAATAAATCCAGTAAAGGCTTTACTAGCAGGAGCCTTAGGATCTGGATCAGAACGCGCCAATAAAAAATACCTAATATACACACATGGTGATGGTAACAATGATATCAGCAAATAATAACACACGGTGATAGCTAATCTTCCCAACAATTCCAATTATTATTAATTCCATTTTACAGATGAGGAAATGAAGAATTAGACAGGTTTAAAAATTTGCCAAAAGCACATACCTAGTATGTGGCAGAGCTAGTATTTCAACCCAGGTCTATGTCTTAATGTAGTTAATACGGTATTAAGTTTTTTTGGTAGTATGAATTGTTAAGTAAAAATTCCTTGTATAAAGACAATGTAATATTAAAAGAAAGTATGTGCATGTTGGAACTGACACTTTTTCTTCCTCAAAACGAATTTTATTCTTTAAGAGACATGCTGTCTAGAAAAGGAGGGCAAACAGGGATGCCTATGAAAAGGAATAATAAGAGACAGAAACCCCTATATCCTGACTACTCTCCCCTTTATGCAGCAAAATCAGTCTTTGGTTATGACTGAATTATTATAAATATTTGCATATTTGTTGCTTTTCCCTCCAGAAAGATTTTTTTCTCAGAAGTATTTTGAAATCAAACATGAGGAAAAAATGAAAAACACCCAAATATCGATCTAACACGTGTTCCATATATCTTGGCACAGGAGAATTTAAAATACAAAAAGCAAAAAAGGTATTATTCCTTCTTAAAAAACAAATTTATTTCCTATGCTGAAAACTAATAAATTTTCATTCACTCTATAGTTTTGTTTAGTAATAATAATAGTAACATATAGTAAAAACTGTTTTCTAGTTTCATATATTATCTAATTTGTCTTACTATATGAAGAGTTGTAATCAGTTCTTAAAATTACGAAAACATCTAATTGCATTGTTAGGTTTCTTTCAGCTTGTTAAATTTTAATAGTTTCTTCACTTTTTTATTACTTGTTAATACTACAATGAATTGCTTAAGGATAATGATATAGCACTCTGTAATATTAGACACATTTAGGATACTCATAATGGATTGATAGATATGTTTAAAATAAACAACTTCCTGGTAGGCTCATTCCCAGGAATGATGCTTTACTTGCTAGAAAACTGAACTGCACAGCACACAAATATATTGCATCAGAATATGTGCAGATATGGAGAGATGGGCCATTCAGTACATTATTCCAATCACCAAAAAGTCCTTCTAGGAAGTCTCTGTTTATGTACTTGTAGTGATGCATAAATACATTATTTTTCATGGCAACTTAACACATATTGGACAGCACTGTTATTGAAAAACTTGTCCATATGTTGAGCTAACATTTTTCTAACTTTTACCTATTAATTCTAAACCTGTTTCCTGAAGGAAACATACAAGCCTGCTCTTCTTTTTGTGCAATATTATTTCAAAAAATTTCAAGATTCTTCCAAAATAGCCAAACCTAATTCCTTTACTTTTCACAACATGTTTTGTATGCTCCTTCTAATACAGGATGCTTACCTGCTTCTGGATTTATTCCATTTTTTCAATGCATGTCTTAAAATGTGTTGCCCAGACTGTCACCATTTATTCCTCTTGTTTGATGCTATACTTCTATTACTTCAGCTTGAAATTACATTAGCTTTTTAAAGGCTGATACATCATATTGTTGATTTTCACTGAACTTAAAGTTACATTTAAGCTTTCCTCTTCTTTTTCAACAAATAATCAAGTGTTTTTCTTTAGTATTTTAAATTTATACAAATGACTTTTTGATATTTTGTTGAACTTTCATATTATTATTTTTGGACCTCTATATTCGGACCTTTTAGATTTTATTAAAGTCAGATTCTGTCTTCCCTAAAGGATAACCTGAGTTTTACGACTGCCTCTGCTTATTTCTGAGAATCAGAGAAATGTGCTATACCAATGGCTTTCTTTTTTCCTCAGAGTTTCAGGGGTTCCAAGAAGATGCTGCCAAGGAGATGGAGAGTGGAGACAATGAGCCAAGTGGATGGAGTACTAGCCTTCCTAGTCATTTTCAACCAGAACAAGTATTTTGATTTTATTTTACAAATTAAACTTCTGAGAGTTATTTTGAAGAAAAAGTTTAGGGTCTTAAAAATAGTTATTGAAAATCACTAACTATTTATAATCTCTTACGGATCTTCCAGTTCCATGAATATAACTTATCTTAATTGTGGTGGTTTAAAAATACAATGAAGAAGAGAGGAAAGATTCTGAATATAACGTAATTAGGAAGAAATAGACAGAGATGTTTTAAACAACATACCAATTAGCTTTTCCTCCATTAGTTATCCACATCTTCTGACCATTAATAATATACTCATCTCCTTTCTTTTCTGCTCTGGTCTTTATACCAGCTACATCAGAGCCTGCTCCAGGTTCCGTTACACAGTAGGCCTTGAATATAAGAAAAGAGGAAAAAAATTAAATGTTAACTATTATTTTTAATGTTTGGAAATAGAATTATATGTTATTTTTTAAGCCAGTATTTTAAATATTTTAAAATACCTAAAATTAAAATGTTCTTAGAAAATCAAATAAAATTCTCAAATGTAAAAACATTTAATATATAAATTAAAATTAGGTGTAGGATACCACCAAACCATATCAAAAATTAAAATATTAGATATCGTCAAACAAGTTCATTACATTCAATTTCACATGTACTCATTAATTCGAACTTACTGATTATCTACTATGTACCAGGCTATAAACTAGATGGGGAAACCAGAGATGAAAGACATCCTGTCCTAGAGATTTTCATGATGCAAAAGTGGAGGTAACTATATTGTAATTATATGTCTAAGTGTGAACATCATACACAAAGGGCTTGAGAAACTAGCTTCCCAGAAGAGATGATGCCTAAATAAAAAGGAAAAGGGATTCTCTAGGAGGAACGAAAGGAGGAGAAATGTATAGTCCAGGCAGAGGTAACAGCATATGCAATGATGTTGGAGTGAGCAGGACTGAAGCCATGTTGCGACCTAAAACCGCATGAGCTGTAGGCATATTTTAAAAGGACGGTTTTCTTCTTGGAGTGCATTTCTCTGAATTCTCTCTTTTCTCCTGGTTATTTGATATTTTGAATCTTGGTTATGAGGCAAGATGACATTATTCACATGAATGTAAGGTGGTTTTCCAGCCAGCCTGAAGCTTCAGACTTGCACATCCTATCCAGACCCTGAAATAATAGCAAGGATGGGAGCAGAAACCAGACAGAGCCTTGCTGAGAATTTGCGCCTGGCCTCTTGCACATCCCCCTCCCGCTTTTCATTTCCCATGTTCCATTCCCTCAGCTCCCTCTTTGAAAACCATGAAGACTGAGGTGTATGCTCTGCTGAGGAGATTATACTTCTATGTATTCAACAAAAGTTTACTGAACACTTACTACTGTGACATGGGACCTTAAGGAATCAAGTAGATGGGCTTCAGGGAAATCCAGAACACACTGATGTGCAAAAGTATGGAGTATAAGCATTTTTGGGGGGAAGTTAGATTCTAAAATGGGTTCACAAGTTAAAAAATAAATATTAAGTACCACCACCATTGATGACATGAAACCACTCCTCTCTGTAAATGTAGGAGAGTGACATGTACGGATTTGTATTTTAGATAACTCAGTATTACTAAAGTATAAAAAATGGGTTTAAGGGGAACTAATAAAAACAGCAGCAACAACTCACTACCTTCCAAGTGCTGTTCTAATAATAACTATATTCAAATATCTGAAGGGCTATGATAGACAAGTATGAGAATCTGAACTGATAGGAGAAAATGGCAGTAAAATCACTCAAACATTTACTGAACACATTTTGTAGTATGAAGTGGTAAAATTATAAAAAGAAGTAACAGATCCAGTCCCTCAGTGCCATGTAATCTAGAAAAGCTTTCAATTGACCAGAGATGCTCCCAAATGGAGCTGCTACAGAAGGTGTTAACAGAAGTATGAAAACATGAGCTAGGTGGCCTTTTGACAGAGATGCTGTAGAGGGGATTCAGGTGTCACATAAGTTAAATGAACTAGATTACTCTCTACCTGGAGATTCAGTGATATATTCAGCATCATAACAAAATAAGGATTTAAACAAATGAACTGTCCAGAAAACAACCCTTTAAAGTACCAAAATTTTGTTTTCACCACCTTTAGGATTTTTTCCCCTGAAATATGCTATTAGACATTTTTTTGCCTTATAATGAGGGAAAGTTTTTAGAGCATATGAAATGTATGGGCCTATTTTTTCTATACAAAATGGATTGTCACTGCTGCTTCTTCAGAGTTCTTCTTGTCTTATTTGATCACTTATTAGTAGATAAACTTAATTTTTCTAACCTTTCAGTTGAAGCCCTTTTTTTCATTGCAACTTGTTCCCTTCTTTATCACACAATAAGTACTATATAATCTTATATTTGTTTGTGTTTCTTATGCTATATCAGAGTTTCTTGAGGGTAGGAATGGTACTTATTCCACTGATATCACTAGTGCCTAAAACTAAGTGTTTAATAAAATAATAAATGTCCCTAATATTTGTCATCCTCACCATTTTAACCAATTTGACTTAAACCACCTAAATGTTGCCAAGTGAACTTGTAAATCAAGCAAATAGGTCTCTTTTGTTCAGCTTATTTCTCTTGCCATGATACTTTGATTTGCCGTAGAAAGTCACCACATCAGGAGGAGGGACCACACCAGATGTGTTCCCTGGACTTTGGACTTCCAAGCATCCAAACTCAAAAATTGAACCTAACCAGTACGTGTGGAGCAGGGAGATGTCCAGCAGAGGAAGTGGAAGCTCCGCAGAGAACACATGCCCTGTGGTGCCGGCGCGCAACCCAGCAGGTAGGCCTCACTGCCGGCACCTGACTCCATCCCCAGCCCGGCTGAGTGTGCATGGAGCAGGGAGACGTCCAGCAAGGGAGGCAGAAGCTCGACAGAGGCCACACGCCCTGCGGTGCTGGTTAACGACCCAGCAGGTAGGCCCCACTGCTGCCACCTGACTCCATCCCCAGCCCAGTGGAGTGCATGCTGACCAGAGAGGTGGCTCCCCAGAGAGGCCCAAGACCCAAAGCAACCACACACACAAGGCACTTGTGGACAACTGAGCAGACACTGAGACAGCCATAACAAATTGGCAACCCCAGCAACATTCTAGCCAGCCAATAGTGTCAAACCAGTGGACTGTGAAACTCGCTGCCACAATGACTAAACATCAAAGGAGAGATACCAGAAATATGAAAAATCAAGAAAGTACACCACCAAACGGTAATAACTCTCAAGCTCTAGATCCTACAGAACAAGAAGCCTTTGAAATGTCTGGCAAGGAATTTCGAGTGATAATTCTAAGGAAACTGAATGAGATACAAGAAAACTCAGCTAGACAACATGATGAAATGAGGAAAAATATAAAGGACCTGAAAGAAGAAATGTACAAGAAATTAATGCCCTGTAAGAGAATGTAGCAGAGCTTGTTGAGTTGAAGAATTCATCCAAAGAAATAAAAAACAAACCACAGAGTTTAACCAGCAGGCTTGCAGAAGTAGAAGAGAACTTCTGACCTTGAAGATGGGCTGTTTGAAATAACACAGGCAGACAAAAAAAAAAAAGAAAAAAGAATTAAAAGGATTGAAGAAAATCTAATTGAGATATCAGACAACCTTAAGCATTCAAATATCTGAGTCATGGGTATTCCAGAAGGGGAGGAAAAAGGAGATTGCATTGAAAACATATTCAAAAAAATAGTGGCAGAAAACTTCCCAGTTGTTGGAAAAGAAACAGATCTTCAGACTCAGGAAGCTCAAAGATCCCCAAACGTATTCAACCCAAAAGGTCTTCTCCAAGACATGTTATAGTCAAATTGACAAAATTAGAGACAAAGAGAATTTTAAAAGCTGCACGAGAGAAGCGTCAAATCACCTATAAGGGAGCCCCAATCAGACTAACATCAGACTTTTCATCACAAACCCTCAAAGCCAGAAAGGAATAGGATGATATACTCAAAATACTAAAAGACAGACATTGCCAGCCAACAATACTATACACCGCAAGGCTATCCTTCCAAAATGAAGGGCAAATAGTATATTTCTCAGACAAACAAAAACAGCGGGAGGTCACTACCACACAACCACCCTTACAAGAAATTCTCAAGGGAGTACTGGGTTTGATACCTGAAAAACAACTACCACTGCCATAAAAACACAAGAAAAATCAAAACCCACTAGTATAATAAAAATGGCATCCATGAAGAGAAAAGAAACAAACAAACCAACAGACAAACGAAAAAAGGCTATCTACAACCCAAGGAACCAACAAATACACAAAACAAACAGTAAATCAGAAAGAAAGGAACAAAAGACACATAAGACATCCAAACAAAAATCAATAAAATGCTAGGATTTAATCAACACTTTTCAATAACAATTCTTAATGTAAAAGGCTTAAATTCCCCAATCAAAGACAAAGACTGGCTGACTGGATCAAAAAGGAGGACCCAACTATATGCTGCCTTCAAGAGACCCACCTCACCCATAAAGATTCACATAGATTAAGAGTGAAAGGATGGAAAAAGATTTACCATGCAAACAGAAAAGTAAAACGAGCTGGAGTAGCTATTCTTATATCTGAAAAAGTAGACTTTAAACTAAAAAGCATAAAAAGAGACAATGAGGAACACTACGTAATCATAAAAGGACTGATCCATCAAGAACACATAACAATCATAAATATGTATGCACCCAATGTTGGAGCAGCAAGATTTATAAAACAAACTCTATTAGACCTAAAGAAGGAAATAGACACTAATACCATAATAGCAGGGGACCTGAACACCCCACTGTCAATATTGGACAGATCATCTAGGCAAAGAATCAGCAGAGAAACACAAGATCTAAAGAACATACTAGAACAATTGGACTTGGCAGATATCTACAGAACATTCCATCCAACAACCTCAGAATATTCATTCATCTCACCAGCACATGGATCATTCACAAGGACAGATCACGTTAGGTCAGAAATCAAGTCTCAACATATTGAAAAAAATTGGAATTACCCCATTTATTTTTTCAGACCACAATGGATTAAAATTAGAAATCAATAACAAATTAAATTCTGGAAACTATACAAACACATGGAAATTAAACAGCATTCTACTTAATGACATATGGGTCCAAGAAGAAATCGAGCAGGAAATCAGAAAATTTATTGAAACTAATGAAAACAATGATACATCATACCAAAACCTGTGGGATACTGCAAAAGTATTACTAAGGGGGAAATTTATCACATTAAATGCTCACCTCAGAAGAATGGAAAGATGGCAAGTGAACAACCTAACATTTCACCTTTAAGAACTAAAAGAAAAAGAACAATCCAAACCAAAAGTTAGCAGACAGAAAGAAATCATTAAGATCAGAGCAGAACTTAATGAAATTGAAAACCAAAAAACAATACAAAAGATCAACGAATCAAAAGGTTGGTTTTTGAAAAGATAAAAAAAATTGACAGACCATTAGCATGGCTAACTAAAAAAAGAAGAGAGAAGATCCAAATAACACAAATTAGAAATGAAAAAGGTGATATTACAACTGATACATCTGAAATACAAGGAGTCATTTGAGACTATTATAAACAACTATGTGCCAACAAATTTGAAAATCTGGAGGAAAAATGGATAAATTTCTGAACACACACAAGCTACCAAAACTGAGCCAAGAAGATGTAGAAAATATGAACAGACCAATAACAATAAAGGAGATTGAAGCTGTTATCAGAAGGCTCCCAACAAAGAAAAGCCCAGGACCAGATGGATTCACAGCAGAATTTTACCAAACATTCAAAGAGGAATTGACACCAATTCTCTACAAACTATTCCAAAAGATTGAAACAGAGGCAAATCTCCCAAACTCATTCTATGAAGCAAACACCATCCTGATACCAAAACCAGGTAAAGATACAACCAAAAAGAAAACTACAGGCCGATATCCTGGATGAATATAGATGCAAAAATGCTCTAAAATACTAGCTAACAAATACAGCAACACATACGTAAAATTATTCACCATGATCAAGTGGGATTCATCCCAGGGATGCAAGGTTGGTTCAACATATGCAAATCAATAAATGTGGTACACCATATTACTAAAATCACACACAAGGACCATATGGTCATCTCTATAGATGCTGAAAAAGCATTTGATAGAATTCAACATTCATTCATGACAAAGACCCTCTATAAGTTAGGTATAGATGGAAAGTATCTCAACATAATTAAAGCCATATATGCCAAACCCACTGCCAATATCATCCTGAATGGGGAAAAGCTGAAAGCTTTTCCTTTAAGAACAGGAACTAGACAACGATGCCCACTCTCACCACTCCTATTCAACATAGTGTTGGAAGTACTAGCCAGAGCAATCAGAGAAGAGAAGGAAATAAAGGGCATCCAGACTGGAAAAGATGAAGTCAAACTGTCCCTGTTTGCAGATGACATGATCCTATATATCGAACAGCCTAAAGCCTCTACAAAAAAACTGTTGGAGTTGATAAATGATTTCAGCAAAGTAGCAGGATACAAAATCAACACACAAAAATCAGTAGCATTTCTATTCTCCAATAGTGAACATGCAGAAAGAGAAATCAAAAAACCTTGCCCATTTACAATAGCCAACACAAAAATAAAATACATAGGAATTGAGTTAACCAAGGATGTGAAAAATCTCTATAATGAGAACTACAAACCACTGCTGAGAGAAATCAGAGAGGATACAAGAAGATGGAAAGATATCCCATGCTCTTGGATTGGAAGAATCAACATTGTGAAAATGTCCATACTACCCAAAGTGATATACAAATTCAATGTAATCCCCATCAAAATTCCAATGACATTTTTATCACAAATAGAAAAAAACTATCCAGACATTTATATTGAATAACAAAAGATCACGCATAGCCAAAGCAATGCTGAGCAAAAAAAAAAATAAAGCTTGAGGCATAACACTACCTGTCTTTAAACTATACTACAAAGCTATAATAACCAAAACAGCGTGGTACTGGCATAAAAACAGACACACTGATCAATGGAATAGAATAGAGGACCCTGAAATCAACCCACACACCTACAGCCATCTGATTTTTGACAAAGGCACCAAGCCTATACACTGGGGAAGAGACTGACTCTTCAGCAAATGGTGCTGGGAGAACTGGATATCAGTATGCAGGAGAATGAAACTAGACCCATACCTTTCACCATACGCGAAAGTCAACTCAAAATGGATTAAAGAATTAAATATACACCCTTAAACAATAAAACCTCTTAAAGAAAACATAGGAGAAACACTTCAGGAAGTAGGACTGGACACAGACTTCATGAATATGACCCCAAAAGCACAGGCAACCAAAGGAAAATAAACAAATGGGATTATATCAAACGAAAAAGCTTATGCATAGCAAAAGAAACAATGAACAGCGTTAAAGACAACCAACAGAGTGGGAGAAAATATTTGCAAAATATACATCTGACAAAGGATTAATATCCAGAATATACAAGGAACTCAAACAACTTTACAAGAAAAAAAGAAGCAACCTAATTTAAAAATGGGCAAAAGAGCTAAATAGGCATTTCTCAAAGGAAGATATACGAATGGCCAACAGACATATGAAAAAATGCTCAACATCACTCAGCATTCGGGAAATGCAAATCAAAACCACACTGAGATGCCATCTCACCCCAGTTAGGATGGCTAATATCCAAAAGACTGTGAACAATAAATGCTGGTGAGGTTGAAGAGGAAAAGTAACTCCCATACATTGTTGGTGGGACTGCAAAATGGTCAGCCTCTATGGAAAATGGTATTGAGGTTCCTCAAACAATTGCAGATAGATCTACAACATGACCCAGCTACCCCACTGCTGGGAATATACCCAGAGGAATGGAAATCATCAAGTCGAAGGTATACTTGTTCCCCAGTGTTCATCGCAGCACTGTTTACAATAGCTAAGAGTTGGAACCAGCCCAAAGGTCCACCATCAGATGAGTGGATACAGAAAATGTGATATATCTACACAATGGAATATTACTCAGCTATAAAAAAGAATGAAATACTGCCATTTGCAACAACATGGATGGACCTAGAGAGAATTATACTAAGTGAAACAAGTCAGGCACAGAAAGAGAAATATCACATGTTCTCACTTATTTGTGGGAGCTAAAAATAAATAAATAAATACACAAAAAAAAAACGGGAAGGGGGGTGGGAAGAAGACATAACAATTGCAATTCCTCGAAGTTGATATGACAAGCGAACAGAAAGGACATTGTTGGGAGGGAGCGGGGAAAGGGAGGAGGGAGGGAGGTTTCGGTAATGGGCCACAATGATCAACCACATTGTATATTGACAAAATAAAATAAAATTTGGGGAAAAATAAAAAAAACAACTGAATAAAACACAATATTTTATGCAGTACAATTTTTAAAATATTTACTGGTATTGATATTCAATGCTGTACCCTACATATACATACAATCAATTATGTTTTCATAAAAATAAAATTAAAAATAACCAATATTTATTGGGGTTTAAACAATTAACTGAGTCTCAGTGTAAATTAATCAAAATTTACAATCAATATACCTATTGATAATTTTCATTTTCACCCTTGGCTTCACGTTTTGATTACATCTATTGCTATTATGCACTAGAAGGGGAAAAAATGTACAATAAATGTGCAGTGTATTAATTCCGTAGTTATGATAACATCAGTACTACATTAAATGTACTTTTACATCTACTGAAAGTATTAAAAACAAAACTGCCAAAGAAATGCTTAAAATACTTAAATTGCTTTTAAAGACTCACAAATATTTTAGAAACACCTATATATAACTAATTACAAATATTCTTATCAATGCATTAAGGTAGATTCTCCTAAGCAATTCTATGTTTTAATTTACTAGCCTATTTCTATTAGTATATATGCTACAGGAGAAGACTCTAGATATTTCACACAGTTCTTATACAATATTGAGAATGTTTAGCCTAAATTCTCAGTTGTTGAAAAATATAATTACCAAGGAAATATGTACATATGTCTTTATAAGCAGTTTGCCTGACATTTAGGTATGTGAATAAAAAACATTTATTTTCAAATATTAATTTTTACTCTTTCAGACGAATATTCACAATTAGGTCAAAACTAATAATAATTGGGCCGACCCTGTGGCTCACTCGGGAGATTGCGGCGCTGGGAGCGCAGCGGCACTGGGAGTGCCGAGGCCACAGGTTCGGATCCTATATGGGGATGGCCGGTGCACTCACTGGCTGAGCGCAGTGCGGGCGACACCAAGGCAAGGGTTACGATCCCCTTACCGGTCACAAACAAACAAACAAACAAACAAAAAAACTAATAATAATTTATTATATTTCAGTATCACAATCACACCTTAGATTGAAATGTTTGACCAAAAAGAAACAAGTAAAAATCTGTAGGTAAAGAACATTTTCAGAATACAACCTTAGTACACATATTAATATCTTTTTTAAAAATCCAATTTAAAAATGTGTTGGGGCTGGCTGGTTAGCTCAGTTGGTTAGAGTGCAGTGTTAGAATATCATGATCAAGGGTTCAGATCCCCATAGTGGCCAGCCACCAAAAAAAAAAAAAAAAAAAAAAGTGCTGAATTGCTTTTAGGGATTTAACTAAAATCTGTAATTATTCTTCCCCAAGTCACTCAGTCATTCAACAAATATGTTGCTATCTCTTTGGTCACATGCTCACATTAATTCCTTACTAGTTCAAAAAACTACTAGTTCAAACACCTATTGTCCTACATTAAGTCTGAACTTCCTGACATAACCACTCAGTTTTTGAACTGCAGAATGCTCCATTAAGTAGATATCTCTCTCCTGGAAACAAGCAAGGGGATTATTATGACACTTTTTTGGCATCTCAGAAATATCATTGTACCTAAATATGTTGCTAACTTTTGTCTTAATGACACATATATAAACACATATAGAATAAAAAGGAGAAATAACACCTTTGTTCCCTTCTTAAAATGTGAAATAAAGCAGCAGCTACACATACTCACACACATCAATGGCTCCTCAGTCATTCTGCCCAAATACTTCTTTTGTTGTTGATTATTCCCAGCAATAATAATAGGCGCTTGCTGCCAAAGAAAATAGTAAGCATGGCAAATATTAAATAGCAAATATTAAAAAAGCAAGTCATTTTTATCAGATATGTAAATTCAGAGACACTATAATTCAAAACAAAAGAACTATTTTGCCCAAGCGGTAAGTCCAAAGTAGTGGCCTTTACTTTGCTAAAACCATGAAGAAATACATCTGCTAATCTAAATATTTTCATAAATTTAAGTTATATGTAGGACTTGTTGGTAACATAATATGTAAAAATCTACCATAGTAAAATGCACAAATAAAGAATTAAATTTAGGATATGTGACATGGTATGTATGATCAGGCCTCCTAAGAACTGCTAGCTAAATTTCAGCACTGCCAAGAGTGGCAGCAAGTCAACCTGCTCCTGCTCCCTTTAGGCATTGCCATTACCTGAGAACTACCACTGAAGCTGCAGCCAAAGTGTACAGTTTCCTCACAAGGACAGCTAGGATTCAAAGTACTGGAGATGACAGCCAAAGTAATCAAGCCTTGGATTTAGAATTCCAGGGTTCATTGTTGAATCTTGTGTTCCTATTTTAAAGAAAACTGTGCTTCACCAACTAACCTAGCCTAGTAATAACTAACTCACTAACAGCAGCTGTTAGGCAATTAATTTTCTAAGTAACTTACCCCCAAAGAATTTCCTTCAATAGCAGTCTGAACCCCTGTACATCCATAAGCCAATTCTTCAGTAATTAAACAAGCATCAAAAGATCCAAGGCCAAGACCTCCTACAGTATTAAAATGTTTTAAGAGCCAATTATAATATGTAGCATATCTCGATAGAAATAAAGGTAAACAATTTTAATTACTTCCAATATGACCTAATTTGTTTTAAAAGCAAATTTGCAAATACAATTAACTGTAAATGTTCTGGCTGGCACAAAAACAAATCATACTTTTCTAAAATTAAGTTGTAAAAATTTCAAAAAATTCTCTTACTATTTGTAAGCTAAACCCATATTTCTGTTTCAACTTGATTTTGTAAAAACTCAGTTCAACTCTGCTAAAACTTTGACCCATTGATCCAAGGAAAAGAGCAACAATCTCACACAAAAATAGTCTCAATAAAATGTGAAACAGAAGGCAGAATTAAATACAACAAATTGACTAATCTAGACAGAGAAGTTACCAAGGTCTAGGATCAAGTTAAGGTTGAAACCAGTTATAAAGAAGGAAAATGCCTCAAAGAATTGAGTACAAGGTTTCTAAAGGCAGACAAATACTGTAGTCTGAACAGGGAGGCAAAGGTAGAAAGCCATTTAATGGCAACAAATAATTGAAAGAATGACTTGAGTAGACTTTCACAATTTTTCTTATTCGTATGCATTCTAGGATTATAAATGTAAAGAAAGCTTACCACAACTCTCTGGAATATGTGTATTCATTAAACCAAGTTCCCAGGCTCTTTTAATTAGGGGGACAGGGTACTAAAAAAGAAAAAGAGAAAGAAAAAACCCAGTTATAATATATTTAAAATCTAGATAGTTTGATAATATCATCTTGTAAAAAACATAAAGGGCTTTTCTATCCTTAAAATGTATATACCTACTTCACCAGTTTTATCATATTCTGCAGCAACCGGGATTATTTCCTCTCTGGCAAATTTACGAGCAGTAGCTTGAAATTCTTTCTGCTGTTCAGTGAACTCTAAGGGAAATTCATTTAGAAAACATTAAAATAGGACAATGAGTTGAAAAAAATCCTATGCAGTCAGTATGTGGATATTTATATTTATGAGGACTTTAACCCTTGATTAACCAGAAAGCCTAAGACTACAATGCATTTTCTGACTAATCAATATTTCACTATACAATATAAATCTATGTCAATACAATTCTAAAAGGAAATATGTAATATTTCTAGCTTTTATGAACAAGTGATAGATATAAACTATATATCTCAAGTGAGTTTTTTCTTTTCCAATTGTGAGGTAAAGAATTTTTTTTTAACTAATTTTTAGTTAACTAATTTTTTTTTAACAAATGTTTACTAACACAGAAGTGAAACTAATATATAAGACATGCCCCTGATCTCAAGAATCAATCTGAGATGAGACACACTCAGTGATCATAAAGCAAGAGAACTTGTTTCAAAGTATCATAAATATCAAAATCATAATTTCAATTTTATTCCTCCTTTAAACTCAGACAATTTAAGTTTATAAATTAGCACAAAGCAACTGGTAAAACTGGTGGGAAGGTTTCACAAAAGATAATATCAAAAAACCCTTCTTTAATGCTAATAAGTGGTGTCCAAACAATTCACTTACATAAAATAAGGGGTTGTTATTGTAAAATTAATGAAATGAATATGGTGGCTGGACTGAGAACAGGAGCCAGTGATAACTAATTACACTTTTTCAAATCCATGCTATCCAAATGTTTTAGTTGTTATATCCAATGTCAAAGCATAGGTCAAATTTAAAAGAGGTATAGGGTATTTCTGGCTAAAAGAACAGGATTAAAAGCACAGAGGTAAGAATGAGCAAGAATGTTTAAGGCTATAGGAATCATCTGTATGGGGATGTGAGAAATAAAACATAAAAGACAGGAAAATTTAGGTGCTGAAATGAAGAGCTTAAGCTCTCTCATTTTACAGTAAAGGAAACTAAAGTACAGTGAGGAAATGATAGCCCTTTAGTCTCACAATGAATTAGTAGTAGACGTATACTTATGAGTCCAGTGTTCTCTACATCACAACCTCACTTCTTAGATTGAGGTCAGTCCATATCGAGGCTGTGGGTGGGTAAAGGGTATGGAAGACAGGGATCTATTAAGTATTTTTTTATTGAGAAACTACTTTGATCCAGTCACTATGTGCTAGGGACTTTATGTGCAGCATGTAATTTAATCTTCAAAGAAATCCTGTTATAGAAGATAAAAAACGATGCAACTGGGTCATAGGTGTTATCCCTATTCCTTTACTTGAGCTTCATAATCTCCCTCTGAAACACTTATTTGAGAGTACTTCAATATGAATCTTTCTGCTAATTTTTTCAAGTACCCTTGTGTCTATCTCATTCTCTGCCACTCGGCTAACCACCACAGATTTCTCCTGTTGGTCTCCTAGTACTGAGAATGAATTTGTATGCAACAAGCTGAAACTAGACAGCAATCATACCAAATCAATGGTAATATCTCAGTAAGTAAGGAGATCCACTGCCCCAAACTGCTATCTTCACACTGCTTGAAAATTTCCATTGAATTCTGGTTAAAAAAGAGAAAAAAAAAAAAAAAAACTTTATAAAGAAGGAAAAAAAAATCTTAGAAAAATAAAACAAAAAACAAAAATGGCAACTCTAGAGAGCTTTGAGATTGTACTTTGTACCTGGGTGTGAGTTAATGATCTCAGCTACCTTTTAATTATTTTCTGAAACCAAGTGAACTGAGCAAGTGAGTTTTTAACTAAAGGAAAGGGAAAAATTTTGATGCAAGAAGCACTTTAGAAGGCAAAGGATGCCAAAGATAGGGATTATTACTTCAAATTTTTTTGCCTGGGGTTTTCATTTTATAGAAGGAAAGGGAAGCAAAATCTTATCCTTTTCCCTCCAACATTACATGGCTCCCTGGTCCCACAGCTTGAGAACTTCATCTAATTGCACCAGAATTGCACTTGAGATGAATTGCACTTGAGATATATTATCACCAAAACAGCCTTTAGTTTACTACCTAACATTGTTTTGTCTAATAAGTGTTTTAAGAAGTATTTGTTGCATTCAAATTTGTAAGTTGAAGACTGTTCATGTATATCAGTAAAACTGTCATTTATCTTTGGCTACTCAGGAAAAAGGGAAGGAATATACATGTATGTATGTTAACACAGATCTAATATGCTAAAAAAGAACACAAGATTAGGAAGCATGGGTGTGACTGTGAACAATCTGCAGATGGTGATTAGTTCTACTCATTGATAGATATTAAGTTTTTTTACATTTATATTCCAGACAAACACATATATAGAACTTCTTATGTGTAACAAATATAAGTTTAAAATCAAAAGACAGAGCATAACATATACCAAAACTAAATCCTAATCTTGGTTCACGTTGTGGAGTGGCTTTTGTATGTTGTAATCTCCAGTCAAAACGAGAAATACTTCTTAGGACCTGTAAAAACAATTTTATTAAAATAAATTGATATTTATCAATCAAATGAGAGAATACTGACAATTATAAGAGAGTACACCAACTTGTTTGACCACACTCAAGAGCATAATTGTTAAAGTCACCATTACTTAAATGCCTTCGGTTATAATTTAATTTAAATAAGCCAATTGCCAATTATTTAAACACCTATCATAAAGGAGAGTTAAAAAACAAAAAGCAAGTAAGGAGGGGCTGGCCAGTTGGATCAGTTGGTTAGAGTGCAGCCTTATAACTGCAAGGTCATGGGTTCAGATCCCTGTACCAGCCAGCCCACAAAAAAAAAAAAAAAAAAAAAAGTAATGAAAATAAAACTAAGCAGTATTTGCACTACTGAAGTGGAGGGTTTCCAGGACAAACAGTCAGGGGTAGTAGCAGACTTCGGGCCATTATTCTGGAAATCTTAACTATAAGCTCCTAGGACACTGGTGATTGGGAAGCTGGGGTTGGGAGAACAATAGTATGCAATTATACATACTGTGTACAAGAGTTGCCTAGTCCATCAACTTTGATACCCTATCCCAGTGAGCCTCCCAGATATGCCTCTGTCAATCTTCTCCTTGGAGGATCCCATTTTCTAAGATATCTCACTCTAACAAAACAATTAACATAAAACCATGTTCCATATTTGTCTATAGAACATGTCGTCTACACACATTCTTACAACGTTCTAAGCTGGGAATCAGCAAACTATTGCAGCCGCCAGTTTTGTAAATAAAATTTTAATGGAACTCCCACACCATATTATCTATTATTGCTGCTGCTTTCACAGAAAATCTAGGTGGTAGCCATGGAATTCATATGGTCCACAAAGCCCAAAAATATTTACTATCTGTCCCTTTACAATAAAAGTTCACCAACCCTGTTCTAAGCTACTAACATAGCATCTGTCTTAATATCTGAACTAGTCTCATATTTCTTGAAAAGGATATATAAAAAAATAATCAAATATACACATATTATTCCTTTACAACCCATTTTTATATTCATGACAGTTTAATGGACACAAAAGTAACCATTTGCATTTATTAAAGTTACTAAACTGGAAACAACAGTGGTGCTCCTGAATAAAGGTTTGAGGACAGCCCAAACTACACAATTTACACTTTAAAGGATTTTGATGGAACTAACCCAAGGCAATTATAATAAGCTAGATACTAAGAGAAAAGAGAAGCTAAACAATATACTCAAGTTTCTAGAACTGGAACTTCTTCATTTTTCAAAATCTGTAAAATAAACTGTCCACTTTGTAGATGATCAATTTACAAAGAGAATCACCTACATTTAAGGGGACTATATAGATTGTCAAATATTGTAACTTAGACAGCCCTTTCAAAATAATAACACCTCATACTACAATTTTGAATAAATTAAATAATTACAGAGAGTATGAAAACTCAGAGTTTCTCTTCAAGTTTCATTCATTTTATTTTGGAAGTAAAACATGGTTTCTCTGGTCCTTATTGTTCAGCAGTCATAGACCAAACCTATACTTATTTACAGTCATGTTACAAATATTAATTCACTGAATCCCAGGTGAAGCCTAGGATTAAGGCACTATATTTATCCCTACTCTGCATATAAAGAAACTGAGGTTCAGAAATGTCAGGTAAAATGAGCCAAGTTCACTCCACTCTTAAATTACTGGAACCAGGATTCTAACATTTACTATCAAGAGCCCACCCATACTATCAACCACCTTACTATACTGCTCTTTCAATTAGTATCCTAACTGGTCATTTCGGTCCATAACAAAGAAAAACACCCCACAAAAATCAGACCAAAATACCAAACTCTATTATAAATGTCTGTTTGTGCACCATTGCACAAAAGTCAGACTTCACAAAACATGTAAAATGGTCCCTAGAAACTTTAAATAGGGAATTATTTAGTGGATTTAAATTAGTTTACAAAAAGTTAGTTTACATATGATTTTTCAGGAAAACATGATATGAAACAAAGTGCTACAGTCACTATAGCCAGAGAACAATGCCCATCAACCTCTGGATTACATAATAATATTAGCTATTTAATTAGAGGGGTGGCTTAGGAGAAGTAGAATACACAGGATTTGAAGCTAGAACTGCTGAATTTGACTCTAGGTTCCACATGTATCTGTGACCTTGCACAGGTTACAAACTTCTTATAGTTTCTATTCAAACCTGGAAAATGGGGCTAATCTCACTTGGTAATTTGGGATGCTTAAAATAAGATAGTGTTTTGAAAGCCTAATGGCATATAAATATTGGTTTATTTCACGCATGGAATTCCAATACCAATTGTGCAATAATAGTACCATTCTAATTAAACACATGCGCATTTCTAAGAAAAGTGAGTCAATTTTATCGGCGTCAAAGAAGAGAAAAAGGTATAAAAACTTTCTGTATTGGGTTTTCTAGATCCTTCCTTGGAGGGACTGTGAAATCTTTTTTTCTAATGGGAAAGTTAAAAATGATTTTTAAAATCCCCCAATTTCTTCCTTCAGAGCATATTAACTTGTATAGCAACGACAAAAACTGGGCAAGAATCCATTACAATTACTCTAAATTCTAAAACAGCAGCTTTTTTGGTAAAAGACATAACGTTAATTCAACTTTAAGTGGCATTTAATTGGAAGTATCGTGTGACTATATCAAGAATATTTAAGATACCAAAATACATCTAGTTCAAAAACGTTTAGAATTTGTAAAACATAATAATGGAATATATAGACAAACTTCACTGAAGTTCAGCGGTAGATTTTTTTCTTGTACTTTTTTTTTTTTAACGTACGCAGTAGAGGCGTCCTCCTCCGTATTACAAAACCAAAGGCATATTAAGTATCCCCAGGAGCAGCTGCTCGGTTTTCCTTCTCCCGGTAGTTCCGAGACCCCTCCTAGTTCAGAAACGGCTGACTTCGGGAAAGGGTGGGACTCCTGGGGTTAATATTTGGAGGGTTCCCAAGCCAAAGAAAGAAAAAGGATATTTTGAACTGAGAACGCCGCCTATAGGGGTCAGTTCGGGATGAATCTGGCCCCGCGGTGAGAGGAGGGAGTGGGCGTGAAAGCAAGGCGAGGGTCCGAAATCCCGGACGGCGTGCAGCAGTGGCGTGAAGCCGGCCAGGCGCTCCGAGCCGGGCTCCTTCTCCAGCACGGCATCCTAGCCCGCCCGGCCGCACCTATTTTCCGCCCATGCCCCAGTCCCCAAACATCACCATATCCATGCCCCAGCCCCCCGCAGCCTTGGTGTCCCTCTCACCCCGCAGCTTCGCCTGAACCGTGCAGCCATGTCGCCTCCTGGTCCAGCCACTCGGACCACAAGTCACTGGCCAGCGCCAAAATCTTCAGGCTCTGCGGGAGCGCGGGACCCTCCTGGCTCCGCCTACCGGATGGACGTGGGCGGGGCCCGGGGAGGGAGCAGGGCAGCCACAGGAGGGAGGGGGCGCGGCGGGAGGGGTTGCGTGCGCTACTCATCCAAACGCATGCTCGGTGGCTCTCGCCTGCTCCGTCCGCGGGATTTGGGTGGGGGTCCCCGGAAAGGCTTGGCTGCCCTCTGGTATTCTGAGTTCAAACGTCGCGCGCTCTCTGGGGTACGCTGTGGCTGACGGCGGTGCGGAGAAGGAGCCCCGAGGGACGCAGGGGCTGGGAGGGTCAGGTGGCGCCGAGGGATGGGGGACGGGGCGCGGGGCAGGACGGGAATCTGGGTGAAAGGGCGCGGTGGGGGTCTGGGCGTGGAGCGTTCAGCCGCGGTCAGCCTTGACCTTCACTCGGCGAGTCCGGTCAAACCCAGATGGTTTCTATTTTGATGACTCAGAGTACACACAGTACACTTAACTCTAAAGAGGGGGGCCGAAAGCGAAAGCACGCCTGTGCTTCTCAAAATTTAAACAAAGGGAAACTTAATTGCTTCGGTAAATTTGAAATATAGCCAAGGCAGTTTATTACTGTCCACATGTGTGGATATGGAGAGTGTCATTAGAAATGAGGGTGTAACAACAGAGTGGGAGAAAATATTTGCAAAATATACATCTGACAAAGGATTAATATCCAGAATATATAAGGAACTCAAACAACTTTACAAGAAGAAAACAAGCAACCCAATTAAAAAATGGGCAAAAGAGCTAAGTAGGCATTTCTCTAAGGAAGATATCCAAATGGCCAACAGACATATGAAAAAATGCTCAACATCACCCAGCATCCGGGAAATGCAAATCAAAACCACATTGAGATACCATCTAACCCCAGTTAGGATGGCTAAAATCCAAAAGACTATGAACGATAAATGCTGGCGAGGCTGCAGAGAAAAAGGAACTCTCATACATTGTTGGTGGGACTGCAAAATGGTGCAGCCTCTATGGAAAATGGTATGGAGGTTCCTTAAACAATTGCAAATAGATCTACCATACGACCCAGCCATCCCACTGTTGGGAATATACCCAGAGGAATGGAAATCATCAAGTCGAAGGTATACCTGTTCCCCAATGTTCATGGCAGCACTCTTTACAATAGCCAAGAGTTGGAACCAGCCCAAATGCCCATCATCAGATGAGTGGATACGGAAAATGTGGTACATCTACACAATGGAATACTACTCAGCTATAAAAACGAATGAAATACTGCCATTTGCAACAACATGGATGGACCTCGAGAGAATTATATTAAGTGAAACAAGTCAGGCACAGAAAGAGAAATACCACATGTTCTCACTTATTGGAGGGAGCTAAAAATTAATATATAAATTCACACACACACATACACACACACACACACACAAACCGGGGGGGGAGGGGGAAGAAGATATAACAACTACAATTATTTGAAGTTGATACAACAAACAAACAGAAAGGACATTGTTGGGGGGAGGGGGGGAGGGAGAAGGGAGGGAGGTTTTGGTGATGGGGAGCATTAATCAGCTACAATGTATATCGACAAAATAAAATTTAAATTAAAAAAAATAAATTAAAAAAAAAAAAAAAAAAAAGAAATGAGGGTGTAAGATGACCCTATCCAAAAGCTCCTGGCTCAGCAAATGAATGTTGAGAGTGAATGTCAGCTTTGAAAAATTCTTCTTAGAAGCACTTTCTTTTCCAATTAGACCCTGAGTCTTTTACCAAGACCAAGTCTCCAGGCTGGATTTTTGGCATAAGAAGGGAAGTGGTAGATGGGAGTAACACCTACTTGCCATACTTCTTAATGGATTTTTGGACTTTTTGCAGGTGGATAATATGTTTTAAGATTAATGTGACATCCGGATCATGAAAGAGGTCAATGTTTGGAGATCGGCTTTCAGGGCTACCTATATTAATAATAGATAGTACCTGAGTTCAGGATAGGGAGTTTTCCTGGCAGAGCTTGGCTAAAGTCTTTTTTAGGGTGTGATTAGCCTTTTCTACTTTTCCTGAAGACTGGGTGCACCACGCAGCATGTAGCTTAATCTGTGTCCAGCGAAGTCCCGACCTTTTGGGGTTATTTGGGCTGTGAATGAAGACCCATTATCACTTTGTAGGCCCCCGAGAAATCTGAACCTAGATATAAGTTCCCTCAGAAGATACTTTACCACTTCCACCACTTCCAGTACCTTCTCAGTTCTGGTAGGAAAGGCTTCAGCCCAACCTGTAAAAGTGTCCAGGAATACCAGTAGATATTTAAACCCACCTGACTTTGGCATTTGGGTAAAATCCATTTGCCAGTCTTCTGGGTATGCACCCCAGTGTTGTGTGGGCTGTAACAGGGAACGAAGTCTAAGGCCTACCCCCTCTCCCCAGGATGGTTTAAGGAGCAAGTGGGGCAAGTCCTGGTGACTTACCTAATGGTAAGGGCCAATATATTTTTCCCTTTGCAATTAAGGAGTAGTCTATAGGGTGATATTTGGCATTATGCCAAACAATCTTTCACCTGAATCTTGCCCAGTGATAGAAATGGAATCATCTGTCAATAAATATCTTTTTATTAAAATTTGGACACTGTTCCACAAAACTTTTACTGCATTGTTAGGTGAAATAATTAAAACATTTTCCCAATGTTCCTTCCTCCCTTGCTGTCTCCCCGTAACCCATGGGACTATTATATAAATGTCAGACCATCTTTAGAGTAGTTCTTTAGGTTAGCAGTTCCTAATGTGGAGCTTCTGAATAAAGTTGAGGTGGATCCTTAAGGTTAAATCTTTTGGGTTTAAATGCAAAATTTTATATACATACATATATTTCTGATAAGATCCTTACGTAGATACAAAAGTAAGAGTGTATGAGTTCAGATGCCCATAGTTTGGTAGATGAGATGGAGTAACAGGTATCAGTACGGGTACAGTGATCAAACCCTGGACCTTGGTGTTACCAGCACCATGCTCTAACCACCTGAGCTAACTGGCCAGCTTGATTGTTTCTGTTTTTCAGTGAAATAGGAAATAAGGTTATCAGCAAAGAGTAAGGAAGTGTTGAAAATTTAAGGAAAGAGCATAAAATTATTGTGTAAGTATAGACTTATTTCCTGTTTCTCCACACTTCTTGGGATGTGAGGGGGTCAGGGAGAATGGAGAGGTGGTAGGTTCAATGCATTGGCATGAACAGTGAGTTTGAAAAACTAATGGACCTGGAATATTGGAGAGAATGAGCTGAAAGGATAGAGGGCATTAATCAGGTGGAGGACGTACGGTTATAGTAAAGCAAGGTCTAGGGTATAAAGGAATGAATAGTTGAGAAAGAGAACAGTATTATTGTAGGAAAGGAAGTCAGAGAACTGAGAGGCTGGTTATTGGAAAGATCATCTTTGTGGATATTAAAATTATTAAGAATTATGACAGTAGTTTTAGAGAAAGAGACTTTTAGCCACATGCAAAACTCTTGGTAGCATCCTTATTTTTTTCTCTCTCAAATAAATGGGAAAAAATGATGATAGAATTGTAATTAGAAAGCTGATTTGTTTGGCACAAAACAACAGCATTAACCTTTTTGGTACCTGTTTTTCTTCTTTTCCTATTTCAAATAGTACTCTTGTTCTGTCTTTAAAGTACAAATAGATCTAGGCATACTACATTATGTTACCATGAAAAATTATTTTATAAAAAAGGAATTTATAGTTATACCTCTACCAATCCTTTGGTGTTGCTTAAGGCTATGTCAGCCTTGACAGTGAAAAAGTCAGTTTCACATTCAGAGGCACTTCTGTTTGTAGAGCAAAGGTCATACTTAAAAATTGTTGATACCACTTTAAGCTCTAGAAATAGCTAATTGCCTTAGATCCCAGGAACTAAAAAGTCACAAGAGAGTGCTATGAAAAGTTCTAAGCCAATAAATTTAGAAACAGACAAAACACTATTCTACTATATAGAAATCATTAAAATTATATCATGAAGAAAAAGCCGGAATAAACCATTAACCACCCTCCCAACTGTCCTACCTCAGACTTGAGCTCTAGATGGTTTAATAATTCTTTGCCCATGGTGCTGATAACACCAAGGTCTATGGTTCAATTCCTGTACTGGCCAGCTGCCAAAAAAAAAAAAAAAAAAAATCCAAAAACCGTTTCTTTGCTGTGTGAATATTATGAAGCAGGAACAGTCTGCAATATGATTTCAATACCATTCCCATAGGTCTAGGTATTGTTTTCCTAAGTGTATTATATGTTTTTAAAAAAATATATTCATTAAAATAGATTTCTAGATATTTGATGTCTCCGTGTTTACTGTTTATCTGATGTTATATCCAGTGTGCGGATCTGGGATCTAAAGTCATACCAGCCAGCCTCCTAGAATGGGAACCAGAACAAAGCCAGCTAGTTGCCACCAACTATTGCCTTTAGTTTAGAATACAAGAGTTATATCATCTGAGCTGGATTGTTACAAGGGATTACTGATGAGGGAGTGAATTGGATACAGCTGACAGAGCAGTTCTAAAAGAAGCCAGAGTCTTGAACTAGAAGAACCAGTTTATACTTACAAGGCAGCTATGTATATTTGGCTAAAGGATGGAGAGTCATGAAGTCATGAAATTCAAGTTAAAACTGTTAGATTAAGGTCAGAAATGGTTGAGTTATTAGGATGTCAAAATCACAGTGCAGGAACAATTTATCAAGACCTAGGATTAACAAAGGCAAGTTTAGTATAGAAAAATGTCTAAGAACAAGGAAGAGCGTGGGACAGGCACCATAACAAATTATTTGAACAAGGTTTTTAGCTGACTTATTTCAAAATACGATTGATTCATCTGATTATAAGTACCTGCTAATTATTTAAAAATCCCACGAGTAAGGGCTGGCTGGTTAGCTTAGTTGCTTAAAGTTGGGGGTTGTAACACCAAGGTCAAGGGTTTGGATCCCCATACTGGCTAGTTCCCCCCACCCCCAAATCCTACAAATAAAGATAAGTATAAATAAGAAATAATGTTAATATTTTTGTATATAGTTTTTATACTTTTTTCTATGCATGCAATATAGACATTCATAATATTTTTTATAACAAAGTTTGGTTTTATTACATGTATAATTTTGTATCTGCTTTTTGAAAATGTCATGAAGGTCATGAACATATTTCCACGTGAATATATAATTGCCATCATTTTTAATGTTTCCATAGTCTGTACACTAGATTTCTCAATTTAGTTTTCCAGTTTCATGTTGTTGGACATATAGATTAATCTTTTTACTTTTTTTAAGCAGTGGTGTAATAAGACACCACTGGACAGATTCTCACCAAAATTTGAAAGTATATCTAGAGTGGTCTGTCTGAACATACAGACTAGGTAGCAAACATGAAATTTCTTTAAGGGGTCCTGGAAGGCACCTTAAGGATAGAAGCCGTCATTCTCCAGAAAAGCTGGAACTGAGGTAAAGCATTATATGAATGCCAATTGTGAGAAACATTTCACATGTGTTAGATGCTATGGACACCAATCTAGCAGGGAAAAAATGGAAACACGGGAAATTTTATAAATCCAATATGAGTGGGGGTGGGGGAGGGGGAGAAAAAAAAGAGTGGTAAACAGGACACACAGGATAATATGACAAAAATCAGGTAAATATGTCACTAATCATAAAATTACCTTCTGGGCCGGCCCGTGGCTCACTTGGGAGAGTGTGGTGCTGATAACACCAAGGCCACGGGTTCGGATCCTATATAGGGATGGCCAGTTAGCTCACAGGCTGAGCGTGGTGCTGACAACACCAAGCCAAGGGTTGAGATCCCCTTACCGGTCATCTTTTAAAAAAAATAAATTAATTAAAATAAAATAAAATAAAATTACCTTCTGAAAAATAATCGGATATGTTGCTTACATGAAACATCATACAGCAAAACCATACAGAAAGATTGAAAATAAAGAGATGGAAAACATTTGTATGTACTTAACAGAGGCGGGGTGCATAAAGAACAAAAATAACAGATATGTTGAAAAACTGACAAATTTACTGGCCAACTGCCAAAAAAAAAAAAGCCAATAAGACCCCAAACTATGAAACTACTAGAAGACATAGGGGAAATGCTTTGTGAAATTGGACTAGGAAAGGCTTTTTTGGAAAAAGACTCCAAAAGCACAGGCAACAAAAGCAAAAATAGATAAATGGGGTTCTATCAAGCTAAAACATTCTGCACAGGAAAGGAAATAATCAGCAAAGTGAAGAGACAATATACAGAATGGAAGAATGTATTTGCAAACTATGCACCTAACAAAGGACTAATATCCAGAGTATGAGGGTACTTGAAAAAGTTCATGGAAAGATTTGTATTATCTTTTAGTTCTATTTTCCTGCAAACTTTTTGAAGTACCCTCACATGTAAGGAATGCAACAGCAAAAAAACAACCCAGTTAAAAAATGGGCAAGGAGCCTGAATAGACATTTCTCAAAAGAAAATGTACAACTGTCCAACAGGTATATGAAAAAATGCTCAACATCACTAATTTCCAGAGAAATGCAAATCAAAGCCACAATGAAAAATCACCTTACCCTAGTTAGACTGGTTATTATTAAAAAAGACAAAAAATAACAAATGTTGGCAAAGATGCAGGGAAATGGGAACTCTCATACACAATATATTGCCAGTGCAACACTTAGATTTATATTCTTAGTTTCTACCCAGTTTTGTTTTTGTTTGTTTAAATTCTCTTATTTTGATGTTTTGTTGATTCATGTAAAAACAGTAGAGCACTGTAACCTGGTATGATATGTTCTGCAGACCTATGAAGATTCCCTTGAGTAGATAAGTCTGATAGTGAACAAGTGTGGCACTTGACCTCCAAAGACATCTGAACAGAGAATGTGCCGTATGCCTTCTGGCACCCTCTTGGATGAGTGCATTTCCACATTCTTAAGTCCATTTTTATGTTGGGATATGTGGGTTGCGTGGCAGTTCAGGTGATTTAAACTTTCTATAACCATTCAGGTTTGTTCTTGGCTTTGTCTTTCCAAATGGTCTTTATTATTCTGTGCTTGCTTGAGTGCTGCTCCAGCTACCCTTACGATATCTAATGTACGTAGGTTTCAATCTTAGTCCTTGAATTAGTGAGAACAAAGCCTAAAGATGTATTTGGAGTTATCTTGCGTCCAGGTAGTGGAGTCTGGAAATAATCTGCTGCCCTGCTTCTTGTCTCTGAGTGTCTAAAAGGTAGCACTGAAATATAGCCTTCTAATTGTTGTCGTTGTGTATGGGTAGAATTTTTATCAAAAATGTTTTCTTATGTTCCTGGAGCTTTATTTCTCACTTTTGCTTATATCCCTAGTGTCTGACAATCCTTTACTGTTTTAGTTCCTTGACAAGACTAGAGACCAGACCTAATTCCCAACTAGATGGCTGTGAGCTATGATACCCCTATCAAGTTTCTAATAGTCCCTTCCCCCCAACAAATGAAAAGAACTTTGCTTCTTTTCTCTTTACCCTTTCTTTCAGCAGAAATCTCTGAAGAGCTTAAGTTCTCCCATTATTTCCAAATTTGGGGCCATTGACTTCAGTCTAAATAAACCTGAATTTGTCATACTAACTTGAAGTTGGTTTTAGATTGCTGATCTTATCTTGGAAGTGGGAAGGAGACAAATCTAAATTACATCTCCCATATTGACTTTTGCAAACTGAGAGCAAGAAAAATATTATTTGATGTTTTGGAAAAAAATCACGAAACTTATAGCTTAGTTTAAGCACAAAGTTTTTTCTGGTGTTTTGAAATCACCATACTTAGAGCCCCTACCACTGTCACTATTTCATTCAGAATTAGAATGTGCCCTTTGATTTTTTTTTTTTTTTTTTTTTTTGTCTTTTTTGTGACCGGTAAGGGGATCACAACCCTTGGCTTGGTGCTGTCCGCACCGCACTCCGCCAGTGAGCACACCAGCCATCCCTATATAGGATCCGAACCCGCGGCAGGAGCGCCGCTGCACTCCCAGCGTCGCACTCACCCGAGTGCACCATGGGGCCAGCCCTTGATTTGATTAACTTTTAGTCCATGGATTTCTCTATGGTTGGCCTTTAGAGTTCATAAACTTCTGAAATTACGGGAAAATTTGTGTGTATGTATGTTCATTTTCTGGTGACAGATTTCTAACTACATGTTGGTGGGTAGCTATCTCCCACTAGGGGAACAGAGTATATCCAAAGAAATACCTGTGCCATTGGAGATTCCCCCTGGTAGATTCTCTTCTATGACCCCCCAGATGGGTTCTCCTTCCAGAATCTCTCGAGAGACCCTAGGAAACCACTTCAAAGAACTTGTCCGGTATCTGGCAGTGTGCTCATTGTATACTGAGAATGATGTGACTGAATGTCCCCATAAACATTGTCCATGGTCCCCTCCCCTAAAGAACCTATAGGCCCGGGGTTGGTTTTCTTTACTTCAGACAAAACCATACCCATCAAGGGCACATGTTTCAGTGTCGCTAGTCACATTTTTTGCCAGCTGTGAATCTATTACACTTTTGTCACATGTGAATAAAGCTGGGCCTATTTATTCTCCACCCCCCTATACAAAGAACGTCAAAAGGGGTGCTGTTGCTTTACCTCCCATGGATTTGTCACCCTTCTTCCCCTCAGTGATGGAGCTGCAAAGGATTACTCAAAGCCCATCTCTTCTGAACAGTGAGAAGCGCTAAAGGGGTTAATCTCCCAGAACACTCAAGAAAGAGGCATTCTTTCCATTTGGGAACTGGGGTTCTCTTCCTGCATTTATTCTCCAGACCAGGAAGTTACAGGAAGAGAACATAGATGGGGTTATAGTTTAACAATATAGGCTGGTAACATTCAGTAAAACAAAGAAGGTGACATTTCATAATGCAGTTTGCAAGAAGTTAAGTCGATCCACCAACAAAAGCTTGATCTTCGCAAACATTCTCTCTCCTTACAGCAATTTCCCAGTATGTTTACATATCGGTCAGTAACATGTCTGTCCTATGAGCCAGCACCCTTGCTGTGCTACAATTCTTTATCTTACAACAGAGACCTTTAGCCTGGAGAAAATTTTCCTGTCTTTTGCAAGGTTAACATTACTATATGTACTTTTAAGAAGCTAGGCTAAACCTGAAACTGCAAGAAACTAGGCCCTGTGAAATATATTTACTTTATAGTATACTCCACAGCATGCTAGCTGAATCACCATATGGGAAGAACTGTCATATGTCATCCTTTCGCTGTCTGATTGAGTTGTCTAGAGAAATAGGCCATGGGCCTCTTAAGAGGTCCAAAGTTTTAAGTTGGGACCCCTCAGGCTCAAACCTTGTCTCTCACGTACAAAAAGGTCAAAGAATTTTCTTAAACCTGGGAGTCCTAGAGCTGGGGCAATAAGCATATTTTCCTTAATCTATTTGAGTGCATTCTGGAATTCTTGAGTCCTGGGTTCAAAATCCCCTTCTCTTAAGCCTTCATAAAGGGGCTTCGCTATTACTCTGAAGTTAGATATCCAAATAAGACAGAAAAGTCTGCCATTCCCAAGAATCCCCACAACTGCTAGAGGGTGGTGGGGGTTGCTCCTCGGGCAATTGTCTTCCTCCTATCTGGGAGGAGGCTTCTCTGTCTCTTGGATAGTTCAAATCCTAGATATCTGACAGTTCTATTATAAATTTGGTCCTTTTTCCTCTAAACTTTATAGCCCTTATTGGCTAGAAAGCTTCATGTCTGAATGGTATTTTCAGTGGAGGCCTCCTGGGTTTTACTGGCAATAAGGATATCATCTATCTGCTGTAAAAGGATCCCATCCACTAGTTGGAGTTCTCTCAGGTTTCTGGCTAGGACTTCTTCAAAGATCATGGGTGAGTTCTTCAAGCCTTGAGGCAAGACAATCCAACAGAACTGCTGCTTGGAATTAGTCTCAGGGTCTTGCCATTCAAAGGCAATGACTTCTTGGAAGCCCTGAACCCAGGATGGAGAAGAAAACATCCTTCAAATCCAGGACTATAAACTAGCAGAGGTCTCTGGATAAGGTGGTCATCAGCAAGGTATATGGGTTAGAAATCATGGAGTGCACTTCTTGAACTATCTGGTTTATGGCTTGGAGGTCCTGAACAATAATCAGTACTCCTTTGAGTGAGGCTTATGGATCAGTAAGATGAGGGTATCATAGGGAGAGCAGCATGGGTGGATCAAGCTGTATTTCAGAGAAGCCTCCAGCAGGGGCTATATTCCCTTTTTTGCCTTTTCCTTTAGTGGATATTCAAATTAGGATCTTTTTTTACTGGATCTGCAGTCTTGGCTCTCCCTGGTTTCCCATCTGCCTCAAGATTTCTTGAGGTATCTCACAGAAGGATTCATCTTTAGTTTGTAGCAACAACATCTGAAAGGTGTAGGCATGTTCAGGCAGGACTTCCACGTCCAGTTGTCTAGAGGTGAAGACAACCTGGGCATTTAATCTAACAAGTAAGACTCATCCCAAAAGGGGGTTGGGGCACTCCAGCTTATACAAAAAGCTATGTTTCGAATTTTCATCATGAAGGTGGCATTCCAAGTGTTGTAGGAAGGGATGGGTTATGGCTTCTCCTGATACTCCCATGACTATCATAGTCTTTTTTGAATTAGGGGAGGTAATGGCTTGAATTATGTCCCCCCAAAATTTCCTGAAGCTTGAATTGTGTCCCACAAGTTTTATGTATTAGAAACTTAGCCCCCACTGTGACTTGTTAAGAGGGTGGGAGATCCTATTATGGTAAGTGAAAGATGGAGCCTTGAAGAGGTGATTGGAGTGTAGGACCATGTAGTAGTGAATGGATTAAAAATGGTGGTCAAGGGCATGGTTCTGAGGGCTTTAAAAGAAGAGGAGAGTCTGCCTTTTGTTCTCTCTGCTCTCTGCTTCCACCATCTTGCAATGTGAGACCCCTGTGTCACTGTTGCCACCACCAGATGGACTTTGGACTTCTCAGCCTCAGAAATGTAAGCAATAAATTTCATTTTTATAAATTACCCAGTTCAGTGCACTTTGTTATAAGCAACAAAAAATGGACTAATACAGAGGACAAAGGGGTGTTAGTTAGAGAATACATAGCCCCATATCAATGAGAAAGTCAATTAATTGGTTCCCCACTGTCATTAGCACCCAGAGGTACTGTGGGGATACAACAATGGGCTGCTACAAGTCAGGTGGAGCCCCTGGGCCTCTTTGTTCTTCATTTGTGTCTCCCACCTTTACTTCCACTGTCTGAGTTGAGGGAGCTTACCTTCCTTCACCCTCCTCTCCACCTTAGGGCAATCCTTTCCCCAGTGCCCTTTTTCCTTCCAATAAGCACACTGATCCTTTCCCAAGGGTGTGTGTGATCCTTCCCCCATCTTTCCATTGGCTTGTCAATTGATTGCAGCTGCCAGGAGGATCACCTGCAGCTTTATTTTCCTTTGTTTCTCTGCATCTTGGGCCTGGACTCTGCTGTCGTAAACCTTAGAAGCAGCCTCTACCAAATGTTATATAGGCAGCCCAAGAGCGCCATCTACCTTCTGTAACTTTTTTTCTAATATTGAGGGCACTTTGGCTGATAGAAGTCATATTTAATATTTTCTGATTTTTCAGGGCATCAGGATCTGCATTAGTATATTTCCGGTATGCCTGAAATACTCATTTCTGAAATTGGGAGGGGTCTTCCTGTGGTTTCTGTTTAACCTCCTGGACCTTGTTTAGGCTCTTCAGTTGAGAGACCCCTTTTTTAGTCCTTCCAAAAATCATTTTTTGTAATGCTCTTAGCAGGGCATTTCTCTGTTACTTATATCCCAGTTGGGCTCAACTATGGGGATGGCCTTAGCAGAATCAGAACAATTGTCCCTGTACTCAACGTAGAGTCAGTAGGCCTCCTTTCTTGCTTTTTCATGTTATTTCTCAGCCATGAGCAAAATATTCATAAGGGACCAACTGGAGTGTTATGTTAAAAAGATGGAGAACAGTTCAGTCACACGGTTGAGGTCATCTCCATAAAAGGGGTTATTATTTTTCCAATTAAAGAGATCCGAAGTGGGAAAGGGGTAATGTACTCATATCATGCCTGCTGGCTGTCCATTAGTGTTTACTCCTACAACTGGGAGTTAGTGAAGTGGAAACTGCCTTGCTTGGGGACCTCCATCTCTGTGGGTACTAGATAGACCATGTCCTGACCTTCTCGCCCTCCCTCAGCCAAGGGAGGATATAATGTTTCTGTACCCTGCTCTCAGTATGGAGGTAGATCGGTGGTTGTTGCGGTGTGGGAGTTTACAGGTTGGGGGGAGACACTGGTACAGGTGTGGTGATGGTGGCAGGGGGGTCAGCTGAGGGGGTGGTGGAGTGGGCATTGGCAGAGGAGCCAGTGGCATGGTGGGAGAATCCAAGGTATGTATCAAACAAAAAAATCTCATCTTCCTCTCTGGTGCTTCTAGACTCTAATATTCTCAGCTTAGGTTTCTAAGCCCTTTGTACCATTAAATTGCACCTTCTTTGTGCACACTTATTTTGGTGTAGCAACATAAAGGCTTGTACATACAGGATTTCATCCCATTTTTCTTCTCTTTTACAAAACAATTCTAATTGCAGAATGATAATATAATTCAAAGAGCCATTAACTGGCCCCTTTTCTCCAGAGCCTAGAGAGTATTGTGGCCAGGCAGTGTTGCAGAAGAGGATCATTTTCTTACATTTTATAGGCTTATAGCTATACACAGTCCAATTTTGGAGGATGCAATCCAGTGGGCTGCATTCAGGGACTGAATTAGTATTTCCCATAACTATCACTCAGCTAACATTTACACACACACACCAAACAAACCAAATTCCTGCAGGACAAAAACAGAAAGGTGAAGTCCAGCAATTCCCACAACTCTGCCAAAGGAGGTCCCCCCGCAACTTCAAATAGGCAAAATGGAATCACTACCATGGGTGTCCTGAAGACTCACCAGCAAATAAATGCAAAACTGAAAGCAAACAATAATTTATGAAGTTCAGTGTGTTTCTCCACTCCAAGCACGTCTTGTGCCCAAGGTGGTTGATGCTGGCAGGAAAGGAAGCAAAAAGGGGAGTCCCCCAGGCAACACACCTGAGCAGATGCAGGGACCCTTGAGTGCTCGGATCCAACTGAGGACACCTAGCCATGGGCACAAGGCTCCTGGCTGGCTTGATGAAGTTGTTGCCAGAACCCCAAGTTCCAGGTTCAGGTACCCAGTGCACAGCTAAAGCCAAGACACTAAAACACCGGTGCTTGGAGACAGAGAAATGTTTATTCAAATCGGTCAAAATGTGAACACAGGAGAGCAAAATCTCTCAGATCCGTCTTCTCATAGAAACAAGGCAAGGAGTTTTATAGGGTTAAGAGGTAAGGGAGAGGGAGTCTCAGGGAAGTTAGGGGAAGGTCTGTGCTTTCTTAGACTCTGGATAAGCTCTTAGTAGACAACCAGGCTCCTTAGCACCAGTGGCAGCTGGGGCTGGGTCGAGAGCATTCATTCTTTCTGCAGAACAAACTTATAATTTTCCTTGTGATCTTTGGATCATCTCTTACTGCTTGATGGAAAACCGGACATCAGCAACTTGTATTAGGGACAAGGGGTAGTGGGTGGGAGGTTAACAAGCTATCAGAAAGCAAAAGTTTAACAAACACTCAGGCCATTCATTTTTAGCCACTATTAAATTTTTTTTTTTTTTTTTGTCTTTTCCGTGACCGGCACTCAGCCAGTGAGTGCACCGGCCATTCCTACATAGGATCCGAACCCGCGAGGGGAGCGTCGCTGCGCTCCCAGCGCCACACTCTCCCGAGGGCGCCACGGGCTCGGCCCAGCCACTATTAAAATTTAAACCATTGAAATTCCAGAGGGAATTGGCTTCACTTTCATACCTTTAGTTAGATTTATTCATAGATTGGTGTTTTATTAGCAACTTTTCCTTGAAATACTTTTTTCACATGGCTTGTGAGACATTACTGTCTCTTCCTCTGACTGCCTATACCTTTGCTGATCCTTCCTCATCATCCAGATTTCTAAATTTTGGTTATTGCAGGGCTTAGTCCTTGGTCCTAGACAATATTGATACTCTAACCAGATCTCTTTTACCAGATGGTGGACAAGTACCTAAGTTAAAAGCTTATACCTGTGATCTCTGGAGAATTGCCCTTGTCTAATAGGAGCCCCCTCCCAGGAGATGCCCAGAAGTATATTTCCCATTCCCCTCCCCTGCAGCCAGTGATGATTCAGGAGTACAAAAGCCTGGCATCCTTGCTTCAGAGTGGGTAAACTCAGCTCCCAGAGGCTCTAAGCCACCCATGCTCCAACGAAGGATTAGGAGAAAGCTGAATTTTGCCTGAGACTATATTCTTATTCAGATATGTTTTTCTTTATTTTATTTCCCTCATGGCCTTACAGGTTTTTCTTGAGGAGAGATCCCTCAATAAATCAAATGTTCCCAGTCCTTGTCTCAAGCTCTGCTTCTAAGGAAACTGACCTAATTCTGTAGCTCTTCTATTCTCTATCTCTACTCATTCCCTAGGTGATTTCATCTAGTCTAGTGGTATTAAATATTTTTTTTATGATAACAACTCCAGATTTTATATTGCCAGCCTTAACTTCTCCTCTGAACTTGAGACTCAAAAATCTATCTCATTGCTGTCATCTCCATTTAGATGTCTAAAAAGCCTATCAAATTTAGCAAGTACAAAACTAAACTTTTGAATTTTTCCATCTCAGTGAAAGGCATCTGTATTTAGTAAATTTCTCAGGCTAAACAACCTCAGCCAATCATCCTTGACTCTTCCCTTTCTCCCATTTCTCAATTCATACATCAGCGAATCCAATTTATTCTATTTTCCAAATACATCCACTTTCAGAAAATCCTGTTGAGTCTACTGTACAAATATATCCTGAATCTGCCCACATGTTAACTGTTTATGGCAACCCCTTCTCCAAGTAACTGTTAGCTTTCTCCTTGTAAAGATGTGTTGTAACAGCCTCCTAACTTCCTGCTTTCCTACACACCCGTTATCCTTCCTAAATGCAAATCAAACACATCACTCCTCTGCTGAAAACTCTGATGACTTCTCACCTCACTGAAAGCAAAAGCTGAGGTCCTTTCAATACCCTCAGAGATCCTACAAGATCTGACTCCTCTCTACCTCTCTGACCTCATTTCTTACCATTCTCCCCCTCAATTCTGGCCTTTTGCTGTTTCTTAGAATGCTGAACACACTCCTGCTTTAGGGCTTCTGTACTTACTGATCTAAGTTTCTACCCATAGATGTTGAAAAGATTTCATTCTCTTCATTTAAGTCCCTGTTAAAATCTCATTTTTTCAGAGGTTCCTTTCATGACTACCTTTTCTAATATTTCCCCCTTCCTCCTCATTCTCTGTCTTCTCAACTAGTTTTTTTCTTTATAGTATTTATCACCCTATGAAATATTTTTTATACACACACACACACACACACACACACACACACAAACTCAATCCTAGCAAAGGCATTATTTTATTCACCTCTATAAAAAGGCATTTCTTTTTACAATACTTTACACTTTATTATTATTTTTTTACACTATATCAGAAGAGATTAAAATTATAGGTCCATTTCCTGATGAAAATAATTGCAGAAGTCCTAAGCAAAATGTTTAAAAGTAGCATGTTCTGATAAAATAAGGTTTTTATTGGGACTTCAAGGAGGGTGTAACAACACAAAATGTATCAATATAACTTACCACAGTAATAGGCTAAATAATCAAATTATTTTCAATAGATGCAGCAAAGGCATTTAATAAAGACCAACACCCATTTATAATTATACACTCTCAGAAAAGTTGGACTAAAAGGAAACTTTCTAAACCTGATGAACTATACACCAAATTTATCAACAGCATTAGCCTAAAAGGAGGAACTTTAGATGATTTCAGGAACAAGACATTATTGCCTATGGTGCAATGTTGTGCTGGCGCCAGCTATGGTTAAATGGGTCACCCAAAGGTTAATGATTGGAAACTTAATCTTCATTGTAACGGTGTTAAGAGGGTGTGAAATCCAATTTTGATAACTGAAAGGTGGGGCCTTTTAAGAGGTGATTAGATTGTGAAGACTATCCTTATTGGCATGAGCAGGACTGAAGCCATGTTGGGACCTAAAGCTGCCTGGGCTACAGGGGGTGGGGAGGATTTTTAAAAGGGCAGTTTTTTTCTCTCCACTCTTGCTTCCCATCCCCTGACTTTCTTATCTTGCTCATTAAGTAGGAAAACAAGGCTGAAAAGCTAATTAGTACTTTGCAAAGCTAACAGTTCTTTCTTTGAGATTTATAGAGTTTTGGGAAATGATCAAGGCCAAATGACTGAAGCTGACCTTGGGCACTAGCCAAGTGTACTGGTGCAAATCAAAATCTTGCAGGGTCCTGAGATAACAGCAAAGATGAGAACAGAAACCAAATGAAGCCTTGGCAAGAATTTGTACCTGACCCACAGAAATGGACCCCTCGTAGCTCATGTCTCCTGCTCTCCTTCTCTTCACCTCCCACCTTCCATTCCCTCAACGCTTCCTTAAAAATCCCTTCAGTAGGGCTGGCCCGTGGCTCACTCGGGAGAGTGTGGTGCTGATAACACCAAGGCCACGGGTTCGGATCCCATATAGGGATGGCCGGTTGCTCACCCAGCATGGTGCTGACAACACCAAGTCAAGGGTTAAGATCCCCTTACCGGTCATCTTTAAAAAAAAAAAAATTCCCTTCAGTAAATGTAAATCTTTGAGATGGGGTAGCCTACCATCTCCTTCAGCTGAATACATCTGCTTTTCTAACACCAACCATTTGACTTCTAAGGTTTTTTTCTTTCCTTTTCAAAGGGGTGAGCAGCTGGACCTGAGTCCGGTAACACCCTTGTAAATGGATTAATCCATTGAGGCTTTCTGTGTGGTAATGAGCGTGGTTCTGATGGCTTTAAAAGGAGAGCAAGTGAGGAGGTGAGCTTTCTCTTGCTCAAGCCATTCACCATGTGATACTCTGAATTACTGTGGAAAGTCACTACCCACAAGAAGGCCCTCACCAGATGCTGCCTGGATATTGGACATCCTAGCCTCCAAAATTTTAAGAAATAAATTCTATTTCTTTATAAATTACCCAGTTTCAGGCACTCTGTTATAAGCAACAGAAATGGACAAAAGCAGCCTGGTTCCCTGTCTCTTTCTCTTTGCCTACCTCTAGTATAAAGGCTGAAAATTTTGAATAGTCTTTTCCTATCCTCCTCTACACTTAGGGGTTGACCATGTGATGCAGTTCTGGACAATGAGATCTAAGCCAGGTTCTATAGGGGGTTTTTTGGAAAGCTTTTGCTTCCCTGGTGTCAAAGAACAAAATTACAACACATTTAGTTAAAGCTCTCAATCTGCTTTATTGAAATTCTGGCAACATGTTATTCCATAAAATAGAGTAAGTGTTCCAATGAGTCCAGTAGAGGAGGTTGATTTTATAGAAAAAAGAACAAAGAACAGATTGGTTATTTCAAAGTTACTCTCCTTGTAAGGCGGGGACAGGAAGACAGAATGATAGAAAAATAATTGACTAGTTAACATTAGGTTTCTTCAGGCTGTCTTTTTTGTATAAGAA
Source organism: Cynocephalus volans (assembly GCF_027409185.1). NCBI lineage: Eukaryota > Metazoa > Chordata > Mammalia > Dermoptera > Cynocephalidae > Cynocephalus > Cynocephalus volans. The sequence goes on along the minus strand of NC_084467.1, from coordinate 65,605,393 downwards.
TTAAAGCAGAGAGAACTTCATTATCATATGTATTGAAGATTAAAACTGGTCTGTTTGGGAAATTAGCACAACCTAAGTGACATGGGACTTATCAGGGGTGACTCCATTTTTATTTGTAGTCTGGTTTGTTGGGGCCTAATATAGGAACTTAGTCCAAAACAATGGCCTCTGATAATTTTTATTTAATACTGGTGTATTAGTCTGTTTCTGTTGTTTATAACAAAATACATGGAACTGGATACTTTGTAAGATAATGAAATTTATTGCATATTATTTCAGAGGCCCGGAAGTCCAAAGTCCAGGGAACACATCTGGTGAGGCTCTTGGTCGTGACTTCAGTGATGCAGGATATCACATTGTGAAATGGTGGAGCAGAGAGAGCAGAGAGTAACCTCCTCACCCTCTATCTTTATAAGGCTCTCAGAACCACTTTATAAAGCCCCTGACCACCATTTTTAATCCATTCACTACTGCAAGGTCCTACAATCCAATCACTTCTTCAAGGCTCCACCTTTTAATTACCATAATAGGATTTCCCACCCTCTTAATGGTTACAGTGGGGGCTAAATTTCTAATACATAAAACTTAGGGGACACAATTCAAGCTTCACTGAGTTTTGAGGGGACATAATTCAAACCACTTCAACTGGTAAAAGGGACATATAGTGGTGCCATCCTTCCCACATCTTCATGTCCCTCACCACCACCCCCACCAACTATCTCATAATTGCCTCTCCAATCTATTTACAACTGCCTTTAATCCACCATTTAATACTCTGCCTTCTAGCCAGAGTTCACTTATTTCAGTTCCCCAGATATGCTGTGAGTCTTCTTGCCTCAGGGTTCACACACTTTTCCTTAGGCCTGGAGTACTACCGACACAGCCCATTTTATTTTTTTTTATTATTTTATTTTATTTATTTTTTTATTTTCAGTTGCCAGCTGGTATGGGGATCCTAACCCTTGACATTGGTGTTCTAACATCCAGCCCATTTTAGCTCAGTTAATTCCTACCCTTCTTTAGTATCAGCTTAGGTAACTCTGCACTCAAGAAGTTTTTCTTGAGCACTCCTCCACGTCTGAGGTTTTTTCACCTGCATGCTCACATAGCACCCTGACTGTCCCCTATCAAAGCACTTCTTTATTGTATTGTAATTGTCTGTTTAATTGTTTGTCTTCGTCACCTACTTTAGGTTATTTTAGGATAGGGGTTTTATCTATCTTATTCATTGTGTCTTTATACCTTGCTCAGAACCTGGCACTTATAAGTCCTCAATAAATATTTGTTTAATAATGAATAAATATTTTCATGAAATTATTTATTTTGATTTATTTTACTTTTTTATTTTATTAAATAAAATTTTAGTTTATTTTTACTCTTTAAAATGAAGGAATTTTAGACTTTGAACTTTTAGTATAATATAAGGTTATACTTTGTCTTGCTTAGTCTTACATCAGTTTATGTTAGGGTTTGTGAATGAGGATTATTTTAAGAATCCATGTAATAATGAAGGGAAGAAATATTTTCAGTTTCTCCACAGCCATCTAAAAGAATTTCAGCCTGAATCAAAATACAACTCAGTGCTAGGGACTGTCTTTTACTGTTTTCCTTTCAGCAGCAGGCGTCTGTTTCTATGCTTGAGGACTTTGCCCTTTCTTAACAATTCTGTGTGTTTGCTTCTACTGCACTCATCCCTATCAATTCCTTTTGCTCTTGTTTTCTCTACTGTTGATTGATTAAGTGAGTGATCCAGTCATTCATTCAATAATGTATAAGACAATGTCAAAGTTGTTGGAGATATTCAAGTATGAACAAGATGGACCCAATCCCTGCTCCCAGAGAACTTACAGTTTCATGAATTTCTACTTTTTTATGGTTCTATTTCCTCATGACATCTATCACTTTATGAGTTCTGCTTAGTGGTTTCTCTCAGTGACTCTCCCTGCTTCTGTAACTCCTGTCTGCATTCCTGTATTAACCACATTTCTACATTCTGTATTTTATGATGTTTTGACATCTTGGAGCCTTGCTAATCTTGGAGAGACTGTCACTCCCATAGTTAGCTTGTTCCTAAAGATAGCACTCTCCTGTGAGTGTTTCTTTTATATAAAAACCAAAGAATTCAGAATCCATACCTACCAACATTTATGGAGCTCCCACAGGTTGAACCACCATCCCCTACCCTAACATCAGTCTAGGGCCAGGTCCCAGGCAACTAAGGGCAGTTCCTACATCCCAGAGGCCACTGAAATTATTCAAACTAGCCAGTCCTAAGTCTGCCTACCCTACCTGTTCCTTCCCACAAAAACTACAATAAAGGCTTTGGTCCATGCTTTCCCCTCACCCCTTTGCCTCCTGACTGACCCTGTTTTTTTTCTGGGGATCTGTGAGTATGAACTTCTTCCTTCATGATGATTTTTTTTTTTTTTTCAAAGATGACCAGTAAGGGGATCTTAACCCTTGACTTGGTGTTGTCAGCACCATACTCTCCCACGTGAGCTATCTGGCCATCTCTATATAGGGATCCGAACCCATGGCCTTGGTTTTATCAGCACCACACTCTCCCAAGTGAGCCATGGGCTGGCCCTCATGATGATAATTTTTGTGTCTGCATGTCTTACTGTGAAGGTTAATTTAGGTGTCAACTTGTTTAGATTAACAAATACCAAGAAACCTGGTAAAGCTATCTTTTTTAGGTGTGTCCATGAGGCTGTTCCAGAAATGATTAGCATGACAGCTGAAGTGGACTGGGTGGGAAAGATCCACCCTCAATATGGGCAGGAACCATCCAATCCACAGGGAGCGCAGAGAGAACAAAAAATAGAGAAAAAAGGTGAAGCTCTCTATCTGCTGGAGCTGGGATATAGAGCTCTTCTCCCCCGTCTATGACATCAGAGCTCAAGACTCTTCAGCTTCTGGGTTCCAGGACTTAACACCAAGGACACCCTCGGCTTCCCTGGTTTTGAGGCCTTTGGACTTGGACTGAGCTACACTGCCGGCATCCAGTTTGCAGTCTATCATGGGAATTTTCTTCACAATCATGTCAGCTAAATCCCCTAATTAATTCCCTCTCATATATTTATAACATATTCTATTGATTCTGTCTCTCTGGAGAACCCTAATATACTCACCATACCTGATTAAAACAAATCTGGATACATTTTAACACAAGTCATCACCATATATCTAACATTCAAAAAATCCAGTAAGATTACTATCCCTATTACTAAGATAATCTAGTTATGAATTACAAAGTACAATATAGTCATAAGAAATCTCTTTGAAGAGGGCTTTGGGCATGGTCTGTATTTTACTGCTTGTTAGAAAGAGTGTGATTGGCAGATATCTTGTTTGAATTATTTAGTATAGCCTTCCTCCTCCCCCACTCTATGATTTTCTCCTCTATATAGACTGGTTTACCCACCTTCATCTTCTACAATGACTTGGAAGTTAGGGTGTTCTATTTTAAATTCTACTTCAAGTCATTAACAAATTTCAAAACACTATTAAACATATTTATATAATTATGACATATAAAACCAAAATAACTAGATTCTTTTTATGAAGTATTTAAACTTAGTTTTAATTTTTCTCTAGCATTTAAAATTGCAAAGGAGAAGACTAATACCCTTTTGTTCTGTTTTATGATTTCTTTTTTTTTTTTTGCTTAGAGCTTTTTAAGAGACTTTCTTTACTTTTGAGTGTTAAAAAGTCACCGTGATAGACTTATTAATTTTTCTTGGAGTATATGGAACTCTCAACTCTGGGATCAAATAATTTTTAGATCATTAAGGTTTCCTTTTAGGCATCATTATCACCTTTGTTTGTTTTATTTTCCTTGTCCTTTTTTTTTTTTTTGGCAGCTGGCTGGCATGGGGACCTGAACCCTTGACCTTGGTGTTATAGCTCTGCACTCTTAACCAACTGAGCTAACCAGCTGGCCCCTATTTTCCTTGTCCTTTAAAATTTTCTATTATTCACAGATTTAAAAGACTAGAAATATAGCTTTCTTCTGTATTCATTATTATATCTGCTATAGTTTTAATCTTTTTTTTTTTTTTTTTTTTTGCATTTTAGGAGTCTTATATTTTGTGTCATTAATTTGATTCTCTAGACTATGAGGTCCTTCAGGCTAAAGACCATGTCTAATTCATTTTCATATAGTAAATGCTCTTCTCATGCTGTACATTTTTAAATAGGTTCCATGTTCATTCTTCTCTTGATAATTTAAGCCTTAACACAGTGATATCTGGCTTTTACAATTTACTGAGGTGCTGGCAGAAACCCTTTCACTCATATGTGAAGGTGAAGGGTAAGGTGCTATATAGTTTAGCAAGGTTCCTTGTATGTTTGAGATTTTGTTTCTGTCCTTAAGACAGTGAAGAAACTGCCCAAGTATTTTAAGGCTGAGTGTCAAGAAAGAGGTTTGTATGTGTATGATGTGAGAGTGTGTGTGTTGGGAATGAGAGGAATGTAGGGGAGAACTTATAGTGGCATCAGAATTCTGAGAACAAGACAGGTAGAGGAATGTTCATTATTCAAATCGATAAGGTGTGCCTACTATTGGTTCCTAGGGATTAAAGGACTCCTTATATATCTCTGTCATCCACCTCCTAAATTGGGGTAGCAGTGATGGTTTGACATGAGATCTCACTTGTGTCCTGCTTTGGATAAGACTATCTGGCTAAAGGTGATACAATAGGGGATGTCCCAGGAGGCAGGTCTTGGACTAAAGTTTGAGTGTGCCAAGCCAGAAGAGAGACTAAATGTAGAGGGAGTAGACCATAAGCAGTACCAATACAGTCCCTCAGATACTGAGAATCCAAGTACCAGGCTTGGGATTGAAGAAGGGGACTGGGTCAAGCTTAAGGGCTAGGAGGACATCAACAGAAATGAGATTTAAGGGAGCATCACCTGATTGACAGAGCGTTTTTCCTGCCATTTGTGTAAGCACTCAAGAAAAAATTAACAGGTGAAAAAATGACACATGAACAAATTGACAGGAAATTTAGTTGAAAAGATTATGTGTTAAGATCCAACACTTCTGTATTGGTCTGTTTTCCTCACAGAGAATCAAGTGTTTTTATCTATGGAAAGATAAACAAAAAAGTTTAGAAAAATCCTATAAAAAGGCTCCCAGGATTCAGGAGATTCTTTTTGAGTAATCTTCCTCAAGGAATATAACTACAGAGAGTTAATAGTTATCTATCTCCTTTACGTTAGCCTCAGTGCCACTTCCACAATATAGCTTATTAACTCTTACCTAGAATGCTAAAACAACTTGTTTAAAAATTTATTTATAATTTCCAATAGGTAATTCCATTGTTATTTCAGTAGGACAGCAATGTGTTTAGCAGAAAAAATGGCAACACTTTAGATGATTTAAAGTTTCGTGAATGACAAATTATTTGGAAACTAATAAATCAGTTATACAAAGTACAACATAATCAGGTGAAGGTACTGGCTCAGTCTGGGAGCATGCTATCTTCTGCTTTGTGGAAATATCTACATATGTTCTCATATTCTTTGACTAAAAAGAAATTTTACATCTCTAACAGTGACTGCTGGGTCTTTCCATCAGTTTTATCACTTTTCTTTGTGAAAATCTTACCATAATACGTTCACATGGAAAAAAATTCAAACAATACAACTAGAGAAAAGTAAGTCCTCTTCTTTCAGCACTTACTTCCATTCCCCCAAAACAAATCCCATTACCAGTTTCTTGTGTATCCTTTCAGATTTTCTATACATGTCTTGCCTCAGTATCCTTTTCTGTAACATAGGTTTAGTACTAGATTCTATTTTTTTTTTTAAACCTATAAATGTAGTGTACTCAGGGTGGTTGTACACCTAGCTTTCAAAATTTAACCATATATCTTGGAGATCATTTCATATGTTTAAAACTATGTCAGTTTTTAAAACAGATATATACTGCTCTGGGTTGATGTCCCCCCGAAACTTAGTCCCCACTGTGACAGTATAAAGAGGGTGAGAAATCCTATTATGGTAATTGAAAGGTTGGGCCTTGAAGAGGTGATAGATTGTAGTACCATGCCATAGTAAATGGATTAATAATTGTGATTAGGGGGCATGGTTCTGAGGGCTTTAAGAGGGGAGTGCATGAAAGTCTCCACTTTCTCTGCTCCACCATTTCTGCCATGTGAGACTTCCCTGCATTGCTGTAAAGCCACCACCAAGAAGACTCTCACCAGATGTGTTCCCTGGACTTTGGACTTCCCAGCCTCAGAAACTATAAGCAGTAAATTTTGTTTTCTCACAAATTACACAGTTCCAGGTATTTTGTTATAAGCAACAGAAATAGATTAATACATACACCATTAACAATGCAAGTGCTTTTTATATCTTTCAGTAACTTTTTAAAAATTTATTTTATTTTTTATTTTTATTTTAAAAAATTTTTTATTGAATCAAAATTGATCATACATATTTTTGGGGTTCAACATTGAGATATGTTGATCAAATCAATATTACTAGCATATATATTGTTACAAATTGTAGTTATTCTTTATGTCCTTTGTCCTATCTCTCCCTATCCCTTTGTCCCTCCCCCTTCCCCCATCTAATTACCCTAGATTTCTTCTCTCCTTCTGAAAGAATAATGGTTACTCTGTTGATTTGTTGCCTAGATTATCTGTCCAATGCTGAGAGGTGTGATCAGGTCCCCCAATATTATCATAGAGCAGATGCTTCTTCTGTCACTCTGTAATAGGCTTTGTGGAGAGAGACATCTTATTCTTTTCTTTATCTCTGCTGGTGACTCTCCTTGTGTGAGTGCGCTCCAGTGGCTGGTGGACCATCTGCGTGATGGTTGTGGAAGCTAGCCGCTTTCACAGCAGCCATGGTTATAGTGGTGGCTGTGGTGGGCCACACATATGGAGGTGCTGTTTTTGGCATGTTCCTTGGTGCTGGCAGTGTGCCTGGTTGTGGGGAGTGTTTGGTCCCCAGCTGCATGCCTTGGGGCCTCGGGTCCCCGGGCAGGCCCTGAGGTGCTGGCACGGTGGGCTAGGTTGGAGGAGGGGGGTCCGGTCCCCAACTCCATACCTCAGGTCCTGGGATTGGCCCCAAGGCACTGGTGTGTTGTGCCTGGTTCTGGGAGGGGGTTCTGGTTCCAGGCTCCGTACCTCGGGTCCCCACGTGGGCACTGAGGTGCTGGCATGGTGTTCCTGGTGGTGGGCAGGGGTTCTGGTCCCCTTCTCCATGCCTTGGGTCCACAGGCAGGCCCCAAGGTGCTGGCAGAGTGTGCCTGGTTGTGGGAGGGGAGTCCAGTCCCTGGCTCCATACCTCAGGTCCACAGGTGGGCCCCAAAGCCCTTGCATGGTGTGCCTGGCTGTGGGAGGGAGTCCGGTCCACTTCTCCATGCCTTGGGTCCCTGGGCAGGCCCCAAGGTTCTAGCGGTGTGCCTGGATGTGGGAGGGGTGCCCAGTCCCTGGTTCCATGGCTCATATCCCCTGGTGGGCTGCAAGGCTCTGGTGGTGTGCATGGGCTGGAACTAATTTTTTGTCATTAGCTTACTTCTTAAATAGGCAAGCTTCCTGTGGGAACCAGTACTTGAGCTGTGTGGTTGACCTAATTGCTGTTTTGCTGCTGTTTCTCTAGGAAAGGCTTTTTGTGCAGCTCAGGGTTTAATGGTTGACCTTATAGGTACTTCCGGCTCTCCAGAGACCGGATGCACCTGCGTTGTATAGAAACTCTGATCTGGGCCTGAGTTTTTTCATCAAACTGCACGCCATGCAATTCTGCATTCCCAACCAGTCTCCTCTGAGTAATCCTGCACTGACTGGAGGGCGGATTGGCTGTCCTTGCTGTGTCCCAGTGTTCTCTGGGTGGGCCCGTCTCCCCCACTGCCCGTGATCCAAACACTTCCCATGGGACGGGCCCTGCACTGGTCCCTTGCGATAACTCACCGGCCTCTGAATGGCTCCCCTTTTTTAGCTGTTCTGGCTCTTTGCTCCTGCGTGGGTCCTTGGGAACCCTATTAGTGGTCTTGCTGTCCTGCAGGCCACCAAGGCTCTTTTTTGCCTATCACCTCCAAGTAACTCCATCTGAAGTGCACAGCTGTGGCTTCTGCCAGCTCCTGCTCCATGTGCTCAGCAGCTGGAGCCTTAAAGCGGCTGTGCCCAAAACACTCCGACCAGCTTTTTCTTTCTCTTATCATGGTTTTTCTCACCTTCATGAACTCCGTAGATCTCTCTTCCTCTTCCCCTGAGCTCCAGAGGCCCCAGCTTGGCTGATGTTACATTTTTATGTTGTAAATTGGCTGATTTGTGGGAGAGAGTGACACTGAGGACCATCTGTTCTGCCATCTTGATTGGAACTCTCAGTTACTTTTAAACATTTTCTTCATATAGATCTTGTGTATTTCTTATTAGGTATATTGCTTTTTGTTTTTATTGTAAAAGGAATCTTTATTGGCAATTTTTACCTTGTCAATGTAATTTTTACTTTCTGTACATAAGAAAACTTTTGATTTTTTACATCAATTTTGTACCTAGCTAACTTCTATCATTAAAAATCGTTTTACAGTTGGTTCCCTTATTTTTTCACTTATGCAAGTATATCATTGGTGATAATTTTGCCTTCTTATTTCCAATGTTTTTGCTTCTTATTTCTTTTTTTCCTAATTGTTGTGGCTAAGACTTTTAGAAGAATATTAAACAATTATGTTAAAGGTGAATGGGCATGCAAGGGCACTTGAAAAAGTTCATGGAAAGATTCGCATTATCTTTTAACTCTTCTTTTACATAAAGTTTTTGAAGCATCCTCATCCTTGTACTTGCATTTATCCTGACTTAAATGGGAATGTTTTTGGTATTTTATTATTAAGCATTGGCTTAACATATCACTATATTTATGATTTATCTCTATATTGTTATTTTTAAGGAGTTATTATAATGATTATTTATGAAGGCTAAGTGTTGAATGTTCTCAAATGTCTTTGTTGGCATCTATGAAGATGATCACAATTTTTCTTTATTGCTATCCTGAATTGTGTCAGTAGATTTCCTAATATTGAAACAGGTCTCCTTTCTTCATATGAATCTCACTTTGTTTACCAAATAATTTTGCTCTTGTGATGATTAAATTCCATTTTATAATATTTTATTTAGTATTTTAACATTGGTATCCACAAGCACAATTAAACTATAGCTTTTGGTATGCTACCTTCTTCATGGTTTTGTTTGTTTGTTTTTTGGTTTTGGCTGCTGGCCAGGACAGGAATTGAACCCCCTGGACCTTGCTGTTATCAGCACCAGGCTCTAACCAACTGAGCTAACTGGCCTGTCTCATTTTTCATGTTCTTATGTTAATGTTACCCTGGCTTTACAAAATGAATACAGAAGTTTTCCTTCTTTCTCTAAGCTCTAAAACAGTTTAAATAACACTGGCATGGTCTATTCCTTGGATATTTGATAGCATTTATTTCTGAAATAAGAGGAAAGGAAGAAGTATGAGAGCAATCACGAATATGAGAAACTTTTGGAGCACTTCGTATTCAGTTTTCTAGTTGACCAGTTTTTTGTTTTTTTCCTTAGGCCTAACCAAACAAATGGGTCCCAAGTATCAGTCTGGCCACATTTAGATAACCAAGTGGCATTTTCTTTTGAATAATTGATTATGCCATTTTCCTGAAGTGCTTACCCAGGTAAAACAATACCTTTTAGTTATGACACAGACTCTATCTTGACTGGTGTCTTACTTAGTTTGTCTGCTATGATGAATTACCATAGATTGGGTGGCTTTAATAACAAACGTTTATTTCTCACAGTTCCGTAGGCTAAGTCTGAGACCAAGGTGCTAGCATGGTCAGATTCTAGTGAAGGCCTCTTCCTGTTTGCAGACTGCTGACTTCTTATATCTGCACATGACAGAATGAGAGCAAGAGAGTTCTCTGCGGTCTCTTTTATAATGGCTCTAATTCCATTCATGAGGGCTCCACTCTTATGACCTAATTACCTTCCAAAGGACCCACTTCCTAACACCATCAAGTTAGGGGTTAGGATTTCAACATATGAATTGTGGGGGGACATAAGCATTCAGTCCATAATAACTGATCAGTAAAAACTTGAGGGTAATTCTACTATCTTGTCAAAAAATGCATGCTGGTCTATTGGCTCCTAAAGCTTGAGCTCTTGTATGTTCTACTGGGCTATAGTTAGGTATAAATTAGGAATCATATGTTTTATTTTGGTAACTAATCTTTGTATGAACAGGTAAAACCTTGTGTTTCAGATCCATCCTGTTAACTTTCTACATTGGGCTCTTAAATAAATATGAGCAGCTGGGGAGTTTGTTTTGAATACTTGGAAAGGTATTTCACATAAGACTATGTGAAAGTATAGTTTACATTTTGATGTGGTGAGCACAGAAGGACCATCTAAATAAAACAAGAAGAATAGTCCCTAGGGGGTACACATTGAGAGGATACGAATATATTATTACTAACTTGTTGGTATCAGTTATTATCTAAATTTAATTGTTCTGATTGTGGAGGGCAAATACCCTGGATAGGCTATTACATAAATAAATTATGTTGTTTTCATCTAGCTTTGTGGAAAAGGAATTAGGCCATAGCTTTTATCATCAGTCATTTTAAATTTTTATTTATTTATTTATTTATTTTGTCTTTTTATGTGACCAGCCACACTGCGTTCAGCCAGTGAGTGCATCGGGCATCCCTACATAGGATCTGAACCCACGGTGGGAGCGCAGCTGCGCTCCCAGCACCGCACTCTCCCGAGTGCGCCATGGGGTCGGCCCAATTAGTCATTTTTTTAAAAAATTCCTGACTTCTTCTGAGCTTAGTTGAGGCTCTGAGAGATCTCTTGGAGGCTTTTTAATGGGCTTCAAAGTTATAATTCTAGTGGGACTGGAAGTTTAGTTTATAGGAATTTTAGCCCATTTTCACCTGACAGTATGAATCCACAGGTGTATTCCTTCCAGTATAAAAAGCAGTATTTTTAGTTTGAAGTACCTTAATGATCTTTTCCAATCTGTTTTTCAGTGTGACTTTTGTTGATCTCTTTCTGTTGTACCCAGCCTCCAGGTTTTGTATCATGCAGTGTTGTGTTTGGTGTTGCTTCTTAGGATGTGCTGCTTGCATTAACTGCATATATGATTGTGCACATGTACCAGTTTTTGACAGTATCTGGCAATTTAGAATGTAGTACGTATTTTCTTTTGAAAACTTGAACAGTTTTAATTTAAGATAACATCAGTTTTATCTTTCCAGAGATTCAGTGATTATATAGCCAAGTAAGTTCCTCCTGTTTTACAGGGAGAACCTTTCACCTGTAAAGTAAGTTAGTCTATTACTAGAGGATATTGAATATTTTCCTCATGTGTGCAAAGTAAAACCCATGAACATTTTTATTGCATCAATTAGAGGATTAATCTTTAGGCAACAGAAAATATAATCTAGCCAGAAAATTACAGGCTAATCATTTAAAGTCTTTCAACTTAGGTATCAGAATGCATTCATTTCTAAATGTTTGGATGGTTCTTGAGATGTTCAGACCTTTATCTTATCTTTAGAGTTGTTTTGGGGATTGTGATTCCAAATAAGGGAAGGTTTTGTCATTAGCTGAACCTGTCAGGTAAAATCATCTGTTGGGAAAATATAGGAAAATGGTCAGGGCCCCTCAGATGTTCAGAATCTTGCTGAGCATTTGATGTAAATATGCACGTGTGTCCAGGTGTTCCTTGGTTATTGTCTAATGTAATTGTGCATGTGCACCCAGGTGTCCTGGGTTATGGACTTAAGTATAAAGGACTAATGGCTCTGATACATGGTGCCTCTCAGGACTCTCCAGGAGGCCACTATGGCGGCTGCTCTTAGCTTTAATAAAGCGTAATAGTTTTTTACCCTTGGACCCCAGGACCTTTTCCTATTTCCTACCTTGTAGACCTGCATGTGAAGGGTTTGTGACCTAGTCTGTACAATGGGCTTGAGGGGTCTGTGAGCCCTAGCCCTAGCTTTACAATTGGTGTAGTCAGCAGGATTCCGGGCAGGTAAAAGAGCCCAGCAATTTGCATAGTCATGGCAGGATTCTGAGCAGGTACAGGAGCCAATAGCCCCTTAGGAGGAGGAGGAAATGTGGCTACTCTTGAGTATGTGGTGCCCAATGGCCACTTTCCTGTTGACTGGGACCTGGTTGTTGCTTGCTATATTGCAAGTCAGCATAGACCAGGTACTCCATGAAGCAGTGCGGCTTCGAGATTTGCAGCGAAGAGCCCCTTGGAAGGGTGAGAAAATATGGTTATCCTTGAGTATGTAATGCCTGGTGGCCACTTTTCCGCTGACCAGAGTTGGGCTATTGCTCACTATACTGCAAGCTGATCAAGATTTGCAGCAGAAAGCAGAGTTGTTGGAAGCGTGAATATGATGTGCAGCAAATGGTAATCCCTGCTTCTCACACCAGGGAGGATGACAAACCCAGTGGTGAGTTGGGGGAGATTGTGCGTTCTCCAGGCACGACCTCTTGTGCATCAGAAAATGAAGCATGAGCAGCCTATGGGGCCAGGTGGACAACCAGTGGGCAATCCACAGGTGACCCAATTCACCACCTATGTCCCGTATAACCAGGTTGAATTAGTTAACTTGGGGAGATCAGTCTGGCAGAAACAGGGGGATCCCCTGGCTGCTTGGTTGCTGTGGTCATGGGACCTAGGGCTGGATAGTATGCTCTGGTGAGGAGATGAAAGTTTGGTCTCCATTATCACACACCCCTTCCTGAGGCAATAGCTACAGAATAGCCACAGATATGCACAAGGGCCAGGTAATCACTCCTTAATGGACAGGGTGAATGCAGCTGCCTGAACTGTGCAGGCAAATGCTGGAGAACTGCCCAAAATTATGAGTAAATGGCAAATATATGCTGAGTTGGTTCAAATAATTCAGGAGCTGGGAATGTGGCAGTCCATGTTTAATGTGAACACCCATGGCCCAGATGATGAATGTTTTACAGGAAGTATGAGAGACATAGTGCTACAAAATGCCCCATCAATGCCCTTTGGGTCACTGATGGCCATACTGGTCCCATACATTGATTGTCATGTACATGAAGTAATGACCATGACAGCCAGCCTAGGTGAAGTAGAGGATAGGAGACAAGCAAAAGGGGTCCAAAAGGTGGCTAAGACCAACCCCCCAAGAAATGCTCGGGATTTTATCCTGAGGAGACCAAACAAGACCAGCCATAAGTAGATGTGGCTTGACTTGCTTGCAGCAAGGGTTAATAGCAAGAAAATTAACCAGCAACCCAGTGTGGTCCTGTTTGCCTCGTGGCAGCAATTGCACCCTGAACACCGTTTCACTAAACATCCAGAAATAGGTAGCAACATATGCCCAGTGGATTTAAAGGATGTTTTGGTTGCTCCCAAGGCGGCAGATGAACTGTTTCGTTTTGATTAGGGAGCAGGCCAAGGTGCTTGTCTTTTGCTGGGAGGTGAGGATCAGAGGCCTCATGTTAAATTGGCAATACATTGGTCAAGGACAAATGTGTAGTGTGTATTGGTGTTGGTGGATACAGGTGCAGAAGGTAGCCTGATATATGACAATCTAGAAAAGTTTCCAGTACCACAGTTCATGTAGATGGCTATAGAGGACATATTATTGAAGTCAAAGCTGTGTCATTGCCATTGGACATAGGACAATTGCTCCCTTGTGTATATACTGTATATGTATCCCCAGTAGCTGAGTACATCTTGGGTATGGATGTACTTTACGGTTTGCACCTGCAAACAGTTGGAGAGTTCTGGCTGCAAATATGGACAGTAAAGCCTGTATTATGGGGATATGCTAAACATGACCCACAGGTGTTACCCAAGCCAAGACATGTAGTTAATGTAAAGCAGTATCGCCTCCCAGGAGGACATGTGGCAATAAGTGCCACCATATTGTGTTGCTTTGCCCCCCATGGATTTGTCACCCCACTTTCCCGGGTGATGGAGCCACAAAGGATTACTCAAAGCACATCTCTTCTGAGCAGTGAGAAGCCCCAAAGTGGTTAACTTTCCCGGGACCCTCCAGCAAGAGGCATCCCTTCCTTGGGAAATTAACCCCAAATTGAGGTTCTCTTCCTGCATTTCTTTCCAGACAAGGAAGTTACAGAAAGAGAACAATATTGGAGTTAGAGAAAGTTGGCATCATTTGTCCTGCTCATAGCCCATTTAATGCTCTGGTATGGCCAGTGAAAAAACCTGATGGTACCTGAAGAATGATTGTAGATTATCGAGAACTAAACAAAGTAGTGCCTCCTTTGCATGCAACCGTGCCTTTGGTTCACAACTTGATGGATCAGCTGGCGACTCAGCTGGGAATTTATCATTATGTATCAGACTTTGCAAATGCTTTTTTCTCTGTTCCCATCTCAGCAGATAGCCAAGATTAGTTTGCCTTCACCTGGGAAGTGAGGCAGTAGACCTTTCAAGTATTGCCCCAAGGTTATTTGCATAGCCCAACCATCTGTCATAGTTTAGTGGTTGGGGACCTAGCCAAGTGGACTAGGCCCATCGCAGTTACAATGTTCCACTATATTGATGACATGTTACTGACCTCTGATTCTCCTGAAGATTTAACCCAGGCAGTTCCAATGCTGCTGAGTCATTAGGAACAATGTGGGTGGGCTGTAAACACAGCCAAAGTGCAGGGACCTTGGCTGTCAGTCAAATTTTTGGGAGTGGTCTGGTCAGGTAGGACGGGAGTCATCCCAGAAGCTATTATAGACAAGATACAGTCATACCCTCAACCCACAACCATAGCTCAGCTACAGACATATTTGGGACTTTTGGGGTATTGGAGAGCTTTTGTACCCCATATGGCCCAAATGGTATGCCCACTGTATGCATTAACAAAGAAAGGAGCCCCCTGGGATTGGACTGAAGAAGTAGAATGGGCTTACTGGGCTACAAAAAGGGCAATACAGCAAATACAGGCTTTACAAGTGGCTGATCCCACTAAGCCTTCTGAATTAGATGTACATATAACACAAGAGGGGTTAGGATGGGGTTTCTGGCAGAGACAAGACCAATTTCGAACACCTGTAGGATTCTGGTCTCAGCTCTAGAAGGGCACTGAAGTTTGTTATTCTCCAATAGAAAAACAGCAGCTGTGTATTCTGCCTTGATGGCCACTGAACCTGTCACAGGAATTGCCAAAGTCCTAGTAAGGATGACATACCCCATACTAGGTTGGCTGCACACATGGGCAACCAACCCTAAAACGGGCATAGCTCAGACTCCCACTCTGTCTAAATGGGGAGCATATATATGAAAAAGAAGCACTGTGTCAGTGAGTCCTCTGTCCAAAGAGTTGCAAATTGTGCTAAAACTAGTAGAGGTTGTGGAGGAAACTTTGACAGAACCATTACCCATGGAGATGGAGGCTACACCTTTCCATGAGGGACAAGGACCAATCACAGAGCAAGCTTGGTATACAGATGGCTCTAGCATGGGACCCTCAGCATCATGGACAGCTGTTGCTGTCCAGCCCTTAACAGATACCATGTGGTATGAAAATGGCACAGGGCAAAGCGGTCACTGGGCTGAATTGAGAGCAGTGTGAATGGTGATAAAAAAATGAACCTGGGTCATTAATGATCTGTACTGACAGCTGGGCTGTTTGCAAAGGTTTAACCCTTTGGATCTCTACTTGGAAATATCAATGGAGGATAGTAGGCCACCAATCCCTGTGGGGACAAGCCATGTGGCAAGATTTTTGGGAATTGGGACATAAGAAAGAAATAACTCTTTTCCATGTCACAGGACACTTCCCCTTTGCCAGTCCAGGCAATGATGAAGCCGATACCTTGGCTAAGGTAAGATGGCTGGAGAGAGCCCCAGCCGCTGATGTAGCCTGTCGGGTCCGCCGCTGGCCGACCCGAACAGTCCTAGCTTCATTCCTTTCAGTGGGCGAGAGAATGGCCCAGATTCCTCTTTCCCTCCTGTCCCCTTTGGAAGGAGATGGGGGAAGAGAGCTGTGAAGAGAGGTGAGCACACTGCCAGCCCCAACCAGCCCAGTTAAAGGACACTCAGACGTGGCGGGGGTTCTGTCAAGCAGTTCCGTTTATTATCGCACAAGCACTTGCTTTTAAAGGCAAATGGGGAAGGGAGGTTTTTTACATAATCCTATCAGCTTAATGGTCAAGGGCATGCATCCTGTCTCAATGCCTAGCTATTGCAACCACGCAGTGTTCACGAGTATGGAAGCGCGTATTTGGCCAATAAGGGCTAAGGCAAGGCTCCCGCAGACACCCCCACCCTACTTCCTCCTGGCACTGTCTTAGGCTGCCACATTAATACGCCCTTGTGGGTCCATAATGGCACCACTTGTAATGTCACTTAAGGTGGCGTTAGTTTTTAAGGCCCAACAGTAGCCTAGTGGTTACATTGACAAATGCAGCATGCTGGCAGCAAAACCATGTGGATGGCAGCTCAAAGATTGGCCCTGCCTATAAAATGGGAAGATGTAATGAACGCCTTTTGTGTTTGTCCAGTATGTGTTCAAGAAGAGTCCACACCCCCAGCAGGTGCCCCATACATATGGGAAAAACTTGAGGAAGGGTCCCCTTGACTCAATGGCAATTGTACTTTGTCAGACCATTGCCAAGGTCAGAGAATTCCAGATATATCTTCACAGTTGTTGATACGACTACTGGTCTTCTGTGTGTATGGTCTTGTAAGGCCCCAGACCAGGTAAACACTGTGAATAGCCTTACGGCCATGTATGTCCAGCCTGTACTCATGGAGAGTGATAATGGAACCCATTTTACTGGACATGAGGTTCAGAAGTGGGCTTCCCAGTTGTCTATTCAGTGGAAGTTACATATGCCTTATCATTCCCAGTCTGTGGGAATGATTGAATGGTACAGTGGTCTTTTAAAAAAGGGACTAAGGCTATCTACACAACCCCCATCCCTGAAGGACTGGACACAGTGGTTATGGCTGACAAGACTCTAAATGTGAGACCCCACAAGGGTGGGCCTTCTCCAGTGGAAGCTCTGTTGCATAGAGCTACAGCACCTATACAACTGCAAGTCACTACTAAAGATAAGCTTTTGAAGCCAGGATATGGCAAGAATGGAAATATTCTCTAACCGCCCCCAACCTGTTTGTAACAGGGATAAACAGTACAATGGGGATGGCCTTGGAGAATAGAAGCCCCCATATATGCTGGGTAGACCTAATAGGGCCCTGGGGGAAAGGACTAGAAGAAAACTTGCAAGTTACACCTTGGGTGACAAATACCTGGCCTCCCTGAGTAAAGGTAACATGGCCTGGAACAGATAAGTGCTCTATTACAAAGGGAACATTTGTATTATCATTATGGCCAATTATGAGTTCCCCTATACTGTTACATGTAGATCAATTACATGTAGATTCTCCTTGTGTCAATGCACTCCAGTGCCTTGTGGACCATCAGTGTGGTGATTGTGGCATCTAGCCACTTTCACAGCAGCCATGGTTACTGTGGTGGCTGTGGTGGGCCACTACAGATCCAACAGTGTTAGGGGATAAGGTATGGTATCATAAACAAGGTAAGATACCTATTCTTGCAACCATCCCTTCTCAAGATGGCAAACTGGCGTGTATCCTACCAGAGGGGTGAGAACTCCCCCTATTGGTACCAATAACCCTTCTGTCTTTTTGTCCATAGTGTTCTGGCTGTGGCCACCAGAGTCAACTGGGCACATACATACGTTTGTGTGACCAATGTGTCGACTTACTGAATATGCACTGAACTTCTCATCAGTATAGCTACAGGATTCCCATGGAAAATCACCCCAATGATGACTACTAACTGGATGTGAGCAGCTAATATTTGAAAGGACAGAACTACAGGACAAGCCTTAAGGCATGTCGGACAATAGGTTATATGAATGTGTCATTTATCCTTGCTAAGGGAACATTGCGGAAGATTCTGAACACGTAGATTATATGGCGAGGGACCCTGAAGGGATGGATTGTTGGGAAAATATAGGAAAATGGTCAGGGCCCCTCAGATGTTCAAAATCTTGCCGAGCATTTGATGTAAATATGCACACGTGTCCAGGTGTTCCTTGGTTATTGTCTAATGTAAGTGCACATGTGCACCCAGGTGTCCTGGGTTATGGACTTAAGTACAAAGGACTAACAGCTCTGATAAATAGTGCTTCTCAGGACACTCTGGGAGGCCACTAGGGTGACTGCTCTTAGCTCTGAATAAAGCCTATTAATTTTTTACCCACAACTCCCAGGACCTTTTCCTATTACATAGCTCGCAGATCTGTGTGTGAGGGGTTTGTGACCCAATCTATACAATGGGCTTGAGGGGTCTGTGAGCCCTTGCCGTAGCTTTACATAATCTCATCAATATTTTTGTGATGTTTGGTCCTGCCATTGTGAATGCTTTCATGTGACAGCAGAACACAAGTTCTGATGGTTGACTTAGGCACAACCAAGTTGCCTTCTTTGAAATGCTAAAGTCCATCTAGCTCTGCATGAGATAAAATTTTAAGATAACCAATATCTTTTTCTCTTCTATAGAGATAGAATAATTATTGTATTTGAAAAAGTCCTTCTGAGTTCATTTAATTAGACTGGGCAACTATCTTTTATATGTCAATATTGGTTAAATCTGTTTGGGCTGTTGATTTTGCAGAGTAATTGCTTAGGTTGTCTCCTTTAGCTTAAAAAATTATCTTACGTTTGGGTTTCAACCTTAATGACAGAGATTCCCTTTAGATTCTGGATCAATTCTAATAACTTATTAATTTTTTCCAGTTTTGAATGACGTTTCTGAGTTTGTATAAATTCCTACTGACATCATAAATAACACGAAGGTATATGAGGGGTCTTCAAAAAGTTCATGGAAAGATTCATATTATCTTTTAATTCCATTTTTCCACAAAGCTTTTTGGGTTTTTTTGTTTGTTTTGCTTTGTTTTTTAAAATGTTTATTGAATCATAATTGATTATACATAGTGTTGGGGTTCAATGTTGACATATGTTGATACAATCAATATTACTAATATATATTGTTACAAATTGTATTTATTCTTTATGCCCCTTGTCCTATCTCTCCCTATCTCCCTCTCCTTCTCCTCTCCCACCACTGATAACCCTAGCTTTCTTCTCTCCCTCTGAAAGAGTAATGGTTACTCTGTTGATTTGTTGCCTAGTTGATCCATCCAATGCTGAGAGGTGTGTTCAGGTTCCCCAATATTATCATAAAGCAGATGCTTCTTCTGTCACTCTGGAATGGGCTTTGTGGAGAGAGACATCCTCTTCTTTGATGTCTGCTGGTTATTCTCCTTGTGTCAATGCACTCCAGTGCCTTGTGGACCATCAGTGTGGTGATTGTGGCATCTAGCCACTTTCACGGCAGCCATGGTTACTGTGGTGGCTGTGGTGGGCCACTCACATAGAGGTGATGTTTTTGGCATGCTCCTTGGTGCTGGCAGTATGCCTGGTTGTGGGGGGGCATCTGGTCCCTGGCTCTAGACATCAGGACCCCAGGTGGGCCCTGAGGTGCTGGCAGTGTGCCTGTATGTGGGAGGGGGGTTAGGTCCATGGATCCATGCCTTGGGTCCCTGGGCAGGCCCTGAGGTGCTGGCAGTGTGCCTGGTTGTGGGCAGGGGCGTCTGGTCCCCAGCTCTGTGCCTCCAGTTCCCAGGCAGATCCTGAGGCACTGGCAGTGTGCCTGGATGTGGGAGTGGGGGTCCAGTGTCTGGCTCCATCCCTCACATCCCCAGGTGGGTCCCGAGGTGCTGGCAGTGTGCCTGGATGTGGGGGGGGGGTCTGGTCCCTGGCTCCATGCCTTGGGTCCCCAGGCAGGCCCCAAGGTGCTGGCAGTGTGCCAGGTTGTCGGCAAAGGGTCCAGTCCCTGGCTCCATACCTGAGGTGTCATGGTGGGCCCCTAGGCACTGGTGGTGTGCCTGGGCTGGAACTTTTTGTTCTTTGCTTACATCTAAAATGGAGGAACTTCCTGTGGAACAAGTACTTGAGCTGTGTGGTTGAGCTAAATTGCTGCTTTGCTGCTGTTTCCCTAGCGAAAACTTTTTGTGCAGCTCAGGGTTTAATGGTTGACCTTATAAATACTTCTGGCTCTTCAGAGACCCAATGTACCTGGGTTATGTAGAAACTCTGATCTGGGCCTGAGTCTTTTCATCAAACTGAACCTCATGTAATTCTATATTCCTGGCCAGTCTCCTCTGAGTGGTCCTGTGCTGATTGGGGGGTGGATTGGCTGTCCTTGTTGTATCCCAGTTTTCTCCCATTGGGCCCATCTCCCCCACCACCCATACTCCAAACACTTCCCATGGGACAGGTCATGCACCGGTCCTTTGCAATGTCTCACCAGCCTCTGAATGGCTCCTTTTTTTCAGTTGTTGTGGCTCCTTGCTCCTGTGTGGGTCCACAGGAACCCTATTAGTGGTCTTGCTGTCCTGGAGGCTATCAAGGCCCCCTTCTCCCCTGCCACCTCCAAGCAACTCCATTTGAAGAGAACAGCTCCGGCTTCTGCCAGCTCCTGCTCCATGTGCTCATCAGCTCCAGCTTTAAAGCGGCCGCAGCTTGAAACTCTCCAAGAAGTTTTTTCTTTCTCTCATTGTGGCTTCTCCCACCTTCACGAACTCCATAGGTCTCTCTTCCTCTTCCTCTGAGCTCTAGCAGCCCCAGCTTGGCTGTTGTTGCTTCTTTTATAGTTGTAAATTGTTTGATTTGTGGGAGAAGGTGACACTGGGGGCCATCTATTCCACCATCTTGACTGGAAACACCACAAAATTTTTTGAAGTACCCTTATATGTATTATCATACGTGTTAACTATTAAACCTTTAACAAGTTGGCATACTCAAGTTAGAGCTATCAGATCAGCCACCTGAGCAGAATGGGCTGTGATATAGAGGAAGTTTCAATCACAGAAAGTCCAGAAGGTATAGTATATCCAGCACAACATATACCTTTTTAAATTTTAAGTTATGAGCCATCAACTAAAATATCATTTCAAGGGCCGGCCCCGTGGCTCACTCGGGAGAGTGCAGCACTGGGAGCACCACGGCCGCGGGTTCGGATCCTATATAGGGTTGGCCGGTGCACTCACTGGCTGAGCGTGGTGCAGACAACACCTTGCTGAGGGTTGCAATCTCCTTACCAGTCAAAAACAAAACAAAACAAATATCACATCAAGATTGCCTGGGGAATAATCAGTACAGTCAGGATATTGCATGCTATTAGAGTTGAGCTTCACTTTTTTTTTTTTTTTTTACAGCTGTTAGGTACAGGGATTAAACCCTGGACCTTGGTGTTATCAGTGCTATCCTCTAACCAACTAAGCTAACCAGCCAGCCCTGCAATTTCCTTTTATCAGCAAGAGAAAATAAGGTGGCTGGATTTAGACTAGAATAGAGTGTGACAGTTATGAGGGAAGTAGACAACAAAATCATTTTATAAACAGCAATGTGGCTGACCAAACAAGAAGAGTTGAATATGGTTTTGGAGTATAAACGCTTCTACTGAATGAGGGACCCACGGGTGAGAGGTAGATCTAGAACAATGTCTATAGAAGCTTCAATTGAGTTAGTTGCCTCTGCTACAGCATGTAAATAAGATAGGTATTTCTTAGCTGCAGGGCCAAGAGAAATGTTCCTAGTTTTGAAGAGGAACCCCTAAGTACCACCACACCCTTAGGTATAGAATTTAGCATAGTTAGGAATGCCCAGAGTCAGGGCTTATACGTTTAAGAATGGTAAATGTCTTCTTGATGATTGGTTCACAAGGAAGGGGTTCTGAGTCATTTGTTTTATTTAGTTGTAATGGTTAAACTAATTAAAACATGGCAAATACCAGACATATCTTATTATTTTAACATCCTTCCTTTTATAAGGTGAAGGAACAAATTTCAGTGTTATTGAAGGCACCAAAGATAGTTTGGGTATAGAAGACATCTTAACCGTTTTACTATTTTGAATTTGTTGTATGAATTTGGGAAAAGCAATATCTGAAAGAGTTGTCAGAGGCATTGTCATTGTAATAAGACTTGTGTATTGGGCACATATGCCTAAAGGCAAGAAATAATTAATCTCTGTTCTAGACGGGAATTCTCACCTTTTTTTGAGTTATGGGTCCTGTGGCAGTTTGACAAAGTCCACACAATTTCTAACACAAGTATGTTTTAATGCACAGATAAAATGTATGGAATTTCAAAGAAAACCGATTATATTGAAATGTCCTTGTGGAATTTGGCAATTGTTTCATGTGTACTCTTATGGCATTTTATGCCTTCCTGAAATAATGGTTTTCATTTCTGATTTCATTCACTTTTTTAAAAAGTTATCTTTGAAATTTGTGGTATTTTCATGACTTGTAATCCATGAGCACCATCTGTACAAAAACACTGCATGTGTATGCCTTTCCTTCATCATAGAGATAGTCTGGAGAGAGAGAGAGAACTAGAGGACACAGGGCAAAGTAAAGGAAAGAATCTCTGCTACTGAGCTAAAGTACAGGGCTGGGTTGTTAACTCAGACTTACAAAGACTAGGCATGTTTCCCAGTATCAACCTTTATTAAATAATTTCAAGGACACAGGCAACCCAGAGGTTCAGAAGAAGCAGAGAGATTCTAGGGCACTGAGAGCAGCTTGTGAGGTCCTTCCTTCCCACTCCAGAGATGCACCTCTGCCCCAGAATAGATGAGGTGCCTGAGTGAGGTTTGTGAGGTTTCTCATGGGTGGTGTTTCATTTATGCAGTATCTTTATTTTAAATCATCCAGAGCTGTATAGGTTATGTAACTTCCTCCTAGAAGGCACAACACAATCCTGATTCTATTTACACAAAGCCTTAGCCAGGAACCTTTAGCCAAGGATGTTTCAGAAATAAATTTTCTTCTTCCTAGCAAATATCATTAGTCTATTTACTTGGAAATCCAGTTGACAAAGAAATTAGATCAAGTTACCTGCCTTCTTTCATTTCCCCCAGGGATTCACATTTCCCTTCCCCTTCTTGAAGAAAGTGAAAAGGTAGACCAGCTGCTTTAACACTTTCCCAGCTATGCATAGAACTTCAGCACCATGGATGACTTGTATCACTGTGCAATCTGTTACCAATAACAAAATTTTAAATAATAATAAATAGGAATAATAGCACTTAAAGAGTTACCTCAACTGTCAGATGTGTTTGGACTTGGCTGGTCTATCCATGTAGCTTGCATACCCACTTATGTTTCAAAAAGCCATGCTGCCTTAGGGTTTAAGATAAGTTTTTTCATTTGAACAGCCTGGTTTTACAAAATATTAACAATGAAAATAATACTTCTTCTTTTGTATCATTATAGGCAGGGATTTCCGGGTCACTATTGTAAAAACATGTGATGTCACCACTTTGTTGCTGAACAAGTACCAGGCACAGAGTTATCCAGTAGTTTCCCAGCTACATCACAGAAGCATATATTGACAAAAACACTATAACCACATTTGATATAGCTTGGGCTCTAATAATTATTGTAATTTCAAAATAGCATGAATCTAAAAGATGTAAGCCTATGTGCAATAACTGTAATGTGTTATAGAATATCTGTAAATTCTGTTTGAGACAAAGTCATAGCCACTACTAATACTACAGATTTATTTATGTTTTTATGTGTGCATTTATTTCCTTGCCTGTGCTCATAATTCAAGGACATGTTAAATTGTAATTAGTTGTTAATGGAAACAAACATGTAATTTTTTCCCATAAAAATTCAGGATCCCTGAACTCTATTCTCAGATTCCTTAAAACCCCTGATTTAGAGTGAAAGGGTTCAGGACACACTACCCCAAACTATGGCATGTTGGCATTTGAGAAAACAGCAGAAACAGGAAGGACACTCTCACCTTCCTCTCTTCCTTCTCCCCTAAAGCAGGACATAAAACCTAGGAAGGTCACTCTCTGACCTTCTCCTTTCCTCCTTCCCTGAAGACCATCATGTAACAGGTGTCCTGTCCTATTCCTGGAGCAAAGGAATATCACACAGGTATGCCAAAAAGAATCTGAGCACACAGGTCTTGCTAAGTTTCCCTCAGTTTATTTTTGTCCTCCAATCATACTTCAGCACATCTGTCGATTAAAATACACAGGTTTCCCTGTTTCTTTGGGTCTTTGTTTCTGAAGTTTCCCATGTCACATAAAACTTATATTAAATAAGTTTGTTATGCTTTTCTCTTGTTAATCTGTCTTTTGTTACAGGGGTGTCAGCTGTTGACCTAAAAGAAACAGAGACCAAACATATAAAGCATAGAATTTATTAAGACAGAATGACAATTGCAACTGGGAAACCCAGAGGTCAGGTCATCCTGAGCAGTGCACTCAGAAGATGGCCAACAGAGTTTAGCATTTTATAATCCCAAGAAGGGGGGAAGGATCAAAGGAGAGAGATAGTAGGCCAACCCTTCTGATAGAGTTTGGATGTATTGTCATCCCAGAACTCATGTGGAAATCTGATCACCTGTGTGGCAGTGTTGGAAGCTCTTTGAGTCACAGAATGTGGCTCCCTCATGAATGGATTAATGCTCTCCCTGGGGGATAGGGGTAGTTAGTGAGTTCTCAATTTAATAGTTTCCACGAGAGCTGGTTGCTTAAAAAGACCCTGGCACTTTCCCCCCCCTCTCTCTCTTGCTTCCTCTCACCATGTGATCTGCTTAGACCAGCTGGCTGTCTGCCACTTTCAGCCATGAGTAGAAGCAGCCTGAGGACTGCACCAGAAGCAGCTATCCTAGAATCGTAAGCCAAATAAACCTCTGTTCTTTATAAATTACCCAGTCTCAGGTATTCTGTAATAGCAACACAAAAGGGTCCAATATACCTGCCTAATTACTTCATCAGGTTTTCTGTTGGTTGTACATGATGTATACATTTGGGATTATTATTACGTTACATCCTACATGAAGGGATCTAGGGTAAGGGTTATGAGAAGAAATTTAGGTTATTTTATGGCTTTCTGGTGCCATTATGTCTGCTTCTAAGTATTATTATATATAAGACAATGTGTACACTACATTTAGTTGACTATCTTAATGAAATTTTACTAGTTCCCTTAATAAACAAATAGATAAAACATATCTGTCATCTCGTGTATTCATATCTCTTTATAATGAATATATCACGCATTTTAGTTACTTCTTTTAACCAAAGCAACTAACTAGTGAATTCTCACAGTAATAGAGGAATTAGGACGTAGGTAACTGAGAACTATCACAGACAAGTACTTTGGCCCTGGCAGGACTCCAGTGAGGGTTGCTTATGTTCTATGAAAACACTTACGTGAGGGTTCTTCAAAAAGTTTGTGGAAAAATGGAATTAAAAGATAATAGGAATTCTTCCATGAACTTTTTGAAGACCCCATGTATATCCCTTTTATATTTTGTAAAGTAGCAAAAATGGCAATGTGTACTGGCATGACCTAAAGGTATTCACCCGTCTCTTTTAACAGGTTAACTAATGAGGGCTGGCTGGTTGGCTCAGTTGGTTAGAGCACGGTGTTATAACACCAAGGTCAAGGGTTCGGATCCCCATACTGGTCAGCTGCCAAAAAGCAAGCAAACAAACAAAAAATTAAAAACATGTTAACTAACAACCAATCCAGAATGTAAACAAATGAGATATATACAGTCATGTGTTGCTTAAGAATGGAGCTATGTTCTGAGAACATGTTATTAGGTGATTTTGTCATGTGAAAGCATGTTATGAAAGGAAACAGTAATAAATTTTCCATTATCTACACTGACTGTTAGTTGTATGAGTGTGGGCCCTGTATGTTACTAAGTCTCTCTGTGCCTCACTTTCCTCATCTGTTAAATGGGCATTAGAATAATACCACCCTCACAAAGTTATGAAAGTTAAATTACAGGTAGGGATTGTGCCTTGCACACAGCAAGCCTTCAATGAGTATTAGCTAGCTGTTATTAACTATTATTTTGCTATGGGGTGAGTGGGAATCATTTAAAAATGCAAGAATTCTAAAGTAGGCAACAATCCTTTAACTTGGGGTCAGACCTAATGTGTCAAATGCTGCGTAGCTGATCAGAACTTTGGAAGGGTTACCCCATGGGTAAGCTGGGCACTCCTCCTAACATATTTTTGCAGTAGGTTTATTTGCACCAGCATCACCACAAACACATGAGTAATGCATTGCACTTTCACATTAGATGGCTATAGAAAATTTTCAGCTCCAGTATATTCTGACGGGACCATGGTTATATATGTGGCCCATCAGTGACTGAAATGCTGTTATGCGGTCCATGACTATATGTGTATTTATAATAAAACTTTTTTATTCCATATTTTATGAATTTAGATCTACTTGGAAAATGTCTAGGTAGCCTAAGACTATTTTAATTTAATGGAATTAATTTAACATTAGTCTAAGTTCTCAAAGTCAGCCAGGGATTTTGGAAATCTTTGACACATCCTGGTTGATTTTAACAGTTCATCAGAGAAACAGGATATTTGAAAGTTTTATAGATAGCATAAGGAGATACTGGGTTTATGTGATATGCGGTATTTTCTGAAGTTTATTAGAGCAAATATTTTAACAGACAATTGAATTATAATTTTATAATTTTAAATATCTAGTGGAAGTAAAAATCAGTGTAAGAAATTTAGAAGGTTAGAATTAATTAGTGTTTCCATGAAAAAATAATATTGTGCTAACATTTTTCACACTTTAAATAATCAAGAGGGAGAAATATAGCTATTTTTAAAGCCAAATTACCAAATGAATCTTATTTGTCCAAAGATTCATCTCAATATAAATATAACCTAAACTAATTCTTACATATTGTTTTTTTCTGTATTTATATACCAAATATTAAAACTTTATAGTTTTTGTTTAAAAGTACTGTTCTCCTAGAATTCCCCTCTTCCCCCACTGTTTTCCAGCCTGATAATGTCTTGTATTTCTCTGCCTCTTATCTTGAAACTTTGCAAACAAGGCCATTAATTTATTTTATGATTTAGCTCCTCCTCCTTCTCATACTTCTTCTTTCATTGAGTTATGGCCTCAGCAAACCTCCGAAGCTCTTATAAATGGTCATCACATTCCGGTGATTATTGAATTTCTTATTAGTCTCTATAAGTCAGTTAGAACAGGGGTCCCTTTAAATTAAAGAGACATAATTAAATTTTTTACATTTCTTCATAAATAGTCAAAAATATGACATTTGTTAGAAAATATTTCATACTCAGTGGAAGAATTTTATCAAATCTTTGGGCAAGAAGAGAACTCTGGAAGAGTTTAAAGTTGTTTTTCTCTGTATTTTATTATGTTCTTTTTGGGGAAGACTTGTCCAGACATGGTCAACTTATAGGTTCTACTGTAAGATTCTGTAATATTTTGTTGTAGTTCACACAAAGCTCTTCCTTACATCTTTACTTCGCTCATTTATGTATATTCCCACGGGGCTTTCTTATTTCTTTTCCAACAGGAAGGAACAAAAAATTCATACCCTCTGAATCCTTTAGCTTCCTCAGAAGGTGGTGAATCTCCAGACAAGCCCGAAGCAGTCAGTCCCATTCCAATGACATTTAGGCCTGCCATAAAATTTTAACATAAACCAAGCAAAGCTCTTTCAGAAGCCAAAATTCTCTATTTTACAATTTATGCAAAACCAGTTTCAATTTTTGCATGCAGTTTCTTCCTTTTAAAAATAGATATGTTTGGTTTTTAAAAAATTTGTTTATTATTATTATTTTTTTACATTCTAAGATGTTGCGGAGCAGTTGGGGGGAAGGGGAGATGGTGGGAAAAGGAGGAAGGGGGGCGTGATTGATGTCCGTGGCACCCCTTTCATTCTGGCAGGGGAGCCTAAGGGGCTTCCAGTGGCAGCTTGTTCATTGCTGGGCCGGATGCTGACATCGGTGGGGCGTGACTGAGACCCTCAGATATGTTTGAATTGTATATCATCTCTATAGTGTGCTCAAATGATAGATATTTATGATCCATTAATCTTGAAAAGTTTCCCAAAAGAGAGAGAATGAAAGAGTCAGTCACAGATACAGAAAGAACTACCATTATAAACAAACTATCCCAAAAGACAAACTTTCTTCTGTAATGATCTCTCAGTGAATCATAATTCTCTGTATCCATATCCTTGCACGGTCCCCTTCACATTGACACTGTGCTTGTCCATGTGAGTTGTTCTAGCCAAAAAGATATCAGCAAATATGATGCAAACAGAGGCTTGATAAGCATTTGTAGAATGGGCCTTGCCTCTTGGAGCATTATGCCACAGTGTGAAGAAGCCAGGATCAAAGACCTTATGGAGAGGGGCCCAGTTGGCCTTGCCAGTCCAGCCATCCCAGGTGAGATCCCAGACATGTCCAGAGTTAAGAGAAGTTGTCTTAGATCTTCCCACCCCATTTGAACTCCTAGACAACTGCGATTGCATGAGTAAGCCTTGGCAAGGTCATCAGAAGAACCTCAACAAAAATTTGGAGAAATAATAAATTGTTGTTGTTTTAGGCCACTCCACAGCAGTAGATAACTTATGCATTTTTATTCTCTAAGGAAGGCAAAGGGCTTTTTTTTTCTTTCAATAGAAAGACCTACAAAGAACTGGCAAAAGCAAAGATAGAACACAGATAAACAAAATGAAACTTCCATCAGTGGTCAGAAAAGTTAACAAATCAGTCAGATGTGATGGGGCAACTTCTCAATCCCGAGGCTGAAAACAGCCAAGTCTGACTATACCCTTGTCACATCATCTGGTGACAAACAGGTATCAGGAGATACTAGAATTTCTAAGATAGTCAGACAAATAATGAAGACAAATATAAAGGGCCAACCAGATTCCTGGTCACGTGTCACCTGTCAGGGACCACAGAAAACAGCTTCCCAACATTATTTCTACAGCAGCAGTGGACAAAAACCAGACATGGCCATGACCCAGTTTCAGTGTGCAAGAGCCAATGAATTTGATCATTGTATGATGGCATGCATAAAAGAAGTGAGCAAAGATGAGACAGGATTTGACAGGTCTGGATGAAGATCTTTCTCAGGCTGCATGCTTCTAATAACTCAGTAGGCCCGCAGAAATACCATCAAAGAATAACTTAGAGGCATTTAGTTTGGTAAAAGCTGAGCTGAATTTACTTGGATGTGAAGGAGGTAAACAAGCATAGATCAATTATCATTGAACAAAGGTAAGGCGGGGTTTATTAAAACAAGAACTATAGATTGGTTATAGAGCAGCAAATTTTGTAGTTTTTATTTGTTTTGTTTATTTTGTTTTATTTTTTAATAAACAGATGAAAGTATATGTACTTATTGTGTACGATATGATGTTTTGAAATGTATATATACATTGTGGATTGACTAAATCTAGCTAATTGGCATGTGAATTACCTCATTTGGTTATCATTTTTGTTGTGAGAACACTTAACGTCCAGTCTCTTAGCATTTTTCAAGAATAATGTGTTGTTGTAAACTATAGTCATCATGTTAAATGTGATAGCTCTCTTGAACTTATTCCTCCTATATAACTGAAATTTTGTATCCTTTGTCCGACATCTCGCCTAAGCACTTCAGCCCCTGGCAATCACCATTCTTCTGACTATTTCTATAAGATCAACTTTGTTTGATTCCACATTTAAATGAGCTCATGTGATATTTGTCTTTCTGTGCCTGGCTTGTTTCACTTAATATAGTATCCTACAGGTTCATTGATGTTGTCACAAATGACAGAAAGTATCTACACTCCTGTGTTTATTGCAGCAGTAGTCACAATACCCAAGATATGGAATCAATGTAAGTGTCTATATGGGATGAATGGATAAAGAAATTATGATATATATGCACAGTGGAATACTATTCGGCCATAAAAAAGAATGAATTTTGTTTTTTGTCCTTGGGCAAGCTGATTGGCTGAAATCTAGGAAGAAAGAAAGATAGTTTACCTCGGAGAAGGCTGGCAAGATTTATCTGGGAAAGCAAATTCAGTTACTTAATGGGTTGTGTGAGAAACGATTTCAGCTGTGGAGTATATTTGATTGCTGTCTCTGTGTAACACAGGCTAGGTTCTTTTCTTGGTTTTCCTACCTTAGTTAAATCTAGTGTGCACCATTTCTCTCATGATGAATCCTCAGGAGAGAATTCTGAAGTTTTCCTGCTTGCCTGCAGGGCTTATTTCATTTTGTTTTAATATTAAGGATCTATAACTTTAATACATCCTAACGGCTGTGTTTGTTATTGCAAGAATTAATAATTCAGAAATAGTATGGGAATGATAGTGAAGTGGTTGAGTTCTAAAGTCAGGTTGATTTGATGTGACTGCACTGTATTTACCTTTATCATTCTATGGTCTAGTGAATATCTTGCACATTACTAATATTTTATACACATTTGTTTGAACACTTGTTGATACAGTGAATTTTAAATAAAAGTTTTATCTTTCTGAGGGACCCACTTCAGTCCTTTCTTTGTCATCAAATACTCTTCAAGTTTATAGAATAATAATTAGAACTAGAGGCCACTTGTTATGTTTTAATCATAGAAGTGCTTCTATGCTTCACTTGTGTGGTTTTGGAACCATATGGGTCTCACAGTAATTATACCTGAAACATAAAAATTGCTTTAATCATAACTATTAGCTTTTAATAAGATGATAAAATAAGATGATAAATGATGTCATAGTCTTCAAGAGTCCTTTTGTTTTTATTATCTTTCTTCATAGGGATGTTGTGAGGATTACGTAAGTTAATAGGATAATTGTTATGTAAGTGTTAGCTATTATATAATTATAATGAATATTTTAAGGAGGAAGATAAAGACTGTATACAATAATTGGGCAAAACTACATCAGCTACTTAGGCTGAAATATAAGTACTGTATTATCAGTGAGGTACTAGTCATTAGAGGTAAAGAAATTCACTATTTTTTGAATAAAAGTTCCAAGCACTATTCTAATGTCTTTTTGGGAAAAGCTAATTTAAGGGGTTCCCATAGCTAGTCCTTTTAAAGGCATGTCTGTGTGCATTGCCATGTTTTAATTCTTAAAAATTTTCCCACTAATTTTTTAATAAGTTTTGTCCACTTCCTCAGTTTTAGCCAGTATTGATAAATCTCAAATACATAAAGCTCCTCTGAGCTTTGGACTTATTATTCACATTTTGTAGATGAAGAAATTGAGACTCAGAGCAATTACATAACTTGTCCATAGTCACACTGTAAGTGGCAGTACTGTATTTCAGATCCGAGCAGTATGATTCCAGAGTCATTTCTCAAATCACTATATGTGTCAAGTCAATCAATAGATGAATATAAGAAAATCAAGAAAAATGTTTTTCCACGTATAATCCTAATCTACCTGACCACATTTTCCCCAGTTTTGAAACAGCAGCTGCTGTCAAGTAGAAAATACTTTAAGATGAACATACTTAAATTTTTTTGGTCAGGAGAAACAAATAAAAATACAGCTAATATACATAGTACTTATTCTATGCCAAGCATTGCTCTAAGATCCCATTCATTTGCCTTACATTTTCTTAATATAACTCTTCTTCCTGATTTCTTCAACCAGTCTTTAACTGTCTTTATGACATATTTCAGTCTCTGATTTGCAATGGACAGTTCTAGGAGCAGATCTTGTTTACATTTTAACTTTATCTGAGAAAAAAAAGATCAAGACTCATTGCAAGGGACTGAATGTTTATGTCTCTAAAGGCTGGCCGGTTAGCTCAGTTGGTTAGAGCATGGTATTATAACACCAAGGTCCAGGATTCAGATCCCAGTACTGGCCAGCTGCCAAATTAATAATAATAATAATAATATTTATGTCTCTCCAAATTCATATATTTAAACCCTAATCCAAATGTAACGATATTTGGAGGTGGGAACTTTGGAAGGTAATTAGGTCTTGAGAGTGGATCCCTTAAGAATGGGATTAGATTCCTCATAAGAAGAGGCCAGACTTCTGATGAAGATGGTGGAATAGACAGGACCCAGCATCACCCTCTCCCACAATCAACCAATATACAACTATTAAAAAGCTATGACTGCCAAGCTGGAGCAAACCAATTTACAGCTATTAAAAAGCAACAACTGTCAAGCTGGGGCTGCTAGAGCTCAGGGCAAGAGAAGGAGAGACCTGTGGAGTTCATGAAGGCAGGAGAAGCCGTGATGAGGGAAAGAAAGGACCACTCTGACTGTTCCAAGCCCCGATCA
Source organism: Cynocephalus volans (assembly GCF_027409185.1). Lineage (NCBI taxonomy): Eukaryota > Metazoa > Chordata > Mammalia > Dermoptera > Cynocephalidae > Cynocephalus > Cynocephalus volans. The sequence goes on along the minus strand of NC_084467.1, from coordinate 65,573,202 downwards.
CTTCCAGGCTGGTCCTGGTGAGCACATGGAGCAAGAGCTGGCAAAAGGTGCAGCTATGCCCTTCTTATGAAATTGCTTGGAGGCTGCAGGGGAGAGAGGGCCTTGGTGGCCCCCAGGCCAGCAAGACCACTAACAGGGTTCCCATGGACCCACATAGGAGTGAGGAACCACAGACAACTGATAAAAGGAGCCACTCATAGGCTACTGAGTCATCGCAAGGGACGGGTGCATGGCCCATCCTGTGAGAAGTGTTTGAAGTATGGGTGGTGGGGGAGACAGGCCCACCAGGGAAGCACTGGGGCACAGCATTGACAGCTGATCTGCCCTCTAATCAGCACAGGCCCACTCTGTGTAGACTGGTCAGGAGCATAGAACTGCAGGGGTGCAGTTTGCTGAAAAGACTCAGGCCCAGAACAGAGTTTGCACATATCCCAGATATACTGGACCTCACAAGACCCAGAAGTGCTTGCAAGGTCAACAGTTAAAACCTGAGCTGCACAAAAAGCCTTCCCCAGAGAATCAGCAGCAAAGCAGCAATTTAGCGCAACCACAGGGCTCAAGTGCTGGTCCCCACAGGAAGTTCCTCCATTTTAGAAGTAACCAAAGGACAACAAATTAGTTCCAGTGCAGAATATAAGTGGTGGGAATAGCAAATAATCCAACACAGAACTGAGAGGAAAAACAAAAAACCCATAGATCAGAGACAAAGTTCTGATATTAACCAGTGAATGTCTAACACCACCAAAGAACACCTTAAAATCTAGAAAGACTGGAAGCCTCCTGGGCTCCTGAGCCAGGGTAGGGGGTGCTGAGGGCCTCAGTCATGCCCCTGATGTCTGCATCCAGCCCAGCAACAACCTCTGAGCTGCTGCAGGAAGTGCCTTGGGCTCCACTCCTAGAATGAGGGGGATGCCACGGGCCTCTACCATGCCCCTCTCCTGCCACCTCCTCCCACCTTATTCCCCTCCCTCTTTTATTCCCCCTCCCCCTAACTGCTCCACAACATCTTAGAATGTTAATAATAAATAAATAAATAAATAAATATTTTAAAAAAGAAGAGGCCAGAGAACTCACTCACTTTCTTTCTGCAATGTGACCATACAAGGAAAAGTCAGCTATCTGCAGTCTAGAAGATGGCCCTCACCAGAACCCGACCAGGCTGGCACCCTGACCTTCGAATTCTTGTTTCCAGAACTGTGAGAAATAAATGTTTGTTGTTTAAGCCACTCAGTCTATTGTAATTTGTTATAGCAGCCTAAAGTGACTAAGATACTCATCTGTAAAAGGCAATCATCAATCTACCAAAATGTAAAGGTGATCGAGAGGATAAAGAGCCAGACTGATGAGTCTTTTATTTTATTTCTCAGCAGCACTCAATCCTGCTAACCACTTCTTCCTTTTTAAATTGACCTTTCCACTAGGCTTTCACATTCTTCTTCTTTTTTTTTTTTTTTTTTCTCCATTCTCTTTTACACTAATATTCCCATCTCCTTTCGTGGATTGTCTGTCTCTGTTGCCTTTTGAATATTGGTGTTAACATAATGTACATCATGTCTTAGACTGGGCATTCTGGGAATGGGGAATTGTATGCAGACTGCTTATTGGGAAATATGCTTGGGAGATACAGCCTCAATGCGGTTAGAACTAAGACCTCACCCAGTGCTACAGAAAGCTCTGGAGCTGGGATGGCCCTTCAGAGTTAGTTGTCCCACCCAAATCAAGGCAAGACAGTTGAACCTGTATCCCTGCATCAGCCAGTCATTGGCTACAGACCAACCATTGGGTGAGGCAGTTCTTTGCAGCCACAGGAATTTCACATGAGGGGCCCAGCTGAGACCCATCAGGAGCCAATATCCCTAATGGCTAGTGTGTGGGTGCATGGGCCTGGAAGAGGGAATCTGGGTGGAGCACGACGGTATCAGTTAGACATCCTAAGACTTTTTCTTTTATATGCCTCCTTATTTATCTTTATAAAGTGAAAATCTGAACACATCTCTAATTTTAACACCTACCCTGACTGCTTTTCATTTATAGAAAAAGTTAAAATTTCACTGCATAATAGAAAAGAAACTTTACCTTCTAACTGCATGCGGTTTCTCCACCTCATCTCCCTCATATTTTTCTTCTGTGCTGTTCTCTTGCAACCACATGCCTTTCCATAAACTGATCCCTCTGCACATGATAACCTGCCTCTTCAATCTCTGTCTGATTATTACTCACCCTCTGAGAGGAAGCTCAAATGTCACCTTTGGTGAAATTACCAAAGCTGCTTGTCACATTAAGCAATTTGTCTTCGGTGCTCTTTGTGCAAACCTCTTTCATACCATAATCCTAATAAAGGGCTAGGGCCCTACATGGCCCAATCTCAGCATAAAGTTACATATTAAAAAGCATAATGTAGCAATAAAATCAAATAAGAAGTATAGCAATAAAATTATTAAACAAGAGGAATATTGATCATTTACTTATACCTCTCGAAGAAAACTGTAGGGATTCAATTTATAATCTATGGCTACGGTCTGTTGAATCTTATTTCCTCTTTTCTATTGATGATGTTTTCATTATCTTCCCTTCTGAATCTGCACCCAAATTTCTCTCTTTCCCTCCATTTACTCTTCATTCCTTATTGAGAGGAAAATTCACAAGTGCAGCCCTTGTTTTTCTCATCTTCTTTCCTCTCCTCTGCTCTACACTACCTTCCTCTCTTCCGCTCCCTTTATTCCCCTCCCCTCCCCTCGTGTGTGTGTGTGTGTGTGTGTGTGTGTGTGTGTGTGTGTGTGTGTGTGTGCGCGCGCGCGCATGTAGAGAGAAAGAGCGGGGATTGATTTATTATGTGGAATTGCCTCGTGCAGCCACGGAGGCTGAGAAGTCCGAAGATCTGTAATTGGCAAGCTTGAGACCCAGGAGAACCGTGTCGTGGTTCCAGGCTGAGTCTGAAAGCTGACATTATTCCGTCAATCTGCTTTATTCCATCTACTGATTTGAATATTAATCTCATCTAGAAACATCCTTATGGACACACCCAGAAAAATATATGACCGAATGTCTGGGCACACCATGGCCTAGTCAAGCTAACACATAAAATTCACTATCACAATTGGTGATGTGTTTAATACTGGAAATTATACACGTGCTTGCTATACACACTATTATACAAACAATAACATCTTATGCAATGTAACAGTTAAAAAGAAATGTAGAGCCACCAAAACAGTAAAGGTATGGTTAACAGAAAAATATTTTACTTTGCTTAATTTTTTATAACAAAATATTGCCATTCTAAACATTTTTAAGCGTACAATTCAGTGGCATAAATACATGCACAATGTCATAAAACCATACCACTATTTCCAAAATCTTTTTATCACCTAAACAGACATATTAAGCAATAACTTGCCATTCTCTACTTCCTCTAGTCCCTGATAACCTCTCATCTACTTTGTCTCTATGAATCAGCCTATTCTAGATATTTCACATAATTGGAACCATACAATATTTGCCCTTTTGTGTCTGGCTTATTTCACCTAGCGACATTCTTTCTATGACATTTACTTTGCATTATAGTTATTTATATATATTTCTTATCTTGATTTTATATCCCTTAGTGGCAAAGATAATAATAAAAACAAGAACTACATCAGCAAAACATTTATTAAATGAGTGCAATGCCTCAGGCACATTGTTAATCATTTTACACACTCCATTTAATTTAATCCTTAAAATAGACCTAGGAAAGGAGGAAGTGTTATCTGAATTGTAGATCAGGACTTAGGGCTTAGAAGCTAAGTAACATGTTCAAGTTCATAAATTTAGCAAATGATGGAATCAGGATTCATCAGGATTCCAAATGATGGAATCAGGTATGTCAGATGCTCTTATGAGTCTACTTATGTTTTATAAACATCACTTTGGGAGATCTTCATAAATAATATTATCTAACATGTACACAACAATTTAATTCTTACAACAATCTTATGAAGTGGGGCTGTAATCACCATCATTTTATGTATATGATAATGGTATAGAAAAGTTGTCTCATACTTAGTAAATGGCAAAGTCAGGATTTGAACTGAGTCTAAGTCAGAGTCTGAATTCTTAATAATCATATTATTTATAAAGTGCATTCAACAAACATTCATTGAGTGATTACTATGTGCCAGGCATCATGCCCAGTGCTAGGGATTTAAAGATGAACAGAGTGGAATGTGTGTGTGTCTTTTCTAGGAGCCTTGTCTAGAATAAACAAAAAAGAAACTTTTGTCATTGGTGCTAAAGTTATTAATCACAACTACCACCACCACCAAACAAGGATAATGAGTGCTTGATGTTTTTCAGGCACTGTGTTTCGCAGATGTTAATTTATTTAGCCTCACAACAACCTTTGCAAGGTCATCATCATCATTATTACTATTTTCATATTCAGATCAGGAAATTGAGGAGGAGAGATGTTAGGATAGTAAGTAATTTGCCCAAGCTACGAAATGGAGAACTGACTTATGAACACAGGCAATCTGGCTCCAGAACCCACTTTCTTAAATGATTATTACCTAAAGGTAATAGACTGTTAATTCTTTTGGTGTGTGAACAGGTGGCATTGCATATAGCACATTTAAAAACTGGCTTTAGCCAATTTCAGAGTCCCAGAGGAAACAGAAATTATAGTCATTCTGAAATGAGATTAAAGAGGGTGCAGTTACTAGAATGGTCAGCAGAGGGTGAATGGAGGCAGCATTTGCAATGTACGGCTACATAATGGTGGGATCTACTGTATAGAACTGGTAATCTCTAAAATCCTCTCTTGCTCTGACATTCTATGATGATCCTTATTTGAATTTCTTTAGCTCAGTGCAATGTAAAACACAAGCAAGAAAAGGAGTAGCTCCTTCTTAAATACGTATAACTGAGATGATTTTTATCTGATTTAACATAGTATTTATTTCAATATTTATTGAATGTTTGTTAAGAACATCTCTTAAGTGTAAGGTGACCTAGATCCTTAAAGAGCTCAGGGCCTCACTGAAGAGGCAAGATAAATAAAAATTTAAATGATGATATAAACATCATATGAACAAGGTTTTAGAGGAATTCAGAGACAAGAAGAAATTAATGGGGCTGAAATGGAAGAAAATTATTTGTGGAAGAGATAGCCTTGTTCTGGTGCTGAAGGGTGGGTGTTAAGTGCATAGGAAGGGAAAGATTTTTCTCTCCTTCCAATTAAATTCAATTTCCCAAGCATTTATGAGCGGTCTTCAATGAGCAAGGTACCATCCCAGACACTGTGGAGAAAATAAGGATGGGAGATACAGTCTGTGCCCTAAGGAAGTCACAGATACCCCAGCAGTAATATTATAAGGCATAGGCTGGCCCCGTGGATCACTTGGCAGAGTGCGGTACTGGGAGAGCCGAGGCTGCGGGTTTGGAACCTATATAGGGATGGCTGGTACATTCACTGGCTGAGCGTGATACAGATCGCACCGTGCTGAGGGTTGCAATCCCCTTACTGGTCAGAAAATAAATAAATAAATAAAAATTTTAAAAATATTATAAGGCAGGATATGGTAGACAAATAACAGGATGCTCAATTGGAGGCCCCAAAAGTCAATAACAAAACTATCTGTGCTTCTCATTCTGAATAGAGGTACCAGACTATTAATGTTGAATGTTCAAAGGCCATGGTCCTAAACTAGTTCTGCCAGCTGTAGCAGTTCACCCACCTCCAGCTTACATAAAAAGTTAAGGTTGAAGAGAAAGAGATTTCCTTGGAGAGGAATTGATAGAGTGCTTTGTATTTCACCCACCTTTCTACTACCCTCCTATGGGGAAGGAGAAGATATATTCCTTGAAGGTAGAAATCCCCTAAATAGACACAAATGGATATTCTAGGCACTGCAGAGCATGCTGAGAGAAGAGGAGCTTGCTCCAGTGCTGGCACAGCAAGAATTTCAGGGACTGGAGAATGTGGCTTCCTGCACAGCAGACTTATTGCCTTCTGTTGGTGTTCAAAATTGTTTCAGGGTATGCATGTAGCTGGGGGCATGGAAGACAGTGAGTTCTCATCCTTCTCTGCCCTGGAAAACTGGCAGGCTGCCAATTGTGTTGAACTTCAGGTGAGATGGGGAGCTGCATCCACTGATTTCTTATTTTATTTTCATCACTGGCAGTTTATTTACTTCTTTGGGAGTAAACAGGAGTAAGAGCAACATTGTAGAAAGGTCAGGTTGTCTTTTCACTTGTCTTCCAAATTGGACCAGACAGATAGCCCAGTAACAATAATAATAATAAAAGGCAGAATATGATAGACACACAGTCCCTCTTGTGAGAAATGCCCTCACATGTCCAATGCCAAAGGATGTACACAGAGACACAAGGTACAGTGAAGCAAGACTTTAATCACAGCCTTGCAAGGTTTGGGTGTCAGAAGGGCAGGCACATAGAAAAGGGCTATAGCAAGCAATTTATTTCCTAGTATGCAAGTTCTTCCCCCTGCCTCCTCATTGGATGAGTACTACGGGGTACACAATCTTCCTGGATGGCACCTAAAATTTATTACCCCCTTGCAAGGAATTCCTTAGTCTGGGGGCTAAGGACAAACCCGCCTAAGCCCTGTGAAGGGAGAAACACCAGGGAATGAAGAAATCAATGGGTGCTGGTAACTAATTATCATTTCAAGGAGAGCCTTATCTGTTCAGAGACCCTTCTGGAAAATGAAGAAAATAAAAGGGGCTAGGAATTAATTACCATCTCAACAAAACACCCTCAGATAAGTCATTTCTGAAAATGAATCACTTAGATTATTTTCTTACACCTCTCCTTTAGTGAAAAACAGGCTTTTTTAGAAGGCCACTTAGAGAGCTTTATGCATGTCTCCAGGAGCTTGAGCATCTTACTAGTGAATTTTTTTGGGGGGAGGGGGTAACTGGCCAGTATGGGGATCTAAACCCTTGACCTTGGTCTAACAAGGCTATGCTCTAAACATCTGAACTAACTGGCCAGTCTCTTACCAGTGAATATTCTAAAGGAGAGATGCTGTGGCTGGAATTGCCCTGTCTGGAGGCAAAACAAACATGTGGCCTCTTTGTGACTGGGCTGCACTTACTCCCCCGCAGGTTAAAGGTGCATTATTTTAAGAATCAATAACAATCCTGTGGAAATGATCCTAACCAAGTGTACCGCCTGAAGGACATGAACAATGGGATAGACTTCAGAAATTCAGTAGCTAGACAGAAAAGAGACAGACAAAGCAACTGCATGGGACTCATGAGAAACCCACAAAGGAACCCTGCAATTGTACTACTGCAATTGTACAGAGTCAGCAATTGTACCACTGCCCTCTAGGTGGATTACAATCTACCTGAGCCCTGCAGGTAGATTACAATCGTACCTGTCAAAAACTGTGCCCCATTTCCCCAACACCTACCCTCCTACCCTCAAAATATCAGAAACAGTGATTAGCAAGTTGTAGGGATGGAGCCAGGAAGAAAAAAGAAGCTAATTTAAACTTCTACCCCACATAGACTAGTGAATAGAAAAAATTTAAATTTGAATGGGTTTGGAGTTTGAAATTTTATTCAATAGAGCTGTTTCTTGTGCTTTCTAATTTGTTTTTAGTTCTAAAATGATGTGTGGTTCTCGGTTTGTTTTTTAGATTTGCATCCTCCCTTTTCCTCTTCAGTATTGTTTTACACCTTATTTATTTAAAAATTGATTTTATGTTCTCATTAACTTCTATATTATAAAGTTCTTGCAGGAAAATTTTCCTTTGTGGGTTTCTGCTTACTTCCAGAATGGTTTCTTCATATGTATTCTCCTTTCTCTTATTTATTTCTGCTTATAATGTGTTTGCAAAGTTTTTGTATCCTTTCTTTTAATCTTTTTATTTATTTATTTATTTTACACAGCAGCTTTGTCTAGACCTTCTATTTGGTCTGCTATAATGTGGGTGGATTCCACTTGCCTTTCTGTTACCTTAGGCTCAAGGAGGAGTGAAGAGCTCGACTTTGGCTGTATACAGCCTTGGTTAGAGGATCTGTGCTCTACTATCTCCTGGAATTTTAGTATTTTCTGTGCTAAACTCTGTCCATCTGTTGGGTTTTATATTCATCCCAATGAGAAATATTGTTGGGCTTTGGATTATTCCTTCTAATCATCATGCAGCCCAGGTTCTTTGTTTCTGTTAGAGAAAGTAATCTAGAGTTTTGTTTTGTTTTGTTTTGGGGGTTCTCTACTTTAATGTCACCAATTTCCTTATGTTTTTCTTTCCATATTCCCCCATTTCTCTCCAACGGCAAATTCTCTTCCTCCCAACTCCCAATCTTTCCTCCTCTGGGAAAAAGATAAACAATAAATGGAGAGTTTTGCCCCTACATTGATGATATACATGTAGGTTACTTCCCTTCAGGCATTAAGCATGCTTCTTCTCCACTTTCCCTCCCCGAGAGACTCTTGTCCTAATTATTTTCTCTATTTTCTTCCTTTCTGCTAAATCACTATTTATTGTTGAGATAATTAACTCTGGGTGTTTATAATTGTTCTGCTATCCTCTCCATTTTCCCTCAGCTAGAAGATACCAAAATGGAGAGTCCCAGTAGTTCCCTTTTCTGATAGGACATGAATATTTGGGATGAGCCTTTGCCTTCCTTGCAAAATTCTTTGTCTCCTCTAAGGGCTACCCATATCTTGCCTGTATCTACCTTTCCCATGTTGCAGGGTAGGGGAGGGTGGTTAGATTTTTCAGGATTTTGTTTGCTCACCTTCCTTACATAGTGCTTGTTTGGAGGATGATGTTAAGAGGTTTGCCATACCGCTCTGAGCTTTGTTCTGTAAATTCTTGGAAACTTCTGTGTCTTTCTTTGATGGCCACCAATTTTTGAAGGTTATAACGTGACCGTTTCCTTGTTTGGATGCTATTGATGTATTTTCTTTCACTGCTTTAAATTTTTTCCCCAATTTGCTATTCATATAATTAAGTTATGTAGAAGGGGGATTTTTAGATTTGCCTGAACTCCAGTATTTAAACCTTGAACTCTCTTATTCCCATTTAGCAGCTGTGGAAATTAAAGGTCATAATGTTTAAGTGATTTGCTTGAAACACAGCCTATTGAAGAAAGTGGCAAGGCAGGGTCATGATTCGAATCTAGACCTGTCTTTTATCCTGTAATCAATATTCTATTCTGTAATCAATGGAGAGTAGGCAGGATTTTTAAATAGGTGACTGATGAAATGAAACATTCATTTGAGGTTTGGGAACTGACATGTGGTCTGATAGAGACATGTGAAATGAATTTTCAGACAGAGAGCTATGAAAGCAATGAAATGAGTTAGGAAGGTTTTATAAGATCAGATACAAAGCAACGAGGGCTTGAGGTAGAGGGGAACTTCTTTCATATCTTAAAACTTAGAATTTGGTACTCAGGGTCTTATTCTAGGGTGCTATCAATCTGTCTATCACATATTTCAATTTGTAAGAATTTTTTATTAAAATGGGGAAGTTTTGGGTTAGGAGTTCTTTTGCCATGTACCACCTGTGAGATCTAAATCAAGTTACTTCAGCTTGCTGGGCCTCAGTTTCTTTATGTTTAAACTGAGGATGTTGAATTAGTTGGACTACAAATTCCCTTCCAACTCAAAGTAGCCCCGAGAAAAGTTGAATGAGTGATTAATGATGAATAAATGAGGAGTTTCCTTCCCTATGCAAATGGCAAAACCTATTAGAATCTGTCAAATGAAGAGGAAGATATTTAGATTACTAACAGCTTTTCAGTTAAAAAGTACTTATTAAATACCTGTTATATGCTAACCTTCTTCTTTATAACTTGACATTTGGGCCTCCCTAACTTGATCCCAAAGTGCCCTTTTAGTCTTATCCTCCACTGATCCAGTTGAGGAGTTACTTATCGCCGAACTAGGAGCTAAGCTCCTATTAAGATGGCTAAGACCTAGTTTAATGGGGAGACAGACACCCACACAGTTTTGCCAAGATATAATGTAAATAAAATGAATCTTAATGATACAGGTACAATCAACTTGCTATGGTAATGCAGAAAAGGAGACATTACTTCTCAGCAGGAGATTGGGATGAGTGCCATTTATGACTTATGGGAGGACTAGGATTTTAAAAGATGGAGATGGGAACTAAAGAAACAATGTGAACAAAAGCAAAAACATGGACTTTTGTGACATATTTAAGAAATTGTGAAGAGTCCAGTGTAGCTAGACCATAGACTGTTGAGGGCAGAAAGTAAAAGAGAGGAGATTGAAAAGGTAAGCTGAGGCCATATAGTGAAGAAGATTGCATGACATAGGGAGCTTGTGCTGTTGTGTTGTATTAATATAAGCTTTTGGAACAGAAGAATATGCCTAAAGAATATGGCTAAAAAGGACAGGCTAAGAGGATGTGAATGGAAAAGAAGGCAAATAGAATTAATCAAAAAACATATATTTGACTTACTTCCAGCCCCCTCCGTGCATGACTTGCATATAGAGAACAAGGGGAAGAGAGACAAGAGGAGGCTGTTTAGAGTCATGAGTCAGATTGTTTCTGTGTAAACATGTTGAAGATTTGGGATGTTTTTCTACAAGCAGTGGTGAAGCCTTATTGCAGGGATATCAGCAGGAGAGTGAGATGGGCAGTCTCCTTCCTTCCTCACATCATTCCTAATTCTGTCTAGATCCGCTAATATACTACTTTTTCTGGTCTCTTGTCAATATCTTCAACTCCTATGCATTATCATTGTTCTCTCAGTTCCTTCCTACAAAACAGTCACCTAGATTAATCCAATCACCTACCTTCTCTGTTCCTATACATTGACTGAGTAAACTAAAACAATTCCCAGCTTGATTCTACTGTAAATCAATCCATTGTCCTCAATGTCATCTTGACCTTAACAGTGACCAGGATTCTTTCAATATTTTCTTAGTTGTTTCTTTCTCCTATTGTCCACCGTGGGCATGTGAAGTCATTTCCGTTCTTCTTGGATGTTCTTCCCCACAATCGTACTACTCAAACTCAGCAGATAACTTTCTCTCCTTCTTCAAGGAGGAAGTAGAAGCCATTAGACAGAAACTTTCTCAATTTCTTGCTATCATATGTACAAACTTTACTTGTACCTGTACCCACCTGTATCAGAAAAGTGACTGCCAATGTCAGAAAGCACAACAGCAGTTTAAATGATAGGAGTTTTGGTGCTCTAGAGTTACAACAGCAATGATATTGAATCGTCTATTTCAAGATAGGCAGAAAAGAGGATATTTAATGTTGTAACCACAAAGAAATGATAAATGTTCAGGTGATGGATGTGCTAACTGTTCAGATTGGATCATTATACAATAGATTCATATACTGAAACAACAAATTGTACCCCATAAACATGTACAGTGAAAAAAAAATTTTTTTTAACTGTAGAAGTTTATGTTTACTCATGTAAGAATGTCAGAGTCAGAGACTGGGGGGAATGGAGAAGATTTAGGATAGTTATTGGGGGACTGGGGCAGGGGCACCAAAAACAATTTAATAAAAAACCCAGCATCACTGATAGCCCAGCTTCACTGGCCCACACTAGGAGCTCAATAATTGCTGTTGCTATTATTTTTTGTTATGGGAGTTGTCCAAAGTCATGAAGTGTATCAGCAGACAAGTTGCAACTAGAACTCAAATTTCCTGAATCAGATGGATTATGCCTTCCCAGATGTAATGAATGCCACTGAATAAGGTGTAAGGAGCCACCAGGAAAAGGCATTATGAGGAATGGAATATTCATTGGTTTCACAGGCCAAAAATACGATCTTCATTAGGTTTACCAGTAGCATCCATGTGTTCTTTGCCAACATCCATCAATTTTTAACATTTTGCCTTACTTGATCTATGTATGTACCTACCTACCTATGTATTTATCATCTATTAATTTTTTGCCTACCCATTTGAAAGCAAGAAGAAGACATAATGGCATTCAGGTCTAAATATAGGTTGAACCATGAGAAATTGCTGATATTTAGCACTTTTTGTATGTTCAACCTAATATTTAGTATGCATCTCTTAAGAATGAGGACGTTCTGTTATACAACTACAATACTACCATCCCACCTAGGAAAATTCTCATTAATTCAATAGTATTTGACATTTTTCAATTGTCCAAAATGTCTTTTCTAGATGGCTCACCTTCCCTACTTTGACCTAGGATCCAAGGGAGGTTCATGCATTGCATTTGGTATTTATTATGCCTCTTTAGTCTCTAGAACAGTTCCCCTGTCTGTTTTCATGACATTGACTCTTTTTTTTTCCGTTAGGAAAGTCCAGGTTAGTTGTCTTATAGAATTTTGCATTTGAATTTGTCTGATTTGTTTTCTCATGATTAGATTTAGGTTAAACGTTTTCAGCAAGAATACTACAAAGGTGATATTGTATACTTCTTATTGAGTCTCATGAAACATTGTTCCACTATTGATGATGCTAAGTTTGATCATTTAGTTCATTAAGGTGATGACTATACAAACTCTCCATTGTAAAGGTACATTTCCTATTTCAAATTAATAAAAAATATATGAAGTAATAGTTTGAGACCATATGAATATCATATTCCTAACAAACTTTTATTCAATAGTTTTAGTATCCCTTCATTGATGATCCTTACTTATTACATTGGATGTTGCAAAATGATGATTTTCTAATTCTATCATTTTTTTCTACACTTATTTGCTCATAATTCTTCTGGAAAAATAGTTATATTTTTTCTCTCTTTTGAGTATCAACTCTGGACTCACATTTTATTTTATTCATTATATTGCAATCTATTATCATAATTATAGTTTTTGAGGCTAAAATTTTCATATGTTTTATCCATGGGCAACCACTTCAAGCTGGTTCCATTGTCCTTTTGACATAACCTCATTAGTCTTTGAGGTTTTCCTTGTTTTTTGGCACATTGAAGTGTTCCAGGTTCACCGAGTACTTTTTCTGCTGCAGGCCTGGAGTCATTTTTCCAAGAATCCTTTTTTGTTTTTAGTGAACAATGGAATTTAGAAACCAAGATCTGGGCACCAGTTGTGCTCATTCCTATGGAGTACATTGCTTCTAGGCCCTTGAATTACTTTTAATTGGAAAGTTTCAGAATCACTTTCCAACTCAGTTAGGGGCTTCAGAGCACAGCTGAGGCTTAGTGTGTAAATGTAACCCTCGCTGAACACCATAACTATATAATTTATTAGGCTTATTCCAATTACCCATACAAGAATCAGGGTCGTATTGTAAAATGCATGTTGGATCGTATCACTTTCCCTGCTTGAAATCATTATGTACTAAACTTTAGTCACATTGGTCTTCTTCTCATGCAGCAGTTTCTGAAGTTGGAGATGTCCAAGATTGTCCTTTTTAAAAAGCTTTATCCTTTAAACCTTTAAAATTTTTAGATATGTTTCATTAAAAAATTTTTTTAATTTAATTTTTTTGTGTGTGGGGGGTGGCCAGTATGGAAATTTGAACCCATGACCTTGGTGTTATAAGGCTGTATTCTACCTACCTGAGCTAATCAGCCAGCCCTAGATATGTTTTATAATGTACACAATGTATAAGTACAATAGTACACACAATGTAAAAATAAATAAATGTAGTTGGAGACGTGTGAACAACATTTTTTTTTTAATTGATGGAATACCTTATCAGTTTGAAATTTGGGATCACTGCTTTAGTCCCGAATTCCAAACTGGGGGTCTTTCAGCACACTGTTTTCCCTCTCTGAAGCAGTCTTTTCCTCACTTTTTGCCAGGCTCATTCCTATCGATTGTTCATTTATTTAAATATCACTTCCTCAGAGGGGTCTTCCTTAGCATTTGTAGTCTCAGCTGTGATCCATATTACTGTTCCATAGCACTATGTTCTTTTTCTTTCCATAGAACTTATGACAACCTATGATTGTCTATTTGGTTAATTCTGCTGAAAAACTATAAATACTATGAATGCATGAACCATGCTGTTCTATTTCTCCGTTGTATAATCCATCACCCATAACAGTGACTGGCACATAATATTACTCAATGCATATTTGTTGAATAAATGTTGGATATTGATGAATAAATAAGAATAGAAAAGAAGAGAAAATAATGAAAACTACAATTTGATCCATTGTCAAAAATACCTCAGAAACATTTAATTATTTTCTATGCTATTTATTTTGCATGCAAATTGCTCACTCACATATGAGGTAATCAGCTGGTAAACTGAGTCAAGGAACAAAGTTATAAACAGGAATTATGATTATAATGGGAAAGCTTAAGAACATTTGGGGAATAAATTGGCTAACTGGAAGGTAACAAGGTCAGATTAAACATTTTGTCCTTGAGCAGGCCAACTGGAGTGTCAAAGAAAATAATTTTAATTGTTTATATATTTTCCAGAAAACCTTGAGAGTTTAGCTGTGGATCACATACGACTATTTCTATGTAATGTCTGACAGTGTCCTTTCATCTATACTTTGCCTTACTCAGGCCAAGTCTGTGCCATTTCTCCTGTTGAAATTTCTGGGTAATATGAATGTAGCTGTAGGGTTTCTTTGCCATCCTGAATGCTTTCTTTTATTTCTTATGGGTTTCTGTGGGGTTGAACTGTAATAAGCATACATTTCATTGTGGGTGCAAAAGAGGTACCTTATTAATAAGCTCCCTTTAGACGGATGCAATTCTAGAGGTTAGATGACAGTTGGTAAATTGAACTTGGTAAAATTAAATAAAATCTTTCTCTGCACAGATTCAGCACAATATTTTCAATGCTAGAAGTGATAGTAGTGTTATGGGTACTCTGAAAGCAGCAAAATGTTGGGGGGCAGTGTCTCATTGTGAAAGTTCTAACTAAGAAACCTAGAATTTAAGCCCTTCAATGATGTCTCTGAATTTCATGACTTTTGGGGCAATTCAAACATACATAAATGAAATTACATGTTTCCTGAAGGGTCATCAAGTAAGGTCATTAAGTAAGGGTCATCAATAGAGAAGTAAGAGTCGGATAAAGAGATAAAAATAGAACAGGATCTCACTCTAGGACCCTCCATTTAATTCAGGTGAAATTTAGTTATAGTAAACATCTGTGTCAGCCTGGTAATCAGCGTAAAAGGGAAAAAGTGTTATTTAAATCTCATGTGTCCGTAGTTGTGTGTTGGATGGGTTAGCCAACCTCAGTTTCTCTTTACATGTTGATTTTGAGTATACAAGCACCACAAGGATTTTTTTTTTTTTTTGGTATACCAGTCGGCTGATCCCATTCTCTTCCCACTGTCCTTTCTAGTCACAGAATTGTAGAGACCATTAAAACCTTAGCTGAGGTGTATGTAAAAATTTAAAATACTAGGTCTTTTTTCAATAGTGGGGCAAGTTTGGATTCCTTTGACATCCTTTGGTATTATTCGTATGACATGATTAAAATCAGCGGGACTTTTTCCTTTTCATTTTCCCTAAACTACAGCAGTTAGTTTATGGATAGGCATTCAACATAAAATACTTCAGTCAAAAATACTCTTCTGAGGATTGTATTTTACAACTTTTTACTGCAATTGCACTAACATACAATAAATGACAATCTTGCTTAGTGTAGTATGAATTATATTTTAATTTTGGTCTTTGGCATAATTTGTATGACAAGTTTGTTTTCCCTGTTGATATCACTTAATATTTCTATGTGAGGAACATGCATTCCTTTTTCCATTCTGACTATGTCTCACTCTCTAGGTAGTCATGACAGGGCTAGAATAATCTAAGAACAATGGTTACACTACATATAACTATAGTTACCATTTTAGCTCTGTGGCTATTTTTTGAAAGGGCTCATTCAGAACTTTTCTAGAAGAGAAATAGAGATTAGGGCAATTTTGTCCTTGTCATTATCATCATCATCAAAACTTGGTCATCATTGTCAAATAAAATGTGTAAGTGTCTTTGTGCCAGCAAAATCACATATGACTTTGAAATTATTTGATTTACTGTGATCATTCTTATTGATGGCTTCAAGAATAGCCATAAATTTAGAAACACCAATCGCTGAAAATCTGTCTTTATAAACCATGATTAATTGTATCCAAAACCTTGATAATCTGTAATTCTAAGGACATGTAGATGCCATCAGAATCAGAACAATATCCAAGGATTCAGTTCAGTTCCTGCTCTGTGGGAATAAAACTCACCTGATGGGGTGTAAAACAGACACTCAGACACACAGTGCACAGGATGCATATTATTGGCAGATGTGTTTTGTTAGGCTTGCCCTGTTTTTTTTTTAAATGTGTTAACCAACATCACAAAGCATATTTTACCAGAAAATCTGGATTCCTGACTCCTCTTGAAAAACCAGAATCCTTACAACCTGAGGTCTCCATTCCCACAAGGCAACCTGTGGAGTAGTGGTGCATGGGCTCTCAGTTCCCTACTGTCCCCACTCCTCAGTCAAGTACAGCATATATATTTATACTGCCTGTATCATTTATTTCGACTTACTGATCCCTATAGGCATTCTATTGCAGCCCTTGAACAAAAGGTTACAGTGTGGACTACATGGGAAACACTTGGCCTGGGAACCCAGGACATAGGTAGTTGTGACCTTCATGTGTCTGGGTCTCAATTCCCTCATCTGTTCAGTGGGGCCGAGTAAGCTACCTTTGATGATTATCTGTGATTGTTGTGAACTTCAATTGACATAATGCATATAAAAACACTTTGAAGTGTTACAAGTGTAAAAAATATGTTAATCATATTCATGTAAAAAAAGTAGACGTAACTAGTAAACTAAAATCTTGAGTCTCCTCTGGTAAGAATAATATTGAAACCATGGAAGGAATAAATGGAAAAAAAAACCTATCCCTGGTCTGAAGCAAAAATATTCTATTTCATAGGCAGGTAGTATCATGGGAAGAGCCAGGCATTGAGTCAGAAAAGTTGCATTGAAGTCCTGAAAGCTGCGGGCAAGTCATTACACCTTCGCGAATCCCATTGCATCACCTGTAAAACCTGGAGACAGGATCTGCCTTCCAACTTATGGCCGTGTTCAGGATCTAATGAAATAAAGCATGTGAAAGTAATAAATAAAACAAAAAATGTTATTCTAATATGGGCAATAATTAGTACTTAGTGATAAAATATGATGAAGTGTATTTACAAAGCCCAATATTTACACACTTTAAAAATCTGAAGATCTGGCATAGTAGTTTTTAATGAAATGAAAGGATGCTTTTTGGAGGAGGAAAACTTTGACTGAATCTCATTTCTGGCCACATGTTTGAGAATGGGCCTATTTTGTTTATTAAAATAAACTTGTTATTTGTGTTTTATTTCTGATGCACACCTTTGTTGTGAGAGGAATTGGGTATTTCACATGTTTTCCAGATGATTTATTTCAATATATTGCATTATATAAAATTAAATTTAGAAAGGCTGCCAAAAATAACTTGTGATGATTTGGGGACTAAATATCTCAGGACATTTATTAGAACTGAAAGGAATCTTGGAGATGATATTTTACAGACAAGAGAACAGAACAGCAGAGAATTAAATGACTTGTCCACTTTCTCAGAGCTATGAAATTACAGAGCCAGAACTTAGAGCCAGGGTTTTCGACTCCAGTGTTCTTTCTGCTGCACCACACTGGTGCTGGGTGACCTGGATTAGAGGTATTGAATTAAATCATTTAATGTTTAGAAAATCAGATTGGGATGGGAACTGTACTTACCTAGGAAGAGGAAAGAAGTGTTAAAAAGGTTGCTGCGAATTAGGAAGTGAGTTTTGATGGAAGCCTCAGCTCCAGTACAGAAAAAACAAAACAAAACAAAAAACAAACAAACAAAAATAACCCCACCCGATTTTGCATCCTTCCCACACAGTGGCACACACTGGTAACTACCTCCCAACCCTGCTCTTTCCGCCATTCTTTCAAAGCCTAGCGGCTCCTTTACATTCTTAAACTTTCGCCTGCCCTGACAGTCCTGGGACACTGGCGGGATTCCTTCTCATCCCTTATCAGCACGTGAGAGGACAGCTCCTCCAGGAAAATGAAAACTTTCCAAAGGCGAAGTCCGGGTCAGCGAGAAAGAACGCGGCCACCGGAACAAAGTTTCCACTGGAGGCCAAGAAACCACTCCTCCCCCTCCAATTCCTCCAGCACCGGAGGGCCTGAACTGCCTCTTTTCCCGCCGCCCCAAGGGAACTATCCTGGGCCCTTGCTATTAGGAGCCTTAGGGACAGACAAGGTCATTCTTGCAGGTGTCTGGCGATGGTTGCTAATGGAATTTAATTTCTCTTCCCTCCTTCAGCCTCCAGTTTCTCTCTTCCCTCCACCCTTCTCGGTTCGGGAGGGGCCGAGGCAACCGCGCGCCCCGGGGCTCGTCGCCTGCTTGGAATTCGGGTTCGCCAACCCCGAGGAGGCTGCAGAGGACGGCGCGGCGGCAGGGTCGCGAGTGACCCTGCCTGTGTTGCAGCTGGCGGGAGTTCTTGTCGGCCGATGAAGACAAGTGCCTTTCGCGGGCCCATCGTGTCTTGCCGCCTAGAAGAGGGCTTCGGAGGCCGGCAGGCAAGCAGGCCAAATGCGGGCTCCATCAAACTTGGTCTGCCTGGCTTCTCCTCCCCTGATGGCCGCGGTCTCCCCGCTTCTCCCAGCAGCTCCCAGCCGCCGCCGCCGTCGCCGCCGTCGCCTTCCCCAGTAGTGGCTGCTAGATGACGGCGCCGTCGCCGGTTGGATTGGCGCTGGCGGCTCAGACGGGACCCCGAGGGTGGGAGAGTGGGGGAGGGAAGGTGTGGGAAAGGGGAGGTCAGCGCTGGGCGGGCGCTCCGGAGACCGAGCGCTGCCCCTTCCAGCAGCAGGAGCAGCACAGCAGCACCCACAGCCGCTGCGGCCTCAGCAGTCCAGCTGCCCGCGGGAGGCGAGCAGCGCGGCGCGGCCGACAGCGCAGGGGCGGCGGCGCCCGCCCCAGCCGAACCGAGCGCGCAGCCCGGCCGCTGCCGCTGCCTCGCAGATGCCATCACAGCAACAAAGAGCTCGCTGAGCGGAGAACGGCGGCGACAGCTCGCCTGGAAGCCTCAGCGCCAGCTCCCGGGGCTGTGCGGCAGCCGGAGGAAGCGCGGGAGGAGCCTGGGAGAGGAAAGCGGGCCGAAGATGGCCAGGAAGAAAAAGCCCCCCAGCATCAAGGGTGAGTCCCACTCCATCTCTACCTCGCCGCAGCCCATCTCTCACCCGCAGTCCGCCCCTACGGCCGGCCTGTTTACATCCAGGCTCGGCCAAGTGGAAGGCTGCCTGCCGGGGAAGAGTTTGCCTTCTTCGGGAGGTGGGGGGAACCTCAGCACTGCTTCACCTTCCTTCGCCTCCGGGAACACGCTGATAGGAGTTTGTCCCCTTTTTGCAACCTGGGGAAACCTAAAGACTCTTTTCTCTCACCTGTCTCTTTCCTACTCCGTGAGCTTGAGTATCTATCTGTTGCACCTTCTCCCCGCAGGGCACTGGGGAGGGAAGCAACTCCTGGCTCCTAGAGTCTCATCTTTTTCGGAACCAGCCACGCGTGCTCTCTCTCTCTTTCTGTCCGTCTCTCTGTCTCTCTCTCTCTGTGTTTGTGTGTAAGAGAGAGAGAGTTAGTTTTTCATGGTCTCTTGTATTCTCCCCTCCCAGTCCCCGGCTCCCTCCGCCCCTTCATCCATAGGTGACAAGTTCTGCATTTATTTTCCCAGCCTTCATCCCGAGGAGGAGATTGGAGCTGTCTGACTCTCCTTTTCCCCGATGGTCAAGGGGACCTGCTGCCGGCCGAGTCCCTGCAGGCTACTTTTCCCCTTCCCACCCCGTGGGGGCTGGCAGTGACTCCGACTGAGCCGTCCCCCTGTTGCTCCTTTGGAACTAGGGCTTCCAAAGTTGGAAAGTTGGGGGCGGGGTGGGGGGCGGGAATGGAAGAGATGGCAGGGAGGACAAGAAAGAGCTTGGTGCTGGGGTAACTTGAAGTATCTCGGCGTGGTCCGGAACGGGTCTCGGGAAGGAGCCTCCTGGGCAGCGTCTGGCGGGGGCGTCCGCAGGACTCGCAGAGCGCTGGGCGCGGGGAGCAGGTGCACCGCCGCCAGTGCCGCAGCACGGACTAGCAGAGGTCGCTACTCGCCTGCTCCCTCGCGTTCCCTCGCTCTCCTTGGGAGCTAGCAGTGCCCGAGAGATTGTCTGCAGCACTGCGGAGAGGTGGAATTGGGCTCGACACCATGCGTGGTGAGGAAGGCTGTGTGCGGGTGAACTTGACCTGAGGGTGGTGGAGAGGAGGAAGGAGCGGCGTTTCAAGTTGGATTTCAACACAATGGGCGTAATGGTCCAGGAGGCGGAGACGTATTGCGCCTTGGGGTTATATATAATAGGACCGCGCCTCTGAAATGGGAGCTGGGGCTGGTGGGGTGGAGTATTGTTGAATATATCGTTTTAGTCTACAGAGCACCCTGGGCTTTGACATGCTTCTTGCTTTCTTTCCCACAAGTCTTGCTTGTGGGAGCTTAGCTCCACTCTAGAGGTCACTAGGGGGACACAACTTTATCTCGGGGCTTCAGCTTGCTTTTTAATTGTTCCGGAGTACTCAAATCACTTACTGGAAAGGATTTAAAATTATGATCCTTAATTCTTTGGAAGATATTACTACAAAACAAAACATCCAGGATTTTTTTTGTTGAAATTATAACCTATGTATAATAATTTTATTGCAGTGTATTTCCTTGAAATATAGCTCCTGTAAAATAGCAGAGGCCTTAAACCTCTGCTCTCTCCCCCCGCCACCACCCATCATTTAGTAAATGTCTAGAGAGGTACATGAGTAAAGAAAGAATGAGAGAATATATTCATTGACAGTTTTTTCTCCTTACCATAATATTAAAGAATTAGTCTAAACCCAGATTAGCTACACTTTTGGTTCGCTCCTTTTTTATGGAACCATATGGCACCATGAGTGAAACAGAAGGATTGGTTTTCAGCCCTGCTGATGTGGCTGTCCATTGGCAGGATTCCATTTCATACCCACCCCAAACCTTGCAGATTGTAAATGGTCCATGAAGAGCTGAAAACATTTTACAGTTTTACAGTACATGGTAGCTGGAGACAATTTTACCCTTGGAATTAATAATCTTGGCAGAAGAACAAAAAATACAAATGAGACCAAATTAATGAGAAGTGAGCTTGTATAAGAGATTTGATGAAAAAGATACCTCTCCTTTACTCCCACCTCCCCTCAAAACACCAAGAAGTTTTTGTTGTGTATGCCAAGGTGGAACTGTGTATATTTTCTTAAATAAATTTAACTTGATAGCGAAATAATGGAAGAATAGCAGTTAATACAGTTTGTCATTTAAGTGTTAACAGTTTCTCCAGAAGAGTTAACAATCAAGCTTTCCTAGGACATGTATTCTCAAGAAATTTCACTGTAGTTCTTCAGAAACGAGATTTTCTCATGCTACATGTTTTTCTTAAAGGGAAAGTTATGTTATTTAGCTCCTATTGACTTGTGTTTCTCCCATGCTCTCTGCTAATGTGTTTTTTTTTTTTTAAACCAGTTCATTTAATATTTCTTAGAACAAAGGATACCTTTAAAACAAATACTTGCAGTTTCACTTTAGCAAAGCAAGATTAATTGTGATGTTTTATAGATGACAGAAGCAAACCCAGGAAGTTGTAATCCGTTGATTTGTCTCAACTTTGCCTTTTAAGAGAAGAGCTCTACAAAAGCATCTGACTTCAGGCTTGCTGAACTGCTTTTATATGTCAGCTTCTAACCTACAACCAACTAAACTGGGACTGCCTGGTAGAAAACAAAATTTCTAGGCTTTTATTTGGGGGAGAGGGGTGGCCTACTGGAGTGAACTTTGCTGGATAATAAACTGTGGGTTTAGCAATATTCCTTGCTGTGTTGGTTATCCTCTTACCAGAGCTGCTTCTCTGCTTAGCTACACTGCATGCGGGGAGAGATTATTCGTTGGATCTTGTGACAGGCAAGTTGCTCATTGGCTTCTGAAGTCATAGCAATAGAGACCACATATCTGGAACAGCTAGAAATTGGCCAAAGGGAAATGCAGTTTCTTAACACTGACAGAAGAATAAAATCTGTTGGCAGGATTTCTCAGGGGATACAAGCATTCATTTGTGACATCTCACCAAAAGGACACCTTTTCAAAAAGGCAAATGGAATCTTTATCAATCCAATATTTATAATGTTTTTAATGGAAAAAAAAATGCTGTAGTCCATGATCACTAAAAGAATAACAGTCTTATAAATACAAGTTAGTTAACTTGGTTATAGTGACATTAACTCCCCCTCCCTGCTTTTCCAATATTAGTACAACAAGGACTTCTGATTCTTAGTCAGTTACTTAAGTTTAAAGGTTATGTTATGCTTGGATTCATTCATTCATTCATTTAGCACATATTTACTGAGCACTGAATATGTACCAGGTTCTGTTGCAAAACACTAGGGATACAGTGATGAATATTACAGGTAATAATGAATACATTAGGAAGGGCCTGGAAGGAGCAGGTAAACAAATACATGAACTAGAAATTTTCACATAGTGGTTAATACCATGAAGAAATAAAACAGGATGATATGCTAGAAAGTGATTGTGAGGTTACTTTAGATTGTCTGAAAAGGTGACATTTGTGTTGGGAAACAAATGATGAAGAGTAGTTTGGATGTCAAGAACTGGAACATAGCACTGCAGGCCTTAAGGCAGGAATGAACTTTCAGCTTAGCATGTTCAAAGACAGAAGAAAGGCCAGTTTGGCCAGAGTGTAGTGTATAAGGTAGAAACAGGTAGGGAGAGGCTAGATCTTTTTGGCCATAAGAAGGAGTATAGATTTTATTTTAAATGCAGTGGGAAGCCATTGGAAACTCATTTGATGTTTGGGACTACATTTCTAACCTTAAGGATGAAACTACACAAACTCCCTAGGCCAGGTGAGGTGACCCAAGGACTTCACTTTTCTAAAAGGTCCAGTTATACTTATATATCCCCTCTTACATCAAAATACTTAGAATAATTTGGGCTGAGATGTTGATGGCATCTCTAGGAATCTCTGCTTTAAAAACAATTCTAGAGAGAATGAGGACAAATTCAACATTTTAGTTGAGATGATCAGATTAGTCACCCACCTAGCAAAGCTCTCAAGGCAATTAAGTCTTAAGAAAAATACGCTGTAATGGTAGATGGGGGGATTATGAAGGGTCTGGAACATGACTGTGCAGTAGGTGGAATGTGGAAGGCAGCTTGAAGGTAACGGAAGGGGGTCTGTGAAAGGAGGAAAGGAGTGCTGTTGGGAAAGGGACATTGGAAAGCCTCTAAGACAACATTAGCCAATTCACGATTTTGCCAAGAGAAGCAGAAGCCTGATATGAGAGTGTTCCAAGAGAAACACTAATTCAATCACATTGGAAGTTCAAATTAGGGTACCTTTATGCTTTTGACTGAGCTTTCACTAGTGAAGCATTTGTAGCAATAAAAGCATACAGGCTTTTACAAGATCTGATTTTACCTAATCATTATTAGGTTGTTCTTATGGATTATAGACCTCACAGATGAAAAGAGCATGACCATATTAATGATAATTGCCATTTGCTGGATGTAGCTGCTTGACAGCTAGTAAGCAGGGAAATTATACTCTTGGATCCCAGATCTTACTGTGGAGATGTTGGCAAGGGAAAATGGTGGCTGTTGGATGGTTTCCTTCCCCCTAAGCATTTGTGACTAGAAGGTGCCATGGTATTTTGGGAAAAAATAAATAATAATTGATGATGTTAAAGCTCTTCACTGCCTACTCCCACTTCCAAACTGTCTGCTTCTTTGCCAAGGATGAATAATGAAAAATATAAGAATTTCCATACCTTCAAAAGCTTCAAGGCTTTGTTCACTCCCCTTCCCCTTTTTTTGTACTCTAAAGGGCTCTTTTAAGGCTGGCAAGGCTGGTAGTACCTCAGGGACTATGTAACTAAGAATGGAGCCTGGCCCTTAGCGATACTGTAACACAATGTATTTGTGACATCAGCTCTATTTCATAGCAGTGAGAGTCATAGCATGTTAGAGTTAGAAGGAAGGCTCACTATTCATAGAGTTATTGAAGGACTAGGAGGTGAGTGATGCTGCCATATATGATAGTCTATGTCTATAAGGAATTTGGTCAAGTACATTATTTGTAAATACATATTCCATATGAATCAAGAAATATATATATATATATACAAATATACACACTCATGATGAAGTCTGATTATAAATTGGGAACTGAGATCTCTCTCTACATATGTATATACTCATATGTGTACACATATGTATGTGCATACATGTACATACATATACACATGTATTGTGCACACAGTAGAGCTCAGTTCCCACTTTGTATTCAGTCGCTCTTTATACATGTGAGCGTGGTGATACTATTTGCATTTTACATATGAGGGAATTGAGATACAAAGACATTAGGTGCTTTGTTGAGGTCTAACAGTAAGTTATGTGCTGTAGATAGAGGCGTAATCAAACCTGGTGACTCTTTCCTACGTTCAGTATTTTAATATGTTTCCTTTTCTCAAGGTCTGCCAAGTCTAACATTGGAGGGTAGATCAACAATTTTTCCCCGGCTGAATCAAGATGCTGTTATCTTGTTATACTTTCTCCAGAAATGTCACAACTTTATTGTTTGTGATCCACTGTTAAAATGAGAAATATATTGCTAACAAAAAGTAGGCTAACTGTTCACAGATGCTAAGGTGAAATTATGTAGAGGTTTTAGGGTTCTCTAGAGATGGAGAGACAAGGTGAACAAAAGCTCTCACTTTTTGAAATGGTATAAAGAGGAAAAGATGCATCTGGGTCAACTCTGAGTTGGATCAAGACTATTTTGCCATTCATATGGTAAAAGCCATTTGACTGTCATGGTAGCCAGTCTTCAGGATGGTCCTCAATGTTCCTCACCTACTGGTATTCACAGTCTGTGTATTCCCCTCCCAGACTGAATCTGGGCAGACCTGTGCGACCAGTAGAGTTCAGCAGAAGTCTAGGTCGTACATAAAGGCACTGTGGCTTTTGCCTTGCTCCTGTGTGTCCTTTGCTCTCTGGTATTATTCATTTTGGGAAAAACCAGCTGCCTTGTTTTGAAAACACTCAGGCGTCCTTTGGAAAGACCCATGTGGGAAGGCACTGAGGCCTCCTGCTAATAGCCAGCACCAATTTGTCAGTCATGTGAGTAATCCACCCTGGAGACAAATCCTCCAGCCCAGACTAAGCCTTCCTATCTCTGTAGCCTCAGCCAATACCTGACTGCATTTCATGATTAACCCTGGCCCAGAACTACCCAACCAAGCTGCTTCTGGATTCCTGAATCACAGAAACTGTGAGAAATGAGAAATGCTTACTGTTATTTTAAGCCACTAAATTTTGGGGTAGTTTGTTACATAGCATTAGGTAATGAATACACCTGTGGTTCATTATTTTTGCATCTCTATCTTGGGAAGTGGGCACCACCTCATTAGTGTGGTAAATATTAGGGGAAACATTGTATGTGTGAAAGAATATTTTAAAAACTCTTGCACTATCACAGGGTTAATTTACTTATTTATACAATTACTCTAGGTTTCTTCCATATCCACCTGCTGCTTCCAAATTCCTGAGAAAAAAAGGGAACGCTTTATTTAACCGTCTTCATTACTAGTCTCAGCATTAGGCTTGAATCTTAGCCCTCTTTCCTAATTAGAGAATTGGGCTGAAAACCAGAAGTTGTCTTTTCCTGTTCCCCTTGAATTCTTTCCTCTTCCACTTTTTCTTGGTACTCATTCCTGGCTCCTTTGATTCACTTAGTTTAGAACATATCTTCCAAGTAAAAGCACCCTTAAACTAAAAATCAGACTGATAGACAGCACAGAAGTCCTAAAATTTTCCAACAGTCCAATACTGCTTAGATCCCCAAACTGAAAAGACAGAAAGTCTCTTAAAACCTAAAATTTTCCACTGTCATTACAAATAAGGATAAGTATGTGAGGTAATAAATATATTAAGGATGTTTCTCTTTTATCTTTGTATCTTATCTTTAAGAAACATTGAATTCAGTATTAAAAGAGGAACGTAAGTAGACTTCCTGACAAAATCTGTAATAAAATATGCCACAATGGGAGAGAGTTACCGGGAGAGAAAAGTTTGCCAGTCATCTTGTTGCTGGCTGTGGCAGTCCATTCTCTCAGTTGGAAAGTTATTAAGGAACTAAAGGAAAAATAAAAAATATTTTGTGCAGGGACTAGTCTTGTGGTACTCAACCATGGCAAATTCACGATGTCTGGAGACATTGTGACTGTGGTGATGCTATCGGCATCTAGTGGGACCAGGGATGCTGTTAAACGATACTGCACTGGATAGCCATAGCCCCCCTACCCCCCACCAAAATTATCTGGTTCAAATTGTCAATAGTGCCAAGATTGAGAAACTCTGGGATAGCCCCATCATTTTATCATTCTTCCAGAGAGAAGCTAGGAAGCTACTTCTGGAAAACGATTCCAGAAAAATCAGTCTTGCCTATCCTGTTGTTCTATGTTTAGATGAGGTATAGCTTTTTAACAGACAGTTATGGTTCAAAATAAAGACATTTCTTTGTTTGTCTTTGCTTTCTTTGTCCCCCTTCCCTTTTCCTCCCTTCTGTGAGTTTCCATGATTTATTATGATTTTATAATCTTTGGTAGTTTCCCATTAGGGCCCAGGGCATTAGAGGAACATTAAAGTCAGGGAAAAAAAAATCCCTCGTTAATTGAGAAGCCACAATTTCATATTGCTGATTCCTATTGCGCATCTTTCTGACAACTTTGTGGAAGAAAGGATCAAGAAGAGGATGATTAATTAAGCTGTGGCTTTACAGCTCTGTAATGTGAAAGGGTGGGCAGCTTTCCAGCCATCTTTTCTGTTTCTTCTTTTGGCCATTAGGATTTTGGAGGGGAGCTGCACTTTTAATAACCCTACCTTCAAGGGAGGCTTTATCTCTGATAAGGAAGTGTCTGAGGAAACTGGTCCTATGTGTTTGTTGAGGGAAAATTTTCCTGTAGGATCAAAAATTTTAAATCTAGTTTTAAAAGAAGCAATTTAAAATTTGTGCACTTTAAAAACTTGTTGGACAGGTTCTTTATGTAAATTTTGCAGTTCATTGAATTGTATTTCAGTGCTCAAATCCAAAGACAAAAATTTAGATTTTCAAATTGACATCTTATTAAAATTGTATCAAAAACTTATCACTACAGGTTTGCCTTATGAAAAATTAGAAAGTTATCTTAAGGCTAGCCTATGATTATATACATTCTGTAGGTATAAGTTTAAAAATATCAAAAGTCATACAGTTTCAAAAAAGGTAAAAGCTACTTACGGGACATTCATATTTCAGAAATTCTAGTATTAACAGTACATTTCAGCTTGATCAAATCAATATTACTAGTAGATACATCATTACAAATCATACTTATTCTTTATGCCCCTTGTCCAATCTCTCCTTATCCCCCTCTCCCTCTGATAACCCTAGATTTCTTCTCTCCCTCTGAAAGTGTAATGGTTACTCTGTTGATATGTTGCCTAGGTGATCTGTCCAATGCTGAGAGGTGTGATCAGGTCCCCCAATATTATTGTAGAGCAGATGCTTCTTCTGTCACTCTGGAATGGGCTTTGTAGAGAGAGACATCCTCTTCTTTTCTTTATCTCTGCTGGTAACTCTCCTTGTGTCAGTGCACTCCAGTGGCTGGTGGACCTTCTGTGTGGTGGTTGTGATGTCTAGCCACTTTCGCAGCAGCCATGGTTACTGTGGTGGCTGTGGTGGGCCACCCACGTGGAGGTGATGTTTTTGGCACACTCCTTGGTGCTGGTGGCACGCCTGGTTGTGGAAGGGGGAATTTCACCTTGAACTAAGTTCTTTTTTCTTCACTGTTAACTGTTCTCAGCTTCTTATTTACACTTTTGTTTGGCTGTTCAAGAGTTCCATCACCTCTTTTCCCATGGCAATGACATTGATTCTGCTGATTTAACACTTTTACTTCAGTGAGAGTATTGGTGGCTAAAGGAGGACCATTATGTTGTTTAAAAAGTCTTTGATCATAAATAGATGTGTCTAGGGATATCTTAGCTATATGAGGTATGATAAAATTGAAATTAGGAATAGCTTTGAAATCCACCCCTCCCCCACTCTTCTTAACCACTAAGAAAGTCTTACATTAAAATGTATACTTTTTCAAACTTTATGGAAACTGCATTAAATAATTATCACACTTTCCACACACATACTTTTAATTGATAATCTATAGAAACATCCCAAAGACAAAAGGAGGATGTAGGCTTCACTTGACCGATTCCAAGATTAACACTGTATGTTTTAACTTCTGTAAATTCTCACTACCTGATTCTGAATTAATTAACCTTAGGTATGACAAAGAGTAGGCAAATTCATAGATTATGCATAAGTTTATATGGGTCAAGAGAGGCATTTAGCCTGTTTAACCTATTTGGGAAAAAAAACCATTTTCACATTTTGGCAGCATTAAATGGTAGAAAAGTATACTAATTAGAAATAATCATTTACTAAAGCAAATCTTTGAGGAAGTCTAATGGGTAAGGTTTTTAACTAATTGCTTATATTAAAGGACTGGAATTTCTTTTGAATGTTGAGAATTTTCATGAGTTTAGACTTCGTTTCCTTCAGTTGGCTCTATTTAGTGAGGTTTTATGCTGCATCCTGTATTTCTGAAAATTGGGTTTTTGTATGTATTGAGGCTGAGAATCTCAAGAACTGTCATTGTTAGACCAGTGGCTCAGGAGTCATCAGGAAGACCACTGGGGTGGGAATGTGTCCTTGAATTATCTTTATGGGAGGGCTATTTATGAGAGATTTTCTTGTTGAAGATGCAGTCTTTTCATTGCTTTAGATATGCTAAAACTTTTTCCTGGAATCAGCCGATTTGAGATAGCTCTTTTCCCCGCTTTTGTTATTTGGGTCTGTAGAAATGCTTTTGCTGATTTGTGCTTAGCTGTTTTAACACTGACTGGTACTGAGAAACTTGACATTGTATTAAGTTCAAGGATGATATTTCTTGTGCTAATCACTGTTTTACCAAGAATCTGCATTATGAGTACCTGATGGAGAAGTTTCTCTGAATTATCATTGACAGTGGACAATGTGAGTCATGGAACTTGTGTTTCTCACTGTGGGCAGAACAGGTAGGAAGCTTGGAACCAAATTTGAGCTCATTTCTTGCTCAAGACTGTGTCATTGTTAAGTCATGTACGTGTGGATTCACTTTGTTTTTCATATCCTTATTCTTTCCCCTCATTGTCTTTCTTTATATACTTTGTTTTGCTGAATTGTATGTATTTTTATAAACTACTTTAGATCTTCTTTGAAACAAGATGAATTATGAACAATTTTTTTGTAGGTTACCATCTAGTCTTTGTTCATGTGTAATTTTTTATAGTTGTGATTTTACATAATGGCATCTTTTTATTCATCTGCTTGTATAAGCTGAGAATCCTTGACTCCACCTTCCCCTCACATCCTCTTTTCAGGCCTCTGTTCAACCCAATTAAGTCACTTGTTACTAAAGGTGCTAAGTATCTACTTTTTTCTATCTCCACCGCCACAGATATAATTCAGTGTTTATCATTTCTAGTATGAATTAGAACCACCCGTGCACTAATGGGTCTCTTTCTTTAGACCCAGATCTTCTCCAATTTATGTTTCAGAGTATTATAAATATGATACTCCTAAAAGACAAATATGGTCATTTCATATGCCCCAAATCAAATAATGGCTTTCCAAGACAAAATCAAAGTTCCATAGCAAAGTATGCAAGGCTAGAATCTGACCCATGATTACCTTTCCAGCTTCATCTCGTACCACTTCCCATATCTACCCTAATCTTAATGATTCCACCACCCTAAATACTGGGGACCACACTCATTCTTTTATGCTTCTCTGCTTCATGATGCTTTTTTTAAAAATTGTAATGCTGAAAATTCCTATTTATACTTCAAGACTCAGAACAAATGTCACTTTCTCTGTATAACTTTCCCCATCTTCTCCTCTGACTCCAAAATTAAGCGTGTCCTCCTTGTTGCTCCTATAACGTCTTGCACATACTCCTATTAATGATCTTGTATTGATTTAAAAAATTGAGTTTACAAGTCTATCTCCTTTCTCAGTCCTCATGTGGTTTTTCAGTCCAACCTCTGCCCCAAAGCCAAAGAAACCAAAATCCTGACGGGAGCTTGGTCAGTGTCTTAACATCCCAAGGGCAGAGTGTCACTCTAGTCTACCTCTGTCTTGCATTGTTCTGGTGACACTATTTGTTAGTTTTAGGCCAGCCAGTCTGTGCTTTGATGCCTGACATAACAGTGCCCTATTCCCAAGTCAGTCAACTTTCAGCTCTTTCCCAGGGTTGCTTCCAATCTTTCTGCATCTCAGATTATTTTTCCTCAGGATCAAACTTGGCTCTGCATAGGTTGTGATGTACGTGGAATTGCACCTGAGTTTTATAGAATTGTAACAAAAGGGGCTGCCACATCCATGTCTGATGTTTGCCATGTGCCTGTTTGCCATCTACTTCTTTAGGTCCCTCCCTAGATCCTCACTGCTAGGCTATGGGCAACTTAGGGTCCTGACTGTATGATATTTTTCCATCAATCCAAAATGCCTAGTGTAATTCTGGGCACATCACAGATACTAAATGAATCTTTATTGAATAAATCAAGCATATATATTTCTCTGTAGTTTTATATATTCTTCCTAATTATTATTTTTTTTTTTTGCTGGCTGGCTGGTATGGGGATTTGAACCCTTGACCTTGGTGTTATAATACCATGCTCTAACTAACTAAGCTAACTGGCCAGCCCTTATTCTTCATAATTTTAATTTTAATGGTTTGGTAATATTCAATTTCATTGCTTTAGCATAACTGGCATAATTAACTGAATTTTCTCTGCAAATATAATGGTCTAATGAACATCACAGCATTTCTATAGTCCTGTGTGTTTGTGTGTGTGTGTGTGTGTGTGTGTGTGTGTGTGTGTGTGTGTGTACTGTGTTGAACTCTCCTTGTAGGTTAAAGAGACCCAGTAGCATCTGAATCTAAAAGTTAGGTGTGGTGCACAAAAGGGAAAGTGAATATTCTATTAATATATCCAGGGACTTGTACCCATTGGGTATTAGAAAATTTGATGTTAACTCTAAATCTTAATAGTGTTATTTTGGAATAACATTATAAATTCTCAGAAGATTAGTCCATAAAACATATATGTACTAATAGTTTTAGTTCTATGAAAAAAGCTACAGAAAGAAGCGATGCTAAATTTTCTTCCTTTATCAGGAACTTCTAACGCTTATATTTTAAGTATCATTAATTTTTCTTTCTCTTCTATTCTTCCTTTATTGATGGTACATTTACACATGAATATGAAATTAAGCTGTAAACTTCTTGAAAGTAGAGAGTACTAAATCCTTTTACTGGTGCCTAGCACTTAGTGTTTGAATGAATTTTAAGGTGCAGTTCTTTTAAAATTATGCAAGTGAGTGGAATAGAGCACGGGTGCTGGGCACTGAGCTGAGACACATAGATGCGGCTCAGAGTGGGTATTGCTTCTTCCAGCAGTAGGAGGAGTTTCCAGACCATGCCTGAATAATCTAGAATGTGAATCTATGTCTGGATAAATAAAATATATGTATTTTTTCTTCAAGGTTTCAAATAGGGAACTGATCAACCCTTCAAAAGTTTTTTATTGTAGTAAAAAAAGTTGGTTTTATGATCCACAGGGAATAAGTAGCTTCTGGGTCAGGGCCTTTGAGATGTTTTTGAAACACTGACATCTGGTATGCTTTGGACAGGAAAATTTCTGATTTAAAAATACAGACAATGGGATGAGGTGTGTGTGTGAGCAGAGTATGAAAGGCTGCCCTTAGGCACTGTCTTTTCCAGAGGATACATCACTGTCAACTTGGAGTTGGTCTTTAGTTAGTTCCTAATAAATGACTTTCCCACACTGGGAATCTTTAAATCTCATTACTCTAGAATTATTTCTGAAATACCCAAAAAGATATTTTCTCTTTCCTCTCTCCCTCCCTTCCTTTCTTCTTTTGTTATAATATTCTTATTATAAGTCTTGGTTAACAAAAAATAGTTTATTGAAAATGGTTACATTAAAAACTGCATCTATAATACCAAGTGTAATTTTAAAAATTGTAAAATCAATTTGTATATTTGTATTCAGCCTTATATGTCTCATTGAAATATTGTACTTTGAAAAACCAACTTTATTTTCAGGTTGTTATTATTTAACATTGTTTAAAAATCTTTATTTTTTCACTTATGTGATGAAAAGGAAGTTCCCATATTCCCTCTGCCTTTTTCTGTTGCATTATTAGCTTTCTTTTAAGGTATAAAACCTTTATAAATGTTAACTCATTAATCTTCAAAAGGCAGGGAAAATTTGACAATGTTTTTTCCATTTCTAAAGATGAGAAAGCCTAGAATTTTTGTTGCTTACTATCAATTCCACATATCACTTGATTTTATTATAGTTTTGAATGTCATTTTATATTTGATACATTAATACTTTTTCAAAAGGTTGACCTATGAATGAAATATTATTAAGACTGAAATTTAACTTTCCTAGGTTTTAAGTCTTTTTTTCCTACTTTATAGGCAGTCAGATAATATAATACGAGATGGGGAAAATTTTATCTTTTAACAGTTCATTTGGAGATATTAGTGACATTTGGGTCTGGTTTAGGAGACTGTCATGCTATATTTAAACATGTTCTTTTTTTCTTCTCAGAACATCATTTTGGAATTTTTCAAAAGGTGATATACTTCCATTTATTATTTCAGTTTTTGTTACCTTTTTTAATACTGATTATGAAATTCATGTGACTTGGGCTCAGTATATTTTTTAAACCATGCATCTTGAAATAGTCATCAGCGTAAAAGCAGGAAGTTCTAAGATAGTTATCAACCTAATTTCTGATTAGCAAGCTATGCTATGTACTTGAGTAGGCATTAGAGCTAAAACTTTAGAGAGTACTAAATGTGTTAGTTTAACATTTTGTTAACAGTGTTAGTTTAATACTCTTTAAACTAGCAGGAGAGACTTTAGAAATGGTTTTGCTTAACTCCTTTTTGCAGATGAGGAAACAGGCTCAGAGAAGTTGAAGTGACTTTCCCAAAGTCACATAGCCAGCACTTGGGCAAGCCTAGATTAAAATTTAGATCTGACTTTTAGTCCATCGCTGCTTTTCAGTGCATGCTCAGGGACTTGCTCTGATTTCCACAGATGACATGGCAGATGGGATGACAGAGGCCTTCCATTTATGGCCTTGAATTAGAATGCTGTTCTGAGTGTGTGTGTGTGTGCACATGCATGTGTGTGTAGTTCCAACCTTAGTGTTAACAGCAGAGAGAAAGAAGCTTTAAGTTTACTCATTCATGCCTGCTCTCAACCTGAACTTTGCCTGACATCCTCCTTGTCAATATTGACTTGTTCTTGTACCTCCTTGGGGTTTCGCTTGTTCTAGCATCCATCAAACTGCATTGCAATTGCATGTTTTCTTTTCTTCTCTACTGGACAGTAACTTTCATGCCTTCTTCACAGTTGTGCCTTCAATGGCTACTAGCACACTGCCTGCCTCACACTTGGTGCTCCACAATTATCCATGGAGGAAATAAATGAATAAATATTATGTTTTTAAAAATAAGAATCACTTATTTTACTTTAGGAAGACTAATTCCATCTCTCAATTCAGTTTCCTATTGTGCCTGGTAATATGTTCTCAAAGTGATTTTTCTCAACGCATTTTGAAAAACATGTTCTCAGAGCCTACCCCCTTTCTTTTTTTCTGGATTTTGGGATCACACAGATGTGTGTTCAAATCCGAGCTATGTGATTTTGGGCAAGTTATTTAACCTCTTTGAACTTCACTTTTTTATCTGAAAAATGGAGACAGTAATACCTACCTTACAGGGGCTATTGTGAGGATTAGAAGACATAGCAAATGGCAAAGCATATAGTGTCATGTAGTGTGCAGTAGGTATTCAATACACATTTGTTTCAAGTCCCCTTTCTCCTTTCCTCTCTCTCTCTCTCTTATTCCTTGTCGCCTACCTGCTTCTTTCCTTCCTTTTTTTCCTTCTTTCTTCTGCCTCCATTTTTCTGGAAGTGAGAGTACAGCATAGGCAAAGCTGGCTTTTTCTTGCAGCAAAGGTGCTCTATCCAGTCGATTACTTTCAGCCTCAGGTTGCCTTCCAATCAGACTCTGTTTTTCCAGAGTTTTTCTTTGTCCGACTTATACCCACAATTAACCAGGTTTGCCTTCTGTTTCCCATGTTACCTTTGTGTGAAATCCAATTATTCTGCCATGTGCCTGATTGTCAACTAGTATTTCACAGCTAGGTAGCAGAAAAGAGAGAGAGAGAACAGGGAAAGCTGGTAATACCAGAGGCACTAGAAATTCCAAGGGGGTGCATTGACTGCAGAGGTAGTTCCAGGAGCCAGGTCTTTGGAATACCATTTAGGGCCTGACTACGAAGGAAAAGAAGAAGGTCACAGCTGTTTGTTTTTCTTGCTCTTAACTGTTAAGGATGCTGTTTTATTATCTTTCAATCTGGCTATTTAAAAAGACACTTTAAACCAAGGTTAGTATTAATGTTTAAAACAGGCCTAAGTGAAAAAGAAGAGCTAAGCCATATAACTGAATTAGAGAAAAATCCTAAAAGTAAAATGATTACCAAACCAATATCTGAAAGAAAGGGATCTCTTGACACAGGTGATCTTGTCTAGGCACAGGAGCTGAGGTAACATTAGGAAGCTGTGATCAGGCAGCTGCTGGTGAGGTTCAGTACAGATAATGAATGAGCTACCGGGAGTTGAGAAGAAAGAGTGGTTGGCTCAGAGTAAGAATATATTTTGCTCTGAATCTACCACTAACTATAGCCCTTGTGACCTTAAGCCCTCAGATTGAAAAATACTATCTGCAAAACAATTGTTATATGCTTGTAAGTTGTTAATCATATTCTTTCTTTGGCTTGTGGCCAAACTTTTGTTTAAGAGGATGATAGAAGAAAGTAGGACCCTTGCTTACTTAGTTCAGCTGGATTCCTCTCATGCTGAGTTTCCCAGCCTAGGCACTTTTGACGTTTTGGGCTGGATACTTCTTTTTTGTGAAGGGCTGTCCTGGGCATTGTAGGATGTTTAGCAGCATCCCATTAGATACTAGTAGGACCCTCCTCAGTTGTGACAAATAAAAATGTCTCCTGACAGCCAGGTGTCTTCTAGGGGCACCACCCCCACCCTTACTTTGAGAACCAGTACTTTAATGAAGTAGATGAAAGAGGATTGTGTGTCTACCTCTAGACTTTTCCATGGAATTACCATGAAACTTTAAAAAAAGAGATCACAAATTTACTCTATTCCAAATTGAGTATTCATTTATTCATTAAGCATTTTTTGACTGTCTACAGGCACTGTCTAGGCTCCATAGACGAGTATAATCTGATCTCTGTCTTCAGGGAGTTTGCTTTCTACTGAAGAGAGGAAGTGATACTTAGTTTATTTCAACACAAGGCTGTGAAGTATAAGGTGCGGTGCAACTGCAGGGTTAACCTTCCCATTCACCGTATGGGATGGGAAGGGTGTCAGTTAAGGCTTCATTGAGAAGATAGTAACGTGGTTAGAGTGAAGTGTTATAACACCAAGGAAAAGGGTTTGGATTCTTATACCCACCAGCCACCAAAAAAAAAAAAAAAAAAAAAAGCAGCAGTATAATCTAGAGAAGGTAGTAACCATATGAGACTATATTTCAAGTCACCAAACAAAAAATTAATCTCCTGACATCTAAACTATAGCATTTTCATACTATATTTTCTGCCTGTTATTTGTTTTTTAACTTTTTATGTACATATTTTTTAGATATTGTATTAGTTAGGATTCTCCAGAGAACAGAAATAGTTCAGGGAGAGAGAGAGAGAGAGAGAAATTTATTATAAGGAATTGGCTTATGTGACGATGGAGACTGATAAATCTCAAGATCTGCTGTCTGCAAGTTGTAGACCCAGAAGAGCCAGTATAGTTCCAAGTCCGAGTACAGAAGACCGATTTCCCAGCTCAAGAATAGGCAGAGAGAGCAAATTCTCCCTTACTCCTCCTCTCTGTTCTAGTCAGGCCTCCAATGAATGAATTATATGACACCCACCTACATTGGGCAGGGCAATCTGCTTTAACTCAGCCTACAGATTCAAATGGTAATCTCATCCAGAAACACCCTCACAGACACATCTAGAATAACGTTTAAACCAAATATCTGGGCATGTTGTGGCCCAGTCAAGCTGACCTATAAAATGAACCATCACAGATTTGATTAATGTTTTTCTAATGCAATGGTTCTGAAAGTGTCACCCTGGGACCAGCAGCATCAGCATCACCTGGGAACTTGTTAGAAATACAAATTCTTGGCCTCTACCTCAGACCTACTGAATTGGAAACTCTGGGGGTGGGACCCAGCAATCTGTGTTTTCACAAGTCCCCCATTAGAACCATGCTGAAGTTAGAGAACCACTGCTTTAATAATTTTTAAATGTTATATAACAATAATTTTATGAATAAATATGTATAAAATGTTTTTTTAAAAAAGAGTATAATCTGTATACTTACGTGTATTAATTAAGCATGTGCTAAGTGCCTTTATAAATGATCTCATTTAATCCTCACAACAGCTCTCAGAGGGAGCTTAGTGGTTCCCAGCCCTGGCTCAGTTTCTAAATACCCGTGAAGCTTAAATACAATTGTGCAGGCCTTGCCTCAGACCTACTGAATCAGAACTTACAGGGTTTCTAGTATATACTGTGATTGAGAATCACTGAAGTGGGTATTCTTATTTGTATGTTTTACATACATGGAAATCGAGGCTTAGAGAGGATACATAATTTGCCTAGGGGTTCTGACATAGGATGAGGCTGAACAAGTATTTCATTTATTTATTCAGCAAATACTTATTGACACTGAATGACTACTGAGTCTGTCTGACTTCAATGACTGTGCTCCTAATCACTCAGGTAAATTCTATTTATGTGACTTACCAGGAAGAAAAAAAGTTCTTTTTTAAAGAGAGAGAAAGCTAATATTTGCAGTGATTTACAGTTCCTTTACAAAGCGTAACAATCTTGTGATGTTATTATTGCTGTTCTACAAATTAGTAAACCAAGCCTGAGCAAGATTATGTGATTTGCCTGAGATAACACAGCAATAAGAACTGGGGTTGAGTACTCTCTGAATCTTTTTGAATACTTTCTGAATCTGGAGTTCAGCTTTTTCCCACTGCTTCTTAATTGCATATTTATGTATAAAATTAGAATAAAGATGCTAAGTTAAGTGACATTTGCAGAATTAATAACATTCCTGATCATTAAATTTACTTAGAAATTATATTTAAGGAACCCAAAAACCAAAAACAACCCCCCCAAAAAACCAAACAAACCAAAAAAACAAGCATAGTATTTATGATTGAATTTTATTTTCCTAAATCTTAAAGAAAGTGTCAGTGAATTAATCTATCTTCCAAATATTAGGACTCAACCTTTCCTAATTAGGCAGTAGATATACTGACAATGTCCTAATTTATTGTTAATTCAGAATACATTTACCAATTTTACTATGAAAGGGTCTTTATATTCTAGTGTGATGTGGTACCTAGTCTAATTTGCCAGTGTGGTGACAGATTAATTTATTCACACCAGGAAGAATGCAATTAGGATAATGCAGCACTGTTCTTGCTGTCATGACCCTTTTAATGACCTTTGCCATATAACCTTTCCACATAGGCTTGATCACTGAAGCTCAAAAGGACAGTTTCTTTGTATGGCTACTTGAGGTGAGGCCCTTAAGCCCTTTATTTTGGATTTCTTCTCTCAGGTAGTTAGGTGGCAATTCAGAAAGACAAATTATCATTTAAAGAGCTTTATTAAAAAGTCACTTTAGACCTAGAACAACATGTAGAATGGGAGATGTCCTGTTGTCTTAGAATTTGAGACCTCAAAGCTTAGGATATTGGGTGACAATTTCCCTCACACACCAAAGAGAGGTGCTAAACCCAGGCCCACAGGAATTACTGAAAGTTGGCCAGATCACCAATCCTGTCATCTGCCTCTGGTCTATTCAGAAGGAGATTCATTAAGGATTCTTTGAAGGGAATTCATAGTAGTAGAGAGCGATGTGGTGTTTCCTTTCTCCTCTTTTACAGGGAGAGGAGGAAGATGCTTTCCTCACCCCAAGTCAAGAGTTGGGAAGCCTCAGGAAGAGTACTGCTTATAGAGGATAGGGTTATCTACAAAAGGGCAGAGTGGCGTCTTGGTCCCTGGCTGGATGTTTGCAAAAGTGTAGAAACTAGTGGGCTTTCCCTGTGCCTCTACTTGAGCAGAGAGTGAGTGTTATCTTGAGAGAAACTGACATGGCCCCCCATAATTTGGAGCAAAGTATAATAACAGGCTTCTGCTTCTCCTCTGGGGAAGACTAAGGATAGGAAGTTAAGCAGAGCTGTCTTTGACTGCAGGGCAAAGAGAAGGGGTCAGTAGTTTTTCAAGCTGCACATGCATTGTAATTCCTGCAAGCCAAGTGGCCCCTACCGAAGGGCTGCCTACTGGGGCAAAGCTGAAGGGGCACGGTGATTATATGAGGCCAGCTGGAGAGCTCATTGTCCACTGCAGGAAATATGTAGATCACAGGAACTTGCTGAGGATCACCCAAGAATACACAAATGTGCCTCCTGAGACCCAATATTTGGAAGCCTACCCTGACAGAGGGCATCTGACAGCCAAATGAGAATTATAAGCAGGACCTCTTCTTCTTCTTTTTTTTTTTTTGGTGGCTGGCCAGTGCAGGGATCAAACCCTGGACCTTGGTGTTATCAGATCTGTGCTCCAACTAACTGAGCTAACCGGCTGCTTCTTTCCCCACACCAGGAGTCATTCCTGAGCTGGCAGGAGGGGAGAAGCTCCAAATTGAATATTAGATTAATGCTTTGAGTTAGACAAGACTGAACTTTTTAATACCTGATGGCAAAATTGTTATCATGAAAAGAAATCTGAAAGAGACGCTGTCAAGATTAGAGGAGGGGAGTCCTGACAGAATATTCGAAGGCAGTGATAGGAGAAAAATGAAGCTGTTTCCTGATTGCTATTGAGTCCAGCTCATGCAGTAATGAATAATGAAGGGCCCAGTTTTTCTTTAACAGATAAATTGTTAGAAAAAGAAAAAGATGGGAGAGGATTCTGCTTTCTGATTTACAAACACTTTAGGAAATTACTATAATAGCAATGCTTTGTTTAAATAAGAGGCTAAATTAGATTGTTTCCATGTGGTAGTTTCAGACTTCAAAAATCTATATATTTTGGGGGGAAAGGGAAAGAAGTGTGACTTTCTTTTTTTTAAGGGGATCGCAACCCTGACACGGTGTTGTCGCACCACGCTCAGCCAGTGAGTGCACCGGCCATCCCTGAATAGGATCCGAACCAGTGGCTTTGGCGCTACCAGCGCCGCACTCTCCCGAGGGAGGCACGGGGCGGGCCCAGAAGTGTGACTTTTTAATAGATTGTGACTAAGAATAATTTGTCAGATCTCAGTATGCTTTTGTACATAACCAGGGATCAAAAATTATTTTGAAATACTGTTCATCTTTCCCACACCATCTCATCCTGTATACAATACATCATTTTTATGAGTTATTACTGAAGAGTTTTCAGTATAATCCTGAAATTACATTCTCCATGGCTGACAATGCAGCTTTTAAATTTGGTCCTAATATTGGCATTAACTAGTTGGTGTTCTTATTATTTTATGCCAGTGGACCAAGATGACTTAAACCTTTTGAATATAAGCCAGTTAATTTAGCTAGCTCCATCATTTCTTTCAAGCCAAGACACACCATGAAACAATTTTAACAGACATCATGATCAAGTTTTAGACAATGGGCATTGGTTTTGGAAAATGTTTGATTACACAGTATAATGCAAGTGCTAGATCCCCTTCCAGTTTCTTTTTTAAGCATTTTTCTACTAATGCTAATGGTCCTTGATTCTCTTTTGGTAACAAAAGGATTAGATCATTGGTGCCATTATATGTTGAATTTGGCTGTTTTCATCAGCTTTCAGAGTCTGGCTTGTCTGA
Source organism: Cynocephalus volans (assembly GCF_027409185.1). NCBI lineage: Eukaryota > Metazoa > Chordata > Mammalia > Dermoptera > Cynocephalidae > Cynocephalus > Cynocephalus volans. Next base: position 65,533,032 of record NC_084467.1, on the reverse strand, counting down.
CTTTATTTATTTATTTATTTATTTATTTATTTATTTAATTTATTTGGGCATCTGGCTGTTACAGGGATCAAACCCTAGGATCTTGGTGTTCACAGCACCATGCTCTAACCAACTGAGCAAATGGGCAGCCCTTGTCTGGCTTTCAAATGGGCAAAATCAAATAGCATTTGTTTTTAAAAATTTGATTGCCTTAGGCTATTTTTGACATTTTGACATGTACTTATAGCTAGGCATCAGGGATGGTAGGTATCTGAGAAAGTATTCTTTTCTCCCCATAGGCACTAATCCTATCTTGTTGGTTTTGATTTAACAAAAAATCTTTGCTGTGCAATATGCTGAGTGTCCAAACTCATTCTCTTTAGGTCTTACAAATCCCTCAGCAGAACTAACTTTGGAATGTCATGGCCCTTTATGATAATAAGCTTGGTTATATAGCACTTAATTTATTTCCTCATCGTTAAGAAGGAACCATGGGCCTTGTGACTGAGACAACATAAAAAAACACAACTGTTCGCATCTGATTCTCAAACCACAAGTTTGAGCTAGTCATATAAGAAGCTCACCCTCTCTGTTTCAGAGGGTGCTAATTCCTTGCTCAGGATGCTGCAAGTTTTACTTCTTATTGGCTAGGCTCATAAATCCTACAACTGTCCATAAATAATCTTCAAAGCATAACTTAGAATTTTGCCTTTTTATTTTTATTTTATTTTTTATTTTTAAAATACTAGTATTATAGCTAGTACCTAGATTTGTATCTTTTGACCCTAGAAATACACTATTTCATTATATGCTTTAGGTAGTCTTTGTTTTTTTTGTTTTGGAAAGTGCCTAAATAAGAGACAATCTATTTTTAATGTTTTATCAATAGATGCTTACACAATATGAGTACAGCTATAGAGACATGCTCATTAGTTACCAATTTCAGCTAGTAAAAATATGCATGCAAAATGCTATACTCACTTATTAAAAGCTGAAATATTAAAAACATTCAAAAGTTTCACCTGAGATGTTAAATACTGGCTGTTTGTGTTACCTCCCTGAATTACTGTTTTGTTTTGTTTTTTTTTCCCTTGGTTGGCAGATTGAGATAAACTATTAACTACTACTACTACTACTACTACTACTACTACTACTATTATTATTATTATTAATTATTATTATTATTATTATTTTAGTGTAGATAGCTGAATTTTGGCTTCCCCAAATTTTCTCTCTTTGTTAAAGGAAAGTCTAGAGTCATTTCAGATTTGTCCTTTCATATATTCTGTCTTCTCTAAACCTTATCTGTTGAGAAAACTTTTTCATCTTCTGTTATTTCAAAAGAATTCCTGAGTCTTAAGCTACTATATGACTCCTGACGAGAAGTGTAGTTAGTAGGAAAGACATCTTTTAAATGTGTTGCATTTCTGAAAAAAGGAATCTGTTTAGAATCCATGTTGAAGAGGAGTATATTAGTGTAAAGAAGTGAGTAAAGGACAAAACTTTTGAAAGGTTTTGCTTAGAGACCTAGAATTTATTCTTATTTTACACCTTACAACTTAAGTTTATATACTCTGGCCAAACCCAGCTGATTAGTGAAGGCATTTCCTCTCATTCCAAATTGCCTTCAGTAGTCATCCAAATGTAACACTTTCCCGATTACAACCAACTCTTTTTCCTGGTAAATTAATGGCAATAATTCAGAGTCCACTACATTTCCTGACTGAAACCTCTATCTTCAGGAATTTAAACTGTGGATTTTAATTTTTTAGTTTATAGTGAGTATTTGAGGCCCAGAGATCCCAGTTTTTAATTAATAATAGTATTGTTAACAGTTTTTAATCGATATTATTGTTATTGATTAGAATATTTGTAATATGTTCCATTTTAGCACATATAGTAGATTTTGTATGCTAATATTTTTATATTTTAAATCCTGAAATTAAGCAATACAGATGAGTTTTTAAATTGACAAATAAAAATTGTATACATTTGACAGTGTGCAACATAATGTTTTGGTATGTTTATGCATTGTGAAATGATTAAATCAAACTGGAACCATAACCATCACCTCACATACTTCTCATTTTTTTGTGGTGAGAACATTTAAGATCTACTCTCTGCAATTTTCTAGTATACAATACAGTATTTATTAACTATAGTTACTGTGCTGTACAACAGAGCTCCAGAATTTATTCACCCTGCCTAACTGAAACTTTGTCTCTTTGATCAACATCTCTTCACCCCCATGACTTTCACCAGTCTCAGACAGCCACCATTCTATTCTCCTGTTTCTATGAGTTTGACATTTTTAGATTTCACATGTAAGTGAGATCATGCAGGATTGGTCTTTCTGTGCTGGGCTTATTTCACTTAGCGTACATCCATACAGTTTCATCCACATAGCCAATGACAGGATTTCCTTCTTTTAAGGCTGAACAGCATTTATTCCACTGTCTGTCTATCTACCTACCTACCAACCTATTTTGAGCATTTAAAAAGAGGTAAAGAGAATGATAGAGGAAGATAATGGTATGCTAGATGTTTTTTTCTTTGCTGTTTAGATAGATAGTGTGTACACACACCCTGTATTTTCCTTATTCATTCAATATTGGACACCGAGGTTGATTCCCTATCTTAGGTATTGTGAATAATGCTGCAATGAACGTAGTGGTGCAGGTATCCCTTCCCTGCACTGGTCTTATTTCTTTTGGACACACACACACACACACACACACACACACACACACACACACACACACACACACACACACACACACACACACACACACACACACACACACACACACACACACACACACACACACACACCCAAGTATATATTCACTTCCTTTGAGTTGATTATACAATATATACCCAAAAGTGAGATTGCTAGATCCTTTGATAGTTCTATATTTAATTTTTTGAGGACCCTCCATACTGTTTTCCATACTGTATTAATTTACATTCCCACCTATACCAGGGTTTATCTCCACATCCTTGCCACACTTTTGTCTTTTTGATAATAGACATTCTAACGTGTGAGGTGATATATCATTGTGGTTTTAATTTGCATTTACCTGATTAATGATGTTGAGCATTTTTACATATACTTATTGGCCATTTCCATGTCTTATTTTGAGGAATGTCTATTCAGGTCCTTTGCCCATTTTCTAATCAGGTTGTTGGGTTTTTTGCCATTGAGTTTCTTGTAAATATATTTTGGATATTAATCCCTTATCAGATGTATGGTTTGCAAATATTTTCTCTCATTCTGTGGGTTGTCTCTTCACTCTGTTGATTGTTTCTTTTTCTGTGAAGAAACTTTTAGGTTGGATGCAATCCCTTTTTTCTATTTTTGCTTTTGGGGTCATATCCAAAAAATTATTACCCAGACTATAATTTTTTTCTTGAAAACTTAAAGTACTGTATAAACACATATATAGTGCAATATATCTCTATTATTAGGCAGGAGAATGAGGCATTTGGTAAATAAAATATTTAGGTTAGCAGAAGGTTATTATATATACACTATAATAACTGATTTAACCAAAAATTATAATACAGTAAAATGCCTACACCACTAAAACTATGAAAAACAATCAAGGCTTTCTAGTAGTGAGTCAGAATAATTACTATGATCATTTGCTGTCACTGTACTGTAGTTATATAGAGGTGTTAATTAAGAGCACTAGTTACGTTGGATTTCAGAGAGCCACCTGAATACTGTTCTTATTTTTAACTTATGATACTTTCATGTTTGGAATACAAAAAAAGGTAAAGAGAATGATAGAGGAAGATAATGGTATGCTAGATTTTTTCTTTGTTATTTCAGTAATTTATTACAGAACTTGAGTGAAATTCTCTTAACTAATTTTTTAAACTCATTTACCTTATAACTTTTAAGAAATCATGGAAAACGAATTGAGAACTATATACAAATTGTATATCACTAAGAATTTTTATAATTCTCTTTACTTGAAATATACTTTGGGAAAAATGTATTTAGGGACTGTTAGAGAATATAAAAATATGTATTTAAAGGCTTTTAAAAACTAGTTGTTAAGAGATTGTCCTTGTAGGGAATGTCTTTGGAGTTTTATGGTTGTGAGTTTTTAATGTTAGGTTAATTGCATATGAAGACAAAACAAAACCAAAACATTGAGAAACAAACTGTTTTGAAGCTAATATAATCTATGATCAAAGTATATATTGAGAAGACTTTAAAAACTAGGGGTAGTTACATAAATACCCTGAGTAAACAGTAGCTAACATTTAACTGTATGCTTAGTATGTGTCACACATTTTTAAATGTTTTGCACTTGTTAACTTATGAGTTTAACACAGTAGGTACACAATAGGCTCTAGGGATACACACTGGACAATGAAACAGAAAAATATCTCTGGTGTCAGGGAATTTATATCCTAGCGGGAGAAGATGCACAATAATCAAAATTAGTAAATAAAACAAAGATTGTATTAAATGGTGGTGTGTTTTATGGGAAAAACAACAGATTAAACAGAAGAAAGGGAGTTTGCATGAATGTGGAGGTTCTTTCATTTAAAAAAGATTATTCAGGGAAGCCTCTCTGAGACTGTGACATTTGAGCAAAGACCTGAAATAGGTGCAAAAGACATCTGGACATCTGGAAGATGAATGGCCCAGAAAGAGGGAACATCACGTGCAAAGGCCCCGAGGTGGGAGTGTGCTTTGCACATTTGTTCCAGGTGTAGCAGAGAAGCCCAAGGCCAGGAGGAGAATAACAGGAGAGGAGATTGCAAGGGCAATGAAAGGCCTGTTTACATAGACTTGGGCTTTTATTCTGAGAGATGCAAAGCTAATGAAGGGTTTGAGCAGGGAAGCAACCCAACCCGACTTACCTTCTAAGAGGATTTCCCTAACTGCCTTATAGAAAATAAACTGTGGGGAGCATGAGTTAGAATAGGAGGTCAGCCGGGAAGCTGTTGGAATAGTCCAAGCAGACATTATGGTGCTTGGACCAGGGTGGCAGTGGTGGAGTGTCGTGAGAAGTGGTTGGGTTCTGGGTGTATTTGGAAGATAGAGCCAATGGGATGTGGTGTCTAGAGAAAGAAGTCAGTGATGACTCAAGGCTCTTGCTCTGAATCATGGAAAGAGCACGGGGAAGACTGTGGAAGGAACAAGACTGTGGAAGGAAAGATCAGGCAGTCAGTGTTGGCCGTTTTGAATTTGAGATGCCCATTAAACATCCAGGTAGAGATGAATACTCACTACGCCTCTGTGAGATAGTTACTAGTATTGTCTTGATTGTTCAAAGTAACAGAATAGAAAAGTTAACTTCTCTTTATTCAATCAGAAAGTAACAGGCAGCATTCAAACCCCAGCAGTCTGACACTACAACCCCTGCTTTTGGGTAGGTGAGAACTATATCCAAGGAATTTAGAAATGAGTGTGGTCATATAGAGTCATTCAGAATGATAATATGAAAAAGTCCTACCACCCATCAGATGTAGGGCGTGTGGTAGCTTAGATTCAAATGGCTCTTTTTAAAGGACCATTTATAAGAACCTGAGTGTTTTGCTCTTTCTCTCAACTTCTATCTATCTTTATCTCTATCCCGCCTCCCCTTTACCTAGAGAGCTGTTTCTCCACACCTGTCTAGCTAGGGTGACAGTTTTCCATACTACATAGCTCTATATAGCTAGTGGCAGCATTCCCCATTTTGGTTATTATGTTTTTGGATGCTGTTTTTATTTATGCTTCTTAGTCTCAAGCTCTCCAATATCTTAGCTTCCAAGAAGTTTCTGCAGTGCCTCATTACTTCCTGAATGTTGGTTGAACCAATATTCCGGTTTTCTGAGAGTCCTTGTTTAGTGGCATTGTTCAGGATTAGTGTATTTTTACAGTTCCATTTTGCCCAATGTGCTTATAATTAACTTACCACATGGCAGCTGTTTATATATCCTTTTGTCAATTAATCTAGTCACACAAGCCCAGCTCAAATAACTTGTGTTGCATTGTGTACTATATAACTTAGCCAAACAAATTATTACAATTTAAATATATATCCTCTGTATTGTAGGATAGCATTAATGTGAACTACTCTAAATACTTGTTCAAATAATTGTGAAGTTTTTAAAAAAATTTAGTTTTTAAAGATTTATGTATGATCTGGGCTAAGTTTCCTACTAGCTCATAGGAAATGTTTTATTTCTTGGCATGACATTCCTAAAATATGTATTTATAAGTGAATGGCTGACATACCATTAACTATTCAGCAATACATTCCCCAAATCAATACAAATGTAGTGCATAGTCAATAATAGGATTCATTTGTCAACTTGGTGGTTGGTCCCATCAGAATAAGTACGTTATAAAAAGCTAAATTTGTTCCCTTACTACATTATACACTGTGTTACTCCACGATTAAAGTGTTAAAGTCTGAGCTCATTATATTTCATATTTAAAACTAATAATATATGCGTTTAGTGAAGCAATATAATTGTTGAGGTAATTTAATATTATGCTGCTTTAAAGCAATGTATGACTTGGAATTAAGAAGCATGATTTACTATTAAAAGTGTAGAGCATGTAGAAATTAAGTACTTAAGAAAAGAAAATGATTTTTGGATTTTCTGCTTGCCTAAATTTTAGTAAGCATTTTAATGTGTTATATGTTTTCTCTAGAAAATAGGAGTGATAGCCCTCTTTTCACTGGACTCCCATTTTCAGAATCCCCCTGCCTAAGACTTCTCTCGTTCTTCATTGTCCTTGTTTATTTTCGCAGAGGAATGTGTACTGCTGTCATTCCCTCACAGATCCAGCCGGCTCTTTTGTGTTTTACCGCTATTAGTTCTCAAGCATGTTCATAAATGGATAATCAGTCTTTCCCCTTCTGTATCCTCTATTGCTTAAATGATTTTCTTGTATTACTTATATTTCCACAATATGGGCTTAACACTTCTGCTAATGACCAGACCAAGGAGAGGACAGAGCCACATCTAGGAGAGGGGTGTTGTAAGGCAGAAGTAGAATTGGGCTGATCTTGTAGGGAGCAGGTGTTGGATTCTAAGGTGATGATAGGAGTGAAGTTCCAAAAGAGGTGGATCACTAAGGTTTACTTACTTCTACTTACAGTTTTGCCTAAAAGCCGGACCTGTTTTTGCTTTTATATTATTAAGCCGTTTGCTTTATCAGCTGCTGGGTTATAGTTAAGCATCAAGAATATTTATTATTTTCAATATTTCATCAAGATGTATCTGTTCTTCAAAACTGCATGAATTCCAGGAACACAGAAGAAGAAAAGCCTCCAAGTTTAAACACAGATAATACTTTGCTATTAAGACATTCTTACTTAAGTCAGGTAGACCAAATCCAAGTAGCATACTTAAATCATTTACTAAACAATATCAATGTATATTTTCTGTCTGGGCTTCCTTAAGATTAAATTACTGCAATGCGAGGTAGAAAATGAGCAAGGCCTGATTTCTTAATAGGATAAGCCACTGGGAGAACATTATATTTTTGTCCTCTGGCTCCATAGTTTACGTTTAGGTGCAATTCAGGGTGTTGGCTTTGATGCATTTTTGCTTTCTTCACTTTTTATCTTTTTCCAAATGCTACCTCATGCAGCTTATTCAGTGGAGACTGAAAAGAATTGAGACTTTTGCTGACGGTCTCTACATGTGCCATATTTGCTGATGCAGGGTGCATCCGTGATGGGGTGCTAATTATTACCATAAATATCATATCCGAGTAGAAGATGCAAGCATATTTTTGAACCTCAGTGTGGCCAAAACATCATTTGTACATATTTCTCAAAGCAACAGAAACTCATAGGAAGAGGAAAAAGACTTTTTTTCTGGCTCTTTTACTTGAGTTATACTTTATGAAATAAATTATTCTTGCTATAATTTACGTGGAATGCCATTGGGGTGGCTTCTATTTGTTTCATAAAATAAATGTGCATCAGTTTGGAGCCACGGAGCTTATTTGGAGTGGGGTCACTCTCCTTATGTATAATCACCATTATCTTGAATAGTCAGGATCGTACTCAGCAACAGTTAATCACATTCATTTTACATGACTTATGATGGGGACACTAAGGAATATTTTCATTTATCCATACATTGACAAACATTCAGTTTTATTTAAATAAAAAGTTCACATGGTTAAAAAAGTCAAACAATACAGAACAATTTATAATAAAAAGCCACAATCCTCAGCCACATCTCTCAACTTTTAACTGTTTTGGTTTTGATTCTTCTAGTAATTATGTCTGTATCTCTAAATAATATATATGCTGCTCCTTCTCGACTTATTACCTTTAGACACTATTTCCCTCTTGATGTGCTAGATTAGGAGTGAGTTCATTTACATTATTCTTTACCTCCTCATTTCCCGTTTTCCTGCATGTAATCATGTCAATAGTCTGTTTCTCTACAGGTTAATTTTGGTACTTCAAAAATATAATTATATCATCATTTCTTATTATACTGACCAGGGACAGTACCTCTGAACTCCTCACTTCACCAAACAAACACATTATAACTAAGTTTTTCTTCTACTTGTTTTCACCGATACTTCCTAGTCTTCCAAGCCAATAAACAACATTCCTATTAATATGACCAGACAAATATTGTTTATCTGCAGAGCCAGGTACAGTGTGTTAGTATTGTACTTCCTTCTCTATAAGCCTATGGAAGTTGCATTTCCTTCTCTATGGGTTTAATGTAGGACTTCTCTCCCACTCAGTGGAGAATGTTCCTAGCTTCAAATCCCAATGAATTATCTCTTTAAACACTCAACTAACAGACTTTATCGTATCCTTACCTTTTTTAGAGTTCTCAATCCTATTCAGTTCCCTTTTTTCCTTGGAGACCTCTCTCCTGGAACCCTGCATCCACTGGGTCCAGTCTGTCCTGGTCATTCCTAAGACCTACTTTCACTCTCCCCAGCTGGATAGCACCCTGCCTCTTGGATCTTACGTTTTCTTTATGGCTTACATGTTCAAGTTAACTTCCGATGGAAGTGTATAAAAGGAGATAAAATGAATGAGATCTTGCAAAACCAGAATGGTCAAAATTCCAGTTTCACACTTAATTGATCAAATCGTTTGGCTGGAAATAGAATTCTTTGTTGAAAATCATTTATTTTCAGAACTTTGAAGGCATTGCTTACCTTTTTTTTTTTAAATCTCTGGAAGTTTTTAGAGTCTTTATCTTTGTGTTTCAACTGAACAACTTTATTTATTTGTTTATTTTTGGCTCTAAGTCTTCTCTTGTATTTATTTCTTTGATAAACGTCTCCCCTCTATATACTGTTTTTATTTCTCAAAAATTTATTAGTGGATATTGAGCATTCTGGATTTATCTTCTATAGTTTTTTATTCTATATTTTCTGGGTTTTTTTTTTCCTATTCTATATTCTGGAAGATTTCCCTGGTTTTTATCTTCCAATACTTATCTTGAATCATATTTATGTATGTATTTTTTAATTAATAGTACTTTCTTACTTACTGATGTTTCTTTTTCATAATATATTTTTCCAATTTACAGAGTCAACATTTTCTGGAATATCTCTGAGAATATTATTTTGAGGTTTTAAAAGTTTTCTTAAATTTCCTGATTATCATTGCTTCTTACAGGGTCATTTTTTTCTGCTAGTTCATCTATATCTTTCTCCTTAATATTACAGTCTTTAATAAATGTCTGGTGTTTTTGGTGGGTTGTTCATCTGGAAGAATGAAACTGACTGGGGGCTCTGGGTACATGAGACAGTTTCTTGACTGACATCCTCTGCTTTCTGGTTTGTGGCTGGGGGACTTAATGGATTCCCTAATTACCAGGCTGAGGAGGGCTTTAATTAGCACACTAACACTTAACACTCACTGTCTTACTTTTTCCTAGTATGATTAGAGAAGATAGCTCAGATATTTTTTGTGCAGAGTTAAGCGCCTGCTTTCAGGCAGTCTTACTTCCAGGAATGAGGGAGAGCTTGTATGTGTGCTGACTGTTCTTTAAACCAGGGGTCAGCAATTTTTTTGAGTAAAATCCAGATAGTCAATATTCAGGTTTTGTTGGTCACATACAGTTCCTGTCACATATTCTTCTTCTATTCTTTTTCTTCTTCTTTTTTTTTTTTTTTTTTTTTGTCGTTTTTTTCGTGACCGGCACTCAGCCAGTGAGTGCACCGATCAGTCCTATATAGGATCCGAACCCGCGGCGGGAGCGTCGCCGCGCTGCCAGCGCAGCACTCTACCAAGTGCGCCACAGGCTCGGCCCAATCTTCTTCTTCTTTTTTTTAAACAGTGCTTTAAAAATGTAAAAACTACAAAAAAGGTGGTGGGCTTTAGTTTGCCAACCTCTGCAGAACAGACCTGCAGTTAATCCCTCTGTTTTCAACCTCATGTTTCACTCTCGAATTCTAAGTTTCAATCCTATCTGGGATTGGGATTCTACAAGGTGGACTGAGCCTTTCTTGTCCACTTACCATTCCTTCTGCACTTCAGCCTTTCTCCTTGTGTATTCTGGGCTGTTTCTTTGATTTTTCACTCACTAGTCATCCATCTGCTTTCTGTCTTCCAAGAATCTGTCAAAAATTCATGTCAAGTCATGGCTCCCTCCCTGTTCTTTTTTTTTCGTGTGTAGTAGATGCTGTTGTACCCATATCCTCTCATCACTTCCTATTTCTCAGCACCCATTCCATCATTCAAATGCCAGCACCTGCAACTCTTAACCTAGGGGTTTTGTCTGGCTGTAGGAGCTTGCTCTACCTGTCCATGGTACAGGCTGCCAGAGCCAGAGAATGTCCCCTCCCACCAGCACCCATCTAATGGTTAATAGAAATTGGTGAGTAAATTCTCTAGCTCCCTTGTCCCTCTGTAGTGGATTGAATTATGTACCCCCAAAACTCACTGAAGCTTGAATTGTGTCCCCCAAGTTTTATGTATTAGAAACTTGGTCCCCACTGTGACTGTCAAGAGGGTGGGAAATCCTATTATGGTAATCGAAAGGTAGAGACTTGAAGAGGTGATTGGATAATTGGACCCTGCAGTAGTAATGGATTAAAAATGGTGATCAGGGGTGTGGTTCTGAGGGCTTTAAAAGAAGAGAGAGGACAGTCTGTTTTTCTCCCTCTCTGCTCTCTCTGTTTCCACCATGATGCAATGTGAGACCTCTGGGTCACTGTTGCCACCACCAGGTGGACTTTTGGCTTCCAAGCCTCAGAAACTGTAGGCAATAAATTTTGTTTTCTTTATAAATCACCCAGTTCCAAGTATTTTGGTACTGGTAGAAATAGACTAATATACCCTTTGTTGGGATAACTCCGAGTTGCATGTTTTACACTTGCTGCAGAGTTGCCTAACTGGGTTACGCTCCTGGTGCCCAATGGTATCTTGTTTGTTAATGAATCCTTTTTGTAATCTCCTCTGTTCCATGTCTTACTTTTCCTCTCCCCTTACTAACGTTTCCTTGTATTCAAACCCTTATCTCTACATCTGCTTCTGGGGAACCCAAATGGAGATTTCATGTGTGAAATTTTTTTCTTTCTTATGATTTTAATGAAATTTCAGGTAGAACAGCAGATAAAGTTAGGTATATCTTTTATTATATTGGATCTTATCCTATTAACTGATAGTATATTGAGTACTTACTATGAGCCAGGTATTATTTGTGGGAGATAGAATAATGAATTTGACATGAATCCTACCTACCAGGAGCTTGTGTTCTTCTGAGTAGATAATCCACACAGTAGAATGTTTTAAGTGCTGTTAAGAGAGGTTGAGATGTATAAGTCAAGGGACTTAGCAGACATGACAAGTTATTTGCAGATGTGTGTTAGGGATGATTTCAGGAGGAGGTGGCATTTGAGTCCATTTGAAAAAAAAAACGGTGTGTCTGAGGATTCTTAGGGGAGAAAACAGAATGAACACAATCTGTCTTCAAGTGTCACTTGAAGAGGAATGATTGACTCAAGAGGAGCCTTCCATTTCTAAATGAAGGAAGACAAAATCATAAGTACATATGAAAGCCCAGACATATATACAGAATTAATTAAAGTTGTAGGGAGCTGCTCATGTGAATATTGGTGGAGATCGGTGATAAATGATTCATAGAATTAGGAGTTTGGATTTGATGTGGAAAGCAAATGAGAGCCATTAGATTCCTCTGTGAGGGGAAATTAAAAAGTCTTTATGGGAGAATGTTGTGGTTTAGGATGTTTTATTCTGGTGAGGAATAAATTGAATAGAGCTGAGGAAGAGGCTATTGCATGTGTGTGGTGACTTTTCAGTCTGCATCATTGTGCTAGGCTGTGGGATTAGGAATCAGAAGGCTCCTTTGAGAACTGTGGAGGAAAGAGCTGAATTTTCAAAAGGAGAAAAAGCAGATAGAAGTATGGAGAATGGAAAAGCAAGGAAAAATTCAAATGAAGTGTTCAAGCTCTTAGAAATTTCTCAAAATTGGAAGAATACTAGAGAGAGTGAAGAAGAAAATGGCCTGGTCTGGGCCAGTTATAATTGAGAAGGTGAGCTGGATAGCTTTTTGGCAAGAACTCTGCTTCATCTTCTATTTGTCCTGTCACTATTTATAAACATTTATGTCCTCCAGAAGAGTTGGTGAGGAATTGTGTAAACCTGTTGAAGGTGAAGCTTTGGGTTTATTTATTTACTCATTTACTTATTTGTACCAATTCCCCAAAGTGGTTTCAATGGGAACAATTTTAAAAAATAGAAAGTGATAAATTCTTTATTGATACGAAAGTCCTGAACTCATGTGAAAGGCCCTTAGAGCCTTCAAACTGTGCATTAGAGTTTCTATCTAAACTGATTAACTGCTGTAGTCATAATGATTGTTGTGCTGATTTTCATGTGAAGCCTTCTTGTATGGAGAAAATGTATAAAATGGAATCTACTGCTTTTACACAATGTCAATTTCTTAGGCACCAATCCATAAATTAGCATTTTTAGTGGGATGAACACTCTGTCTAGCTACATGTATTTAAGTACATGCTGAGAAGACTTTACTCATTACTGCAGCTATAGGGTAGCTGTAGCTACACATTAACAAGTTATGAGCTACTATTTCAGAGAAATTGCTGTATCAATAATATGTAGTCTATGTTCTGTTTTTCTTCTCCCTTGAAAATCTGTCTGGAATAAAATTGATTCGGAAAACAATGAATCTCAGAGAAGTGGGAAAACTTAAATCGTCCCACAACTGGCATTTCCCAACCTTATTTATTAGTATTTAGAATTGTTCTATCATATTAGTTGCTCTTTTAGATCCTAAATCTTAAGCATTTGTTTTATTTCATACATCCCTTCAAGGTCATCTCCTACTGTCTTTTCTGTTAGCAACTGGTATAGGTGATATCATGCTCTTCTTGTTATCTACATTTTTGCCTATTAGTAATTTACCCTGAGTTTCTTTTCCTTCCTTTTTCACCCAACAACACAGAAGCAGGCTACCCCATAGGAATTCTGCTCTCCTTTTAGGATTTTGGAATTAGTAATTACTCAAAAGCACCCAGGTACTCTAATTTAACCTTTCTTCTTCCAATCCTACCTGTTCTTTTAACAAATATGTCATCGTTCATAGTCTACAGTAATATAATTTGGATATTGCTGCTTGACTACTGTCAGATATTTCTGCTTAGCAAATCATACTAAGGTTCTAATGCCAGGGCAGGAGATACATCTGGGGGACTTCAGAAGTTATCATATATAGGGTATAGCTGTACTTAAGAAGGTAGCCCCTTTTTCTGTTCCACATTTAGCTTAGGAAAAAAGTGCAAAAAGTTAACCCTGGGGAAATCAGCGTTACATGAATATCTGCAGTAGTGTGACTCTGTCTGCACTCACCCAGTTCCAAGATCATAATCATTAGGCTGTGGAGACTGAAAGAAACAATATAGATTGAACATCCCCCACCCCCCCGCTGCCAGCATCAGTCACCATTTCCATCCAGTACTGGACCATGAATGTATGATGTAGAGACAGAGCAACGTAAAGTTGTAGCTAAAAGTATGGGTTCTGGAGTCAGACAGTGAAATCCAGATCTGCTTACAATTATGTGATCATGAACAGGTTAATTAACTTCATTTTGCCTTAATTTTGTCAACAGTAAAACAGGTAAGAATATCTACACTATAGAATTTTTGAGATTAAGGGGCTTGGAATGTCCCCTATTAAGAGGCTTGAATATAAAATAAATGTAAGCTGTTATTATTTATTACTTTCAGATCACTTAAAGACCATTTCACTAAGTTTGTGCTGAAATCTTTTATTGGCAATAGTCAAAATGCATTGCCAGTCTAACTTTCTGAGTGAAGTCTTTTTCTTTTCTGCTGTGCTCTGCATTGTATCAAACCAATTTAGTAACCAAATTTATACATCATTCAAGTGTATATACATATTGACAGTGATTTTTTAAAAATCTAGCTGTATTGTCACAAAGGTTTTCATAAAAGGTTGATAGAGATAAAAATATTTAACTTTCAGCAGCATAATTTATTTTCATGCTGGTATTGGGGCTTTGGGCCAATGTTATTTTGTGTGACTGCTTAAAACTACTACAAGAAAAATACATATTCTGCTTTAATTGTGGGTAGAATTGACCTTTTGTTCATATACTCAGTCTCAGAACTTTGAAAAACAAGACATTTTTATTAGTATTAATGATTTGGTTCTATCAAAATAATTTCTGAATCTCATAGGAGAACTTTAGTTGTTTCAAGTTGACTCAAGGTGACTGCCACATGTGTACTTTTATCATAATATAACTAGTATGGGGATAACTCCCTTTTAATCTTGTATGAGTTTGTGCTCTAATCATTGGTCACTGAATTCAGTAACCTCTGATGCTGTGACATTTCATTTTCTCCCAGTTCTCATAGGCTCCAAACATTGATTTCAGAACTGCCTCATTACTGTATAATGTTCCTGGTTCATTGTCATGAACAGATAGCCTGAAGTGGAACATATGCTATTTAAAGACAGTGGTGTTTTTCTTTTCTTTTTTTGACATTTGAATAATACATCACTGTGAAAAATAACACCTTCGCTGTTAATAAGTTTTGGATACCAAATTGGATTTCAAAAATTTGTGTCTCAAATGCTACTTTACTACCTGTAAAGCTCTATCCATACTAGGTAGGGAAAGGATTTCATATTTATTTAGTAACTTTCCAGTGTCAGGCACTTGGCACAAATTGTTCTGTTTAATTATCATGATAACTACTAGAGGTAGGAATTATTACTCTCATTTTATAGAGGAGGAAATGGAGAGTCACAGAGATAAAATGATTTAAAAGCTAGGACTTGAACCTAGATTTGATACCGAAGACTGTGCCCCCTTTCTACTCTACTGCCTGGAGTAAGGAGAAAGAAATGTGCGTAGTGACAATGGATATGGCTCTGGCCATCTGGAAGGATAGGTCTGCCAAGTTCTAGCATGGAAAGTGATGGCCCTTCTCATAGCAAACATTAACATAAAGTTGAACCCCTTTACAGGATAATCCTACTCCTACAAACCATGATGATACAGATACTTTTAGATCTGAGCTTTGTTTCCATGCGTGAGAGTACAGCACTGGTCGTGATTACCGCTGTTGTTGTAACTTTGTACTTTAATGGCAATTTTGTGAGGGTAGTTGAATTTTCCTATTTAGCAAGAGCTTGATTGTTCTCTCTAGACATCTCTTTGTCTCCTGCTGAGATCTGGTTAAACATTTTGAGGATGAACTAATCAGTGTTTTGCATCCTTTCAATAATGTGAATGCCCTTTTTCCAGCATAATTTAATATGAGAATATTGAAGTGAAAATAGATGGAAAGACTCCCTCACCAGTTATCATCTGAAAAATCGGCTGGCTTAGTGATGCTAGTGAGTGGGCAACCTCATTAAGGTTTAACTTGAGGTAGAGACTTCAAATGAACGTTGGTGATGGACAATGACATAATTTCTCATTTGTTCTCTCATTCTTAAAATTAATGGTTCTAGGTCACTTGCAGATATTGAAATTTTTTCTGTGGGGTCTTATGAGAGGAGGGTGATTCATTTGCAAAATCCTTATTGCCAAATTGATAAGCTTTGATAGTGCCTGTTTATGCTTGAAAATCACACTTGCTTTCCCCTCTCCTCAGTAGATCACTTTAGCATAAATTTAGAATGCTTAATTTGAAAGTAATTCTTTCAAAAGGAGAAACAGTTCTAATTTTCTTGTAAACTGCTTCTTTGGGTTTCGTGTTAGTACATTACAGTAGTTTTTGTGTTGTTCCTGGGTCAAGATAATCCATTTGAAAGTAGTCAGCGTTTTACAACTTGTGACAAGGAGCCAGTTGTATTTGTATAGTGTTCTGATGTATTAGGTGAAATATGTTTTGATGTCTTTGATGGCAAGAATCTTCACTATATACATATGTAAAGACATGAGTAATAAACCAGTCTTCCTCTCCTGCCCCGGCCTCACCCGACCCCACTTTTTTCTATTTGGTACAAGGTACAGATCTTAAATTTCAACAGTCTAATTCAGATTTTTGGCTTATGTTCTCCATTGCTAATATGAATCGTTTTCAATCAAAGTTTCTGAAGACAGTTCTTACAATTTAGTTTGAAATAGTTGGAACCATAAGCTTTTTGTATGGTTTTCATACACATATATGAAAAATAAAACAGTCAAATGCCTCAGTATATAATGTGATGAAACAATTTGTTATTTGCAGTTATTGTATGGCTTAGAACAATGAGTAAGTATAACCATTTCTCCTACAGTTGATACTAAGACCATGGCTATGACTTGTCTTAGAGAGGAGACCTTTAAATTCTTTTAGCATGATATAGAAGACCATGCTCTAAATTATGTTTAGATATTATATAGTTTAAAGTATTGGTTCAGACATTCCGAACTAATTGTTTTGACTATCATTTAAAAAGATTATGTCAAAATAATTTTTCTTGGTAGCATTAAAGAGAGTATCTGAACTGGAATGACACAGTAGAAAGTTTCATTCAAGATTTTGGTATGCATGATAGGTGGAACAGATAAATTGCATCTTTCACAGTATGATGTCCAATTAATGCCCCTTCTTGTTTAGGTGTACTGCATTTACTCATTTTTAAAGTACTCATCTACACTTATCTTTTCATCATTATGTTATACATTTCTTCAGTGTTAATGAGTTGGTAAGGCAGTGGGTCCTGAACTGTGATTCTCAGCAATTGCTTAACTTAGTTTTACATTTCTCACAAAAGCAGTACCTGAAATCTTACTGTGAAATTCTATTTACATTCCAAATGTTTTTATTTTTTACCAAAGGAAGGATTCTTCTATCTACATACTTTCATGAAGTGTTACTTGTGTAAACTCTACTATAATATTAAGGTATATGTAATCTATATTTAAAATTCCACAGAATCTAATTATTGTTTGTCAAAGAGAAAAAATAAAAAATAAAAAGTTCAGTAGTTGAAAGGAACCCAAACTAAATAATCTCAGACAAAAATTTCAAAAATGTAATATATAAGTATATTTGTAAAAACTTCACAGTGTTTCCCCTTGAAAAGTTTCTTGAATTGTTTCATACATTGAAGATTACTGTGATATCATGATAGCTAGAACAAAGTATAGGAGCAAAAATCATGGACCACTAAGAAAGGTGGGTGATGTTACTCATTTTATAGAGAAATGGACTGTGAGAGGATAGAGATTCTGAGTTTGCAGAAGGCAAAGATTAAGAGTGTACTGGTCAGGGTTCTCCAGAAAGACAGAACCAATAGGATATGCTATAAATACATGAGAGGGGATTTATGAGTGGAATTAGCTCACACAGTTGTGAAGAGAAGTCCCACAATAGGCTGTCTGCAAACTGGATGCCAGTAGCATGGCTTAGTCCATGTCTGAAGGCCTCAAAACCAGGGAAGCCAATGGTGTCCTTGGTGTAAGTCCTGGAACCCAAAAGCTGAAGAATCTTGAGGTCTGATGTTTGCAGACAAGAGTGTATCCCAGCTCCAGCAGGTAGAGGGAAAGATTCACCTTTTTTCTCCGTTTTTTTGTTCTCTCCAGGCCCCCAGTGGATTGGGTTGTTCCTGCCCACATTGAGGGAAGGTCTTTCCCACCCAGTCCACTCAGGCTGTCATGCTCATCTCTTCTGGAAACACCCTTATAGACACACCCAAAGAGATAGCTTTACCAGGTTTCTCAGCATTCCTTAATCTAATCAAGTTAATACCTAGAATTAACCTTCACGAAGGGAAAATTTCATAAGGATTAGTAAGGCAAAAATTACAACATTATATTAGCAATTACTTTAAAATTATGTCATAAAAATAAGAAAAAAACCAAAATTATGCAAAAAAAAGATGATATAATTTTTGGGTTTATTTCTAAAAACAAAATGAAAGAAGTCTAAAAATTCAAAACATTTTCTATAGAGGAGTGATGATGGGGTTGGGGTAGAGGAGAAAGAAAACATGAATAATAAAAATTGTGGGAAAATTATTAACTCTTAGATGAATATCTCCAAGGGTTTTATCAAAATTTTATCAAAAGACCCTAAAAATAATAAAAAATATTACATTATTGTAGCTCTTGATAAGAAGTACACCTGCATCTCCCAATAAAATTTTCTCATTTCACTTATTCCAGTGCAAATCAGATTATAACTATCACTTCATGGAAAATCATAAAATAATAAGCAGTAAATTTAAAATAACTATAGCATGACAGTAAAAAATAACTTCCAACATTTTTGCTCACTGTATTAAAAATGCCAAATCTTATTCTGCATATGGGAGAGATGAGGTCGTCAGGAAATTAGAGGGATTTTGTGATATGAAATGGTTAAAACTTAAAAGCACTTGATTTTATTTTTAATTTTATTCAGCCAATGATCTGAGGACCCTTCCAATGATTCCTAAATGTTAAGTTCATTAAATATTCAGTGATCACTTATGATATTGAAATATTGAGAACTTACAGTATTGGGTGTTATAGGTGCTGGAGACATAGTTGTGACAAATACCAAAGTACCTGCCCTCATAGAAAATGCATTTGCCTGGGAGGACATACTCAGTAATATTAAAAAAAAAAAGACCAATGAATGCAAAGTGTGTCAAATAGCATTAAATACTATAAAAAAAAAAAAAGAAAGGATAAGAGTAGTTTGAACAAACAACTACATCAGCATAGCTTCAATGTAATAAAATAGTCTATTCTTGCTTTTCTTTTGTCAAGAAATTTGCTAATAATAAACTGAAAGTATACTGTGAAACTCCGTTTATAATTATATATAATTGATTTCTTCACTTTTTTGCATATTACAAAGAGCAGATTATGATTCTAGTAAATTTGGATTATGCACAGAAAAAGATTTCAGATAAAAGTGATCCATGGAAATAGAGACTGACATCTTACTTGCCAACAGAAGCCACGAGTAATAGCTAGTAAAGTGTTGAATTAGCCCATGGACACATGAATGGGAGTCTTGGGGAGAAATAGTTTTAATCAGAGGTAAACAGGATTAGATACATAATTTATCATTAACCTAGTTTATGTTTTGGTCACTGAAAACATACCTCTAAAATCTAACTAAATTAGAAATCTGAGTAAGATGGCAGCCCATTTGCTGGTATAGTAGGTGATTCATAGTAGGTGATTAATAAACATTTTTTTCAGATACAGCCTGTTGAAATGAATAGAAACTGGAGCTCCTTCCATCCCTGGAGGCTTTTGCTGTATCTTGGGGAAGGGGGGGGGGTGGAAAAACAAAATCCACTGTAGAGAGAACTTTGTTGGGACTAGTAGAAACCACCGAAAAATTTTAAAAGATTTTTTTGGGTAAAAGCTGCTTTTTAAGATATAAGTAACTTACCATACCATTCACCTATTTAAAGTGTCCAGTTCAATTTTTCTTTTAGGATACTCACAGGGTTGTGCAACTGTCACCACAATCTAACTTTAAAACATTTTGTCTCCCCTAAAAGAAACCCCAAACCCATTAGCAGTCACTCCCCATTGCTCCACCCCCTCCCCCGACTCCAAACCCCCTTCAGTCCTAGGCACCCACTTATCTATTATCTGTTTCTATAGATTTGCCTATTTGGATATTTCATTCAGACTTTTTAGGGCTAAATAATATTTCATCATATGGACATATATCACATTTTGTTGGGCCATTCTTCAGTTGATGAACATTGGGTTTCCACTTTTGGCTATTATAAATATTGTTATTACAAACATATCTGTAAAGTCTTTCTGTGGAAGAATATTTTTATTTTCCTTGGGTATATACCTAGGAGTGGAATTGCTGAGTCGTGTGGTAACTCTACATTTACCTTTTTGAGAAACTGTCAAATAGTTTTCCAAAATGGCTGTATCATTTACGTTCTCATCAGTAGTGCACGAGGCACTCCGCGCCTTCCCCAGCGCTTGCTATCATCTGTGTTTTTAATTATAGCCATCCCAGTGGGCGTAAAGTGGTTTCTCATTGTGGTTTTGGTTTGCATTTCCCTAATGTCTAATGATGACCATCTTTTTATGTGCCATTGGCCATGTGTATATCTTCTTTGGAGAAATATCTCTTCAAATCCGTTGCCCATGTTTTCTTGGGCTGTTTGTCTCTTTTGTTGTCAAGTTGCAAACTTCTTTATATATTCTGGATACAAGCTCCATATTAGATATGTGATTTGCAAATATTTTCTCACATTCTGTTAGCTGCCTTTTCACTTTTTTGATTGTATCATTTGTGGCATAAAATTTTAAAAATTTTCATGTAGACCAATTTGTCTAGTTTTTCTTTTGTTGCTTATGCTTTTGGTGTCATGTAATAAACACTTGAATGTGTATTCAATGATCACCTACTTTGTTCTAGGCATGATGCACAGTGGTAAAGGTGAGTGAGTCCAGGGTTTGGCAACTTTTCTGAAGTTACATGACAAATCATCAAGAAAAAATTTCATTATATTCTAGAGGATGTTTTGTTGCAAGGGGCTAAATATCCTTGAAACCACTGTAATTTGAAGTGGACCGATCAAGCCACTCAGTAGAAGTGGGAATGAAATGAGATAGTGGTATTTTTAGGAGGACTGAAAAAATTTCCTTTTCTTTCCTCCCAACCACCTTGTCTTAGTCCACTTGGGCAGCTATAACAAAATACCTGAGACTGGGTAATTTATAAGTAATAGAAATTTATCTCTCACGTTTTTGGAGGCTGGGAAGTCTGAGATCGAGGCACCATCAGATTTGGTGTCTAGTAAGGGCTTGCACTCTACCTCCAAGATGGCCTTGTTGCTGAATCTTCACATGGCAGAAGGTGAGTGGAAGGCTGTGTCCTCACACAGCAGAAATGTGGAAAGGCAAAAGGGACAAATGCTGTGTGAAGCCTCTTCTATGAGGGCATTAATCCCATTCATGAGAGTAGAGCCTTCATGACCTAATTACCTCCTAAAGGACCCACCTCTAAATACCATCACATTGACAAGTAAGTTTCAACAACAATTTTGAAAGGACAAAAACATTTAAACCATAACCCACCTCTTAGACTCTTCAAGAGTTTTTTAAATGAGAACCTCCCTGGAAGGGTGTGGGGATGAAGTTTAGCACTGGCTCTGGATGTGCCATTCAATCATTTATGTTTCATGCACTTCACATAAATTACTTCATTTAATTTTTGCAAGGTCCCATGACAAACTACACATCAGCACTGTGTGCAGTGTTTCCTCTACCTGTTTCCCTGCTGATTCAGAAACCTGGTTGTTCCAAAAGGACACTTTCCTGTGGAGCTCCAGGGGCAGGTGCTGCTCGTTCTTTCATGCTCCATGTATCACACATCCCAAAGAGTCTCATTTGAGTTTCATGCATCTGGAAATCACTCCCTATCTGTTCTTTTTACTGTAATTTACTGACATCTTGGTTATTCTCTTAATAAGTCCATCAAGGCTTTAGCATCTTGTGCACAGCTTTCCCCTCAAAGGTAAGACTTAACTATTATTCCAAGTGTTGTCATCTGTTACTGACTACTTATCTCTCCTTTGCTACATCCGGTGGTTCCCTATTGCCCACTAGATCAAATTCAGACTTCTCAGTGTGCAACTTAGTGCTAACTTAACCGTCCAATATTATCAGACATAGTGCTTGGTGCTAACTTACCGTGACAGCCAGAGCTGTCCTTTTTGTGACCCAGCCAACTTGCACAACCTGTGTGCATTTCCAGCTCTGTGCTTTTGGTTGCATGGTTCCTAGCATTTAGACTGTCCTGCTCTTCTCTTATTCATATTCTGTCCATCACTGAACACCCTGTTCCAGTTCTGCTTTCTTTTCCTTGACTGCTTGTCACTATCATATGCCAATTAGTACTTATTAGAAACTGTTTATTTACAATATTTTCTAATAATTTGTACGGTTCAGTCTAACACTTTGAGAATATATGCTCTTATTTTCTCATGGTTTTATGTTTTTAAGACTTTTCTTCTCTGTAGATAACAGGCTTCTTGTGATCAAGTCAATGTCTGCACATCTACCACAGTGCCTGAAACATGGCAGATGGTCAATAAACAGTTTTGGCTACTCCCTGACACCTTTGGGAATCTTATTTGAGTGTCACTGAGATTATGAGTTTGATTTAATAATAATAATAATAAATGAGTTATTTTTTCTTTTGTTGATTCTGGGAAAAAATGCGTGAACAAGATTACTCTGCATTTTCCTTCTCTTTGAATGAGTTTGATTCCACATGAATGTATTCTTGTTTTTTTTTTTTTTCAGATCAAGAAGTATTGGTTTTATGGCAATGACTCTGTATTGAGGTCTCAGGGCCTACATCAAAATATCACAAAATCATTTATCGTAATAGAAGAAAATTATACACAGTTCATGCCCTGTAGTTCTGTATGAAATTTTAGGGATTCTCTGAATATGATCTTTAATTTTTTTTCTTTTTTTTTCTAACCAACCAACAGCTGTGTGATGGCAATATGGAATTTTTCCTTTTCTTGGAGTGGAATGGTAAATCAACAGTGTGTGCTTGCCATGCCTGCAGATGACAAGAGGCAGTGAACTGTGCTTGAATTCCTACTTCTGTCAGTTTTAATACAATGTGATATCTGTGCTAGCTTTTAGACAGCAGTTTGAAATCTCCAATAGAAAAAAACTGATATATCTCCATAACCAACACATTTGATCTTTGGCAACATTTTGTCCCAGTTAGTAATTTGAAAATTTGTGTTACATTTTATCAGGTGTTAAAAGCTTTAGATAGTATGTTCCTTAAATCTCTCCAGTGTACACTCTATAGTGTTCTTGTGATTATGTGTTCATGTTGCTCAATTATCTTGCTATTACTTCTAAAAAAGAATAAAAATGAAAAACACAAAGGGAAGAGAAATCAGAATTAGAAGGATTTTTTTGTTGTGCCAATTCCATAAATTTACTGTAGCACTTATTAAATTGTTTTCATTGGACTGTGATTTTGTTTGAAGGCAGTGAGTATGTTTTTACTTCATTTCTGAACCCAGCACAATTCATGACTTATAGCAGGTGCTCAATAAATGGCTGTTGATTTCTCCATATATTTTCGAAGTGGGCTAATATATAATGAAGTTTTAATAATTTAGACTATAATTTAGACTGAAAAAGCAGATTCTTAATCAATATTTGACTCACTGACCAAAAATTGCATATTAATAGAGCCATGAAGAGCAATTAACACATACAATATTTTATATTTGACAAAATTCTTTTCATACCTGCTGAATTCTTGAGTAAATAAATGACATACATTCCAATTGACCCGAACACTGGGCACACACTCTGCACGTAGTAGTGAAAATGTATATGTGCTCAATCTCATAGCTGAAGATGACTTGAATAGAGAGTACACTGGAAATATTTAAACCTTCTAAATAGGAACCCTATTCTTCTTATCTGTTTTCAAAATTCATTTTCTCAGAGATATTCTGCCTACCTTGCCTCCTCTTCACACCCAGATAATGCTTATAGAATACTAAAATTGCCTTGACAGAACACCAGAGAACTTTCTAGATATGAGACATTCAGGAACTGTTGCTGTATCACAGGGCCACACAAGAGGCAAAGCTATTGGAGAGAAAAGATGTGAAGTTAAGCCATAGGTCACGACCCCCCACCATTCCTTGTATTCTCTCCCACTTTTCTTCCCTTTCTTTCTCTCCCACTTTTTCAATTAGTCTTGCTCTTCCAAAAGATAAGAGACTGTGTCACTTAACAAATATCATCTACGTGCTCCCTGTAGCACTCATGTTATGTCAAATCCATGTCTTTCAGTATGAAATTTCTTCCCCTTGATTGGCATATTAAGATACCTTTTGGAAGAATTTATGGAGAACTTTATTCATGTAGCATCATGTTTAAAAGTACATGCTTGAGGAATAAATCTAGATCAAAATCTGACTCCACTTCTTCGTAGCTGTGGCAGAAATTACTGGTTTGCTCCTTTGGCCTTCATCCACCATCCCTTTCTCCCTAGCCATTTTCCAGTTCGGGGTGGTCATGTGACACAATTCTGGTCAATGACAGAGAAGCAAAAGACTGCTGGGAGGGACCCCGGGAGAAGCTAGGAGATTTTGTCTTCTTTCCCTTCAATTTTTCTCTATTCTTTCTACCTGGAATCCTGTGCTGCTTGCAGATGCAGCAGCCACCATGTGACTATCAGGCAATAAGCACACCGTGCATGGTGGAACAGAAAGAAGGAGGCTCTTTGTCTTTGTCCACATTGCTTAGCAGCTGAAACAGATCCGAATTGCCTAAACTTATCCTCTCTTCTGTTTGTTTTTTTTTTAAATAACAACAACCATTATTTGTTTAAGCCTCTGAAATTGGGTATTCTGTTACAGCTGAACACATTTCTAACTCTGTACCTGTTTCCTCATCTATAACTTGGGAATATTAATACTACCCACTTTGTAGAGTTGGTGTAAGGATGAAGTAAAAAGATGCAAGTGAGGCTTAACAAAGTGCCTGGCTCAGTGTAAGTACATGGATTATTCCTTCAACTTGAATTATTGAATTATTACTTCAACTTGAATATTTTCTTCATTATATTTAGTGTTAGAAACTTAGTCTTTAATACAGATAATATGCATGCTACTCAGTGCAGCTATAACATGATCTTTCTCATCTTCTAAGATTGTTTTTAGTTTTTTAAAAACAGCTTTGTTGACGTATAATTGTCTGCAGTTATACATGTATAATAAACTGTATATGTATAATAAACTGCACATCTTTAAAGTGATTGGTTTGATCACTTGGAAGTCCAAATTCTGACATATGCGAGGTCTTCAAAAAGTTCATGGAAAGATTTGTATTATCTTTCAATTCCATTCTTCCACAAACTTTTTGAAGTGACCCTTATATGTATTACCTGTGAAACCAATCTAAGCCACAGAAGTAGAACAGAATAGAATGTAATGAACTCTGTGTGGAGGGAGAGGGGTCAGAAAAATTTCAGACCATCATCACAATCAAGATAATAACTAGTAAATCCATTGTCCCCATGACTTCTTCATTCCCCTTTGAAATCACTTCCTTTTATCACTCCCCATCCGTCCCTCCTTCTGTACCCTCACTGGTATGCTTTCTATCACTATAGATTAGTTTTAGTTTTCTAGAGCTTTATATAAAAGGACTTATACAATACGTGCTATTTTGGGGGAAGAATGGGTCTGGCTTCATTCACTCAACATAATTATTTTGAGATTCATCCATGCTGTTGTGTGTTCAATATTTTACTTCTTTTTATTGTTTAATAGTATTCTATTGTGTGGACATACAACATTTTTTAGTGATAGTGAAACAGCCTAGGACACAACCTGGGATTTTGCTCAGCCCTCATGCATGTGCAACCCAGACTTGATGGGGAGTTAATGTCCTGGTGGAATCACCCTTGACTAATGGAGGACAGTAGTAATGGATAAAAGCTTTCCTCTTTCTTTCCCTGAAAGATTCTTAGGGGCGTCCTAGAAGACTAAACATCCGGCATCTGTGTGGGTGGCCAGTCAACTTAAAGATCAATCTCTTTTTGACCCTCTTTTCCTCCCTGCTTTGCTCCCAATACTTCTATTATTACCTGTGTGATGCTATAATTATTTAAATGTTTGTAGCTTGCTCCAGGCCAGTGATTTTTTTAATCTTGAAGCAGTAGTATCTTATATTAACCCCTGTCTTAGTCTGTTTCTGTTGCATATTACAAAATATGTGGAAGTGGGTGATTTATAAAGAAAACAAAATTATTGTTTACAATTTCAGAGGCTTGGAAGCCCAAAGTCCAGGGAACACATCTGGTGAAGCCTTTCTGTGGTGGTGGCTTCAGTGACAGCAAGGCATCACATTGCAAAAATGGTGGAGCAGAGAGAGCAGAGAGAGAAAGAGACAGAATCTCCTCCCTCTCCTTTTAAAGCTCTCAGAAATACGCCCCTGACCACCATTTTTAATCCATTCACTACTGCAGGGTCCTACAATCCAATCACCTCTTCAAGGCTCCACCTTTCAATCACCATAATAGGATTTCCCACCCTCTTAGCAGTACAGTAGAGACCAAGTTTCTAATACATAAAACTTGGGGGACACAATTCAGTGAGTTTTGGGGGGACATAATTCAACCCACTACAACCCACAAAATATAAAACCGGTAAAAGTAGAATCATTATGATTGAAATGGGAGTGGGGAGCAAAACTTGGAAAAACAATTAAAAAATAAGATGTGAACTTCATGAGAGTTAGAAAATGTCTTATTAATCTTTGAGCCCTCAGAACCTAGCATAGTGTCTGGCTCCCAGTAGGTAGTTAATGATACTTGTTAAACTGAGCTGATTGAACTGAGGGAAACTAAAGTCCAGAAAATATGAATAATTTTACTCAGGCCACAGTAATTTATGGATAAAAGAGGAAACATAATAAGAAACCAGAAATATAGTCTGCTTTTTCTGGAAAAACACATGAGGTTTGTTAGAAAAGACAATAAAATAAAAGTTTTTCCGCTAGCACAAGTTTTTCCATTCTTGACGTGGTATCTTAATTTTCAAGCAGTTGTCCTGGTTTCTGCTGTATGCCAGCAGTGATAGACTGAAATGGCATTTCTAAAAATCCCTCACATTCCTTAAACTGTTTATTAATAGAGGTGAAAGGAATAGGAAACTTATCATTTAAAACTCTTTTATAGTCACAAATATGAGATGGAAAGATGGTGAGATGGAAAGCTAGAGATAATTTCTAGAAAGTACATATGCCACTACAAAATGAA
Source organism: Cynocephalus volans (assembly GCF_027409185.1). NCBI lineage: Eukaryota > Metazoa > Chordata > Mammalia > Dermoptera > Cynocephalidae > Cynocephalus > Cynocephalus volans. The sequence goes on along the minus strand of NC_084467.1, from coordinate 65,505,800 downwards.
AGAGCTGCAAATGGAAGCTTCTCTGATGTACTGTGATTATAATCAATATTGAAGGCATCACAATGCTGCCGTCCACCCGCCCACCATGATTGTGTCGAGGTTGGTATATAGAAAGCCTACATAAGAGTCTATTCTAGACCTTTAGTCAATGAATTTGTCAGTCATATTTGCTTAAACTAGAACTTTAACCTTTATGTACAGTAAGTTAGTGACCGATTTCCATTTTATTTATTGTAAAAATTATGCTTATTTATGAGATTTTTGAGAAAAACATAGTCTTAAAATATGTATATCCAATTATCCAGCATAAATGTCAATAGCACCTTCGTGGTGTTAAGTGCTAAGGATTCAGTAGTGAATATAAATTATAGCTATTAGAGATAGAAGGGACACCAAGTGACATTATAGGACGGGCTGGTGAGGCATAGTCACTGACATGTAGACACAGACGTGAGACACAGACATGAGATGATGACATGTACAAAGGATAAAGGACTTCCCAAGATCAAAGAGCTTCTGAGTAAAACCTTCCTCAGAATATCTAAGGTTATTCTCAGATATTTTTTATTTGCTCTAGTACTTTCTGTAAGTCATGCTGAGTGATGAACTATGGAGACAACCAGTTGCAAAAGGTAGATGCACAAGTGAGAAAACACTAAAAAGAAAAGTATTTGGAGGAGGTGGGGTTAGGGACAGATTGAGATGAAGTGTAAAAAAAATTTAGGTTCATTTCAATTCATTTGAGATCTTTTAAACTTGGATTTTTTCCCCCCTGTTAATTGCATATGGTTTAAAAAATAAAAAATAAACTGTTTATTAAGGGTCTAAGGTGTGCTAGGCACTTTAATATATATTAACTCATTTAATGCTCACAACAACTCTGTAAAATACTGTATTGTTAAATGTGAATGGCTGTCTCTAGCCTGATGTCACAGTACATGTGTCATTCCTTAGAGGATCATAATTGCCCAGGGTCTAATACACAGCTTTCAGGTTCAGAAACTGGGTTATTATGTGGTCATCTAGAGGTTAACAGGCCAAGGCAAATTGATTCCTTCTAACCAAACTTACAAGAGTCTGATTATAAACCAGAACATTAATTTACAAGTGTCTATGAGGAAATTAACTGCCAAGTAGACTAGAATACTCCTGTCAGCTTGTCAGAACATTTTATTCCCCGTGGGAGAGATAGCTTGGGGAAATAAAATTAAGGACAGGAGGATGCCAGGGAAGTAGAAAATGAGAAGAAAGTGAGTTGGATGTTTTTCATAAGAAATTTGTCATGCAGGTATTGGAGGCCAATGTGTCTTTTCAGCAATAGGAATATACTTGCCTGGCTAAGGGATCTGAATATTGTTTTTAGCCATTCGGGTCCCTGTCTGTCAATAGATCTCAGATTATGGCTGGCTGTGGATTCATTAGCTGCAGAAACACAGAGCAAATTGGGAGGGCTTGAAACTTTGTTTAGAACCAGCCCTCTGGGGTGGGCCAAGCTTCTGCAGGTGCCAGAAGGAGGAACAGAGAGGCAGCATACAGAATCAGTACGGTAATCAGGACAAAGATTATAACAACAATAATAATCTCTAGCAGTGATTGAGGATTTACTATGTGTTAGGAACTGTGCTAAGAACTTTATGTCAATTACCTAATTTTATTTTCACATCTGAGATAGATACCATTAATATTTCTATTTTGTAGATTAGGAAACTGAAGTGTAGAAAAATTAAAGTAATATGCTAGGAAGTGGAAGTTTCTTAATACAGGATGATCCAGACTGGGTTGTAAGCAACTCAGGGTTAATGTCTTCAAAGTTGAACCCTTCATTCTTCTTGAAACATCTTCTTCTAGTCAGAAGCCTCTGAGTAATTCTAGATCCATTCCTCCCTCTCTCCCTCTGCCCGCTCAGTTCCTGATTTCAGCAAATCCTGTACATTTTACCTCCCACACACATAGTATATCTTTCCCCTTCTCTTTCTCTGCTCTCACCACTCTAGTCCAGTTACTTACCACGTCCTGCAGAAGTTAGCCCCTCTCTTCTACAAACCAATCTATTGTCCAAAGGATAATCTTCTTCTTTTTTTATTAAGATACAATTTGCATAACATAAAATTCATTATTTCAACCATTTAAAAAGTGTACAATTACGTGGCTTTTGGTACATTTACAATGTTTTGCAACCATCACCAGTATCTAATTCCAGGATATTTTTATCACATCCAAAAGAAATTCTCATCCATTAAGCAGTACCCCATCTCCCTACCCCAGCCCCTGGAAAACCACTAATCTGTTTTTTGTCTGTATGAACTTGCCTATCCTGAACGTTTCATATAAATGGAATCCTATGTTTGTGGCCTTTTGTGTCTTGCTTTTTTCACTTAGCATAATGTTTTAAAGGTCTATCCATGATGTAGCATGTACCAGTACTTTATTTTTTTATGGCCAAATAATATTTCATTATATGTACATATCACATTTTGTTTTTTCATTCATAAGTTGATAGACATTTGGGTTGTTTGTACTTTTTGGCTATTATGAAGAATGCTGCTATGAACATTTGTATACATGTTTTTGTTAGAGCACTTGTGTTCTATTCACCATAGTAATCTTTTAAAAATGAAAATCATTTTGTTTTCCCACTTAAAAGCCTTCAGTGACTTCTCATTACAATCATAATATAATCGAAATTCCTTCCCATGGCACACAAGGGTTTGTACGATTTATCTCTCCTTTCTCATTTAAGCATCTTTCTTCTTCCCTCATTACATTCCAAACACACTGGCCTCTATTTGGTTCCTCCAACTCCCCAAGCCTTTTTAGGGTGTTCACACCTGCTGTTTTCTAGTCTGAAATAGTCTTTCCAGTGCTTCACATGGCTAGTTCATTTCCGCCCTTCAAATCTCCAGCCATAATGTTACCTTTCCAGAGACATTTTCAATTGAATTCTGTTAATTCTTATTTTCTTTCTAATACTTTTATCATCTTGTAATTACACGTTTTTTTTTTTTTTCTTTGCAAACCCATTTGTAGTCTGCTGCCCTCACAGGACAATATGTTCCTTAAGGTCAGAAATTAAAGTATGTCCTTTTTTCCATCACTATCTGTACCTGTGCTTAGCACAATGCTTGACATAGAAGAGGCACTCGCTAAAGGTTTGTTGAATAAATGAATAAAATGAGAAAGGTCACAGGTGTTGAAAGTAATCCAACATATAGTGACAAAGGTATACTAACTAGAAGGAAGAGCATGATGGTGGGGAATTCTTAGTTTCACTAATATTTGAAGATCTAGTCAGGTGCATGATCAACAGACAGAGCAGGTTGATGGTTGGTCTGGGTTTAGGGTTAAGTTTTCTTTTTGTGCGAAAGAAAAGTAGAGTTTGGCAAGAACAATGTATAGTCCTAGACTCAGTATTTTACTAGGCAGATATACATGACTGGAACTCAAGCACAGGGAACAAAGCCAATGTTTGGGGTCTATACCCAAACTGTGTTCAAGATGGGAATTTTGTCAAGGAGTCAAAGCAAAACGTTTGCATATAAAATCAGAGTTCAAGAAAAAAAAAAAAAGAGCACGTTTAATTTGATATCAGTTCTAGAGAGGTCGGCTAGATTTCCTTTAGTCTCATCTGTCTAAAATCAGGATTGTTTCTAGAAACTAGGCTGGGACTGAAATTATAGCCACAGTCATGCCACAGTTTCCAAGTTTCAAATGATTTTTCATTGTACGCAAATTGATGTTGGCTGTTTCTTGATAACCTCATCGGTAAACAATCTTCACAGACACAAGAAGTGTTATTTGTAGGCTGTAAATCCTTGTTAGCCCCTTCTAGACAGAGTGGCACTTCTTGACTTGGTTACTTGACTTGGGAAAGCTGCATATTTGGGACCCTTCAATCTACTGACTAGAGAGAAATTTTGGGATAGAAAAGATGCAAACAATGGGGAACTATGCAGGGCTTGACAAACCTAAATAGTGTTATAGAAATACTAATGGACTTACAATCTTCAGCTCATTAACCTCCCGTTTGCATTTTTAATTAATATTTCATCCTTGTTTGCTTTGATATGAATTGACTATGGTCAATTCATATGTCACGTCTCCTTACCTTGATGTCTTCATCTACAAAGTAAGATCATTCAGCTGGATATGACCACTGAAGTCCTTTCCACCTCTGAAAATCTGTGATCCTGTATGCCACAGTTTCCAAGTTTTAAATGATTTTTTATAGTACACAATTGATATTGGCTATTTCTTGATAATCTCTTTGGTATACAGTCTTCACAGACACAAGGAGTGTTGCTTGTAGGCTGTGAGTCCTTGCTAGCCTCTTTTAGACAGAGTGGCACTTCTTGACTTGGTTACTTGACTTGGGAAAGCTGCATATTTGGGACCTGTTGCTCTTAATCTACTGACTAGAGATAGACCTTCAGAAATAAAGAATTTGAATAAAATTTAGTGGCAAAATTGCCAAAATTATTGTTTAGTATAGTGGATGCTTAATAGTAAACACATCTTTAAAAATTATTAAATTTCAGAAAGTTAATGTCCAATATATTTTTCTTCACTAAAATTATTAGATCAATTCATTCTATGAGGATTTCATTTTAATTCTCATCTGAACACAAAATTGAACTAGTGGAATAGAAGGAAACTGGTCCTTAAATTACATGATTAGCTTGTCTTCCTTATACTCCCCTGTATGATAAAACAGGATAAAAATGAGGTATAAAAATCATTTTTTTTGAAAAGTAGAGGTATATCAACAAACTAGTGGTATATTAACATGATTTCTAGGTAGGAGGTAGATATTTTCCAGGACTTATTCGGTAGCATTGGAACAAGACATGGCTAGTCTTGGATTATAGTTACAAGTTGGAAGCAACACTTAGAAGTTTCAAACAAAGTTTAATGAAGTAGAAAATGGTTACGTTGAGCAACATGAAATGTCAGCTCTGGGCTTCTTTCTTTCTTTATTTTTTATCATTACACAGTGTAGTTGATTTTCGTGGCCTTTCTCCCCCTCCCCCCCCTCCCTCTTCCCCTTTCCCATCCAGCTCAGGGCTTAGCATATAATACTGAAAATGTAAAATTAATGAAAAATATAATTAAATTAAAAAAATAAATTTAAAGATACCTTTTTAAAAAGTCTTGAATTTGGACATACTTATGAAGAATAAAAATACAAATCATTGAGAAGAACTTTGAGAAAAAAGAATGGTTACATCAACTAGTAAATGTAGAAGGAATAATGAAGGTAGAAAATCACCATTTTGCAACCATTATGGAAGTGATTGATTCAGAAGAATAATCAGTGGATGCTAAAAGTTTGAAGAGAAACAGTATTTACATATTATCAAACTATTTCCTCAGAAATTACTTAATAATTAAAAAATGAAAAATGGTAACTTTACAGTGGAGAAACCTGACCAATACCACCTTATCGAGTTAACATTACCACCAACAGGATAAATTGAGATGTGATTCCTGTTGTGAGACCCAGAGAAATGCACAACATCGTTTATGGAATATTTTTGCTGAAAATGCATATTCTGAATCTAATCAAGTGGAAACATCAGACAGATCCAAAGGGACATTCTTCAAAATAACTGCCTTGGTACTCCCCCAAAATTTCAATGAAAGACAAAGTATGAAAAGCTGTTCCAGATGAAGGAGACTAACAAGACATGTCACCTACATGTAATGTATGATCATGGATCTGGATCAGAGAAAAAATTTCTATAAAGGTCATTATGGGGACAATTGGAGAAAAATGAATATAGACTGTAAGATAACATTTATACATTTATTGTATAAATGTTAAATTCCTGCATTTGATCAGTACACTGTGATTATATATGAGAACATCCTTGTTCTCAGGAAATGAACACTGATGTATTTAGGGATAAAGGGTCTGCAAGTAACTCTTAAATGGTATAGGAAAAATATTTTGTGCAGTGTGTGTGCAGGTGCACATGTAGAAAGACAGGGAAATCAAATATGGTAAAGTAATGACAATTGGCAAATATGGTTAGAGGATATACAACAGTTCTCTGTTCTATTCTGTCTTAGGCTGTTTTTGTGCTGCTATAACAGAATACCATAGACTGGGTAATTTATAATGTTTAGAAGTTTATTGCCACATGGTTCTAGAGGCTGAAGGCCAAGACTGAGGGGCTGCATCTGGTGAGGGCCTTCTTCCAGTGTCAGAACATGGTGGAAAAGCAAGGAGGAGGCAAGACAGAGAGATAAAATGGGGCCATGCTTGTCATCTTAAAAAGAACCCAGTCTCTTGACAATGGCATTAATTGTCTAGTCACCCCTTAAAGGTTTCACCTCTTAATAATGTTACAGTGGCAACTAAATTTCAACATGAGGTGGCTTCCAGTCAAGATGGTGGAATAGACTTTCTTCAGTGTCACTCTGTCCCACAAATCAACCAACATACAACTATAAAAAAGCAACAATAGTCAAGGTGGGGCCACTAGAGCTCAGGGGAAAAGGAGGAGAGACCTAGGGAGTGCATGAGGGTGGGAGAAGCCACGATGAGAAAAAGAAAAAACTGCTCCGACCATTTTGTGCCATGGCTGCTTTAAGGCTGGAGCTGCTGAGCACATGGAGCAGGAATCAGTAAAAGCCACAGCTGTGCCCTTCAGATGAAGTTGCTTGCAGGTGACAGGGAAGAAGAGGGCCATGGTGGCCCCCAGGACAGCAAGCCTCCTAATAGGGTTCCCATGGACCCACACAGGAGCGAGGAGCCACAACAACTGACAAAAAGGAGCCACTCAGAGACCAGTGAGTTATTGCAAGGGACTGGCACATGGCCCGTCCCATGGGAAGTGTTTGCAGCATGGGCAGTGGGGGAGATGGGCCCACTGGGGGAACACTGGGATACAGCAAGGATAGCTGACTGGCACCCCAATCAGCAAAGGACCACTCAGAGGAGACTGGTCAGGAATATAGAATTGCATTGGGTGCAGTTTGATGAAAAGACTCAGGCCCAGATCAGATTTTCTACACAACCCAGGTGTACTGGGTCTCTGGAGAGCCAGAAGTACCTATAAAGTCAACCATTAAAATCTGAGCTGCACAAAAAGCCTTCCCTAGGGAATCAGCGGCAAAGCAGCAATTTAGCTAACCCACATAGCTCAAGTCCTGGTCCCTACAGGAAGTTCCCCCATTTTAGAAGTAAGCAATGGACAACAAATTAGTACTGACCCAGGCACACCACCAGTGCTTTGGGGCCTGCCTGGGGACCTGAGCCATGGAGTGAACACTGGACTCCCCTCCCACAACCAGGCAAACTGCCAGCGCCTTGGGGCCTACCCAGGGACCTGAGGCACGGATCCAGGGACTAGACCCCCCTCCTACAACCAGGCACACTTCTAGCACCAAGGAGCAGGCCAAAAACATCACCTCCATGTGGGTGGCCCACCACAGCCACCACAATAACCATGGCTGCCATGAAAGTGGCTAGACACCACACCCACCATGCAGATGGTCCACTAGCCACTGGAGTGCATTGACACAAGGAGAGTCACCAGCAGAGACCAAAGAAAAGTAGAGGATGTCTCTCTCCACAAAGCCCATTCCAGAGTGACAGAAGAAGCATCTGCTCTACATTAACATTGGGGGACCTGAACCCACCTCTCAGCATTGGACAGATCACCTAGGCAACAAATCAACAGTGTAACCATTACTCTTTCAGAGGGAGAGAAGAAAGCTATGGTAATTAGAAGGGGAGGGGGAGGAGGGTAGGGAGAAATTGGACAAGGGGCAATAATAAGTACGATTTGTAACAATATATATGCTAGTAATATTGATTTGATCAATATATGTCAACATTGAACCCCCAAAATATGTTTAATCAATTACGATTCAATAAAAATTAAAAAAATAAAAAAATCCATCAGCATTAAAAAAAAAAAAAATTTCAACATGAGTTTGGGAGAGGACAAACGTTTAAACCATAGCATCTTCCGGCTCTTCTGTAAGTTTAATTCATCTGTAAGTTTGAAATTATTTCAATATAAAAAGTTAAAGAAAAAAATAAGAGCGATTATTAATCACCCGCCTGAGGAAAGGTGCTATCTTTGGCCGGAGTCACTCATCACGGAGTAGAAAGTGTTGGACAGTGCCCAAGTGAAGCTGTGGATCCCATGACACAGAACTAATGGCAGAGTTGGAAGACGAACTTGCAATATTACTTATCAGTATAATTTAGAAAACAAGTTTCTCATAATTCTCCCAGAAGATTGTTACCTTGTATGGATAATTTATTTCATAAATATTAACGGGGCTCCTGTTATATGTTGGGAACTTTGCTAGGCACTGGCACTGGGGGGATGACTGAGTCTCCTGTTCTCAGGTTACTGACAGTTGGGGGGGGAGGTGACAGCTATAAAAAATGTCAGGATAAGGCAACAGTAAAAATAACCATAGAGAACAAGTTAGCAGAGAATACAATAATTAAGACAATATGGGGGGTGGTATGAATGAATGACAGTGAGACACAGTAGTTTTCCAGTTGGGGGGGGAGGCTGGAGGGATGGAGTGAGAGAGTATTCCAGGCAAAGGGAGCAGTAAGGACAGAGGCAGGTGACAGAAGAGCTTGGGGTGCTTTGGGACTTTTAAGACATTTGGCATTGCAAAAGTGGAATACAGCTTTCTGATTTTCAGTTTGTAACAACAAAAAAATTAGTTTTTAGTTTACAAATATTTACAAGACATTAAATAGTATAAAATAATGAACTCTAGAGAACAGACAATGCAAACTGATCCTTTGATAATATTTTTATTATGTATAAAATGGCATCTAATTTAAGTGGAGATTCCTCCTTTGACTTTTGTGCCTATTACACTTTTTGTCAAATTAGAATAATACTGTATACGGACTCTTTTTTAAGGAAAGAAATTCTCATAATTCTTAAGAGTCACATCTTCAGATACTTAGTGGTTGGCGGATCTCAGTTTGAGAAACACCGAGTTAAGGAATGGAAGTTGTAATTTATGAAATTATCTGATTACAAATGACTACTATGAAAGAAATTTTGTTTTCATTCTGCAAAATTGTTTTGAATTATCAAAATGAAAACAAAACAATCAAAAGGCAGTTATCAAACAATGGAAAACATTTGCAGTCTTTGAGTCAAAAGCTTACATTTCTTAACATGTAAGCTTTACACAAATTTGTAAGTAATAAATTCAGACACTAGTAGGTACGTGAGCAAAGAGCCTGAATAAAGAATGAAAAATTTACAAAGGACGAAATAAAAATGACCAATAAGTATTTAGAATGTTCACTTTCAATAATAACTAAAAAAGCAATTTAAAATGAGAGACCATTTTTTTGGCTTATAAAATTTGTAGGTGTTTTTAAAAATTATGATGACCTGTGTTGATTAGGGTTTTCAATAACGTGTTAAAAAACTGCTAATGATCTCAATATCCAACAGTGTAGAAACAATTAAGTAAAATATGCATTGACATAAGATGACTTTACTTGGACATTAAAATGATGTTTTTGAAGAATTTAAAATAATATAAATGTGTATGCTATCATATTCAATGTAAAAAGCAGTGACCAAGAAGCATAATTCCAATCTTAAAATATCCATGGAAGATGTAGATAATTGTACTGTCGTTATGGAAGGTGTTAACATGTTAACGGTAGAGGCTGGGTGAAGTATATATGGGAGCTCTCTGGACTATTTTTGCAACTTTTTTTGTGAGTCTAAAATTATTTCAAAATAAAAAGCTAAAAAAATACCTAGAAAAAGTACTGAAAGGAAAAATACTGAAATTTTAGCAGTGTGTTCTACATGGTAAAACTGTGTAGCTTTTTCCCTTCATTTACTTATTTAGGTGTCTAGCTGGTATGGGGATCCAAAACCTTACCCTGCTGTTAGCAACACCACACTCTAACCAACTGAACTAACTGGCCAGTCATTCCCTTCATGTAGAAAATGCTTTTCTGTAACTTAAATGTTCACAAATTGTTATGTGTTGTATAATTATTTAAAACAAACAAAAAAACCTCTGCCTAAGATGAAAATACAAAAAACGCTCAACTCAAAACAAAAACACCAACCATCACAATCAATTTGTTAGTCAGTGTGGCAGCAGAACACAGAAACATAAATGTAAGTGCTAAACAGAGAGTGTCTGTGGGCGAAGAATGAGATGGAAACGTTAACTGGTTAGGGATGCATTTTACAGTGGAATGTGAAGCGTGAGAGTAGATAAAGAATAAAAATAAGGACTAAGATAAATTCAGAGAGCTGTGACATAGAGAATTTTATTTTAGTAATAAAGAGGAGAAAGGCTCCTTCTCAAAAGAGAGATTTGAGATATTTTGTACATACATTTTCTACACAATATTTTATGTGTAGAAAGAATCAGGCTAATTCTCTGGGTTTATAGGGACTATGAATAATAGTAAGTTATGAGAGTATTCTCAGAAGGTTGGTTTTTAATGAGTTAAAGTCATTTGCTTTAGATAACCATCTTCATACTTGTTTTTATCACAGACTCCTTTCTAAGCAACTCAACTTTGCCGTGATTCAGGCCTCCTTCTGAAGAGACAGCCCTTTTCTTAATGAGTGACGAAGGTAATCACCTACTTGAATTAAGTCCCTCTTGATCTAGACTTTTGTGTCAAATATTCTTCTTTGTTCAATATTAAATAAGTGCAAATAGAAAAATGAATATACACTATGGTATTATTAGGCACTGCACCTGAAAAACTGCAGCCTGTTAGATGTCCTCAATCTTTCCCTCTCTTAAGGCCCCTGAGATGTATGACAACTTCCCTTCTATACCTGGGGACTCCCTATGGCAGTGATTCTTGGGGACGTGACAAGCACACTCAAGTCCATTCTGAAAACCGCTCCCTTTCTCCTGCATCGTCCCCTCTACCCTAAGAGTCATGGCCACAACCAGAATGTTTTAGTTTTAACATTTTATCTTAGAAGATTGTTGTTTTAGCCCCCTTTCTAATATTGGGACAAAGCCAGAGTTCGCTCCTTAGTGAAACAGCGTTGGTGTCAGAAGTTGGTCCTTGCAGAGGGAACATGAGGCTCCACTTCAACTTTGCCCCTGATTCAAACTATTTCTGTCTCCATAATTTAGATTTTAAGCCCCTTGCAGACACAGACTAAGTCTTATTCATCTTTTTACCCTCTGCAGACTTAGCCTTTGACTTCTGAAAAGGTACTTAGTAAATGCTTATTGAAATTGAATACCATTTTTCTTAAGGACAAAAATTATTCCTCATGAAGGAAAATCTATCCTTCACTATAAAAAATGTGGCCCAAGTACAGGTTAAAGTGGAAAATACAGAACGTGTACCTTCAAGCTAAGTAGCAGCTCTGAACTTTGGCTGAGTATATTAAAAAGATTAAAAGAGTTATTAAAAATAGTATCTAAAGGTCTAACAAGACTCTTAAAAGAGCGCCCCAAAATATGTCTAAATCTACTTATGCTCCTGAAGGCTGCAAATGCACTGTGCTATGTCCTGTGAATACATTACAGGGGATTTTGTGTCCGGAGCTTCTGCTCTCCAAGTGTGGATTGCTCTCTGCTTCTCAAGTATGAAAACTGGGAAATGACCGACTTAAAACACATTTTCCCTCACGCATATATACAGAGTAATTACCATACTCATGCCTAGGGCAGATTACTTTAGAATATTGGGCCTGTTTGCACATCTGTAAAAGAGAATAACAATAATTATCTCATAGATTGAGGTAAGAATGAAATTGGCACAGAGCCTGAGAAATACTATGTATATGCCCAATAAATGGTGGTTTTCATTACTGTCCATGAATGGAAATTCAGAAGGGCGTAACAAATGGCTAAGTGAATTCAAAATAGCGTTAGTAGGGCTATATTATACTTCAACCACATTTAGTTTAGATTGGTGTAAGTGGGTTGAAAACAAAGTGTTTCTACCATGTCTAACAATGCTTTAAGGGAAAACTATACAACTGGCATGCTCTTGGAGTTTTGGAACCATGATATACTCATAAGTTGAGTGTTACCTAGCCCTTTTCCATGCTGGTCATTTTAAATTTTTCTCTTTTTTCTGAATATTGGCTATTAGATAACCTAGAAAAGATTTCACAACTTTTACCATCAGAAACAAACCATTTCTTTCACAGTAGCATCAACTTTTAAAAAATTTCCACTAATTCTTCTTCTCTTGGTCTCTATTTAATGTCAAGTAGCTTTCAGGCCTTCGATCTTAAGTTAATGAATGACTCTCTCCATAGTATTTGTGAGACAGACTCCTTGGGCTCCAGTCAATTCACTCTGTAAGGACATTTACTTTTTATTTTTTAATCGCATATACACACACACACACACACACACACACACATATTTGCAGCATTACATATGCAATGAATGAAAAAACTATGTTGGTTAGAAATCTGTAACGAAAATCATAGAAAATAATACAGATCTTGACAAAAACTTACCCATTCATGGGATAACACTTGTATACTTGTTAGAGTAGAACAGAGAAGCTGGCACGACCACCATCTGTAGAAAACGTTCAGTAAAAATAAAATTACCTGTGAAGCTGTGCTAAGTGTTAGAATAAGAGAAACTCATTGGAACAGTGACCAGAAATTACTTATACAGAACTGACAGATGGACAGAATAAAAACTTTAGGCCATATCCATGGGCACTGTGGTTTTCATTACATATAGGTAAGGTACAAATGAAAATTTGGCAAGTGAAAAAGGTTAATTATGTGACTAAAGTAGAGATTAGAGATAAAATTTAGGACTTTCACGTCTTGTCAGATTGATGGATAATAATAACAATGTGTCTATGTTGCCTTGTATTTGTCAGGGGATAGAGCCTTTCAGTTTTGGTGGCCACCAGGATGGGACATCAGGACAGAGTCAGAGAGAGTGATGCCTGTTATTCTTTGGAGTGGGTTCTTCAAGGCATTCCTTGACTCTGAGTGAGCCTGGTGCCTAGTATCTTGGTGCTCCTAGTTCAGAAGATGCCATTAGCTCCTGTGACTGGGGTAGGGGTCATAGAGGGGACCACCAATATTTTCATGCTTATAGCTCCTGGGCAATGTATAGTTACAGGGACAACAAAGAAGAATGCCAAAGCCAGAGATGACCAAGATGAGTCTTGGGCAAACTATTTAGCACCAAAAATTGCTTCAGAGAGGAATAATAAATTTCATCTGAAACTGATGTAAATTTTAGGTTTCCAAATTGATGTGTTAACAACAAAGTCAATAGATGTTTAAATAGGGTTTTCAAGCTGATGGTTTCCCCAGATTTTGATTTAGCTTAAATGGGAGTGCCTCAATTCACTCCTTATTCACTTTTTTTTTCAATTAAAAAGAAGTCTTTATAGTATTCTTAAAGCACACTGAGGATTTATTTGTATTAACATCTTAATTTTGCTAAATGCCAGTAGATGCTACACCTTTTCTTCACTTTTCCGTTAGGAAATTGCCTAAAAGACAGTGTTTTATTGTGAAATTTAAGAATTATATAAGCAGTATTTCAAGAAACAAGAAGCTACCCATATGTATTTCTACATTTATCTCTACGTTTACATACATATCCACATTTACATTGTGTCTATATCGATCTATGTTGTCCAATGGTCACACTCAAACATACTGATATTATAGAATATACAAATCAGCATGTTTATATGGAGTTAGTAAGGTTAAAAATCATAAAAATTAAACATACACGCACATGAAAAAAGACTGCAGTCAATGAAGGTAAAGAAAATAACATTTTTCTTCCACTCTAAGACAAACATAGCTGATCAAGACCCAGCTGTTCATTCTTGGATTTTCTATCCCACTTCTGTGGCTGGCCTCACTCCTGTCGTACATATACCAACACAGAGAAGATTGGCATAGTCCGGTGCAAAGGTGACTCACAAATTTGTAAAGCTGCCATATTTTTGCATAGTTAATTACTTCTTTCTTTGGGTTCCCGTAGCACATTGTATGTGCATTAGCTGTTATTTTACCATATTATAATTGTTTGTTTACTTCTCTTTTCCTCCTGTGAAAAAGGAATTCCTAAAGAAAGAAATTATTGTTTGTATCCAATAGTGGCTAACACAGTGCCTGGATTCTAGAAAGCATTCAGAATATGTTTAATGAATGAATAAAAGAATGAAAAAAGTTTTATAGTCTGTGTAAGAAACAAGCAGCAATTCTTTCTATACATCATGCTAATCCAGACATCGAATCTGATAGTTACTCATTTTCTTGCCCTCTCATCTTATCTTCCTGATGGCAGAAATTCTATTTCAGTGTGATGGCCACCTCCTGTTCATAACTAGTGAGCACAACACAGTTTGATGATGGACAGATGGACAAGCCTGCTGTTGTTCTTGGCCATAAGAATGTGCCTCTCTACTCTTTTAGATGCATCAAACATGGCCTTTCTTTCCCTCTTCTTTTTGCAGGACTATACGTATTTGCTTCTAAAACTATATAGATCACTATAATGCAACATTAGAGGTCATAAGACGGCTCTGGAAGACAGATAAGCAGAAATATTTTGAGAGATACATGTTATCTAACACAAAAGTGGACTCCGTAGAAAAAAGGCCATAACATATTGCTGTTATTCAACTGAAGAGGCACACACTTGTCCCTCTTTCTTTTCTACCATAGTGAGATTGATCAGAAGAGAAAGTTGCAACATACTTCTGAAAAAAGAGATCCAGATCATGGTACCAATTTGAATTGTTCACCTAGATGATTGCACAGAGTTATAATTCATTCAAGTTTTACATGAAGAGTAGTTGCTGTAAATTAGCAATATAAAGTACAGTTGCATAGGTAAGACATTGGCATGTTAATTCAGTTTTAAAATCATATCCAACATTTAAAATAATTTTGACATAGATTTTTTTAACTAATAAGAAAGAGGAAGGAAATTAATATTTATTTAATTTCAATTATTGGCTATCCATTTTTATGGGGGCACTTTTTCTGTTTTTTTTTTATATAATCCTCAGAACTATACTGTGAAATGTTTTATCATTACTTTATAGAGAAAACTTGGGTTCAGAGATATTAAGTAATTTGCTCATGGTCATGGTCACACAGCTGAGAAGTGACAAAACTGTGATTCCAAATCAAGCCTTTTTGACTCAAACTTATTCTTTACCCTCTGTGTTGGATTAGCCAGCACATATTCATTTTTCAAGGTATTTGTTTTTTCACTATGAAAATGGTGGTGTTTTAAAGGATTTTCAGTAATTGTAAATGGTGTTTCAGAAGCCAACTAAAAACATTTCTGCTGAATGAGCTGAGATACTTGTTCCCTTTTCCAGATGAGTAAGTGCATTGACTGAGAAAATGGTTCAGTAATTTGATATAGGGGAAGCGATCTCTGATTTTTTTGAGGCTAGAAAGCAGAGTGCTCTAGTGTTTCATAAACCATTCTTCAGGCAATAATGGTTCACTTTCTAGAAGGCAAAATTTGACCTGGCTACCTGTTTGTCTAAGTGGTCTGTGCCTGAAATAGCATGGTGGGATCTGACCAGAACTCTTGATTTCATTTTTGTTTTGACCCCAATTCATGCCACACCAGTGATCTTTGGGCTGAGTAAGGGAGCTGGGGTGAGAATCACTTGAGCCTTCTGGGGCTCTCATATCGAGCATCAGTTTGAGGCTAGATTTTTCTGAGGCCCCTTTGAGATTGTTCCTGCGTATATCCAGATAGTAAGGGACCCCTAGACCCGATGCCCTTTCATGTGGAGTGGGGGCAGCACAGACTCTGAACTTCAGTGGGCATGGTGGCAGGGTGCATGCTGAAGATGAGTGATTCTGTATACGTGCTGCTTTCCTTCTTCTCCCTTCAAATATGAGTCAGGCTCACCTTCTCAGGGTAAAAGGATGGGTTATAGGACCAACTGCCGGTACCTTGTAACTAAGAAGCATAGTTGTTAAAATGAATTAACTCTGTGAAGTAATGGAACTGTCAGTTGTCATCCTGGTTTCCTCGGGTAATGCAGACAGTGCCAGAGGCAATTTCTAACTGTGTTATTCTCAGAGAAGCAGCTTCAATTATAGTATTCCTAAAAATGAGAGTTAATCAAGATAGATTATCAATTGGCTAAGTGAAATTTAACAAGTCAGTTTCATTCTAACTGCATTTTAAAGGTGATTGTAATATTTGGAAACTATGATTTGGATGGAGAGAGGCTCTGGAAAAATTATAATTCTAAAATGTAGGCATAATTTCCATGGTGAGGGAATGGTCATTGTTTATACTAAAATAGATGTTTATTTTTCTTCCTCACCTGTTTTTCATATTCCTTCAAATCTGTATGTTTTCCTGTACTTTAAATTTAGTGATTAAGCTATGTTTAGAATAATGCTTTTCCATTAATGAGGGAAAAGTCATCTTTGAAAAGTTGATTTAGTAACATAAGTTATTTCAGGACTGGATTTGAGCCCAGTTCCTATTAATGAAGACTACTTTCCTTTTCTTTTTCTAGGACAGTGGAATTAAAATAATCTGTTTTGTCTATTTCCAGTCATGACACATTCTAGGTTTATAGGTAAATAAACTGAACTGAAAAAATAACAGGCTAACCAACCCTGTCTATCACTGGACTTGAAGCTGTCATTTTTTTATATCAACGTTATATTCATGAGCATTAATATGAAAACTCTCTGTCAAAGATTTGCTTGTTATGTTTTGATTGCTTCAGAATGAAAATTTAAATACTGAATTTCAGAAATGGATTAGGAAGTACGGAAGGTCCCGGACACATAGTCAGGAGGCTGCTTCTGATCTTGGTTCTGCCACCATGTATCCGCCTGGAGAAGTCACTTTAAATTTCTTAGTGTCAGTTTCCTTTGCCTTTAGAAGCAAGATGGTTAGAGTAGGTTAGGACTGCAAATAGGTGTCCCCTTCTCTGCCAGCTCTGACCCATTGGTAATGTCTGTCAGAGTGCTGCCTGGGATGATGGTTGAAGCCTCTTGCAGACCCAGTTGACAGGAGGACCGGAAGCAAGAGAGACAATTATTTGCCATCCCTGGACTTGACATCTTCTTGGGTGATTATCTGCTTCTACTGTGACTTTCATGATTTGTTCTAATTTTTTCATTTCAAGAAATGGTCTCTGCATGGCTTATTTAAAGCTAGTTTATAAATTTCAAAACAAGGAGGCATAGTCTTTGAGATCATCTTGTCAAAACTAGGCTGATGTGTATAAAAGTGCTTTGTAGAATATAAAGCACTGTTTTTATTATTTGAGGGCAACATGGGTAATTAATGGTAAGATTTCTTGTTGTTTCCTTTGGGGCCTCTTTCCTCTAATTTTTCATGAATTCTTATTGCATGAATGACACAGCTTTTTTCAGTAAATTTCTTAGAAGTAACTCATTCCACTGACACCAAATTAAGAAAATTAAGTGCCAAGATGTACAGTACAGACAGAAAATAAACAATGTAGACATTCAGAGAGCTAGAGAGCTAGAGTAACTGGAGTCCATAAATAGAGAATATTAAAGGAAGAGATAAAATTTGAGCAGAGCCTAAAATGGGCACATTTAGGCATAAAGGCATTTTAGGTATGGGACAGAATTTGAAAAACATGGAATAAGACATACAGGTAATTTGGGACAATAAGCAGGAAGTAGAAACTTAGGTTTCAATAAGGAAAAAATTGGATTGCTAATAATATTAATATTGATAATATTTAGCATTTACTCACTCAGTCATCCAATCTTTTTTTTTTTTTTTTTTTTGAGTGGTTACAGACTCTACAGTAGACATTGGGAATATAGCTCTTAGTAGAATGGAGAAAAATCTTTGACTTAGTGGCTCTTACATCCTAGTGGAAGGAGATAGTTAAATAAGCAATAAGTGAAAAATGTAGTATGTTAAAGAGTAATAACTGCAAAGGAGAAAAATAAACCAGGGGAGGGGACAAGGAAGTGGTAGGTGTGGGTTGCAGTTTTGGATAGAGTATCCAAGGAAGGCTTCACTAAGAAGGTAATGATTAATAACCTGAAACACCACATGCCGGGCATTCTGCTTAGTGAGCTATGTTTATCAAATTATTTAATTTTTATAAAAGCTCTATAAGAAGTGCTACTATTATTATTCTCATTTTATAGATGAGATCTTGAAGCAGACAACTGAAGTAACTTGTCAAGGGTGCACAGCAATTAAGTGTAAGAGCTGGATTTTAAATCCAGGAAGTCTAAATCCAGAGCTTATACTTTTAGTCTATATGACTAAAAGTCTGGATAACAAAAATCCTTGAAAAGGCTGTTAGAGGTCAAAACATAATAGCATTTTAGAGCTGGAGGGAAGTTCACTGATTGTCTAATCCAGTGGTTTTCCAACTCAAGGGTGTATCAGAGTCACCTGGAGAGTGTGTTAAAACTCAGCTTTCTGGACCCCACCCCTGGAGGTTTTGGTGAAGTAGGCTGGGGTGAGCCCTGAGAATTCGTGTTCCAACAAGTTTCTAGGTGATGCTAATACTGATGATTTGGGTAACACACTTTGGGAATCACTGGTCTAGTCTAGTAGCACATTAGAATCACCTGGGGAGCTATTAAAACCTGCCCATTCCCTACTGCAGGAGACTGCTTAGTTGGTCCGGGTTAAGACTGTATCGGGATGGTATCGGTGACTGCAATGTACAGGGAGGGTTAAATACCACTTGTCTATCTTAACCTTCATTTTACAGAGGGGGAAACTGAAGTCTCTAAAAATTAGCTGTTCTCTTCTGTATCTGGTTCCTAGCATTCTGCACAGCAAATATGAATGACAGAGCAGATCAGTTTTCCTCAAGCGTATTCCTTTGGATACAAGTTCTCTGAGATCTTAATAGGTGTTCAGTGGTCAAAAAAGGTTTGGCAACATGTTGTACATGATAAATATATACAATTTTAATTTGCTAATTAAAAAATACATTAATTTAAAAATATGTTTGGCAAATACCAGGTTAAATATCATGTTAAACAAAGCTAAACAGGTTTATTTAGGGCCATACTTTTATCTTTTAAAGTGCCAATGCACTTTCTGAATCTCCAAAAGAAAAATTGTATTGTGTAGCTGCTTCTACATTATTGATCATGGAAGCCAGTTTGGGGAGCATCTTGGTAAAGCTGCAAGGCATGTTTTAATTATTAGAGTTCCAGATTTATCAGGTTTTCTAGCAGCTGGGCGGGAAACCACATTACACTTGCTAACTTTAATATCCACTACTTCTCTGTTCAAATACCTGACCTTTCTGTTACTAGTCCTGGTATGTGACCTCACTTCTGACTACTGTTGTGGCTGAGACCTATTTGGACAGAGTCATAGGATGGGACTTTGGGTTTTGTCAGTGGTGGTCAGGGAAAAACATTCAGGAGTTGGTTGCTAGTTATGGTATCCGATGGGATAGGGAGGGGCTACTGCAAAATGTCAGGGTCATTGGTAATGTACCAAAGTTTAGTTTTTGGTAAGAGTGAAGAGTCAGGAGGTATTACTGAGAGCAATTACTGGGTAAACAAAGGAGAAATACCAAAGTTTGATTGACAATTATGAGATGCAACATCTATCAGCAAATTTGTAGTCAAAAATAAAAAGAAGCAAATGAACAGATACATTTAGAGGTCGGGTTGTTTAGATTTAGGATAGTCCAAAATGGCTTTTCTACAGTTTATTTCTATTGATGTCGTTTTTGAAAATTCATGGCCCATTTTAATCCTGACAGGTTGATTATTCTATAAATCAAAAGGCATTTAATTTTAAATTATACCAAGTAATAAATTACCAATATTTTGGATAGCATTTGTTTTACTTTCACTCTCCTTGACATGGTGTCACTTTTTTTTTTTGGTAGCCGAATACTTAACTATTCTTAATAATAAGACAAATACAAATACTTTCTCAGTGATACCCTACTTTGGGCAGTAAGCCACATCCTTTTCAGTTTTTTTTCTATTAATAATAATAAATCAATAAAAAGTAGTTTTGGTTGGAATTTGTCCCTCCAAATGCTCAAAGGCTTTCTTTATTTCTTATTACCTTTTTCTGATATTTAAAAAATGTCATTGGGCCGGCCCGTGGCTCACTTGGGAGAGTGTGGTGCTGATAACACCAAGGCCACGGGTTTGGATCCCATGCAGGGATGGCCGGTTTGCTCACTTGGAAGAGCATGGTGCTGACAACACCAAGTCAAGGGTTAAGATCCCCTTACCGGTCATCTTTAAAAAAAATAAAATAAATAAATAAAAAATGTCATTTCTTGCAAAGTCAAGGTAGTTATTTCTACTTATAACATTTGTATAATTTTTCTTAGAAATTTCTCTCTTGAGTCACTAAATTTGATATTACTTTAATGGGTGAACTTGTATATGTAAACATTTCAGATATGATTCAATATAGTTTCTTGTAGCTGACTGAATTTTCTGCCCTTGTGGGAAAAATTTTGAAGAGGAGGGAATGAAATTTAAAAAATCAAGCAGAATATATTGAATTAAGTAGTCTTTGATTTCAAAAACATCTAGAGGGGATTTGTACACTTTCTACTCACTTTTCCCTATCTGTAAAATCTACAGTTCCCAGAACACTATTGCTAGAATGATGACCCTGAGATCTTATAAACTACTTAGTCATCCCAAATAGATTCAGTTTTTCCTATTGTCCTAGATTTACTAAAACAGAAAAGTAGACTGATTCATTACAGAATAGAGGTTGACAGTCTTCTCCTTCTAAGATGCTTGATCTGTCCTGTTGTCAGGCTAACAGAGCTGGGAGATGCCATTCACTGGGCAACCCTGACTATTCAGTGGAACACGGGGCATTGTAGTAGCTGACTGACTACCTCTGAACAGGCAAAGAGGACTAGGTGGGTGCTAGGAGAACACCAGCTGCTGAATTTTGGACATGATGGGCATCTTGTATCAACTACGATATAGCCCTTACAGTTGGTAGGGAAGAGATAATAGAGGTGGCACCCATCCCACATCCCAAAGGTAATTTACTAATGAACCATATTTAAAGAACATGCTAAGAGTTGCCAATACTTATTCTAGAAAGATTTTCAACAAGGATTGAAAGTAGAGCTTCAAATTAAGCCATAGCCAAGTGTTACAAACCTAAGTGTTTATAAATATTTGTACAACATCCATCCAATAAAGTATTTATCAGTTTTCATCAGGTGCCAGGTTTGGTGCTGGGTGATGTGATCTCAGGGAAAAAATGATAAACATTGTCACTACCATCATACTGTTAGCTGATTAGAGTGGGATGTAGTTAAGTAAACAAGATAATGTAATAGTAAGTCATGTGCTGTGACAGGAGAAATATGATGAACTGTGATAGTATACAGAAGGGGAGTACTTAACTTTCACTTAAGGAGTCAGGTAAGAAGAGGCTCTGTGTGAAAGATGAATAGGCAGTAGATAGACCAAGAAGAGTTGGATGAGGAAAGAGCATTCTGGAAAAAACACACAAAAATCCAAAGGAAGATCATAGAGGACGTTTTGTTTGGAACATACAGATCTTGGGAAGAAAAAAAAGTACAAGAAATGAGGATAGAAAGGTAAACAGGGTGCAGATATGTACAGTTTTGCAAGCACCGGGACTTTATTCTAGATGGAATAGGGAGCCACTGAAAGATTTTCCAGCAGAGAAATGGTTAAAGATTCATTTTATGACAAGGACTCTGGCAAGATTCTAGAGAAGTATTGGAGGGTGACAATACTGGGGTGAGTGAGACCAAGGGGGAGACTGTTGCAGAAGTTTACAAAAGAAAAGATGGTAGCCTGTTTTTGACAAACGATTGGCATTCGTAATAGCTGGTATTTTTGTATTTGGCACACTAGACATTAAAGTTATTTACTTTTATTTTTGTGAGATCCAAGTGTTTGTACTGTTCTTTAACTCAATATTTCCCATTTTATATTTCTTCAAGAAATGATCCTTTATTTCTTCTTTCTCATATCTTTGTAAATTATTATGTTTTTGTTGCTTCCCGAATATTCTCCTGAAAATGTCTTTTCTGCTCTTGACACATGTCTCTTCTACCTTTTGTAATCGTGGTTTTCTTTTAAAACTTGTCAACAGAGAGTTAATGCTGAGAGAGAAGTAATTATGATTCTAGTGAATAGATCTTGGCCACTAGAACTGTGGATAGCCTAACATTTCCTGGAAAGGACTAGTTAAGAAAAAATGCAGTGGTTCTCAGTATTGGAAGGTAAAAAAATAGTTAAGAGACGAATAGTGTTCCCAGAGCGGAGGAGGCTTGCTGTATAGCAATCAATATAGTATGATTAGAAAAGACCAACATGGATGAACCCCAGTGTATAAAACATAATGAAGGCCACAAAAAGCACACAATACACTTCAAATTCAAAAGAGAAGTGGAGAAATTAGAGTGAAGTTCTGAGTTTAAAAATGACAGAAGGAGCAAAGATGGAAAATGACAAAAACATTTCAGTAAGACTAACTAAAAGTGGTACGATATTGCACGAGAGACAAAAGGTCAGCCTAGAAATGTGTCTAATGGATAGCAAGGGTAATCCACTGAGGGGCTTGTAGAAATTGATTTAGTAAAGTAAAATTAAGTGAATTCTTTGCCTCAGTGCTCTCAAAAAGCACAGTCTTGCTAAAAAGAGAAATCAATTTAAAATAAAAGAAGTAAAATTGTTCCTTGGAAATGTTACCGATTAATAGGTGGTAAAGAAATCAAGAAATCTGAATTCTCATGTAGGATAGGGCCAGATATATCTTCCAGCATTAGTGCTATCCAAGGCCAATGACTTACTCTGAGGTTTGCAAATCCTTTTTAAAAAGTATGATGTTGTTTTGTGGATTTTGTTGCGAAGTCATCCAATTGTGGGTCATTTCATGCTTGCTTGGCTCTCTTTTTGTTAGAGTGTGGCATTTGTGGCCCTTATCTGGTAAAGCAAAGGAAAATATCAAAAGGATGTGTAGAAGTCCCAGCAAAAGAAGTTCCCAAACTATTAAACTTTTCTTTCTTTCCTTTTCTTTTTTTTTTATTTTGGTGGGGGGGAAGAGGGTTGATATCGATGGCCAAATGTGCTTCTTGCGTTGTGAGGTAGGTATTTGGAGGAAGGGCATTGCTTGCTCTGGAAATCATCAGAGATGTGAATTTCCCAATTCAATACCAATTGTTCCTTCTTAATTGTATGTTAAAGGCAGGATTCAAAGAAAGGGTGAGCTGGATGCAAAGGTAGAGGGGTTTCCTGTTGACCTCTCAGAAAGGTTTTGGAAACTATTAAGTTAAACCATATAAAATTACTGTTTATGTAAGTCATAAGCAGTGGAATATTGGAAATTTCATATAAACTAATATATGTATATCAGGGACCACTACATTAAGATTGGTATAATTTTTCTACATTCATTTTGTTTCCCCACTGTAATGAGAAATTAACCTCTGAAAGCAAAAAACAAAAACAAAAACAAAACAAAAAACCCCCAAACAAACAAAAAAATCAAAGAAACAATAAAGGTTTTTCCTGTGCCTATTTTCAGGGTCAGAAAAGAAGGGAAACTGGTCCCCCCAAAAAAGGAGCTCCAGGGACATAGAGTGCATAATGGTAATAATCACTAGAAGAAGAAAGTTGGGTGGGGGCTCTGGAGTACAAGGAAATAAGGGCAAGACTGGGCAGAAGAAAAGTTACCCTGAGGCTTAGCCTAAGGGGTTTGGGTTGGGTTCCCCAGCTCTCTATATTTTCCTAGCGAATAATTAACACTGTGAATTGACATGGGTTAATTGTAAACAGTTTGGGATCTAGAATCAGATAAATTGTGAGTATGTGTCCAGTGTGACCTTGGGTGAGTTACTTAATTTCTCTGAGTCCCAGTTTCTTCATGGGCAAAATTGGAATGATAATAGTACCTTCCTTATTACGTTGTTGAGAACATTAAATGAGAGAATATTTATAAATCACAGTGCCTGTGTGTAGAGCTAGGGCTAGGGTCTGGAGCTCACAGACCCCTTGAGCCTGTTCACAAACCCTTCACACGCAGGTCTATGAGCTAGGTAACAAAACGGTCCTTGGAGCCTTGGTTGAAGAAGGAATAGTCTTTATTCAGCACACACAACACTATGAGCTAAGCAGTCCACAGAGAAACTCAGAAACTCAACTGCTACTGGCAGAGTCCAAAGAAAAACTGAGCAGCTGCCAGCAGAGTAAACATGCTCTATTTTTAGAGGTGAGCTCTGCCCCCAGCTCTGCTAACTAACTGAAGAACACACAATAGCAATTACTTAAAAAGATATATTGGTGCACATATGCACTAACTCCACCCACACACAATTTGTTTACAAAGAAATGAGAATAGGTGCTCCTCCACCCCAACCCAGACCTGAGTCTTGAGGGAGCCTGACCAAATTATCCTATTCTCCCCACACTGTGGTAAGCACTAAGTGTTAGATACTATTAGAAGTAAAATGAAAATAAAAGAAATAGAAAATGTTTTAAGAAAGGGGTCTCACATGTTTGCCTTACATGTTGAGTGTATTAATTAGG
The DNA here is from genome assembly GCF_027409185.1 of Cynocephalus volans. Classification (NCBI taxonomy): domain Eukaryota; kingdom Metazoa; phylum Chordata; class Mammalia; order Dermoptera; family Cynocephalidae; genus Cynocephalus; species Cynocephalus volans. The sequence goes on along the minus strand of NC_084467.1, from coordinate 65,481,279 downwards.
ATAATTAAGACCAGCTGCTGCAGCAGACAAACCCTGACATCTCAGTGGCTTAACAGGATAAAAATGTATTTCCTGCTCATGTCATAGGCTAATGTGAATGGGGAATCTTCCTCCACTTTGTAGCCCAACCACTGGGCTCACTTAGCCCACAAGGTTGCCCTGAAAAGGGAAGAAAGTGTTGGACGTGGCCCTGTGGCTCTTAGCTGTCTTGGCCCAGAAGTGGCATATACTTTTTCTTCCTGAATCAGTTACCTGGCCCCAACCTACCTATCCCTGTGCAGTAGCCTGGGGAAAGGATGGGAGCACCTAGGAGTATCTGATCAACAGTGTTCTTGCCACAGTAAGAAAGTTAGTTGCTGACTGATCTATGCTCTATTTTCATTAATCTTGGGGAGATAAAGACCCCCAAAGATGGAATTGGTCGAGAAGGTGGTAACACCTGTGGTGGAGAGGACAGCAACTGAAATATATTACAGGAACTGAGGGGACAAATGGAAGTGGAAACTGAAGAGCTAGCCTGAAGCAGAGTGGAGGATGAGGAAATCTGAACTCTGAGGAGATGGCTGTGGGTTCTCCAATTTTACGAAACTATTATTTACCTGGTCCTGAAAAGACAAGAGTTAACTCTAGGACTACTAATTATGTTACTTTAAATGTCATTATATTGCTTCAAATATATTATTTTAAACATTACTTTTTTGTTATTTCTTCCCTTAAATATACATTTAAATATTTTTCAAGTATACGGAAAGATTCCAAGAATAATACAATATGAACGCTTGTACTCATTACCTTGACTTTATAGTTGTTCATATTTTTCCGTAATTACTTTGTGTAACTGTTTGTAAGTATGTTTACTTTTTTCTGAACACTTTGAAAATAGGTTGCAGACATGATATTCACCATAATATTTTTTTATAACTACAATGCCATCATTGTATCTAAGAGAATTATATCTATATATGTATATGCACACATGCCCCATAATATAACCAATTTATATTCAAATTTCCCCAGTTGTTCAAAAATGACATTTATATATCTTTTTAAAAAAATGACACACAAAAAATCCCAGGATTTAAATGTCATTCACATTTGGCTGTGTCTTTCTAATGTCTTTTAACCTCAAAGTCCTTTTATTTCTTTTTTATAACATTTACTTTTTGAAGACATTGCAGGACAGTTGAACTGTATAGAATGTCCCACATTCTGGATGTCCCTGATTTCTTCTGCATGGTGTGGTTTTCCTAGTTCTTATATGTCCTGATTTCCTGTAAATTGAAATAGGCCTAATGGCTTGATTAGATTCAAGCTAAACATTTTTGGCAAGGATATGTAGATGATGTTCTTATTTCACATTATGTCATAACAGAAGGTATGTAATGCCATGTTTTCCACTAAAATGATTAAATTTGATCGCTTTGTTAATATGGTGATCATCAGATCTCTTCATTTTGAAGGTATGTTTTTCACATTGCAGTTACCAACTAATTTATCTTGTAAATATCCTAACACCTTGTAAATATCCCAACAGTGTTTCACCTAGAGATTTTAGAATCCAGTGATGACCCTTACCTGATACAATTATTTCACTGGGAGTTGTAAAAATTGTGATTTTTCGAATTTATATCATTTCTTCTATATTTATCAACTGGCATTTTTCTATCAAAACAAAACAAAACAAAACTTTCCCTCATCAACTAGGACCGAATTACATTTCTTCCTAAAGTAGCAGGATACTGCATTCATAATTTAAAGAAAAAATTATAGGCAATTTTGAATATAGAGAAAAAAATAAACATTAGCTGTAATTTTAACAGCCAGTGAACCAATGTTAAAAATTTGATTTATTTTTCTTCATTCTGTTTTCAAAACATGTAAGGAAATATATTACAAAGTTTCAGTCATAAATTTAATATTCAGTTTTTTACAGTTAATAGTGTATCATTATCACTCTACCATTTTGTTAAACATTCTTTAAAATATTTTTGCTGACTGCATACCATTCCATAATAACAAAGTGGCATACTTTATTTTCCCATTCTCTTATATCCAGGAGGATCATATGTCCTCATTTGCCCAGGGAAGTCCTCAGTTATGGTTATTGTTCTGGCAAAATTATTAAAGCATCCCCCTTTACTCCCAGAATCATCTCAGTTTGGAAGACTAATTTTCCCAAACTACAATTGACAATTTGCTGTTTTTAATTTTCTAATCCATTTGCTCTTACATAAATCTTTGGGTGCATTCATTAGGATAAACTCCTAAAAGTGAAGTAACTGGATCACAGTGTATGACTATTTTTAACGATGTGTCTAACATATTGTCCTGTTTGTATTTCTGTTAAATACTATACTGTTAAATCAGACTCAACACATGTATCTGCTTTCAACTTTGAATGTTTTATTTCCATATAGAAGGGTTTCTCAACATTGGCACTATTAACATTTTGGTCTAGATAATCCTTTGTTGTAAAGGGCTGTCCTGAACATTGTAGTATGATTTAGCAGCCATCCGTGCTGTGGCCACTTCTCCCTAGATGCCAGTAGCACCCTCACCTACAGTTGTAACAATCAACAATGTCTTCAGATATTGCCAAATGTCCTCTGGAGGGCAAAATCTACCCTAGTTGTGAACCACTGGTTTAGCAAACATATAGGAGTGTAACAGTAACGTCCTTCTTATCTAGCTTATTTGTCTTAAGCTGTGAGTTTTTGATATAAGAATTACTTATCTAGCATATTGGAAATGATAGAAATTACTTGTTCAAGATTAGATGACAAATAGTGACTGAGTCGGAATTTGCACCTTGGTCTGTCTGTCCCCAAAGTCTCATCTAAATGCCTTGCTACCTGAAGGGCATGTGACAGTATTGCTGTCATGTACTAGCCGTTGCTAAGCAGACAAACCATGGGAAAAGAAGTATTTTCTCTCCAGGGAGTTCTTGGTGATCATTTGGGATCTGTTTGATTGTTCCCAAGGTAGTTCTTACTAGTTTTTTATAACCTGGAAATGGTGTTGTTTGTGTGAAGTCATTGTACAGAAACATGCAGTTTCGGTCCCAGCCATAGTGGGTCCTCAATACGTATTCATTTCCACGTGTATTTGCACTGGGTTTTCATAACCATCTGCTGAGTCTGTATAGGACTTAAAAGGGAACCAAACAAGAGGGACTGATTATCTTTCTCTCTTTCTGCCTCTTTCCCCATTCCTTCCTGTTGATGACTCCCACTTTGAAGGAAGGAACAGGAGGTGAACAGCCTCCAGGGGATCCTAAAGTGAAGGAAGTATAATTTAAGCTGCAGGAAGAAAATGTTGATCCCTCATTTCCTTCTGTCTCAAAGCTGTTCATTCGGAATAAGAAAGCCTTCATCAAGCTCTGGAAATAGAATGCTGCGTATCTAGTTTAGTTCCAGGTTGTTTGGGGACAAGTTCTAAGCCATAAGTGTAGGACTAGTGAGTGGGGAGAAGACTAGGGTGGGGGAGCACACCTTTCACTCATTCTCGTGCTGGAGTTAGTCCACCAGCAAGGCCAGTGCATGCCGGAGTGGTGACAGTGTGGGGGAAGGAATCTGGCAGGGCATCCTTCTCTCCCGCACTGGAGGAGGAAGTTTGGCTGAAACTCAATTCAGAACCTTAAACACAGTAATCTCAGCAAGCATGGGTGGACTAGTTGAATCTAGGCTTTCCTCATACCAAATAGTGGACATTACTGATTGTGGAGGCTCTTCATAGGAAAAGCAGAGAGGCACTATGACAGAATCACTAATACACAAGGTCAGGAAAGAAAAATGTGAGCTGGATCAGAAATAAAGGGATTTCTCACCTATTCTTAACCAACTCATTTTTTAAAAAAATTTGCCTGATTTTTTTCATGAGACATATTTAGAAAGTTTACACAGCTTGTGTCATACCATAACAAACTGGCGTGTTATATACATAGAACAACTTAATAGCTCAGAATGTTAATAAAACCCCTGACAGAAGGACCAGGTTCTGTTATATACGTAGTCAGTACTGAAGTCACAAGCATCTTCCTCCTCTTCGGTCATTTCATCCAAGATAAAAGATCTTGCAGACTGGTCACCTGCAGTGGACTCCTCAGGCAGTGGCCCCGATGTCTCTTCTGCAGGGGACATGTCTGAGCTCTTTTCATCAACTTCTTCACCATCAACACCTTCCTCTCCTCCGGCTCCTTCTCTTCCAGTTTTGGTAATTCTTCACAAATATCCTTTTACCTTTTCCTCTGTTTTCCACTTTTCAGGCCCCCAAACCAGAAAAGGATGCTACTGGCTAAATGAGGGCCCCTGATGTCTTGTATGCTGTGTGCATTGTTCTTTCCTAGTTCTTCTAGATTCAAGCCCCATTTCATGTCTGCCATGTCACTCTCATTCAAATGTGGAGGAGTCCAGGATGTAGGGGGATAGCAGCAGTAACCTAAAGAGACACCTGTTACTCAGACCACAGTGGTTTGGCAGTACCTTCTGCATTTGAGCTTCTACCCTTTTGGAGTGGTCCTCTTAAGTAAAAAATTCCAGAGCGTTAGCCAATTATGTTATGACCAATGTCAGTCCAAAAATGGCTGCAGGAAGTTTCAGGTCCCTAGAGCTTCTCACCCACTGAGAACAAAGACCCCCCTCCGCTTCTTCCTCACCGCCACATCCCCTTCCAGTGCGCGTGAACTTCTCCACCTATAGGGAAGAACAGTCCAGCTCAGCCTAACGGGATGTAGAAGGCCCACCCGACACTCCTGCTGCTCCCACTCTCAAGAGGGCAGCCCGCTTGATCACTTTGCCTGCCTCATACACTTTGGTTGAGTCCCTGTCTCCTGGTGTGTTTTATTTTCGTGCTCAGGCCAGGGCTTTTCCTTTCACAGAGAATCCTTATAATCTGGTACAGTAAATTTAGCACTACTCGTTGATGTCAGACTGGCAGTCTCCATTGTCTTAACCTATTCTTAACTTCAAATAACACTTTTTGTAGTATTCTATGGCTTTTAAAATATTTTCCCAAATATTAGCTCAAGAGGCAAGTCAGACAGATATTCACATTTCAGAAGAGGAAATGAAACATGGAGACCTTTGACCCCTACCTCAGAGCTATCTGCACTCTACCTCAGTGCTATGTAGTCCCAGATGTTACATCATTTCTCTGCTATTCTCGCTTTACCTTGCATTTTAAACTGGTCCATCTGTGAACAGTATTTAAAAGAATGACTATGTGGTTGCCTTTCTCCAAATTCAATGCAGCATTTCAGAATGTACCCACCATGTTGTCTGAAATTTGGGGGCTTACCCCTACTCTCTATTTTTATGTTTTCTACTGTTGTGTCCTTGTGTCAGGCTAAGCAGAGTTTATTGCTGTACTTATATCACATTTTGAGTCTATGATAGCCTTTCTGTTAATGGACTGGATATTACTGTCTTTCAGTCCCTGTGACCCTGAGTCAGGACAACTCGGCTCTGGAATATATTGCTGAGTCATCATTTAAAAACCCTTGTGCCTTCTCCCTGTCAAAGCCATCTTGCGCATATAACAGTGTTGTCTTAAATAGGACAGAGATTTCTTTTTCAGTAAATAATAGATATTTGAAAAATGGTGTAAGGTTAAAATAGCACAATCTCTCTCTCTCTTTCCCCACCTCTCCCTTCTCCCTGCTATACTCCATTTTCTTACAATGTATTAAGGCATAGTATAAATCAGGGAAAATGATTTTTTTTTTTTAGCTCTCATGGTGCTATTTTAACTTATGTCCCTTAAATCCTAATGTTATTTTATGAGTCTTTTCACCTAAATTATTTTCTCTTCTAAACAGTCTTGTAGCTTATCATCGCCAGTTGAAATTTTCAGTATTTTTCCCTCTTTCCCTCCTTTCCCCCCTTCTTCTTTCCTCTTTTTTATCCTCACATTCTGTTATCCCCTCTATCTGTCTGTCTGTCTGTAGGTCTGTCTGTCCATCCATCCATCCGTCTATCTCTATCTCTCAGTAATTGGGAAGGTTGTATTTTATGTGTGGTAGCCAAAGCAGAACAATTTCAAAACTCGAAATTTATGTCTTCTTAAATTCAGCAAGTTTAAGTGAGTTGGGATTGGTCTGCTCACTCCAAGTTTGAGAGTGTTTCATCATAACAATATTACTATCCTTTAAGTATAATAATTTAATCTAGTGCTTATAATTTATGGGATGTCAAAAACAAAGAAAGCCTTTGCTTAAGAGAATGAAATTTATCTTCAGTTCAGATCTGATAAACATGGTTCTCTCTGTTCTGAAATTTCCAGAAATTTGCCTTTATAATTTCAGTGACCGTGCCATTTCAGTGCCTCTCCCCCTTTTTTCCCCATGATGGAGCCAGTCCTCCTAGCATCATAATCCTTAGTCTTTGGCATTCTTATCAACTGTCTCAAGATTATTCCACACTCTAGTTTTTAAAGGAAAATGACAGTTAGCCAGGGAGTTTTCATTCAGCAATTCAAAGAAATGTCTTACTCCCTAACAGACAACCTTACCTACCCATTTCCATCTTACAAAAGGCATCATGAGGAATTTAGATGACTCAGAGCTGAGTGGTTGGAGAGTTGTTATTAAATAATAAGTATATATATATATATAAATAATAAGTATATGTTATTTAGGAGATGGTGGTTAGAGATGTATACTAAAGAAGGAAAGAAAAAATAATGGCTTCAGTATATATGAATTTATTGTTTGTGGAATAGTGCATAATTTTAAAATACGATGGGCTTTCCTATATTTTGTAATTAAGAATTTTGTGTGTCTGTGCATGGTACAAATAATGATGTTGCAAACCCAGAAGGATTTCTACTTAAGGTGACCTAGCTTATGAACTAGGAAATATACCTTATGAAGGTGCTCATACTTTGTGCTATACTTTTTCTATTGTCTTTTGTTGAGATGCTATGAGAAAAAAATTATGTGTTTAGGGAGATATCCAGAGCTATAACCTGAAGGCCTGTTTGTGGGTTCAAATGGAAAGAGAAGAGATGGTGATAAAATAATTTTTCCTAATAACTTTAAAAATATTTTAAATGGTTTTATTGAGATATAATTTGTTTCATAAAGTTCTTCTGTTTAAAGTATACAGTCCAGTGCTTTTTAGTATATTCACAGAGTTGTGAAACCATCATCATAGTCTCATTTTAGAATATTTTCATTATGCCAGTGAGAAATTTCATTAGCGTTCCCTCCCCATCCCTCCTGGCCCTCAGCCCTAGGCAGCTGATAATCTGTTTCTATTGATTTGCCTATTCTGAAAATCTCATAAATGGAATCATACAATATGTGCTCTTTGAGACTAGCTTTTTTTTAACTCATAACTTTTTGTGATTATACAAGATATTCTCATTTTAGAAATTTTTAACATATAGAATTTTTTAAAGAGGGAAATTAAAAACCACTTCTAATCACATCACTCCAAAAACAACTTTAATCATTTTTTTTGGCATTTTTTTCCAGTCTTTTTTCTATTTGCTTATTTCATTTATTAATTTGGTTTCTTTTTCTTTTTCTTTTTTCTCCTAAAGAAAATGTAATTTTGTTAATATTATTTTTTTGCATTCTAGGATGTCATTGAGGAGCAGTTGGTAGAGAAGGGGAAAGGGGAAGGAAATGTGATGGAACAAGGAGGAAGGAGGCAGGATTGAGGCCTGTGGCACCCCCCACATTCACACAGGGGAGACCAGGGGGCTTCCAGCGGTGGCTTGGTCATTCCCAGGCTGGGTGCAGATGTCAGGGGGTATGTGGCAAAAGCCCTTGTCCCCCACCACCTCAGCTCAGGAACTCAGCTCAGGAACCCAGCTCAGGGCCCTTCTTGCTGTGGCTTGGTGGTCGTTGATGGGCTGGCTGTGGGTGTTTCGGGGGTGTGGCCGAAGCCCGAGGCCCCCACTGTCCTGGCTCTGGAGAGCCCGGGGTGCTTCCTGTGGTGGCTTGATGGTCACTGCTGGGCTGGCTGTGTGTGTCAGAAGGGTGTTTTTTGGTATTTCTTTCCAGTCTTTTTTCTATTTGCTTGTTATTTCATTTATTAATTTGTTTAGCCACATTTACTGAGTACTTAGTATGGATCAGTCACAATGCTGGGGACTGGATGTGCTTAAATGCCCAAGACAAGCAGCTTCAGGGTTGCTGAGGGAATAAGTAATAACCATTACAGTGAGTGCTGCAGCTGATAAGTATGAACTGCTTGTAGCATACAGTGGGGACCTAATTTAATTTTCTCCAAAGACGTTATTTAATTTTCTCTAAAGAAGCCTAATGTCACAGAAAGAGAAATACTGCATGTCATTACTCATAAGTGGGAGCTAAAAATAAATAAATAAATAAAAAGGAAAGAAAGAAAGAAACAACAATCACAATAATATGTTGAACTTTAAAAAAAAAGAGAGAACTGATTATTAGAAGTGGGGGATGGGGAGGGGGAGGGGAGTTAGCAAGAAATTGGTTAAGGGTCACAAAGATTGATTATGTTTTGTAAACACGAGTATACTAATTATCCTGATTTGATCACCACATATTGTACACAGGCATTGATATTCAAGTCTGTACCCCACAAATATGTATAGCCAATTATGTTTCAATAAAAAACTGTTAAAAAAAAAGTAAAAAAAAAAAATGCCTAATTTACTTTTCGCTGAAGAATCTATTTAAAGAAGTTATTTAATATAATATTTAATATATGGCTTCTCTAAAGCAGTTATTTAACATATACTAAATAATTGAAATCATATGACATACATAGTTTATCATCATGTTTCTTAAAACTGTATCATGAATATTTTCCCATTTCTTAGTTCTTTGAGAATGCTATTTGTAATGACTCCTTAATTTTCTGCTGGATGGATATATCAACTTTATTGGAAATTTGAATGTTTCCTGGAATTTAAACTGCTCACAAGTGACATTCATCCTAATGTTTAAAGTGACAAAAGCTTACATGTGGAAGGATATGGATTTATGGCCTAGATGTGCCAATTAATTCCTTTTAATATATGTGGCTTCAAGATCCCTCTAGAATCAGGACCTAGGATTTATGGCTCCTGAAGATGAAGGTGGTCTTGGCACTCTCTGCTTTAAAAACTGTCTTCAATGCCATTGCTTTAAGGAACTTGAGAAGTGTCAGAGATTCCAGTAGAAGGGGGGGCAAAAATGACCCCTGAGCTTCATGGGCCCCTCTGGACTCCCAAATGAGAGCTTATTTATGAGTTTATTTGCTTTTTATTTTTCATTTTCAATTTTTTTTCTTCTCTTCCCATTAGTCCACTTCTGTATACTCCCACTTTGTTTTGTATGACATGCCATCTATTCATTTGAGATCATTTCTTTTGTGTGCAGGTCAAACCTTATTGTCAGCTGTCTCCCTGGGGTCAAAGTCAGCCAAACATAAATCCTCTTTTGTTGGCTTCTTGCTTTTCTCCTGCCCTTTGTGTATTGCCTTTTCTTCCCCCCTTTTGCATTCTCTCTTTTCCTTCACTCCTTTTTTTTGAGTCATAAGGTCTTTTTTTCTTACTGACTTTTTTGGGTTGTAAGGTATTTTTTTCATTCAGTGGTATAGCTGCCCCTTTTCATTCTATTGTGCTTTGGTATTGTGTGCGTCTGTCTCTCTCTCTACCAATTCAAGGTTTTTCATTTGTGGTACTAAATTTCTACAGAAGCTTCTCACATATCTTACGTAGATTCACAGAGGGTAGAGAAAATGAAAGGGATTGAAATTGAAAAAAAAGAGAATTGAAAAGAAAAAGCCAGCTGTTGATTATTGATGTAACAGTGGCTCCAAATGTAGATTCTCTTAAAAACGGCTAACTGAAGAAAGAAACTTCCCTAATGTGTTGCTCCCATAAGAAGTTCCCTGGTTTAAGTCCAGAGATTCATCATTGTTTTTTGAAAGAAGACCTGTAAAAATTGTCTTTTTGTCCCAAATTGCTGATTGTCCAAGTATGATTATTTGTAGAGCCACACCCGATTCTTCCCGTGAGCAGAATTGGTTATTTTAGAGACTTGTAATGGGAGATAATATTCTAGGAGGCAGCTGCTAAGAGCCTCTTTGAAATAGGTTTTAAAATTTTTACACATGTTATGCTTCAGTACTCCATATGGCAAAAATGTTTATTGAAGAGCTGTTACCCTAGCTTGCAGGAAGAGAGGGTGAAAGAGCTAATCTGACAAAATTTATTGTGGGGCTACTCTGTGCCAAGGACTGTGCTGGATGTTGGGGACTTACAGGTAAATCAGCATACATGGTATCTGCCTTGGTTGTTATCTTACACAGCACCTACTGATTCATCCAGCGGTTCTTTCATTTATTTATTCAACATGAACAAAGTCCTAGACCTTGACCTCAACTAGGCTACAGCCTAACTGTTGCTTACCATCCATGGGAACATGGACTTTAGATAAAGGATTTGGAAAGTCACATTTTTCACATAGAAAAAAATGGTATTTTTGCAAGGATAGATGATTTCAGATTGATGCAAAAATTTAAAAATAACCAAGAGCTTTTCGCAGTGGCCTTAACTGCTATAATCGGAAAATGGACTCTATGATATCTTAGGCCCCTTTCAGTTATTTAAGAAAAATTGTTTTCTGTGCTCAGTATCACTGATCATTAGGGAAGTGCACATTAAAACCACAATGAGATATAAACTTATGCCTATTAAATGGCTATTGTCAAAAAGATAAGATGAAAGATAAGTGTTGTCCAGACGGTAGAGAAAAAAGAACCCGTGCACACTGTTGGTGGGAATGTAAATTAGTACATCCATTTTGGAAAATTGTCTGGAAATTCCTCAAAAAACTAAAAATAGAATTACCATATTATCCAGAAATATCATTTCTGTGTACTTACCCCAAAAGTTTGACATCACTTTGTCAAAGGGATGTCTGCACTCCCTTGTTCATTGCAGCACTATTCATACCTAACAGCCAAGTTATGGAATCAGCCTAAATGTCCTACAAATGAATGGATAAAGAAAATATGATATGTATGCACAAAGGAATACTATTCAGCCTTAAAATAGAAGGAAATTCTTTTCCCCCCCAAATACCCAAAAGCTAGTTTATTTATTTATATGGTTTTTTATTAGCATATTCATTGTTACAAATCATACTTATTCTTTATGCCCCTTATCCTATCTCTCCCCTTCTCCCTCCTCCTCTCCCTCCTAATAACCATAGATTTGTTCTCTCCATCTGATAGATTAACTGTTCCTCTGTTGGTTTGTTGCCTAGATCATCTGTCCAGTACTGAGACAGGTGTGATCAAGTCCTCTCCCATTATCATAAATCAAATGCTTCTCTTACTCTAGAGTGTGCTTTGTGGAGAGAGGGGACCTCTTCTCTCTTTTTTTTTTTGGTCTCCTCTGGTGCCTCTCCTTGTGTAAATGCAGTTGACAGTCTGGTGTGCCATCTGCATGGTGGCTGTGACTGCTGCTATAGAGACTAGCCTCTTATGTGGCAGCCATGGCAGTTGCAGTGGCTATGGTGGGCTACCCATGTGAAAATGGTGTTTTTGGTGTTCTCTTGACCTGGTTGTGACTGTGTTTGGCTTCCCCTGGCTCCGTGCCTCAGGTCCCCAGTGGGGCGGCAGGGCCCTGGGGCAGTGGAGAAGGAAATTCCCTCATCTGCAGGAACATGGAAATTGGAAAACATTATGCTAAGTGAAATAAGCAAGGCACAGAAAGACATATACCACATGTTCTTATTTATATGTGGAATCTTAGAAAATTGAACTTACAGAAGCAGATGGTTAGAACAGTGGTTACAGAAGCCGGGGGTGGGGGAAATGGGGAGATGATGGTCAAAGGGGTGAGGTCAAAATCTCAGAAGGAAAATTTTTTTTTGAGATCTATTGCATAGCGTGGTGAATATAGTTAATAATAGAGTATTGCACATTTCAAAATTGCTAGGAGAGTATATCTCAAGTGTCCTCACCACAAAAAATGTTAAGTATTTGAGGTGAAGGATATATTAACTAGCTTGATGTAATTATTCCCCATTGTATTAATAAATCATAACATCTCTTTGTACCCCATAAATTTATACAATTATAAGTTGTCAATTTGCAATGAATAAATAAACAAATAAAAGTTTACAACAAACAAAATGAAAAAGTTAAAAAGTGAGATGACAAAAATGTGAAGAGTGGTGGAGTGATAAGCTAACTGCATTAATGTCAAGGCATTCAAGTTGCGCTGCAGTTACTACTTCTGAGAGACTAATGATGTGTCCAATCCAGCTATGAAGTCCTGTTGTAGTTCAATGTAATTACTTGGGTTTAAAAAAATTGTTCACTGATCGGCTGATTGTATTCATGCCTTTTTTTTTTTTTTTAATGGTGAAAAAATTGTATATTTGGAATTAACCGTCTGGACTCAAGTTTAGATGATCCCAATTTTGTTGGCAACGACCAAAGCATCGTAATCAGGAGCCAGTCGAACATACGCTTTCTTCTCTCCATCAGCCCTGATCAGGTGTTGACCTTGGCCACATCAGTGTCACAGAGCTTCTTCACAGCCTGTTTGATCTGGTGCTTATTGGCCTTGATGTCCACAACGAACACAAGTGTGGTGTTGTCTTCTGTCTTCTTCACGGCAGGCGTAGTGGTGAGGGGGAACTTGACGATGGCACAGTGGTCAAGCTTGTTTCTCCTGGGGGTGCTCTTCTAGGATATTTGGGTTGCCTCTGGAGCCAGTGTCTTGGGCTATTAGAAGGTGGGTGATGTGTGGATCTTTTTTTTGTGGCTTTGGACACCTTTCAGCACTGCCTTCTTGGCCTTCAAAGCCTTTGCTTTGGCTTCGGCTTTGGCAGGGGCAGGAGCTTCCTTCTTTGCCTTTGGCACCATCTTGTGAAAAGGTTGTCCAAGCCATATTCATGTCTGTTTTATCAGTTGCTCTGCATCCGTAAGATTCATGTACCTGAAAGACACTTATATAACTCAGAGAAGATAAAATTATAGTTTCTGTACTAAAACATTGTATTTTCTTTTCAGTTTTAACAAGTGCCCCCAAATAGTACTGGACAAATGGTCTGGGTTTGTCTTTATAAGTCAATGTGTTTTGGGTTTTTTTTTTTGACTTAAACAATTCACCTTTATTCATAATTGGTTATTTAAATCAAAAGTCTGTTGTTGCCCTTGCATAGTCTGAAATGAACTGCTCAGTTGGTGCAATTAGTATGTTTTCTGATGATGTGTGTTTGGAAATACTAATTACCTAATTAAGTACCCCCAAATAACCCTATTCCAAATCAAATTTATTTTGGTAAAGGAGAGAGATTAAAATGATTATCTCAGATTAGAGGAAAGGTGGCCAAAAAGAAAAGAAGCTCATACATTCAGTGAGTTATGTCTCCGTTTTCACTTGGACACCATGTTAGCATTTTCTTTGGCACATGCAGAGTATGAGTATTTCACATGGTGGACTGGAAATGTAACACATTTTTACAAATTGTCACCCTGAGAATCTTGGTGTAATAAATGTTGATGAATGTCTGCTGAAAGGCTAGTATGTAGGAATGTAGATCAGCTTTGAGAGGCTCAGAGGTTAGATTCAAAGAAGTGTAAAGCTATCAAGTTCTTAGATGGTAAATTTTGGTTCTAGTAAATGTGAAGAAGAGACATTAAAAAACAGCCAACCAGTATGAATACATTTTTTTGTATTAATAGTGACAAGGTGTAATTGGAATAGACAGTGATAGTGTGGCAGTCCTTTATATAGTATTGATTTAAAAATTAGTGTAAGATTTAATATACTCATCATGCAATAAAGAGAAAAGCCAATAGGAAAAGTGTAATTTTCTCTTCTAAGGCTCCCTTTGTATGTTGGATTGGAACTCCTTGTCTACCTCTAGTTGTGTACTAATCAGTATTGGTGAATAGCATTCACTTCCAAGGGAGTGGTTGGCAAGCTTTAACTTGGAATTTAAGTCTAACTAGAATTATTTTACGTGTAAAAAAGAAAGCACATATATTCTTATTTGTATATGCCATTTAAGATAAGCTTTAAATTTAGTATTGGTGCGCTGATATATTCTTCTACAAACCCAGCATGTTTTGTTTTTAAGTTTTTATGTTATAGAGTGATTTTTTCTGTCTAATCATTTAGTACCAATGAATAAAACTATGGACAAAACTGCACTTTACCAATGCTTAGATTATGAACTCTGTGAATAAAATTTCTAACAATTTAGTGATGAGGGGACAGCGGTGGCTGGCCTGTATGGTCATCCAAACCCTTGACCTTGGTGTTACAATGCTGTGCTCTAACCAACTAAGTTAATCGGCCAGCCCTCTAACAACCTGAATTTGAAAAGCCAAATAACAGTATTCTGATAAGCATGATTCCTTCATTAAAATAGTGTATACTGGCAAGTGCATTTGGGAAATGTGTTATGCCAATTCATTTCCTTCCATTTTCAAATGAGTTTTGCCTCAATTATAAATGGCGACTGCCTGTAAAAGTCACTACAGAACTTCTCCCTTCTGTTTAAGGTTATCTGTGTAGTTATCTTTAGGCAGACCTGAGTCTTTCTCCAGTTTCACTGGACCAGGAGTCAGATCTGGTTTCCGATTTTTGCCTCACTGTTTACTAATTATGTGACATTGGGCAAATTCTTTCATCTCAGATGCAAGGTTCTCATATTTGAAACGAGCATAACAGTATCATCCTACTTAATTGGCAGAGTTGTTGTGAGGATCAAATAGAATTAAATAAGATAATGTATGAAAAAGCCCTGAATACTGTAATTACCCAGATAAATTAATAATAAAAAAGGCAGGTAAAGTTACCAAATATGCAACACAAAGTGAAATTAATGGCATGAAATATACATGAAAAATAGAAATAGGGTATGTGATTTTATAGCTGTCCATTTCCTTCCCTGTCCGCCTTTGCCTAGTTAGTACTTCTTCACTCCTACCACATTTACAACGGGTTCTTAGATACATACCATCTATACACTCTTACAGACACTAGACTTCTTCTGTGTGTAATATCTACTTGTGTGCATATTTTATTGTCTCTCCCATTAGGTCATAAGCTTAATAAGGGTAGAGACTTGTTTGTTAACACCAACACAGTGTGTATGGCACCAAATCATCATTGAATGATTGTTGGATAAACATTTTGGCTGGTAATATATGAGGGTACTTCAAAAATTCATGGAAAAATGGAATTAAAAGATAATAAAAAACTATTAATTTGTTGAAGCCCCCTCATATTTATCCAAATCAACTTGAATTGCTAACCAAAAACTGGACTTAGGACTGCTCAAAAAACTCAAAGTTATCTGCAGAGATGAAGGAATAGTCAGTCAGTTTACTTGAACTTGGATTAATTATGCTTGGTCTAAACTCTGATGCAGATTGCCATCTTTGCAGCCCTAGGTTCAAAGTAAATTTGATTCCTTTAATATTTCATGAAAAGGATTTCTGGTTTTAGTACTATTTATTGAACTGCAGTCACACATCTTAGATGTTGAAAATCTTCTGGTTGTAAATAACTTTTGAGTCAATTTTCATTATTCATTTATAAAATAATTCCTCAAAGTAGGATTACAGTTTCAGAGAGAAATCCATATCTTAAGGCTTTTCTTTTTTTACTTGAGCTGTGCTTATTTACATGAACACATTTTCAGATTTATTGAGGCCAAGCCATAGCACATCAACAATATTGCTTAGTGGATTTAGCACAGGACCCAAGGACTGATGAGTTCCTGTCACAGTTATGCACATACTTCTCTGTGGCCTTATGCCAGTCAGTAAGCCCTTTTGGACTTTAATGTCCCAGTCATGCAATTGGGATTATAGTATGTGTCTCTTCCTGACTCACATCAATGGTAAGAGGATTAAGGAATAGACAGGCTTGACCCTGCTGGTGAGAAATATGAAAATCACTTGCTTTTTAAGGGGTTCATTAACTCTTTGAAGCTAGTAGCAATTTAGTGCTTGGAAAGATAATTTACTAAATGACCCCAGGATAGCCTCAAAGATGTAATGCATTAACTAAAGGTGAGAAATTATTTACTTCTTGCTGTCAAGAGCAGGCATTCAATCTCGCACACCACTCTACAAGAGCAGATTTCATAAATGTGCATATTAGTTGCATCAATGTGTTAATACCTTATAACAATAATGCTAGTGAGATTGTATTGAGAATATATTAAAATGAATTTTACGGATGTTTGTTCAAATGAGATACACCCCCCTAAGCTGCTACTTATATTATTCTGCATTCCTAATCACATTTTTGGATAAAATTTTTAAGCAAATTCTAAAAATCACATGTGCTTTTAATATAGCAATGTTTGTTCAACTCCCTGTTCCCCCATAGCCTTTATATATTTTTAAATTTAATTGATATAATTACTAAGGAAAAGTCTGTAAAACATATGTTTGATGTTAAAAAGAAGTCCCCATACTTGAAAAGTTTAGAAAGTACTGTCCAATTATAAGTCTGACTATATTTAGAATACAAGTCTGGCTACATTTAACATTTCTATTCCTGACTGTATCAAGATCTAAGACCACATTTTGGATTTTTTCCAATGTTTCTATTACTTTTGTTTCATTAACTGATTTTTCTTTGTTGATTAGAATTGGGTTCAGAGAGCACATATCCTTATTCTTGTTTTTAACTTCTCAAACAGAGGCTTTTATCATGGCACATCAAGAATTTATCAGATGCATTGATTTTAGCAAAAAGACTTCTACGAGATGCCTAGCTATTTTAAAACCTCTAATAATTATCATATCTTGAGACAGTATATGTGAATTCGCTTAGCATAATCTGGTAGCTACATAGTGGATGTTCAGTTAATCTCAGTTTTCATTTCCTTTTTGCCATAAAAAGTATGAGGAATGTGATATTCATTTCCTCCATCTGGCCAAATGGGCTATAGTGTATGCCCTGAATAGTCTCATATATCTTCCTTATTCCTTTTATCCTCTCTAAGGTTTTCTACCCATAGCACTGTTTTCTTTAATCCTGGTTTTGTTTTGTTTTGTTTTTCAGATGTATTAGTCTGTTTCTGTTGCTTATAACAGAGTGCCTGAAACTGGGTGACTTATAAACAAATAAAGTTTATTTCTTACAGTTTTGGAGGCTGGAAAGTCCAAAATCCAGGAACACATTTAGTGAGGGCCTTTTCCTGGTGGTGACTATACAAAGCGAGGATGGTTGTCACATGGTGATAATGGCTGAGCAGGAGAAACTCCTCACTTGCTCTCCTCTTAAAGCCATCAGAACCACATCCATTACTCCATGAATGGATCAATCTGTTTATAAGGGCACAGTCCTCACATTCTAATCACTTTGTAAAAGCCTCACCTTTCAGTGACCATAATAGGATTTTCTACCCTCTTAACACTGTCACAGTGAAGATTAAGTTTCTAAAACATGAAACGTTGGGGGACACATTCAACCTGTATTATTCTGCCTGGCCCCCAAAGTTCATGTTCTTTTCATATGTAAATACATTCATCTCATCCCCATAGCCCCAATGTCTTAACTTATCTGAGCTCAAAAGTCCAAAATCCCACCTGTGAAATCAAAACAAGTTATCGACTCCAAGATGCAATAGTGGGACAAGCATAGGGTATATATTCCCATTCAAAAAGGGAGAAATGGGCCAAAAGAAAGGGGTAACAGGTCCCAAACAAGTCCAAAACCCAGGAGGGCAGGTATTAAATCTCAAAGCTGGCAAATCATTTACCTTAACTCCATGTTTGGCATCCTCTGCACCCTGGTGTTGGGGTTGGGTCCCCAAGTCCACAGGCAGTCCCACTCCTATGACATCCCTGCTATCAGGCCATGCTTTAGCTCTCCTAGGCTGGTGTTCCGCTCAGTAGCTGTACAAGTCTGGGGTCTTCATGGCAGTCCTGTTCCCACAGCATGGTCCTGATGGGTGTTCTCTGCTACAACTCTGACCCCACATTTCCACTTGCCATTGCTGTAGTGAAAGCTCTCTGTGTTGACTTCACCCCTGTGACAGATCTCTCCCTGGGCCCCCAGGCTTTTCCATACATCCTTTGCAATCAGAGTGGAACAAATCTGGCATTTTGTGAGACTGTAGGCTTAACACAATGTGGATGCCACGAAGGCTTCTGGATTGTATCTTCCAAAGCTGCAGGTCTAACAGTACTTGGAGCCAATTTAGCCACAGCTGGAGCAGCTGAAATAGCCAGAGCACTCGGGGTGCAGGGAGCAGCATCTCAACGTGGCCTTGGGCAGGGAGCCCTTGGAGGATATCTTGGACCTGTTCCTGGAAACCATTCTGTCTCCCTAGGCCTCTGGGTCTGTGATGGGAGGGGCAGCCTCAAAGATCTCTGAACTGCCTTCAAGGTCTTTTTTCCATTTTCTTGACAATCTCTGTCTTTTGTACTGATCTCCTTAGCAAAAGGTCTCGGGGCTACATGCTTGGTTTCCTCTCTTGAACAGACTTTCTGACTCTTTATGTGACCAGGGTGAGAGTTCTCCAATTTTTTACCCTCTGCTTCCTATTTAATTATAAATTTCAGCTTTACCTCATGCCTTTGCTGCTGTAACTTGTCATAGCCTGTTATAAGTATCCATTCAGCTTCCCAAATGCTTTGCTGCTTAGAAATTTCTTCTACCAAATACCCTGGGTCAGCACCTCCAAGTTTCACAAAATTTTGGGCATAAACGGAATGCAGCCAGGTTCCTTGCCAGTTCATAACAAGGGTGAACTTTGCTCCAGTTTCCAATAAGCTCCTTTTCATTTACATCTGAGATCTCCTCATTATGGCCTTTACTGTCTATAGTTCTATCAGCATTCTGGTCACCACCATTTAATCAGTTTCTAAAATGTTCCAAACTTTCCTTGGTCTCCTTGTCTAAATTCTTCCAGCCTCTACCATTACCCTGTTCTAAAGCTGCTTCTACATTTTCAAGTATTGGTTATAAGCAACACTCCAGTTCTCAGTACCAATTTTTCTGTATTAGCCTGTTTCTGTTTCTTATAACAGAATACCTGAATCTAGGTAATTTATAAAGAAATAAAATTTATTTCTTAAAGTTTCAGAGGCTTGGAAGTCCAAAATCTAGAGAACACATCTGGCGAGGGCCTTCTTGTTAAGTGGTGACTCATCACGGTAATGCAGGGGTCACATGCCAAAAATGGCTGAGCAAGAGAGAGTAACTCCTCACTTGTTCTCCTTTTAAAGCCATCAGAACCATGTCCATTACTCCATTAATGGATCAGTGCATTCACAAGGGCATAGTCCTCACAATTAATCACCTCATAAAGCTCCCTCCTTTCAGCTACCATAATAGGATTTCCTAACCTTTTAACACCATCACAGTGGAGATTACATTTCTAATACGTAAAACTTTAGGGGACACATTCAACCTATATCAATGGAGATATTCATTTTTATCTCTGAAATTGAGTTACAAATTTATTCTATTGAGTTGGAGTTTGAAAAATACATTCTTTTCCTTATTTGCCTAGAACTCTTGTCCTTTCTCTTCTTTAGGACTAGGTTCAAGGTTCACCTACACTAGCAAGCTTTCCATGACCCTGTAGTTTAAGTTATCCTTCATCTCTGATTTCATAGCAATTCATGTGAATCTCTACCAGTATTTAAAATACCCTGATTCCCAGTTCTCTAATTTGCCTCATCCACTAGTCTGTAGGTCTTAGGCACGGAAGTTTTCAGGCACTGTATTTCATCTCTGCAACCCAGGGCTTAGCACATAATCAGCATTCAATAAATATTTACTGATTCAAGAAATACAATTTTACTTATTTCCTTGTTAGTATCTTAAACTTATTGTGCCTTGGAGTGTAGACAAATCAGATTATAACTCTTATTCCTGCCTCCCCTTTACAAATGGGTTTCTTATGTAAATTGTTGAGCGTCTCTTTCATTGCAAGTCTTCTTCCAGTATCATTCATGTTCTCCTAAGTAGCCATTCTATTGTCATCATTTTAACTTAGGAATTTTTACCTTACTACTTTCCTTTCTCATTTAAAACTTCTTGATTGAAGCAACTTCTGTGATCTCATAATCATCCATTTTGCTTACTCTTGTCTCTCTCCAAACTCAAACATTCAGTTTAAGTTAAAAATACAACCTGGTTTGTATTTCCTGTTCGCATAAAGAAAAGTATACACATTATAAGAGCATAGCTTGATGACTTATCACAAAATGAACACATCTAAGTACCTACTACCACCATCGAGTAATACACATTATTGGTCCCCCAGAATCTCCCCAATGCCCTTTCCCAATTACTAGCACTTACCCTAAAGGTAACTATTATTTTAACTTCTAGTAGTAGTGGTTACTCTTTCCTACTTTTTATGACCCAAAATTAAATATACAAAAGTGAGAATTTTCCATTGTGGAATAAGAAATACCTTGGGGAAAACAGAAATACTGTATATTCATTGTATTTACTGTAAGAGAACTTTATTACACACATACATATATTAAGTTGCTTTGCCAATTTAGGATTATAAAAATACTCGTATAGCTTGGTTTAGTGCACAAAATGAAAAATTTGGAACAAAAACTTCCCCCTCAGTGTTTAGGAGAGGAAATTAAACATACTGAGAAACAAAATGTAGATTTTAAAAATTTCTCTCTTTTAAAAATATACTACATTTCCTCAGGTCTTTACATCTCCAGCTGCACATTTAGTGGCAAGATACAGTACAGACCCTTTCCAGCTCCTACTTTTGGTGATTCAGAGTCCTGCCATGCCATGGATCATGTTGGATCAGCCTGGCAGAATGTTATTATTGGAGTAGTTCTTGGCCATTTATGTAGACATGGTTTCTTTCTTTCATTGCAACCTAGATATTATGGCAGGCCAATAATTCTATCAGCATATGAGAACTTGTTTTACAAATAGACGATCTGAATAGAGCATATGTTACTTTACAGGTTTGTAACAGTTAAGGCATTTTTAAAGGAGAATGTGATTTAAGTACTGAGATAGTGATTCCACATATATAAATTATTAATATGTATTAACATTGGTGAGGAGAAAAATTAATTGGCATTACTTGAGAGGAGATGTTGAGAAAGAGTTGAGATAGTGTGAAGCTATTCATGAATGCCCATGTGTTTTGTAACTATTCCTGTGGCTGTCAGTGTTGCTTTGAATAAAACATAGTGACAATAATACCTTTTGTTCATATAACACTTCTAACTGTAGCTTCGTATTTTTACCCTATTTAATTCTCAGAATAACTCTGTGACATAGGCAAGAAAGTATGAGCCAGATAAGGAACTTAAGGCTCATGAGAGATTGAGTGATTTGGGGACTATCAGAGCAAATTGCTGGCCAAGCCAAGTCTAGAACCACCCTTCCCTCCTCCTGAACTCGCAGTGCCATGCCAAGCTTTTTACATTACAGTGCTTGAACTTGTTCAAAAAATATGCTAAAGCCCCACGTGAGCCATCTTTGAAATAGTAATTCTTGTTAAGTCAATTTATAGGCCAAAAATAATTTAAATTTCTATTTTATAAGGTAGAGATCTTGAAATTTATTCCTATCCTCTTCATGCATGAATATTAATCGAGGGTCCACAGTGTGGTTGGCCCTGTAACTGACTAATTTCATCTGAATTAAGGACTTCCCATGAGACAATGTAAAAGTGAAATGCTGCTGGCTAAAACAGGCTGTCAGATATATAAGCAACAGTATTTTTCTGTCCTTTGATCAGTGTTATTTAGTCTTAGCCAAATTTTTGCCTTCCTCTGCAAGCAAGCAATACATAGCAGGCACAGAGCTGCCACTGATTTTGAAAGAAGCCATATACTCAGAGGAGCTCCATGGGTGTGGGGGTGAGTTGATGGGTAGGTAGGTGTGTTTAGTACTGAATTTGGCCTACTACTTGGTGCATCAAAATTGCTGCCTTTCCTTTGCTGCTTTTCTTAACAAAAACTGTTATTGACACTTCACTGGATACCATGAGCTGATTTTCACACTTGCTTTTAGGGTTTAAATCTATCTCATGCATTGTTTCATCACAAAGGACTTCAGTAATTTTATTCTCATTGTATCTGAATAATCAACTTTGTATGTATGACTTGAGCTTGTTAGCTCCATTTTTAGCATGTGTGCCTAGAGAGAAAACAGGTTTTTTTAAAGAACAACAGAAGTTAATTATTTTGCTGTATAATACTGTTTTAAAAAGCATTTGGCTTTGGCATTATTCATTGGCATCTGTCATTTCTTTATTCCTCGAGCTTTTGATTCAGATAACAACTCATCAGAGAAGCACAATTATTCAGCAAGAAGCCTCTCTGTAAGAACCTAGAGTGTAAACTATTTCAGATGTCTTTTGGGATGATATGGCAGCTTACCAGTGACTAACAAAACTGCTGTAACCTCTCCTTGGCCCATGAAATTCATGACTGCAAGGTTTTACCTTTAGTAGTTATTACTTGATCATGTTTCTTTCAATGTAATGAGAAAATGGATGTGAAAGTGCTTTGAACTTTATAGAATGCTTAGCAGACATTAAAGTATTGCTATCATTATCAGTTATGCCTACCAGAATGCCCACCCTAATAATGCAAGATCAACTTGAAAAGGGAGCAAGATCTGCTATCTTTAGTTTTGTGTGACATGGGGGAACACAGTAACAAAAGTTCAGCTGACAAAGAAATGTCTGATCCATTATCTATTTTGTTACTGCCTTCTAGGCTTTCAGTGCTTGGTAAAGGAGGAGGTGCAGAGGAATCAAAAGATAAGAGAGAAATAATGTCCCGAGAGACTTTCACTGTGAAGTGGTGGGAAGACTTGTTCTTCGTCTCTCCCTGACCCTGTTAATCTGTACTTGTATTATTTTTTTTAATGTTCATTGGAGTCAGTGATTGGGAACTTTTACTTAATTAAATGTTCCCTACTCAAGAGTTACCTTGTATACCAATACACACAACTAATTTCCTAAGGATGTTGGAGGAGGGGTCTGGGGGGCCAGGCAGTTGGCCTCAACCCACCCCATCTTCTTACCACTGTTCTTGACTCCGCCACAGGAAAGAATTCAAGAGCAGAGTCATTGTAGAAAGTGAGAACAAGTTTACTATAATAGATAAGAAATACAGGTACCACAGAGAGAGTGTGGCATAGCTCCAGAGACTTAGCTGGGCCCATACCAAGTTTAATACAAAAGCAAGAAATACATACTTAAAGCTCAGTACAGAATGCAGGCTGGCTCAAGAGAGTGAGCAGCTGCTTGCTGAAAGTTTGATACAAAGTAAAGTATACACACCTCAACCAGCAAAGTGCAGGTTGCCTCCAGGAAAGTGAGCAACAACTCTGCCTTCTGCAGGGATTTGGCTTTTATTGTTTCTCTATCTAATGAATATTGAATTAAGGGGTGGTTCCCAGTTATCTAACATTAGTCTTGCACATGCTCAGTTGGTCCCTTCCTGGAGCATGTTCATTGGTCAAATCCTATCACATGCATCAGGCAAGTTCAAGAATGTTCTGTGCTCCATATAACACCTCTAGTGGAAGGTTATTCAGAGGATAAACTCCAACTTTACTGAGCATGCTCAGCCACTGGATTTGCATAAGCCAGCCCCTTGTGGTTTCATTTTCCCCATGTTGGTGCTGAAAATAGGTCTAACTGGCAACAGTAGCTTTCCTTTAGGGGAGGGTCAACAGGAGGGGCCTGACACCTTGGGGAATGGCTTGTAATGCAGAGGCATGTCCCATAACCCGAGCCCAGGAAAATTGAGCATGCTGTATTTTACTAAGATTCACTTAATACTCTGAAATTAGGATGAGGTGAGGAAAGAGAATCGACTGAGCACTTTACTAAATGCCCTAATTTGCCCTAAGTATATTATATGTGTTATAATATTGTCATGACAACTCTACAAAGTCAAGCAGGTTCTTCCTGGTTTCTTCATGAGAACAAGGAAGCTCCAAGATGATAAATCCATTTGTTCAAGGCTACACAAGTAGGAAATGGGAGAGCTGGCGTTCATGACCAGGCTTCTCAGAACCCCCTAACCATGTTTTTAACCCTGTACCCACCACACTGACTTTGAAGTGAAATGCTTATTGATTTGATGTTTTCAAGGTTCTTTCACCAAAGTAATTTTCTTTGACTTTACTAATAATTGTGTTGATGAGCAGAAATAGTTTGCTTCATTTTTAGAATGAGCTTCAGAGAGTCTATATCAGTTAAGGTATCTGCTGTAACAAAAAGCCTAAAAAACATGTAATGGTTCTAATATGACAGAAGTTTATTTCCCTTTCATATAAATTTCAAAAAAAACCCACACCCCCAAAACCTCATATAATTTGTGGGGTTGGCTGTCCCCCAGGCAGTGACTTGGGTACCTAGATTCCTTACATTTTGTGGAGCCTCCATTTTAAACATATGGCTTCCAATATTGTACAGGCAGAATATAGATGGAGAGGGAGAAAGTGATGGCAAAGATCACTTCTGCTCCTTTTCTAGTAAGAGTTAAATACACGGCCCTACTTAGTTGCAAAGGGGACTAGGAAGTGTAATCTTTGGCTGACAGTTACAGGTTCAGTAGACACATGATCTATCTTGCAGGTTTTTGCCAGCAATATTCTGTCACCACATACCGAGCCTCCATTTTTCTAGCCTCTGACATTAATTCCTTATTATCTACTGCCTGGCCACAAGTGCCACATATTTTAGGTTTTTCTTATAGCAGTACCCTATTTCAAAGTATGACTTCCTGAACTGATTATGACATCCTAATTGCTGTACCAAATTAACCTTGGCATTGCCATGATTTAACACAGTGGAAGTTTGTTTCTGGCTCACATGATAGCAATGTGGCTCTACAATAGTATATTTGTGTGTTGGGAGTATGGGAAATCAGGTTTAAGGGGATCATGCTTCTCTACACAGTCATTTGAATATCTTAGCATCTAATTGTCTGCCATCCTTAACAGGTGGCTTCCAAGATAATTTGTGCATATTGGGTGGGTGGGTGGGGGTTTATGGGTAGGGTCTAGTAATGGTACCTATTACTTCTGCTCATATTCTATTACCATAACTAAGTTACATGGTGGCACCTAACTGCAAGAGAGGCTGTAAAGTGCAGTAGAGCTGTGTGCCCAGGAAGAATGGGTAATGAGTTGGTGAATATCTAGCTATCCTTTGCCATAGGGGGTAATGGTTTTCTAAACATATTTACATTGGCCACATCTGTACATTTGACAAAGGACTAAGTGTGTTCACATGAACTGAAAGAATATTAAAAAATATTTCTGCTATCATATAAGCAGAAAGAGAGATGGGGCAGCAAAAGAGCTATCTAGCTGTAGCTCAAAGCTGTGTCTTATCAAAGTACGTAAAATATATTTATAGATATGCAAAACACTAAGCAAACCTGTTTTGATTATATTTGCTGATAGTAAAAATTTGACTTTCAATATATTACATGTATATAATTCTGTCGTTTCAGAGAGGAAGTGTATTTACAGAACTATGAATGAGTTCTCTCATTTTGAAAATAATACAGATTTGTAACTAGATTAATTCATTTCATGAAAAGTTTGTCTACCTGCTCATTTAAAGAACATGATTCTTTCTAACAATTTTTAAGTTAATTATATTCTTATCTTCCCCTGAGCAAGACAAGAACTATAAATGTCCATTGATTAGCACCCTCCTTCTCATCTTATTTTCTGTTCAGAAATTTAGTTTCACATTTTAAGTACTTGAAATAAGTTACTATTTTTGTAGTTGTTACTAATTAAGTATAGCAATACTCAGAAAAATCTATTTCTGTGGTTACCATTGTTTCTTGTGAAACACACCTTTCCTGTGGGTTTACTTTTCTTCTTGATAAAATACATACTTAAGTAATTATTTCTTATATAGGATTAAAATTTAAAAAATCGAAATTGTATATATTTAAGGTGTACAGTGGTGATGTCTTGATTATATACTTGTGTGTGTGTGTATGTGGTGAGAACACTTAAGATCTACTCTTTAAGCAAATTTTACATATACAATACAGTATTATTAACTATAGTCCCCCTGCTGTGTACATTAGCTCTCTAGAATTTATTTATCCTAGATAACTGAAACTTTGTACCATTCGATTAACATCTCCTAATTTTCCTACCCCCTCCACTCCTCCCCTGATAGTCACCATTCTACTCTCTGATACTATGAATTTGAATTTTTTAGATAGCACATGTAAGTGAGATCATGCAGTATTTTTTCTTTTTGTGTCTGGCTTATTTCACCTAATATGATGTTCTCTAAGTTTATCCATGTTGTCACAAATGGCAGGATTTCCATCTTTTTTAAGGCCAAATAATAACACGAAATATATTTAACAATTTATTTTTCCATTCATCTGTCAGTGGACACATGCTGTTTCTATATCTTGGATTTTGTGATAATGCTGCAGTGAACATGGGAGTGCAGATACCTCTTCAACACACTGATTTCATTTTTCTTTGGATATATAACAACAAGAGGGATTGCTGGATCTTCTACTAGTTCTACCTTTAATTTTTTGAAGATCCTCCCTCCATACTGCTTTCTATAATGGCTGTACCAATTTATATTCCCACCAGCAGTATTAAAAAACAGATAGTATTTGATAATATAGAGTTCCCTTTTCTTCACATTCTTGTCAATACTTGTTATCTTTTGTCTTTTTGATAATAGCAATCTTAACACGTATGAGATGACATCTCCTTTTAGTTTTGATTTGTATTTCCCTGATAATTAGTGATGCTGAGCCTTTTTCCATATAACTATTGGCCACCTCTATGTCTTCTTTGGAAAATTTTCTATTCAAGTCCTTAGCCCATTTTTAAATTGGGTTATTTGTATTTTTGCTATTGAGTTCTATGAGTTTCTTATATATTTTAGACATTAACCCCCTATTAGATATATGGTTCAGAAATATTTTCTTCTGTTCTGCAGGTTGCCTTATTATTTTATTGTTTCCTTTTCTGTCTGTGCAGAAGTTTTTAACTTGACACACTCCCACTTGTTTATTTTTGCTTTTATTGCCTATGTGTTTTGGTGTCATATCCCAAAAAATCATTGCCAAGACCAGTGTCAAAAAGATTGTCCCCTGTGTTTACTTCTAGGAGTTTTACAGTTTCAGATCTTATGTTGAAGTCTTTAATCAATTATGAATTGATTTTTGTGTGTGTTGTAAGATTAGAATGCAATTTCATTCTTTTGCATATGGATATCAGTTTTCTCAAAACCATTTACAAGATATTGTATATTTTTGGTGCCCTTGTCAAAAATTATTTGACAATATATATGTCAATATATATAATAAATATATGTATTTATTTTTGCATTTTCCATTGTGTTCTATTGGTCTGTGTGTCTGTACCATGTTGTTTTGGTTAGTATAGCATTGTAATATAATTTGAAATCAGAAAGTGATATCTCCAACTTTGTTCTTTCTCAAGATTGCTTTGGCTATTTGAGGTCTTTCATGGTTCTATACAAATTTTAGGATTCTATTTCTGTGAAAATTGCAATAAAAATTTGGTAAGGATTGTATTGAATCTGTAGACTACTTAGGGTAGTATGGAGATTTTAACAATATTAATTCTTCCAATTATTCTTCCATTTATGTGTGACATCTTCAATTTCTTTCATCAATGTTTTATAATTTTCATCATGTAGAACTTTATTTCCTTAGTTAAATTTCTTCCTAAATATTTCATTCTTTTTGATGCTATTGTCAGTGGGAATGTTTTCTTGATTTCCTTTTTGGATAGTTTATTGTTGGTGTAGAGGAACACTGTTGAATTTTGTATCATACAATCTTACTGAATTAATTTATTAGTTCTAATAGTTTTTTGGTGGAGTCTTCAGGGTTTTCTATATGTAAAATCATGTCATCTGCAAAGAGAAACAATTTTACTTCTTTCCAATTTGAATTGCTTTTCTTTCTTTTTCTAGTATAATTGTCTTGGCTAGGACTTCCTGTACTATGTAGAATATAAGTGGCAAGAATGGACATCCTTGTCTTGTACCAGATTTTAGAATAAAGGCTTTTAAGTTTTTCCTCAATGATTATGATGTTAACTGCAGACTTTTCATAAGTGGAAAAGATATTGTGCTGAGATAAATTATGTCTATACCTATTTTGTTTAGACTTTTTATTATGCATGGATGTTGAACTTTGTCAAATGCCTTTTCTGCATCATTGAGTTGATTATGTGGTTTTTAAAAATCTTTTATTTTGTTGATATGGTGTATCACATTGATTTATTTGCCTACATTGTATCAACCTTGCATCCCAGGGATGAATCCCACTTGGGCATGGTGTGTGTTCTTCTTGATGTAGTGTTGAATTCAGTTTGCTAGTATTTTATTGAGGATTTTTGCATGTATGTTCATCAGATATTGATCTATAGTTTTCTTTTCTTGTGATGTCTTTGTCTGGCTTTGATATCAGGATGATGCTGGCTTTATAAAATGAGTATGGAAGTGTGCCCTCTTCTGTTTTTGGGAAGAACTTAAGAATGATTGGTATTCTTAGAATGTTTGGTAGAATTCACCCATGAAGGTGTCTGGTCCTGAAATTTTCTCTGTTGGTAGGTTTTTGATTACTGCATCAAGCTCCTTATTTGGCGTTGGTCTGTTTAGGCTTTCTATTGTTCTTGATTCAGTCCTGATGGGTTGAATGTTTCTAAGAATTTATCTATTTCTTCTACATTGTCCAATTTTTTGGAAGTAATTGTTCTTAATAGTCTCTTATAATCATTTTTATTTCTCAGGCATCTACTGTAATATATCCACTTTCATTTATGATTTTATTTATTTGAGTTTTCTCTCTTTTTGTCTATCTAGGGACTTGCCGATTTTGTTTACCTTTTTTAAAAAAGTTTTAGTTTTTTTGTTTTTTCTATTCTCTACTTCAATTGTTTATGCATTGATGTTTATTATTCTTTCTTCTTTTTTAAAAAAAATATAATTTATTATACATATTTATGGGGTGCAAAGTTCACTTTCAATAGTTGTGTACAATGTGTGATGGTCTGATCAGGATAGTTAGCTTCATTACAATACATAATCTTTCTTTGTGTCCATTAATCAATTTCTCATTAATCCCCCTTCTTCTCCTCTTCCCTCCTCTCTTCCACCTTTAGTAACCACAGTTCTTTTCTGTCCTTCTGAAAGTTCAACATATTATTGTGGTTGTTGTTTCTCTCTCTCTCTCTCTGTCTCTCTCTCTCTCTCTTCTCCCTCCCCTTTATTGTTTATTTGTTTATTTATGGATTAGGGTCCAAGTTATGAGTGAGGACATGTGTTTCTCTTTCTGCACCTGAGTTTTTCACTTAGTGTAATTTTCTCCAAGCTCATCCATGCTGCTGTGAATGGCAGACTTTCATTCTTTTTTATGGTTAAGCAATATTCCGTGTGTGTGTGTGTGTGTGTGTGTGTGTGTGTGTGTGTGTGTGTGTGTGTGTGTATGCACACCACATTTCCTTATCCAGTCATCCATCAATGGACATTTTTGTTGGTTCCACAGCCTAACTACTGTAAATAGAGCTGTGATAAATATGGGAGTGCAATGATCCCTTTGACGTGATGATTTCCATTCCTTTGGATATATACCCAGTAGTGGGGTTGCTGATCATATGTAGTTGTTTGAGGAACCTCCATACTGTTCTCCATTGTGGCTGTATTAATTTACAGTAACACCAACAGTGTAGAAGTGTTCCCCGTTCTCTACATCCTTGTTGGCATTTGTTACTCTCCATCTTTTTCATAATAGTCAGTCTACTTTGGGTGAGAAGATGGAATCTCAAAGTAGCTTTGATTTGCATTTCCTGATGAATAGTGATGTTAAGCATTTTTTCATATACCTGTGGTCATTGGTGTGTCCTTTGAGAAATGCCTATTCAGCCCCTTTGCCGGTATTTTAACTGTTTTTTTTTTTTTTTTTTTTTTGTACTATAAAGTTGTTTGAGCTCTTTGTATACTCTGGAAATTAATCTCTTGTCAGATGCATAGTTTGCAAATCTTTTTTCACATTCTGTAGGTTGTCTTTTCACTTTGTGATTGTCTCCTTTGCTGTGCAGAAGATTTTTAATTTAATATAATCCCATTTGTTTATTTTTTCCTTTGTTGTCTGTGTTGATTCAATGTTATCCCCATCAAGATACCAGTGACATTCTTCACAGAAATAGAAAAAACAATCCTAACATTCATATGGACCAACAAAACACCCTGAACAGTAAAGCAATTCTGAGCAAAAAAAAAAAAAAAAAAAAGGAAAGCCAGAGGCATTACACTACGTGACTTCAAACTATTTTACAAATCTATAGGAACCAAAACAGCATTGTACTGGTATAAAAACAGACACTTAGACCAATGGAACAGAATATAGAACCCAGAAATCAACCCATATACTTCCAGCCTGCTGATCTTCAACAAGGGCACCAAGAACATACAATGGGGAAAGGAGAGCCTCTTCAATAAATGGTGCTGAGAAAACCGTATATCCGTATGTAGAAGAATGAAACTTAATCTGTAACTCTCATCATATACTATAATTAACTCAAAATTGATTAAAGACTTAAATATAAGACTTGAAATTTTAAAACTCCTAGGAAAAAACATAGGGAAAACACTTCAGGAGGTATGACTGGGCAAAGACTTTATTTTTTTCCTTCTGCTAGCATTGCTTAGTTTTTTTTTTTTTTTCCTTTCTTTTTTTAGTTCCTTGAAATGTAATGCTAGGTTGTTTGAGATTTTTCTTTTTTTTTTTAAATATAGGTATTTAGGGCCGACCCTGTGGCTCACTTGGGAGAGTGCAGCGCTGGGAGCGCCGAGGCCACGGGTTCGGATCCTATATAGGAATGGCCGGTGGGCTCACTGGCTGAGCGTGGTGCGGGCGACACCAAGCCAAGGGTTATGATTCCCTTACTGGTCACCAAAAAAAAAAAATATATATATATACATATATATATATATATATATACACACACACGCGCACACACACACACACACACACACACACACACACACACACACACACACATATATATAATATATATATATATATTATATATATGTGTATTTATCACTATAAACTTCCCATTCAGTATTGCTTGTGCTACATCCCATAAGATTTGGTATGTTGTGCTTTCTTTTTCACTTGTCTTGAGAAATTTTAAAATTCCCATTTGATTTACTCTTTAATCCAATGGTTGTTCAAGATTGTATTGTTTGTTTCCATGTTTTACGAATTTTCCAGTGTTTCTTGTGTTATTGAATTCTAGTTTCATTCTATTGTAGGTGGAAAAGATAGTTGGTATGATAGCATTCTTCTTAAATTTGTTAAGATTGGTTTTGTGATCTAATGTGATCTATCCTGGAGAATGTTTCTTGTAAACTAGAGAAAAATGTGTATTCTTTTGCTGTGGGCTGGAAAGTTCTGTATACATATGTTATGCTCAAGTCTACTGTTTCTTTAGTGACTTTCTGTCTGGATGTTCTATCTGTTATTGAAAGTGGAGCATTGATGTCTCCTACTGTTATTGCATTTCTGTTATTTTCTCCTTTCAGATCTGTCAATATTTGCTTTATATACTTAGATGCTCTTGTGTTGGATACATATACATTTATAATTGCTTTATATTCCTATTGAATTGATCTTTTTATAATCATATAATGACCTTTGTTTTTAAAGACAATTTTTGACTTAAAGTCTATTTTGTCTGATATAAGTATAGCCATTCATGCTTTCTTTTGATTATCATTTGTGTGGGATAACTTTTTCCATCCTTTCTGTTTCAGCCTATATGTGTTCTTGAATCCAAAGTAAGTTTCTTGTAGACAGCATATAGTTGGATTTTGGTTTTTAATCCAGCAATTTGAATATAGTATCTTGCTCCCTTCAGGGCTTCAAGGTTTCTGCTGAAAAATCTACCAGTGATCTTACAGAGATTTCCTTGTAGGTAACAAGTTGCTTTTCTCTCGCTGCTTTTAAAATTCCTCCTTTATCTTTAACTTTTGACAATTTGATTATAATGTGTCTTGGTGTGGATCTCTATGGATTCATCTTTTTTGGTATCCTGTAGGCCTCCTGAATCTGGATGTCTGTTTCCTTTCTAGCTTTTCGCCATTTTTCTCTCTTTTCTCCTTCTGAGACTTCCATAGTGAATATACTGGGCCACTCGATGGTGCTCTATAATTCCCTTAAGCTATCTTCACTATTTTTCATTTTTTAATTTTTGCTTTTCTGACTGGAGGATTTCCAGTGACCTATCTTTGAATTTGCTGATACTTTCTTCTGCTTGATCTAATCTGCTATCAAAACCCTCTATTAAAATTTTTAGTTTAGTTGTTGTATTCTTCAGCTCTATGTTTTCTATTTGGTAGTTTTTATGTGTTTTTGTTGTTGTTGTTACAATTCTCACTTTGTTCATGCATTGCTCTCCTAACCTCAGTGAGCATCTTTATAAATGTTATTTTTAGTTCCCTGTCAAGTAAATCACTTATCTCCATTCCATTAGGATCAGTATCTTGTTCTGTTTGGAACATGTTTCCCTGTTTCTTCATTTTTCTTTACTCTAAGTTGGTTTCTGTACATTTGATAAAGCAGCCACCTCTCCCAGTCTTCAGAGATTCTGGATGTCTCTCAGACTTCTGTGCTCTAAACCACCATCTTTGTTTTTAATGGCCTCAGGAGATTAGAGTATACCAAGTCCCATCAGTGCTCTGAGACAGGTGAGAAAGGAGCCATTCCCTCAAGTAGCAGCTGGAAAAGTTGGGGTGCTTGATGTGTGGTCCAATTTCTTTTCTCTTCAGTGAGAAGCTAGAAGCTAGAGTTTATTGCTATTGCAAACTCACTCTGCACTGAGCTAGAGAAGGGAACTGTGGCAAATTCCTGTAATCTCATCCAAACTCAGTGTTCTTTCAAGCCATTACTTTGCTTTCTGTTGCTCATAAAGGTATAGCATATGCTGGGCCCCATCAAATCTCAGATACAGGTGGTTAGAGGCCATTCCCTTGTGTAGCAACCAGGTTAGGTGGGGGTGCTAAATGGGTAGGCCAACCCCTAAAAAGGAGCTGGAGGCTTGGTTTTATTGCTGGAGTGAGCCAGAGAGAGGAGCTGTGGGAAGTGCCACATGCCTATTTAAACTTCTGGGACTGGTGATTATCTGTCTCATCAGCTCCAAGAGACAGGTGACTTAGGAGCCATATTCTCAGGTAGCAGCTAGGAAAGTTGAGGTAATAAATATGCAGCCCTACCCCTTCCAGGAAGAAGTTGGGAGCTGGGCTTTATTGTTGGAGCTGGCTGGGAGTCGTGAAGGAGTCATGGAAAGAGTCCGCAGGGCTGTTCAAAACTGCCACTTGGTTCTTTGTAGACCGTGGGATACTAGCAAATGCTGGGCCCTGTCAGTTCCAAGAGACAGTAAACGAGTTAGTAGCCATACCCTCAAGCAACTTCTAGAAAAGTCAGAGTACTAGCTTTGTAGTCTGACTCCTTCTAGGGAGAAGCTAGAGGCTTGGCTTTTTTGCTGGAGTGAGCTGGAATGATGAGCCTTGGAAAGTGTCCACAGACCTGTTCAAGCTCCCAGAGGACTAGTGATTTCATGCCCTGTCAGCTTCCAGATACAGGCTAGCTACAAGCCAGACCCTCAGGCAGCAGCTGGAAAAGTTGGGGCATTAGGTGCATTACCTAATCCCTTTTGGAAAGACACTCAGCTGTGGACTTAATTACCTGTTTGCTCTATGCTGAACCAGGGGGAAGAGGTGTGGAAAGTGCTTAGCACCAGTTTAAAACCACCTCTTTGTTCTTTGTGGCCCCAGGGGACTAGAGAATGCTGGATCCTGCCAGATTCCAGAGATAGGCAAGTTAGGAGTCAGTCCTTTGGGTAACAGCTGTAAAAATTGTTACTAGATGTTCTTCTATGGAAAACCTGGAGGTTTGTTTTTATCATAGAGCAGCCTGGGGGAGTGTCTCAGTCCATTTTGTCCTGCTATGACAGAATACCTGAGACTAGATAATTTATAGAGAACAGAAATTTATATCCTCACAGTTGTGGGAGCTGGGAAGTCCAAGATCAAGGTGCTGGCATCTGGCAAGGGACTTCTTGCTGTGCCATCACATGGCAGAAGGTGGAAGGGCAAAGAGACAACAGGGTGCAAAACTCACCCTTTGATAGTGATATCAGTCCCACCCATCAGGGCTCTGCTTCTCAAAGGTCCCACTTCATAATACTGTAACAATAGCAATTAAAATTCAGTGTGAGCTTTGGAGGGGCCAATCATTCAAGCCATAGCATGAAGATAAGCCACAGGAAGTACCCACATGCCCTTTTAAGCTCCTAGAAGATGGGTGATTTCTTGTCCCATCAGTTTCCGTGAGCAGACTAGTTAGAAGCCAGTCCCTCAGGCAGCAGCTGTTTCAAAGTGGGAACTTGGTCTCCCAGTGTACAGGAGTCTGTTAACTAGTTTTTGGATTTTTGTCAGAGGGATTTAATCCATGTGTAGCTGTTTATTGGTGTTTCTGTAGGTGGAGGGAGAGTCCTGTGCCTCCTATTCTGGTATCTTGCTGATGTTCAGTCTGGGATGGTTCATTTTATGTTTTGTAAGTCATTGTATATCTTAATTTTAATCTTGTTATAAGATTAAAGGACAATATTTCTTTATCATTGGAGCCTTCCTTAGTCTTATCTAGGTGTGTATTTAATAATTTTTATATGCTTTCTTAGCATTTTGTATTTTCCTTATCAATTTATCATCTTGCCTTATAGTGATATATAGTGATATAGTGGTATATGCCTCCCTTATTAGACTATAATCTATTTGTGGTAAAGAACTATGTCCTCTTCAGTTTTTATAATCTTCATTTATTCACTCATTCAGTAATGCATTCATTTTACTAATATTTATTGACTACTTCCTTTGTGCCAGATACTCTGATAACCACTGGGCAAATAGTGGACGTTCAACAAATACCTTCTTGAGTAAAGCTTCCCGCATGTTCTCAGAAAATGTTTCTGTTATGCTACTGAGGTTTTGACAGGTTAGATGCTTTCATTTCATTTTCCTGTTATTGTAAATTTAAAAGCAGAAAGTCTAGAGAATGACCTTTGAAATGTTACACATGATGTGCATTTCAAGGGAAAAAATTTGGACTGGTATACCAACCTCCTCACTGTGTTTTGAAATGTGATACTTCAGGGATAAGGTGAAAGAGCAAACTAGGCCAACAATCTCCTCCATGGAGAGATGAACTGCAGGGCCTAGTGCATCCTGTTTTCGTTAAAACAGGTAGCATTCTCATTGTGTTCAGTCAGCTCTAGGCTATTTCAGGATACTTTTTAATACCTTGAAAAAATAAATTCCAGTGCTTCTCAGAGTAGCACCAAATAGAACAAAAGATAGAATAAAAAATGAAAGAAATGAAAATCCTGTATTTTATCTTCTGACTACTACTTGTAAGCATAAAAAATGATTAGAGTTGAGTTCTTCTTTCTAAGACAAAATCACATTTCTTTAGAAATAAGCAACTGATATTCCTGCACAACTTTATGTTTCCCTGCAGAAGCTGTGATGTTACCCAAACAGTAATTAACACAGTGCATGTGTGCACGCATGTGTGTGTATGTATATGCAAGTATAGAGTTTGTTAAACTCTGTGCAGAGTTTAGACTTAGCCCAAACCTACATGTTTTCTTTTTTTTAATTGTTTTTTAAAAAATTTTATTGAATCATAATTGTTATACATATTTTGGGGGTTCAGTGTTGACATAAGTCAATCAAATCAGTATTACTAGTATATATATTGCTATATATTGTACTTATTCTTTATGACCCTTGTCCAGTCTCTCCCTATCCCTCTCTCCCTCCCCCCTCCCACCACTGATACCCCTAGATTTCTTCTCTTCCTCTGAAAGAATAATGGTTACTCTGTTGATTTGTTGCCTAAATGATCTGTCGAATGCTTTAAAGGTTCCCCAATATTGTCATGAAGCAGATGCTCCTTCTGTCACTCTGGAATGGACTTTGTGGAGAGAGACATTCTCTTCTTTTCTTTGGTCTCTGCTGCTGACTTTCCTTCTGTCAATGCACTCCAGTGGCTGGTGGACCATCTGTGTGGTGGTTGTGATGTCTAGCCACTTTCATGGCAGCCGTGGTTACTGTGATGGCTGTGGTGGGCCACCCACATGGAGGTGATGTTTTTGGCATGCTCTTTGGTGCTCACTAGCCTGGTTGTGGGAGGGGGGGATCCAGTCCCCGGCTCCAAACCTCAGGCCCCCAGGGGGGCCCCGAGGTGCTGGTGGTGTGCCTGGTTGTGTGTGTGGGGGGGGTTGTCCAGTCCTCAGATCCATGCCTCGGGCCCCTGGGCAGGCCCTGAGGTGCTGACGGTGTGCCTGGCCAAACCTACACATTTTCTAAGGATGGATGCGTATAGTTTTGGGGAAAATAAAGCATCAAAGAGACAGAAAGCCCCTTAAAAAGTCAAAAGTGTACTCGTTCATTTGTTTTATCCAATAGAGGTGCTCTTTATCACTTTTTGGACTTTATACATCTTGTTTCTTATACCTGTTTTGTTCCTCCCCTTCCATGTATCTAATTTATATTCATCCTCTAACCCCTGTAACAGGAAATTGTTAACTCACATGACTTAAACAATAAGGAAATGTGCTATGAAACCTAGAGTTTCCAGGATTGGTTAATTAAAATCTCAGTGACATCAATGAGATCTTAGGTTCTTGTCATCTCAGTATGCCTTGATCCTCAGCATATCAACTTGACCTCAACCTAATTTATCTTATGGTTGCATGATAGTATCATGACCTCTCTACAATGTCTTGCTGAAAAGAATCTACTCTTTCCATGTGTCTCTTTTTCAGAGTGAAGAAACCTTGCTCACAAATCCCAGCAGACTTCCACTCACAGCTCATTTGCAAGGAATAGGTCACATGCCATGACTAAACCTGGAAAGGGGAATGGGATTGTTGTAGTTGCTTTGGATTAACATAATTTACTTCTGAGTAATAAGAAAGAAGGGTGGATACCAGACAAAATCAAAGCTCTTCCAGCAAGGAAGACAGGGAATTCGATATCAGGCAGGCCACCCGTGATGGCTGTTACGCCCACCTGGAGTATGTCTCTCACTGACCACTTAGGTAGAGTTAGTCTTTCCACTTGTGCTGTCGAGACATATAAACTTGAATGAGCACGCAGGGACACATTACTTAGTTTTGAGAGAGAACAAAATTCTAATAATATTTTAAAGCATCTCTTACAAATTGTTCTTTCTTCAAAGAACAAGAGTGGCAAGATTAAATGGACAAAGATAATGCAAATGAAGTAGGTTTTTAGTATCTGTGTCTCAATAATTATCCTTCAGATGTTGACCTGCAATATGACATGAAACAGTTTAGAGGAAGATGCTCTCTTTACGAGTAGTAAACAGTTCTTGTATAGAGAGACCAATCTTACTGATTTACAAAAGCCATTGTCCCAATGTGTTTTTATGGACAGCCCAGAAAAAAGTCATTTGTAGGTGAACACAAGGAATCATGTAATTCACAAAGATATCCCAAATGCCTTCATTAAAGACATAACCAATTTTAAATGAACAAACACATTAATAGCTAACAATGGTTAAATGTTGCATTCTGTTTATTTGTCACTAATTGCTATAAATGATAATGATTCTTCATATTTCTAGATATGCAATGTATTATTCATTCCTCCTTAGGCTGAAATATGAGAAAATTAAAGGTATTATGGGTTTTTTTTTTACCTGTAGTGATTTATAGGAATAGATTATTCCTTAAGATAATAGATAAATATTAAACAGAGACATTGTTGCCTCACTGTTTATTTTTTCCTGATGTTTTATTAACTTTTTTCTATTGTTCTTTTCTCTTAACATTTTACAATGTCTTCATGTGGAGCTGAGGTTCTAATGAGTATGAATTTTAGTGTCCTTATTGGAGCTCGAATACTCTTTTAAGGGGAGATTCGGTACATAATTATGTGGCCCCTTACTCTTTTCTTAACTGTTTATATGGGTTAGTGCATAATGAAGCTGAGTTAAAAATTAATATTGCTAATTTAGTAGGTATAAATTATTTGTTTTGCTTGTTATTAAAAATGAGTAAATCTGCTGTTAAAAGTCAGAGACCTAAGTTATTGGTTTTTAAAGATCCTTCCTCGTGGGCCGACCCCGTGGCTCACTTGGGAGAGTGCTGCGCTGGGAGTGCCTCAGCCGCGGGTTCGGATCTTATATAGGGATGGCCGGTGCGCTCACTGGCTGAGCGTGGTGCAGACCACACCGTGCTGAGGACTGTGAACCCCTTACCAGTCAGGAAAAAAAAAAAAAAGATCCTTCCTCGAGTATTAAAATCTACTTATTTCGTCAATTTCTTTGACAGTTTTTTTCCCCCTAAGTTATCTTTTGTTTTATTGACTTTCCAATGTACTTCATTTATTCTTTCATTCACTCCATCACATGAGATGACATGAAGGCTCCCTTTATGGACACAGGCAGCCCATTCAGTTTGAAGGTTCCACCTGCCAAAGCATAGATGATCCCTTTAAGGCTGCTGCTTATTTTTCAAGGGCTTAAGCCAGAAGAAGCTTAGTCTTAAAAACGAACAACCCTCTTTGAATGTTTGGTAAAATTCTGCTGTGAATCCATCTGGTCCTGGGCTTTTCTTTGTTGGGAGCCTTCTGATAACAGCTTCAATCTCCTTTATTGTTATTGGTCTGTTCAAATTTTCTACGTCTTCACGGTTCAGTTTTGGGAGCTTGTGTGTGTCCAGAAATTTATCCATTTCCTCCAGATTTTCAAATTTGTTGGCGTATAGTTGTTTATAGTAGTCTCGAATGATTCCTTGTATTTCAGATGAATCAGTTGTAATATCGCCTTTTTCATTTCTAATTTTTGTTATTTGAGTCTTCTCTCTTTTTTTTTGTTAGCCATGCTAATGGTTTGTCAATTTTATTTATCTTTTCGAAAAACCAACTTTTTGATTCGTTGATCTTTTGAATTGTTTTTTGGTTTTCAATTTCATTCAGTTCTGCTCTGATCTTAATGATTTCTTTCCGTCTGCTAACTTTAGGATTGGATTGTTCTTGTTTTTCTAGTTCTTTAAGGTGAAGTGTTAGGTTGTTCACTTGCCATCTTTCCATTCTTCTGAAGTGAGCATTTAATGCAATAAATTTTCCCCTCAGTACTGCTTTTGCAGTATCCCACAGGTTTTGGTATGATGTATCATTGTTTTCATTAGTTTCAATAAACTTTTTGATTTCCTGCTTGATTTCTTCTTGGACCCATATGTCATTAAGTAGAATGCTGTTTAATTTCCATGTGTTTGTATAGTTTCCAGAGTTTTGTTTGTTATTAATTTCTAGTTTTAATCCATTGTGGTCTGAGAAGATACATGGGATAATTCCAATTTTTTTGAATTTATTGAGACTTGATTTGTGACCTAATATGTGATCTATCCTGGAGAATGATCCATGTGCTGATGAGAAGAATGAATATTCTGAGGTTGTCGGGTGGAATGTTCTGTAGATATCTGCCAATTCCAATTGGTCTAGAGTCTTGTTTAGATCTTGTGTTTCTCTACTGATTCTTTGCCTAGATGATCTGTCTAATATTGACAGTGGAGTGTTCAGGTCCTCTGCTATTATGGTATTAGTGTCTATTTCCTTCTTTAGGTCTAATAGAGTTTGTTTTATAAATCTGGCTGCTCCAACATTGGGTGCGTACATATTTATGATTGTTATGTCTTCTTGATGGATCAGTCCTTTTCTATTCCAAAAGATT
The DNA here is from genome assembly GCF_027409185.1 of Cynocephalus volans. Taxonomy (NCBI): domain Eukaryota; kingdom Metazoa; phylum Chordata; class Mammalia; order Dermoptera; family Cynocephalidae; genus Cynocephalus; species Cynocephalus volans. The sequence goes on along the minus strand of NC_084467.1, from coordinate 65,441,494 downwards.
GAAACGGACGCAAATCTCCCAAACTCATTCTATGAAGCAAACATCATCCTGATACCAAAACCAGGTAAAGATATAACCAAAAAAGAAAACTACAGGCCGATATCCTTGATGAATATAGATGCAAAAATCCTCACTAAAATACTAGCAAACAGAATACAGCAACACATACGAAAAATTATTCATCACGATCAAGTGGGATTCATCCCAGGGATGCAAGGTTGGTTCAACATACGCAAATCAATAAATGTGATACACCATATTAATAAACTCAAACACAAGGACCATATGATCATCTCTATAGATGCTGAAAAAGCATTTGATAAAGTTCAGCACTCATTCATGACAAAGACCCTCTATAAGTTAGGTATAGAGGGAAAGTATCTCAACATAATTAAAGCCATATATGCCAAACCCACAGCCAATATCATCCTGAATGGGGAAAAGCTGAAAGCTTTTCCTTTAAGAACAGGCACTAGACAAGGATGCCCACTCTCACCACTCCTATTCAACATAGTGTTGGAAGTACTAGCCAGAGCAATCAGAGAAGAGAAGGAAATAAAGGGCATCCAGATTGGAAAAGATGAAGTCAAACTGTCCCTGTTTGCAGATGACATGATCCTATATATCGAACAGCCTAAAACCTCTACAAAAAAACTGTTGGAATTGATAAATGATTTCAGCACAGTAGCAGGATACAAAATCAACGCACAAAAATCAGTAGCATTTCTTTTCTCCAATAGTGAACATGCAGAAGGAGAAATCAAGAAAGCCTGCCCATTTACAATAGCCACCAAAAAAATAAAATACTTAGGAATTGAGTTAACCAAGGAGGTGAAAAATCTCTATAATGAGAACTACAAACCACTGCTGAGAGAAATTAGAGAGGATACAAGAAGATGGAAAGATATTCCATGCTCTTGGATTGGAAGAATCAACATAGTGAAAATGTCCATACTACCCAAAGTGATATACAAATTCAATGCAATCCCCATCAAAATTCCAAAGACATTTTTCTCAGAAATGGAAAAAACTATTCAGACATTTATATGGAACAATAAAAGACCACGAATAGCCAAAGCAATGCTGAGCAAAAAAAATAAAGCTGGAGGCATAACACTACCTGACTTTAAGCTATACTACAAAGCTATAATAACCAAAACAGTATGGTACTGGCATAAAAACAGACACACTGACCAATGGAATAGAATAGAGAATCCAGAAATCAACCCACACACTTACTGCCATCTGATCTTTGACAAAGGCACCAAGCCTATTCACTGGGGAAGGGACTGCCTCTTCAGCAAGTGGTGCTGGGATAACTGGATATCGATATGCAGGAGAATGAAACTAGATCCATACCTCTCACCGTATACTAAAATCAACTCAAAATGGATTAAGGATTTAAATATACACCCTGAGACAATAAAACTTCTTAAAGAAAACATAGGAGAAACACTTCAGGAAATAGGACTGGGCACAGACTTCATGAATACGACCCCAAAAGCACGGGCAACCAAAGGAAAAATAAACAAATGGGATTATATCAAACTAAAAAGCTTCTGCACAGCAAAAGAAACAATTAACAGAGTTAAAAGACAACCAACAGAGTGGGAGAAAATATTTGCAAAATATACATCTGACAAAGGATTAATATCCAGAATATATAAGGAACTGAAACAACTTTACAAGAGAAAAACAAGCAACCCAATTAAAAAATGGGCAAAAGAGCTAAGTAGGCATTTCTCTAAGGAAGATATCCAAATGGCCAACAGACATATGAAAAAATGCTCAACATTACTCAGCATCCGGGAAATGCAAATCAAAACCACATTGAGATACCATCTAACCCCAGTTAGGATGGCTAAAATCCAAAAGACTATGAACGATAAATGCTGGCGAGGCTGCGGAGAAAAAGGAACTCTCATACATTGTTGGTGGGACTGCAAAATGGTGCAGCCTCTATGGAAAATGGTATGGAGGTTCCTCAAACAATTGCAAATAGATCTACCATACGACCCAGCCATCCCACTGTTGGGAATATACCCAGAGGAATGGAAATCATCAAGTCGAAGGTATACCTGTTCCCCAATGTTCATCGCAGCACTCTTTACAATAGCCAAGAGTTGGAACCAGCCCAAATGCCCATCATCAGATGAGTGGATACGGAAAATGTGGTACATCTACACAATGGAATACTACTCAGCTATAAAAACGAATGAAATACTGCCATTTGCAACAACATGGATGGACCTTGAGAGAATTATATTAAGTGAAACAAGTCAGGCACAGAAAGAGAAATACCACATGTTCTCACTTATTGGAGGGAGCTAAAAATTAATATATAAATTCACACACACACATACACACACACACACACAAACCGGGGGGGGGGGTAGAAGATATAACAACTACAATTATTTGAAGTTGATACAACAAGGAAACAGAAAGGACATTGTTGGGGGGGAGGGGGGGAGGGAGAAGGGAGGGAGGTTTTGGTGATGGGGAGCAATAATTAGCTACAATGTATATCGACAAAATAAAATTAAAAAAAAAAAAACAAAAAAAAAAACGAACAACCAATCAAATAATCTAGCTATAGACCTTGCCTCCTGTATTCCACGGTCACAGTGTGAGCATAAATGATGATGAACATTTGGGAGCTGCCTGAATGTTTCTCTTTTTCCTTTAACTATTTTGATCATTAAAACAAGTTATGGAGCAGAAATTTTGAATATCTTTATTTTTAGGCCACTAAAGCTCTCTGACCCCTACCTTCCTCACACATAAGAATTTCATTTTAATTTTTCTTTTCTTTTCTTTTTTTTTTTTTTTAATCACTACTTTATAAATTCATGAATAAACCCTGGGTTTATTTTCACTAAATGAAGACTGCTTTCATTTTGGATCGAAGAACAGCTATCATAGTGTTAAAATTGGTCTCAGTCAGCTATCATAGACATTTGACTTAATTATACACGTATTTAGCAAGTTGTATATATATGTCATGAGATCATTTCACCACAGAACATATAAATTAGTGCTATAATTGCAGGAAAATGTCACATACATCTCATTATCACATAGAAGAGTTCATCTTAGAGAAATAAGTAATTCCACTTAAAAAAAAAAGAGTGGGTTATTAAAAAAGATTATTTCCAGGTACTGCCAACACCTTGATGCATAATTGTATATGAATGAATCTGGAGGATGAAATATGAGGGATGATAGTGATTTAAAAAAATCCAGATTATTTGGACAATCCTTTCCAAATTCAGATAGAAAGACTCTGTACTTCTGTTACTTTTATTTAGACTTGGCCAAAAATCAGCTCAGCATAGAGTACCTTGTCCTTGAAGAGTTCATAGAAATGATCACTGTCTAGTAGATCTGAATCAACTCTGTATTTAGCTCATGTATATTATTTTGTTAGACCCTGGATAATTTATTAGTCTGTTATCATTTTTGATGCAATATATGTGATTCACACTTTTCTTCTACTTCTTTGAAAGTGCCAAACTGTGTCTTGCCTCAGGGCTACTGTAGATATGGTTTTCTCTACCTACAGGTATTTTCCTTCCCTTATTAGCATGGCTGGTTCCATTCTCGTACTTTAGGTTTTAGTTAAATATCGTCACTTCTGAGACACCATTTTTTTACTACTCCATCAAAGTCCCTCTTCCTGTTTTTCTCTCTCATTGTATGTTATTCTTTCCTCACTTTACTTGTTGTAATTTATAATTATGTATTTATTTACTGCCTGGTTTTCCCCCATTCCCACCTCTTAGAGATTGACAACTCCATAGGAGCAGGTGCAGACAGTAGGTGTTTAATAAATATTTGATGACTGAATAGATGATCCTGGTGTCAGGGCCATAATCAAATCCTAGGTCTCCAGGATCCTACCATTGTACTTTAGCCTCTGCACACTTCTACAACAAATGTATATCGAATTACTTTCTACCTTCTACCCACGTAGGAAATAAACATGGCCTAAATTCAGTCACCATCTAATTTCCACGTTATATTTGTGAAGCATAAAAGAAGCAAGGAATTAAGTCTTCCCTAGGTATATTATTGAAGTGATACAACATTGAGAGTGGTAGGATTCTGAATAGAAAATGACAATTTATTTTGACAGTCAAAAATCTTATGCTTTTCAAAAACACTGATTGACTCTAAATCAAAACATTTGACTTTAAAATAAAAGTTACCTTCTTTAATGATAAATACTTTATTTTATTTGTTTTCTTTCCCCAGAATTTTGTCAAATGAATAGAATAAAACTCGATTTGATTCCATAGAATTCAGCCTTATAAAGCTGTTTATTTTCATTAAAAAAACTCAAAAACTGATTATTCAATATCATTTCTTCTACACACACACACACACACACCACACACACCCATCCTGCATTTTTTCAGGCACAAATGATCTTGGAGACTTACTTGATTGACTTAGGTGTGAAATAATTGTCTTTATCAGGGACAAAATGTCAAATTTTCTCAGACTGTCTTTGCAGCAGGCATTTGATTTACTCTTTTAAATAGAGCCTTTTAAAGTTTCCTTTGTGGGGGAAATACGAAAATATTTTCATATTACTATTTTAGCATTTTCATGTTACTATTTTATTATTAAATAAAGAAACTTATATAATTTTGGAATTAGAAGTTTCCTTAATCTAGGAATTAATACTAATACTAATACTCTCATTATTTATGTATTTTTTCATAGTAACATAATTAACTTGAATGTACGTAACATCTTTTTTTGAAATGCACTTGAGATAAAAAATTTGTAAGTAAGTCTTTAAATAAAGAATAATTTTTCATTTTGTTATCACTTAAAAAAGGAAGGGAAATTTAATTCCTTCAATGTTTTAGCAACTCTTTGATGCCAACTCTTTATGCCCCCATTTGGATGTTTTTAAACATATTTTCTAAGTCTTAGCTAGAGCATTATCTGTTTCATATTGTTCAGCTTATGGGGACTTGCTAACAAATAAATGATCCTATGTGCTACTAGGTAATTTGTGGGTTTAGGGAGCAAGATGTCTTTAAGCTTCTTTTGAGGTTTAAGACTTTGATATTAATAACAGCAATAGTAATAAATGGTATCTTGATTTTGGGACCAAAGCTTTGCTCATGTCTTTATCACATCTAAGGATCTTCTCTTAATTACCAATTGGTTAATTTCCCTTTGAAATAGCACTTCACTTTCCCTCAGGCCAATTTTGGCCAATGAAGTTTTCCATTGGTCCTGAGGTGGGAAGCCATTTCATGACTCTTTCCCTCTCTTTAAAGGTTTACATTAAAGGCTTTTCTAATTTATTTTTACACCCAGTAAATAGTAGATGCTCAGTAAATATTAGTTAAATATGAATAAAAGTGTTCGCCATAATTGTTATTTATTTAATTTTCAAATTAATCTTGCTGATAAACTTAACATACTCACATGTTTTATATTATTTTATAAATTATCATACCGTCTATTTCTATAAATAAATTTTCTTAGTGTTTCAGGTTTTTCTGAAAATACGATCAATAAGACAGGAAGAAAATAATATGTATCTGTGGGGAAAAATTGAAACTTAGCCTTACTCCTTAGAATAAAAGATTTTAAGACTCTTAAGGGGAGGGATTGTGACACATGCTTTTTTCTTTTTTCTCTTTTTTAGTGATCTTCCATCTTTATTCACTATGCAAGTTAAGGAACAGATTGCTATTAACGTCTTAGAGTTAAAAACAATTAAAGACTTTGTATTAGATCTTTATTCCTGATATTTTATGGCCAGAAGGAATTTTAGAGATGGTCTGATCTAACCTTCTCACTTTTCAGACAATGAAACTGAAACTTGAGAGATTATGGCATAGTCTGTGTGTATGTGAGAGTGTGTGTGTGTGTGTGTGTGTGTGTGTGTGTGTGTGTGTGTGTGTGTGTGTGTGTGTGTGTGTGTATATACATACATATATACGGGGAGAGACAGAGAGACCGATGCTAATAGCCAACGTATTCAACATTTGGCCTACTAGATATGATTCTAAACGCTTTTCATATGTTACCTTGTTAATCTTGATAACTCCCTTTTCAGATATGTGTTGTTTTTATCCCCATTTAATAGATGGAAAAAAGAGGCCCAGAGAGGTTAAGTAAGCTTCCCATCGTCAAACACCTCGTCAGTGGCAAAGCTGGGAGTTGGATCTTTTTACTTAACCTCTATGAGCCCTCACTCATATTGCCCATCTGATTAGAGACAAGATCTCCTGAGCCCTAATTCCTAATCGTATAATGTTTTTATTATGGGTGTTTTCTGAAAGGTTTAGAGTTGGCTGAGTGTTCTAAGTGAGAAATAGATGTGAGAGTGGCAGTGAAAACAGTGGGGAACAGTAGTGAAAGGAAGCTGGAGGAGCCAACAGAATGGGAGTAGGATATAGGAGCTCTCTTAGGAGACCGAATGAGGGTGTGGAATTCTGAGCAGACCAGTAATCATAAAACATTGGAGAAAAATAGATGTTTCTGAGCAGCCAGTGAAATAATGTTTGTTCAGAGGAGTTTAAACTAATCTTGTTGTTGGAGGGATGGTCCTTCCCGAGAGGAGCAGCTAAACAAGAGCTATCCAAGCTCGTCTGCTGAGATCTCTGTTAGATGCTTTTTTCGTCATGCCTTTCCCTCTTCTGAAGTAAGTTTGCTATTATGATCACCTGCCTTTTGAAAGGTTTCCTCAAATGATATTGGAAGGACACCTAGACAGAGGACATAAAGGCCACTCTCTTCATTTGGCTTTTGCTGAGCTGTGAATATTTAAGAGATGAGGCATAAAATCCTCATTATTGATGTTATTTTGCCTTATGAGTGGTTCTTTCAGAAGTGACACAGAGGGCAAGGAGGAAAGGACACAAATCTCAGTCTCCTCATTCAGCTTTCTGCTCATGTGTGACTAACACAGGGTGGTGCACAACGTTTTTACTTTATGCCATTTGGCATTTCATTCAGGAAGTTGAATTGTTGGCGATATCTTACCAGAGGTCATAGTAGGGCTGTTTTAGCAGAGTGACATTTGGGAAGAATTCAGAATTATTTGAAAATTCCAGTTAGTAAGGGATGACTTATGAACCAAATTATATGAAAGGAACAGTTACATTGTTTACCATAAGGTTAGTGCAAGCGGAATTTTCTGATTTTTGTTTTTAAAGGAAACCCATTAAAATCACAGACTAAATGGATATTTAAATAAGAGAAATTCCAGGTATAACATTCCACTGATTATGATTTTCTCTTATATTGATTGCCATTTTGAAAATGTGCTTGAGCCACATATTTGTATGCCCCACAAAGCAAACTTACAGTTAACTTGGCCTGCTAATTTGCAATAACAAAACAAAACATCCTAATGTAAAGTTACACATAAATGTCTTACTAATCGAGACTAGCCAATGACCTACATCTTAGTTTTGTGAATGACAATGACTCTAGTATACTGATTATCAAATCCAGAAAATGTTAAAATCAGAGGAGAATATTGGCATTAAGGTGTGTTTTTGAAAGGATTAGTATTATAAGATTGAAAGTAATGTGTTCTAGTGGATGGATGTAAGTATATATAAAGAAAATTATCCTGGAGCATGTTTAATTTAGCTTTATTATGCAGTGTTAAGTGACTGACTATTTAATAATAAAACACAAAATGAATCTAGTAAGTTTAGATTGGACAAATTTATTATCGATAGTAATTGCCTAGGAAATGGTGGAGGTACAGAATGTATGATAATGAAATCAAAATGTATATCATCAGAGGTTTTTGCCTTTTCTATTTATCAGATTGTTACCATCCCCCACCCCTGCCCTAAATCCTAGTATAAAATCTGTTATTGACAATGAACTGATTTAATGAAGGAATGTTAAATATTCAATGAGGCAGGAAATCTGCTAACATTTTAGTTAGCATATAGTTTTGAAGAATCAGGTCTAAAAGAAAAACCTAGAGTCTGAGATACAGGTGTAAAACAAGGTCATGTCTGTATGTCATATATATCCTGAATCAGGACTAAAATATCTGGCCTTATGATTTTCTATGACACAGCCACACTGCAGAACTATAGAGCCTATATTTAGGGAACTGGTTATATTATTTAGTACTAAATATTCCATTTCCAGCTGTACCGAACAAATTGTTACTGGACAAAGTCTAAAAAGGCAGAGGAAAAGACCATCTTATGATTAAAAAGTATAACTTATAAAATTATGGGAAGCACATGAGAAAAAAATAAGGATGGAGCCAAAAAAAAGAAAGAGCTTTTAAAGTAAAATGTTGATTATGGTGCTAGAATCAGAGAAGCTGAATACAATAGGAAAAGTCATCTATAGAATTATTGTCTCTTGAAAGTAAACATAGAGATGTTCCCAAACCAGGGAAGAGAGAATAAGGAAACATTTGTGTGTGAAGAGATTTTGATTGGGGCAGATACGTAAGTGTTGTTAGCAAAGAACAAAACAATTTTCCCCAGACTCCCTAATAGACAAACAAAACCACATTCTTCCTTCTACCTCACCAAAAACTGTCTGATACAGTTGGGCTAAATCCTTGTCATCAACTTGGGAATTTTGCTTTGGAAACCACCCAGTGAGGTTGAGTCATATTTTCAGATGCTTCCTCTTTGGAAAACCACCAATACAATTCTATTTCCATTTTGTGAGGGTTTTTTTTTTTTTTTTTTTTTTAAACCAGCATTGATTTTAAAAGCTTTATCCAATTCTTGGCTCTTGAATGTCCCTGAAGAGGTTTTTGAAGGATCGTGCAAAGTGTTTCTCCCTTTGAAATTTCCATGTAGGCCCTAGAGATTTTGGGAAATGCTTGTGAGTAATTTTCATGCAGAAAAAAGGACACCCAGCTGAATGCTAGACTATAATTCAATCAGGAAGCTCTAATGGCATTCTAAAACTGGAAAGTACAGTGTGAATGCTTTATGAATAATACCACATTGCCAACATTGAATTACAGCTAGTATTTTTACACGAGGACTAGGAATACTAGGAACATAAAACAATTTTACAGCCAGTTACCTTTGAGGTTGAGGGAGATGACAATTCATCACACTGAGGTCTTTAGTGTATGCCACAAAGAAAGATTATAATATGTGTAGGAATGAAAGTTTACCACTTGTTGTCTATGAGGAGAAGGATTTGAGTATAGAGGACACAGTGGTCTGCAAAGCATTACAGGAATTGTGAAATGAGGACAGGGCTGCAGTGGTTTTGAGGACACCAGGTTGCCAGGGACATGAATTCTAGTCCTCATATATAATACATTTATACTTTAATCAGAAAAATTCTATTGAGACTAACCTTTCAGTGAGGGAATGTTATCTAAACAGAACACAGTCATTTAAGCTGCTAGATGAAAAACTTGTGTTTTATGAGCCTAGAAAGAAATGAGTTGAATGTTATCATAAGATAACACATGGTCTTGAGGCACCCTCAGGTGCTGATATCTCACATCGCAGCACAAGCTCAAAAAACCCCTGGCCTGCCTGATAATTGTCAAAGTTATTTTAATTTGAGCCATAACCAATTATTTATGTAAAACTATACCGTAAGGATGATAGTAGGGGAGCAAGAACATGAAAATGCATTTTTTTCAGGCTTGTTGAGATTAATGAACCCTCAAAATGTTATTAACTTTGCAGAATGAGTACCAAGTCTAAACAACTCTGCATTTCAAAATGCCTTGGCTTTCTTTTCAAAAGAATGAATTAAGTTGATACTCATGACTGAATCAGAAAGGTACAACTGACAGGTTTTCGGCACATTGCCCCCAGCATGCCTCACCCTAAAGGTGCCTTAGTTTTGCCAAAGAAGACTTTTTATTCTGTTCTTTTTTCCTTGGTCTTATTTGAGAGCTCAATTCCCAGTGGTATGGGAGGAAGGAGAATAAATGCCCAGGTTTCACTATTTTTTTTTCTGACTCAGGGATACTTGCTCTGCCTATTGCCCTGAATGCTAGCCAGAGCCCTACTAGAATTTGGTATCTAGTATCGTTCAATCCTGCTTAGTGGGGACATGAAAAACTCGAGAGGCCTTTCCAGGGCTTGCCACAAAACAGATTAGGGGCTGGAAAATCAGAATGATTAGGAAGTGGCTTTATGAATACAGATCACAGAAGAACAGGCTTAGTGGTTCCTTGGTGATAGTTCTTAAGAACGGGCAGAATTTTTGGACAGAAGATGTTAACTAGCTTATTTGATCCTCCCTAAGGATAGAATAAGAGTAAATGGCCTTAAGCCACAACACAAAGGGTTTAGAGACTGAGCTATAAAAAAGCTGACAGTCTAAGACAGCTGAAGAAAATTAATAAGAAGTAAAGGGTAGTGGAATGCCAGAGACAAGAAATACCTTGAACAAATTAGAAAAGGAAAACTGAAAATATGATCTCTGGAAAAGAGACATTAGCTATGTCTGCATCCTCTCAATATTTTTGGCTTGATTGAGGGCATGTGCTTCCCACACTAGGGGACAAGATATGGTCAGGCAGAGGCAATGATCTGACAGCTGCCTATGCCATTGCTTCCTTCCTTCCTTTTGCCCTTGTTCTGATTTAATTCATGGCGTGTGTGTGTATGAGTGTGTGCGTGTGTTCGTGCACACAGGTGCAGGTATTAGATGGAGAGAGGAAGGCATCAAGCAGAGCAACACTCCACCTCTCAGGAAAATTCCCATCTTGGGATTCCCTTTAAGACAGAAATTCAAGCAATGATGAGAAAGGTGCCCTTAGACTTGCCCTGTAATGAGATGTTACAAGCCATTAATTTTATGAAACTCCATAGAGACCACAGCCAGGCCATAAAAAAAAGAAAAAAATAGATCGTCTAGGAATCACCAAGAAAATACTAACTTTCCAAGTTCAGTGAATGAATTTGACTGAGACTTTTTTTGTTGTTCTATATTGTATTTGAAGCTAGTTGTGTTTAGTTTGTACCTTTTCCCCTGAAACCCTTGCAAAATGCTTTAGTTTTAGGGTTTTCAAGTAATTGGGGAGCTAGAACCCTTCCAAAAGGTAGGAGGTCAAAGCAGAAACAGTCACTCAAAAGCCTTTGGTAACTCTCCGTTGCTCTGAAGATCAAGATTATACTCCTTAACGTAGCTTACAGAGTATGCTACCTAACTCTCTTACAGGGTTGTGCCCTTGCTTACGTGTCCACCCTCATTTCTCCACCTGCCCCCTCCTGACTCCTCTCAGTTCTTGACGTGCCATGCTTCTCTCTGGCCTTGGAACATCCCATTTCCTCTGCTTCAAACTCCTTTCATGAGGCTAGCACTTATTCATGGTGTAGGTTTAGCGTAGACTTCACTTTCTTCAGAAGCTGGCCCTGATCACATACCTTCCCCCTCGTGCCTGGGTGCAACCCCTCCTACACGCTTCCACCAAATCTTCCCTATTTTGGCAGACATCACACTATATAAGAAGAATTTAGATGCTTATTTACTTGACTATAGTAGTTGTCACTAGACTATAAATTCTATCGTTATGTTCCAGAAGAGTTTGTATAACATAAAGTACCTTTTGTGGAAGGATTGTTTCAAACTTGGGGGCCTGATTTCAGCTGTGGCAGCTCAAGAGGAACATTTATAAGGGAGCACAACTACACAATCACTGGCATTCTCTTGAGTGCCCATTCTCTTCCATCTCTGAGTATGTTTTTTACTGTTGTTTTAAAGTAGAGCCCTGGGTACTTGAAAACCAAAGCTTTTAGCTTTGCATTTAAGTACTATCTTCACAATTGATTTAAAAGCTTGGTTGTTATCAAACACCCTTCTCTTTTCAGGGTCATTCCTTAGTTGCTCTTACAGAAACACCTAAACCATAGGAATAACTTTAATATGGTGTCAAATGAAATGGTTGGTGATAGAAGTTTTTGGTGCTTAGGAAATATGCAAGTCATCCTTGCAGGCCTCCTCCCTTTGAACTGCAATTTTTCATTATGAGAGTCAGGATATGTTGATTTTGTTTTTTGTTTGTCTTATAGTCAGGATTACTTACCCCAATGGCATAATATTTTTATTCCATTGTACTCTGTGATATTTGTTAATTTTTCACTAAGTTACACACATTGATTTCAGAATGATATGCTAAAAGGAAAAAGGAAAAAAAATCCACTATTTTTTTCAGCTGGAATGTTATTAAAATTTGCATTTGAATTACAAAAATGGTATTACTGTCTTCTTAAATGGCACATGGTGTTACAGGTCAATGCTTGTTATGTCATAATTTACCTTATATAAGTATTTTGAACATTCTGTTATCAATCACTTAGTTTTCAACTGTGCAAAGACAGTAGCACCTCATCACGTAGCTATTGAGCTCCTGAAATGTGGCTCGTCTGAATTGATACAAGCTGTAAATGTAAAATGCAGGCCAGACTTCAAAGATTAGTTAAAACAAAAAGAATTCAAAATATCTCACATTTATCTCAAATATATCAATTTATACTGATTACATGTTGAAATGATAATCTGAATCTATCAGGTTAAATAAAAAATATTATTAAAATTAATTTCATGTTTTATTTTTTTAAAATTTTAAAAATGCAGTTACTAGAAAATTTAAAATTGCATACATGGCTTGCTTTATTTTTTTATTGTAAAGTGCTGGTCTAGATGGTATCTAAATAATAAGGACTGTTTGTTTTCTTTTGCTAGGAAAGGAGCTATTTAATCACAGTAACAAGTAAAACTTGATGACTGGTTAACTTGTAGGAATAGGATTCCCACAAAGCAATTACGTATAAGTATACCTAATGTCTGGGCCTAATAATAATATTAATAACTACTCTTGTGAACTAATAGTATTATTTACCTCTTTGGATTTTATGAGGATTCAATAAGATAATATGTGCGAAGGCAGTGACCTAAACAATATTGTCTTATGGACAGAAGGGAGTTTATGGAGAGAAGGGAGTGGGTATGAACTGTCAGAGATGAAAACTGTCAGGAAACATGCTAAAACTATTTTCAAACCTGAGATGTAGTAGTAATGTGCTCAGTTATCTGTGGATTCAGTTAAAGCATCAGAGCTCTTTTGGTTTGTGTGAAGATTTGCTATGCTAGAGCATTTTATCATGCAGCTGGATAATCTGTGTAATCATTCTTCTAATTGGTGCATGAGGGCTGGCCAGTTAGCTCAGTTGGTCAGAGCATGGTGTTATAACACCAAGGTCAAGGGTTTAGATCCCATACCGGCCAGCTGCCAAAAAAAAAAAAAAAATTATAAATGGCGCATGATATATCAGCTTTTATGTAACCATTTCCTTATTCTTAATCATTGGGTTGCTTCCATTTTTTTCTTACTATTATTAATGTTCTGGTGATTGATATCTGTAAAACTTTTCTCATATTTTGAGTAATTTTCCAAGAATGGCAGACTGATTTTAAAAGAGATGGTGAATGACTTAAGAGTGGAAAAACCATTCAAGTTCCTGGCTGAGACTGAATAATTATCCAACTAGAAGGCAGTTGTATATAAGTTGTTTCCTCACATGTCTTGCATTTTTAGGGTAGAAAAGACAAATGGGGAAAAGATTTTCTAAATGTTGACATCAGGTTATTTCTATTGTGGTAATATTGGCAATAAAAATAGTAATAAAATCAAGAGATTTGGGATATTTCAATTTCTAGATCCCTTTATTACTGAAATCTTGAATGTAGAGTTTTATTTAGCCACATTGAATAATTTTATCTAAAGCAGCCAAAAGGATTCTGAATGCCTGTTAGCTGTATAAAGGCTCATATAAATGACCACCATTACATGTGAATTAGTTTAAATCTGCACAGTAGGTTTGGGAAGAGATCATTTATCTATGTTTGTAATGAATTAAGACTTTTCAGTTCCATAAAAAGTATCTCAGAAGAAAGGTTTCATTTTGCCCATGACTGTGTGTTTGTAAAAGTTTTATTTTTAGAGCACATGTTTAAAGCCCCCAAAGCTGAGTTTATGTTTTGCAAATGTATTTATTGTCTTAATGACACAGAGCTTCTGTTACTGGTAGTGAATTAGAAATTGCTACTCATTCCAAATAAAGTTAGGCGGAAATAGGGAGGCAGTGCCACATTGAAGCAGAGTACTTTAATAATGATTTCTTTTTAAAATATGGCTTCTTGATATCATAACATTACAAATCCCACTTGTAGCCAGAATCCCAGAGTTCAAGAGCAGATGTTCACAGCTTGTGCAGTGGTGGCTCATTCATACGGAGGGACCAGCCCAGAGAATGTATATTCAGTGAGGCTGATTTGTGTAGTTAATGTTCTATGCACATATAGCTGTTAATTTTTTTTTAGAAGTCTATTAAGATTTATTTATTATTATTTTATTATTATTATTTTTTAATATTTAAATTATTATTTATTTAATTTCCATTGGATTCTTATACTTCCAGTTTATTATTATTATTTTTTTGCTTCATGTCTTGGTTTTAGCTGTTAATTTTAATATAGTTGCCCTTACTCTCAGAAATACATGCTACCCGAAAAATCCAGTTGTAAAACCAACTCTCCCAAGAATTATTTTCTACTTCTTGGTTTTAAGAGCAATGCTTGAGCACTGCATGTATCTAAGAATGTTAAGTTACAATTACTGTGATATTGGTTGAACATTTAGAAGATTCTAGAAGACTTACAGACCATGACTGTTTGCCTGCGCTGTGCATCATGACTTCTAACGACGGTATGCTGAAATGACTTTCTGGGTTTTGAAGGAAAGGTTTTCTCTTTAGAATTAAAGCATTTGGACTTGGGTACTGACTATGGTTCTTGGGTAAGTTACATAACTTCTGACAGCTACTAGGTTTCCTCACTGGAAAGTGAAGATAATAATAATTGCCTTACCCTATCTCAGCTCACAAAATGGACAAACGTCATAAGTGGTAGTGAGGCTCTGGGAATAAAGGGAAGGGATCTGCTATAAAGGGGCGTAAGGAAAAGTTTTGGGGTGATGGAAATACTTTATATATTGATTGCATTGGTGGCTACATGACTATGTACATTTGTCAAAACTCAGAACTGAACATTCCAAAAAGGAGAGATTTTTACTGTATGTAAATTATATCTCAAAAAACATAACTTTAAGAAAGAACTTTGTTAATGCTAAGTACTAGACAAATAAGAGTTATTATTATTTTTTATTTCTATAGGATGAGTATGAACTTTACAAGACAGGCAATCGTGATATAGTGACTATTAGAGGGGAAACGGTTCTTCTCCACTTGGATTAGAGTGGATGTCCTGATGGTTCTAGAGCTTGATCTGCATAAATTGTCTTTCCTAATCCTTGGGTCAAATGAAATGAAACTTTTATTAAAGTGATGTCCCCAGGGGACTGTCCTTCACTATATCTCCTTTTCGTCTCTGAGCTCATCCATTCATATGGCTTCAGTTATTCTGGTGGCATCCCATTCTCTATCTCTCACTTGGAGCTCTGGACCTATGCTATTTTTGTCTACAAATTTCTCCTTGGAAATTCCACAGGCATCTTCAAACTCATTGTGTTTAATATCAAACTCATCATTTTCACCAGTCCCTAGATTTTTCTCATCAACTCCTCAGATATTTATTGAGTGCACACTATATGAAGGCATTGGGCTAGGCACTGGTAGTGCAAAGGTGAATAACATTGTCCCTTCCTTCACTAAGATTACAGAGTAATATAAGTAAATATATAATAAATTAGTCAACATGGAATGGGCATTTCCTTTCTTAATTTTTGGGAACGCTAGATATCATCCTTGATTTCTTTCCCCTCATTTTCGCACATTTGCAGTGAATAAATTCTTCTGATTTTGCTTCCTTAACTCTCTCTCAAGTTTACTGTCTTCTCTCTACCCATCTACACTGTAACTACTTTCATTCGGGCCCTCAGAGTCTTTTTATTGGGTTATCTCAATAGCCTTCTGGTTGTCCTCCGAGGTTCCAGCCTGTCTCTGTCAAGTCCACTATCAGGACTGTTGTCAGAGTGATCAGCCTATACTGTATGCTTTTCCCTGATTGAAACTCTTCAGTTCTATATCACCTGTCAATAAAGCTCAAGGTTCTTAGCAGTACGTTCATGCCCTCCAATATTCAGCCCCTTCCTTTCGCTTTAGTCTTAGGTCTAAACATTTGCTTCGTACTTTGTGTCAGAAACACTGAACTACTTATGTTTGTGGGTATCCCCCACACATGCCATTTATCACCTCCAAGCCTGCACTTATTATTACCTTTTTTTTTTCCTTGTGCCGGAAATACCTTTTCTAACTCCTGTGTGACCGACCCTCTGCTTATCTCTTTTTCATTCTTCCACGCTCATCTTAGCTGAGCCTGTCTTGACTCTCCTAGGGTGAGTTAATACCCTTCTCTGTGATTTTATTTATCAAATAATGTTGAAATTCTCTATTTATGTGTCAGGCTCACTTACCAGATTATAAAGTTATTGAGGGTCAGAATTGTGTCTCAATCCTTGTATCCTCAGTGTCTGGCACATGGTAAGGACTCAATAAGTGTTTGTTGAACTGAATGAAAAGACGTTGTCCTTGACTCTTCTCCAACTTCACTTCCTGCCATTTGCTCCCCACTTCATTGTTCTACCTCAGTGAACTTCTTAAGTTCCTCACATAGTCCGTGGTCTGGCTTCTAGCATGTTCATAGTATGATGGTGTCCCATAGCCTGGAATGCCTTTTCCCCTCATTCTCAGTGTGGCTAGTTACTATTTGTTCCTTAAAACTGCAGCTTGACTTAGGCATCTCTTTCTCTAGGAAGGCCCTACTTTTCTTCCCCACTGTTTTAGAAGTTCCACTTTCGTTTTCTTAAAGTATTTTCTGCAGTCACAGCACTGTTTATCCTGATTGTCTTTTAAGGTTTACTTGTCTTTCTGCATCACTAGACTGGGATTTCTGTAGTTTATCCCTGTACCCAGCATATGGTAGGCACTTAATAAAGTTTTCTTGAAAAAAAAAAAAAGACATTCCCTCCCCACATTAAAAGGAGGAAGAAAGAATTAAAATTTTGAGAACAGTATGTGCCTGCACTATGTGATAGGTGTTTGTCTATATAGTATTTGGAGGAAAGCAATCAGAGGCGAGAGGCTTAGCAAACAGAAAGCATTTGCAGTTTCATAATCTTAGATCTGTGCTTACTCATAGGCTTGGGGAATCTATATTGTTTTCCCTGTGTGGGCTATAACAGGCTGTTTCTCTCATTAGGAAATGTGTGGACCTATTGGGGAAGTCTGCAGGTAGCTTATTTTGTAATATTCTCTGCTTTATTGGGGGGAGATTCTATTTGAATAGATTATATGGTTCTTCTTAAACTGGGGCAAGCATTTCCTTGGGTGTGCGAAGCTGCAGAGTAAGTGGTCACATCTTCCTGGTATGTTAACGTTTACTCATTAACTATAGATACTTCTAGTTAAAGATGGTGGGGAAAAGGCGTTTTAGTGCTACTTTCCTACTAGAAACTCATAAAAACAATAAAACAAACAGAAAAACTCATCCTCTCTCAAATCCCCAAAGAATAAAAAAGCAAGGAAAAAAACTCTGTGTTCAAATAAAAACAGGAGACACAATTATGAGTAATATCAGCCAAATATAGTGAAATTTGGGTCAAGTATGAGAGACTACTTAGAGCCCAAAGAAATATTCTCAGTCTTGGGTGAAATAGATTTTCTGTAAACATTAATATCACAGACCTGAAAGGCCATTCAGTGATCTCTCAATTACAGAGCATAGATAGGGGCATGTATAGGAAAAGTTGGGTACAGTCCTGTAGAGTCCAAGCTCCACACCTAAGACCCCAAGGGAATGGGGCAAAAAGGCTAGCCACATAGGTTAGCTATTCTGGTTAACTATAACCTAGATTACTAGCTGAGGGAGATTGCTAGAGGTGACATTGGGTAAAGGAACAAAAAAGGGAAGCTAATATTATTACCAGGGTCAGCAATTTAAGGTCCGTCACTATCAGCCAGACCAGCCTCATGTGTGTCTAAAGCTGGAAGGAGACAAGCATCGAGGAAGAGAACACAACAGACGTGGAAAGACATCGTTGGAAGCAATAAGCCAAAATCGAAGCTGCAGACTTCCCCAGCTCTAATAATCACAAAAATAAATGCATAATTACAAACAGCAACGAAATTGGCTGGTACTGTGACAGTATACGAAAGGAGGTTCCACAGAGTGGCTCTGGGAAGCTTTTTCTGAGAAAGCAGTTTGAGTTGAGAACTGAGATATGAGTCAGTAAGGCAACTGGAGGAGAAGAACATTCTCGTCGGAGTGATGAACGTGCATGCTCAGGATCTCTGTGGCAGGAGAGAGCCTGCTGTGGGTGAGGAACAGAAGGCAGATGTGACTGGAGCACAAAGAATGGGAGTGGGGTGGAGAAAGGAGAGCAGTGAGAGGAGAGGCTGGAGGAAAGCGGGTCAGATAGGCAGGATGTTAAGGGTTCTTGTAAGGATTCCTAAGAGCAACAGGAAGCAATTGAAAGATTTTAATCAGAGTTATGGCATGATGAGATTTGCCTTTAAGGTGGTTCCTTTGGCTGTAATGAAGGCAATTGTGAATGTTGGGAGACCAGTTAGGAGACTACTGTAGTAAAACAGATGAGAGATGTGATGATACCGCAGACAAGGGCTGTGACAGTAGAGAGGGAGGGAAGTGGGTGCTTTCGTGAAATATGTAGGAGGCAAGTAGACCTGCCTCAGTGATGGGTTCGATCTGGGGCTGTATGTGGTAGAAACCACTAATTGCCCCAGTATCCATTCTCCCTTTCCTCCTTTTAGAAATAGTACTACCTACCTCACCCTGAGTTTGAGCTGTACACGTGACCACCTAGCTAGAGTATACATTTGTCAGGCTGTTCAGTTAGATGTGACCATGGACAATTTGGGCCAACATCTAGGTCCCTCCTGTAATACATGGCCACTTTTCCTGGACTCTAAGCCCCTTCTCATGGGCTGGAATACGGACATGGTGCTGATGATCCAGTTTCCATACATGGAGAATTGAATCAACTTAAGGACTGGCAGAACAAGATAGAAGAAACCTAGATTCTTGAATGGTTTTGTGGAGCAGAGCCTTCCTACTGGCTTGGTTTTATTTATTTTTACATTTTTGTGTGTGATGAAATCATTTCCTGTCTTGGTTGAGCCACTGTATTTTTGGATCTTTGTTATAGCAGCTTAACCTAATTATTCCAGGTGGTGGGAGAGGATTGAGCCAGGTGAATGATGATGCCATTCACGGAGATGGGAAACATTCATCATCTGTTTCGGCTTTTAGTCATTTACATATTTGACTAAATATTATTTTATATCTTAATTTGAATAATTGATGCGAATGTTTCAAAACTAGGGAGCATTCCCTGGGTTGTCACATACTCATTCTTTTTGTAAGATTAAGCTTTGGCAATTATAATTTTATCTAATTGTGCTATTTCCCAGCTCATATTTATCAAACTATTAAGATATAATGAAAAGCAAAACTGACTTGCTGAACTCTGGACATATTATTTCTATAGCACTGAGCTGACCTATCGTCCTAGTTGAATAAACAAAGAGCAAACAAGGAAGAAAAGATGTAATAAAGAGGAGGAAAGAAAAGAAGGAAGGAGAAAATGAGATTAACTTAGCTTGAGTTTATTTTTTAGTTCACCTACAAGAGTCTCTAGAAATCATCATTTTTATTTTTAAGAATGGATTACATGCTGTACACTTAATAATCCACTTAATTTTATCTGGAATAAAAGCTAAACTGAATATTCAATATTGAGCTCAAACTCAATATTCAGAATCCATTCTCTCTTTCTCTCTCTTTTTTTTTTTTGACAATCAAGACAACCACCCACATGCGGATTTTTAGCGTCCCTTGTTTTCTATGCTTCCTCAAAGATTATTTACAAATATTTCTATCAAAACACTTTATTGTTTATCCAGAGACATAATTATAACCAAAGTATTAGAATATAGTACTAGGTAAAATAAGTGGTTATTATTATAAAAATTATCCTTACTTTACAAAATCTATATTAAACTCACCTGAAATTTTATGATTTTTTTTTTTTTTGCAGCTGGCCAGTAAGGAGATCCAAAGCCTTGACCTAGGTGTTGTAACACTGTACTCTAACCAACTGAGTTAAGTGGCCAGCACGGAATTCTATGAACTTTTCTTATAAGTTCGAAGAGATAGAAATTAATGAAAGACCTCAATAATTTCTGCAATGATCTTAACAAAAAGTAATATTTTACAGCTCCTGCTTCAAAAAACTCAGCTCTGTACTTATCCATAGAGAATTTATTGAGATGAATTAGGGCAGCTGCCCCTATTTAATGGATGAGGCAGTGGAATTATTGAGTAACAGAAACTTTTCTAGGTTTATATACTAATCAGAAACTAAATAAGACATCCACTCTGAATGTTCTGATGTTCAGTCAGAACAGGCCTATGCCTTCCACAGGCCTATGCTTTCTTATAGTAAATGGAAGCTTATTATCAAATTAGATGAATACCGTAATCTGTTTGAAATGATGCTGATGAATGAGCTAATTGTATCTAAATGGTAATTTCTGTAGGTATCCTATTTCCAAATCTTTCCATGTTAAGCATTGGAAAGTTGATTTAAGAAATGATTATTCTTCTACTAGAAGCAAGGAGACCTTAAAGTGTACAATGATCCATAAATCCATAAACTTGATGCAAACAAAATTACTTAAAAGATATATTTGCCAATTAGGAAGAGAGAATTTAATTGTGATTTCCAAAGCTATTTGAAATGGGCTTGAATTCATTCAACCATCAATTATTTTTTGTCAAGCACTAGTCACAGTGAACAAGACAGTTTCTGCCTTCATAAAACTTTCTAATGGGAGATACACAAAAAACATATAAAACAGAATATCATCCATGCAATTGAGAAAAATAAAGCAGAATAAAGAGACAAAAGGAGATGAAGAGGGCAGGGATTTTTTGTATCAGCATATCAGCTTGAAGGAGTGATACTTAAGCAGAGACTCTAAGGAAGTGCATGAGCAATCTCAGAATTTCTGGGGTGCCATTCAAAATCAATGCAAAGATCCTGAGGTAGGATGAGCTTGGCACCTGCTAGAAACAATAAAAATGCTGATGTTGCTCAAGTCGAATGAGTGAGGGAGAGAGTGTTGGGGAGATGTGATAAGAGAGGGAGGCAAGGTCAGATCATGCAGGGCCAGGTGTATCAGAGTGAGGACTCTGGATTTTGTACTAAATGTGATAGAAAGCATGGAAAGGCTCGAGCATGAGTGAATGTGATCTATTTTTCTTAAAGATTACTCTGACTGCGTGTGGAGAATGGACTGGAGGTGGGAGTGGAGCTGGTGTGGAGGTAGGGAAGCTATTGCAGTGATGGAAAGAAGGGATGCTGGTGGCTTAGAGCAGGGTAGTAGTGGAAGAGGTGGTGAGGAGGACTAGATTTGGGGTATATTTAAAAGGTAGAGCTAATATAAATTGCTGGTGGGTTGGACGTGAGGTACAAGAAAAAGATACATCAAGGGGAAACCTAGGTTTCTTCCCTGAGCAACTGGCTGGGTGGCGATGCCATTTACTGAGCTGTAGAAGACTGAATGGAAAGAAGAATGGACAGAAAGATAATGTTTGTTTTGGACATGCAACACTTGAGATGCCTTTTGACATCCCAGTGTTGGTGTCACATGGGCAGGTGGGAATATAAGTCCGGAGCTGTTCGCAGAGGTACAAGAGGCAGATACCAATTTGTGAGCCCTTAGCATGCTGACGGCATTTAAAGCCCTGAGACTAGGTAAGCTCACATAGAAACCTAATGGAGGGAATATATCTAAGAATGAAGCTCAGGTACTCACTTATTTAGAAGTCAGGAAGGGGAGAAAAATCCAGCAAAGGAGAATGATAAGGAGTGATCAGTGAGGTAGGGAAAATATCAAGAGACTGTACATCAAGAAAGAGAATGTCCTGTTACATTTTCTTGCTCAACTTGTTGTCTTACCCTCAACATTAATCATTTCCCACCTTCTACTCTCTCCCCTCCCGCACCCAACCTCATCAGCTGCTTATGACAGGGCTTCATATTTCACAGGGAAAATAGAGCTACGCAGAAGAGAACTTCATGATCTTGCCATCCATAAATACATCAGCTGTATCTACTCTGCCTTCCCATCTGTTAAAACAAGTGAACTGTCTCTGTTCCACTGTAGGATGGACCCCTCCACTTATGCACTGGTTGTGATTTCCTCTTTCCTGTCCAAGGACTCTGTTCTTGTAAAGATCTTTCTCTCTCTTGCATCATCAATCACTCCCACGTTGCTAGTATCATCCTTATTAGCATACAGCATGCTGTATTATCTCACATATTAAAAAACAAAATAAAGCAAAATAAAAACAAACGATAAAATCCTTCCTTATTCCTGTGTCTCCTTCTCCTCTTCGTAGTAAAACACTGGGTAAGATGTCTACATATGCTACTTCTACAACCTTACCCCCTATAAATGCATGTTAATTTTTGCTCTTTTACAGAATCCATTCACATGATCACATGGTTTCCCCCTTTTATTGCTTATTGTGGAGGTGACATTTATAAATTTTTCTATTTTTAAATTGTCCTTCCATTCCTGCTCACAATCTTTTTTCTGTATTGTTAGATTTTTTTTAAACAAATATTTAATTTGGAATTTTTGTACACGTGTTTATGATTGAGAAAGGCTAAAGTTTTCCTTCTATAAACTGTCCTTGTGTGCTTTTGGAATCAAGGTTATACTAGATCATAACATGGAAGTTTGGGAGTATTTTCTCATATTCTGTTCTTTGGGACATTTTGCATATTGAGTCGTGTTCCTCAAAGCTTTGGTAGAACTTGCCTGTAAAATAATGTGAGTCCTTTCTTAAAATAGGGATTTTTGAGAAGTCATTTAAATCCTTTATAGTTAAAATTCAAGCTTCGTATTGAATAACTTTTGGTAAGTTACATTTTTCTACAAATTTATACATTTTGTTTATCTTGGCAAATATTGGCATAAAGTTGTTCAATGTATTTTATTATCTTTTAAACCATCCTGGCTGGCTGGTTAGCTCAGCTGGTTAGAGCACAGTATTATAACACCAAGGTCAAGGCTTCGGATCCCTGTACTGGCCACCTGCCAAAAAAAAAAGACAAAAAAAGAACAAATAAACCATACTATATATATGTATTTAGTTATACACCCCTTTCATACTTAATATCTGTCTAATAATGTTTTCTTTTTCTTGATCATATCAGCTAGTTTTCTCAATTCTTTTAGTCTTTTCAGAGGCAGGTACCCCTTCCCCCACCACTTTAATTTTATTTTATCTCTATACTTTTTTTAAGATTACACTTATTTTCTGACTTCTCCAATTGGAGTCTGTACCTATTAGTTTTCATCATTTCTTTTATAAGCATGTAAGGCTACAGATTTATGTTAAACCATAGGAATTTGCTGGGATTTGATTGCTATTGATTTATTAAAAATGGCAATTTTCCATGATTAACTTAATGTTTCCTCAAAGTATTGCTTTTACAGCTCTGCAAGGTTCAGTATGCAACACTTTATTAACAAGTTTCAAGTCTTAAAATATTCTCATTATAATTTTTTCTTTCACCCATGAGTTATTTAGAAGTGTGTAGGAGTATACAAGTATGATTTAATTATTCAAACTTGTGGAGATTTAAAACTATCTTTTTCTGTTATGTTTGTTATTGACTTCCAAATGAATAGCATCATGCTAAGAGATGGTGGACTGAGTTAAAGAAAAAACTATTCAGACACTTGTTAAAGATGGTAAAAGGAAGACTTTATCAAGAAGGCAGTTATTGCAATGGAGTTTTGCAGAAGCGGGAGGGGGCTACTGCAATAGGGTCTGGCAGTAAGGGAGAGAGATTGGTTTCAACTCTGAATACCATGAGGACAAGTGGGGATTTATAGCCAAGGATCAGTGTGGGGGTCAGTGGATGGAAAATTACTGAGAGGAAGACATCAGGGTAAGGGAGATTTTGGCTAAACTGACTTGACAAGATTTTTTTCTGAAGGCAGGCCAGAGTGATAAAACATCTCAGGTGGGGAATGAGGACTTTGATTAAGTATTGAGGTGAGAGATTCTCTCTAAACTGACCCAGCAGTATTCTTGTTAAAACTGGAATAAATGAACCACACACAGAGCCCAAGGTTGGGGTCTAGTCAAGAAGAGGGCTTCTTGATCAAACTCAAGTTTTGCCGAGGAGAGAGTTTTTGTCAGGGAGTTGAGTCCAATCTCTCTCCCCTACTGCAAAACTCCATTGTAGTAGTCTCTTGAATAAAATCTTCCCTACTGTCTTCAGCAAGTATCATAAACAATTTTTCCTTTTGCAGCTATAAATTTGTTAAATTCTTGGAAATCTCTAAGTGATTAAGTTCTGAAAATGTTCCTTTAGAGAATGTTTTGTATGGGTTAAAAACACGGGCACTAGAGCCAAATTTCAAGGGGTGAGATTTTTCAGCTTTGAACTTACAGACTTATCACATAGCAGTTTTATGAGAATTAAATGAATTAATCAAGTGCCTGTAATACTCCTTGGCAGATAATAATTGCTTAATAAAGAAATAAGGTAGATGATGATGATTGTAAAAATATGTGTTCTCCAATTGTTAGGTATAGGAATATTGCACGTAGTAGGAATATATGTATACACCCATATTCAAACTTGCTAATTGAGTTGTTCAAATCATATATATCTTACTTATGGTTTTGCAACCTATACCTAGCAATAATTAAAGCATGTCAAAACCTCTTAATATACATTATCTAATAGTATATATATCTTGTAATATATCTAATAATATAACTAACCTTTCCTTTGGTTAATATTAATTTTTTAAAATCTCTGTGTTCTTAAGTTTTAAAAGTATCACTTGTAAACAACGTAATTGTATAATGTATAATTATTTTTAAAATCCTACTAATTATCTGGTAAATTTAGTTCAATTGTATTTATCATGAATAGTTATATATTTGGACTTTTTTGCCCTTTTTGGGCTCTCTATTCTCTTTTTCTTGACTTTTTTCCTTTTGTCTTTTATTTTAGGTTGGCTAAACTTTTAAATTAATTTGCTTGTTTTCTTCATGAACTTGAGTGGTTCTCATGTAAGGGTGATACAGCACTCCCTCCTGCAAGCATTTAAAAATATGGGTGGGGGTGTTTTTTTGGTTGTTACAGTGACTGGTATAGAAGGCAGAGTTAAGGCATGCAGAGTATCTTGCAAGGGGCAAGATGGTTCTGCCCAATGAACAATTGACCTACACAAAAAGCCATTTGCACTCCCCATGAGAAACACTTCTCTATTGGTTTGAAAATTATACACTATTTCTATTCTTCTCATTACCCTTGAAATGTTACCAGAGACCCTTAATCTAAAATAAATTAAAATCTCAATCCCACTTCTTTAACAATTCCAGGATCCTAGAACATTTGTACTCTAATTAACCTTCTAATGTCATACATCGTCCATCGTCTAAAATTTTAATTCTACCATTTTTTATTTTGAACCCAAGAAATTATGCATATTATCATTATTTTATATTGACAATGTTTATAGTGTAATTTTCCAATATCATTGCACACCATTCTTTAATCTCAGAGTTTTCTTCAGAGATTATTTCTTTGCTTCCTGAAATTCCTTTATGAAGGACTATCACTGGTAAATTGAGTTGTCATTTATCTGAAAATGTCTTTGTTTTACCCTCATCCCTAAAGACAGTTCTCCTTAAAACAGTTTCATTACTTGTTTCCAGGAAATCATATTTTTCTGATTTTCTTCCTGCCTCACTGGCTGCTCTTCCACAGTCTCCAGTGCCTGTTCTTCCTGATCTTTCTAACTTTTTAATGTTGGTGTACTTCAGGGCTCAGTTTTTGGTATCTTGCTCAGTTTCATGGGCAGTTTCATGACTTTCTGTACTGTTTATTGCTGAGTCCCAAATTTATGTCTCCAGTCTAGACCTCATGATTGAACCCCAAACTCCTGTATTTATTCTGGATATTTCCATGTGAGTAATATACATTTCAAACTTAACAGGTTCTAACTGAGCGCCTGATCTTCCCTTTAACCCTGCTCAGCTCTGAAGAGTTTTCCTCTTCAAAGTGAAAGCCAATTGCATCCTTCCAGTTATCCATCTAAAAGCTCCCTCTTTCATAAACCTCTTCAAAGCCCCACTGAATCCTTTTGACTCTACTTCAGATACGATTACTTCTAACCATCTGCGTCACTGCTACCACTGCACATGGCACCCTACTCACTGTAATCTAGATTACTGCAGTAGCTTCCCAGCTGTTTTCCCCAAATCTCCCCTTTCCCTCTTATCAGCTGTTTCATGCAAGTCATCCTTTAATAGCATAAATCAGATCATGAGATGGCTATGCTCAAAACCCTCTAATTGCTTTCCATTTCACTTAGAGTAAGAGCACAAGTCCTTGCAGTCACCTGGAAGGTCCCAAGTAGATATCTTCCCCTTGCTTTGCTCTCTCTCCAGCCTTGTTTCCTGCTGCCCTCACCATCACTTCCACTGCTGTAGCCACATTGGCATCCTTGCTGTCCCTAACCCATGCCCTTGAGCTGCCACATTGCCTTTCAGCTTGCCTTCTCTCCTTGTCATGCTTTCTTCATAGCTGTTCACTGAGTTTCCTCACCCACTTCCTTTAGATCTTTGTCCAAATATCACCTTTTCAGGGAGATCTTCCCAGACCACCATAATATTAAAAATTGCAAACTCCTCCTTTCCTTGGTACTACCATCCCCTTTTCTGTTCTATTTTTTTCCCATATTTAATTAAATTATTTATTATCTATCCCCACCACTACAATGCAAGTTCTATGAAGGCGGTGATTTTTTCTGTCTTCCTGACATATAGTAGCTACAAATAAATATGAACAAATGAAAAGATGCATGATTCTGTCTCAAATATTATTTTTTGGGGGGGGCTTTTTTGAGTACATTTCTCCCTCTGTTTTTCTGTTCAGAAGCTTGCTGTAGAACTTCAGGTAATATTGACTTGCTTTCTGTTTGTTTCATTTTGTTTATACTTTTTCCAGTTTTCACTACAGTATGTCTTGCTGTGAATATTTTTTGTTTGTCCTGTTTGATAGACATTGTATCTCCTGTGTCTGTGGATTCATGTCTTTTATTAAAATGGAATATTTTCTGCCATTACTTCTTCCAGTATTGCCTTTCCTCCATACTCTCATTTTCTCTTTCTTGACTTTGAATAGAGAATTGTTAGATCTTTTCATTCTATTCTTTATTTCTCTTATATCTCTTTAATATCATATATTTTGATTTTCTGAGATGCATTCTGCATAATCTATTCATATCTGTCTTTCAGTCAATGATTCTATCTTCGGCTTTGCTAGAATGCTGTTATCCTATCCATCAAGTTTTTAATACCAGTAATAATGTTTTTAATTTATAAAAGTTTTATTAATTATTT
This sequence comes from Cynocephalus volans, assembly GCF_027409185.1. Classification (NCBI taxonomy): domain Eukaryota; kingdom Metazoa; phylum Chordata; class Mammalia; order Dermoptera; family Cynocephalidae; genus Cynocephalus; species Cynocephalus volans. The sequence goes on along the minus strand of NC_084467.1, from coordinate 65,414,005 downwards.
TTCAAATCTGCTTGGTTATTTTTATGGCCTCTTACTGTGTCTTAGTTCATTTTGTGCTGCTGTAACAGAATACCACGGACTGGGTAATTTATAATGAATGGCAGAAATCTATCGGTTCACAGTTCTGGAGGCTGGGAAACCAGGATTAATGGGTTGGTGTCTGGTGACCTTCTTGCCGCATCATCCCATGACAGAAGCAGAAGGGCAAAGAGGGGTGAGAGAGCAAGAGGGGAGCAAACTTATCCTTTTATAAAAAAAACCTACTCCCATGGTAACAACCCCACTCCCCTGATAATGGCATTAATCCCTTTATGAGGGCTGTGCCCCCATAACCCAAACACCTTCTGTTAGGCCCTGCCTCCCAACACTGTTGCACTGAAGATCAAGTTTCCAACATGAATTTTGGGGGATGTATTTAAATCTTAGCATTCTACCCCTGGCCTCCAAAATTCATGTCCTTCTTACATGCAAAATATATTCATTCCATCCCAATAGCTCCCCAAATCTTAACCCATTTCAGTACCAACTCAAAAGTCTGAAGTCCATAGTCTCATCTAAATCAGATATGGATGAGACTCAAGGCAGGATTCAAGGCAAACTCCTCTCTGGCTGTAAGCCTCTGAAATCAAACAAGTTATCTACTTCCAAAATACGACGGTGAGACAGGCATAGATTAGACATTCCCATTCTGAAAGAGAGCACAGTAGTCTGTTTTAATTTGAGGGTCTGAAGTTCAGCTCTTCTGCCTTGCAACTGACCCCAGTCTTAGTCTTAGTAGTGATGGTATCAACGTTTATTTGTTGTTGATATACTCTATTCCCTCTTCTCATTTTGTGCTGCCCAGCATTCCCTACTTAAGTTTCAGCTCTTGGATTTGTTTTGTTTTTTGGTGGTAGTGGCGGAGATGCTTGGATTTTTTTTAGTTCTTGCAAACCCAGCAGTTTTTAAAAACAGTATGTTTTATTCATGATCTACTTGGTTTGTAGCAGAAGGGCTCTTTCAGAAAATCTGGTTTACCATTCTGTCTTAAAGCTACTCCAATCAGGCTTTCTTTCCCATCATTTCATTTCATAAAACTACACTTGTCAGAGTTATCAGTAACTTCCAAATTGCTGAATCCAAAGATCAGTCTTCATTTCTCTTCGTCTCTTAGCATAATTTCTCTGCACCTCTTGAGTGACAACTTTAGCATTCCTTAACATAACCTGTTGAGTAGCTGGGCTTTGAATTGCTTGATTTTCTCAGAGGCATCTTTTGTGTTAGAGTGAATGAGAAGATGTCTAAGAAGGTCTTCAGCAGATCCGAGGGCTGATCCTACTCATAATCACTGCAGCACACAGTTCAGGAAGCTAAAGGAACAAATGTAGTACTAGCAATAAATCAAAAGTAATGGACATTATTGAAAACCCACTACATTCATACACAATTTATCTTTCCCCTTAGCTAACACAATCTTTTCACAAGGAAGATGATACTTTTTTGACAATCTCTCCTCAGAAGTAGAAGGGTCAGAGAAAAATTATTGCTTTCTCGGTGGTCTTGGCAAATTTTCAGAAACTTATAAAACCATTGCCCACCTGTCAATACCAGCTGGTGCTGGAGGTGGTGCTAATCATTCAGGTGTTTTCCTGCCACTCTGCTTTCTCACTGCCATTAGGCCCCATGCACTTTGGACTGTATTACTCTATTAAAAATGACTGAAACCACCTCGATGAAATTCTATAATTCCTACAAAGACAAGCTCTTTCATTTGCTTTTAAATGGATCTTTCAGTAAATGCTTTTAAAGACTAAATGCAGACATCAGAATTCAGGATTAAATTTTGTTTGTTCTATGAGTTCTTTAAGTCAGAATGGAGGCAAATTTTGAGATTAGAATATGTTATTGGCTCATTGTTTATATGAAAGGCGGGAAATTGCAATATATTTTTGCACCTCTTAATTTCTGGTGCTATTTATCAAATTTATTTAAATTAGCTACATTACTTTTTTATTTCATTAAATGAAATTTGAGGTAATATCAAACCCCCAAACTGATTTCTTTTTAAATGGATCATTTTAATTCTCAAGTTATTAGTCTTGTGTGCCTGCTATATGTTTAGAACTTGCTAGGGGCTAAGAATACAAACGAAAGAGTATCTAGATAATTCGGTCTCTCTTGTAGATCTACTTTTATCTCCTAATACAGATTCAAAAGAAGCAAAGATCTTATTTCTTATGAACCAATGTTGAATTCAAATAGTCTCTATAATAAAAAGCTTTTGGAGCTTGCGTGCATCTATGCGAATTATCTGATTTGTATTGGGTAAAATTTGGAAGCACAGATGATTAAGATTCTTTAGAGAGAGAAAAAACTAAGTAATCAGTGACAGAAAAAGAATATTATAATCGTGACATGTATAGAAGTTGTGAAACCTGAAATAGCTCATGTATAATACAGAAGGCAGCCACATTTACTCTATCACTCAAATTCGTTGTGCTAATTTTTAGTATTAGCTGCTCCTCCCTGTGAACTAATCAAACTGTGAGGTTTTTACACAAATAATTAGCTGATTATTTATGGTAAAGATGAAAAAAACAATTCACTATTTTACCATGATATTTTATAGTCAGAAAATAAAATAGAAGTTTGTTAAACTTAGTGTCATGTTTAAATATAATTTTGTGAACTACAGTGTCTCCATTTATGTTTTTATGTTCCTTTAAGATTATGATGCAGCATAAAAACCAATGTAGAAAATCCACTTTTCCTTCCTGTAGAAAATAATAGGTAACCTAAACCATGTTGTAGTATGTTTAATTTTAAAAGGCAGCTCTTATTTGTGATTATAATTTCTCATTTAATCTCCCTGTGTTTAAAAGGTGAAATTCTTTGAGGTTAGACTTCAATCAGGTTTTAGTAGTTTTGTGAGTGTGTATGTGTGGTGGTAGTGGGGTGGGTGAAGAGAAAATACAAAGACACACATCTTAAAGATCTCTTTGAAAGAATGCTGAGTAACATTGCTAATTATTTTGTTATATTTTATTAAGGAAGCAGTATAGAACCCAGTTATTCCAATGTTGGGCTCGAGACTTGGGTTCTCATAAGCCAGTAAAAGGAAATCATTTGTCTGTGAGTTTACTCTCATAGGAATGAACCACCTTTATGTGACATAGAGGAGTGAAGTAGATCTCTTTCTCCACAGCTCCCATACCCTAGCTCCATGTGGGAAGTGTGAGGGCCACCACAATAAGACATGTGTACATGCAGATGCACCATCTCTAGCTATAGTCTATCTCACTTACACACAGGCCCCCTTGAGGTGAGACTATAGGTGTTGTAGTTAGCTGCTGTTATAGAGATAAGCAGAAATTAAGGACTAGAATTTTGAGAGCGTATTTTTTTCCAGTTTTCCTGGTAAGTAAACAATCTTTGTTGTGTAGGGAAAAGTGACGTCATTACATGAGGGGTGGAGAACAGCCATCTTTGTTGTGTCCTTATGGTGTGTCAGACACTGGACAGAGGCCTTCGAATGGACACATTAGAAAAAGAGGCTCCTTTTCTTTCTAAGGGCCAAGAGTGATGCTGATGTAAAAGATGAATGCTTCAAGAAAAAGAGATATTTTTGACAAGATTCTTAATTTCCATGTTAAAACCACATATATCATTTATTTTACACATATATTTTTGTTAATATATAGCAACATTTCTATTAATTGACATATATATTTCAGTTAAATGAAACTCTAGTACCTTGTACTAACAGTGCTTTTGGGAATGGAGGTGGCATGGGTGAACAGAATACATTTGAGTATTTTAGACTAAGTATGTCAGTAACAGAGAGGATAGTACTAAAATTATTAAACCAGGCTCGTTTAAAATGAAGGGACAGAAAGAAGAGTTACTGAGTCATTTCAGTAATCCTTTTATTGTATGCATTTTATTGTGAGGGACTGACCTATGCATAGTAGGGGATTCAAGAGTTCTTTAAGGAGCTTACATCAGTCCAGTTGGGGGAAAGCACGTACCCATACCTAACTGTAATGCGGGATATAGTGCAGTGTGTGCTGTGTGGAAGTACTAAGTGCCAGGGTACACAGAAGGGAAAACAATTATTCCTTACAGGAAGCGTTGGAGAAAACTTTGACCTTCACAGCTGAGTAGAATTTCAATAGGCAGAATAGAAACAGGCACTCCAAACCATAGATGTAGGTAATACAGAGCATATTCTAGATATAAGTGCAAACAGTAAGTAGTGTATGTGGCTGCAGTTGCAGGTAGATGGGAGGCATGAGGTGGGAGATCAGGCAAAACAGTAGGTTAGGACCAGGCCACAGAAGACTCTGAATGTCATGCTAAGGAGTTTTCCCTTTCTTCTGTAGCAAGAGTCATTGAAGACTTGGGGGTAGTGAATTTATTGGATCAGATTTGCGTTTTAGGAAGATAATTGCTGGCAGTGGGAGTTCATTTCAACACATATGAGTTGTGTCCTTGTGCAGACGAATGAAAAGATCGCTAAGACATCCCTATTCTTAGAGAACTTAGTCTGTTGTTATTAAAAAATGGATTGCGGAGAGATGAGATTGGAGGCAGAGAGATAAGTTAATAGACTTCTGTAATGATCTCATCGAGAGATTATAAAAATTTAAATTAGGACAGTATGAAGGGAAGTGAAAGTATGGGGCAGAATCAGCAGACATTTCAGAAAAGTGTCAACAACTTGAAGCTGAGTGAAAGTTGCAGGTAAGGGAGATAGCAGCCTCCTTAAAAACCACTCTAAAGTTTCTAATTATGTAACAGGAAGCTGGTGCTGCTATTCATTAAGGTGGGAACACAGAAGAAAGTTGGGCTGAGGGAGGGGAGGGAGGGCAGACTGAGTTCTGTTTTGGGTCTGTCGAGTTTGAGGTGCCAAAATGAGGTGCCAGGACAGGTACAAAAGGAATTTAGAAAGGCAGGTCTGAGAGGTAGAAAAAAAATGAGAACTAGAATTATAAACTTGGAAGATGCCAAAGGTAGTTGAAATTACATCAGTGGTTGAGATTTCCTGTTAAACTATTGTAGAGTAAAAAGAGGAGAAGGTTAGAAAAACGTGCCATTGATGAGTTTTGGGAGAATTGGTGACATAAGTAAGAGGAGACTTAGGATATTATAAGAAAACTTGAGAGTATTAACAGTGAGGGTAGGTTGGCAATGTCAAATATTGTGAGGAGGTCAACTAAAATGAAGGGCAAGGAGAGCTCATGGATTTTTTTAAATGATAAAGTTATTGGTCACCCCTGGAGACCAGCCTTAGTAGAGGCGTAGGCTCAGTCATTTCTTGAAATTGCAGTGGAATGAGGAGTAAATGGGAGATGAAGTGATAGGGAAATAGATTTCTTTTCACCCATTGAATCCATAAATATTTATTGAGCATTTGCTTGTCATTTGTGAAGTGAGGGGAAGGGGAGAGATGGAATAGTTATATAACAGGGAAATCAGGGTCAAAGACTGTCACCTCTCCCCCAGGGTGACGGAGACACAAAGGATTATTCAAAGCCCATTTCTTCTGAGCAGTGAGAGGCCCCAAAGGGGTTAATTTCCAGGAATCCTCCAGAGAGCAGCATTCCTTGGAAAACTAACACCAAACTCTGGTTTTCTCTCAGTATTTATTTCTCTAGGCCAGAAAGTTACAGAAAAGGAACATAGGTGGTTACAAAAAGAACAGTACGATAATCATCATGGCAACAATCATTAGGTTTAGCTGCACCAAGGACTTCTGCCCTTGGAGCCAGCAATTTTGCTGTGTTACAATTCTTTATCTACAACAGAGACTTTAGCCCGGGGAAAGTTTTTTGTCTTTCACAAGCTTAATATTTCTTTTTTTTTTTTTTTTTTTTTTTTTTCCGTTAGCAATAATTTTTTTTTTTTTTTTAATTTTATTTTGTCGATATACATTGTAGCTGATTAATGCTCCCCATCACCAAAACCTCCCTCCCTCCCCCCTCCCCCCCTCCCCCCCAACAATGTCCTTTCTGTTTGTTTGTTGTATCAACTTCAAATAATTGTGGTTGTTATATCTTCTTCCCCCCGCCCCCCGGTTTGTGTGTGTATGTGTGTATGTGTGTGTGTGAATTTATATATTAATTTTTAGCTCCCTCCAATAAGTGAGAACATGTGGTATTTCTCTTTCTGTGCCTGACTTGTTTCACTTAATATAATTCTCTCAAGGTCCATCCATGTTGTTGCAAATGGCAGTATTTCATTCGTTTTTATAGCTGAGTAGTATTCCATTGTGTAGATGTACCACATTTTCCGTATCCACTCATCTGATGATGGGCATTTGGGCTGGTTCCAACTCTTGGCTATTGTAAAGAGTGCTGCGATGAACATTGGGGAACAGGTATACCTTCGACTTGATGATTTCCATTCCTCTGGGTATATTCCCAACAGTGGGATGGCTGGGTCGTATGGTAGATCTATTTGCAATTGTTTAAGGAACCTCCATACCATTTTCCATAGAGGCTGCACCATTTTGCAGTCCCACCAACAATGTATGAGAGTTCCTTTTTCTCCGCAGCCTCGCCAGCATTTATCGTTCATAGTCTTTTGGATTTTAGCCATCCTAACTGGGGTTAGATGGTATCTCAATGTGGTTTTGATTTGCATTTCCCGGATGCTGAGTGATGTTGAGCATTTTTTCATATGTCTGTTGGCCATTTGGATATCTTCCTTAGAGAAATGCCTACTTAGCTCTTTTGCCCATTTTTTAATTGGGTTGCTTGTTTTCTTCTTGTAAAGTTGTTTGAGTTCCTTATATATTCTGGATATTAATCCTTTGTCAGATGTATATTTTGCAAATATTTTCTCCCACTCTGTTGGTTGTCTTTTAACTCTTTTAATTGTTTCTTTTGCTGTGCAGAAGCTTTTTAGTTTGATATAATCCCATTTGTTTATTTTTCCTTTGGTTGCCCGTGCTTTTGGGGTCGTATTCATGAAGTCTGTGCCCAGTCCTATTTCCTGAAGTGTTTCCCCTATGTTTTCTTTAAGAAGTTTTATTGTCTCAGGGTGTATATTTAAATCCTTAATCCATTTTGAGTTGATTTTAGTATACGGTGAGAGGTATGGATCTAGTTTCATTCTCCTGCATATCGATATCCAGTTATCCCAGCACCACTTGCTGAAGAGGCAGTCCCTTCCCCAGTGAATAGGTTTGGTGCCTTTGTCAAAGATCAGATGGCAGTAAGTGTGTGGGTTGATTTCTGGATTCTCTATTCTATTCCATTGGTCAGTGTGTCTGTTTTTATGCCAGTACCATACTGTTTTGGTTATTATAGCTTTGTAGTATAGCTTAAAGTCAGGTAGTGTTATGCTTCCAGCTTTATTTTTTTTGCTGAGCATTGCTTTGGCTATTCGTGGTCTTTTATTGTTCCATATAAATGTCTGAATAGTTTTTTCCATTTCTGAGAAAAATGTCTTTGGAATTTTGATGGGGATTGCATTGAATTTGTATATCACTTTGGGTAGTATGGACATTTTCACTATGTTGATTCTTCCAATCCAAGAGCATGGAATATCTTTCCATCTTCTTGTATCCTCTCTAATTTCTCTCAGCAGTGGTTTGTAGTTCTCATTATAGAGATTTTTCACCTCCTTGGTTAACTCAATTCCTAAGTATTTTATTTTTTTGGTGGCTATTGTAAATGGGCAGGCTTTCTTGATTTCTCCTTCTGCATGTTCACTATTGGAGAAAAGAAATGCTACTGATTTTTGTGTGTTGATTTTGTATCCTGCTACTGTGCTGAAATCATTTATCAATTCCAACAGTTTTTTTGTAGAGGTTTTAGGCTGTTCGATATATAGGATCATGTCATCTGCAAACAGGGACAGTTTGACTTCATCTTTTCCAATCTGGATGCCCTTTATTTCCTTCTCTTCTCTGATTGCTCTGGCTAGTACTTCCAACACTATGTTGAATAGGAGTGGTGAGAGTGGGCATCCTTGTCTAGTGCCTGTTCTTAAAGGAAAAGCTTTCAGCTTTTCCCCATTCAGGATGATATTGGCAGTGGGTTTGGCATATATGGCTTTAATTATGTTGAGATACTTTCCCTCTATACCTAACTTATTGAGGGTCTTTGTCATGAATGAGTGCTGAACTTTATCAAATGCTTTTTCAGCATCTATAGAGATGATCATATGGTCCTTGTGTTTGAGTTTATTAATATGGTGTATCACATTTATTGATTTGCGTATGTTGAACCAACCTTGCATCCCTGGGATGAATCCCACTTGATCGTGATGAATAATTTTTCGTATGTGTTGCTGTATTCTGTTTGCTAGTATTTTAGTGAGGATTTTTGCATCTATATTCATCAAGGATATCGGCCTGTAGTTTTCTTTTTTGGTTATATCTTTACCTGGTTTTGGTATCAGGATGATGTTTGCTTCATAGAATGAGTTTGGGAGATTTGCGTCCGTTTCAATCTTTTGGAATAGTTTGTGAAGAATCGGTGTCAATTCCTCTTTGAATGTTTGGTAAAATTCTGCTGTGAATCCATCTGGTCCTGGGCTTTTCTTTGTTGGGAGCCTTCTGATAACAGCTTCAATCTCCTTTATTGTTATTGGTCTGTTCAGATTTTCTACGTCTTCACGGTTCAGTTTTGGGAGCTTGTGTGTGTCCAGAAATTTATCCATTTCCTCCAGATTTTCAAATTTGTTGGCGTACAGTTGTTTATAGTAGTCTCGAATGATTCCTTGTATTTCAGATGAATCAGTTGTAATATCGCCTTTTTCATTTCTAATTTTTGTTATTTGAGTCTTCTCTCTTCTTTTTTTTGTTAGCCATGCTAATGGTTTGTCAATTTTATTTATCTTTTCAAAAAACCAACTTTTTGATTCGTTGATCTTTTGAATTGTTTTTTGGTTTTCAATTTCATTCAGTTCTGCTCTGATCTTAATGATTTCTTTCCGTCTGCTAACTTTAGGATTGGATTGTTCTTGTTTTTCTAGTTCTTTAAGGTGAAGTGTTAGGTTGTTCACTTGCCATCTTTCCATTCTTCTGAAGTGAGCATTTAATGCAATAAATTTTCCCCTCAATACTGCTTTTGCAGTATCCCACAGGTTTTGGTATGATGTATCATTGTTTTCATTAGTTTCAATAAACTTTTTGATTTCCTGCTTGATTTCTTCTTGGACCCATATGTCATTAAGTAGAATGCTGTTTAATTTCCATGTGTTTGTATAGTTTCCAGAGTTTTGTTTGTTATTAATTTCTAGTTTTAATCCATTGTGGTCTGAGAAGATACATGGGATAATTCCAATTTTTTTGAATTTACTGAGACTTGATTTGTGACCTAATATGTGATCTATCCTGGAGAATGATCCATGTGCTGATGAGAAGAATGAATATTCTGAGGTTGTTGGGTGGAATGTTCTGTAGATATCTGCCAATTCCAATTGGTCTAGAGTCTTGTTTAGATCTTGTGTTTCTCTACTGATTCTTTGCCTAGATGATCTGTCTAATATTGACAGTGGAGTGTTCAGGTCCCCTGCTATTATGGTATTAGTGTCTATTTCCTTCTTTAGGTCTAAGAGAGTTTGTTTTATAAATCTGGCTGCTCCAACATTGGGTGCGTACATATTTATGATTGTTATGTCTTCTTGATGGATCAGTCCTTTTATCATTAAGTAGTGTCCCTCATTGTCTCTTTTTATGGTTTTTAGTTTAAAGTCTATTTTGTCAGATATAAGAATAGCCACTCCAGCTCGTTTTTCTTTTCTGTTTGCATGGTAAATCTTTTTCCATCCTTTCACTCTTAGTCTGTGTGAATCTTTATGGGTGAGGTGGGTCTCTTGTAGGCAGCATATAGTTGGGTCCTGTTTTTTGATCCAGACAGCCAGTCTGTGTCTTTTAATTGGGGAATTTAAGCCTTTAACATTAAGAGTTGTTATTGAAAGGTGTTGATTTATTCCTAGCATTTTATTGGTTGTTTGGTTGTCTTAGGTGTCTTTTGTTCCTTGCTTTCTGATTTACTGTTTGGTTTCTTTGTTTGTTGGTTCCTTAGGTTGTAGATAGTGTTTTTGTTAGCTTGTTTTCTCTTCATGAATGCCATTTTTATTGTACTAGCGGGTTTAGATTTTTCTTAGGTTTTTATGGCAGTGGTAGTTATTTTTCAAGAACCAAACCCAGTACTCCCTTGAGGATTTCTTGTAAGGGTGGTCTTGTGGTAGTGAACTCCCGCAGTTTTTGTTTGTCTGAGAAATATACTATTTGCCCCTCATTTCGGAAGGATAGCCTTGCAGGGTAGAGTATTCTTGGCTGGCAATCTTTGTCTTTTAGTATTTTGAAAATATCATCCCATTCCTTTCTAGCTTTTAGGGTTTGTGATGAAAAGTCTGATGTTAACCTGATTGGGGCTCCCTTATAGGTGATTTGACGCTTCTCTCTTGCAGCTTTTAAGATTCTCTCTTTGTCTCTGAGTTTTGCCAATTTGACTATGACATGTCTTGGAGAAGGCCTTTTTGGGTTGAATACGTTTGGAGATCGTTGAGCTTCCTGGATCTGAAGATCTGTGATTTTTCCTATACCTGGGAAGTTTTCTGCCACTATTTTGTTGAATATGTTTTCAATGGAATCTCCATTTTCCTCCCCTTCTGGAATACCCATGACTCGGATATTTGAGCGCTTGAGGTTGTCTGATATCTCTCTCAGATTTTCTTCCATGTCCTTGATTCTTTTTTCTTTCTTTTTGTCTGCTTGTGTTATTTCAAACAGCCCATCTTCAAGTTCAGAGGTTCTCTCTTCAACTTCGACAAGCCTGCTGGTTAAACTCTCCGTTGTGTTTTTTATTTCGCTGAATAACTTCTTCAGTTCAGCAAGTTCTGCTACATTTTTTTTCAGGACATTGATTTCCTTGTATATTTCCTCTTTCAGATCCTGTATACTTTTCCTCATTTCATCATGATGTCTAGCTGAGTTTTCTTGTATCTCATTCAGTTTCCTTAGAATTATCACTCGAAATTCCTTGTCAGTTATTTCAAGGGCTTCTTGTTCTATAGGATCTAGAGTATGAGATTTATTAACTTTTGGTGGTGTACTTTCTTGATTTTTTGTATTTCTGGTGTCTTTTTTTTGGTGTTTATTCATTGTGGCAGGGGGTTTCACAGTCCACCGGTTTGAGACTAATGACTAACTAGGATGTTGCTGTGGTTGCCAATTTGGTATGGCTCCCGCCGTGACTGCTCAGTTGGCCTCTAGTGTCTTGTGTGTGTGGTTGCCTCGGGTCTTGGGCTTCTCCGGGGATCCACCTTTCTGGTCAGCTTGTACTCTGCTGGGCTGGTGGATCACGTACCACAGGGTGTGTGATCTCTGTTGAGCTTTCACTTTCTGTACAGGACTTCTCCCCTTTCCGTGTGCTCTGGCCCAGGCTGTTAGATCGTGCAGTGGCGACCCCACCGGGTGTGTGGTTTCTGTCGAGACTCCGCCTCCCTGGCCGCACGTCTCCCCCCTCTGTGAACACTGTGCTGGGCTGGGGCGTGTCTTCTGCACCCCTCGTCTATCAGCTGGGCCTTCAAGACCCTGCTCAGCACCGCCTCGCCCAGGAAGTCTACCAGGTTTCTGCTAGGCACAGACGACCGGTCTCTCTGGGTGCCTTTGTAGCACTGTGTAGATCTTTCTCGGGTCTTGTTCACCTTTGTATCCCCCCGGTATAAACCGAGTCTAGTGCCCGCCTGCAGCCTGCTCTCCGGCAGGTTCAAGCGGACCTGGGAACTCTCCTACCGCACTATTCCCAACCAGAAATTCGTTAGGCTTTTTTCCAAACTGGTGGTCGCAGAGATGGTATCTGCCTCCCAGTAACAGGAAGTTTACCGGGGCCGGAGTCCAGGGTGTGGTGGAGTGACAGTCGGCCCGCCCGTACTTCCTAGCCCTCCCAAAACTGGTCGGGACGCCCCACACCCCCAGTCCTGCCAGAGAACCGCGGAGGGAGTGGGAGAGGAGGTCGGCCCGCAGGGTCCGGAAAGCCCCGCGCCAGGCCAAGCAAATGGGCTCAGTGATGGCCGAGCAGGGCGGAGCTGCCCGCACCTGGGAAAATGGAGGCAGCACTGGGGCAGTGAGTGGCCTGGTGGTGCAGGCGGGAGCCGGGTGGGCAACCACCCCCCGAACAGAGCTGTGCCAGGGATCACTCACAGTGCTGTGCCAGGTCGGGCGCTCGCTCTGTCTCTGGTTTGTTGCCTTCCGTGTTCTCGGCGCTGCCGCCTCGGGCTGTTCAGTCGCGGCGCCGCTCGGGCGCTCCCAGGAATCTTCTTTAATGCCGGCCTGAAACCTCGAATCCTGAATAGGGCAGCTGGCCGCCTTCAGTGCGGCCCCAGCCTCCGGGATCCTGGCTGCATCCACAGCAGCCCTGGCGCCGTGTTCCCTGTTTCAAGACTCGCTTTTGCAGCTAAGAATCAGTTCTTTTCCTGCTCCACACTTCAAAGCTGTTGCCTGTAAATGAGGCAGCCTCTCCTGCCGGGGGCAAAGTGGCGTTGAGCCCCCACGACCGGCCAGCAGCAGCAGTCCTCCCTTAAGAGATGGCCAGAGGAAGGTCCACAAGTTTCCCGGCTGCCTGAGGCCCAGTGGCCACCTTTTCCACCTCAGCTACTCCGCGCCAGCCGCCGCAGCCGCCGCCATCTTGAAACTCTGTCACAAGCTTAATATTTCTATGTGTAATTTTTTAAAAAGTTAGTCTTATACCTGAAACTACAGGGCCTTCGAAGCTAGGCCCTGTGAAATACATTTGCTTTATAAATGTTAGTATCCTCCACAAAAGACAGATTATTTTTGATGGGAAGAATGACCCTCTAGCAGAGAGAAAAGAGGCAGTGCAGAGTGAGAAACTGAGGCCCAAAAGTGAAAAATACAGTTGAGTCAAGTCCCCAACATATAGGAAGGAATGAACTCATAAGCAGAGGTGGAGAGGGCTTACTTTGGCCTAGTTCAGGTAGGTGGGGAAAAGGGTGGAGTTAATTTGAGATGGTGTGTTCATAGCTTTATGGCTTGTTATTGTTTGTGATAATGTTTGTGAAATTGCATAGTAATACTACTTTTCTTTAGGATGAATCTACACCTTTTTCAGAACTCTCTGAAAAAGAACTCTCTGAAACAGAACTCTCTGTACACCATTTGAAGTGTATTTTGGGCTGTAGTACTAAGACTCCACCTGGTCATTTAAGACAATATTAGAAAATGGAGCTGGGTGTAATTTCCACTAGTGTAGTCAGACAGAAAAAGTGTCTCTCAAGTAGTAATTTACTTGCTTTGTAGATCATAATGGACATTCTCTGGAAATGGCTCCTATTTGGAGTCAATTTGTGATCATGTGAAATAATAGCAGTGTCAGCCTCAGAATGTATAATGATATATGAAATATTTAAACATTTTTGAGAGATGAAGAAACTATCTATGTTTTTATTCATAAAAAAATGTGTTTGGAGCATGTAATAATCTTGTAGAGGAGCCCAAGAGTGCATCCCTTTGTACACTTAGTGATGCAAAGGTGACGATTTCCCTGTGTGAGTTGCAGAAAATGTTTGCAGGGGCCTAGTTGAAACAGTTTCATTGTGGGATAAAAGCTGGGTTTATTGTGAAGAATATTTTCGCTTTGGTTCAATTTGTATTGAAACTGCTTTGGCTGCAAAGGTATTGTTTAATAAAGATTCATTTTAGGAAGTTTCACCAGGCAGCGTGGGAAATGGATTTCTTAAAGGGTTAACGAGCAATTGAGGAGAGATCAGAGGTAACAAGAAAACTTAACCTTGATTTAATGCAAATTGCTCACAAAAATGAAGGAGGAGGGGTCAAGAGGGGATCCTATTTTCATTATTGACTTGAACTGGCTTGACATTCACATATCCTAAGTGGGAACTGTCTACACATGGGCAAGAATAAAATGAATGCTCTAAAAATTTTACATTGTGAAATAATCCCCCACTTCCTTCCAAGGAATAAAATTTGAAACAGAGATGTTCCTTTCTATTCAGAAATAAACTATGCTTTTGAATTACATGTTTTCAGCTAAAGGACTGACCTATTCCTCCCCTTTCCTTCAGATGGCTGTTTTTATTGCTTTGTTTTTGCTATATTGTCAAAAATCTTGTTTATTTCTCTTATAATTTGGACACAAATTAATAATGCTTTACCTGCAACACAAAGAACTATTAAAGTGATGAAAAGACAATGGGTGTATTTCAGCTTTCCAGTAAAAAACAAAAATCCACTCCTCCTCCTCCCCACTAGACTCTTAAATGCTGAAAAATCCACAGGCTTTCTGCAAAGAGTGTCACATTAAGAGTCTATTAAATAAGTAAGCTATTTAAACCTTGACTTTCTAAAACAATTCCGAGAAGTTCTGATTTATTTTGAAACAATATTGAAATAATGATTTGGTACCTCACATTCTTTTAAAATATTGTAACCCAATCAATCCCAGCACACAGTATGCCCCAGGAAGCATCTGATTTTCTCACAGTTAGAAACACAGTTCATTGGTCTGGATAGTAATCATGACAGTTTTGGGGGAAAAAACTCACTGAGGTTTTATAGAAGTGACCAGAATTTTTAACGTCTTTTTTGACTTTCCAAATATTGCTTTTTTTATTCTTTTATAGTATGTTGAGGCACAGAAACAAATGTATTCAACTGCGCTATTTAATTTAAACCAGCATTTATCTAAGGTTTTTGGATTGACTTTTGACTGGAGGGATTTTCCAATTCAATTAAAAAGGTTATGCCCCATCCCTTCCTTCACTTGACACATAACGTAAACAAAACCACTCCTTAATCTCTGGTAAGGATTCACCTAATTTCTTTGTTGCTGCTGCTGTTTCTGCTGTTTCTGTTGTTGGTATGAGTGCTGGATGTTTGAATGGAATTGTGTGCATGGACAAAGTTAGAAGAGAGGTGGTGAGGAGCAGTAGTGAGGGTGCGGAGTCTGGCTGGAACCTAGAAGCCTGAGCTTAAGGCCAGTGATCTTTCTAAAACGTGTTGCTGCCCTTCAGACTATCTCGCTTCATCTGCAGCAGAGTTTTTCACCACCTGCCTGAGATTTTCTCATGTGCTTGTTTAAAAGGCAGAGCCGGTGGGTTCCGTTCCAACCTGTGGAATCAGATTCTCTGGGGATTGTTTCTGCAATTTTGCATTTTTCACAAGATTCGGAACTTCGTACTACGAAGTCTGAGAACTTGACCTATAGGACAAAGGCTTAGTTTCTTGGCACGGCAAAGACAGCCTTCCCTGAAGTGCTGTCTCTCATCTCTCACCATTTCCAGCCACAGACAGTTATCAGTGGGAAAACACATGCATTTCTCTTCACTTCATGCTGTATCAGGATCAGCAAAAGTCCTTGAACATGACTTTGCCCAGAATTGCTCATCTAACAATACCTACAGATCCCTTTATATCAGAGAAATCTGCGAGACAGAAAGCTCATGAGGGTGTGACCTTGTCACAGTTGTATCCTTAGTGCCTAGCACAGTAGATGCTCATAAATATTCTTTGAATGAATCAGGGCTTAGATGTGATGTCACTCATTTGCCTAAGAAAGATCACTTTCTCCTCTTTCTTTTGGACATAGTTTTGACATAAAGTGAGTTTGTGACAGGCAAGCTCCAGATCTACTGGCCCTGGAGCCTGTTCCTCCGTTTGTTAGAATATAGTCCTCCAATGAGAACCTCCCATGGTAGTATAAGTTGAGTAGTTTAGAATGTGGCATGCATTCATTCAGTACAGGTACAGTAGGGCACATTGAAACAGCTTTTGATGGATGATGATTCCTGTGTTCCTGACACCTCCTAACACAAAAAAATTCTGTGTGTTCTTTTAAGTAGTTGTTTTTAAATATTAGAAATGGTTATTGCTGAAATTGGCAGTGAATCCATCTGTCACCAGGCTCTAACTCCACAGTCACAATCCTTAAGGATGGGACCCAGGCATGCACCCTCTTTAAATGCTACAGAGAGGATTATGATATTCAACTGGGGTTGAACCACTGCTTACATTGCATGCAGAATAATGTCTTCAGTCACCATCTATTTTGTATATGTTCTTTAAACTATTTGATATTGTGGAAAGAGCAGAAAACTAAGAGTCTTACTTCTGGCATTAACTAGCTTTTTGCCTGATGCCAGTTATTTATGGCTCCTGGGCCTCAGTTTTGTTATATTTAATGTGGGTAGATAATCTCTCAGATTCTTGACAATTTTGCTTTTCCATACTCTTAAGATTACAAGCCAAAGTAAAATCATATACTGGAGTGGCAGAGTTGCACAGGTGGTGTATGTTCTCTGTGGCAGCTGTCATTTATTTTTTCCTAAATAAATCTTTCTAAATTGGTGCTTGCACTGGGAATGACTGTCAGGTTTAGCTTATTATGCTAAATAGTACCCTTTTGGATGAAGCTAATTTAGCTTCCAAAGTCACATGGATTAGCAACTTCCACAATGAGAACATCTGATAAGATCACGTTTTGCACTCTAAAGCTTATTTTGGGTTAGCAAACATTTTCTGAGTTCCAACTGGTATATCAAGCAGTGTGCTAAATTATGAGATACAACGATAAATATGATACAGTCCCTGTCCTTGAGTTGCCAGCAAGGATAATAGATGCACAAACAGGGAGGGTGTAAGCAGGATGATTACCCATCATGGAAAACTGATGACTTTTAATTTTCTTGTTTTTACCTGAGGTCACTATTTCTAGAACTTTCCTCCAACTACAGCAGGATCTTATCCTAATCCAGGGCTAAGATTCTGAAGGATAGAGAATACCTAGGTGAGCTGTGTTTTTCAAGGAAGACTGAACACTGTAGAAGTGTCCGTAACTGGAAGTAGGCTTTAGAATTTTTTTTCTTTTTAAAGAAAGAATTGGAAAATGTAGGAACTAGAACATCTGTGGGGTATGGAGGACACAAGATTGGAAGTAGTAGCTATCTAAGCATGCATTCATATGGTTGTTGCAGAGCAGAAAATCCTAGTTTCCTAGACTCATTGAAAAAAATCCTAAGGTACTCCTCTGAATTGGGCCCAACTCAAGTTCAATCTTTGATTTTCAGAAAAGAGTATGAGGTTAAATGGAAGATCTAAAATCTAGCAACTGCTCAGGTGAGCAGCTGATATGTTACCTTGGCATTTCCAACAGAATTACAAGAGGCATGGAGATTAGCCCTCTTAACTTGGAAAATCTTACATGACTGATTGTTACACTTACAGAGATCATACAGCCAGTGCTTTTGGAGTGCTCTGTCAAGAAGTCCTTATTGGATTTGAAAATGAGATGATGAAAATAATGATAGTGGCTAACATTTATTGTGTGCGTACTGTAGGCCAAGCACTGGACTAATTTAATTCTCACAATAATAATCCCTGTTATCATAATTTTACAAAGAAGAAACCTAAGACACAAAAATGTTAAGTAAATTGCCCAAATTCAAAAAGCTAGTAAGAGTGGAGAAAGGAATCAAGCCCACAAGTTAGGTAGGACCCTTCTGATGGTAAATATCAGAAATAGAAATAAACCTAAGCCCACTTAAACAAAAGAAGGGATTCAGGGCTCTCTGATGTAATCCACTGATAGAAATGAGTTTGGACCTCTGGAAAGGATTCACTTTCCACCTCTCCGGTCTTCATTTCTTCTTTCTGTGTGTCTCCTTCGTTACCTCTTTCTCTTCAACTGTTTTTGGACCCTTGCCTTAGAACGTTCAAAGTAAACAGCAGGGTGTAGCAGTTAAAGTCTGATAAAGACATGAGCTTTGCAATAACCTGGCACAGGTCACTGAGGCTGTACTTACAGTTCCCCCTGTAGTTGTCTGATTCTGCCTTAATATGTAAAGTGAGGCTGGGTATTAGATTTCAGATAATTATTTCCATCATTCCATAATTAAACTGCCTCCATAATTTCCCTCCACCTAATTCTCTTCTGAATTATATATTGGAAGACCTTCCAAGTTTATCTCCCAACATACTCTTATGTAGCTGTGGTTCTTCCTGGAAAGGAATTTGATAAGCACGTTCACTTGAACACGTAAAGATTTGATGATTAATGTGTAACTTCTCCAGGGTTTTATGCCCTATTTAAAGGGACAACTTGAGAGTGATTCCCAAAGGATTTTCAAGATGAAATTTCAGACACCGAAGGAAACACTGGGACAAGGCAGACATTTGTGGGCATTGTTAACCTAGAAGGCATTCTACAAATTATTCTTTACTGGTATTACCCCACACGAGATATTTCTGAGGATGTCATCCACTTGAACAGAAAATATTATTTAACTGAAATATTCAGATAATTACCTCGCTTTCTGTACTAGGATTAGACTAAGTTATGCTGTGGTAACAAATGCTTCCTAAAATGCCACTGGCTTAAAACAACACGGTTTATTCCTTGCTCATGTAACACATCCATTTCAGGGCAGCAGAGAGACTTCGCTCATTTTAGTCACTCCAGTTCTCTAGTCTCCACCATATCAAACGTTCCTTGTCTCCTCACCATGCCACAGGGAAGAGAGCACTTTGGAGTATCTTATACTGCCAATTATGCTCTAATTCATGCGACTGGTTCTTTGGCCAGAGAGAGAAACATGGCCCTACCCAACCACAAGGGAGGTATGGAGTGTCATGAGCTAGAAGGAAAGAGAATTTTATTTGACTGATAGCACACATGACTGTCATGTATAATTCCAAAAGCAGCCATTTCAATGGTTTTACCAAGGGTCAGTTACTATTTTAATTATTTTATATGTATCATATCTAATTTAACCCTCACAACAAGCCTTTGATTATTCCCATTTTAAAGATGTGAAAACTGGCGCACAAGGGATTTAAGTAACTTGTCCAAGATCCCACCACAGCCTGGAATTTGATCCCAGGCAGTTTGGCTATAGAGTCCATGCTTTTAACCACTAAGTCATGTTGCTTTATCTGGATTTTTCATAAATAATGTGGTTTTCTTGAAACATGATTAATTAATGGCCTATTTGCTAAGGAAATTCTGAGTTTATAGGCACATCAGAGGAGTAAAATATAATTGTTGCTAGTATTTTGTAACAAAAATAGAAGTGGCCCAATCCTGAGGACATTTACTACAGGAGACCTTTTTCTATTTTGGTATGCTTTAGAATTTCAATGCATGACTGGTATCCCTATGGCAAGCTCTAATTTAGACTGATTTGTTTAAGAGAAATAAATGATAGCTTATTTATAGAGACCAACATGCAATCTGACTTAAAACCTTTGCCTAAAAATTAATGAAGGTAGGATGTAGGGCTGTTAACTTTTAATGATGAGAAATAATGAGGACGCAAGCCTTGCCGATAGACTCTTGCTGTGGTGTAGAAGGGTCCCCTGGACAACTCTGCAAGCCTGCTGCTTCAGTGAAGGTGAAGGGTGACAAGCAGCAGGATCTAACCCTGGTCAGCTTAAGCAGGAACTAGATTTATTGAATGGAATCTGCCTGGCTGACAGAGCTGTTGAGAATGCTGGAGACGCGCCCCAGGACGGAGGCAGAATGAAGTGGAGCTGGGTTCCTAGAAACACAGGCGACATCAGGAGCACCCGTCTGGTGAGGCTCCGCAGCACCAGTGCTGAGAGATGAACGCCGCAGCTTGTACCACGGGCATCGATGCTGCGGCTGCTCCTGGAAACTCTGTGTTGCTGCTGCCATTGTTGCCACCTCAATGGAATCTCTTCCATCCTCGCTGCTTTGTGCCCTTGGCACACATTCAAAGTCTGGGGCAGCTTCAGCTATTGGCCAGGCCTAGGTCAGGTGCCCATGTTCTAGTTCCCGGAGAGACTGGGAAAGTGAGTCTCCTTTTAAGTTTTGTAGTGGGAGGTAGACTCTTTTTTCTCTCTGTGTGGGGAATTGTCCAAATGCAGGAAGGGATACTAAGCAGAACAATAAAAAGTAAAACGAAAAAGACAAATGTTCACTCTACCTGATTAGATGTGGCTTTCTGCAGTGTATTGTTTTGTATGATTAATCAGGAAAATGTATTCTTGCTCCCTTGTCTATTTTGTTGCTTTCTTTCATATAGATTTGTATCCAAAAGACTTTTAATTTGCCTGTTCATTTATTAAGTTAAAAGTAGGTATTGATTTCCTATAACATGTGAAACCTTATTCTAGGCACTGAGAGTTGCAGAAGCAAGAGAGATGTAGTCCCAGACTCTCCTGTTGCTCAGGTTGAGTCAGGGAATGCTAAGGAAGTGGTGTGTAAATTCAGAGGATGGAGAGAGTTCATAGAAGCAGGCCAAAAAAGGCTGCAAGGGAAAAGTGCACTTGAGATGAAAATTAGACATGCACAGACGGGAGGACAAACATTTCACATGGGGAAAAAGACAAGAAAGGTGAGAGCGTGGTTGTATCTAGGTAACAATGAACTGTTTAACTGATAGCCATGGAGATAAGGCAGGAAACTCGAATTAGGCCTAGCTCATGGATGTTCTTGAGTTATTGGCTGGGAAGTTTGGGTTTTAGTTCACACATATTAGGGAGCTATTTAAGGTTTTTTGAACAGGGGGGAGATAGAAATCCAACTTTGGTCAAAGAAACCCAAGTTAGCAAGCATTTTGCATGCCTCATTTCCAGTCTTCACCACAACCTGCAGAGACAGGTACTGGTATCACTTTACATATGGAGAACCCAGGGATTAGAGAAGTAATAGGCAGAGCTAACATTCAGCCTCAAGTCTTTTTTTATCAATAGCCTGTGATTTTTTTCTGTTCTTTATGCTCCCATTCAATGAACTTTAACAACAAAAAAAGTAAAATAAAAAAATTAATAGATATTATAAAGGAAAGCACAGTAAAATCCACACATGGATGACTTTCAGAATTAGATTTTTTTTTTCTACCCTAAATCAACTAAATCCTGCTACAGTTTAGCTTGGCTGCTAAAGCTTGGAAGAACCCACCTAGTTTCTCTCCTCCTCAGCATAACCCTGTCTAAATCAACTGATTCGATCCTTTATTGTTCATCTTTGAGCATTTCTTTTTCTGCTGACATGCAGTCAGTAGGAAATTAAGGTTATTGGACATTCCTGCGTAAAGCCAGTAAAACTTCCCAGACCTTCCCTTCCTGTGGATGGTCAAGGGTCATTTACCTAGAGACTAATAGAATCAAATGGAGGTAAAAACATGAAAAAACTCATCTGAAGGAAACAGAAAGTGGCAAGGAGGGCTGGCTTGTCTGATAGTGCTGGCAGTGAGACCCATCCTGGAGCAGCCTAGTTCTGATATTTTTTATCCAAGGTGCTGCTAATATTGCTCCCCAGTATTGGTAGAACCATGAGTTCCAAAGCTGAGAAGGGCATGGCATGTTCAAAGGGGACCTAAGCTGCTCTCTGTGAATAATCCAGAATGGTACAGTTGTTACTGGAGGAATCTGTGTGGGCGCTGCTACTACTGCTCATGGTCTTTACTCTAGTAGAATGACTCGGATAAACTTTGTTAATTTAAAAGGCATTTCTTAGTTAAGTTGGCCTGCCTGTTTGACAGCCCTCAGATTTTTGAGAAGATAATCGTCTATGTAGCCTCTTTCTTTTCCTCTAGGCCTCAGTCCCTTGATTGCTGACAGTATTCCTTCGCAACTGTAATGCTTCTGCAAGTTTACAATCTGCAGGCTTCTGCAGCTCTATCAACCATCTGCCACTTTCACGCAGTTGGTTTTGCCCTCTCTCTTTTTGGTTTTAATTGTTCCAGTTTACAAAGTTCTTTATTATTCATAAGCCTTTTATTATTCAATTAATCAACCACCAAATGCTTATTGATGTTCCTAATATGTGCCTAATGTAGTGCCAGACACATGCAGGGATATGCAAAGACACTTGGACAAGTGTGCTTAAAGAGCTACTAGAAGTAAAGATAAAATTTTAACAACCTAAAAAGGAAGGTAAAACAGCATTAAAAAATTTTTATTGGCACAGTACTATTATTTTAAATGCTTTCTACCACCAAATAGTTCCTATTGTTGGGAAATGTATTTAGTATTTTTTGAGTCGCTTGTACTTTTCAAATGAATTGTTGCTGTATGCTTTTGTGGTCTGCTGAGTTGGCAGTTATAGTTTGCTTGCTAAATTTTTCACTTTGCATGTTTTTTACAGGAAAAAAAACTACATTGAGATGCTGTAACTTAAAATCATGTTCCTTACAATTTGATTGCAGAGGATGCATTATTTGAAACAAAAATTTTTTTGACATTTTAATATTTTATCTTCTTAGTTGTTCAAACCCAAAGCAAACCTCACAAGACCAGAAGCAGTTTTTCTACTGACTTGTTATTTCACTATCCATAGATGCAGACTCTTGTTATTTCAAGGAACTTTGCTATTAAAAAGTATGATAATGTATCAAATATTTAAAATAACCTTAGGGAAAAACTTCAAAAACATAGTGGGTGGTGGTATAGGGAGCTCTTAGTTAATCTATTAATGTATAGCTGTAGAGTGCGTCTTCAGTTCTTTATGGTCAGAATTATGTTATGTAATAATCTTTAGAAACAAAACAAGCCTCTGCAGGCAAAGCAAAAATAAATTATCTAGAATCTTTAAGCAATAAGATGTATTAAAATCCTTCTGTATTCTGGGAGTTGGTCCTAAATATTTGGAATGCATGATTACTTCCAGGGGTGGAAAGAAAGTGACACATAGCAATGCCAAGTTCATATTCTCCAGGGACTTATGGGCTTCCAGCAAAGCAACACCTTTTCTAGCTGCTTGATGGTATCTTTGCTGCTTATACCCTGAGCAACAAACCATAGGAAACTAATGATGTTTTCAATGGAAAACAGCAGTTCATTAGGATTGGTTAATAGAATCTTGGCAAAATTTCAACTTAATGGATATGCAAGTGTATCTGTGTATGCTCAGCAAGGCCTGTCCCAAGCTTTCTAATGGTGCCACTCAGTACTATAAATTTACTTTGATAGCTAGTAAACAGATAAGTGTGTCCTGGGAGCAGGGAGTGTGGAACTGGTAGCGATTTCCAAGAGGCAGGGCAAATAGAACCAGGCACATGTTAACAAAGCAAACATTTGACTTTTCTTCTTCTTCAATCTTTAAGTAGAATGATAGTAAAACAGCAAAACATGAAGCAAAAGCTTTATTTCTTAAAATCCTTAACTCATAGACCCTAGTTAGGGATTTAAAATTAGAAATAAATTAATAAAATATATACTTTTAGGAAAAATAACCAAGGACCAAGCAATAGTTCAAAAATACTAGGTATCTTACTTGGTGTTAGATCAGTATTTCTTTGGCTACAGCTGAGTTGGTAGAAGATTCATATAACAAGCAGACAACAATCTAATTTAATTCCACCAGCCATAGGAAACTGTAGTAGGAGATGTTTATATTTCATTGCTTGCTGAGGAAGCTTGACCTTACTAAACGGATTGCTAAGCATTGTTTTACGGTATATGTATGAGATTGCTATGTGTGTGAGAAATTGCTATAGGGTTCATTCTATAGAGAGTACCGTAGCTTTCTGTTCTCTTTCATGCAGCCAGAATAAGGCAGCCCATCCCAGAGACTGCTTTTTTCCAGTCCTTGCAAAAAATGCATTCAAGGGAAGACTCAGGATTTAATGTCAATGAATGGAAGTAGCTTAAGCCTTGAGAATTTTTGGAGTGGAGAAAATGGAAAACTTTTTTGTTTTGTTTGTTTGTTTTTAATTAGCACATAAAGGCAACAGAAATGGAAGAGGGCTTCTGTCTGTTGTCTGAGTTTATAGTAGAAAGCAGCTGTGAGTAGTGGAAAGAGCAGTAGACCTAGAGTCAAAATCTAGACTCGAGTTCCAGTTTGACCATTTAATCATTGTGCTTCCTGGAGAGATTCACATAAGCCCGTCAGGTCAGTTTCCTTGACAGTAAAAGGAACAATTAAGGCCTCCCTCATGCATTTAAGGTGTTATGCAACTTCCAAGTATACTAATAGATTTTTAACGTATAAAACTCTCTATACGCCAAATCTCTATTTCTGACTTTTCTTTTCTGTTGTTGACATGGCAGTTTTCCTCATTCAAAGCCTCTCTAATCACTGCTGTTGTGTGTGGTTATCAGTTGGTTCAGAATACTGATTATTTGCCTAAAGTTTGTTTTCCAAGTGTTTATCTATACAAATATTTTGAGGTGAAACAAAACTAGCTTGTCATAAGGCAACTGTGTTTTCATTTATTTGTTGCACAGCTATTCACAAAAGGCCTTTTAAAGGTAACAGACTGTGCTGTGCACTCTGGGTGCTAGATGAGGACATGAATAAAAGTCTCTACCTGGCCCTCGATGAGCTTGCAGTCTAGTGAAAGGTTCACATGTGTCCATAACTAACCTAGTACACAGAATATTTTTTAGAAAAACTTCTGGGTCAGTCTGATCTGGAAGCATCAACTCATACCAGTATCACTCCAGAAAGAGCATTCGCTTTCATACACATGTTGAAAATTGTATATCACATCACTCTGGGTAAAGAGCCCAGCCTCTTATTTAAAGTGTGTACACACACACACGCACACACACACACACACACACACACACACACACGCACACGCACACACAAATTCTCTTTCAACAAATATTCTTGAGTTTAGTAATTTTATTGAATATCCGAGGGGGAGTCAAAGGTATGACTACATTATACACCTATGGCCTCCTCCTCAAATCCCTTTTCTAGACATGTGAATAGCAGTTCCAAGACAATCCCTGATGTATGCTTCATACCTGAAAAGGTTCACCAAAGTACTTTTTTTCAAGCAAATAACAATATTCTTCTAAAGATGATTTCTGGCAAATAAAATTTTCACCTTCTCCCACAAGGTTTTGTGGATTGTAGACACAGTTAGTGTAACAAAAGCTTTTTCCACTTACACTTTTTTTTTTCTTTCTTCTATTATGTTTTGATCCCCCTTAGCAATGTAGCAATGAGCTAAGGACATATACGAAATGAATAGCCAGCAATTGGCTCTTCAAGAGT
Source organism: Cynocephalus volans (assembly GCF_027409185.1). Lineage (NCBI taxonomy): Eukaryota > Metazoa > Chordata > Mammalia > Dermoptera > Cynocephalidae > Cynocephalus > Cynocephalus volans. Next base: position 65,389,058 of record NC_084467.1, on the reverse strand, counting down.
TATATGCAAAATGGACATCTTAATGAAAGAAGAGGAAAGCCTGACTAAATTTCTCAGACCACTAGGGTGCCATTGAGCACACTTTTGAAACTGTGTCTTTATGCATTCAGCAAAATGAACCAGAGTACACCGCAGTGCAGTGGGTCACTGGCAGTCCTTTCCTATTGAAAGAAAAATTAAAATGAGAACATTAACTGGGCTGTCATCCATCTATTTTTTTGCACATATGGCTTATGGCCTACATTAAAACCTCTAATCAGTCAGTATCCTCCTCTGTATAGAAAAAGAAACAGCTCCTATTCTTCCTCTTCAAGGTCACAGTCCTCAGGCCAGCTAGAGTGTCTTAAAGATAAGTGTGGCTTCATTTAGCATCTGTAGGGTCACTGGTCTAAAACTGGCTGTAAATGCCACATTCTATCTGTGCTAATTAAAGTGATATAAAATGATTTCGTAATACAGAGGCATATTTTTGTAATAACAGTATATGATTCCTTCCTATTTTTCAAGCTATTTCTTGGTAAACACTTGTGTTTTGAAATGGCAATACTTGAAGTGGACCATGCTATATTTGAAAATAGTTCTGTGAGCAAAACAAAACAATTTTTCCCTCTGAAACAGTAAAGTTATATTAAATTGCAAAGAGATCATTTCATAGATGTCTAAATGCTTACTATTTTCATTTTTGTGAAATCTGTGATTTTATTCTATAGCCATTATCAAGTATGGTTCATAAAATGAAAATGTCAGGAAAGAAACTTCTAAGTCCTTGTTTTTGAGAGAGATACTCCAACTGTGGGCCATAAACTCTTCATTTGACAGAGAGTGATGGATGAAAGCAAAGCCCGAGGATAGAAATGTTAGACTTTGGTATGAATGCATTTTGCAAATTCCTTTATAAACCAGTCTCTACAATTATTGAGATGTAGTTTTTATTCAGAAAACAGTGTATTTAGTGTATCAACAAAGAAGTATTTTCTTTTATTGAGTGAAGAAAACTGCATGCCACAATAATCTGAAAACCTATATGCTCTACTCAAAGCACTCAAAATCTAAGAAATTGAGGAACCTATATTGAAAAAATATTCAAACCCAGGATTTGTGTTTCTATGGATAGCAGGTAATTGGGTCTTGCTTTTTCAAAATTTATCTAAATTGACAAGCTCTACCTTTTAATTGAAATGCTTAGACAATTTATTTTTAGTCTGGTAGAGCTGGGTTTAAATCTACCATCCTGATATTCATTTTTTATTTGTTCAATCTGTTCTGTGTTTCTTTTTTCCTCTTTTTGAATGAATATTTTTTATTTTGCTATTTTAGCTCCACCAATCATTTAATAACTATATTTTATTTTTTAGTGGTAATCTTAGTCTGTTTGGGCCACTGTAGCAAACTACCATAGACTGGATAGCTTATACACAACAGAAATTTATTTCTCACAGTTCTGGAGGCTGGGAAGTCTAAGATCAAGGTACTGGCAAATTTGGTGTCTGGTGAGGGCCTGCTTCCTGATTCATAGATGATTCTTGCTTTGTCCCCATATGGTGAAAGGGGCAATGGGTCTCTCTTGGGCCAGTACTAATCCCATTCTTAAGGGCTCTGCTCTCATGACCTAATCAGTTCCCAGAGTCTTCACCTCCTAATTCCATCACCTTGGGTGTTAGGATTTCACCATATGAATTCTGGGGGGGACACGAACATTCAGACCATAGCAATGGTTGCTCTAGGATTCACAGTATGCACAACTTTAATTTACCACAGTCGGCCTTCAAATAATATAGTGGTTTTGATTTGCATTTCCCTGATGCTTAGTGATGTTGGGTGTTTTTTCATGAGTCTGTTGGCCACTTGTATTTCTTCCTTTGAGAAATGCCTATTCAGCTCCTTTGCCCATTTTTTAAGTTGTTTTCCTTGTATATTCTGGATATTAATCCCTTGTCAGATGCATGGTTTGCAAATATTTTCTCCTATTCTTTGCACTATGTTAATTGTTTCTTTTGATGTACAGAAGCTTTCTAATTTGATTTTATTCCATTTATTTTTTGTTGTTGTTGTTGCCTGTGCTTTTGGGGACATATTGATAAAGTCTTTGCCAAGTTCTGCTTCCTAAAGTGTTTCCCCTATGATTTCCTTTTGTAGTGTTATAGTTTCAGGTCTTATACTTAAGTCTTTAATCCATTTTGAGTTTATTTTGGTATATGGGGAGAGGTTCAGGTCTAGTTTCATTCTTCTACTTAAGGATGTTCATTTTTCCAGCACCATTTATTGAAGAGGCAGCCTTTTCCTCTATGTATGTTCTTGGTGCCTTTGTCAAAGATCAGTTGGCTGTAAGAACATGGGAGAATTTCTGGGTTCCCTATGGTGTTTCATTGGTTCAAGTGTCTATTTTTATGCCACTACCATGCTGTTTTGGTTACTATAGCTTTGTAGTGTAATTTGAAGTCAGGTAGTGTAATGCCTCCAGCTTTATTTTTTTTTCCTCAGGATTGCTTCAGCTATTCAGGGTCTTTTGTCATTCCACGTGCATGTTAGGATTGTTTTATTCTATTTCTGTGAAGCATGTCATAGATTTTTTTATTACTTTTATTTAAATTTTTTATTTAAAAATACCCCGATTTGATCACTACACATTGTAAACATGTACTGAAATATAACTGTTCCCCACAAATGTGATTAGATTGGGGTATTTAGCAAATTCATTACTTCTTTGTGATGAGAGCATTTAAATCTCCTCTCTTCTATCCATTTGATAACATGCCAGTAAATTATTGTTACTTATAGATGCCTAGCTCAACTCCAAACCTATAGAACTACTAAATCACTAATTTATCTCTGTAAACTTTGCAGAGCAAATTTCTTAGTGCTATCTTAAGATGTGGAACCCGAAACAAAATAATCGACCATATTTATCTGTACCTCCTCAAAACTTCTACCTAAGCTTCATTTAAAAAAAAAAAATTTGAATGTCAATTGGAAGGAACACATTCAACGCAAAGGTTAACATCCCTAATGAAGAAAGAACTCTTAAAAATGAATTAGAAAAATCTAAGCAGAAATTTGGTGAAGGACATGAACAAATAGGTAACACACCCCATAGAAACACTTGTGTCTAATAAGTACACTGTAAGATGTCATTCGGCGGGTAGGGGGGTGAAATGGGGTGGAGGGACTAAAGCCCTCAGCCCTCCATCTCAGGACCCCAGGAGTGTCTGGTGCTGGCTCCTCTGTGGTTGTCGAACAGGTTATGGGCAGCAGTGGGTGGGGCCAAGGCCCACGGCTTTTGCTGTTGTCTCAGGACTCTGGGGGAGACTGGACTGTCATTGGTATTTTGATGTGGATTGCATTGAATCTGTAGATCGCTTTGGGTAGTATGGACATTTTCACAATGTTGATTCTTCCAATCCAAGAGCATGGAATGTCTATCCATCTATTTGTGTCCTCTTTAGTTTTCTTCATCAGTGATTTGTAGTTCTCATTGTAGAGGTCTTTCACCTCCTTGGTTAAATTTATTCCTAAGTATTTTTGTGTGTGTGACTATTGTAAACAGGCTTGTTTTCTTGATTTCTTTTTCTGCTTGCTTGTTGTTAGAGTATAAAAGTGCTACCGATTTTTGTGTGTTGGTTTTGTATCCTGCAACTTTACTTAAATTGTTTGCCAGCTCTAAGAATTTTTTGGTAGTCTTTAGGTTCTTCTGTATACGGGATCATGTCTCTTGTGAACAGGGACAGTTTGACTCTGTCTTTTCTAATCTGGATGCCCTTTACTTTTTCTTTTGCCTGATTCCTCTGGCTAGTACTTTGAATACTATGTTAAATAAGGATGGTGAGAGGGCATCCTTGTCTTGCACCTGTTCTTAAGGGAATGGCTTTCAGCTTTTCCCCATTCAGGATGATGTTGGCAGTGGGTTTGTCATATATGGCTTTCATTGTGTTGAGATATTTTCCTTTTGTACCTAATTTTCTGAGTCTCTATCATGAAGGGATGTTGCATTTTCTCAAGAGGTTTTTCTGTGTCTATTGAGATAATAGTGTGGTGTTTGTCATTGATTTTGTTGATGTGGTGTATCACATTTATTGACTTACATTTGTTGAACCATCCTTGCATCCTTGGGATAAATCCCACTTGATCGTGGTGTATAATTCTTTTAGTGTGCTATGTGTTGTGTTTGCTAATATTTTGTTGAGGATTTTTATGTGTATGTTCATCAAAGATATTGGCTTATAGTTTTCTTTTTTTGTTGTATCTCTGTCTGGTTCTGGTATCAAGGTAATGCTGGCCTCTTAGAATGAGTTTGGGAGAATGGCCTCTGTTTCAGTATTTCAGAATAGTTTGAAGAGAATTGGTATTGATTCCTCCTTAAAGGTTTGGTAGAATTCAGCAGTAGAGCCATCTGGTCATGGGGTTTTCTTTGTTGGGAGATTGCTGATTACTGCTACAATCTCATTACTTGTTATTAGTCTGTTCAGGTTTTCTATGTCTTCTTGATTTTGTCTTGGTACTTTGGATGCGTCCAAATTTTTCCATTTCCTCCAGTTTTTCAAATTTGTTGGCATATAGGTGTTTATAATAGACTCTAATGATTCTTTCTATTTCTGTGGTATCAGTTGTAATGTCTCCTCTTTCATTTCTGATTTTTGTTGATTGAGTCTTCTCTCTTCTTTTTTTAGTTAGCCTAGCCAATCGTTTGTCTATTTTGTTTATCTTCTCAAAAAACTATATTTGCTTCGTTAACCTTTTGTATCATTTTTTTGTGTCTCTATTTCATTTATTGCTCCTCTGATGTTAATTATTTCTATGTACTAATTTTGGGATTGGGTTGTTCTTATTTTTCTAGTTCTTTGAGATGTAGTGTTAGGTTGTTTATTTGAAATCTTTCTATTCTTTTGATGTAAGCATTTATTGCCAGAAATTTCCATCTTAGTACTGCTTTTGCTGTATTCCACAGGTTTTCGTATGGTGTGTCCTTATTTTCATTAGTTTCAAGAAATTTTTTGATTTTCTGTTTAATTTTATCTTTGAACTGTAGGTTGTTTGGGAGCATGGTGTTTAATTTCCATGTATTTGTATAGTTTCCAGAGTTTTGCTTGCTATCAGTTTCTAGGTTTAACCTGTTGTGGTCTGAGAAAATACTTGAAATAATTTCAGATTTTAAAAATTTGTTGAGACTTGTTCGTGATCTCACACATGGTCCATTCTGGAGAATGTTCCATGTGCTGATGAGAAGATTGTATATTCTGTAGTTATTGGATGAAAAGTTCTGCAGATATCTGTGAAGTCCAATTGGTTTAAAGTATAGTTTACATCCTGTATTTCTCTGTTGATTTGTTGCCTAGATGATCGGTCCAATGCTGAGAGATATGTGTTCAGATTTTCCAACCATTATCATTTGGGGATCTTTCTCTTTCTTTTGGTCTAATAGTATTTGCTATATACCTGTGTGCTCTGGTGTTGTGTGCTTATATATTTATAATTATTATATCTTCTTGCTGGATAGATCTCTTTGTCATTATATAATGGCCTTGTTTGTCTCTTTTTATAGTTTTTGGTTTAAAGTTTATTTTATCTGATATAAGAATAGCTATTCCTGCTTCTTTTTGGTTACCATTTGTGTGGTTTATCTTTTTCCATCCTTTTACTTTTAGTCTGTGTATTTCTTTAAAGGTGAGATGAGTCTCTTATAGACAACATGTAGTTGGGTCTAGTTTTTTAATCTAATAAGTCAGTCTGTGTCTTTTGCATGCTGAATTTAATCCTTTTACATGTAGGACTGTTATAAAAGTATTGTCATATTCCTGACATTTAATTGCTTTTATTATGATTTATTTAAATATCTTATGTTCCTTTCTTTCCCTTTTATTGTTTGTCTTTGGTGTTCATCAGTTTTTTGAGGTGGTATGGTATAGTTTCTTTCTTGTTTGTATATCTGCTCTACCAATCGTGTTTGTTTTTTATTATGTTTTCATGGTGGTGATTATTGTCTTTTGGTTTCCAGGTACAGGACTCCCTTAAGGATTTCTTGCAGAGCTGATCATGTGGTGGTGAACTCCCACAGCTTTTGCTTATCTGGAAAATACACTATTTCCCCTTCATTTCTGAAGGATAGCCTTGCTGGGGATATTATTCTTGGCTGTTTTTTTTTTTTTTTTTCTTTTAGTACTTTGAATATATCATCTCACACTCTTCTGGCCCATAAGGTTTCTGTTGAGAATTCTGTTAGTCTGATGGGGCTTCGCTTAAAGATGACTTGATGCTTTTCTCTTGTTCTTTTTAGGATTCTGTCTTTGTCTTTTCACAGTTTGACTACAATATGTCCTGGAGACGACCTTTTTGGGTTGAATTTGTTTGGAAACCTTTGAGAGTCTTGGATCTGAAAGTTCATATCTCTACCAATGCCTGGAAACTTTTCTGCTATTATTTCATTGAATATGTTTTCAGTGCCTTTTCCTTTCTCCTCTCCTTCCAGAACACCCATGACTCAGATGTTTGTGTGCTTACAGTTGTCTGCTAGCCCTCTTTGATTTCCTTTATTTAAAAATATTTTTTTTTTCATGTGCTTAGGTTATTTCGAAAAGACTGTCTTCAAGATTAGAAATTATTTCTTCTGCTTACTCTGGCATGCTGCTTATACTCTCAGTTGTAGTTTTTATTTTGTTGAATGAGTCTTTCAGCTCCAGGAGTTCTGCTACATTCTTTTTTTTTTATGGTATTTATCTCTTCATAAATTTTCTCCTTCATGTCCTGGATGGATTTTCTCCTTTTGTTGTGTTGTTTGACTGAATATTCTTTTTTGTTTGTTTAATTATGGTAAAGTACAAATAATATAAAATTTACCATCTTAACCCTTTCTATGTGCACAGTTCAGTAGTGTTAAGTACATTCACATTGGTGTGCAACCAATCTCCACAAGCCTTCTAGTCTTTCAAAACTCAAACTCTGTTCCCTTTAAATAACTCCCCTTTCCCCTCTTGCCCCCAGCCCCCAGAAACCACCATTCTGTTTTCTGTCTCTATGAATTTGACTTTTCTAGGTACCTCATATAAGTAGAATCATATAGTATTTGTCTTTTTGTGAATCATTTAGCATAGTATCCTCAAGGTTGTCATGTTGTATGACTGAATATTCTTGTATCTCACTGAGTTTATTATTGTTACTTGGAATTCCCTTTTAGACCTATCAAGGGTTTCCTGTGGTATGGGGTCTGGTATTTGAGAATTATAATGTTACATTGGTTGTGTCATATTTTCCTATTTTTTCATTTTTCTAGTATTCCTATGTTGATGCCCCATCATCTGGTGATTACTTCTTCTATTACTCTGGGGTGGCTTTTTAGGAGAGAGACTCTCTCCTGTAGATTTGTTATACATTGCCTGTTGTGTGGAGTGTTTTAGCTTTGGTCCCAGATAGACTCGATACTTCTGGGTAGCTTCAGTATTTCTGGGGGATGTCAGCAGCTATGTCTGTGGCTGGTGCTGCACCCGCAGCTGGTCCCACATAAGGAGGTTGGGGCCATGTGGGCAGTTGGGGCAGCTGGGGCTCTTCAGGCTGCTGGATGGCTGGGCCCATGCAAGTGGTGGGGAATGTGCTGGCTGCCAGATGGCAGGGCCCATGCAGGCAAGTGGGCCTGGATGGGTAGCTGGGCAGTTGACGTCATCTGGGTGGGTGGGACCATGTGGGCTGCTGGAAGGCTGGGCCCAGGCAGGTGGTTGGAGCCACACTGGTGGCCAGGTGATTGGGGTCATGTGGGCTGCCGGGGCCATGCAGGTGGCTGGAATGCTAGAGCCGCATATGTATCTGGCACCATGTGGGCAACATGAATCACACAGCGGGGTGTGCTGTGGGGAGAAGAGCAACAGCTGTGGGACTAGGAAATGACACCGGCACCTGCTGCAGTGGTGGGGACGGGAGCGGAAGGAAGGTTACTGCTGAGAAGTGGTCATGGCCAAGCAGATTCTTTCCACTGCAAGGGAGAATTCTCTCTGGCTAATCTTGCTTTGGGAGACATGCTGGTGGCTGAAGCCACATGCCTCTTTCTCTTTCACACCACCCTGCTTTGTTTTTGTGCTTCATAGGGTCCTCACCAGGCTCCTGCTGCCCTTCCATTCTCTCCCACCAATGCTCTTCCCCATACTTTGCTGTCCTTTCTTTGCTCTGGTCCCTTTCTGTGGGAGGATTGTATGTTGGGCACCTCTAGTCCATCAACTTGCCCTGCCTACCTCTCCCTGGGGTGGTTTTCTTTATGTTTTTTGTTTGTGGTTTGTTGAAATTCTTGGCTTTTTCTTTCTTGGGTTTATAGCTATTATCAAATTTGGAAAAATTTTATCCACTATTTCTTCAAATATTTTTCTGCCTGCCCCTTGCCCCTTTTGGGACTCTTAATTATGTGTTTATTAGAATCTTCAAAAAGTTTATTGAAAGATCGTACTATCTTTTAATTTCTCCATGAACTTTGATGTACCCTTGTATTAGACCACTTGGTATTGTGATGTTCTTGATATTTTGTCCACAAATTTTAAGCCTGTCTGCCTTTTCAAACTCTGATCTCTGACTTCTTGGTGTAGTGAAATCACTGGACTCTGGTTTGGCTCCCTTTCTCTGAGCTGTGTCCTGGACATTGCTTCCATGCTGTGATCCAGGACAATTGGAAGCCTTGCCTCGTTTGTTTCCCCTTCCCTTAGAGATTACCATCCTACGCTCTGAACACAGTTATTTTACATTTACTTCTGGTTTTCTTGTTGTTTATAGCAGGAAGGCAATTCCCACAGCAGTTAATCCTTCATGGGCAGAAGAGGAAGTTTCTCTGACTTTATTTTTAACCAATTCATAAAATTCTCTTAAGTAACTGATCTTTTCAAAATACATATTAAAACATATGATCACAGGGGCAAATTTATTGCATTTAGGGTAAAATCCTGAGTCCTTTCCCTGGCTTAGAGGCCCTGTGTGATCTGGCCCTGTATTTTCTTTGTAGGTGCGCTCCCTTCACTACTGTTTCCTCTGCTCAAACTTTCCAGTAATACTGGCTAAGTCCTTTTATTCCTCACTCTACCATTTGTGCTCTTGCCTCTGCCTGGAATGCTTCTCCCAGTCTTCTCTTAGATACTTCTTACTTATCTTTCTCACATAGGTTTGAATGACAGTTACTCAGAGTGATTTTTTCCCCTTGACCCCTTACCACCTATATGCAAAAAAAATTAGGTTTCCTTGTTTTATTCTGTCACAGCATCCTGTAGTTTTCCTTCAAAAGCACTGAACATAATTTCGTTATATTTTATTTGTATGCTTATTTTTAATTGTCCATCTGCTTGGTAGACTGTAAGCTCCAAAAGGGCAGAAACTGTGTTTATTTTATCCTTATATTCCTAGGCTTAGGCAGATAGTAGATGCTCAACTAATATTTGTCTACTGATTGTTGTGTAAGCTGGGTAATGGTGAATTCTACACATTGCAGGGCATGGGATAAGGTACAAACATTATTTTGAGAAAAGGAGATACGTAAATGTCATAGCTTCTCTACTATACTGTATTTCTCCTGTCACGAGATTGGTGTGAGGGATAAAAGCAGAAGGAAATGACACTTAGTGAGAGTTTGTGTTTATCACTGTTGGTATAATCCTTTAAAAAGTGTAGCACAGAAGATCTACCATATTCCCACTTTAGAAGTAATGACTATTACTTTTTAGATTTTGTGAGACATTCTAATTGTAGAATTTGGAAAATGCAGGAAGGTTTTCTTGGATCTCTTAGTCTTTGTTGGTTAATGCCTTCTTCCCATAATTTTTGATGTGGACCTAAGATTTTAGCCTTAGCTCTCTGCCCTTTTCATTAGGACTCTCCTTAGCCATTCTTACCCTTACCAATTGCTTTTCTTTCAAAGGTATGTTTTTAATCTCAGGGTTTCTTCTGGACTCCAAACCATGTACCAATGCCAACATGACACATGACACTGTCACCTAGAGATCTGACCTATGTCCAGAAACAAATTCATCATCAGTCTTCCAAACTCATTCAGCACCTACATTTTCCTATCCTGGGGACTGGTACAAATATCTGCCTGGTTGTCCAATCCAGAAACATAGGCATCATCATGAACTTCTCTTTCCTCTTCTCTGTAACTGTGGTCAAATTACTACCACTAATCAAATATCATTTGTGACAGTCTATTTCTCTCCATCTCCACTGGCATTTTCTTAGTCTAAGATACAACCGTTGCTCACCCAGAAAACTGCTCTACTTTTCTGACTGGTCTCCTTGCTTCATTCTTATTTCCTTTCCATCTTTTCCACACTTCAGCTAGATGGATCTTTGAAAAATAAGCACTTTTTCCTGCTTAGAATTTTTCAATGGCTTCCCACTGATGTCACAGTAAAGATAAAAATCCCAGCCTCATGTAAAGTCTTCTACCTGTTGTTCCTGACTTCTCTTTTACCACCCTTCCTTTTGCTCTTTTTCTTCTTTCCTGTAATGCTTTCTTATATCAGGTCCTGTAATATGCACGCTCTCTCTTTCCTCATAGGCTTCATATGTGCTGTTCCCTCTGCCTGGAACATTCATCCTCTTAACCTTTTGCTTATTTAATTCCTGCCTATCTGACAACACTTAGCGAAGACTTCCTTGACTCACGAAGCCAAGTCCCGTTTCCTTGTTTCACACTTTTATAGCACCTCAATACAACTATAATTCAATAATTAATTATATAATTAGTTAGTTATGTTCTTCTCTTAAGCTCCAGGAGAGCAGGGAGAATCTTATTCCTCATTAGCTTTGGTGCCTAGCACAATGTTTTGAATAAAGTAGGTAAATTGTAAATATTTTTGGATTGAAAGAACCTTTGAAAAGTTTGCTGGTGCATCCCTGCCTTCACAAAGAGGAAAAGACATCTAAAAAAGTAAATGTCCAATTCAAACCTGATCTTGACCAAGTCAGTGGTCAATGAGAGTCTGATTTAGGAGAGAATAGTGAGAATCAAGGACAATTAGGCAAATCATGGAAATTTTGAGCACAGGACATTTTTGGCATTTCTATAAGTTTAGGTCAAAAGCCAAGAAAGTGAGGGAGTAATAAATCCAGATCTAGCTGTGGAAGAATCTGATAGAAAAAAAAAAGTGAAAGGATTAGGGTTCCCTTCTGATTACAGGCCACACTGTCCATATGCAAAATAGGGGCATTAGAGATTGAGCACAGGCAGACACTAAGACAACAGACAAGGGAAGAAAAGCAGGACTGGCCACATATGGTGAAAAGCTAAGGAGAATATAACTTTCAGTTATATAGGGGTGTCTAAGACTCTTTTCATCCCTGGCTATATGGTTTTTTGGCATGGGGCAGCAGAATATTCTCAGCATTACCAGGAATTCCTTAAAAATGTCCCAGTGGACTTGGGTAGCATTAGCTCAAAAACCTTGTTACAGTGAAATTTGTGGATAGCAGATCTATTGCAGGATGTTCTGTGGAGATCAGTATAGGCAGAAACTGTCTCACATACCGTGCTTAGCAAGGTGTCTACAGTTGGAGGAAAGGAAGTTGTAGGACTTGAAAATTTTATAATATAGTTATTTTTTGCATCACCTCACATGTGCCAGGTACTAGTGATTCAATTGTATTCTAGACAGATGTAAATAAATATACATGATCCCAGATAACAGAAAAACTGATGTCAAATTTTATAAATGTCATAATAAAGTTCACAAATTAATTTCATTTGTAACAAGGATGCCAATGAAGGCTGTCTTGTGCTGGTCTTGTTGTCTGCCTGAGATTTATGGATGTAAACAGTGACTTGTAAGAGAGGAAGGAGACAGGATAGCAAACTGTAAAATATGCATGTTCATGGATATGCTAATTATCTGAATTGTTAATATGTATGTTAATGCTAGAGGAGGATTTTTGGAAAGACATCTCCTGTTCCTGGTCTGCCTGATGGAGAAATCTATTGTAGGGATAGGAAGTAGAGCTCACTCCAAATGCTAAATTTGATTTAATAGTGTAGCTACCTGTTCTGTTGTATTGAGAAGGATTCTGAGGCTGTGTCAGACTCAACATGTAGAGTGATATGATTAAAATGTTTAAAATGAGCCCAGGATGTAGTTATGAAAGCACTTGGTCACAAATTGGTCCTCCTAGTTCTATGTGGTAAGGGAACTAGTTTTTTTTCCCCCATTCATTGAAATCCATCCTTTATTTGTTCAACAAACATTTATTGAATGCTTAGATATGCCTGGCACTGTGTTATATACACTGGAAATACAAAGATAAGAAGACATAGTCCTTGTGCCTAAAGAATTTACAGTGAACTAAAAGAAAAGGTCAATGTTATTGCATTAGAAAAGAATACCATGTCTCTGTGTGAATGGTATTGAGAGGTGGTACATTTTCTATTTTTTCCTCATCAAATCCTAGTGAGTAAAATCTGCTGTTTAATTAAATACCAAAGATAGGCTGAAAACTGTGATTCTCAACTCATTTGGAGTTCAAGATGAAAAATCTTGCAAAATTTGTAAGTCATAGTGATTGTCATTCAACAGAGAACATTGTTACCTAAGGGTATGAGATACACCAAACTAACGGTTGTATTTTGGCACATATTCTAATTCCCTATAGCAAAAAACAACAAAAATATATCATTGTGGCATGGCAGCTATTACGGGTAAAGACAGAAAAACACTGCAGAAAAACAAAAGTCCTATTAAGAGTGCATCTGTGTATATATAATGATCTGTCTCTACTTCTTAGTCTTTATTTTCCTCTCCTTCCCAGCATACCTTTTACCCCATATGTATACCAGAGTTTTCTTGTTTTTCCTTGAGGATCATGGTTTTATTCTCTTTATATGTGGTGATTGTACCCTGTTATGGGTCGATGACTGTGAAAGAAAGAAGCCCTCAAGTCCTCCTCTTGTGGTCATGTAATCGTTTCCTATCTCCAATGCATCAGATACTTGGCAGCTCGTGCTTATTCAGCTTGCACACTTTTTCTTCTCTTTGCCCACTACCTGGACTAAGTATGGCTATTGTTTGGCTTCTGACATTTAGAGGGGGAAACATAATTAGACATTCTCCAAAGGCAGATGAATATATGTAAAGGGATCATTAGACTAACCTTCAGATTTCAAGGAAGGTTGAGGAGTTGACTAGTATATTGGCACCAGCCAAATTTGCAGGAACTATTTCATGGGTCATATTTAGCTCTTCCTGCCTCATTGCACTTGAGACCCCTTTCCTCTTCAGCTCTCTAAATATGCTTCAGGTAACATATTGGAATGAGTAGGGACTGCTGAATGCCATTTCTTTATTTAATCTGCCCTTCAGTCCCATGGACCTGGATAAAACTCTGACATCGACTATGCTAATGGCATTGAAAAATGGGATACACCATTATGCCAATAGTCTGATTTGAATCCCCAAAGCTGCTAACTTTCATACTCTATACTTCAGTCATCACACTTCCTCAATTTTTCCTGTGTCTTAAGATGGTGACACCCCCATGCACTACCACTGCTTCGAGAGGTATGGTAAAATTCTCATTCTCACTGGACTGCAAACTGTTTAAGAACAGAAAGGGTCTTGCTATTTCTTTGTGGCCCTAGTGTCCCACTGTTAACACAAAGCAGGTACTCAAGAAATTTTTATTGAATGAATGAAAACAATACAAACTTATTTTCATTTAAAATAGTGAATTAATGTAACATGCACCATTTCTACAAACTCCCTTCCCCCAAAACATAGTACAAAATCAATTACCTGTATGCCAGTTTTTCACCAACTGTTGAGAATCATTTTCAACTTTGTGATTTTATATGAAGCTATTAGATTCTATCTTCTATCCAATTTCTACCTTTTCTTTTCTCATTTCCTCCACCACACATCATTATGGCATGTTACATTATGGCTGACATGGAAAGAGATTGCACCTTTCTTCATTCAGAAAGCAGTGCCGATTCTGGATAAAGGAGATGATCTCCTAGAGGCATGGATTTATTTAGGATGACATTGCTTGAGATGATACCACACAGGTCTTCCTCATTCAACAAACCCTTGGTTTTGGGGGGTACAACAGAGAGATTGGCTTTTTTTTAAAAAAAATGACAACTAAAGAGTTAATAGCATATGTTGGGAAACATGACTTTCCTTATAAATAGGCATAGTAGGTAATTAATTGAATGAAGAATTCAGAGATGACACAATTACTGCCAAATCTATCTTTCTCTTTACCTCTCCTTGTCTGCCATCCATCACCTGGATGCCATGATTTCTGCAAGAAATTTGTGCCTTATGTGATTTTTTTTGCTTTGGTACATCTTTTAAAATGTAGTTAATGCAAATATGGATAAACTATCTGAATTCATTCTAAAATGCGTAACATATTATACTCACACTGTAATTCATACAATAGAGTTAAAGACATCTGGTAGAAGGATCTAAAAGTGGACACATTATATCTGAATTTCTGGAACAGGGATGAGTTAATTGAGGAAGAGGTGAAAAATGTGAGTTGAAATCCCAGAAAATGTATGTTAGTGCATATATCTGCATGTGGCAGAGGATGTTAATCATAGTGGCAAAAGCTCCTAGACAGCCAAGTGGAAAACTCTGAAACAGCATTGGGCCAGAGCTGCCTGGGGCACAGTTCTTAAACGGGTGTTGGGAGACTCCTGCCCTACGTAAATATTGGTGACCATCTACTGTAGTGTAGTGTTTTTGGAAGAGATACCATTAGATATATTTTGAGGTTCACCGATTTGCTTCATAGTTCAGGCTATTTCCTGAAATGTCAATAACTTTTTAAAATAATCATTTTCAATTATTTTAAATAATAATAGTTAAACGAGATTTGTATTGTTTTAATTCATTCAACCAAAATTTCTTGAGCGCTCACTGTGCTAACAGTGTGGCACGAGGACCACAAAGAAACAGCAAGACTATCCTTTTTGCAATCAGTCACCTCTTATTTTTATCCACCTATTTTATTTTCATATGGTACCATCTTTCAGAGCTTCTGTGTTCTATAAAGAAAGGCATTAGCATTTGCCAAATACCGATTAAGTGACAGACATCATTGTGAGCATTTCAGTGTCATCTCGTTTACTCCTTGTGACAACCTTGTGATAGAGCTCCATCCCATTTTACAGATGAGGAAACTGACTCAGAATCCTTGTCCAAGGGAGTGAGAGGCCGTGCTGGGCCAGGGCTGTGACTCCACTGTGGCTGTGTAGAGAGCGGAACTTTATCTCATCTGTCCAAAATGTATTTTTTTCAGAGTATGAGTTTTCAAACCTTTTACATTTCATAAAAACATATACTATTTCTAATTACTGAAATGTGGCGTTCAACTTCCTCTTCCCCGTGACCATTCTGTAACTTGATGATTTCATAGACTTTGGTCATCTTTACTATGATCTTTTTTCTCTCTGGGTAAATGCTTCTTGTGCGGACCACATTTTCTGGCCCTTTCTCTGTTGCCTTTCTCTAACTCCTCTACATTTTTCTTTAAGTTGTGTCCACTAGAACTGCAAAAAAAGGTTATGTTGCATAGGATAAAGATTTTTTTTTTTTCATTTCTAGTAGCTGACCATGATACCCAGAATACTGTTACTTTTTTGGGCTCAGCAGCCATTCTGTTTTTGGAGAACACTAAAGGTCCACCTCAGACCTCAGTGTTTGAGAGCATATTTTTACAAGGCATCTATATGGGGAACAATCGACGCCTCTTATGTGGCACTCAAATGGGTCCATTTTCCCTCACATCCCACTTCTCTAGCCCCAGCTCACATCACTCAGTGCCTCACCCAGTGTCCTCCAGCCACCTAAGTCTTGTTTCAGTCCCTTGTAGCTGCCAAGCTCCTTCCTATCATAGGCTCTCTGCCCATGCTGTACCTTTTGCTGAGACTGCCAACTATCATGCCAGTTCTTACTCATACTCTAAATTTCAGATTATGCACTCCTCACACTTTGTGCTTCTCCTTCATAGCACCTATCATATCGTATTTATACATAAATGATTATTGATGTGCTTATTTGCTTAGGATCTATTATCCAGATGCATTACAAACAACTCGGTGACACAGGAATTCTCTCATTTACCTTTGTAGTCCCAGTACCCAGCATAGTATTTGATACCCAATAGGAGTTCAATAAATGCTTCCGAAATGAATGAATAAATTAAGGAAGGAAGGAAATAATGAGCCTCTGAGCTTGATTATGTCCACACCTTGGTTGCAGTTCTTGCCCTAAATAAGGAGTTTATAACCAGCCTCTTTTTCAGATGATATAGGCCTGGTGTCAGATCTGTCTTGGGCTTGCAGACTGCAGGTCTCTATAGCGGGGTCAGTGAGTAGGGTGAAGGTGGAAGCCAGGACAGAGGGGGAAATGAAATGAGCTGCAGAAGCTGACTCTACAGGAGCAGCTGCCTGGTCCCTTGCAGTGTAACGGGAATGCCAAGATCAGGCACAATTTGGGTAGGCAATAGCAACCAAAAAGGCTCGAATTTGGCAGGCAGATCATAGCAGTGGCAGCTCCTGCCGTGAGAAAATGCTGGAAACTCAGATAAATGGCAGCATCATGGCTCTGGGCATTCTCTTATTCACAGACATATCCAAGCCAGAGAGTTGGGAGTCCTGAGAGCAGGATCCAGTATTCAGGGCTGGCAGAAGCAAGGTAGGACCTCAGGGCCAAAGCCAAGTAGGTGGACTCAGGAAAGGGAAATGGAACCCTGGGCAAAGCAACTAAGGCAGAAGCCCAGAGACACATTGAAAGACCCAGGACAGTGGGTGAGAGCAGACAGCTGACAGTGACAGAAATGCTAAAGCAACTCAAAGGTTAGATTAATGCTGGGACTCATCTCCAGCACCTGAAATGCAAGGGGTCATAATATAAAATGCACTGCCTTTGGGTTTGATTCCTGAATATTCTACCTGCTAGTTATGTATTCTGTGTACTAAATAATGTGCTCTGTGGGAAGGACCATGCACTTCCATTTCAATACCTAATTCTTTTTAAATTAAAATAATTCTTATTACTATAAAAACAATTTTATGTGTATTGGGTAAGTTAGAAAATACACTGAAATAAAATGAAGCTAAATAAAGCAGCATACTGATCACTCGCAGATATAACCTTTACCATATTTCCTTTCAGATGTATAATATTTTTTACAAGAATGAGATTTTTGCTTTACGTGCTTATTGCTACCTGCTTTTTTCTTTTAATTTCTGCCTTTCCAGTTCACAAATGTTAATTTTATCAAATATTCATTCTATATTCAGATTTCCGCAATTGTCCCCCCAAAATGTCTTTACAGCATTCTGTCCAAACCAGGATCTAATCCAGGGCCAGACCTTGAATCTGATGGTTATGTCCCTTAAGTCTTTTCCAGTTAGCATAATCCCTTCTCTCTCTGACACTGACCTGTTGTCCTGCCTGTTATTTTGCAGAATATCTCACTTTCTGGATTTGTTTGGTTCCTTTCCAGGGGTGTCATTTAGCTTGTCTGTTTATCTTTTGTATTTCTTATGAAGTGTAGAGTAAGTTTAATCTAAATTATTGGTGGTTCTCATTAAACATTTTGAGCCAGAGTGCATCCTAGGTATGCTGTGTAATTGCCATCGCATCAGGATAAAATCATAATATCTGGTTGACCCACCATTAGTGATGCTGAGCTTGAATAAGAGACTAGGGTCCTGGTTCTTTCTACGATTCCAGACTAACACAGTAGGAACGTGACCCTCACACCAATTTCCAACCTAGTTCCACTCATTGCTATTCCCTCCTCCGCCTCCATCTCCAACCAGTCCTCCTCCCCCCATGCACCTTCCAAGCAAGAATGACAAAAGGTAAGGTAATAAAGTGTGGTAAAAGGCACAGCAGTAAGACTGAAAAGTGGAAGTAAACAGGCCCTCTGTCTGAAACTTCATACTAAATGTATTGCACTAGATATAAGTAGGCAGGGTGCATATCCAGGAACTTATCTCATGCAAGATTTCAGTCTTCCAGGCTCTTATCAGGGTGGAAATAACTTGGCCTTGGTGTCTGTACAAACCACAAGGTGGTCTGCATAAAGACTGCAAGGCAGCCTTGAAAAAGATGTAAGCTTATACAAAAAGTTGGCTCCGCCATCTCGTAAATTGATTAGACCAAAAAATAAACTTTGATTTTGTTTTTTATTTATTTTGCAAAATCTGGGAAGAAGCGGTCAAAACGATATTGTATGGGATTCAGCCTGAGAGATAGAAGACCAGCACCTAGGTTCCGCTTTGTTTGCTTTGTTTTCAGCCAAGAACACTATGCAACCTTGAGCGAGTACTCTCAACACTCAAAACTGTTTCAGTTTTCTCATCTGTAAAATGGGAATAATGACACTTAACGGTGTGTGGTTGTTGTGGGGATTTAACTGTCTATGAAGCACTTATATTACGATGAGTAACTTCCAGTACCTTTCTCTCTCAGCTGCTGGAGCTGAGATCAGCATGCTTCCTGCCATGCCCAGCACTGATTTTGGATGGGGCTGGGCCTACAGATGGAATTGATTAGTATATGCATAGCTGGTAGAGCTGGGGAAGATTGAAGTGGGAGGCTTGAGCAGAGGCTGACCACCATTATTATATGAGCTAGCATATGATTAGGAGTGTGTGGTACGAAAACAGTTTTGCCATGTGAGTTTTTAATATAACCATAAACCTCAAATTTTGTTGTTTAAAAAATATATTTGGGATATTAAAGTAAGTCCATTCATTTGGGGCCCAGGAACAGGGATGAAGCAGTTAGTATTGTATCTTGACATTTTTTTCTACCTCCAGGCACCAAGCCTTGCACATAGATGCTATTCTAATAAAACCATTAAGAGATGGCCATTTTAATGACATTTTGGACAACTTTGACTTTTCATATGGTAAATCTGAAACCTGTATGTCCCTAATGTTGTGTAACCATCCTAATAGATGTGGGCCAGCATGGCTAGTTCTTAAGTGGGGGGCATATCCTGAAAACTTTATGAATAATCTTTATTTTTGTGATAAATTTGATACTACTAAAGGCTAATATCTGTATTGGTTACAAATGGACTCTGGAAACATACAGACTTAAGTCTGAATTCCAGTCTCCCACTTACTGGCAGTGTAACTCTAAGCAAAGATTGGACACTAAGGTTCACATTGTTTCTGGGGACCACAGCTTTTAATCCTTTTTTAGAAGAGAACCGATAATTATAACTACTGCAAGGGTTGTTGTGAATATTAAATAAGATAATGTAAATGAGGCATGGCACCTAGTGTGTGTTCAAA
This sequence comes from Cynocephalus volans, assembly GCF_027409185.1. NCBI lineage: Eukaryota > Metazoa > Chordata > Mammalia > Dermoptera > Cynocephalidae > Cynocephalus > Cynocephalus volans. The sequence continues at coordinate 65,369,791 of NC_084467.1, read as the reverse complement.
AATTGGTTGCTTTTTTCATTGTCATTATTATCATTTTCCCCAAGTGACTACAGTTGGCAAATGTTCATTTTCCCTGGAATCCTAGAATGATGAGAAGAAAGAATGCTGAAACCAAATGTTGTAATTTCTGTCCATCAGGTCTAAAGTGGGAGTTCTTTCCAACAGCTTTAACTGATGCTTGGCAAGTCTGACAAAGCATCAGAGAATGGGGTAGAAAGTGTCAATATTTTTGTTTAACATATTGAAGCTTGAGACCTTAGAGTGCTATCATTGTTCATTATGGAGCATGCCACCTTCCGCCACCCCCCAAAAAACCATACTTTGTACCTTCCAAACTGAGTAGTCTACATTAAAGCTGAAGTACACACACAATTTGATTAAAATGGGGCTTCTGAATTTGAATAACATCTCTTTTCCCTAGTCCACACTGGCTATTCTGAATGTAATTAAAGGTATTTAACGTATATTAAGTTTTTCATACAATGTGTCTTTTTGAGGTTTAAGCAATAACAGAAAGTGAAAATAAACAAAATGCCTCATTTCTTGGTGATGAATTTTTTGAGTCTGTACAAATCACCTTCATTGTACAAGACACGGATGAAAATGGAAGAGTTAATAGCTTTATCTCCCCACCTCCAAATCTTTTACGTCCAGCACCTTCATGCAATTTTTTTTTTTCTATCCTCTTAAGATTGAATGCTCATTATCAGTGGCTTTAGGTACAAGCATTAGTTCAGCCAGTCCCACTGACCTTATATTATTCTGTGTGAAAGTCTAATGACTAAGATTTTTTAGGTCAGGGAGAAATGGGTGTAGGGCTCCAGTCATTGACACTTTCAAATAAAGATTTGTTTGCCCTTTGTGCTTTTTTTTAGAAGAACCACCAGACAGTCCCTTAGAGGAAAAGAAATTTGGTAAGTCATAGTCTGAGTATTAAGTGCTAAGTTAGTCTGAGAATCTTTCATGACAGTCTATCCATTAAGAAATGTATGATTCTTTCAAAATCTAGGAACACCTAAATATGTGGTTGGTAAGGGATAATTGCTGACTGAAGGCTTTTTGGATCTTTCTTTCAAGTGGCTAATTTCTCCCTCCTGAAGGGGTTCTCTCTCTTTGGAGTTGTAAAAGAACCCCCCAGGAAGAGCAATGCTTTATTACCCCAGTTCACCCCAAACATCTTGTTTTCTTCCCATCCTTCCGTCTCAGTTTATGACTTTGACACAGGCAAGTCTCATTGAGATCTCTCTTTCCAGTACAGATCTCCACTGTCAGGCTTTCACGACACACTGAGTGTTTTACCCAGTGCTTTATTTGTGACAGCTGGCTCTCTCCTTAGTCCGATAAAGCTTAAGTCTTGCTACTCAAAGCGTGGTCTGTAGACCGGCAGCATGGACAGCGCCTGGGAATTACACTTGCAGAATCTCAAGCCTCACCTTAGATTTGCGGAATGGGCATCTGCATTTTCACAACATTCTCAGGTGATTCATGTGCAAATGAAAGTTTGAGCAGCACGGGTTTCAAGAATTTTCTTCCTTTGCCCCGGGGATATACAAGTAAGTACTTTAATTCTGTGACTTACTTGGATTCCACATCCTCAACTAAAAAGATTGTCATAGATGTGGTGAGAATGCTAAAAATCTATTCTATTAGCAGTTTTGAAATATACATTGTTATTAACTGTGGTCACCATGGTGAGGTTATGAATATGTTAATTAGCTTGAGTTAATCTTTCTTGTATGTACACATCAAAACACACACAATTATTTAATTTAAAAATAAATTTATAAAAATGATACTCATATATGTACTTTTCTGCCTCTGTTCTCAAAGTCCTTTTATTGACTAGTGTGCACTTTATTTATTTATTTATTCATTTGGTGGCTGGCTGGTATGGGTCTTGTGCACTTTAATTTTACCATAGAAAACCTTCTTCAGCAACCTCCTATTCCAAAGAAGCCGAGGCGCAGAGAAGCCAGTGATCCATCCCTGCCTGCTGTGCGCCACCTCTTCTCTTACAGGGAAGGTCATCCGCATCCCTTCCCAGGCTCTGCCTGCATCAGCCCTGCCTTTGCAAGGACCTTGCTCTTGCAGTTATCTCCTCTCCTATCTATCTACACATAAACATGCCTTAATATCAGCCACCTAAAAATTCAAAACCCAAACCAAAACCTCCATTAACCCCCTCATCGTCTTCCAAATAACATCTCATTTCTTTGCTTTCTCTTACAGAAAACTCAAGGGAATTGCTTATAGGCACTGATTCCGCTTTCTTCCCTCCTACTCTCTTATTAACCCACGTCTCCTGGAATTGTATCTGCACTACTTCATGAAATAAATTTTTATCTTGTTCCTCCAATGCAGGATTCTCTTCCTCACCTTACTGTCCCCCAGCAGCATTTAGCACAGCCAGTCACTCTTTTGCAGACACCTTTTTCAAACACTTTCTTGTGCTTCTACACTCTCTTGACTTTCCTCCTATCTCTCTGATGTCTCTTCCTCTGCCTAATCTCTAACATTAGAGAACCCCTGGGATGCATTTTCTCTTTCTGACTTTTCTGGGTGATTTCATCTGGTCCCATAGTTTTAAATACCAGGGACATGCTGTTAACTTCTAGATTTATATCTCTAGCCCTGATTGCTCTTACTTGCTCCAGATTTGTTTATTCAACTTTATATCCCACCAAACCTGATCTTACCCCTCCCTATCTTCCCTATCGTCCCTTTCTGTTGCTTAGAACAAAATACCTGCAACTGGGTGATTTGTAAAGAAAACAAAATTTATTGCTTACAGTTTTGGAGGCTGTGAAGTCCAAAGTCCAGGGAGCACATCTGGTGATGGTCATTTGGTGGCCACAGTGATCCCAGGGGTCTCAAATGGCAGAAAGTCATGGAGAAGAGAGAGAGGGTGCTCATGTGCTCTTCTTTTAAAGCCCTCAGAACCACGCCCCTGACCACCATTATTAATCCATTCACTAGGGCATGGTCCCACAATCCAGTCACCTCCTCAAGGCCCCACCCTTCAATTAGCATAATAGGATTTCTCACCCTCAACAGTTACAATGGGAACTAAGTTTCTAGTAGATGAACTTTAGGGACATAATTCAATCAATCCACAGCACCATCTCTGGTAAGGGTTCCACATCTCACCATTTCTACTGTGTCACTTCGTGCAAGCCATTGTCCTTTGTCATGGGGATACCTATCATAGCCTCCTCACTGGTTTTTATGCTGCAGCTATTGCCCTACTCTGGTCTGTTTTCTACAGAGCAATCAGAGGAATCTGTTTATGACAACTTCTATTTCCAAAATCACGTAGTGAACTGAGCAAATTACCAACTGCAATTTAAATTCTCAAAGCACAAATATTAATGACTTAATATTACTTATTCGTTAATTTTTTTCTTAAATCACTAATCTAATCAGTTTCAGTTTTATTTAATACATAAATATCAAAATCACAAGAGCAAATATAGTAGCCTAATTGACAGTGTGCTATTTTGGATATTGGCTATTTTGACCCCCATGATTTTTAAAAAATTTATTATTATTATTATTATTATTTATTATTTATTTATTTATTTATTTATTTATTTATTTATTTATTTATTTATTTATTTTTTTGTGACTGGGAAGGGGATTGCAACCCTTGGCTTGCTGTCGCCCGCACCACGCTCAGCCAGTGAGCGCACTGGCCATCCCTATATAGGACCTGAACCCGCGGTGGGAGCGCCGCTGCGCTCCCAGCGCCACACTCTCCCAAGTGAGCCATGGGGTTGGCCCTATTATTATTTTTTTTTTTATTGAAACATAATTGAGTGTACATATCTGTGGGGCACAGCATTGAATATCAATACCTGTGTGCAATATGTGATGCTCAAATCAGGATAATTACTATATTTATTATTATACAATGTGATCATTTTTTTTACCCCCACAATTTGATTGCTACATTTTGACCCAATTTAAACCTGAGGATATTTTGACTCTGTTCCTAAATGTCAATTTTTAAATCAGATTTATACCATAATCAATAAATACATGTCAGTAAAGAGTTCTTATTTCTTTTGGCAGTAAAATTTATTAGTCAATTTGATTCCTTAACTTTTTTTTGGCAGTGAATACGAGGGTACTTCAAGAAGCTTATACAGAAATAGAATCAAAAGATAACACAAATTTTTCTATGAAGTTTTTGAAGACTGCTTGTATTACCATGAGATGTCTGAAATAGTGTCAATTCTATTTTCTGTTAATTATTTTTCTAAGTTTAAATTCTTTTGAGGTCAATTTTTGCAGCTTTTAGGGTTACTACCAATATGTAATTCGTCAATCATTTTTGAGCATTTCTTGGACCACTTCAAAAAAGAAAAAAAGAAACACTTCACTATACATGCAAGGGTACTTCAAAAAGTTAATAAAAAAAATAGAATTAAAAGATAATATGAATCTTTCCATGAACTTTTTGAAGTACCTTCGTATCTTTAGCATTGTTAGTTTTATTTTGTCATTGTTAGTTTTATGTACCTTATCTAATTGACTTGGGTCAAATTGTATTTTCTGTTTAATGTCTTTAATGTCAAAATGCCAGGATTAAAATATCTCCTATGATTTTAGTTACTCCTTTTTCCCTCTCAGTCAGGATAGCAATGTTGGCTAGAGTTGTAACAATTGAAAATTATTGCTAAGATAGATTTGACTCTAAGTAGGAATTTCAGAAAGCCTAACGGTATCTTGAGGGAAGAATTGTAAATTTTATAGAAAACGACTCATTTCTTCATTAGGCAATACATGCTATGTAAATTTGACTTCTGATCCACTGGAAAAGAGCTCTTTCCTTATCTTGGAGATTTTATTTCTCGTGGCAATTCTATTTGTCTTCCTCTGTCCAGTAGGATGGACTGCCTCTTGGCATAAGATATTGCGATCAACTTTTCCTCATCTGTGTAAATAAGAAACTTTAGAAAGTTGCACTGATTAAAATATATGATCTCCCTACAGTGTTAAATAGCAGACCCTTCATTTTAGCTTTTGATAGGTTGTTTGAGTAATTAAAATGTTTGTGTCTCTCAATGATTAATTCTTGAAATAGTTTGAACTGGCTGCCTAACTCTTCAAAATTATTAAAAACATAAAGTGGCTACTCAGGAATGGGTTTGATTTTATTTCCTGAATGTTTTTTTATTTTCGAATTTTCTTGAGAATCAGGAAGGCTAAATATTACACACTGTAGAAAGCTACCTGGGTCTTTGGGTGTGTTGGTGTGACAACAACAAAAATAAAATAGTTATTCTGTAGCACTAGCTATGTGTAATACACTATTCTTACTGCTTTACATATCCCAATTCAACCTACCCAACAACCTTTGAGGTTGGCTCTATTATCCCCTTTTTATGAATGAGGAAACAGAGGCAAAGAGAGGTTAAGTAACTTGTGCAAACGAGCACAGTAATGATCTCACACAAACTGCATAAAGTTATCTATTTTTAAAAAGATTTGTATCTTGTTTTTAATTAAAAGTAAACTTGGATTTCCTGTCTCAGGAAATGAAGTGAACCTGTAGTTTCCCATTGACATATCCTTGCTGTACACAGACAGATGGAGCATGAAATTTGATGTATGTGATAAAATGGAGTTCAGCTCCTCCATTTGCTTTATGGCTACCAAACCCAACAGGAAAACTGAAGTGGTTTCTCCATATCAGACCAAGACCACAGTGTTCCAATCCTTCTACTCACTCCTCTTTCTTAACATGCTTTTTTGTTTAGTTCTTCCTTGTAACACATGCATGTTGCTTCATATAATCATCAAAACTGATCATATTATTAAGGAGTTTGTGGGATCGAATTACACTCAACTGAGGTTTATTAAATGCTCTGTTTCCTATTACAGTACTTAAATGGAGAAATTACATTTTCCCTCCCATTCCTGCTTTTTTCCAGCTCTCTGACATCCCTGATTCCTCACACTAGCCTGTCTTGCTCCAACTCTGATCCCATATCAAAGCTACTCTCTTGGGTGATATGCAGCTTCCTGTGTGTTCCTGCAGGAAACCATAGGTTCTGAGTACAACCCATGCATAGTAATTTCTACTAGGGTTGTTCTGGTTTCTATTCCAGGAATTTTGTTACTTCTATCCTGTCTCTACAGCCTTTGAGATCTACCTTGCAATTCACTGCTTGTTCTCCACTGTCTTCACTTCTGCCTGGGCTAAGAACTTTCTTCCATGTGGAATAAAAATAGTCTGAATAATCTGTATCCTATAGTCTTTATGTCTTGATTTTTGGCAGCTCTAGGCAGTTTTATTCAACAAGAATTTATGCAGGACCTATCAAATGCCAGAAGACTAGAGCCAGAAGGCACCTTGGGTATTGTCTTCAATTTCTTCATCTCGTAGATGAGGAGGTTGAAGCTCAGAGCTAGACCCACGTGTCAGGACTAGACCCACATCTTAGAATCTGTGCTCTTTCAATGCCCAGCTCTTTTGCCCTTACACTTTAAATTTTGGGTTATACCTAGGCTTTCATAATATTCTTAAATTTCCCCTAAAAACTTAAAAATGCTAACCAATGTCCTCTAACTTTTGTAAACAGATAACAACAATACCTTATTATGCAAAATGGATCCTAATTCCTACTTTATTGTTCTAATCAGAAATTCAGGATACATAGTTGCATATTAACAAGAGTCCCTATCCATTTGTCTCTACTTCTTTAGCCATATATTTCCATTTTATCACAGTTTGATTTGTAATTGTGTGGGGTAGGAGCAGAGAATTATAGTACAGGATTAAGAGGTCAAGAATACTTATCCTATATAAATTTCATGAAAGAGGTCACCTGTAGGCATTTGTATACACACACCCTTGGCCATCTTTGCAACAGGAAACCATGCTTGGGAATATTCTGATCAATATGCTACCTGAGCCTGAGTCAGTCCCAGTAGTTGAGGAGATAAAAGGAGTTATAAAAAAAAGATAGAATTGTTTTAAGTAGAAGAAATTTTAATAAGCAAATCATTAAAGTAGTACTCCTCTTTCTAAAATAGTTATTTCAGATATCGATAGGCATAGGTTTATGTTACAGGCTGTGAGTATAAAAAAGCCCATAAATTTTTTCTTTCCTCCTAGAACTAAAGAATAGCCTATAACATTTATTTTAGAAGCTTGACATTCTTCACCAGGTTCCAGGCCTGCTTAAGGCCAGAGGGTGGAGAATTAAGTCATATAGTATTTCCTTTCATTGAAGAAAGCTCTTAGTCCCATCAGAACCACCCTTAGTGGAAGAGCCTAACCTACTCAAATAATTTTATTTTTAAACATAGATTAATAGTATCTTGGTGGCTCAGAGCCTGCTGAGAAAACTGGATTGCTTACATGGGAATATTTGATTGGGGTTTGACAATATGAGCTGAAAACAATAAATAATAAGGCCAAGCAATGGGAAAACTTCAACTGGCAAGCTGGTAATTGGTTAACCTGTTTCATCTTTACTTTTTATTCTTTTGGTGAATTTTTACTTTTCCTTCCTTTATAAACTTAGCTAACTTCTTTAGTTACTGGAAAAGAAAGCTATTTGTTTTTTATGTTGATGAAACAACAGAACTACATTTAATTGGAAATGTGAAAAAAAAGTTCGTAAATTCTAGTTTTTATTTTAAACAATAATTTAACTATGTGCCAAAATTATTATTATGAAATTAAGAATCAGCCTCTATTGGAGGCATCTAAATTTTTCAAAAATGGAATAATTTTCCATCAAATAGAAAGTTCTATCATGGTAGTACTATGGAGTGTATCTATCAATCATATTTATTGTGTCAATTTTAATCATTGCATTGAAAGGAACAAATAATTATTCCACACCAATTCTTTCTTCATCTTACCTCAGGAACTCCTAAGAGTTTTAATCATCTTTAAAATAAAAAAACCAAATAACATTATTATACAATATTTTGATATAATACCGAGCAGATATTTAATCTTATAGAAAAGTATGTAAGTATAAAGAAGGAAATAATCATTTTTTGCGTTTTGGATGTCTTCCATTAAACTGCAAGAATAAGAGAGATGTGTGCCTACAAGGAAAACTTCTATTGGACTTGAGTTTAGTGTTGCTGATAAATTTTAATGTGTCTCAAACTGGTGAGTATACTTAATGTTCCATACAGAAACCTCTGTGTTCTAGGGTAGATTGTGGCAGAGGAAGAAACACAGTAAACTTAGTTGCGTGTGCCTCAAGAATGAGTTCCTTTTGACAGTGATAGATATTTCTTGGAACATGTGTCAGAACATCACTGTTTGATTCTGCATTCCAAATTCCAATTTGTTCTGAATTTGTGAGTTTGATGTATGTGTGTGTGCATGTGAGAAAGAGACAGAGAGAGCCAAATCAATTTGATTGTTATGATATCAAGGCACCCACTTAAAGTAGACTTAAACATATCTTCTAGAGAATTAGGTTGATGTCACCTAAGTCAAAGCCCATTAGGATCTGCTTAAATAATTCCTCAAGTCTGTGATTTGGATAGGAACCTTGTCCTGAGTGGTCAGATCACTGTGTTAAATGTGATATTTATGAGGGGACTTTTTTTTCTTGATTGGTTACTTTGTCAGATATGTCTGGTTAAAGCAGATTTGTTGATAATAATGACATTTTCCTTCGATACCTGGCTTTAGTGATGTGATGCCAGCCTGAATAAATATTGACCAATAAATCATTCGTAATTTGTTGAACTTTTAAAAACAAAACTAAACGCTCTTTTGCAAAAATACAAACCAATATATTTCTTAACCGTATGGACTGATGTAAAAATGCAATGCAGGGGTGACATCAGCAATATAGTGGAATAATAGGTCTCCCACTCATATCCCCTTCACAGCAACACTAATTTGACAGCCACTCATGGAGAAAAGTGCCTGAGAAACTTTGGGATCAAGGTAAATTGCAAAACCTGGTGAAGCCCCAAACTGAGGACAGCTGTTTGGAGAAGGCAGGCCTGCTCCCAGGTGGCAGGCTCACTGACAGTGGTCCTGGCTAGACATGTAAATGGCTCCATTGCCCTATAGACTCTGCTACAGCCGCTTTTAGCCTTGTTCCTGCCACCAGCACCATCCACCAAGGGACTCAAGAAGAGCCACATCCAATCCTGTCTCAGGTAATAGTTCCATTGATCTTGGTTCTAACTGTGGAACCTGAAGCAGTATGTCACCCAACTCAGCCATGGTCCGGAAGTCCTGCCTTCTCAGTAACCCAGTAGGAGTCGTCCTAGGGATCCAGCAGATGCCACACCTGATAACAGCCCACTGTCTGCAAACTTAACTGTGGATCTTGAAGCAGATCCTTGTCTCAGGCCAGCTCTACTAACCAAGGGACTGGAGATCCCATAAGAGACATCTGCCTGGGGACCCACAGGAGACCTGCCTGCCTGAGACTCTGGTAACAGACCCACCAATTGCTGACATCCCTGCAAACCCAAGAGGAACCAAGTGACCCAGCTCCAAGCCACTCAAATGCAATCCCAGGTTCAATCCTATTAGTCTGGAGACCTAACAGGAGAAGGTCTCTTTACTGGAAGAGGTGTTTGCCTCTTCAAAGGCAGAGATACCAGTGCAAGGCTACCTGGATCCAAAAGAATAAGGCAAACATGACACATCATAGAAAACTAATAAAGCTCTTGTAATTAATGCCAGAGAAATGGAGGTCTATGAATTGTCTGACAAAATTCAAAATAATCATCTTAATGTAGCTGAATGAGATGCAAGAGAACACAGCCAACTAAAGAAAATCAGAAAAATGATGCACAAACAAAATGAGAAGTTTAATAACAAAATAGAAACCATAAAAAGAACCAATCAAATTCTACCAGTTAATACAATAACTGAACTGAAAAATTCAATAGAGAACTTCAACAGCAGACTCAATTATAAAGATGAAAGAATTGGCAAACTCAAAGACAAGGTCATTTAAGTTAGCCGGTTACGGGGACAATAATAAAAAAAGAATGAAAAAGACTGAAGAAAGTATACAGGACCTATGGAACACCATGAAACAAACAAACAAATTCACTATAAGATTTTTAGAAGGTGAAGAAAGCTTACTTAAAAAATAATAGCTAGAAACTTCCCAAATTTGAGAGGGATATGGAAATCTAGATTCATGAAACTGAAAGGTTTCCAAGAAGATCAATTGCCAAAAATTTCTAAGACACATTATGATCAAGTCGTCAAAAGTCAGACAAAAGGAGAATTCTGAAAGTAACAAGAGAAAGGTGATATCACATACAAAGGAACTTCTCTAAAACTATCAGTGGGTTTCTCTGGTGAAACCTCACAGGCCATGAGAGAGTGGGATGATATATTAAAAGTGCTGATAGATGGAAATAAATGCCAACCAAGAATACTATATCCAGCAAGGCTGTCCTTCAGACATGGTAAAATGAAGACATTCTCAGACAAACAAAAGCTGAGGGAGCTCATTACAACTTGATCTGCCTTGCAAGAAATGCTAAAGGGAGTTCTTCAAGTTGAAATGAAATGTTAAGCAACAATATGAAAACATATAAATGTATAAAAGTAACTGGTAAAGGTAAATATATAGTAAAATTCAGAATACTGTAATACTTTAATGGTGGTGTGTAAATCATTTTTAACTCTAGTAGAAAAGATAAAAGACAAAAGTACTTGAAATGATAGCTACAATAATTTGTTAATGTCTACACAATATAAAAGATATAAAGTGTGACATCAATAGCATAAATGTGTATGCACAGAGGATTAAAATTGTAGAGGTTTGTATGTGACAGAAGTTGTTATTCACTTAAAATAGACTGTTATAACTATAAGATGTAAATGCAGACCTCATGGTAACCACAAAGAAAAAATCTCTAGTAGATACACAAAAGATAATGAGAAAGGAATCAATGCATACCACTACAGAATATCAAGAAACCTAAAAGGAAGATGGCAAGAGAGGAAGAAAGGAAAAAAGAAATCATAGAGTGGCTGAATGGATAAGCAAAACAAGGTTGAACAATATGCTGTCTACCAGAGACTCACTTGAGTTTTAAAAACACATACAGGCTGAAAGTGAAGGAAAAGGAAAAGATATCCCATGCAAATGGAAACCAAATGAGGGATATACTAATATCAGACAAAATAGTCTTTCAGTCAAAATCTGTCATGAGACAAAATAGATTACTATATAATAATAAAGGAGTCAATTCATGAGGAAGATATACAAATTATAAATGTATATGCACCCAACATTGGAGCCCCTAAATATATAAAACAAATTTTAACAGAACTGAAGGGATAAATGGATAGCAATATTTAAACAAATAGATCAATATTAATAGATCATCCTGACAGATAATCAATAAGGAAACGGTGAACTCAAGTGACACTGTAGACCAAACAGATCTAACAAACATGCACAGCACATTTCATTTAACAGGAGTGGAATACACATTCTTCTCAAGAACAAACAGAACATTCCCTACAGATAAGTCATATATTAGGCCACAGAACATGTCTTAATAAATTTAAGAAGATTGAAATCACATCAAGCATTTTTTTCAGCCACAGTGATATAAAACTAGAAATCGATAACAAAAGGAAAATTGAAAAATTCACAAATACATGGAAATTAAACAACACAATCCTAAACAACCAATGGGTCAAAGAGATCAAAAAGGAAGTTCAAAATTTACCTTGACACAAATGAAAATGGAAATCAGTATACTGAAACTTATATAACACAGCAAGAACAGTTCTAAGAGGGATGTTTATAGTGATAAATGCTTACATTAAGGAAAAAAAAAAATTGCTAAGTGAAATAAGCCAGACACAAAACCACAAATGCTGCATGAACTTATATGTGGAATCTAAAAGTGATGAACTTATAGAAGCAGAGAGTAGGATGGTGGTTGCTAGGGGCCAGCAATAGGGAGTAGGGAATGGAGAGATGTTGGTCAAAGTATATAACATTTTACTTGTAAGATGAATAAATTCTGGATTCATCAAGATGGTGGAATAGGAGTTCACAGGCTCCAGTCCCCTCACAGAAATCCAACCAGCAAGTATACACAGACAAGAACACCTTCATGAATATCCCAGCCCTCAAGAGTGAAGCTGAGACACCACCTTGAACCACAGAACTAAGAAGGGTAAGAGGAATGGTTTCACTTTGACCACATTGCCCTTCCTCTGATCCGTTACATCATCACACAGACAGGATTCTCCTGGATCCACAGTTTCTACAGTGAGAAGAGAGCTGGAGGCAAACATTCAGCTTCCCCAGCATTCTGGGACACTTTGCAGGAAGCCCACTTCTGTCTCACCCAATGGGAACATTGTGGGTATCAGCAGGGCTAGACTGCCTGGGGTCAGTTAGAAAGCATTTGGCAAAATTCAACACTGTTTCCTATTAAAAACTCTCAACAGATTAGTTACAGAGGAAATGTACTTCAACACAATATAAGCCATATATGACACGGATAAGACAAGAATGCCCACTCTCACTATTTCTTTTCAGCATAGTGCTGGAAGTCCTAGTCAGAACAATTAGGCAAGAGAAAGAAATAAAAGGAAAAAAGGAGTGAAATTGTCTCTGTTTCTTGATGACATAATCTTGTATATAGAAAACCCTGAAGATTCCACCAAAAGAACTGTTAGAACTGGTAAACAAATTCAGTAAAATTACAAAATAAAAAACAACATACAACCATCGTTAGCACTTTATACATTAATAACAAACTATCTGAAAAGGAAATTATGAGACCAATTTCTTTTTCCCTAGCAACAAAAAAATAAAATACTTAGGAGTAAATTTGACCTAGGAGGTGAAAGATCTTTATACTAAAAACTAAATACTGATGAAAGAAATTGAAAAAAACACAAATAAATGAAAAGATATCTTGTGTTAATGAATTGGAATAATTAATACTGTTAAAATGTCCATACTAGCAAAAGCAATTTATAGATTCAATGCAATCCCTATCAAAATTCCAATGTCATTTTTCACAGAAATGGAAATAACAGTCCTTAAATTTGTATGGAACCACCGAAGACCCCAAATAGCCAAAACAATCTTGAACTAAAAGAACAAAACTGAAGGCATCACCCTCCCTGATTTCATAATATATTATAATGTTATTGTAATTAAAATAGCATGACATTGGTGTAAAAACAGACAATGGAACAGGATAAAGAGCCCAGAAATAAACCCATGCATTTATAGTCAAGTGGTTTTAGACAAAGTTGCCAAGAATACACAATGGAGAAATGGCAGTCTCTTCAATAAATGGTGCTGGAAAAATTGGATAGCCAGATGCAGAAGAATGAAATTGGATCCTTATCTAAGACCAAATACAAAAATCAACAAATGTATTAAAGGCTTAAATATAAGATGTGAAACAGTAAATCTACTAGGAGAAAGCATAAGGGAAAAGCTTCATGACATTGATTTGGGCAATGATTTTTTTTGCATATCACCCTGAAAGCACAGACAACAAAATCAAAAATAGAGAAGTGAGATTCCATCAAACTTACAAAGGTCTGCAGGCTTCTGGTCAAGGTGGCAGAATAGACTTTCCCCAGCATCACTCTCTCCCACAAATCAACCAATTTACAACTGTTAAAAAGCAACAACAGCCTAGCTGGGGCTGCTAGAGCTCAGGGGAAGAGGAGGAGAGACCAGAGGAATTCCTGAAGGCAGAAGAAGCCATGATGAGAGAAAGAAAGGATTGCTCCCACCCTTTCGAATCCCAGTTGCTTCAAGGCTGGAACTGGTGAGCACACAGAGCAGGAGGTAGCAAAAGCCACAGCTGTGTCCTTCGTGTAAAAATGCTTAGAGGCGGCAGGGGAGAAGAGGGCCTTGGTGGCCCCCAGGCCAGCAAGACCACTAATAGGGTTCCTGTGGACCCACGCAGGAGCAAGAAGCCACAACAACTGAAAAAAGGAGCCACTCAGAGGCTGGTGAGTCATCGCAAAGGACCCATGCATGGCCTGTCCCATGGGAAGTATTTGGAGTACAGGTGGTGGGGGAGATGGGCCTACTGGAGGAACACTGAGGCACAGCATAGACAGCTGATCTATCCCCCAGTCAGCGTAGGACCACTCAGTGGAGACTGGTCAGGAATATAGATCTGCAGGGGGTGCAGTATGCTGAAGAGTCTCAGGCTCAGACCAGTGTTTCTATGCAACCCAGGTGTACTGGAACTCACAAGACCCAAAAATACGTACGAGGTCAACAATTAAATCCTGAGCTGCACAAAAAGCCTTCCCCAGGGAATCAGCAGCAAAGCATCAATTTAGCTCAACCATAGGGCTCAAGTGCTGGTCTGCACAGGAAGTTCCCCCGTTTTAGAAGTAATCAAAAGACAACAAATTAGTTCCAGTGCAGAATTTAATTGGTGGGAACAGCGAATAATACAACACAGAATTGAAAGAAAAAGCAAACTATCCACAGACCCGAGAGAAAGTTTGATATTAACTAGTAAAGGTCTCATTTCACCAAAGAAAACCTATGAAACCTACAGGAACCAGAAGCCTCCTGGGCCCCCAAGCCAGGGAGCGGCGAGGACCAGGGGCCTCAACCATGCCCAAATAACCTAATTTGAAAATAGGCAAAGGACTTCAACAGATATTTTTTAAAAACAAAAAAAGACATTCAAATTGCCAACATATATGAAAAAATGCTCAACATCGCTAATCATTAGGGAAATACAATGTAAAATTACAGTGAGATATCACCTCACACTCATTGGCCATTATCAAAAACACATAAAATAATGAGCGTTGGTGAGTATGTGGAGAAAAGGGAACACTGCACACTGTGAGTGGGAATATAAGTTAGTATAGCCATTATGGAAGATGGAATACAGATTAGCCATTATATGGATTAGCCACAATATGGATTCAAGTTTTCATCAGTGTAGGATTAGATAAAGAAAATGTGGTATAAATGAGGGAACTTTAAAAGGTTCATGGAAAGGTTGAATTAAAAATAATGCAAATCCTTCTGTGAACTTTTTGAAGACCTCTCGTATACACAAAATAAATTTCTGTCATTTGCAACAACATGGATGAACCTGTAGGGCATTGTGCTGAATGAAATACACCAGGCACAGAAAGGCAAATACTGAATGATCTCATGTATATGTGGAATCTACAAGAGTAGAACTCATAGAAATAGAGAGTAAAATGGTGATTACCAGAGACCAGGGCCGGTGTGGAGGAGGGAGGGAATGGGAGCTGTTGGTCAAAGGTACAAAGTTTCAGTTAGGAGGAGTAAGTTTGAGATCTATCTATTGCACAGCAGGGTGACTGCAGTCAATAATAATGTATTGCATATTTCAAAATAGCTAAGAGTAAATTCCAAATGTCTTACCACAAGAGGTGAGGTGATAATTATGTTAGTTAGCTTGATTTAATAGTTCCATATTGTATACATATATCAAAACATTATGTTGTACCCCATAAATGTATACAATTATGATTTGTCAGTTAAAAACAACAGTAAAATAAAAAATTTAACAATTACGCAAAAAGATGAATAAGTTTTGGAGATATAAAGTATAGCATTGTGACTATAGTTAATAATTCTCTACTGTATACTTAAAATTTACTGAAAGAGTTTACCTTAAGTGTTCTCACCCCAACAAATTGGTAACGATTTGAGGTGATAGATGTGTTAATTTGCTTGACTATATGGTGATTATTTTGCAATGTATACATATATCAAGTCATAACATTGTATACCTTAAATATATAAAATTTTTTTGGCCAATTATATCTCAATAAAGCTGGGAAGAACTGGAAAATAATAAAAATGCAATGTAAAGCTTGGCTTTTCATATAACAAACATATAAACTGAGTATTAAGTATATATAGTATAGTATTAGCACAACAGTAGGTGAGGATAATTTGAATATACCAAATATGGCATGAACACTTATCAAGCTTCTATACATCATAGCAGTTTCCCCTATCCTTCACATAGTAGGAGCATTTTGATTTGTATCATTTCAGGTATTTTTTTCTAAAGTATCTGCAGAGAAACTTGGCTGCCCAAACTCTTAACGTGTTTTTTGTTCTGTTCATCTGTTCACATACTTACTAAGTATTTAAACTATGAATCAGATACAGATATTTTATTTAGGTATTTTATTTCTAGTATGAAATAAAGTACCTTATAGAGTAAAATGCTTTACTAAGTAACAGTATACGACTGTGGTTTTGTGTGTGTGTGTGTGTGTGTGTGTGTGTGTTTAAGTGACATTGAGGAAGCACAGAACTGGAAACAGATTAGTGCAGAAGTCATATTAAATTTTAAAGCAAGTTATTTTCCAAAATTTTTGAAGTTGTGGAAAAGGTTTTCTGGAAGCAACGTATATAATATGTAACTTACTGCCTCATACTTGTTTTTTTCTAATAAGATTTGAGAGTAAGCTTAAAGTCAATTAGTAAGAAGGATAAAACTAGCTGACCTGAACAAGTATTTACCTTAAACTAGGTATGACTGTATTCACCTATTTCTCTCCTGTGTGGTTCACTGTTTCCTGGACACACTGAATTTCTTTATCCCAAGTTTTCCTTGCTTCATTCCCTGGGCCCAGAATCTTACACATCCTTCAAAGTCTAGTTCGCATGTGGCCTCCTCATGTGAAGGTTTTCCTGGTTTCATAGCTGAATATGACTGTCCTTCCTTCACATTTCTCAAGGCCTTTATTATTTTCCTCTTCCAGCACTCTTAGAGTTCTTTCTTGTATTACCGTATTTGCACATTTGTGTATTCCTGCTTCTATGCTGCAGTTTTCTTCACACGACGAGTTGTATCTTATTCACATTTGTGTCCTTGGTAGATCCTCACAGAGCAAGTGCTCGGTGAAATGAAATCAATTCTATTCAATATTCAGAGAAACCTTTTTTAGAGGTTGAAGTAAACTTAAAGGGAAGTTTTTGGTAAAGACACGTTCATTTTTTAAGAGCCCTTTATCATGGAGTAGGCAGGCTGCCTGAGCCTCTAAATTCAAGAGCTCTTGGAAGTGAGATATGTGAAAGCAGTTTTGGTTAGAGGATGAGAAATAGTTTTTATTGGGGACCTATTTTGTGTCAGACATTTCACATATATTGTTTAATATATAGCAATAATAATGATAGTCATAATACTTTCTCACATTTTATGGAAATATTTCATACTTTTTATGAATAATTTTACATCATAATCTCATTTGATTTTTCCTAGCTGTGACATGAGTATTATATCCTTCCTTTAACAGAAACAGAAACATTTGAAGGCAAAATGATTTTTTACGGTTACATATTGGGTGAAAAATATAGGACTGGAATGTACACTTTCTTTTTTATCTCTCTATTACATCTTTTATGTTATAAGCCTAACAATACAGTTTATAATTGTTTTAATCACTTAAGAGCTGTTTATTTCAGGTGCATCAACCTTGGTTTTATTTTGTTGTGAAACTTTCATGAATTAGAATGCGTGGGGGAAATTTTTGTTGATCAAACATAGAGAACACCATAATTTAAAAAGTTTGACTAAATGTGTATTACTAAATAAATAAGCACATCTTACTGAATTCTCATTTATGACTCTGATAACACATAGTGAGGGAAAAGTGGACATTGAGAAATAGGTATACATTTCAGACATAATGGAGAACTATTTCTCAGTCTTCTACTGATTTTAATGTTGGCCTAAGTGGAAGAAAGAAGTGGACTCTCTCTGGATTGATGTCATCCCAGCCCCAGAGCTCTTTTTTTTCTTGAGAACATGCCTAATAATTCTCAATTTCTGACTCAGGTCTATTTCAGTCTAATATACCTGAGTCAGACATAGATAATTGAGAAATTCTGCAGAATTCCTGGAAGAATAAGACCTAGGAGGTTTTAGTTAAGCCCTTAAGAGTTGATTGAACACTGACTGATCATTTGATTTTGTACGTTCTTCAAGCTACCTAATTCAGACATCCCACCAATCGGGAAGGTTTTTGGAATGATTGGAAATGGACAGTAACCTGAGTTTTCTTCAGAATGCCCGAAGTCCTACCTGCACACAGCAATGCTGACCTTCCTACAAAGCTGTTCTAGAGGATGCAGTCTCATAATAGGTTCCATCTTGCCCCATATTATTTCTTCTTTCTGAACCCAAAGCTGGAGATGCCACCCATCGTTAGCTGCCACAGCAGTAGGCAATAACTATTGGCAGAAACATCAGTGAAGCAGTGACTGGAAAGTGCTTGGGAAGTGCACATATTCTGCCTTGCGACTTCATCATTATTATCTCTCTGCAGAAGGCAAGTTGGCAATCTGGCTGGCTGTCAGTCTTTTGAAATGTGTAAGCAGAGCACTTCTTAAGTCAATTTTATGATCCGTTCTAACCAGTAGTTGCATGAGCAGCATTATGAAAAACATAACTAGCATCAGCCTATTTTGTGCAGTGAATAAAAAGTAACAGCACAAAAAACTTTAAAAAGGCAGCTCTAGGAGGCGTTCCGTTATTCATTCATAGCAAACTTTTAATTAGCATCTACTGTGAACCAGAACCACTGTTCTGAGTGGTACGCTGTATAGTAGTGAACAAAATGGACAAAGCTGCTGCCTTCTTAGAGCTTAATATTCTGGTTGGGAAGACACACAACATGCAAAAAACTATATGATGACTAATACATAGTCAGTATTACTGTATATTGAGTCAGAGAAGTAAATTGCTAAAGTTATACAGATTGTGCTGTTGTAATCAAGATGACAGTGGATTCTCAGTTGGTTCATGGAATTGACTATTTGAGTCTCTGAACCTGGACTACCTGAGTCTCTGAAGTAATATTGATATCCTATTTTGGACTTCTTATTTGGAAAATGTAGACTTTTATTTTTTTCTGTTGTTGTGAATGTGTGTGTGTGTGTGTCTAAGAGAGAGAGAGAGAGAGAGGGAGCATACACACAGCTTTATGAATCGAACAAACATAGTGATGAGGAAAAAACAAAAAACCCACATATAGTGTGATTCCATTTATGTAAAGCCCCAAAATAGCTAAAACTAAGTTATATTACTTAGGAACACAGAAGAGATAGTAAAGTATGAGAAAAGCAAAGAAATGATTATTACAACATTCAGGACAATAGTTACCTCTAGCAAAGAGGTAACTGCTTAGAATTCCATTGTATGACTGTATCATAATATATACTCTCTACTTTTGATGGACATTGAATTGTTTTGAAGTTTTGGCTATTACAAGTGATGGTTCTATGAACATTATTGTACATCTTTATGCACATATGCAGTAGTTTGGGACATATATTTAGGAGTGAAATTTTTCTGTCATAGGATGAGATGATGCTAAACGTTTCAAAATGGTTCTACAAATTTTTATTGTCACTAGCAATGTATAAGAGATCCCATTACTCTACCTCTTTGTTAACACATATTATCAAGATTTTTGCTTTTGGCAAGTCTTTGGGAGGTATACAGTGATTTTCCTTTGTGCTTTTAATTTACATCTCCCTAATTATTAATGAAATTGAATATTACTTCATTATTTATTGACCATTTGGAATTCCCAAGTCTTTTGCTCAATTTTCTATTAAGCTTCCGGTCTTTTTAAAAATAGAAGTTCTTTTTATGTTCTGGAAATTAGTAATTCAGTGTTATAGGTCTTATAACTATCCTCTATGGTTGACCTGCCCCTCTCTTCAGTGAGTCTTTCTATGAACAGAATTTCTTATTTTTGTTGTAGTTAAATTTATTGTTCATTTCCTTTATCACTAGTGTACTTTTTGTGCTCTGTTTAATATATCCTCTCTCTGAGGTCATAAAAGCTTTATAACTTTACCTTTCACTTTAGGCCTTCCTATCTGGAGTTGATTTTTGTGTCTGATGTGAGGTAGGGGTCCAAGTTTATTATTTTTTTTACTTATGGATATTCGTTGTCCTGTCACCATTCATTGGAAAGAGCGCACAGTTACTGATTTTTTGTCTGTTTGATCATAGTATTTGATAAAATACTGAGAAAGTATGTTAAAATCTCTATGATGATTTTGAATTTGTCTCTTTCTCCTTGTAGTTCTTTATATTTACATTTAAAATTTTCTTACTAAGTGCATGTAATTAAAATTTTTACCTCTTCCCTTTATCATTATGAAATGATCCTCTTTTTTTGCTAGTGTTTTACTATAATTTATGTTTTCAGAGATTACCTACAACTCCTTTTTTTTGGTTAATATTTACATGCTTTATCTTTTTTCCTTTTGCCTCAAACTTTTTCTATCCTTATTTTTTGGATATACATATAGCATATAGTTGGATTGTGTTTTTTTATTCAACAAGACAACTTTTTTCTTTTATGGGCTTATTTTGTCCATTAATCTTTAATGTAATTGTCAATAGACTTGAGTTTATATATGTTTTAGTCTGCTCAGACTGCTAAAACAAAATATCATAGACTGGATGGCTTAAACAACAGACTTTTATTTTCTCACAGTTTTGGAGACTGGGACGTCCAAGATCAAGGTGCTGCTAATTTGGTTCCTGTTGATTGTCCCCTTCCTGGCTTATCTTCTTGCTGTATTCTCACTTGGCAAAGAGAAAAGGCCTCTTTCTCTTCTTCTTATAAGGACACTAATCCCATCATGGGGCTCTCACCCTCATGACCTCATCTAAACCTAACTATCCTCAAAGGCCCCCACTTCCAAGTACAATCATATTGGGGGAGCAAGTCTTCAACATATGAATTTGGGGGGACACAAACATTCACTCCTTGTATTAGTCAGTTTCTGTTGCTTAGAATATATGGAACTTAGTAATTTATAATGAAATGAAATTTATTTCTTACAGTTTTGAAGGCTGGGAATCCAGGGGATGCATCTGGGGAGGACTTGATTCACCAGCAGTGCAGGGTGTCACACAGTGAGAATGGGCTGAGCAAGAGAGCTAAACGCACTCACTCTCCTTATAAAGCTATCAGAACCACTCCCATTACTCTGTGAATGGATCAATCCCTTCACAAGGGCACAGTCCTCACAATATAATCACCTCTTAAAAGCCCCACCTTTTAAATGCCATAATTGGATTTCTCACCCTCTTAACACTGTCACAGTGGAGATCAGGTTTCCAACACATTAACTTTTGCGAGATTCATTTGACCCATAGCATTCCATAATAATTTACTTCCGTTTATATTGTGCTTTCTTATTGCTCTGACTGTTCTAAGTTTATTTTTCTTCTCTTTCTTACCTGATTTTGGATTGACTGGTTTTTCTTATTCCATTTCCTTCCTCTACTACTCTGGAAGTTGCATATGCTGATTCTGTTGTTTTAAAATTGCAGCATTCATACTTATAAAAGCTTAAAGTTCATTAATATTCACCCCTTTTCTGCATAATGCAAGAAGCCTACAATGCATCAACTCATGGATTACATTCTATTACTGTCATAATTTTCTCTTGTTTATTTTTAACCCACAAGACTTTGTCGTTATTGTTTTATATAGTCAGTGATCATTCTCTTCCCCCAATAGTTCTTTACTCTGCATTTCTTCTTTCATCAAAAGTCTTCCATCTGGCTCACATTTTCTTTTTACAGAAATATTTACTCAATATATTTTAGTGAGGGCCTGCTGGTGGCAAACTCTCTTTAGTTGTTGTTTTGTTTTGTCTGCCTGAAAGTGTCTTTATTTCATCCTTTTTCTTGAACACATAGTCAGTAGGTACAGAATTCTATGTTAGCAGTTATTTTCTTTCATTGTCTCTGTCCATCATCTCCAGTCTCTCTTTCTGGAAATCTGATTTGACCTATGTTAAAACTTCTCATTTCATCCTCAGTGTGGCAACTGTTCTTTAATATTTTTCATCCCTTTGTTTGTATTTCATTCTGAGTAATTTCTTTGGACTTACTTTCTGGTGTGTGAATTGTCTCTTCATTCGTGTCTAGTGTGATGTCATACTTACCCACTGAATTTTACATTTTATGTATTGTGTTTTTTACTTCCAGATTCAATTCACTCCATTTTCAAATTTTAGGCAATGTATTATAGTTCTTCACATTTATTTTCAAGTTTGTGTTTATTTCTGAAAAGCAGTATACATAGTTGTTTTGTAATCTGGGAGTAATAATTTAAATATTTGAAGACTTCGTGGGTCTATTTCTGTTTGTTGATTATCTGGTTCTTTCATGGTATCTTGTTTCCATGAGTAATTTGTTATTTATTTTTTATTGCGAGCTGCATATTTGCAAAATTATTTGTGAGAATTCTTAGAATAAAGATGCATTCCAACAGTGTTTTTTCTTTTTTTTCCTTTTTAGTTATTTTAAATTGCATGTACTTGTGGGGTACAGTGTGTTATTTTCAATACATGCATATATTGTACAACAATTCATTTAGGGTAGATCACCTCAACATTTTTCAGTGTTTTTTCATCATTTCATCATTTTCAACATTTTTCCATCACCTCAACAATTTTTTAATACTTTATTTTTTTATTAGCATATTCATTATTACAAATCATACTTATTCTTTATGCCCCTTACCCAATCTCTCCCCTTGCCCCTCCCCCCTCTAATAACCACAGACTTGTTCTCTCCATCTGATAGATTAACTGTTCCTCTGTTGGTTTGTTGCCTAGATCATCTGTCCAGTATTGAGACAGGTGTGATCAAGTCCTCCCTGGTTATCATAAAGCAGATGCTTCTTCTGTTACTCTGGAGTGTGCTTAGTGGAGAGAGAGGACCTCGTCTTTTTGGGGGGGTCTCCATTGCTACCTCTCCTTGTGTCCATGCAGTTGAGAGTCTGGCATGCCATCTGCACAGTGGCTGTGACTGCTGCTAAAGAGACTAGCTGCTTTTGTGGCAGCCATGGCAATTGCGGTGACTATGGTATACTACCTGTGTGGAAATGGTGTTTTGGGTGTACTCTTTACCTGGTTGTGGCTGGGTTTGGCTATCCCTGGCCTCAGGGCCCCGGCTGGGTCTTGGGGTGGTGACAGCAGCTTGCTTAGTTGTGGCTGAGTTCAGCTTAGAACACCAGAGTTTGTTCTTCATATCTACGTGTAACTTTGTAGCTGTTAATCCACCTGTTCCCCTCCCCACACCCCACCCTTCTTTTGTTCTTGGCTTCTGGTTACCATTATTCTACTGTCTGCTTCTGTGAGAACCAACAGCAGTCTTTCTGTCTGTCAGCTTCCTATGAGCAACTACAGATTGGATCCACTTTAGGTTACTTCACATACACTGCAAATTCAAGTGAGGGTGTTTTCCTCCATCTTTCCACTCAGTGCTGGGGTAACTTTCTTAAGTGTGGAGTAGGTTTAATTCTGGGGGTATAGCCCTTTGAAGTTCCAACTTTGTGAAAGGGACTGTTTGACTCCCCAGCCTCTGGGCTCTGTCTTCTGTCCCCCTTACTCCTTGAATTTGCTAAGTTGGTAAATATCTTTGAGGGTAAAGGGGCCGTAGTGGAATCCTTCTGTCTCTGGGTTCCCTCTTGCACTAGATTTTGGCCTGATATTTCTCCACTATTTTGTCAGCTTTCCAGTGCTTGTAAGAAGATGTTCTTTAAGACTTATGTTCAGTATTTTTAGTTATTGTTACAGTGAGAGAGAGAGAGAGGAAAGGACAGAGAGAGTTAGAGTTGAAACTACTATATTTTTTTAATTGGAGCTAACGGGTAGAGTTTTACTTCCAGATTTATCTTTATACTTTTATACTACTACCATCATGACAGAATATGAGGCAAATATTGTCTTGAGTGCAAGATTTCCCTTCTTTAGTTTTTCACTCCCTCCTTCAAATATGTGCGGACTGTAAAAGAAATAAACCCAAAGTTTTCTTTTGACAGTGAGCTCACAATATATTCAGTCTCTTTGTGAAAAATCCATTTTGAGAGGAAAAATAATTTATGAGCATTTCTGCCTTACATACACACCATAGAATTTGCAAGCATAAAATCCAGGCTATTGTATCTTTGATTTCATCCAAGGAGATAGGACTCCCTGAGAGAGTGAGATAAGCCCCCCCAGGCATCCCATGTGAGTATCATGTTCTGTAATACATACCCTGACCTCCATGCCCTTAGCCCTGGGAAAGAAGAATGAATCTCTCTCGCTCTCTCTTTCTGGTGATAACAGCTTAGGATAGATTATATAGTAGGTTTTGTGTATCCTGCTGTCTGTTATTCCTTTTGTTTGTGATTCTAAGTGGCTGGCTTGACCCAATGGTGAGAGACGACACTTCACCACAATTTTTCCTCAGTTATCCTATAGGTGGAGGTATCCATGTGGTACAGATTCTAATAGTATACTCCATCTGTAGTTTTTATTTGTGGGGTCATGACACACTGTGGGTAGAAATTATCCACTAAAACATGCTTTCTTGTTTACACAGGCAGGCCCAGAAATAGGGGTGTTTTTCCAGGAATTATTATCTTCCATCTTCCTGAGTTGTAGCAAAAGTCAGAGTTGATAAGCAGTTTAATTTTGTTCTCATCAATAACCTCTGGATGGTATGAGGAGACGGGAGAGATGTTATCACTAACTACCAAATTGCTTTATGCACTTGTGATAAATTGACAAATTCTTGCTATTTTTCTTTAGTAGTGTTTATTCTTAAATTTAATGGAAAGTCTTTTACTCAACTGTAATTTGAAAGACAATTTTCTCCTTCTCTACAAATGTTAATTTTTGTATATATATGATGGTGAAAATTACCATTTTCCCCAACCTTTGTTCATTTACTGTGCTAATGCCTGAACTCTGCAGATGGAGAGGCAAGGCAAAGTCACTTATTTTTATATTTAGGGTTAGTAAATATGCTGTTCATTTTTCATCTCTGGTTGTCAAATTGTTCTTATATTTTTAAGGAGGTAGAAGGAAAGGGCCTGGCATAATAATGAAATGCATAATCTATGAAACTAGAAGAAAGTAAGGAGTTGCTCCAACATAATTAGAGTATGTCGTGGTGGGCTTTTTTTTTTTTTTTTTTTTGAATGCCTCACATTGAGCAATAAAATACAAATATGGCTAGAAAGAAATATTAGAAAACCCAAGCTGATAACCTTCAAACTCAATTCATGTTCTTGTTTGCTTCTAGACTCTCTTTTTAAATCAATATTGATTCAGAATTTTATTTATTCTGAGAAGATGTGTGATTATCTAATAATTCATGGCCGATCTACAGCATGAATTCACTGCTTTGTCACAGTAGTCAAGAAAAATCATTTTTTTCAGAAGTGCATTTCCAATGCCTCCTAAACATGCATCCTTCAGCACTGCATATAAAACCAGTCTATTAAGAAGCAGCCTGCATGCTTTCTGTGTGTTTTCTTTTGCTTGCCCAACGGAGGTGAAGGTTGCTTCTTTTAGATACTCCTTCTAAGATTATAACCAACATGATTTGTGCTCTTATAGGGAAAATTATTTCAGATAATGCAAGCTACTTAGAAGCCATCCTTGTGATTAGAAAAACCTTTCTTAAAACAGGAGATTTGACATTCTTGGTGTAATTAACCATCCCATATGTTTAGGAAGTTACTCAGACTGGGAGAAAAAAGCGACCATCATAAGGTTGTGATACCACTGTAGTATTTGGTGTGAAATCACTGCTGAAGGAGTCTCATTTGCACTTCCATTAATCTTGTCATGTCCAATATGGGGTCACGTTTCTGCCTGAGGCAGGTTTCTGGAATGCACATCATTTTCTGCACGAGGCACTGTCATCATTAGGTGATGAAGCGTGTTACCATGCCCTTTCTTTCACCCCATCGAGCATATTCCTCCATAACGCTTCTGGAATTGCCTCATCCTCTCCTATTGCTATAACCTCAGTCAGGCACCTACTATGTTATGTCTGAAATATGACAGCAGTCTCCTTGTTGGTTCATCTGCTTTATCTTTCCTATGTCCCCTGCATCTTGCAGCTATATAAACACATGACAGTTGTGTTACTTTCTCAGAAGGCTTTAGAGGCTTTGTAAGTCCTACTCTGATTTCCTGGTAATGTGCTTAATTCCCCTAACTGCTGATGTCTACTCCCCCAGGCACAGCTCTTTGTTACAGCTGAACATGTGCTTTTGTCCAGCTTTCACACATGACACATTCTTTCCTTTAAGCAGCTTAAAATTCCCCTCCTCCAAAAAGTTATTTCATAAATATCACACCCAGCTCAGTCACTGAAACCTTTCTAGAGTTATTGGTGTTACTTACAGCCAATTCAATCAGAATTGGGTTGCATTTATTCTACATTGATCCACTTTGATTATGAGGGTAATTTACATGTATTTTACTATTTCCTATGTTAGATGGTCTCCTCTGAAAGCAGAAATTGTTTTCTACCCTTCTTGTCCCTCTGCTAACTTTCATTTTATGAATGACAATCTGGGAGTTCAGAGAGGGAAAAGGTAATTCTCCCAAGATCATGCAATCTGTGTGGTAGAGATGAGGTTGACACCAGGTAATTTGATACCCAGTTTTTTTTTCACCGATAGGGGATACTGTCTCCCTTACTTCCTTTGTTAATGCCTACTTATGTTGACATTACAAATTGCATGCTGAATTAGTGTTGGTGATAGGGGAAGTAATTTTTCACATCAGTACAATTCTAGGAGTCTATTAACTTGCCTTTACTCTAAGTTTAAATCTATCTAAAATGATTAGCTAGAGATTGTCAAGATTCATCCCCTATTTGTATTTTTAAAAACCTAAGTTAAAGATGTGAGAGTTCAAAATTACCTAGACATTCTTTTGAAATTTACTCTACAAATATCTGTTGAGTGCCTGTTACGTATATACCAGGTACAAATGTAGGTAATAAGAATAGAGCAATAACCAAGATCTAGTTTCTGCCCTAAAGGAGCTGTTTTTCAATCCAGTAGGAGAAATGGTCATGTGTATTAGCTTCCCATTGCTGCTGTAATGAATTACCACAAACCTGTGGTTTAAAATAACACAAAGTTATTATCTTACAATTTTGGAGGTCAGAAGTCCAAAATAAATTTCAGTGAGCTAAATCAAGATGTTGGCAGGGTGAGTTCTCTTCAGAGGCCCTAGGGAGGAATCCATTTGCCTACTTCTAGAGGCTGCTGCATTCTTTGCGTCATGACTCTCTTCTGTCTTCAAAGCCAGCAATGACCTGCTGATTTTTTCTCATATCATAGCACTCTGACCTTGTTTCTATTGTCACATTTCCTTTGTTGACTCTTCTGTCTCTCTCTTCCCCATTTAAGGACCCTTGTGATTATATTGGGCTCATTTAGATAATCCAGGATGATATCCCAATCTCATTGTCCTTAGTTTAATCACATCTGCAAAGTCTCTTTCCCTGTGTCAGGGTAACATATTCACAGGTTTCAAGGATTAGGATATGCACATATTTAGGAGGCCATTATTCTGTCTACCATAGCATGTGAGCAAATGCCTTGTAACACAGTGTGCGAAGTACAACAGTGCAGACAATAGAAGTATGTGTGTCTCAGAAATGAGTGGAATTAGCTGCTTTGGGATGGGATTAATGAACATTCTCAGCATTGATCTCCACAGTGGGCTCCACTCACTGTGAAGTGGCCAGAAGAATGTCTTGGTTCTTGTCCTTCTTGAGGCTAAGTAGGGAATTGGTGAGGGGAAGTTTAGGCATCCTTTAGCCATTGCCAAGGTAACAGGGAGGGGAAAGTCATATTAGTCAGAGGGAAGAGAATATGCAAAATACCTGATTTTGGAGGAGAACCGTAAGCAGTACAGAATTTTTACAAGATCAGGTTGGAAGAGGGGGATGAAGGAGATAAGGCTGATGAGATGGGCCAGATCAAGAAAGGCCATGTGTACTGGGCTAAGTGGGAACATTATCTCATAAGAAATGGCAAAGATCATGGTTCCTCATCCTTGGTTGAAACTTGGAGGGAAAGGGAACCTTTACTTGGATGAAATGACAGGTTCTCTTTTATAGACACAGCATCATAAACACATTTGAAAAATAAAGCAAATATTTAATTATTTATACTATGCCATTGACTATTGTTGAATATTAAAGCAAGTCTTAATTTTGCACTACTCCAGTTTTCCATGCTAGTTGGAAAGTTATCTGACTTGCTTGCCCGTAATAGGTTTCTTTTTAAGTACTAGAATACTTATTTGTCCCACCTTAGTTCCCCTTTTGCTCTCTGAATCGTATTAGGTTCTCTGAAGAAGAATATTTCTGAAGGAATAAAATTAAATGTTTCAGATTTTTGCTTTTTTTAATGGCTGATCAATGGTAGTTATATTGTCATTTTCTTTGAGAAACAGATTGCCTTTAAAGAAAATTCTTTCTAAGCATGACTGGCTGCTTTATCCTGCCATTTGCTTTCAATTGAGCCATGTGAAATCGCACTTATGAACTGAATTAATTACCTGGACTATTTTTGTTTATCTTCATGAATTATTTCTAGTAAGGAAACTGCACTGTATGGGTGTGATACAGACTGTTATCTACAATAACAAATATGTAGCTGTCTCTAATAAATGTTTTTCAATGACTCTATTGTCATAAGGCAGTTTTGGTAATCAGAAAGTCAAGTGAACTTAAGAAGCTTAAAAAGTAATACCTAATTTTAGTTTTTAAAATATGAATTGTATTTAACTAGCTAAGCCATAGGACAGTGAAGCACTGTGGCTCTTTTCATTTAGTTGGCCCTTCAGTCTGTTTATTCCAGAGATGAAGTTAGAGCACGTGAGGGCCACTGTAAAAGCACTGCCCTGTACTGATTTGCAGGAAATGAAAAATTTACATGACAATACAAATTCTGCCAGCATATGGGGGCAGGGTGAAGTCATCACTTTCCAGCTGTCATTACTATATAGAATCAGCAAAATCTTACATTTGACTGTGGTTTTAGTGTATTTTCGACTGGAATGTAAGGCAGCCGGGATTTACAATCAGAAAGTGTCAGCTTTTCAGGCAGGTTTGACAATGGCATTTCATTTACACTGCAATCCGCTTTTTCACTTGGTGAGGTACAAATTACACCAAAATTGGAAGCCAGCCTAGATACTTTTAAAGTAGTTTTTCATATCTTTAATGTAAAAACCAAATAATTGCAGGATCAATGTACTCGTAAGTTGTTAACACCTTTCAGTCTGTCTTCTCTCCTACTCATGTGTGGAATTACTTTAAGATCATCAATGAGCAACTTATTGCTAAGTGATTCAACATAGGCTTTGGAGTCAGACTGTCTACCTTCCAATCCTACCTCCACCTCTTGTTAGTTGAATGGACTAGGGCAAATTAGCTCACCCTTCTCTGCCTCAACTTCCTTATCTGTAATATGGGGTGATAATAATGGCATAATTTACTGAATTATTGGGAGCATTAAATGACATAATAAATATACCAGGGCAATCGCATTGCACAGCTCAAGGGAGTACAACCACCACTGTGTTCTATGTGGGACTGTGCAAAATGGCAGGCCTGTGTATAAAACACTTAGAGCAGTTCCTGGTTCGTACAAGCATTCACTTCATAATCATTTTTATAATCATTTCTCTTTTTGAAATTCTTTGGCTTTCTTAAATGGCAGTTTTCTGATTCCCAGGCCTCACCCCAGACCTACAGAATTGGAGTATTTGGGGTGTGTGTGTGTGTGTGTTTGGGGGGGAGATTGGAAACTTGTACCCCAAAAAGTTTTTGAGATATTTCAGTTGTTCAGCCAATTTTGGGAACTGAAATCTTGAACCAGGAATAATACAAACATGAGTGTTCAGGATCAGAGTGGAAGATCGAAGTCAATGAACACAGGGGAAAGAGGGTGGGCAGAAAGTGGAGCTAAAGTTGAGTTTTAGATCTTGCTGAAGACTGTCCAATCGTGACCCCTCTGAGCACATGACATGTCTCTATCATGATTTTCACCACACAGTGCCGAACTTATGTCTTGAGCTTACATTTCTTACTCAACTGTGAGGTTCATGAAGGCAGACTTAGTTCATCCTTATATTCCCACCACCTGTTCCTGGCAAGGTAACAATAAATGTTGGTAAAATGATGGTTGAAATGTAAGTCAAGACAGGAGAGAGTGAATTATTAGGAGGACTCTTTTGGTTGCACATAATCAACATTAAACTAGTTAAAAGCAAGCAAAGAGAACTTAGTATGTGGGTACAGGGTATCTCAGGAAACTCAGCTCTGGGCCTCAGGTAAGAACTAGACCAAGAAGTTAAAGGTCATCAGGATTTTCATCTCTGCTCTTTGCACATTTGTTTCAGTAATTTCTTCCTGGAAGCCAGATTTCTCTGCTTCTCTGATCTTAAAGGTTTTATCTTGCAATTCCAACTTCCTACTGAGAATAACTTACTGTTCATTCTAATTCTAATATCCCGGGATAGAGAATCTGACTGGCCCAGCTTGGGTTTAGTGTCTGAACTGGGTTTAGTTGCCCATTGCCAGCAAACAGGCACCAGGGAAAAACATGGCTTCTAGAGACCCAACCCTGTGGATTGGGGGGCGGGAATGGGTGTCAATTCCAGGTAAACAAGGACTTAGACAATCCTAATATTATTTTCTTGCACTGAGGCAGAGTCAGACAAGCAGTCCAAATAAGAGAAGCTGGCAATGTGTCAGAGAACTTAGCAAGGAAGTACAGACAGACTGCCTCAAACAGGAGTTATTTTACACATGCTTCCTCCTGGAGTTGGCATTCCAGGGCATGACCAGAGAGATCACTTTGGCTGCAATAGACTGGGCAGAGTGTGGATCCCAGGGGGATTGTTTATTAACTGTGTGACTATGGGCATATTCTTTAGCCTCTCTGTACCTCATTTTTTATATCTATAAAGTAAGGCTAATAATTTCCAACCTACCTGCATAATAATGTTATTGTGACAAAGTAAACAAAACAATAAAGTTCTCAGTACAGTGCTTGATGCTAAAATCATGTTAAATATTATTGTTATTGTCTCTATAATAACAACATGCTATACTGATAGAAATATGTATATATGGTATATATTTATATACATATATATCTAATGTTCTCTTTTGTGAACTTCATCTCTTTTTGTGATATAAACTTTATGACTTCCAAATATCTCAAGACTTGATTCGTTCCACTGGATGTCACTTCAAACTCAAAAGGACTAAAAACAGCTCATGTTCTTTTTCTTACAACCTCTTTACAAATTCTTCCAACCACTAATGTTCCTATTTTAATAGCATCAACCTTTTCTTAAACCGAGGTAAGAGATAAGAAATAATTGAGAATTACAGCTTCCAGAAGGTCTGGAGTCACTTGATTTGGAGCCATTTATGACCTCTCTATCACACCCTAAATTTTACCGTTTATCAAGTTCTATTTGTCTTTTTCATGTAATCATATGACTAATAACAAACATTTGCTGGTGGCTTACTAAGTGTCAGACACTATTCTAAACACTTTTACAGATGTTAATTTAATCCTCATAACAACTTTATGGATAGGTACTACCATTATCCCCATTTACAAATATGGATACTGAGATTTCAGGAGTGAAATGACCTGTCTAGGGGTCATTACCCTGCTAGTAAGCGCAGAGAGCATGCAGTCTGACCCCAGAGCCCTTATTCCTAACCCCTAGGCAACACTGCCACTCTGTGATGAGTCTTGAATCTTTCTTTCTATCACTTCCACCATCACTTGGGAAGCGACTCACACCACTTCTTACCTCCATTATTGCAAGAGATCCCTGGTTCATTTCCTTGGCTTTGCTCATTGCAATACAACTTGCATACTTCTGTGGCTCCCTGTGCCTCGGTATGGAATTAATTTTGTACCTGAGTTTTTAGGCTTTCTGTAATGCGGTCTCACACTATCTATTCAGCTTTATTTTCTTCTCCTCCTACCCCATTATTCATTACTCCAGTCAGGCTGATCTTTTTACCACCCTCGCAAATGTGCTGTTCATTCCTATCTATGTGATTTCATTCATCTCTGCAGGTCTAACTTCACCTGTCCATCTCACGCTAGTGTGGCTCTATGAACCCTTCTCTACTGATCTCCTCAGTTGAATATGCCCTTTCCTTCCCTAGGACTCTCATAACCCTATCTTTTTAAGTCTCTTATGATATCATATTCTGCCCTGTCTTGTAGTTACTTTCTTTATTTCTGTACTTTTCTTACTTCTCTCCCTGTTCAGCAGTTTGTTAGCTTGTTAAAGACAGAGTGTGTGCTTTACTAATCCTCAGATCCCCTGCAGTGTCTCTTTCAATGCAGAGCACATTCAGGTGACAATAGTTACATGACAGTAGTTACTAGAAATAATGGAATTCTAGTTTCACCCATGCAGAATGGTTCTCCTTTTCCTTTCATTTTGTTCCAGTCTTTCACAAAAGTCTCTCTTCTTGAGTGAAATTCTCTTGAGTGCTCTAGTCACTTTCTCAGAATTCTTGTAACACTTAAGGCTGACACCATATCTTAGTCTGTTCTGCTGTTATAACAAAATACCTTAGACTGGGTAATATATAAATAGCAGAAGTTTACTTTTTGCAGTTGAAGGCTGGGAAGTTCAAGATCAAGGTGCTGGCAGATGCAGTGTCTGGTGAGGGCTGCTTCCAGGGTGGCACAACTCTTGGCGCATCTTCGTATGGCAGAAAAGGGCAAAAAGGGAGGGATACTGTGTCCTCACCTGGCAGAAGAGATGGAAAGTCCAGGCAGTTCTCTGAAGCCTCTTTTACAGCAGCATTAATCCCATTGTCAAGGGCAGAGCCCTTGTGACTTAATTACTTCACAAAAGGCCCCACCTACCTCTTAATACTATCACATTGGGAATTAAATTTCAACATGAATTTTGGAGGGACACAAATATTCAAACCATAGCACCACACAATTTAGTGTTTTGTTAGTTGTTTTACATGGCATATTCATTGTTCAAGTGTTGCTACACAGGGCCTGGTACATAAATATTAACAAGAAATATTTGTTATTTATTTATTTATTTATTTTAAGTTTATTTATTAATTAATATTACTTTTTTTTTTTTTTTTTTACATTCTATGATGTTGTGGAGCGGTTGGAGGGAGGGGAAAGGGGAAGGAGGAGGGGCAGAGTTGAGGCCTGTGGAACCCCCCCTCATTCCTGCAGGGGAGACCAGGGGGCTTCCAGCAGCGTCTTAACCAAGACACTTGCTGGGCTGGATGCAGATGTCAGAGAAGTGTGGCTGGAGCCCTCACTCCCCATCTCCCCAGCTCAAGAGCCTGGGGTGCTTCCTGTGGCAGCTGGGCTGGTTGTGGGTGTCAGGGGGGTATGGCTGAGGCCCTTGTTCCCCACCGCCCCAGCTTGGGAGAGTCAGGGTGCTTCCTGCAGCAGCCTGGTAAGAAATATTTGTTGAATTAATCAATATGTCAATCTTGCGCACCAATTGTAAGGTCTTTAAGATAGGGACCATGCCTTACACACCCCCTTATAGCTCTCAGCATATAATAGGTTCTTTATGGATATTCTCTGACTGGCTCTTGGATTTCCACTGCAAATCTGTCCTTCCTTTATTGTTCTTCTGTCCTTAGTCTGTTATTACACCGAAGACGCCTCTGAGTTCTCTGACCTACTTTCTTCATTGAGTATAGGCAGGGTCAGGTTGCTGACACACAAAGGTCTTTTTGCCCGTCCCTTTTAAAATTCTGTCCTTATTTCAGGACTAGGCATCTTAGCAGGACAAATCCTTAGAGTGCTTAGGAAGAGTTGGAAGAGGGAGTATTAGGGATTACAAAATACAGACTCTTGGCTAGAATGAATTTATAGAATTTGTTACTGGGTCTACCTACACAATATATGTGGGGAGAAAAGAGCCATTCCACATGTACCTTATATTGTTTAAAGATGAGGGCAATATATCACAATCGTGATGCAACATCTTCCTAGATGGCATAAAGTCTACCAGTAGATCTAAAGAAATCAATTAAAAAATAACATTAATATAATAGAAGGATAATTGTTGTATACCATCTAGCCAACATGGTAGAGACCAACAGTGACTAGTATTTGAACTTCTCGGAGGAAAGCCAAATGTACTGAGAGGAAAGGGAGAGTTGGGAGAAGCAGGCATCTCGTATTATACCGTGGACTTCACAAGTCCTCAGCAACACTTGGTGATGGCAGATGGTAGAGTGGTTTTGCAAACCAGAAGCACTCTAAGTTTTGCTACCCTGGATGCAATCTATAATGCTGATACTCAGTATACTGGGAGGACATGTTCATAGGGTACGTGGAATATGTACTTAACCACTCTTCCCAATCTTGCTTCTAATTGCAGAGAGGAAAAAGGACTGACAGCTGTAACCAAGGCATACCTGATGTTTCATTGGGCCAGAGAATGACTTCAACACTGCCCTGAGCAGTGGACTAGTCTAGATGTAGAATTTTCTTTATTAATATATTTATTTATTTGCCATTTCACTGGCTTATATGCTCAAAAAGTTCTTTGTTTTAAATGCAGGTAATTCGAAGACATATGACCCGAATTTCAAGGGACCTGTTGCCAACAGGTAAGCAATTCTTTTCTTGGGAATATACATATATATTTATGTATATATATATATTTTTCCTTTAAACAAACACATAAAGCTTTTTTTTTTTTGGTATCATTTTCTGGTCAATGGAGAACTGCGTCTACTGTGAGGGGCAAGTGACTTACTTCTACCTAAATGCCACCTTGTTTACACAGGGAATGTACAGAGAGTACATCTTTCCATGAGTCACAAATATCCTCTCCTGTTTAGCAAATGAGCTGCCTTAAGTCATTAGACTGAAAGTTTGTATTTCTCAAAAGGAGAAGCCACAAAAATGCTTCATGAGATTTAACCACTTGGTGGAGAAGCAAACACATCCGAGTAGTTGTTTTGTGCACCTGTTTACTCTGTGACTCACCAGTGCAAATGCAGAGTTGCTATGCCAGCTTCTTGCATGCCAGGCATTTGTGCCACCCCGCTTCAGAAGCAGAGTGCTTTCTCAGAGACAGTCATTCACCAACGATCATGTGCATTTTAGCATACTTTAAAATGCTCTAGAGAAATACGTACTTGTCTCAGCTGGCGCTCCCCTCCAGGGTTGTATGACATTTTAAAATTAGCCAATAATTCATAGTCCTCTTATTATTTATTTTACCCTCTATTCCCAGGCTTTCTACTAATCAAAAAGGGAGTTGTGGGGTAGAATAGCCAGATATGAAGAGAAGATTATTCCATTGGTAGCTCTTTTCTGCTTAGCTTTGACTCTGATTTCTGGCAGTCATATGTCATAATAAACGGGGATATGAAAAAGTGATCAGTGCGCTCATCTGCATTTACCAACCATCAGTATGTACATCAGCATTTGCTGTTATGTGCCTGTAATATCCCAACTTTAAACAGATGTATGTTCAGTTTATTCTAATTCTGTAAAAAGCAAAGTCATTTGTTTCAGGTCACTCATTCAAAGGTATATTTAGAATAAAGGTACCTTCTTTAAAATGTATCTGAAATCTCTCTCATTCTCTCCACGGTAACACCATGAATACATTTTGTTGTCCAGTGTACAAACAGCCTCATTCAATGTGTGGTTACTTTTACTGTAATTGCATTAATTCTACAATATCTAATTTGTGAGAATTGAATATATTGGCCTCAAGAGACCTCTAGAAACAGTCCAGATTCAACAGTAATAATAATTACAATAAATGAGCTGCCACATTTGGACAGAGGAGATACGGATTACAGATTTGCCTTTCTTAGCCATAGGGAAGAAAGCACAGTCAGGCCTGGCTGGTTTTAGGTGTAGGAAAAGAGGTGAGATCTCCCTGTCTTCACTTACTTACAATTTCATGAGGGAACCAGGTACTCCGGGTAAAGTCTAAACAACTGTGATAATCACTGAAAGGAAAGTAATTGATTTTTACCTGGGGCCTTTTGTGATGACTCAGGCACCACAAAGACCTTCAAAGGTGAAATGGTCATTCTGTGGGCACAGCTCCCCCGCCCTTCAATCCAAGAACAGAGGAAAGTACTGTAAAACCACAGGGCATAACTACAGGAAGACACAGTTGGCCTGTTTGTAACTTTTACAGGCAGCAGAGCTCTGTACTACTCTTACTGGGAAAATAATTGGGGCGTTTAAGGAGCAAGTAAGAAACTCCCAATTCTTCTCATTGCCTCTAGTGGCAGGGCCGGCTGTAATAACGCCTTGTGCTGACATCATGTCGCTCTCCTTCTGAGAGATCCAAAGTCTTATCAGATATTCAGGCAGACCCTTACAGTGCCCTCTGTTCCCTCTCTCAGTTCCCAAGGATGACATTTTGTGCCTAGTCACCGCCCAGCTATAAATGTTTTGAGGAAAAGTGAAGAATTGGGCCTATGGGGGCTACTGTCCCATAATATTGACCCAAAAAAGGTGATTTTGATACTTTAAGGTGTTTTCTCAGCCCCTATTGAAAAAGTAGGTCTTCAACTCCCGTGATTTTTCCCTTATACCAACAGAATCAAAAAAATGTTGGTTAGCGTTAGATTGAGGTTGTAAAAATGAAAAGGTGTCCAGCACTATCGTTGTCAGTACTTAGAGAGTGGAAATGAATGCACATAGAAAACTAAGAAACTTTTGTAAAGTGCGACATCAGAAATTCCTCTTGTAATTTAGAACTGAGAAAGATCTTCATTTAATGGAGGACTGGTATACATTCTTCTGTTAGATAAGAAGTGTGTAATGCACTGTTTCTTTCTTTGTATTGTCTTGTAGGAAGCTCACTGATAAGACTACTTATCCTTGAGGATAAGGTCATCCTATCTTTGTATTATTACCAGCTAGCATAACTTTTTTTATCATAGAATAAGGAGTACTATAAATATTTGTTTGAGGAATAAAGGAAGGAAAACAAGGATGGAAAGGAAGCAGTGTGATTATAGAACGCGTGGATAAACACAAGGGTGGCCCCCAGGAGTGGCTGAATAATGGCCAGTGCATTGTCACATTTGAAACAAAATAGTCACCATATGTGAATTAGGCCTCATTTACAGGTTTGAACGTCAGGATTTTAAAATCTTTATTTAAAGCTCTTTCTAATATGCTATCCAAATCTTACACCATTTTCACATGCTATTGGTGTGATATAGGAAGGAAAATTCCTAAATAAGATACTTAGCTCACAAGGAAGCAGTACCAGGGTTCTCTGAGCTATTTGTATTACTAGGGCTTACGGGATACACCTCAGACTATTTTTCAATTCAATTAGTTTTTCTGAAGTGTTCACAGGGGGCATGACACTGCACACAGTGTGGATCTAAGTATCCTGTGTCAAGGCAGGTCAAAGATTTACAGGTCCCAGTGCAAACATTTCAGTTCATTCTGTTTATGTCTTTCTTTTTATGTTTGGACAAAGTCATTACATGTTATGACCATTTGCTTGACCTGTGATTCAGGTCTGGAAAAATGAAGCCCAAATTGCTACAATTTGGCATCCTCTGATAAAGGTCACATATTAGTGTCTCAATTTGTGGAGATGGAGTTTATTTGTTTTGTCGTGTTTTAAATAGAATAACTCCTGAAAAAGGGTTGCAATTTTAAAGAATCCTGACATTTTCAAGCATAGCCATGGAAGAAATAACCATATCCTTTGCAAATGGAATGCCATCTAAGAAGTAGATGCTCTAACCAGTGGAGTATTGAGAAAAAAAAAAGCCAGCCCCCATCGTTAATTACTCATGCATATACTGAGTAATGTCCTCCAAAGGAAATTACAAAGTAGATGACAAGACAACACAAGCATACCAACAGCTAAAGAGCAATGACAAGTAGCATGTGCTATGTTCCAAATGTGTGGTCCATAGCAAAGGCACTCTGAGGCTGGGGTCAGAGGGGGTTGCTCCTGAGCAGGGCCGAGGTGCCAGGAAGACTCCCAGTTTATGTGAGGTGCTTCCACCCAACTTGGGAATATAGAAAATAACACTGCTTTCTGAGAGTTAAACTATGAGATCAACACATAATTCCAACCAGAGATGTACATGGTTGCCTCTGTGAAACTGTAAGCAAGCCTTGGTTACAAACTTATTCAATCTATTAACATATCTAAAGAGAAGTGTAAATAATCATCAAACAACTCCGCCCATCCAAGCACTTTCCAGGTTAGAGCACCAAGTCAGACGGATGTGAGGATCCCATGTAAGGTTCCTGCTCTGTTGACCACAGGCTAGCAGAGCCTGGTGCCATTAGACATTCTACTCATGCAGTCCCCTTGTTCTAACTGTACACTCACCAAGCAACCTTCTGATGATTAGGTTTCTCATATAGTTTGCCTAAAGGGAACATGTGCTGGTCAGGCCAATGTGAACATCAGGTTTGCTCAGCAATTAAATTTCTCAATGTAAATTATTGCATTGTTATTCTGATTTTATACATCCATCTCTTGTGAGCTTTGTTAGTGCCAGTCAGCATCCCTGATTGGAGTAACTCTAGGGCACTGACAAAATCAATTTTTAGATCCTGTAGAAATGTACACGATTAGTTTGACTCAACAGAGTTCATTCAATGGTTTAGAGACAGGAGAGAAAGAGAAGTTTAAGCAGATCTGTTAAGACAAAATTGTGTAGGGCTTTGAATATCACACTAAGGCATTTGGAGCTAATTCTTAGGCAGTGGGAACTCGCTGGAGAAATTCAGATGGGGGAGTATCATGATCAAAACTGTTACTCACAAGTCTACTATGTGCAGCTCTACTTAGTGGAGCTCATAGCTTAATTGAGGAGTTAGCCAAGCAAACAACTAATTACACAGTATTATAAATGCACAGACTACACTGAGAGCACCAAGGAAGGGTACCTGCTGTTCACTCCAAGGATGATCAGAAAATATTTCTCAGAAGAGAGAATTTACATATTTTTCCTATTAGACTTTAATGTTCTTTTAAAATTTCCCCTTTATTTAGATATGTCATTTAATTAAAAGAAATATATCAGTATGTCAAAGAGCTTCAGAAGTACATTTATATTTCTCACTTTCTACTGGATAGGTCTACCTGGATGTGTCATGGGCATCCCAAACTGAACATTTCAAAGCCTACACTCATGAGTTTCTCTGCTCTTTAGACCCATTCTGCTCCTCCTCATGTGTTTCCTACCTTGGCGAATGTAACCACAATCCATCTATTTGTTAGGCAGTTATGCTAGATTCTCTATTCAGTCCTGAACATACAATCTCAGTCCTAAAGCCTTATAGATTTTGCCTTCTTATTACCTGTTAAATCTCTTCTTTCCCAGAGCCACTGCTTTAGTCCAGATTTTAATAATTTCTCAGCTGAGTTACTAAGGTAGTCTACTAAATGATGCCTTGCCTTCATTATAACCAGCTTCTGTTCTCCCAGAATTCTGTCCTTTCCAGAATTGAGCCTATCCTCAATTTTGACACTAGGACAATGGTTGATTTAGTCATTCAAGAAATAAGTATTGTGTGTCAGGAACTTTTCTAAGCCCAGAGGATATATTGGTGAACAAAACAGATAAGGTTCTTGCTTCTCATAGACCTGATATTCTAGACAGAACATTAATTATGTAAGCAAAGAAGTGAATAAAGAGGTTTTCAAATGTAATAA
The DNA here is from genome assembly GCF_027409185.1 of Cynocephalus volans. Classification (NCBI taxonomy): domain Eukaryota; kingdom Metazoa; phylum Chordata; class Mammalia; order Dermoptera; family Cynocephalidae; genus Cynocephalus; species Cynocephalus volans. The sequence continues at coordinate 65,330,246 of NC_084467.1, read as the reverse complement.
ATGCTATAATGTAAATGCAATTAAATGAAGTGTTAGAGAGTGCATGGGAAACTGGGTTGTCATGAAGAGCTCTTGGGCAGATGGCATTTAAGAACTGGATAACAGGGAGCCAGCCATGCAAAGATCTAGGAGCAAAGAATTTCAGGCCAAGGAATAACAAATACAAAGTCCCTAAGATGAACACAAGTTTAGAATGTTCAAGGAATGGAAATAAGGCAGGTATGGCTACAATGAGAGAATAGAGAGAGTGGTAGAGGATGAGGTCACTGAATTGGGCAGAGGGCACTCACGTAGGACCCACTGAGTTTCACTTTTAATGTAAGTGCAATGGGAAGCTATTGAAAAATATATAAATAGAAAAGTAGCATAATTTCATTTATGATTTGGAAGCTCACTCAGGCATTGTGTAGAGAATGGATTTAAGAAAACCAGTGTTGAAAGAAGGGAGACCATTCTAGAGTCCATTGCAAAAGAATAGGCAGGATGTATAGTGCCACGAACAAGAGTGATAGTAGAATAGATTGAGAAGCAGGTGGTTTGGGTGTATATTTTGAAGTTTAAACAAACAAGACTTGTTGATGGATTAAATGTGGGAGATGAGAAAAAAAGAGAAAACCAAGGATCTATGATCTGAAATAAACAGGGTGGATATAGTGTCCTTTTCTGAGATGGAAAAGACTGAGGAGAGGAGGTTTAGAGCTTTGGGGAGGGAGTAGGAATCAAGAGTTTTGTTTAGCCAAATTAAATCTGAATAATTATCATAAATCCAAGTACATTGACCAAATAGGCAGTTGGATACAGAAATATAGAAGTCTATAGAAAGGTCATTGGTAGAGGTACAGTCTTGGGAATCATTGGCCTCTAGATTGTATTTCAAGTCACTGGCCTAGATGAGATTACCTAAAAGATGACTACAGAAAGAGAAGAATGGAAGGCCCAGGGCCAAGTCTGCCAACATCTGGAGGTCAAGCAGAGGTTGAGGAGCCAGGAAGGGAGACTAGAAAGAAGAGAATAATGAGGTGAAAGATGCTTGCCATAGGATCTTGTACAGAGTTGTGTTCTCTAAGTGCTCGCTAAACAAATTTTTTAAAATGCAAATCTGATTTTGTCAATTTCTTACTTAAGAAAATCCTTCAATGTCTCCTCGGGGCCTATAGAATAAAATACCAAACACACCGATATATTTGTTATACAAACCCTCAGTGACTTTGCTCTTACCTTTTCCACATCATTTCTCCCCATCTCAGCCCTGATCCTCATGCCTCCCACCACTCACGCATGGGCACAGTGGGTGTTCTGCCCATGCCAAACCATTTCCAGAACAGGTGTTCTCAGGCCTCTGTGCTTTGCCGCATGCTGTTTGCTCTTCTTGTAATGTCTTCGAATGCAAACTCAAGGGTCATCTCTGCTCTGAAGTTTTTCCAGACTCCCCTTTTCCTACTCCTACCAGCACTAGGTATACTATTCTTTGTTCCAGAGCCTCTGTCAATAATTCTCACATTAATCCCTTTGTTATTTGCCTCTCCTACTAGACTGCATGCGCCCCTGGGCAGGAACTTTGCTTAGTTCATCTCTGTATTCCTAGCACCTAGCATGGTGCCTGGCACATAAGAAGCACACAGTGAATACTATTTTTAAAAAATTCCTTGATTTAAAGGTGCTCACAGAGTTTTTAGGCTGATTATTTTCATCATTATCAGAAGTAGTGACATTTTACAATTCAAAAACAGAAGAAACAAGCTCAAATGTTGGGGAATAAAATGGACAGGCTGTGAATATTAAAGATGTGTGTTAGTCTCCATCTTCCTATGAACAAGAATCACACTGATAAATAATTGATAACATTAGGCCATTTGTTCCATTCCAGATGAGGAGTATAAATGCCAGGTTTAGAACACATCTTCAATTCACATTTGCATTCTGAAGAACTGGCCATTCAGGGCAATTATTTATATTTATTTCCCTTCATTCTCTTCTACATTTTGAGGCTTTAAAAAAGTTTTTAAAGGAATAGTATGAACAAGACTTTTATTTCATACTATTTTACAAATCAAAATGGTTTGTAACCTCACAGACATTTTTACAGCATGGGACCTATAATTTTTTTTTCCTTGAACTTTATGATTTTTTTTTCCTATAACCTTTTCTTTATATTTTTTCATGATAATAGACCCCACTTTCAGATATTTAAGTCCCCTCTGTAGTGACAAGAAACATGCCAATTATTTTAACAAGAAGCAAATGTGAGCATCACTACGGTGGTTCATGTGCTTATCACTTAGGCATCATGAAGTTGAACTCTTGCTCCTGTACTTTGGCATTAAAGAGTTGAATCACAGGCAGGGAATCTCAGGATTGGAAAGGACTTAGAGGTCATTTTGTTTAACTCCTTTATATGAATGAATTCCTTCTACAATATTTGTGTGTGTGTGTGTGTGTGTGTGTGTGTGTGTGTGTGTGTGTGTGTGTGTGTGTGTGTGTGTGTGTGTGACCAGTAAGGGGATCGCAACCCTCGGCACAGTGTACAACATTTCTAATAAATGGCTTTTCATTCTCTCCTTGAACCCTTTCATGAGAGTGAACTTACCACCCCTCCAATGCTGCAGGCAAAAATAAACGCATCCTACTAAATTTCAGACATTTCCCACCTTCTATAATAATAGTTATTTTCAGTATTGTGAAGCCTACCAATTTGGTTAGTATGAATCGTGTTGTCTATTTTGCATATAAAGAAAAACAGCAACTAGAGAGTGTGCAAGCTTTCATTTCTGTTTACCTATCTGCCTATATGCTGCCTCTTTCCAGAAAGGATCTTAAATGAAATGACAATATTTTAGCCTATTGGATACAATAGGCTTATTAAAATAGAAATAAAAATTCAAAGTCTTGAAAAGTATTCTTGACTCAAAGGCTAATATAGTTGCTGGTATTGAAATTAAATTTATCAGTGGGCTTCCTACAAGTCAGTACAAAAAGAAAAACATGGTGGATCACACAGTTCTCCTTATCTAGAGAAAGGAATTATACCAATGTTCCAGTAGGTGAAAATTTTTTGTAATTCTAAATTGTAAGAGGAATTTCTTGTGTAGCATCATTTATGTGCTTTCATGAGCCTCTATTATGTACACCATCTCCTCTAGGCAATAAAGATACAGTGATGAACAAAATAAATAAGGTGCTTGTTTTCTTGGAAGAAGGAAGAGATAGGGCAGACATCTGAGAAATGCATATAAGTATGAGGAAGAAAATAAAACAGGGTGATGTGATGGTGCCCAGCTGGAGAGGTCCAGCAAGATTAAAATTGAGATGTGAACATTGGATCTGGCAACATGAAAGTCTGACAGTTGGCACCAAAGTCTGACTGGAGAGAGTTAATTAGATATTGTGAGGTGAATCTAAGTAGAGTTTTATGAAGATAGGAGATATTAGAACATGAGAACATGGTGGTGTGTGGTCCTGGAGATGATCTAGGTGAACATCAATGACTCAAGAGAAAGAGGAAACTATGAAAATAAAGTCCTAAAGATGGAATCCAGAACACAATTGGAGGGTCTGGTGTTTGACAGGAACAGGGACTCCTAGCCCATAGTTGCAAGGTGGTGAGCAGGGAGTAGGGTAAAGATGCTGGGGTGTCAATAGTTTCGGTAATGACAGAAAGAGATATTCTTGCTGGTTGCTTTTATTTTATCAATGAATTAGGAGGTAAGATCATCAATCAGGGATGGGATAGTAGTGGTAGTCGTGGTTGTGGCAGGCCCAGGTGTGTGAAGATTGAAGAGAGGAGAAATCATGAAGCAATCGTTTTGGAAAGTGGGAGGTGAGCATGCATACATTATTAATCCAGAGTATATATTGCATTTTCCACATAGAGAATACTGGTCACTCTTACGATTGAAAACATAATTTGTAGACACGTATTCGGTACCTAAATTATATGAACCAGGAGATTCTGAGGGGGCTGGAGTTGGGTGCTTCACATAGTAGGGTCTTGAGAAGTGTTTTGAAGAAAGGATCATACTGTTGAAGGAGGAAGATAGCATGTCTTATTTGATGGTTTAATGGCAGGATTAGGCAGGTGTGGTGCAAAGCAGATTTCGTTGGCCAGGTCAGAAAGCAGAAGCTAGATATAACATATGGCTGAAAAATGGAGGGGGCTAGGCATATGTATGAAATATTGCAGATAAAATATTGGTGTAATTTTATTACAGTTTTTATGGAAAATGAAAAAAGAAAAAGTTTAGGAGGATTCCAGATCATGCATTAGTTTATTCCTTCACTCATAAATAACTCTTATCTGTTATACATGGTGAAGCATATGGAATTGAAACAGATATGGACTATGCTGTCAGTAAACCTAAAATTTAAACCACTAACTTTAATATATAAAAAATAAACAATTTGCCAAATAGAGGTACGAGTGCAATTCAGGGAAACAGGGTAAAATGAATAAAATGAATGATTATTACTGACTAGAAGGATCAAGAAATATTTCTTGGAGATATTGTTTGAGCTGGAACTTGGGTGATTTTGATAGATAAGAGAATAAAGAAGAGAACCAGGTTGAAGAGGTACGTGCTGCAGATTGGGTTTTCTGGAAGCAGATGCTGAAATGGCGTGTGGGGTACAGGAAAAAGAAGGGGAAGGAAGCAATTGCACAGGAGTCTTCAAATAGCAAGGTCCAACTAAGCATTGCTCAGTCCCTGGTTTGTCAGCTGCCCTGGGAAAGTGTGGTCTGGGGTGAAGATGCTCTGGAGCTGAGCAGACCCTGAGGATGCTGGAGGCTAGAAGCTGTCTGCACACCACACTCCCCGCTGCTGGGCAGCAAGTCCTTCCTCTTGAATGTCAACTTGTGTAATATTCTGCTTCTGTTGCTTATAACAAAATACCTGGAACTGGGTACTTTGTAAGAAAACAAAATTTATTGCTTACAGTTTCTGAGGCTGGGAAACCCAAAGTCTAGGGAACACATCTGGAGAGAGCCTTGGTGATGGTGACAGGGATGGCAGAGTATCACATTGTGAAAAGTGATGAAGCATAGAGAGAGTAACGTCTCATGCACTCTACTTTTAAAGTCCCCCAGACCATGCCCCTGGCCACCATTATTAATCCATTCACGACTGCACAGTCCTACAATTCAGTCACCTCTTCAAGGCTCCACCTTTCAAGTACCATAATAGGATTTCTCACCCTCTTAATAGTCACAGTGGCAACCAAGTCTCTAATACATAAAACTTGGGGACACAATTCAAGCTTCAGTGAGTTTGGGGGAAACATAATTCAATCCACTATGACCTGGGTGGCGCATTTCCATGTGGGTCACAGCATGTGAGTGCATGGCACATTCCATCGTATCCAGAGGAGCCAGAACAGAGGCCAGGATGAAAGACCTCTTGGGAATGAAGCTGAGCAGATCATGTGGGATTACAGAGAGCTTGAAAGGATGATGAGGATTTGAGTCTTTTTTTCTGTGGGGACTTGTTAGGGAAATAAGTAGGGCTATATCTTCACCTTGCTTTTAGGAGGCAACCCCAGAGAGTGAACCTGCAGCACCAGAACCTGTTGGAAGTAATATGTAGTTGTCATAGAACACAGTGGGCTGATGAATTGGTGGGTGGGGACATGGGGGAGACAGACCATACATTGTGTCTGTTTTCTTTTGTATTTCTTCTCATTCTTCGATAACAGCATCCTCATGGTTCATTCAACACAAAGGCACCTGACCCTTCACTTTTACTATGATCACAACTAAAGCATTTGTAACTGACCCATAGCCCCTCTTTTTGGGGAAGCTTATAGCATCTTTAATACTATATACCTGTGTTAGACAAACTTACCTGCATTGGTAATAACCAGATATTCTTCAAATATTTTTGTATCCAGGCTGTTTTGCTGTTGAACGGGTTTGTTTTCATTTGCTCCCAAACATTATATGTATTTAAGTGTGAGGTTTTTTTTGTCAAGAGAAAGGGAACAGAGACTGTTTTTCTACTTAAAATGTAAAGAGAGTTTGTGTGCAGATGGAGCAGGGGACTGGTAGGTGGGCTCCTTTGGGAAGCCCCGGGGGTGGAAGGTGGCAGGCAGCTTCTGGGGGCTTGGGCCTTGAGGAGTGGCACTCACTGTGTGACCAGGCTGTCAAATGTGAAATGAGGCTCTGGAGCCATCCTAATAGCAGCATCTCATTATGGGGTTTCTAAGTCACTCAGAAACTGGCTTTTTGGGGCAAGGATACCAAGTCTAAATAGAAGCACAGAGAACCTAGGAATAGAAAGAGCATATCAAGAGGCAGAAAGACAAGGCCTGGAAGAATTCCATTCACTCACTAGCATGCCACTGTAATTGCTTTTCTTAATGTATTGGCTGTGTAGGGTTTTGATTCCAAGGTTATTTTCTAGTTAGACCTGTGAGAAAAATTAATGGAGAAAGATATCAAATGTTATCTTGGATTTGGTATTTAATTTAAATCTTTTCTAACTTGTATATTAGTTTTCAAGTGGTTATCTTGCTTGGTTGGTTAAGTAAGGAATTATTATATAACTAGTGTATGCACCTGTCAGTTAAGCATTACTTGCAATCCTTTCCTAGTTTGGTAAGGAAGCCATTACTCAGGCATGACTCTTTACTTGATACGAGGTGGCCCAAAGGCCATATGTGATGTCTAAGAGAAAAGGAAGAGCTTTTCAGTGGTAGCCTTATAAACCCAAATGGATAAAGAGAGGACAAATCTCACAGCTGTACATTTTTAAAGTCTGGACGTGATAAAATTGGACTAAACCTTCTCAACACATATCACATTGTCATTTTGATTTCAGTTACTTGTTGAACTGTATCCAAGATATCGTGTTTCATGATTTACAAGTGTGAACATCACTTTATATGATCTGGAGTTTTGAATTCAGATCATTGTGAGTTTATTTCAAATTGGAGTCTCCTTCTATTTATTTGGTGAATGACTTCAGGAACCGAATCCTTCATGTTGGCAAAATTGTGTTCCTGAGAACTGTTATTTATGTTGTTTATTCTTCATAGGATGCTTTCTGTCAGACATACTAAGAAAAATAAAGCTTAGAATCAATGATGGAAATGGAAGGAAAATGAGTATCCTTTGCTCACTATTTAGATTAAAAACAATTTACACTAGAGTTGATGGCCCCCTGCATGTACTTTATTTCTTAATGTTTCCTTCTTCAAAACACTCCATTGTAATGTGTATTAACATTTTCTAGGTCCCTCTTCCCTAGAAGGGCAAGTTTATCCCCCTGCAATAAGTGTAGAAGGTACTCTTCTCTTAACAGCTGTGCATTTTATATCACAGCTTATTTTTCTCAGATTTGGAAACTAAAGTTACAACCACATAAGCCATCTTCACCATATGCACCCGTTCAATAAAGGAGAAAGTGAAACTCTTTATCTCTATCTTTCTGCAAGAGTTTTGATTTCCTATCCCACTGCTCTCACCTTCCTACCACCAGCCCTAGCTCTGATACTTGTGAATAATATGAGTGCTATATTTACTCATTTATTCACACTCTTGTTTCCCTAAGCTAGGTTATTATAATGTTGGTGTGCTGTTTTTGACTCTGTAATATACTTTGGGTTAGTGCACTATGTCTGCTTCCCTAACCTTATATGAATCTACATCATTTACAATTCAATAGGGGAGTTAAAACTAACAGGTAAAATTTAAGAGTTGTTAAGTACTAAACTGTGGTAGTGATTGTAAGAGCAAAAGGACTTCTAATTATACAAGAGAGAGCTAGGTTAATTGTTAAAGATAAGATTTAATGTAGGAGAGAGCTTTTGAACTGAGCATTGAAAGAGGGTAAGATGAGTATTTTGTAGGAAAAGGACAAAGTATTCCAAGTTAAAAAAAGAACAGTGAAAATAAAGGGAGGAGTCTTAGTTCAGCATGTGAAATACTGTCCTGAGCACAGTGCTTTTTCTCTAGTTTCCTAATAAAAGGATACATCAAAAAGGTCATGGAAAAATAGAACTGAAATACTCTCGTACACACACACACACACACACACACACACACACACACACACACAAATATACATATATATATATATTTAGAGAGAGAGAGAGAGACACCAGCGTGCACTAGGAGCCGGGCTTGACTACTGATAAAACAACTTGCTTCACTCAATTGTATTCTCTTTGAACTGGCCCAGTTCTTTCACTGGAATTTTCATATTGACTAATTGTCTTGATATTGAGTAGACACAGCCTCAGTATCCTTAATGAGAGGCATAATATCCCTGATGAACTTTTGTTGCCTGGGGGTGCCAAAATGTGAGATGTCCTTTGGCCAAAATCTTATGGTCTGAGACTTAAATACTAATTCCTTTAAAAATTAGACTCCAGGATGACACATACTGAATAATTTTACACCCCTGGGAATGTTCAGGGTAAAACATGCTACTTCCTAGTTGGAACAGCCATAGAAGGTGTTTTGTTTTAAGGAATCTATTCATTTATTTTATTAGGTGATACATGGCAGGAACAGTACAGAAAGGGCATATAGTCCCTAGTCCCTCAGAATCTTGTCTCAGAGACAGTCAATATTTTCAATGCCTGTGTATCCTTGCAAGTAAATGTAGGCATTTCTTCATGTATGTGTGAGCATGTGGATATGTATATATATTATGTGTGTATATATGTGTATATATATAAAATCTCCCTTTCTTTATGTAAATAATAGCTTGCTATCATAGTGTTCTAACATTTTTTAAACCTAACAATATATCTGGTAAATCAACTCATTGGTACATACAGAACAGCCATGGGAGTTTGAAGAAAAGCCTTGAAAAAATGTATCAGATTCTTAAAATTTTATTGTTATTCATACAATTTGAAGAAACAATGTCCTCAATACCCTTCTCTGTCTTCTACTTACATATAAAGGTCAAATCCACATATCTCCTGTACAACTCTGAGCTCCATTTACTGCCTGGAAGAATCAATTGCTCTCATCTATATTCTTTAAGTACTTTATACATTAAACGTACTCTGTTTATGATCCTAATCATATTGAAGATTTTTTGTTTGCTTGTTTTTCTGTTTTTATCCATGAATAGATTGTGAGTTCCTTAAAGCTTTTTTTTTTTCTGTCTCTGGATCCTCATCCCCTAGTACAAGGTCTGATTATATAATAGGTGCTCAATGAATATTTGCTTGATTAAAAAACAAATAAGAAGCCGTTAACCTTCACTCTTCATAGGGTTCATATTTCTTCTCCTTGATGTTGTTATTCTTTGGTATCTGACTTGAAATATTTATCTCCTCAATGAATAACTTTCTTTTAACCATGGAGCAGAAAAAGAATTATGGGCAAAAAATAAAACAAGTAAGCCATCTGGAAATATTTATACAATGTGCCTTTTATAAACTTTTATGGGAAAAATAGATGATGCTCTCCATTTTGTGTTAAAAATTGCTGAGGAAAGGCTGATGTGGCCCAAATAAATCTGCAACCCACAGACTGGAGTCATTGCCCATAGATGTATTTGCATGTACACTTCCTGAATCTGCTTTATGATGTCTGCATGCATTTCTGTAATGCTCACAAAGACACTTCATGTCATTACTTCAAAAGTTTTCATGTTTGGCTTTGTCAAGCAAAGACTGGTTTAGTAGCATAATGGATTTTGTTGCCATGATATAGTACTACACCGCTATATTTTTATTTACCTATACCTTGCTCATTTATAACATCCTCACTTGCTTGCAAAATTTAATAGAACTTTGGTGTAAATGCAAATAATTGAAAGAATTATTTCTTGTTTGATCATATTATGGAGCTGGTGGATCTGGTTTAACCATCCTTACCCAGAGCATGAACATTTTTCTTCACTTTGCTTTGAAGATCATTTAAGACTCATCTTTAAACTGCCTCATTATGTCTTTCAGAAATACAGTTCCCATATAACAACTAATCAGGAAATTCAAAGTGTTTGAAGGATGTTGGGAAAAACAGATGTTTGCTATTTAAAGTATTGCAGATGATTATTTCTTTTTCTAGTCAAAAGATGTTCATATCCACTAAATAAATGTATTGTCTTTAAGTGTTTATCCTTCTGTGTCACAGTGGTGGGAAATGTTCACTGCTAGAGTTAGAAATGGAAATGTTCTGCTTAACTATTCATTTTGCATAATAGGGAAACTTGGGTTAGGAAAACATCAGTAAATTTCACTCTTCTTAGCGTAACATGAAAAACAGGTAATGGAAATGGCAGTTGTTGGTTGCTTTGAAATACTAGCATGCCAAGTGAACTCAAGAGCCATTTTTAAACCCAAAATAAACTTAGTTGATTTTTTTAGAAAGATTAAACTTTGCAGATAAACATAAATGTTAACATGTTAAGCAACTGAGCGATGTAGTCAAATTTAATGTAGCAGGAGTAGGATTAGGAAGAATTAGCCAAATGTATTTAATTACTCATTACACCCAACTATAGAATTTAAAAGAATTAGTATATTTAATAATTTTGTTGAAACAGTAGCATAATTATCCGTTTACTTTGCAAAAAACCTTAGTGTTTATTTGATCAGCTTCCTGTTTTGGAGTGGGAGACAGAAGCCTGGAGAGGAGAAAGGGCTCAGTCAAGTTTGCTGGTGACTTAGTGGCAAAGTCAAGGTTTGAATCCAGGTCATGAGTGCAGAGTTCTTTCTTCTATGTTTTTCTGAAATCCTTTTTCGATAAATCTGCCACTTTTAATTTCAGTGCAGCGTTTTGTTTGTTTTTATTTTTGCTGAGTGGAGAAGCAAGCTGCGTGCGGGTAGGAGGAAATTCATGTCTATGCAATGGATGGAAGAAGAGGACAGAGAGTTGAGACTAGTTCTGGATTCAGATTTGCCTCACAAATACCCCAAATTTCTGATTTTCCCTGGTTGCTGAGTTCTTTGGGAATCCCAAGAATGTCTCCCGAATTACTGAGTGTTCTCTCAATTACTTTATTTGGAAGAATTACGTAATACTTGGGGGGAGACTCACCAGCATGTAATAATCACAGTGCTAATTTGGGATCAGTATAGTGTCCACCTGATGAAATGGGAATTAAAAAGAGAGAGGGCAAGTTACACAGATCTATTTGTTACTCCTGGCTATATGAAATGTTGGAGGTTGTTACAAGCAACACTTTTAAAGATAAATTTTGAAAGCAACACAGAAATTAGTTGCATTGTAGAGATCACAAACAGGTAGTCTAGAGACGATCCTCTCTCTACCATGTAAGGATACAGCAAGAAGGCATCCATCTAAAAACCAGGAAGAGGGCTGTCACAAGGAACCAAATCGGCTGTCACCTTGATATTGACCTTCCCAGCCTCCAGAACAATGAGAAATAAACTTCGGTTGTTTAAGCCACTCAGTTTATGGTATTTGTTATAGAAGCCCGAGCTGAGAGAAATTGGCCCTAAGAAGTGAAGTGCTGCTATAACAAATACCTGAAAAGGTAGAAGCAGCTTTGGAACTGACAAAATGCCAATAAACATAGGCAAATAACCTCTCTTCATTAAAATTGAATTACATTAAAATTAAAACTGAATCTCATTCAAAATATTGCTCCCATTAGGGAAAGGTGGCAACTATTAATATTCAATCCTTTGTCTTTGCACTACAATTTAAAGATGAACTTATATCTTTAGGCACATGGAATAATTTGACCTCCCTAAAATTACAAGAAAAAATAGGTGCATGTGTTTGCTTTTTTCTTTAGTTATGTTATGTCTTTTGGACCATAGTACATGGGTATTTCTTTCCATACAAATTAATAGCATGCTGTATTTAGTCTTTAAAGACCTATCACATAATTCTGATATTTGCTACAGGGCAAATTAATTATAAAATCATCCTTTTAAAGTATCTTTCATTTCTAAGTTTTGTGTGAAGAACTCCCTTGTCTTTTATTGTTCATTTTTCCTTTTATAAAGTTCTTTGATTGCTCTTATGGATTTTTTCTCCTAGTCAGAGATAGCGTTCTCTATTATATTTTCAAAGATCTATTTCTCTTTGAGGCTGATGGTAGATAGTGTTTAATAAATTTAAATATAGGCTTCTAGATAAACCTTATTCCACTTGAGAGTTAAATACCATACATTCTTGACTTTTCAGAATATTTGAATTACATGACAATGAACCCTTTTAAAAAAAATTTATGAGTAATTATACTCTTTAGGCTAGAAGGGTCTATAACATTTGCAAATGATCAGAGTAAAAATGGCACAAAGGATGTGCTTTAGTAAATTTCACATTTACAGAGTTTTTCATTGGTGATTAAAAATGGTGCAGGGCAGGGGATTTGGAAGGTGGAGAAGAATAGGTTTCCCAACTCAGGAGCAAAAGCCAACCATTTAACAAACTTACTAGGATGATTAAATGAGAAAACTTCAAAGTGTTTTCTACACTGAAGTGATTCATTTTATCTTCTGTTTTCTTTAAGATATTTTCTTTCCTTTTTAATTTTTTTCAGTGCTAAAAGGGAAATTTATTTAATGTAAATGCATATATTAATTTAAAAGAAAGATCTCAAATCAACAATGTCCTTTGCACAATAAGAAGCTAGAAAACGAAGAGCAAACTAAGCCCAGACCTAGCAAAGGAAGTTAATAATAAAGATTAGAACATAGATAAAAGAAATAGAAAATAGAAAAAAATAGAGAAAATCAATGAAACCAAAAGTTGGTACTTTCCAAAGATCCACAAAATTGACAAACCTTTACATAGATGGACTAAGAAAAAAGAGAGGAGATGCAAATAACTAAAATCAGAAATGAAAGAGGGGTCATTACAACCAAATTTACAGAAATCAAAAGGATTATAAGAGAATACTATGAATAATTCTTGACCAACAAATTAGATCATCTGAATGAAATGAATAAACTCCTATAAACATGTCACCTACCATGACTGAATTATGAAAAAACAGAGTTTGAACAGAACTATAGCTAGTAAGATGCAAATTAGTCAAATTTTTTTCATATTTTAAAAATCAGTAATAATTCCATAGTATAATCAAACATTAAACATGTTTAAGTTTCTCCAATTCTCTCCCCCTCCCTCTTTCTTTCTTATATCTGATTTGTTTACATCAGGATCCAAACAAGTTCTGCTTATTGTGTTAGTTGTTATGTCACCTGTGTCTTAAGTTTCTTTTAATCTATAGGTTCTCCCTTCATCTAATTTTTTCCCCTTTGCCCCGTAAAGTTTCCCAAGGTCTGGATTTGCTGGTTCCATCCCAGTAGTGTCATTTAATGTGTTCCACTGTTCCCTGCATTTCCTGATCATTGGTTGCTGGATCCTGAGTCTTGGTCTCACTCAGGTTAGATTTGGCTTCAGAGGTCTATGTTCTTACTGCAGGAGGCCCATTATGTCTGGTCATCTCTCTGTGAAGTTAGCAGTCATTGATCATCATTGGCTAGATTCATTATTCCAATAGGGGTTTGAAAAATACCATATTCTAATTATTTTATTCCTTCTTCATTTACTAGCTGGGATACTTCACTGGACAGAAATGTTCCCACCTCAGCTATTTATGGTTACCCTGAGAAACCATTCATATAGGAAAGACAGGATAAATGCTTGACTTTTTTAGAAAAATGGATTATTTTTCTATCATCTTCCAAAGAGACTGAGTTTGTTTGCTTTTTCATTATCATGGTTTTTTGTGATGGTAAGATTTAATTTCTTTCTCTTTCTTGTTTGCATTTTTGTTTTACCAGTGAGTTTTGGTCTTTCTTGTGTATTCATGGTAGTGACTGCAGATGCAGGACTCCCTTGAGGATTTTTTGTATGGCTGGTCATGTGATGGTGAACACCCTACAGTTTTTGTATGTCTGGAAAATACACTATTTCACCCTAATTTCTGAAGGATAGCCTTGCTGGGTATAATATTCTTGGCTGATGGTTATTTTCTTCTAGTATTTTGAATATATCATCCCATTTTCTTCTGGCCAATAGAGTTTCTTTTGAGAAGTCTGCTGTTAGTCTGATAGGAACTCCCTTATAGGTTACTTGACACTTCTCTCTTGCTTCTTTTAAGACTCTTTCTTTGTCTTTGTGCTTTACCAGTTTGACTATAATGTGTCTTGGAAAGGATCTTTTTTAGATTGAATCTGTTTGAGGATCTTTGAGACTCCTGGATCTGAAGGTCCATGTCTCTCCCTATACCTGCAAAGTTTTCTGTTATTATTTCATTGAATAAGTTTTCCATGTCTTTTCTTTTCTCCTCCCTTTCTGGAACACCTATGGCTCAAACGTTTGTGTGCTTAAGGTTGTCTTCTAGCTGTTTTAGATTTTCTTCATTTTTAAAATATCTTTTTTCCTTTTTTTTTGTTTTTGTTTTTGTTCATCTGGGTTATTTCAAAAAGTCTATCTTTAAGATCAGAAATTCTTTCTTCTGGTTTTTCTAGCCAGCCTGCTGCTTATGCTATTGGTTGTGTTTTTTATTTTGTTGAGTGAATCTTTCAATTCCATGAGTTCTGCTCCATTCTTTTTTTAAGGTTTATCTCTGTAAATTTCTTCCTTCATATACTGGATTTTTTTCCCCTCATTTTATTATGTTGTCTAACTGAGTCTTTTTGTATCTCAGTGAGTTTCCTTAAGAGTGTTGCTCAGAATTCCTTTTCAGTCTTTTCAAGGTTTCTTGCTTTACAGGTTCTGGTATTTGAGAATTGCTGTATTCTTTTGGTGGTGTCATATTTTCTTAGATTTTCATATTTCTAGTATCTCTACATTGATGTCTTGTCATCTGGTAGAGGCTTCTTCTATTACTCTGGAGTGGGGTTTGAGGAGAGAGATGTCCTCTTATTTTTCTAGTGTCTCCTGGTGACTCTCATTTTGTCAATGCAGTCAGTGTTTGGCAGGCTACCTGCACAGTGTCTGTGGCTACTGCTATGGTGATGAGCCACTTTTGCGGCAGCCATGGCTGTGGCGGTCTCTGCACAGAAGTGGTGTTTTCAGCGTGCTCCTTGCCTTCTTCTGGGTGGGGAATGCTGCCCTCAGTTCCTGCTTAAGACACTGGGCATGCTCCTTGACTGCTTCTGGTAGAGGAAGCTGCCTTTGGCTCCTGCTTAGGACCCCAGGCATGCTCCATGCTTGCTTGTGGGTGGAGGGAGCTACCCTTGGCTCCTGCCTAGGATCCCAGGCATGCTCCTTGCCTGCTTCTGAGTGGAGCTCTTCTTTCCTTTTAAAGGACATATTTTTATTGGGCCTTTTATATTTTGAAAGCCTTTACTGAGCTTCTCATGATATGTAATAATTGAATCCCCTGTGGTCTATGCTAAGACAGTCCAAACTGTAACCGATTATTAGAGTTAAACACACACACATTTGTCTGTCCTCAACAGATGGCTGATAGGAAGAAGGCAGGAATGCAATTGTAGGCTTGCCTCTTTGGGGTCTGCAGACTATATAGTTCAGGAGAATAAAGGACTGATCTTGGGTCTTGGATGACCTCAGATCCTTTTCTTTACTGCTTTTAGAAGAATTGATAATGATTTAAATAAATCTATAATAAACATATTTTAATAAAGCTAAGAATTTTCTTCATCTTTTAGTATCACCTCTGGAAAGTAGATTGAGAGCTATTATTGAGGTCCATGCTACAAGTAAAATTAGACTGAAAAAGGTTTATGACAAAATTCAAGAAACCTATCAGCCTGAGATTATGTTTATAAATTTTTCTAACATCTGAGTTGGTAGGGCATCCAGGGCAAATGCTATTTCTTGTGTGATACTCATATATTCAGAGAGAATGTATTTGCCCAGGGGTTGAGGGTAGGGAGTGGACGAATAATTATATTTCTCTTTTGTACAGATATTTATGTATCTCAAAGTACACAGTATCATATGGAGCCAAATAAAAAATCAACATAATGGACTGTTTACTAGCCTAGCATCTAAATGTCAGCTTGTCTAGATTTTTATGGGGGCCTTTTTATTTAATCAATAGAAAGGCTTTTGGCAACTAAGCATACACCTCTGAAGATTTATAGATTTGCCAATCCAGAAAGGCCTTGAGAATATGGGATGGGGAAATGTGTGTTGGCAGTGTGGGT
Source organism: Cynocephalus volans (assembly GCF_027409185.1). Taxonomy (NCBI): domain Eukaryota; kingdom Metazoa; phylum Chordata; class Mammalia; order Dermoptera; family Cynocephalidae; genus Cynocephalus; species Cynocephalus volans. The sequence continues at coordinate 65,314,190 of NC_084467.1, read as the reverse complement.
TGGGGGTGAGATTTGAACTGGATATTTAGAGCAAAGAATGCTAGATTAATTTTGAATGATGGTGCTGAAAAACAGGAAGCAGGGCTTTGCCCTTCAATTTATTCTGGTGCTCACCTCTCCATATGAAATGGCTGCCAAGAGTACCAAGGAGACCGTGCAACAGGGGAGCCACAAAGACCGACACTGGCCAAAAGCTCTGAACCAAAAATGGAACTTAGAGTAGAATATTCAAGAGCTAACCAAGGGTGATGCATCTACATTGAAAATCAGAGGATAGTGTGGGTTAACCTGGCATTTGCGTCATGTTTTTTTTTTGTCTCTTCTGGGATTTTATTTTTCCTGAGATTCAAGGACATGAAGCCTCAAGTCACTCCATGAAACCCATATGTACATGTCAAAGAACTTCATTTTCATATGACTTATTGATCTGTACTTTTGGATAAAATAAACCATATGATCTTGCTTAAAATTAAATATATACTAACAAAATATAACGTTAGTCTATACAGCAGACTTAAATGACCACCTTCGATTATAGTTTTTTTTTTAAATTGTACATATTTGTGGGATACAGTGGTTTTTTTTTCAATATATGCATACATTGTACAATGATTCATTTAGGGTACATAGCATATTCATCACCTAAATATTTATCTTTTCTTTGTGGTGATTACATTCAAGATTTTCTTTTCTAGCTATTTAGAAATATACTAGAATTCATTCTTCCCATCTACCAGTAACTTTGTACCTGTTTATCCACCTCTTCCCTTTTATCCCCACCTCCCCAACACAACCTCCCATTCCCATTCTCTTCCCAGCCTCTGATAACTATTATTAAAATGTATAAGAATATATATTACTATTATATATAATATATGTTATATATATATAAATATATATTACATAAGGATTGACATTTTAAGCATTTTTAAACCTACAGTTGCATGGAATTACTTATACTCACAAAGCAGTGTAACTACTACCTCTATCTATTTCAAAAACTTTTTCATCTTCCTAAACAAACTCTATACTCATTAAGCAATAGCTTCTTATTATTCTTTCTCTCCAGTTTGTGGTACCTTCTAATCTACTTCTGTCTCTAAAATAGTTTTTTCTTTTTAATTTATTTTTTCTTCATTTGTTGCCTCTTGGTGTTGGGAACATTCTCAACTACAGTTTTTGAAAGAGGTTTTATTATATGAAAAAGGGATGGCACACCCAAAATGGAATAGGCTTTGTCCTGGACTACACCATGACAAATGATACTTACCTGTTATGGACTAAATGTTTGTGTCCTCCAAAATTCACATGTTGAAGCCTTAGCCTTAATGTGATGGTATTTCGTGTTGAGGCCTTTGGAGATGGTTAGGTTTAGAGAAGGTCATGAGAGTGGGGTCTTCAAAATGGGATTAGCACCCTTATAAGAAGAATCCCAGAGAGCTAGCTGTGTCTTTCTCTGCCATGTGAGGATTAGCAAGAAGGCAGCCAGTTTTATACCAGGAAGAGGACCTTAACCAGAGCCTAACCACACTGTCACACTGATCTCAGACTTCCCACCCTCCAGAACTGTGAGAAATAAATGTCTGTGGTTTAAGCCACCCAGTCTGTGGTATTTTGTTATAGCAGCCCAAGTTGACTAAGTCACCCAGTATGGTCATTCTGCCTACTAAGATGGTGTTTTAAATGATGAGTGCATCTCCCCTATTTAAGAATCTATCCTCCGTTGTGTGTGAAAGGGGTTTTATGAAACCACAATGACACTGAGAATAAGGACCAAACCCATCTAAGGAAGTTGCTACATTCAATTTTCTAACTTATCAATGTCAGCAATCAGTGATATGTAGGCATCAGAATACCATGATTTTGGTTAGTTCCCAATCCCTTTTCACTAAATGTGTGGGGAAATTGGTTGGGGCAAAGTCTCTGTCCCAGCTGTGCTTTAAATCTTTCCTAAATCGAAGTCCTGCTGTGGCCCCAGTCCTGGGTCTTCCACTGATCTGCTGTGATCCTGCACATCCTGTCTCCACCTGGATCAGTCCAAGCTAAGTAGACCTCTTTCTGGTACCAGAGAGAATTTAAAAATTGGAGCATGCATAGTGTCTTAGTCCAAAATCACACTTTTAAGATATGTACTATTCTAAGGTCTAACTTGGAAGATCTCTTCTTCTAGTTACATGTGAAGTCCAGTCTGTAAAGCACAGACTTCATCTCTTCTGTTTCTATCGCTCTTGGGCTTTTGTTTTCTTAATCAGTAACTCCACAAATTTGTAAAATGCTGAAGGTGTAACTTCTTTCAATAAAAATAGGCTCTGCAAAACTGTCTGCTATAAAATGCCTTCTCTAAATTTTGCAATGCCTGTGAATGTCCTCTAGGCATTTTCAGAGTGGGGACAGTTCATCGATACCTGTGGCTTTCAGTATGTTGAAAACAATTTTGGTTTGAATGTCACCAGAAACAATCTTAGAATTGCTTAGGAATCATTTGCATTTGCCTGGTGCCTATGTCTGCTTGCTGTCTCCTGGAGTTTCAAGTGGTTGAACCTTATATATCTGCTTTCATGTGGGTTACATCTGCATAACAGGGCTCATCACCACATGCTCTGGTAGTGTATAATCATTTCTTTCTTAGCCCCATTCAGTCCATCTAGTAAGAACAAATACATTATCCAGTAAGTAGCAAAAAAGAAAAGGTGATATAAAAAGAGGAAAGAGGCATTCTATAATATATTAAATCAGAACACTAACCCTTCTCCCACTTTTAACCAAACAATTTACCAGCTTCTTTGTATAACAAGTTCCAAAGAAAGTTCATTCATTCATTCATTCGTTCATTCAACAGATTATTTATTAACTACTAATTAGACATTATACTAGAAGTAAAGGTATAGAGATAATTAAGTCCCACATTCTACCCTCAAGTTTCTCATATTCTAGTGGAAAGGAAAAGTAGGTACAAATAATTAAAATACAGTGCCGTGGCACATGTATGGGAGCACAGAGGAGGGAACTGCTCTTCAATCCAGTGTTGCCAATAATTGCTTCACAGAGGAGGTAACATTTAAGCTGGGTCTTGATGTTTTGACATGTATTAAGGGTGAAAGGACATTAAAGGCATAGAGCATTATTAGTGGAGCCATATGAAATTGCTACTTTTTAAGGTCAAAACAGTTAAATACCAGCATTTTCTTATGTTTCAGTAAAATAAAAAGCCACTAAAATTTGAGAGTGCATAGGTTATGTTTGACAGTAGATAGAAGATAGAAAGTCATTTTCAGCAGTGTAGCAGGGGCCAGACTAAGAAGTTTGGATTTTATTTTGTAAGCAATTGAAAGTCTTAAAAGGTTTTGACCAATGGATTTATATGTCAAGTTCGGTATTTTATAAAATGTCGATGATGGGTTAGAGAGGGCAAGAGGCTGTTTGGAGGCCATGGAATCAGTTCAGATAAGAGATGATGAGGTTCCAGCCTACAGTGGCAGAGCTGGAGAGGAAGAAACAGAACATTGTGAGATGGAGAATCAGCAAGACTTGTCAGTCATCTAGACGTGCAGGATAAGAGAAGAGTCAAGACTGGCAAAATTTTTATCTTGGGTAAAACAGTGAGTGGTAGAGAGAAAATTTGGGGACCTCTGGGAGCAAATAGATAGTAAATTCAATTTTGGACATTGGAATTAAAAAATAAAGGTCTGGCACTCAGGAGAAAAGTTATGGCTGTTCATGGCCAAAGCCTTGGAAACCCTGGTATAGATGAGATCACCTTAGATTAATAGATCGAATTAGGAGATAAGATGGATCATGAGAGAGCCCTGAGATTAGGCCAGTGTTAAAGCCCAGGCCAAGAATGAACAGTCCATGAAGATTGAACAGGAGCAGAAGAGATAAATGAGGTGTACATGTGAAAGAGTTTTTCTGGAAGACCAGATAGATGATTATAAGGATGGACTGCTCAATAATTATGGTTTTCTGATAAATTCATGTTTGGGGGTATGTGGAAAGTATATTATAGTGGTCTGCCTAGGAAAATGAGAAAAAATATTAAATATTATTGGGAGATTTCAAACCTTCAATGTGAGAAAAATAAAGATTTTGTAGACTGGTGCAAACTTTTTTGGGACCTAAAGCTTTTTTTTTAATGCTTTTGCATATGGGTGTATATTTAACAATGGTAACAATTTATAGTGCAATTCATGTCACATTTTTCTTTCCTTCCCTGTCCTTTGCCCTGTCTTTGCCCACTTATGTGCAGTTGACAAGAGCTAGAAACAACACAATTCAATAACCTGTCACATAATCATGGACTCTATACATCCAGGAGCATGCAAAGCCAGCTCTGTTTTGATCTGGCCCAACAATAGAGCAACCCCTTATGTCCATTACGGAAAAGACAGATGTCAGCTAACCATATTCACACAGAAAACTGAAAAATAAGGTCTTTGGTCTTCAAAAGCTCAGAGAAAATACACTTTTATCAAGTTGATGTACTAAAAAAAGTGGAACAGAGCACTTTGAAAACTGTAGCAGAGATAAATATAAGATTTGATGCTCAGATACATAAGTGTCCCTTTTTCTCTCTGTGTTAAAAGCCATTAGAGAGAAAACTGTTCACATCGATTTCAGTCCATGAGGCATCTTTGTGGAGCTGTAAATGCTCTCCATGCAGTGGCATTTATCTTCACCCTATCCTGACCACCCTGGAAAACAGGTGTGCACGGGAGGCTGGTGAGGCAGAGGAAGCAGAACTGGCCCTGGTTTCGTTCTCTTCTGTGTTGTTACAACCCCAGGGCAACCCTCCTTACCCCAATTCTCTTCCTTCTGCACCCACCACACACTTCATCCCAATTCATTCTGCAACCTGTAGCCAGATAAATCCAACTGAAATACGACTTTTGTTATGTGACTCTCCTATTCAAGAACTTCCAGCAGAAAATGAACTGAAATCGTGGTCAAGACAATTGGTAAAATGACGTGTTAGTAATAGCTCTTGTATCAACTTTACAGTGTTGTTGTAATGATCCAAATGTGATAATATATGTCAAAGTGAGTCATGAACTGTCAGGTCCTTGAACATATAAAATATTGTTACTGTGGATGCCCCTCATAGACAAGGCCTCACTCCTTCACGCCAAGCACTGTGCAGTCACACAATTGTACTGGCCTGCTGTTGTGCTGCTGTCTCCATTACTCCCCTAGCACTGTTCACACTGTCCAGCTGTCAGCTCCCAGGATGTACCCTGGTCATACCTGCCCTCAGGGCCTTTGCACTTGCTGCTTCTGCCTAATACACAACTCCCACCATCTTTTCAGAGAGCCCTTCCTTACAACCCTTTATAAGTAGACCATCCATTCATAGTCTCGTGTTTGTTTTATTCCTTGCACTATCACACAATCCATCATCATTTTACTTATTCATCTTTACTTATTGATTGCCTGATTCCCACAGTGAACTGTGACCTCCATGACAGAAGACATCTTGCCTCTCTGGTTCGCCGATGTATTCTTAGCATCTACCACAATACCCTGCACAGAGTAGATACCCAATAAATATTAGTGATTGAAAGAGTGAGTTGATTTTTTGTTGTTGATGTTCCACAATAATCTATTTTATTATTTCTACCCAATAAGAATTCTAGCCAATGGAGTCTCCTCATCCCCATCATTGATGCTTAATTTCATACTTTTGTTCTTATACTTCCATTTGCCTAGAATGGACCTCTCTTATCTGCCAGTCAAAATATTCTCCATAATTCAAGTCTTTCACTCATCTCTTAAAATTAAAGTGTCTCACATATTCTAACTCACACTGATCTATTTCCATATTAGCCATCTAGATCCTTCCTACCTGTAGTTTTTATTTTTACCCCTATATTTTAAGCTGTACTTATTTTTTATATTAATCTTTAAGATGTGTTTCTCTCTTTCTTTGAATCATAGAATTAGAGTCTTTGAGGGCTAGGATTGTATTCTTTTCCTACATTGTATCTCCTTCCTCCTGACAGTGTACATTTACCTTCTTTACATACCCACACTTGCACACACACATCTCACCAGAGTAGCACACAGTAGAAACTTAAGAAAATGGCCATTGAAAAAATTGCTAGGGAGGTTTTATGAAACCCCGAGGAGGAAAGACTTATATCTGGGGACATCTTGGAAAATATAGGTCCTCCATTAACCTGTATATCAGAATGGCAGGAAGGAGAATAGTAATATGAACCAAGACCCATATGTATGTTGAATTGAAGTGATTTTGTTATAAAAGAACTGGGACCGTTTCTGGACAAAATTAAGAATAAGATTGCCTAATGACTCCCAGACTTACAACTAAAAAGCTATTCTGAGTATCATATGTGAAAATAAAAGAGACTTACTGGTATAGTTTGTGATATATTTTATTTCTAATAATTTAAAAACATATAACCTTAAGGAAGATTTATATTTCGATATTCAGCTTATGAGAACTGCAATTGTATATATTTACTATGGCTGGATTTAAATTTCAAATTCCATTCCATTGAATATGTCAAGAATTATATGAACAATTGAATCTGAAATATAAAGTTATTCAGTGATAAGATCTAACAACTTGCTATTGCTGTTATTGATATCTGCTCCAGAATATGCTTTTCTGGGAAATGAATCTCAGTTTGACTTATATAAATTCTGTGAGATTATACAATCTTCAGTTTTCCTATGTTAATCTTATGCAATATATTTAATATTTAATAATACTTTCAGAGAAAAAAAGACATATTCTTTGCATAATCTATTTTGGTGAACTGGAAATTATTAGAATAGAAAAATCTTTTTTTTTTTTACAATTGTTTAAAATAAATCTCATTAGTAGCTGTGGTGCATTCTGCAATTTGTCTCACTCAATATCATTTCAAGCCATATTGCCTCCTCTGTTATAGAAGTTGAAAAGCCAAACACTTAATTTTTCTAACCACTTCCCAGGTAGGGACAACCATGAGACACAGTTCTAGCCAATGAGCTAAAGGGGAGATCTGCCAGGAGGGATTTCAGGTGTCTTGAGCGCAGCAGTCCGTTTGTGACATGAGGCATAAACGTGAAGATTAATGTTTACAAGTTAAAGAAGGTGGGGACAGGAGGACAAAATGAGTCGAGTTCCCAGTGGCTTCACTCACTGACTGCCACACCAGCTCTGGACTGCCAACTGCAGGACTTCTTGTTGCAAGGAACAAATAAATTCTGTAGGATTTAAGCCACCATTTCTAGCTTTAAGTGTTCTTGTATTTGCAGCCAAACATATTCTTAATGGATAAATCACTTAGGTTCAAATTTAAACTGGAGTAATTTCAAATCAGTAAACATTTAGAGAATATTTAGTTTTATTTTAAAACCCCTGAAAAGTATAAGTTCCTTTTTTGTTGTTGTAAATAATAATGGCCCCATTGTTGTTAGTAATGCTATATTGTAGTATAACCAATTTTTAGAAAAGATAGATTGGCAAATAATTACAGAAAAGAATTTGTATACTACTTCAGGTTCTAACCATATGATTAGAATCTCCTGTTACACTGGTTGCAATTTCTAGTTTTGCTGAACAGTTTGAGAACATATGGACACAGCATTCATATACATTTTGAAAATGTCTACAAGATGTTATTCAGGTAACATTTTCATTCATTCATTCAATAGGTATGTGTTGAATGTCTATGCTTCTTTGCTATGGAAAAGCCATGAAAACTCACAATTTCTTATTATGCCATTTCACAAATGTGTTCATTTTCTTTCCAAAATCAGTAGAAACCTCCCGTTTAGAATAAGGCTTACCAACAGCATACTAGTATAAAGCTTGATATTACTTATGCCAAATATGTCATGTTGTATTTAATGTTTTCCTCTGAAAACTGAAGTGATTGCCAAAACAAATAAGTAAAGCATATTTGATAGAGAAACCTTGTTTTGTACATGTGTGATTTAAATCTTCAATGGTCAAAATTCAATTTTTCAGTCAAGATGTATAGGTAGATCTGTAATTCCAATAAGAGATTTTTTGCTTGTGATATATCCCTAATGATTTTATACTCATATAGCTTATAGTCTCATTTCTATCAAATTGAGTTCATTTCTTTGCCCATGGCATTCATTTCAATGGTTAATAGTTCACATGATTTCTGAGATTATTTCAGTTCCTAAGGGGTGCCAAATCAGTACTCACATGACTTTCTGTTTTAAAAATTAATTATATTTTGGGGGTAATACATATGACTGGTACACAATTTAAAAACTACAAAAGAATATCCAGTGAAAGTAAGTCTCCTTCACCTGTTTCCCTGCCACATAATTCTCCTGCCTGAGACAACTACTATTTCCAGTTTCTTATGTAATCTTACCCAAAATTGTTTATAACTTACCCCTTCATTAAATGGACACTTAAACAATTATCAGTATGAAAATGTTTTACAATTGAGGTGATTGCATTACTAAATTAACTTTCAAAACTAAATTTTTATAGTACATTCTGAAAGCACTATGATGATTATAGGAACACCTTGTTAAGGATTAGTGTGGAAATAATAAACACTCTAAGTAGGGGCAAAGTTCTGAGGTCACCACTGAATAAATATTATTTTAAGGAAAATAACAGGTGTTTTTATTATTCAGATTCACTAAATATACATAAAGGAAGTGGCCTACAAAAGAGAGACGTAACATCAAACCATGAAGACTTTATTAATGAAAGTTTAAAGGCCAACTCTGTTTTCATTTTAAGCAGTGCTTCAAACAAGAACTAGGGATCCGTATTTTGTAAAGCTGGTAAGATTATGATGTTCATCATTGGTAGATCAAGGTGTGATTTGTAAGATTAAATCATGGGGTATTTTTGGTTACATATCTTTGATTCAGCTCCCACTTATGCACATCTGAGCAACAGGAAGGATTAATCAGAGAACAATCTCTCACTCCTTGCACAGTTTTAGTAACTTTTTGTTTAAAGACTGCAAAAATGAGTTTTGGATTTTAGCCAGTGATCAAGAAAAAAGTCAAAGAGCAGAAGACCAATTTTTAAATATATTTTATTTGAGGGGATCATAAATTAGTCTAAGGAGATAATTCACCAATCTGTTTATAGTTATCAAATGTAGTCCATGTGTCTTAGATTATTGTTCCTACTATAAAAGCAATTTGTGTCCACTGGGGAAGTTTTGAAAAAACAGAAAAAACAAAAGAAGAAAAACAAAAAATAATACCACCCAGAGATAAAGACCACTTACATTTTTGTGTATATTCTTTAATCTTGTTAAGCATTTATGTATATATACGTATGTGGATATATATATATATAAACACATGTAGTCATACTACACATATGTTCTATAAACTATTTTTTACTCAATAATATATTGTGAACATGTTCTAAAAGTAGTTTCCAATTTTTCTTTATTTTAAATGGTACAGTGTTTTAAATCCTTATAAATAAAATCTCACTAGAAAAGAAATTACTGGGTTGAAGGTCATGCAATTTTCTAAGTCTCTTATCAGTAGGCAATATTTTCTATTATTACAATTTTAAGGGACAAATAATAATCTTTTCATTTTAGTATGCAAACTTTGATTACTTAAAAAGATTAACTATTTACCATGCAATTATTAGGCGGCATGAGCTTATTTTTTAAATTTTTTTTTATTTTAAGAGCTGGATTTCAATAGCCATCTCAGGCATGAGAATTTTCAGTTCATTCATTGTTCGACACATATTTTTGAGTACTACTCTGCGTGTCTACAAGGGGTCTTCAAAAAGTTCATGGAGAATTTGTATTATCTTATAATTCAATTTTTCCATGAACTTTTTAAAAAAAAATTTTTTATTTTAACTTCTCAATATACATTGTAGTTGATTTTCACGACCCTTAACCCATTCCTCTTACCCACTCTGTTTCTCCCCCCTCCACATCATATCTGTTCACTTGTCTTAAAAAAATTCAAGGAATTATTGTGATTGTTGTGTCTTCTTCCCCCCCTTATTTGTTTGTGTGTTTATTTAATTATTTTTAGTTCCCACAAATAAATGAGAATATGTGGTATTTCTCTTTCTGTGCCTGACTTGTTTTACTTAATATAATTATTGCTAAGTCTATCCATGTTGTTGTGAATGGTAGTATTTCATTCTTTTTTATAGCAGAGTAGAATTCCATTGTGTAGATATACCACAGTTTCCTTATCCACACATTTGATGATGGACATAAAGGCTGGTTCCAACTCTTGGCTATTGTAAATAGAGCTGCAATAAACATTGGAGTACAGGTATCCCTTCAGCATGATTTCCATCCATCTGGGTATATTCCCAGCAGTGGAATAGCTGGGTCATATGGTAGATCTATCTGTAATTGTTTGAGGAACCTCCATACCATTTTCCATGAAGGCTGCGCCATTTTGCAGTCCCACCAATGATGCATGAGAGTTCCTTTTTCTCCACAACCTCTGCAGCACTTATCACTCTCAGTCTTTTGGATGTTAGCCATCCTGACTGGAGTGAGGTGGTATCTCAAAGTGGTCTTGATTTGCATTTCCTGGGTGCTGAGTGATGTTGATCATTTTTTCATGTGTCTGTTGGCCATTCATATATCTTTCTTTGAGAAATGCATATTCAGCTCTTTTGCCCATTTTTAAATTGGGTTATTTGGGTTTTTTTGCTGTAAAGTTGTTTCAGTTCCTTGTATATTCTGGATATTAATCCTCTGTCAGATGTATATTTTGCAAATATTTTCTCCCGCTCTGTTGGCTGTCTTTTCACTCTGTTGATTGTTTCTTTTGCTGAGCAGAAGCTTTTTAGTTTGATATAATCCCATTTGTTTATTTTTCCTTTAGTTGCCTGTGCTTTGCGGGTCCTATTTCTGAAGTCTGTACCCACTCCTACTTCCTGGAGTGTTTCCCCTATGTTTTCTTTAAGGAGTTTTATTGTTTCAGGATGTATATTTAATTCTTTAATCCATTTTGAGTTGATTTTGGTGTATGGGTCTAGTTTCATTCTCCTACGTATGAATATCCAGTTTTCCCAACACCGTTTGTTGAAGAGGCAGTCTCTTCCCCATTGTACAGACTTGCTGCCTTTGTCAAAGATCAGATGGCCGTAGGAGTATGGGTGGATTTCTGGGTTCTCTGTTCTATTCCATTGATCCATGTGTCTGTTTTTATGCCAGTACCATGCTGCTTTGGTTATAATAGCTTTGTAATATAGTTTAAAGTCAGGTAGTGTTATACCTCCAGCTTTATTTATTTTGTTCAGGATTGCTTTGGCTCTATGTGGTCTTTTGTTGTTCCATATAAATGTCTGGATAGATTTTTCCATTTCTGAGAAAAATGTTATTGGAATTTTGATGGGGATTTCATTCAATCTGTAGATTACTTTGGGTAACATGGACATTTTCTCAATGTTGATTCTTCCAACCAAGAGCATGGGATATCTTTCCATCTTCTTGTATCCTATTTAATTTCTCTCAACAGTGGTTTGTAGTTCTCTTCATGGAGATTTTTCAGATCCTTGGTTAACTTTATTCGTAAGTATTTTATTTTTTTGGTGGCTATTGTAAATGGGCTAGCTTTTTTGATATCTTTTTCTGAATGTTCACTGTTGGAGTATAGAAAGGCTACTGATTTTTGTGTGCTGCAACTTTGCTGAAATCATTTATCAACTCTAAGAGTTTTTTTTTTGTAGAGGCTTTAGGCTGTTCAATGTATAAGATCATATCATTTGCAAACAGGGACAGTTTGACTTCATCTTTTCCAGTCTGTATGCCCTTTATTTCCTTCTCTTCTCTGATTGCTCTGGCTAGGACTTCCAACACTACGTTGAAGTACCCTTGTGAATAGATTCTAATCCATCTCAAGAAGATTAAAGAGTATTAAATATTGATATGAATTCCCTATAAACTTTGCTGATAACTTTGGACTAATGTCCCAAGGCAGTTCTAGAGCTAGCTCTCCTTGCACCTCCCCTATGTAGTACTTTTGGTCTACAATACCAGCTGTAATATGGGCAATAATTATGATCTGGCTCTCTCTCTTTACTACCAATTTGCAGAATGGTTTCCACCCATTGACAGATTCTTAAATATTATGCAAATTTTGCAAAGATGATGAATAACATAGTGAGATCAATTTTGTCTGATCTTGCCCTATTTTAAACAAAAGACATCAGCGAAACCGTGTGTAGAAAAATGAGGTTTTATTTCCCCTTTACAAATAGGAAATAATGTCACAATCAGTTAAAGCTACTCTCTTAAGGCAATGAAAAAACAAATACAAGCAACATAGGGGATAGGAAAGCTTTTAAGACCCAGTTATTCAGAAAAACTAACTAAAGCAGGTACAATACTCAAATATCATCTTACACGGTCTCATAGACTTGAAAGACATTATCAATATCATCCTATACTTTCTTAGGGTTATTTGGTATATTTTATTTTATTTTTCAACAACAGCTTAAAATATATTTTAAAAATAATAAGCCTACCAAAACTAACAGTCTTTTCTCAATGATTGGGTGCCAGAGTTATCTGCTGTGGTAAATATAACCTTAAAGTAATCTTTAAAAAATTTTTAGGAGACTTGAAATACTTGTGTTAATATGAAACAGCTGAAGGTACAGGTTTATGTAATTAAAAGCTCATTCGTACTTTCCTAATTAAGTTTCTGATTTCAATAACAGAATGAAATTCTTCAAGATAATCTTTAACCTTTTGTCATACTTTTAGAAATGGCCAGTGTAACTTGCCTATTACAGAAACCTTAGAAAACACACACAAAAAAATGGTGCAGGGCATAACCTAAGGCTGTGGGTTGAGGAATAGAAGAATAGAGAAGCTTTCAACAGTGTGTCTGGGAAGGAGAATGGAAGCTGGAAGCAAGGGAAGGAAGGTTACAAGTACCCCATTCAAGCACAAGCTCCTTGAGCATGCTCCTCTCACAAAGTCACCTGAATCTCCATTAACAGTGAAGAGTGGGGAAATAGAAGTAAAGTATTTTTTAACTTACATAGAACTTTACCCCTACATAGCCCAAAATATCTGAATTAGCTGACTGATTAGTATCAACTCAGACCATTTGTTCAATTCAAGCCACATTCTGTAGTTTTCCAAGTGTGTATCACTGCAGCCTGGATGATGGCCTCAAAGTACATTGTCCTCTAATAAAGCCTCTGGGAAGTGAAGCATTCATTCGATTTCCTGGAACATACTTTTGTGGTAAGAATCTGAGAGGTAACACATGACTTAAAGGCATCATTCAGGTGCCAGTGGAACCACAGAGGAGCAGTGCTTCTAGACTGGGTTATAAATGCAGCCATGGTGTAGATAGATTTACCCAGGTGACACCAAGAACTTTCAAATGAGAGGGGAGCATCTGACTGGACTCACAGGCAGTAAATAGTCCCTAAACTGTCTCATTAGGCACGAATGGATAATCTGTCAGAGAATAATGACTTTTAGGACTTCCATTCTTGCTCTAATGCTTGATATTAATGACCTTTCAGAATGGTTGATACCATTGGAATTTCATCTGCCACACAGAAAGAAAACCAGTAAACGATTCTGTTTCTGGATGAATATAGAAAGCCGTCCCTGAAATGGAAGCAGAATGACAGTTGTTGGAGAATAAGAAGTAGTGTGTGACTGAAGTTTACACTTATGAAACAAAACTCTGTTGCCTCTGAATTAACTTAAGTGTTTTCTTTTTTGTTTTTTAGTGATTTATTTTACTGGAGACAGCAGTGTCCACGTGGCATGTTTAAGCTTGACCAAAAATTAAATCTCTAGGCAACACATTCACTACACTATGCCAAAAAAAATCTGAAATTTACAACACAATGCTTTGATATTCACCAGAGCCTGCTTATGATGCATTAGCTTGTCAGTTAAACACGTGTCTCACTAATCATCTGTGGGACATAGATTGTTCTGTGTCTGTAGCATGCAAGGCTCTGTGCTCACTGTTGTGCAGAGAAGTTTATGGTCTAGGTCAGAGGTCAGCAAACTTTTTTTTATAAAGTTTCAGGCAGTAAATATTGCAGGCCAGGTAATTCCTAATGCAACTACCAAACAGCCATTGCAGCATGAAAGTAGCCTTAGATTATATGAGGGGTCATCAAAAATATCATGGAAAGATTTGTTTTATCTTTTAATTCAATTTTGCCATGAACTTTTTGAAGTACCCTCATACAAAAAAAATATTTATGGACACTGAAATTTGAATTTTGTATAATTTTTATTTGCTGCAAAATATTATTCTTTTAATTTTTTAAAACCATTAAAAAATGTAAAAACCATTCGTAACTCAGGCTATACAAAAACAAACAACAGACCAGATTCGGCTTATGAACTGTAGTTTGTCACCCCTGCTCTGGGTTATAATAGTGGTGTATTAGTCTGTTTCTGTTGCTCATAACAAAATACATAGAACTGGGTGATTTATAAGAAAAACAAAATTTACTACTCACAGTTTCTGAGGCTGGGAAGTCCAAAGTCCATCTGGTGGTGGTAAAAGTGACTCAGGGGTCTCATTTCAAGATGGTGGAAGTAGAAAGAGCAGAGAGAGAGGCAGACTCTCTTCTCTCTTCTAAGGCCTCAGAATCATACCCTTGACCACCATTTTTAATCCATTCGCTATTGCATGGTCCTACAATCCAATCACCTCTTCAAGGCCCCACCTTTCAATTACCGTAATAGGATTTCTCCCCCTCTTAACAGTCACAGTGGGGACCAAGTTTCTAATACATAAAACTTGGGGAACACAATTCAAGCATCAGTGAATTTGGGGGGACATAATTCAATCCACTACAGATGACTTAAAAGATGTACAAATAAAATTTCTGCAGGTCTACAGAGCTATGAGAGATCTCACTTAGTTGAAAACTTTGTGAAGGAGGTGACATTTGAGGTGACTTAAACAATGGGATTTTAGTAGATGGGATGGAGATCCACATCAGGGCACAAAAAGTGAGAGTAAAAGGAGCATTGTTCAGGTTACTCCAGGACAAGAGGTATAAACTCTGGCTATCACATGCAAATTGGGACATATGGTTACCCCAGGAGGGGGATTCTAGAGGTGCCATGAGCATAGAACCCCAAGTGTGGTAAAAGGATAGTGCACTGTGTGTCAGTGAATGAAAAAGTCCAAGTTGGTTAAAGCACATTAAGAAGGACTAGTGGGAAATGAAGCTAGAAGGATAGTCTGTGGCTTGAGCTAGGATGGAACTAGTAGTTTCTTAAACGTGAAACCAGGACTTTTGGAAATTATTAAATAGGTGGTGGAGAGGCACTGCACTTTTTTAAACAATAAAGTGACATCATCACATATCAGTGATACAGTGTTGTGCAGAATGAATTAAATCAGGCTACCTGCAGGAGCCCAGTTGAGGCCATGGCAATGGTTTGAAGAGAGGATAAGAAAACCTGGACTGAGTCCAGGCAACAGAAAGAGAAAGAAAGGGTTGGATGAAAGAGACATCAGAGAGAAGGAGTCAAAAGAACTTGTCAATTGAATATAAAAGATAAGCTAAGAATAAAGGAAAGTCAAAGGAAACTCCCACCATTTTTAGTCTAGGTGACTGTAGGTGTACTATATTTGCTCAGTAGAGATAGGAGGGAAAAGGGAAATCTACAAATGCATATATGATTGGAATCCTATTCTTCTCACTGCAATTTGGAAAATAGATGCACGGTAGTAATAGTACATCAGTAGTTTAACTTTTGAAAATACTTTTATGCCTGGGCAGCTCAATCTGAATAAAACTTTGAGTCTCTAAATGTGAGGGTGTGAGTAGCATGTTTTGAAAAAGTGGGACTTTGATTTGGAAGGAGGGAGAGAGTTGGGCATATTTCTCTATAACTATTATTCTGTCTTCTTTCTGGGACCCAGTGGGATGCAACCTATTTTTAGCTTACTACAATGGTTCTTAGTGCTTGCTGTGAAAGTGGAGATGAATCCACCTGAGCAAAAGGAACAGCTATGACAGGCCTGTAGCTAGAAGACAATTAAGAGTGATTTTCAGCCATGAACTTGTATCACCCAGTTATTTCAATAGCTGTTTTGAGAGCTTAAAAAATTAGCCCAATTAAATACTTGGTTTTTTTAAAAAATGATTCATTTCCTATAGAACATTTAGGATTGTAATGATTACCTGAAATCAGAAGAAAGGAAATCAAAATCAAAAGATAAGGTGCTACTACAGCTTAAAATTTGAATTGAACATCTGCTATGTTCCTTGACTCACAAATTGATGCCCAAGCAGTATTTTTTTTTGTGTGACCGGTAAGGGATTCGTAACCCTTGGCTTGGAGTTGCCTGCACCACGCTCAGCCAGTGAGTGCACCGGCCATCCTATATAGGATCCGAACCCGCGGCCTCGGTGCTCCCAGCGCCGTACCCTCCCAAGTGAGCCATAGGGTCGGCCCCCAAACTGTATTTTATATTTTGTTCAAATTCAATTTTCCAGTAACTTTCTAAGCTCTAATTGTTTTTTTCCTGGAGAGAATATATCTGAGGAAAGGGAAGAAAACTGAGAAATTAATGGAAAAAATAGCAGGTAATTGTAACTACCTGAGAACACACACACACACACACACACACACACACACACACACACACACACACACACACACACACACACACACACACACACACACACAGGCCACGTGCCTGTTTTTAAAAGAAAAATTTTAAAACAAAAAACGGATTCAATTTACTATAGGAACAACTCTAGAAACACTAATGTTCCCACTATTTGAGACTCTTAAATTCTCCATTTATAATTTTCAGTTTGTTCAACATCCTTCTGAATTTAAATAAGATAAAATTAACCAGTCAGGCCATGGGGTATGGTCTGCTATTTCTCTAAAGCAGTGTACCAGAAAAACAAAGCAGACTTGAATTCATTATCCTCCTTGGGCCCAGAATAGAATCCCCAAACACCTTAAGGTGTGGTTAATTGACAAAGACTATCGCCCGTGGAGAGAGACCACTGGAGGAGTGGTTGTGTGGGCATGAGGTAGTTCCTGATGCTTCAGTGTGTCTTTGGCACCAAAAAAGAAAGATAAATCATAATGTAAAACCCCTATAGAAACAAAATTCAAACTGATGTCTGTTCATCAGTGCCAGTTGTGAAGCAATGTGGATTTTACTTTTTATAAAATTTCCATTTGGGCTCTGCTTCTTTCCTGGTGCTCTGTCCTTTGAAATTGGTAAATTTTTTTCATTCATCTTCCTACTATGTTTACCTCTCCCTGTGATAATACCTATATAACATTATAACAATAGGTTAACATTGTCATTGTGACTGCATTATAGTAGTTATTACATACTCATGTGTAATATAAAGATATAGAGATAAACACACAACATGATAGATATATAATGACAGGATGGCTAGCCAACCTGGCTGGTGCTTCTGATCACATCCCTCCCTCCCTCCTCTTGGTAGTTATGATTATACACAAGGGCTTTGGTGACTGGAAGATTTCTAATTAAAGCACACCAGTGCTCTAGTTTTCTCTCCTTTAGTTCCTTACCTGAGGCATTTCCTATTAGGTGTCAGGCTATTTAACAACTGCTCTGACAGGATAAGAACCTGATCTTGAGTAGGGTGTGTCAGAATACACGTGAAATAGTCTCCTCATGCCCAAGAAGGTTTTTGCTTTCAGTGGTTATTAACCAAAGAAAACAGAGTGCCTGCTTTCTTTTCTTCCCTTTTTATTGTTATTCTTATGATTCTTTCTGTAAGCTTATTTAGTTGTTAATATTATTATCTTTTTTTTTATGTTCTAAGATGTTGTGGAGCAGCTCAGGGGGAGGGAGAGAGGGAAAAGGGGAAGGAAATCAGGTAGGAGAAGGAGGAAGGAGGAAGGGTGGGGTTGAGGCCTGTGGCACTCCCCTCATTCCTACATGGGAAACCAGGGGGCTTCCAGTGGTGGCCTGGTCATTGCTGAGCTGGGTGCAGATGTCAGAGGGGTGTGGCCGAGGCCCCCCACTGCCCTGGCTTGGGAAAGCCCGGGGAACTTCCTGTGGCAGCATGGTGGTTGTGTCTGGGCTGGTTGCAGATGTTGGAGGGCGTGGCCAAAGCCTGGTGGGGGGGGGGAGACGCACTGCCTATTCTTATAATTCTTAAATACAAATGAAATTAAAAATTTCTGGGTTGAAACTGAATTTAAGCAAATGATAGTTTGTTTCTGGATTGGACACAATTAACTTTCTCTATGAAAGATCCTTTTCCTTTTGTGAGGTATAGAGTTAGAAGAATGTGTATGATTAATTTTAGATATAGCTATTTTGAACTTTCATAGAAAATTGTTATCATAACTACTAAATGAAAATTGTTAGGCATTGGAGACCTAGATATTTGTCTCCGTCTGTAATTACCTCTCTCAAGTGCCTGAAATCAACTCACCTGACTACCCCTAATAACCTAAAGGTATTCTTAGGAAACTCACAAAGTTTAAAGCACTCATAAACTCATAAACATGAAAGCAATAAAGGTATAACAGGACTTTATCAATGTAAAGTATTACTGTGTCTGTTACTGCACAATTATTATTCATTACTATTACTACTACCACCACCAAAAAATGTGTGTAACTTCAACCTTCCTGTGCTAAAAGATTAGAGCATGTTCAAGATCAAGAACATTTTGCAATGAAAATTCTCATGTGCAACTTTTAATCCTGTCAAATGGATTGATCTTTTTCTTTACTAATTAGATTCTTCGTTAAGTTTCAAATAAGGAATGACAGTATTGTTGCTCACTTTCAAGACATTCCAAACCACTCATAAGCTGAACAGGATATAATATTGGGAACAGGAAATACTTTAGTTGAAAACTTTGCATATCCCTGCTAGATCCTGGCTTGGCTTCTGATCTTTAGCAAATCGCTGAGTGTCTCTGAGTCAAAATTTCTCTAATCCGAATTTGACTATATATAGTTTACCAGGATAGCTAGAAAAATTACAATTTTGAGGAATTTTTTAATGCTTTATATATATTGTTGTTAGAATAGTTGTAACTCTACTTCCCACAGAAAGTTAATGTAGTCAGTTCTTTAATTTAATCATAGTACCCTTAAAATGTTTATGTAGAAAGAAAATGTAGCAAAGGAGGAAAGGGGAAATGGCTATTTTTAAACCATGTGTTGGGGAGGCATGAACAGTAAAATCATGAAATCAAATAGCTTAAATTACAATTTAAAAAAAAAAAAACTACTTGATGTTGTCATACTCCGATATCTAAAAATATTTTACAAATAAAGAACCAAGAGAAAATAAATACTAGGAATTCTCAGGGAGCTTCTTTATTTATGGATCTATGACCCCTCCATTGCTGCTAAAGTCTTTGATGGCAGAAATACATCTGATTTGCCTTTCAGAATTACTGGGCATAAAATGGCATATCACTATTATTATCTTTTTCTCCATTCCTATATTTTGTGCAGTAAACAAGTCATTTCAGGCCCATTTTAATTCTTTATTCCTTTTTGTCTTTAGGACTTGTACTGATGTTCTGTGCTGCATAATCTTCCTACTGTTCATTCTTGGCTACATTCTTGTAGGACTTGTGGGTGAGTAAATACAGGTATAAGAAGATATTTAACATTTGCTAATGAAATAGCTAAGTCAATGTCAAATTTTTAACATTACTTGTTTTTTCTGAAAGTCATTTTAATATTGTTTATTGTCTTTTCTGGAGGGAATGTGCTTCACGAGGACTCATTAGGTAGCAGACACAATAAAAAATAAACACAAAATAGTTTATTCAATGGCAAGCCCAAATTACTTAAGTAAATATAATTGTAAAGAAGGTAGAAAAAAGCTTATGGTTTCTTTTTAATCATTTTTAGCTTAGAAATCCCATTAAGCAGCTAATTATGTTCACGTTGCTATTTACTAATAAGAACTAGGGCCAAGACCAGTTTAGGTAATATATAAACTTTTTTATATAAGCAAATTAAGAAGATGGAAGAATTATTAAAAATTTCACTAGATAATATATTGACATATAAGAAGTCCTGTTCTTTTTGCCCACCAGAAAGAGGTATCTGTTGTTTATTGTTAGGTTAAAGATTTTTCTATGAAAGTGAAAGCAAAGAGGGCAAATATAGAAATTCTTTATTTGAATTTTTACAAAACTACCAGAGGAACTAGTGTGAATATTTTCTGTAGAAGGATTTTGCAATCATATATAATGTATCCTGTGTTCTTCCCCAGAGACATAAGTTCTGTCTCTTAGATGTTGAGTTAGGAAACTTTCATACACTATATTAATGGGTGGGGGCTGTAAATGCCAGATAGTAGCTTCTAGTACTAATAATTAATACCATGGAGTTAATGTGGATAGAATGTATTAATGGAAAGGAAGCTGTGCCCTACCTAGGGAACTACTTTTCTCTTTTCCTCAGTTTTATCTTTGAATAAGAGAAATACCTTGAGAACAGCAATTGTTGAAAGTAATTTCCAAAAGATAATCTTGATATTACCATGCAAAAACTACACAGAATTTAAGAATTTACAAAAATTAAGACAAGAAAATAGGGAGGAAGAGAATAAAGAAGCATAAGCAACAGGATTAAATAATATACTGTTCTAAGATCTCTATAACTTTCTTTTGTTATTTCTTAAAGTATTTTAACTTTTTTATTGAGATGTATTGATTATACATATTTGTGGGATACAGATTTGAATATCAATACATGTATACAATGTGTGATGATCAAATCAGGGTAACTGCATATTCATCATTACAAAACTTAATCATTTCTTTGTGATGAGGACATTGCTCTTTTCTCAGTATTTTAACTTCTAAACATTAATGTAGTCGTCCACAGATATGTACAATCAATTATGTTTCAATAAAAAATTCTTTAAAAAAATAAACATTAATATAGCACAATTTACAATCTGTAAATTGAATATTAAAATGAATTTTCTTATACATTACATGGAATTTTAGCTCCTTTGACTTTGAGACACATCTTTCTTGTCTATGTAATGTTTTCGGTTTGTTTTTACTTTTGGTCATAGAATTGAAATTTGTTGCATAAGAGAAGTAGAATAGAATCAGGCAGATTCAGAGTTTCCTCATATTATTTGGTTGGCTTGGGCTAGTTATTTAATATCAGTTTCCTTACCTGGAAAGTATGGAAACATTTACCTTTCAGGTCTGTTGTGAGGACTAAATGAAATAACACTCAGGCATACCACCAATGCTATGTAATAGTACTAGGCAGTAATTTGTTTGCTACAATTGTATAATATAATTGTTCTGAATTTTAATAAATTTATTTTAAATATAATTTACTGTATTGTTTCTATGGCAACCCATAATTTTGAATATCAAAGTTTGAATGTCCACAGGAACTCCACCAAGATCTCATTCTGTGACCAGAATCTTTTGATTAGGAGGCCTTTTTCCATAAACAAATAAGTCTTACTTCTGTATCTCAAAGCCAGTCTGATGTAATCCACAGAGAAATGCTTTTTGTCCTTAAACAAAGCTGGAAAAGCCACTGCCCCTCTCCTGTAGACACATGGAGGAGTGCATGCCATCACTCCCTCTGCAGCAAGATGACAAATTTGCCTTTTTGTTCCAGATCTCCAGATTCAGTTTGTAAATGTCTTCATTCACCTAAGGAAATTGGACGATAACTGTCCCTCAATGAAAAACTATCTTCAATATTAGATTAATTCAGTGATACCCCCAAATTAGCCCCAATGCCACTGATTAAAATGAGTGACTCACAAAATTACTTTCCTCATCCTTGAACTACAAATGGCCGTACTGGCTTGTTTCTAAGATAGATTTAACCCTTCAGTTATATCCAATGTTGAGTTAAAAGAAGCATAAAGGAAAATGATTGGCAGAGGTTACTGGGAGTGTTAACAATTTTTTAACGTGAAAGAATATATACCTTTACTTGAAGGTGATGCTTAGTGAGTTTCACTGACGTGTTATAAGTATTTTGGCATCTATTGCCATCTTTTAGTAGATCAGGACCTTTGTGGACTTATCTTTCACCCGTGATCTTTTCATAAGGAGTGTTGCCATGAAAGAACCACGTTTCTCACAAAAATCTGCTTAGAAGAAACTGTCTTTGCCCTTTGTGTGGAACGTGGCTAGCTAGGGTAATACTTGAGCACAACAAAGGCACTTAACGTTCAGCTGATGAAAGGCAGAACCTCTGCTCAAGTGGATGAAGTGGAGTCTGGTAGGAGGTAATCAAATCTCCTTGAAAGATCAAACTAATTTTTATGCTAATAGTCCTCTTTTACCCTACTTCACTGATGATTGCTATTGAATTATTGTACTAACTAGAAAAAATAATAGGAATATTTATTATGCAAATTATTCTTTGCTATCCTTTTGCTCATATAATGTACACAATAATAGCATAATTTTAACATTCAGTACATTTTTATTTCGTTTTCTTTCTAAATAGATTTCCAGTTAAGTGAGTTAGTTCATTGTTGCACTTACTTAGGAAGCACTTTAAGTTGGAGTCCAGAGTTTGTTTTGTTTTTGTTTTTTAATCTTTCCCAGATATAATTATCTCTGTTAGCTGAGAAGATAGGATGTTAACAAGAAAGTTAATGCAAACAAGTCCAGAATGCTGTCACCGTGCTGTGAGAAGGCCAAGCCACATGGAGAAGTCATGTGTAGGGGTCTTGATCAACAGACTCAGCTGGGCTCCCAGGGATAATTAGTGTTCACTATCAGCCCAGTTGGGCTTTCAGATGACTGAAGCACCCACCAACATCTGACTGCATGACAGACCCCAGGGGAGAGCTGAGCCTTTCCCCAAATTCCTGACTCCCCAAATCATGAGCAAAATAAAATTGCTGTAGTAAGCCAGTGTGTTTGGGGAAGCAAGAATAGATGTAGAATAAAACGTCATACCTGGAAGTGTGATGCTGGCTTAACAGATCCTAAAACATAGGCATTGGTTTTGAGACCAGGTGATGTCCAGAAGCCTGATAGCTTTTGAGTAGATTGTCGGTGAGAAATTTGAAAAAAAGTGAGGAAAATGTGATTGGAAGCAGAAGGGAACGACACCTTGCTGTGTGCTGGTGAGAAGTCTGGCAATATTATTGCCAATTGTAGTGTGGAAAGCAGGTAATATACCTAATGAATTTGATGACCTAGCTAAAGGGATCATCCTTAGGAGAGGAACCAACTCTAAAAAGGCCTCATCCATACCTGGTCCTGACTTGGGTGACAAGATCCAGACCTTGAGCCTGAGCCTGGTGCTGTAATTGGATGAGGATTCTAGGGATCTTTGGAAAGGATAACTAATTGTATTTGGGGGGATGTAAAGAAAACTGTAGCCAGAGGGTGGGCTGTGGGAATTTTAACATATGGCTACAAAATCTTTGCTATTCTTTTCAATGGGAAGTGAGATCTACGTTCCTTCCTCTTGAATCTGGTCAGACTTATGATTGCTTCCCTAACAGAGAAATAAATCAAGCCAAAACAGACCAGTAAAGGGCCTTCACATGCAGGTAATTTATAGATCGGTACAAAGGATTAAAGGAATGCCATCGCAGGTCCACTGAAGACAGTAGGTCTGAAAGTACTAATTAGAGGAAGGAGGAGGCTTACATAATTCAGCCTTAAATCCTTCGTAGAATGAGGTACAGAATAAACGAAATAGTTAACAATGAAGTGGTCTAACTTGACCCCATCAGTTCGGCTATGAAAGTTTATGTTCAGTGTGTTGGGAATAATATAGTCACATGTCTACTTTTACTTTCATTGCTTAAGGAAATCCAGCATATCATTCTTTTTTCTGACCTGAACTGTCCCAAAACACCAGGGAGGGAACAGTCTCATTTCCAGTTTCTAGGTGGGGAGAGAGATCTTAGAGTGTCCTGGAGCTCTGGTGGTTTGGTTGTGCCATTTGGTATTATTTCACATTTTACTGCTCCTCTGGATCTCTTCAACTGCTAGGATTCAAGACAATAGCTTTTTAAGTCTTTAAGCAGTTCTCAGCCATCGCTCCTCACAGTATGACCAGTGTCAGAATGGTTCCATCCAGGTGGCTTCTTGCTTTATCAGAACAGTCTTTTCTCTTAGGCCCTGCTATTAAGCCTGGGACACGAGCCAAGTCTCTTCCTTCAGGGCAAGTTCCCTTTGAAAGTATTTTTATCCCTTTTGGCCAGCAGACCTAATTCAGGGTCAGTCTGATCTACTCTAAGTTGAATCTCAGGGAGAAAGATTTGAGGTCTTGTCCATTCCTTTTCTTGAAGCAAGTTGGTTCTTCTCCACCCCAAGAATATGGGGAAGAAACCATATTTTTATAACTAAGAGAGGTCACTCCAGTGAAGTTTTGAAGAACAAAGATAATTCCAAGATGACTTTTTGGTTCTGACAATTCAGAGGAGCAGTGAACAGTTTCTCTTACTAATAAATAAACAAATAAATATAATTTTTAAGTCCTTAATTTAATTTTTCAGCTTTATTGATGTGTGGTGGACAGAAAATTGTATATATGTAAGGTGTACAACATGTTGTTTTTATATATCTTGTGTTATGATTCTCACAATCAAACTAATTAACATATCCATCATCTGACATAATTACCAGTGTGTTTGTATGTGTGTGTGTGTATAAGAGCACTTAGATCTACTCTCTTAGCAAATTTCTAGTATACAATGCATTATTAGCTATAGTTACCATGCTATACATTAGATCTCTAGAACTTATTCATCTTATAACTGAAAGTTTGTAAACTTCAATTAATATCTCTCCATTTTCCCCATCCCCCAGCCCCTGGCAACCACCATTATACTCTCTGTTTCTGTAAGTTCAAATTTTTAGATTCCACATATAAATGAGATCATGTGGCATTTGTCTTTCTGTGGCCAGCTTATTTCACTTAGGGTAATGCCCTCCAGGTTTATCCATGTTGCTGCAAATGAGAGGATTTCCTTTCTTTTTAAGGCTGAATAATATTCCATTGTGTGTGTCCACATACATATGTACCATAATTTCTTTATCTGTTCATCTGTTGATGGACACTTAGATTGTCTCCATATCTTGGCTATTGTGAATAATGCTTCAATGAAAATGGGAGTGCAGATAGCTCTTTGAGATACTGGTTTCATTTCCCTCAGGTATATACCCAGAAGTGGGATTGCTGGATTATGGTAGTCCTAACTTTAGTTCTTTGCGGAATCTCCATACTGTTTTCCATAATGGCTGCACCATTTTACATTCCCACCAACAATTTACAAGGGTTCCCTTTTCTTTACAGCCTCCTCAACGCTGATCTCTTGTCTTTTCTATAATAGTCATCTGTACCTCACCAGGCATTCTGTTGTTCTAGTTTGGGAGGTTGGTGGTGTGACCCCAATATTGATTGTAAGGAGAAACTGGCAATGGGGAGTGATTATGGCAGGAAGTGGCATTGTGCTTTTAGTCTAATTTGAAACTAAAATGAACGTACCTACCGATCAGATTACAGCTTGGAAATATTTTTTTAGCAAAGTAAAATCATGTATCCCAATAAAAAAGTAAGACACTTAAAAGTATTCTAGTTTCATTATTTTAAAAATTGTTGTAATAAACTTTTTATCAATGAAGAATATATTGTATTTATAGATAACCAGAGCCAGTATTAAATGTCCTTTTGCATTCTTTACAAATATATACACATTTATAAGTGAAATTTTATACTTATACTTCCTTTTGTTTTGGAAATCTTCATTTGAAAAAGAAAGCATTTAGTTTTGACTGTTACTTGAGCAGATGTTTTTAGTATTGAGTG
This sequence comes from Cynocephalus volans, assembly GCF_027409185.1. NCBI lineage: Eukaryota > Metazoa > Chordata > Mammalia > Dermoptera > Cynocephalidae > Cynocephalus > Cynocephalus volans. The sequence continues at coordinate 65,288,421 of NC_084467.1, read as the reverse complement.
AGATTTTTACTGCTTGTTGTATCTTGCTGAGTGCATGCCTTCCAGATGACTTTAAGTGGAATATTGTTAGCATGAGAGGGACTGATTTGTGCTCAAGGACATGACCCTAAACCCACGATTGGGTGAAAGAGGCCACCTGTAAAATGATAAACAATATTTTTCTTACCCAGGCAACTGGATACAGGGCTGCATCCAAAAATGCTTCTATAGCAGCAGTATCATCAACACAGATTTTCCAATCCAGTATCATGTGTCCTATTATCTGCTTCATTGCATTTGTAAATTGCTTGTGTTAAAAAGCCATAAGCACAATTTGGCAGGCCTGTTCCTCACATATTAAAACAGTTAAAATGTACCTTTAAGGGATACAAAATAATGATTTGAAAGCCAACATTCCCAACCAGAAAGTGTTTAGGGAATGCCTTAGCTGCCCCAAACAGGTTTGCAGTTAATTTTTAAGTGTCAGTGCAAGCAGTTGGTCTAATCACATTTTCTCCTTGACAGAGGGCTTTTTAATGGCTGCAACTTCTGACATAACCCAAGAGCACAACAGGAACATGCTTTGCAAATGTTTGAAAATGAAAGATAATGTTAGATAATAATACTTGCTCCTGCTACTTCAGTAAGATACATATCCTTGATATGAGTGAAAGGATAATTTGTCTGAATAAAGTTTTCACCCATCTCTTACCAGTCTTTAGTTATCTGCCATGAATTACAGCAATAGAATTCTTTTACAAATAATTTCTCTTCTCTGTTCTCTTTCTCTCTTCACACACACACACACACACACACACACACACACACACACACACACACACACACACAGAGAGAGAGAGAGAGACATGTGCACGTGCTCGAGTATGCATCAACTTCACTTAAGTGGTCTTTTAAAGTTATTTCTATGATAGTGAAATAATGAAGAGAAAACATGATTGATTCAGATTTGTATTGATCACTGTGTAACTTTGTCATCTGGTTTTATTTACCAACATAACCCAGGCAGTTTAATTCTAGGGCCTATCCTCTTAACCACTATGCTATACTGCCTTTTATGTAATAACGAAGATGAGTGAGGATTAAGTAATGAAGGTTATGAGAGAGGAGGCAAACCAGAACCCCATGATACTTCTCTAGTGCTTTTCTCTCCCTCCTTCCCCTCCCTGACCCTTCTTTCCACAGAGTTGGGCTTAAAACTGAGTGTTGGGGAACAGTTTAGGGGAATAAGTGAAAGGCAGGTATTCTTTTGCAAGCAAAAATCACGAACAATCTGATACCCCTGCCTTCGTATATGCGGGGTCTAGCATGGTGCTGACACATAGGAGGCACTCAAAAAATATTTGTACAAATAATGAAGAAAAGAAAACATAAACTCCTGTCCTCATTATTTCAACTACTTCTTTACCTAAAAAATTAAAGCAAAAAATCCCATTTTCTAATGTGAATCCAAATCTTGAACAGGTTGTAAATAGTGGTGGACTGACATCTATGTAGAAGAACCAGAAAAATAAGTATATTTAAGTAATCAGCAAAGAACCAGACTTGCTAAAAAAAGAAAACAACAAAGGTGTTGTGAAAAGCCAATCTGGTTTCTTGGTTATTTGGTTGTTCTTCTGTTGTCTTTCAATTCCATGTCTATTTTTTACAAATCTCCTTTAAGAATATGCTTTGTCCCTTCTTTTGCCTCTATTCTCACCCCTTCCAGTTTATAGGCTCTCAATTTTTAAAAGTGCATCTTCTCTTTTCTTTTGCTGTCCATATGGCAGTGAATTCTAACAAAAAATCTGAAAATCTTATCTCTCTCTCTCTTTTTAAAATGAAGTCCTGAATGTCTTGCTGAATTTATCTAAAGTCCCACCCTGGGTAGGCTGGTCACTTGTTCAGAATATTAGCTGGGTATTTTTCTTTTGCCCCCCTGTATGTGTTCTCTGCCCCTCCTCATCCTGCCCTGTCCCTGGGGAAGCTGGCATCTAAGGAAGATTGACAGGCTGTCTTGTCCTCTGGCTTCAGTGTGGTTCAGCCTATGGGAGGTATCAATGGAAGGTGGGAGGGTAGGAGAATGAGTTTATAGAATTTTCTCCTCTGGCTCTCTCGCTGCACCTCTCTCCCTTAGCCCCCCACTCCTGTCAGTGAGCTGTCAGTGAGCACTCTCCATTCAGCTTCTCTCCCTAGATTTGGGTTATCCCTTCCTCCTCTGCCCCCTCAGGCCTAGGGACAAAAATGTTCCCTATTTGTGCCACACTCTGGGTTCTATGTCAACTCTTGTTTATCTTCCTTCACTCTGCCATACCTTTGTAAATATTTCCTTTTTTAGACTCTCTTCAGTTATCTCGTATGAGTGTTTCCTGCAAGGGGCCAGCTATATTCTAGAAAACAGCACCCCAACCTTGAAAGGTTTTGTTTCCTATGAGGTAGTTTCACTGGGTCTTCAGTAGGGTATTCCACTGTTCCATAAGTCTAGCTACTTCTGGGTAATTGGGGCTCAGAGTTGTTCATTCACTGCTGACAAATTTATCACATAAGCCAGGTCAGCTTTTGGGAGTAAAAGTCCATGTTATCAAAACCTACACACAATCTTTATCCCCGTTGTCATAATTTTTCATGAAATCATTAAACAAGTACTTTTCAATCTGATTATTGAAAGCTACCTTGACAGAAGGGTCTTTACTAAGCAGCCACATGAGACATAAATGTCTTCATATTCTGGGTCCAGTTAGAGGTCAATCCTAATTGTTTCTCAAACTTTCTTGCCATTGATTGTCTAACATTTTTCTTTTCTAGTCCATAATATTGTGGCCAAATCATTGGTCTCCATCTATAAATCCATAAACTATTGAGGTCATCTATTCTTCCAGTCAATGTAGACAACCAGAAAAGTTTCCCCTGGTCAATGCCAACAGATCCTCCATAGCCATCTATAAATTTGGTTCAAGTTTTTTCCTTCTCAGTCAGCAGATCAAAGAGACCTTTCCACACGCCGTAGGTATGTGTTAAAGCAGTGCATCAGGAGTCAACATGCTTTTATTATAAGCAATCTTCTTATGTAACTTTCTTGTGCCTTTGTGACTTGCTCAAGCATTGTATGAATATACCATTTCCACTTGATAATGGAGTGCTGCTTGACAGAACCAACTTTAGGCTTGATGGATCAGATAACACCCGTTAAACATTATGATGGACAGGTTATGTCATTGGTGATCATTCAGGGTCCAGGGACTATTTCTCAAAAGAAGACTAGTTATTTTCTGAACAAACATGAATTTTCTCCAAAACCCTAGGGACTTCCACTGTGAGTTTCTCAGAGGCATTTGCTACAAGCCCCATAAAGCATCTTGCTCTCTGACAGGTATTTTAAGCACTATCAAATCCGTTCTGTCATGTAGACCTAGTGGTAAGCCTGCTTGTACAGTAGTTGCCTGGATTATCTGGAACATATTTTATTTCTCCGGGCCCTCCTCAAATTTGGCAACCAATAAGTGTTGTGCCTCTTTCGATAGCAGAAAATGCAAGGAGTGGCAACTTCTCTTTCACTTTGGAGGAGAAATAACTACTGGACCCCTCTAGAACTTCACTGAAGTGGAACTTCTCTGTATTTTCATGAGATTTATCTCCTATCCATTAGCACACACGTGTCTTTATAAGGTATCAAGATTGTATGCTAACCAATATTCTCTAGATCTTACCAGCATGGTGCCATCAATGTAAGAAATTCGTGTGGTATCCTGTGGATATTATTAAAAGGATATTATTAAAACCCTGTAGACTAAATTGTGGCATAAAGTTAGAAGGTCATATAACCTTGAGGGAAGAAAGTGAAGATGCAGTACTGTTCTTGCCAGGTGAAAGCAAATGCCCCCGACGTTTTCTGCTCTGGGAAAGGGGGAAAGCATTTGATAGATCAATTGCTGCATCCAAGGTGGCAGAGGCTGTTTTGATTTGTTCTAGTAGAGAGACCACAACTTGAACAGCAGCTGAAATTAAGGTCATGACTTGGTTAAGCTTAAGAGAATCCACTACCGTTCTTCAGAACTTGCCTTCTTTCTGCACTGGCCAGTCAGGATGATATATAGTTTTCTTAGAAAAAATGTGTTAAAAAATAGTATTAGACTAAATATGAGATGCGTTCGTCTCTATATCCTCAGGGTCTGTATGTACCTGTCACATAGTAAGGCCCAATGAACAATTGACTAAATAAATAGGAATATGACAATTGACAATCAGCATGAATGAATGAATGAATGGGAGTTTGACCATATTCTAGAATGGAATTTTAAGATAAAGCTTTTCATGTCAACTTTCTTTTAAGAACTAAGGTAAATATATATCAGATACTGTATAATTGATTAGGCCCCAAGGAATATTTTAAATCAAGTTGAGGATTCCATGTATTAAATCATATAGTGAAGAACCAAAAATACTAAAATCCTAGAAATTGTAGCTATAAGTTTAAAACAAAACAAATCAAATGGGTGAGGATTTGTTTTCTAATTATTATAAATATTTAATTTGATTTAATTTGATAAACAGAAAGATGGTTTAACTACTTCCTTTAAGTACATAAAAGATTTTAAAAAGCTATATAGTGATCAGTTACCTATGGCTGCATAGAAAATCACCCCCAAATTTGGCAAGATAAAATAACAAACATTTCTTTTTTCAGTTTCTGTGGTTGGGAATTTGGGAACAGCTTAGCTACGTGGTTCTGGCTCCAGGTTCTTTTGTGAAGTTGCAGTCAAGATGTAAGCCAAGGCTGAGGTCAACTGAAGGCTTGATGAAAGTGGAGGTCCTGCCTTCAAGATGGCCCACTCACATGGACGTTGGCAGGAAGCTATAATTCTCACTGACTGCTGACAATCATGAGGGTTTTCCTGTAGGACTGTATAAGTGACTTTATGACATGCCAGATGGCTTCCCATGGAGCTAGTGATCTAACAGGGAGAGAGCGAGAGAGTGCAAAGAGGAAGGTGTAATACTTTTTATTAGCTATTCTTTGATGTCACCCAATGTCATTTCTGCTACATTCTATTTGTTAGAAGCAAGTCACTAAGTCCAGTCTGAGCTCAAATGGTAGGGAGTTAAGTACCACCTTTTGAAGGAGAATAATCAAATAGTTTATGGACATGTATTTTTTTTGAGGTAAGACTATGACTTTATTGATTCTACATTTGGTGGTCAGTTTCCCCAAATAACCTATTTTTTCCTCATTGATTTAAAATACCACCTTAATCATTTATTAGATTACCATATATACTGGGTCTGTTCCTTGACTCTCTCATCTGTTCTTTTGTTTTAATTTATTTTTTTATTTTTTATTTATTTATTTTTTAATTTTTATTGAATCAAAATTGATTATACAAATTTTGGAGGTTCAACATTGAGATATGTTGATCAAATCAGTATTACTAGCACATATATTGTTACAAATCATAATTATTATTTATGCCTCTGGTCCAATCCCTTTCCATCCCCCTTTCCCTCTGCCTGCCCCCCTCTAATCACCCTAGATTTCCTTCTCACCCTCTGAAAGAATAATGGTTACTCTCTTGATTTGCTGCCCAAATGATCTGTCCAATGCTGAGAGGTGTGATCAGGTCCCCCAATACTATCATAGAGCAGATGCCTCTTCCATCACTCTGAAATGGGTTCTGTGGAGAGAGACATCCTCCTCCTTTCTTTATCTCTGCTGGTGACTCTCCCTGTGTCAATGCCCTCCAGTGGCTGGCGGGTGATCTGCGTGGTGGTTGTGGCATCTAGCTGCCTTCATGGCAGCCATGGTTATCGTGCTGGCTGTGGTGGGCCACCCACATGGAGAAGATGTTTTTGGCATGCTCCTTGGCTGGACATGTATTTAAAAGCCATCACAGATGGTGATCAGCTGAATAAAAGTAAATAGGATTAAATTATGAGAAAGAACTCCATGATAGCATACCCTAAAAAAATCTGGGAGAAAAAAGACAATGTTGAATCAATTTTTTTTTTGGACATTTTTAAGAGTGTGAGCAAACATCTAAATCAGTGGCTCTCGACTGGAGCAGTACCACTGCATAGAGGGTCTTTCAGAAAAGTTGAGTTGACTTTTTGATTGTCACAATGTTTGGGGAGGGATACTACTGGTGTTTAGTGGGTGGGGGCCTAGGAAGATAGAAGTCTTACAAAATTTGGGACAATACAGCATAACCAAGATTGACCCCACTTCCTTTCTGACTTTCCTATGTCCCACTGATGTAGGTAAAAACTTGTTTTAAAATATTTGAATCTAGAACTTCTGTTTTAAAATTACAAATGTTATTTTTGCATGGTTTTAATAAATACCAAGATAATTTGAAGGAAGATTGTATTTTTTTGTTAAAATTTACTAAAATTTTTCATTTAGGAAAATATTTCATTGACAACACCACTTGTAGTATTTGAATTTCCTACCCAATACACCCATGTCCTCCTGTACAGCTGTTACATTCACCAGATAGATAGTGACTCAGTCTATAGGTGCAAACACCTAATTCCTTATGTTCCTAGTTTAGTCACACTTGAGTATTTCATATTGATGTTCATACTGTTTAATTATATATTACTTATTTTTCATTTACATTACTGTTATGACATTTTATAGACTTTTTTAGAGAAATTATGTTGCAGGTGATTTTGTTATCTGTGACTATTATTTTAAGATTAGAAAGGGGCATTGTAAAATATCTGTTATGAAAAGGATGTGTTAGGTATGTCAAGAACAACTGCTATACAAAGTGGTGATGTCATGGCATTGTTAATCACCTTATATACGAAGCCCTTGGCATTCACAGGGAAATATTCCAGAACAGATCTGTCCAGGAGAATCATAATGTGGGTCAGATGCATAATGTTAAACTTTCTTTTTTCGGTGGCTGGCTGGTATAGGGATCTGAACCTGTGACCTTGGTGGTATAAGGCTACATTTTGCCCAACTGAGCTAACTGACCAGACTTTGTAATGTCAAGCTTTCTAGTAACCTACTTAAGGGCATAAAAAGAAACAGGTGAAATTACTTTTAACAGTCATTTAATAGAATATTTTGTTTATTTAAATAGAACTAAATATCATTTCAGATGTGGTCAATATAAAAATAATTCTTTTTGTTGTTCACGCTATCTTTAAAATATGCCATGTATTTTGCACTTATAGCACGTATTAATTTGGATGAGCCATTTTAAGTGCTCACTAGACACATGACTAGTGGCTACCATATCAGACAACACAGTTCTAAAAGTTTTATGAATAGAAAAGTTCCAAGAAAGGGAGTAAATTGTGAGAGGTCTCTTTATTAACAGAGACAAAATGACTGCAGCTGCACATCTCATTTTCTTCCTCTTGTTTGCAGCTTTCAGCTCAAAGTCTTGCCATCCCAGCTGAAATACAGACCATCTGCAGCACATCTTCCATGCCAGAACCTGCATGGAGAGGTGTAGCAGCAGCTCAGAAAACACAGCCACCTGCTACAGTTCAGAACTAGAAAGTTAGAAGGACAATTCTTCCCTTGATACTTCCATCTTCATCTCCCTCTCCTTTGTCCCCAGACCCTCAGATCCCTCCCAGCCAGACACTCTTCCCCCACCTAAGTACGAAGCTCTTCTTCCCAAATGACAGTCTCCAAAATTACCTGTGTCATCCCCTTCCTACATTAGGTGTCCAACATACTGCTGATTCTCATTTAGCTGATATCCTTGTTGTCTCCCATGCTAACAAGTTCATCCTAATCTATCATTTAGCAAGCAGCATTGCAGCCACTATAGTCTGGTAGTTAAAACATGGGCCTTAGAGAGCAATGCATGTAGGTTTAAATCCTGTTTATACCACTGAAAGCTGTGTGATCTTGAGAAGTAAATAAAACTCTGAGCTGCAGTTACCTATATAAAATTTAGGTGAAAATATTACCTACCTCATAGGGTTGTTGTGAGACTCAACTGAGGCAATAGGTGTAATAATCTTGGCACAGCACCTGGCACATTGTAAGCAATTAACAAATAGAAGCTCTTATTATTATACTACTTCCTTGATCTATAATTCCTTGCCTACTTCCAGCTACATAATCAAATCCCAATCTTTTCAAAGTTTTTCTCAAGTCTCACCTCTTCTTTAAGCCATCTACAAACTTCGTTCTCTCCTTTTCATGTATTTCTTGAGAACTCTGACATAAGTGTATGTATTATGTTGACTTCTAGTACAGGACCCATTAAGTAAATTCTTTAACTAATTGATTGATGATGAAAAAAGGGGAAAAAAACTATAGCAGATGCTGCTGATACCCAGCCCCACTTCCTCTCTGCCCATCTGAATTTGTTTGCAGTTATGGTGCACAGTTCTGCCATGCCCACTGCCAGGCATGTTCTACATGGTTCTGTAGAAGTTCCCAGTGGGGTATAGCCCCGCTGCCCACGACAGCATATCACTCGTTAATATGACCTTTACTGGCTTTGTTCCCTTCCCTATCTCACTTTCCTCACACCCACTTAAGCTTCCCAAATAAACTACCTGCATCAAAGTCCTTGTATCAGACTTTGCTTTTGGGGAAACCCGAATAAGACAAGAACTAACATTACTGCGTCCATATTGTATGCCAAGCACCATGTTAGGCATTCAACTTTCATTTCCTTCTTTCATATTTTCAACATTCTTATGAGGTAGAGTATTATAATACCCAATTTGTAGCAACAAATTGGAAAGCCAAGACTCAAAATAATTAAGTGGCTTGTTCAGACTAATAGATAATATTAAGCAGCAAACCTAGCAAACCAAATGCTGCTTTAGGTGGCCATTTCTGAATTTAACAATTGTATGAAAAAAGAATAAAACATTTTAGACTAAAGCGAAAAGAAACATATTACAGAAAATAGGGTAAGGTAAAATTAGATCTCTTTCTTAGGTTTAGCCAAAATGTGGCAAACTGAGATAATAGAAACAAAATAAAATAAAATAGTGTCTGAAGACATTCTACATTGAACACTTGGGTGTCATTTAAATGCCTTATTTGTAGTCCACTTTGTTTATTCTGGGAAATAAAGATGGGAAGATAGGGCAGCAGAGAGCTACCCGAATGAGTCAGATTTCATAAGAAGGTATTAGAAGATGAGACTGATTTGGCCTCTATGACTTTGGAGAAAAAATTAGACAAAGAGAACGTCTCTGAGTGCTTAGATACTGAAAGGAAAGGCTTAGATTGATGAGAAAATTATTGAGAAAAGTTTCTCTTCCATATTAAAATTCTCAATCAGAATTGATTTTTTTTTTATCTTCCCAAGTCCCACAGGCCATATACATAAGGTGATTGAATTATAACGTGACATGTCAAATCCAATAAATGTGGGTAAGGAGATAGCTGGGCAAATTTTAAAGGAAGCAAAGGACAAAGAGATATGTTTTCCATATGCAGAGGCAAGCATTAAATGACAAATGCACTTCCTAAGATTTTTTAGGAACAATTATATTAATAAACTGGAGAAGTTGGAAAAATTCAGAATTAGGGAATATTATCAAACTTAGTTGATGCATGTTACTTGCTGTAGTCCTATGGTCTAGCTGTCAGGTCTGTCTATAATTCTTCAAAAATAAGGATGGTAAGCTCGTATGAGGTACAGTCCAACATCTTCATTTAAAATAATATCAAGTCCTCTGTTTTCATGAAGTTTGAGAACATTCGATAGTTATATTAAGTTCTGAAATTGTCAGACAAAATATGCGGTAAATCTTTGTTATGTATTGTCTGTGTGTTGCTACTGTTCACCTTTATTATGTTACATGAAATTGTAAAGACTTAGTCAATTTGAATTGGGCATTGTAGTTTCATTCCTTTGAATTTTTAAGTTTTCATTTCTGTATAACCCAAAAGTATTACATCATATTATTTACTGTAAATTTATTAGCTCTGTTATGAAGTCATTTTATTTTGAACCCTAAAAAAAGTGACCTCTAGCCAACCAAGCTTTTATAGTGTGTCCTCTAATTCACATTTTAATAAATGTCATTTTCTAAGTGCATTACCTCATGTTTTGGCTATAGCCCAGCTGAATCCTGAGAGAATAAGAGAAATGTGCTTTCTGACAGATTCATCCATATTTTATTTTCCTTTTCATTAAGAAATTACTCTTTGAAGAAAATCAATAATCTTCTGTGACTGAGGGGAGAGGTTAGTGTGTTGAGTGTGTTGTGGTGCATTCTAATGTCTCAAATCAGACTGCCTTTAGCCAGCTGTTGCTGATAGAGTTTTTGTCCTTTCTTGTTCCTGCAGCCTGGGTACATGGCGACCCCAGGAGAGTGGCCTATCCTACAGACAGCCACGGCCATTTTTGTGGCCAGAAGGGCACCCCCAATGAGTGAGTATGGCCACCTTTGCTTTGTGTGATTTTGCTGTCTAAGCTGGAATGTAGAAATCACTTTTATGTTAATCCTACTAGACTTTTTAAGAAGACTGAAATTCGTAAAGGGGGCCTTCCCTGTCCCTTTTCCTACAGACTGCTATAAGCAGTTGGGAAGTGTCATGCTATATGACTAAAGACACGATGTCATTGTTATGCAGTATTTTATTAGAATGCATGGAGAGTCTGCTTAGTAAAAATCTAATTATAATGGATGGATTGGACCAGTGATTTTTATCAGAAGCCATATTTTGAAAATGCCCTATGAAATGGGCTATTAGAAGACTGAGTTGTGAGTAGCTGTTTAAAGCTAGACAGCGCAGTTGTTGGAATTATTTTCATCACAGTGCCTATAGCTAAATCATTCCACTTTCCAAAGTGAGGGGTACACCAGAAAGTCTTCAGTGCTTGGTAGGCTTTGCAAAGCCACTTGGCTGCTGTGGACAATGCCCCTGAGTAGCTGAAACAAACAAGGAAGAATATTCCATCAAATTATTTTGTAATGTTAATCATAACAGAAGTTTCCATTTCTGAAAGCAAATTTTCTATTTTTCTTTTTTCTTTTTTTTTTTTTTAACCTAAAAAACAAAATAAGTAAACCCATAAGTCTCACATTTTTATAAAACCTTCTCTCCCTTCTCACTGGTCCATTTCTTTTCTCTGGATGCTTAGGGTTTTTGCTAGACCTCCTGGTTCTTCAGAACCAAGTCAGTTTCTGTGAAAGCTGGTTTTACATGGTCAAAAAAAACAAAGCAACAACTTTCACCCCACAACAGCAATGAAAACCATGACTCAGAACACTACAGTTATGTTCTCTATGCAACTGTGAAGCATATTATTCAGAGAGATATACAGATTTATAAAGTAGATTCAGGAAGAGGTTAACAAAACTCATGGAGAGGAAATATTACACTCAAAAAGACCCAGGAAATTCAGGGGAAGGAGGCAAATTCTTAATCTTAATATCAGGTTGAGTTATGGGAAATAAAGGTCCTCGTTGCCTATTAGAGACAACTGTACTAAATTCTGATCCATCGTGTTAAATCTTATTCTAACCTTAGTAACCCAAAATTCCCAGACATTGCCAATAAACCTTCACACTATGAGCATTAGGTGGTAAAAAAAAATCACACAAATCTCTAAATCTCTAGTTCTTTAAAACAGGCTATTTCTAAAAGGGCTTTTATAACAATAAGTTTTTCAGACCTAAGCCAGTGACCCACTTATTTCAAACAAAAACGTGACACTACAAATTTTACTACATAAAGATCATTCAAAAACAATCATTGCTTAAAACATATACATGTTCATTGAAGTATTATTTATAATAACAAATATTGAAAACTATACAGATATCCAACAATATGTAGGTGATAGTAAATTATGGCCCATCAATTTAATGAAATGTAATGAAGCCATTGAAAATTATGTTCATATTTTCAATAATCAATTCTGTTCATCTTCCTTTATAGTTTTTGGGTTTTGTGTCATCATAATTACCTCCGTCCTTCTAAAAATAACATTCTCCTATGTTTCCCTAGTATCTTTATGGTTTCCTTTTTTATATTTTAATTTCTAATCTACTTGGAATTTATTTTTGTATATGGAATTAAGTAGAAATCAAACTTCCTTTTTTTCTAATTGTAGAACCAATTATTTCAAACTAGTTTGTTGAATAATATGCTCTTTTCCCCCTCTGATTTCTAACAAAATTATCATATAATAAATTTATATATTTGTTTCTGAACCTTCTAGCCTGTTCCAATGTATATTTTTAAGCACCTCAATTATTTTAATTCTTATAATAAATGTGTATTGATTTAAAAGTTTAGTAAGAAATTTACTTTGTATTATGCTTAAAGTTTTAACAGTAAGTTAAAATATTTATGAAAAAATCAAATTTCAATTAAGATTAAAAATATTTGTAAGCATAAGTTTAATTGTATAAAAATGTATCTAGGGAAAATATTGAAGTAAGTACATCAGAATGGTAATATTATTAAAAGAGTGTGAAACCGTCATAAAACTGAGCAGAAAGAAGTAAATCCAATTATAAATATACATTTCAAGCATGATAAAGATGGAATTTCAAGTAGTATAAGAAAGGTGGGGCCAGAGAGGCCCAAGATCCACGGAGACCACATGTCCTGTGGTGCCAGTGCGTGACCCAACAGATAGGCCTTGCCACCGCTGCCTGCCTCCATCCCCAGCTCAGCCGAGTGTGCGCTGATCAGAGAGGTGCTCAGCCAGAGAGGCCCAAGATCCAGGGAGACTATGTGCCCTATGGTACCAGTGCATGACCCAGCAGGTAGGCCTTGCTGCCACCACCTGACTCCATCCCCAGCCCAGCCGAGTGCACGCTGACAGGAGAGGTGCCTCCCCGGAGAGGCCCAAGACCCAAGGTGACCATGCACCTGAGGCACCAGTGGGCAACTGAGCAGCCACTGAGGCAGCCATGCCAAATTGGCAGCCCCAGCAGCATCTTAGCCAGACAATAGTGTCTAACCAGTGGACCATGAAATCCCCTGCCACAATGACTAAACATAAAAGGAAAGATACCAGAAATATGAAAAATCAAGAAAGTACACCACCAAAGGATAATAACTCTCAAGCTCTAGATCCTATAGATCTAGACAAGAAGCCTTGAAATGTCTGACAAGGAATTTCGAGTGATAATTCTAAGGAAACTAAATGAGATATAGGAAAATTCAGCTAGACAACACAATGAAATGAGGAAAACTATATAGGATCTGAAAGAAGAAATGCACAAGGAAATCAATGCCCTGAAAAAGAATGTGGCAGAACTTGTTGAGCTGAAGAATTCATTCAATGAAATAAAAATTACAACAGAGAGTTTATTTTTTTTTATTTATTTATTTATTTATTTATTTTTTTATTCTTTATACATTGTAGCTGATTAATGCTCCCCATCACCAAAACCTCCCTCCCTTCTCCCTCCCCCCCTCCCCCCCAACCATGTCCTTTCTGTTTGTTTGTTTTATCAACTTCAAATAATTGTGGTTGTTATATCTTCTTACCCCCCCCCCCGTTTGTGTGTGTATGTGTGTATGTGTGTGTGTGAATTTATATATTAATTTTTAGCTCCCACCAATAAGTGAGAACATGTGGTATTTCTCTTTCTGTGCCTGACTTGTTTCACTTAATATAATTCTCTCGAGGTCCATCCATGTTGTTGCAAATGGCAGTATTTCATTCGTTTTTATAGCTGAGTAGTATTCCATTGTGTAGATGTACCACATTTTCCGTATCCACTCATCTGATGATGGGCATTTGGGCTGGTTCCAACTCTTGGCTATTGTAAAGAGTGCTGCGATGAACATTGGGGAACAGGTATACCTTCGACTTGATGATTTCCATTTCTCTGGGTATATTCCCAACAATGGGATGGCTGGGTCGTATGGTAGATCTATTTGCAATTGTTTAAGGAACCTCCATACCATTTTCCATAGAGGCTGCACCATTTTGCAGTCCCACCAACAATGTATGAGAGTTCCTTTTTCTCCGCAGCCTCGCCAGCATTTATCGTTCATAGTCTTTTGGATTTTAGCCATCCTAACTGGGGTTAGATGGTATCTCAATGTGGTTTTGATTTGCATTTCCCGGATGCTGAGTGATGTTGAGCATTTTTTCATATGTCTGTTGGCCATTTGGATATCTTCCTTAGAGAAATGCCTACTTAGCTCTTTTGCCCATTTTTTAATTGGGTTGCTTGTTTTCTTCTTGTAAAGTTGTTTGAGTTCCTTATATATTCTGGATATTAATCCTTTGTCAGATGTATATTTTGCAAATATTTTCTCCCACTCTGTTGGTTGTCTTTTAACTCTTTTAATTGTTTCTTTTGCTGTGCAGAAGCTTTTTAGTTTGATATAATCCCATTTGTTTATTTTTCCTTTGGTTGCCCGTGCTTTTGGGGTCGTATTCATGAAGTCTGTGCCCAGTCCTATTTCCTGAAGTGTTTCCCCTATGTTTTCTTTAAGAAGTTTTATTGTCTCAGGGTGTATATTTAAATCCTTAATCCATTTTGAGTTGATTTTAGTATATGGTGAGAGGTATGGATCTAGTTTCATTCTCCTGCATAACGATATCCAGTTATCCCAGCACCACTTGCTGAAGAGGCAGTCCCTTCCCCAGTGAATAGGCTTGGTGCCTTTGTCAAAGATCAGATGGCAGTAAGTGTGAGGGTTGATTTCTGGATTCTCTATTCTATTCCATTGGTCAGTGTGTCTGTTTTTATGCCAGTACCATACTGTTTTGGTTATTATAGCTTTGTAGTATAGCTTAAAGTCAGGTAGTGTTATGCCTCCAGCTTTATTTTTTTTGCTGAGCATTGCTTTGGCTATTCGTGGTCTTTTATTGTTCCATATAAATGTCTGAATAGTTTTTTCCATTTCTGAGAAAAATGTCTTTGGAATTTTGATGGGGATTGCATTGAATTTGTATATCACTTTGGGTAGTATGGACATTTTCACTATGTTGATTCTTCCAATCCAAGAGCATGGGATATCTTTCCATCTTCTTGTATCCTCTCTAATTTCTCTCAGCAGTGGTTTGTAGTTCTCATTATAGAGATTTTTCACCTCCTTGGTTAACTCAATTCCTAAGTATTTTATTTTTTTGGTGGCTATTGTAAATGGGCAGGCTTTCTTGATTTCTCCTTCTGCATGTTCACTATTGGAGAAAAGAAATGCTACTGATTTTTGTGTGTTGATTTTGTATCCTGCTACTGTGCTGAAATCATTTATCAATTCCAACAGTTTTTTTGTAGAGGTTTTAGGCTGTTCGATATATAGGATCATGTCATCTGCAAACAGGGACAGTTTGACTTCATCTTTTCCAATCTGGATGCCCTTTATTTCCTTCTCTTCTCTGATTGCTCTGGCTAGTACTTCCAACACTATGTTGAATAGGAGTGGTGAGAGTGGGCATTCCTGTTCTTAAAGGAAAAGCTTTCAGCTTTTCCCCATTCAGGATGATATTGGCAGTGGGTTTGTCATATATGGCTTTAATTATGTTGAGGTACTTTCCCTCTATACCTAACTTATAGAGGGTCTTTGTCATGAATGAGTGCTGAACTTTATCAAATGCTTTTTCAGCATCTATAGAGATGATCATATGGTCCTTGTGTTTGAGTTTATTAATATGGTGTATCACATTTATTGATTTGCGTATGTTGAACCAACCTTGCATCCCTGGGATGAATCCCACTTGATCGTGATGAATAATTTTTCGTATGTGTTGCTGTATTCTGTTTGCTAGTATTTTAGTGAGGATTTTTGCATCTATATTCATCAAGGATATCGGCCTGTAGTTTTCTTTTTTGGTTATATCTTTACCTGGTTTTGGTATCAGGATGATGTTTGCTTCATAGAATGAGTTTGGGAGATTTGCGTCCGTTTCAATCTTTTGGAATAGTTTGTAAAGAATCGGTGTCAATTCCTCTTTGAATGTTTGGTAAAATTCTGCTGTGAATCCATCTGGTCCTGGGCTTTTCTTTGTTGGGAGCCTTCTGATAACAGCTTCAATCTCCTTTATTGTTATTGGTCTGTTCAAATTTTCTACGTCTTCACGGTTCAGTTTTGGGAGCTTGTGTGTGTCCAGAAATTTATCCATTTCCTCCAGATTTTCAAATTTGTTGGCGTATAGTTGTTTATAGTAGTCTCGAATGATTCCTTGTATTTCAGATGAATCAGTTGTAATATCGCCTTTTTCATTTCTAATTTTTGTTATTTGAGTCTTCTCTCTTCTTTTTTTTGTTAGCCATGCTAATGGTTTGTCAATTTTATTTATCTTTTCAAAAAACCAACTTTTTGATTCGTTGATCTTTTGAATTGTTTTTTGGTTTTCAATTTCATTCAGTTCTGCTCTGATCTTAATGATTTCTTTCCATCTGCTAACTTTAGGATTGGATTGTTCTTGTTTTTCTAGTTCTTTAAGGTGAAGTGTTAGGTTGTTCACTTGCCATCTTTCCATTCTTCTGAAGTGAGCATTTAATGCAATAAATTTTCCCCTCAATACTGCTTTTGCAGTATCCCACAGGTTTTGGTATGATGTATCATTGTTTTCATTAGTTTCAATAAACTTTTTGATTTCCTGCTTGATTTCTTCTTGGACCCATATGTCATTAAGTAGAATGCTGTTTAATTTCCATGTGTTTGTATAGTTTCCAGAGTTTTGTTTGTTATTAATTTCTAGTTTTAATCCATTGTGGTCTGAGAAGATACATGGGATAATTCCAATTTTTTTGAATTTATTGAGACTTGATTTGTGACCTAATATGTGATCTATCCTGGAGAATGATCCATGTGCTGATGAGAAGAATGAATATTCTGAGGTTGTTGGGTGGAATGTTCTGTAGATATCTGCCAATTCCAATTGGTCTAGAGTCTTGTTTAGATCTTGTGTTTCTCTACTGATTCTTTGCCTAGATGATCTGTCTAATATTGACAGTGGAGTGTTCAGGTCCCCTGCTATTATGGTATTAGTGTCTATTTCCTTCTTTAGGTCTAATAGAGTTTGTTTTATAAATCTGGCTGCTCCAACATTGGGTGCGTACATATTTATGATTGTTATGTCTTCTTGATGGATCAGTCCTTTTATCATTAAGTAGTGTCCCTCATTGTCTCTTTTTATGGTTTTTAGTTTAAAGTCTATTTTGTCAGATATAAGAATAGCCACTCCAGCTCGTTTTTCTTTTCTGTTTGCATGGTAAATCTTTTTCCATCCTTTTACTCTTAGTCTGTGTGAATCTTTATGGGTGAGGTGGGTCTCTTGTAGGCAGCATATAGTTGGGTCCTGCTTTTTGATCCAGTCAGCCAGTCTGTGTCTTTTAATTGGGGAATTTAAGCCTTTAACATTAAGAGTTGTTATTGAAAGGTGTTGATTTATTCTTAGCATTTTATTGGTTGTTTGGTTGTCTTAGGTGTCTTTTGTTCCTTGCTTTCTGATTTACTGTTTGGTTTCTTTGTTTGTTGGTTCCTTAGGTTGTAGATAGTGTTTTTGTTAGCTTGTTTTCTCTTCATGAATGCCATTTTTATTGTACTAGCGGGTTTAGATTTTTCTTAGGTTTTTATGGCAGTGGTAGTTATTTTTCAGGAACCAAACCCAGTACTCCCTTGAGGATTTCTTGTAAGGGTGGTCTTGTGGTAGTGAACTCCCGCAGTTTTTGTTTGTCTGAGAAATATACTATTTGCCCCTCATTTCGGAAGGATAGCCTTGCAGGGTAGAGTATTCTTGGCTGGCAATCTTTGTCTTTTAGTATTTTGAAAATATCATCCCATTCCTTTCTAGCTTTTAGGGTTTGTGATGAGAAGTCTGATGTTAACCTGATTGGGGCTCCCTTATAGGTGATTTGACGCTTCTCTCTTGCAGCTTTTAAGATTCTCTCTTTGTCTCTGAGTTTTGCCAATTTGACTATGACATGTCTTGGAGAATGCCTTTTTGGGTTGAATACGTTTGGAGATCGTTGAGCTTCCTGGATCTGAAGATCTGTGATTTTTCCTATACCTGGGAAGTTTTCTGCCACTATTTTGTTGAATATGTTTTCAATGGAATCTCCATTTTCCTCCCCTTCTGGAATACCCATGACTCGGATATTTGAGCGCTTGAGGTTGTCTGATATCTCTCTCAGATTTTCTTCCATGTCCTTGATTCTTTTTTCTTTCTTTTTGTCTGCTTGTGTTATTTCAAACAGCCCATCTTCAAGTTCAGAGGTTCTCTCTTCAACTTCGACAAGCCTGCTGGTTAAACTCTCCGTTGTGTTTTTTATTTCGCTGAATAACTTCTTCAGTTCAGCAAGTTCTGCTACATTTTTTTTCAGGACATTGATTTCCTTGTATATTTCCTCTTTCAGATCCTGTATACTTTTCCTCATTTCATCATGATGTCTAGCTGAGTTTTCTTGTATCTCATTCAGTTTCCTTAGAATTATCACTCGAAATTCCTTATCAGTTATTTCAAGGGCTTCTTGTTCTATAGGATCTAGAGTATGGGATTTATTAACTTTTGGTGGTGTACTTTCTTGATTTTTTGTATTTCTGGTGTCTTTTTTTTGGTGTTTATTCATTGTGGCAGGGGGTTTCACAGTCCACCGGTTTAAGACTAATGACTAACTAGGATGTTGCTGTGGTTGCCAATTTGGTATGGCTCCCGCCGTGACTGCTCAGTTGGCCTCTAGTGTCTTGTGTGTGTGGTTGCCTCGGGTCTTGGGCTTCTCCGGGGATCCACCTTTCTGGTCAGCTTGTACTCTGCTGGGCTGGTGGATCACGTACCACAGGGTGTGTGATCTCTGTTGAGCTTTCACTTTCTGTAGAGGACTTCTCCCCGTTCAGTGTGCTCTGGCCCAGGCTGTTAGATCGTGCAGTGGCGACCCCACCGGGTGTGTGGTTTCTGTCGAGTCTCCGCCTCCCTGGCCGCACGTCTCCCCCCTCTGTGCACACTGTGCTGGGTTGGGGCGTGTCTTCTGCACCCCTCGTCTATCAGCTGGGCCTTCAAGACCCTGCTCAGCACCGCCTCGCCCAGGAAGTCTACCAGGTTTCTGCTAGGCACAGACGACCAGTCTCTCTGGGTGCCTTTGTAGCACTGTGTAGATCTTTCTCGGGTCTTGTTCACCTTTGTATCCCCCCGGTATAAACCGAATCTAGTGCCCGCCTGCAGCCTGCTCTCCGGCAGGTTCAAGCAGACCTGGGAACTCTCCTACCACACTATTCCCAACCAGAAATTCGTTAGGCTTTTTTCCAAACTGGTGGTCGCAGAGATGGTATCTGCCTCCCAGTAACAGGAAGTTTACCGGGCCGGAGTCCAGGGTGTGGTGGAGTGACAGTCGGCCCGCCCGTACTTCCTAGCCCTCCCAAAACTGGTCGGGACGCCCCACACCCCCAGCCCTGCCAGAGAACCGTGGAGGGAGTGGGAGAGGAGGTCGGCCCGCAGGGTCCGGAAAGCCCCACGCCAGGCCAAGCAAATGGGCTCAGTGATGGCCGAGCAGGGCGGAGCTGCCCGCACCTGGGAAAATGGAGGCAGCACCGGGGCAATGAGTGGCCTGGTGGTGCAGGCGGGGAGCCGCGTGGGCATCCACCCCCCGAACAGAGCTTTGCCAGGGATCACTCACAGTGCTGTGCCAGGTCGGGCGCTCGCTCTGTCTCTGGTTTGTTGCCTTCCGTGTTCTCGGCGCTGCCGCCTCGGGCTGTTCAGTCGCGGCGCGGCTCGGGCGCTCCCAGGAGTCTTCTTTAATGCCAGCCTGAAACCTCGAATCCTGGATAGGGCAGCTGGCCGCCTTCAGTGCGGCCCCAGCCTCCGGGATCCTGGCTGCATCCACAGCAGCCCTGGCGCCGTGTTCCCTGTTTCAAGACTCGCTTTTGCAGCTAAGAATCAGTTCTTTTCCTGCTCCACACTTCAAAGCTGTTGCCTGTAAATGAGGCAGCCTCTCCTGCCGGGGGCAAAGTGGCGTTGAGCCCCCACGACCGGCCAGCAGCAGCAGTCCTCCCTTAAGAGATGGCCAGAGAAAGGTCCACAAGTTTCCCGGCTGCCTGAGGCCCAGTGGCCACCTTTTCCACCTCAGCTACTCCGCGCCAGCCGCCGCAGCTGCCGCCATCTTGAAACCCATACAACAGAGAGTTTAACCAGCAGGGTTGAAGAAGCAGAAGAGAGAACTTCTGACCTTGAAGATGGGCTGTTTGAAATAACACAGGCAGACAAAAAAAAAAAAAAAAAAAAAAAAAGAGAGAGAAAAGAATTAAAAACATTGAAGAAAATCTAGGATAGCTATCAGACGACCTTAAGCATTCAAATATCCAAATCATGGGTATTCCAGAAGGGAAGGAAAAAGGAGATTGCATTGAAAACATATTCAACACAATAGTGGCAGAACACTTCCCAGGTATAGGAAAAGACACATCTTCAGATCAGTAAGCTCAAAGATCCCTAAACATATTCAATGCAAAAAGGTCTTCTCCAAGACATGTTTTAGTCAAATTGGCAGAACTCGAAGACAAGGAGAGAATTTAAAAGCTTCAAGAGAGAAACATCAAGTCATCTATAAGGGAGCCCCAATCAGACTAACATCAGACTTTTCATTACAAACCCTAAAAGCCAGAAAGGAATGGGATGATATATTCAAAATACTAAAAGACAGACATTGCCAGCCAACAATACTCTACCCTGCAAGGCTATCCTTCCGAAATGAAGGGCAAATAGTATATTTCTCAGACAAACAAAAACTGCAGGAGGTCACTACCACACAGCCATCCTTACATGAAATTCTCAAGGGAGTACTGGGTTTGGTACCTGAAAAACAACTACCACTGCCATAAAAACCCAAGAGAAATCAAAACCCACTAGTATAATAAAAACGGTATCCAGGAAGAGAAAACGAACAAACAAAAAAAGCCTATCTACAACCCAAGGAATCAACAAATACACAACACAAACAGTAAATCAGAAAGAAAGGAACAAAAGACACCTAAGACATCCAAACAAAAATCAATAAAATGCTAGGATTTAATCAACACTTATTTCAATAACAAC
Organism: Cynocephalus volans; assembly: GCF_027409185.1. Taxonomy (NCBI): domain Eukaryota; kingdom Metazoa; phylum Chordata; class Mammalia; order Dermoptera; family Cynocephalidae; genus Cynocephalus; species Cynocephalus volans. Next base: position 65,267,497 of record NC_084467.1, on the reverse strand, counting down.
TCTTAACATAAAAGGTTTAAATTCCCCAATCAAAAGACACAGACTGGCTGACTGGATTAAAAAGGAGGACCCAACTATATGCTGCCTTCAAGAGACCCACCTCATCCACAAAGACTCACATAGACTAAGAGTGAAAGGATGGAAAAAGACTTACCATGCAAACCGAAATGAAAAATGAGCTGGAGTAGCTATTCTTATATCTGACAAAATAGACTTTAAACTAAAAACCATAAAAAGAGATAATGAGGGACACTACGTAATGATAAAAGGATCGATCCATCAAGAATACATAACAATCATAAATATATACACACCCAATTTTGGAACAGCCAGATTTATAAAACAAACTCTATTAGACCTAAAGAAGGAAATAGACACTAATACCATAACGGCAGGGGACCTGAACACCCCACTATCAATATTGGACAGATAATCTATGCAAAGAATAAGCAGAGAAACATAAGATCTAAACAACATACTAGAAAAATGGACTTGGCAGATATGTACAGAACGTTCCATCCAACAACCTCAGTATATTCATTCTTCTCATCAGCATGTGGATCATTCTCCAGGATAGATCACATGTTAGGTCACAAATCAAGTCTCAACAAATTTAAAAAAATTGAAATTATCCCATACATTTTTTCAGACCACAATGGATTAAAATTATAAATCAATAACAAATGAAATTCTGGAAACTATACAAATACATGGAAATTAAACAGCATTCTACTTAATGACATATGGGTCCAAGAAGAAGTCAAACAGGAAATCAAATATTTATTGAAATTAATGAAAACAATGATACATCATACCAAAACCTGTGGGATACTGCAAAAGCAGTATTAAGGGGGAAATTTGTCACATTAAATACTTACTTCAAAAGAATGAAAGATGGCAAGTGAACAACCTAACACTGCACCTTAAAGAACTAGAAAAACGAGAACATTCCAAACCCAAAGTTAGCAGATGGAAAGAAATCATTAAGATAAGAGCAGAACTTAATGAAATTGAAATCCAAACAATGATACAAAAGATCAATGAATCAAGAAGTCGGTTTTTCAAAAAGATTAATAAAATTGACAAACCATTAGCACGGCTAACTAAAAAAAGAAGAGAGAAGACCCAAATAACAAAAATTAGAAATGAAAAAGGTGATATTACAACTGATACATCTGAAATACAAGGAATCATTCGAGACTACTATAAACAACTATATGCCAACAAATTTGAAAATCTGGAGGAAATGGATAAATTTCTGGACACACACAAACTATCAAAACTGAGCCAAGGAGATGTAGAAAATATGAACAGACCAAAAGCAATAATAGAGATTGAAGCTGTTATCAGAAGACTCCCAACAAAGAAAAGCCCGGGACCAGATGGGTTCACAGCAGAATTCTACCAAACATTCAAAGAGGAATTGACACCAATTCTCTACAAACTATTCCCAAAGATTGAAACAGAGGTAATTCTCCCAAACTCATTCTATGAAGCAAACCTCACCCTGATACCAAAGCCAGGTAAAGATACAACTAAAAAAGAAAACTACAGGCCAATATCCTTTATGAATATAGATGCAAAAATCCTCAATAAAATACTAGCAAACAGAATACAGCAACACATACATAAAATTACAAACCACGATCAAGTGGGATTCATCCCAGGGATGCAAGGTTGGTTCAACATAGGCAAATCAGTAAATGTGATACACCATATCAATAAAATCAAACACAAGGACCATATGATCATCTCTGTAAATGCTGAAAAAGCATCTGATAAAATTCAACACTCATAAGTTAGGTATAGATGGAAATTATTTCAACATAATTAAAGCCATATATGATAAACCCACTGCCAATATCATCTTGAGTGGGGCAAAGGTGAAAGCTTTTCCTTTAAGAACAGGAACTAGACAAGGATGCCCACTCTCACCACTCCTGTTCAACATAGTGTTGGAAGTACTAGCCAGAGCAATCAGAGAAGAGAAGGAATTAAAGGGCATCCAGATTGGAAAAGATGAAGTCAAACTGTCCCTGTTTGCAGATGACATGATCCTATATATTGAACAGCCTAAAGCCTGTACAAAAATACTCTCGGAGTTGATAAATGATTTCAGCAAAGTAGCAGGATACAAAATCAACATGCAAAAATCAGTAGCATTTCTATTCTCCAATAGTGAACATGCAGAAAGAGAAATCAAGAAAGCTTGCCCATGTACAATAGCCACCACAAAAATAAAATACTTAAGAATTGAGTTAACCAAGGATGTGAAAAATCTCTATAATGAGAACTACAATCACTGCTGAGAGAAATTAAAGAGGACACAAGAAGATGGAAAGATATCCCGTGCTCTTGGATTGGAAGAATTAACATTGTGAAAATGTCCATACTACCCAAAGTGATAGACAAATTCAATGCAATCCCCATCAAAATTCCAATGACATTTTTCTCTAAAATGGAAAAAACTATCCAGACATTTATATGGAATAACAAAAGACCACACATAACCAAAGCTAACCTGAGCAAAAAAATAAAGCTGGAGGCATAACACTACCTGACTTTAAGCTATACTACAGAGCTATAATAACCAAAACAGCATGGTACTGGCATAAAAACAGACACACTGATCAATGGAATAGAATAGAGAATCCAGAAATCAACCCACACACCTACAGCCATCTGATCTTGGACAAAGGCACCAAGCCTATCCACTGGGGAAGAGACTGCCTCTTCAGCAAATGGTGCTGGGATAACTGGATATCAGTATGCAGGAGAAAGAAACTAGACCAATACCTTTCACCATATACTAAAGTCAACTCAAAATGGATTAAAGAATTAAATATACACCCTGAAACAATAAAACTTCTTAAAGAAAACATAGGAGTAACACTTCAAGAAGTAGGACTGGGCACAGCCTTCATGAATACGACCCCAAAAGCACGGGCAACCAAAGGAAAAATAAACAAATGGTATTATATCAAACTAAACAGCTTCTGCACAGCAAAAGAAACAATCAACAGAGTGAAAAGACAGCAGAGCGGGAGAAAATATTTGCGAAATATACATCTGACAGAGGATTAATATCCAGAATATACAAGGAACTCAAACAACTTTACAACCAGACAACAAGTAACCCAATTAAAAAACAGGCAAAAGAGCTAAATAGGCATTTCTTAAAGGAAGATATACGAATGGCCAACAGGCACATGAAAAAATGCTCAACATCACTCAGCATTCAGGAAATGTAAATCAAAACCACACAGATACCATCTCACCCCATTTAGGATGGTTAATATCCAAAAGACTGTGAATGATCAATGCTGGCGAGGTGGCAGAGAAAAAGAAACTCTCATACGTTGTTGGTGGGACTGCAAAATGGTGCAGCCTGTATGGAAAATGGTATGGAGGTTCCTCAAACAATTGCAGATAGATCTACCATATGACCCAGCTATCCCACTGCTGGGAATATACCCAGAGGAATGGAAATCATCAAGTCGAAGGTGTACCTGTTCTCCAGTGTTCATCACAACACTCTTTACAATAGCTGAGAGTTGGAACCAGCCCAAAAGTCCATCATCAGATGAGTGGATATGGAAAATGTGGTATATCTACACAATGGAATACTACTCTGCTATAAAAAAAAAATGAAATACTGCCATTTGCAACAACATGGATAGACCTAGAGAGAATTATATTAAGTGAAACAAGTCAGGCACAGAGAGAGAAATACCCAATATTCTCACTTATTTGTAGGAGCTAAAAATAAATTTAAAAATACACAAATAGCCTGGGGAGGGAGGGAAGAAGACACAACAATTACAATTCCTTGAAGTTGATACAGCAAGCGAACAGCTATGAGGTTGTTGGGAGGGAGGGGGGAGAGGGAGGAGGGAGGGAGGTTTCGGTAATGGGCCCCAATAATCAACCACATTGTATATTGACAAAATAAAATAAAATTTAATTTAATAAAAAATAAAAATTCAAAAAAACGGTGGATTATTAAATAAATGGTATTGAATTAACTGAGAGGCATTCATGGAAATAAAATAAAGTTGGATATTTATGTCATCCCATATGCCAAAATGCATAATGAAACACTGAAGATTTTGTATGTAAAATATAAAATCAGAAAAGTAACAGAAGAAAACGCAGGGATATATTTATAGAATTATGGTGTTTAAAAAACTTTTTTCTAAACATAATACTAAAACCAGAAAACATAACAGAAATTTTGAAAAATTTTAACACACGAAGTAAAAAAGACAAATGGTAATCCAAGAAAAAGAAATATTTTCACCATATATATTTGACAAAATGAATCAATAGCTTTATTATATAAATTGCTCTTATGAAATAAAAAAGAAAAAGATAATCATTCAATAGAAAAGGGGGCAAAAGTTATAAACAGGAAATGGCCAATAACAATAGAAAATGCTGTTAAATACAGTTAAAAAAAGAAATGCAGACTAGTGAAGACGTTATTTTAGCCTATTAGGTTGTCAAAAAAATTAAAAAGATTCAAAGTCCAATGTTGGCTAGAGTGAGTAGAAATAAGCACCGCACATTCTGCTGGTGGTAGTGTAACGAGATAATATATATCAAATTTTATCCAATATTTATCAAATTATAAATTCTTTTTGATTCAGCAGTTTTCTTCCTAGAACTTTATCTATGAAAATTTGCATACATTTCCTATTATTTTAGGTACTATGTAATAGTAATAATAAAATGGAAACAGCCTAAATGTCTATCAATAGGAGATTGATTAAATGAGTTATGATACAGTCATATAATAAAATACCATTTAATCATTAAAAATGATTGTGTGGGTATATTTTGTGGCATGGAAATGTGCTCATGATATATTGTTAATTCAAGTAATCAAGTTATTAAAATGGCATATATAGTATACATTTTTTAGGCATGTCTGTACACTGCTACACTTTATACTTAACATATTTAAAAATACCTGTGCATTCAAGGAAAAATGTCTGAAAGGATCTACATCTGCTTATAGTAATTATTTCTGGGTAATGAGATTAAATTTTTATTCACGTATTTGTTGAGCCTCTGTTATATCCCAGACGTGTCTAAAGGCTGAGGTTATAGTGTAAACAAGTGGACAAGCTACCTGCTCTGTGAAGCCTACGATTCAGTTAAAGGGAGATAGCAATAAAGATGTAAATAAACAAGATAACTTCAAATAGTGGTAAATACTATGAAGAAAAAAAACCAAAACAGGTATCTTGATAGAGAATGGCTGGTGTGCAGTGGGAGATAGTTACTTTGTGTTTGGGGGATTGGGGAAGGGCTTTCATGAGGAGGTGATTTTTGAACCGAGATAGATTAGGGGGAGGCCAGCCCTAGGAAGGGCTTTCAAGCCAGAGGCAACTCATGCAAAGGTCCTGAGGAAGAAATGAGCCTATGATACTCCGGGAACAGAAAGAAGCCCAGGAGGCTAGAATGTAGTAAAGAGTGGAGTGGAATGAGCAGATGCCTGAGAAGCAGGTGGGAGTCAGATTTTGTGGGTCTCACTGGCTCTGCTAAAGTATTTGAATTATTTTTGAGGGCAGGGAAAGCATGCAGGAAAGGTATTCAGCATGAAAGTGACCCAATCCATTTTACATATGAAAAATACCATTCTTGCTGCTTCTTTATATCTTCTTGAACTGTTTCAATTGTTCACAGTAATTATGAATAAAATTATGAGTAAGTTTGATTTTCTTATTTATATGCTTACATGCATTGCAAGTTTCAATACCAAAAATATTTATTACTTTTATATTCCTCCCACATTTTCCAAATATAGAGAATTTTAAAGAAAAATATATAAGCTGAGACAATGGACTACCTTATTATCAAAACCCTTTTTTATAAAAAAAAAAAAAAAGCAAAACATTTTGTCAGAAGAATATATACCTTGAAGTCAAAACTGACTTTATCTCCTTATAGCATTGACCTTTGGGCCTGGAACACAATCCACCATGGCTTTAATTTCCTGATAATGATGTAAAAATTATATGGGGGAACAGTAATTTAAGAGAAACTTGCATTGTTCTCTCTGTTTAGAAGCACTTCGGTATTCTATACTACGTCATTTGCTGAGGTCCTCCAATGGGCCAGTCACTGTGTAATATGGCAGAGATTCCTCAGTAGATAAGACACATTTCTTCTTCAAGGATCTCTTGGTCTTCAGGAATAGAGTCAAGAAAGCCATGGATTTCAATGTAGTATGTTCAGTGCAGTGTGCTCTCTTAAACCTAAAGTGTAGTGCTGACAATCCCATTTGAAACAGTCCCACGTCCACCCCCACCCTTCCTTTCCCCAGTTAGTCTCTGGCACAAGACCCTGATTTACTGTGTTGGGTACTCATCACTACCTGAATTTATCCTGATTATTAATTTGTGAACTTTGTTTATCTCCCCCTACTGGGCCCGAAGTTCTTTGGGATCAGGGACATTCTCCTTTTCACTGGTATATCCTCAGTATCTACAACATTGGCTGGCTTTGTAGTAGGTGCTCAGTAAATTCATTGTTAAATGAATGAAAGTGAAGGGGTAACATAAGAGTGATTTGCTCCTACAGTGGATGTCATTGTAAAGATTTTATCAGATCCTCATAACAATACTGCTAAGTGGGTCTCATTATTATTACTCTCATTTGGAAAATTAGGATACTGAAATTCAGAAAGTTCTTGTTAAGGTTCAATTGACTAGCAAATGGCAAAGATAGCACATGCCAGCCCCAAATCCTGTGCTCTTTGGGCTGCACACTAATAGAATCTCAGTGAAATTGATTTTTCATATTTACATATTTAACCCAGGCTTGAAAGTCTTGAACATAGCTGGTAAAAGGTATCATTTAAAAAAACAAAACAAACAAACAAAAACCCACAAATAAAAGTGTGGGTCTGTGTGTGTTTCTGTGCCAAAATGAAATGCATCTATGTTAGATGTGTAAGCAATTTAGACAGCTCCAAACCAGGGGGACATACTTGTTAGACTGTAACAGAGTTTTGTACTTGTTTTTATCATGATGTGCTTATGGTAATCATTTGATTCTCAACTCTGGAAGACATTTCTTATAACTGAATTTAAATTCCATGTTTAGAGATGATGTGATAATATCACATCATCTTTATTTATGACTAACCAAAAAGACTTAGGAGAAACACTGGAAGTTTTCTAAAGTGTCAAAACAGATGAAACAGAGACTTCAAAAGAAAACCAAATGCTTTGTTGTTGTATGTTACTTTCTCTGCCTCTTGGGTTCTAGGGAAGTTGTTCAGGACACTTGGGTACAGACCTTTTCTTTGAAATTTCCACTAAAAAGCAAGAACGATTGATTTTTGATGCCACCTTCTGGCTGCTACGAAAACTTCAGCATATAAAGGTTGTGTTAAAACAACTTTGAACATTGTCTGATGCAGCACCAATACCAAATTAGACAGACTGAAATACCCATCCCACCTGTATGAGGTTCAGGCAAGGAGACAGGAAAGATTAAGAGGACAAAGATTTTCCATTTAAGTTTTGTGCGTAATTTGGCATCTAAGTGAAGCAATACCAACTTTGTCTTCAATTCACTGAAGAACCTTTGACAAAATGGCAAGAGTGTTCAACAAGTCTGTTTGATTGAACGTACTACAAGCTCAGATCTAGTACTTGGTTTAATTTTTAAAATTGTATCAAAATAATATATGCATGTGAAAGCAAATCAAACAGCAATGAAAAGCTTATAATAAAAGCAGTTGTTTCCCATCCTAGGACTTTGCACCCACAATTTCATTTCACAGAGACAGTCTCTTTTCTCTCTGGTTTAAATTCTTCTAGCAGGTTTTTACATAACTTTAAATAATATGCTTATTATTTTATTTTGTGCTTATTAATTTTAGATGGAATCCATTGACAGTCTGCAGTGAAAAATGAAGACTTAATTCATTTACATTATCTCTTTTCTGACCCCCTTCCTTTCCTGTTTGATAGTTAAATTACTACCTTTAGATTTCCTTATGGTTAGTTTAGTGACTTTAAATAGTATGCTAGCACCTCTACTTCTTATTCCTTTAACTTTTGTCAGTGTACTGACTCCTGTTTAAGTGAGAGGATAAATGACTTCTCTATTCTTGGTATTTTGAAATCTCATGATTTAATGTAGATCTTTTAAAAAAAATTAGTTTTATTTTATCCTCAGTGGGTCTTTTAATTCTGAAGAACTATGTCTGACTCTCATCAGTTCTGGAAATTTTTCTATGTCTTTGTTGTTTTCATTTCTTCCATTTTATAGGTTCTCTTTTTGGAACTATTGGTCATACCCTGGACTTCCTGGATTAGCCTCAATGCCTCTTCCCCCCACCCCCTTATATTTTTCATCTCTGGCTTTTTATTCTGTATTTTAGATTTTCTCAATTTCTTTTCCAGCACTTCTTTTAATGTTCTTTTAAATTTTGGCTATCATATGTTTAATCTCCATAAGCCCTTTCTTGTTTTCCATTTATTCCTTCACAATAACATTTTGTTTCTTGTGGATGATCTGCTTGGATTACTATAAATGTATTGGAGGGTTTTGAAAGGCCTCTCGTATGCCCTGAATTATTTTAATTTCATTCAGCATCAGTTTTTGTTTGTTTATCTTAGTCTTTCTCATTTGTGTTCTGATTCCTCTTATATGTCTGATCCTAATTGATTATCCATTCTTACTAGAGAAAGAAGGACTGGGTTGTTTGTGTAGCTTTGCTTCGCTGCTCTTTTACTAGTTTTCCAGGGAGGCCTCTGCGTTGTGAGGGGTGATGGGGCTGTACTGGCTGTCCGATTTCACTACAGCATGAACTGCTGGCGAGCCCGAGGTCAGCCACTGGCTTTCAAAATTCTATAATATGAAGGGTTGTGGGTGAAGGTACCAAATCCCACAAAAGTCTTTGCTCCCCAGAAGGTTCATCCAACAAAAAAGGTTTCTGTCTTTGCCTGTTTTTCCTGGAATTTTAAGTGTAGGGGTACAGGAGAAGTACAGGTGCTGATTTGCACTGGAGATCTGTATGTAAACCTTCAACGAATCTCCCTGTTTTGGGTCACATTTCTCACTCTCAACTCTGAGTCCAGCACGTTTCATGATTTCTAACAGGCAAATCCTGTCCCGCCCTCTCTACAGCCCTGTACGGTACGTTCAACATTCGACACACTTCCATATGCATTCCATCTTCCAGAAATTGTTGACCTCTCTCGTGCAATTGTGAGCAAAGCCCATCCTCCACATTTTTAGCTAGTTTGGTAAGGTATATTCCTTTTCTTTGTGCTTTTATTTTATTTCAGTAGGTCTCAGGAAAGATGAGAGATGGGCTCAGGTGCTCAGTACATCATCTTGAACTAGCAGTTTGCCGTTGCTTCCTTTTTCTATTTCTTGGTGGGAATACAATTTAAGTTAAATAGTGAGTTACTTCCTCAGTCCTACAGACTTGCTCAGCTGCAGCCTTCACCATCTACTTTGTACCTAAGGAGTCTGAGGTCCCCTAAAATTTCAGAATATTGGAGAGGCTGTAGTTAAATGATTGTAGATTTATGCTGAAAGACTAAGAAGGGTTCTAAGACTTCGAAGAAACTTATTTTGGAATTGGTCTCATTCATTCCACAGCATTTGATAAGTGACTAGAATGGTCCAAGTACGAGGCTAAGTGCTGAGTAAGGTATAAACCCTACCCTTGAGCATAACATAATCTGGTGAATAACTTGAGTTTATGTAGCATTTTGCAGTCTCTAAATAAATTTTACCTGTGGTGGACTTAACACTTACTGATTTACCACTCAGTTTTAACTACTCCTAAGGGACCCCAACGATCCATGACATGTAATAATTTATTCATTTTCCTGGGTACAAATTTGAATCACATGCACCGTGAAACTGTGTGGATGATGTAGTTGCGTGGGTGATGAAAGAGCCAAGCTGACACTTGTGGATCTTGAAGTAGCCTTGTGCATATTATGTATGAATTTATAACCAGCTTCCTGAGCCATTTTAACTCGATGGGATACACACATGAATGGGCTTATTTTTTTCTTATCTTTTTTCTTATTTAAGAATGCTCTTTCAGGTCTCTGTTTTAGCTTTGACATCTTAGGCAGATTACATAGCTTTCCAGACACTTTCCATTGTTAAAAAGTTCAGTAGTGTCCGATTTAAAGTTTCAGTCTCGTTCCTTCCAGTCCGCCAGCTCAGGTTTGACTCTGCGGAGGAACGTGGAGTGAGGAGGGAGCCTGGTCTGCTGTTTCCCTTCTCCTCTCTCCCCTTCTGGTTCTAGCTCTTTCATCATATTGTGAGGGATGGAAGGAGAGGGAAAGGGATGAGTGTCTGCTCCTTTCCTGGCCACTGCCATAATCCCATATGGTTGTTGTTACTGTGGCTAAGAGATAACTGACTAACCATCAACACCCTCCTTGGGGTAAGCATCCAAAGGCTGGCTCTTAAATGGGGAACAGGTGGAAATTTTCTGGGAGTCCTCACTGAATAGTTCTTTGATGTGAGAGATCAGTTTCCCCTCCTCCAAACCCCTTCAGCTCCATCCCTGGTGGTTCACCTTCATGGTCTCTTATTGTCAGGGGGGCCTGAGTGCTTGACCCCACATCCTACCACGACAGGCTGCTTCACCGCTGCCTTCTTCTGCTCCATTGACTTTTTTTTTTTTCAACTCTCTTGTGGTCTCTGTGGGTCTCATTTCTCCCTGCTCAAGTGGGCACAGAGGGCGGACTAGCTGGTGTGCCGTGTAAGAGGCGTTCAATTAAAAACTGAGGTGCTGCTTTGTACTTTCAGTCTCTATGAGAGATTCTCTTAGAGTCCTCGATCATTTGGAATTGGAAGGAGACAATCCACCCTTTCCTCCTGGGGAAGAAAGTCCTTGTAACTGGGATCATTGTATCCTGCCAACTCTAGTCTCTCCAATCCACCTCTCTCCCTCCACCTTCTGCTTATGTGAACAGGGGCAGGAACAGGGTAGAAGGGACGGGAAGATCTAGCCCCAGTTTCTTGTGGAGGACTTTCTTTATCCTTAGATTTTTATCCTACTTACTGATTCTGAGTCAGTAGGAAAAGTATTACTGAACAACTCATATACACTATGCTATGTACATAGTCGCATTAATTAATTGGGGAGTGGACAAGATACTGGGAAACATTCTTCTTGAATGTTTAGGGCTGTGTTTCTTAAGATGTGGAATCCACTAGGGAGCTTAGGGGAAAAGATGCTAATTTCTGTGTCCCATGTCCAGAGATTTAGGCTCTCAAGAACTGAGGAGTCAGGAATCAGAATTTTCAATAATTACTTCAGTTGTTACTTATACATACGAAAATTGGTCAACCACTTGTCTTGAGTCCACTACACATTCCCCTAGATACTCCCAACACCACTGTGAAGTAAGCAGGGCTGGTATTCATTTGACTGATGAGAAAATCGGAATTCGAAAGGGAACCCTGGCTTCCCAAATGGCAGAGGAATATTCCACTCGAAGTTAGTGATAATAAATATCGACCGGTCCCACTACTTTGCCACTGACTATAATTTTTAGTAGAAAGAAAATATCACTCAATTTGTTTATCTTTTTTAGATTACCAAAGTAATACATATTTATTTTAAGAAATCCATAAAAGCACAAAAATTTAACCAAGCAAATGTAATCCCAACATTTAGATATGATTTGTTTCTGCATATATGTTACACCTGTTTTTACAAAATTAAAATGAAATCATATTTTAATATTCTTTAGTAACCTACTTCCTAAAATTAATGTATTGTGAATTTCTACAAAAGAAATTTCTACAAAAGAACATTAAACATGTTCTTCAACATCATTTTCAATGGCAATGTAATCTTCCGCTTCATGAATGTACAATTCTGTATTTAACCATCTGTTGATGAACAATTTGATTGTTTCTTTTTTTTTTTTTTTACTATTACAAAAAGATGCTTCAAATGTTGGGCAGGTTAAAGGGGATTTGGGGAATATTTTGTAGCTGTCTAGAGAAAATGAAGCCAAATTTTAAAGGTCATTTATTAAAAGTGGTTAGGGTCTGATATGATATGGAACATTTCTAAGGTCACTAAAAAGATTATTTTCTGTTCTTTTCTCTCAACAGGAACAAGACCATTTTGTTTTACTTTAACCTGCTGAGCTGTACCAGCCCATCTGTGTTGATAAACTTACAATGTCCTACCACACAGGTAAGGCACAAGGTGCCTAGCTGGTGGTGTTAGCAGTTCTGAACACTGTTGGATGAAAGTATTCAGAAATTCCATTTGAACTCTCTGTGTGCATGGTTAACTATGAATTTATAGCAGGTTGGAAGATGTAAGTACGAGCTCACGTTTGCTCATATACAGTCAAAACCAAGCAGAGGTTGGTTGCATTTTAGAATCACTAAAGAACCTTGGTTGATTATCTTGTCTAACCACCTACTTTTATAAATAAATAGCTGCAGCCCATAGAAGTGGCGATACTTTTCTCAAGATCAGCATTGTATCAGGAAGAGTAAAGCTAGCTACTGTAACTAATAAGCCCCAGTTTTTCAGTGACAACACAATAACCGTACAGCAGTACAAGTATTTGTGGTCAGTGGGATACTCTCCTCCATGCTCCTTCCACTGGCTGGCTCTGCTGTCCCTTGTCTGCATCGTCCTCTTCTGCATCCAACTACCAGGAGACAGTGAGGATGAATAAAGCACCATACGCTCTTTAGTGCCTTAGATGCGAAGTGTCACACATTGCAATTCTACTCGTATGCCATAGGCACAAACTAGTTATGTATATATATATAGTCACACCTAGATGCAAGGAAGAAGAAACTGAGCAATATCGCTGTGAGCTGAGCAGCCTCTGCCATATCATGGAAGAAGTGGAACAAGAGGCACAAACCTCAGTGGACACTTAGATGTGTCTTCCGTAGTCTACCCCTCTGGCCTTTAGCACCCTTCTTGTTCCCAAAGGAGAGCAGAGTCCCACGCACTTCTACTGTCTTTAACTCAAAGTCCAATATCTACCTATTCCTGATGTTCTCTCCATCGGGTCTTAACACTGAGTGCACAATGGAGAACAAGGATAGGAATATTGGAATACAAACTCCCATTCAGAAAGGGAGGAAGAATAAGTACACAGCAGTCTCTGGTGCATGGCAATAGAGAACAGTTTTTATTTTGACCTGTGTTGTGTTCTCTGAGAGGAACTCCCTGACCCATTGCATGCTATGGTCTTTTGCTCAGCCCCCTGGGAGGTCCTTTTCTGTCCATTAGCCTCCAGAGGACACCATTGCTTAGCCTTGGAAAGTATGCCCGCTGGAGCGCCATATAGCGTTAAAGCTCCTGCTGTGCAAGTTTAGTACCTCAAAGATTATTTTAACAGTCAAAGGCTTTTTTAGGTTAGAGCATGATTTTTTTCACATTATAATTACCTCAAAAACTTAGTAGGCTTCTGACTTCTTACTCCTTCTTGGTTCCATGTGTCAGTAACCACACCCAGAGATACTCTCTAGAACTAGTTTGTAAATCTTTATTTCTTTGCTTTTTCATCTCCCTCAAAGACTTTTAAAATCTTATTTCTGCTGAGACTAAAGCCCACTAGGGATGTTGATATCTTAGTTCTGTGACTACCTCTACCTACTCCCCCAAGGTTAAATCCTTGACCTAGTCAGTACTGATAATTACCACCATTTGTAATCTTAATTCCAAGCATCCCATTCTCTGATCATCTCAATCCCTCTAACATTCCAACTCCAATAATTCTTCTACCTCTCTGGGACCTACAAACCACAGATCCTAACCTGTTCAAAGTGTCCCTCAGTTCCCGCATGTTTTCATCTTCCTCCTTACCTGACTTAAATTCCATGGTCCTTCATTAAAATCACTCCCTTGTATGCGCTCTCAATTTCTTTGTCTCCTCTTACTTAACTGTACTTCCCTGGAAAAACCTCATCCCTGGCTAACTGCAGCCCTCTGCCTACTCCATGCCTAAATCCAGGCAGCTCAGTGTTCTTGGAGAAGAACACGCAAAAGTCCTTTAAATTCAGGACCTAACCTCAAGTGGGACCTTAGTGCTGTCTCACACTTGCTAGCCTGCTCTCCTAGAAAACAATTTCACACCTTTTCATCTCACCTCAGACCTCCAAGACCTCCTCCCCAATCTTCGTGTTAGCCTCTGACTTTGTTTTGTATTTCATTGAAAAAGTACAAGCATTCAGAAGATGACTTTTTTTTTTTTAATTTATTTTTTTAAATTTTTTAATTTTTTATTTTTGTCGTTTTTTCGTGACCGGCACTCAGCCAGTGAGTGCACCAGTCAGTCCTATATAGGATCCGAACCCGCGGCGGGAGCGTCGCCGCGCTGCCAGCGCAGCACTCTACCAAGTGCGCCACGGGCTCGGCCCCAGAAGATGACTTTTAAAAGCTCCTGCTGTGATATCCACATGCCTATCTGTCTTTATCCACGTTCATGTGTCCATTCCGCTTTCCCTCCTCTTTCTGTGGGTGAACTATCTGTGCTTCTCAGGCCACCCCATCCATTTGTGCATTAGGTCTCATCTTCTCCCACACATGTAAGCACATCATTGTAGAAATTTCCTGTTTTTTATTTTATCATTTTCCCCTCTCTACTAAATCATCCCCATCAATATGAAAACATGCTGTATTTCTTCTGTTTTAAAAATTTCTCTTCTTGATCCCATGTCCCCCTTCAGATACTGCAAAATTTCTGAAAAAATCTGAAGGGGGACATGGGATCAAGAAGAGAATTGTTTAAGATGTTAGAAATACAGCATGTTTGCATGTTGATCTCACCTACCCTCACAGGTTCAGCACTATCTATGTGCTGCCCTCCCTCATTTATATCTCCAAATAAGTCTGCTCCCTGAACTCCAGACCTTTATATCCAACCAACTAAGTAATGTCTCTACAGAGGTGTTTAGCTGGCAACTCAAATTTAACGTGTCCAAAATGGAATTCCTAATCTTTGACTTCGTTCCTAAAATTGTTCCTAACCCCCAACAGTCTTCCCTATTTCACTAAATTTCAGCTCCAAATACCACCGAATCATCCTTGATTCCTCACTTTCATACTCATGTTTGAGCTGTCAGCTAATTCCTTTGGTCTTCCTTCAAACTATACCCTGGACCAAACTGCTTCTCGCCACTTCGTCCCTCGTTCAAGGAATCATCATCTCTTTTCTACATTAGTTCAATGATCTCCTGACTGGTCTTTCTGCCTCTGTCCTCTCCCCACTTCCTTTTGCAGTATCTTTTCCATCCAGAAGCCAACGTGATTCTGTTAAATATATGCTGTTAAATATAATTCTATTAAATATGTCTCTTTGCTTAAATGCTCAATAGCTCATATTAAAAGCCAAAGTTCCATCAATGGCCTACAAAATCCTTCACTGTCTGGCCAGCTCTCTGACCATGTCTTATATTACTCTCCCATTCTCCTGGCATTCAGGTCACACTATCCATCTGTTGTTCTTCAAAGGATCCAGGAAATCTCCTGCCTCAGAGTCTTAGACTTTGCTCTTTTGCTCTGCCTTGAGTACTCTTCCTCCAGATGCCTGGGTAGCTTGATCACTAGTCTCCTTCAAGTCTCCCTCAATTGTTACTTTCTTGGCGAGGCCTTCCTTGACTATCTGTTTAAAATTGGGATCCCATCCATCCATCCTTCACTCTCTAGCCTCCTTTCTAACCTTATTTTTCTCTATAGCATTTATTACCACTGTATAACAAACATTTTACTTATTTATTATTTCTTACATGTCTCCCCCTACTAGAAGGCACACTGCTTGAGGACAAGGATTTTTATCTGTTTTGTTCACTACTGTGTCCTCAGTGCTTGGAACAGGCTCAGTGTAGGTGATCAACAAATATTTATTGAATAAATCAGTCAATCCATGAGGGAATGAATACCTTCCTACTCCCAGTTCAGAAATTTTCCCATCAT
The DNA here is from genome assembly GCF_027409185.1 of Cynocephalus volans. Taxonomy (NCBI): domain Eukaryota; kingdom Metazoa; phylum Chordata; class Mammalia; order Dermoptera; family Cynocephalidae; genus Cynocephalus; species Cynocephalus volans. The sequence continues at coordinate 65,251,539 of NC_084467.1, read as the reverse complement.
TCTATACAAATCCATTATTCCTATGATAAAACAAAAAACCTTATACATTATGCTTTTATGTTATGTTTCATAAATGATTTGCCACATCATCCTTTCTTCATAGCAAATGTAGTGTTTAAACTTTTAACGTAACTCACTCTCCCAGCCACCAAATCCTAATTTGTATTAGAGTATTAAATCCATCTGAATTGAAGATGTAAAATAGCAATACAGATCTATATTCAAAGTGCCCTTTGCGATGCAAAGAATCAGAACTGAGTCAGAATATATTTTAGCTGCCTCAAATGCAGACTTGCATTTAATCTGCCAGGCAGTGGTGTATCTATGATTCAAACCATATTTTTATGCATTATGTTTTTGTTAAATGCCAGCATGGTCCAGAAATGTGTCACAAGCATTTAAAGGACAGACTATGACCAATTAGGATACCCACCTCAATGTTACCTTTATTTTTGGCTGATTATATGTTGGTTGCTACTAATCAGAACCCTATTTGAAGTGAACAGATTTGTCTGATAGAGGGAGAGAGTAAGGACAGTTGCTATATTGTTTTTCAACAGCTCATTTGTGTCTTAGATGAAATTTGATGTGATTCTCTTTAGCAAACCACTTTTTCCCATTTTAATTACTTTCTTTTATGTGGTGCATACACAGCATTTTTACATGTGTAGAATACATTGTTTGCATGTGTATTTATAGATGCAGAAATCATCATGGTCCCCAATCAGTAGTTTCTACCATTATTTAAAGCCTGTTAAAGCATTAGTGCTTTCAGTATTCACTTTTATAAATCCGCTTAAATGTATCCAGTAGGGGAATTTGGTCAGTTGTCTTTCAATCACATGAATAAGTTGTCATAGTCTAAATATCTGTGAAGGATCTCCTAGTAATGGTTTATTCAGCTTAGATCCAATCAGAGTGAACTTTTGACATTTGCATTGATAATAACCTTAACCTTCTTCCAAAAAATGTGGCATTTTAGATGCTGTGAATGTCCCTAAATAGTTCTTTGGCTTTTTTAGAAAGACACCTGAGACCTCCAATATTTCCTCTAGAGGTTTATGAGTGTATATATGTGATTGTGTGTGTGCATGCATGTGTGTGGATAGGAGACTGAGAAAGAGAAAATACATGTGGACGTGTGAATGTGGAGATGGGCCATTTACCTTGGCCAAACTTCTGGAAGGAATTGAACTGCGCTGCTACAAGATAAGGTTAACTGTAAGATTTAAGGCATCCATTTAGGTATCTTCCTACTGAGGTAGCTGTGGGGTCAACATCAAATGCCCCGTATACAGCAGGAACATGACCCAAAAGATGGAAAAGACCTATCAGCTCAGCAGCAGTGTGTTTATCTAACTGCCAAGTGGGGTTGAGCTAGAGGTTGGCCAGTGAGAATAATTACCAAGGTAAAGTAGGGAGAGGGAGCAAGTCAGGGCCGAGAAGGATTTTACAATGAAGAACTGAAGGTGATGAGAGATTTTCAAGGGTTGGCTGCAGCTAACATGGCTTAGTGTGACCTTTTCTTGTTTTTTTTTTTTATCATAAACAAAAACAAAACCAATAGCATACGTCTTCCTTGATTCTGCCTTTTCTCTGCAGAGTTACTAATTGGATTTCAGTCACTCTGCGGTCACTCTGTGGAGTAGCACAGTGATCTGACTTGGCACTGATAGGCCCCCAAAGTTCATTAATGTAAAATAATTGCATAGATGACCTCTCTGCTCACATCTGATCGGTGTTGGTCAAAGACTTTAATAATGATTGATGTGGCAAATAGTCCTACTGTTCATTTCTTATGGTGATAAAACCCTAATTATGTTTTGAGAATTGTTGTTGAGAATCCACTGACACTTATAATTATTAGTGGCATAAGTTATCAATATTTAGAGCATTTTAAATCAGCATTTTATTCATGTATAGGAAAGGAAGCAAGATTCTCACCTGGAATATGCATACACTACACAGGCAAAATCATTCTTGAATTTTACTCTTATCTACTAATTCAGAAAATTGTAAGAAAACATTTTATTAAAAGTCCATCATTGTCCTGTTGTAGTAGTTATGACTGCATAGAACCGCATACACATGCAGGCACACACAAATGAGCGAATGTAAAACCGGTGAATCTGAATAAGGTTAGTGGACTGTAACAATACCAATTTCTGGGTTGTAATGTCATGTTATAGGTATGCAAGTTATTTCCACTGGGGAAAACTGGGTGGGAGGTATGTGGAATCTCTCTGTTATTTCTCACAACTACATGTGGATCTATATTTATCTCAAAATCAAAAGTGAAAAATAAGTCCATCACTTTATAGAATCTTACTGTTTTAACACATCAACACCAAAGACCAAGAAATGGAGATATTAGTAAATAGTACATGAAATATCATTTTTTGTAATATGATTAGACAATTGATTTAAGTTTCTTAGACAGAAAATAGTGCTTTGAGCTTTACTGTGGTGGATAATTTAGAAGTCTAACCTTATGGATACTTCCTTGGTTTGTTCAACTCAATTCACTTCCCATCACTATATTCCTTTTCTTCACAGATCTGTGTCTCCAAGTGCCCAGAAAAATTTTTAACCTATTTGGAAATGCAACTTTTATACCCAGAAAACAAAAGCTACTGGGAATACTACAGTCAGTTCTGCAAGCCCAATGCTAAGCCTGCAAAGGTATGTGTGTTTAAGCTTAAAATTAGAGAAGAATTTAGCTTTTTTTCAATCTCAAGTGTAACAGGAGCACTGGAGTGGAAAAGCTCTCACATCTTCTAGGAAATGATTACCAGTAGCACCATTCCATTAAAACACAAATACAAATATACACTCACAAGCACACACACCATCTATAGCAGATGATTTTGTAGACTTGAGGTGTAGAAAGACTGTACAGTCTGGTAAGTTGGTTTCAAATATTCCCTGACACCAAGAAATAATGTACTTGGATGGATTTTTTACTGTCAAGAGCTAGGAGTTAACGTCATTTTCAGTCACCATTTCATTGTTGTGGTGATGAAGCCCCATGGCTACTTAGTAACGAGTAGAATTTTACAGTTCGATAACTATTCATTTAAAAACGAAAAAACTATTCATTTAAAAATCCCAAACACCTACCTAGGTTTGAGATTTATAAGGGAATTCTAAGGCCTCATTATGTTAAATAATATTAATGTCTTCTAAGTTAGAGAAGATGCTCTTTTTCGAGAAAAAAATTGAAGGAGTAGAGACTCAGGATGTGGCTAAAACAAAGATACATACCTTCAACGGTGAGTGTTGGTTTCAGAGGGTCTGGTTTTATTATTATTGATTCAACTGAATTACAGTTAGGAAGGACATTTAAGAGTGTTTGTCAAAAGGTGTGTGTGTGTCATAATCTTACAATTATTATTATTAGGGGAAGTAATTTGAAATAATGAGATTATTATGGAGTTAAAACTTTTAAGCACAAATTCTTATATTGAGAGTGAAGGTAGTCATCATATAGCCTTTGAAATGTTAACATATTCTTTCTTTCATTTTAGTCTCTTGCACAACTCTTACTGGACGATGATTGTCCAACAGCGATTTTTCCAAGCAAATCTTGTAAGTGGTAATTATTTTACCTTAGAAACAAAGAATCTACCAATAATTTATTTAATTAGGTCCCTTTATTTCACAGTTGATGAAACTGAGGCCAAGTATGGTCTCATGACTGGCCCAAGGCCCCGCAGTTAATTAGAAGGAAAGTCAAAGGTACAGCCCTTCTCCTGACTCAGCCAGGGATATTTCCACTGGAGCTCTGGAATTTTCTGGGTTTAGCTACATGAACACATAAGAAAAGATTGGAAATTGATTTTTAAAAGCCCAGTCAGATTGATTTTTTGGTGCTCTACAGCACACAGTCAGAACTCGTACACACCCACTCCTGAATTCAGCCAAAAAGTTTGTCCAGAAATTGCCTGGGGAGTATGGGCACTATACTTGTATTTGTAATGTGAAATTTGAAGTATTTATATGTCTCTGAATGAATCAATATTTTTTCTCTTTAAAATTGTAAACTCTAAAGTGATACTCTGTTTAGAAGAAAATAAACTAATCATTTATTTTCCTTTAGAATCCTAACCACAGAGAAAACACTTTACATAAAAATATCCACCAGAATGTGTATTCAAAACAACCAAAAAAATAAATAAATAGAAAGGGAACACTCTGATATCCAAGGTCAAGAGAATGCTTAAGTAAATTATGATGTACTCATTAAATGAAATATTTTAGAATTATAAAATGTAAGTATTATAAAAACATATACATGCATATGATATAATGTTTAATAAAATGCAAACTGTTATATGCATTATATTGACAAGCAGATGTAAATTAAAATACTCCCCCCCCCCCAAAAAAAACCCAAAAAACTATTCAAAGAAAAAAATTGAAAAGAAATATTCCAAAATATTAAGTGGTTGTTTTGGGGGTGGCAAAACTGTAGGCATTTCCTCCCTTCCTTCTTATTTTTTCTATCTCCACATTTTTCTACAATGAGTATATATTTCTTTTCAAATGGAAGAAAGGCAATAGTCATCAGTTTGAGTAGAAATTCAAGTACCATTGAAGTAGCTACCACCAGATCCATGTCTTCAATGCCCCCATCACTCTTCTCTGGGTCATTAAAGACCCTGAAACAAAGAAGTTGGTCCTGCAAACAGCAGCACTTACCAGGAAGCCCTGGGCAACCAGTGTCTGTAACCAAGAAGTGTTACAAATTTTTGTCCAAAAAAAGGTAAAAAAAAAAAAAAAAAAAAAAGGCTACTAAAGATATAATAGGTATAAAAGTATGACATCATCCCTGCCCATGCAAGTACAATTTGGTTAAATTACACAATATAAAATGTACATTGGAGATATAGAAATGAATAAGCATAGTTCCTCACAGTCTAGTAAGGAAGACATTAAGGTAAACTTACCATCAACTTGTATTCCTCCTAATTGGGGATGAACTATAGTACTCGGTGGAATAGTATGCAGCTAAAAAAGTTCACTCCTTAAAGAGTTTATATAAGAAACTAATATTAAGAGAAAGAAACAAGGAAAAACACTGCATATTCTGCATATTTTGACTCTAAAAAAAAAAAAAAAAGAACTTTTTTGTAGAAGAAAGACTGGAAGACTGGAAGGAAATTCACCAAAATGTGAATATACTTCACTGTTGGTGGTGGTAGGACTATGTATAGTTTAGTATCTTCTTTCATATTTTCTCTACTTTTCAAATATGTAGTGAGCATATTTAGTGATGGAAGCTAGCAGATGGGATGAGGTTGCCCAGAAATAAAATGTGGAACAAGGTCAGGAGACCCTCTAGGTAGGAGCACTCATAGTTAAGGGATGGAAAGGGGGAAAGTGCACAGAAAGTCAGAAGGGAGGGCAGGATAGAATCTGGGCATGTAGGCCAAGGGAAGAGAGTTTCAAGAAGGCAGGGGATGTCTACCATGTAAAAGGCTCAGAAAAGTTAAGTAGTGTGCTGGGTAATGGGTTCAAACATGATGAAAACTAAAAAATATCGAGATTTTGGTAATTAGGAGGTCATGGGGATCACTGGGAGGACAATTTTTGTGTAGTGGTGGGGGTAGAAATCTAGTGATTGAGAGGGAGTAGAAGCAGCTGGTAGAGGCTACTATGTCAAATTTACCATAGAAGGGGAGGGAAGAACAGGAGAAAGATGATACTAGAGGAATAAGCCTTATTATAAGTGCTTATTACAGAAGCTGGAGATGGGAAGTTGAGTTCATTTTAAGCTAGAAAAGGTTTTATAAAAACATATTGCTTCTTTTCCTGGATCAACTGCTTTAATATTTTCAGTTTTAAGCTTCATATGAACCCATGCAAATCAGTGCTGCTTCTTATTAAAAAAAGCATAAAAATGATCTATTTCTTATTTTCCTTTCCTCTTCATTTGAAAGAGAACTGTTAGGGCTGGCTGGTTAGCTCAGTTGGTTAGAGAATGGTGTTATAATACTGAGGTCAGGGTTCAGATCCCCATACTGGCCAGCCACCAAACGCCCCCCCCCCAAAAAAAAGGAAAAATAGGGGCTTGAAAATATTTTTAGTAATAGACTTGTAAAACAGGCAACAATTCTATTTAATCAAAATGAAAACATAGAAGATTGAACAGTGATTTAACTCTTCTTAGAAATTATACTAGTCTACAAAATGTGGGTCTCTTTTGATAGCTTCAGAATTTCCATTTCCAGCCCATCCAAAAAACATGTAAATGAAAAGCTAGAAGAGAGACAAATTATTAAGAATTCACAAACAAAAATTCAGTTGTCTTAGTAGCATAATGCTTAAGCTGGTTCTTATCTCCCAAGGAATTACTCACTAATCTCCAATTGTCAAGGTTTTACTCAAGGAGTATCTAAGATTTTTTTAAATAACAAAACTAAATTCATTTAGTCATACAAGCAAATGTGGGCTTTTTATTAAAATGTGTTTACCGTGACTGATATGTATCAGTGTTACTCTTTGAAAACTTATGCTGTGCATCTTATTTGTGACATGATAAATACATCATGTGTAAAATAATCAACAAGTTTAGAATGTAGGTTCAGATTGCAATTGTATTTGGTTTCTATTTCAGTCTTAGAACCATCAGAAAATCTTCAGATCATCCAGTATCTGTAATGGCTGATTAGCTATCTTACTGAGCAATTTACATGCGTAGGAACAATTTGATTATAAATGACAGAAAGCTTAAGAAAGGGAGGACATCGTGAAAGAAGTAGAAAAGTGACTACCGTGATTTTAATTTATTTTTACAGTTCTCCAGAGATGTCTCCCTGACTTCTCTACTAGAAATGGCTCTTTAACAGTAGGAAGGAAGATGCTGTTTGCAGATGGAAATGGAAAGACAAGAAATGTTATAGAACTCAGGGAGGCTTCAAAGTATGTTTGTTTACATTTCTACTTTCAGTTTTGATGCATCCTGTTATTGTACCCACGACTAAAGTTCGCATTAGGTTAAGGGTTATAGGAAAAGAATTATGTACTGTTATGAAATATACATATCACTGGGGGACTTGATATATGTTCATTAAGAAAAGCATGTAAAGAAGGAGAAACCAGAATGAATTAGAAAGAAAAATGATGTTTTTCAAAATGATTAAAGGTTTCTTTATCAACAGGTATAGAAATGTGACATAAGGAATTGTATTGGTGCCATATCAAATTTCTGTGTACCAAGTTTAATGCAGTAAATTTATAGTTTCCCTTGGATGTACACACATGGTGCTTCACGACACTGGGAAATATATTTCCCTGGGTGCACACACACATGTAAACGTGCACAAACATAAACACACACAGAGTATCACTGCATAGCTCAGTTGTTGAATTAAAAATGAAAAATAAAGATATCCTAAGACTGTATTTCTCTTCCTTGGAAAACTTAGTAGAACATGTAGTATAGTGTGGTTCTTGCATATTTAGAATATAACAGCAACATGGATAAATTTTAGAAATTTTGTGAAAGAAATTACAAAATAATTATACAAATATGATTCTAATAATAAAAAATTCAAAAACAAGCAGAACTAAATTAAATCACCCTGTGATGCATATATAAGTGGTAAAACAATAAAGAAAACATAGGAGATTATTATCACAAAAGTTAGGATAGTGGTACTTTAGGGAAGACAGGGATATTGCAACTGGGGCACATGGGGAAGGGGCTGACCGTGTTGTAGTTATATGCGTGTGTTCACTTTGATAGTTCATCAAACTGGACACTATGATTTGTGCACTTTCTGGTATGTGGCCATCATGTCTTACTGCTGCAATGCCGTCAGAGGATTAGAAAGGGGAGTTAAAGATGATGTTCATTCTTGACTCTATGGATTTTATGAGTTAAAAGCTGATCTTATCATTTAAATTCATTTCTTCCAGTGAGTTTTCTGCAATATTGAGAGCATGTTGCATGCACACACTGGAAATAGATCTGTTCATTATTGTAGAAAACCATGTTCTCTCTGTGTGCAGCTACAGCCACCTTTGCAGGTTTGCTGAAGTGACAATTCCTGTACTGTTGTGGGCAGGAAGAGAGTCACTACTGATACATGGTTTCTAAAAATATGTTTTAAATAGCAGCTTGCCAAATCCCTTTTATTGTAGCAAAAACATTTCTGTTTACTGGTAGTCAAAAATAATTGATTTTTTCCCCTTCTTTGAATTCAGTGTTATCAATAAAATCCTTGATGCAAGGACAATTGGAATGAAAGTGTTTGAAGACTATGCAACAACTTGGTATTGGATTCTCATGTAAGTGAAAACACATGTTTCTTCTTCAGCCCCATTCTGATTGTATCTTTCAGAACTCTTTCTGCAAATTCCCTGTTCTTATTTAGGAATAAAATGTTGACTTAGATCTCAGTTCCTGCCATTTTCTTTTTCAGATAGGGTGAGGAGAGGCAAAGATATTTGGAAATATACCTAGAATTAGCAGAAATTATAAGAATGTAAATTTTAATATTATTAATTAAATTACTAATAAAAGTACTCTTATAAACATATACTTCAAGGCACGTGGGTCAGCATCTGGAGTACTTCTGTATCAGTAGTACATTCGTGCTTCTTATCACGTTATAGTGGATACGGTATTATTTCTGTTTTTTGGTTGTTGTTTTTTTTTTTTTTTTTTTCTAATTTGTCCTTCCCCTGACTTCCAAAGAATCATTCTTATTTTTATTAATATGTCCCTTTCGCAAAATGATTGTTATCTTCATCACCAAAGGTCACTGTAGTTATGGGAGGCTGAAAAAATATATGAAGGAGGAGGAGATTTAAAATTTTCAGACTTAAGATTTGCATTCCTGGAGACTTAAGGAAATGTAGTCACTTTACTGCAGTGGGTAAATGTGTTTGACCTATCTAAGTCTGTCATTACTCTCTGGCTCTTATGTCACTTTCTAATGCTTTAAAGCTTCTGTTGTTCCCTAGAGATCAAAGAGTAAATTTTAAACTTCTTCAGATACTTCCAAGGCCCTTTGCACCTTGGCCCAGCTTAGTTTCTCAGATTCATCTCCACCCATGTTTCTTGATTAACCTTAAATTCTAAACACATCAAGTAACATGCCCCTCCCTCGACTGCCAAATCCCATGTCTTTGCACATTCTGTTCCCTTTCCTGGCATATCCTCTGAGTCCTGGGCAACTTCACCTCATCCTTTACTGTCAGCTTTAGTGTCATTTATGAAACCTTTCTTATCTTCCTCAGACATAATTACTTCCCCTTCTGTGTTCCTCATACGTGTTATGCGTGTATGAGTGCATTTGTGTGTGTGTATACATACCTATGCATACACATACATACTTATCTTTAGACAGCACCTACTATTCTGTATTTTATCTACCTGACTTTTTCCCTCTGATAAGCTATAAACTCTTTACTATGAGTAACTATGTCTAATTCATCTTTATTTTCTTAACTCCTAGTATGGTTTTTGGAACACAGTAGATGCATAGAAAATGTGGGTTCAAGGTACAGTTATATAGACACAAGGGGAGCAAGATAGACATATTTAACTATACAGTGCTTAATAAAGTTGAAATTGTACTGTGTGTAAAATGCTAGTGAGTAGTTTTTAGAGCTGTACAACTAGATTATTTATGAGATTTTAGTCGTTTCAATGCTTGTCTTAAACAATTACAGTATTTTCAGTGTGTTAGGATATAGCTCGAGAGCAGAGATTGTAGTTTATGCAGTCTATACTAGTAGTTAATTGTTTCCCCTATTGCCAGATCTAAATGTCATTAAGTAATTTCCATGTTTCTTCTTCATCTGGCTTTTCCACTCTTACCTGAACAAGTGTACATTATGATAGACTCTCCTGCTTACCTCACCCCTGACACACACACTGGAAACTTCTCCACCCAGGCACCACTCACACAACTAGAACATCAACACCTTCCTTTATTTTCAACTCTTCTGCTTTCATCTATTTTATAAAATAAAGCTAAAGTACTGATATTCTAGGACTTAGTTTATTCAGTTAGAATTTTTTATACAAAAATTTAAAACATACAGAATAAACAGCTTTATTTCTTTTTTCCCCCTTGACCTCTTTGAATATTTTCTTTGGACTCTGCCATAGAGTAACCCTTCAGCCTTACTGAATATTTAAGCATTAAAATACCTGTGCTTTTAATAGGGAATGGCTTTTGGAGTTAAAAGCGTAGGCTCTGCAAGACTATGTCCCGAAAACAGACTTCTATACCATGCTGTCACTTATCCAGTGACAGTAATCATTAAGATTTCTTAAAAAGATAACACTTGAGATAATAAACTCAATAAATGCACCAGGCTCTGTCTTTTGCTATGTTTGGAAACTTACAGATAGCACCAGAGGTGTCAGTTCTTAACAGAAGACTCAGCCAAGTTTCCAGTCTTAATGAGTTCTCTTTGGGAAATTATATTAGTAGACTCCAATACAACCTTATCCCAAATATATGGGGGGAAAAGAAACTTCTCTAGTAGCTGTAGAAAGAAATTAAAGCAGATGGAAAATAGTCATGCTACTGATTGCTTGATAAAGTCACATGGCCCAGGAGACAAAGAAGCCTTGCCATTAATCCAAATAATGGCCCATAGATCACTGGGGACCTAAAATAGAAGTCTGGTGATGTCAGGGATCACAAACTACTAGAGTTAATTCGACCACAGTGACAGTGACTACAAAATCATGGGTACAAGGTGTGGCCAGTTATTTTCCTTGTCTTTCTGCCCTGACTATCCACTTACTTCTAGACAGCCATATTACAGAAGGTTTCTATTAGTCACCACGTAGATAGAACAGTACAATTCATCATAAATATATTTTACAAAATTTATCATCTACCTACTTAGGTATGAAGGAAAAAAAAATAGGACATGGCAACTATGGCAGATAGATCAAAATTGTAGGTTAGAGGAACTGTATTTTTCCTTGAACAATGATTGATACTGGACTTCACTTTACCTGGGCACACAAAGATGACTGGTTTATAAAATCCCTGATGGTCCTACTCGTTCATATGAAAGTCTGAATAAAAACCATCATTTATACTTTTTAACATTACATGTAGTTCCATAGCCAGGTAAAATAAAATAATCTGAGAATCACTTTGAATAGAAAAAGTGTTGCCCTGATGTTCTTATTGTGTTATGTTTAGCCCACTTGACCCCTGTGTTTGTTGTGGATTTTTTTTTCTCTAGTGGCCTGAGCATTGCCATGTTCCTTAGTTGGACAGTTTTGATACTCCTGAGGTTCATAGCTGGATGCCTTTTCTGGATCTTCGTGTTTGGTGTGATTGGAATTACAGGATATGGTAAGTGTCACTCCTATTTGATTAAATACTGGAATGATCTTTTTCTTTTCAGTTGCCATTATCAATTATCAGAAAGTATTTACTTCCAGTGGAATTAATTATTCTTTGTCCCTAAAAAAACCTTAAATTGTAAAAAATTGTTTAATTTTGCATATGTTGTCTCTGTAATTTTTTTCTTCTTTATCTTGAAAAATAGTGCTGTCAGAATGTTCTGCTACTCTCCCTACCAGCCTTTTGTCTCATGCTTCATGGGTATTAAGAAGGAGGTAAAAAGGATCCCTTTTAGAATTATAAAAAATATTTCAGACAACATCTTTTATTCCTTTAAGTTTTCCATCTGATCAAAGACCAGGTCTGCACACTTACGGAAGTGGGATCTATTTTAAGCATTTTAAATCTAGGTACTGTCTATCATCCCTTTTAGTAATTGGTACTCTATGAGAAACATCGCTCTCAAGAGGCAAGTATTCTGAATTACACTCACTGGATAGAGAGTTACTTTATTTCAGGGTTAAAATCAAACCACTCACTCAGTCTCCCCAAAGCAGTATTCATACATGTCAGGTGCACTGTGAACACTAAATGAAGGAATTAGTGTCTCCCATGGAACAGTATGCCACTCATGGCAGCTTATTCTGTCTCCTAAAAAATGTATGGGCCAATATAGGAATGCTTGAGAAGTTTCTGTTCAAAAGAATGATTTCCCCTACAATGCCCTTTGGATTGCCAACAGTTTTATAGTAGTAGACACCAAAAGTAACAATCTTTTATTTCTGTCACTCAAAGAAGAGCTTTAAACATATTAGGATAAGAATGTTAAATCCCTAAGTTCTATACTTAGCTTGACTTCTAATCCAGCTCCATAACATATAACTGGGTAACTTTGGAAGTTTCTTAATGATTATAAGACCCAATTTCCTTATCTATGACATTAGCACTATAATGGTATTCCCATCTTAGAAGATTGTAAGGATTAAATGAGACAATAAATTTAAAGCTCTTAGATCAGTGCCTGGAGCCCAGTAAACATTTAATTGATATGCACTGGATTGTTGTTATTATTTTCCTCATTAGGTTCAATGAGTTTCTAGTAAACTGTTCAGGTTTCCTCAGGTATTCTTTATCTGTGCCTGCTGTGTAGTTGCTCATTAATCCCACCCGGGCTTCTTCCTGTGCTGGGGTAACAGATCGGATGTGGGTCAGTCTGGTGGAGGAACACAAGAACTGCCGTCCCCTAATCAGAAACTCCAAGAAAAGATTTTTGTTTAAAAGTGTTGTTTTTGTGTTCCTTCTTGGAGCTAAAAACCCCTGCCCTTTGCCACTTGAGAGTGTGGGCATGTGATTCAATCACTCTTTTACTATCAACAAGAAGGGCAGGGCTGTAAAGTCTTGCTACTGACTTCACTGACGTCTTACATAGCAAGAAATATCTGATATTGGCTATGATGCAACTTTGACAATGGCAAAAGGGAGAAAGATGGTCAATATATAAAAAGTATTGTTAAAACAACCAATTTCAGCTCCCCATTGACTTCCTACGTAGTTCTAATCCAGAAATTAATGATGTGGCAAGTAAGCTAGAAGCTGTTTTTGGGGTGAGGAAATGTTCAATCAGGTTGGGAAGTGTCAGTAAAGAAGACTGCATGTAACTGACCTCTGCTACTATCTTGGACAACTGACTTTCTACAAATCATTGCAAGCCAAATAGGAGTTTTCAAAATTTAAAAAAAAAATAGCTGTTAAATTAAAAATTAAGTTAAATAGGAAAAGAGAGAATTAATGAACTGAAATATGAATCTAAAGTAATTACCCCCAATACAGCAGAATGTGACAAGAGGACAAAAATATGATTGTATAGTTAAAAGAACTACAAGAATAAATAAATAAGCCAATAAATAATAAATTGATATTGGATATAAATCTCTGTTAGGGGAAGATTTCAACACATCTTTCTACTGAACAAGCATACCATAATGTATTTAACAAGTCCCTACTGATAGACATTAAGGTTGTTGATAGTCAAAATGACATTTAAAGCCAGATGTTGCCATCAGTCATCCAAATACTGAAAACACATATCAAATACAGTAGCACATTTAGACTATTAGATCCCAATAAAATATTTACTGTATAAATATGAATCTTGCCTTTGCAGAAATAACTGTGCTGATCAGTTTTATGTAGATATGTGTGATGAATATATAGCTTCTATTTCAGAAAATAACATTTTACATTAGCTTGTTTTTCTTTCTTTTTCAAGGAATATGGCACTGTTACCAGGAATATACAAATCTTCAGGAACACCCAAATTCTACATTAACTATATATGACGTTGGGATTCAGATTAATTTAAGCATGTACTTTCGACTGAAACAAACATGGTTTGCACTTAGTGAGTGGATTCTAAAAACTGGTTTTGTTAAAATTGTAATAATGAGAAATTTTTTTTTGTCTAAAGGAAAGCTTGGGTTAGTGTAACCTGTTAAATACATTTATCACTAATGTCATTAAAGGTAATAAATATATTTATAATCCTACCAGCTATAGTAAATGGAAAAGTCATTGGGAAGAATTTATTATATAATCTAAGAAAACACTACTTTACGATTTTAAGCTATTTATTTGCCTTCAATTTAAAAATGGTTTGGTTGTGGATGTTTATAGACATTAACCTGGTATCTAAGAAAGACGTTTAAAAAGAAACAAATGCTTGATTGTTCAAACTTGTTTTTAAAAAGGTAAAAGGAAAAGGAAAAAGAAGAAACAATTTTTTATAACAAGACTCTTAAACATATAATTTACATTTTTGAAGTGTTTATTCAAATTATTGAATTAGTTAAGGGTAATATTAACAAAATTTTTAAAGCATGATTTCAGAGATGGTTTTAATCTTATATTTTTAGAATGGTCTTATGATAGTATTCTTGCACTTCATGTTCTTTAATTAAGATTTTAAAAATAATCTCTAATTACATGTTGCTTTTAAAAAAAATTATCTCCACATTGTCAAAGTTAGAGAGGTAGGCAAGACATGTTCAAGGAAGTCTGGTAAGGAGCTCAGAAACAATCTCAGAAGGGGGCAATATCTTGGTGGGCATCACGATTCCAGGCGTGGGTCCCGTCTCAATAAATATGAAAACTTGATTTTGCCACCCATTCAAGAATCCTCAGGCTTTGAACGAGAGGCTTACATATCACTGGAGTGTCATTTGATTTGTTTACACCATTAGGATACTCTCACTGTGACCAGAATGCAGACATATCCCATCTAGGACACTAATTTCCTGGGATTAAAACAAATGTGGAGTAAGATTACCAATAAGTAGCTTTTTTTAGCAAAGGGGCTTTGATAGACTTGAGAGATGTTTTCTCTAGGCTGATACCAACCTTGATAACCTAGTTCTGCAGCACCAAAGTCCCAACTAGATTCCTTTTGTCTACCAAATTCAGTTTTTCTCTTTTCCTTGGATCAAAATGACAAATTCTTATTCTTTGGCTTCCCATTTCTTGCCTCTTGTGCAGACTAGTTCCCTTTACTCACCTTATTTTTTTCAAATATGTTGCAGAAGAATTGTTTCATTTACAGCTTTTTCTAATATGAAAATCAGGCATCTTGGGAATTGCATCCTCATTTTTCCTGAATTTGAGTGATTCCACATGTCCTCAGCAATCCACTTACTGTTAGCTACCATTTCTAAAGGTGATGAATTTCACCCATTGTGTATCAAACCTCTAGTTTTACTCTTGGAAGGATCGTATTACAGGTTCTGTGGTCATACCCTGCTGTCTCTTAAGACCCTTCCACACACAAAAAATCATGAAGCTCATCAGACTCTGCCATTGGAAAAGTTTAGATGTACTTTTAGAAAAAAACAGAGCTTTTAAAAAATTTTTCAAGTCCAAAAATGCCAGTCTCTCCTCACATGAGCCTCACCTTTCATAACTCACTCATCAGACATTATTTGCTCTTGTGGACAAAATTCTAGGCACCAGAGACAAGGGCATATATGTGAAAATATACTCATTGACAGAAACACTGAAAATAGGCAGTTATAAATATAAAAATTATAATTTTATGAATCCTAGATTGTGTTAGGAGGTGGTTCTAGTGCCATGTTGTTAACTAACTTCATGACCTTGGGTACCACTTCCTTACCCCCATGTCTCAATTTCCTCCTCTGTTTAAGTTACAGACTTATACTAACTGCTCTATAGGGTATCAAATATGTTTCTATTATTCATGCTTATTCAAACAAAAGGAGTATATAGTATATAAATTCAAAAGACAGTTAAATCTTTTTAATGCAACCATTTTAAATATGTAATTTTGTAAAGGTAGATGTTTAATATACAATAATCTTTAACAATGCAATTTCAGAATAGAAAATGATTCTGCAATATTTCATTTTCTTAGGATTTTCCAAAGAAGATAACTATTTTAGCATAATATGGCTATACTCCACAATTTTGGACTCAAATTATTGCTTTAAGAGAATAAAATGTGCATAAAACTTAAATACATAGTTTAACTAAAAGAAAATGTAGAAGCAAGATGATATATTACTAAGATCCTTCCATGCCTCTGGCTTAACTGATTTCTGCTTACTTGGAAATGTTAACTGATATGTCATATAATATCAGAATCTTAGTGTTATAACAATAGAATGAAATAATGAGCTCCCCATTGCTGTAAGTGTCTGAGCATGAACAGAATCTATCAGAGGTTATACAAGGGATTCCTTCACCAGTGGGAATTTAGTTTCCATTAAGTTACTTTTATACTTTCAAATTCTGTTACTAATAGTACCATATTTCCTTGATTTTAAGATCCATACCTTTTCAGTTTTTAACATTTCTGAAATCAGGATGCATCTTAAAATTATTGAATAGTCATTTAATGAAAGATTTCTTTACTTTTCTAAAAAGTTATTACTAAATTAAAAGTGTGTTTTAGAATTGAGGAAATATAATAATTAAGACTATTTTACTTCAAGTAAAAAAAAATGAATTCAAGCTAGTTGAAGAGAAAAGAAAATTGGAATAAGCTGGGGGCAGAGCAGGGGGTGTTTATTATAAGAATATAGAAGTATCTCATCAAACTCAAAAATGCAGAAAGGCAGTTGGACTTTCAAGTTTACCTGGATCCAGGAAACAAGAAGCCAAAAAGAACCCAAGATTTTCACTTTTTGCTCTCTTGCTTTATACACATACACTTTATTCCTTCTTTGCAAATTCACTTCACATAAAGACAATTTTGATACAGCTCATTAAGTTTAAATTAAATTTCCTTAGTTTTAATTCTAAGACTTATATTGTCTTAAGTTGGGTTTGGTTTACACTCATTGATGGTGGCCATGGTGGGTGGGGGAGTCACAGAATTAAAATGTGGCAGCTGAGAACCTACCCTCTCATCGTCAAGGACAATTAAGACACATTGTGAGCAAAGGTGGACAGCTCAAAAAGTTTTTTCTGTAATATTCCCCTACTTGAAGAACCAAAGGTGAAAACATCTAAAATAGAGCTGCCTAAAGCAGCCCTTCCTCCCGTTCATGCCTATTTGCTATTGCTACAAGTGCTGTGAAATGTTATCATGGACAAAGTGAAGCCTGTCCAATTGAGTTGTTCAAACTCTAGCTAGAGGTTTTAATTTGGATTTCTTAGCATTTCTTGGAGGTTTGCAAAGTGAATTTCTAAGATTGGCATTTATGGAGAGGTAGAACTGCTTAAATTATTAGGTGTCAGAATTGGCAGAAATAACCATAAAGCTTAGTCCTAACTTTTGCACAGAAAGTTTGTTTTTGTATTGATTTGTATCACTGACTGATTTTTTCTCCTGTTCAAAGTGATAATACTCTGCATCACTGAAGTGATTGTCATCCTCTTGCTGATCTTCCTCAGGAAACGAATCCAACTTGCCATTATCCTGCTGAAGGAAGGAAGCAAGTAAGGCCCTTAGTGCAGAAACTCAGATAATGTATATCAGTCAGTTAAATCAGTCACTGTCCATTGCATAGGTGTCTTAGACTATTTTCCCTTTAAGAAGACTTGTTAAAACTATTTTCCTTTCAAGTTCAGACTCTGCCACTTTTTAGAAAAGTCACCATTAAGAAGTCCTTTAATATCACCAAACTTCAAATATCATAGGGTAAAATAAGGATAAAACCTGTCTAGTTTACATATTAGCATTTTTTTGAACACCAAATGTATGTTAGAAGACTAACATGTGAAAGTAAATGACATAATGCTATATAAAAGTTAGCTATATTACATGTTATATTGTTTCCATGCTGGGTCATATGTTAATATTAATGTTTGAGAACTTTAAATCACCATAATTATATAAAGTCAATTAGGTGCTATTACCATTTCTGCATGAGTGACAAAATTTTCCAGTAGACAGAACAATTGATTCTAACAGAACCAGACTAAATATTTTATATCTAAAGCTCATAATTCAGGAATACTTTAGACCCAGAGCTATTTTTATTAAAAAATGTTACAAAATAAACAATCTTTTATAAAATTCATGCTGGGTGGTAATAACACCTATAATTTCCAAACTATTCCAAAAGGTCACTTGAGGATAATACTATAAACTTTAATAATGCATGAAAGAAACAAGAAAAGCATTACTATGAAGCCAACAGACCGTGCTCTCTATTTAGAATGATGGAAACTAAGTTGTTAATGACCAAGAACCAAATTATTTTTAATAGTCTTTAAGGATTATTTTGATAAAATTACCATATAATTATTATAATAATAGTGCCACCCGAAGCCAGTGATTTAAATAGTTAACCAGCAGTTTGTTAAACTCACCCTCTTTACCACAATAACTGAAGCCCTATCATTATCCACTAAGAACTACTGATTTGTTGGGTTTATTTCTTAAATAGTATTAAATTGTGTAGTTCACTGTAACTTGCTCCACTTGTTATGTCCCTAAATGTGCGTGTGTGTGTGTGTGTTTTGAAGGGCCAACATAACTGTGACAGGTTGATAGCTTGCTCAGGGAATAATAAAGACTAAAATAAGTAGGCGTGAGCATACAAGATAGACCACAGGACACTCAATAAGTCACTTAAAGGTAGCATATAGAGAAAGGAGAAAACAGCATAGCTCAAATAGTGAGGGGATGAAGGTAACAAATGCAGAAGAAATCTAAGAAGTGTCAGCACTTCAGGAGAGTTCCATCATGTTATCAGTGGTTATATCCAACAGTACTGTGCTTAATCCAGGGTCATATGCTGAAAAGGTCATGTAAAAGAAGTAGTTATGAATAGCACAACTAGGATGGTGAACATTTCACAAACTATGTCCTATGAGAAAGTGTAAAAGAAATTATTACCCTGGAGGAAAAAAAATGAATTATTTGAAGTGTTGCTATGTGGGAAGGATGGTAAAATGGTCATTTCTTCCCCATACGTTAGTGGATGTAAGTTACATGCATGCATATAAGGAAGAATTTTCTAATGCTCTGATTGCTAAGAAAATGGAAGAAGCTGTGTCGTATAAAAGTAAGTTCCCATCACACAATGTGTTCGCCAAAGGGTAGTGAACACATATTGAAGATAGTATAGAAGCGATTCCTGAATTAGGGAAGAAATTTCCACAGATTAACAGATGATCTTCTGTGATTTTAAAAGCCTAAAAATCTAAACAAAAGGAAAAAATTTCATGATTATAATGTACCAAATCTTTATGGGTCAGACAGAAATAACCAAAGAGAGGAGAGTTTGGGGACTTATGGGCAGGAATCAAATATGGTCATCAGGAGAATGGCCCAACTTACTTTTAAAAGTAAATAAATAAATAAAAATTTAAAACCAACTAAAAATATGCCAGAATGATCAGCAAAAAAGAATCAATATTATTACCACTATTCTTAGAATTGATTCAGTCTAAGGCTTATTTCTAGTTCTAACTGGTATAAATTTAATTGAGAAAGTACAGCTCTGATTCAAACATCGTTCTGAATTTCAACTATTTGTTTTATTTCAGAGCCATTGGATACATCCCCAGTACATTAGTTTATCCAGTTTTAACTTTCAGTTTGCTTTCAGTCTGCATCGCCTACTGGGCTGTGACAGCAGTGTATCCTTTGGTAACTGACTTCTTTAAACCTCAGGTCTACATTACTGTTCAGAAACCAGGAGTTTGTGTCCAGTATCTTCTATCCCTAAAGAAGTAACTGATTTTTTTTTTTCCCCCAAGCCCTAAAAAAGTTTTGGTCTACTGATTGAATTTTCCCTCAAATAGGTTGTTTGGTAAATTTGTTTTATTCTGTCTTCACGTATGATGTTTCTCTTTGGCAATAACCTAAGAGAGCTCCTATGTATTTTACTGGGCCAGTCACTGCAGCTGGACACTGTTACATGAATCTAGGCCTGAAAATGGATGATTATTAAAATATAAGAAATATTTTGAAGTTAATATCTCCATGAACTTTTGAGTTATCAGCATTATTTTCTTGTCTATTTATTTTCAATCTACCAGCAAATACTTTGTCCTTAACAGAGTTCATTCAGTTTCTTGGCTACATCAGGGGTACCTGTGTACAAAGTCACAGCCCCAGAGGGGCATTGTATACATGAAAATGAAACCTGTATCCCAGAGGTAAGTAAAAGAAACTCTCAGAATTTTACTGCATTTATCTTGCAATTGTTGTAGAAATCATCCTGAAACAGAGATCCTGAGCACTGAAGGAGATCACATGTATAGAAGAGGAGGGTGGGTCAGGTGTTAGCAGGGGAACATTGAAAACTGGGCAGAATGAAGCGAAAGCACTACACTTCCTGAGCTCGCTTGTCCTATCATATACCCAAGAAGCAGGTATAGTCAACAACACCACCAAAAGATGTGAAATTATAGTGGGTGCATAGCCATGAGTATATGATGGAAAATGAGGTACTTCTCAGAGCTCATTAAAAAAATTATATAAAGTAAGGTAATAGAAAATAGAGAAGTAACGTCAGAAGCTAATGGAGACAGAACAGGACATGTAGTTGGGAGCTACAAAAGAGGAAGAGACAGGGAGGTGTTATCTTAGAATGGCATTTAAAATTATATTCCTGTATTGTTTTCTTCTGAATGCAGATTTTTAATACAACTGAAATTGTGAAAGCTTGCCCTGGGGCTCAGTGTAACTTTGCTTTCTATGGTGGAAAGAGCTTGTACCATGAATACATCACTACCTTCCACATATACAATCTGTTTGTATTTCTCTGGCTTGTAAACTTTGTCATTGCACTGGGTCAGTGCGCCCTTGCTGGTGCCTTTGCTGCTTATTACTGGGCTGCAAAAAAACCTGATGACATCCCACCATATCCACTTTTTACTGCATTTGGACGAGCCGTACGGTAAGCTGCATGTTGAACCCTACACCTAGTCCTCAGTTATATTTAAGTGTGCTTATAATTCATCTTGGCTAGTCAATTCAAGTGGCAAGGTACAAATGAGGTTAAAGGTATGATTCAAGATTCATGTGTGACCATTGGCTTTGTCTGGTTTCCTGGCAACCATTGTACAATCCCCACCTAGGCCAGTATCCTCCTAAATCCCATAGATTGCTGGAGAGAGAGAGGCAGAGGAGGACACCAAATGAAAGATTAAGGATTAACTTGACTCTGTATCTCCATTGATTAACTCAAGTATCCCATTTTATGAGGACAGACTATTAGTATAATTTTTACATATAAAGGATAAGACAGATGTGTGTGGTTTAAAATTCTCTGTGGAGATCTTTATCAATCTTAATAAAAGATAAAAGGATCTTTATCAATCCTTCTATAGATCCCCTTTACCTGTGAAGATTGTTCAACTAGCATTCTTTTAGTTAATAGTAAAGATATTTTAACTTTTTTTCTCATTTTCTCTTTGCCCAGATATCACACAGGATCCCTAGCATTTGGCTCTTTACTTCTTGCATTAGTTCAAGTATTTAAAATGTTCCTGGAATACTTGGACAACCGTCTTAAAAGTAAGATTCCAGAAGTTATCTCAGGCTTCCTGACTTCTGTGAAGAAAATATTTTGGGGCAATGGTCGAGGGGAGACCTGATGACTGTAACTTGGACTAGGGTAGAAAGAATGGAAGTGGTTAGGTTTGGGATATGTTCTGAAGGAAAACCCAACAGAACTTGCTGAAAGATTGGATGTAAGGGTGAGGGGGAGCAGTGATGATAAAAGGAGAGAAAAGGTGTGTGATGCTATTTATTAAATGTGAAACCCGGGAGAATCGAATTTCAAAAAGGAGGTTAAGAATTTTGTTTTGACATGTTACTGTTGAGAAGCATGGTAGAAATGTCAGGTAGGCAGTTCCAAGTCTAGAACTCAGGTCAGGTTAGGCTTAAAATATAAATGTGGGTGTCGTTGGCATAAGTCTTCATACCTGACACGTATTATTTACAAACACATAAACTCTGCTTAGAATGCTTCTCAAAGGATTTTATTAATAGTCAAAACAATCTTGAAAAGAAACAACAAAGCTGGAAGATTCACACTTTCTGATTTCAAAAGATATTACAAAGCTATATCAATCAAAAGCATAAAAAAACAGACATATAGATCTGGAATAGAATAGATACTCCAGAAATAAATCTTCCCATATAAGATCATTTGATGGGGAAAGGTTAGTCTTTTCAACTAATTTTATTGGGAAAGCTGGATATCCACATGCAAAAGAATGAAGTTGGATCTTTGCCTTATACCATATACAAAAATTAACTCAAAACAGATCAAAGACCTAAACATATGAGCTAAAATTATAAAACTCTTAGAAAACATAGGAGGAAATCTTCATGTTGAATTTGGCAATGATTCCTTGGATATCACACCAAAAGCATAGGCAACAAAAGAAAAAATTAATTGAACTTTGTCAAAATTAAAAACATTTGTGCATCAAAGCACACTGTTAAGAGAGTGAAAAGACAACCCACAAAATGGAAGACAATATTTGCAAATCATATACCTGATAAGGAATTAATATCTGAAGTTTATTAAGAACTTATACAACTGAACAGAAAAAAACAAAACAAAACAAAACCCCAGTTCAAAAATGAACAAAGCACTTGAATCTACATTTTTCCAAAGACAATATACAAATGGCCAATAAGGACATCAAGAGATGCTCAGTATCACTAGTCATTAGGGAAACACAAATCAAAACCACAAGATGCCACTTAACATCCATTAGGTATTCAAAAAAACAACAACAGAAGATAACAAATGTTGGTGAGGTATGGAGAAACTGGAACCCAGGTGTAGTGCTGGTGGGAATGTAACATGATGTAGCCACTGTGGAAAACAGTATGGCAGTTTCTTAAAAATTAAATAAAATTTCCATATGATCTAGAAATTCCACTTCTAGACATATACACAAAAGAATTGAAAGCAGGAACTCAAACAAATGCTTGCACACCAGTGTTCATAGCAGCATTATTCATAACAGCCAAAAGATGAAAAGAAACCAAATTTCCACCAACAGATGAATGGATAAACAAAATGTGTTATATACACGCAATAGAATATTATTCAGCCTTAAAAAGGAGTGAAATGATAAACCTTGAGAACATTATGCTAAGTAAAACAAGCAAGATACGAAAGGACAAATATTGTATGATTCCACTCATATGAGGTACCTAACAAGAGGTAAATTCATATAGACAGGAAGTATAATAGCGTTTCCCAGAAGCTTGGGGAAGAGGAGCTTGGGGAACTTGCATCCGAGATGATAAAAAATTGCATCTGAGATGATAAAAAATTCTGGAAAAAGATGGTGGTGATGGTCGCACAACATTGTAAATGTACTCAATGCCACTGAATGTACATTTAAGAATGGTTACAATAGTAAATTCCATATTATGTATATTTTATGACAAAAAATTTTGAAGCCCATTTAAAATATTTTATTATTACTTATTTTGATTCATAGGGTTCAGTTGCAAATCATTAATAGATTTAAATACCTCCTTCTCATAGATGCCCAGAACAACTTTTCTAAATTCCTACGCTGTTGCATGATATGCTGTTTCTGGTGTTTGGATAAAATGCTAAAATTTTTAAACAGAAATGCTTATATTATGGTAAGTAGATTATTTTTTATTTACTAAGCTCCTTCTTTGCAAACCCAAACCCCATGTGTACATTGCCCTCTCCAAAGCACTTTTACACCATGCAGTTAAATGTATTACCATGTTGACATAAGGATCTGTGAACCCAATGCATGATTCAAGGCCATGCTTCCCAAGTTAAGATAGTATCTTAACTATACTTCATTACCTTCAATATCATCAGTTTGAGAGGGAAAAAAAAATAATTTACATTGGAAATTTAAAGTATGCGACATTGAAATTGTTTTTGTGTGTCTTTGACATATTAATAGGAGGAAAGTTTACTAGTCTATGTTTCACTCACTCTGGGAAGAAAATATCTTTCTAATTCTGGGATTTATATAATTTTAAGGAAGGTCTGATCTTTTTTATAAATCTTGCGTTGAAATGTGTGGGCATTGACAATGTTTGACTGAATTTGTTAATTATCTCCTATGGGAATGTGGAGCCTTCTAAAGAGATTTTTAAAAATAAAGGATCCAGAAATAAAATTCTTCCAAAATTTCAAAGCTACAACTTTATGACACTTGTTTATTCTAACAGTGACACAGGGTCTGGAAAAGTGATTCAAATAGTCTTGGAGATTCACATAGTCATCAATTTATCTCCAGTGAGAGTTGAGCCTTTTAATCAGTAAATCAGTGTAGTGAAAGGCATTGGGTTTCTTTTAAGAGTAATTTTAACATGTATTTGTGCATGTTTGTGGGATACAGTGTATCATTTCAGTACATGCATATACCGCACAATGATTCACTTAGGGTAGACAGCATAATTTTGTACCCATTTCTGTGGCGACTACAATATTTAATCCATTCAGCAACAAACACTAGCCCAAACATTTCAAAGACAGAAGCCATTATCTGGGATCTGTTTGAGGCTGTCTAATCCCCCAGAGTTTAAGGGCATTATAGCATCTAAAGCATACCTTCTTGTCAATGACCATAAGAGTTGTTCAGAGTTGAGGACACACAGTTCCCGGACTTCCCACAAACCTAAATGTTGGCAAGAGGAATGAGAGTAGCCTAATGGATGACAGGAATTAATCTGGTTATTTTCCTGTCATTGGATTGTCCTTTGGTCTTATTAGGGCATGTTACTGACTCCAAAATAATATCAACTGTCTTCCTCAGATTGCAATATATGGCAAAAACTTCTGCAGGTCAGCAAGAGATGCTTTCAATCTGCTTATGAGAAATGTTTTAAAGTAAGTAATCAGGTTGAACATTGCAAGTAATCGCGTTGAACATTTGGTGACCCTTGAGCATTACATCCTTCACATGCTGTTATTTAAAGTGTTGGTGGCCTTATTAAGCATGAATATTATCTTTTAATTTGGTAGATTTAAATCTCTCTCACACCATTAATTTATTTTCATATCTTGCAGTTGTTGCTTCCATCATCCCTCTATGTCGTTACACCCTAAGGCATTTACTCATTTTTATTGTCCCCTCTGCTCAAGAAATTCTCCAGATGAGCCACATTGTCATCTTGTTTCTGGCCATTTCCCCCTTCCCAAATTGATGGAGCCTCAGTGAATAAAATTGGAGAACAAATACAGAATCCTCAGGATTCAGGGTGTCTGTAGGCCTCGAATTAGAGAGAGAGGCTGACACCAGCACTGCAGGGCACCTGACAGCCCTACAATGCCATCTTCTGTTTACTTCATTAAAAATAAGTCAGAACTTCATCCCTGAGTTCTACCTTTATTTCTTGCACTTAACAATCGCCACATAAAATTTCAGCAAAGACACATAAAAATGAACTTAGGAATTCTTTACTCCTGTAAATTTCAAGTAACAAGTGTATTTTAAACACAAAATTAAACTTTCTTTTTTCTAAAACTCAGTGTTGCAGTTACGGATGAAGTTGTGCACTTTGTATTATTGCTGGGGAAACTTCTAGTTGCTGGGAGTATAGGTAAGTAATAATAATAAAAATAATAAAAAGCTTAAAAGATACTTGGAACAACGTGTTTACTTCAAAAAGCTATATTCCTTTGCAAATGCCTAATATATATGTTCTGCCTTTTCAATGTAGGTGTTCTGGCTTTCTTACTCTTCACACAAAGAATGCCAATGATTTCAGAAGGACCGACAACTTTAAATTACTACTGGGTACCTTTACTGGTAAGAGCTGGTGTCTTAGTTCAGGCTGCTATAACAAAAATACCATAGATTGGGTGACTCAACCAACAGAAATTTATTCCTCACAGTTCGGAAGGCTGGGAAGTCCAAGATCAAGGTGCCAGACACTTTGGCTCCTGGGGAGGGCCCTCTTCCTGGTATGCAGAAGGACACTTGCTGTATCTTCACGTGGCAGAGAGAGAGATCATCTCTTTTGTGTCTCTTCTTAACCCCACCCTCATGACCTAATTGCCTCCCACCTTCAAATCACATTGGGGATTAGGGCTTCAACATATGAATTTTGGGGGACACAATTCAGTCCATAGCAGCTGGGTATTGTTGACACTATGATTTATCAGAGATGGCAAAATAAAAAAACAAAAAGGAATATGTGAGGTAATGGTGCTAGCTAGCACTTTGGCCTTATTTTGTGCCAAGATGCAATCTGCTGTAGAGACTGTGTTCCTTGGAAGCAACCTCTGCAGAAGGTTTATTAGGAAGTTCTCTCCTGAAACGTACATTTGTAAGAAAGTGAGAAGGGCAGGGCAGAGCAGCAGGAGAAGCTGACCCATGCTGCAGTTACAGTCTCAGACATAATTACAGGAAGTTCTGGTAGAGGGGCTGGGCCTTTGTATGCTGCATCAAGCAGTGTTGGTCATGGGCTGACCTGGAATGGGTATAACCTTGGGTGAGGGAGGGAGGGCAATTCCTAGTGAGGGGAGCAGCTGAGTCAGCAGCAGCCTACATTCCCAACAACTGGGAATGGATAAGGCAGTTGGAGGAGATCTGGGTGGAGCCCTTCAGTATGTATTACAGTATATTACCTCCCTTAATCCATATGTCATGAATAATGTTATTACTCAATTCTCCCCTCCCCCACTGCTAACTTTTATGGGAGGCACAGAGAGGTTAGGTAACTTGAGTGCCTGAGCTGTGGTTCAAACTCAAGCAGTATGTACTCTTAACCCCTTATGCTTTACTGCCTCGGTGTGCAGGATCCTAAAACTGGGATATTTTTGGTAGGCATTGGGGCTGGCAGTAAGAAAATGGGCAGGTAATCTAGTATTTTGTTTAAATCTCAGTACAAAGTATGCAAAGTCATTATCATTGAATTTTTCAGTCTCTGTATTGAAATCTTTTCCACCACAGAGTACTTCAAAGCTTTCCCATCATGGTTTCATTTACAGCTGCATTATTGTTCTTCTGGACAAACTAAATGACATGTTGGTTCTCTTCTTTATCCATTTACAGACTGTCACTTTTGGAGCTTACTTAATTGCACACGGGTTCTTCAGCGTCTATGCAATGTGTGTTGAAACAATTTTCATCTGCTTCTGTAAGTATTCAGTGTGTGTGCTTTCCCCTTCGGTGGATAAATGAAAGATGAGAAGGTGAAGATCCATGTCCTTAGCTGGCTTGTAGATTTGCTATTACCTGAATGTAACTGCAAAACAGTGTTTACCTGGAAGGAGACATTGCTTAGTAGATGCTCTTTAAACCTTAACAAGTGAGAAATAAGCCAGACACAGACAAATACTGTATGACTCACTTATATGTGGAATCCAAAAAAGTCAAACTCATAGAAAAAGAGAGTAGAATGGTGGTGGCCAGGAATTGAGTGGTGAGGGAAAGGGGAAGATGCTGGTCAGAGGGTACAAGCTTTCAGTTATAAGATGAACAAGTTCTGTAAATTTAATGAACAGCATAGTGCTATAGTTAATAACACTATATTATGTACTTGAAGTTTGTAAGAGTATATCTTAAGTGTTCTCACCACACACACAAAAAATAACTATATGAGACAATGGATATACTAATTAGTTTGATTATGGTAATCATTTCACAATGTGTATGTTTACCGAAACATTGTAAATGTTAAATATATTCAATTTTTATTTGCCAATTAAAGCTGGGAGAGAAGTCATACCTCAGTAAAACTGGGAGGGAAATAAAAAATTACAAAAAGACAAAACAAAACAAAAAAGCCTTAACAGCTGAGAGAATGGAGTTTGCAAAGCACAGAAGAGTCAACAACTGAACTGAATGAATCTCAAGCTTCATGGCATGGTGCTAGCATGAAATTACTTTTTAATTTCTTACTGTTTTCAAATTTAATAATAATGATTGGCTTCTGTTGTGCTTTGTTAACAGAACTGAGGATGTAACTGGACTTTGGGAACTAGATTTTGGGAATTCTTTGAAGAGAGCATTTACGGATTCTGTTAAAACCAAGATGGCAGTGATTTCAAAGACACCTAGGGCCAATTCACACTATGTAACACAAAGACAGATAGGATTCAGAGAGTAGCATGTCTGAGAAGTTGGTGGATCAATTTACATATGAGTTAAAATACTTCTTTAGAGCTTTCATCACCAACTTACCCACTATGACGTGACATGTACAACTCACATACACAAAATAGATGTTTTCTATTAGTAACTCACTTGAAAAGTCCTGTGGAACCTAGTGCCTGGCAGAACCTTGGTTTGGCCCTCACCTTCAATACCATCTCTCTGGCAAACCTAGAGAAGGAAGGGTCAGCAGGTGAAATAACAGAACTTGTCAGCCAAACAGCTACACACCCTGAGAGACTATTTCTTTGGCACATTGCTCTTAAGAAAAGCGGAGAAAATGTATTCTCTGATAGGACATTACTGAGCAACCCACTTATAAAACTAACAGTTTAATTTTTAGAGTAACCCACATCACCAACTTCATGCTACAGTCAAGAGATGAGATAGTAACTACAGGGAGATATATTCAAGGAACAATCTCTTAAAAAATAGTATGATCTCATGTATTTTCTTCTTTCTGAACATGTTAAAATCAATGTTCAATAACTGGACAAAGAAATTAGTAGAACTTTGTGTACTAGTTAGTTCTTCCTTTGGCTGTAAATGGAACTGGAATGTTTAATAATTTCCTAGTGCTTCAGTAGTTTGTTAAGAAAAGCCATGTACGAAATACCACATGAGCAAACTCCAGTTCAGGTATGAGATGGAAGAAGGATCACTGGAGTAGGGTAGTGCCTAGGACATAGTATTTGTATTGGTGGCCGGGCAGTATGGGGATCCAAGCCCTTGATCTTGGTGCTATAACACTGTGCTCTAACCAACTGAGCTAACCAGTCAACCCTAGGACCTAGTAGAGAAAGGGCTCTGGAATGCTCAAAGATCTCAGACGCTAATCAGACGGTATCAATACTTGGAAATCCCTCTGTGATCTGCATTCTAGTAACTAAAAATATTTCTCAAAATGAACCTCAAAAAATGTCTAGAATGTACTAGTTTTCTGTCTTTGGAATCTTTAGCTAATTGTGTAGATATTAAATTTGGCAGTGGACTTTGAATTTGAGCAGTAAGAAATGTTTTCCACCCATCTTTATTAATCAATTGCCAACTTCTTGAAAATCAAGTATAATATCAGCTTTATTCAATTCACTGGGTGTTGACATGTATAGTTTTCTTTCAGAGACTGTTGTCTTTGGTAATGAGGAACAAAGGAAAACATATGGTATTTCTCTTCCCTCCCCAGCTATCACTATAGGCAAACTCATACTCTGGAAAACATTCTTCTGGAATGGTATCATAAACCAAATTCTAATTGCGTGGAATGACACTTTTAATTTTTTTATATATCTTTTCATATCTGTTATCTTGGTTATCTTGGCTGCCAGAAAAATAGCGTTTTTTAAAATGCCGACCATTCATAAACAGTTTATTTATTGGACTCAGGGTGGGAAGAGATAAAAGTTGTAGGTGATTATTAACGTGGTCCAGACCAGGCTTCCTACCAATACCTTAGGGGTAATAACAACATAGACATATATGATATATGATATAATACAATAGTCCCCCCTTATCCATGAGTGTATGTTCCAAGATGAAACCGCAGATAGTATGAAATCCTATGCATACCATGCTTTTTCCTATACATACCTACCTATAATAGTGTTTAATTTATAAATTAGGCACAGTAAGAGATAAATAGTAATAACTAATAATAAAATAGAACAATTATAACAATATGCCAGCATCACTACTTTTGCACTTTGGGGCCATTATTAAGTAAAATAAGGGTTACTTCAACACAAGCACTGCAATACTGCACAGTCAATCTGATAACTGAGATGACTAAGTGAATAATGGGTGGGGAGCATCTAAAGTGTGCATATGCTGGACAAAGGGATGATTCATGTACCAAGAAGGATGGAGCTGGATGGTGCAAGATTTCATCCCACTACTCAAAACAGTGGCAATTTAAAACTTATGAATTGTTTCTCGAATTTTCCATTTAATATTTTCAGACATGGTTGATCGCGGGTAGCTGATACTGCAGAAAGTGAAACTGTGGATAAGGGGAGACTACTGCATAGAAATAGGTTAGGGACGAAAGAACAAAAATGTTTAGTGTCTATCATGTTCCCTCCTTGGCTTTTCATTTTGTATGTGAGGAAGGTCACTGTAAGATCTAATGCAAGAACCTACTAAACGAATAATTCAGCCATTCTCAAAAGAGTATAGATACACCCTGCTGTGAATTGTATGTATCTGCTGGAAACTTAATTCCAAACAAACTTCTCCTTGCTTCTCAGCACAATTCTGGTACTTCCCCCCAACCACCCAGCAGGTAGGTGATCAGTAAACGTGTCATTATTTTAATATTAGCCTAAGCAAAGCAGGATGGTAAACTCACATATTACAGAAGTCAAAAACACTGGTATTAGCTTTCTAATATAATCTGAGGCAGACTGCAAGGATTTAGGACAGGACGCCTTAAGGTAAGGATGAAGACTGGACTAGGTGTGGAAAGGCTGAGTCCTCATCTCATCCTGATTACCTGGGAGCTTTTTCCACTTCAGCAGAGTCTTTTACCTCCCTGGGCCTCAGGTTCTTCATCTGTAACATTAGGGTGTGGACTACCAGTAAGAGTGACTTGAAACTCTGAAATCCAATTATTATTCTACATTTACCACAGACTTAATACACTTTTTATTCAGCTTCATCCCCAAGGATGTGGCACTTTATGTTTCTGAAATGGACAATCACAGGATTTAAAGATAACACTTTTGAAAGGCCATGAAAGATCTCATTAACCTTTCAACTATCAAAACAAACCTCTTTTGGAGTGGGAGGGATTTAGGAAGTTTCAGTGCTTCCTGGCAGAGGTTGGGCTTCTTGCCTTATCCAGCATCAGCAACTTAACTGCACTAATTTATGTTATCTTTGACTTTCTAACCCTGATTTCTCTGATTTTTCCCTGTTCAACTCTCCAATTTATAACAATGCGTATAATTGTTCTGCTGCTGCTTGCTGCTTTTGCCTGCTTTGGCTGCTGCATATACAGGTGAAGATCTGGAAAGAAATGATGGATCTACAGAAAAACCCTACTTCATAACCCCTAACCTTCACGGAATTCTGATCAAGAAGCAACTAGCTCCCCCGAAGCAGAAAGAGTAGAAAAGCTCCAAACAGTGTCACTCACTTTTAAGTTTTGTAAATTAGGTCAATTGTACTTTCAAAGTGTTGCTTTTGAGTAATGTAAAATGTCTGTGCTTGTTTCTAAAAAGCCAGCACCTGGTACCATCTGAGGTGTCAGCGTTTGATAACAGTAGCCTCTGTGAAGTGGGATACTTTATAGACTGTGGTCCCACCCCAAGAGCAAAGTGTTGATGTCAAACATTTTGAAAATCTATAGCTTGAAGTGTTTTAATAACTTTTATAAGTAAGCGTGCTGTTTCCATTGCAGCCCTTTGACAGCCTTTCTTTTTATATGTGTATGTTTGTAAAGGATATTCAGGCAATTTTTGAAAGCACTATAAATGTGTAATCAATTAGCCATAAAAATATTGTTTATAGTTAACCAGCATATGGTACTCAATTTGTAAATATGGTGCTATGGTTATATTTATACTGTTTGAGCTGGTAGACAACTCTCTAAACTGTGATTAAACTTGTATTAATGGTTCCCTAGAAAGTATATTTCAGTAAGTGGGTCAAGTCCATAACAAACATGTAGTTGTTAATGTTACACAGGTTCTACAGAGAGCATTATTGTGTAAAAATTACCGTGGAACCTTCATAGCCCATTTTGTTTTAGTGAAACTATATTTATATTGAAGTCGAATCTGAGTTCTGGAATGTCATTTCCAATATTATGAACCTCTGGCCACCATGAAAATATTCCGAACAAAACTGAAATTGCCACATGACTCATGCCTTTTGTCTCTAAACCAAATTTCCTATTTCTACCATATCAGTATGGATTTTTTTTAGAGGAGTGATTATACTTTTTCATGGGCATACCTGTATTTCTCGATTAATGAAACTGTGTGGCTTTGTTCTACAAAAGGTTTAATTTTAACTTGATTTTCAGTGAGGAAAGAGAAAAGATAAGCAAGACACTTCAGACTTTACCCTAAGGAAATACACTTTTGGCCCTCCACTAGGTACCTCATCTGGTACCTTTACAAAGAGCATTAGGAAATCTCTCCCTCAAGGGCTTAGGAAGAAGATTATTGCCACACTTGCCCCTGCTGGCCAGAGGTTTCTGGCAGCCATGCCTAAGTCTTGCATGACAGAGCAAAGCATGAATCAGACACTCAGATACCTTGCTATGTGCGCAAATGCATATGATATGGCTAACAGTGTAAAAATGCATCCCAAAAGGATCATAGAACCAATTTGTGTCCTTTTGGCTTTTACACTAAGCTTGCATATAAGGATTATTTATAAATTGACGGAAAGGGACATGTTGATGTAACATGTTGGTCAGAATATAATCCACACATCTAAGAGTTGAGTCAGAAATGTATTATTGTCTTACAAATTAATGTAAATACTAATTCATTTAATTATCCTTAAGTGTAGGAACCTAGGTTTAGACTGACTCTGTGGCAGGTTAAGCAAAAAGCCAGTGAATGGGGAGGATTTTCAAAATATTGGTCCTAATAATGACCTCCGACTTATTTTTGGCTTACTTTCTTGAGATTATTGTAGTCAAAAGTGTCACATTTAAAAAAAAAAAAAGTGCCACGTGGTTTCTGATCTTGGCAAAAAGTCTTCTTCATTCTCATTCTCCTTGAAGCATAATGCAGGGAATAGTGATCACTTAACTTTTTGGATTTTTATTATTATTATGACTTTATTATTCAACAATACAGGGGTCACAACAAAGATCTAATGGAACAGTGACTTCTACCTGAGAACTTGTTATAAATACAGATGTCTGTGGCCCATCCAAAAGATTCTGATATATTATGTTTGGATGTGGTCCACCGTGTGAATTATTTAAAGTTCTCTAGTTGATTCTGACACACATAAACTTTGGAAAATCAGTTGAATAAAATATAAATCAACGCATGACAAACCAGTTGCCTATTTAATTATATTATGGGCTTATTTCCAGTCAGAAAAACAGTCTGCATTTAGTACTTCTTTGTGTAATTGAAATACATGAAATAAAAATGTGCATTGTTTTTGAGAAGAAATTTAGAAGCCATTTACTTACAAAGCAAACTAATAACTGTGAAAAAAGCAAAGCAATATTTCTCAAAACTTGCAGCTAGAGGATTTGAAATATACTAAAATTTTACAAATCATATTTTTTAAGTCTGTACTATCTAGATTGTTTATAACAAAAGCGATTTTGACCATATGGTAATTTAGAAAGTAAATTGGGAAAAAGATCAAATTTCTTCAATTACACAGCTGAGAGACATGCAATGTTGGCAGAATCTGACCTGGTACACAGAATGAGATAATATCCTCCTGACATAATAACAAGGGCTGATTGTTTTCTCATACCTATGTTTACAATAATGTTGGTGCCAAACTACACTGTTTAAAAAATAATGGTATTTTGAACTGCTGTAAAGCAAGTATGCAGCAGATGGCGATGTTACTTCTCTTACAGTTTTGCTTTGATATTTACTCTGTGCCATTCTTCCTCCTAGTGGAAGATTTAGAAAGAAATGATGGTACTACTGCAAGACCCTATTTCACGAGTCAATCTCTGATGAAGATTTTGAAGGAGAAAAATAGACATACTAAGGACTAGTAGAAGAGCAAACTGGTCATCTTACAGCGGTGTGTTACCTTTTCCTCATCTGCTGTGTCTGTGCAACACCCCTTTCATAAGTGCTTTGTGTTTGGCAACACTATATTCACGACCTTGTTGGCTTGCATTTGCATGTTTTATACCAAAGCTTATACTGTAATTTGTGAAGCCATCAGAAGTTGCAAGGAAATTGTTAATAACATGAAACATTTTTATACTAAGATCTTTTGTTTTCTAATTCATTTTTAAATAGAGTGGCTTGGATGTTTTGAAAATACTAGATATGTTAATATTTTAAATATTAGATTGAAAAATGATACATTATTTAAATTGATAGCTCCTAATATATTTTTAGAATTACAACTAAAAGACTTCTTCTGCAGGGAAAATTGGTAAGCAAAGTGAAATAAAAAAATTGAAAGCTTTCCCCACTCTGTTCCACAGAAAATCAGTAAAAACTCTGCCCAGCTCCAGATTTTGCTCTCTTTAAGTATAGAATGTTTCCTATTAAACAAATTGCCAATCATCCAGCCTTTACTACTTCGTCTTATGACAAAGTGCCTTACTGGCTGTTTAATATTACCCAGCTTTTATGGGCAAGTTTACAAACATTGTGTAAAAAAATTTTAAACCTACAAAGTTTAGTGATTAAAACAAGTCTTCTTGCATTTGTTTTCCTCTTAGCTCACTGGTTGGAAATGATTTGTCATTTCAGTATGTTTAATATTTCTCACTATTATAGTACATTGTGCAGCTAAACAATTTCCCTTGCGCCTAGTGGACATTAGTGAATGTGTACTATGCGCAAGAAAAAAAAACTCAAAAGGACACTTGTTGGGTTTCCTTGTTTTTTACTAAAAGAGATGTTTAAAAATGTAATCTTTTCTATAGTAGATCTTTGAAAATACGATAGGTATAAAACTGCCTTTCTGAGCGTTTTACACAAATTGGAAAGGGAAACTTCTAGGAATTACAAAGGGAAACGTTACCCCTCGAAAGGGTGCTCACAAATGTCATGTACTGAATAGCTCCATTTCAAATGATTGTTTATTTTCATCAAAGCCTGTTCTATACATGTCATTTCATTTTTCATATTTTTGATATGAAATAACCAGTTTATTTATATTAATTTTTATTGTGCTCTCACGAACAGGAGTATGCTTTATAATTCAGTTTTAAATAATTTTACTAATACTACAAACTTTTAAGAAAATTAATTCAGTTTGTTATTCAGTGTTATAGAAAGAGTACATAAAAGCATTCACCCTAAGGGAATGTCAATCATATAATGATAATCTGTGAAAGCTTTGAGAACCAATCAACAATAAGTTTCTATCAGTTCATCTATTATCACATTTGTTTAAATGTGACTTTAGATACTTTTATGCCAAAAATAAACTCACATGAGCACATGACAGTCTGAGCTCTATAATCAGTGTGTTTCTGCTGTGCAGAAATATTAGGAACATATTGTCTAAATACCTTTGATAACTCAAATGTTTAATATTTAATGAAATTTGTTGCTACTTATCATTTTAAATTTATTTGTTTTTTCTTCTAATAAAGATTTAGATAAGAAATAACTGTCTGCCTTTTCATTTCTTTAAGCTGGAAAAGGAGAAAAACTTGTTTTTAATACCTACCATACTGTGATAGTATCTTCTCTCTACCAAATATCTATTTTTTTTAACATCTAAATTTATCTTCTAAAGTTTCCATTTTTCCCTTGCTGAGCATTGCCAAATCAAATAACTGAGCATTGCCAAATCAAATAACTAAAACTAATAATTTATACAAAGTAAATAAGTCAAAGCAATATGGACAAAAGATGGATTTGTTAAAGTCCAAACTGGCCTAAATTAATTAGTTGGTCTTTGTTTTAATTTGCCAAAGGTTTCCTCAGCCCCTCATTTGGTTTTGCCAATACTCATAATAAAAAAATCTCATCATTCTCAAGGGAGGGATAAATTTAGAGAACCTAAAAAATTTGAACACTAATTAACAGTTTTCTAAAGCAAGATTAAATGTACCTATTACTGATTAGTCTTAAGCCAAATATTTTCTTAGGTTCAGATATTCCTCAACAAATGCATGAGTCTTTTTTTTAGGTTGAATTATATTTTAAATCTTCAAAATTAATTTTTCTTTAAAATTTAATGGTTTCTTTCAAAAAATAAAACGTTATTGGCATTTTCAGTGTTCTTTTAAAATTTTCTAAATCTAATAAGACGTTTGTTAATATAGCTAATGATTCTTATCTGAAATAAAAATGTACTTTGGTTTCCAGAAGAAATCCTGAATTCTGCCTAGATCTTAATAACTCCTACTTTTAGATAATAAAGCAGTGATGTTTGTAAATAAATTGTATAAAATTGGATTCTGATTGATTTGGTTTCCCTATGTGCCTAAAAAGCTTAAAAAGAGTTTGTGTATCCTATAGTAAAATCACACTACGAAAGGTTCTGTGGGATCACCAGTGGTAATGTGATTATTATTTAAATTGATATTGGAAAATGGGCTTTGTGCAACAATTCCTTATTTTTATTTTAGTATATAGCTGAATAGCACTCATTCCAATGTATGTTCTTTCACTTTTACAAGTGGTGCCTCAGGAAATTGCTCTTAAACTCTAACCAGGCATAGTAATTATCCCTAGTATTATCTAGTTCTGGATTGGGGAACATGCTTTATAAATCAGTCTTTGTTGGCAAAAGATATGGGGACAGAATTGAACTAAAATCATTATTGCAGACCATGGTGTATGAAATGGTATCTTAACGTTTTTTCCAGTATCTTGCAAACGTTATCCTTAAATGTTTGCAAATGTTTGTGTTTTTAAAATATAGCTATATGATTACAAGAATACAATTCAATAAATCATTAATAAAATATTTTATCAATAAACACACGCATGCTCCATTAAAATCAAGGCTTTGTGTTTTGTAATCTAATTCTCCTTATCTAGGTCTAATAAATAAAGTGAGTAAAAGCCAGAAAAAAAACAAAAACAGGAATAAATTACTTCTTCAAAGTTACTTCCCATATATCATGTTTTTAGTCTTGGGGCTAAAATAGGCATTGAAGACTTTTCTCTCAGGACCTAGCTGAATTACTTATGGTCCTTAGTGAATCTATCATCACCCAGAAAATAAAGCCAACCCTCATTAAAATAAATGTGAATTCATTCATTTATGAAAATTGAGTACCACCTTGTGCAAGACTTGGACATCAGAATGATGTAATGATGTCACAGTGACAGGCCCTTTTAAAATTTATCAGGCCAAATTGAACCAACTTCTCCCCCATTTACAACTTTCCAATTGCTTGGAGTGAAAGGTAGCCAAAGCAGGGTAGCATATGGCAATATTTTCTGTAACAGTTTCTGGGCTGGGAGATTGGGAGCTGCTATGTGACACATTTAAAGCAATCAGTTCAATTTTACTATTAGAAATCACTAGCTTTTTTTTTTTTTCCTTCAAATTTAACTCCTTCCCCCACACCCCTCAACTTCTTTCTGTCTATTCTATGAATCAGAATAATTTAAGCAAGTGGAAAAATTGTGAATGCAAGTAAAATGCCCTTCTACTCCTAGCTCAAAAGTACAATACATCTTCATCTTTTGGCCCTTTGCATAGAGCCCAGTGTGTTAATAAGGGTGGGAGAGGCTTATCAAATGAGAAAGATGTTTGCATTCTACATATACGTTAAAGTGGAACCTGAACTTGATTCATTGTTAGATAACCTTGGAATCTCCACATTCTTCCAGCCAGATTGAATGTGCATTGCTGCGTTGTGCCTGCACAGAAAGGAGAAAATGAGGGTAAGATTTTGGAAAAAGCACTAGTATTCTAGGGGAGAACAGAAAACCTAAGGACATTTAAAGAAATCTCTAGTGGGATCCAAGAGGGCAAAGTTACAAGAAGTGGAGTACCTTCTGAATATAATTCATAAATCTATTGAGAAAGAAACTCAATAGCAAATCAGAAGACAGAATTTAAGCAAAAATAAGTTTTCAGTCCTTTGCTAAACAGCATTGAAGCAGACTGTTACAATAAAACTAATCACATAGATGTACTTAGCACAAACAAACAAAAAAGAATGATGTCCAAATGATTTATGGCTAAGAGATTAAAAAACATCTGCCTTTTTTTCACAGTGCTCTTGCATGTTACCAAAGCTTTGCTGTCATGTCGAGCTGGCATTCTTCTCTTTTTCCTCTCAACACCAAGATGGATTCTCTTTCAGGCTTGGTTTTTCACTTCCTTGACTTCAACCTGGTCTCTTGCTTTATATCATTTTCCCTTGCCTATAAGAAATTGAAGCTCTAATAAGGTCTTTGGAAAGAAATGCAGGTGGGAGAGGAAATGGAAGAATGAAAATGAAGACTTCAGCCAGCAGCTTGGGTTGTGCCATGGAGTGGCAGGTCTGTGGTATGTGTTTTGAACCACTCTAGGGATCAGGAAAGGCAAATGACAGCCCAGCGATACAGCATAGCGGCTAGCACCGGCTTTAGAACCAGACCAGGTAAGTTCCAGTTCCAACAGCACCCTATTATTATGGCAAGGTGTTTAACCGCTCAGAGCCTGTCTTAGCTGAAAATTGAAGCTAACCCTCTCCTCACCATGCTGCTGGGAAGATGACATGAGAGCATGTGCATCGTTCCCGTTATTGGGGGCCTAGTACATAGAGACACTCAATTCCTGGTAGCCATTAATGGTGATATTCTCTTGACTGAGGACCTTCAGCACCCTTGAGGATTTGGCTTTACCACTCCCCTTCCTATCCCAGTGGGTAGCTTATTTGGGCCTCTCTGAGAAGCTAGTGAAGGACATCACAGTAGTGGGAGCCTCTTCCCGCTGCCACCTTTGCACTCAGAGTAAATGAAGAAGATGTGGGTGACTCTCCCTCCTTTCCTGGAGCTTCACTCCAAATCCCACCTGAGATTTCATTAATATAGATTGAATTCTTGGGTCACTGATGCCAGACCCCTTTTAAGTAGCCAGGAGGAATTTTACTAAGAGCTGATTAATTTTACTAATCAGCTCTCCTGATTCATCCTTCCTTACTATTATCTTCCTCTTTTATTTTGAATTCTGCTATTAAGTCAGGTTTGTAAAGTTGGCATACTGGATTGTGTTTCTGCAGTTCCTTAACTTTTAGCTGTTCTCCATGTAATACTGAAAATGAAATAACATTTAAATTTAATGTTGCATAACTGGGTGATTGTAGCCTTCAAAACTGAGGCCAGAGATCTGCACTTTATACATCTGATGGTGGTTTTTCTCTGCAGACCCTGCTCCAGGAGTTTGTGTAAGTCTGTGGAAAGATGTCTTTCATTCTACTTCCCTGCATTGGATTGCTAGGCAGGAGCCCCTGATGAACTGCAGGCTTCAAGTCTGTCTTGAGGACTGACTATTGCAGCCCTCAGAGGTGGGGCTCCTGTTTTCCTGAGGCAGAAAAAGATGGTCTTACCATTTTTTATACAAAATAAATCTCAAATAAAATCAGCAGAGAAGAAACCATGCTTAGAAGCAATATTGCTTTTCTTTTGGTTGGTCCTAAATTAGCTTTTTGTGGCCATAAAGGAGAGAAAAAAGGAGTGGCTAGAAATCATTTTATGCCATGTCATTTAAATAACTATAGTGTTTATTTCAACTCATCAATGTAAACTGATGACTAGGCAAGTCATTTTGCCATCTATACCATAAAGCCATAAATATTAGTGTTTTTGGAGGGTGGAGTCAAGAGAAATCAAATTAAAAAATTTAATTTTAATCAAGTCAAGTCAAAAAAGCAAGGTGAGAAATTTTTGGAATTGTACAATTATGTTTGTTTCCATATGGTTTGCTTGGAGAATTGGGGTACTTTTAGAATGCTAATTTTTGTATTTGTGTGATAGAAAGAATTAGAAAATATATGAGCACAAAATATGTTTCTCAGCTCATGCAAAAAGTAGATGTTAAGATAAAGGAACAAAAAATTTGATACAAAATATTCCAGGTGTTAACAAATAATGTTCCTGTGTCTTCCTAATTTTTTATTTTAAAATTATTTCCTGAATTTTTAAATTTAACCTTTTTTAAAAAACAGAGTTGTTTAATTTTTGCTGGTATTAGAAACTTTTAAAAATAATTTTGGTTTGCTCCTCACACAATTTTTTTGTCCTTCTTGTTGTTTCTGCATGTGATAGTCTTTAAATTGCTCTTGAACTGGTTTTACCAAATATGAGCCATTACACAATAGTCACCCTTAAATGTCACCCTTAATGGAACTTAAATGCAGAAAATAAACCACATGTAGGGAGGATCCCTGATGGACCTTGACTGCCAGGGAACACTACGCCTGCAGGGTGTGTGCCTGTATGTGTGCAAGATGAGCAAATGCGTGTGTTAGGAAGGTGGTATGGTTGTATGACCAGCATATGGGAGAGTACGTAACTCTCATCTATCACTGCTATCTCAGAAATATTAAAAATTATCTTTTTGCATCTCTTAAGAAGCTTAGCAATGCCAAAATTACCTTAATATTAAGAACAGAAATAAGAGTTGATCTAAAATGTTTCCCATGATATTCTATTATATATCTCCAAACCACTGGACACACTTGCTAGCTGTATAGTATGGTGAGGGCTGGACAGTTAGCTCAGTTGGTTAGAGCACAACCTTGTAACACCAAGGTCAAAAGTTTGTATCTCAGTACTGGCCAGCCCGCCTACCCTCCCCCCACAAAAAACAAAAACTATTGTAACTATTGTAACGTGACATTGGAGGGAAGAACTCTACGAATGCAATCTTCAAAGGGAAGATTCACAACTACTGCAGTGCATGCTATTTGGTTGTCATTTGTTCCCCAGCCAGCTTTTCACTGAATTCATATTAAAGAGTGCCATGTGTATTTCATTCAAGCTCCAGGGAACTGGAATTCCTGCCAGTACCTCCCTATCAGCTCCCAAAGCAGCAGCTGCATGATTCAGGCTGTGCTTGCATCTATGCAGAACTGCTCCAAGAACTTTTCCCACCTGAATTGACCACTTGATTGTCAGTTACCTGTGAGGTGTCCCAGTCAGCAAAGACCCCAGAGTACTCACAGGACCCAGATGCAAATGCCTGCTAACAGATACTGTCACCAGATCTTCCCTCAGATTTGAAAAAAACAAGTCCAACTTGAAGTTATTAAACTTCCTGGGTGGAAGACAATGCAGAAGACTTAAAAGTATATGAAGCTGTCCCTGTCCATTGCTTTCCCTTCAGAGCAGTCATTGCAAGTGCTCAGGTACATATTCATAGCTTCCACTAGACTGTAAATTCCAGGAGGGCACAGACTGTGTTTGTCTTGTTCTCTGTCATACAGTAGGTGCTCATTAAATGCTTCCTTAAGTGAATGAGATGGGGGAAGACTTCATGGAAGAGGTAGGACTTGAATTGTCTTTGGAAGAATATTGAAGGTAGGTATAGGATATTGAAGAAATAAATATATTAATAATAAATAAATATTAAGAATATCAGGAAGAAAAAGGGACTTTCAGAAGGGAGGGAAACAGGGAGAGAGATGAGTCCTATGTTTTGAACCCTGAGTTTGTGCACTGTTGGGGCAGGCACAGTGGGCAATTATTGATGAGTGACTAAAGCTGGGGAGATGGGTTGGGGCTTGAAGCACAGCATAACAAGTGTTTGACGCAGGAGGACAATGGAAGCCCCAGGAGTGGACACCATCTCAGAGAGAGGGTGTGAGCCAGGAGTCATGAAGGCTGGGGATGCTTCAAGGCATCGGGTCCACAATGACTGAGTAATAAGATTCAGAGACAATAATATCGAGAGAGTTGTTAAACCAAAATGTAGAATAGAGATATCTAAGGATAAGGACTATTTCCTGTTCTCCCTCTCACACCACCAACTGGCAGGGCCCCTTGCTGCTGGCCACCAGATAAAGTCTTCCTTTGAGGAAGGGCTTGGGGCATGGTGCTTACACTCTTGCTCCCTACTCCTGGACAAGTTACTTCACCTCTCACAGACTCAGATTTCTTACCAATAAAATTGGGACGATACCTGCCTCCTGGAATTGGTGTAATATTGTGAAATTTTAATGTGATAAGGCATCTAAAGCACCAAACACACAGTACCTGACACACTGCAGAAGAGAGATACAGATAAATTGATAGAGATATATAGTTAGAGATTAAAATGCTATAAATTTTAGAGACTGAGATTGTACTGGATTGAATTATGTCCCCCCCAAAACTCACTGATATTTGAATTGTGTCTCCCAAGTTTCATGTATTAGAAACTTAGTACCCACTGTGACCATTAAGAGGGTGGAAAATCCTATTACGGTAATTGAAAGGTGGAGCCTTGGAGAGGTGATTGGATCGTAGGACCCTGCAGTAGTGAATGGATTAAAAATGGTGGTCAGGGGCGTGGTTCTGAGGCCTTTAAAAGAAAAAGTCTGTCTTGCTCTCTCTCTGCTCTCTGCTTCTACCACCTTATGTGGGTCTCACCAATGTGAGACCCCTGGGTCACTGTCACCATCACTGGATGGACTTTGGACTTTCCAGCCTCAGAAACTGCAAGCAATAAATGTTGTTTTTCTTTATAAATCATCCATTCTCAGGTATTCTGTTACAGCAACGCAAAAACGGACTAATACAGAGATGTATAGTTTTCTTCCTCTTACTTGGCCCTACACTCAGAAGACTTATGTTTCAGAACTTGCTCTACCACTAAGCAACTGTGTGATCATGCATCTCAGTTTCCCACTGAGGAAAACATGAGAGAACGGACTGTGCAATCTCTAAACTACCTGCAAGTTCTAAAATTCCCTAATTCTTAGATTATCAAGAGGGGTGTTCGAGAATCACATATTTAGGCTTTTTAACCATGCATTTCTCAGGAGAAGTTTCTCAGGGGAGGCAAAAGAACTAAGGAGACTTCACATAGCCTCATCAGCAAGCTTTAAGGATGCCATGA
This sequence comes from Cynocephalus volans, assembly GCF_027409185.1. NCBI lineage: Eukaryota > Metazoa > Chordata > Mammalia > Dermoptera > Cynocephalidae > Cynocephalus > Cynocephalus volans. Next base: position 65,208,946 of record NC_084467.1, on the reverse strand, counting down.
CAGCAATTTCTAATCCTGGAAGCTAAGATCTTCCTCCTCACACAGGCAACGGATGTGTCCAAGAGCCTTAATTCTCAAGAGTCACTTGTGAGTGAATGGAGGGCTTAAGTCCATGAAAGAAACTCCCTGTTTTCCTTTGAGGCGCTGCACAGTTAAGTGTGTCAGCCTCAGACAGAGACACTGGAGTGAGTGATGAAAGCACAGGTGGTGGCTATAAATGCTGGAAGGGGAGGCTCTCAAGGGGAGGGACTGGGGATTACACTGAAAGCAAATTTCAAGGCAAATCCTTATGGTGCTTGTTTAATAAGTATGCTATCCCCAGAGCTAGAGCCTTTCAGAACATAACAATTATGTCACAGGGCTGCTCAGGTCAAGGACTTTGCCTCAGGCAGGAGCCCAGGTGACTCGTAGGGGAAGCCCTCAGTGGCCCTGTCATCAACTCCCACCCCAGACGGTGAGGACCTGCAGGATGCTGGCCTTATTCTTTGGGTCCTGCTATGGCCCTCAACATGGGGTCTCCTTACATAGAGGCAGCACTCAGTAAATACAGGGTAAATAAGTAAAAACTGGGAGATAGGCCCCAAAAGTCCTGTGTGAAGCTACCTAAGCCATTTTTGAATTTGTTTCATATTTTTAGCCTTTTAGGAGTTTGAATATTAGTGAAGGAGTACTTCTGCTCATTTATTCTTAACAGTTTTTTCCTGTGTTGAAGCATCTCGTCGAGGAACCCTCGGTGTAACAGGAGCGGGGGCAGATGCATAAATCTAAAATACAAAGCAGAATCAGCATAAAGTAAACAAGTACCAAGGGCATTAAAAGGAGGGAATGAATTTCAGGGAAATAAAAATGTTTTGTGGACTAAGTTGTATTTGTGTTGGGTTGTTAAGTAGTTATAAGATGCTGAGTAACAGAAATAAAAAGGGGAAGATGACATTTCAAGCAAAGGATAGAGCCCAAACAAGGCTGAAGGTAGAAGGTAAAAATGCATCCTGAAAGCAACTAGTTAGATTAAACATAGGTTGGATAGATGAGTTAGATTAATTATAGGCTAGGGATCATGGGAGTTAAGGCAGAAACACAGGTTGAGGTTTTATTGTGAAGAGATTTTATTCAGTACTGAATTATGCAAGCCATAATATTTCAGTAGGGAAGAACATGAGCAAAGTTTAGGAGTACTAGCCTGAAAATTATATTAAAAAGGAAAACATCTGGATTCTGGGCCTCTCACTAGAAGAGTATGCACCTTGCTCTTCATAGGGTGGTAGGGGACCAGCAGCTTTTGCATCATCAGGGAGCTTATTAGAAATGTGGACCCTCTGGCTGTCGCAGACCTACAGAATCAGAATCTACATTTGAACAGGATCACAACATGATCCTGGTACCCATAAGAACACCAGTCAAAAGAGAGCTGAGAAAAGCCTTCACACAGGTGGCTGCTCAAAGATGGCAGGGAGGAGACAGAGATGTGGAGAGGCGAGGCATCCGAGGCTTTGAGCTAGGGACCAAGGGAAGAATGGGGACATGCTCAGGAATCTCAGGAGGGAAAGGATGAAGGGCTCATGGGACTACAGGGAAGGGGATGTTTTTCCTTCACATGGAAAGATGAAGGAGCCTGCGGGGATTATCCAGGTATAGATGCCCGAAAGGCATTTGGAGAAGCATATTAGATCACAGATAAAGTCCTCTTGAATGTCTTTGTCTTTGAATGAACTTTATCTAAATGACAAGGACATTCAAATGGAAAATGTAAGGAATCACCTAAAATGTTGCAATAGAATAACAGATGTCACAACTCAAAGAAACACAGACACGGTCTAGTCTAACCCTCTCCTGTGATTGAATTGCCTGTGAGAAATTGTCCAGGAAGGGGAGGTGACTTTGACAGGTAACTCAATTGAGAAATAACTAGATTCTAAGCGAGCAGACTGAAAATCCAAGGTTTATTCTTCTTCACTGTTTTTCTAATAATATAGTCCTTGGGAACTAGGAATACTGGAATTGGGTTCAAGATATGGCTAGAAATCCAGAAACAATTAAGGGAAGTCCTAGCAAATGGCTCAGAAAGAAAACTTGAGGAATTTATAAACAAGCCTCTCTGCATGGTGCATAATTCTTGGTCAGGTTTCAAGGTTTTTTCAGAATATACTTGGCATTGGCATACCAAGACCAACTCTAATTTAGAATGCTTATTATGAGGGAGGGGAAGGGGGATTAGAGAGTAATTGGGTAAGGGACACAAAGAATAATTATGATTTGTAATAATAAACATGCTAATAATATTGATTTGATTATCACATACTCTACACAAATACTGATAGTCAACTCTGTACCCCACAAACATGTATAATCAATTATGTTTCAATTCAAGCAATAAATTAAAAAACAGAAATCCAAAAAAAAAAAAAAAAACCAGAATGCTTATTATATGACAGCTATGCTAACATTTATATACATCTTACTAGGTTCCACTTACTGTTCCAAGTGCCATAAATTTATTTAACTCAATACAACTATATGAAATAGGTACTAATATTCCCCCCCCCCCCCATTTTACAGATGGAGGAACTGAGTACTACTCAATATCACATCGCCTGTAGGTGGTGGAGCTAGGATTTGAATATGCAACAATTTTTTATTTTCTTCTTGGAAGATTAGCGATATATATTTTTCTTCTTTTCCATGTAAAACTATAAAGCTTTCTTCAAGAATCATCTCTAACCATGCACAGACTGTTGATCTAACTTGGGGCAGTTTATGGTTATGCATTAGTCCTCTTTGGCTAATCCTTGCACAGTTTTGATCTAACCCTGGCTTCTATCCAATGATAGTAGTCTGCTTTCATACCCTTTTAAAAACTTTACAGTACCATTATCTTTAGGTCATTTCTAATGACCATCTTCTTAGTAAACTGCCTCTTAACATAATTCAGTAACAAGAGACAGGAAAAGACACAGCTTCTATTGTTTTTGAAGGATGAAGCCTTCTTAACTGTGTATTGACTTTTTCGGCTTTGCAGCTGAAATTTCTGTTCAGTGGAGTTGAGTTTCCTTAGGCTGAGATCAAGGACACTGGCTGTGGTTAGCTCCCTCTCTCCACCCTGTGGAAGAGGTTCCAGCATGCCAATTGTGCCTCCTTTGTAACTCTCTTGGTAAAACGAGGTCCAACCATGTTTATTTTGGAAGGTGCTGGCACAGCTCCTCAGAGATAAATCCTCCCAGCTAGGGAGAGTGGAAGCTGAGGGTGGGGGTTGAGGGTGTGGAGCAGAAGCAAGGCTGTCATATAGGGACCTTCACTAATGGCCTTTAGGTTGCCTTGATTTTCCGCATGTCTGACCAAATCAATTTCCTATCTTGTATCCCTTTTCTTCTTGTCAAATCCTAAGTTTTCTGCTCTTCATTCTAGGCCTGGCTGTGTGGGTGATTGATGTTAATTTTTCTACTTAAAATGTACTAAGTGTTTGCCTTTTGGAAAGGAGTTCAGAGTAGCACCAGCGGAAGGCCCAAAGTTTCATTTGTCCAAATGATAAAACTGAAAGTCTGTTTCTTCCCCACCTGCCTCTCATCTCTTTTTTCTTTTTTAATTTTTTCAGATTTTATTTTTTAAATTGACATACAATAAAATCAACCATTTAAATGCACAATTCTATGAATTTTAACAAATTACGTAGTCATGTAGCCACCACCCTAATCAATTCTTTTTCTTTTTTTTTTTTTTTTTTTTAACTCCAACTCTTTGGACAAAATATTAAGTAAACATGCTAGTACCTCACATAACATAATAGAACTATTAGCACAAGACGTGGGTGCTTTTTTTTCCAAAGAGAATTGTTATTCATTAAGACATTTTAAACATTATAATGTTTTGTTTATCTCTAATAGAAACTTCCAGTTCTTGAATATACAGATAGAAATCTGTATATTCAATATCAACAGAGAAGATCAGCATCTTCATGGTCGAATACAATTGATTCTACCATGTGTACCTTTAAATCTCATTTTTCCTTTGGTCCAGTATGAATGATGTTTTGATGGCTTATTTTAAATAATCTTGATTTTATTACTTTGATCAGTTATTTATTTAAGACAAGACAGATAAATGATATCTGGTTGAGAAACGGTATTTACATCTCATAATGTAGAAGACAATGCTGTGAAAACAAAATAAGCAGAGGAACACAAATGTCAAGCTTGACTATCACTTCAAATCACTACTTCCAAATATGGGAGAAAGTGATCATCACGTGAAAATGTGGCTAAGTGGAAAGATCTGCCGGTGACTCTGTCTCTGAAACCAAAAATATAGGAAGAAAACCTTTTTTTGATCAATGGGGAATAAGCTGTATGGTTACGAATGGCAAAAAAAAGTCTAAAAATGTCAATTTAGATAGTCTTGACCTTGAAGTTTTAAAGAAAAACTTTTTTTCCCCGCAGATTTATTTATTAAAGAGTCTTCCTACATGCCATCAGTTCTTTGGCCCCTCATTCTTCAAGACCCAGCAAAAAGGAATTCTTCCCTGAAATGGTTTTCTGTTTCCCCAGGGTGGAATTAGCCATTCTCTCAATCTGTGTTCTGCTCAAGTATCTCCTGGAGCACTGAATATTTTATGTCACAGTAATCTACTTATAAGTCTATCCTCCTCCTTGGACTGTGAGCAAGGAGTCATATCTTATTTATTCTTAATTTGACAGAGGCCTAGCAAAGAACCCACTTGTTAATGAATGAGTAAGTATCATTGAAAGGTTGATTAAATGATCAATATTCATATTAATTTCATTTTTAGTGTTAGTTAGGCACAGTGGAATACAGCTAGGAATACAACAATGAGCAAAGCTTACAGTCTGGTGAGAGAGAAGAAAATGATAAGTATAATCAGTTTTAGAGAGGGTGTCTTTTTCTTGATGGATAGAATGCTTTTTAAGAGTCTTGTGCTCTACAGACTGAGCTAGCAAGGTACTCCTGGGAGAATACATTTTAAATCAAGTCAACTAATATATTTTCCATTATCATTTTAATGACATCACTAACACTTGATATTACTATGGCGAGATTTCAGTTTCAGCAAAGGGCTGTTAGATATGACTTCCACATGATTAGAAAATATATGAGTGTTTTTATTTCTTGAGTTTTCTTGTTTCAGTTGCTGGGGGTTGATAGCCTTTGATGCTAAAAACTTGCCTCTTAACATCCTATGCATAAATTACATTGTACACACCAGCTGCATGTGCCATTTCTATTGAAATCAACAGAATGGGCTGCTGGTTGCTTTCTCTTCACTTTGAGTCGATTTATATTTATGATGATATTTTTATAAACTAATGGTTTGATTGGCTGATGTAGTAACTTTCATCTAAATTTTGATGGTATACTTTCTCTTTAGAAAATGAGTTGACTAAATACAAGAAAATAAGGGGAAAGAAAGGATTATAAGTTTCTGTTTACTCACTGGTGTCTTATTTTCCTTTATCCCAAGAAAGAAGCAGCCTGCTTATGTTTTGATAATGTTGTTTATATGTCAGATGGTACAGGCAGGAGCCAGCTGTTTCCAATAAAGATACCTTGGGAAATAGCAACGGGGCTGTCTACAATGGCAGATGCTATCTGATACCATTTCTAGTGCATAGTTCATGTGGAAACGTTGTAGGGGGGTTTTCAATAGGACAGACCAAGATGTCAAGAATGGTTAGTTACATGCCAAAGTCAATGCAAAATAAGTAAAGAAGTATAGAAAATCCTCTCTGAGGGAAGAAGGAAAGGTTCAGAAGATGGTTAAAAGTAGGCAACGTCCACAGAGTGTGTTAGAGAAGGATTGGTGGAACAATCTGGGGGCGCTGAAAGCTCAAAGCTGTGGACACAGTCACTGGTGCCCAGATCTCAGCAGATGTTTTCATAACAGAGGTCCTCAGGATCTGAGCTTGCTGATGGAGGGAAGAGAAAGCTAAGCTCAGAAGACCTCACATGCTTGGATCTCAGTCATTTCACATATGTTATTTTTCCAATGAAGAACATTAAGAAATTTTCCCCACAGTCATCAAAGGGGAATAGTGCCTCTCCATATGGAGCACTGGACCCAGACATGGGCTCTGCATGGATGAGAGGCAAGACAATGGCAGCGGTTCCAGAGGAGGGAGCCCATGGGAGAGGGAATTGTAAAGATGCAGCCCACAGAAATGAGCATGGAGAAAAGTAGTACAGGGGAGACAGGGCAAGTGTCCTTCAAATGTTTCAGGAGCTGTCATGTAGAAAGTCTTGGTCTTTGAATTCTTAAAAGTGGGCTAGATTTCATAGGAGGAAGTCACAAAGTGTATATTTCATCTGAACATAAGTAAAACCATTATGTTGAATAAGCAAAATGTGTGGGTATACATATAAATGAAAGTTGACTTTTGACTCCCTCTCTCTCTTTAAACCTGCTCATTGGACATGGTCTTTCTCTGCCCTGGATGAAAAGCTGGGCAAGCGCATGACTTTTCTGTTCCCTTTTAGGTAAAAGTCTTTCATGTGCTCCTCAGGGGTCCTTCCCATATTCCTGGTGGTCTTGTGACAGTTACTCTTTCCCCTCTGTCCTTGGGACTCTTCCTCTAGCTTCACTTCTGCTGAGGCTTTAGTGCCCTTTGGGTGGCTCCATTGAACAAGATCTAAGAGAACTCCTGTGCTGGTTTGATTTTAGACACACAATCAGAAAGTGTAGGACCTTCCCAATACAGCAGCATCTCTCCTCCACTCCACTGGCAAAGTTGCTGGCCAAGTCTTTCTCTCCTCATCCTCCCTTGCTCCACTGTGCCTGCCAACTAGAGGAGGCAAGTGTCTGACTCTCCAAGTGGACCCTTTAGAGCCCCCTTCCCTCAGATTGGGATGATGGAAAGAAAGGGATCTTTCAACACTTTCCCCAGAAGGTCTTTTCCAATCTCTAAACAACTTGAGCCTTTTATACCCTCTATGTTGCCAACAAGCCTTGTAATGATTTTTCAGCCATATGGTCTGTCTCACATTCATTTTGGAATGTGGCATCTATTGTCAACTGAAAATGAAATAAGAAGACTTCCATGTTAACACCCTATTACCCAAGGGAGGATTTTTTCAGATAAATAGTGCACTATTTATCATGCTGAATTGCAGGCTGGATTCATTTGGTAGTTTTCAAACTCTACTGTGGCCAAGTTTTGCAATTTTATGGCAATGCTTTGGGGGCTGTAGGTGGGGACAAGGGGGAAGCTTCAACTGATGCTCTGGCTCTTCTACCTTCCTTTCAACTGGAGCAGCTCCACTTTTGTTTTTTATGTGTTGAGTTTTTACAAAAGATTTCACTGGGAAAGGGTTATGCTGCCACAAAAAGTCACCTGGTAGAATCACCTTGACTGATGATTCCTTCACTCATTTGCCTACTCTGAGCAAGACACCAGTACAGGAACAGTTTCACTCTGATCCTAGGTGTTCAGAACTGCTATGGCAGCTAATCAGCAGAGTTTCCAATTACAATTTAAAATAGCTCTGTTTAGGTCAGCCACTTCCTCACTGGGGGAGCTTGAGTTACTGAACTTCTCTATATCTCAGTTTTGTCATGTGTTAAATTCCTATCTGGTAGTAGTGTTTTGAACTGTATATGTTAAGTGCCTAACATGGTACTGTAATCATTGTTGGCACTCAGGAAATCACAGCTATGTGGCCTTTCAAAGTTGCCTCCTAAGTTAATGAGCAAAGTTCCCAGAAGCCATCCTCTACTGTGTCGTTATTTTGAAGGACTGTGCTCTGGTGACACCTGTGACAAGGGGACACCATGTGCTTTCAAACCATTTCCTTCTCCTACTCTCTAAGAGAGAGATTAAAACAGAGAGTTTCCTTGAGCCTTTTATCATGGTTATGGGGCACAAAGGGCCCAGCTGGGCAGCTGTTCATAACCAGAATCCTGAGCAAACTTCAGTACTGGATAGCCCAGAGATGTCCTCCCCAACTTGAATGCAGACCAGCCACAAGGAATCAGAAGAAAGCTTTATGATGTTAAAAGCAATGAACTCTTATAGATTCTGTTTGGAAATTGCAGTCACCTCAAGTCTGCCCACTTCCAACATCTCTTAGAGCCTCTAGAAAGTAATTCCCAATGTCATAACTACCAGATGAAGGATGGATCCTGTGATGATTAATTTTATGCATTAACTTCGCTAGGCTATGGTGTCCAGTTGTTTATTCAAACACCAGTTTAGATGTTACTGAGAAGATGTTTTTACATGTGATTAAGATTTAATCGGCAGACTTTGAATAAAGCAGATTATTCTCCATAATGTGGGTGGGCCTCATCCAGTTGAAGGCCTTAGGAGCAAAAACTGAGGTTTCCTAGAGAAAGACTTTGGCTCAATACACAATATATAAATCCTGTCTGGGTTTTAGCCTGCCTGACCTGCCCTGCAGATTTAGATTCAACTCTAGGTAACATCAACTCTTACCTGAATTTCCACCCTGCCCTATAGATTTCAGACTTGCCAGCCCCTATTATCGCATGAGCCAATTCCTTAAAATAAAGCTATCTACATCTCTCTCTCTCTCTCTCTCTCTCTCTATATATATATATATATATATATATATATATCCTATTGGTTCTGTGAAAATCTTGGCTGATGAAGATCCCATCCTAGTACTCTTCACAGTACCCAAACAGTGCTACTGCCTTTTCTTGGACAGTATTGGTCATTCCTTGGACGTGAAATATAGCATAAATGGCCCCAAATAGGGCTCTATCTGGAAAAACTTTGTCCTAGGTTTGCACTGCCATTTACTGCCTGTACCAGGCTCATCCTTTGTGCTGTCCCAAATCTGCTTGGTCCTGCCTCCCCTCTCAGCCAGTAGCTCCACTTCCTGGCCTGAGTAACTTAGCAACGTAATGTCCAGGTCATTCCCTTCTGCCACCACCTGTGGTCTCTGCCCCCACTGAGCTGTCTGTAGCAGAAGCCACAATGACTCCAGCACTAAGGCCCAACTGATAGGACCTATGGAGACTCTGTCTTCCCAAAATGGTTGCTGACAGGGGACACAAACTGGAACTTCAGGAAAATTAACACCACATGGCACAGATGTTAATAAAAAGACAGGAGGTAAGAAGGAGCAGCAAATAAATTGCTCTCTCCCCCTCCCTCGGATGTGTCGTTCCTATGCACTGGGTCCACATGGATGTCTAGACTCTGCAGGGACATCCCATGTGACCAAGGAAACAGCTGTGTCTTCTGGAGAAGCCGTGACCAGCTCACAGCTTTTTGAATTTGCTTTTCCTCCCTTGCCTCGTTTCTCCTTTTCTTTCATTTTTGATTCTCTGGAATTGCAGGGAATTCCCCCCCCACCCCCCACCCCCCATAAAGTATTGGCACATAAGTTTTATCTAAGTTTTATTTTCTAAGGACCTGAGCTAAAACACTAGCTGTGTGACTTTGGTCAACCAATCTAAGCTCCAATTTCCTCACCTTTAACACGGAAACAGTAAGACACCTTCACAGGGTGGTTTTGAGGATTGGATGAGAATGCACAGAGAAGCTTGGGGGAGCTTTTGATCAGCAATGGATATTACTGCTGCTCCTCCATGAGTAAGTGTTACAGCGGCAGCCCCCACATGGGGGAGGGACTAAAGCTTTCCAGTGCTGCCTGTGAATGCAGTCTGTCTCATTCTGGAGCCCACTAATAGAAAGCCTGTTGCTGCTGCACACACAAGCCAAGTTCTCTAATTATGGAATGCCTGCTCCCCAAGAGCAGCTGGCTTCCAAGAGGAAGAGGAGTGAGGGGCTAACCATTCCCAGTGCTCCTCCTAACCTCACTCATCTACAATCTGTATGTCTGTACGGAAGAGCAAAGGGTGGGGCAGTCAGCCAGAAGTGTTTAGGGAAAATTCCTTCTCATGAAAACCAGAAGTAGTGAAGACATATTCCATCTGCTACCATACACTTAACCATGTTCTATCTTGAATAATGAATTGTTGGGTGTGGAGAGATTTCACTAGAGGAAATACCATCTATCCTGAAACAGGAAATAGGATGGATTTTGAAGCTGAGATTTCAGGTCTAGAAGGAACAGTTAGGTGAAGGAGCCCATTCTAGGCTACAGGCCCTTGCAGCCATATCTTGCGGGAAATGGCTGTGTGTGTGTGTGTTTGTAAAACAAAGGCCCTATAGAACTAAGCATATAAAATTATTGAGAGAATGGGTTTATGGGGATAGGGAGGAACTATAGCTGAGTATACCTAGGATGGGATCAGAAGAGAGACATCCTTCTCTATACCTGCAGAGCCCCAGCTGGACCAGAGGCAGGAGAAGGGGGCTGATGTTACCAGAGCCCTTCTGCAGTGGACAGGGGTTGTATCAGACTCCAGGATTGCAAGGCTGGGGGACAGGAGAGCATGGTCAAGTCACTAGGCTGCCAGCATTTTAGAGACATCATATGGCACAAGAGCCAAAAGAACTATGAGAGTCTTCAGCAGAACAAAAAGTATTCTCTCTTCAGGACCAAACTAATAAAGACCAGCTCCTTGGATTAAGGAAGAATAACCGGGATCCTAAAAGCTACCATGATAGGAAGGAAAAAGGATGCACTTGTCAGGATGAGGTTTCAGAGTTACTTCATTAGAATATTCAAAAAATCAAGTCCTTTTTTTATTCCCTGACTTGGTAAATTAAGATGGTTTCTTGATTACACCTTAGATTTTTGGGGATAGAATAGCATGATTAAGAGTATGTATTCTAAAGCTAAACTGCCTGGGTTTAAATCCTGGCTCTGGCACTTACAAGCTTTGTAACCGATGCTTCAGTCTCCTTGAATGTGAAATAGAGATGGTAATAACTCATGGGATGCAGCAGGATTAAAGGAAGTTAACACATGTAGAAGCACTTGGAACACTGCCTGGCGCATACTAAGTGTTCACTAAATGTCAGGTATTCATATTAATATTGCCTTGGTTTTTTTCCCTAGAGATCTTGCCTTCCCCAGTGAAGATGGAGGCTCCCAAAAGGCTTCTAGAACAGGATGAGCATACTCAGAACTTAATGACAGAGCCCTTTCTTCAAAAGAAAGAGACTGAGCTGAAAAGAAACAGAATGCCAGAATTCAGAGCTTGCTGTTAGGGTTTCTAGCTGAGAGTTATTTTAAGGTACAAGCAGGTAGTGTCACAAAGACTTGTGAGCAGCTCAGTAATCCCACAGAGAGACTCCACTGGCAAGCAAATCATTTACCAGAGCCCAGGGTGTTCCTAGGAGATTCAGGCAGGGGGCCCAAACTCGATTATTGCTGTTTCTATTTCTAAGGAGAAGCTGGGGGGGAATTTGGATTGAGAGAGTAAAAAAAAGAGGGAATTGGATGAGATGATCACTAAAGACTGACTGTTCCAGCATTCTGCAAGGCACTGAATCCATGAGCAGGATTAAAAGAAAAGAGATTAAAAAATATTCAAGGCAAGAGAATTCAGGCAGATACTCAGGAAAAAAATGTCTCAACCAAATTCCCCCTGAGCCTAAGAATACCCTGGTAAGGGAAATGATGTGAATTTCATACCTGGAGATATGGAAAATAAAATGAAGCACATAATGTTGGGGGAAAATCTTATACTGGCAGAGATATAAGCTTCTTTACCCAGCGAGTCTCTCATTTCACCATGGCTAGAAGTTAGGTTTTGTCAAAGGAAGCTTCAAAAGGATTTGAACAAACAAGTTCAACAGTGGCTACAATCAAATTATCCCTATTATCTTTTGAAATCTCCTATTTGAGCAATGGTTAATAGGCCCAGACTCACAAGGGCAAAATAACTCATGAATTATACGTGTGTGACTGTTCGAAGATCTCAGGATTAGTGTAATGGTCCCATATGTCTCTAAGAAGCAGTCCAAATAGTCGTGATATGCAGTAGGGTTTCTGTGTCACAAGGTCATGAAATCAGGCTGTAAAATGCCATTTGGTGAATAAGGATATTAAAACGGAATTAAAGTATTATTGAAAGTAAGGAATTCCTGTGCTTCAAGAGATGAAAGATGGGGGAAGCTTTGGCAAGAGCCGGGGATGAGACAAGCAGCTGTGGTGCAAATCTCTTTGCTGTTATTCCACCAGAGCATCCCTGAAGTTTCCAGCCCAGGATCTTTTGCCCTACACAAACACGGATCATTCTGCCATGATGTTGGCTTAGCATTCAATGTAGGGGCTGAAACCACCCTATTCTGTCCATCAGCAAAGCCTTGGGCTCACCATGCTCCTTCTCTCTCCACCATTCAGTCTCTAAGATGGCCTTTGTCACCCTGCTTATCACTTCTTCCTTGGTAGAAAGAAGAAAGGAAGGTCTGAGAAACTTTACAAGGCATCATCTGAAATCTGAGACGGCAGTCTCTCCCTGGTCCCTTCCTGCTAACCCCACGCTGCACCGTCTTAACAGAATAGGAGCATTCATGATATGGCTCTAGCATGGGCAATCTTCTCTTGAGGCACAGAGCACATGCCTATCAGCACTGACTACCTTCATCCCCCGCTGTCAGCTTCTTAGGAAAAGGGATTCTCATATGAGAATGACCTCTGACAACACCCTGTAGACAACACCAAGTATACTGTGTCCTTCCCATTTTGGAAGAAGCATTTGCATCTGTGCAGGTTAGCATATTGGGCAAAAAACAAAAACAAAACAAAAAAATACTCCCCTGCCCTCCCCCGCAAAAAGTTGGCCCCAAATTCCTGGTCACTCAGTGACTCAGATATTCTACTTGAAAATTAGAAAACTAGGCTCAAGCCAGTGTCTGTGACTAGCCAAAATGTCTGAATATTTGAAAATATGTGGATGTTAGGTACCAACTGCACTCATCCACATGAGTGACTCACATTTTGGCAACTGCATAATGCCAAATAGCACTTTGGTCAAAGATTTCATGGAATTAAAAAAAAAATCAGCCAAAGGAATTTTGGTGTAAATAAAATAGATCCAATTGTTTGTTATAATTTTTTGAAACCCCGTGGCTGTCTACTCTCTGAGTGTTGGTTTGCTCCCAGGCCACCTGCCTCGCTCTCAGCCTTCACTGTAACATATGCAGTGAAAGAGAAAAATCAAAGATCTGGGTTCAAATCACAGGCTATTAGGAAAATTATATGGCCACACTGAGCCTCAATTGCATCATCTGTAAAGTAGGAATGAGAATGATTTACCCTGTGTCATGGCTGTGAGGAGTAAATGCAGTACATTTAAAGCCTCTAGCTCACAACAGACTCTCAATAAATAAACAGTAGATTAATGAGGGCAAACACAGTGTGAATTAGCACCTGAAGAGGCAGTCATTTATCACAAAGCAGCTGTTTAAACTCCCTCCTACTGTCCCAGGGCTTCTCAAAGTGTGATCTCTGACCATTTGCTTCAGAATTCCTCCAGAGAGACTTCTAGTCCCCACCCCAGATGTGACAAATCAGAATCTCTGGGAATCACCATTTCTAACATCTCCCCAGTTGCTAGATGACTCTTAAGTATCTTTTTAATTTTAATTATTTAAACATAATTGAATTACACATATTTGTGAGATAAAGAGTTAAATATCAATACCTATGTACAATATGTAATGATCAAGTCAGGATAATTAGTATATTCATCATTACAAAATGTAATCATTCTTTGTGACCCTATACCTTTTTTTCTTTTTTTTTTAAATTGAAACATAGTTGACTGTACATATCTGTGGGGTACAGTTGAATAACAATACCTGTGTGCAATATGTGATGCTCAAATAAGGATAGTGTATTCAACAACATACAATATAATCATTTTTCATGGCCCTTTACCAATTCCTCCCTTTCCCTTTTCTCCCTCCTCCTTTCCCTCCTCTGGTAACCTCAGTTCTGTTCTCTCCTTTTGAAAGTTCAATGTATTATTGTGATTGTTGTATCTTATTTATTTATTTATTTATTTTAGTTCCTACTTATGAGTGAGGACATGTGGCATTTCTCTTTCTGTGCCTGGCTTATTTCACTTAACATAATTTTCTCCAAGTTCATCAATGTTGCTGCAAATGGCATAATTTCATTCTTATTTATAAATGAGTATCCCATTGTGTATATACATTTTCTTTATCCAGTTGTCCATTGGTGGATATTTTGGTTGGTTCCACATCTTGGCTGTTATATAGTTGCAATAAACATGGGAGTGCAGGTATTACTTTGACATGATGATTTTCATCCCTTTGGGTATACGCACAGCAGTGGGATTGCTGGATTGTATGGCAGTTCTACCTATAGTTGTCTGAGAAACCTCCATACTATTTTCTATAATGGCTGCACTAATTTACAATCTCACCAACTGTGTGGGAGGTTTCCCTTTTCTCTGCATTCTCGCCAGCATTTGTTATTCTGTCTTTTTAATAATAGTCTAACTGGTGTGAAATGATATCTCAATGTGGTGTTGATTTGCATTTCGCTGATGCTTATTGACATTGAGCATTTTTTCATGTCTGTCGGTCATTTGTACATCTTCCTTTGAGAAATATCTATTCAGCTCTTTTGCCCATTTTTTAATCAGGTTACTTATTTCTTCACTGTTTTTTAAATTCCTTGTACATTCTGATATTGGATGCATAGTTTGCAAATATTTTCTCCCACTCTGTAGGTTGTCTTTTCACTCTGTTGATTGTTTCTTTTGCTGTGCAAGAGCTTTTTAGTTTGATATAATACAACTTGTTTATTCTTTCTTTTGTTGCCTGTGCTTTTGAGGTCTCATTCATAAGTCTTTGACCAGTCCTACACTCTGAAGTGTTTCCCCTATGTTTCCTTCTAGGAGTTTTATAGCTTCCATTCTTATATTTAAGTCTTGAATCCATTTTGAGTTGACTTTGGTATATGGCAAGAGGTACGGGTCTAGTTTCATTCTTCTACACATGGATGTCCAGTTTTCCCAGCACCATTTATTGGAGAGGCTGTCTTTTCCCTAATGTATGTTTTTGGTACCTTTGTTAAAGATTAGTTGGCTGTAAGGACATGGAAGTATTTCTGGGTTCTGTATTGTGTTTCAATGGCTTGAGTGTCTGTTTTTATGCCAGTGTCATGCTGTTTTGATTACTATAGCTTTGTAGTATAGATATAATTTGAAGTCAGGTAGTGTAATGCCTCCAGCTTTATTTATTTATTTTTGCTCAGCATTGCTTTGGCTGTTTGGGGTCTTTTGTTGTTCCAGATGAATGTTAGGATTGTTTTTTCTATTTCTGTGAAGAATACCATTGATATTTTAATGGGGATTGCATTGAATCTGTAGATAGCTCTTCTATTTGACACAGTACTGGAAGTATTAGCCAGAACAATCAGGCAAGATAAAGAAATAAAGGGTGTCCAAATTAGAAAAGGCAAAGTCAAATTGTTCCAGTTTGCAGATGGCATGATCTTATATGTAGAAAAACCTAAAGACTCTATCAAAAAACTCTTAGAACTGATAAATGGCTTCAGTAAAGTTGCAGGATACAAAATCAACATGCAAAAATCAGTAGCATATTTATACTCCAACAACAAACTAGCAGAAAAGGAAATCAAGAAAGCAAGCCCATTTACAATAGCTGCCAAAAAAATAAAATACTTAGGAATTAATCTAACCAGGGAGGTTAAGATCTCTACAAGGAGAACTACAAAGAAATTAAAGAGGACACAAAAAAATGAAGAGACATTCCATGCTCATGGATTTGAAGAATTAACATTGTGACTCTTAAGTACCTTAAAATTTGAGAACCACTGAATTAGAGCACTACTTAAAACTATTACCGCATTTAGTCATTGGTTTGTAAAGAAATAGATGGCTCATATGTTTCAATGATTTTTAAGCACTCTCTGCAGTTCCTGAGTCCTGAATTCTACAGATCCTCTGGACAACTAGGCAATAGAGTCAATTTTTTATTTTTGTTTTTGATTTCGCTTGACATGCTAGACAACTGAGTGTTATTTAGGCCCAATTCCTTGAGCTATTAAACAGAATTTTATATTATTTACTCATCTAGTTTAACAAAACCCCAATTACCATAGAAGGTGTCTGGTCTGACATCCACTCATTCTTGTACTTGATAGTCCAAAAGAAACTCTTAACCCAGGAGCACTGAAGTCTTAGGCTTTCAGTTGAGTGGGGAAAAATTATTCAGAAGGCATGACACACTGGGCTTGTGTGGATACATATTAGCACAAAGGTAAGAATCCAAACAGCAAATGCTGGCCATTTCTTTGGCGATAGAGCCCTGGGGTACCTGCTGAAAAAGCAAAAATGGAGTTGGCAGAGCTGCCAGGCTGCCAGTGTTCATTTAGCAGTGAAACCAGGGAAGCCCTATGAAGCCTGACAAGTAAGTGAGCCAATTTCACTGGCAGAGATTGGGAGCTCCTCCTCAGCATTAGTGGAGACTTTCTTAAATGAGACCCATGGCTGAGTGGTAACATGGAGAACTTGGACAAGGGCCACAAAAGGCAATCAAGATCAATCAGGTTTCAGAGGAATAAACTCTTCGAGGGATTGGCTCCTTTAGACCAGAGCAACAGAGCTGTGCGCTGGGAGAGTGATGTGCAGGGGAGATTAACAGTGCATTTAGATGGCTAAGGGATAGGGATTTAAATCTCTCTGCTAAGAACATCAAAAGAAAAAGCTCAGGCTCAACTTCAGCAGAAACTGGGCTTGAAATTTAAGTCCTGGTTGTGAGGGAGAGGGTTATTCTGTTTTAGGGAAAGCTCCACGCTGCTTTCCCACTTCAGAGCACCCACTGCGCTCTGCCTCCTACTCTCCACACCCCCCTCACTCCAGCAGCCACCCCATCATGGTGTGGGGTTGACAATATGCCAGATACTACACTAACTGCTTTATGTGTAATACTCTTATTTAATCCTCAGGGTAGCCCTGCAAGGTAGGTAGTGGTGTGCTCATAAGAGAACAGGCTCAGTAAGATTAAGCAACAAGGGCACATGGTCAGAAAATGGCAGACCGGATCTGTCTCATTCCACATCTCATAAACTCTATTTTTCTGCCCACTCACCTGGCATCCAGAAAGCCAGTGTGGCTGGAAGTGAATGAGTGAGTGAGTAGGGGGGAAGGGGCAGAGATGAGGTCAGAGAGTAAAGGAGTGGAGGTGAGGGCTCCACCTATGGTGTTGCATTTACTTCTTAATATGAGGGGGAGCCACTAGGGGGTTTTGAGCAGAGAAGGCTAGCTTAGGTTTTTTTTTTTTTTTAATTTTATTTTGTCGATATACATTGTGGCTGATTATTGCTCCCCATCACCAAAACCTCCCTCCCTTCTCCCTCCCCCCATCCCCCCCAACAATGTCCTTTCTGTTTGCTTGTCGTATCAACTTCAAATAATTGTAGTTGTTATATCTTCTTCCCCCCCCCCCGGTTTGTGTGTGTGTGTGTGTGTGTGTGAATTTATATATTAATTTTTAGCTCCCACCAATAAGTGAGAACATGTGGTATTTCTCTTTCTGTGCCTGACTTGTTTCACTTAATATAATTCTCTCAAGGTCCATCCATGTTGTTGCAAATGGCAGTATTTCATTCGTTTTTATAGCTGAGTAGTATTCCATTGTGTAGATGTACCACATTTTCCGTATCCACTCATCCGATGATGGGCATTTGGGCTGGTTCCAACTCTTGGCTATTGTAAAGAGTGCTGCGATAAACATTGGGAAACAGGTATACCTTCCACTTGATGATTTCCATTCCTCTGGGTATATTCCCAACAGTGGGATAGCTGGGTCGTATGGTAGATCTATCTGCAATTGTTTGAGGAACCTCCATACCATTTTCCATAGAGGCTGCACCATTTTGCAGTCCCACCAACAATGTATGAGAGTTCCTTTTTCTCCGCAGCCTCGCCAGCATTTATCGTTCATAGTCTTTTGGATTTTAGCCATCCTAACTGGGGTTAGATGGTATCTCAATGTGGTTTTGATTTGCATTTCCCGGATGCTGAGTGATGTTGAGCACTTTTACATATGTCTGTTAGCCATTTGTATATCTTCCTTAGAGAAATGCCTACTTAGCTCTTTTGCCCATTTTTTAATTGGGTTGCTTGTTTTCTTCTTGTACAGTTGTTTGAGTTCCTTATATATTCTGGTTATTAATCCTTTGTCAGATATATATTTTGAAAATATTTTCTCTCACTCTGTTGGTTGTCTTTTAACTCTTTTAATTGTTTCTTTTGCTGTGCAGAAGCTTTTTAGTTTGATATAATCCCATTTGTTTATTTTTCCTTTGGTTGCCCGTGCTTTTGGGGTCGTATTCATGAACTCTGTGCCCAGTTCTATTTCCTGAAGTGTTTCTCCTATGTTTTCTTTAAGAAGTTTTATTGTTTCAGGGTGTATATTTAAATGCTTAATCCATTTTGAGTTGATTTTAGTATATGGTGAGAGGTATGGATCTAGTTTCATTCTCCTGCATATGGATATCCAGTTATCCCAGCACCATTTGCTGAAGAGGCAGTCCCTTCGCCACTGAATAGGCTTGGTGCCTTTGTCAAAGATCAGCTGACAGTAAGTGTGTGGGTTGATTTCTGGATTCTCTATTCTATTCCATTGGTCAGTGTGTCTGTTTTTATGCCAGTACCATACTGTTTTGGTTATTGTAGCTTTGTAGTATAGCTTAAAGTCAGGTAGTGTTATGCCTCCAGCTTTATTTTTTTTGCTCAGCATTGCTTTGGCTATGCGTGGTCTTTTATTGTTCCATATAAATGTCTGGAGAGTTTTTTCCATTTCTGAGAAAAATGTCTTTGGAATTTTGATGGGGATTGCATTGAATTTGTATATCACTTTGGGTAGTATGGACATTTTCACTATGTTGATTCTTCCAATCCAAGAGCATGGGATATCTTTCCATCTTCTTGTATCCTCTCTAATTTCTCTCAGCAGTGGTTTGTAGTTCTCATTATAGAGATTTTTCACCTCCTTGGTTAACTCAATTCCTAAGTATTTTATTTTTTTGGTGGCTATTGTAAATGGGCAGGCTTTCTTGATTTCTCTTTCTGCATGTTCACTATTGGAGAAAAGAAATGCTACTGATTTTTGTGTGTTGATTTTGTATCCTGCTACTGTGCTGAAATCATTTATCAATTCCAGCAGTTTTTTTGTAGAGGTTTTAGGCTGTTCGATATATAGGATCATGTCATCTGCAAACAGGGACAGTTTGACTTCATCTTTTCCAATCTGAATGCCCTTTATTTCCTTCTCTTCTCTGATTGCTCTGGCTAGTACTTCCAACACTATGTTGAATAGGAGTGGTGAGAGTGGGCATCCTTGTCTAGTTCCTGTTCTTAAAGGAAAAGCTTTCAGCTTTTCCCCATTCAGGATGATATTGGCTGTGGGTTTGGCATATATGGCTTTAATTATGTTGAGATACTTTCCCTCTATACCTAACTTATAGAGGGTCCTTGTCATGAATGAGTGCTGAACTTTATCAAATGCTTTTTCAGCATCTATAGAGATGATCATATGGTCCTTGTGTTTGAGTTTATTAATATGGTGTATCACATTTATTGATTTGCGTATGTTGAACCAACCTTGCATCCCTGGGATGAATCCCACTTGATCGTGATGAATAATTTTCTGTATGTGTTGCTGTATTCTGTTTGCTAGTATTTTAGTGAGGATTTTTGCATCTATATTCATCAAAGATATTGGCCCATAGTTTTCTTTTTTAGTTGTGTCTTTACCTGGTTTTGATATCAGGATGATGTTTGCTTCATAGAATGAGGTTGGAAGATTTGCCTCTGTTTCAATCTTTTGGAATAGTTTGTAAAGAATCGGTGTCAATTCCTCTTTGAATGTTTGGTAAAATTCTGCTGTGAATCCATTTGGTCCTGGGCTTTTCTTTGTTGGGAGCCTTCTGATAACAGCTTCAATCTCCTTTATTGTTATTGGTCTGTTCAAATTTTCTACGTCTTCACGGTTCAGTTTTGGGAGCTTGTGTGTGTCCAGAAATTTATCCATTTCCTCCAGATTTTCAAATTTGTTGGCGTATAGTTGTTTATAGTAGTCTCGAATGATTCCTTGTATTTCAGATGAATCAGTTGTAATATCGCCTTTTTCATTTCTAATTTTTGTTATTTGAGTCTTCTCTCTTCTTTTTTTTGTTAGCCATGCTAATGGTTTGTCAATTTTATTTATCTTTTCAAAAAACCAACTTTTTGATTCGTTGATCTTTTGAATTGTTTTTTGGTTTTCAATTTCATTCAGTTCTGCTCTGATCTTTTTTTTTTTTTTTGTCATTTTTCCGTGACCGGCACTCAGCCAGTGAGTGCACCAGTCATTCTTATATAGGATCCGAACCCGCGGCGGGAGCGTTGCCGTGCTCTCAGCGCAGCACTCTACCAAGTGCGCCACGGGCTCGGCCCTCTGATCTTAATGATTTCTTTCCGTCTGCTAACTTTAGGTTTGGATTGTTCTTGTTTTTCTAGTTCTTTAAGGTGAAGTGTTAGGTTGTTCACTTGCCATCTTTCTATTGTTCTGAAGTGAGCGTTTAATGCAATAAATTTTCCCCTCAATACTGCTTTTGCAGTATCCCACAGGTTTTGGTATGATGTATCATTGTTTTCATTAGTTTCAATAAATTTTTTGATTTCCTGCTTGATTTCTTCTTGGACCCATATGTCATTAAGTAGAATGCTGTTTAATTTCCATGTGTTTGTATAGTTTCCAGAGTTTCGTTTGTTATTAATTTCTAGTTTTAATCCACTGTGGTCTGAGAAGATACATGGGATAATTGCAATTTTTTTGAATTTATTGAGACTTGATTTGTGACCTAATATGTGATCTATCCTGGAGAATGATCCATGTGCTGCTGAGAAGAATGAATATTCTGAGGTTGTTGGGTGGAATGTTCTGTAGATATCTGCCAATTCCAATTGGTCTAGAGTCTTGTTTAGATCTTGTGTTTCTCTACTGATTCTTTGCCTAGATATTCTGTCTAATATTGACAGTGGGGTGTTCAGGTCCCCTGCTATTATGGTATTAGTGTCTATTTCCTTCTTTAGGTCTAATAGAGTTTGTTTTATAAATCTGGCTGCTCCAACATTGGGTGCATACATATTTATGATTGTTATGTCTTCTTGATGGATCAGTCCTTTTATCATTAAGTAGTGTCCCTCATTGTCTCTTTTTATGGTTTTTAGTTTAAAGTCTATTTTGTCAGATATAAGAATAGCTACTCCAGCTCGTTTTTCTTTTCTGTTTCCATGGTAAATCTTTTTCCATCCTTTCACTCTTAGTCTATGTGAATCTTTATGGGTGAGGTGGGTCTCTTGTAGGCAGCATATAGTTGGGTCCTGCTTTTTGATCCAGTCGGCCAGTCTGTGTCTTTTAATTGGGGAATTTAAGCCTTTTACATTAAGAGTTGTTATTGAAAGGTGTTGATTTATTCCTAGCATTTTATTGGTTGTTTGGTTGTCTTAGGTGTCTTTTGTTCCTTGCTTTCTGATTTACTGTTTGTTTTCTGTGTTTGTTTGTTCCTTAGGTTGTAGATAGTGTTTTTGTTAGCTTGTTTTCTCTTCATGAATGCCATTTTTATTATACTAGCGGGTTTAGATTTTTCTTGGGTTTTTATGGCAGTGGTAGTTATTTTTCAGGAACCAAACCCAGTACTCCCTTGAGGATTTCTTGTAAGGGTGGTCTTGTGGTAGTGAACTCCCACAGTTTTTGTTTGTCTGAGAAATATACTATTTGCCCCTCATTTCGGAAGGATAGCCTTGCAGGGTAGAGTATTCTTGGCTGGCAATCTTTGTCTTTTAGTATTTTGAAAATATCATCCCATTCCTTTCTAGCTTTTAGGGTTTGTGATGAAAAGTCTGATGTTAACCTGATTGGGGCTCCCTTATAGGTGATTTGACGCTTCTCTCTTGCAGCTTTTAAGATTCTCTCTTTATCTCTGAGTTTTGCCAATTTGACTATGACATGTCTTGGAGAAGGTCTTTTTGGGTTGAATACATTTGGAGATCGTTGAGCTTCCTGGATCTGAAGATCTGTGATTTTTCCTATACCTGGGAAGTTTTCTGCCACTATTTTGTTGAATATGTTTTCAACGGAATTTCCATTTTCCTCCCCTTCTGGAATACCCATGACTCGGATATTTGATCGCTTATGGTTGTCTGATATCTCTCTCAGATTTTCTTCAATGTCCTTGATTCTTTTTTCTTTCTTTTTGTCTGCTTGTGTTATTTCAAACAGCCCATCTTCAAGTTCAGAGGTTCTCTCTTCAACTTCGAAAAGCCTGCTGGTTAAACTCTCCGTTGTGTTTTTTATTTCGTTGAATAACTTCTTCAGTTCAGCAAGTTCTGCTACATCTTTTTTCAGGACATTGATTTTCTTGTACATTTCCTCTTTCAGATCTTGTATACTTTTCCTCATTTCATCATGATATCTAGCTGAGTTTTCTTGTATCTCATTCAGTTTCCTTAGAATTATCACTCGAAATTCCTTGTCAGTCATTTCAAGGGCTTCTTGTTCTATAGGATCTAGAGTATGAGATTTATTAACTTTTGGTGGTGTACTTTCTTGATTTTTTGTATTTCTGGTATCTTTTTCTTGGTGTTTATTCATTGTGGCCGGGGGTTTCACAGTTCACCGGTTTGATAATAATGACTAACTAGGATGTTGCTGTGGTTGCCAATTTCTTATGGCTCCCTCCGTGACTGCTCAGTTGGCCTCTAGTGCCTTGTGTGTGTGGTTGTCTCGGGTCTTGGGCTTCTCCGGGGAGCCACTTCTGGTCAGCTTGGACTCTGCTGGGCTGGTGGATCACGTACCACAGGGTGTGTGATCTCTGTTGAGCTTTCACTTCCTGTGCAGGACTTCTCCCTGTTCCGTGTGCTCTGGCCCAGGCTGTTAGATCGTGCAGTGGCGACTCCACCGGGTGTGTGGTTTCTGTCGAGTCTCCCCCTCCCTGGCCGCACGTCTCCCCACTCTGTGCGCACTGTGCTGGGCTGGGGCGTGTCTTCTGCACCCCTGTCTATCAGCTGGGCCTTCAAGACCCTGCTCGGCACCGCCTCGCCCAGGAAGTCTACCAGGTTTCTGCTGGGCACAGACGACTGGTCTCTCTGGGTGCCTTTGTAGCACTATGTAGATCTTTCTCGGGTCTTGTTCACCTTTGTATCCCCCCAGTATAAACCGAGTCTAGCTCCCACCTGCAGCTTGGTCTCCGGCAGGTTCAAGCGGACCTGGGAACTTTCTACCACACTATTCCCAACCAGACATTCGTTAGGCTTTTTTCCAAACTGGTGGCCGCAGAGATGGTATCTGCCTCCCAGTAACAGGGAGTTTACCTGGGGCCGGAGTCCAGGGTATGGTGGAGTGACAGTCGGCCCGCCCGTACTTCCTTGCCGTCCCGAGACTGGCCCGGGACACCCCCTCCACCAGCCCCGCCAGAGAACCGCGGAGGGAGTGGGAGCGGAGGCCCCCGCGCCAGGCCAAGCAAGTGGGAGGGCTCTAGCTTAGGTTTTAAACAGATATGTTTGAACTTATTTTGGGGTAGAAGGGTGCAAGCCAGGAAAGCAGTTGTGTAGCTATTTTCACTGTCCACATAAGAGATGTCAGCTGCACTAGGTATTAGTGGTAAAGATGGGGAAGTGGGTGTACTCTAGAGACATTGCAAGGGTAAAACAAACAGTATGTGTTGAATTGGTAAGTGATGTGCCCAAGGTCATAAGTAAGAGGTTGGGCTGGAATTGGAGCAAGGCTCTGCCTCCCTGGAATCAAACCTTGTGATCTTTCTACTAACTATAGGAAGCTGTGGTCACAGGTTACTGAGAAAGGGATTTCTGATGTCCTCAACCCAAGGCCAAAATATAAAAAGTTCCCAGCGTGTAAAACTTATGACTGAGTGTGTGTTTCCTGTATGTCCATGGCCTCTTTTCCTCTCATACCAAAAAGGGGAGTTGACAGCAGATTATCTAGAACACAAATAAATTGCTTACCCCTTTCCAAACATTTTGGCCCATTTTGAAGATTAATGGAGCGAGGTGAGCTGATGGCCTAGAACAGCTACTGGGGGCATGGTGAAAAGTAAATTTCATGTTTTAAGCTGCATTAGATAGAAAATGGGAGGAGCCACTCAACAGAAATGAAAAGACCCTGTGGCCTCATTTACACAGCAAAATCCAAATGGAAGGTTGAGCAATTACACAGTAACTGCAGGCTGGGGAGTCAGCCAATTTGGGTAACTCAGATAAAAACATGTGCTTTGGCTACTTCTCTCGCCTGAATTACTTGATAATGGCCCAACAGTCTGTTTTGCTTAGTTGAAGAGAACAAGAAATAGGTCTGTTTGAGGCAGAGACCTTCCATGGGCCATGGTTTAGTCCAGGCTGATAAGCCGGTGGGAAAATGCTGTCCCTAAGAGCCTACCTTCAAGCTGGTAAAGTGTAGTTAACCACGGTAAAGAGACTGCTTTGTCAGTGCCCTGTACCAGTTTTAGAGACCCTAAAATGAACAGTACCTGTTCTGATATTTCTCAACGTCTAGTCTGAAGACAAACTTGAGAAAGAAAAATTATAATAAAATCTGCTAAGTGCAGAGTCATTCTCTGAGGGAATGATAGAAACAATAAGGTGGCAACTAACTCATACTGCAGTGGGGAGGGGATGGGGGACAATCAGGGAAGGCTTCCTGGAGGAGATGGTATCTGAACTGGGTCTTGGATAGTGAGTAGTTATTAGCCAGGAAAAGAGAAATGGGGAAAGGAGAGGGAAGGCTAGTGAAGGACGATGGCATTTTTTTCCTCTGGTGGTAAAAGTTAGTTTACCATGGTACATTAATAGATAACATTAAGGGCTTATTGTGTACCAGACACCTTTCTAAGCACTTTATATGCACTACCTTATTGCATCATCACAATAACCTTTGGGAAAGGTGTTATTGTTCCATTTTAAGGGTGAGAAAACTGAGGCACAGAACAGTTCAATAACTTGCCCACAGTCACACCAGTGAAATATGGCAAAACCAAGACTCCAGACTATGACTTCAAAATCTTTGCAAAGCTTCTCCCTGTCTTGGTTTTGTCTGTAACACAGCTTTAGCCTTGGGTGCTGCCAGGTGGTCTCTGCAGGTGTCCAGGACAGATCAGAATAAACTCATGTTTTACAAAGGCTCTCAGAGTCTGCTGTCAGAGTAGAACTCTAGCAGGCCAATGACACTCAGAGGATGCAACTTTGCCTTTGACCTGCCTGCTCCTGTGCCAGCTCAGCACCACCTTGTCCCCTGCCCTACATGAGCTCAGTGCACTCCTCAGAGCCAGTGAATTCTCTGCAGACTGTGGCTGCCATGACTTAGTTTCACCATTGTCTCTCTCCTTCCATCCTCACAGGAGTGGAAGCCCACAATAGGGTTGGATCCATGTCTTTGTTAGAATTTTCCTAATCCCTCTCCCACCTTGCTTCCATTACTGACATCCTGCTAGTGCCAGGCTCTGCTGAGGAGCCTGTGAAGCTAGCTTTGGCCACCAACACTCCTAAGACATGTCTTTCTATTGTTATAAATGCACCAGGCTATGTTCTGAAAGATAAATGATGAACTAGGACAATTGCACATGGTCTTGCTTGGAGGATTTTCAACCAAAGATGAAATTTATGGTTCAGAACCATGCTGGCAAAGTAGCAGACTCTTTCCAGTACATCTGAAAGAAATGAGCTAATAATTTGTAGTGGTTCTCTGGAGACTTCACCCTGGTTCTGGGAAGTAAATATTTTGAAATTTAATTTGTAATAATGGTTTCCAATTTCAAATATGGCAAACATTCAAATTACCTCTGCAAGCTAAATTATATGGAGACTTTCTACACTTAAATCACAGAAGATGACACCTCTACTTGACTGCATAACTCTTTAAGATCTAGAAAGGAGTTTATGTAGACAGAAAATAAATGTTATCCACTTACACTGAGCCTGGAGTAAGAAAACTTCATTTGAAAATGTTGGACTCAGTTCTAGCACAGATGCTCCACTTCTGACTTCATTTAAAGAAATGGATAAAGTGCTGTGTTCCTGGGGTTACCTGGTATAGGGCAGTACTTGCCAGACACCAGCCCCACCCTCCTAAATGAATAGATCATAATTTTATCATGTCTTTTCCATTCGTCATCCCACTTCAGCCTCATAAAAAATCTTTTACTGTTGAAAAAACTGGCATCCAGGGAGGCTAAGTGTCCTTGTTATACAGTTAATTGGTGTCAGAGAATGTGCTAAAATCCAGGTGTCTTATATCCCATGATAAATGGTGTAAAAAGAATACAAATTGTCACAGGTATGTAAGACATTTGCTTAAGGAAGGGAAGGAGAGTATTTAAGAATTTGAGTAGAGCTCTTTTGGAATTTGAAGTTATCCTAGGATGATCAAGCAGGAGTATAATTCTGACCCTCATGCAATCAACTGAGTGCTTACCTGGTGCGTACTCTGTGGCAGGAACTGTTGAATGCAATGGAAAGCAAGAGAGATATTATCTCTATCCTTTCCAGGACTCACTACCCCTTCTTTAATTAACATCCTTCTTTCTTCCTCTGATACCCCCACCACACACACATGCACACACACACACGTATATGTACACAGTCCACCCCTAAACTCCACTCTTAGCCTATCAAGTTCAGATCCTTGGTAAATACTTGGTAAGTACTGTACTTGTTGACACTATTTAGAAAAGCAGGGGCTTTCCTACAGTGGTTTTCCCATCCTGTGGGCCTATGAAGTCCACCTTTTTCATTTTTCAGAATTTCTTACAAAACTCAACCAATTGGGACTCACTTATGAATTTAGTCTCCTGAGATCTCTATACATTTATAAAAATAAACAGGTGCTCTGGAGAACTCTTATATATTAAAACCAAAGGCCTAACTATGTTAAAGTTCTCTAAATTTGAATTCCCCCATCTGTTGAATGGGGATATGAGGATGTACAGAAAAGCACTTGAAAAGAGTTAAGGGCTAAGATACTGCTATCATCATCAATAAACCTAACAGAATGGTATAAAGTGTGCCACGTACTAAGGTAAATGAAACCTCAGCTGTCCAAATCCTAAAGAATGTTCACTTTTGCTAGATATGCAGAAAAACTAAAGGAAAAAAAGTCATGAAAGTGGCAGCTTATGTTTAATTTTGCCCCTTTTACAAGAACCTAGTTCTCAGAAATGCAAACTAAAATTTCATATCAGGTAACAAATGAAATATAAAGTTTTTAAAAAATTATCTTTTTGACTATAAAATTAGGAAAAAAGTAATTAAGATATTTACCACTGGTAGGCAGGATAGACAAGGGTCTGGAAATACTTCAAACACTGCTAGTGGGGATGTAATTTAGTGCAACGTTCTGGGGCAGTGAATGCATTTCAAGAATCTTAAAACTATGCGTGCACATACATTCCACTTCTAAGAATTCATATTAGGGAAATAAGGATGTGAATAAAAAGGTAGCTATGAAGATGCTCATCACAGTGTTGTTCAAAATAGAGAGTAAAGCACAGAGATTACGAGTGTGGTATCTGAAGTCACTGAATTGCTAGGTTCAAATCTTGTCTTTGTTACTTGTCACTGAGATACTGGACATATTAACTTTATTTACTTTTGGTGGCTGGCCAGTACAGGGATCTGAACCCTTGACCTTGGTGTTATCATTGCCATGCTCTACCAAGTGACCTAATCAGCCAGCCCTATATTCTTTTTAATTTCCACATTTGTAAAATAGAAATGATAATAGAACCTGTTTTGTGAGGTTGCTGTGAATGTTTAACAAAATATATCCAAGGCACTCAGAACATATTGAAAGTGCTCACAATGTTAGAGTATATTCATCACAATGAAAAATTAGATACAACCTACATATCCAACAAGTTATTTCATCCAAGCAATGTAATACTATATGTCTTAGTCCATTCAGGCTGCTTTAACAAAATATCTTAGACTGGGTAATTTGTAAACAATGGAAATTTATTGCTCACAGTTCTAGAGACTGGGAAGTCCAAGATCAAGGCACCAGCAGATTTGGTGTCTGGTGAGAGCTCATTCCTTGTATCTGGCACCTGCTATGTGTCCTCATATGGCAGAAGAGCAAAGGGACAAATAAGCTCCCTGAGGACTCTTTTATAAGGGCACTAATCCCATTCACAAAGACTTTGCCCTCATGACCTAGTCACCTCCCCAAAGCTCTACCTCTTAATACCATCACATTGCAGATATTTCAACATATTAATTTGGGTGTACACATTCAGATCACAGCACTATGTATCAATTAAAATGATGTTGTAGATGAATATTTGACTTGGAAAAATGTGTATTAAATGGGAAAAGCAAGCTATAGGACAGTATTTACTATGTGATTAGATGTTTATTAGACGTTATCCAGTACACCTGAACTTGTTTTAAATTCAAATCCATTTCTCTAAAAATTTAGTTGTATTTCAAAAAAGCAAAAATCAAATAGTACCAATTTCATTTCCATTACCTCCTGGGATGAGCACCATTTAGAATTTTTCCTGTCTAATATACTTTTGATGCTTAGTACATTGCACCCTAAATGACTTCTGTTCTAAATAAAATAGAAGCATTTCTTTTCCTAACTGGTAAAGTCCTCCATGCCATAACAAAAGTCCCAAGATCCCACCTACTCTCATAATGCTACTAAAGTAATTATATACATAATGTGCCAAGAAATACTACTGCTATCAACTTTCAAATGCTTGTAACAAATTTTAAAAGCATGAATTATGATTCTACCTAACAGTGTTTATCATGGGATACTCAACAGATGTACTTTTGATTTATAATAAGTAATGTGGAATTTTAACAGTGACATTTGTAAAATGTAAAATTACTGCTAAGTGTTAATGCAACCTTGTCTTACCAACAAGAATCACGTAAGGAGTATTCACTTAGTGTGACCTTAGTTTCAATGTTTGAATAGGATTCTTGATTTGCATTGCAAAAAACTTATCCTACCCTCTCACAACCCAAGAATCCCTTAACACCTAAGCAATAACTACTTGTTACCCAGGTCTTAGCTACTCCAACAATAAAAGGTTTTCTTCCTCTAATCCTCACAAAAAACTGTATGACCACCCCCAATTTCAAGCA
Source organism: Cynocephalus volans (assembly GCF_027409185.1). Lineage (NCBI taxonomy): Eukaryota > Metazoa > Chordata > Mammalia > Dermoptera > Cynocephalidae > Cynocephalus > Cynocephalus volans. Next base: position 65,179,908 of record NC_084467.1, on the reverse strand, counting down.
AATAAGCATAGTACCCACATGCTTACACTGAATATTACTAGCCTGGAAATACTTCAGTTCTTTCCTAATTTTAAGTTTTAAATTAGGATCTCTGACTTCCACAAATAGAAATGAGAGCATGGCCATATGCCTGTTATCACATTTTTTAGTATTTTCATCTCTCTATTCATTATTAACCATTTTATATGCAAGATATATAAATCACATCAATTTCAATAGCTTTGAATCTCTGTTATGAAAGTTTTACTTCAACTTTGGGTATTCATCTTTGGAACTAAAAAGGGTAGTGATGTGGTTTGTAAAAACTGTACAGAGTCAGAGGGCAGTAAGCACAGGAAAAAAAGGGCAGAGAGAAAATGAATACTCACTACGAGGCACCTCCTAAACTAAAGGATGCCAATTAGATCCAGCTGGGAAATGTTATAAGCTGCTAACAGTGTAGAGCTTGGCTAGACTACAAGATCTTTCCTTGACATCTGATAAAGGTAAAGCTGACCTCACCACTTCATGCCTGTGACAGGTAGACAAAAACCCGGGGAGATTAACATCAATCTCATAACATCAGATAGAGTGACTTTTGGCTATGTTTTTTGTTTTTGGTCAAAGGAATTCTAAATGGAGTACCAGATTTTTTTTTAAAAAAAATTCTTTTTCCTTCTTTCTTCCATAGTGAAGCTTAGGTTTGTTGCCTCTGGTTTGAGGCAGATAGTAAGTTACTTATGTCCACATGATTGCTCTCTGGTTGCATATGTGATTACTAGAATAGAATTAAAAATACTTCAATATTACTTCCAGTCCTCAGCCAGATGTAAATCTCACAAAGACTTAAGATTTTCAAAATTTTTTCTCATTACCTTTTCTCCCCCACCCCCCCACTGGTATATGAAAGATAACTGAATACTGATTAAGTTCTTTAAATCTAAAAATTAGTGAGGGTGTACTATTCACTTTTGTAATTCAGAGACAAGTGTTTACTGTCACATAGGATAAAGTCCTGAGGTTTACATTTCAGCTGTCAGAATCACAATCCCTATAAGGTATTCACTAGGAAGAAAAAACAGAGTTCTTGCTCTAGAAACCTCCCTGATAAACTCCAAATGCTTATAGTTCTCCTTTTTCACCCATGAAGAAATAAATTCTTATGGCCATACTTTATTTCTGGCTTGGGACACCCCAAAGGTGATTGTGAAAAGTGTTCTGCCTTTTCTTTCATGTTAATTTTATTAGCTTGTCCAAAAGAGATTATCTGCCAAATTAGATATTTTCATGTTTTTTTGTTAAGTGCAATCATCTACAAATAAGTTTCCTATTCAAATGTACTAACAACACAGCTCAAAACAGTGACTTTTTAAAATAAAAAGTTGTTAGATTCTAAAGAGACTAATGTTAACTTACTGCTGAAAACACACAAAAAGGACAAATTGGTAGAAACTTTCACAAGAATGGAAAATGTTTAATAAACCTAAAATGGTGGGCTTATTAAACTATAGTGTTATTTACAGCCATAATTCAAACACAAACACAATGTGTTTGCATGGCATGCTACAACAGAAGCTTTATTCAGTTCATTCAGAAAACATTGGCAAAATAAATTTCAGTTGCAAATTCACAGATACAAGCTTCAAAGTATAAAGTTGTATATAACAAAAAATACAGATAATATTTATAACAATAACTTACAGATACAAACTAATGATAAACTACAATTTCACGAAAGATTGTAAACATTTTGTACACTTGTCAGTCCTTTCTTTTAGGCAAAGTGCTCTTTCGATGACAAATAAATTAACAGATACACACTAGAGTGAACTATCCCCAGACAATACAAAAAAAAAAAAAGGTTTTGATTTGTTTTTTTCTTGTAAACATAAGTTTTACAAAAAATGAAGAATCAATAAAAGTGTCTTGCAGGCCAACTAGAGATACATACCTGGGCAGCAAAGTGATGTTGGAAATGCTTTGGGTGTTAAATAAAAAATTAACAGTAATATCTTTTGAATGGTATTTTATACATAATAAATGACAAGTTTATATTTTAAATCATTTCTATCCCTGAAAAAAAGAATTAGGTATGACTTATTGGCAGTTGTGTCATTGAATGGGGTAACAAGGGCTGGAGTCCAAGAGTTGTTGGTGAATGAGCTACAAAATAGAAAGAAATTTGTGCATCAGTCTTGTGGGGTGAATAAAACTGATTTAAAAACAAACAAAAACAATCCAAAGCAATATGATTTCAACACTCACTATAGCTCACTATAATGAGTGTATAAGTTACACTCATTCCACTGACCTCAGCAGGTGTATTAACTTATTCAGCATAGTAAGAATAGAATCTGGGAGTGGTTGTATCCTCCTAAATCTTTACTGAGGGCCACAAACTTTTGCCACTTTAATGTCCTCCATCCATACCCTATTCACTGTACAGCACCCTGCAGCTAGAAAGACATGGGAGCATTGTCTGCAGATATAGTGATAGCTTTCACATGAAGGTGTCTGTGTAAGAATGATCTCCCTCCACCAAGTTCTTTTTATAAATGCTTAACTAGCCCCTCCCTAAATACACATCAATACACATTTGACTCAGGCAACACTCCAGGCTTTCATGTGAACACAAACAATTTTGATACTAGTGTAAGTAAATAGCAACACAGGCTCTTTTTAAAAATATATATATATATTTTATTTAAAACTTAAAATGAAGCTTCTGCTTTCAGCAAGGGCTATGTTGCTTCAAACCAAGCCTCCCTCTGAGAGCAACTAGGAAAGCTAGACAACATTTTTAAAAAATCTCCAGGAAGCCATCTGAAAGATATCAAAGTAGTGAGCATTTGCAAAATCAAGTCCCAGAGGGGAGGGAAGGAAAATGAGGTTGCTTTTCCCCCACAAGGATAGTGATAATTTTAAAACAAAAGGAATGTTTGGCAGGCTGAGAAGTTTAGAAGATCTTTCAGAAGTTAGACTTTGGGTGGTTGGGGAACAAAAATTACAGATAAGGGCCCACCGAAGAGGAGAAATCTTGGTTAAAAACACCACCACCACCACCACCACATTTTCATTTGGGATCCCCAAGGGTTAAATCCAAGGAGTAGGGAAACAAAAATATACCAGCCCTCATGAAGACTGATACATAATTGGATTAAGTTCATCTTCCTCCTAGCATAACTCCCTGCCATTGGTAAAATTAAATCCTCTTTGTGGAAGATATCACCTAGAACTAAATTAAATTAGTTTTAATTTTTCATATCCAACATCTGACATGCCATAAAAAAAATGAGGCAAATTAAAAGATGTGACTGAAAACAAAGAGGAGAAAACAGTGAAACAGAACAGACCCACAAAAGATCCAGATATTGGAGTAACCAGACATGACTTTTAGTATAGCTATGGTTTCAGCATAGAAATGAAGATTTTAAAACTGGAAAACACAATAACAAATTAAGAAATTAATGGATAAGTTTTATAGGATTATTAGATACAGAAAAAATTAGTTAACTAAAATATAGGTCAGAAGAAATATCTAGAATGAATGAAGCATGTAAGGTCAAAAGGCTGGATAATATGAAAAATTTTTTTCAAAGCAGCAGAAACAATATTTGAAGAGACAAAAGCTGAGGATTTTCCATAATGAAAGACACCAAACTACATATTCAAGAGCACACCTAGGCACATTATAATAAGACATTTTAAAACCAAACACAAAGAGAAAAGTTGGGGGGAAGAAGTCATTCACTTTCAAAGAAGCAAGAAGATCAACAGCTGACTTCAACAAGAAATGTTGCCAGGTCTATTAGCTATCCATACATGAAGCAACAGAAACAATGGAAGTCAGGAGACAAAGTAATCACATGTTCAAAGTGACGAAAGAAAGTAACTGTCACTCTAGATTTCTACACACAGAGAAAATACCATGTACAACTGCATCAAAAGAAATACTTAGGAATAAATTTAACAAAAGATGTGGGAGACTGCTAAACATAAAACTCTAAAATATAAAAGAGAATTTAAAGATGACCTAAATAAATGAAAAGACATACTAAAGTTCATGGTATGAAAGAAAATATTAAGATGGTAGTGTCCTAAAATTGGTCTGTACATTTACTGTAATAAATTGTATCAAAATATTGTTTTCCCTTTTTTGGGTGGAAATTGACAAGCTGGTAAAATTTATGAAAATACAAATGGTTAAGTATAGGCAATACTAACTTGAATAACAACAAGGTAAGAAGACATACTACTGAATATCAAGACTAATAGACTCAGCATAATTAATATGGTTAGCTGCTAATATAAATAAATAGATTGATAAAACAGAATAGAGGGTACAGAAATTGACACATACAATATGTGCACACTTGACATGACAATGTGGCTCTGCAGAGGAGCTGGGAAATTTGCATTTTCATCACTATAACAGAAAATCCTATCTCACACCACACACAAAATTCAATTCCAGATGCACCATAAATCTAAATGTCAAGGGTAAAACAAAGTTTCTAGAAGATAAAATAGGAATCATTATCTTTAAGTAAGAACAATTTCTTGAACGGGTCACCAAAAAAGCACTGCCGGTGAAGGAAAAAGAAAACTGATGAAATGAACTACATTAAAATTAGGAACTTTCACTCAAAAAAACATTCCATTAAGAGAGTAGAAAAAGGCAAGCCACTGAGAAGATATTTTCAACACATATCATTATCAAAAAGCTTCATATGCAGATTACATCAAGAACTAAAATCAATAAAAGACAAGCCAATAGACCAACAGGCAAAAAACATGTACAGGCTCTTACAAAAGAGGATATACAAACGCCCAATTTTTATATGCTCAATCTCATCAGTCATGAGGGAAAAGCAAATTAAAATAATGAGTTAGAGGTACACAATCATTAAATTGGCTAAAACTAGGAAGTTATACCATACCAAGTGTTGGCGAGGACATGGAACACCTTGAATACTCACATGTTGCTGGTCAAAGTGTGAACTGGTTCAACCACTAAACTGTTTGGCAAAACTGACTAAAGCTATAGCCTATGACCCTATGTTCCACTCCCAGGTATATATAAAACTGTGAGTTAATATATGCCAATAGGCATGTACAATAAGGTCCATAGCAGCATGTCCAGAAAAGCTCAAACTGGAAAAATGCAAATGTCTATCAACCATGAAATGGATAAATTATGGTATATTCCCATATTACAATAAAACAAATCTCTGATTCCTGCAACAATACAGATGAATCTCAAATAATAAAATTGAAAGAAGTGAGAGATACAAGAATACATTCTCCATGGTTCAATTTACACAAAGCTCAAAAATAAGGCAGAACTAAAACATGGTTTTAGAAGTCAGGGCTAAGTTGTTTGGAAGAAAAGGATAATAATTGGTTGGAGATATAAGAGAGGCTTCTGGGAGGCTAATTATGTTATACTACTTCATCTGGGTAGAATTTATACAGATATGTTCACTTTATTAAGTTCATCAAGCTGCATACTTATTATGTGTGCACTTTTCTATATGTATAATCTGCTTCAATAAAGAATTTTCTTTAACAAAACTTCGTAAATATCAGGGCTGGCTGCTTAGCTCAGTTGGTTAGAGCGTGGTGCAGATAACACCAAGCTCAAGCGTTCAATTCCTGTACCCTCCAGCACCAAAAAACAAACAAAAACAATGACAACAAAAACTTAGTAAACCCCAATCTAAGGATCTGTGTGTGAATACTTTCTGTTTATAGGGAAATAAATTATTTAAATATTTATCATCAGGCGAAAACCAAAACATTTTTTTGTAAGTAAAAATCAAGCACTCAGTCATTATTATGAATATTTGTATTTAGTTGTAAAGTGGTGTTAAACTTTTTCCTTAAAATGTAATCAGAAATAAGAATACATAGTTTTGCTCACTACTGCACCCTCCACAATATTTTTCAGCTACTACTGAAGTAATATTTCAAAATGTGAGTCAAATCAATAACCTAATATTAGAAGTTACCAGTTACTGATTGCTTGGTAGATAATTGTTAAATGTTGGTGTACCTACCATCCATATAACTATGCAGCGCAGTTAACATCGTCCCATCCTGGGGCACGTAGGCCGAATAAGCCATTTCTTCTAACATAGGTGGAGACAGCCTGGAGGGTGGGACTGCTGTGACTGGGGCAGAGGAGGAGTGATTAGGACTGACATGTTTCTTGTGGCGTGCTCTACAATTCTGAAACCACACCTGATGGGGAGAAAGGCAAGGGAACTAGGTCACACCTCAGTTTCTGAGTACATTACCAACTCGATTTAAAAATGAATGCAATCTCAATCACTCTACCACACAAGCACAGTACAATTGAAAATAACCTTTTTAAAAAGTTCTGTAGAGAGAAGAAAAACATTTTAGCCCAAATAACAATGGTCATTGATCTTGCTCAGATAATAGCTCTCTAGCGATTTACTTAAAAGCCCAATTCTATACTAAACCAGTGTCTTCCATAAAAAAAAAATGGGGGTAGGGGGGGATAAGGGCTCAAGAATTCCAGAGAAGTCTCCTTGGCTTTACTACAGGCATTTGGAATAAAAAGAAAAACAGAAGAAGCCCTTTTAGTCAGAACATTAAATACGTACACACCTAAATGTATGCTTAGACACCTGCTAGACTTATGTCAAATCCTTGCTCAAATGACTAAAATCCCTGCTGAGAACTTAAAGCTTTCTACAAACCTCTTGATTCAGTTATTCCAGTCACATTTTAACCTGCTGAGTTCAATTCCTCTTAGTAAGTGCATGTAGGCTATTCCCCAAGAAGCATGTTAAGGTCATGTAATAACAAAAAACTCATAATATTTAAGTAGAATTAAATACAAACACCTATTGGTGAAAGAGTTCACCAAATGTAAAGTGCTAACCACCCTCTTGTCCACTCTGTTGCAGAAATAAAGAAAGCAAATTGAGGGCAAGCACGACTTTACATCCAGGTAAGGGTAAGGCAAATTGGACTGCCCAGAATGCTTCCAGTAACTAACCTGCCTAAACCTGCCTGTGTTTGAATTCTCTGCCATGAGACAAAACTTGACCATAGAGTGTTCCTTGATAAAAATATTATATCACTTATTTTCCATCACTCCAAATGATTCTGTCCTTTAGAAGAAAGAGAAGTGAAGGGATAAAAACATTAAGGGAATTAGGACAAGAACATTTTGAGATCAGGGGAGAGGGGAAAGGTCAGGGACATAAGTCTCTGTTAAAGGCTGATGGGTGGTAACTTGATGGCACAAAGGAATCAGGGCTGACTAATGGGGAACAGAAAGAAGCTGCAAAGAATTTATAAGATAAAGTTGGCCTGAGTTCAGCAACACACCCTGCCCCCGGGACTCAAAAATAGAGCTGGCAAAGTATAAACTCAAGTGATTAAAACTAAATGAATAAAAATTAACAATTTAATGGGTTATTCAGCCCTGATCAGGTGGCTGAAAGGTAGCACCTAAGGAATGTTCAAAAATATCTTTTTTATATATAAATTATATATTGGATGGAACCTACTCCATTCAACCTACTCCACTGTTTGTAAAAAACAAAACAAAAAAACCCCAAAAATACCATTCAGACTCTGCATATAAATACTAAGATGTGACATAAAGAGCAGAATAACTACTTTCATACTCATTCAAATAGCTTCTTGGAAAGATCATCTACAAGTAATCATGCAGAGAGAGGTTTGCAAACACAAGATGTCATGTACTTGCACAGCAAAATATAGCTGAGGATTCCACATATTAGAAAACAAATTTTAAGGGCTGGCTGGTTAGCTCAGTTGATTAGAGCGTGGCCTTGTAACACTAAGGTCAAGGGTTTGGTTCCCTATATCAGCCAGTAGCGCCCATTCCCTGCCCCCCCGCAAAAAGAAAAGAACTTGACATAAATACTATTCAGCTTCAGAATTCAAATACAAGTCCTCTTAGCTCCCCTCCCTGACTTAAAGTTTTCTCCTTAACTTTGCAAACCTTCGACAGGAGTTAAAATTTTCTCTGAGTAGCATACTTTAAAATTTTTGAGTTCTAAATTATGAATTACATAAGCTGAAAGCAGGTCATGTAGACATATTGGAAATGAAAAAAAACCAAACATAAAATGAAACCTTTGGAAAGTCCAGACAAAAAGCCAAATAAAAATTTAGTGCATAAAAAAATAGAATTTTAAAATATTGGGAAAGCATGGCTTACTGATTTAGGGAAAACTGGTTAATCATTGGAGAGAAAAAAATTAGAGAAATCCCCACCTCATTGGAATCAATCCAGACAAATTAAAGTTTAGGTGTAAATAATTAAAACCGTAAATGTTTAAGTAACAAAAGCCAATATTGACATGTTATTTAGACAGAGAAGCATAACGAAGGCCAAAATTAGCAAAAGATTGAGATACCTGAATACATAAAAATATGAAAGTTCTATGTGGAAAAAATAAATGAAAAGGAAATTGATGAACCATAAAAATTTGATAGATAGGATTAATAAAATCCATGAAGATAGAAAAGAAATAACCCAACAGAAAAGTGGGCTACAAACATACAGTTTTTTAAATTATAAAATAAGCAAACATATTCAAGTTAGTTGATTATAAAAGAAAGAAATAAACACAATAAGATTTTCTTTTCTGACTACCAAATTGGAAAGGATGTAAAAGAATGACAGTATTCAGGATTCTTGAGTTGAAGAAAAAAGAACTCCTGCATGTACCTACTGGCAGAACAAATTGGTATAAACTTTCTAGAAGGCAATTTTTGTATAAAGGCCCTAAAAATGTTTTATCTTTTGATTCAACAGTCTCGTTTCCAGAAATCTATGCTAAGGAAACTATTGAACTAGCATGATAGATACGTTGCTCATGGCCTTGTTTCTATAACAGTGAAAAATTGCAAACTAAATAACTTGCTAATCTCAATATATGCACCCATATAGAAATAATGTAAATCTTGGGCCGAGCCCGTGGCGCACTCGGTAGAGTGCTGCGCTGGGAGCGCCGCGACGCTCCCGCCGCGGGTTCGGATCCTATATAGGAATGACCGGTGCACTCACTGGCTGAGTGCCGGTCACAAAAAAACGACAAAAAAAAAAAAAAAAAAAAAAAGAAATAATGTAAATCTTAATATTGAAGGGTATTCCCAGCATACTGACTGGAAAAAATAGCAATGTTTTACTTTGTTTCTGTAAAACATACAACTCATAATTCTTAAAGGACATGTGATCAATTATTTTATTTGGATGCAGAGTATTAAAGAAAGGTAAAATCACCCATCTTTTCTTTGACTTCAGTACAATGAAAATCTGTTCTGTTACAAATGTCTCACTAAGCAGACTTGCAGCTAATAAAAATGAGACTTTCCACTGTTTCCACCTAATCTTTGGGTGACCTAGTTTGCATATCAGAATTGAGGCCTAATAATCAAAACTCTTCTCTTTAACCTTTCTGAACTGTTGTGCCTACACTAGGAAGGAGGTTAGGGGAAAGAGGTTATGATTACTATATGAAATCCCAGTAATTAATTCTTCAAAAATACTATGAAGGGCTATATATTTAAATTACATACACATATGTGCATATATATGAATAATATACATTTGTATGCTAGTACTCCTTTGTCATCAAAAATATTTAACATTTATTTACTTATTCAGAAAAGCATTTTTTTTTATTGGTTATGCAGAAGAATGAAACTAGATATGCACCTCTCGCCATATACTAAAATCAACTCAAAATGGATTAAAGACTTAAGTATATAACCTGAAACTGTAAAATTACTAAGGGAAAATATAGGTGAAACACTTCAGGAACTAGGTCTGAGCACAGACCTTATGAACATGAGCCCGAAAGCATAAACCACAAAAGAAAAAATAAACAAATGGGACTACATCAAATTAAAAAGCTTCTGCACGGCAAAGGAAACCATCAACAGAGTGAAACAACAACCTACAGAGTGGGAGAAAATTTTTGCCAACTATACATCCAACAAGGGATTAATATCTATAATATACAAGGTCCTCAAGCAATAACACAGTAAAAAATGAATAATCCAATTAAAAAATATTTAATATTTAATCTTCACATATCAAAAGCCAACATCCAAAAATATATTCTCCAAGTTTTACTGCTTGGGATCAAGTTAACCTGCTCATAATACTAGTGACCTAAATACCTGGAAATTACATGACAGATGTCTGTTTGGGGTCCTTACTCCTTCAAATAATAAGAAAAGCTCTAAGAAACCCCTCCATTCTCCTTTGTTTCCAACTTCAAAATAGTCTAAAATGTAGTAGTCATGGATCTGACTTACGTACAGCCATCACTGCCATGAATGTACACAGGCTTATATTTGAAGGAACCCTCAGCCCATTGAATCTGAACTACCTCACCAATGAGACTCCACTTCCAGGCACAGGAAACTCACTATCTTCAATGGTAGTCCATGCCATTTTTGTAGCTTTTCATACTGAGAAAGTTCATTGAATGAACACCAGTGCCTTTTCCTATGTTCCCTTGCAGGATAGCCTTTTGCACATATGTAAAAACACCTACTCGGTATATACAATTCCTTTCCTAACCATGTCCTGGCCTTACCTCTGGATAAATATCCCTATTCCTTTAATAATAGGACGTGATTTCTAGATCTTTCATGACCTTAGTAGTCTTTCTTTAAAGGCAGCACTCTTTTTAGATTGGTTCCTTCTTAGTCCCTTTCTAAAATTTTGCCCTCTGAAATAAACACAATACCCTGGACATCCGGAAAGTGCTGAGCTGAGCTGGTGGGACTGGCCTCCTAAGAGAGCCTCATTACACTTCAGTCAACCAAAACCACTGGGAGCTTAGGACTCAGGAGAAGCTGCAGTACCATCAGGCTTTTCGCATCAGCTTCTTTGTGTAGATGACTGGTTAATAATGAACTACTTCAAGCTTAAAGAATAAACACCTGGGTGTCAACCGCCCAACTTAAGAAACAAAATATATGTACACTGAAGAAATTTACCTTTTTCCCCCACTGAATTTTATCTTGCTTGTTATGATTACTTTCATTCCTTAAACTTTTTTTGAACCTTGATCATTATTTAAAATTATTTTCCACTTCCCTGGTCTCTTCATAACATCTTGACACAGCTGGCCACCTCCTTCTTGAATCCACCCCAGTTCTTTGGGCTCCATGCTGCTTCTTCACCAGATTCCTTCCTTGAATCTAGCTTTGACTATGTCCCACTCAAATAGAACCTCTTACCTTGCTTTCTTCCCGAAATCCATTCTTCACTTTTTGCACTCTATGATCTCTCTCTAAAAGATCTTACCCAAATTTCATAGCATTGGATCTCTTTGCTTGAGTCCTTCCAAATACCCGTTTACATATTCAACTACCACTATCACTGCATGATGAATGCTAAAAGGATTTCATTCTCCTCCCAACCACCAATCCAGCTTTCTTCTGACTTTATTTCTGCCAATGGCATCATTCCTATGGATACTTTGACTATGAATCTGAGTCATCTTTGACCCCTCTCTGTTTTCCCTTTACAGTCTCCAGGTCCTTTTCTGGTCTGTCTAGCAACCGGTACCTGCCATCAGTGTGCAGTCCATAAAGTGTTTCTGGAATGATTTCTAGGTCTACCACCCCACTTAAGTCTCAAGAAATCAGGACTTTGGTGAGCATCCTTACTAAGCTGTGTACTTCTATCTAGCCTTTCCCAACTCCAATTCTTCCTATGTACTGTCACTAGCCTTTTCTTCCTAAAATCACATCATGGCTTTCTTCTGCTTAGGAGAGAACTCTGCATTCATAGGCCTCTCTGACTTCAACTCCAACAATTTCATTTCCCACGCTTTCCAAACATAAATTCTACATTCCCAACAAATTTGCTGTAACTCATCTCTCCCTACCTTTGTTCACACCACACCCTCTTCCTGGATCTTTAGCGAAGGCCATCAACACCCCCCTACACACACACACGCACACGCACACGCACACACACACACCCCAACACCTCCTACACACTCTCATACACACACTCGCTCTCTCTAGTAGGAAAAAAAAAAAAAGCACTGATCTCTGAACCAGATTTAGCTTGGAACTGCACTTGTCTTTTTTTAGCCTGAGGATCTTAGAGTTGCTGTGAGTATTAAATGAAGTAAGATGTGCAAGGAGTCATTTGACAAATTGCAGCCTAGCCCAAGCAAGCCAATTCTCAGGTTTTTAAAAACCAATTTAGAGTGTGAAGAGACCTAAAATGAGAAGCTAATGTTTTGACATTTCTTCACAAAAAACAATGTACACTCATAAAGATCCAGAATTTAAACTTTGAATAACTCTTGATTGACCTTTAAAATAATCACCTGTATCACACGTCTGCTCAAGCCTGTCCTTTCTGCCAGTTTTTGGAGGGTCTGTGCATCTGGGTTGTTGTCCTGAGCAAATTGTGCTTGCATAACCTGTTTTATAAAAAATACAGGTAGTAAATAGCTAAAGATAAGCAGCTCAGTGGTTCTGTATTTTCATAACAGGAGAAATAAGACATGCACAAGAAAATGGGCACTTGTATTTTATTACTTACAAATATAGAAAAGTATGTGTAAATGAAATAGAGTGCCTACTTTATAAATTTACATGCAAGTTGCTATGCTGAAATCTTTTTTAAAAATCCATTTCAACATAAATCTTTGCCTCTCAACTATGCCATTAAAAATAAGCTCACCTTTTCCTTTCTTCCATTCTTATAACACACAAATGAAATATATAAATAGTATGAGTCTTATCTATTATTTTTTCCATTTTTGCTAAAATTGCCAGCATTAGAATATTTAATGAAATACAAAAATTATATCACATTTATCTCCAGTCTCTACTGATCAGGTTCAAGGTCCCTAGTACAATTTCATTGGTCTGCGTACACAGCTCAACTGATGGATTCCACTTAATTGTAATGACTCCATAATTTTTCTGAGTACTTGCTCTATTTAAAAGAATATCTGGGATCTTAAAAAGAGACACCCATCAGCCCCCTGAATAAGAATTTACCAAGGTCTAAATATCTATATACTGAAAAAGCTCACAGGTGATTCTGATGTGAACCTTTGGATTGGAACCATTGTGCCACATGCTATACATACAAACTACTATACATAAACTGTCCCTGGTCTTAATTTTCTGGGAGAAAGATACAGACATGTTAGTAACTACCTACAACAAAAGGTAAAGGGAGAAGAGTAGGGGAGGAGAGGCAGTACCAGAATAAAAGCACAAGCCAAGGGCTTTGGATTCTTTCAGGAAAGGAATCATTATGGGAATGAAATGAGATACTTAAATTTTATTACTAAAAGTCAATCAATGCAGGGAAGTAGTAAAAAACATAAAGTTTGTATTATAAAGAATGAGGGAGGGCAGTTGGGCATCCAACATGACTGTACTTGTTGTTCAGAGGCATGGGATGTGGGTAACCAACCTACTTAAAGACCTAGAGCACTGCTGGTCTCTACACCCTTTCCAACAGGCAAAACTCACTGCATTCTCCACTATGGTCCTCATATAATACTGTCTTCTGCCACTGCACTTGTCACAGGGTGGCTAAATAATTCATTTGCAAGTTTACTCTCCGTAGCAGAAAGTGAGTTCCTTGAGGGGAAGGGGGATGTCTTATTCTTCATACACCTAGGGGTTAAGCTCCCTTCCTGTCACATAATATGCTCTTAAGGAAACTTGACAATGTGAGGAAAATCTGAAAAAAGTGTAGAGAAAAAGGCCAATGTCGTTCCAGGAAACATTATGAAATTTACAAATTATATTTTCAGTTAAGTTCTCTCTGATTAGTGACTCTTAGAATTAAACATTCCTGGCTTCCCATCTGGCTATGTTATATTGACATACTCACTGTAAACAGAACATAGATTTTTACTTTTAAAAATGGACAAAACTGGCTTAAAAGTTTATAATCTCACTCAGTTCACTTCATTCTTCCTTTCCTACTCCAAATGTGTTATTTAATATCTTCCAGTGCAAACAGAGTTGTGTTTATAAGTAGTTGAACATGTAACATCCCAAAGAAAACAGAATATGCAAATAATGCCTTTGTTTCTTAATTTTCAAAATAGAAAAACTTGTAGTGTCATTATCGGTCATTTATAGAACAAAAACAGCATGCTTTTCACAAATGCATTTCAGATTCACAAATTTAATAAGGGATTTCTCATCAAGGAATAAAGCAAAACTGATAATTTAGAATCGGAATATTCTAAAGGAAAAGATGTGTTCATCGATCTTTAATAGTATCAGTATTTAGTCCCACCAAAAAAAAAAAAAAAAGAAAGAAAGTGACCCTTTTTTAAAAATTTAATTTCACTATTCTCCAGTTACTAATACTGCTGAAATCCAGCTCACTCCTTTTCCAAGCTCCTCTAACATGGTCAAGGAGTGAGCCTCTGTAGACAGTCATCATTTTAAGGCCAGGAAATCTACCAGAAATGTCAGGAGTCTGCAGAGTAGCAGCTGACCAACGTGATCTGAAAACAGATTAAAGTAGGAGCTAACTTTGGCATGTTTAATATTAATAATCATTGAGCAAGTACTCCTAATTGTAAAAACCAAACCATAATATTGCCAGAAACTTCTAAAATATAGTTCCTAAAAATGGGACAATATTTGAAATATATTTACTAACACATCCTCTGGGTCTTAATTTTTTCTTCCCATAAGCTTCTAAAGAAGAATTTCTGAAAATCATCTTACATATTCCTTTAACTCTCCTCTGTCTAAAGCAGGCACTACATGGATAATCTTGACTTACTCACTGGTCACCTATAATATTTTATTATTTTGCTGAATTCAAGCACTATGTGAATATATTCAGCTTTCTGAAAGGTAGGACAATTTGACAATGAGTATATATTCCCTGATTTATTATATGGTCTGGCGAAAATAAGTGATTAAAGGTTTTTTAAAAAAACTTTACATGTATCCCAGATTCCTAAATTATAAAGAACCACTTGAGGTCAAGGATTGTATTTCATCTGTTTTAGCCATCTCTGGCATAAGATAAATGTTACTAAATATTGAATAAATAAAGACATGCTTTGAAAGCGTATCGCTGATACTTTCATTTTTTAAAACCTATGATTCTGATACACATTTTTAAAAACATGATTCAGATCACATTTTCATACAGTAATGCATAGATTAAATATTTTATGTGCCTTTGCAATTTAAAACTGTAAGGCAATCTACAACATTCAGAATTTCACTCTTTTGTTTTAGCTGCTGCCACTGCCATTAAGCGGAATTTTGCTAAGGCATAGTTCAACTCATGATCTCCTGGGAGGCCAAGCAAAATGCAAAGACCAGAGGTTTGGGGAGCAGGGTACAAATCTCCCTTCTGCCATTCCTTGATGGTCTGCCTTGAGAGGAATTCCTGCATCTCTTGGATGAGGCAACCTACATCAAGGAATTATTGTTAAGAGTTAAAGGAGATAATGTAGACAAAATGCCTGGCACAGGTCTTGGCACACAAAGATCTCCACAAATAATATTCCCATTTTGTTTAATTAGTATCTATAATTATCTTTCTATAGGATATTGTATATCTACCTACAGTGATTTCAAATTTTAACAACTATAGTTTTAGTAATAAATTTTTACATCAAATTAAAGTTATCAATCTTGTCATTATTAAAATTATAACCAGTGCTTCATGGAAACAGCCTGTTTCAAAAACAGAATATATTTATACTAGAGATTTTATTTTAACCCAGACACCTTACTGCAACTAGGTGTTTTTCCAGGTTTCCCACAAGTACTCACATCCTCTACCTTAGGGCATTGTGTGATCTTCATTACAACCCAGTGAAGCACCCAGAAAAGCAAGGTTCAAAACAGAGATATTTCTTTCAATTGCCTAATCTTTCATTTATTACTTATTGACCATGTGCTTTATGCCTAAATTAAGAAATCCAATACAATCATCTATTTGGATAATTTTTCAGAATGGGTCTAGGTTTTAATGCTAGAGTGCTTTCCAATGCCAAGTTCCCTTGGAATGTTTGTGTCACATCAAGGTATCTTTCTTAATCATTCTCAAAAATTTTTGGACCACTTTTATTGTATCCATCTTAACTACTGGCAGGTCTTAGAAATATTCCCCCCCCCAAAAAAATCACTTTCATTTGTTAACATTGCATAAATGTCCTTTAAATTCTGAACTAAAATGGACACTATGTGTAAAGCACCCAGCAGTACATGGTAGGTGCATAATAAATGTTACTTTACCTTAACAGAAAACAAATACCTCAGCCACATTAATCTTTTAGAAAACATGATTTTGTTATGTGAAAAAATGCCAGAAAGAAATGTATATGTGTAGACTTAAACATAAAGGAAGGAGTAATTATTTTCTTGATAATTTGTATAAATCATGCTTACAACAATTACATTTAGGTCAACTTAACTGAAAATAATCCCTCCTTTTTTAGGGGACATAACCTTTAGCATCAAATTATAGAATTACTCCCTCCACCCGCTTTAAAACAAGAAAAGGTCCACTCGATTGTAGTCAATCAGCAGATTCTTGTTTACATTAAGGTATTTCCAATTATGTCCTACTCAAAAACATACAATATTGTCTACCAAAAGGCTCATTATGGTTTGTTAAAGATAAACACATTAGTGTCCCATATATCCACATACTGTATATGTCTCTTTCTGTTAAGAGTCTCAAAATATTTTGTCTTCCATTGCAATTATATATAGTAATATAAATGCCTGGGTTAGATTGATGTTATCAGGAAATTAGGACAGATCAACATTTTGTCTCTACTCTGATGTTGATACCAATGCTTGAATGACTAGTTAATATCACATCATGATGCTGGAAATACTGCTAAACATTTAGGGCAATAAGTATGTTTTTTATACATTCACCAAGTTAGTTTTCACAAAAAGCATAGGCCAATTTTTAAAAAAATATATATAAATGCTCTTAGGCAGCATGGAGATTGTTTATTTCCTTTTTTTTCTTTGGCAGAGAGAGGCTTCAAAAGTCATAAATTAATTTCATATCTACCTGGAGTTGATCTGCTGTAAAGCTGGTCCGAGCTCTTTTTGCTGGTTTTGGATGATTAACATCTTGCTCTGTGAGGAGGGCGCCTTCCACACTAATCCCATTACCTGCATTTAAAAAACATACTATACATGTTGGTAACTCAAATGGATCCACCCATCTTGCAATAATAGGTTTCTTGCATCTCTCGGCTTATTGTGAAACTGTATACATTTTCTAGATTGCAAAACCCCTTGAGTTAAGTTTTAAAACACCCTATAAATATATTGTACAAGCAATATTCCATTTATAGGCTTGTATATTTAGTCAAACGTGCAAAAAGAAGTGCACATCTAAGGCCCATCCTTAGAAAGGCAAATACAGGGAAACAACTATTTACAAAAAGAATAGCAGAACCTTAACTCAAGGCTGCTGCCTGAGAATATGGCACAAAGCTAACACATACACCATGGCTTTCCCTATAAATAAACAGACGGAGACTGTCACTAACGGTAGAGTGCTTAATGAGTTTTACTACAATTACACTTTGCACAAAATAATGAATTAAGATGACCTTAGTAAAAATCATGTTCATCCCTGTATTCACTGCCCCCAAAGTCTCAAAAGTACTTTAAGTACATATTTACCATTTTCCACTTCTCTTTTTAAATTATCCAGCATGCAGTCATAATGCACTCTGCAGAGGACTTTTTCTTCCACCAAAGCAAACTCCTCTCCTGTGGAAAGTTGCCTTTTGCAAGAGAAGCAGGCAAAGCACGCTAAGTGATAGACATTCCCCTTGGCCCTCCGGACCCAGTCAGTAGAATGGATGTGCCTTCCACAACGAGAGCAGCGAGTTCCATACCTTCTACAGAAAACAGAAGGGCATGAGGTGAAGATTTTAATGCATGGTGAGCTATTCATCAGTCTAAGGTTAAACTAACACATTATGTTACTCCACTGGAATAATTTAAGTATTTAAATATTTCAAAAACAAATCAATTATTTTTCTAAAAGTCAATATAGTAAGGAATCAAGACTTGAGATGGTCACAATTCAAACCCGTTTATAAAAATAAAGACTTCCCATTGTTCCTTGTAAAGAAGATTGAATTTTTCTTTTAAAATAAATGAGAAATGAGTTTCTATATCCCTCTTGTATCAAATATGAATGCATTTATATATTTAGGTAGAGACTCAAGAAAGAAACGTACACTCTCCAGACTGAAAACCTACACCAACTGAAGATATAAGTAATGACTTCTTAAAACCAAGTTGAGGTTATTAGAAAATGCTTTAAATATTTTTTAAAATGTTAAAACTCTTAAAATGAAAATGATCAAAGAATGTGTAGAACAGAAATTTTTTACCCTGGTGGGTGAGGAAGGAAAACTCAGAAATGTTTCCCTTGGAGAAAAAGCTATTACATTGCTATGCACAGGAGAGAGAAAATATTATCTAGAACGTTCAGAGACATATCTGGACATTTAATGCAGTTCAACCTTCACAAAATGCCAAAGCTAGATGTAAATATTTTTCTTCTTCCAGTCTAAATGACAGGACACTGTTTGCCACATCTCCTGCGACAATCACGGTAATGTCCTGGCATGCCCAGATCACACTAGATTAGCATATGTGTCTATGCCTATTCATCAAGAGATACATCTTTAGAGGTATTGCCAGCTTGATTTTTAAAGTTACTCTCGAAAACTAAATCCTAAAAATAAAGTTCAGAACATAATAAAATATGAAGTATTAAAAAAATCCTAAAGAACTAGACTTTCAGTAAATCTTTAAAACTAAATCTTTCAAAGAGTCTTGAGTTACCATAAAAATTAAGATTAGCATATCCTAAGTAAAAGAGAAAGCACATTGTTACTATTGTTGAAGAAATAGAAAGGAAGCTGAATGAGAAATGTACATTTTTGGTAATTATAAAATTCTGTGATTTTATAAAATAAAGGTCTCTGGATTTCATGAAGTGCTTTAAATGACCCAGAAATTTTATTCAAATCTATCACTAAACTCTCTGAAAACACTTTTTGAAATGGATTATAAACATAATTACTATTACAAATTTCATTGTATAGTTTTAATTTCCTAGTTTCACAATGAACATTTTTTCTTCATTTAGAAATGTAAATAAAGAAAAAAGTATGATAATTTTTAAAGTCATACTTAAGAATGATTTTCAATTTTTGGACAGCTGCTCATAAAGAACTGAATCATATTCTAGAAGAAACCTCACATTTAAACAATTATAAAGAGACTATGCAGAGTAAATGTTACATTTAATATCTTATGCAAATATAATCTTTAAAGACCAAAAAGACAAAAGAAATAAGATTTTTAGGCAAAGTAATTAGATTTAGTATACTTATGATATTGGAATTGTCAATTCTTCAGAATAATATGGTTTAGAACAGTCTCCAAACTCCTGACATCTTATAGGTGTATGCTAAGGGTCATTCTATGGTAAATTGGCAAAAGCTTACCAAAACCTTGATTTATTTTCCCCCATAATGATTTTATTTCATCTTCCCAAACAAAGGGCTTTGTCACAATAAGTCATCTTGTATTTCATACTTTATACCTATGCTCGGCAAAAAAAGTTCCTTGTTTTCAATACCTAAAACTTTTAAAGTGGAAGTATTATTTACAATTAACTTTTATATACTGAATCCCTAAATGAGGCAAACACACTTATTTTGTTTTAATATTCATTATACCTCAAAAATATGAAAGCATTCTCATTCTGAAATCTACTACATAAGAAAAACTGGGCTTCAATAAATAAAACTGGACAAGAAAAAGCTTATCGCAAAATTCTTTTGCATAGTAATTTCTTGAAGTGTCTATTTTATTAAGAAAAATCTTCATAGTGTACCTGAAATAATCAAGTTTGCAGAAAATGTCTTTGTCTTTAATATAACAGCTGGTGTGCCTTCCTAAGGAGGTTCTGCAGACGCTGCAGGAGAGACACCGGACATGCCAGCACAGGTCATTCACCTGTGAAGGGAAGAGGGGCAGGGTGAGGCACCATTCTAATACCACACTAAGGACAGTATTCACTGGTTTTGTGTATGAGATAATTTAAAAAGCTGACCCCTTAATATTTTAATACACCTTCTGAATGTTTTCATCCAAGGGGTGTCATTTATATAAATATGCATCTGGATATATTCTCTTTTAATTATAACCAGAAAATCATAATGGTATATGCCTCATTTTGTGTTTATCTTTTCTTTTTTTTTAATTCCTTGGGAAAATTCAAGTTTTGTTTTGTTTTGTTTTTTTTCTTTTTTTCTTAAATTGAACCTCTATAAACACAAGGGAAATTTTGGTCACTTTAAAGTCCTACATACAGGTTTTTTGTTTGTTTTCTTTTACCAAATTCTTCCCATGGTGAAACCTGTTATAGAAATCAAGACACACAACTTCTCAGCTTACTTTTTGGTCAAACAATTATAAATTGTACACCCATTACATAGAGCAATAAAGAAACTGAAAAAGTAGCTTTGTAAGATATTTTTCCTTATAAAGAAACTAGGTAATCCATTTCCCTTACAAAACATAAATTGCTAAGGTAGATTCAAATGTTGACACAGCTACAAAAACACTAGAATCAAAGAATAAAGTACTGATACACCTACTTAATGATTTGACTACTGGAGAAAAAAAAATCAATCTGATTATAAATAGTTCTAAAAAGGCACCCAAGCATTGCTTTCTGTTTATACTTCAAGTAGTAAGGCATAAAATGGTGTTTAATAAAGCACAGCACTTTATACTTAAGTAGGAACGTGAAATATTGTCATTTCAGGAAACAAATTATAATTACTCTGACCTTAAACTGTTGCCATCATACTATAAGCACCACAACTTTAGCTTTCGAGAATGAGGATATATATTGGTCTGCAATGTAGGCTCCTAAAGTTTGCTCTTCTTAAATGGATACAAGGACTAGGTTTATGCATAATTAAATTTCATGTAAAAGAACAGCAATATGCATCAACACTAGTTACACTCTACAAATGGATCTAATGACTAAAATAGGAAAGTAAATGACTGAGAGATATGGTTTTTGCTACACTATTTCATAATAAACACTATCCAGTGATTCTATCAGATTAGAACTACTGTTGAACATGTTATTCTGTGAAATGAAATATAAAAGGTACTTCAAAGCTGATAGAAAATGTTTTACTAGCTTCTAATTATACTTATGTGCCTCATTCCAAAGCATTAATGAGAGTCTCATTTTTGATGAAATTTAAAAATTTTAAGTTTTGGTCTTTTTACAAAAGAACTACATGCTAACAATTAAAAAAAAACATTGAAAACAGCAAAGAAATAATAGAAAAAATTTGAGGAAACAAAAAATATTAACAATGGTGAATACCGTACTGGAAATAAAGATGTATTTTCTTTACTTTTTTCCCTAAAATGGATCCAACTAGTATAACGTTTAGAAATACAGGCTTCCTTTAGGATTCTACTGTTTAGAGCCTTTGGTATTTCAATCTTACCTCTGGTTTTCTTTTTTTTTTTTTTTTCCCAAAGCAAGGCTCTAGGCAAAGCCATGGCCTCCCTCTCTCTCCTAAATGGCTGGTTTGCCACCTTTCCCCAAAATTTACGTTCTCCCCCAAAATACTCCTTAATTTTCCATTTCTTTGCCAGCGAGTAAAGCAAGGTGAAGAGAGAAGATTCAAGAGACTATAAACCTTCCCTGATGGCTGGTATTGATCCCCAGTCTGTTTGAATATATGCCTGAACATATGGTTAGAACCAAGCAAGAAAACTACCCAAATGACAGGACACCGAAGCATTAGATGGGGCAATACATCTCACTTCCCTCATCCTTTCCATTTTAACTTCATTTAACTTGCCTGTTGAGCTGTTTTTCTATTTTAGCTATACACTCAAATGCTATTTCTTTACTAGGCCTAACTATTTTTCTTACCAGTGACTCAAATTGAATTCAAACTTATCTGAAAGAATAAGTACTCAAAATGGAAAATAAAAAGTTAAGAACTCAGAGTTTTTAATATAATGATATAGTACCAAACTTCAGTTAGAGCTAATGTACACGAATTGGTAATATGTAGAAGACTTCATTGGGATGACTCCTGTTTTTTATATAACTCACTTAGACAACTTAGATATTTTATGTACTACAAAGACATAATATATAAACACATTTTAATTTATACAAGATTACCACTAGAAACTATTTCAGAGGATATGTTGTGTCACTTCCCCATAACATTTTTTCTATATCTTCTATGCTATGAAGTTAGACTTTATAAATCTATTCAGAAACATTCTTAAAGATTAAGCTAATTATCGAGAGGGTTCATTGAAAAGTAAGCAGCTATTTTTGATCCCAAAGAGCATTTTGAAATATCCAAAAGACTCAGGTTTAGCAATATTGAAAATGGAATCTTAAGAATGCAGATTTAAAGAGAAAGCCATGTTAATTTACCAGCTTTAAGAATCAACCACCAAGTAAAATTAACTTAGTCATTTTTTAGTGTTTTCACCAAAACTTCTTTTGGTGCTTTATCCGGGTTGTATCCATAGGGTATCATTCCCATTTTACAGAAGCAGCAGCTTCGTATGTTGAGGTAGAAACTTAAAGAAACCCACTAACTCCCTTTTTGAACTTATACTCTCCATGATTCTTTTTAAAACCTAAGCAGAGTGGAGAGGGAATAGAAAGTGAACTGGTTTGCTACTAATTCATTGTAGGAGAGTCCATTATTTTAAATAGTGTTTTAAAAAAGCTATTGAAGCTGAAAACCCATGGTATTAGGATTACAACACATGGGACCATGATCCTGCCTACAATGACATGGAAAACTGTGGCCTGCCAGAATTTCTACTCCAAAATTCTCTCACAATATTCTAAGAGAAAAGTGAAACAAATTAAGACAGTCAACTCTCAAAGCAGTACTTAATGCACTTCATCCCAGGCATTGATGCGTTCGTTTGTGTGTGTGACTTTAAATAAATTTCCATTTTTTTCCCCAAGCACTGGAAAGTACAAGCACTGGGTGGCCTTAAAGTATTAAGCCTTCATAAGAGCAGGAAGGTATATGAAGCGGTTTTTATTTAAATGCACCTATGAACTTTTACTTTGGAAAAGCCTCAGATAACTGCAAATAAGAATAAGACTGTACGTGTGTGTGTGTAATTATTATTTTAATTGGTCCAGAAAAGATCCTTTATGGCACTTTACAGTGGCTGTCCCCAAAAGAGACGTTGGGAAGGAGAATCAGTTGACATACACCGACCTGGAATTCTTCTAAGCAGACAGGAGCGTGGCGTTAATGGAGTGGAGGGACCAGTCAGTTTGGAGGGGACAAAGATTTTTAAGAAAGTAATAACCCAGGGCTCGGTAAAAACCGCTCGGGCAGGTTTCTGTTACAGAGCGGGTAAGAGTTTCTCTACTTCCCTTCCTCTACAAGTCTGTGACTGAATCCAGTACATCCACCCGGGGGAATGGCATTCTAGACCACGATGTGTCACACATACCCTGTTCTGCGAGAATACTGGAGATTCTAAGATTTCTTTCCACACTTTGTCCCACCTCATGAGTTGCCCTAGACTGGGCTGGTTTACTGAGAAAGCCTACAACCTCGATCGAGAACGTGGGTGGAAGAGAGTGAGGGAAACTTTTCTCCTTTCCCAGAGTTCGCGCCCGCGGCCCCGTCCTACCTTGAGAAGGTATTTGTCCACGATCTCCAGGCCGCAGCTGTTGCACACACACTTGCCAGGGGGGCAGCCGGAACCCGAGGCCATGGACCGGGGCGACGACGAGGGGGACAGCGGGGCCGAAGAGGAGCACGAGTCCTCGTCCCCCGCTCCCTCGGGGCTCACCTGCAGGAAGCCGCGAGGCGCAGGCGATTCTAGACCCCTCCTCCCCTTCGCATCCCACCTCCCCACAGGGACGCCCCCGTCGCCTCCCCTCCCTTCCCTCAGGATTCCCCCCCCCGCCCCCCCGCTCCGTGAGGTCTCGCTTCTCGCCCTTTCCGGCGAGTCCAAGCTCTGGCCACGCACCCGGCACCCGCCGGGGCTGCCGAACCTGACCTCCAGGAACCCGGGAACCTTGCGGCCCTGACCGCTACACCGGCCAGCTAAGTTTCCCACTCCGCCCCGCCTTCCACCCGCTCCCGGAGGAGCCAGTTGGACCCGGGAAGAAGCGCGGGGACAGCGGCCCCCAGTCCTGAGCCGCCTCCCCACTCACCAGTCCCTCTTCCCCCGGGCCTTTTCGAGTCCTCCCGGCCGCCAGGGCTGCTGTCCGCCCGCAGTCCTCCGACATGAGCCCCGCGCACTGCGGGATAGCAGTGGGGAAAGTGGGGGAGAAACAGAGATTACAAGTTCAGAGCGTGCACGCGCGGCCCGGAGCCTCGACACGGGGTGGGGGTGGGGGTGGGGGAGAGCGCATGAAGGCCCCCGGCGCGCGGGGCAGCGCGTGCGGCGCTCACGGCGCCTGAGCCCGGGCTCCGCGGGCGGGAGGGCGCGCAGCCTCCGTCGCCCGCTGCCACCCGAGCGCCGAGGGCTCGGCCGGCGCGCTGCTGCGCTCCGGGTCTCCAGCGCTCACCGGAGCACGTCGGTTCCCCGCCCCCCACGCCGGGGATAACTAGTTAATAACAATCGTCCCCGCACAAAGCGTTTTCTTTCTAGACGTCAATCACCGCGAAGCCGGGAACACCGGGCTAACGGGGGTGCGGGGCGGGGGGAGGTGGAGTGGGAAAGAAGAAAAGAGAATTGAGGAGGGGGTGGGGAAAGAAACTTGATTTCTTTAATAACCTCAATTAAAAGAGCAAGACACATATATATTTTTTAAAGGGGGCTTTTTGAATAGGATAACCCAAAAGGTGAAGAGGTTTAATAGGATACTTGAAAGCTAATTACAGCAGGATTTAAGAAGCCTGGTGTTTGTTCCGATGACAATTTGAATGAAAATGCTTCAGATTAAACCGAGCCAGCAGCTCTTTCGTAAACTTACAGCAATTAGAACCACGAGTGATTTACACTCGTTTCTTTAAGGTGTAAATTGCCACTTCTCGCTCAGTAAGTCAACATTTGAGCTACTAAAGGATTATTTTAAACCAGCGCAAAAAGCGGGTCGAATAATGGAAAATATCCAGCTGAATTTAATTTGTGCCATTAAAAAAACTCACCCAGCCTCGGTCAAAATGTTTTAAAGCAACAATGCGCGTGACTCAAGTGTTTCCAAGCCTTTGCTGCAGTTTTGTTCTTAAACGAAAACGCGGTCTTCTCTGCGCTTTCTCTGCCTTCGTTTCTGAGAACTCTAGCTTACGGGCGGCTGGGTCCCCCGAACTCCAGCAGCCTACACCTCTGCATTTCTGACTCTTCACCTCCCCTTTTCCTTCCTCTGGAAAAAGGCAGATACGGCCCGAACCTGGGGGTCTCCTAGACCCACTGCACTGAGGCCGTGTCTTCGCATACACAAAGGGTTTAAGCAGAAAAACTGCGCGTTCGCCGGGTGCTCCCAGCCAGCGCTGGAGCACAGTCAGCGGTGCACGGTGCGGGGTCTGCTCAGGCCCTCAGACAGGCTGCAGATGATTTTCAAACTCAAAGCACGAGACACGCACGGGCTCTGCCTCCAGAGTGAGGAGACAGCTTGTCAGGCTCCCTCTATCTACTCAGACGCAACGCGTGACTCCTTTTGTGCCCTGGGGTTCGCTTTTGATATTTTAAGTAAAACGGCCCTGCTGGCCTGCCCTGGCATCCCGGAGGCCTTCCTGGAGCCACGTCTCCCTCTTTCTCGCTGTGTGCCCGCGGCAGCGCGGATCGCCCTGCGGCGGGAGGCGCGCCCTGGGCCAGCGAGTGTCCGCGGGCAGCGGAGCGCCGGCAGCTGAGCCTCTGTTTGTTTCCACCCGTCAGCCGCCCGGGCCTCGCGACCCGCTCTCCCGACCGCCACGATCACCACGGCAAATAAAACGAAAGCATGACTCACATGGACCCGAGAGCGCCTTAGGCTCGAGGCTTCGTCTCCCAAATTACAGTCTCCATGCCTCAGGTTAAGTGAACTTGTGGGGGGGGGGGGGGGCAATGATTACTAACGCTACTACGTAATAAAAAAAAAAAAAAAAAAAATTGCCAGGTCTGAAGATGAGGCCGTTACAGGTAGTTTCTGAACCTCGTTTAGGAGCACAAACAACTCGAGTTTCAAGAAAATGCGATTCAGCTGGTCTGGCCAGGCGTGGGCTCGCTCACCTTCTCAGGGGCAACCGCCAGCTCCGGCACGTCCTTTTCTTCTAGTTTACACACAAACATCTGATCGCTCTTCCAATACATGGCACTGCTAGGGCTGCTTATCACATATCAACTCCAGAGGGTCAGAGGCTGTCCGTGCCTGCCGGTCTCCCCTCCCCTCCCCTTCCCCAATGCACTGATAAAAGCTGACACCGAGAAGGATAGGAATGCTACAAGTGAGTCTTCGTCCTGAGGCGGCTGTGGCCGTGACCACCGTCTCATGGACTGCTCTTGAGATGCATTTCCCAACTTCGCCGAGGTCTGTCCCTCCAGGAAAAGGAAAAAAAAAAAAGTTTTGTTTTCCAGAGGGTGGAACCTTACGTAGGGGAGGGGGGTGTGGGGGATGTCTTCCTGGAGGAATAGCCTCACCTCCTTAAGAAAAACCCGCCTTCTCAACATGTTAAGATCTTTATCAGGACAAGCTAACTTACTCTAGGTTTAGTATTGAAAAAACAAAACAAACGAAACCGTCGTTAACCGCCTGTTAACTGGACTTTGAAAAAAATCTGCTTTCTGCATTTGCCTTGGCTTTTAAATTCTCGCTCCCCAACCAGAACCTAAACAAAGATTCAAGTTACATCTCTTTCTGCAGCGAGCAGAAGGGGAAGCGGAGGTCTGGGTGACTTGAACGTTTTAGTCAGACTCTTGAAACGCGCAGCTCTCGCGTCCAGCAGAGGATCGCGACCGCTCCCTAGCATCCTGGGGTCTGACTTGTTTAGCGGTTCGCGCTCCCTTTGCTAAAAGTTTTCTCATTAAGATAAAGAAGGAACATCTGAGCAGCACAAAAGCTGTGATTTGCGACTAGATTTGAAATCAAGGCTACGAGAAAGACGAAAGTATGTTGCTAATGAGTATTGCTCTTTCATCCCGTCCTAGACAAAACTTAAGCCCTAGAAGCGGCCAGCTGCTGCCTCAAATTCTGGCTGACGACTGGGGGTGGGGTGTGGGAAGGGAGGTACTCGGCAAACTAATTTTGACTAGGATCGGAGGGTGTGTTTGTATAAACAGCTTCTTCCTGGGATAAATTTTACTTCATTATTTAGTGTACAAAGAAGAATTTGGTGAGATTTTAAAGAAAATTTTTATTTCCAATTTCCCCTTTTTAAGAAACAAAAATCTTCTGAAACATAAGTAATGTAAGAATATCTGGGAATCTCTTTCTTAAAGGCCTTTAACAAAATCATGTGATGTTGCTTCAATTAGACAGAAATATATAAGAGTATATATAAAACATATATATATATGTGTGTGTTTATATACACACACATACATATAATCTTATCTCCTTGCCTTATTTGTCTAAAGGAAGATTAAAGTGATCTTGCCCAGACTGGTTAGCTGAAGGCTGTTTAACAGAGGAGAGAGGTAGAATCCTCTGTGGAGTGAGCCTATGTAACAGTCTGGGGCTGAGTAACAGCAAATTTTTCTCAGTTGCATTTTTCTCTCATAAACATGAAGGTCTTCAGAGCATTATCCTATCGCCATTCTTTTCCTTTTCAGGCAGCTGTGCACAAATTAATATTAGCCATCCCCCTGCCAGTCCTCTCTCAGAAATCTTGCTTAAATCTGTGGAGTGGAGGGAGGGGATCGCAATGATTAATCTGTGCCCTGTTAGAGAATTGAAAGCTTGGGGTGGACGGCTTCTCATAAAGCTAACTTGTGTATGGGGACCAGGAAGACTTGTGTTTTTCATCATGTGCAAAAATCAGTATTTGGGGGGGAAATCCACATAATGCATTTTCCATGAAATAGCATTGGTTTCGAGATAGCTCTTCCGAATGGAAAGACAGAATTGTGCAGAATGTTTGGCGCCATTAGGCCATGTATAGAGCAGGATTCCATTGAAAGTGGAATTAGAAATAAAGATCCAATAAAGGAGATTTAATTACAGTTTCTTTGCGTTAGGGTTTGCAAAGTGAATCTGGGTTACTGTTTGGCTACTATAGAGGAGAATTAATCGCGCGGGTCATTTGGAGATCCGGAGAGCGCTGGATGGGCTTGGGGAAGTAGGGCGGGGGCGCGGGCGTTTATGCGGTCTTTCCACCCACCCTCGCCTAATCAGGCGGCTCTCAATCAGGTTTTCAAAATACTAATCTTGATCTAAGAGCTCCTATCTCTGCATAAGTAGAGGAAATGATTCATTTTTTCAGAGGCTTCTGGGCTTGAGGAGGAAGAATGGTCGTCAGATCTAAGCAGAAGACCTAAAAGACTGGCGGGACACAGATGTTTCCCGCGATATAATTGCGTGCGCCGAGCCTTGCGGTGAGTCAATTTGTGTCCCGGGTGGTGTAAGACTTTGGCTGGGTTTGCGTGTGGAGGTGGGAGGAGTGGGATGTGCTGGTAGTTGCTATGAATGTGGGGCTGTGCACTTCGCCGGTCTTGGTCCGAATGACCTCCTGACCCCTTGTCAGAGGCTACCTTACTGAGGTTTAGCTCCTGCATAGTGGTACCGCTCCTTGGAGCTCGCGTCAGACCTCTTACCCACGCTGCTCCTCGGCCTGAGCAAAGGAAAAAGTTCACCTGCTGCTTTGCAGAGTACCCCTCTTCCTACCTTAGGTGCTTGGGCTAAAAATCAAAAGGGGTGTGTGTATGTGTGTGTGTCTTGGGCTAAAAATCAAAAGGTGAGTGTGTATGTTGTCTTCTTAAGGGGTGGGGGTGAGCTCAAAGTCCAATTGAGACCGATTTGGGGCGAACAAGGACAGACCATAAAACATCATCTTACGTGTCTGCAGATGGGACAGGAATCGCCAGCATCGTGGCAATTCTTTCCTACAAAATCGAAATTTCTAGATGGCCACCTCTCCTTAAAATCAGAGACCACAGGCCCATCAGGGGGACTACCAACACCCTTGGACCACAGGGCTCTTTGCAAGACGGGGTGAAAGAGCCAGAGACATCGAAGTTCGTTTTGTCCCCGGCTGTGCTCCTCCCCACCGACTGGAACTCTGCTCAGTGTGTCTCCCTAAAACCCGAGGGGGGCGGAAAAGGGGTTTAGATAACGTAAAGCCAGGACTTGATTGGAGGTCCAGGGCTAGAGAGAGGGAACACCAACCCTCCCTGACCCCCGCAGCTTCCACTCACCGTGAAAAACTGCCTAATTGGGCTGCAAGCAGCTGCGAAATTTGTAATCGTCTAATAAGCCTTCCACCTCGGTAATTCTTATCAAAAGGCATAAAACTGATATTTTCACACTCAGCTTGCACGGCAGGCGCCGTTTATAAACATCCTTCATCAGTGGGATGAAATTAAGCCTGCATTGACAGAGGTCTCTGGAACTCGATATTTAAAAGCAATAGATCCGAATTAGCAAATTATTAGTTTAAGTAAGGAAAGTCCCCACCAACTTGACTATTGAACTCTTTGCCTCTGAGCACCTCGCGGTGAATAACCATATGTTTGAGGGAACTTAATCTGGAGGTTTCGCGGTGCTCAGGCAATCTTAGGAGTCTCGGCTCCCTGAATCGCTGCCTGTTTCGGCTTCTATACCTCCAGGCTGCCTGCGAGGACTCTCCTGGGTCAGACCTGTGGAGACCTGGGCGAGGCACAGCTGGGACTTGGGAGCAAACGTGGTAAAACGGGGCGCATCCAGGACTCTCGGGCCCGCAGGCGCAGCACCAGCGCACGCCCTTTTCGGCCCAGCGCTTTTCCCGGCCCACGGCCCTAGGCCCTCGGTGTCCACTTCCCGGGTACTGGAGCCTGGGGCATAGTTGGCCCGGGGACGGCCGGGGGAAGTGGAGGTGGGGGAGACCTCCGCGCCCGTAACAAAGTGCAGCTTTTGGCTGATTCTGGTGGCGACTTCTGAAGGTGACAACTCAGCCAAGACCACTCTGAAACTGGAGATGTCACACTTAGTTCAGGGTTAGGAGAGGGTATCTTTGGATTTTTCCCTACCCTTTCTAACCATTATTAATATTAAGCTGGAAAGGGACTGAAGGAGATAGCTTCTAGAGGTTCTTTACACAAACTTGGGCTGCTCAGAATCCGCGTCACTACTCAGAGCAGCAGCTGGAAAAGCGCTCACTTTGGGACTTACTAGTCCCAAACTCCTTGGACTTCGTCACCCACAGTTTCCGAGGGAACGAGAGGGGAGCGTGTATTCACTCTAGCGGAGGTTGCGGAAATGTGGCAAGGGCCTCAGTCCGGGCCAAGATTGAGGCATTACGGGCTTCTTCGCTAGGCGAGCGCGCTCTGCGCAAGACGCCCGGGAACGCACCCGCGCGCAGACCCGGCCTCCGCCACCCTGCCCCGCCGGGCGCCTGCATCGCTAACTGCGGTCGGTTGCGCCAGCTGGAGCCTGTTGTGTCCAGCAGTTTTGGAAGACCCAACAGCGGAAAACCAAGTTCTGCGCTCGAGAGCGTGTACGTATGAACTCGGTGTTTCCTTTCAGCTGGCGTGCTCACCCGGCAGAGCTCAGGTAAACTTTCCCAGTTCGCAGCAGGAGTGAGGGGAAGTGTTTCCCGTTTGATAGGAGAAAGGGTGGGAGAGTTAAAATTAGGAGCCACAAGGATCCCCAAATTAGGAAAGGGGCAGTTTGGAACACTCCCGAGCGACACGCTACTGCGCAATACGCCAACTCCATCACACGGTTTACACATTGTGACATTTCCAATCTGACAATCTCGCTTTAAGCATGCTTATGGTTTGGAGCTATCGGTATTATAGGCTTTTTATCGTTTAGAATGAGCAACAAAGCAGCACCGACCGAAACCTGATTCTAATCTCTTACTATAGAGCTCTATCCTCACAACTCTGTAAAAGCCAAAGTACAAGGTGGAGAAAAAGAAAAATCCAACTCTTTAATTGCTTGCCCATCCCGCTTTCCTCACCTAGGCGCACCAGGCTGATCTAGCCAGGAGCTCAGTAATCTAGAAAGACGAAGGAAACCCAATCCCCACAGGCTTCTCCTCCACTTTCCCATCCCCACTTTCCCATCCCCCCTTTCCCCCAGGGATCCCTGAAAGCAGAACTAAGACATGGCCAGGGTAGAGGGAAAGCCAAACATGATGTGAGTGCAAAGACGCGGGCGCCAGTGTTTCTCGGGTTTCTGGGGGGAGGGGAGAGATGGGGCTGTGTGGTTGAGGTTTTGATAAGGGAACACGCAGCTCCGGTTGTTAGCCGGTGTGATTGCTCCCCACACAAGCCCGCGACGTCCCGCCCTCAACTTTGGTGTTTTCGGTTCTCCTCGGGGACACTTACATGTCCCGTCGTTGCTTATGCGGTGTATCTTGTAAAATGATGCTTTTACAAAAATGTCTGTGAAATGATCTTGAGCCATAACTTTTAAAATATCATTTTACATGGGTTTCTGCTACGGGTGACTGTGGCAGTGTTTTCTTTTTCTTTCTTTCCCCTCCCCCCTTCTCTTTTCCTCTTTCCGTACTTGCTTGCCTTCCTTCCTTTTTTCCTTCCTTCGTGGGAGTTCGGGTTTAAGAACTAAGCAACGTGTTATTTGTTATAGTAAGAGCACAGGATTTGAAGTTAGTCAAGCCTGTAATGGAATTTCGATCGATATAACTTCTCCACACCTCGTATTGCTCATCTGTAAAAC
This sequence comes from Cynocephalus volans, assembly GCF_027409185.1. NCBI lineage: Eukaryota > Metazoa > Chordata > Mammalia > Dermoptera > Cynocephalidae > Cynocephalus > Cynocephalus volans. The sequence goes on along the minus strand of NC_084467.1, from coordinate 65,148,032 downwards.
GGAGGTGATACCACTTAGAAATTGCCATAATCGCCATGATATTGAAATAAGTCTTCACCGACACAGTAGACTCTAAATGAATACAATCCTCCCCTGCTCCTCCTGCATTCTCCTTCGCCTCCCTAGAGAGGTCTGGATGTAGAGGTGTCACCAAAGGTCTCTTTTCCCAGGTAAAGGGGGCAGGCCAATTCTCTTGGGTGTCGATCTTGATTCCGGTTGATCATTTCTGGTGCTGATGCCCGACGCGCCTCGCTGGGCTGCGGAGGCTCCGGAGAAGTGCGGCGCAGCCTATAACCACCTCTATCGCGGCAACTCGGCCCAAGGATGCACAACGAACAACTTTCCTTTCTCGTTTATCACTTTTTTGGGGGGGGGGGGTGGTAGTTTGGCTATTTAAATGCTTGGCACCCTGACTTCTGTCAGTTTGAGCAACCTTCTGAATATTGCGAAAGTGGCAGTAGTCATAGCCAGTTGCTTATTACTTGTCAAACGCCCCACTGACGCTGTGACATACACCCCTACTTAAACTTGTACAAGGCCATATTTTATCAGGCCGGGTCAGAATTCGAACCTAGAACCCCGAAGCAGAGGTCATACTTTTAACCATTCCGCTACGATGCCCTCTTTACAATGAGTTCTGAAACAGACACTTTCAGTTAATGGATTCATGAGACGGTTCTTTACAGAGTCCCTTCGACCTGGGTTGCGGCCCCAGCACAGGTGGTCCAGCCGCCAGCGTCTTGCCTCTGCTGTCTCCCGGTTGAGCTGCAGGCTGCTGGGCATCTTTTACTCCGTGGGGAAGAGCGCCTCCTTCCCACTTCTACACTCTCTCTGGGCCGAGGTTAAATAGAATAGAATGGGTTGTAGTAAAACACAAAAGGAATCGAAAATTTAAATCGGCGGTAAAGCCTTTCTCCTCCTTTTCTTTGCAGATGACAGAACCGATGTCTAATAATCAGCGAGGATCAAAACCCGGATTCAACAAGCAACGATTCGATCTCTGTACTGCCTGAGGTCCAAAGGCCTGCTCTCACCTGCGGAACTTTCTTTTCAACGCTGACCAAAACTCCAGTTACTGTGTCGAGTCCACAGAGGCTTTGGTGCCTGGCTCAGGCTGTGCCCAGGTCATCGCATCTTGCTCTCTGTCACCATTTGGGAGAAGTCCAGAAACAGTTTTCCCGAAACAACAGGTGAATAAAGTCGACCCCAACAGGTCTTCCCACAGCTCTAGGCTACTGGCACCCTGGATGCAGGAACCCTGCACTGTTCAGACTCTCTGAAAGTTAGTCAGTGCCTGGCACCAAAAAATAATGGTTTGCTTTTTGAGTGAGAGAAAGAAAGTATGTGCTGGCAGGCACAGAGGGTTTCATACCTTTCTCTGCCTTCTTAGTTCTAGCTTGTCCTACTTCTTTGCACTGGCATCTTCTTGCCCAGGACCTGCATCTTTTTAATCCCTTGAAGAGCTTAGGCAAGGAAGGGTGCAGAAATCTTGACATAATAATGGAGGGAATTCCAGGGCTTTTTACCTAGGGTGAGGGGCTTATAACCTTAGGTGGATCATCTGGCGTCCTGGTTCATTTGGGTCTCTCCCACAAGTTCTTCAGACCTCAGTGTTTGCAATTAACTTGGAAAACCTGCTGTGGGTGCTTAAAAGTCCATCAGGGCCTGGCCTTAATTTACGGAGACTATCTGGGACCGAAGTAGGGATTGGGAGAAGCCTGGATAAGATTCCATGAACCCACTCTGTGCACATGGAAATGCTGTGTGTGTTGGCCGGAAGTTGACATAGGTTTTGGCTTGCTCCAGCGTAAGAAGGTGACACAGGATGGACAGTCAGGATGGGAGTCGAGGTCATTCGAAGCCAGGCGCAGCTGCACACGGTCTTCTTGTCCAGGAAATGAGATGCGCCCTCGTTTGTAGTCCACGAAATGAAGGAGAACTCGGAGGAAACGCACCGACTGTAGATGGAATTTTACTTCTTAAAGGCCGACAGGTGCCTGCCCTGTCTCTTAGGTGCCTTGGTGGCTCCGCCCAAACTCTCCCCAGACCCAGCTTATCCTGAGCAGGAACAGGTCCTTGTCCTGGACTCCCCATGCGACTCGATTGCTGGGTTCCCGGAGTCCTGGAAAAGGGCTGGAAGAGGCCTCGAGACCAGGAATGGTCGCATCAGCCCCTGCGGTGTTGAATTTACTCAATAATAAGAGGGAAAGAAAGCACTGGGGCTTTATCTTAAAGGCTCGGGATTCTTGGCAGACGCACCAAGATTTTCAAACTGAGTCACAGCAACTCCAGGCTCACAAACGTGTCAAACATCATTTTAGAAGTGGTGAACCCCACTCGGTTCTCTTAAATAGCCGTCCTTTCCTTAAGAGAGACTCCTAAGGGCGTTTTTAAAAAGGACGTCTTCAGTTGCACCACCTTTCAGGGATAACTTCCTGACCCAGCTCAGTGCTTTACAGTTTACACCATTATTGCTTTTGAGTCCCAAAGTCATGAGAAACAATAGGCAACAGTTCCTTCTGAAGCTTTTAATATACACGATGCCTTTTCAAGGTTTCTCCTTCCCCACTCCCCATATTTCTGCCCTGTTTCAGTAATTTTAGGGATATGATGGGGGGGGGGGCTCTCGTTAAACAAACAAAAAACTGGATCAATCCAAGTAAATCTGTCTTTTAAAGATCAGGATTAAAAAAATAGGCAAGTAGTAAACCAAGCCATAATTTCTACTTCTTTAAACCGCTCCTCCCCCAAGGCTGAGATAACATTTCCTCTAAAAACACTATTTTTAGAGATTAATGTGCATCCTTTTATAAGTACCATCCATTGTTTAGCATTACTCAGCTTTCACACATGTCAAATATATTCCCCACAATGCCCGATTTACAGATGGAGAACCTGAAGCTCAGAGAGACTACCCAAATTCTCACAACAAATTAGCGACAGAGGCTGGACGCAAACCCATTCCAAGGTCTTAATCATTGTGCATACAGTATATAAACAGTATTTTGTGAGCCTTGCATGGTATGAAGCAAAGTCTCCCTTCCTGGCTGTTTGGCTGCGTGGCTTCTCCCTTTCTCCTGGAGTAAATATCTTGGGTGTGGCGGGACTGGAAGGGGTCGGGGGAAGGAAGGGAGGGCTGAGGGAGGGACGGGTGAGGCGTGAGGGACCTGAGCTGTCAGTTGTGTAGGAGCTCAGACGCACGTGTGGAGCCCGGGACTGGGCGCTGGGAGAACGGGCTCGAGGGATGGCAAGCTGCCAGGGGAGGGGGTAAGATCGCGTGCTGGACCAACACTTTCTCATCGCCTGCTAGTTATAAATATTGTTGCATTTCCTTGGTAACCCCCACGCCCGAGGCGCGGAGGCCTGCAGGCCACCTCCTGTGGGAGCTGAGGCCTTTCCTCACGCCCGGAGCCTGCCTTTGGAGGTGACCTGGGAGAAATGCCCTAGAGCCGCGCAGGTCCCCCAGACTTTCCGGCCCCTGTCATCGACCCCCGTCATCAACTACCTTAGCCTTTACCCCAGCCGGGGGCAGCCGCGGGGCAAGCCGGGAGCACGCCCTCCGCGCGGTGCACTATGGGAGGCGCCGAGGCCTATGGGTACAGGCCCGGGAGACTAGGGCTAGCGCCCCGGAAGCATGCTCTGGTCCGAAAGCAGCCTGGGGACCCTGCGTGAGCCCCCCCCCCCACCTTATCACCAATCCAAACTCAGGGATGGTGGCCGCGGCTCCGAGCGCCCGGATGTCTGTCCCAGGCCAGGCTCTGAGTCAGGCTGGTCGCGTCGCCCTGGTGGTTTGACAGCCGCCCTCCTCGCGCCCTTTTCCCTGGGCGACCCCAGGGCGGAGGTTTGGGTTTCAAATGGGAAACATTTGTCTCCTGGAATCAAATCTGGCTTCCAGAGGATGTTAAGATTTTTCTTTCCTGAGAAAGTCAGCGACTGGAGCAAGACCAAGCCCTTCTTTCCCTCAGCTGTATCTGCCTGTAAATAGGTAGGTAATTCTTGCTCAGCACTTCAAAAGCCCCAGAGTGTACATCCTAGTACCCCACAGAAAACTGTTCAAAGAAGAGGGAAAGCCAAAAACCCAAGCCAACGCCAAATAACAATGCCAGGGTTGTCAAGGCCTGACGAGGCCGGAACAACGTATGCGTGAGCTGCCCCGTAAAACACACAGGCTCGGGATCCCGGAGTCGAGCGGGAGAGACAGGGCTCGGGAGACGGGATGCGGATTCTGACTAGCGTTGCGGACTCTCCTTCCTCCAGGCGCTGTGTCTACGCAGGCAGGAGGCAGTGCCCTGGAGGGCGAGGCGCGGGGGGCATTGGGCCTGACCATCACTCCGGAGGGGCGCGGTTACAGCCTCAGGAAGGGCCTCAGCAGGGACCCGAGTTTCTTTTACTCCGCCTTAGTTCCTGTGCCAGCCAGAGCCGCTTGGCCTTTGGTACTTTTAATGCTGTTGTGCAGTGCTTGGGCAAATACTTGTAAGTGATCAAGCACGTGGGTACAGCTCTTCTAAAAGGTGTGTGTGTGATTGTTCTGGGCTGATAAGAATATTTTCCTTCTAAATGATGGATGGGGGGGGGGGGGGGGGCGGTCCTTAGATGCCCTGAATTTCTTATGTTAAATCAAGGACTTATTTTCTTTTCATATGATTAGTTTTTTTGAACGTGCATAAAATTTATATTCTTAATTTTGCACCTTGGTAGAAGTTTAATATCAACGCATAAGAGGAATCCAAAGGGAAAATGTTTGTATGCCAACTTTAGTCGGAAAAATATCAGTAGCATCTCTTATTTGACAAGGACACGCTTTTATTCATTTTCTTCCCCAGTTGGCAAAGGGCATCATTTTAAATGTATATCTCATGTTTATTGTTTTTGTTTGGTACTTTGGTCATTTGGAGCACATCTGTTTCTGATATTGTTCCTGTGTTAAGCACACACTATTGGGTTTGCAAGATTTTACACCATCTGTTTAAGAAAATTCTTGCCAGTGTTATTTGATGCCCAGTTGAACTTTAGCCAAACGTCTTCATTTTATAATGTTCTCTCAGTCCTGAGCATATATTATACTCTTTAATGAAATTATGCTTTTGTATTGTTGACAGTCATCAGAAACACATTTGTCCAGGTTAACAGCAGTTCTGCTAAGTGTTAGATGGGAGGAGCAATATTAAATGGTAAAAATGTTGAAAAAGAAAAGTTTTTGGAAACAAAACTATTAAATTAAAGTCAAATAATCACCCAAATAAACAGCTGCTCCACACTTACACAGACACAAACACATGCAAGTGAAAAGAATTTGGATGTAGCTATTGGGAGTTCATGTGTAGTTTTTATTTATGTATTTTTTCATTATATATATTAAATTTAGGAATTGATATTTTCAACATTATTCCAAGGGTATAATAACTGGTTTAAAAAATAATAAAGTAGAATAACATTGTACTGTGGTTGTATAAAATATATTTTAAATGTGACATTTATAGATAATCATTGAGCCTTATCTATAGTTTTTTTTTTTTAAATCTTGTGGCCACTCATAAAGGTTTTCCACCATGTTATCAAAAGCTAACACAGGCAATGTTGCCCACTTCTGAGCCCTTTGTGACAATTCAAAAAATATTCAAGTATCTATTTATTGATGCTTAAGCATATATATATATATATATATATATATATATATATATATATATATATATAAATGGAATAACTTCAAGGCTGGAGTTACCTAGAAAAAGTGAGTATTGGCTGTGTGTTTTTAAATATCTTCTGGAGAACCCAATACTTCAGTAGATACATTGACCTATTTTGTTTAAACCCAATGTGTGTATGCCAGTGTAAAGCTTTAAAAATGCTAATTTCTAAAGATATTTTAATTATAAGCCCAGAAATATCAACCTTGACACTTGGGTTAATAAGCTTCTGACATTCATTCCTGGAAATCAGTATTCTTCAATTGACAAAGGAGTTTCTTTTGATTGAGATCTACCAAAAACTGGTTGTCATATTCTTTCAGTTGTTACCTGGACAGACTGCTTTTATTACTGTTTAATCAGATGCTATGATTAAAGATGTGTCTATTAAATAAACACTTAGGGATGTATAGTCATACTTTCTATTTGTTTAAGAAAACATATCTTTTTTTAGTGTATTTAATTTCTAAATAAAATGTATCCATGGTCATGTGGGTAATTGACATTATTTATGGAAGGCATTTGGAAGTGAGTATCTTGTTATTGTGAGATAAATCTAGTTACGTAAAGGGAATGAGTCAACATTTTTGCCTATGTATACTTATTAAAAATTATCAAGATCTATATTTTTCTTAAACTATTAGTTTGTGTTGAAATGTAATCTATAAATTTCTTTTTAAATAACTGATGTTACTAAAAAGCAAACCTTATGAATCTTCACATGTCTGGTTCCAGTTAATCTGCTTAGACTATTTAATGGATAAAATAACAAACCTGATTTAGTCAATCTGGAGTTCTGCAACAATTTTCTATGTGCCTCTTTAAGGTCTAATGCCTTTTCCTGCACATATTTAGTTCATGGTAATACTCTTGCAAAATCTGGGATCGGAAGAATAATTAACTAGATGCATTTTCTTAAAAAGAATCTTCTCCAATTACATCTATGTAAAAGGGAGTATAAAAATGAGTGTCAATGATTATTAAAAGAAAACTATACGTTTTCTTGAGTTCAGTTTATCAAGCATATGTTGAGCACCTATGATGTACTGGATGCTGGGGATACAACGAAGAATAAGACATGGGTGGTGATCTCATCACAATTCTTTGTATATATTTTAAAAAGTTTAATGGCTGTCATTGTATGAAAAAAAAGCAAACTACCCTACAAGGCTATTGGTCATTAATTTGTGGCTTTTGAAATAACCTACATTTTCTGTACTATTTCAGGTGTGGAAAGGGGACAGCATTAACTTGCTGTTCCTGAAACAGCTCAATTGTGTTGAGTCTTGTGTCACAATTATTCCTTTAATCTGTTGTAGAATCTATTGAATGAGTAGTGATTGGGTGCAGTACTGAGGCTAGATAATTTTTTGGTTCGTTAAATTTTAAAATCTGAAACAGAGCAAGCTTCATAACACCAAGGTCAAGGGTTCGGATCTCTGGACTGGCCACTTGCCAAAAAAAAAAAAAGAAGAAGAAAAAATCTGAAACGGCTCTTTTCCTTCCATCCTCTTACAAAATAATTTTATATTTTTATTACTAAGAAATTTTACAGATGATTGGGGAAGGAGAAGAGGATTCTACAGAAATTGTCATTCAAGTCTGTAGATGATTGAAGTCATTATTTGCTGTTTTATCCCCCATATATTTGTTAGCTTTGGGAATTAATTATCCCAAAACTACAAGGCTGAATTTATTTTTCACACCAACAACTTGGGCTTAAACTGTTTAGTAGATGCTTTTTAAAAAGTTGGAAGTTTTTTTTTTTTTGATACAAATTTTGGGAATTTAGAGTAACAAATGTAGGTGATATAGGTGTAAAGTTTTTTTAGCACCTGTAAGAACTACAGCAAAGTTAAGTTTTATCTTTACTATCTTTAGTAATTTTAGAGATCAAAGTATAATTTTCTTTTTCTATACATCAGTGGAAAATATCAGGAGAGAAAGGAGCAATCATTTGATTGAATTAATTGAATGCCTTTTACCCTTGAGGAAACATTGCATTTTAATTGTCTTCTGTTTTATTATGGTTTTTGGAGTAAGTCCATATTGTGCTTTCCTTTTAGAGGATATGGTGTCTCATTTTGCCTAACCATAATTACAGATCTGTTTGCATGATCAGTTGATTCCTACTGGCTGTGTAACACATTTTATTTCTGATTTTCTCCATTTTCTTCAATTCCTTGTTTCTTGAAAGGCAGAATGCTGAAGTGAAAGCTGTTGGAGTCTGCTGACTGTATTTCAGTTTCAGCTCCTTTTGTTTTTAGTTGTGTGATGACCTTGGGGAAGTCACTTAACTTTCTGAGCCCCAGTTTCCCCGTCATTTTGGGAGATAAGGGTCATCAGAATATGTTACCATTACCCTTTGAAAATCTTTCTTTTTGTGGTAAAACACTATTCACAGATTTTCAAGAGCTTTTCTCAAACCAGCTTGAAATCTTATTTATGACATACCTTCAGAGGGAAATTTTTCTTCAGTTTATATCCCTGTTGTTAGAGTACCAGCATGTCATAGTTTATTTGCTGAAACAAAGTTAAAGTTGAAGTCTGGTCTCTAGACTAGCAGGAGTTTCTTCTTCAAAGCTAGTCAAAATTGTCTTAAGAGGAGTTAACTCTGACTCTGGCTTAGAGTATGAATGCAGATCTAACAAAATGAGAAATGGTGATTGAGCCTTAGAGTTTGGTGTTTAATAAACCCCACTAATGATGCTAATGAGGCAGAGCTAGAAACTGGTAACATGATCTAGAGGTCATTTGTTAATAAGCTCATTATATTCTATTTTGTGTCCTTTATTTCAAGGAGACTTCTCACTTATCATGAATATGACACATAGACTCATATAGAATTGTATATAAATTGATCTAATTGATTATCCACACCTATCACCAAAATATTAATAGATAAGTGTAATAAGTGAGAGCATTTTTGTTTATTTGTTTTCTGACAGTCATAGTGGATTTGGACTGAAATGGCTATTCTCTATACAGGTCTCCTTAGTGGATATTTACATGGGAGTAAACTAAAGTCATGGATTAAGGCTGTGGCCATGGAAGAAACTAAAGAGAACTGGTTCTCTCTATAAGCTTGGTCTGGAGTATGATGATATTTTACTTTCCAAAAATATATGGTTTTTAAAAAAGTTTTGTAACGTATTTCCTGACATTAATTATGGTGATAAAAACATTGGCATGCTAATGTTTTTTTAGGTGGTTGGCATTTCAGTAGCAGCTGGGTAGAATAGAAGTCTTATCATCCTGTCTGTGGCTGGGATCTGTGACCCATTTTATGACTATAGAGAATTACTTCCATACTCCCCAAGGTATAGGTTATCTCCATGTAAAACACTTCTGTATATATCTTTTTTCAACTCATATAGAATTATGTATAAATTGATCTAATAGATTATCAACACTCATCACCCATCACCTATATTAACAGGTGAGAGTAATAAACATTGCAGTTGTGTCACCAACATCCATTCTGTTCCTTGCACCATTGTGTAGTAGCCATGTGGTTTGACTGGGACTGACCCTAACCCTAGGTCTAGGCATGGCAAACTAATGGATAAATCAATTCTGCATTTCACTATGATTGATTCTGGGATGGTCACAGGAACTTAAGCTCCATAAGGATAATGTTATGGGTTGAATGTTTTTACCCTCCAGAGCTTTTGTTGAAACTTGGTCCCCAATATGGTATTTGAAAGGTGGGGCCTTTGAGAGGTAACTGGATTGTGAGGGTCATACCCTCATGAATAGATTAATCTGTTCATTGATTGATGGGATAATAGATTAGTGGATTACCATAAGAGGAGACTGGTGGCTTTATAAGGAAAGAAAGAAGAATGTTAATGTGCTCTTGCTCAGCCCTCTCAATTTGATTCCCTGTGTCAGCATGGGACTCTTTAGAGTCTCCACAAAGAATAAGTTCCTCGCTAGATGTGCCCCCTGGACCTTGAACTTCGCAACCAATGAACTGTAAGATATAAATTCTGTTTTTTTGTAAATTACCCAGTTTTAGATATTCTGTTATAAGAAACAGAAGACTGTCTGGTACAGATAGGGACTCTGCTTTGTTCATGGCTGTATTCCCAAGAATAGTACCTGACATAAAGTAATCAATAAAGAAGAGAATAAATAAATAAATATTTGTTGAAAGAATTAATGAACCAAGATTGTGTGGGTAAAATGATCACCCAAAGTTTTATTTAGCTCCTCAGGATGTTGGAGAGTTTATTTTCCCTAGATATAAATGAGGGAGAATGTAGCAAACGTAGCCATCTTGTGGCTGTGAAGGAAATGGCCAAGGATGAAACTGACACATGGAAGAGGAAGGAAGATAAAGTTGAGAAAATGAGTGAGAAACAGAACCTTTGTGTTAACCTGTACCTCTGCATTACCTTTATGATTTAAACTACCTTGAATTAGATTTTTTTTTTGTTCTGCCAAGAGCATCTTAAATTATATACGGAGAATGGTCCAAATGTATATTAGAGAACAATTAGCACCTTCATTAGCTCTTTTTCTATACATACTGATTGTTGAGGCTCAGAGTTTAAAGACTTGATTATAAAACTATTACATCACAGTCTTGGACTGAGTTAGGGTTTCTGTTGCAAACTCCAAGATGTGAAATCCAAATGGTTTTCGTGTTGTATTGAGTCAGAGCCCCTTTAACAAATCAACAAATTGTTTAAAACATATAATTGTTTTTCTCTTAGTAAGTATTAGGTAATACATAGAAAACTTGATATGTTCCTTTTAGGTAAATTTTGGTTATATGGCTTTTCATCTTCCCTGAGTTTGATATATTAAGAGCATGTGTATTTAGAACACAGTGGTATACATGGACATTCTAAATGCAAACAAACAACAAAAAGCCACAGAGATAAGAGCTCATTAGCACTTAGGGACCATAATGAGGAAGTCTGATAATGGTTTCTATTGTAATTCCTATCTAAATTCAGGTGGTTTGATTTTGGTAGATAATGTGGTACCAGAGATTAGAACTGTTGGGGACTTTTTAAAGACTTTATAAGATGAGGTCCAAAAACACTTCCTACACATTGGGAAGACCTGGTGGAATAGCAAATGGGACAGAAACTGCTTGAAATAGAAAGTTACATGCTTACAGCAATTAACTGTGTTTCTTGGAACCAATTTGTCCTAATTGTTGGTCTTGTCTTCACAGGCAAACCTTTAGGAAAAGGAAGTCTAAAATCCTTCTATGCGGAAGGAAAAAGCTGTGACACTAAGGTTTTTCTTCCCCAAAGAAGGAGTACATAGACAGAACTTGTTTTAAAAATACAGAGTATTGATAACCTGAATGATGAGCAGAGCAGCAGGAGAACCTTTCTTCTGACAACAAGAGAATGGAAAAAATGGCCTGTGGATATTCATTCAATACATATTTATTTATTTATTTATTTATTTATTTATTTATTTATTTATTTATTTATTTATTTATTTATTTTTGGTTGGAACAGATTTTATTTATTTTTATTTATTTTTTTTAAATTTTATTTTGTCGATATACATTGTAGCTGATTAATGCTCCCCATCACCAAAATCTCCCTCCCTTCTCCCTCCCCCCTCCCCCCTCCCCCCCAACAATGTCCTTTCTGTTTGTTTGTTGTATCAACTTCAAATAATTGTGGTTGTTATATCTTCTTCCCCCCCCCGTTTGTGTGTGTGTGTGTGTATGTGTGTGTGTGAATTTATATATTAATTTTTAGCTCCCTCCAATAAGTGAGAACATGTGGTATTTCTCTTTCTGTGCCTGACTTGTTTCACTTAATATAATTCTCTCAAGGTCCATCCATGTTGTTGCAAATGGCAGTATTTCATTCGTTTTTATAGCTGAGTAGTATTCCATTGTGTAGATGTACCACATTTTCCGTATCCACTCATCTGATGATGGGCATTTGGGCTGGTTCCAACTCTTGGCTATTGTAAAGAGTGCTGCGATGAACATTGGGGAACAGGTATACCTTCGACTTGATGATTTCCATTCCTCTGGGTATATTCCCAACAGTGGGATGGCTGGGTCGTATGGTAGATCTATTTGCAATTGTTTAAGGAACCTCCATACCATTTTCCATAGAGGCTGCACCATTTTGCAGTCCCACCAACAATGTATGAGAGTTCCTTTTTCTCCGCAGCCTCGCCAGCATTTATCGTTCAGGGTCTTTTGGATTTTAGCCATCCTAACTGGGGTTAGATGGTATCTCAATGTGGTTTTGATTTGCATTTCCCGGATGCTGAGTGATGTTGAGCATTTTTTCATATGTCTGTTGGCCATTTGGATATCTTCCTTAGAGAAATGCCTACTTAGCTCTTTTGCCCATTTTTTAATTGGGTTGCTTGTTTTCTTCTTGTAAAGTTGTTTGAGTTCCTTATATATTCTGGATATTAATCCTTTGTCAGATGTATATTTTGCAAATATTTTCTCCCACTCTGTTGGTTGTCTTTTAACTCTGTTAATTGTTTCTTTTGCTGTGCAGAAGCTTTTTAGTTTGATATAATCCCATTTGTTTATTTTTCCTTTGGTTGCCCATGCTTTTGGGGTCGTATTCATGAAGTCTGTGCCCAGTCCTATTTCCTGAAGTGTTTCCCCTATGTTTTCTTTAAGAAGTTTTATTGTCTCAGGGTGTATATTTAAATCCTTAATCCATTTTGAGTTGATTTTAGTATACAGTGAGAGGTATGGATCTAGTTTCATTCTCCTGCATATCGATATCCAGTTATCCCAGCACCATTTGCTGAAGAGGCAGTCCCTTCCCCAGTGAATAGGCTTGGTGCCTTTGTCAAAGATCAGATGGCAGTAAGTGTGTGGGTTGATTTCTGGATTCTCTATTCTATTCCATTGGTCAGTGTGTCTGTTTTTATGCCAGTACCATACTGTTTTGGTTATTATAGCTTTGTAGTATAGCTTAAAGTCAGGTAGTGTTATGCCTCCAGCTTTATTTTTTTTGCTGAGCATTGCTTTGGCTATTCGTGGTCTTTTATTGTTCCATATAAATGTCTGAATAGTTTTTTCCATTTCTGAGAAAAATGTCTTTGGAATTTTGATGGGGATTGCATTGAATTTGTATATCACTTTGGGTAGTATGGACATTTTCACTATGTTGATTCTTCCAATCCAAGAGCATGGAATATCTTTCCATCTTCTTGTATCCTCTCTAATTTCTCTCAGCAGTGGTTTGTAGTTCTCATTATAGAGATTTTTCACCTCCTTGGTTAACTCAATTCCTAAGTATTTTATTTTTTTGGTGGCTATTGTAAATGGGCAGGCTTTCTTGATTTCTCTTTCTGCATGTTCACTATTGGAGAAAAGAAATGCTACTGATTTTTGTGTGTTGATTTTGTATCCTGCTACTGTGCTGAAATCATTTATCACTTCCAACAGTTTTTTTGTAGAGGTTTTAGGCTGTTCGATATATAGGATCATGTCATCTGCAAACAGGGACAGTTTGACTTCATCTTTTCCAATCTGGATGCCCTTTATTTCCTTCTCTTCTCTGATTGCTCTGGCTAGTACTTCCAACACTATGTTGAATAGGAGTGGTGAGAGTGGGCATCCTTGTCTAGTTCCTGTTCTTAAAGGAAAAGCTTTCAGCTTTTCCCCATTCAGGATGATATTGGCAGTGGGTTTGGCATATATGGCTTTAATTATGTTGAGATACTTTCCTTCTATACCTAACTTATAGAGGGTCTTTGTCATGAATGAGTGCTGAACTTTATCAAATGCTTTTTCAGCATCTATAGAGATGATCATATGGTCCTTGTGTTTGAGATTATTAATATGGCGTATCACATTTATTGATTTGCGTATGTTGAACCAACCTTGCATCCCTGGGATGAATCCCACTTGATCGTGATGAATAATTTTTCGTATGTGTTGCTGTATTCTGTTTGCTAGTATTTTAGTGAGGATTTTTGCATCTATATTCATCACGGATATTGGCCTGTAGTTTTCTTTTTTGGTTATATCTTTACCTGGTTTTGGTATCAGGATGATGTTTGCTTCATAGAATGAGTTTGGGAGATTTGCGTCCGTTTCAATCTTTTGGAATAGTTTGTAAAGAATCGGTGTCAATTCCTCTTTGAATGTTTGGTAAAATTCTGCTGTGAATCCATCTGGTCCTGGGCTTTTCTTTGTTGGGAGCCTTCTGATATTGGCAGTCAATACATATTTATTGATCCCTGCTATGTGCCAAGCACCATGACAAGCACTAGGGAAACACTCTGATGAACAGAACAGACACAGTTCTTCCTCATCCCTTGATGCTTACAGGCAGGTGGCTGAGATAGACATTAAGCACCTACTCTACAAGTAATTTTTCCCACGGATGAGAATAGATGATAATACAAAAATATTTATAAACTAGTTCTCCAATATAGAATAATACTATTTTTTCATCTGTTATCTCAAAACCAATTTCTTACATTCTTCAAAATAAATGTTAAAATGCTTCTTTGCCATATTCTTCAAGGTTACTACTAAGTCTGATTGTTTATGATGTAGAATTTAATTCAACTCTGAAAATTCTCCAAAATCTCAAAGTAAATAAAGCAAATAATTAAAAGCAAAAGAAATAAGAACAAAAACAAAATATTATAAGTATTTTAATAATATACTTCTTCCAAATTTTTTAATTTAATAAATCAGTGATTTTTTTTATTGGTGAAAAGCCTATTAAAACAGATTTTTTCTTATGTCTTATTCTTATCTCATTTTTTAATAGATGCTCAATAAATGTTTGTTACATAATTGAATAATGTTCAGATCCTAAAGGGTATGAAACAATATAATGTATATGGGGGGGTAGATTTTACTTTTCTCCTATAGACTATGACCCTATGGAGCCGATGACTGTACTTTTAATTTAAAAAAACAGCACAAAAACTTGATAGTAACAGGGTAGGAAGAATTAGGGGGAACAAAAAACCAAAGGCAAATAAACACTAGAAGTTGCTGGCTTTAGTGTCAGTTGTAAATCTCAGAATGTTTAATCCTAGGTATTTACCTATCTCACTTTCAGCACAAACATGCTCTTTATAAAACTGTTTTACAAAGAGGTTTTCCACATCTGTCAATTATATTTCTAGGTATTAGCTAATCTGGTAGTTTAGATCAGAGAAGAATAATTAATCTGGCTTGCTTGTCATGATGTAGCTGAAGCTTCCATTTTTAGCATATTATTTTCCTACAAAGTACTTCTAATTCACCATCAAATCACCAATTCCACCATTTTTTACTATTCAAAATATTTTTGAATGTTTTGTTGGGAATGTAACTGAGTCATTAAGAGTGGTAAAGAATTTAAACATTCTTTTTTGCTAAACTTTAAACTCTCCTAAATATTTCTGAGAATTCGCTTCGGGGTATTGCCTTTTTTCTCCACGTTGTTACTGTTCACTTGTTTTGCTTATGTTATCCAATTTGTGTATTTATGTGGGACGAATATGAGGGGTCTTCAAAAATTTGTGAAAAAATGAAATTAAAAGATAAAAATAAAAGAATATAAACTTTATTTCTCAACATGAGCTTCATCAAGACACTTTTGTAAGCAATGATACCAGCCATTAGGTCCATTGCCTGAGGATCCTGGGAATTTAACCATGTCAATGCAGTCTTTTCTACATTATTGAGTGAAGAAAATGGGTGCCTTTTAAAATATTTTTTTAAGATTAGGAAACAAAAAGAAGTCAAAAGGAGCCAAATCACGACTGTAAGGTGGATGCTTAATGATTTCCCATCGAAACTTTAAAAATTGCCCTTGTTTGGTGAGAGAAATGACCAGGAGCACTGTCGTGGTGGAGCAGGACTTGCTGGTGAAGATTTCCCAGGCATTTTTCTGCTAAAGCATTGGCTAACTTTCTTCAAACACTTTCATAATAAGGGGAGGTTAATGTTCTTTGGAACTTTAGAAAGTCAACAAGCGGAATAACTTGAGCATCTCCCAAAACTGTTGCCATAACCTTGCTCTTGACCAGTCTGCTTTTGCTTTGACTGAACTGCTACCACCTCTTGGTAGCCATTGCTTTGATGGTGTTTTGTCTTCAGGATCATACTGGTAAAGCCATGTTTCATCTCCTATTACAGTTCTTTGAATAAATACTTCAGGATCTTCATCTTGTTTAAAATTTTCATTGAAAGCTCTGCTCTTGTCTGCAGGTGATCTGGGCACAACAGTTTTAGTACCCACTGTGCAGAAAGTTCACTCAACTGTAATTTTCTAGTCAGAATCATGTAAGCTGAACCAATTCAGATGTCTGTGGTATTGGGTGTTGTTTCTGCTGTTAATTGTCAGTCCTCTTCACTTAGGGCATGAGCAAGATGAATTTTTTCCTTGCAAATTGATGTGGATGGCCTGCCATTGAGGACTTCATCTCTGACATCTTCTCATCCACCCCTGCCGCTCCTTTTTTTTTTTGTTGCAGCTAGCCTATTCAGGGATCTGAACCCTCGACCTCGATGTTACAACACCACGCAGTAACCAACTGAGCTAACTGGCCAGCCCCTCTTGTCCCTTCTTAAAACAAGTTATCCACTTGTAACTTGCAGATTTCTTTGGGGCATTGTCCCCATGAACTTTTCATAAAGCATGAATAATTTCATTCTTCTACCCAAGCTTCACTGTAAATTTGATGTTTGTTCTTGTTTCAATTTTAGCAGAATTCATATTGCTCTGATAGGGGCTCTTTTCAAACTGATGTCTTATCCTTTTAGTGCCTCAAACTAGGTCCTGTTCAGACATGCTGTAACGAGTTAATGAGTTATTCTGGTGCAAACTTTTTTGAAATCCATGCATAGTTTTTTCATAATATGCATTTTCCATGAAATTTGTGAAGACCTCTCGTACTCCTCGTAGATTATTTTTTCCCCTGGTTTTTAATAAATAATGAATATTTTAAAATAAATTTTGATATGTTAATAAATTTTGATGCTGTAAAAGAAAAATTATGGAAATTTGTCTTAAAGTAAAGCTTAGTTATCTCTTATTTTTGTAAAGTCTTAGAATTTTCATTTGCCCTAAACAGTAAAGAAGAAATTAAAAACTCTGACTTTAGAGCTTTTGAAAATGATAAAATTCAGGGGTAACTATATCTTACTGATATTTGACAGCCAGAAATTCAGAACTAGTCATGCTTCACCTCTGCTAGTTGAGACTTTCTAACTATTATATGAGAGTACTTCAAAAAGTCCATGGAGAGATTTGTATTCTAATTCTATTTTTTCCTCAAAATTGTTGAGGTACCCTGATATGTTCCATTTTTCTTGCCCTTTCTCACTATTTTAATTACTGGTGGGGGGTGGTGCATTTTAAAAACTTTGCAATAAATGTTTCGTGTCTTCAGGTATTTGCTTCTCTTTGTCTTAGACTCTGGTTTTGAAAAGTTTTTAGTGGGGAGGTTAAGCGGGGAAGTCTGAAGTTCTTCTCTAGCATGGGGAATGAGTTCTAGAACATATAATTAGGGTGAAGGACTTTCCTGGACTTATATGGCACCTTTTTTTTTTTTTTTGGTTTAGGTTCTTTTCATAATTTACTGTTATAAGTCTTACCAGCTGTCAGTCTCTTCTGAGTAAGCTCTCTTGGTCAGCAGTTGTGGTAATAGATAATTGATCAAAGGCATATATATTAGTAATTCTAGAGACTTTCTAGAATACTGGTTGTTTTTAAAGTGAAGTCGTTACTGGCAAATACATGCAGGTTTAAGCATGTTCAGTGCCAATCTTTTAGGATAGTAGGATAGAGCTGTGGTATCTTTTTTCCTATTTTTTTGTACTAGTAAAACCTTAAGTATAGGAAAATGGTTTATTTCAAATCTAGCAATTTATAAGTAAATATTTTATTTGACATATTTAAAGTGTTCACAAGTAATTAATTAGTTCACATCTTTAAAGTTCAATGAAAATGTAATGGGTCAAGTGCCATTATTATTTGTCTTTCAGTCAGATAATTAGATCTGCTGTTAGATATACCTAGGATGTTATAGTTTAATCAGCATTTTTATTTTGGAAAGGATTTCTAGGGAATCTGAGGGAGAGGGGAAATAAAATAAAAGCATTCAAGTATAACTTATTTTGATTGTCTTGCTAGTATATCTATTGTTAAAGGTTTTTTTTTTTTCTTTTTTTTTTTTTAAAAGAGAACACCAACCCAATGAGAACATCAGCAAGATTTAAATTACAAGTAAAACATCTCATTTTCGGACATTTCTTTCCTATTCTCCTCCTTGGAAAACAAAACGTTTAAAATAATACTGCTGATAAAATATCTTGTCTTAAATTATCAAAGTGAATGCTAAGTAGAAATTTATGAATGACTATAATTATAGTGGGAATAACCAAAATTTCATTTAAATCACACAAATGAAGGGTTAATATTTATCCCATTCAGAAAAATGTTTTTAAACAATCGCATTATGGAAAATATAGTATTTCTAGAAGATTGGTCAGTAATGTATCCTAAATTTATATCTATGTGTGTATAAAAGTAATTGATTAGAATTAGAGCATAGATAAGGTGGATTTTTTTAGACTTTCTTCCAAATACATTTTTATTCTTTATTTTTCATAAAGGCTTTGTAAAGTGAACATTTATTCAGGGTGACATAGCAAGGAATTTCAGTGGTTTTTGTTGTTTTACCAACATCTTGATTCTCCACGTTAAACTACTATTATGGTGAAAGGAAATATAGTATTAAGGCAGCGAAGATTAATTTCTGTTATTGAGGTAACAAAGTAAAATATTTCTGAGAAAAACAATAATAAAAAAACCACTTTTTAAAAATTGTGATATATTTCTTTGGATATTTTCATTACTAAAAAGAAATTACAAAAACTAAAAAAGAAAAAGAAAAGTGACTTTGTAGAAAGTATGAATTTATTTCCTTCCTGATAAATTACATGTTAAACAGTCTTTGTATTAAGGAAACCATCCTCTTAAATGTGAACTTTTTAAAAAGTATTAAAAATTGACATACTAGTTTATGTTATAAAAGGTATTAGAATATGTAGTTTTATTCCTCATAACAAAATACATTTAAATCACAATTAAGTTCTATGATATTAGAAAATATTCAACATATGGGAGAATTATAAATATACTTAACATTTATAATTGCTTATTACTTATAACTATCGGCTAACAATACTATAATACAAATTTATTAACAAAGATTATAGGTCACTATGAACATCTGGGCATTAATATTTGGGATTACAATTAAGGCATTAATTTTATATGCATCCTTTGTGTGACCATGAATAAGAAAATGAATACTTTCCAGAATGTTTCAAGCCAGTGTCAAGGCTGAAAATCAGAAAATCCCACCCCACCCACCAAAATTCCACACTTTAGAAAGGCATTTTGAAATAATTGATGTGTTCAATCAAACTACAAAGATGCTACAATGAAGAGCCTTGGTTATTTTGTTTTCTTTTGAATTTTATAAGATATGCCCCCACTGGATACCTTTTAACATTTTATGATTTGAAATAATGCGTTATGTTTAGACAAAATAACAGTGCTTTCAGAGTCAGAAGCTTTACTTTTATTTTCTTAGCTGCATTCCACTTATTTCATCAAAGGCATGATGCCAGCAGTTTCATGATGTCTAACTCATTAGACACAAAGCTCTTATTTGTGAATCAAGGTAGATTTGTTTTAGGCTTGACTTACTTTGAATGGAGAAAAGAACAGGAATGATCATGAGGTACTTAGATGGTTCAGAGATGCTTGAAAAGAAAGCCATACATGCATCCTTAGTTGTAGCAATTGTTTAAAAATAGTATAATCTTTAGACAGAAATTATTGTTATATGTGAACTATTTGATTTGATTAGTTCTAATAGTAGATAAAATGACTTCATAGCTTCATTTTTAGTACTACTGATATTTGTTTCCCCTAGTAGATGTAAATGTAGTGCTGTGCTGAGCAAACTTTTTTTTTTTTTTTTCATGAAGGCAAAGCAGAAAAAATGTTTTGGCACCAACTAAAAATTATTCTGTTTTATGGGTTCTACTATAAATATAGTATATATACTCATTGTAAAATTAAAATATTAAAATACAAATAAAAGCCATCCAAAATCTCACATGCAGAATAGGTTACATTTTAAGTGATAGAAGATTCTTTCTTTACTATGTTGGATCCCATGGGAAAACTGTAGGTTCTTAAAATGTATATTGTTGATTTCATTGTTATGAGAAAAATGGCTCTGCTTTAAGCCAGTAGAATGTTAATATAGGTCATATTTATGAGAGAACAACATATAAATTTTCTAATTTTGTATGAAGAAATTAGGAAGAGCCATATCTTGAAGTTAGGTTAGATGTGGACTGACCTTTTACCAACCCCCCACCTCCCCACTCCCAATTTATTGCTGATAGAGAAATTCTGGATCAGCCGTAATTTGCGTTATGTATTTTTCAACTACAAAAAAGATCGAAATAATTTAGAATTGCTTTATTTCTGAAAATAGTCTGGATTGTTTTGGCAAGGTTTAACCTAATGCATTCTAATGTGTATGCTTAATTAAACTTCTAGAAGAGTGAAACATTTATTAGTGGTGGTGCTGCTTATGTACAAAATCTTATTATTCATGGTCAGCCTGGCTGCTAATAAATTGAAATTAATATCTTTTACTTATAAAATACATGATTCAAATTTCTTCCCCATGTAGATTTTTTAAATGTACTTTTAAACTCAAAATTCGCAAATCCCGAAAAGCATCAAAATAATGTGGCATGAATAATAACATAATTTTATTAGTTTTTTATAATTTACAAAATGTTTTTAAGAGTGTATAATATAATTAAATACAAGTAAGTATTTGAAAGGCTTTGTGCATCTAGAAAGACAATCTTGTCATTTGGGAATTTTGTTTAATCATAAATGCTTATATTGACCTGATATCCAGATCTGTGATTAAAATAACTTTTATAATCTTGAGTGAATTAAAATGAAATAGTATTTTAAAGAAATCTATTTCTTATTAATGAAAGGAAAAGTTTTGCCAAGTTTGCTTAATTTTTTCATTAAAAAATATATTTTATGAAAACTTGTTTGTTTGCTTATTGTACTCTTCCATAATTAAGGGTGCTGCAGAGGACCTGAAGTTGATGTTACACATTGTTTTTTAATCTTCTGGAAATATCTTTATGCACAATAGGCTGTAAAACTTTAGAAATCCCTGCAGGATTGTCTGTATCTGGTATATGCGCACACTTTCCTATGTGGGAAAAAAAAGTGAAAAATTACTGTTATTATTATAGTCATCTCTAGTCTTTAAAGTGACAAAGGATAGTGAATTTAGTCTACTTTCAGAAAATCTTTACTAATTTGAACTCTGCCAGTTTAGAGTTGGTGATCACATTAATGGAGTTATCCTTTCTCTAGAGATAATACTCATGAATAATTTGTGCAATATTGTTTTGGTAGCATTTAGAATATTTCAGGGAATGTTTGTGACATGCCATTTATATATAAACTATAATGTGTTAAATAAAATTGGTCCGTGTATTATTTAAACAATAAATTTTCTAATATGAAATAAGTTTGCAATAAATGTGACCGAAAATTGATAACTTTGTTCTATAAAAAGCTCATGTGACTCATTAAGAAAAATACTAAATGCCATAAATAAGTGGACAAGAAAAATGATTATTTTATAAAAGAGGAATTACAAGTGGCTAAGAAACATTTCTTAACCTTAATAGTATCTGAAAAAATACAAATAATATAGTAATGAGATTATCTTTTTCACAAATCAGATTAGCAAAGCCTAAAAGATATGTAATGCTGGTGAGAGTGAAGATAATTTATATTCTTGCTGGGTGTAAAAACTGGTACAGATCATATAGCAAAAAAGCTTTAAGATGTTCATAATGCAGTGTTTCCTTTTTTAGTAATCTATGTAAGCGAAATAATATAAAATTCTCATTAAGGCTTAAACTCAAAAGTGTTTGACACAGCCTTATTTACAAGAAGGAAAAATAGTAATCCACCTAAATACCCAGAGATACAGTTAGGTAAATTATGTTCAACTCAAATGATGGAACCATTACAGTCATTAATAATTATTAGTAAGTCATTCAAATAATAATAAATAGTATAAATAATTTTAATGCCATGTAGAAATGGTTCTGATATGTTAGATGAGAAAAGCTGGATACAAAATTATATATATCTTTTTTTTTTTTTGGTGGATGGCCAGTACAGGGATCAAACCCATGACCTTGGTGTTATAAGGCTGTGTTCTAACCAGCTGAACTAACTGGCCAGCCCAAAAT
Organism: Cynocephalus volans; assembly: GCF_027409185.1. Lineage (NCBI taxonomy): Eukaryota > Metazoa > Chordata > Mammalia > Dermoptera > Cynocephalidae > Cynocephalus > Cynocephalus volans. Next base: position 65,126,042 of record NC_084467.1, on the reverse strand, counting down.
TATATACATAAAATAATTTCAAACATGTCAAAATGAAAGAAAAAAGACTAGAAGGAAACGTGACAATGTAGTTGCATAAGAAGGGAAGTTATGGATATTTTTTTCCCAGAGGCTTTTTGGTTTATCACTTCTAATCAAAGAGCATTATTTTTAAATCAGAGAGGAGAGACCTTAAAAAAAATTTATCTCATTGCCTCAAATTTTGTGCAAGAGGAGTACAACTTTTTTGGTTGTTGTTAATAGCAAGCTATTTGGAACAAGCAAGATATACAAAATAGGTAAATCATTAAGATATAGTATATTTCCAGAATGGAGTATTATATAATTATTAAAATTATTTTTCTGAAGAAATTAAGTGAGATAATTATGATATAATTAAATAAAAAAGCATGTCATATGTAAACTGTGAAATCAACTATATGCAAAATAATATGTAGAGAGAAAACAAAAATAGAATGAAATGTGTCCAAATGTTGGTTATAGGTGATTTTTATTTTCTTTTACAGATGTTTTTGCATTTCCCAATTTTTTCCACAATGCATCCCTAACTACATCTATAATCACAAAAATATAGGTGTTGGAATTTTTAATAAGCATGTTTTCTAAATATTTTTCCTGGGCAAAATCTGTTGGACTTAAAGATAGTAATTTAAATAATATATAAAAGATATGTTACTTATAACTAAAGTAATAACTCAAAAAGTAATAACTTAAAAGTAATAACAGCTTTTAAGTTTCAAATCAGACTTTTACCAGTAGAGGTTACTCTTTTCTTTAACCTAAATTAGGGAGGTTTTCTTGTAGAAGTATGTAATTTCATTAATAATAAATAACTGATGGTTATTAGAATTTTGATACCTGTGTCACACTGTTCCATAGCATACTCAAAGAAAAGCAGAAAACCAAATCAAAAATGCTAGCAAATGTGACTGACCGTGTGGTTTCCTGCTTCTCATTAAATCAAAGTTCCACGGTATCATGGACAACTTTTCAAAATAGTCATGACTATCACATATGAGTCTTATTTTACAGAAAAGTGCATGAAAGCATGTTGCAGTCTCATGGGGGAAGGCATAGAAAATGGCTATTTCATTATCCCAGGATAACATATGGAGGTATGAATGAGGGAGCCTTCTGAGGTGTCAAACTGAGTAAGAAAAAGGATATAGCAAAGCCTGTTTTCAAACAATGCAGGATACTGTGAGGTCCACTCTGGCAAACATATAGATAGGCCCACATGACTAGCTACCATAGGTTGTAGCTAACCACAGGATCTGAAAAATTCAGATGTTCTTAACAAAGAACAATTATTTCCACCCATATAACCTGCCAAAGATGGCTGGCAAGATCAGCCTTTCACAGCCTGTTCACATTCATATGGCTACAGATCATCAGATGTATTATTTTGGAATGTCAAGCACACTTTATTAATATGCACGTGTACTTTAGAATAAATCAGCCCGCTAATTCAGTGGTCATTATAAACAACTAAAATACTCATGTGTTTTAAAATGTGATTTAAAAGGGAGATTTGGGCAAAAGGAGAAAATAAAATAATTTAAAACTTAAAATGAAGTTTTTGTCTTTTCATTTCAAATAAAAATATAAATATAGTACCACAGGCACAAGACATATACTCACATAAGACATCTTAACGTGAAATTACAAGAATTAAAGTTCTACTTGTTTCTTTAGTCACACTGCTTACAGATGAATAAACATATGTTATAAACATGTGTTCATACTAACATATATTCACATAAAATCAGTTCAGTTAATCACAAGCCATATCTTCCTATCTTGTCTTAGAAACATACAGTAAAATATAAACTACTCAAGTTACTAAAATCAAGTTTTTTTCTTTTTAAAGAAATAGCTGTGTTCCTCTTGAAAAGGCACATGCTTTCTGATTGTGAGGAACCAAGGATTTAAGAGTTCATAAGTGTCTAATTGGGGAAACTTGTAAAAGACCTACTTGTTATTACATATCACGGTTTTTTCCCTCAAATTTAGTTCCATTTTCTTTTCCTCTATTTACAAAAAAAAAAAAAAAAAAAAACACACACACACACAAAAAAGCCTGAATCAATTAAAAAATCTCATCCACACTTCTTTCTCTTCATCACAACGGCCCTAAGCAAGAAACAAAAACAAAAACAAAAAAACAAAAAACCCAATTTTGTTCATATGATATTTCCCTTGAGGTCTTAATCGGTTTAGTCTGTAGGATTTCCTTTTTGGGTGACATTATCAGAAGAAATTATCCTGTATCATTACCTATGGTCAATGAGGTTTGACAGGCTTTCCTCCTCTCTCGTCTGCATCTGAGTGGAGTTGCAAGCAATTCCCTGAGACAGGAAGGTGTTGTCTAGACGTGACCCTTTGAAGTTTGTCTTACTTCCATCTTCAGCTCACTGAAATTTCATTTTGGGGGGATCATCAACCTTAAACACTCGGAGCCTGTGGATGATGCCGCTTTAGTTATTATAACCATTTACTGTACTACTTTGTACAGAGGAAAAGTCAGGCTGGCTATGGAATTTGCCTGGAATTCATTCATTGTCAACCTTGGGGTGGCCCTTACCCAGGCAGTGGCTTCACACAAGGGAGAAAGACAAGGAGAAGCTGGGAAGAGGACTTTGCAAATTGGGTAGATCCACATTAAAGGAGTTTATGTCTGTCTTGGGATAGTAATTTTTTGTTTTTTGGGTTTTTTTTCTGAGACAAAGCATTCTTTGCAAATTTGCAGTTTCACAGCTAATAATCAATAGTGACAGAAAAGAATGGTGTTCAACCATTTTCTTAACTAATTTAAAAAGCTTGCATTATTTTCATTTTATTCTTTTTACATTATGTCCATAAAGCAATGTACTTAAATTCTCTTGATATATTACTACATTGGGCAAAATTTCAAAAGAGTGAAAGTTTGTCTCTTTAGGAAAAATGCTCATCCCCCAATGTATCCAGATACAATAGATCATGGATAAGGTGTTGATATTTCAGTCTTTAGTATAGTCTCTAGCTTGTTTATCATGAGTATAATATTAGAGAAACAATAATCTTAATAAACCCTGAAACTCCTTCAGACTTTTACTTAGGGAAAAAACAACAAAACAACACAATACACAAAAGCCCTCAGAAGTCAGTCTCATGGCCAAACAGTACTCTTTGGGGCTGTGGGTGGGGAAAGAATAGGTAGTGGGAGTTGTATAGTAATTCTAGATTTTTTTCTTTTTCTGATAAAAGGATAAAGTTTATTGTTTCATTTTATGTACCCCTACCCCCCCGCCTTTTTAATGTCAGTAATCCCCCTGCACATGTTCCTCCTACCGTTAGGAAAAAGTTTTATTCACTTCAAATTCACACCTGTCTTTTCTGGGTTGGAGTCGCAGAGAAAATGTGGAAGTGTTTAGTTTGCCAAAACCTTTTATAAAGCAGACCTTTACTGTTCCTCTGCAAAGGTTTTTAATTCACATGGAGAAATTTACTGAGTTAGACATGGTGGGAACAGGGCTTTCAGAATGCCCCAAGAAATGCACTTATATTTCTCAGGTACTACTTTAGGTCTCTTATTATCACATAATTGCATTGAGCCCTAAAATATAGGAGGCTAATATTTTTAATTCATTTGTATTAAAGGGGACTGAAAATGCAAGAGAGAATGCAACATTAATATTGCCAGACCAGAGAAGGCAATTTTAGGAATAAAACTTCCTTGCCTTATGGAGTACTCTACAGATTTAAAAGGTTTTTACCTATATATAATGTTACCTTGATTTTGATCCTAAAAGTAATTGTCGGGCTCTTTTACCTGCCCGTAATCCTGCTGACTGGGACAATTGTTGAGCTAAGGCTGGGTCTGGAGCTCGCAGACCCCTCAAGTCTGTTGTCCTGACTGGGTCCCAAACCCTTCATATGCCAGGCTGGGTCCCCAGACCCCTCACATGCCAGGCTGGGTCACCAGACCCCTCACATGCAGGTCCATGAGCTAGGTAACCAGCAAACAGGTCCTTGGAAGCCCTTGGTTGGAGAGCACGGCCGTGCAGGTTGGACGCCCGAGGCAGACACCAGTCAAGTTGTGGTGCCGTGCATGTGCACTAACTCCACTCACACACAACTTATTTAAAAAGAATGTGCTGCACCACCCCCAACTGGACCTATGGTGGGGGGAGGGGGCTGATTAAATTGTTCTATTTTCCCAACAGTAATCCTCTTATATAAGCATCATCAAATAGCCATAACCACATTTCCATTTTTCAAGGTATGGAAATTGTGGATTATGTTTAGAAACATGCTTAAATTTGCATAGTTAGTAAGGGGCAAAGGATTAAAACCTAGGTCTTCTGATGGCGAGATCTTGACACTACACCAAAATTTAATGGGGATACCTTTGGTGGGAAAGAAATATTGGAGAGATTTGGCTCTTTGAGATTTGCTGAAGTTTAAACCTATGCAAGCATTATTAAGTCTGAGAATAAAACAAATCTGCAAAGTTGAGGGCAAATATGCATTGTTTTAAACACCCACAAATTGATTTATAACTCTTCTACATTCTTTTACAGAGCATTTTACAGACACTCCATTTTAATTCGATAGACTCAGTACATTTTCTACTTGTATACAAAACCATTCAATATGTCATAAAAGTTTCCCCCAATTTATACCACATATATTGAGGAGGTGGTGTTCCACTCTTTTTCAGAACAAATTATGTGGCATGTGAGATAAAGTAAGATTTTTAAAATCTAATATTTACAACTGAGGACTGAGAATGGTAAATTCTCAAGACTCCTAAAAGGTGAAAAACTGTAGGTACATTATGAATATCAGGAAGGGTTACTTAGGTAATTTTCCTTGTGACTCAAATGGGGTTTGCTTTATTGTGGACTCAGTTATAGAACTGAATTTTCTATTTCTGTTTTTTTTTAATTCACTAGATCCTAGAAAAATTATTGTACGCATACTCTTTAAAAACTTATCCATAAACCCAATAATAAAGTTTTAAAAAGTAGAGCTTTATTATTTGTTGATTAGAATATCATGTACCAATACTGCGTAGTCACAAATATTTAAAACGAAAAGTAACAAAACAATGAAAAAAACCTGATATTGTCAAACATTTTAATGGTGAGATTGTGTGATTTTTTTTTCTTTGTGGAGTCTGGTTTTTAATGTTTCAATAAAAAATTATCATGCATAATCTTTATATTTTTAAATTAAAAACAAACCACTAGAAAAATAATTTTAGAGCAGAGAATTTATCATGACATCATTTGTTTAATAACTTTCTTTCCAGTCACCCTTACAATTTTTCCTGGCTCTTTGCAACTTATTTCCTATTTTTTTATTCTGAAAATTAATGGGATTCTTTATTAGTGCTTTATCATCGAGCAGAACCTGAGGATTTCCACAATAAAAATAGATATCCCTGTGATTACAAATCACTCCAGTAATTTTATTGGGCCTCAAAGTGTTCTGAGCCTAGAGGAAATACTCTATGTAAAACTTGCAGCTTCATCTGGTAGTGATTTGTCATTTAATGTGTTTTGGGCTTGTAGACAGGTCAGTCGTTGCCAAGAGAAAGCAGACAGGGGAATAAAACTATTATCAAAAAAGACTTGGAAATGTACTGAATGAAGCAAACTGAGACAAACTCAAACAAAATCTAGGGTGCAATGGACTCCCAGAAATAACTTAAGGGAGGCTGGGATAAGAAGAAAACTCAATTTCTCTAGGCTAGTTTTTTTCCCCCCATACCCTTGACATATCAAGTATTAGACTTTCAATTTATTTAATTAATTGGGCAACTAGGAATAGATTTCCTCTAACATTTTAGTCAAATTGATTCTATCACCTGGAAATTTGCTCGTATAGTTACTCCTTCACCACTGCTAATACTTTTAAATGTAATTCTAGCAGATTTATATCCTGAACTCACTATTCCTCAGACTCAGTCAATAAAACATGTAAATGTGTAAAGAATTTTAAGAAAAAGTCATCATGTAAATCCAGTAAGAAACCATTATGGGCTGAAAATGTCAAGTGTCTTTGGAGGTCAAATATATTTAAGAGTCCTAGAATTTTTAAATATTCTGAATAAAGATAAAAATATAGTATATAGAAAATCTCTGCAATTTGTAACTCAAAACTATTTGTAACAGATTGAAGGTTCAAAAATCATTAGACCTAAAAAGATCCTAGGAGTTCACCAAACCTCATTGGTTCTTTTGGTGCTTTTTAATTGAGGTAAATATAATAAACACTAATGTTTATTGAGTACTCTAAGCTGACACTACTTACTAAAAAGTTGAAGATAGAATTTCTGCATTTATTCAATAAATTTCTATTAAACCCTTTTGTCATGGGAGCTGTTATTATAAAACAGATAATACTGATTATGACCACGAGATAGAAAATAGAAGACACTTCCATAACTTGTTTATGTTGTGAGTTATCTGAAATGTACAGAACTTCTAAAGATGATGAGGCAATTTATATATGCCCAAGAAACCAATAAAATAATTTAGAATATCAGATTGACACATATGTCTAAAATAGATGGTAATTTGTAGCAACTACTCCTCATTTACTTAAATCTAAGTAAGAGGGTATTGTATAGTGTTAAGACGAAAGAGCACTGATTTGGCATCAGACAGACCTGGAATCCCAACTCTACCACTTACAACCTGGGTGACCTTGGGAGAGTCATTTAAGCAGTTTCTTCATGTATAAAGGGGGAGTGTTTGTAATACTATCTTCCTCATAGAATTCTTGTTAATAATGTAGTTGCAATGCCTAGAGTGATAAATTATACATGTAGGAGTTCAATAAATAACCACCATTGTTATAACAGCATTTCTAATGATCACTTTATTTCAAGCCTTTTAATTCATAAAATTTCATGATCAAAAAAAAAAGTAAACTCATTATGCTTCATTTCTGATGTGAAGTTCTTGTAGGATTATTTCTTAATCACATTGCCTTTACTTCAGTCATCTTATGATAGTTTGGTACATCGTTTGGGGTAAATGAACTTGAAGCTGGAGATTGGTGCACTGAAGTTTATTTTGCTGGCTTTCTGGGTTATTATCCTACTATAGTCAAATTTATAGCTCAGAATTGCTGCTTCTGGGCCAAAGGAAAGGCAAAAGTGATAATGGCCTATTCCTAGGAAAGGAAAAGAAAAAAGGACAGCTCAAGAATCCCTCTGCTATTCTAGTGATTGGTACCATTATTGCAACCACTATGAACTGTTTGGCCATCATGTTTTGTGTTGCAAAGCCATCTTTCATGGGTCAATTAGTCCTATTAGATCAGAAGAAAAAGCAGTTGCTAAGTTTGGTTGTTATAATTTTTATATAAACAGAATGTTTTATAAAGCTATTTGTTGGCAATCTTTTAAGATTCATCTCAACTATTTCTGAATATTGACATTTTTAGTTCATTAAACTCAAGAATTTGTCTTTTATTTCTTTGCATTCACATGGTGTTTAAGATAGAGTCTTGCATGCAGTATGTTTTTAAATAAAAGTTAATCGATTTAAAGATCCTTATTTTCCCTGATGACCTTTTGTATGATTTTTTTGAGAAATATAACAATATGAATTATTTCAAAGCTTTCCTACCCTAACCACTGTGCTTGTAACTGTCTGTAAATTATGCAGACAAAAAAAAGGCATACAGAATAGTGATTGGAGTACAGCCTATTATCCCTAGAAGTTATTAAAATGGGTATCACATACACCTATTAAACATGAAGTCGGTATAAGAACTATGATTAAGCAATAAATCAACCTGAAGATCTCTGCCTATATAAGACAGAAAAGATCAGAGACTTATTTTCCTCAAATCCAGGTTCACCAGTGACCATCTTCCAAGATATTGACTTTATGGCCATCTAAGTTTTAAAAATATTGTTTTATTAAAAGAATAAAAATGCACTTTCATTTCCAAATTTTTGGAAAATAAAGACATATGTCTGGTAATTTACTCCAACGTGGTTCCCAATGAACCATGTCTACCAGAATTCAAGACCTCATTTAGGCCTCTCTCACAGTGAATCTGGGCTGGCCTTATGATTTGCTTGATTTAATAGAATATGGTAAAAGTGGGTTGTGAAAGTTTTAGTTCTAGGCCTTAAGAAGTCTGCAGCTATTTCTTTGCCCTGAGATACTATATAAAGAAGACCAATGTCATTTATTTGAGGATGAGAGTTCTTGTGGAATGGTAGGACCTATTGCTGAAAGACTGAAAGGAGAAAGACACTGAGCCAGATCCCAGCCATTTCAGCCATACCGGCTTAGGAATTTGACACCTGGATGAAAACCTTCGTGGATTCTTCAGTTCCAGTCAAGTGGCAAGCTGACTTCAAATGCATGAGTGAGCCCAGTTAACACCACATGGAGTGGAGAGAGAAGCTTCCTAACTGGACCCAGTTGATATTTCAGAAATGTTAGCATGTAATGGTTGTGTTGTTTTAAGCACTAAATTTGGGGACAGTTTGTTATGTGGTAATAATTAACTGTTACCTTATGTATAATAAAGTTCTGTGTAATCCTACCACTTAGGCATAAATTAATGTTTTAGAGTAGTTCATACTGTGTAGCGTTTGTAACTTGCTTTTTTTCATTAAACATTGTATCATGAATATTTTCTCATGTAATAAATCTTCAGAAATATTTAGATTTTATAAGAAAAAAAAGACAAAAAAAAAAAAAATCACCAAAACAAAAATACCATAAAATAGATTTTAAAAAGTGAGTAATTTACTTTTCTCTATTAATGATAGCATAAATTTATATGGTATCTGGGCTATGCTGTTTGTTAGTTGTCTATTGCTGTGAAACAGATCACACCAGAACTCAGTGGCTTGAAACAACAATAAACATTTATTGTATCTCATAGTTTCTGTTGGACAACTCAAGAGTGGCTTAACTTCGTGGTTCTGGATTGGGCTCTGTCATGAGGATGTAGTCAAGATGTTGGATGGGCTGCAGTCATCTGAAGGCCTTATTGGGGCTGGCATAGTCACTTCTCATGTGGCTTACTCAAGAGGCTGGCAAGTTAGTCCTTGCTGCTTGTGTTATTGGTGGGAGACCTCAGTTCTTCCCTTCTGGGGTATCTGCACAGGTTTGGCTGAGTGTTTTCATGACATGGTGGCTGGCTTCTCCCAGAGCAAGTGATACAAGAGCCCAAAGTGGAAGCCACAATGATTTTTATGGCCTAGCCTCAGAAGTTACATACTGTCACTTCTGCAGTATCATGTTGGTCACACTGGTCAGCCCTATTCAGTAATATAAATCACCTTTGCTGAAATATAGAACAATCGAAATGACCATTAGAAACATGTTGACAATAATGGAATCTGATAGGATAATGAATCAAAACTGCCATAGAGTAAAAATTGTTTCACTGAGTTATAGCCTTGAGACTTGAGGCATAAGGACGGTGTAGTTGTGGAAAACAAACTTTATACAACCTTTTTGGAAGAAAAATTTGTATTTGTTGCTAAAATCATAAATGGTGGAGAATAGATTAATGATAAGTGGAGAAAATAAATTAAATTGGACTTTAGTATATCAGTAAGATGGTATGTTAAGAAAAATCCTCCACCCTTGAATTAAAAACAATTCTGTGTTGAAGATTAATTTATGCAGAAAACAGAAACTGAAAAGCAACTTGAAACCATTAAAAAATGTTTTAATGCTGTTAATACACATAGAATGAATCTACACAAAGTGAAGTAGAGTTAAGATTATTTTCTAATGGATGAAATAGGTTTATAACCTAGATAGTCTGGAAAACGCAGGTATCACTAGAAAAGATATTTTTTTAGTAACTTTTCTTTTGCTGATTTACCCACAAAAACCAAACTGATACATGGACTCCTTGCATGTTAAAAACTGGAAGATACTTTGGCATTCAGCAAGATATTCAATACAATAATTCTTCCTATAGTCTTTATTATAGATGTTTATTTTTTGCTTGGATATCTGTGTTGGGCTATTCTAGTTTTTTTTTGGGGGGGGGTGGTTTGGGGGAGCAGTTCTGCAAAGACCTTTCCTGGGTGGTGCCTGCCAGCGTGGGGGACACGTGCCCACATGGCTGTAATCAGGCATTGCTCCCAGCCCCCTGACACCCCAGTTTCATGAGCTCTGGGCAAGACACCCACTGCCCATGGTCAACACAGCTACTTCTCCAGGGCTGCATAACTGAGCAGCTTCTCGATCAGATCCACGTGGGTCAGCAGCGAGTGGCGGCAGCGGTGGCGCTTCAGGCCTAGCGCGTCCAGGGCGTCCTCCTCGGCACACTCTGCCTGCAGCAGCCCCAGGTAGGCCTACTTGTTGCTGACCATCTTGCCGCAGGTGAAGCAGCACTCGGGGATGATCATGGCCACAGCTCGGCCGGGCTGGGCCGGTCCCACGGGCTGATTTATTTTTTTTTAATTTCTTTTTCTTGGGGGGGGGGGTGAGTCAAAAGGTAACACTTTGTAATTCATCTTTTTCTGCCTTTACAGTAGCAAATAATTAATCTACCCCCGTTTCTATATGACACAGTCCTTTCAAGTATCTACCTTCACTTTCCTTCTCTAGGTCATATATACCGAGATCCAGACTGTTCACAGGTAGTATTCATTGTTACTACCTCCTACTTTACGACTTCATTTTGCCTCACTGTGCTAAGGTAAAAGCAGTCTCATGACTAGAAATATACCTTTATCTGACCGAATTTGAATTTAATACTTCACTAGACCGTAAGCTCCATGGAGACCGGGACTATGTATTTTTACTAGGCATTGTATTCCTACTACCTAGCAAAGTGCCTAATACCTAATAAATATTTTTTGAATGGATGAATGAATATGGTTCAACTCAGTGTGCACATCGTTTTGCTAGATCCTGGACTTGTCCCTTTCTTAAAATTTCAAAGTTACATTACCAGTGGAAAATAATACTTTGTATTTTTTAAAAGTTGACCCCAACATTTCAAAATACAGTATTTTGCAAATAATTAGTGAATCATCCCTATACCATTGGACAATATGCCTTTTATTGAACTAGCACTGCCCTAATATCCTAAAAGCATTTTTTAAAACCTTGAAAAGGAAAGGCATATTATGTCCAGTGAAAACGGAGCAAGAACAATTCTGTGAAGTTAAAAAAGACCACATGACAAAGATAGCCTCTTTATTCTTATAAAAGACAACCACAGGATTTTATAATTCCTTTTGAAAAACAGAAGAAAGCAAACAAATAAAAAACACCTCTTTCTTCTATGTTGGGAATCACTGGATTTAGATATGATTCATAATAAGGACTCCTTACTGTATCATCTGCACACTTTCTGGGATTTACTAAAGCTGTTTGTTGTAAGTATAGATTTAGCCTTATTTTATTAAGCTTGTAGTAACTGACAGAATCAATGTCAAAAATAAGAGATTTACTTTACATGGAAGCTATTTATTGCAATTAATGGGATGATCTTGTCTGTCATGTCAAACTTAAGTGGAGTCTACTTACTTGCTCTAGTCATTCAAGAGTTACTATCAAAGCTGCCGAAATATTGGCTTTAAAAATCCCCAACTCAATTATTTGAGTGCAACCCAATTAACCAAGGTATAGTCAGTACATCAGGGCAAAGTGAAGAGTCCTTAAAACTCACAAATAAGACTACTGTATATTTTAGATGAGATTAGCTGTTTGTAGAAATAATATGTGGTTGAGATTGTCCATGGCTCATATAAAATATCCTTCCAAATTCAATTTTCTCAGAATCATTGCTTACAAAGCTACTTTCTGATTAGTAAGTCAGCCTTCTGCATATTTTGATCTGGAGAAGGAGATTCTCTGAATAATAGACAGACCTATGCCCATGATCATTGGAAAAAACGTGTTCATTATAAGTGAATTTGTTGTTTCATGAATCAGCTTCGAAAGAGTTTAGCCAGCCTAAATTAGTCTTCAGAAAACTCTTCAATTCTGGGTGCACTGAAAACAACAACAAATAACTTCCTTGGGCATAAAGATATAGCTAGCATATTATGAGCTTTTAAAAAATATGTGTAGATGGTGAACATCACACATATTTTATCCCTAATCTCTCACTTATTCTAAACATCTTAAAGCACTACACCATAGTTGTCAATATAGTGAGCAGATATCACTATTATTTGTTAAAATTCTAATTTGGGCACACAATTTTGGCAGTATGCAAAGTACCAATTGGTTCAACTCATTAAACTTTTCAGAGATATGACCTGAAGTTGACAAAGGAGTGAGGGCTGGCTTATTAAATGTTGTATTTGCCTAGTATTTTGGCACCATCAGTACAACAATAACTATGTAGCAACACAGTCCACCATAACTGTGAAGAAAATATTTCAGAATTGCACAACATTATCTAGTTCAAAATGTATATAGGAGATCCACTATATAAAGATGAAACATATTCTTTAACAGTTGTAATCAAATTTTGACTGTCAAGTTTTAAATGAAAAATTCTGGTGTCTTAAGAAAGAAATCTTTGCTGATCAAAAGAGTCCCTAAAACTATTAAAGTCTATTCACAGAACCATGAAAACTGAGAAGAATATGAATATTTATTTAGATAATATAATAGCAATATAATACAATATGTGGGTATGGTAGTCAGAAAAAAAGTGGCACCCCAAAGATATATTAACTTCCTAATTCTGAGAACTTGTCAATATTATATGGCAAAAGATGCAGTGAAGTTAAGAATCTTGATAGAAGAAGCTTATCCTGAATTATCTGGTAGGCCCTAAATGCAATCACATATTCTTATAAGGGTGAGACAGAGGGAGATTAGACATACAGAAGAGGAGAAGATATACTGAAGACAAGACAATATGAAGGCAGAGCAGATAGAGTTATGGCCACAGCCAAGGATTCTCCCCAGGCTCTGGAGATAGTACGATCCTCTGACACCTTGGCCTTCTGGCCTCCATAACTGTGAGAGAATAAATTTCTATTGTTTTAAGCCACAAAGTTTGTGGAAATTTGTTACAGCAGCCACAGGAAACTAATACAATTAGGTATAGGCCCAGAAGTTTTTTTCCTCTCCAACTTAAAAATCATGCTACTTCTTTTAGTATTGGGTTACAGATGGAAAGAACATAGTTGAATCTTAATGAAATATGTTGTATGATGTTTTGCTATATCAAATTATTCTTCATTTTTAGTGATTAAGATTCTTATATGCTCTTGTTATCAAAAGCATTTGGCTAGACTGGTAAGGTGTTAGGATGATAAAAATTAGGTTGAAGTTTAATTTATGTTTGTCATCATATTTAAAAATATATGAATAAAAACACAGTAACAACATATGGTGCTCCTTTTTCTTTTCTCTCTGACTTTCCAGGTGTAGCAGTGCACATTCTAGTCAAAGAAAGGAACACTTCTCTTAGATTCTGTGCTTGAGCTTTGCATTTATAGGTACTTCATGTGTGGAATTCTTTTTTTCCTTTCTTTCTTCATTCTCTGAATGTTTATCAAGTGGCTGTTATGTGCCATGGACTGTTCAAAATGCTGGAAATATGGCAGTAGATGAGGCAGATGCAGTCTTTGTCTGCAGGGTCACTACTAGCCTATTAGTACCTTTGCAAATTTTAAAAATTAGTAAAAGGCACCTCTTTCATCAGTCACAGCCTGAGGGAATAGGGTTTGTCCAGTGGAGTAAGTCCTGGATTTTAGTTCCACTTGCTCCCTTCGCTGGGCGCTTTTGTGCAGAGCAAAACCTGTATGGCTATAGGCAGAACCCTGCTATGTCTCAAGATGCTTATTACGTAGTCATGGCATATGTTTTTTTTTTTTTTTCCAGTTAGTACCTCCAGCATTTTTTTCTTTGAAAAAGAGGCAAAAATTGTTTCTGAGTTGTTGAATGAAGCAGGCTCCATTTCCAAATAAGATTATGTATAATGGAGAATGGAGAAGCTGAGAAGGTGAATATTGATACTTTCCTCTATTGTGTGCTTTCTTTCATAGAAGCTGGTGGGTTTATCTCGACAGGTTCTTATGAAACAAATTCTTACCCCACAAGTCAGAGAATTTGTTCTATCTTGTGTTTTCCAGAAGATGCAATGCTGAAGAAAAAGCCTTGTATACACTGGGTAAGAAACCCGCTACTGTAATGCTTGGGAATATTTTGTGGACTGTGGGTTGCTAAAATTTGTGGAGAGGTGTTAACAGAATGTGAGAAACTGTTTGGGAGAATGATATATTGAATGAAAAAAATATTACAAGAGTATATATCTAGAGCTACAACTCAGATATGTATGGAGAAAATGCCACTATTTTGGAATTACTCAGAATTATCACATGAAAAAGATGGAGAAAGTTCTTGAATTTTTAGTATACTTTGTCTTTTCACCAGCAGCAAAAATGCATGTGAATAAATTGTTCATATCTCTTCCCAAAGTGAAGATATATTTGTATGTTTTAAAAAAGAAATGATTGTCCATCGCAAAGCTGAGAAAATTGTGTTGGGCTGTGTGTATGTGTGCATGCGATAAATACGCATGTTTTATTCTAAAAAGATAATAAGACATTAAAGTTTTCTCATATTTCCCTATCATTGCATAGGGATTTAGGGACAAAAATAACTGATAAATGATTTTTTAAATCAACAGAAAAATTCCTGAATCAGTAATTTAGCTTGCCAAATGGAGGCTAATGTACAAGAAAGATTTGTATTTTAGGGAGTGGGAGTGGAGCAAAGGTTGGGAAGGGGGAAAAAAGTAACTGACAACAGGCTGAAAATCGTTAGGAGGGAGCCAAGAAAGAAAGACAGAGCCAAGATTTGGAAGATTCATTCCATCCTAAAATAAGTATCTCCACTGCTTAGTTAGTTTGAGGGAATGGTTTATGTTAAAACTGCCTGTATGTGGCATAGCTCAGTATAAATTTTCTCTTGATATGACTGAACCACTCATTCAGTCATAATTAGGTTGATCAAAATAGATAAGGTTCTTTTTTGAGTTCTAACATAGATTATGTTATATCATGCAACTGAGTGTGATACAAAATTGCACTAGAACAGAAGGTGAGATGTCTTAAAATTAGCCTTATTTTCACTTACTTTTTTTTTGGGGGGGGGGGCCTACAATGAACAGGAAACTTCTTTACAGAGTAAAGAATAATTTTTCTTTTCTTCAATTTCCATAACTGTTGAATATGAAAGGCAGATTTTATCTTCTTTTATGGTATCCTACCAGTCTAGATTAAAAAAAAAAGACCAGAGGGTTAAATGTCTGTAGTTTATACAACTATACTTGCTCTAGTTGTGAGCTTGGAACATGGGTGTAGAACTCGTATGAGTTCCATTCCAGGAAAAATTCTGGCTTTTTCTATTTCAGATCCAGGACAATGAGTTTGCAAAGTAGACCCAATTTCTTGACTATAACTGACAGCAGACAGATCTGAAAAGACACAGACTGAACCAAATACAAATATAGTTGACCAATGGGTCTTCATTGCAGAGCATAGCTGCATGTGGCAGTAGTGGCCATATTAGTGTTTATTATAAACTGTATGTTCAGTACCACTCAAAACAGTGGCATCCCTCTTCCTTCACTTTCCACGAAGGCCTGGTTTCTACTGAGTCTTTTGTGAGTTAGCCTGAAGTTTTGATTCCTGATTCCTGAGTCAAAGTCTCCTTGCTCGCAGCCCACCACACAGCCACCTTTATAAGTAAAAGGATATGTTAATTCACAAAAGAAGAAGTGGAGTGGTATAGCCCAGGAAAAACATTTTGCTGATCCAGGTAGCTTTTCTCTCTGGAAAATTGCTGAACCATACTTTAGCATAGGAAACAATTCCCAGACCCCAGCCAGAAGAGTTTAGTATTTACTGGAAGGCAGCATAATGCAGTGATTAAGAGTTCTGAAGTCAGATTTCCTGGATTTGCATTCCAGCTCCCGTAGGACTGTAGAGCTTTGGGCAAGTTAATAAGCTTCTTTCTGTGCCTCAGTTTCCTCATTATTAAAATGGTGATAATAACAGTATTGGTCTCAATAGGATTGTTGTCAGGATTAAATGGGTTAATATAAGTAAAGTGCTTAGAATAGTGGCTGGCTCACAGTAATCATTAATAAATTATAGTTATTTGTATCTTCAATTCTAATTCTTTTAAAATACAATGTCCATAATTACCAGGGAGATACTGTTTAAAGGGTATAAGAGTGACATCAAATTATTTGCCCTGTAGAGTTTGCTGTCTTATATTTCTTATTAGAAATCATTCAAAGATTCAGGATAGAACAAAATTAAGGCAGTGGATTTGTTATAGGAACCAGAGCCATAAACTGGAAAAAGGCTAGCATTAAGGTTAACTTTCTGTGATATAGGGGGTGCTGAAGGATTCTCTGTGGTTCTCCTGGCTAGGAGCTAATTTGGCTCAAAGCTGAGTTATTCAGATGATGACTAAATTGGTTGGCCTAGCTTTGGTGATAGATCTAGCTGTGGTGACACAGAATCAGGTTGGTTAGCTCAAATGACATCAGAACGGCAGTCTTAAAAGATCTGAAGGGTTGTCACTTAAAAGAAATATTGGGCTTGTTTTATTTCCAAAAGATAGAACTAAGATAAACAGGTGAAAGTTTCATGAAAGCAGTCTGGGGTCCATGTGAGGAAAAACATTTCAAACACAAAATTTTAAAATAGAAAGGACTTCCTTATGAGGTAATGAGCTTTCTAACCGTAAAAATGCTCCATCAGAACCTAGCTCACCAATAATCATACACGTACCTGTATATTCATCCATAGAATGGAGATAATAATTATCCAGTCAGATTGTTATGAGATTAGATGAGATAATATGTTAATGACAGCATGGTGTTGACACATTGCAAATATTTGATGAATGGTAGTTGTTGGTACTTCTACTACCACCACCTCTTTCACCACTACTGCTATCATTATTATTATTAATGGGAATTTCAGGATTAGCTAAGAGGCTGGACTATGTGATCTCCCTAGTTTATATGAAAATAAAATGTTAGTTTGTGCTTTTAAAGCTCTCTTTTCACTCAGGAATTTTAAAATAATTGGAAATGGGAGGCATCTTACTTTGTAGGATGTGGTGTTACTCTTCATATGTTTATTATGCCAACTCCCTTGACTATTCTATTATTTATTATTTTCTACCTTATTTAGAATGGTTTAACCTGCGTGTAATTCAGCTATATTCTTTTTTAGTATGGTAATTATAGATTTTCTTTGTTTATAAAGATGAAAAGGAGATGGGGTAAAGAGATGAAAAAAGTTTCAAGTTTAATAACAAGGTCTTTATTTTTTTATTTCTCAGCTGGAAACAGGTTAGATGACAATTATTTTTGAAAAGACACCTTCTTTATTTTTTCCTGAAACATTCATTATGTACTAAACTTTGAAACTTTTAATACTATTTTTTTTTGTCACTAAGTCTTTTCTTGCAAAGAAAAATTGAGTTAGGAATAAAAGAAAAATCGAGTTAGGAATAAAAGAAAAATCAGCCTATTTATTGTCTTCCAAAGCTAAAGAACAGACCTTGCAGAAGTAAGATAGTAACAAAAATCTAAATGAAGGACATATCTAAATGAAGGAAAAAGTGAAAGCTATTATTTCTCCTATTGCTGTAAGTATGTATATGCTCTTAGTTGAAAGTATTTTATGTTAATAAGCGCTATCTCTAATTGTTCCCACTGTATGCATTCATTGATGGTGAGGCAGGGCTCACAGGACAAATATAATAATATATATTCAGATTTATCAATATCTATGAGAAAAATAGGGGACAACAGAATGGAACACAGACAGTAAAGTTATAAGGATTCAGAATCATAAATGGCTCTTGATCTGTAATCCCTCTCACTCAACAGATGATAAATGGAAGCCCTGTTGAAGTTTGGCTTCGTTTTAATTTTTCCTCTATGTGTGCAGTTTAGTTAGACTTCCTTCTCCTTCAAGGACTCCCCCCCCTTGCCTGTAGTCCTGCAGAGGCAATCAAGGCTGAACAATAGGTGCCTTCTTATTTCAAGTGGGCAATTTGCATTTTTGAGTATCTCCTGACTGGATTAAGCACATTTCACAGAGGCTTCTGTAGCTTACAGGAATGTTCCTTTTAGAAATTTACCTCATTTTTAGCAAAGTAGGATGTTGCCAAGCTTTCACATTCCTGAAAAACAGAAGACAACTAAATTTGCACAGAGTAATTGTTTTCATTTCCTCTATGATTCAGTTCCTCATAAATTCAGAACTATTGATTCTATACTCTTTCCTGATTTTCATACTATTAATTTGAATGTTTTCACAGTGTGGATATTCAATGCTGTACCTCACAGATATATACAATCAATTATGTTTCAATAAATAAAAATAAATAATAAAAGATCCATCTTAAAAAGTAATAATTTGAATGTTTTACTTAAAATGGAGCAGACAGGCCATGAAAGATCAGGAAACTGGAATTTCAAAAATCTGCCCTCGATGTGCTCTGTGGTTTTAGATCACCCACCTTGCCACTCTGAGCCACAGCTTCTTCATTTGTAACTTGAGGGGTTACTACCCTTTATTTTTTATTTTATTTTTTTATTAATATTATTATTTTTTTGCATTCTATGATGTTGTGGAGCAGTTGGGAGGGAGGGGGAGAGGGGAAAGAGGAAGGAAATGGGATGGAAGAAGGCAAAAGGAGGAGCGCAGGACTAAGGCCTGTGGCATCCCCCTCATTCCCACAGGGGAGACCAGGGGGCTTCCAACTATGGCTAGGTCATTGACAGGCTGAGTGCAGATGTCAGGGGGATGTGGCAAAAGCCCTCCCCCCACACCACCCCAGCTTGGGAACCAAGGATTCTCCTTGTTGTGGTTTGGTGGTTGTCACTGGGCTCGTTGTGTGTGTCGGAGGGACATGGCCAAGGCCTGAGGCATTCCTATCACCCTGGCTAGGGAGAGCCCGGGGTGCTTCCTGCAGCAGCTTGGTGGTTGTCACTGGGCTGGTTGCACATGTTGGGGGATGTGGCTGATGCCCTTGGCCCCCCACCACCCTAGGCTGGCAGAGCCCAGGGCACTTCCTGCAGCGGCTAGGTGGTCATGGCTGAGCTGGTTACACACGTCAGGGGGCGTGGCTGAGGCCCTTGGCCTCCACCCTTGGCTCTGGTGGGGGGGTATCGGGGGCCTTGGCTTAAGTCCCTGGCCCTCCCCTCTTTCTGGCTTAGTAGCCCAGGGAACTTCCAGTCCTTCCAGGTATTATAGGCTGTTCTTTGGTGAAATGAGACCTTTACTATTTAATATCAAACTTTGTCTCTGTTTGTGGGTACTTCGATTTTTCTTCCAGTTCTGCATTGGATTATTTGCTGTTTCCACCAATTAAACTCTGTGCTGGAACTAATTTGTTGTCCTTTGCTTACTTCTAAAATTGGGGAACTTCCTGTAGGAACCAGTACTTGAGCTGTGTGGTTTAGCTAAATTGCTGCTTTGTTGCTGATTCCCTAGGGAAGGCTTTTGTGCAGCTCGGGGTTTAATGGTTTACTTTATAGGTACTTCTGGGTCTAGTGAAATCTGGTGCACCTGGGTTGTGTAGAAACTCTGGTCTCGGCCTGAGTCTTTTTATTAATCTGTACCCTCTGCAATTCTATATTCCTGACCAGTCTCCCCTGAGTGTTCCTATGCTGATTGAGGGGCAGATCAGCTGTTCTTGCTGTGCCCCAGTTTTGCCCCAGTCACCACCCACGCTCCAAACACTTCCCATGGGATGGGCCATGCTCTGTCCCTAGCGATGACGCACTGGCCTCTGAGTGGCTCCTTTTTTTCAGTTGTTGTGGCTCCTTGCTCCTATGTGGGTCCACATCAACCCTGTTAGAGGTCGTGCTGGCCTGGGTGCCACCTAGGCCCTCTTCTCCCCTGCTGCCTCCAGGCAGCTTCATCTGAACGGCGCAGCTGTGGCTTTTGCCAGCTCTTGCTCCTAGCACTCAGCAGCTCTGGCCTGGAAGCAGTGGTATTCAAAATGGTTGGAGGGGTTTTTTTCTTTCTCTCATCAAGGCTTCTCCTGCCTTTATGCACTCCTTTGGTCTCTCCTCCTCTTCCACTGAACTCTAGTGGCCCCAGCTTGGCTGTCCTTGCTTTTTTATAATTGTAAATTGGTTGATTTGTGGGAGAGAGTAACACTGGGGAATGTCTATTCCACCATCTTGACCGGAAGTTTGCTACCCTTTAGAGCTCTAAGACCTGCAAGTACTATACAAAAGACACCACTGACTAACCCTTCTTTTCTTCCTGTAGCAGGGAAAGATTGTGTATCTACCAAGTGTCATCAGGTGTCTGTAGATTAATACAGTATATAGCCTCTGCCTTCAAAGGAGTTACTTTGAAGTTACATTGAAGGAGTTTCCAGGGAGAGACTGACATTCAGATAAGTGCAATATGGTGGGATAATTGTAAACAAAGTACTACAGGAGCTGGTTTTTTACCATGGAGGTGGTATTATGGTTGGATCTTAAAGACTGGAAAGAAATCCACTAATGAGCAATATGTACTGAGAGAGGAGAGAGGGTAGAACTCATGGGCATGTCAGTGTCTAAGGTCTGTGTAGAGGAAGCAGAACTTATAATGAAGACTTGAGGAGACCAGAGAGGTAAGAGAAAAATCAAAAGAGACCATGTCCTGGAAGCCAAGGAAAAAGGCCTCAAAGAATTGCTCATCAGTCATGTCAGATGTCACTAAATGCCCACTTAAGATCCAAGCCTATTAAAAAAAAATAACAGAGTTAATTGTAGACTTCATGGAGGGTGGTTTCTCATGGAGTAAGGTGGAGCAATGGGACAGAAGACATATTGCAATAGGTTTAGCAGTAAATGTGAAATGGAGACTGACACTAGATGATTATTTTTAGAAGCCTGGCTACCTGGTTGGGAGAAGGACAGTTACAGGCAATGAGATTGTAGAATTAAAGATTTTTTTCTTCTTAAAGGAGAGACATTGATATGTTCATATATTGAGGGAAAAGAGACAGTAGAGAAGGGATAGTTGATGCAGGACAAGAAAGAGATGCAAGCCTCTGTCCTGCTTAAAATTCTCCAATCTCTTTGGCTTGACATACAAAGTCCTTTGAGTACTGATTGTTCTCTACCTCTCTAGCTTTATGTCTAATCACTCTCCACATACATTTGAACTAGGCAGTGGGACTGAACTAAGGACATTTTCTTGAATGTTGTGTATACTGCCCAGAATGCCTTTACTTTCCTTTTTTGGGGGTGGAGGTGCTAATTTCTACTTATCCCTAAAGCCTTGTTCAGATGATCTCTTTCTCTGGGAAACATTTCCTGACATCCTTCTCCTCACCTTCACCTCAGCCACGGTTAGTTACTTCACTTTGAACTCCTTTAACATTCTTTGTGGACTTTAATGTTAATAATCACATGATATTAACATTTGCCATTTATTTGTCTATCTCCTATAGGTGGCCACTACATACATGAGGCCAGAGAGCATTATCTATCAGGTAAGTCCTCAATAAGTGTTTATTAAACAAATTAAAGTAGTGGGAGGATAACACCTGGGTATAATGATGCCTAAATGAACTTTTGCTTTGCTTCAAAGATCCTTGTTTGTCTGTTTATTCCCCAGTTCTCCCCGAAAACAACTTTAGCCTTCTGGGTCATTAGGATGCAGATGGTTGGTACTCATATTGTCACTTCTTCCAAGGCTTAGGCAGACACCACTAATCAATTACTGCACTTTCTCACAGAACCTGAATGTTGTCTCTTTACATGGTGGCTATTATTAAGGGTTGACACTTGGGCAAAAAACTGTCTGCTGTTCTTATATATCTCACAGTCTCTTGCTTTTTAAAAAACTTTCCTAGAATTACAACTATCTTTCTGCTGTGAAACTGTGTTCCCTTGGCTTTCCAGGAATCCACCTCACTTCTTTCATGTGCGTATGGTTGTCAAGCAATGAAGCTTGGATTTTCATTTTCTTTAGTAATTTATGATAGGAATTATACTCATGTATAAACATACTATTAAGCCCACAGTTCAGATGAGGGGGCTGGGAATCATTAACTTTTTTAGAAGAATTATAGCGGGGGCGGGGGGCAGCGGGGATGTTGAGGGGAAGAAAGATTATACTGCATCTACGCAGAAAGATTACATTGTACCTACATAGAAAAAGATGTGGAGAATTGAGGAATTCAACTTGATCATTACCTTTTTCTTAATCTCTTACAATCTTTTCCTCACTCCACGCTATATAATTCAGTTTAACAAAAATTTATTGAGTACTTACTTGTGCTGAGTACTGTACTAGGAACAGGAGATACAAAAATGTATAAGACAGCCTTTAGGGAGTTTACAGGCTTATTAGGGAAGGTAAATGCTAAATAGATAGGGTGAATGGGTATTAAGAACTAATGCAGAGAGAGGAATACATATACGATGATAGTGGAAAACATGCTAATATAACTTGGTCTGTGTTCACTTTATCTAGTTGTGTTGCTAGAATTCATGAAATCATTGCTAACCTTTTAATTTTAATGATTAAAGTTACTTAGAATTTTTGTTCTTAATCTTAAATAGTGTTTGTGTATCGGATAATTCTCTTGAATTATGGAAACCATATGTGGCTAAGAGCTTATAGTCTCATATGCTTTTATAGATAAAACATTTAAAAATATTACATTATAAACAGGATGTATACTTATTTTCTTGGTCAGAAAAATAGAAGTTAGAGTTCAATAAGACTTAAGAATTAATCAATTTAGAAAATATTACTAATTTTCAAAAAGACCATCTAGATTTTGTTGAGTCTGTAGAAGTTGTTTGTTATAAGAGGCAAAAGACAAACTTTAGTTAGAAAATCAAACACACAAAAAAACCTCTTCCCACCCTGTTTACTCTTGACTCAAATTGCAGTACAAGCATTAAAGAAAGCCTTTCTAAACTCATTGTATTTCCCAGTGAACATTAAAATTAGCACCCATGTGAATATTATAAAAATAAGGAACAGAATGTTCACAATAAACCTAAGGAAGATTATGATACAGATAAGGCCAAATGTTTCATTTCATTTTTTAATGTAATGCTGTTACAACTTACTTGCAACATTATTCCCTGCATGGCGGCCCCCTAATTATTTCATCATGTAGCAGGAAATCCTGGTAGGTCATATATAAACAGCCTGAGGCAGAAACCTCTTCATCTGATAGAGCATGACATCTGACATCTGTGCAGCCTGCTGCTAGCCTGCCACAATTAACCAGGAAGCTCAGACATTAACTAATGCAAAGGCAACTGGGAGCTTGGGATAATGTGGAGTAGCAAAGGCCTTTCCTAATCCAATATATTCTTATGAAGATGAAAAAGTGACAGCAAATGGGTGACAATTTTCTCAGAAACTGACCCGTTGTGGTGTTTTTCCTGACTGTTTTCCAAGAAGCAGTAAGCCATCTTTCTTATCTCCTTTCCCTTTCTACTTCTGA
This sequence comes from Cynocephalus volans, assembly GCF_027409185.1. Lineage (NCBI taxonomy): Eukaryota > Metazoa > Chordata > Mammalia > Dermoptera > Cynocephalidae > Cynocephalus > Cynocephalus volans. Next base: position 65,102,574 of record NC_084467.1, on the reverse strand, counting down.
TGTATGCATAATTTCCCTTGACTGTGAATGGGACTTAAGTGTACTTAGAGGTTGCTGGATTTAGCTCTTGGTATTGTAAATGCATACTACTGGGGTGGGGTGGGGGTGCCCTTTCTGGGCTTCACAAACTCAATGAAATCAGAATGTAACCTCTATACAGAATGTGTTGAGGGATTGAGCCAGCACCTGCTGCATGGTCTGATTGTTTCTATCAGACATTTATTGTTTATTAATTCTGTTTGGAGGCAAATGCTAAGGACAGTGGAGTGATTTGCATTTGCTAGGGGTTTAATTATATTACTTGCTAAGCAAATATAATTTTCAGATTTTATTTCAGTGTTTTAGAGCTATAGTCATTCATACCTTTATTAAACAAATATTTACTGAGTATGTGCTGTGTGTCAGACACTATGCTTGACCCAGGGCTTAAGATTATCTTTGCCTATGAATGTGGTCTATGGCAGGAGACTGGTTAGTGTTTTATAACATGGACTAAGAAGTGATAAGAAGGAAGCAACTAACTTAATAAGGGGAGAGTCAGGAAGGATAGCATGAAGGAGATGACATGTGATCTGGATCTTGAATGATGAGTAAGTTTTTTAGGTTTACAAAGTGAGAAAGTGTTATAGAGTGAGTAACAAAAACAAAGGCACTGAGGTAAGAAAGAATCAGGGATGTTCAAGGGAACTCAGGGAGGATGTTTGAAGGAATTCAAGGAGGATTAATACTGTGAGCACTTAGAACGTGTGAAGGGGAGTAGAAGGAGATTGGGCAAGAAAGTTGGGCAGAACTGGATTGCAAGGGACCTTGGGAGCCATGCTAAGGGGTTAATGTGCAGGCAGTGGGTAGCTTGATTTTTCTTCTTTTTTTAAGTTTAAGGACAATCGTGGCTGGAACTATACTTAGGGAAGATTGTTCTGGCAGAAGTGTGTAATATAGATTGGAGAGGGGAAAAAAATTGTCAGGAAGCCAGTTAGAAAGCTGTTTCAATAGGGACTCTTCACATTCATTTGTTTATTTCTTCAACAAATAAATACTGGTGTCTTGGTATTTTAAATAATATAGGTATGGCTTCATGGTTAATTTCTCTATCCTCTCCTTTTTCTTATCCCTCTACTCACGCCCCATTTTCTTTTCTCCATTTTTGAGCCATCTGAAACCAGAAATCACTGAAATCACATCCCTTTGAGGTTAAAGCTCTTGGCCAGCGTTCCAATCATTTCAACACTAACTAAGTTGAACTCTTTGAAGTCCATGCCTTCCTAGTAATGATATAGCAGATATTTGTCCAAAATAACCTCTAGTGGGTTTATAAGAGAGAAAGATGTCTAACAATCAAGGATCGGGGAGTACATATGGACAATTATGAATTAACTTTCAAATAGGCTGCAAGAATTTCATAAGGAGAAGTCTGTGGGATTCAGAACAAACATACTGAATTAATTATTATTATTCATTCTGTATTGCCACAAGTATACACATTACTATATACATGGTTGACAGTGCTGGAGAAAGAATAATATCCCAGCCCTGGAGTGCTTATAATTTATGTAAACACATCTTTTTATTTTATTTTGTTTCTACCAGCCATATCTCTTATTTTGCTTATTTTGCTCATATTCATATTTCATCTCTGGTTCTTATATAAACTAAAAAATGAGTTATTTTAGGAAGCACACATGTTTTTCCAAAAATGATGGTTCTTTTCCTTAGAACTAGAACTATCTCGTTGGGAATGCTTAGTACAGAGCCACTTCTCGGTTGGAGTCTCTCTGTACACGTGAAATTATAAAAGGTAAGCATATTTGAGGCCCTCTAGAGATGAATGGGGTTAGAAGAGTATGGTATTGTTAGGAGCTTTCTTAGTAGAGTATTAAAAGCTTAAAAGCTTTTGCCTTTAAAAATTTTTTTCCCTACTATGAAAACACAGAGGAAGCCAAGTGAGATTAGTACCAACATTTACTGTTACCCTACGTTCCTTGTTAGTTCTGCCTCCTGTTCATTAGGTTCATTAGTTTTCTCCAGTACACATTCATGCTGTATTATTGCTTTATTTTGTCTTGCCTGTGAAAATCTTTATAATGGCTTAGTTTAGAAGCAGACTGAATAATTTAATATGGTTTCTCAGGTTTTTGTTAAATAACAATAAGCATCCTGTAGACAGGAAAATTCAATATTAATATGAATGTGACAGTGAAAAAACTTCTGTTTTTATTGCAACTACACATATTGCTTGCTTTACTACCTTTTATTTTACTATCTCGAAATATTTGAAAGATACAATTTGAACCTTGATACAACCTGTATAAGTCTCTGAAAAGCTTTTCCTTAAAGTCAGGAACAAAATCTGTGATTAAATTTGAAACTTTAACTTGAAGGTCCTGTAAAATATGATTGATATTCATATCTATTTTCTAGTATGAAATAATCACCATTTATATGAAATAAATAGGAGGCCAGAAACAATTTATTTTAATTCCCCAATATTAATTGAGCCTTTCTTTGCATGAGGCATCATACCAGGCACTATTGATACCATGGTGGATAAAACAGACATATTCCCTGAAGTTAAGGGTGTGAATAATATAAACCGACAATCACAATACTTGTGGAAGCATTTTGACAGGAGAAGTACAAAATAAACCACAGGATCCTTTTTAGGACTCTGAACTCATAGTTAATTATCAGGGAGGACTTTCCAGAGGAAATGAGGTCTAAGTAGGGATCTGAAAGACGAGTGAGAATTAGATGAAAGTTAGGAGAGGATTCCAGGTAGGGGGAAAAGGAAAGTCTAGAGGCAAGTGAACTCCTACTAAGAGTCTCGTACTGAAAATAATCCAGGGTAGTTTGAGCTTAGGTTGCCAAGAGATGGAAGAGGGAGAGTGCGGAGAACTAAACAAAAGTCATATTATTTAGCATCACGTAAGCCAAGATAACGTATTTAGACCATATACTACAACAGAGGTTCTTAATTTGGGTTCCATGGCCTTGTAGGGAGTCAAAGATGAGCTTTAGGGAATTGCTTGTGAAAATTTTGTGCATAAGCAAATTTCCAAAGGGTTTTGACAAGCCACTCTCCTTGTTAAGAACAAAAATCTCCTCCTCGCTGTCCATCTCCAAACAACACATAACTATCAATGAAATGTTATCAATTGGACCTTGATAACTTCATTCATTCACACACTCATATGTTTAACACATATTTATTGAATTTTTCATAAACAGAGGATACAGTGGTGAACAAAAGAAAATAGACTTCTAAAAGAGGAAGACAGGAAATAAATAAGCAACAAATAAATGAATGAAATTTCATCATAGTAAATACTATAAAGAAACTAAATTAAGGGACTTTGATAGAAAGGAAGGCTTTCCTGAAGAGGTGACATTTGAGCTAGATTTAAATTTGCAAGAGACTGAAATAGCTAATGCAAAGGCCATGAGACTGAATTGCTTGATATATTTGCTGAATAGAAAGAAGGTCAGTATGGCTGTAATATTATTAGTTGGGGAGAGAATAGTACAAAGTAGGATGTGATACTGGAGAAATGGGCCAGGAATTATGTTATATAGGTAACGGTCGGGAGTTTGAATTTTATTTTCAGTGTCATAGGAAGTCATTAAAAGAATATGGCAATAACATTACATGATCTCATTTATGTTAAGGAAACAAAATATGTTCGGAAGGTAAGAGTAGAAACAGAGAGACTAGTTAGTAATCTTTTGCAGTAGTTCAGATGACAGATGATTTTGTCTTGAACTAGGGTGATAGTAATGAAAATGGAGATTTATATATAAATGTGAGATATATTTTGGGGCAATACACAGCTGCCTGTGTGTGTAGGCATGGAGAGAGGCCAAGTTGCAATGGATAAGAGTCTCCAAATACAAATACCTCTAAAAGGAAAATACTAGAGATATTTCAACAAAAATACTTTAGGGATCTGTCTGACAAAATAAAATTCAGGATATGTGAGTTCAAACCTTCACCCCGTCATTTGTGACCTTGGGCCAACCAGTCATTTACTCCCTCTGGGTCAATTATGTTATCTAAAACAATGAAGTTAAAGATGTGAAAGCACCCGATACTCTTGGTACCAGGTAAATTTTGTTTAGTTTTAAAAAGAATAAAATGACTTCAGCAACAACCAAATGACTGTCGAGAATGGGTAGCTGAAAAGAGAGATAAGAGGAGACTCTAGAAAAAATTTTACCGAGAGTGAAATTGCTGTCTTTTTAAAATCATATCTACTCCTCTTTGAAAATTTGCTTTTAGAACCCCATTAAGCATGGTCTTAACTATTTCTTTTGTTTCTTTATTCAGAACTGCACACAAACAGCTAGGCAGTGAGATTTCCAATTCTATGTAAACAATGTAGCCTGGCTTCTGAAAATTAATTCTGCATATATTACATGCATTGATATTCAGATATTCACATGAACTTCACAGCAAGCTCATAGTGATTATGACCTCTACAATCACCTTAATTGACCCAGCCCCTCTCCTAGAGTGTGCCCAGGAGTCACTGAGGATGAGCCCAGTCCTTTGTAGCTGTGTATTTACAAATCATTTCTTCCTTTCTCTTTTCTAATTGCTGTGAGAGCTCAGCAGTTAAAAGTTACTCTAGGAAACAGGTTTGGGGTGGGGATATGAAATATAGCCTCAAAAAGTTTTAATTAGATACCTACTTTGTGAAAACTAGGGACTAACATTGTTTATAGATTTCTTTAAAGAAATAATTTGAGATATCTTTTACTTTTTTACCTTAAGCAAGCTAGGTCAGTGTTAAGTAAAATCGCAGCTTAATAATGTTGTTTATAGAAACTAGAGTTCTTTGTCATACTGCCATATTGGTATAAAACCAAAGAAATACTGCATGCTTTTGTTATTATCTTGGTATGGAAACATGGCTCTTGAATCGGATGGGGGAAGGTGGCTTGCGAGAGTGGGGCAGGTAGATATGTGATGCATATATAACCTTTCACAGTTGGAAAGTCTGGTATTCTCAGTCTGCCTCCAGAATCCTCTGAATGGACTTAACAAAGCCGCATGGCCAAAGCTGATCTGGAAGAAACCTGCTAGGAATAAGCCAAGTTTTCAGAAATCTTAAAAGAGAACAAAGCATTTTGTTCTTATTTTGAATCTTATTTTGATCATTGTCCAAATGGCTGCTCAGATACCTTCCCCTTTATTCATGTTGATATATTTTAAGAAAAAAAGCTCAGAATTGTTCACCTGAGCTTTCTGTACTGCTGGGATATTCCTTTGTATAGTAGGGCAGGAAATCTTCCTGTAAAGTAAAATACTACAGTAACTGAAATTTGTCGTAAAGGAGGTATCTCTCCTGCCCTTTAGACATATCTCCTTTTGTTCTTTTACCCTACAACATGCTAAAAGATAATTTTAAAAAAGTAAAATCATAACTCTTGTACAGATATGAACATGAACATGCATTAAAGATTGTATTCATTCAGTGAGGGAGCTAGGTAGATGTTATAACTAGTCAAAAGAGAATCTGTTCAACAGGAAAATTTATAGATCAAGAATATTGAAACAAATATGCAAATGAGTGTAAAACTGGTTTTTCACAGGGTAGGGAGGGAAGTCTATTAAATCTTTACCTAAAGACTAGAATTTACATCTTTATCAATTACCTACATCTTACAGAATTGTAAAATAGCTCAAAGACATAAAAAGACATAACTTAATCACATAACTCAACTTAATCACATAATGTAATCACCTAATTTGGAGTGGTGTCTTCCAAACAATGCATAGTTTTCTATTGAACATCAAAATTTCTTCTGTGTTTTTTTCATTTTTTTCTACATATTTATTCATAGCATACAACAGTGTATATCAAGTAAGTATAGCAAGTGAGTATCATCTGAAGTGAAATGTCATCAAAGATGATCAATTGACAATAGTTACCTAGAGCATTCTGTAGAGTTTTTAGGTTCAGTAGGAGAGTTCCACATAGATTAGCAATGTCTGTCAATGCAGTAGTTAATAGTGGCATTTGTGGCGGGATTTGCCACTCTGTTATTATAGAGGAATGTCATCTGTAAATTAATTTACCCTAAAATATTATGAGCTCATTGTGTTACTCCTTCTAGGAGCATTTACATTTAAAAAGAAGAAAGACACTATGGAGGAAAATATTTAATTTCCTTTTTTCTTTTACATATATGAAATTGCATACTTTGGAAAGGTTCAAATGGCAAGAAATTCAAGCAATACAAAATGGGGCACTGAAAAGTTGTCTCCCACTCCTAGTAACTGCTTCCTCTGTTTTTCTTGCTAATACAATTGATGGTTATCAGTTGCTTGTGTATCAAGAGATACTACATACAAAGGTTGGACACAAAATTTATTTTATGTGAGTAGAAATTATTTGTTAGATTCTTTGCAGTCTTCATATAGATTATAACTTTTCTAAATATTCTGCTTGATAATTTTTTTCATGTTGATTTAATTGTAAGTAATTAAAGCAATCCCATAGTTGTTTTGGGTCTTCAGCTGTTAAATGGAATCATGAAACTGTGAAAGAGGAATTTCTTCAATGTGTCTTTATTTTTCTTAAAATGTTTATTTTAAATTATAAAATATTGTAAGCTTTCAAGTTCAGAAAATAAAAGACATTCATGTACCACAACAGATTACAGATTTTTAAATTTTAGCAGTTCCCTCTCATAAATGAATGAATGAATGAGAAAATGAATGTTATAGAGTAGCCAAAGTTTCATTTTCCTAGCACTTTCATTTCTCTCTTGTACCAAAAAAAAAAACTACAGTAGTATTCTGAGGTTGGGATATATCATTTCTGTGTATATTTTTTACTACCACAGCTGATCTTTTTTACTTTTGCAGTAGCTTTGCCTTTTCTAGAATGTCATATATTTGAACTCATAGAGTATTAGTCTTTTCAAACCGGCTTCTTTACTTAGTAATATGCATTTCAGTTTCCTCCATGTCTTTTCATGGCTTGATAGCTCATAGGTTTTTATCATTGAATAATATTCTGTTGTATGAATGTATCAGAGTCTGTTTATCCACTCGTTATTGAAGAACATCTTGGTTGCTTTCATCCTTTGGGAATTATGATAAAGCTCCTATTAACATTCATGAGTAGGGTTTTGCACGGACATAAATTTTCAACTCTTGTGGATAATACCATGGAGCAAAATTGCTGGATTGTATGGTAACTTTATGTTCAGTTTTGTAAGAAATTGTCAAACTTTCTTCCAAAGTGGCTGTACCATTTTGCATTACCACCAGCAACGAGTGAGTCTGCTGTTCCACATCCTTGCTAACGATTGGAGCTGTCAGTGTTTTGATGTTAGCCATTCCAATAGATCAGTAATGGTATCTCATTATTATTTTAGTTTGCAATTCCCTAATGATATATGATTTGAGTATCTTTTCATATGCTTATTTACCACCTGTATATCTTCTTTGGTGAGGTGTTTGTTCAGACCTTTTGCCCATTTTTGTTGGGTTGTTTGTTATTGTATTGTTGGGTTTCAAGAGTTCTTTTTGTATTATATATTGCAATGATTTTTTTCCCAGTCTGTGGCCTGTCTTTTCATTTTCTTAACATTGCCTTTCACAGAGCAGATGTTTATAATTTTAATGAAGTCCAACTTATTAATTACTCTTTTATGGATTGTGTTTTTGATTTTGTATCTAAAAAGCCATCAAAAAGCCTAAAGTCACCTAGATTTTTTCCTATTTTATCTTCCAGGAGTTTTATAGTTTGTGTTTTACATTTACATTGATGATCCATTTGAGTTAATTTCTGTGAAAGAAGTAAGATGTGCATCTAGATTCAATTTTTTTTTTTCATGTGGATATTCATTTGTTCCAGCATCATTTGTTGAAAGGATATTCTTTGTCCATTTGTCAAGGAATAGTCTACTATATGAGTATTTGTGTGGGTCTATTTCTGGACTCACTATTCTGTTCCGTTGATCTATTTGTCTGTTCTTTCACCAATATCCCACTGCCTTAATTATTATAGCTTTACAGTAAGTCTTGAAGTCAGGTTGTATTAGCTTTTTGATTTTGTTCTTCTTCTTCAGTATTGTTTTGGCTATTTTGGTCATTTGCCTTTCCATATAAACTTTAGAATCAGTTTGTTGATGTGTATAAAATAACTTGCTGGGATTTTGATTGGGATTGTGTTGAATCCACAGATCCAGTTGGGAACAACCAACATCTTGACAATATTGAATCTTTCTATCCATGTACCAGAATTTCTTTCCATTCATTTAGATCTTTGATTTCTTTCATTTGAGTTTTGTATTTCCTCATATAAATCTTGTACATATTTTGTTAGATTTGCACCTAATTATTTAATTTTTTTTGGTGCTAATGTAAATGCTATTGTGTTTTTAATTTCAAACTATTATTGCTTATTGCTGGTATATAAGAAAGAAATTGCCTTTTTATTATGTAAAATTTTATTTCTTATTTTTAGTTTTTCATTTGATTTTTATATATCAACCTGCATCCTACAGTCTTGCTATAATTTTTTTAAATAGCTTGTTGATTTTTAAGGATTTTCTATATAGATGATTATGTTAACTGTGAACAGTTTTATTTCTTCCTTCTCATTCTGTACACATTTTATTTCTTTTCCTGTCTTATTGCATTAGCATGGACTTCTAGTATAATGTTGAATAAGAGTGGTGATAGGGGACATACTTGCCTTGTTCCTGATCTTAATAAAAAAGTATCTAGTCCTTTCCCCCTTTTACTGGTAGGTTTTGTTCTTTCTTGTGTATTCATGGTAGTGATTATTGTTTTCAGATTCCAGATGAAGGACTCCCTTGAGAATGTCTTGCAGGACTGGTTTTGTGGTGATGAACTCCCACAGTTTTTGTTTGTGTAGGAAATACACCATTTCTCCCTCATTTGTGAAGAATAGCCTTGCTGGGTGTAGTATTCTTGCCTGGCAGTTTTTTCTTTTAGTATTTTGAATATATCATCCTATTTTCTTCTTGCCTGTAGTTTCAGTTGAGATGTCTGCTGTTAGTCTGACGGGGGCTCCCTGATAAGTGACTTGATGCTTTTCTCTTGCTGCTTTTAGAGTTCTTTCTTTGTCTTTGAGCTTTGCCAGTTTGTTATAATGTGGCTCAGTTTTTGTATTGAAACTGCTTGGGGATCTTTGAGATTCCTGGATCTGAAGGTCTGTGTCTTTCCCTATACCTGGGAAGTTTTCCATTATTATTTAATTGAATAGATTTTCAATGCCTTTGCTTTTCTCCTTCCCTTCAGGAACCACCATGATTTGGAAGTTAGTGTGCTTAAGGTTGTTTGATAGCTCTCTTAGAGATTCTTCATTTAAAAAACTTTTTTCCTTTTTTTTGTCTGCCTGAGTTATCTCATAAAGACCATCTTTGAGTTCTGAAATTCTCTCTTCAGCTTGTTCTAGTCTGCTGCTTAAGCTCTTGGTTGTGTTTTTTATTTCATCAATGCATCTTTCAGTTCCAGGAGTTCTGCTATATTCTTTTTTAAGGTATTAATCTCTTTGTAAATTTCATCCTTCATATCCTGGATATTTTTTCTTGTTTCATTGTATTATCTTACAGAGTACTCTTTTATCTCATTGAGTTTCCTTAAGATAGTTACTTGGAATTCCTTTTCAGGCATTTCAAGGGTTTCCTGTTCTATAGAGTCTGGTACTTCAAAGTTACTGAATTCCTTTGGTGGTGTCATATTTTCTGATTTTTTTTTCATATTTCTAGTATCTCTACATTGATTTTTGGTCATCTGATAGATCAGTTGCTTCTTCTGTTACTGTGGAGTGGACTTTGAAGAGAAAGACTTCTTTCTCTTTTTCCAGGCTCCTCCAGTGACTCTCCTTGTGTCAGTGAAGTCAAATATGTAGTGGGCCACCTGCATAGTAGTTGTGGATGTTATTAAGGCAGCAAACCGTCCTTGCCAACTGTATTAGCTGTCGTGGTGGCTGTTGTGGACCACCTATGCAGAAGCTGTGTGAAGCCTTGTGGTGGTGGCATGGTGTGTGGGTTCCTGCCTTCTGCGTGGGTGAGGAGGGCCTGGCCGGGTGGCTGTCTTGTTCTCCTGCCTGCCTGGGTGCCTCCCCCATTGGACCCTCTCCCCCTTTTAACATCTGATTTCATGTTCATAAATAACATCTGAATTCTCCATTAAGGTTTCACACATTTTTTGTTTTTAGATATCTTAATTTTTTGTTGTTATTGATTTTTCTATGTTCATCTTGTGTCCAGCAATCCTCCTGTACCCTCTTACTAGTTCTAATAATTTCTCTAGTGTTCTTTAGGTATACAATCATCTGCCATAATGATGTTTTTGTTTATTCCATTTTAATCCTTTCACCTGTAGTCTCTTTTCCTTGCCATGTTGCACTATCTACAACTTGTAGTACAAATGCTAAAATGGTATGGTGGTAATAGACATCCATTTATCACTGTTGTTTTCAAGCACTGGTTGTTTTCCACTGGTTGTTTTCAAACACAATATAAAGAAAATAATTTTTTTCCCTGAAACATTTTTATTTTATTCCACTCAAGTGATTTTTAAAAAATCTAAGTAAAGAATTCTAGATTGGAAGTTATTTTTCTACTGGACTTTGAAGTTACTATTTCATTGTCACCTGACATGTATTTCTACTATTGAGAAGGCTATCAACAGTAAGTTTTATTTCCTCTGTATATAATCATTCTCTATTCTTTAAGATATTATCTTTCTTTTTGGTGTTCTTCAGATTTACTACAATATGTATAGGTGCTTTTTTATTTGTTTGTTTATTTATATTGTACTGAATACACCTTGAATTTCCTGAACCTGATGATTTGTAATTCATTAGTACTGGAAAATTCTCAGCAATCATATCTTTGGATGTTACCTTTTCCTTTCTCTATTTTCTGCTTTTGGAACTTTAATTAAGATTACCTGGGTCCTTCACATTCCATCCTTTATGTCTCTTAATCACTCTTTCACATTTTCAATTTTTAAAAATATCTGATGCATTATGAGTAAGTTTTTCAGACCCATCTTCCATTTCATGAATTCTCTCTTTAGTTATATTTAAGTTTGAAAATTTCATTGACAATATTTTTTTCATGTTTTAAAATTCTGTTTGCTTTTTTTCTAATGTTCTATTTTCATAGTACTTTAATATTAAGATTTTCATTCCTTCTTTTGTGTTATGTAGAGATGTTTATTTTTAATCTGTTTCAGAATCTTTTTTGATTCTTATAGTTTTAATTCTCCCTTTTTTATATCTCCTGATTCTTGCCTATGAGTGAATTGTTTCTTGTGATTTTATATTTATTTAAAAATGAACTAGAATTTAGTAGCTTTATTTATTTATTTATTTTTTAGGGCTTCCATAATGTCTTTGTGTTTTGCTTTGGGTGTACACTCCAGATTGGTTTAGTATGGCTCTCAGGCTGTGACTTGGGTTGAGAGTTAGAGGACTTGAACTTGCCATTTTTTAAAAATAGGTACTTAAGTCATTTATAAGACTCAATCCTGTATCACTATCCTTAGGGTCAAAATTATTGACATAATGTTCAAGTGCAGGACCCACTTGGGCTTCCAAGGCATTTGCTTCAGTTAGCTTTTCATTACAATCAGCCACAGGGGTCAGCCTGACTGTGATGCCACTTCCTGTCAAGACTGCTAGCATCCGACTTCCCTTTGGCAAGGAGCTCACCACTGTGCTAAAGCCCAAAGGCATGACTAAACCAATCCTAAAATCCAAAATTTTGTTTGTCTATCTATCTCCTGTATTAGTTGTGATTTTAATTTTATAGCAGGCAGAGTCCAATCAGGAAACAAAAACCACATGGTAATTTTAACAGGGAAATTTTAATATAAAGAATTACTAGCTATAACTGGGGATTTAAATAATGGGTGATTAGCTATAGGGTAAAGTGATCTCTGAAGAGTACTGGAATAGCAGGTATAGGGAGTAGCTATTACTCCTAGGGTTGAGAAAGAGCATTGAAGGAAGAGCCCCTGTATTACACTGGGCTGAGATCAAGATCTAGTTGGTGAGGGTGTAGTTCTCTGGATGATGAAGTTTGCTCAGATGTTGTGCCAACAGGACTGCTGTAAATATGCTTTCTGAGTGCTGAAGAAAGCTGTCCATGGAGAACCTCAGAACCTGCTGCAAAGTCTTCCAAGGGATGCTACAGGAAGACTTCCAAGGGGAAGGTGTCATACTTCTGAAATCATTGCAAAGCCATTCATGGATGGTGCCAGACGCTGTTGGCCACTGCTGAACTTCATGTGCTTCAGACACTGGGCCCTGAAGAAGTCACCTTAAATGGCACTGATGGAAGCCATTAACATGTCACATGCTATTAGCCTCTGGGTGCTATAGAAGCTGCTCATACTGCAGTAGCCTTTCAAAAGGAGTATACTGGAACTAGGTACAGAAGCCCTTCCTTCCTGTGGTATCCCTCCAGTGACCTCTGCTGACTAACTGTGCCGACTGGCAAAAGAGAAGTATCTACAGGTTCCAGTTTTGCAGAGCAGGTAGTAAAGAATGAATTTGGAGCTTAGGGACAATAAATTGATAACTGGAGAACTGGAGCACCAACCATTACATAATTATTTCTGCTAATTATATATCCAGGAATAGCCTAAATTAGAAATTTTGTGGGTATATTGCTTTGTACCTACATACTAATTGCAATATATATTTTAATTTTAATTTTATTTTTATCAATGATTCAGAGGCATAGCAATCAAATTTATGTATGACCCACTGTGTGGCATAATTCACAGTGTGACTTTCAGGGCAACTTGGATCTGTTTTTAGCGTTACCTTCAATCTTGCTTTTTAGGACAGTCTGTTTACGTATTCTGGTATAGAGCAATCTGGTTTTCTTTACTTGTGTTCAGAACTTCTCTTAGGAAGGGTAAAGGGGATAAATCGTTCTTACACCAGTTCCAGGTCTTTGGATGGACTCAGAAATCGTGTTCTAAATCTGTCAAGTGCTTCCAATAATTGAGATTTTGGCTGGAGATGTTTTTGGCAGTTCACTCGAGTGCAACCCTCTTACTTTTCTCCTTCTGCTTGTTTTTGACCCAGGTCTGTTTGTTAAAGAGGGCCAAGGATAATATCAAAAGTGGCATCTCCTCACACTTGCAGAGGGAAACCTCACCCTATCCCCCTTTTACTTTTTTTCCCAGCTTTATTGAGGCATAATTGATAAATAAAAATTGTGTACATTTATAGTATACAACATGATGTTTTCATAAACACTGTGAAATGATTAGCACAATGAAGCTAATTAACATACTATCACCTCACATAGTTACCACTTTTTTGTGTGTGGTGAGAACATTTAAGATCTAGTCTCTTAGCAGATTTAGAATTTCAAGTATTAATTGTAGTCACCATGCTGTGCATTAGATCTACAGAACTTATTCATCCTGAATAACTGAAACTTTGTGCCCTTTGACTAACATCTCCCCATCTCCCCGTCTCCCAGCCACTGGCCACCACCATTCTGTTCTCTACTTCTATGAGTTTGACTTTTTCGATTTCACATATAAGTGAGATCATATCTTTCTGTGCCTGGCTTATTTCACTTAGCATAATGTCCTCTAGGTTAACCCATGTTGTTACAAATGACAGGATTTCCTTCTTTTAAGGTTGAATAATATTCCATTGTGTATATACACCACCCATTTTTTTTTTTTTATCCATTCTTCTGTCAATGGATACTTAGTCTGATTCCATATCTTGGCTTTTGTGATAATGCTGTATTGAACATATGAGTATAGATGTTTCTTAGATATACTGATTTCATTTCCTTTGGGTATATACTCAGAAATGAGACTGCTGAATCATATAGTAGTTCTAATTTTTGAGGAACCTTTATACTGTTTTCCATAATGGCTCTACCAATTTATATTCCCATCAACAGTCCACAAGGGTTCCTTTTTCTCAACTTCTTTGCCAGCACTTGTTAGCTTTTGTTTTTTAATAATAGCCATTCTAACAGGTGTGAAGTGTGATATCTTATTGTGGTTATGATTTGCATTTCCTTGATGATTGGTGGTGAACATTTTTTCATATACCTGTTGGCCATTTCTTTATCTTCTTGTGAGAAATGTCTATTTAGGTTCTTTGCCTAGGTTTTAATTGGGTTATTTGCTTTTTTTGCTATTGAGTTGTTTGAATTCTTTATATATTTTGGATATTAACTCCTTATCAAATGTATAGTTTGCAATTATTTTCCCTCATCCCATATGTTGCATTTTCATTTTTTTGATTTTTTCCTTTGCTGTGTAAAATTTTTTTCATTTAATGTAATACCACTTTTATTTTGCTTTTGTTCCCTGTGTTTTTGCAGTCATATCCAAAAACTCATTGCCCAGACAGATGTCAAGAAGGTTTTTTCCATGTTTTCTCTAGTAGTGTTACATTTCAAGCCTTATGTTTAAGTGTAACACATTTAAAATTGATTTTTGTATATGGTGTGAGATAAGGGTTCAATTACATTCTTCTGCATGTGGGTATTCACTTATTCAATTTCCCTACCACCATTTATTAAAGAGATTGTTCTGTTCTCATTGGGCATTCTTGGCACCTTTGCCAAGGATCAATTGGCCAAAAATGTGTGGATTTATTTCTGGACTCTATTCTGTTCTATTGGTCTATATGTCTCTTTTTATGCCAGTACCATGCTGTTTTGATTACTATAGCTTTATAAAATATTTTGAAATCAGGCAAATGCCTCCAGGTTGTTTGTTTGTTTGTTGCTCAAGATTTATGTAGCTATTCAGGTACTTTTGTAATACCAAATAGATTTTAGAATTATTTTTTCTATTTCTGAAAAAATGCAATGGAATTTTGATTGGATTCATTGAATTTATAGATCACTTTGGGTAGTAGTATGGACTTTTTAACCATATTAATTCTTCCAGTCCATGAACACAGAATGTCTTTCCATTTGTTTGTACCTATTTGCTTCTTAAAGGAATCATTATGACAGCTGCATTTCTTTGTTGTATTATGATTTTTATAATAGCTTTATTAAGGTATAATTCATGTAGTATAAAATTCACCTACTTAAAGTGTCTAACTCAGTGGTTTTTAGTATATTCATGGAATTGTGTAATCATTACCACTGTCTAAATTTAGAACATTTTCATCACTGCAAAAAAGAAATCCACTGCCCACTAGAAGTCACTTCCTATGCCCCTCCCCCAGCCCTTGGCAAGTACTAATCTAGTTTTCTTTATTGATTTACCTATTCAAGACATTTTATATAAATGGAAATATACAATATTGGTCTTTTGTGACTGGCTTCTATCATTTAACATGATGTTTTCAAAGTTCATCCATAGTTTATGTTGTATTGTGCATATTTTATTTTGTATCATGTTGTAATATATATGTTGTTGGATGTACTGTAGCATGTACTCATTTCTTTTTATTGCTGAATAATATTCCATTGTGTGGATATACTACATTGTCTATCCATTCATCAGTTGATGGACATTTAGGTTGCATTTTTTGGCTAATATGGACATTTGTGTACAAGTTTTTGTCCACACATATGAGGGTACTTCAAAAAGTTCATGGAAAAATAGGATTAAAAGATAGTATAATCTTCTATGGGTTAAATGTATCCCCCCAAATTTCATGTACTGGAAACCTAATCTCCATTGTAACAGTGTTAAGAGTGTTGGAAATCCAATTTTGGTATTTGAAAGGTGGGGCCTTTAAGAGGTGATGAGATTCTGAGGACTGTGCCCTTGTTAATGGATTAATCCATTCATATAGTGATGGGCATGGTTCTGACGGCTTTCAAAGGGAAGTGAGTGAAGTTAGTCCTCTCTTGATCAGGCCATTCTCCATGTGACACTGCATTGCAATAGAGAGTTCCCATAAAAAACAGGGCCCTCACCAGATTTGTTCTCTGGACCATGGACTTCCCAGCCTTTGAAACTAAGAAATAAATTTTATTTCTTTATAAATTACCCATTTTCAGGTATTCTTTTATAAGCAACAGAAATGAACTAATACACAATCTTTCCATTAATTTTTTAAAGAAAGCTCATATGTTTTAATTTCCCTAGGGTATATACCTAGGAGTGTTACTGCTGGGTCTTATGGTAACTCCATGTTTAATATTTTGAGGAATTGTCAAACTTTTCCAAAGAGACTGGACCATTTCACAATCAACAATGCACAATAGTTCTAATTTCTGCACAATAATTCTAACCACTTGTTATTATATGTCTTTTTCATTTAGCTGTCCTAATTGGTATGAAGTGTTGTCTCACTGTGGTTTTGACTTTAATTTCCTTAATGAATAATGATGTTGAACATCTTTTCATGTGCTTTTGTCTATTTGTCTCCTTTAGAGAAATGTCTATTTAAATTCTTTGTTCATTTTTTTACTTGGGTTGTCTGTCTTTTTGTTGTTGATTTGTTAGAATATTTTATATATTCTTGATACAAGTCTCTTATTGGGTTTATAATCTGCAAATATTTTCTCCCAGTCTTGGACTGTCTTTTCATTTTATTGGTAGTGTTCTACATAGAAAAAAAATTTAATTTAGGTGAGTCTAATTTTTTCTTTTCTTTTCTTTTTTTTTGTATAAAAAACCAATGCCTAACACAAAGTCCTGAGGGAATACTTTTGTGTTTTCTTCTAAGAGCTTTATAGTTCTAACTCTTACATTTACGACTATCATCCATCCTGAGTTAATTTTTGTATATGGTTTGTAGTAGGAATTCAGTTTCATTCTTTTGCATGTGGATAACCAGTTGCCCCAGCACTATTATTGAAGATTGTTCTTTCTCCATTGAATAGTCTTATCACCCTTGTCAAAATCAATTGACCATTAAATTCAGATTAATTTCTGGACTCTTAATTTTCTGAGCTCTTAATTCTATTTCATCAACTTATTGCTTTTTTTTTTTTTTTTTAGTTTTACAAATTTGATACTTCTTTATTGTTATTCTTAGAATGCTATTACATGTTTATTCTCATGAGAATATAAAGTATTTTCCTGTGAACAGTAAAGTTGCTGGTCATATGATAAGAGAGGATGGGTGTGTGTGTGTGTGTTTGTGTGCTTTTTGTAAGGTGTATGTTTGTATGTTTCTGTTTGTATGTTTACAATTAAGATGTGAAAGAAGAAAGAGATAAAAAGAGATTTTTTTGAAGGAGAGAACTATACCAGTGGATGGAAGAGGGAAAACTCTGTGTTTTTCTCTCAGTTGCAAAGAAATGTCACACATTGAAAAACAGCTTGGAGACAATGACATAACAAATAGGTTACATAGTCCCACTATGATAGTTATCTCAGGTAAGATTTGTAATCTTCTTCTATTACATTGAAATGACTTCTGTTTTCCATTTTTGCCTTTTTGAGCTATGATAAGCTTTCCATTGAATGCTTTGCTGTCTTGAATATGATGCTGCACATACTGTCTGAAGTCTAACTCAAAGAAAGCACCATCATCTCTTTGCAGAGATACTTGCTATAGCCTCCTAAATTGGTCTCCCTACTTCCACATTTGCTTTCCAGTCTATTCTTCACTGGCTAGTCAGAGTGATTCTGGTAAAATATAAATGTAACTCACTCCTTTGCCCTAGTTCTGAGAAAATCCACACCTTTCCATGACCTATAGGCTTTATATTTCTTGGCTCATTCCTAATTCTCTGACTTCATCTTCTGATGACGATGCTTCCATTTTTTGCTCTTGCTGTCCCTGGGCTAGGTATACTGGCTTCTTTTGACCATGTTCTGCTTAGAACACTCTTCCCCTGGATACCAACAGGATTCACGGTCTTCCTTCCATTAGGTCTCTGTTAAAATGTCATTTTGTCAGAGATACCACCCTGAACACTTTACATAAAACAACTACTCTCACAAATATCACTCTCAGCTACTCTATTTTTTTTCAACTAACATTACTTAATTAGTTTATTGTCTCTCTGCCCTCACTTGAATATAAAGTCCAGGGGAACAGACATTTCATTTTGGTCATGACTGTATTCTCAATTCTTTTTTTTTTTTTTTTTAAATTTTATTTTGTCAATATACATTGTGGCTGATTATTGCTCCCCATCACCAAAACCTCCCTCCCCTCTCCCTCCCCCCCTCCCCGCAGCAATGTCCTTTCTGTTTGCTTGTCGTATCAACTTCAAGTAATTGTGGTTGTTATATCTTCTTCCCCCCCCCGTTTTGTGTGTGTGTGTGTGTGTGCGTGTGTGTGTGAATTTATATATTAATTTTTAGCTCCCACCAATACGTGAGAACATGTGGTATTTCTCTTTCTGTGCCTGACTTGTTTCACTTAATATAATTCTCTCAAGGTCCATCCATGTTGGTGCAAATGGCAGTATTTCATTCATTTTTATAGCTGAGTAGTATTCCATTGTGTCAATATGCCACATTTTCCATATCCATTCATCCAATGATGGACATTTGGGCTGGTTCCAACTCTTGGCTATTGGAAAGAGTGCTGCGATGAACATTGGGGAACAGGTATACCTTCGACTTGATGATTTCCATTCCCCTGGGTATATTCCCAACAGTGGGATAGCTGGGTCGTATGGTAGATCTATTCCAAAGACATTTTTCTCAGAAATGGAAAAAACTATCCAGACATTTATATGGAACAACAAAAGACCACGCATAGCCAAAGCAATGCTGAGCAAAAAAAATAAAGCTGGAGGCATAACACTACCTGATTTAAAACTATATTACAAAGCTCTAATACCCAAAACAGTATGGTACTGGCATAAAAACAGACACACTGATCAATGGAATAGAATAGAGAATCCAGAAATCAACCCACACACCTACAGCCATCTGATCTTTGACAAAGACACCAAGCCTATACACTGGGGAAGAGAGTGCCTCTTCAGCAAATGGTGCTGGGAGAACTGGATATCCATATGCAGGAGAATGAAACTAGACCCATTCCTTTTTCCATACACTAAAGTCAACTCAAAATGGATTAAGGATTTAAATATACACCCTGAAACAATAAAAGTTCTTAAAGAAAACATAGGAGAAACACTTCAGGAAATAGGACTGGGCACAGACTTCATGAATATGACCCCTAAAGCATGGGCAACCAAAGGAAAAATAAACAAATGGGATTATATCAAACTAATGAGCTTCTGCACAGCAAAAGAAACAATTAACAGAGTTAAAAGACAACCAACAGAGTGGGAGAAAATATTTGCAAAATATACATCCGACAAAGGATTAATATCCAGAATATACAAGGAACTCAAACAACTTTACAAGAAGAAAACAAGCAACCCAATTAAAAAAATCAGCAAAAGAGCTAAGTAGGCATTTCTCTAAGGAAGAAATGGCCAACAGACATGTGAAAAAATGCTCAACATCACTCTGTATCCGGGAAATGCAAATCAAAACCACATTGAGATACCATCTCACCCCAGTTAGGATGGCTAAAATCCAAAAGACTCTGAACGATAAATGCTGTCGAGGTTGCAGAGAAAAAGGAACTCTCATACATTGTTGGTGGGACTGCAAAATGGTGCAGCCTCTATGGAAAATGGTATGGAGGTTCCTCAAACAATTGCAGATAGGTCTACCATATGACCCAGCTATCCCACTGTTGGGAATATACCCAGGGGAATGGAAATCATCAAGTCCAAAGTATACCTGTTCCCCAATATTCATTGCAGCACTCTTTCCAATAGCCAAGAGTTGGAACCAGCCCAAATGTCCATCATTGGATGAATGGATATGGAAAATGTGGCATATTGACACAATGGAATACTACTCAGCTATAAAAATGAATGAAATACTGCCATTTGCACCAACATGGATGGACCTTGAGAGAATTATATTAAGTGAAACAAGTCAGGCACAGAAAGAGAAATACCACATGTTCTCACTTATTGGTGGGAGCTAAAAATAAATAAATAAATTCATACACACACACACACACACACACACAAAACTGGGGTGGGGGGAAGAACACATAACAACTACAGTTCCTTGAAGTTGATACAACAAACAGAAAGGACATTTTTGGTTGGGAGGGAGGAGAGGGGGGAGGGAGGGAGGTTTCGGTAATGGGCCAGAATAATCAACCACGTTGTATATCGACAAAATAAAATTAAAAAACAAACAAACAAACAAAAAACCAAATAACAACCATTTAGTAAATTCCTGATATATCTTCAGGTTAGTTGTTAAGAGGCACACAGAAGAAGCAGAAAACTTTGTTCCTGTCCCAGAATAAGTTGTAATCTCATTTTCGCTTTGAATGGTCTTGGAATTTGGAACAATACTTTGATATTGCTCTGGGCTGAGGTATCATATTTCTCTTGGGATTTTAATCATATATAGAGGTTCCATTGAAGCTATAACAATAATTTTGCATATCTACCTAACTATATGGGGATATCACTGTGGTTTATTCTGCAGTATAAAGCACTATAGTCCTTTCTGGGATATCAAAAATATCCTGTTCCTAATAAGACATTCTGGCTAGTGACAATCGTAATTTTCCTTCCTATTGTATTTCTAAAGCCATAACAGGTATTTTCTCTGCTGGGTGGGTTGGATGGTGAAGTATGACCAGATACAGTTTTTAAAAAATTGGCTAATGCTCAAGTTAGGAACAGGAAGAAGAGGAGACAATATGTTTAGATCTTTTCCTTGTTCTGAGAAATTGCTTAATTTTTATAAATTCTGATTTTCAGGTGTTTTTTGTTGTTGTTATTGTTATGACTGTACTTTAGTTGGAAGATAGCCAAACTTTTCAGTATAAATGAATCAGGGTGAGGCTTACCAGATCAGCGATGACTGTATTTCACAAACCAATGAGAAATTTGAAGCAATGTTCAAGAAACTTAAGATTTTAGGAAGGTTGTTAATTGACAGTGAGATTTTCTAGCCTAGCTTGAATTTGGCCATCTAGAGATTTCCATGTAGAAATGTTACATAGACTGGTCTTAGAAGAGGGAAGGTCTGCAATTATCCATATGATTCTAGCCCCCAACCCCAAATTGAGCAAATTATTGAATTGTTGAATTACAGCCTTAGCTACAATACAAGCCATGAATCCTTTTCTTGAAATGCCTGGGTAATAACAACAATGGTAATTATCCATGTTTATATGGAGCTTCCAAATTTTCAAAATGCTTTCCACCTACCTTATTTTATTTGTAGGTTAGTTTCATTTGATAATGAAAAAAACGGATGGGAAATGGGGGCACAGAGAGGTTAAGGGACTTGCTTTAGGCCACACAGCACATCAGTGGAGAATCAAATCTAATTATTTTAGTTGCGGGTATAGCTCTCTTTGCATTATATAACCCAGCCCAGTAAAGTCTAATAGCTATGTCACACACTGTGGGTTAAGCTCCATTCAGAATGTGTCTCATAAATGCATTTGCAGTAGACCTTTTAAACTTGAACTATTCTCTCAAATAGGCTTTTGATTGGCTGATGCAAAATTCACAATGGAGTCAACTCGCCTGCCATGTGGAATGTAATTTTGACAAATTACATCTCATGTTGGTAGACTTTTTAAAGTATACTTAAACTTCATCTGCTGTAGATCTCTTTTGAGAAATCAGAATGTGAAAAATACACTGGCAGAACACAAAACATCTGTTAGATTTTTTTGTCCCTAAACAAGTGATGTTTAGCAAGAATTTCAAGATAAGAAATAGCATGCCAGTAACAAGTTATGGAAGCTGCAAAAGAAATAATTACATGATTTAGCTTTGGAGGGATGGTTGTTTTTGTATATTTAAGCTTCTAGATGACCCTTGCATAAAGTATATTCCAACGTGATCTAACTTGACTGTGGCTTTTAATATACCATACACAAAGAAAGGTTTAGGCAAAAAATGAATGATTGTAACATTCAAATGGTATAATGGGGAAACACACAGAGCCAACATACTGAAGTGTTTTCTATTATTTATACTAAACAGTTATAGAAATTATATAGATGTAGGATATAATGACTGTAAATTATATACCTTCTGTAATAGTCTTATTTGGTAAACTTTGTCCTCTACTATGAATAGAATCTTTTCCAGAAGTGGGATGGGAGTAGGAAAAACAACCAAAAAGTTCAGATAGCCTTGAATTGGACAGTGTTGGATGTAGCTAAGTATCTCCTTTATTTTTCCTTTATACAAATAGAGGACATTTGTGTACCTTATTTTCATTTCTCTTAGCCATCTTTTATCATTATTGATAATATAGCTTTTATTTGAAGCAATTGAACACCAGATTAATTTCTTCCCCTTAGTTAATTCCTTTTTTTATGAATAACAAACTGGTAGGATGCTTGGTGACAACTGGGTTATAGGAAGCAGCTATCATTCCCTATAAAATAAACCAGGGGCAATTTATTATAACTCTTGAATACTGCTTGACCTATGCAATTGTGAAAGGATATTTACAAACATGCAAGAGGAAAACAAACATATTTTCTGATCCCTTGCATTCCTTTTGGAAATACACAAATTTGTATATTCCTTATACTAAGGAATTTGTAAGTAGTTATTCTAAAATAACTCGAGGTAAGAGGTTTTCAGGTCTCCCTTACAGAAAGGTGGAAGGAGAGCTACTGACCAATTTGAACATAAGTTTTTTTCTTTCTTTTTTTCTAGTCACAAATCTACACTGTACATAAATAAATTTATCATGTACTATCAGAAGACTAATGTGTATATTTTTAGCTAAGTATTTCTGACGTAGATTGAGTGGTAGAGTTAGCAAGTAACTAGTAAATTTGGGCTTTGCAGACAACCAAAATGAGAGTAGGCCAAGATCACAAACACAAAAACATTCAGCCATTCAAACAAGCAAAAAAGCACATACTTAATTAAACCTTAACTTAAAATTCTAGAGTTCTTTTACCAGTTTTCTCAGTTCTCTTTGCAGAATCAAAATAAGCCTTTTCCTAGTCTCATTAAAGACTCATTAAAGAAGATGATGAAAGTAGGAAGATTTTAAGAAAAATATTTTGCATATTCAAAAAGAGAAGTTGAAAGACAAAGTAGTTTACATTTGGCTCATAATAATTACCTAAGAGTACCATGGGTATGTTTTCACTCAGCCAATGTGATTATCAAAGAAGCCTGGATTTTAATGAGATAGCTATCTCAGAGATTAAATGATCGGCAGAAATAGTCTCCTTTCCTCATGAGTCAGGCTTCAAAATCCAAGTGGCTACTGCATTATTCTGTAATTTAAATATCTACGAACATTGCATGGAAAATGCTTTTATTGTCCATTGTGTTATGTTAGTTACAGGCCAAGTCATTATTTATGCCATTTGCTCCACTACCTAGAACATGTTTAGGATGGATAAAATATGTAAAATAATCTGAAGACAATAGTTATCAGTATTAACAAAGACTGATAATTTATTGTTTTCTACTAGCATTATTTAACTTACTTTTTCAGGAAACTGAGGGACAAGTGACAGAAGGTAGAAAGAGTTCAAAGTAGGTGATATACCACTATGAGCAGACTATGGCAAGATTATAGTAAAAGAAAGGTCTGGCTTACCCTTGGAGGAAGAAAAGTAGTGTTATCTCTGAAGACAATTATCATTGTGTCAAAAGCATTTCTAGAGAGCTTTTTTTGGTCCTTGGTTCTGGATTTATGAAATGGGAATAAAGAAAAACTTAGTTTTGGCCCAACTTTGTCACCTGTGTGATCATGAACAAACATCACTGATGATCTCTGGGCTTTGATTTTCTCACCTATAAAATTAGAGTTTTAGATTGGGATATCTATGGCCCTTTCCAGTTTTAAAATTCTGGGATTCTAGAAGAGAATGTAACCCTGATATAACTTTTTGTAAATAGTGGTCTTTAGGTTTTCAAGGTCCTATCTATAAATATGTGTGTGAGGAAGAGAGAACATCTATTAAGCACTTATAAATGTTGGATGTTACTTTCTCCAGGAAGTTTTTCCTGAACACCTACCTCCTTCATACCTTTTAAAATAGATATTCATTCTCCCTTTTAGATACCATCTATACCTTCTGCATGCTTATATTGTTATTGTGTTGTATTGTTATTGTATTGTACTTATTTATATGTCTGGTATCTCTATTGGACTGTTAGTCCCGTGAGTATAGAACTGTATTTTAGTGTCTTATTCATCTTTTTAATCCCAGTCCCTCACACAGACCTTACCATATTAAAGGCACTTAATAAATATTGTTGAAATAAATATTTGTTCATTTACATATACTATCTTACTGAGCCCACATAATAATCCTCTCTCTAATTAAACAAACAGAATGGAAACATAACTTCCTCATGTCACACTGCTAATAAATGATGAAGCAAAGTTTCTACTTTGGATCTTTCTGTTTCTAAACTTAAGTTCCTACTATCCAGTCAAGCTGCCTTCCACAAAGAGTAATGAGAAAGCCAACAGAATTTATATAAAGTCAGAATTCATGGACTTGTAATCATGGGGAAAATTTGGCCAAATTCAATGTTGTTGAACAATGTACATATTTAATGTCTTTAGTCATGGCTGATGTGCCTGTTTTCCCTAGGAAAACAAAGTTGGTTTGAATGCATATCTTGAATTTTTCAAGTTTAAATACTATTGATCTTTACTTTTTTTTTTCCAAAAAAATTATTTTAGTTACAATTAGGATTATGAGAAACAATAGGATTATGAGAAAGGCAGAATTCATCTGCCTTTCTTCTCAGTTTGGGCCCCATGATGGGTTCCACAAATCTCTATTCTCTTCCCCTTTGACTTCTTACTATTTCAATACCTGTTTTATCATATTTATAGGCTATCAATATCCCTAGAGGAAGTCATAATATCCCTCTTTCACTACACCACAAATTCTTTATGCACATCATTGCGATTTGGACAATACTTTCATCCCAGTCCAATTGATTTCCTGTTGCATTCCCCACAATATTTTTCCCAAATCTTTTGTGCTTTGCACTTATCTCAAGCTTCTTATTCCACTCTTGTCTTCCTTCATTTCTTTCATCTTCATTTCCAACTTTGTGGATAGATTCGAGATTATTATATAATGGAAATTTGTACTTTGTTATTTTTCCACCTTAATATTTCTTTCATTTTTTTCTTCATTGGCATGTCTTCTTCCTCTTGCCTCTTAAATGGTGGTGTTTCACAAAGTTATGTCTTCCACTGTCTTCTCTTTATTTGCTCTTCTGCCATCTTGTGTTTCCCATGACTCAGACTATCACATCTGTAGGTATAACTTTCAATTTAAACCTAGCTGTGAACTTTTTTTTGTTTAACAAAGACTATCATTACCTTTAAAATTCCTATTGGAAATCTTCACTTAGCTCCATTTTGCTTACTTCAAATTCAGCACATCATCATCCTCATCCTAAATCATCTTTTACTCATTTCCTTGTTTCTAATGATAAATGAGAGTTTTTCCTACTTGATTACTAGACTCATTGCCTGGAGCGTAATTCTGATCATATCATACCCTTGTTGATTCTGTATTTAACGTTCCCGAGCCTCAGTTTCCTTGTCTTAGAGTATTGTGAATATTTGGATAGTGGGGATTAAAATATAAACTCATATGTAATATGCCAAATTTAGTGCCTGTTATTTGGTAAGCATTCACTGTTAGACTTCCCTTATTTATACACCTCCATTGGCTCTGTATTGTTCACAAAATAAGAATTAGTTGCTTCCCAGCCTGACATGCAAGCTCTTATGAAATTGTCCCCTGAAAATGCTTTGCTTTTTCTTATTTTTGCTCATTTTTCTTCTCTGAAATTCAGCTCTTTATCATCTCTACCAGTTGCAGTCCTACCAGCTGAAATCCTAACCAAGTTTCAAGGCCTGGTTTAAGTACTTTTTCCTCCATGAAAGGCTCCCTACTGCTAACAATTAGATATCAATTCCCCCTTTACTTCTCAACCCTTTCCTCACAATGTACCATATTCAGCCTCATATTATAGGTATAGCTATAGATGACATCTTTCTGTTAGAGTTTTACTTTCATTTTGAGAGCTAGCCTTGTCCTTAACTATTTTCATAAACTTCACAGTGCTAATAGAGTGATTTTTCCATCATAGACTCTCAAAAATATTTATTGACTAACCTAATAGGTAATCAGTGTTTTGTTTATATGTTTAGATTTCCAAATGCTTCAGAGGAAGAACTGATTATGAAATATGATAGAGTTATGGGTCATGACATTGTACAAATATGCTAAAACTATGTTTGATTAGATCACGTAATTGTCTGCTGGAGAAGGCATATATAGTTTGCTCACTTATTGTGGCATTAGGGGAATGGGACCAGTCCTAGACTAAACATTTTGACAATCTTTCATTGACCTTCCTGGAGATAGACTGCTCAGTCTTTGCCATCTCTAATTATTGTAATTTTGTACTTAGAACACATGTGTTGTATGGAAATCTCCTTTTCCTACACTAGTTCCCCATGCCCTGCTGGCAAGCACTGTAGGTAGTTGTTGAGGTTCCATTTTGCAAAGGCTGTAGTTAAACTCAAAGCCATTTTGAAGAGAATTCAAGCGTTTCTGTGTTATGGATGGGTCTATCCAGTTGAAGTGAAGGGGGAATTAAAGTAATTAAAATATCTTACTCATGAAAACAAATGAAAAAACCCAATAAAACCCATACCATTACACCATCATTGCTAAGCACAAGAAGAAGAGGGTATAGGATTAATGATGTGAAGCATATAAAGAACTGAAAAGCTGAACTAGCCAGGAATTCTGCCTTTAATCAGTTCTCTACTCTGATTAAAATTTCTCGACTCTTAATCTGCCTTTTCCTATGTAGATATGGCCTAAGATTCCTTATGATATAAGGTTTAATCTAGTGATATAAGATTTTCCTTATGATTTGATTCCTTATAAGATTCTTATGATAAGATACCATAAGATTCTTAGAGCCCTTTATACACAATTAGAATGTTTTTGGTTAGGAGGGAAGTTTGGTGTAATGGAAAGAATGTTGGCTTTGACATCATGGGAATTAGAGGCAAGTTCTGTCTCTCATGTTACTATGTGAACTTAGACTAGTCACTTCACATCTCTGGTGTTTAGTTTCCATCTGTAAAATGAAGTTATTAATACACTGTTTATGTGGTTATTATGGTGATTAATTGAGGATAATGCTGCAAAACACTCTTCAACTTGTAAAGGGGGCTTTAATGACTCTGAAATCAGAATGCTTGAAGCCTTTAATTCTCACCTCAAGGCCTCTGCTCTTGCTTTTTTCTCTGCCTGGAACTCTCTTCTACTCTTTTTATTCTGTAAGTCCTAACTTTAAATGTTCTCACTTCAGAGAGAGGCCTACCTTGACCACTGTATTAATTTGCTAGGGCTGCTATAACAAAGTATCACAGACTGGGAGGCTTAAACACCGGAAATTTATTCTCTCACAGTTCTAGAGGCTAAAAGTCTGAGATCAAGGTGTCAGCAAGGTTGGTTTCTTTTGAGGTCCTCTCTCCTTGGCTTATACATAGTATCTTCTTCAGGTGTCTTTACATGGTCTTCCCTATGCCTGTGTTCTAATCTCTCCTTATAAGGACATCAGTCATATTGCATCAGGACCCTACTCATATTACTGTCCTTACCTCTTTAAAGGCCCTGTCTTTAAATTCAGTCACATTTTGAGGTACTAGGGGACTTTAACATATGAATTTTGGGGGAACACAATTCAGCCCATAACAACTACCTTACTGAAAGTAGTTTTCCCAATATTCTTTATGTCATTTTCTATTTCTTTTATAGTACAGTACTTATTTGAAATTATTTTATTTTTTTACTCTTTTTGCCTTACTTTTTTTCTTGAATGTAAACTTTGAGAAGGCAGGGACTAGATCTTATTACTTTTGTACCTTCACTCTCTGGCAAAGTGCCTTGCACATGGTAAGTATCTGGTTGAATCACTTACTAGCTATGTGACTTCTGGCAAATTATTAATACTTCTGTGCCTTGGTTTACTTAGTAAAGTTGAGATCTTTTTTTTTTTTTTTTTTTTTTTTTTTTTTTTTGTCTTTTTCGTGACCGGCACTCAGCCAGTGAGTGCACCAGCCATTCCTATATAGGATCCGAACCCGCGGCGGGAGCGTCGCAGCGCTCCTAGCGCCGCACTCTACCAAGTGCGCCACGGGCTCGGCCCTAAAGTCGAGATCTTAAGAGCATTATCTTCCTAATATGATGATCATTTTTCAGTGCTTAGAATAGTGTCTGACACATAGAAAATGTTAATAAATGTTAGCCATTATTCTTACTTCTCTCACATTTGTTGAAAAATGAACAATGAATCAAGTGCCTTGGTTTATTTTTAGGACAAATATTTTTGAATAGATTTTCACACATCAATCTACCAAGAAGTAGGTTTTTTGGCTTTCAGAATGCCATATCCTTCACTGAACCCATGAACAACCAGAAACCCTTTTGGTGCTGAAAGTTTTGTGATCCTAACTACATCTTCATAATGACTTCTCTCCAATTGCTTTGACTGCATGTATCATCTTCTGTGTACTTATGTTAATGATGGTTTTTATGTGAGCTTATCTGTAACTTTTTATTCAGAGTTTACTGGAAATAGGAAAACAAGCAATGTGTACAAGATAGAATGACTCTGGATCCCAGGAGAACTAGAGGTCAAAAGCTTGGCTCCAGCAGAAGGAAACATATTTCGTAAAAGTTGGGTTTCAGAGAACTATTGAGCAGTGAGCCAAAGGAGTTGATCCAGGAACTCAGTCAAGCTTGGGCAGAGCCCAAAGAGGGCAAGACAAGAGATACCTCTCATTTGCATGTCTAGCCTATTCCGGGGCGTATGTACCTGGAACCTCAGAGAACTTATGAGCTTCTCAATAGGACCTTAATCAGGAATGCCTGTATACATCCATGCCAGGATTGATGTATCCAGACTGGAGGATCTTAAAATGATCTAATCAGTTCTGGGAAGTATCCTATCTACTTTAGGGCTCTGTAATTCTCTACTTATATATCGAGTGTTCTATGTCAATCTTCATTCTTATAAGAAAATAAATTTATTTCACAGATTTTCTGAAATATGCCGAAATACATTATTTTTACAAGTGTTCAAGAATAATGAATTAGAAATAATGGCCAAATGTATAGAGCATTTACCATATGTCAGGCACAGTGATAAGCACTTTCGATATATAATCACACTTAATTATCGCACATATATGTGATAGATAATACATCATTCCAGTCTAAAGAGAAAGAAACTGAAAAATTATATTGGCCACAGTAACACAGTTTATAAGTGGAAGAGCGTGGTGGAAACTAGGTACGTTTTCTTATAGACCTCTGCACTCTACTTCCTTCCAATTAGCAATTACTGAGTGTTTACATTCCCTGTACTGTAGGTGCCAAATGGTAGATGAAGGTTATAGCTTTAAGTCTTGACAGCATTTTTTTTTGTGTGTGGTAGATATCATAATTCCTAATTTTCCAATGTGGATCTGGAGGCTTAAGGAGGTTTTGTCCAGGAGCTTCACTTTGGGATATGGAATTACAAGTAAGAGTTCTAGGCCTTTGAGTGCAAGTACTAAAGACAAGGATTTTGTCTTATTGTTACGACCCTACTTATAACTGATGTAATTTTTATATTTGCAGTTCAATGTAGTTAAAAAAACAAATTACAGCTAAAATAAAAAGAAAGAGGAGGCATCTCTGGTTTAAGTAGTGCTAAATAATTCAGTGTGAAGCACAGAGGCTTCCAAACAGGAATGTTTCCAACACTAATGTAACATCTGTGCCTCTTAAACCAGTTCTAACAATGAATAGCTTCTTATTTGGACAGTGTTGGCACTAAGCACCATTGCAGGAGTGACTCTTGGCAACACCTTTTTGAGAGGAATAAGATGGCAAAAAAACGTGCATATAAAAAACAGAGATTTGGCAAATGAACCATCTAATTCTTGACATCCCTGCAAATTTACCTTCATTGAAATTAAAGGTTGAGACATATAGCTTTCCCCTTCATTTCTCCTTGAATAATCCCTGAATTCCCATGTCAAATAGAAAATGCTAAAATATCAACATCACTATGAATCACTCCCTTACCCCAATGGGCCTTGAAATTCAACCTCAAAATTTTGTAGTTATAGGCCCACTGCAAGTTTGTTTCTTTTAACACATGATAATATCCATGCACACTAATGCTGCATGTTAGTTCTCTCCAGAGGTTGTAAATAATCTTATACCATATATGTGGCTTTAAAAAAAAAATAACTGCAGAAGTAGACAAAAAACTTTGAAAAGAAAGTGTCTGTTTTTCTCCCCTTAATGAACTCTTTAGTCTGATTATTGGACCCAAGATAAGTAAGATCCAAGTGTGTTTGCTCTTAATTAAAGCTCTTTTCGTGGTGTACCCAGAGGCACCACTTAAGAGTGTACAAACCAGATGAGATTAATAGTAAGTGCTCTTGTTTACTCCCCCAAAGATTATCTATGCATTTTTGTTTTGAGAAATTAAAGTTAGAAACTTAAGCAGGAATGCTTAGTACTTAGGAGAAAAGTTAGTGTATTTCATTTATTCTCATGTGTTTGTGTTTCCATGGCACACACACACGCAAAAGAAGAAATGGGAGAGTGTTCTCACCTACAAAGAAATAAAGGTATGGCATTCTGCCCTGAATTTCCTTAGCACTCTCTCAGTTCTTCTAACTTTCTTATCTTTAAAGCACATGACTTATGTTCCTAAGTAGACTATAAGTTCCTAGTCATATGTTTGTTATATGAATAAATGAATGGGTAAAACCCATTCAAGAAACCAGGACATCTCAACAGATTCTCATAAAACTTGAAAACGAAAGCTTCCTTTTGCTTTTTAAGTGTAGGAACAAATAGTGGAGAAAAGCTGCTTGTCTAGATTTAGTTTCAGGAACAAATACAAATAAACAAATCTTCAGGCATTAAAGCTCCATAATCCATATCTAGCCTAGTATCCTTCTATTTTTATAACTTATCTGTCTGACTTTGGGTTTTTAACTTTTCTGATTCTTAGTTTTCTTATTAATATTAATATTAAGAAACTTTTAGATATTGTGAAAAGCTCTTTGTGTATTATCTCTTTTAATGTTTACAATAATACCATGAAATAGATATTATTTTCTATTATACAGATGAGGAAACGGAGGTTTAGAGAGGTTAAGTAACTTGCCTACCTTGATAAAACTAGTGAAAGAGTTAGCATCAGACTCATGTCATTCTGACACTAACACCCAAGCATTTAACTCCTTGTAAGGATTGACTAAGATAATAGTTATGTAGTAGGAGTTAAAAAATGATTTATTAATTCAACAAATATTTACGAATGCTTCTATTATGTGCCACATATTGTTCTATGCAATTAGGCTACATCAATGAATGATAATAAAGACAAAATTCACACACTTGTGAAACTTATATTACAGTGAGGAAGACATTTTTTTTAACTTAAATATTCCAGTTAGTGATAACTGCTATGAAGAAAAATGAGGCAGCATAGGAAATAGAGAGTGATGGAGATGGGATGACTATTTCAAGTTTTCTCTGATAAGGTGACATTTGAGCAGATACTTTAATAGAGTGGGAGAGCAAGTTACATAGAAATAAGTAGAAAAAAATGTTTCAAGCAGAGAGATAAACAGGTGCAAAGCCTTGGAATATTTAAGAAATACTAAGGAGTTCTGCCTGGCTAGAGTAGAGTGACCTAGGGGAAAAGTACTAGGATTTCATTCTGAGATGGGAAGCTATTACAGGGTTTTTAAGCAAAGGTGTGATACTATCTGATGTAAATTTTAAAATAGTGAATATGCTGGCTGCTTACTAGATTGCAGAGTAAATTATTAGACTGAAGCCAGATTGAAGTAGATCTTATGGACTTGCTTATGGATTAGATATGGCTGGGAGTGGTGGGGGAGAGTGTTGAAGTTTTTGAACTGAGCAATTGAAAAAATGGAGTTGCCATTTATAGAGATGAGGAAGTGTAGAGGTAGGAATGGAAGTATAAATAGGAAAACAGGAGTTCAGGCTAGGAATCTTACATGCCATATGCCTATTAGACATTCAGATGCCTAGTGGTCAATTGGATATACAGATCTGGAATTCAGGGGAGAGGTTGAGGTTAGAGATATACATTTAGGAGATGTTAGTCTGTGTATGGCATTTAAAGCATGCAACTGGATGAGGTAACCTAGAGTACATTCAGCTAAAAAACAGAAAGATCTGAGGCCTGGGGCATTCTAGTAAAAGGGTTCTGGAAGATGAAATCTTCTAGTAGAGAATGTTGAAAAGGAGAACTGAGAGAGTGCTTTCGTGTTTGCAGTGAGTTGTTTTTACTCAGAGCACTTCTAACACCAAATGTGGCCAACCATTTCTTCTGCTCTCTGGACACCAAGTAGGTGTCCAAAACTTCAGTTCAATTCTGACACTGACTATTTAGAGCTAGTGCAGACTTCACAAGTTAACTACTCAGTCCCACAAGACTGCCCCCCTCTCCTCACTTCAGATGCCAGTCACATGTCCTGGGCCTCCCATACTTCTGACCAACCAGCTATAAATTGGGTGTTGCAAAGATCCCGTCCTCAGGTTCATTAATTTGCTAGAACAGCTCACACTATTTAGAAATACCCTTTACTTATGTTTACTGGTTTATTATAAAGGATACAATTAAGGAACAGCCAAAGGGAAGAGATGCATAGGCAATGTATGGGGGACTGGCACAGAGCTTCCATGCCTTCTTCTCCTGGGGCATCGCCCTCCCAGCACCTCAATGTGTTCATCAATCCAGAAGCTCTTAAGCCCTACAGGTTTTATTGTGTAGGATGATGGATTAAATTGTTGGTGGTTGGTGATTAATCTAGCCCCTCTCCCCTCTCTGGAGTTTAGGGGTGGGGCTGAAAGTTCCAACCCTCTAATTATGCCTTGGTCGTTCTAGTGACCAGTACTCATACAAAGCTATCTAGAGGTCTACAAAGAGTCACCATATTAGAACAAAAGATGCTTCTGTCACATAGGAAATTCCAAGGGATTTAGGAGTTCTGTGTCAGGAACTGGAACAAACAACAGATATTAGAATGAAAGATGCTACTATCACTTGATCACTCAGGAAATTAAAAGGTTTAAAAAGCTTTGTGTCAGGAACCAGGAAAAAGGAACAAATATTTATTTCTTACACCACAAAGTGAAGAAACTGATTAAAAAAGGAAAGGGTGATCAACCATGTCAAATGCTGGTGATAGGATGAGTAAGATGAGGCTTGAATTTCCCATTGAGGAGGTCATTGGTGATCTTGACAAAAGCAGCTTTCAAAGAGGCATTGGGAAGAAAACCTTATTAGTGTGGTTTTAAGAGAGATGGAAGGGAGGAAGTGAAGACAGTGTATATAAAAAGGATTTTGAAGATTTTTGTTTATTTCTTTTTAAAATTATTAGCATATTCATTATTACAAATCATAATTTTTCTTTATGCCCTTTACCAGACCTATCACTCCCCAAACCCCCTCCCTCCCTCCCCCCATCTCTAGTATACTTATATTTGATCTCTCCTTGCGAAAGTTCAATGTATTATTTTTGACTATTCTTCCTTCCTTCCCTTCTTTTCTCCCTCCCTCCCTCCCTCCCTCCTTCCCTCCCTTCCTTCCTTGCAGCACCCAGTTATGAGTGAGGGCATGCAGTATTTCTCTTTCTGTGTCTGGCTTATTTCACTTAACATAATTTTTTCCAGGCTCATCCATATTGCCGCAAATGGCAGAATTTCATCATTTTTTATGGCTGAGTAGTATTCCATTGTGTATATATACCACATTTTCCTTATCCAGTCATCTGTTGATGGACATTTAGGTTGGTTGCATATTTTGGCTATTGTAAATAGCACTGTGATGAACATGGGAGTGCAGGTATCCCTTTGACATGATGATTTCCATTCCTTTGGATATATACCCAGTAGTGGGATTGTTGGATCATATGGTAGTTCTGTCATTAATTGAGAAACCTCCATACTGTTTTCCATAATGGCTGTGTTAATTTACAGTCTTGCCAACAGTGTAGAAGAGTTCCCCTTTCCCTGCATACTTGCCAGTGTTTGTTATTCTTGGTGTTTTTAATAATGGCCAGTCTAACTGGAGTGAGATGATACCTCAATGTGGTTTTGATTTTCATTTCCCTGATGACTAGTGATGTTGAGCATTTTTTTTCATGTACCTGCTGACCATTTGTATGTCTTCCTTTGAAAAATGTCTATTCATCTCCTTTGCTCAGTTTTCAATTAGATTATTTGTTCTTTTACTGTATAGCTGTTTGAGTTCCTTATATATTCTGGACATTAATCCCTTGTTGGATGTATAGTTTACAAATATTTTCTCCCATTTCATAGGTTGTCTTTCTGCTCTGTTGATTGTTTCCTTTGCTGTGCAGAAGCTTTTTACTTTGATATAACCCCATTTGTTTATTTTTTCTTTTGTTTCTTGTACTTTTGGAGTCTTATTCATAAAGTCTTTGCCCAGTCTTTCTTCCTGGAGTGTTTCCCCTATGTTTTCTTTTAGTAATTTTATTGTTTTGGGTCTAATATTTAAGTCTTTAATCCATTTTGAGCTGTTTTTGGTATATGGTGAGAGGTACAGATCCAGTTTCATTTTTCTGCATAGGAATGTCTAGTTTTCCCAGCACCATTTATTGAAGAGGCAGTCTTTTCCACAATGTATGGTCTTGTTGCCTTTGCCAATGATCAGCTGGCTGTAAGAATGTAGGTTGATTCCTGGGTTTTCTATTCTGTTCCAATGATCCAAGTGTCTGTTTTCATGCCAGTACCATGCTGTTTTGGTTAAAAGCTTTGTAATATAATTTGAAGTTGGGTAGTGTTATGCCTGTGGCTTTAATATTTTTGCTCAGGATTGCTTTGGCTATTTGGAGTCTTTTGTTGTTCCATATGAATGTTAGGATTGCTTTTCCTATTTCTGTGAAGAATGCTATTGGTATTTTGATAAGGATTGTATTGAATCTGTAGATTGCCTTGGATAGAATAGACATTTTCACAATGTTAATTCTTCAAATCCAAGATCATGGTGTATCTTTCCACCTTTTGGGGTCCTCTTTAATTTATTTCAATAGTGTTTTGTAGTTCTCATTGTAGAGATATTTCATCTCCTTGGTTAAATTAATTCCTGAGTATTTTTTCTTTTTGGTGACTATTGGAAATGGATTGCTTTCTTGATTTCTTTTTCAACCAGGTTTTTCTGTATATAGGATCATATCATATGCAAACAGGGATAGTTTGACTTCATCTTTCCAATCTGGATGCCCTTTATTTCTTTCTCTTGCCTGATTGCTCTGGCTAGTACTCCTAATACTGTGTTGAGTAGTGGTGAGAGTGGGCATCCTTGCCTTGTTCCTTTTCTTAAGAAAAAAGCTTTCAACTTTTCACCATTCAAGATGATATTGGCAATGAGTTTGTCATATATGGCTTTTTTTCTGTTGAGATATTTTCCTTCTGTACCTAATTTGCTGAGAGCCTTTATCATGATGAGATGTTGAATTTTGTTGAATGCTTTTTCTGCATCTATTGAAATAATCATATGGTTTTTGTCCTTGATTTTGTTGATGTGGTGTACTATATTTATTGGCTTGCATATGTTGAACCATCCTTGCATCCCTGGGATGAATTGTACTTGATTGTGGTGTATAATTTTTCTTGATGTGTTGCTGTATTCTGATTGCCCATATTTTGTTGAGGATTTCTTCACCAATGTTCATTTAGAGATATTAGTCTATAGTTTTCTTTTTTGTTGTATCTATGTCTGATTTTGGTATCAGGGTGATGCTGGCCTTATAGAATGAATTTGGGAGAATAGCTTTTCTTTCAATTTTTTGGAATAGTTTCAAGAGAATTGGCATTAATTACTCTGTAAAGGTTTGATAGAATTCAACAGTAAAGCCATCTGGTCCTGGGCATTTCTTTATTGTTGGAAGATTTCTGATAACTGCTTCAGTCTTGTTGCTTGTTATTGGTCTGTTCAGGTTTTCTATTTTTTCTATGTCCAGTCTTGGTTGTTTGTATGTGTCCAGAAATTTATCCATTTCCTCTATGTTTTCATACTTTTTGGTTTTCAGTTGTTTATAATCTCTAATGATTCTTCCTGTTTCTGTGGTATCAATTGTAATGTCTCCCTTTTCATTTCTGATTTTTGTTATTTGGCCTTCTATTTTCTTTTTTTTGTTAACCGAGCTAATGATTTGTCTATTTTGTTTATTTCCTCAAAAAGCCAACTTTTTGTTTTATGATCTTTTATATTGTTTCTTGGGTCCCTATTTCACTAGCTCTGCTCTAATCTTATTTATCCTTGTATTACTTTTAGCATTGGACTGTTGTTTTCCTAGTTCTTTGAGGTGCAGATTTAGGTCATTTATTTGAAGTCTGTCTTTTCTTTTGATATAAGCATTTATTGCAGTAAACTTCCCTCTTAGTACTGCTTTTGCAGTATCCCACAGGTTTTGGTATGATCTGTCTTTATTTTTATTAGTTTGAAGAAAATTTTTGATTTCCTGTTTAATTTTTCTTGGATCCATAAGTCATTCAGGAGCCTGTTGTTTCGTTTTCATGCACTTGTACAGTTTCCAGAGTTTTGCTTGTTATTAATATCCAGTTTTAATCCATTGTGGTCTGAAAAGATACTTGGAATGATTTCAGTTTTTTAAAATTTGCTAAGACTTTTTGTGAATTAACATGTGGCCTATCCTGGAGAATGTTCCATGTGCTAATGAGAAGAATGTTTATTCTGTAGTTGTTGGATGAAATGTTTTGTAAATATCTGCAAGGTCCAATTCATCTAAGGTATAGTTTAAATTCTGTGTTACTTTGTTGATTTATTGACTGGATGATCTATCCAATGCCAAGAGAGGGGTGTTCAGGTCACCCTCTATTATCATATTAGGGTCTATCTCTTTTTTATGTCTAAGAGTGTTTGCTTTTCATATCTGGGTGCTCCAATGTTGAGTACATACATATTTATGATTGTTATGTTTTGTAACTGGATAGATCCCTTTATCAGTATATAGTGGCCTTCTTCATCTCTTTTCATGGGTTTTGGTTTAAAGTCTATTTTATACATATAAGAATAGCTACTCCTGCTCATTTTTGGTTTCCTTTTGCATGGTATGTCTTTTTCCATCCCTTCACTTTTCGTTTGTATATGTCTTTACAGGTGAGGTGAGTCACATGAAGACAGCATATAGTTGGGTCTAGCTTTTAAATCCAATCTGTCAGTCTGTGTCTTTTGAATGGGGAGTTTAATCCATTTACATTTATGGTTATTCTTGACAGGTGGTTGCTTTACTCCTATCATTTTATTGCTTTTTGTTTAGATGTTTAAATATATTTTTTTCCTTTCTTCCCTTTTTAATTTTTATCTTCAATGTTAGTTGAACTTATTGAGGTGGTGTGATTTGGCTGCTTTTTCTTTCTCATTTGCATTTTTGTTTTAATGGTGGATTTTGCTCTTTCTTGTGTATCTGTGATAGTGATTATTGTTTTTCAGATTCCAGATGCAGGACTCCTTAGAGAATTTCTTTCAGGGCTGGTCATGTGATGGTGAACTCCCACAATTTTTGTTCATATGGGAAATACACTTTTTCACCCTCATTTTTGAAGGATTGCATTGTTGGCTATATAATTCTTGGCTGGCAATGTTTTTTCCTTTAGTATTTTAAATATATTATCCCATTTTCCTTTTGTCTATAAGGTTTCAGTTGATACTTCTGCTGTTAGTCTGCTGGGGATTCCCTTATAGATGACCTGATGCTTTTCTCTTGTTGCTTTCAGAATTCTGTCTTTGTCTTTGAGCTTTGCCAGTTTGAGTATAATATGTCTTGGAGAGGATCTTTTAGGATTGAATCTGTTTGGGGATCTCTGACTTCCTGGATCTTAAGGTCTGTGTCTCTCCCTGTACCTAGGAAGTTTTCTGTTTTTATTTCCTCAAATAGGTTTTTAATGCCTTTTCTTCCTCCTCCTCTTCTGGAATACCCATGATTTGGATATTTGTGTGCTTGAGGTTGTCTGTTAGCTTTTTAAAAGTTTCTTCATTTTTTAAAATTCCTTTTTACAATTTTTTGTCTACCTGAGTTATTTCAAAAAGACTATCTTCAAGATCTGAAATTCTTTCTTCTGCTTGCTCTAGCCTGCTGCTCAAGCTCTCTGTTTTGTTCTTTATTTCACTGAGTAAATCCTTCAGTTCCAGGAGTCTTGCTACATTCTTTTTTATGAAATTAATTTCCTTGTAAATTTCATTCTTCATATCCTATATATTTTTTCTGGTTTCATTGTGTTCTCCAATTGAGTCTTCTCTTATCTCTTTAAGCTTTCTGAAGACCGCTGCTCAGAATTCCTTTTCAGAGATTTCAAGGGTTTCCTTCTCTGTGGGGTCTGGTACTTGTGAATTACTATATTCCTTTGGCGGTGTCATATATTCTTGTTTATTTGTAGTTCTAGTGTTTTTTTCATTGATGTTTGGTCATCTGGTAGGGCACTTGTGTCTTTTTTTACTCTGGAATGGGCTACAAGGAGAAAGACTTCCTTCTCTTTTTGTAAGCTCTACTGGTGACTCTTGTGTCAATGCAGTCAAGTGTGTGGTGGGCTGCCTGTAGGGTGGCCCTCACTGCTACTCTGGTAGTGAGCCATCCCTGTAGTGGCAGTAGGTGTGGTGGTAGCTGTGGTAGACCATTTTGGCTCCTGCTCAGGCAGTGGGCAGGTCTTTCCCAGAATTTTGTTTTAATGAAGAACATAAGAATTGAATGACAGCTTGAGGGAAATGTGGTGCATAAGAGAATTGCTATTAAAGATGAAGCATATTACAGCAAATTTGATGCTGAAGGGATTATTCCGGTAGAGGGAACAAGATCAGGAAAGAGAGTACACAATTTTTATTATTCTGTTAATATATTATTATTTCCACTGCTAATGTACAGTGAAAACTGATATGTTTGATTCATATCCAAAAGGCTTACAAATCTGTCAATTATACTAATGGCCAATATTTATTGAGCATTTACTATTTCAGTAGGACTGTTTCAAACACTTCCAATCGTCATTATTTCACTTAATCCTCTCCATGCCTCTATTATCACCCCTGTTTACATATGAGTACACATAAGTTTAGCAGAGTTAAGAATTTGCTCAAGGTCACACAGCCAGGTTTGGATACCTTTGGGACAGTGTATTAATCCCTGCTAAACTCCCTCTAATCAACTGCTTACTGTACTTCAGTCAGGCAGGATATTAGACTGTTGTGGAGATTTCAACAAATAACTTGCTGGTTATTCCAAAGTCAACCACAGTTTTTATATCATAGTGAAGGTGTGGTCTTTGCTCAGATTTCCCACTCCATATAGCTTACTTTTCATTTAAACATAACTATAAGTCTGGAATCTCTTTGAATACCTTTGGACATGATGTAAATAAGAGGATCACTTTATGACAGCAAGACAAATGGTTCCCTTATTCTCACAGGTGTTTATGAGACCAGCATATGGGAGAAATATTAAAAGATCTTATAATAAGCTTTGTGGCCTTATGTAGATTATGTATTGTTTATTAGTTCACTTTTATTCTCAGCAAAGTGGAAATACTATGTATTTTGCAGACTTTTGGGAATGACTGCATACATGTGAGGGATCATGTGTATAAATTGCTCAGCACAGTGCCTGGCACAGAGAAAGCACTTAATAATGCTTACTGTTGTTGTTCTTTTCTCAGTAGCTTGGAAAAGGCAGTTCTTCACTTCCAACTAAGTTCTAAGGAATGTTGTGAAATTTACAGGGCCATGGAGACTGCTTACATGGAAGAGAATATTTGTGGATTGAACAGGCAACTATATTTAGAATGCTGAGTTGTAAAGAGACTATTTCATGCTCCAGGTCTACTCAACCCAATTTCAGCTGGGCACCATGTGAAGCATGTCTTTCCCATTACAAAGGTAACTCACCTAGATAGCTGGTTCAGTTTATCTTATAAAATCAATATTATCATGAAACAGACATTTTGAAATTGTGCTGTATCGTCACTGACCTAATCCAAGTGATTTTTAGACTTTCTTTAGTAATAGAATCCCTTCTTATGAATAAAATTTTACAAGGAATCTCAAAATATGAAATAGATATGGGCAAACTGTTTGCTTGAAACTAGGCTGGGAGTGGGGTCCCAACTCAATTTATTCCTCAGCAGTTTCCCCTCCTCATCTCAAGTTGTCCCTAAAATACAACAATGGAACCTTAGGGCTCTGTGAGATCTAGCTTGAAAACTACTTGCCTAAACTCTCTGGGAACTGAGGGCATCAATAAAGGAATCGGTCAAGAATATTTATCAATCATGTATATTCCAGGCACTGTGCTGAGTGGTATTAGGGCCACTGGTGAATAAATCAGACCTGACTTTAAATTATGTAGGCTTTAAACATAGAGAAATTTATTTTACAGAGATGCTGGGACAACTGGATTTCTACATGTAAAAGAATGAAGTTGGACCTTCTCCTCCTGTCATATACATATTTTATTAACTCAGAATAGATTAAGGACCTAAATATAAGAGCTAAAACCATGAAACTCTTAGAAGAAAATTCAGAAGGTAATCTTCATGACCATGGACTTGGCAATGGATTCTTAGATGTGATACCAAAAGCAATAGCAACAAATGAAAAAAGTAGATAAACTAAACCTCATCAAAATTAGAAACACTTGTGTATCAAAGAACACTGTCAAGAAAGTGAAAAGACAACCTACAAAATGAGAGAAAATATTTGTAAATCACATCTCTGATAAAAGTTT
This sequence comes from Cynocephalus volans, assembly GCF_027409185.1. Lineage (NCBI taxonomy): Eukaryota > Metazoa > Chordata > Mammalia > Dermoptera > Cynocephalidae > Cynocephalus > Cynocephalus volans. The sequence goes on along the minus strand of NC_084467.1, from coordinate 65,061,758 downwards.
ATATCCAGAGTATATAAAAAACTCCTACAACTCAGCAACAAAAAGATGAGCAATCCAATTAAAATATGGGCAAGGACTTAACAGACATTTCTCCAAAGAAGACAGGCAAATAGCCAATAAGCACATGAAAAAATACTGAACATCATTAGTCATTAGGGAAATGTACATCAAAACCACAAGATGCTACATGTTACCTACTAGGATGGCTATAACAATTTTTTTTTAAAGGACAGTAAGTGTTGGTAAGGATGTGGAGAAATTGGAGCCCTCATACACTGCTGATGGGAATGTAAATGGTACAGCTGCTGTGGAAAACACTTTGGTGGTTCCTGAAAAAGCTAGACATACATAACAATCATAAATATATGCACCCGGGCCGAGCCCGTGGCGCACTCGGTAGCGTGCTGCGCTGGCAGCGCGGCGACGCTCCCGCCGCGGGTTCGGATCCTATATAGGAATGGCCGGTGCACTCACTGGCTGAGTGCCGGTCACGAAAAAGACAAAAAAAAAAATAAATTAAAAAAAAAAAAAAAATAAATAAATATATGCACCCAACATTGGAGCAGCCAGATTTGTAAAGCAAACACTATTAGATCTAAAAAAAGAGATGAACACTAATACCATAATCGTAGTGGACCTGAACGCCCCACTCTTAACATTAGACAGATCATCTAAGTAAAAAAATCAACAGAGAAGCACAAGACCTAAACAACACTTTAGACCAATTGGACTTCGCAGATATCTACAGACCATTTCATCCAATAACCTCAGAATATTCATTCTTTTCTTCAGCACATGGAACATTCTCCAGGATAGACCACATGTTAGGTCACAAATCAAGTCTCAACAAATTCAAAAAAATTGGAATTATTCCATGTATTTTTTCAGACCACAATGGATTAAAACTAGAAATTATAAACAAGCAAAATTCTGGAAACTATACAAATACATGGAAATTAAACAGCATTCTACTTAATGACACTTGACTCCAAGAAGAAATTAAACAGGAAATCAAAAAATTTATTGAAACTAATGAAAATAATGACACATCATACCAAACCCTGTGGGATACTGCAAAAGCACTACTAAGAGGGAACTTTATTGCATTAAATGCTTATTCAGAAGAATGGAAAGATGGTAAGTAAACAGCCTAACACTTCTCCTTAAAGAACTAGAAAAACAAGAACAATCCAAACCCAAAGTTAGTAGATGGAAAGAAATTAAGATCAAAGCAGAACTAAGTGAAATAGAAGTCCCCCAAAAGAAACAAAAGATCAATGAAACAAAAAGTTGTTTTTTTGAGAGGATAAATAAAATTGACAAACCATTAGCAAGGCTAACTGAAAGAATAAAGAAGACCCAAATAACAAAAATTAGAAATGAAAAAGGTGCTTTATAACTGATACCTCAGAAATATAAGGAATCATTAGTGACTACTATAAACAACTATATGCCAAGCAAATTTGAAAATCTGGAGGAAATGGATAAATTTCTGGACAAACTACCAAGACTCGGCCAACAAGACAAAGAAAATCTGAACAGACCAGTAGCAATCGAAGAGATTGAAGCTGTTATCAGCAGTCTCACAAGGAAGAAAAGCCCAAGACCAAATGGCTTCACTGCAGAATTCTGCCAAACCTTTGAAGAACAATTAATACCAATTCTCTACAAACTATTTCAAATAATTGAAACAGAGGCCATTTTCCCAAACTCATTCTATGAGGAAAACTTTACCCTGATACCAAAACCAGACAAAGATAGAACAAAACAAACAAACAAACAAAAAAACCCCCCAGAAAACGACAGGCCAATATCTTTGATGAATATAGATGCAAAAATCCTCAATAAAATACTAGCTAATAGAGTAAAGCCACATACATAAAATTATACACCATGGTCAATGCAAGTTTGGTTCAACATACGCAAATCAATAAATGTGGTATGCATTATTAAAATCAATGACAAAAACCATATGATCATCTCTATAGGTAATAAAAAAGCATTTGACGAAATTCCACATTCATTCATAATAAAGCCTCTCTATAAATTGAGTATTGAAGTATCTCAACACAATTAAACCCATATATGACAAACCCACTGCCAATATCATCCTGAATGGGGAAAAGTTGGAAGCTTTTCCTTTGGGAACAGGAACAAGACAAGGATGCCCACTCTTACCACTACTATTCAACATAGTGTTGGAAGTGCTAGCCAGAGCAATCAGGGAGAAGGAAATAAAGGGCATACAGATTGAAAAGATGAAGTCAAACTGTCCCTGTTTGCAGATGATATGATCCTATATACAGAACAGCCTAAAAACTCTACAAAGAAAAGCCTCTTAGAGTTTTAAATGATTTCAGCAAAGTTGCAGGAAACAAAATCAACACACAAAAATCAGTAGCATTTCTGTACTCCAACAATGAACTAGCAGAAAAAAAAAATCAAGAAAGCAAGTCCATTTATAATAGTCACAAAAAAATTAAATGGCTAGGAATAGTTAGCCAAGGACATGAAAAATCTCTACTATGAGAACTACAAACCACTGTTGAGAGAAATTAAAGAGGACACAAGAGGATGAAAAGATATCCCATGCTCTTGGATTGGAAGAATTAACATTGTGAAAATGTCCATACTACCCAATGTGATCTACAGATTCAATGCAATCCCCATCAAAATTCCAATGACATTTTTCTCAGAAATGGAAAAAACATTCCTAATATTCATATGGAATAAAAAAAGACTGCAAATAGCCATAGCAATCCTTAGCAAAAAAACAAAGCTGGAGGCATAACAATGCCTGACTTTATACTACAAAGCTATAGTAACCAAAACAGCATAACACTGGCATAAAAACAGACACATGGACCAATGGAACAGAATATAGAATCCAGAAATTAACCCATACACCTACAACCATCTGATCTTTGACAAAGGCACCAAGTCTACACACTGGGGAAGAGACTGCCTCTTCAGTAAATGGCGCTGGTAAAATTGGGCATTCATAAGTAGGAGAATGAAACTGGACCTGTACCTCTCACCGTATACCCCAAACCAACTCAGATGGATTAAAGAATTAAATATACATTTTGAAACAATAAAACTCCTTAAAGAAAACATAGGGGAAACACCCCAAGGGCACAGGCAACCAAAGAAAAAATAAACAAATGGGATTATATCAAACTAAAAAGCTTCTGCACAGCAAAAGAACAATTAACAGAGAGAAAAGACAACCAACAGAGTGGGAAAAAATAATTTCAAAATTTACATCTGACAAAGGATTAATATCCAGAATATATAAGGAATTCAAACAACTTAACAACAAAAGAACAAGTAACCCAATTAAAAAATGGGTGAAGGAGTTGAATAAGCATTTCTCAAAGGAAGATATATGAATGGTCAACAGACACATGAAAAAATGCTCAACATCACTCAGCATTCAGGAAATGCAAATCAAAATCACTTTGAGATACCATCTCATTCCAGTTAGGATGGCTAATATCCAAAAGACTGAGAATGATAAAAGCTGGCAAGGTTGCAGAGAAAAAGGAACCCTCCTACACTGTTGGGGGGACTGCAAAATGGTGTAGCCTTTATGGAAAATGGAATGGAGGTTCCTCAAATAATTACAGATAGATCTACCATATGACCCAGCTACTCCACTGCTGGGTATATACCCAGAGGAATGGAAATCATCATGCCGAAGGGATACCTGTACTCCCATGTTTATTGCAGTGCTATTTACCATAGCCAAGAGTTGAAACCAGCTTAAATGCCCATCATTGATGAATGGATAAGGAAAATGTGTTATATCTACACAATGGAATACTACTCTGCTATAAAAAAAATGAAATACTACCATTTACAGCAACATGGATGGACTTAGAGAAAATTATGTTAAGTGAAATAAGCCAGGCACAGAAAGAGAAATCGTGTAAGTTCTCATTTATTTGTGGGAGCTAAGAATAAATAAATAAATGTACAAACAAACAAAAGGGGGAGGGTGTAAGAAGACATAACATCCACAACAATTCCTTGAACTTTTTAAGACAAGTGAACACATATGATGTTGATGGGGGGGAGGGGGAGGGGGCAGAGGGGAAAGGAGAATTGGTAAAGTGACATGAAAATCAACTACTTTGTATATTGATAAATTAAAAAATAACACACAACATGGTGGAAGGAGCTAGCCTGCTCTCTGGAGTCTCTTTTTATAAGGACACTAATCCTATTCATGAGGGCTTCCCAATCCCCCCACCTTCTAATACCATCACATTGGGGTTAGGATTTTAGCATATGAATTTGGGAGGGACATAAACATTCAGATCATAGCATGGGATATAGTCACACTCCTCAGATTTAGAATCTGGAGGCACAGTCACAATTCCAAGGATCCCATATGTTCCTTAACTCTTTTTTTTTTTTTTTAAATATTATCTAGATTCATAGTCTAATATGTCAGGAGTGTAAGCCCCCAAGTTACAAAGTCTAGTCCTCTAACGAAGTATTTTGCCTACTGTGGTTCAGGCAGAATGCTCAGAGCTGGGAGTAAAGTGTTGATCAAAAAGACAAAGGCAAGTAAAGAGGCATCTACAAAATAGTTTTCGTGGTGCTTGGTAGCAACAGGGGTGGGGCAACAGACCCAGTTTTGGGGAATTGGGAAGCCTTCTTTGAGGAAATAAAGGTATAAGACTTAGCCAAGTGAAGATGTGTAAACCCTGGAAGCAAGAGGGAGCATGGCACATTTAAGGGGCTACAAGTAGGGCTAGAGCATAGACTGTAGTAAGGGGTGTAGTGGTAAGAAATGGGGGTTGGTAGGAAGGTAGAAAGAAGTTATGATGCTGCTGTAGTAATCTAGGTGAAAGGTGATGGTGTCCTGAACTAAGGTAATAACAGTGGGGACAGAAAGAAGTAAGAAATTCAAAAGACATTTAAAAATGTAGAACAAAAGGACTGGTGTTTGATTTGAGTATGAGGATATGGGAGAGGGAATTAACGTGTACAGTTCCTATGTTTCTGAATATGGCAATTGAGTGGAATGTTGTGGCTACTGACAAGAAGGGGAAATATTTGAAAAAGAGGAGTCTTGAGAGGCTTTCCCTTCCTACTTGGTAGCCTGTTTGGTTACCCTTACTAGTATTCCAGTCAGGTATCCTAGAAGACTAGCATTCCCCCTGGATTAAGGCTATTGCAAGGTCCTGATATCTCATTTATCTCCTGGAGGGAAAGAACTCATCCCAAAGGAATAAGCCCACAGTCACCACCTTCACTGGCAGGAGCTCTCTCAGATGTGGACAGAATTCCTTGGATCACAGTTACAACACACTAGGACACCCACTGTAAATTCCTGCTGAAATCCCTCTCTGCAGTGCTCAGTCTGACAAATGTACCCTGAAGTTGCTCTGACCTTTGGCACTACTTTGAGTTATTTCTTCACTCAATCACCTTTTACTACCAGGACAGTAGCTCCAATAATGACTATTTTTCCTCTTATGGCAACCCCACAACCCTGCAAACTTGTCTCAGACTAGCCTGAGTGATAACACTGTGGATAATGTGGTGTGGAAGCTTAAGCAGCATCCAGAATTCTGGTTTGCCAGCTTTTTTTTTTTTAAATTTGGTTTATATTTATTTTTCTGGAGTACAGTGTGTTGTTTCAACACATGCATGCATATACTGCACAATGAATCACTTAGGGTGGACAGTGTAGTTTTGTACCTTTTAGTCCACCCCTTCTTCTCCCCTTCCAAACCCCTCTCCCCTCCCAGCCTCTGGTAACCATTATTCTACTCTACTTTGCCAGCTTTAACCCTGCCTTTGACAGATGAAATAAAATTGAATATCACTGGAGCTGCAGGAAGGGCATAGCATCCCGTTATTTCTCTTTCTCCCTTTCCCAGAGAGCACATAGGTGATGGGTGGACCCTCTGTTAAGTACCAGTCACTTTCACCTTCTTAAGCTATGATTTGAAGCTAATTCCTGGTGCTGCAAACTTAAAACAAAGAACAAGCCAAGCAAAGAATGACCTAATGATAATTAGATAGCTCTCAAACCATTAGGTTGCCTCTTAAAATTCTTACCTGTTGTTAATACACAACATTCAACACCTTCACTCTGTGTGCAGCCTCTCACTAGGCATTTATAACCAATTACTTTATGTATGGATTTGTCGGAGTTCTTGAGTTAATGTGGCTCATTAATACTTCATGGAGATAAGCAGCTCACAGATCCCTGCTGGCTGGAATACCTCTTGTGGTCAGGTTTTCACAGCTGACAGGCAATGGAAAGTTTACTAACCAGCAAATTTGACAAGGTTAGATATAACTAAAACATTTAGAAACTGCACAGGAACTTTATAAAAGGCTCATGGGCTGCCATGCTGGGGAATCAGACTTTTTCCCAAGAAAGAGGGCATACATGGAGGCGTTTGGGGGAGGAGGGAAGCAATCAAGGAAAAATGTCCTGTGTCTGTTTTTCCGTGTGTAATTGTATGGTACTGGGAACTCTTCCCAGCCACCTCATTTCCATTTCCCTCCTTTGAGTAAAAGTTGGAGGTCATAGGGAAGCAGAGGCATGTCCCCAGATAAGATAGCATGAGTAGTTGGTAGGGAGGGGGTTGGTCAGTATTCCCTGGTCTTTTTTCGAAGATAATGGTTCTGAGCATTGGCGCCACCCTGAATACGGCTGTGCTAGCTCCTCCAGCCACGGCAGAGTGGATGAGCGGAATGAAGAAGCTGAAGTGTCTGAGAAAGAGCTGTGTTTCTCACATGCCAGTAAACTCCCTAAACAAGCTAGTGTTTGGTGGGAAAATGGAGGCTTCTGTAACAGTGGTGCTATACCTCAGCCAGCAGGACATGGGTCAGGGCAGGCCCCACTGTTTGACACAGGTAACTTCTGATCTGACACATGCAGGAATAGCTTTAGTGTTCAGGTGGCCAGCATGGCATCCCACAGGGGACCCATCATGTGGTGGGTAGTTGTAACTTATGATGGAAGTGGGTCCAAGCAACCGCTTCAGGATGCATGAAGACCATTCATTATTTGCTCTATGTTTAGTGAAGAATTTATCATAGATAGTCTGGAGAAAGATGAGAGATGCCCATATTGGGAAGGGTTATAGGAAGTGACACAGTCTGGCTCTGAGTGGTTGCTAGAGAAAATAATTATTGAACATATCAATATGCACATATTTCTTGTACAATAGTTTTCATTTGTTGAGCATTTAGTCTCAGGCATTACATACAACTTCCCATCTTATATTCACAATGACCTTATCAGGTGAGTATTATTACCCCAATTATAGAGGAGATACAAAGGGCATGTATGAAAAGGTTAAGTAAATAACTTGCTATCCCAAACATATGCTCTTTACTTTTTATGCTGTCTTCCAGTTCTGTGTAGTTCTGCTAGTAGCTAAGGACTTCAATTCTTAACATCTGTTTAATTTGATGAAGAAAATGTAATTTTTTTAGTTGACCTATTAGACTCAGGCTGGGTTTTTTTGTTGTTGTTTGTTTGTTTTGTTTTGTCTTTGTTTTTGTTTCCATTGAAACCTAGTTGATTGCACATATCTATGGGAGACTCAGGCTGTTTATTGTAAGAGAATAAAAGGTGAAGAGAATAAAATTGAGTAAAATACATATGGCTTGTCTCCTCTGTGCATAATGGGGACCTACAGCTGTTCTTTGGTAAGACTGAATGAAGAAATAATAAACATGGAAGTGCCAAGCACAGTGCCTGGAACATAGCAGAAGCTCAAAAAAAATGTTAGTTTACTTATGTTTCATCCTAAGATCATATAATTTCAATTTTTAATTAGAGAATCAAAAGAAAACTGTGTAAAGACTCTAAAGAATATTTCAGATCTTTTAAAAATGGAAAGACTTTCTCTTTGAACACAGGTTTAAAAAGATTTAAAAATTTTATTTTTCTCTCTTTAAAAAATATCTCCTCTATATTTAGGTCTAGACATTTTACCTTTAAGCTGTTTGTGTACTTACACACTTCCTTATATTAAGACCAGAAGCATAGGATAGGGATGAATGGGTGAATCCAGCTGTACTTTTGAGTTCACTGAACATCTCAGATGATTTTTCAAATGTTTTGTGCTCACTGAAATCCAAAACAGGTTTTACCCATGCTTTTACTCTTAAGTTTGGGGCTTGTGCAATTTAAGAGAAATTTAATCCATATGTTTCTGATTCGTTTACACTTAAATAGTCAAAATATTGTTTTTAATAGTTATTTGATGCCTAAGTAGCCTTTTGAACCTCTTAAGTAAGGTTTGAAAAGCCTGCATTTCTCTTGAAAACAGGAAATCATGTCTTTCCAAGGAGGTAAACTAATTTATACATATGAAAATTCAGGTTCAGTTGAAAACTCCCCAAACCATGGGTTTTTAATGGCCTGTCTGCTTGGCAAATGAGCACTCAGTGTTAGACTAAATGCTATTTGAATGTACCTACTTTTTGCTGTATATTTGGACTGGACATTTATTTAAGTTGATATTGGACTATCTTGAGTGGTTTATTTTGGGTCCTGAAGCTTGGAATTTGCCTTGTTTTTATTTTAGTACAATACAATTATTTTTATTTTTAATTCATTCTAGCTCTCCTAACATGATAACATGGTTGCTTTTTTTCCCCAGATATTTCATGCTCAATGAACTTTTTGTGGTTTTCTTTTTTTTTTCTTCCCTTTCTTCACTAATTATCTTAGATTTTCTTTAAATAAATGGAAGTACCTGGTCTCTAGTAAAACTATGCAGGACTTCAATTGAAATGTGAACATTTTATCTCACCTGCATGCCCGGAGAATGAGTAAAATCATGGTAGACCTAAAGGAAATTAGGCAACACGCCTTGGGGGAAAAAAAAATCAAGAGGGTTGCAGGGAAGAAAGGATTTAATTATTTTTGCCTACTTTGTGAATTTGTTTTAAAGGGCAAAGACACTTGCTTAGAGAAATTTCTAGTACAGTTGCATGACCCCTCTCTCCTCCTTGCTTGCACTGCTCCAGCTATGCTGCCTTCTATGGTATTCCCCAAACACACGCAGCATACTCCCTGCTAAGAGCCCTTAATTTGTTGTATTCTCTGCCTGGAACATTCATCTCCCAGTTATCTACAAGCTCCTTCAGTTCATTTATGTATCTGTTCAAAAGATACTTGATCAGAAAGGCCTTCCCTGACCACTCCATAAAAAGCAGACCTCCTTAACTCACCCATCTTCTTCTCTTTGTATCCCTTACCCTGCTTTATTTTTCTTCATAGCACTAAATGAATCTCTCTTTCTTTCTTGTTTCTATGTATCTGTTTATTGTCTGCAGCCACAAACTAAAATTTAATCTTCATGAGTGCAGGGTCATTGTTGTATTTTAAGCATTTAGAAAAGTACTTAACATTTAGTAGATCCTCAGTAAATATTTTTGAGTGAGTGAATGAGTGTAGTTTTAGCTTACCTGTATGTACGCCTTTTTTACTTCAAAGCATGTACAAATGTTAATTATTAATCTGGATATAGATTGCTGACACATGCTTAAGTCACTTGCTAGCTGTGTGAACTTGAATATATCACTAAACCTCTATTCATTCGGCTCTTGTGAGGACTGAAAATAAATACACATAAGGCTCTTAGTACAGAACCTGGGAAATAGTAAGTCCTTAATAAATAGTGACCAAATTTTATTAAATAAACTTTGGAGAGGGGATACTTGCTATATATGAGGCACAGAGCTCCTCTGAGAATATAGAAGTAGAATTATATTTTCTTTCCCCAAGGAACTTATCACTATTATTATACAGTTTTAGAAATACTTTAAAAAAACAATTTCTCACAGTTCTTGAGGCTGGAGGTCCACAATCAAGGGGCTGTCAGATCCAATGTCTGGAGAGGCCCCTCCTGTTTCATAGATGACATCTTTCTGCTGTGTCCTCACATAGCTGAAAGGGTGAGAAAGATTTCGGGGACCATTTTTTATTTATTTAATTTAATTAATCTAGTTTTTTGGCAGCTGGCCTGTACAGGGATCTGAACCCTTGACTTTGGTGTTACAACACCACACTCTAACCAACTGAGCTAAGTGGCCAGCCCCGGTTTTAGGAATACTTTGACAGAAGTTCACCTACAGTGATACTGAAATCCAGTTGAAGGACATTTAGACTTGGTAAGTCAGGAGAAGCTTGAACTGCATTGTCTAGGACAGATAGAAGGTACCAGTAAAGAGGAAGAGGTAGAACAAAGTGATGTGCCAATCAGGGAGAACAGCTTGTAAAAAGGTATGGAAACATGAGATAGTGTGACCTCGGTAATATAGCTGTCTTAGTCCTGTCTGGCTGTGATAACAAAATACCATAGACTGGGTAGGTTATAAATAACAAAAATTTATTTCTCACAGTTCCGGAGCCTAGGAAGTTCAAGATCAAGGTGCTGACAGTTTTGGTCTCTGATGAGGGCCTAGCTTCCCAATTCATGTATGGCATCTTCTTGCTGTGTCCTCACATGGTAGAAGGGACAAGGTAGCTCTCTGGGGTTTCTTTCATAAAGGTGCTAATCCTATTCACTAGGGCTCTGCCCTCATGACCTAATCACCTCACCACCTCCAGATGCCATTACATTGGGGATTAGGTTTCAACATATAAATTGGGGGATGGTGTGAACAGACATTGAGACCATAGCAACAGTGTAATAAACAGGGTGGTTTACTACACTGAATCACAGGGCTAGGCTAAGATGTTAGACATTTTTCCTACTGGTGGTAGAAAGTCATCAAAAAATTTTAAGTAGAAGAATGATATTATCAGATTTAGGCTGTAACTCAGCAATCAGAGTGATACAAGGACATCTAAAAGTCAAATGATGTTTGCTTGAAGTTCAAACCACAAGTGGAGGAAGTCCTGTGTCCCTGCCAATTTCCCTAGTGTTTTTGTGGAAGAGCAGAGAAGGGAAGAGGGTTGTTGGGTTTCCTAGGACTTTCTGCCTCCAAGTTTCTGCTTTTGCTGAATTAGTTTTTGGGTCTTCTTCTTATCTTGCACATTTTCTTAATCTTTATCTTGTGAAACGAAATGTAGAATTTAGCTTCTTTCTCCTTCTTTCTCTCCTCTTTAAGAAAACAACCACTGCAAGTTTATTCTATTTTACCATGCAGAATACTTGTGGGAAGATTGAAGAATACTTTTTGTCTCCTGCCAAAACAAAGTCCCCCTGGTAGAAGTGTGCATTAGAAGTGAATTGAAGAGGATCAAGGTAAGAGGCAAGTAGACCACATAGGAGGCTGTTGTAAAAAAGCAAAATGCTGAGGGCCTGAGGTAAGGCAGTGGCAGTGCCAATAGGAGTGTTGAGGGAAGAATACAAGTATATTTGACATACATTTATAAGACTGAATCCATGAGACTGGACCTAATGACTAAATAAACTTGGGGGAATGGTACAGGGGAATGTGATATGGAGAGCTATGGAAGGGGTTGCTAAGGGACACAGAGTTCTGTTTGCAATTTGAAATTTTGCTTGGGATAAGAGTACAGTTAGGGGTGATATTCACTGTTGTTCAAGATACAGAAAGAAGTGCATATTTTGGGAGAAAATTTATGAGTTCATGTTTGGGCAAGTTAGGTTAGAAATACTAAATGGAGATGTTACTAAAGTACTTAGATGTGTGTATCTGGAATTTAGAAGAGATATCTGGACTGGAAAAAATATGTTTGGGATTTAGGGACCATGCTCAAGTACAAGTACAAGAAACCTATGTCCAGGGTCTTAACCACATAGGAAGATATTTTTCTTACATAACATGAATCCCAGAGTTAGTCCAGGAATAACATAGTGGTTCTTAATTTCACTAATATTTCAGGCTCTTTTTTTTTTCTTCCCCTATCTGCTCTATCATCTTTAGCATATTTGGTTGGGTTTCCTAGAATCTGAGTATGAGATGAGAATTCAGCTCACGAGACTCATTAAGAGAATATTCTTCAGGAAAAACGTGTAAGGGAAAGTGTGAGGCAGGACAGAGCAGAGCAGAGAGCAGGCAGTCTCTGACCAACTAATTAAATATAGAAGTGGGCCATGCATAAACCAGTGAGTGATGAGTGTATAATGAACCAAGGGTTATGCTTAAGCCAATTCTGTAAACAAGGAAAATCAAAATAATGAATGAAGAGATGAAGGAACTCAAGGAATATTAGGCTTTTCTTTCAAGTAGATTGACTTTGAAAGGAAAAAGAAAAGGGAGTAGATGGGGGAGGACATGGATTAAAAGGGGATTTTAAATAGTAGAGCTCTGTGAGGTAATATGCTAAAGAAAAAATCCAGTAGAGAGATGTAGAGCTAGGGCTAGGGCTCACAGACCCCTCGAGCCTGTTGTACAGATTGGGTCAGAAAACCTTCACACGCAGGTCTAAGAGCTAGGTAACAGGAAAAGGTCCTGGGAGCCGTGGGTGAAAAATTAATAGGCTTTATTCAGAGCTAGGAGCAGCAGCCCCAGTAGCTTCCCAGAGCGTCCGGAGAAGCGCCAGGCATCAGAGCTGTTAGTCCTTTATACTTAAGTCCATAACCCAGCACACCTGGATGCACACTCGCAATTACATTAGACAAGAAACAACGAACACCTGGGCGCACGTGAATATTTACATTAGATGCTTGGTAAGATTCTGAACATCTAAGGGTCCCTGACCATTTTCCTATATTTTCCCAACAAGAGGGAAGATTGAAAATTCAGAAATGATAGGAACTGGTTGGTGGAGTGATATCATAGAGTTGGAAGGGAATCCAAAGTATAGATAAAACGATTACCTTTAGACACAGAGAAGGACGCCTTTTTACTGATCCAAGAGGGAAAAACATAAAAATAAGTGGGATTACAGATAAATTCATTCTGGTGGCAAGTGAGGAGCTGAGGAATTCCTACAGGATTGCATTTAAATTTAGTTTCCCAGCAAACACAGGAAAGGTCACCTGTTGACACTTGTGTGTGGAATAGGAAGTGCTAATGATGGTAGGATGAGGAAGAAGTGTAGAAGGCTTAAGAGTGGTGAAAGTTTGGAATAGCCACTGAAGGGAATAGGAGAGATATCTGACTAGAGCTACTAAAAAATATCGTCTGGAAGCATTTCAGGCCCAGCTGAGGTTTAACATCATGAATTTATAGTAATAGCTACTCTGGTTGTGTGTTTTTTTCCCAACAATTCTTTATAGTTGGGGATAGCATCTGGGGGATGAGCAGATACATTAAATAAAGAGGAATTACACATGTGATTCATATTTTAGTTCAGGTTGTTAAACATCTTTCAGTTTTAGATAACAAAGAGCATATGGATATACACAAATGGCTGCACCTGCATTTAGGCAGTGGAATGTTACATTATTGTTTGGTTTGGGTGGGTTTAGGAATCAGCCAATAGAAGTCTCAACTTTTCCTTTGCTTATTTGATGTTGAAGCTATTATTATGATTCAGAAACTAAATGAGGTCACAGAGATGGATGAATCCTTAAGGGTAAATTTGAAGGACCAAATAAATAAATAAATAAATAAATTAGCTTACTTTCTTCAAGTTCATTGGGGATATATTTCTGTCTACCTGATACTCCTACGGCCCAGAGTTTTCTAATCCACATAGAATTCTGTGGCCAGATAAATCTCTAAAACACATTACTGCCCAGAAACCTGCAGTGGCTTCTCACTGCCTGTAGTATATGATCTAACTGTCTTAGCCTGATGATTTCAAGGACCTCCATAATTTGGCCTCAACTTACTTTTCTTTATTTTCCCACTGCTTTCTATATTCAGAAAGTATAGCTTAGTGGTTAAGAGCACAGGCTTTTCATTTGTGTTCAAACCTAGCTTTTCAAATTACCAGCTGTGCGATCTTGAGAACTTTAACTCTCTTAGTTCTAGTTTTCTCACCAGTAGCATAGGGATAGTAATACATACCTGATAGAAAGGTTATGATTCAATGAAATAATATTATGTGCTTAGTACAATGCCTGGTGTAGAGTGTATTTACAATATTTTCAGAACTTTATTTAATTACCTCAACTTACATGGTGTTTGGACACTGTTCTAAATACTTTGTAAGCTCATTTAATCCTTATAACAACCTTCAGAAACAGGTAATATTATCGCACATCTATAAATGAGAAAACTGAGGTATAGGGAAGTTAATTAGCTTACTTGTGTTAAAAGCCAATAAACGCTAGAATTATATTTCAAACCCAGAGAGTCTGTCTTCAGAGGCAATGCTTTTAATCACTGTAGGGAAAGTGAAGGAAAATGGTCAGGGCCCCTCAGATGTTCAGAATTTTGCTGAGCATTTGATGTCGATATGCACGTGTATCCAGGTGTTCCTTGGTTATTGTCTAATATAATTGCACATGTGCATCCAGGTGTCCTGGGTTATGCACTTAAGTATAAAGGACGAGTGGCTCTGATCCAGGGGGCCCCCTCACCCCCAGGATGCCCCCTGATGGGGGGGGGCGTTACTAGTGCTGGAGGCTGCTGTAAGCTGCTGTTGCTGAGGATTGAGCTCGTGTCCTCTGCCAACAGCTCCCAGGATCTTTCCCGATTTACTAGCATGGACCTGCGTGTGAAGGGTCTGGTGACCCAGCCTGGCATGTGAAGGGTCTGGTGACCCAATCTGTACAATGGGTTTGAAGGGTCTGAGCCCTAGCCCTGACAATACAATGGAAGCTTAGTATAACTAGAATAACAAAACGTTTTGGCTTTAGTTATGAATTGCTTTAACGATACAATTGCCTCAGCCCCGACAATCACAAAGTCATGTTTCCCTTCAACAAATGGCAACTATTATTATTAATACTTTACTTACTGTCCTTTAAACATATCATGTGTATTAATTTATACTTCCTTTTTACTGTTCATATGATCCACTATGCCAGTGAAACCCTTCCTCTTTTTCTATTTAAATTGTCTTAATCTTTTAAGGCCATCTCAATGCCTACCTCTCCCATGAAACTTTACATGATTCCTCAGTTACCAGTGATCCTTTGCTCTGAATCCTTGGCACTTATTGCCTACGTAATTTAATTAGAACTGTGTTTCAATAGTGCCTATATTGCTATATGTTGTTATTTCATCTGTCTTTGGCTTTTAACTAGATAAAATTTGTTAGCGTGGGAACAATATGTTTTCTTCTTTGTGTCCTTAGCACTTTTTAACCGGAAGTTCTTCTGAATATTTTATCAGAGGACCCAGATTCAAGTCCCAGCACTGATACTTATTAAACTTGGTGACCAGCCAAGACAAATATCTTGACCTCTTTGAACCTTAACAACTTCATCTGTAAAATGGGGTCAATAACCCATTTGTCTAGAGAAGTTATTGTGGGAAATAAATGAAAAGTATATGTGAAAAAGTTTTAAAGTTTATGCAAAAGTTATGTTTTGTGTGTAGCATGCTTTCCGTAAATATTTGTTAAAGAAATGAATAAATGAATTAACGGATGTATGAAGGAAGTAAAGAAGTCAAAATACTTAGAAATGAGCTCTATCATTTTTAATCTCTATTATCTTGATCTTGTCACTTAATCCATCTAGCATTCTTTTTCACCTGTAAAGCAGAGATGAGAAGTTAGGTATATAGGACATTTTGAACAACTGCAGGACTTCATGGAGTTCAGCTTTGGACTGAAGTATAAGGGTCTCCAGGATAGAAAGGAAAGGTAATGGGAGATAGGGTACAGACATACAGGCAGATGTGGGAGATTATAAAACAAAAACTCTTTAACTTACCTTTTTACTCAAGCTAAGCCCTCTCTGTGACTTTAGCCTATGAAGACAGGCTAAAATTCCTTAGATTCATATTTTTGACAACTACATCAGTGACTAGCATATCTGAAGTTCCTTTCTTGGCTCCAGGGTGAAGAATTCCAGCCAATTCCTCCTCATGAAAGTTCAGCGTGAACTTAAATTCCCTATCCACAAGAAAACTCTATCCAAGATTTCACATGACTGACATGTAGCATTTTAAGATTTGTGTAACCATATACCCAAGGTTTTCTAAATAGTATGTGAAATTTCTTGATTCTTAGGTTTACTGGTATAAGTCCAGCCAACTTTCACATTTTTCCCCTTTCTGATAATTCTTCCAAAATAAAACACCAGTTGCTAAATTTTTAGAGCTCATGACATGCACGTATATCTCAGGTAACTGTTACCTTTACTATAACTAATGATTTCATGACCTAATCACTCCGTAGCCACTTGCTATTTCTCTTTTTATCATTTTCTGATGGTTAATCAATCACTCTTTGTTTCACTCTGGGCTCTGTATTCTTCTGATCAGAGTCTGCCCAGGTCTCTTTTTCTCTCTTTTCTCAGCCTTAATACAAACAAATTCTGTAGCATACATGCAGTGGGAAAGAAGTAGTTAAAGAGAAAAGACTTTAGCTACCAGTGGAAAATTTGAGAGTAATGTGGTTAAGAAAAACTTTTGAAAATAAGAGACACGAAACCACCTTGGAAGAAGGGAATTTTGAGTTATGGGGAGAGAGTCTTCCAGGTAGCACTTAGCTTAGAAGAAATACTACTTTTATCAGGAACTTCCTGTCCTATTTTCACCCATGGACTGTAATTATATATGTTACTTGCAGGCTCATCACAGTCAACCATAGTCTAGTGAGATTTAGAGTCTTTGTCTCCACTTACAAATAGGACCTGAAAAGATACTCTTCCAGTCTTTATATAGTTGTCCAAGGACCTGGAGAGAGATTAGTCTTTGCTTCAGTCCCCTACTTTACCTCCACCATATGTGACCAGTTTGCTTAGTTGACCCTTGCTCAGGTATTGATACCAGAATATCCTACCCATTTTCCTCTTACTTCTTCTGTAATGGAATATGAAGTCTAACCCTCAATCCTAGTCAGTTGGCTGGAGATCCTGATCTCCTCATTGCATTTCAGCTAGCCACTTTCTGTAGAACTGAGTTCTATTTCTCCTTAAATTATTTAATTTCCAAATTTAAATTTTAATCTCCTACTTGATATGAAAACCGCTACTGCATAGATGTCATAACATTGGTGGAATGTGAGTATACACTATTTCTAGGCCAGACCCATAAAACCTTCTGTGCAAGTCTCCATTCTCTCATATATGTATTTATCTATTTCCGTGTATTTCTTTTGTCGGTTTTGCTATATATATTTTGAGGCTATGTAATTAGGTGCATACAAATTTAGAATTTTTATATTCTAAAAGGGTGAATCGACCCTTTACCATTGTGAAATGTCCTTTTTTCCTAAATTTTTTTCCTGAACATCTAATTTTTCTAGTATTAGTGTAGGCATACCAGCTTTATTTTGGTTAGTGTTTGCATGGTATATTTCTCTCACTTTTACTTTCAATCTTTTCATATGCTTATCTTTAAATCGTGTTTCTTGGAAGCAGCATATAGTCATTAGATTCTTTTTCAGGTCTGATAATCTTTGTCTTTAAAGTGGAATATTCATTTACATTTAATGTAATTACTGATATATTTGAGTTAAAAAAAATCTATGATCTTATTTTTTTCCTATTTATTTCACCTGTTCCAAGTTCATTTTCCTCTCTTCCCTTCCCTTCTTTTGGATTAATTAATTTTTATTATTTCATTTTTCACTTCTATTACATTGTTATCACGTTCTTGTTCTTCTTTTAGTGACATTTTCCCCCTATCACTTTGAAAATATTATCCCACAGGCTTATAACTTCCATTGTTTATATTAAAAACTTCTATGGTTATGTCTTATTTTTGCTCTGTTTAAAGTAATACATTTTTCTCCTGTCTGCCTTTAAGAGCTTTTCTTTATGTTTAGATTTTTAGCTGAATTAGTAAGATAGGCTTGAATGTAGTTTTCTTTATTTATTTTGAATGGAGTTGGTATTGCTTCTTGAATCTGTAATTTATTATCATTCATTAATTTTGAAAAATTTCTAACATTTTATCTGGAAATATTGCTTTTGCTTATTTTCTGTCTCTCTCTCTCTGTCTGTGTCTCTCTCTCACTTTCTTGCTTTCATTCTCTTTCTCTTCTTCTGAGACTCCAGTTACATGTATATAAAACTAAAACTTGTAAACTATATAACATCTCTCTCTCTTTTTTTCTCTTCCTGCTTCAGACTGGATATTTTCTTATGATGTATTGTTTCAGTCAGATGCTTTCTTTACCTATTTTTAGTCCGTTTTAACCCCATCATTGAGTTTTTAATTTGAATAATTAAATTTTTTTCTAGTATTTTTATATGATTTCATAATTTTCATCTATCTTGTGGAATTCTCTACCTTGTCAGTAAATTGCTTTACCACAGTAACAATAGTGATTTACAGCTTGTAGCTAAAACTCCAATATTTAGATACCCTATAGGTATGTTTCTATTATCTGTTTATTCTTTTCCTGTTTAGTTAAATCTTGTTTTTTATTTTTGTTTTTGTATGCTTGATTATTTTTATTTAAGTGCTGGACAATTGTGCTTTAAGTTATAGATGATGTTTTCTTCCTCCAGAGAGGATTTACTTTTACTTCTGGCAGGCAATCAAGTTAGAGGAAGTTAACTTTATTCCAGTAAAAATCGAGATAATTTAAAGCTGGGCTTCAGTTCTTTTGAGGGGTCTTCTATTTCATATGCTTTAGCATGTAGTCTTTTAGATTTCTAACCAAATGCTCGAGATTTTTAATGACCCCCACTTCCTTGGAACTTGAACTCTTCTGTTTTATCCTCTTGAATCATGAGATTGCTGAAAGCTTTGCTTAGCTTCTCAAACTCTTAGCCTCTCATCCACTGTGCTGTCCTTTGGTATTAGTATTTACCTCAAAGAAAAAGTGGCTCCAAATTCTGGGCTCCCTTCTCTTGGTTTCTCTCTTCTTAATTTGACCCCACAAATTCTTACTGCCTTTGTCTCTAATATTGTCTAATTGATATTTAAAAATCGTTTCCTTCTTTTCTAGTTGTTTTCAACTAGAATTGGGCTATAACGTTGGCCTAAACAGCTTAGCCAACCATTTCCATAAGTCTAACTCAGTTCTGCCCAGTCATAATCCTACTCTTTAATTCTCATATTTAGCCCTATTCCTGAACTTTAATCTTGTGTACTTATCTTGGTTTCTGTAGTTTGATCTTCATACTTTCTAAGGTCTTTAGCTTAGATTCATGCCTCTGTTTTCCCTATTTCTCACTGCCTTTAGTTATAATCCTAATCATCACAGGCATTTCTAGAACCCAGCCACTACCACAGACTATCTCGACTGATGATTTTCTTGTCCAACTAAAGTTTTTTAGTTTATAAAGAATAGAAGCCCATTCAAGCTAGGCCCCCCCCCCCCAAAAAAAAGAGTTGTGAGGATACAGCAGATAATCTGACAGACATCTAATAACAGGAAATGAGAAACAGCCTGCTTTTATATGTCTTAGCATTGCAAAATAGATTCTTTTTGTCTCCGTGTACACACATTCTTCAAAATTCAAATGTTTTTGCTCCTCTAAAGATGTCTAATTCTTTCCTTTCTTCAGCAACCAGTTTTTCTCTTACTCATCTTTCACATGGCCTAACATGACTGCCCTAGTCCTGATCATCTGATTTAAGTCCTATCACCAATTAATGTAGTCTTTATTTTTTCTTGATTCAAACCATTCATTCATGGCTAACCAAAGAATTGTTCTTGGATCAGGTGTCTATCCTTGTGTTATAAGCTGTAGCCATGGTGGTAGGGTCATATGGCAAATAGGAATGCTTATTCCAGGATCTCTGAGAAGGAAATTAAATCAAGAAAAAGGAAATAGGTGTGTGGGACAAATGAATATGTTCAGCACATCTACCTAGGCTGGGTTATTCCCTAGGTTTCAGACATATTTGGAAAATGGGAATGTTAAAAAGGATAAAATGGTTGACAGATAAATAACCAGATTGACCAAAGTAAAGGATATGTATGAGACCCAGTGGTAGGACAATAGCATAGTTTCTCTCCACTTCCAAATATTACTTATAAATTACAAAATATATATATATGATTAAATTAATAGTTATGAAAGCGTCAAATCCAATTACACTTAAGTAATAATCTTTAAGAGTAGGAAAACATTAAAATATATCTTTTTGCATGTTTATTGATAAAGGGATAGATGTACATATAAAAATAATTTGATAAATATACTGATCATAAATTTTATGTGCATATAAATAAGATCATTTAATATGATCTTATTTGAATTTAATAGAAGAAAAACTGAAGTGAAACTCCAGGGCCATCACATTCAGTTGTTCGGATTACAATATGAATGTTGCTCCCTGGAGTTGGGCAGTGAAAAATTTGCATATCGCAATTGCATGTTGTAGCCCCCTCAACTTCAAATAAATATTATTGCTCTATAAGAAGCATTATTTCACAAAAAATTTCCTCCAAAGTTAGAAATAAAGATTATGGAAACTTTTAAATGACATATTTTTGTATTGCATAATATGCTTACTCATACTTTCTCTTCTCAATTTTTGCATGTTATATTGTTGTTTGTTCATTGGCAAGGTTAATGACATTTAAATCAACCTTCAGTCTTTTACCCTCTCTTCTTTGTTTCTAAATTTTTGATCGACTTACCTACTGATGTTCTAGATATTGAGTGGGGTTTTAAAAGTAGCTTGTGATTGCTACATTCCTGAGTTTTTCACTTTTGAAAATGTCTTTTTTAATTCTTGAAAGATATCTTAGCTGGATAAAAGCTTCTTAGGTAATTTTTTCTCTCAGAACTTTTTAGATATTACCCCATAGTTTTTTGGCAACTAGTATTGTGGAGAAGTCTGAAGCCATTTTTTTTTCCCCCTTTCAGGGAATTCCTGAAGAGTTTTTCTTTATTCTTAAAATTCAGTAATAACCAGGGTATATCTTTTTGCTGATCATTATAACTTTTTTCCCCTGGAATAGAGTGTGTCATTTTGATATGCAGATTTATGTTTTCCTTCATTCCTGGGATGTTGTCTTGCATTAAATCTTTGGATGTATTTTGTTTTTCATTTTTTGAGGTTATATCATTAAAAATCATTTATTATACTGCATATTTATTGTGTTCTTGGCCTGTCCTTCATATCTATTATCATTTCCCTACTTGGTTTAACTGTTTTGGCTTTTTCCTCTGCATTATCTTAAGCCTTTTCTCTCTTTCAGCAATTCTATTTTGTTTCTTGCTGTCTCTAATTTATTTAGTAGATTTTAAAAAACTGCTAGTTTTCCTTATTCTGCAATTTCCCATTTTGTCTCATCTTTTAAGTTGACAAAAGCTTATTTCATTAGTTTTATTTTATGTTCTTCTATAGCACTCATAATGAATTTTTTCCCATGCTTTGAGTTGCATTTGTCACAGAAATGGCTGTTAACCTCCATTTTGTACACCCTTATTATTTCTTCACTATTTTACTTCTGTGGTGCAATATCAATAGTTGCTATGTCATTTCCCCCCTAAAATGTGGCTTATCCTTAACATAGGCATCACTTTTTTAGAAATTCTATTTGCTTTGATAAAATGGATAAATTTTTCTTGGTTTTGTTTCATTTTCCCCTCTGGACTAAATGTTTGGGCTGGGTAATTTGTATTCCATTTGCTTTTCTGTAGCTTAAGGGCATGGGAGGATTTCTGCCGTTGGTTAGAGCTGAGCCAAAATTGTATGAAATTTTACTTAATATCCTGAGCTTTGTTCTCCAGAGATTTTGTAAAATATATTGTATCACAATTCACTTTACCTTATCACAAACATATCCTATTCCCATGGTGAGGATCTATCCTAAGGCTTTGAGTAACTCCCCTAATTCAGTATGAAGTCCCACAGCCTTTGCTTCCATTAGAGAGCCCCCCAAATTTCTCTAATTTCACCAGTTGCTATCCATCTCTCTCCACATGTACCTCCTACACTCTCTCCCCAGCCAATCTTGAGAGAGAGAAAAAAATAAAAGCATATCATCTCATCTCACTTGACTTATCTCCAAATGGGATGGTTGGTGAGAATTCTCAGAATTTTTTAAGTCATCAGAACTGCTTTTGCAGCATTAGAAGCCACCTGGTGCTAGAAAATCATAGTTGTATAAAGTCTCTATGAAGATCTCCACTAAAGAAATCTGCTTGATTTTGCTAAATGTAGCATTTCCCATATTTATATAAGTTATTTTCTTTGGGAGAGTGCTCAATATTAGTTTGGAAACCTTGATTTATGGGGTCTCCTGAGTCCATATACCCTAAAAATAAGGGATTTGACATGGATGGTGTTGGAAAAATATAGGAAAATGGTCAGGGCCCCCAGATGTTCAGAATCTTGCCGAGCATTTGATGTAAATAGGCATGTGCACCCAGGTGTTCCTTGGTTATTGTTAATGTAATTGCGCATGTGCACCCTGGTGTCTTGGGTTATAGACTTAAGTATAAAGGATGGGTGGCTCTGATCCACAGCTCCCCCACCCCCGGGATGTCCCGATGGGGGGGGGGGAGCATGGGGAGGCCACTGCTGCTGCTGGAGGCTGTTGCTGCTACCGCTAGTGCCCCCTGGACCCTCTGAGAGGCCGCTGCCACCACCAGATCTGTAAGCCGCTGGACCTGTAAGCTGCTGTTGCTGCCGTTGCTGAGGACTGAGCTCGTGTCATTGCCAACAGCTCCTGGGATCTTTCCCAATTACCTAGCATGGACCTACATGTGAGGGGTCTGGGGGCCCAGTCTGTACAATGTGTTTGAAGGGTCTGAGCCCTAGCTCTGACAATATAAATGGAAACGTAATATAACTAAAATAATGAAACATTTTGGCTCTAGTTATGATTTGTCTTACTCGACAACTGGCATAGTTGTGTAGCTTGGCAATTGGCTACGTCGGCAGGATTCCGACATTAGCCCTAGCTTTACAGAAGGTCAACCCCAGTTTGTAGTATGAAGACTAGATGCGTAGAAGATATGGGTCCTTGAAGTATGCCAGAATATTTGACTTCTGCACATATCTAGGCTACTTAGTGAGCTTGGTGGTGGCGCAGGGTATCATGTGGCAAGGGCTTTCTTCTCCTTATAAAGCCCTCAGTCTACATGAAAAAATTGCTAGTTTGATCTTAATACAGGGGCTGTTGGACAATTGGTTAATAAGCTCATTTAGTCAAGGTGTGGGGTGCATGAGTCCTTCTAGAGTAGGAAGCATACAGTGCTGAAAATGAATTATGAAAATATTAAAGATTTGGGGCTTGAGTACTTAGTCTATTTTTTTCTTGTCCTGAAACGATGTGGGTTGGGATGAGGGAGAAGCCTATAGGGGGCATAAGCCAGTGGGACATCATGGTGCCTCACGTCGTGGAGATCCACTGACATGATTTTCTGGATATTGGATGAGAGTAAGAAAAGTCAGAGAATCAGTCTAAGCTATGTTCTAGAGAGGGTGAAGGGTTGAAACTAGAGAAGTCATTCTAAGGGCTGTACAGTCAGGAATAGAAGGTTAAGCCAAGAAGATTTAGGAGTTGGACAGATGGAAGAACAGAGTGCGGAGTGAAGTGCTAGTGTGGGAGACAGGAGGTACTCAATAGTATAAAACACATTTGCCTGGCACTGTGCTGGGGTGCCCAAGTCTTGTGTCCTTGGGTAGGTCAGTCTATATTAGAAACTCTGGAGTGTAGGAGTATTGGCTGCTAATCGACTTTGTTGTGAGTAGTTTCACTACATAAGCTCTGTCTCTGTCTGATGGAGAAAAGTATTTTGATTAATCCTTGGGTTTTCCAAGAATATGAGGCTCCAGTTACTAGTTTACCCTGTATGTAATTGTCAATTGTGTAAAAACGTTTTTCAATGGTTTATTAGTCCGTTTTCTATCACTTACAACAGAATGCTTGAAACTGAGTGACTTATAAAGAAATGGAATTTATTTCTAATGATTTTGGAGGCTGGAGAGTCTAAGGTCCAGGGAGCACATCTGGTGAGGGCCTTCTTTTTGGCAGGAGCTCTCTACAGAATCCTGTGGTGATATAGAGTTTAACATGGCAAAGGCTGAATGAGAATGTATTTCCACATGCTTTCTTCCTCTCCTTATAAAGCCTCCAGGCTACTCCTTTGATAACCCCTTAAACTATTAACCCATTAATCCATTTATAAGGGTATAGTCCTCATGATCCAATCACCTCTCAAAGGTCCCACCTTTCAAATGCCACATTGGGGATTAAGTTCCAACATGAGCTTTGGAGGGGACAAACATTCAAACTGTAACAGTGTGGCATTAATATAATGAATGTATAAGTGAAGCAACTGGCACAGTTCTTTGCTGCTAGTAAGTTTTTTGGTAAGGTTTTGATGAATTCAAGGTATTTATGTCCCTGGAAACCATGGCATATTCATTTCTCACCCAAATTTACATGACCATAGGTTGGGGTGCTAATTCAATAAGACATTACGGGTTTATGTCTTCTGCCACACATTGTGCCTGGGTGTGGATATACAGAGTTAAATAAGGTATAGGTCTTGCCCTCAGAGTGATTTTAGAACCCTAAGAGAGACCATAATATTGATTGATTCAGCAGAGTTAATGCTAAACTCTCCTGGACAATACTTGAAAAGGTTTGGTTGACATGACATCTTAGAACAACAGTTCTGAAGCTTGGTTTCACTTTAGAATCACCTGAGGAATTGATGCCCTATTCCAGGCCAATTAAATCAGAATACTTGCATTGGGGTTTATGCCTTAATATTCTTTAAAAACATCCTATGTTCAGCCTGTGTTGAGAACCTGTGTTTTAGAGGAAGAATACAAAAGGCTAATTAAGAAAAACCAAAACAACACACTGAATGAACTGTATACTGGGTTTTAAATAGTTAAGCATATCTATAAATACATATACAGTACAATAAATTATAAATATAACATGTAGTTATCTAGCTAGTCAGTTTTGTTCTGGTATTAATCTCTAATCTTCTTTAACTAGGATATTGGTAAAAACCCATAGCTAGTTTTGACTGAGATGATGCCTTTGTCTTGGTTTTGATACTGACTTTGTTCTAATACTTGTATGTCTTCTATTTTATCTTACCCCAAATCATTTATATTCATATGAAATTCTTACTGCAAAGTACTCTCACTCATTCTCCAACTACTAAAATTCAATCACTGGAATATAAAGCAGTGGTTCTCAAATATGGCTAAATTTTAATCACCTAGAGAGCTTTTAAAAAAATGTCAATGACTGGCTACCACACACCACTTAAACCAGAATCTCTAGGAATGAGACCAAGTCATTACTATTTTGTTTAAAATTATCCCAGCTGATTCTCTGTACTGCTGGTGTTGAGAACATTAGTATGTGATAAAATGTTACAAAATGGCCTCTGAGGAATTATGCCTCCTTGTGTCCACAAACATTTGCAATATGACGGCTCCCATCAACAAACAGGTGGAGTCTATTTTCCCACTTTGAATATAGACCCCATACCTGACTCTCCGGGTGAATGCGTCATATGAGTAAGTTGAGGTGAGGTCAACAGAGGAACCACCCAGCCAAATTCTCAGGATAGTAAAAATAATAAAAAAAAAATTTAAGCCACTAAGTTTTGGGGTGGGTGTTTTTTTACCCAGCAAAGTCTAACTGAAATACACTACTATGGAGGCTTTTTGTCATGCATTTTGATGGAAAGAACTACTTTTGATTTTTTTTTAACCTCTATTTTTATTAGTGTTGCAAGACCAACTCTAACAATTGTCTCTCATGCTCTTTCTAGTCCCCTTCAGACTTTCCTACTGCTGGAAGAATGAGATTTAGGCAGAAAAAAGTTTCATGTCATTGTACAAATGCCTTCTAGTTTTTTCCCCAGGTACTTTTTCAGTCTGATTACCAAATGCTTCCTTTACAACTTTCAAAGATCAAAGAAGCCACCTGCCCCATGGGCTGTGGCATAGGCAGACTTTCATGCACACTCCATGTGGATTGCATCAGCACATCCTGAAATTTGCTGAGACTCAGTTTCACAAGTTCCGGTCCTGAATAAAGAAATTTCCTTTCTTAAGCAAGATGGCCACACTTAGGGAGATCCAGGAACAATTTGAAGTTTCTAATCAATTTTCTTATTGGGTCATGTAAAACAGTTGTAGTTTGCACCCTCACTATGCTATCAGTGATGAAAATTACTGTAGTTTGCCTTAATAAAATCAATAGTTAGGAACTCAGTTCTTACTAAAATGTCTTCCTTGTGAAATTAGCAGTGAATGAAAATAAGAGTTGTTTGTGTCATTACTTGGTAGGTAAATCTAGGTTGGTCTGGGGAAATGTAATGGACTTGGAGTCCAAAGACTTGGGTTTGACACTTAGTTCTACCACTTAACCTATTGTGTAACCTTGAGCAAATAAAAATTTTATCTTAGTTGCCTCATCTGTACTGAGATAAAGATTAACTACTTTCAGAATATATGTACAAGAATCAACAAAGGTAACATATATATTCATTTGTAATCTTTAAAGCTTAATTTAAATGTAAGGTGTAAGTGCTCTTGGTTATTATTGTAGGAAAGCAGAAATATGGAAAAAATTCTTTGACATCATCTGAGGAAGTCATTTATGTTCTCACAGCATTAGGGAACGTGAATAATTTATATGTCTTCACAGGTGTCTTTAATCTCTGAATCACAAAGCATTTTGCAGAATACTTTTATTTATAAAACTTCATGAAATACATTTGTCCCCCCTTAAATTTGCTTTTACACAGGTATCTTTTTCCAGGACATATAGTAAATTTAAGCCTAACCCACTAATGAACCTCAGAATTGCATATGAATAAGGAAGCGTTCTGATCCTTTTTTATATTGTAATTTTTGTGTTTTATTTAAAATGTGCAAGTCTCTTGATCTTGTCTGCCTTCCACCAAAGTCTGTCCCTAGATGCTTTGATGTAGTGAACATGCCTGTGAAACTCAAATCTTAGAGAGGTAGCAGTCTTCATTCCTATGTTAGGGATAGAGTTCAGAGATAATTTATTAATCTCTTTTTCCCTTAACTGTCTGAAAGATGACCATTAAAAATATATGAATCAGATTCTTATACTGCCCAAGTTGAATTCTGGTTGGAATCAGAGCCCTAGCAGAGCTGCATATTACTCTTTGGCTCCTTGACTAGTATATGACAGTTTTTTCTCTTGGCTTACTGAATGGTAGTCTGGTGATCTGAATAGGCTAATGGGACTATTTAGCTGAGACTTTTTTAGTCACTAGGAGATGTAGATATAATTACCGTATTTCTGTGGCTTCTTTTTCAAGGAGCTCAGAAAGCTTTGCATATATTATTTAATCTTCTTTAAGAGAGCTGCATGAATTATGTTATTATGTTAGAAAAATTTACCTTTACTCAAACTTTCTATTGTCATATCTTCTGGTATCTTTACTTCTCTAACTGGCATTTAGTGATTTGATTTTTTCTGTGGATTTTCCGTATTGTTTTCTTTCTCATATTGAAATAAACCTGATTTCTGTCTATTTCCTCAAGTTCTGCTGTTAAAGGAACAGATAATTAACATATATTATGTCTTAGATCATACAAGTTCCATTACTGGTGAATTTCTTAGTATGAGACCAGTACTGTGTGAGAAAGGATGATATGTTTTGGAACACATAGACCAATTGCTATTCATCAAAATAAACCACATAGGTGTCTCCTTATTTATAGAACTAATGTTGTTTGTAATATCTTCTTTTAGACAGGAATTACTTATTACAAACTCTATTTTAGGGTGAGGGAGACTGAGGCACAACGCAGATTGGTAACATGAAAAGAAAAGAAAATATAAGCCACTTTTTGGTAAATTATGATTCTGATTATTAATGTTCATGGTCTAATATTTGCTTTTTTCAGGGTCTTACTTAATAGAGATTTCCAGTACCAATGCTGAAACTTTGATCAGATAATCAATCTGAGGCTGCCAGAGGTTTATCAAAATGATTTTTCTTTATACATTTTGCTCTATGATTCCTCTAACTCAACACGTGTTTGTTGCAGGGTTTTTTTTGTATTAAACTAGTTGAAAAATGAGCCATTTTTCTTTTCCTGAGGATGTTTTTCTTTCCAAGAGAGATATACACAGCCATACACAGAAGTCTTTAGTTTTGAACTCTGGTAATTATTAATTCAATAGTTGTGCAATATCTACGTGCAGGTGACCCGAGTGGTTAAAACACCAGTAACGTTTACTTCACTTAGCAATGTAGGATTCTTTCCCCTAAGACTTAAATTTATAATCAATCTAATTTCCACAGGATTGTTCAATTTCATATAGGATTACACTTCCATGGATGTCTTCCAAAGCTTATTCACAGGAGATTTAGCAGAGGTCATGCTGGCTCTTCTAAGTAACTTTCTGGAAAGGAAGAGCATAATTGTCCCCTTCTAGGAAACTGGTATTTATAAAGAAAAAATTGCTTTTTATGTTTTTCCTGGTGGACATCAGTGGATTTATCAAGATACTGCTCAGGGTCTCTCCAATTCTCTCTGATTTTTTTCTTCCATCTGTGACTTTCTTTAAATTGCATTTTTTCCTTCTGATTGTTATGACTAAAGCTAAGTCAATCTAAAACACAAGAAGGAAATTAACATTTATAATGAAATGACCTCTTAGAAGGAAGAGCAATAAGCATATTATTATAAAATAAAATCTCCAAATAAAAGACATTTTGGTGTTTGGACTCAGTTGCATTTTTCTCCTTTGCTGGAATTATCATAATGAAAACACACACATGTGCTAGTTCAGATATGCCTCAAGCTTGAAGAGAAGTTTCTTTATCTGACAGATACTTGCTTTTACAGTTTGAATATGTTTTCCTTTGCCAGTCTGATATAATAGAAAGTAAGAGTAATAATAACTTTGAGTCAAAAAGGCCTGGGTTTGAATCTGTACTCTGCCACTGACTGGTTATATAACCATAGGCAAGGTAGTTAACCTCTCTGTATTGGAATTAGTCAGTTTTCTGTCACTTAGAATACCTGAAACTGGATAATTTATAAGGAAAATAAGTTTATTTCTCACAGTTTGGGAGGCTGGGAAGTCCAAGGGTGAGGAGCACATCTGGTGAGGGCCTTCCTCATGGTGGGGACTCTGCAGAGTCCTCAGGTGGTGCAGATTATCACATGGGGAGGGAAGCTGAGCATTTTAATGTACTCACTTGCTCTTCTTATAAAGCCACCAGTGCCCTTGTAATCCATTTATCCATTAACCCACTAATCCATAAATGAATTAATCCATTTATGAGGGCAGAGCACTCACAATGTAATCACCTCCCAAAGTCCCCTTTCAAATATTGTAGTTGGATTTCCCACCCTCTTATCACTGTTACAACGGGGATCAAGTTTTACTGAGAGTTTTGGAAGACATTCAACCTATAGCACTTGCTAAGCTTATGTTTCTTTGTAAAAGGGAGTTAATAATGTCTACTTTATCACAGTGCCCTGAGAGAGAAATGAGATGATGCATATGAAGGTATGTGGCACATGCTAGTCCTAGTGTATCCTCAAAAAATGTTAATTACTTTTCCTTCCTCTTATGTGTTGGCCAGAGAGTAATGTGTTAATTTTGCTTATTAAGATAAAGTAAAGTACTATATAAAAGTAAATCATGAGGTATACAATATAATGAATTTAAGGGTCATTTTGCCTTTGTTAGAGTACCTGATTAACTCAGGGAAACCTATAGTTATATATAAAATGCTACCATACTCTTGTGAGTTAGAAAAATAATATTAATAAATTCATTAATATGTACTTGTTTTGGCTGAATATTAATTGCATGCTATTATTTATTCATTAGGCACTGTGCTAGGTCCTAGAGATATAATGGTGAGGAATATGGACATAGTTTTTGGAGTTGATCTGTAGGATATTTCCAGTTTACAAATAGGAAAAATTAAGAAGGAACACACTTAAGGAACATTGACTTTGATCTCAGTTAACATGTAATCCCTGGTATCATATCTCAAACGGGTTTATGGTCATCTTGTAGTTAATTTACTTCTCTTAGTTCCAGTCAGTAAGTAGGAAATTTTCCTTTGGTTGTGCTTGGAGGCTTCACTGATATGAAGGTATATTGAGTTTTTAAATTATTATAAGGAACGCCAACTGAGGTTTAGGCCAATTATAACTCTGGGACCACTTAACATAATATTAAAGAAAAATTCTATTTTTTTTTCTTTTTTGAGAAAGCAATATTGACCAAAGGCAGTTAGTATTCTAGGAAGAGAGAAAGTTCATCATTTTTCTGCTAAAGAGATCTACCTCATCCTTATCCACAGGAGGAAGGCTTAGCATGAGTTTGGGATTATGTTTCCTGTGTTACTACACTTTTTGCTCCTACTGCAGTGTGCTTGCCCCATCCCCTGGAATGATGAGAATGAAGTACACATCCAAATTGCTGCTTAATTACTTTGTTTAATGCTTGCCTGTGGCCGATTGTCTTAAGCCAAAAAGTGGTTGAGAATAAACTCCAAAGAGATTTTTTCCCCCATGTGTTGTCTCTACCTTTCTTCTTTCATTTCTTTTGTCACTTTCACCTTCTTTCTCTTTTTTCACATTTACTTTTCCTTCACCTTTGAAGCCCAGCAACTTAGTTTGTTGGAGTTTTGCTGTTTATGAGGTTTAATCATGTCCTCAGGAAGAGGGATAATTATTAAACCACTGGAAATTTAATGATGGATATTTATTCCCCATCCATAGTCATTTTGGTGTCTGGGGATTGGCATGCCAATCAGTGGAAACCAAAGTGGAAAAATGTCATCAAACCGCACATGATTTTCCAGCGATTTACATGTGTTTGTTGTATTCCAGATGGGCAATTACTGATGCCCTCCGCTACTCTTTATTTGCAAGCTCCTCATGATCAAAATAACAAAGAGTTTAAAACAAGTCCACCTCTCCACAGTGGTGGAAACAGGTGTCAGTTTCCCTCAATATGAAGTCCTCTTTTTCTTACATTGTGTTCTTCTGCTGTAACAGTTTCTCCTAACTACTTTGCTAAGTCATAATTTCTGAGCTCTTTTTCTTTAATTATAAAGATTGAGGTAAAATGTTTTCTTTCCCTCTAACTTAGGAACTGAAATTGTTAGAAAAAAAAGTTGGACTTAATTTTTTCCAATTAATTAATGTTAACCTTTTAACATAATAGGCACTTGTTTATTATGTTTATTTTTATTGTCTCCTTCAACTAGGATTTAAGCTCCACAGGAGCAGGGATCTTAATCTCTTTGGTTCATGGGTGTATCCCATGTGTTTAAAACAGTGCCTGGCACATATAAGGTAATGTTATTATTTGTTGAATAAATGCTGAGAGAATGCTACTGAGTCTTCAGTAGAAGACCAGAATTACTATTCTTATAGATAGGAGAGCCCTGTGTTAAATCTGCCACTTTTTATCTCTGTAACCCCAGCAAATATTTTATTATAATATTTTTTCTAAATATCCATTTCTTTATCAGTATAGTGGGGATTTTTTGAAGATTAAGAATAAATGGGATTAATTAAATGAGATAATGCATGAAAAAATGTTTTACACAGTACTTGGCATACATAGTCAGTGCTCCGAAAATTGTAACTTTAATGAAGTTGTTTCCCTTCAGTTTAATGCTGTGCATTCATGAGAAATGTAGGACTATGTTCATAGAAGACAAAATTTTTTTTTTGATGTTGACCTTTGTTTTGTTTTAGCTGAACCTCCACTGGAATGTAAATTCAGTGAGGATAGGATTTTTGTATATTCCTTGCTGTATGAGTATCTCAACAACTAGAATGGTGCTGGTACATAATAGGCACTCAATAAATATTTGTTCGGTAAATTATTAAATGTTTAAGATGGCAATTAGCTCCACCATCCTAACCTTCTGAGCTCTAGTGGTAATCAATCGAGTTAGTGGCAGAGATTTCCTAATATCTATGTAAATACGCCTCAGTTTCTTAATTTTGTGGGATGAAAGACCACACAAAAAGGTTTTGAGAACTAAAAGTGAAGGGGCAGAGGGGCTGGAAATTATCTAGCATTTCAGGCCATGCAGAGTTATTTTTGACAATTTAGTTAAATGGACTTTATATTTTCTTATTATCCCAATTGACTGTCTCAAATATCTGAATCCACGATACATAATTTCACTTTATATTCTAAAGCTTTTGTTCAAAACAAAGCATTTCATTTAAACTTGGTTTCTTTTAGGTAAATGTCTTAGTGGTAGGCATGTAGGTTTCAGAAGAAAAGGTACTATAGACTCACTGGTAAACACATTTCTGGTCACTGCTGCAAACATGAGCTCTGAAAATTCCACAATACGAAGGGGGTGCTAAAATGTAGGTCTTTTATGAAGTTTCCCACCCTGCTAATTCAAATTATTCTGCTAAGTGACTCCTCTGACTGATCTATTGTATTTTTAAATGCTTAAGGGTGACTTCAATGTTCTGTTTATAATGAAACATTTACTGGAGACTCTCACTGGCTACTTTAAGAAAATGCATTTTGTTAAAACAACTTTAACAGAATTATCAACTAAATTTCTCAAAATAATCTATATCAGAAAATTTACAGCTATATGATTTTGACATTTTTATGTATTTTTGAGGTTCAGGTTTTGTTTTTGTTTTTTGTATTCTAACATACAATTTCTTTGTATTAAATTAAATTTTAGCAATCAGAAGTATTGCTATTGCTATCCTTAATGACAAATACTTTAAATGCATACTATTATTTTTATTTTCTCTATATATTATTTTGCAGGATAAATCATTTTAAATGGTTTTGCAACTGCTGAGAGTTGAGCCTGAAACTTTTCCAAAGATAAAGATGGTTTAGGTTTATAAAATGTGTTCACAATGAAAATGCTTATAGATAACTTTGAGAATACTGTGTCCATATCATGTGGATAAATTTTAATAAAGAATTATATTGCCTTGAGATGACCAATATTTGAAGCAAAATTGTGAAAATTAAAATTCTTTTGCAAGTGTAGAAAGAATAATTTTAACACCTATAAATTCCCTTAAAAAATCAAGTCCCCAATACTTTCTTATGCTCATATTTTGAGGGTTTTTGTTTTGTTTTGTTTTTTGTTTTTGCCAAGTATATTTGCTTTTAGTAAGTGTAAGAAAGCAGGAGTGTCTTTCAGACTTTTTTAAGATAGAGGACTGGAACTGACACAGAAGTGTAAAAATGACCAATTATGCTATGAACATGTGACAGTTTGTATAGTTTCAATGAATATTAATCCCGAGGAATCAGAGGCAAAGTGACTGTAGCTTGTGACCCCACCAAATCCATCGTCATTATTCGGAAGGGCAGTTGTCTTGAAGTCAGCTTCCTTATCTTCTACATTGATGGAAAAAGCAGATATAGTCTGGTGACAAGAAAAACAGGTTTGTACCTACAAAGTTTGAAAGTTGTTTTTCAAGAAGGAGAACATATCAGCTTTTCTCCCCCCTTGCTCTATAAATAGCTCCTGGCAGGCAGAAACAACTCTGATTGCAGGAGATGAAGTAGAACAAGCAGCAGGCTGTAGTGCAGAATCAATGGCACAGTGCCAAGAGCTTCATCAAATGAATAATAGCTTCCACTTGACAATCAGTAAAGTGCCTCTTCTCCTACGGATTTAGTTTTTAATGATGATTAGAGAGGATGGGCCCCTAAAATTTCTCTGGTAGAAATGACCTCCTATTAATTTCTATTCCTTGAAATGCTGAATTTCAAAGCTATTTTACAGCTGCAAAACCAAAGGCACTGACATAAAGGAACTATTATCTTTGTAATTGTAGCAACAAGTACTAAATTTGTCATTGATTAACAGAGACTTTTTAACTTCATGATCCTTTGTTAGTTGAGTCCTCTATTTGGAGCTCTACTGATTTACTTGCTTTGAAAGTCAAATGTTACATTTTAGAGCCAAAAGCTATCAGGATAATGTCTTTTGTTTTAATATAATAAATACTTCCTTATAATGTTTATAACATTGATTATTATGCAATGAAGGGTGAGGGTCAAGTTTGAGTTTTGCATTAATTCCATACAGTGTTTTGTTTTCCATGCAAGTAACAACAAAATTCTAGACAGTCGTTCTTAAAATACACATAGAAATACAATATCTATTAAGCAAAGAATTTCACAGAATTTGTAAAATTCCTAACATTTTTATCTACATGTATGTATATGTATATAAAGTATATTTTCCAAGAGGAATTAGATGTACAAGAGAGCCTTGTAAAGAGTGAAGACATTTAAACTGATATCAGGTGAGGAGACTGGAGGCCTGCTTTTTCAAATTAGGTTATTAGTTATAAAGTAGTGTCATTGGTATTAAAAATAACCCATGATATATCTCAGATGTGTAATATGTGGCATTCTATTGTTTCAAAAATAAAAGTTTTTGATGCAAATAGCACAAGACAGGAAAAAAATTCTGGGCAACTTCAAAAAAAGACAGTGGCTTTTTACAGTGCTTTCTGTTTAGTGTTCTTAGTAAAAAAAAATAAAAAGCATAATGAAATGCTTACTTCAAAGGTTTTTAAATTTAGGATGGCTTCATGTGTGGTCATATCTAAGAATTCACAAAAAATGCATATTTAAAACAGTTGAAAAGTTTGGAGGGGAATATTTGTTAAGAATTTAAAAATTTTGCCAACCTCTGATTCAGGAGGTTGCCCGCTGATGATTTTTGATATTCTTCTTCAATGTCCCCCAGAAAAATCAGAATGTAGTGAGTTCATTGCTTAATTTGTTCAATTAAAGGACTTCCTTCAATATTAAAATGTTCTTTCTTTTATGAAATAAGATTGTTAATTAAAATGTTCTTTCTTTTTTGAAGTAATATTGTTAGTGTGTTTTACTTCTTAGCATCTTTACTTGATAAAATAAAAAGTTCATGATCATTTATGGGTCCCACATTTGCTTTAAAAATATTTATCATCCTGTGAAATCGAAAAGTTACGGATCTGCTAGCTGAAGAGAACTTATAGATTAGCTGGCAGAGCTTTGCCTTTTATTATATAAACTGGTGCAAAAAGTCTGTCATAGCTACAGGTCAACCAATTGCATAAAGAAGAAATAGGAAAAACAACTGGCAAGCTATAACACCTAAAAGATAAATAAAATCATCAAATACCCTTACAATTAGTTTATACTTATTAGACAAATCAATTAGGAATTAAAACAATAGGATAAAGCTTTTAGGAACACAGTTGAAAGGACTCTAAAGAGAAGCTTCAATATGTTACTTTACATCACCACTAAAATCCATGTTATTTTTTTAGTGGATCTTGTAGAACACATCATTGTTTAAACGTAGAGGATTTGAAATGAAAACAAAATGTCCCAACGTTTCCACCATTAGGGAATGACATCCTTGTTATTATATCACTCATTTCTCAATATAGGTATATGAATGAGATAACTTTATACTTTATTATAATATGGCTATCCTTTATGGTAGGCCTATAAAGATAAAACTTTTTTAAAAAAGAGGCAGGGTTTTTCTTGAGGTATGATTTAATTCCTGGTATTAGTCATCCTGGGAAGAGATAGGTTACTCTGAGAGGAAACTGGGACTGTGTAAAAGAATTAAAATATATTTAAAGGGCAAGTTTGTGGGGAGGTAAGGGCTGTTATGTGTAATGGGTGAGTCATGGGTTTCCTAAGAACAAGTCTGCTCTCCTAGGACCACAACCTTTACTTCATCAGATTGGCTATTTATATTCCTTGTGCATTCTGTGTTTGTTTTTCCTTTTGGTTTTTTTAATATTTAATAAATCCTGTATGAAATTTCTGGCTTGGTTTAGTTGCATCAAAGGGCATAAAGAGGACTACTTGACTCTACATGGTAGTAAGGAAGGAGTGCTCCCCAGAGGCCAGTGTGATGGTGACACCAGGACCTAGAGTGAGAGAACCCGAGAAAAAGATCAAACTCAGAGGGACAGAGTCATATTTCTTGGTAAGCTTCTTTTTCCCATCAGGAAAGTTTCCTTTAAGTATTGATCCTGGAATGTTTTAGGCCAGTTGGATACATCATTTGTAGGCTCCAAGACAAAATGAAAGTGTGAGGCCCCAGCCAGATGCAGAGAAGTCAACCTCTCCTTCCCACAGGCCTGTTGCCCAATTTACTGCAGATGGGGGTTCAGCACTAGGCCTCACTTGATACCTGGATGGAATTGGGTGAGAGCCCCCATAGAGTTGCCCCACTGAGTGCACTGTCTCTGTCAGCTGGAGAGACAGTGGGGTGCACACCTGACCCAGACCCTCCCCACACCCAGGTCCTTTTGAAGGGGCGGGGACGAAGTTTGGGGGAGGGCACTGTGGCTTCCTGCAGCCAACTTGAACTGATAGCCACCCCAGGCAGAGGGTGGGAGCAGTGGCAAGCCAGAATGGGGAAGGTTTCAAGATGACCACCCCAGAGCATTAAACCCCAAGCAGAGCCCTTCTGAATATGGGACCCTGTGAGACTGCACTAGTTGCGCACCCATGAAGCTGGCTGTGGATATAGGACATAGTTTATTAAAGAAAATACTGGGCCTTTATAGCCATACTGTGGCCATGACCCTTTTTCCTAAACATTTTATACTTCACTTTTTTATTCATTTGCTCTAGAAGAGTGAAAACATTAATGCTTGTTCACCTGAAGCAAGGATTAATTTTAAGTTTTCTTTTTTCAAGATGAGTGATGAATATGGGGCCATATTCACCCCAGGAGAACACAGAATCCCTGGGGGTTCTCCAGGCAACAGAGCCTAGAAAGTATCCTGTTAGTAAGTCAAAGCTCAGTTTTTTATAGTAAGGAATTGCCAAAGTTAAATGCAAATAACAAGGCCAACTCCATTTAAGAAAACACAAGTGTGAATTTGTTTTTGATAAGAAATAAGTACAGGCATCCATAGGGCCACTGAACATGGAGGAAGTCAATCAGTTTTGGCTTGTAGCCATTAAAAACTTTTTAGAAGGCAGAAGAGTTAGCTAGCCAAGAAGAAGACTGAACATGAATGGATTCTGATAAATAGTTGGGTGTCTCACTGATGCAAAGACTGAGCTCCACACTCAATTCTTTCCTTTTATTCTCCTAACTCTAAAGACATATAGTCCTCATTGAATAGAAAAGCAAAGTACTTATTTTACTAGGGATATTTCTTTTTTGCCTTTCTTCTGAATCTCCTTCCAACCTCCTTTCCATTTCTTTCTTGGGCTTGGTAATTAGGAACACAGAGAGGCTCACTAGGAACAAGGATTTATACTATCGAGCCTAGACTGGTGAAGAAAGATAGTATAAGGACATAGTATTTGAATAAATCACATTTTCAGAGATAATATAAATATGTTTTTAAAGAGATAAGATAACCAGGCTCAGTCTAAGGCCCAGAGGGAAATGCACACAGCCCAGCAGCCTCCTAGGTGAGCCAAGACCAGACCCTTGCAGCACCAGGTCCAGTCTAAGGCTCCAGGAGAAAGGAAAGCGCACACTGCCCAGCAGCTGCTGAGGTGAGCAGAAACCCTTGCAGCACCAGGGCCCAGTCTAAGGCCCTGGGAAGAAGGGAAACACACACAGCTCAGCAGCCTCTGAGGTGAGCTGAGACCAGACCCTTGTGGCACCGGGGTCCAGTCTAAGGTGCTGGGGGGGGTGGGGGAGGGAAGGGAAGTGCACACAGCCCAGCAGGCACCAAGGTGAGCTGAGACCTGTACAGCACCAGGGGCTCAGTCTACAGCCATAGAAAGCTTGAACAGGAGCCAGGGTGGTATAATATAGATACCACCACACCTTCTGTTACCACAAGGACAGTTCACCACCACAGTAGCAGCCAGGGCCACTCTACAGGCAACGTGCCGCTCAGTTGACTACATTGATATAAGAAGAGTCACCAGTAGAGCATGCAAATAGAGGAAGAAATCTTTATCCTCATAGCCAACCCCAGAGTAACAGAAAAAGCAAGTCGTCTACCAGATGACCAAACATCAATGAAAAAATACTAGTACTACAAACAAACAAGAAGATATGACACCACCAAAGGAATACAGTAATGCTCAAATTCCAGACCCCATAGAACAGGGAATCCTTGAAATGTCTTATAAAGAATTCTGAGCAAATGATCTTAAGAAAGCTTGGAGAAATGAAAAAAGAGTCAATTAAAGACCACAAGGAAACAAGAAAAATGTCCAGAATATGAAGGGGGAAATTTACAAAGAAATTAATACCTTAAAAAAGAATGTAGCAGAACTCCTAGAAATGAAAGATTTACTTATTGAAATAAAAAACAACAGAGAGCTTATGTAGCAGGCTAGAGCAAGCATAAGAAAGAATTTCAGATCTTGAAGATGGTCTTTTCGAAAGAAACAAATAATTAAAAATAATGAGGAAAATCTAAGAGAGATAGCAGACAACCTCAAGCACTCTAACATCCGAATTGTGGGTATTCAAGAAGGGGAGGAGATAGGAAAAGGTATTGAAAACCTATTCAAGGAAATAATAACAGAAAACTTCCCAGGGGTAGGGAGAGATGCAGATCTTCAGATCCAGGAAGGGCAAAGATCACCAAACAGATTCAATCCAAAAAGATCCTCTCTAAGACACATTATAGCCAAATTTGCAAAGCTCAAAGACAAAGAGAGAATTCTAAAAGCAGCAAGAGAAAAGTGTTAAGTCACCCATAAGGGAACCCCTATCAGACTAAGAGTAGACTTCTTAACTGAAACCCTACAGGCCAGAAGAAAGTGGAATGATATATTCAAAACATTAAAAGAAAAACATTGCCAGCCAAGAATTCTTTACCCAGCAAGGCTCTCCTTCAGAAATGAGGGAGAAATACTATATTTCCCAAATAAAAATTGTGGGAGTTCACCACCACACCACCAGCCCTGCAAGAAATTCTCAAGGGAGTCCTTCATCTGGAATCCGAATAATGAATGTCACTACCACAGATACATAAGAAAGAGCAAAACCTGCTGTTAAAACAAAAATGCCAGTGAGAAAGAGCAAGAAGCTAAATCATGTCACTTCAAATATCCAACTAACATTGAAGAAGAGAGAAGGGGAAGTAAGGATCAAAAGATATTTAAAACACCTAAACAAAAAGCAATTCAATGACAAGAATTAAACAATACCTGTCAATAGCCACCCTAAATGTGAATGGATTAAACTCCCCATTCAAAAGGCACAAATTGACTGACTGGATTAAAAAACTAGACCCAAGTATATGCTGTCTTCAAGAGACTCATCTCACATATGGAGACACATACAGACTAAAAGTGAAGAGGTGGAAAAAATATACCATGTGAATGGAAACCAAAAATGAGCAGGAGTAGCTATTCTTATATTTGATAAAATAGACTTTAAGCCAAAAAACATAAAAAGAGACAAAGAAGGCCACTATATAATGATAAAAGGATCTATCTAGCTAGAAGACATAACAATCATAAATACATATGCACCCAATACTGGAGCACCCAGATATATCCAGCAAACACTCTTAGGCCTAAAGAAAGAAATAGGACCTAATAAATTAATAGTGGGTGACCTGAACACCTCTCTCTTAGTTTGGGACAGATCTTCCAGGCAACAAATCAACAAAGAGACACAGGATTTAAACTACACATTAGACCAACTGGACCTGGCAGATATATCCAGAACATTTTACCCAACAACTAAAGAATATACTTTATCTCCTCAGCTCATGGAACATTATCCAGTATAGACCACATATTAGGTCACAAATCTAGCCTTAGCAAAGTTAAAAAAATTGAAATCATTCCAAGTATCTTTTCAGACCACAATGGACTAAAATTGGAAATTAATAATAAGCAAAACTCTGGAAACTATATAAATACATGGAAACTAAATAATAGGCTCCTGAATGAACTATGGGTCCAAGAAGAAATTAAGCAGGAAATCCAAAAATTTCTAGAAACTAATGAAAATAAAGATACATCATACCAAAACCTGTGGGATACTGCAAAAGCAGTAGTAAGAGGCAGATTTATTGCAGTAAATGCTTACACCAAAAAACAGAAAGACTTCAAATAAATGACTTAGCACTACGCCTCAAATAACCTGAACAACAACAACAATCCAAACATAAAGGTAGTAGATGGAAAGAAATAATTAAGATTGGAGCATAACTAAATGAAATAGAGACCCAAAAAACAATAGAAAAGATCAACAAAACAAAAAGCTGTTTTTTTGAGAATATAAATAAAATAGACAAACCATTAGCTAGGTTAACAAAAAAAAAAATAAAATAAAATAAAAAAAAAGAAGTGAGAAGACCCAAATAACAAAAATCAGAAATGAAAAGGGATACATAACCAATATCACAGAAATACAAAGAATCATTAGAGACTATTATAAATAGCTATATGACAACAAATATGAAAATCTGGAGGATATGGATAAGTTTCTAGACACATACAAACTACCAAGACTGAACCAAGAAGAGATAGAAAACCCGAACAGACCGAAAACAAGCAAGGAGATTGAAGTAGTAATTAGCAATCTTCCAACAAAGAAAAGTCTGGGTCTGGATGGCTTTATAGCTGAATTCTTTCAAACCTTTAAAGAGGAGTTAATACCAATTCTCCTCAAACTATTCCAAACAATTGAAACAGAAGCTACTCTCTCAAACTCATTCTATGAGGCCTACATAACTCTGATACCAAAACCAGATAAACACACAACAAAAAAAGAAAATTACAGGCCAATATCCATGATGAACCTAGATGCAAAAATCCTCAACAAAATATTAGCAATCAGAATACAGCAACATATTAAAAAAATTATACACGATGACCAACTGGGATTCATCCTAGAGATGCAAGGATGGTTCAACATATGAAAGTCAATAAA
Source organism: Cynocephalus volans (assembly GCF_027409185.1). Classification (NCBI taxonomy): domain Eukaryota; kingdom Metazoa; phylum Chordata; class Mammalia; order Dermoptera; family Cynocephalidae; genus Cynocephalus; species Cynocephalus volans. The sequence goes on along the minus strand of NC_084467.1, from coordinate 65,020,971 downwards.
TGTTATACATTACATCAACAAACTCAAGGACAAAGACCATATGATTATCTCAATAGATGCTGAAAAAGCATTTGACAAAATTCAACATCCTTTCATGATAAAGACTCTCAACAAATTAGGTATAGGAGGAAAATAGCTCAGAACAATAAAAGCCATTTATGACAAGCTCACCACCAGTATCATTCTGAATGGGGAAAAACTGATGGTCTTTCCCTTAAGAACAGGAACAAGACAAGGATGCCCACTCTCACTACTTCTATTTAACATAGTTCTGGGGGTACTACCCAGAGCAATCAGGCAAGAGAAAGAAATAAAGGGAATCCAGATTGGAAAAGACAAAGTCAAACTTTCCCTATTTGCAGATGACATGATACTATATATAGAAAAACCTAAAGACTCTATCAAAAAACTCCTAGAGCTGGTTAATAACTTCAGTAACATTGCAGGATACAAAATAAATGCCCCCAAATCAGTTGCATTTATATACTCAAATAATGAATTAACAGAAAGAGAAACAAAGAAAGTAAGCCCATTTACAATTGTCATACTAAAAATAAAATACCTAGGGATCAATTTAACCAAGGAGGTGAAAGACTTTTACAATGAGAACTACAAATCACTTCTGAAAGAAATTAAGGAAGACACAAAAAAGATGGAAAGATATTCCATGCTCTTGGATTGGAAGAATTAACATTGTGAAAATGTCTACATTACCCAAAGCAATCTACAGATTCAATGCAATTCCCATTAAAATGCCAAACACATTCTTCACAGAAATGGAAAAAAACAATCTTACCCTTCATATGGAACAACAAAAGACCCTGGATAGCCAAAGCAATCCTGAGCAAAAAAATAAAGCCGGAGGCATAACACTACCTGACTTCAAATTATACTGCAAAGGTACTGTAACCTGAACAGCATGGAACTGGTATAAAAACAGACATTCAGGGCCGACCCCGTGGCGCACTCGGGAGAGTGCGGCGCTGGGAGCGCAGCAGTGCTCCCGCCGCAGGTTCGGATCCTATGTAAGGATGGCCGGTGTGCTCACTGACTGAGCGCGGTGCGGCCCAAAAAGACAAAAAAAAAAAAAAAAAAAAAAAAAATAGACATTCAGACCAGTGGAGTAGAATTGAGAACCCAAAAATTACCCCTTAGGCATACAGCCATTTGATATTGGATAAAGGCAACAAAAATCTACATTGGGGAAAAGACTGCCTCTTCAACAAGTGGTGCTGGGAAAACTGGATATCCACATGCAGAAGAATGATACTAGACATGCACCTCTCACCATACACTAAAATCAACTCAATGGATTAAAGACTTAAGAATAAGACCTGAAACTGTAACATTATGAAGGGAAAATATAGGTGAAACACTTCAGCAACTCGGTCTGGGCACAAACTTTATGAACATGAGCCTGAAAGCACAAGCAGAAAAAGAAAAAATAAACAAATGGGACAATATCAAACTAAAAAGCTTCTGCACAGCAAAGGAAACAATCATGGAGTGAAACGACAGCCTACAGAGTGGGAGAAAATTTTTGCTAACTATGCATCCAACTAAGGATTAATATCCATAATATACAGGGAACTCAAGCAATTATTCAGTAAAAAAGCAAATAACTCAATTAAAAATGGGCAAAGGAGCTGAATAGACATTTTTCAAAGGAAGATGTACAATTGGCCAACAGGTACATGAAAAAATGCTCAACATCACTAGTCATCAGGGAAATGTAAATTAAAACTATATTGAGGTACCACCTCACCCCAGTTAGACTGGCTATAATCAAAAAGTCAGTGAGTAACAAATGCTGGTGAGGGTTGGAGAGAAAGGAACACTCGTACACTTTTGGTGGGACTGTAGATTAGTACAACCACTATGGAAAACAGTATGGAGGTTTCTCAAACAACTACAGGTAGATCTTCCTTACGATCCAGGAATCCCACTTCTGGGTATATACCCAGAGGAATGGAAATCATCATGTCGAAGGGATACCTGCACTCCCATGTTCATCGCAGCTCTGTTTACAATAGCCAAGACATGGAACCAACCTAAATGACTATCAATGGATGATTGGATAAGGAAACTGTGGTATGTATATACCATGGACTACTACTCTGCCATAAAAAAGAATGAAATTCTCCCATTTACAACAATATGTATGAGCCTGGAGAAACTTACATTGAGTGAAATAAGCAAAGCACAGAGGGATAAGTACCACATGTGCTCACTCATATGTGGGAGCTAAGAGAGAAAGAATGAAGGAAAGGAAGACCACAGTAGTGCATTGGACTTGCAGAGGGAGAGAACATTCCTTGGGCTACAAAATGGAGTGGGGGGAAAGGGGCAGGGAGAGGGAGCTTGGGGGTAATTGGTTGGGGGACATGGGGTACAAATACAATTTGTGGCAATGGGTACCAGTATGAATCTGGCCTCACATCATGGGCACCAGGGATAATCAGCTTTGTATCACATGAATATTCATAACAATAAAAAAAATAGATAAGTTAGATAACATGTAAAATTCCTTCCTCCATATACTTCAAATTCCTACCTCTCCTACCCTCTGGTTAGCTCCCTAGATCACAGACCTTTGAAAATTAATATGAAAATTAATGTGAAATTAATTTTCATAGGATTCACAGGATTGCTTGTTATATTAGGAAAACAACTCAAAGAGTATACAAAGGAAACAATCATACATATAATAAATAAAGGCAGACATAATTTTGTAGCAATTTGTATGAATTTTATTTTGTTTTATTATTTTTCTGGGGCTTAGAGTGCAGAGATTGCATTAATAAAATTTAGTGCGGGACACAAGGTACAAACGCGATTTGTGGTAATGAGCAAGCTGCCAGTCTGAATCTGGCCTTCACATCTTGGACACAAGGGGTGACAACGAGCTCTGTATCTCATGAATATTCATAACCAAAATAAATAAGTAAGTAAGTAAGTAAATAAGTAAATAAATCTGGGGGAAAAATAAATAAAAAATAAATAAAATTTAGTGCATGGTACACTGTCATTACTAGTCTATGCAAAGACCTTTTCTTGTTTTATTCATTGATTTAAACATTCTAATGTGTGTGGTATATTTGTGTGTGTGAAATATATATTTATATTTATTTATAAAATATTTATATTATTTTATATACATGCATTTTTATCTTTATAGTGATCTAGTGCTTTAAATCTCATCCTGTTTCTCTTTTTACTCAGTACTAATTTTTAATATTTATATATAATATGTATTAGATATCCCTTGCTTCTAATACTACACAGTATTCCACATTTTACTTACCCATTCCTTCAGTGATAGAGACCTACAGTGTCTCCATTTCCCTACTTCCAGAAACTGCCCTGTAATGAAGTCTTTTATGTATCTTCTATTGGACCTGCATGAAGATTTTCTGGAATATCTATCAAAGAGTAGAATTGCTGGGCCAAAGGGTGCATATATACCTAATTTAAGTAGGCTCTGTTGGACTGTTTTCCAGAATGGCTGTATCTACATTCCTACCAAAAGTGCAAGAATGTCCCTCTATCCTTACATCACTACCAATCCTTGGCATTATCCAGTATTGGCCATTTTGATGGGTATAAGTGATATACATATTTGTTGGAGGTTTGCTTACATTTCATTGCCTAGAAAGTAGTCACAGGGCCTTTCTAACTACAAGGAAGGCTGAGAAATGTAGTCATTTATTCAGGTGGCCCTGTCCCACATAGAATTTAGAAATTCTGTTAGATTTAGAGGCAAGGAAGAATATATTTGTGGCAATCTATGCTACAGTCTCCTTTATTGAACAGAAACTTTTAATTTTGATGTTATCAAATTAATATTTTTGCCTTATTTGTGCTTTTGGAGTTTTTTTTAAAGGAGTCTTTCACTACCCTTGGATGACATTTTCTTTTGCTACCTTTTTACTTATACCTTTCTTATTTAATTTTTAATTTACCTAGCATTTACCTGCAATTACGGTATTAGAGAGGGATGCAATTATATTTTTCTTTATACAGGAGATAATTTTTCCAGTAACATTTACTGAATAATCTGTCCATTCATAATTTTTTTGTATGTTAATTCAGGTCCTCCTAGAAGTAGATGCCAAAATGTATTTAGATCTGTAAGAGATTAATTGGGGAAAGCATCTGTGAAGGATAAAGGGGGAAGGGGAGGTGTGCCAAAAGACCACTGATATGAATGTCTAAAACCTTTGAAGGAGAATTGAATAGAAAGGGGTTCAAACCATAGTACAGTCCTAAAAAAGTTTTGGCCAGGCCAATGGATTTTTATTCCTTGAAACCAATTTTAGAGTAGGTTTTATCTTAAAAAATCTACTTGGAATTTTAATGAGAATTGCATTGAATTTATAAATTAATATGAAGAAGAACTGAATCTTTAAGCTACTGTAATCTCTTCTAAGTGTGTAGAACATTTTTCTATTTTATTGTGGTTTTTAATAGAGCTTAACTTTTTGTCTGTATGAAACCTTGGGTACTCTAATTCCTAGAAATTTTACAGTTTTTGTTACTTTTATGAATGATATCCTAATTTTATTATATTTTCTACTTGCTTGTTGCTAACATAGAGAAATGCCATTAACTTTGTATAGGTTGATTTTGGATCTGACAACCTTGCTGAACTCATACATATATATACGTATCATATAGTTTATATATATATATATATATCATATAGTTTATATGTTGACTATTGTTTTTCTATAGAAAATCTTCAAATAATGAGAGTTTAATCTTTTTCCTTTTAATATTTCACTGTACTATATTTAAAAATAGCAGAAACATTGGGTATCCTGGACTTGTTCCCAATGTCGAAGGAAATGTGTTGAAAATTGAAGGGTTTATACATAACTTTTACCCAGTTAAGAAAATTTCTGCTAATTCTAGTTTGATTATAAGGTATTGGTTAAACGTTGTCATTTTTTTCTATTTATTAAGAGATATATAGTTTTTTTCTTTAGTCTATTAATGTGGTATGTATCATTGACAGATTTTTCTCATGTTGAAACATCATTGCATTTCTGGGATAAACTCTACCTGATAGTGCTGTGCTTTAAAAAAAAAAACACAATGTTGGATTCATGTAGCTAATACTTTATTTTGAATTTTTGCATCTATGCTTATAAGCAAAATAAATAATTTTCTTTTCTTATCCAGTTTTTGAATAAATATTACACTAGCCTCATACACCGAACTCATCAGTCTTCTTTCTCTTTCTATTTATAGGATAACTCATCTTTGAAAGTTGGTAGAACTCAATTGTAAAACCATATGGGCCTGAGACTTTTTTGGGAATTAATGCCTTTTTGTTCAAATTTTCTATTTCTTTTTGTATATACTTTTAAATTTTATATTTTTTCATAAATTTATTCATTTCATTGATGTCTTCAAATTTACTTGATTATGATTTCTCATAATACTATATTGTTATTAAAAGTCTATGTTGTATTTATAGTTATTTTTCCTTTTATACTCTATTTTGTTTATTTACATTTCCTTACTTATTTATTTAATTTTTAGTAAGTTCTGCCTGAGATTTAACTTACTGATTTTTTCACATAATGAGTTTTTGGTGTTATGATTCTCTATTAAATTTTCTATTTAAATTTTCTATCCAGTTGATTTCTGCTCATATTTCCTTTTATTATTTCTTTGTTTTTGGAGAATATTTTCTTCATGCCCTTTCACTTTCTTGAGTTAAATGCTCAGCTGTATTTTTCATCAATCTTTCCCTTCCCTGATAAATGTATTCATAGTTATGAATTTCTCCATAAATATTGCTTCAGAAGTGACCCACAAATTTTGACATATAGTATGAATTTCAGTGTTCAGTTTTAAATAGTTTGTCATTTGTCTTATGATTTCCAAAGGCTATTTAAGACATATTTTGTAGCTTTCAGGAATATGGGATTTAAATTTTTATTAACTTATAGTTTTATTGAAATATAATTACCAAGCTAGAACTTTTATTTCTTGAGCTACCAGTTTCTGAGGGTGTGTGTTAAAGTCTCAAGCTACAATTTCTGATTTGTCTATTTTTCTCTACAGTGCTATCTGTTTTGTTAGGTGCATTTATGTTCATGATGACTGTGCTTCTTGTTCTATGTTCCCTTTATCAGGTTATAATGTCCTTTATGATATTTTTTTCCCCATGGATTTTTATTTTGCCAGATGTTAAACATACAATTTCAGTTTTCTTTAAAATTTTGAATAATTGTCAGGTTACCTTTTTCCATCCTTTCTGTATCCTCTTATTTGAATAGTGCTTCTGTAAACAGCATGCTATTAAATCTTTTTTTAAAATTTAAAATCTAGTATGTGATCTCTGTCTTTTAAGCAGTATATTATTTAAACTTATTATATCACCATTATATTTTTACAGAATTTTCTGGTTAACTGGTGCTCTACCAGGCATTTTCTTTATATTCCTGGGCAGAGGCTATCTTCTTGGATTATAATTCACCAGCTCAGGGAGTTTAGATAGGGAAATAGAGAGGAATAATGCATGGCATGTGACTGACCGGTGGGAATATATTTTCATTCCAGCAGGACTTTTATTCTGCCCTGATATTACCCCATGGTGGTGACCTGGAATGTTGTATATTCTTTGGTGATGAGGCAGACAATGACTATCCAAAGGTAATCTGGGGGAAAGTTTATGAACAGAATTTTAAAGCTCTCCCTTAACTAGTCCTTAATGCTGTGACCTTGTAGCCCTTTGCCCAAGGCTGCTGCAACCTCAGCAGCGGCTTTCATAAACTTTCTCCCTAGGAGTTTCCTTATTGTTTTTATATTACTTACTTAGACCCATGTTTCTCTCTCAAGTCTGTAGTTTCTCTCGGGTTGATTTTGGGGAAAGGAGCTCACATCCTGTACTTGTTAGAAAGCCACAGGTATATTTTATGAATATATTTATAAAAATGGTCATACAGAGACTTTAAAAAAATTACTTATAATAACTACTCTAGGGCTGGCCTTTTAGCTCAGTTGGGTAAAGCATGGTGTTATAACACCAAGGTCAAGGGTTTGGTTCCCTATACCAGCCAGCTGCTGCCCCCCCAAACTACTCTAAAACCCACAAAGAAGGTGACCTTGGCAAATCATATAATAGGAATAATAGAAAAGCCAAAATGCTTCACACTGCTACCCAATACTTCAGAATCAAATTAATCCCTCCACAGTACTCCTAAGTCTTGAAAGATAGCTTAACATGTCAATTTGGTTAGTTTTCCCATCCTTTTTTTCTCTCTTTAAGGATTTTTCTGCATATCTTTCTTTATGATATCCCTGTGGCTCTGTATTTTCTGTTTAAGCTCATTCTTGATACCATGCCAGTTTCTGCTGACTATGGGCAGTTCAGCTTCCCAGGTGTTTAACAGGTTGACATTGTCTTCTTTTACTATTAGCAGGTAGCAGTGTTAACAGCAGTAATCTCTACACCCCGTTCATTCATCCAAATGACACCCTCTTTCACTCATGCACTCACATGTGTTAATGGAATGGCATAAGGGTATATCTGGGCTGTCCTTATTTCTTCTATTAAATCACCCATGTAACCAAAGATAAAAGTCACCATTTCTTTACTGCTTTTCAGGGGAATGGCTATTGCCAGTATTTCTAGAAGAGACTTGTGCAGTCCATCCTCGACTGAGATTAAGGGATGGCATTATCAGCCACAAATGAGCAGGCATGCAAACCAATTCAACCAAGAAAGTTGTGAGGATAAAGTTTCAATTTGGAAGTTTGCTTCCCAGAGGATTGGTTATACTATATCTTAAGAGTGTGTATCAGAGACTAAATTCTTCTTCTTTTATTATTCATTTGGGTTAAGGGATTATAGAGCCTACATCTAAATGATAATATTTCCTTAGAAGGCCAAAACACTAAGCAGCAAGGTGACATAGATAAAAACAATGGATTAGATATGGAGAAACATGGATGTTAGCTTCAGCTAAATTATTAAGTACTTATGTGATCTTGGGGAAATTGGACAATTTCTCCGGGAAATCAGTAAGCTGGGAAATCAGCTTACTCATCTGTAAAATAATCTTTGAGGTCCCATCCCTCAATAATCCAAGATTCTATGGTTATAATATACTAAGATATTTTTAGCCAAGACCACTTTTGCTCCTAAACAGAACTGTTAACAATTTATCTAGTAGGGTCATAAGCGAATGTAAGTTATTTTTGATAAAAGATTATGGAAAATGGATACATCGTAAATTGGGGGTGGTTTTGCTGGGGAGAACAGACCCAGGCAAGCTGCTGTACGCTAGAATCTGGAGATCTGGGGATCATGGAAGCACTAGGGACTGGAAGGGAGAAGCATGCCTATAGGAAAGTAAGGCCATTGTAAAGACACAGTGTCTCTATCAAAATCGTGCCTGGGGCATTTCCTGAGTCTCTGAGGTAGAAGAGGACCTTCTGCATGCTCTCTATTTGTAGGCAGTGCATAAAATGCCCTGCCGTAGACTGAGGAAGGGAGTACACACCTGATCTATAATGTCAGTTGTTAACTATAAATCAGCTTCTTTACAGGTTAATGGGTTTTAGAAAAGATTCCATGTAGAATGTTCATTTACTATCCCCATCTTACCATTTATCTCCCCACCCTCCAGGAGAATCACATAGGAGTGAAGTAAAGTGGTCTAGACATATTTTTAAGATTGGAACATTTTTTCCAGACTATGACAGAACAGCTCTAAATGTGATGCAGCTGGATTTTCCCTGGGTGGCCTGTGGTGCCTCATACCCGACTCTGACTCTCTAAGTAACCTAAAATTCATGTTTAGGTCTTTAATTAGAAAGAATAGAGACAATCTTATAACTTTGCTTACATGAACAAGAAGTTATCTGACTCTGTACAGAATTACCAAGGAGGACTTATCTAAGGATTTTGGCTTTTTGGGACCAAAAATCAGATTTCTAAGTTCTCCTCACTTTTCTTCTTTCTCATCGCTATGCTAGGAATAACTCAGAGCAGAATAAGTCAGCTCACTGCCTTTCTCAGATTGTGATGGTTGGCTGGGTAGAGCCATAAATGTTACCCTGATATAAATATATAAAATTGTAAACAAAAACATAAGCCCATTCATCATACAGTAATGATTTGCATTAACCAACAATTTGGGAAGGACAGAATAATGTTAGGGAAATATGTTAGAGATGCAAAAAAGAGAGGACACTGTAAAAAATAAGTATGCTCTGTTCTGGCACAGTAAAAAAGAGTCATATTTAAAATGGTAAAAATTGGGTGTTTATCAGAATATAACTATATATGCTGTTGGGTACCTCAGCATCTAGGACAATTGTAAACGCACAAAAACTGATAGCAAATGTACTACAGTTATTTTTTAATGGAATTTATTTATTTAATTTAGATTCCACTAAGTAAAAATAATATCTTGAAATTCCAATCAGTGCTTGAAGGCAGCAGGAGATCTGCGGCCTCCTGCCTAATGATATAATTAAGCTTAGCTCATCATTATCTAGCCAGACACCACACACACACACACACACACACACACACACACACACACACACACACACACACACACACACACACACACACACACACACACACTCTCTCTCTCTCTCTCTCTGTGCTGTGAATTAATTGCATTTGAAAAAGTAAGGGATTAGTAAATGATTGGGGGATATGTGGGGGTTTGGGAACAAAAAGTCTTAGGGGATTTTTAGTTTTTGGACTAGATATGTGTTGATGTGTTTTTATAGTAGGTAGACCAAGGACAGTGGTGTTTTGGTGTGACAGAACTGGAAATCATTGTAAGAGACACAGAGTAAAACACACAACACTTGTCATCCACTACAAATATACTTAAATAAAAATGAAGATTTTATGTACTTAAAGAGCAAGTATCTTACTATTTTTCTACTTCTAGTGTCTATCTTATAGATTAATATTATAGTTTGTTTGGAAAGTAGAGATTTTAGTTGCTAATAACCATTTTTAAATCAGTCTCAGCCATGATGAGAAGTGTCTCAAATTCTTAGTCTACCTTTTAAAGCATGCGTGACATGAGACTGAGTGTTGTATAAGATGTTGAATACCTATCCTATGTGTGCTTCTGCACAAAAGGATCATTTATCACATATAATTTATCCCTCCAAATAGAAGTGCAATTAAAAAATTAATTTGAAAATAAGGTTTATACTACGTGAAAAGTATAGTCACTATGTGAATGCATCAGAATGCTCAAACACTAGGCCATCTCTCTGCTGTGCCCAGTTTAGCTATGTGTTTTTTTTAAAGAAATTATAATTACCTGATGGGAATATTTATGGTTGGTATTGTGGGCACAGTGGTTAATTTTTAAGGGAGTGGGACCTGTGGAAACGGAGTTACGTGCCCAGCTATTTAAACAAAATCCTCACCTCTGTGAATAAAAACTTATTTTGCTTTATTGTTGGATAATTTCATATCCTAAGGAACAAGTTTATTCAGAAAAAATGAACAAGGTACTCCCAAATCTGTTGCTTTTGGGGGTCTCTAAAATAACTCCTCAGTACTTCTGATATGCCTTTTGGCACTAGGGCTACAAGTGAAACTGGAAGTTGGGGAAGTCTGATGGCCCTGCCAGTCGCTAATAATAGCTACATAGCAGTAGCAAATAGATTACATCACAGAGTGTATTAAATTCTAGCTTGTAAAATGGGTAGGCCATAGATTACAAACAAATCAATACACAAATAAATCTATTGTGATAAGTACTGAAAGACAAATGTTCCAGGTATTGTAGAAGTGTCTAAGTGATGAGGTAGGAGCAGGCCATTAGGGGTAGCAATGAGGGAAGGCCTTTATGAGCAGGCAGCATTTGAGATGAGACTCAAAGGCTGGGAGACAGGCAGCCATGCAGAGAACTAGAAAAGGGCACTCTCTAAGCAGAGGGACAAAATGTATGAGTCTTGAGTGAGTAAGGGCTTGGTGTTTTTGAGAAATCAAAAGGAGACCTAGAGAGCTGGAGCATGGTATTCCAGAAGGTGAGTGGTAGCAGATGAGGTTAGGGAGACCATCAGAAACAAGATCATACAGGGCCTTTTTCATCATGGCAAGGAGATTAGGTTTTCCTGCAAAAGCAATAGAAAGCTGTTGAAGGGAGTTAAGCAGGGGAGTCACATGATCCAATTTACATTTTAAATATAGCACTCTAGTATGCTTTCATTTCGATAATAAGGAAAGCATTGTTCAGGGGAATAGAGTCATTTATACTACACACATTATAAAGAAATAAGTCCACATTATTGAAATTTTAAAGGATGATTAGAAAGAGAAATATAAGTGTGGCAAAATCAGACAAAAGAATTATCTTGTCGCCTTCATATTCTCCCACATGTGGATTTACTATCAATTTTATAATCATCCTGAAATAATATTTCAGGCAAAACATAGAAGTATATCTTTTAACTCTTTGACAGAAAATCTAATGCAAGTACATGTATTGAATATGTCCTGATGCACAAAGAATAATTATGATTTGTAATGATGAACATGTTAATAATATTGATTGATCATCACATGCTATAGACAAATACTGATAGTCAACTCTGTACACCATAGATATGTATAATCAATTATGTTTCAATTCAAAATATAAATTAAAAAAAATAATATGTCCTGATGGTAAACTTGTTGGAAGTTTAAAAAACGGCAGTACCATTTTATTGTGTATCATCGACGGGGCTTTTCTTGGTCAGAAAAACACTCTTCGTTGTAGAATGTAACAGTGGGATGATGGCCTGATCCAGTCTTTCCATTCCCAGGAAGATGAATCTCTGTAGCATTCCTGAGGCCAAATAGAACCCCTTGATCCTCCATATGTAAAGTCACCTGTGTAACATTCCCTATTTTATGGCCCGCTCTGAGTGGGAACATTTCTTGACTTCTTTTTTATTAGCATTCATCTGGGCTGAAACATTTCTGCAACGATCCCTGGGACAGATGCCATTGACTGGGATCTTTAAAATCAAAGCAGTTATTCAAGAAAAACGTAAAATATACAGTTAAAGTATAAATAAATTTGCTACAACATTCATGTAGAGATATCTACCTAACTACAGGTATTCTACATTGGTGGCATTCTGAACTAAGAGCTTGGAAAGGGTAAAGAGTTAGATTGACTTGCACTCAAACCTTGGCTGAGCCACTTTCTAGCAGTGTGATATTGGTCATTTTACTTCTCTGACTCTAGTTTTGTCAATTGTAATACAGAGATAGTAATACCTGCCATACAGGGTTATTATGAAGTTAGAGGTAGTGTATATACAGTGCTTGCTTGGCATATGTTAGTTGCTAAGCTAACAATAGCTTTTATTATGTTTTTATTGTTATTATATTTGCAAATTCCTCTCTATTGAGTTAAAAATCTCTTTCTAGTCATAAATGAATAGGTGTTCCAATCCCTTTATGTCTCTCTGATCTATTTATTCTATTATTCTCTTTGTTCCCTTTTTTGTCTCTCTTCCCCAAGGGATATGTCAAAACTCAAATATCAAATTTCCCTTGCACTTAAGGTAACTCTGACTTAGGCTCTTGAGTTGGATGTTATAAATGGAGGTTCCATTTCTTGTATGTGCAAGTGGGAAGAGCAGCAGTGGCAATAATATTCTAGTATTCACGGTTGTGTAGCTTTAAAAAAAATTATTTATTATTATTATTATTATTATTATTATTATTATTATTATTATTATTATTACATTTTAAGATGTTGTGGAGCACTTTGGGGGGAAAGGGAGAGTGGAAAGGGGAGGGGATTAGGGTGGGAGGAGGAGGAAGGAGGAAGGGGGCAGGCATGATCGGGGCCCATGGCATCTACCTCTTTTCAGTAAGGGAGCCCAGGGGGCTTTTAGCGGTGGGTCGATGATCATTGCTGGGCTGGATATGAGGGGGCATAGCTGAGGCCCTTGCCCTCCCTACCCTGGCTCAGGAACCCAGGGCACTTTTGGAGGCAGCCTGGTGGTTGCCGCTGGGCTGGATGTGGATATGGGGGGCAACGGCTGAGGTCCTCAGCCCATTACCCTGGCTCAGGAGTCCAGGGTGCTTCTGGTGGCAGCTCAGTGTTCATCGCAGGGCTGAATGAGGACATCGAGAGGGCATGGCTGAGGCCCTTGCCCACCCCCTCAGCTTGGGAGCCTGGAGTGCTTCCAGTTCTTATAGGTTTTATAGGTCTTCTTTGGTGGTGTTAGACCTTTAGTGGTTAATATCAGAAATTTGTCTCTGACCTCTGAGATTTTTGGTTTTTTTTTCAGTTCTGTGTTGGATTATTCACTATTCTCACCACTTTAACTCTGCACTGGAACTAATTTGTTGTCCTTTGGTTACTTCTAAAATAGGGCAACTTCCTGTGGGAACCAGCACTTGAGACCTGTGGTTGAGCTAAATTGCTGCTTTGCTGCTGATTTTCTGGGGAAGTCTTTTTGTGCAGCTCAAGTTTTAATTGTTGACCTTGTGAGCACTTCTGGGTCTTGGGAGATCCAGTACACCTGGAGTGTGTGGAAACTCTGATCTGGGCCTGAGTCTTTTCAGCAAACTGCATCCCCCGCAGATCTGTACTCCTGACCAGTCTCCACTGTGTGGGCCTGTGCTGACTGGAGGGCAGATGAACTGTCCTTGCTGTGCCCCAGTGTTCACCTGGTGGGCCGGTCTCCCCCACCCCCACACTCTAGACACTTCCCATGGGTTGGACCACGTGCTGGTACCTTGCAATGACTCGCTGGCCTCTAAATGGTTCCTTTTTTCAGTTGTCTGTGGCCCCTCCCTCTTATGTGGGTCCACGGGAACCCTGTTAGTGGTCTTGCTGGCCTGGGGCCACCAAGGCCCTCTTTTCCCTTGCAGCCTCCAAGGAACTTTATACGAAGGGCACAGAAGTGGCTTTTGCCTGCTCTTGCTCTGTGCGCTCACCAGGGGACAGCCTTGAAGTGGTCGAGGCTCAAGACAGTCCGAGTGGTCCCTTCTTTCTCTCATTATGGCTTCTCCTGCCTTCATGAACTCGATAGGTCTTTCCTTCTCTTCCCCTGAGCTCTCACAGCCCCAGCTTGGCAGTCATTGCTTTTTAATAGTTGTAAGTTGCTTGATCGTGGGAGAGGGTGATGCTGGGCATCTGTAGCACTGGTGATGGTGGTCTCTGTGGTTGTAGTAAAGTCAATTTCCTGGTGTTAATGGAGTTTGGTGGAGAAATTGGGGGGCTTTGTTCCTTCTCCTTGAGAATTCTTTACCTAATAATCTGTATTAAGCCCCTCTTCAGCTTCATCTAGTCAGTGGTTTTTATGACTCTTCAAATTGTCGCACTTGGTGTTTCAGTGTAGGTTTATTCTGCTTCTCCTGGATATCATATTCCAGTCATTCTGTACCACTTTAATTTCCCTAAACATCGATTACTATACTTCTTGAAGGCAAGGATTGTCTTTTCGTCTTTGTAGCCTTATCTATCTAACATCTGGTTGGTGCTCAATTCATACTTGTTGAAAGAATGAATGAATGAATGAATGAATGAATAAAAGTTTTTCTTCCCATGTAGCCAGCACTTCTCTGAATCTTTTCTGTTCCTGCTGTTCTGGTGGCAGCTGCTTTTGGTTACTATCCTATAATCAATATGCTTCTCACCTTTTTTGTCTGTAGCTACACATTTATGTATTATGTCTACAGAGCCCTTTTCATTCTCTTCCACTTTCAAAGCTATATTTTTTATTATTATATTTTATTTTTATTTTTTTGGAGAGTAGGTAGCAAGCACTTTTTTTCTAATTGACAAATAAAAGTTGTATATAGCCCTGACATTTGGGCTAAGATAGAAAATATTTGTAAAGGCTCAATCAGCAAGCCTGCTTAGGACAGAAGTGTGTGGGGGTGGGTGGGGAGGGTAAGACTATAAAGTATTTGGGGATTAAATCCTGGAAGACAGGATGGGACTTTGGACTTTATCTAATAGGCAGTGGAGCCACACTGAGGGATTTTAAATAAAGGCCTGACATGTAAAGGGAATGTTTCAGCAAGATTAGTCTGTCAGTGGCAAGCAGGATAAACTGTATCAAGTGGAAAGGGAAGACAGGGAGGTCAGATATAAAGTGGCCAGAATAATATAAAATGAGAATATAAAAAGAACAATATACAGAGGTATAAGCAGGATTCAAACATATCAGCAAAATCTCAGAATAAAGTAAGTTAATTATAGATCTTGACTTTACTCAGGCAAAATTTCCATCCAAGTCACTCTATTAATGGGATTTAATATAGCACTTTTACTTAGAGGGTAAAACTTTCAGTGTTACAGTAAAATTGAGTTTATTGTGTTCATTTTACAGCTGAGGGAAAAGGAGGCAAATTTTCTTTAGTATTTTCTCTAGTATTATGTACTTAACAGGTGTTAGGACCTTGGATTCTCAATTTCCCCTGTCAATTATCAGCATATCACACAGAAAAGGTTCTTGTTACATCTTCCTTCACCTCTGTTCCTTTTTAATTTCTCTTTTATTTCTGGTTTCCTTTTTGCATCCCTCTTTAGAATTTTCTTTTCTGTATCCCCATTTCCCTTTATCTCTCTTCTTTTTAAATTTATTTCTTTTTGATAAATATGCTGATTACCCTGATTTGATCATCACACATTGTATACATCTATTGATATTCAGCTCTGTACTCCACAAATATCTATAATTAATATGTTTCAATAACAAAAGAATAAAAATAAATTTGTTTCTTTCCTCTTTCTCTACCTCTTTTTCTTCTCTTTCTTTTTCTGCCTTCCTGCCATCTCTGGGTTATTTGAGCCTATAATATTTCTTCCCATTTGTAGGGCTATGGTACAGGAACTCCACCATTCCCATAGGAATCTCTAGGGCAAGAGTGGAAAAAGGTTATCAAACTGCAGAAGTGGGGAACAGCTGGAGCTCAGCCGGGGGTCAGTGATCTTAACTGTCCTCTCCCTCCACCTACCTCCTCGTCCTTTCCTGTCAGCCTAGCAAGACCCACATGTCAAAATGATGCGAGTCCTCAAAAGAGGGAGTCAGCTGGGTTTTACCTCCCCTTCAGGGCCTTAGTTAGCTATTTTTGTTATCTCACCAAGCACAGCATTAGATGTATTTATTGTAGGAGCTAAAAGCCAAGAGAATCTGGGCATAGTGTTCCAACTGCTCTATCTTATTCTTCTGGAACTTGAAGCCCTGACCTGTTTAGATTTTTTTACTAGGCATCAGGATGGGTGTCTTTGGTTCTAAAAATGAAACAAACAAAAAATAAATAAAAAGAAACAAACAAAAAAAGCAATTTCTGATGGAAATTGAATAACTAATTTTAATCCACGGACTCTGAACTGGTTGGAATTGCCCAGGTGGTTTTTATTACTTTTCTTTTTGATTGCTGGTTACCTCCTACAGAAAGGGCAGAGAGGTTTCAATTTTGTAGACATTGGTTCAATGCCCATCATATGTCATCATTTTAGATAGTACTGAGAAGTACGAGCATAGGGGGAAGATATAAGACTAAAAATAAACAATCAAACATTTGTAAAATGATGCATAAAAATAAGTGCAATCTGTAACAATGTCAAAACAATAGGAGGCTGAAAGGAAATACATTTTAAAAATTTAAGGAGCTTCTTTTCCAGGAATTATATGCAGAACTATTTGAGCTACAAAACAGTCAGTCTGCTTACTCATTGGCCTTGGTACTAGATTTGGAGATAAATAACTACTGATTGTTTTGCAAAATAAATTTCATCTTCAAAGAAAGGAAATTCATTGTAACTGAGGCTATACAGAAGGATGCACTGTAAACTTCATAGTACTAAAAATGGCAGCAGTGTTGAACAGGGTCTAAATCCCAAAGTGACTACTTTGAAGAGAATAGTATTCATTTGAAAGTATTCTTTCCGAATGCTTGCTTAAAAATGAAGCTGAGTTATTTTATGGTTGCACTATGACCACAGGTTCCTGAAATACATTAAAATTTTGTGAGACCTGTACACAAAAGACTTTTAAAGAATGGTTGAAAGCAGAATAAGAACAATTGTCAAAATGGTTTTTTAAATCAAGGAAGAGAGATCATATAGATTGTAATTCTCACAAAAGACCATGGGAAAAGTAAGACTTAAAATGAGTAAAATTTGGCAAGCTGGGACATAAAAGATTAAAACAAAGTTTAAAACACAGGAATAGCATGGGCTGGCTGGTTAGCTCAGTTGGTTAGAGCTCAGTGTTATAACATCTAGGTCAAGGGTTCAGATCTCCTTACTGGCCAACCACCATAAAAACAAAAACAAACAGGAGCAGCCTAATTAAATATCATCTTTAAATTAAGCAATTTATTAAAATAATAACTATATCATATTGGATGATGTTTTAAAAGTCCTCTACTGGGTGTTACAAAAGTTATCTCAATCTTTATTTGACCTCTAAAATAATGCTAATTTTTATTGGAATCTTATGAAATAATGTTGGAAATATTATATAGTACATTTAGATGCATTTTCTTGTGGCTATTTACATGTCTGACTAACCCGTAGACTATGGATCCCTTACAGTGCTGTATTTCCAGAATCCCATACAGTGTAGAGACTAAGAAAGTCTTAGAATACCAGCTAGAAAAGGCAGAGAGATAGGCTTTCACAATAGCTAGCAATCTGCTATTATACATTGTCATTTGTCCAGAACGCATCCCCAAGTGGTAAACGAAAATTAATAGACAGATAGTATATAGGGAAAACAAGATTTGAAAATAAACAACATATTTATTTCTCTAACTATGGAATAAAGGTTTAAAAAATCCAAATGAACTAAATGGTTTTAGTTTTACTGAATCTTTGCTTTGTAATCAAAAGTTCCAAATTTGGCCTTTTGTTTTAACACTCATGCAAAAAGTCTATTCATTATGTTCCATAGATTTAAGAAAAAACTAATTAACTAAACTTGTCACTAATTTTCAGTTATAACATTAAAAGCTTAGGTGAAAATCCACTATGAGGAGATTGATTTATTCTGAGCCAATTCAAATTTAGTGGACATTTAATATAATAATATTATATTTATTATATTATATATGTTTATTTATATAATATAATATATTATATTGTATTTATTGAGCTTCTACTAAGTGAACAGCACTGATCAAAATTATTTATTTAATCCTCATAAGAAACCTGTTATTTGGGAACTGTTATAGTCCATATGAGGTAGACAAGGAAAAAAAGGAGGCAAAGAGAGGTCAGGAAAGTAGCCCCAATTCACAAAGTATTAAAAGGCGTAAATAAATCCAGTTATTTTGACTCCAGAGCCCCACTTAAAAAAACTTTTATTTTAATACAATAACAAATGTGCATAATTTAGAAGTAAAATAGCCACATATGTTATAATTACATTGAACATTTAATTTGTCATCTACTTCTGAGAGTGAAAAGAGGTTGCTAACATGGTAGGACAGTAGGAAAACAAGCATAAAACAGGACATTCATGAATAAAGTGGGATATATGACCACCTGACTGATGATGAAAAATAGCAGTCCCTGTCTACAGTATCCTTTGCTCCCTAATTCCTGCTCCTAAGAAGCAACTATTTTTAACTCTTTTTGCTGCTTTTTTTGTTTTATTTTATATTTGGGGAGCCTCCTTTTCAGGAATTATATTTAAAACTACTCCAATAACTTGCTATACTGTTAATTCTTGATTTTTCAATTTTAGAAATTTTATATTGATTTTTACTATCAAACACAAGGCTTTATTTAACTTTTTAATGCTTTCTGACTAAAACAAGTTTTCTCTACCTTTATTCTATTTTTTGCTTTGTTTTGTTTGTTGGTTAAATAATTTAATGTTTATATTATTAGGACTATACAAATTTGGTTACAATGGAAACACATATAATAATCGATTATATTTTTTTCTTGACCTACTTACTGTTTTTCCTGGAGTTAACTGTCTTGTGTGTTGATTTTTGCTTAGTTTTCAATGTACCTGGTATTCATTCAGGCCCAAGCTTTCAATAGAAAACTCTAAAGCTCCTCCTACTACTGTCAAACTTCATAGGTAATTGATAAGTTATACTTTTTTCCCTTAGAAACTTCCCTCCTGGATTCTCCATCTTTCTGATCTAATGTGACAGATTACTTTCTAAATCCACGGTAACTCAGTTTTCTCGGGATCTCTCTTCATCATTACCCTGGGGGTTCTTTTTCTCTGGATTGCACGTCTTTCTCATAGTGTTCCCAAGACCAGAGCCTCGCTGAGTTAATCTCTTCCTACAGCAATGTCCTGTTTTCTCTTGGTGAGGGAGGTAGTTGACTGGCAGTATAGTCTGGAGGAGGATATTCAAACTCTAAATATTCCCTTTTTAGACTAAAAAATCAGTCCTCCTATACTTATCCTACCTTGCCTCCTGGCCTTCAAAGGTACCCTGTACTTTAAATTTCTGAATTTTTCTGGAGTTCAGCAGCACAAATTTGCTTGTTTTTCATTGTCATCTCCCTCTCCAGGCAGTTGGGTCAGTTGGGTTTCAACTTTCTCTGCTTTGCTGAGTCAATCCTCGTTCAATTCACCTTTTCTTTTTTTCATCTTCCAAATCTTGTTTTGATAGACTTTATTTTTTAGAGAAGTTTTAGGTTCATAGCAAAATTGAGAGTGCCTGCCCCCACATATGCACAGCCTCCTCCACAATCAACATTCTGTACCAGGGTGTTACATTTGTTAAAACTGGTGAATCCTTATTGTCCAAAGTCTGTAGCTTACATTCAGGAGCTCTTGGTGTTGTACATTCTATGGGCTTGAACAAATGTATAATGACATGTACCGACCACTATAGTATCAGAAAGTGCAATTTCACTACCCTAAAAAGCCTCTGTGTTCTGCCTATTCATCTACCCCCTCCATGTCTACCATTAATCCTTATAATCCCTGCAACCACTAGTTGTTTTTTTTTTTTACTGTCTCCATAGTTATACCCTTTCCAGGATGTCATATAATTGGAATCATATAGTATGTAGCCTTTTCAGATGGACTTTTTAAAACTTAGTAATATACATTACTGAGACTGAGTCAGTCTCTACATACAACAATGTCTTGTTTTCTCTTGGCAGGGAGGGATGTAGTTGACAGGCAGTGTAGGCTGGGAGAGGGTATCCAAACTCTAAATGTTCCCTTTTTAGACTTAAAAAGCCATGACTTTTAATGGCTTGATAGCTCATTTCTTTTTAACACTGAATAATATCTTACTGTATGCATGTATTACAGTTTATCCATTTACCCATTGAAGGACATCTTGATTGCTTCCAAGTTTTGGCAATTATGAATAAAGCTGCTATAAACATATATGTGCAGGTCTTTGTATGAATATAAATTTGCAGCTTATTTAGATAGATACCAAGGAGTGTTATTGGATTGTGTGGTAAAGTAGTATGTTACTTTACCATACTATAGAAATTTTAAAACTGACTTCAGGAGTGGTTGTACCATTTTGCAGTCCCACAACAATGAATGAGAGTTCTTGTTCCACATCCTTGTAGCTTTTGGTGTTGTTAGTATTTTGGATTTTGGCCATTCTAATAGGTGTGTAGTGATCATCTTAATTTGTAATTCTATAATGACATATGATGTTGAGCATCTTTCATATACTTATTTGCCATCACTGTATCTTCTTTGGTGAGGTGTCTGTTGAGATCTTTTGCTCATTTTTAAATTAGGTGATTCATTTTCTTATTGTTTAGTTTTAAGAGTTCATTATATATTGTGGATACCAGACCTTTATCATATATGTGTTTTGCAAGTGTTTTCTTCCAGTCTGTGGCTTGTCTTCTCCTTCTCTTGACAATGTCTTTTGCAGAGCAGAAAATTTTAATTTTAATGAAATCCAGCTTGTCATTTATTTCTTTCATGGATTGTGCCTTTGGTTTTGTATCTAAAAAGTTATCACCAAACCCAAAGTCACGTGGATTTTCTCCTAGATTATCATTTAGGAGTTTTATTGTTTTGCATTTTACATTTTATATTTGATCCATTTTGACTCAATTTTTGTGAAGGGTGTAAGGTCTGTCTATGTCTAGATTCATTTTTTTTTTTTTTTTTTTTGCATATGGATATCCAGTTTTTCCAGTACTATTTATTGAAAAGACAATTTTTGCTAATTATGTTACCTGTGTTCCTTTGTGAAAGAGCAGTTTACTGTATTTGTTTGGGTCTATTTCTGGACTCTCTGTTTTGTTCCATTGATTTATTTGCCTACGCTGTCACCAATACCACACTGTGTTGACTCCAGTAGCTTTAAAGTAAGTCTTGAAGTTGGATAGTTTAGTCATCTGACTTTGTTCTTTTCCTTCAATACTGTGTTGGCCATTCTGGGTCTTTTCCTTCTTTACATAAACTTTAAAACCAATTCATCATTATTCACAAAATACCTTATTGGGATTTTGATTGGAACTGCATTTAACATACAGGTCAAGTTAGGAAGCACTGACATCTTGACCTCAATATTATGAGTCTTCCTATTCATGAACACGAAATATCTCTCCATTTATTCAATTCTTCTTTGATTACTTTCATTAGAGTTTTGTAGTTTCTGTCATATAGATCTTGTACTCATTTT
The DNA here is from genome assembly GCF_027409185.1 of Cynocephalus volans. Classification (NCBI taxonomy): domain Eukaryota; kingdom Metazoa; phylum Chordata; class Mammalia; order Dermoptera; family Cynocephalidae; genus Cynocephalus; species Cynocephalus volans. The sequence goes on along the minus strand of NC_084467.1, from coordinate 64,999,367 downwards.
GTTAGATTTAGACCTAATGGTTTCATTTTGGGGGCCACTAATGTAAATTATATTTTGTTTTTAATTTCAAATTTCAGTTGTTTATTTCTGGTAAATAGGAAAGCAACAGACTTTTGTATATTAACCTTGCATCATGCCATCTTGCTATAATTGGTTATTGGATCCAGGAGGGTGTTATTTTTTCCTGTTTCTGTTGATTCTTTAACATTTTCTACATAGACAACTATGTCCTTTGTGAGCAAAGGCAGATTTATTCATTCCTTCACGATCTGTTTACCATTTCTTTTTCTTGTCTTATTACATTAGCTACGATTTACAGTATGATTTTGGAAGTAGTGGCAATAAAGGACATCCTTACCTTGTTCCTAATCTTAGTAGGAAAGCTTCAAGTTTTTCACCATTAGGTATACTGTTAGCTATAGATTTGGTGTTGTTGTCAATGTTCTTTATCAAGTTGAGGAAATTCTCCTTTATTTCTAGTTTGCTGAGGGTTTTTGTTGTATGGGTGTTAGAGTTTTTCAAATGCTTTTTCATCTAATGATATGATCTTGTGATTTTTCTTCTTTAGCCTGTAAAGATAATGGATTACATTAATGATTTTCAAATGTTGAGTCAGCCTTGCATGCCTGGAATAAATCTCATTTGGTTGTGGTATATAATTCTTTTTATTCATTGTTGAATTCAATTTGCTGATATTTTGTTGAAGATTTTTGTATCTATCTTTATGAGAAATGATGGTCCATAGTTTTTCTTGTCTTATAATATCTGTCTTGTTTTTATGTTATGGCAATGCTAATAGGTCAGCATAGGGCTGACTTTTTCACTCTATTTTTTGTTGAGAGAAAGTGTTGTTTTGTTCTTGTGCCTGGTAGCATTCACTTCTACTTCTGCAGAAAGGGATTCATGGTGGAAGTGCGATTAATCTGGGCTTTGAAGGAGGAAAAGGGAAGATGGTAGTAAAGTGCGGTGGCCAAGAATGTAGACTTAGGATTCAAATAAGACCCAGATACAAGGCCTGGCTCTATGACTTACCAGCTATTTGACCCTGAATAAATTATGGAATCTCTATAAGCCTCAGTCTCCTCATTTGTAAAATGAAGACAGTAATAGTACTTGTCTCATAAAGTTGTCAGGAGGATTATTGAGATAAAGCAGGTAAAACACATAGCATAAGTAACTAGCCCTCAGTAAGTACTTGACAAATGTTAGCTATTAATTTTTTTTTTAAAGCAAAGGTTAATGGTAAACTATTTTAGTTGTGAGAACATTGGAAAAAAATGACCAGAGCAGCAAGAGTTTAAAGCAGAATGTGTCATGAAAGGATTTAATTAAACCAAAGGAATATGTAAAAAGTCTTTTAGTAACTGATAAGATTTTGCATGTATATAGGAGGTAACTTAAAATTTAACTTTCGTCTGTCTCCTACATAGCTGAGGGCCTCCAAGTCTCAGCCGTTAGAACTCCTGACTTGACTCCTCACCTCATACCTAATTAACTTGGTGTTTTCCTTCAGAACTCCCATAATAGTCTGTGCTTCCTATATCCTAGCATTTGCCATTATATATTGAAACTTGTCAGTATACCTGCTAAGCTCTAGGCTACTCAAGGCTAGGATCCATTCATACGTGTATTATTTACAGTGCCAATGCTTGCTGCATAATAGACATTTGATAAATAGTAGTCAAGTAAATGAGTGAGTAAATGAGATTACAGTGGAGGAATATCAGGTAGAAGGCTTTGAGTTGATAGTGCCTATACTAGAGTACTTCAAAAAGTTCATAGAAAGATTTGTATTATCTTTTAATTCTATTTTTCCATGAACTTTTTGAAGTACCCTCATATGATACATATATAGTATATGATATACTGTGTTTGGGGACCTGAAACACAATTCCACAACGTTATAGTCCTTAATACTCAGTGACATGGTAATAAAGTAGGACATATGAGAATGGGCCTAGCCTGGTATCTGGCACACATGCAGTAAATATCTGTAAGGTCTGGACAATATAGATAGAAGATAGGTAGTTTGGTGAATCAACAAATGTTCTCAGGCACACATCTCACAGTGTTTGGGGTTGGGAGCTGGCACGGGGGGATGGAGGCAGCAGTGAATGTTTTGTTTACAATCTAGTAAAATTTTAGGAATAGTTTCTATTTGGGGAGATTGATTTGGAATGATGAGCATCTCTTTGGCAAGCCTATTTTTAATTAAAAAGAATTTCTATGATCATGTCTTTGCTTTGTTATGGTAGTCTAACTTTAGAAAAAAGACAACATATGAAATTTTTTTCTCAAAAAAATATACAACTTCTAGTTCAGTATGAATTAGTGATTTCTAGCTTTCCATTACAAAGGAAAATGTGTAGTTAGTATGGAAAAGTTATAATTTTGGAAAATTTCTTGGAATCACCAAATTCCCTTATTCACTGGCTTGTTTACAGTCTTATTTTGTGTATTCGTATGTTTAACTATCTGATTATATTTGAGACATACCTGAGTGGAATACATGCTAAACTGTGGTTTGCTCTTACACGTAAACATCATTGTTCCTCAGCATCATTGCCTTCTGGGTCTTTTCTTTTTTTCTCTACTCATTTCTACCATGTTTCATTCTCTTTTCAATATAGTACATCCTACTATTTCACTAATTTAATTCACTTTAGTTTTGTAAAAAGAAAAAAAAAACTGTTACCCACAAAAAGTTCATTTTTTTTTTCTGTGTTAATGCCTTATCTAATTCTATCATATCTGGCTTAGGTGTTAAGAAGGCACTTACTTAGTCTGTACCATTCCTTTTTGACTATAAACCACAGATGAATAGTTATTTTTTTAAGTGTACTTTTGCATGGCCCAGCTTTTCTTAATGTGGTGTTTAATTAATACCATTCCAATACATTTCTAGTCTAAATAAATGTTTAAATTACAACCACAGCTCATAATTGAGCACTGAGAACGCTAGAAAATTGTAAAAGCTAGAAAACTTCGTATGTGTGTGAGAGAGTGGCACACATATATAGGGAATGGTATGTAATATATCTGTTGCTCACTTAAAACTTTGGCACTGCCCACATTACCTACATGTCCTGCATATCTGTACAAGATCACATTGAGCCTGTGTGTAATATTTACCATTGATACTGCCAAAGTCCTGAATTGAATTCTCTCCAGAAATGTTAAGGTTTGAGTTTATTGTTTCAAGTTAATGAGCATGCCTTTAACTCAGCAAAGACAAGGGTTGAACCAGATTATGTGGCCTCAAACCACACAACAATTTCCCTTGTGAAATTTTTTGCTGTTTGAGTTTAGTTTGTTTAAAATAATCAAAGCACTCCGTAGGAATTATAAGCTTCTAAAGTGTTTTATTTACACAGAGCAATTTAGATCATGTGTGGCTGTACAAAACTTAGAAAGAGGTTGACTTAATTTATTGTAAGCATTAGAAATAAAAATTAGCATTAAAAGTCAACCCCTTGTGTCTATTCCCTTATGAGTTGGCCTTACATAAAACAAACAAATACACTATAGGATTCATCAGCTTTTGTTGAACTTTTAATTTTACTGTATAATGGTGGTAAGTAAAAGGTTTAGAATTAAACTTGGATCACTTCTACTTAACTCTGAAAGTCATTAAAACATAGAAACCTGCAGACTTTTATTGATAAACATTTTGATTACAATTTTATTTTAGGGGGTAAGTTTTAATTTTTATTTTTGTCTAATTTGTTGGCTTCCAATGGAGAACTTATCAGTCATCTTTCCATCAGAGTTATCTACTACTAAGCATAAATTTTTAGTCTTTTCTTTTTAGTTTTATGCTAAGAAATCAACATGTTCTGTCTTTTCTGATATAAACTTAATATATAATAAACTCATATACTGTGTGAGACTTTACATATACTTTGTGTACGCATAGAATAATTTATTTAAAACTGAAGTTAGGGGCCGGACCTGTGGTGCACTCGGGAGAGTGCGACACTTGGGAGCACAGTGGCGCTCCCGCCGTGGGTTTGGATCCTATATAGGGATGGCCAGTGTGCTCATTAGCTGAGTGCGGTGCGGATGACACCAAGCCAAAGGTTGTGATCCCCTTACCGGTCACAAAAAAAAAAAGACAAAAAAACCCAAAAAAACAAAAAACTGAAGTTAGCATAGGAGAGTGGAAGATCACTCTAAAAGTCTGTTTCCTAATAACTTGAGCTTGTTCAAGAGGGTGTTACTTCAAAAGCAAAACAAAACAAATGAAAAACTGACTATTTCCTGTAGTTTTAAAATACATCAAACTCTTTATAGTAAATGGATTATATTTCTTGATAGTGAATGATAAATCACAATTTTATAACATAAAAATTACTGAATAATAATAATCATATAACACCAGTGACATAAAATTTTATACAAATGAGATTCATTTATCCATTTAAAGTTATTAATATTATTTTTTATACATTACTTTTTTTTCAGAAGAAAGTAAATGGACCATCTTTTCTAAAATAAATACAAAAAAAGAGATTTGGTAACTATAAAGTTGATGTTATATAATGTGGGATGAAAGTGTCTTTACTTAATACTGATTATTTTTGAGAAACAACTGAACATTTTAAAGGTGACAAATCTGTAATTATTTTAGGAATACTGTATTTGCTTTATGAAATTCATAACCATTTTTTGTTTCTTCTTAGTACAGCAATTTTTGTGAACTGTAATTTACTGCAATTTGTGTAGACAAGGATTGTGGATTATATTCTGCTATTAATACTCCCAAATGCCAATTTATATCAATAAATCCAGAGGTGACATATGACCAAATTCAATGACTCATTCTTACAAAAATAATGGTAATTAACAGTTTTAAAAGGTAGTATATTTTTTAGCCATTCAAAAACACAAAACAGCCTTCCAGCATTAATCTGGGGTTGTACCAAATGAAGACATAGTGCTGAAATGTCTGTGGAACCTCTTTGAGGTTTGGTGTTCATTAGGATATATCATAGAACAATTTACTGTTCTGAGGGCTGATTAGGACAGAACAAAACCAAAGCAGTCACTAGTAGCCTAACTCTCTGATCCTACCCAAAGTTCAGACTCTGTATTTGCTAACAGATTAAAGGGTAAATGTTCACTATGGTATATACAAACGATTTAAATTGTGTACCTGAGTTACAGAATTGTGTGGGAATAAGAGACACCTGGTTTTGATGTGCGTTTTGAAGGACACAGAAGAATCAACTCAGAGCCCATATTAACTCCTCTACCTGCCATTCCTATCATAAAAATTCACCCTATATGTTAAGACGTTATCTCCTGAAATATGACTCTCATAAAGAGTTTTGACTCACATGTCAATAATTTCATATATTTTCCCAATACTTTATAATTTGCAAAGTTCTTTATGATAATTCTGTGGGCCATTGATATTCTATTAGCAATGAGGAAGACTATACTTTCAGGGATCATTTCTATAGTTCATTACTAGAGAAGTTTCTCTGACTGTAGAGCAATGAGGAATTGAGACTTAGAGAAGTTATGTAACCCGCCCAGGGTCATACAACTCATGGCAGGTGGAGTCTCCTGACACCAAATATAATGCTTTTATTATTATATTACAACAGGATATAAGAGACTACTGGCTCATTAGTTAATATACAGGATAGTTTAGTAGATTAGTTGGCTTCTTCAAGATATCCTTCTTCAAGATATCCTTGAAGAAGTAGGAAATGTTGGAAAGTTGCTTTAAGTCACAATGAAGAGGGAGACAAGAACACTGGGCACCTGGAATTGGGTGGACTGTGGGGTTGAGATGGAAGGGGGGGCCAATCAAAGGAATCAAGATGACAAAGACAGAGGTAGAAATTCTATGACCAATCTCACTTTTTAAGATTGCTCATAACTATAAGAACAGTAAACCTTTCACCTCTTGCCACAGCTCCTGAGAGCCACAGCCTAAGACACTCCATGGTATCTTCTAACTACCATCTTTCCAAATAGAAATAGAGTGTTTTATTTGTTTATTTCTTCTTTTTTAATACAAATGTATTGATTATACATATTTGTGGGATACATAGTTGAATATCAATACATTTATATGATGTGTGATGATTAAATCAGAATAATTAGCATGTTTATTATTACAAAGCTTAATCATTTCTTTGTGATGAGGACATTCGATCTCCTCTCTTCTAGGCATTTCATAACATGCAGCAAATTGTTGTTAATTATAGATGCCTAGCTCGACTGCACACCCATAGAACTTATTTTTCCTATCTAGCTGTTATATGTCTGTTATCTTTCACTATCCTCCTTCCATCTCCCCCTTTACTGCCTCTAGTAACCACAGTTCTGCTCTCTCCTGTGTATGTATATATATACACACCACATTTTCTTTATCCAGATGTCCATCAGTGGACAGTTAGGTTGGACATTTATCTTGGCTATTGTAAATAGAACTATAATAAACCTGGTAGTGCAGGTATCCCTCTGACACGATGATTTCCATTCCTTTGGGTATATACCCCATAGTGGGATTTCAGGATTCTATGGTAGTTCTAGCTGTAGTTGTTTCAGGAAACTCCATAATGTATTTTCATAATGGCTGTATTAATTTACAATCCCACCAACAGTGTAAGAGGGTTCTTCTTTCTCTGCATCCTTGCCAGTATTTCTTATTCTTTGTCTTTTTGATAATAGCTTGTCTAACTGGGGTGAGATGATATCTCAATGTGGTTTTGATTTGCAAACCAAATCAAATAATGGTGTTGAGCATTTTTTCATGTGTCTTTTGGCCATTGGTATATTCTCCTTTTAGAAATGCCTATTCAGCTCTTTTGCCCAGTTTTTAATTTGATTATTTGTTTTTTACTGTTAAGCTGTTTGAATTCCTTGTTAATTCTGGATATTAATCCTTTCTCAGGTGCATAGTTTGCAAATATTTTCTCCTACTCTGTAGGTTGTCTTTTCGAGGAGTATGTTGTTTAATTTTCATGTATTTGTATAATTTCCCAAATTTTGCTTATTACTGATTTCTAGATTTATTCTGTTGTGGTCTGAAAAGATGCTTGAAATGATTTCAATTTTTAAAAATTTGTTGAGACTTGACTGCGTCCTAACATGTGATCTATCTTGGAGAATGTTTCATGTACTAATGAGAAGAAGGTATGTTGTGCAGTTGTTGGAGAAATTTTCAGTATATGTCTGTCAAGTCTATTTCATCTAAAGTGTAGTTTAAATCCAACGTTTCTCAGCTGATTTATTGGCTAGACAATCTGTCCAATGCTGAGAGAGTAGTTTTGAAGTCCCCAACCATTATTGTATTGTGTTCTATCTCTCTCTAGATCCAATAACATTCACTTTATGTATTTGGTTGCTCCAATGTTGGGTTCATATATGTTTGTAATTGTCATATCCTCTTGCTGAATTGCTCCATTTATCATTACATAAATGACCTTCTTTGTCTCTTTTTATAGTTTTTGGTTTAAAGTCTATTTTATCTGATATAAATATAGCCACTCCTGCTTGTTTGGGGTATATCTTTTTCTATCCCTTCACTATTATCCTGTTTGTGTCTTTATAGGTGAAGTGAGTTTCTTATAGGCAGCATGTAGTTGGGTCTAGTTTATTAATTAGTTCAGCCAGTGTATGTCTTTTAAGTGGGGAATTCAATTCATTTACATTCAGGATTGTTATTGAAAAGTATTGTCTTACTCCTGCCATTTTACTGATTTTTAAAATGGTTGTTTTATGTATCTTTTGTTCCTTTTTTTTCCCTTTTATTATTTGTCTTTGGTGCATGTTGGTTTTTTTGTGGTGATAAGATAGTTTCTTTCCTTCTCATTTTTGTATCTGCCTTACCAGTAGGTTTTACTCTTTCCTGTGTATTCATGACAGTGATTATCATTCTTTGGATTCCAGATGTGGAATTTTTTGAGGATAATTCCTGTAGGGTCAATCTTATTGTGGTGAATTTCCACAGTTTTAATTTGTCTGGGAAGGACATTGTTTCTCCTTCATTTCTGAAGGATACCTTTGCTGGTTATAGTATTCTAGGCTGACAGTTTTTTTTTATTTTAGTACTTTAAATATATCATCCCATACTCTCCTGTCCTATAAAGTTTCTGCTGAGAAATCTGCTGTTAGTCTGGGGGGGGGGGTCCCCTTACAGATGACTTGATGCTTTTTTCTTGGTATTTCAGAATTCTCTCTTTGTGTTTTACTTTTGACAGTTTGACTACTGTGTTTCTCAGGGTGGAACTTTTTGGGTTGAATCTGTTTTAGGATCTTTGAGCCTCTTGGATCTGGAAGTCCATATCTCTCTCAATACTTGGGAAGTTTTCAGCTATTATTTCATTAAATTGGTTTTCGATGTCTTTCCTTTACTCTTCCCCTTTTAGAGCACCCATAGATTTGAGTGTTTGTATGCTTAAGATTATTACATAGATCTCATAACCTTTCTTCTTTTCTTAAAATTATTTTTTCTTTTTCTTTTTTTGTCCACCTGAGTTATTTCAAAAAGCCTGTCTTCAAGTTCAGAAATTCTTCCTTCTGCTATCTCTACCCTGTTGCTTAAGCTCTTGGTTATATTTTTTTATTTAATTGAATGAATTCTTCAGTTCCAAGAGTGGTTTTTTTTTTTTTTTTTTTTTTTTAAATATTTATCTCTCTGTTGAAATCCTCCTTCAGATCCTGGATTGTTTTTCTCATTTCATTGTGTTGTCTGTCTTACTTTTCTTGCATATCATTGTGTTTCCTTAAGATTGATATTTGAAATTCCTTTTCAAGCATTGCATAAATTTCATGTTGTTTAGGTTCTGGTACTAGAGAGTTATTGTATTCCTTTTGGGGTGTCCTTTTTTTTTTTTTTTTTTTTTTTTTTTGCATTTTTACCCCTACATTGATGTCTGGGCATCTGATGGAGCAGTTGCTTCTTCTGATACTGTGGAGTAGCTTTTGAGAGGAGAAATTCCCTCCCGTAGATGTGCCATATAGTGATATTTGGGTAGGGTGTTTTAAGTTTAGTTCCAGGTAGACATAATAGTGTAGTCTCTGTGTGATTGCTTCAACTATATTCAGTGTTGGAGTTGTTTGTGAGTGCCTCCATGGCTTAGGCACTGGGGTTTTCAGCATTTCCTTGCTGGAGTTAGTGACACTGGGGTAGTTCATCTATGGATGGGCTGCTGTGCCCCAAGGGGGATGCTGGTTTCCTCTGTAGAACCCCCTGCTGGTGTAGGCAGCACTGGGCAGGCTTACAGGTGATTTAGCTATTGGTTTGTGCCCCTAAGAGAGGTTTGTGGCCACAGCCTCCTTTGTGTTGCACAGGACTGCATGGATCCACTTGAGTCAAGTAGCAACTCTGCACAGCTGTGAGAGTTGCAAGGGTGCTTCATCAAATGGGGAAGGAGGCTGCCAGAAATGGCAGTAGTCCCTGATTGGTTGGCTCTTATTCTCTGGAGAGTGCATGCCCCTGTAAGACAGACTTTTATTAATCCTTGCCTTAAAGGAATCTTGTCACCCACTACCTTTTGGACAAACTATTAACCTAAAAGGTATCCAAAAGCTTCCATGAAGTCTTTCAGAATCAAGTTTACAAATAGGTGGAAAAATAAGGGGTGTGCCAATTTATGGGACTTGAGTGGGAAAGTGCAGAAACAGGTTAGCAGGGGAAGAAGAAAGAAGAGTGTTTATTTAAAAAAGGAATCAAGACTTGCCTTTTCAGGAATTCCTTGTGGGGATTATTTAGGCAAGAAAAGGCATATGGCACTCTACAAATACTCTATTAATTGCTTCAGTGGTACATAGAAAAAACTCTGTGATCTAGATATTTCCTACAGGTGCAATTTTTCATTGTAGTCATTAACAAGTACTCTTCTAGTGCTTGAGGATCTGAAGCCAGACTGCCTGGGTTAAACTGTTTCTTACTAGCTATATGACCCTGGATAATTTGCTTATTCTTTCTGTGTCTTGATTTCTTCATCTTTTAAATAGTCAAAATAATAGTAGCTAACTCATAGGTTTTTGCAAGAATTACATAATAAAATACATATAACAATGTTTGAACAATGCCTGGTTCAGAGTAAGCTTTCAATGAATTTTAGCTATTATTACAATTTACAGAAATTTATAATCAGGCATGCCACAAAATGTGGATACAACTTAAAAGAATACCAAAAGGTTTTGAAGTTTTAAAGTAGTTATTATTATGTTTTTCTTAGTAGGAACATTGTTTATTTTATAGTCAACAATTAATAGCAGTTTTATGCTTTTCTGGGCTGGGACAAATGATCTAATTTATATTTTTATTCCATAAAAATGTTTCCTAACACAATATCAGTTGCTTTTCCATCTTCTTTCTTAAGTCTTTTTTCTTATAACATGCAGAACCCCAAGAGAAGTATTTATTTATTTATTTATTTTTTAAATTTTGTCGATATACATTGTGGCTGATTATTGCTCCCCATCACCAAAACCTCCCTCCCTTCTCCCTCCCCCCTCCCCCCAACAATGTCCTTTCTGTTTGCTTGTCGTATCAACTTCAAATAATTGTGGTTGTTATATCTTCTTCCCCCCCCCCCCCGGTTTGTGTGTGTGTGTGTGTGTGTGTGTGTGTGTGTGTGAATTTATATATTAATTTTTAGCTCCCACCAATAAGTGAGAACCAAGAGAAGTATTTATGTGATAAGCAGATAGAAATACTAGATGTAAGAATTAAAATATAGGCAGACTGGGTAGGAGTTGTGAAGACAGAGTTGGGAAACAGGGCCCTTGGCCTAGAAATAAGATTCTGGGAAACTTAGGCACAAGGAGAAATATTACTATATTCTTTTGTTTGTTTGCTTTAGTGAATTAGTTTACTTCTCATCAATATTATGTAGCGGGGATAGGAGCTATTTAGGGTCAGCTAAAGGAAAATAATGAAGTTGTTTGGTACTTATTTATTGGAATTCTTATTTTATGTTTCTTTTCACAGTCATTTCTGTTTCTTGAAAGTTTCATGCTCTCTATTGCCTTTTCAATAGCGAGACTTTATACATACTATACTCATCTCACAAGAAAACTCCAAAACAAACTCATACTTTGCCAGATTAACTTCTAATCTCTTAAATCTCTGTTTAAATGTCTCATCCTTGTGATACTTTACCTTACTCCTCAATCAGGTTGAATTCACTGTTAGCTGCTCATGTACAGTCTTCAGAACCTCCCCCTTTGTCATACTGTATTCTTTCTTCTCTTATGTTTGTCTTCTGTCCTAGATTGTAAACACCATGAGAGCATAGCCCTTATCTCTGGGGTTCTGGAGAATTTACTCTATCTTGATTTATATGGTGGTTTACATATATAAAAATTCATTGAGCTGTACATCTAAGATTAGTGCACTTTATTCTATGCATGTTTTGCCTCAGTAAATTGAAAGAAAAGTCAGGCACACATCTGGATATTTAATTTTCACAATTCCAAGCCCTGAGGTTAAGTTGAATGCTTGAATTATTAGCAAAGTTTCTCCTTTACTGAATCAAAATTTGCATTCCTATAATTATCATCTGTTGGCCATACATCTCTTTATTTTCTGAGCCAACACTAAATAATTCTGTTTCTCTTTTTACATGATATTTTAAGAATATTTGATGAGAGCTTTCATTTCTAAATTAATCTCAATCTTTCATTTCATGATGGTTTCAATTTTTTAACCTTCTTACTCTTCCTCTTAAGGATGTTCTCTAGTTTATTAGTGTCCCTTGAGATATGGTACGTATGGCTCAAAGCATTGCTAGTATTATCTCACCAATGAAGAGTTGCCATTACTTCGATTAAAATGCATATTTTGCCACTATTTTTTTGTTTTAAAATTATTTCATTTTTTTTTTCATCTACTAAGTAAATCTTTGAATGGCCTGGGAAAGTGCAACAATACCATTTCTAGTATTCAAAATCCTCTCAAAGAATTCAAGGTGAAAATACATGCCAAATAACACAATACAATCTCAGTAGGAAGGAAATAATTGCCAGAAATTCTGAGATTGTGGTCATCTTTAAAAATGAATATGAATGTTTTCTGTATTTTGCTTAATGATGTATCTTGTTTCTGCTGAACACCTGCCTTGCTCTAATTTTGAGTATAGGCTACACATTAGAGAGGTGGTTTGTGCTACTATTAAACAGAATAATATACTTTTTTTTTTTTGGTGGCTGGCTGGTATGGGGTTCTGAACCCTTGACCTTGGTGTTATAACGCCACACTCTAATACACTGAGCTAACCAGCCAGAACATAATATACTTTTATTAATTCTGTTTAGTATTATCTCTTCTCATATTAAGGCTGCTTTTCAACTCCATCTAAAAGTTGCCATTAAACTAGATCCCCTCCACCTGTATTTGCATAATTTGTTTTTAAAACTAATTTCAGGCCGTTACATCCAGTTGACTTCAGGCAATAATAGATAGTAATGTATTCCACCCAAAATTACATTCTCTCCTTATTTCATAGGTTTGTTGTCAAAATTAAATATGATAATCCCTATGAAATGTGTTTTGTAAAAATGCATAGTATGTACAACTTAAAGAAAGTAATTGTCAATTTAAAAAATTGTCGAATTTAAAGAAAAGCATTGTCAAGATAATTTTGTCAAGACAATCTTTCATCATTCTGTGTTGTTTATTAAGAATACTGAAGATAGAAAGCACAGGAACAGAGTTCTGTAGCATAACTCCCTTTCAAGTTGACATCCATCAACAGCTTATAATTAGTCATTATTAATTAACAGAAACATAGCCCAATGCCATATTAAAAATCAAAACCAGATAAAAGGCAGGCTGGGACTAATGGAGCAGCATTTTTGGGCTGATGGTAGCAGGACTGGAGCAGAGGAAGGCAACCTGATTTTTCCACAGGATGAGTAATCATGCCGTATAGTTCATCCAGCAGAATGAAAGAATTTCCATTTTTGGACAGATGGCAGGATCATGCACAGGAACCTAGTCAGGACCTGTGGGCAGCATCTCCCACGTGACAGAAAGCAGGAATGTGCACAGGGACCTAGTCAGCAGATGTGGGCAGCCTCCCCTGCCTGATGGAAGGTAAGAGCATGCTGCAAACACTGCTTCCACATAGGTGGTCCACCACAGCTACCTCCACAGCCACTTCCACTGCAAGGATGGCTCACTGCCACAGTAGTAGCCACAGCCACTATGCTGGTGGCCCATGGCACACTCAACTACATTGACCCAAGGACAGTCACCAGTGAAACCTAGAAAAAAGATAGAGAAGTCTTTCTCTTCTAAGCACACTCCAGAATAATAGAAGAAGCAACTGCTCTACCAGATGCCCAGACATCCACATAGCTATATGAGAAAAATAAAAGTAAAAAATAAAAAATGAGAAAACAAGAAAATATGACATCACAAAAGGAATATGCTAACTCTGAAGTACCAGGCCCTATAGATAGTGAAATCCTTGAGATGACTGAAAAGGACTTCCAAGCAACAATCTTAAGAAAACTCCATGAAATATGAGAAGACTTGGTTAGACAACACAAAGAAATGAGAAAAAAAATCCAAGATATGAAGGAGGAAATTTACAAATAGATTAGTACCTTAAAAAAGAAAGTAGCAGAAGGATTCATTCAACAAAATAAAAAACCCAATCAAGAGCTTCAGTCCCAGTTTAGAGCAATCAGAAGAATTTCAGATCTCAAAGACAGTCTACTAGAAATAACCCAAGAGGACCAAAAAAGAAGAAGAAAATCTAAGAGAGTTATCAGATAGCCTTAAGCACAAAAACATCCAAATCATGGGTGTTTCAGAAGGGGAGGAGAAAGGAAAAGGCATTGAAACCTATTCAATTAAATAATAATGGAAAATTTCCCAGGTTTAGAGAGAGACATGGACCTCCAGATCCAGGAATCTCAAAGATCCCCAAACAGATTCAACCCGAAAAGTTCCTCTCTGAGACATATTATAGTCAAACTGGCAAAGCTCAAAGACAAAGAATCTTAAAAGGAGCAAGAGAAAAGCACCAAGCCACCTATAAGGGATCTACCATCAGACTAACAGAAGACTTCTAAACAGAAACTCTATAGGCCAGAAGAAAATGGGATGATATATTCAACATACTAAAAGAAAAAACTGCCAGCCAACAAGGCTATCCTTTAGAAATGAGGGAGAAATAGTGTATTTCCCAGACAAACAAAAACTGCAGTAGTTCACCACCACACAATGGGCTGTGCAAGAAATCCTCAAGGGAGGCCTACATCTGGAATCCAAAAAACAATAATCACTACCATGAATGCGCAAGAAAGAACAAAACCTATTGGGACAAATACCTAAAGAAAAAAAACCCTAAAGAACAAAAATGCAAATGAGAAAGAGAAAGAAACTAAGTCTTGCCACCTTAAAAAAATGAACAAACACCCACGACAAACAATAAAGAGAGAAGAAAGGAATAACAGATACTTAATATATACCCCCCCAAAACCATAAAAATGCCAGGAGTAAGACAATACCTTTCAATAACAACCCTGAATGTAAATGGGTTAACTCCCCACTCAAAAGGCACAGACTGACTGATTGGATTAAAAAGCTAGACCCCACTATATGCTGTCTTCAAGAGGCTCATCTCACCTGTAAAGACACAGCCAGAGTAATAGTGAAGGAATGGAAAAAGATATACCATTCAAATGGAAACAAAAAGCAAGCTGGAGTAGCTATTCTTATATCAGATAAAATAGATTTTAAACCAAAAACCATAAAAAGAGACAAAGAGAGCCAATAAAACACTAAAAGGATCTATCCAGCAAGAAGACATAACAAGCGTAAATATACATGCATCCAACACCAGAGAACGCAGATATATAAAGCAAACACTATTAGACCTAAATGAAGAGAGAGACCCAAATATAATAATAGTTGGGGACTTGAACACCCTTCTCTGGGCTTTCAACAGGTCATCAAGGCGACAAATCAACAGAGAAACACAGCATTTAAACTACAGTTTAGGTCAATTGTACCTGGCAGATATCAATGTAACATTTCATCAAACAACTATACAATATATATTCTTCTCAACAGCACATGGAGCATTCTCTAGGATAGACCACATGTTAGGTCACATATCAAGTCTCAACAAGTTTTAAAAATTTAAAATCATTACAAGTATCTTTTCAGATCACAATGGATTAAAACTAGAAATCAGTAACAAGTGAAACTCTGGAAACTATACAAATACATGGGAATTAAACAACATGTTCCTGTATGACTTATGGGTCCAAGAAGAAACTAAACAGGAAAAAAAACTGTCCCTGTTTGCAGATGACATGAACTTATATATAGAAAAAACTAAAGGCTCTACAAAAAACTCTTAGAACTGATAAATGATTTCAGTAAAATTTGCAGGATACAAAATAAACATGCAAAAATATGTAGCATTTTTATATTCCAATAATGAACTAGCAAAAAAAGAAATTAAGAAGGCAAGCCTATAACGATAGTGACCAAAAAAATAAAATACCTAGGAATAAATTTAACCAAGCAGATGAAAGATCTCTACAATGAGAACTACTAATCACTGCTGAAAGAAATTAAAGACGATACAAAAACATGGAAAGACATTCCATGCTCTTGGATTGGAAGAATTAATATTGTGAAAATGTCTATACTACCTAAAGCGATCTACAGATTCAATGCAATTCTCTTCAAAATACCAATGACATTCTTCACAGAAATAGAAAAAAACAACCCTAACATTCACACGGAACAAATCAAGACTCCAAATAGCCAGAGCAAAGCTGAGCAAAATAAATAAAGCCTAGAGGCACAATAATAGCTGGCTTCAAAATATATTACAAAGCTATGGTAACCATAACAGTATGGTACTGGCATAAAAGCAGACATTCAGACCAATGGACCAGGAAAGAGAACCCAGAAATCAACCCACATACTTACATCAAAGTGATCTTTAACAAAGGTGCCAAGAACATACATTGGGGAAAAGACTGCCTTTTCAATAAATGGTGCTGGGAAAACTGGACATCCATAAGTAGAGGAATGGTACTAGAACTGTACCTCTCACCATATACCAAAATCAACTCAAAATGGATTAAAGATAAGTATAAGGCCTGAAACTGTACCTCTGAAAGGAAAACACAGGGGAAACACTTCAGGAAGTAGAACTGGACAAAGACTCTATGAATTAGACCCCAAAAGCACAAACAACAAAAGAATAAATAAACAAATGGGATTATATCAAAACAAAAAGATTATGCTTTTTAGGAGCTAAATAGGTATTTTTCAAAGGAATATACACAAGTAGCCAACAGATACGTAAGAAAATGCTCAACATCACTAAACATCAGGGAAATGCACATTGAAGTATTATCTCCTGTCAGTTAGACTGGCCATTTTAAAAAAGACAGAGAATAACAAATGCTAGTGAGGATGTGGAGAAAGGGGAACCCTCCTAAGCTATTGGTGGGACTATAAATTAGTGCAGCCATTATGGAAAGCAGTATGGAGTTTCCTCAAACAACTGCAGATAGAACTACCATAGGATCCAGCAATGTCACTCCCAGGGGTATATCCAAATGAATGGAAATCATCACGTTGAAGGGATATTGGCACTCCCATATTTATCCCAGATGACTGGATAAGGAAAATGTGGTATATATACACAGTGGAATACTACTCTGCCATAAAAAAACCCAAAACTCTGTCATTTTTAGCAACATGGATGAACTTAGAGAAAAGTATGTAGAGTGAAATAAGCCAGGCACAGGAAGAGAAATATTGCATGCCCTCAGTCATAAGTGGGAGCTTAAAAAAACAACATCAAATACATATTTTTAAAAAGGAGAGAAAGATACACTTACCACAATAATTCATTGAACTTTTAAAAGGAGAGAACGGAATTGAGGCCACCAGAGGTGGGAAAGGGGGAGGGGGGGTTAATGAGAAATCGGTAAAGGACCTCAAAAAGTAATTACATTGTGTAATGACAAATATAGTAATTATCCTGATTTGAGCATCATGTGTTGCACACAGGTATTGATATTCAATGCTCTACCCCACAGGTATGCATAATCAATTATGTTTCAATAAAAAAATCAAAGTATATTAAGAAGCTTATAGAAACAAGATAGAACTTGAGTAGTTTGTGCTGTCATTTCTTAATATATAATTAACTCATTAAGCGTTAATCATACACAATCTCAATTACTATAACTTTCTAATACATTTTCATATCTGGTAGATCTTTGCTGTTCTTGGCCCTTTGAATTTCCATACACTATTAATATGCTATTCATGTACTACATATGCACACACATACACACAACCTCACACACATATACACTCACAGAATCTGTTTAGGATTTTGAGTGGGATTGCTTTGAGTCTATATATTAATTGGAAGAGAATTGCCATCTTGAATGATTTTTTCCAATCTATGAACACAGTGTATCTTTCCATTTATTTAGATTCTCTTTACTGTGTTTCAGTAGTTTGTAAATTTTTTTCTATAAAGGTCTTGGGCATCTGTCTATGTATGTCATTTTTTTTGTACTGTTTTAAATGATATATTTTTTAAAATATCATTTTGTAACTTTGATGCCAGTATATGGAAACCTAGTCGGTTTTTGTTTGTAGATTTTGTATCCACTAACCTTGAAAAACTCTAATTCTTACAGTTTTTAAGACTGATTATCTACATGTAAGATTATGCCATCTGTGCATACAGTTTTGCTTTCTTCTTTTCCAATCCATTTAACATTCATCTTTCTATATTAGGCTACCACTATCCTGAATCTTGTTTTTAGTAGTTTCTTTAATGTTTTAAAATATTGTTTTATAATATGTATGTGTACCTTTAAAAGAATACTTTAACTGCTTTTAACTTTGTAAAAAAGATACTATATTGTATATAATATTCTGGGACTTATAACTGCTATTGGCGTTATTTCATATTGTTACATAAACAAAATATAGGTAAATACCTTCTTGATCTTGGGATAGGAAATGGTTTTTTAACAAGACTATTTAAAATTAATATCTCTGTTTATCAAAGGAACTTTAAATAAAGTTAAAAAGTACGTATCACAGAAAGCAGTTCTCAAATAGATATTTTGTATACCAATACTTACAAGAGCCAAAAAGTGGAAAGAACCCAAGTGTCCATAAACAGATGAATGGATAATAAAATGTGGCATATGCACACAGTGGAATATTATTGTACAACATGGACGAACCCTGAAAACGTTATGCTAAGTGAAATAACCAGATTCCAAAGAACAAATATTGTATGATTCCACTCATATGAGGTACCTAGGATAGCCAAAATCATAGAGACAAAAAGAGCAATGGTTACCAGTGGTAGAAAGGAGGGGAAATGGGCAGTTATTGTCTAATGGGTACAGAATTTCAGTTTGTGATAATGAAGAAGTTTTGGGTATGGATAGTGTACCACTTTCTTTACTCTTTATTCTTTCCTGCATATCTCTCCTTGTATCTGGGAATACTTTCTCTCTGAAGATGGTCCTTTAAAATTACCTTTAATGAGAGTCTGTTTCAATGTAAATCTGCTTTTTGCACACTCTGAAATCGTATCTATTTTAGCCTCATTCTTGAAAGATATCTTTCATTAAGTACAGCACTCTAGTTTGGCAGTTTTCTAGTTTTCTCTCAGTACAATGAATTTATCTTTGCATTGTCTTTCGGTTTTGATTGTTACTGTTGAGAAGTTAGTTGTCAGTCTAACTCTTGCTCTTTTTTTAAAAAATATTTTATTTATTTATTTATTTTTAAATTTAATTTAATTTTATCAGTATATAATCTGGTTGATTACTGTGGCCCATTACGGAAACCTACCTCCACTCTCTCGCCCCTCTCCCTCCCAGCAACCTCATATCCATTCGCTTGTCATAACAACTTCAAGGAATTGTGATTGTTGTGTCTTCTTCCCTCCCCCCCAGTTTATTTGTATATTTATTTATTTATTTTTAGCTCCCACAAATAAGTGAGAACATGTGGTCTTTCTCTTTCTGTGCCTGACTTGTTTCACTTAATATAATTCTCTCTAGGTCCATTCATGTTGTTGCAAATGGCAGTATTTCATTCTTTTTTATAGCAGAGTAATATTCCTTGTGTAGATATACCACCTTTTCCATATCCACTCATCTGATGATGGACATTTGGGCTGGTTTCAACTCTTAGCTATTGTAAATAGTGCTGCAATGAACATTGGAGAACACGTATACCTTCAATTGATGATTTCCATTCCTTAGGGTATATTCCCAGCAGTGGAATAGCTGGGTCATATGGTAGATGGATCTGCAGTTGTTTGAGGAAGCTCCATACCATTTTTCATAGAGGCTGCACCATTTTGCAGTCCCACCAGCAATGTATGAGAGTTCGTTTTTCTCCACAACCTCGCCATCGTCTTTTGGATATTAGCCATCCTAACTGGGGTGACATGGTATCTCAGTGTGGTTTTGATTTGCACTTCCTGAATGCTGAGTGATGAACATTTTTTCATGCCTCTGTTGGCCATTCATATATCTCCCTTTGAGAAATGCATATTTATCTCCTTTGCCCATTTTTTAATTGGGTTACTTGTTTTTTTGTTGTAAAGTTGTTACAGTTCATTGTATATTCTGGATATGTATGTTTTGCAAATATTTTCTCCCACTCTGTTGGTTGTCTTTTAACTCTGTTAATGGTTTCTTTTGCTGTGCAGAAGCTGTTTAGTTTGATATAATCCCATTTGTTTATTTTTCCTTTTGTTGCCCGTGCTTTTGGGGTCATATTCATGAAGTTTGTGCCCAGTCCCACTTCCTGGAGTGTTTCTCCTATGTTTTCTTTAAGAAGTTTCAATGTTTCAGGGTGTACACGTAATTCTTTAATCTATTTTGAGTTGATTTTGGTATATGATGAGAGGTATGGGTCTAGTTTCATTCTCCAGTATATGGATATCCAGTTATCCCAGCACCATTTGCTGAAGAGGCAGTCTCTTCCCCAGTGTATAGGCTTTGGTGCCTTTGTCAAAGATCAGATAGCTGTAGTTGTGTGAGTTGATTTCTGGATTCTCTATTCTATTCCATTGATCAGTGTGTCTGTTTTTAATGCCAGTACCATGCTGTTTTGGTTATTATAGCTTTGTAGTATAGTTTAAAGTCAGGTAGTTTTATGCCTCCAGCTTTATTTATTTATTTATTTTTTCTCAGAATTGTTTTGGCTATGTGTGGTCTTTTGTTATTCCATATAAATGTCCAGATAGTTTTTTCCATTTTTGAGAAAAAATGTCATTGGAATTTTGATGAGGATTGCATTGAATTTGTATATCACTTTGAGTAGTATGGACATTTTCACAGTGTTGATTCTTCCAATCCAAGAGCATGGTATATCTTTCAATCTTATTGTGTCCTCTTTAATTTTTCTCAATAGTGATTTGTAGTTCTCATTATAGAAATTTTTCACATCCTTGGTTAACTCTGTTCCTAAGTATTTTATTTTTTTGGTGGCTATTGTAAATGGGCTCGCTTTCTTGATTTCTCTTTCTGCATGTTAACTATTGGAGAATAGAAATGCTACTGATTTTTGTGTGTTGATTTTGTACCCCACAACTTTCCTGAAGTCATTTATCAACTCCAAGAGTATTTTTGTAGAGGCTTTAGGCTGTTCGATATATAGAATCATGTCATCTGCAAAGAGGGACAGTTTGACTTCATCTTTTCCAATCTGGATGCCCTTTATTTCCTTCTCTTCTCTGATTGCTCTGGCTAGTACTTCCAACACTATGTTGAATAGGAGTGGTGAGAGTGGGCATCCTTGTCTAGTTCGTGTTCTTAAGGGAAAAGCTTTCAGCTTTTCCCCATTCAGGGTGATATTGGCAGTGGGTTTATCATATATGGCTTTAATTATGTTGAGATACCTTCCGTCTATACCTAACTTGCAGAGAGTCTTTATCATGAATGAGTGTTGAATTTTATCAAATGCTTTTTCAGCATCTATAGAGATGATCATATGGTCCTCGTCTTTGATTTTATTAATATGGTGTATCACATTTATTGATTTGCATATGTTGAACCAAACTTGCATCCCTGGGATGAATCCCACTTGATCATGGTGTATAATTTTGCATATGTGTTGCTGTATTCTGTTAGCTAGTATTTTATTGAGGATTTTTGCATCTATATTCATCAAGGATATCAGCCTGTAGTTTTCTTTTTTTGTTGTATCTTTATCTGACTTTGGTTTCAGGGTGATGTTTGCTTCATAGAATGAGTTTGGGAGAATTACCTCTGTTTCAATCTTTTGGAATAGTTTGTAGAGAATTGGTGTCAATTCCTCTTTGAATGTTTGGTAGAATTCTGCTGTGAACCCATCTGGTCCTAGGCTTTTCTTTGTTGGGAGCCTACTGATAACAGCTTCAATCTCTTTTATTGTTTTTGGTCTGTTCAGATTTTGTACATCTTCTTGGCTCAGTTTTGTAGTTTGTGTGTGTCTAGAAATTTATCCATTTCCTCCAGATTTTAAAATTTGTTGGCATATAGTTTTTTATAGTAGTCACTAATGGTTTCCTGTATTTCTGAGGTATCAGTTGTAATATCACCTTTTACATTTCTAATTTTGGTTATTTGAGTCTTCTCTCTTCTTTTTTTAGTTATCTTTTCAAAAAACCAACTTTTTATTCATTGATCTTTTGTATTGTTTTTTGGGTTTCAATTTCATTAAGTTCTGCTCTGATCGTAATGATATCTTTCCATCTTCTTACTTTGGGTTTGGTTTGTTCTTGTTTTTCTAGTTCTTTAAGGTGAAGTATTAGGTTGTTTACTTGCCATCTTTGCATTCTTCTGAAGTAAGCACTTAATGTGATAAATTTCCCCATTAGTACTGCTTTTGCAGTATCCAATAGGTTTTGGTATGATGTATCATTGTTTTCATTAGTTTCAAGAAATTTTTTGATTTCCTGTTTGATTTCTTCTTGGACTCATACATCATTAAGTAGAATGCTGTTTAATTTCCATCCATTTGTATAGTTTCCAGAATTTCATTTGTTATTGATTTCTAGTTTTAATCCATTGTAATCTGAAAAAATACATGGGATAATTCCAAATTTTTTGAATTTGTTGAGACTTGATTTGTGACCTAACATGTGGTCTATCCTGGAGAATGATCCATGTGCTGATGAGAAGAATGAATATTCTGAGGTTGTTGGATGGAATATACTGTAGATATCTGCCAAGTCCAATTGGTCTAGATTGTTGTTTAGGTCTTGTGTTTCTCTGCTGCTTCTTTGCCTAGATCTGTCCAATATTGATAGTGGGGTGTTCCATTCCCCTGCTACTATGGTATTAGTGTCTATCTCCTTCTTTAGGTCGAATAGAGTTTGCTTTATAAATCTGTCTGCTCCAGCATTGGGTGCATATGTATTTATGATTGTTATGTCTTGTTGATAGATGAATCCTTTTTTCATTATGTAGTGGCCCTCTTTATCTCTTTTTATGGTTTTTAGTTTAAAGTCTATTTTATTAGATTTAAGAATAGCTACTCCAGCTCATTTTTTATTTCTATTTGCATGGTATATCATTTCCATCTTTTCACTCTTAGTCCATGTGCGTCTTTATAGGTGAGGTGAATCTCTTGAAGGCAGCATATAGTTGGATCCACCTTTTTAATCCAGTCAATCAGTCTGCGTCTTTTGAGTGGGGAATTTAATTCTTTTATGTTAAGAGTTGTTATTGAAGAGTATTGATTCACTCCTAGCATTTTACTGATTTTTGTTTGGATGTCTTAAGTGTCTTTTGTTCCTTTCTTTCTGATTTACTGTTTGTCTTCTGTATTTGTTGGTTTCTTGGGTTGTAGATAAACTTTTTTTTCCTCTTCATTGTTAGCATTTTTATTTTACTTGTGGGTTTTGATTTTTCTTGAGTTTTTATGGCAGTGGTAGTTATTTTTCAGGTACCAAACCCAGTACTCCTTTGAGAATTTCTTTTAAGGGTGGTCATGTGGTAGTAAACTCCCACAGTTTTTTTATTATTCTCTGAGAAATACACTATTTGTCGTTCATTTCAGAAAGATAGCATTGTGGGATAAAGTATTCGTGGGTGGCAATCTCTGTCTTTTAGTATTTTGAATATATCTTCCCATTCCTTCCTGGCTTTTAGGGTTTGTGATGATAATTCTAATGTTAGTCCGATTGGGGCTCCCTTATAGGTGACTTGATGCTTCTCTCTTGTAGCTTTTTAGATTCTCTCGTTGTCTTTGAGTTTTGCCAATTTGACTATAACATGTCTTGGAGAAGACCTTTTTGCATTGAATACGTTTGGGGATCTTTGTGCTTCCTGAATCTGAAGATCTGTGTCTTTTCCTATACCTGGGGAGTTTTCTGCCACTATTTTGTTGAATGTGTCTTCAATGCAATCTCCTTTTTCCTCCCCTTTTGGAATATGCATGACTTGGATATTTGAGCACTTAAGGTTGTCTGATATCTCTATTTTCTTCAATGTTTTTAATTCTTTTTTCTTATTTTTTGTCTGCCTGTGTTATTTCAAACAGCCCATCTTCAAGGTCAGAAGTTCTCTCTTCTGCTTCTGCTAGCCTGCTAGTTAAACTCTCTGTTGTGATTTTTATTTCACTGAATGAATTCTCCAGCCTGGCAGGCTCTGCCACATTCCTTTTCAGGGCATTGATTTCCTTGTACATTTCTTCTTTCAGGTCCTGTATACTTTTCCTCATTTCATCGTGTTGTCTAGCTGAGTTTTCTTGTATCTCATTTAGTTTCCAAGTAAAAACTTTCCTTATATCAATCTGCTGAGTTTTAATTTCAATTATTGTGCCCTTTGTGTCTTGCATTTTTATTTGATCTTTTTTCAAATCTGCTATATGTTTAAACTTCCTTGTTTACCAAATATTTTTAAGATCATTCTTTATTTCTTTCAATACCTATAGATATCTTAAAGATTGTCTTTACAACTTTGTGCTGATTATTTTAATATCTGAAGTGTGTGTGGGCCTCTTTTGGCTCTCTATTGTTTGTGCTGCATCTAAGTTATTTTGTTTCATTGTGTATGTAACTGTTTTTGACTGAGGCTACTTATTTTTATCAGAAAATTATTTGCAGGAATTCTCTGTGGCGTAAGGTGGAGGTGGCTTACTTCAGAATATTTGCACTTGTTTCTGCTAGTTTCCCGAAGGCACTACCAGTCCGGGATCCCTTGCAACTAAATTGAAAGTTTGAGATTATTTTGGACTACCCAGTTGATGTAAATTTTAACTGCAAATACATGTGAGGGACGCCTGGCTTGTAGTTTCTATTTCTCAGAAGCTCACAACATTCCCCCTCTCCCCACTGCTTTGTAGAGTAGCAAAAAAAAGAAAAAAAAAAAATCTATCTGGCTGTCACCTGGGTTGTCTGTCCTTAAGCAGAAAGTATAGACCTTTGAGTTCCCAACATTATACTGATAGAGAGGATTCAGACCAAAGCTTCTTCAATAATCTATTAAATATTCCATTTTGTTCCTGCCTTCAGTTAGAATTTTACCTGATAATTCTATATCATCTTTTTAGCACTTTCTGTGAATAAAGTAACCAAAACAAAATATAGTCTAAAACTGAAGTGAGGTGATCTAAAAAAAAAATTTTGACTATTAAAAATTCCCAAAACAAAAGAGAGATGTAATAAAACCCCCCACTTATTTAATTATATTAAATTTTTATTTGTCTTTACAGTTCTATTTTATTCTATCTTAAGACAACATTTCTCAAAACATGATGATTTTTGTTTTGTTAGCAGTGCATACTCTTTCAACCAGTATATATTTTGAACCTATATTTATTTCCCATTTCTTTATTTTTGTACCTTCAGAGAGTTTTATTCATTTGTTTTAAGCATGTCTCTTGCAAAAATATATATTTCAGATATTGTATAAATTTAATCAGAGAATGAGTTTTTTGGGGGGTCTGTGTATTTAATTTATATTTATTGTAATTATTGAATTTTTCTACCATATTATTTTGTGTTTTCTATTCATAGTGCTTATTTTTTGTCTATTTTTTTCCTTTACTGATTTCTGTTTGGTTAGCTGTATTTCTTTTGATTTTCATTTTTTTCTTTTCTGGTTTGGTAGCTACATATTTTATTTCTCTTCATTTATTGGTTAATGTTTTAACAGTTCTAATCTCATATCTTTCCTGAGTGTTCAATTTCTCTTAGCTTTTCCACAAAAAGACAAGACCTTAGCATGTTTTAGTTTCCCAAAAAACATTCTCTTCCTAGCTTTCATATTATTATTGTTTACAATTTTATTTTCAAGTTGTTCGTAATAGAAATTTGTGTGTTTATTTTTGTCTCTTTTGAAATTATTCACGTTGGTTTTTTAAAATTCAATTTGCATCTAGATTTAGCAACCTATTTTTCTGATTACTTTGTTCACCAGTGCTTTTTCAATCCCACTCCTTTCTTCTAGGTTCACATTTTTTCTTTGTGAAGTATATGAGGGTACTTCAAAAGGCTCACGGAAGGACTTGTGCTATCGTTTAATTCCATTTTTCCACAAACTTTTGAAGTACCCTTGTATGTTTTGGTAATATTCAGTGAGAGTTTGTCGTTATTAAGCATTCTGTCTTTGCATTTTAGAAATATCTAGTCTATATTTTGCCCTCACTCTTGCCTGACAGTTTATCTAGGCATAGACTTCTAGGATGATGGTTATTTTTCCTCATTATTTTGGAATTATTACTCTATTGTCTTCTTGTACCTACCGTTTTTTTCTTGGTTCTTAACTTTCTTTATTGTAACATAGTTGATTTTACACATCTGTGGGGTGGAGTTGAATATCAATAGCTGTATACAACATGTGATGCTCAAATCAGGATAATTAATATGTTCAACATTATACAATGTAATTGTTTTACATGGCCCTTTGCCAGTTCCTCCCTTACCCACTCTCCCCCTTTCCCACCTCTGGTAACCTCAGTTCTGTTCTCTCTCCGTTTAAAAGTTCAACGTATTATTGTAAATGTTGTATCTTTCTTTTTTAAAAATTTGTTAATTTTTTTATCTCACACTTATGAGTGAGGGCATGTGGTATTTTTCTTTCTATTCCTGGCTTATTTTACTTAACATTTTCTCTAAGTTCATCTGTGTTGCTGTGAATGGCAGTATTTCATACCTTTTTTATGGCAGAGTAGTGTTCCATTGTGTATATATACCACATTTTCCTTATGCAGTTGTCTGACAATAGACATTTAGGTTGGTTTCGACTCTTGGCTATTATAAATTTCACCTGCTCATGAGAAATTTGCTGTTAATTTCATTGTCATTTTCTTTTTTAAAAATTTGTCTTTTCTCCCCAGTAGCTTCTAAGAAACCATAAGTTTCATAATGTGTGTTTGTTTACTTATTTATTTTTACTTTCATACTCCTTGACTTTTGAAGGTATAATTGACATGTATTCTTACATGTCAATTCATTAATAATTCATTTTACTAAAACTGGAAAAAAAGAAAACAACCCATATTTAAAATGTATAATTTGATAAGTTTTGACCTGTGGAACATCGCCACAATCAAAGTAATCACCCTCAAAAGTTTCCTCTAGTCCTTTGGAATTCTGTCTCCTATTCTTTACATACCCTCTTCCACTTCCAGGCAACTATGGATCTACTTTATGCTGTTAAAGGTTAGTTTGAACTTTTTGAGCTTTATATAAATGGAATCATGCAATATGTACTTTTTGGGGGGAGGTGGCTGTTCTGGATTCGTTTGTTCAGCATAATTATTTTGAGATTCATCCGTGTTGTTGTATATGTTAATAGTTTGTCTCTTTTTATTACTGAGTAATATTCCATTGTAGCCATATTCCCCTATTTGTTTATTCATTCACATGTTGATGCATTTGTACTGTTTTCAGTACAACTACAAGTAAAACTGCTATTAACATTCATGCACAAGTCTTTGTATGGACATATGCTTTCATTTTTCTTGGGTATATGCCTAGAAATGGAATGAGTGGACCACATGGTAGGTGTATGTAACTTTTTAGAACTGACAGGCTGTCAAAGTGGTTATACCTTTGTACATCCCCATCAATAGTGTATGAGAGTTCCAGTTGTTTCACATTCTCACCGACACTTAGTATGATCAGACTTTTACAATTTTTTCCATTCTAATAAGCATTTAGTGGTATCCTTTTGTGATTCTGATTTGCAAGCCCCTAATAACTAACTGATGTTGAGCATTTTTCATGTGTTTATTTGTAATTCATGTATGAGGGTACTTCAAAAAGTTTGTGGAAAAATTGAATTAAAATATAATACAAACACTTCTGTGAACTTTTTGAAGTCTCTTCATGTATTATTTGGTGAAGCATGTGTTCAAATCTTTGTCCGTTGTTAAAGATTGGATTGTGTTATTCTCTTATAATTGAATTTTGAGAGTTCTTTGTATATTGTGGATACAAATCCTTTGTCAGGTATGTGATTTCTAAATATTTTCTTCCAATCTGTAGTTTGTCCTTTTATTCTATTTATGAGGTGCATGTTCTTTTTTAAAAAAATGTATATTTTATTTTGTGTATCTGAGGTTTATAACATGATATTATGGAGTACATATAGATAGTAAAATGGTTACTGTAGTGAAGCAGATTAACATATCTATCATTTCACTTAAGAAGTTCTTAACTTTCATGTAATCCAATTTATTGTTTTGTTTCTTTATACATCAGGATTTTGGTGTTGTATTTACAACATTAATTTTATTGCCAAGTTTATCAATGTTTCCTATTTAAGGCTGAGTAAGTCATTTTGTGTTTGGTTTAAGATATAATTCCAAATCTGAGGTCACAAATATAACATCTATATTTTCTTTAAAGATTTTAAGGCTTTTAATTTAAGTTTTTTATTCATATGGAATTGACTTTTGTGTATGGTGTAGGGCAGAGATCCCATTTCATTTTTTCTATGAATATTTAATTGATTCAGAATAATTCTTTGAATAGTCTACTATTTCAGTCAGAAGAAGCTCAGTTATACTGTAGTAACAAATAACCCCCAAATAGCTGTGGCACAACACAGTAATAGTTTATTTCTCAGTTTATGCTATATGTGTGAGACAGGTCAAGAGTGACTGTGCTCATCATAGCTGCTCAGGCACCCATGCTTATGGAGGCACTGTATTGACATATGATTCTTGAATACTTAGGCAGGGGGAGAGGAAGACAAATTGGTAATTGGCTTTTGAAGCTTTTTCAAGGAAGTAACATACTTCTGCTTACATTTTCTTGACCAAATCAAGTCGCAGGGTCACACCTTCCTTCTGTTGTGATTTCTATTGCTATGGTTTCTTTCTGATCTTGTCTTGAGGTCTCTCTCTGTTGAGAGTAGCCATAAGCCAATATAGCCACTCTCTAGAAAAGCCCTGACTGGAAGAGAAAGTTAGATTCAGGTGTGTGTCAGGTAAGACACAATGAGGAAGTGAAACCAAAATGCAAGAAATAGAAGAAATTTATTTCTCACAGGTCCCTGAGAGGTTAGGAGTGCTGCTGTGATGTCCAGAGGCAACAGGGAACTCAACCAGCAGGTGGGGAGCAAGAGAGAAAGAGAGGATTTGAGGGATTATGCTTTTATTAAGGTCCATGGGCATTATTTCTTAGGCTTTCCCAAGGTGGTTGTGGATTGGAGTTTAAAGTGAAAGGGAGAATTTATTTACATAACTCTGGTATTGAACTT
The DNA here is from genome assembly GCF_027409185.1 of Cynocephalus volans. Taxonomy (NCBI): domain Eukaryota; kingdom Metazoa; phylum Chordata; class Mammalia; order Dermoptera; family Cynocephalidae; genus Cynocephalus; species Cynocephalus volans. The sequence goes on along the minus strand of NC_084467.1, from coordinate 64,970,663 downwards.
AGGTTTTATTGTGGTAAGAAGCTGAGGAATTGTTGAGTTTTCAGTCAGTAGGATAAGGAACAAGCACAAATGACCATGCACGGAGGGCCAAAGGTGATGGGTTATGACTGGAATTTAAACAATTTATGTCAGGATAAAAAATGAATGCTGAAGCAGCAACTGTGTTAAACAAATTTGTGACAAGCTCCCTCATCTAAGGATGGTAGACTATTCGGAGCTGCCATAATTAGAGAGATAGATAAAAAGAAACTGGAAAATAAAAGCAACCTAGAGAAAATAGAGAAAAAGTACACCATAAAACTTTCACCCAGACTTTAATATCCTCAGAAAGATAAAATTAGAGCCCTAGAAGATTTCAGAAACAAAAATAAGTTACGTACATAAGAATGATACTTAGACTGATATCAGACTTCTCAATAACAGCAATGAATAACAACACACAGTGAAATACTGTCTTCAGAATTCTGGGAGAAAATGGTTCCTTACTCAAAATTTTGTATGTAGGCCACATAGTAGTGAAGTGTGAGCATAGAATTAATAAAACTTTCAGAAATGCAAGGAGGGAATTTACCTCTCACACTCGGCTTCATAGGAAGCTATGAGGTCATGCAGCAAAACAGGGAGCAGACTAAGTAAAAGAAAGTTACAGTATCCAAGGGTAGTATATCCACCATTGGGCGTCTGTATAAGAAAGTCTCAGGATGACCACGGGACATCAGGCCAAGAGAGTAGCCAGTCCATATTGGAGGACTGCAAAGAAACAAAATTATACAAAAGAGACCATGCACATACTGTATCCTACTTGACTCTGCAGTGGATATCATTTGTATAGTCATAATAATATAAGTTAAAATTATTCATTAAAACTTATAAATATATGGAGAAGACGTAGGAAGTCTAGGTTGGGAGGAGGTATTAGATAGTTGTATTCATCTGCTAAAACAGAAAGCCAGTGGAAAAGATCTGAAGGTGATAAATCAAGAGTTAGTAGTATTACTCTAGGATAAATGGAGAGAGCATGATTAGGTAAGCAGGAATCCTCCTTTTGCTGATATCTATGTATCTCCCATCATGATCTGACTAGTGTCGTTTGCTGCAGCTGTATCAGTAGGTCTGGATTTACCCTCATGGGGACAGACTCTGATACCTGTTGTATAGCTCTCTTGGTAAAAAGTGACCCATAATTATCCTCTATTTTACCTTTTACACTTGCCAGCTTCTTAATATTCATGTTGATTCCTTCTTCCCTCTCAGAATAATTTTCTTTCTTGTCTCTTTCCATGAAAACACACTGTATCCTGTAAGAGTGCTTCTATTAACAGGTAACAGTTAAGTTATAGGGACTTAATATTTTGTGCTTCTGTTTTACTTTTAGTGACTTTTATTCATGACTATAAGTTCCTCCAGGATAGAATCTGTGCATGATTTATCTTCTTACCACCAATTGTCTGTGTTCCCCCAATCAACAAACAGGACTTGGCACATAGTAGGTGCTCAATAAATATGTATTCAGAGAATATGTGAATGAATAGTATTAAATCAAGCTCTCCTATGAACCCACAGTAACAAATCACATCTTGCTCATAGATATTCACACCTATTCTGCTGCTCTTTGGCCCTATTTCAGAGCAGAGCAGGCTGTTTTACAGCTCAAAGAAGAGGATCTTTGTGACTGATACAGGCTTCACACCAGAGAGATTTGGGTTTAAAGTCCATCTCTGGAACTTTTGAGTTACGTTAATTGAGGACAGCTCCTTCAACTCAGTGAGCCTGTATTTCTATATTTCTAAAGTGGGAGTAGTAATACTACTTCATGGGATTATTTTGGGAATTATGTAAAAATTTATGAAAAAGCACCCACAGCACATTGTAAGTGCTCACAATTTTAAAAAAAGTAAAAAAAAAAAAAAACCCACAAAAAACATGATTCTCATACAGATATAGAATGGACACATATCAAGATTTAACTGATTCAAAGAGCATTTGAAGAACGGAGTATTTACAGGCCTTGAAAAAAGTGTTGAAATAAGATTGCCTGCCGTGTTAGTATCCAAAATTGGTTGATGTCCTAGAGAACACACCCATTATCTTTAGCCTACATTTTGTCCTAGATAGAAGTCATTTGAATTTTCACTGGATAAAAATCCACAAGATAACATGTAACTTCACAGTATTTGACCCCTTGACCAGCAGTCAAACAATGAAATACCTCTCTTAGATAGTTAAATAATCCTTGGGGAATCTGCTGTATGATGTTCCAGTATGACATCAAAAGAACATGTGATCTTTTTGCTGTATTTTAAAGCTTTGGATAATTCCATTAATAACATAAATATAATGGTATAAAATACAAGATATTTTAGAAGTTGCAATGAGGTGAGACTCTTTTCTTTTATGCAAGAGTTGATACCAAGGTTGGCACTCTTCCTGCAGAGGTGGACTTTTTCTCCTTAATTCTTGGAAGATCAGTGTTATGGAAAAAGATTTTGTGAAGGATATGAGATTGCATCTTACTTCTAATAGACATTTTGAAATAAAGAGTGTGACATTGAAATAAAGTATGTGGATTTTAGTTTTATTTTGTCTTAACTGAACTATCTTTGAAGACAATAGGTTAGATTTTAATAAAGAAAAGGGCAGAAAGAGAAAAGAGTCATGAGAGTCAAAGAATAAAAGAGGATTCAAAAAAATGAAACAGAAATTGCATTTGGCTGAAGGGGCTCAGAAGATAACATTCATTCAAGGCCATATTCTGATCCTGGCAGTGTGTTTCAGGAATGGAAATGCTACAAAGGACAGTTCAATTAGCTATCAGGCACCGTGCTGTCCATCACTCACACTGCTGTATAGTCTTTCTTGACAAGAGTGTTGAACCTGATTTGGCTTGAGAAATGTGATCTGTGTGAGCAAAGGCAAGATTTAGAAGTCCCTTAGGAGTGGTTTGGTAGATATGACATGCTGGTGATGTTGTGGGAAAAGCACTAGATTTGGTGTTTGAAGAAGTGGATCCATAAGTCATTGAAGTTTTCAGTATCATATTTTCCTCATCTGCAAAATGAGAGCAATAATACCTATCCTCAGAGTTGCAGTAGGAATTAGGTTAAAGAGGATTTAGAAAGTGCTTTGTAAATGATTAGTGTAAACGGAAGTCTGTCTGGTTTTCTTGATCTTTCCTTCCGGGGCCAGGAGGTGTCGTAACCTAGTGTGGGCTATTTCCCTTTAACATAGCTTCTAGACAACAATGATTGAGGCTTAGAAGTAACCTGTCATTTTCAAGCAGAGGGCAAATCCTGATGTTCTTTTTCTAGCTCTGTGTGGAAGGCTATACTGTGTTTTATTTTAACTATCATTAAGAAGTTTCAAGTAGCCTTCATGAAAAAGCTAGAACAGATTCCTGTCTGCACCTGTATTTAACTGTTCTAGTACTTATTTTTAAGGATCAGACCCAACACATCTGGATGACAGTGGGATGTTTAGAGGCATATAATTATATAAAAATCTTGATAGATCTTGGAGCACATATTGCATGTACTGGCACCTTTTACTTCCATCTGGTAATCAGAAGCCAAGTTAGGACTTACAAGGGAGAATGATTTATGCATTTTAGTAAAGAACCCATTTATAACACTAATAAAGCAAGATAAAGTTAGCGTGTTACTTTATTTTTAGAAATCTTCTACTCTGCTTCATTCCACGAAAGATTTGAGGAAGTTAAGAAATTACCTAACTCTCAAATTAATTGAGAGCTAATTTATTACTTAGAAAAGCTGTCAGAATTGTAGTGAAATTATCTCTAAGTGTTGATTTAGTTGTATTCTTCAAGTAGAATTTATGTGAGAAGCTATGTGTCATAGTGGCTATGTCCACACAAGGAAAATTAAGTGAAGAATTTGTGTATAATCCAAAATGCTAAGGAAAACTCCTGCCTCAGCAGCATTGACATATTAACTCTGTGTATGTGTGTGTGTATGTATACAGATACATATATGCATGATTTTACTTGAATTACCTGAATTTCATGATTATCCTATTTACTTTGCTCAGTATGACTAATTAATTCATTGACAGGGAACTAGTAAAAATTTTTTGTCAGGTAATTTTTTCAGGAATATTCGATTAGCACACAACTGAATTGTGAGTTTTGTAAGTCAGCAAATTCTTGATTGGAACTTATAATTTCCTTAATGTCATGCATTTCTTAGGTAGATGTCTTTTGATGAATCACTACATCCTGCATTATATATACAAAACCAGTCTGATGTCACAACTTGTGAGTAGGTGGTTACATCTGCCCTTATTCATGTAAGCCAGGAATCCTTTTTCACTTACTCCTTGTATATTTTATGATCTCCAGGACCAGGTTTAATCAGAGAACAGTAAAACTGGGAGAAAAGCTGATTACGGCCAGATTTTTCTTACTTTTCATTATATTAAAAGAAACTGAACTTGAAATAGGCATAGAAAGTGGTTACTCATTAAACACTCTTCACGAAGTAGAACATATTTAAAGTCAGTTAGGGTATCTATGATATGTTAATCAAAATCTATACTTGTATTTCTCAATACTTTTTAAATTCTCATCTTATCACTACCAAGTGTGGTATAAAAACTTTGATTTTTTTAATTAAAGCAAATTAAATTTAGGTAAATTTTGTTTTGGGAGAATTCTATTACAAACGTTAAAATAATTGTGCTATTCTTGAGTAATTATTCATTGATCTTTCACCAAATATTCATGAGCTTCTACTATGTTTTAGGCACTTTGATAAAGCAGAGGTTTTAGCAAAGAACAAAATAGACCCCATCCCTACCTTTATGGTTTTTAAATTTTAGGAAGGGAGAGTAAACAATTAACTATAAAAATAGGCGTGTATTTAGAAACTAAGATTAGTGCAACAAAGGAAAAATATAAGGTTCTATGACTGAAAATTAAAGGGACACCCAGTTTAGACTGATAGGACAGGCAAAGCTCCTCTGGAAATTATAGTCAAGCTGGTAAAATACTAGAAGGATGAGATGAAAGCATATGAGGAGTGAAAGATGGCCAGTGTGTTTGAAGTATAGTAATGGAAGGAGAGAGTGGTGCAAGACAAAACCGAGAGGTGGAGTCAGGGTAGATTACATAAGCACTTATTGTTACTGATTTAAAAGTTTGATTTTAAGTGCATTGACAGTCATTGAAGGGCTTTAAATAGATCTTAAAAATAAGGTTAATATTTTTAAAAGAGTCTCTGACTGCTAGTCATGTGGCTATGTGCTGGTTATTGTAAGAGAACAGTAGTAAAGAGAGATGGGATATTTAGTGGAGGACATGATTAAGAGGTTACTGCAGTGGATTAGGTGAGAGATGATGGTGATTTGGACTAGATTAGTCAAAGGCAGTGGAGACAGAACGAAGTGAACACATGTTATGGAGGAAGTATAAATTGATTATGGGGTGGATGAGCCAGATGAGTCAGAGTAAATTAAGAATGGCTTCCATTTTCTGTCATAAGCAACCAGGTAGATGGAGGCACCATATACAGAATGGAGAAGAATGAAACAGAAGCAGATTTAACAAAACTGAATATTAAAAATCCAGAGTAGAATAGTTGTTCAAGAGAGGTTGAGAGGAAAGATATACTAAAAAAGTAGACATTTGGGGTAGCAAAGGAGTAAGCATGAAGATGACAGATGTCTTAGCGATTGGTTGACATGGATAGACCTCTGAAAGACAGTTCTCGTAGTTTGGGAGAATAGTGGATCTAGGTGTGTTGGTAAGAACCCCAGCCATAGACCCAAGGACTCTTGATTATTGACAACTTGTTTGCCTTTGGACAGGTCACTTAACCCCTACTTATCCATCTGTTAAATGAAGATGTTGGATGAGATAAGGTAACTATTATTGTAGCATTCCATGATTCTGTGAAGTGGGAGACTGCAGGAGTTTTGGAGTCAGAAAGAGTTTAATTTTAGCTCTTTAATTTCCACATTATAAAATGCGACTAATATTAATGAGCTAGCAGAGGTTGGAAGGGCCTTTCTTTTTCTTTTTAATGCTAATCAGCAGTTTTTATTTATTTATTTTGGGAAGTAATCATATATTTCCCTGTACCATCTCTTCTAAACTTTGAGAGAAAAACCTGGAGTAGAATCCCAGCTTCACTACATTTTTACATATTTTATTTTTGTCATTTCCTCATTCATAATGATATTTAGCTTATAGGGTTGTTGTAAAGTTTGAATGAAATAATGCATGCCAAAGGCCTAGCAGAGTACCTGGAACATGGTAGACTCTCAAAAAATTTGATTCTTTTTTCCTTTAATACTTAAGTAGGAACTAGTTGAACTATAATCCTCTCTATACATTTAATTCCAAGAAAAAATGGAGGTTAGGTAAGTAATCTTTTGGCCAGAATTACTTGGATAACTGGTCATGTGGTATGTATTTTTATATTCAATAGCAGCTAAATTTTTAGTCAGAGTCAGTAAGTATCTTGTTAATGCTTTACAGTGAGCAGGGGAATTCTGACTTTCTCATTTGTGAAAAAACAGCTCCAAAAGCAATTGAAAAAGCTTCCTTCCCTAAGCCTAACTGGCATCCATCAAACCTTTGTGATAAATATTGTTTAATGAAAGTCCAGTTTGTATTTTAATGGCAATAATGGTCTTTAAAATAGGTAAAAAGATTCTGGAGTGCTGTATAAAAGAAAACACCACACACATACCCTTTGCCTGTAAGAGTGCAGCTAGCCTGATTTTGGAGCCATTACAATCAGTGAGCTACTCAAGCCTCTCTCAGCCTGCCCTTTTCAGTAGCATCCAAATTTCTACCTCTTAGTCCTGAGGTTAAGTGAATTGCTGAAGAGAAAACAAAAGGTCCATCCCGTAATATTCCTAGCATGCTGAGTCCAGGTTAAATGGGATTCCTAACATCTTTGTGTTTCAAGATCTGGTTTAGCTCACAGGTGGCTGTAATTCCATCTGGCAAGGCCAAGAGCATCTTGAAATCTTGGCCAAAGTGCTTTCTTCACCTAACCTTTAAAGTCCAGGAACTGAGAGGTTCAAACCATACAAGTTTAGATTTTTATCAGTTCAGGCTCTGGCTATTACAATAAATCCTAACCCGTATCACTCTGTCCAATCTCTCCGGCTACCAGTTTTTTTGTCTACTTCTGACTGACCTCAGATTAATCTTCCTAAAATACCTCTTGAATGAAGTCTTACCTTGTTTTAAAACTCTACTTTCTCTTAAATGAAGTATAACTCTACAGAGTGGCAACATCTAACTCTGAGCTATTTTCCAAGATTTTTCTCTCATTATATTCTTTCTTGATCCTGATACACTAGCCAAATGTAATTTCTTGGGATCTTGCCAAATCCCAGTGTCACTGCTAGAAGCAGGGAATAGTCCCCCTTTGGTTTTGAGATCTAGAGACTTTTTCTTCATTTCTCCTTCCCTTTTATTCTATGCTCAAAAACATTTGGCTTTCATGAATCTTTAAGATATTTTCCCTACGCTCCTATGCCATGAATCTCTTACCCTAAAAGGTTTTTTTTTTTTTTCCTTTCTTTCTTTTTTCTTTTCTTCTTTAGCAAAAGCCAGTAATCCTTATAGGATCTTTCTGTTTTCTCCCCCAACACATACCTTCATTGCAGTAATGGAAACAGAGGTGGTTATGTACTTTCCTGAAAGGAAATTAAAGGGCAAAATTCAGGGAGGGAAAAAAAAAAATATATATATATATATATAAAAACTTATCTCTAGAAAAATGTTATCTAGGCACCCATTAATTATCACATTTAACCAAAACAAACCCTCTGAAGTGAGTACTGTTAAAATATTTCAGAGATAAGGAAACCAAGGACATTAAGTTATGTGTCCAGTGCATACATTCATTTAATATTCAAGTCAATATCTAAAAGCAGGTCTGTCTGACTTCATAGTAGCCCTTCATATTGAAGGGCTTTCATAGTTTCTGGTCATGAATTATATCAGTAGGCCTCTGTGGTGTCCATCTGAACTCCTGCAAGGAAAATAAATGTGAATCAAGAATTCTGTTTCCTGGAAGCTATAGGTTAAAGTTTCTAGTTTACTGCAAAGAGAAGAATATGGGAAATAATACTGATTGGCAATGTTACCAATCCTAACTTGTGGACGTGAACATTCATAAAATATTGAGAGGTTGATGGCGTATTGAATATGCTCTGAGGTTGGACCAGAGCAAAAAAAGGGGCTTTAGTTAGAAATGGAACTCTTGAGTACTGTCAATGAGTTAGTAAGTATTAAGATGATTCAAAAGCAAAGTTAAGTGGACTGGCAGACCAAACCAGTCCAAATACCAACTAGGACTTACAGGGTGTGGGGCTAACTGTAGGGTACTTGGTCTAGTAGCTTCAAGGCAAGCATAGACTGAGTCAAGAACATGGGTACAAAGCAGGTCAGAAAGACTGTATCCAATTAGGAAAAATTTGGCAAAATTAGCAATCAAATACCAAGATATAAAGTAATGAGTGGTTGGATGATTCAGTAGTCCTTATTTGATTGTCAGGGAAAAAAAATAAAAAAAAGGGATAAAGTAAAAGTTGAACTGGCTAGATGCATATTTTATCAACAGTATTTATGGATTATTGGTGCTTTTATATTTTAAACAGTGTAGGGTTCCCCAGACTTAGTGGGATTAAATGATAGTATAGTGGTACAGTGCACAATGAGAGGCCTTTACAGTCAGACAGTTCATATCCTGATTCACCTTTTAATAATCAGTTAATCTTAAGGGAGTTACTAAATCTCTTAGAGGTTCACCTGAAAAAAAGAAATAATAGTATTTACTTTTCAGGATTATACTGATGTTTATAAATAACACATGAAAAGCACATATTGTAGCTGGCACACACTTGCTATTCAGTATGTAGCACCTGAGATGATTATTCCCTGCTGAAGCCCCAATTGCATTATCCAAATGGTATCATATTCACAAAGAGCCTTTGTATAAAGCAGCGGCCATCTTCCATGCCCTGAGTCTTTCTCCCCCAGGGGTCTACAATCAGCTATGCAACAATGACCCAGGTACCCAGGGCTAGGGATAAGATATCCTCAATTTGGTCTATAATAGTAAGAGATGGAGTCTTTCCTTTTTATTTTTAGAAGACCATCATAGACCATTTTTATAATAAACTTTACAGGTTTCTAGTAAATTCTGGACAACACATTCTCAAGTTTTTAGATCAAATTTGTATTATTCTCTTAAATGTGTTTGCCTGGTGCCAGATTGACAATGAAATAGTTCATTCAGTTTGACCACCTGCTTAAGTGCCATACACTGTTTATAAGTGTTTGGGATATATCAGTGAACAAAACAGACAAAATTCTTGTGTTCATGGAGTTTACATTCTAATGGGAAGAAGCAAACAATTTAAAAATTAACAAAATAAGAAAGTAAATGCTATTTTTAGAAGGTAATAAGTGGTATGGATGAAAAGGAGCATGGTAAGGAAATCAGGATTATTTATAAGATAGGGCAGTTGCTTAAAATATGCTGGTAATGATGAAATATTCTAAAATTACTACTGCAACTCTGTGTATGTTAGGCAGACTATTATGACTCCTTCCACCCCCAGATGTTCACTTTCTAATCCCCAGGAACTGTAAATATGATATGTTACATGGCAAGGATGAATTGAAGTTGTAGATGGAAGGACCAGAGAACAAAGAGATTATCTGGGTGGACCTAATGTAATTACATGGGTTCTTAAATGGGGAAGAGGGATGCAGAAGAGTAAGAACCAGAGAAGTGGCATCATGGGACAGACTCTACCAGTCATCGCTGGCCTTGAAGATGGAAGAAGGGGGCAGAGACATTAGCCAGCGAATATGGGCAGCCTCTAGGAACTAGAAAAGTCAAGAAAACAAATTGTCCTCTGGAACCTCCAGAAAGGTCCTCAGCCTGGCCAACATGCTGACTTCAGTCCAATGAGACCCATTTGGGAATTTTGACCTCCAGAACTGTGAGATAATAAATTTGTGTTGTTTGAAGCCACAACAATTTGTGGTAATTTGTTGCAGCAGCAATAGGAAACTAATACTCTGAGTATCCTAAAAACCACTTAGCTGTATATTTTAAATTGGTGAATTTGATGGAATGTGAATTATATCTCAAAGAAAGCTTGTTTAAAAAAGTAGGGTGGTTAGGATAGGTCTAATTGAGAAGATGACATGAACCAATGTTGAAAGAGAGCTATCAATCAGCTGTTGTATCTGATAAACCATCATATAACTCAATGGCTTAAGACATTGGACAGCTAACTATGGCCAGTGGGTCAGATCTGGCCCACTGCCTGTTTATATAAATAAGTTCTATTGGAGCACAGACATGTTCATTCACTTGTATATTGTCTATGGCTGCTTTAAGCTACAGTGTCAGAGTTGAATAGGTACAATAGAGACTATATGGCCCCCAAAGTCTAAATATTTACCATCTGTCTCTTTACAAGAAAAGTTTGCCAATTCCTGGTTTAAAACAACAATCATTTATTCTTGCTCAGTGATCTGCAGGTTGGCTGGGGCAGTTCTGTTCCATGTATGTACATTTTAGGGCATAGGCTGAATATTGCATTCAGGTAGGGGGAGGGTATTTCATGGTGATGAAAATTCAAGAGAGAGAAAAAATCAGGGATAGGCTAAAAACTGGCCCTCTGTTGTTTCTGCCCACACACATCTGGCCAAAGGAAGTCAAATGGCCAAGTCTAAAGTCAAGGGGTAGAGAATATACTGTACCCATGATGAGGTCACAGTAAGGGTGTGAATATAGGGAGAGATGAAGAATTGAGGTCAATAATATAACTTCCTAAGCCAGGCAAGGAAAGAAACAGGGCTTTGAGCTAAAGAGTGACACACTTTGACTTACATTTTAAATTAATCACTCTAACTCTTGTGTTGAGAGTAGACTTGAAGGGACAAAGGTGAATCAAGGAGAAGAGTTAGGAAGCTATTTCAATGGCCCAGACAGAAGATAGTGGTGGTCATTGGCAACAGTAGAGATGGTGAGAAAGGTTAAATTTTGTATATTTTCTGATGTCAGAATCAAGAGGAATTCCTGACAGATTGGATGATGGGTGTGGGAAAAAGAAAGGAGTTAAGGATGACTTCAATATGTTTGGCTTGAAGAGCAGAAACAATGAAGTTGCCATCAAATAAGATGGAAAGAATGCAGGTGCAATAGTTTTGAGAGAAAGAATTTTGGTGACGGACAGATTGAGTTTATGATATTTTTTAGACATCCAAGTGGAGATGTCAAATAGGTAAGTGAATACACAAGACTGAAGTTCAGGAGGAAAACCTGGGTTAAAGAGATACATTTGAGAATCGTTCATTTGTGGATGGTAATTAAAGCAGGAAGGCTGGTTATGTTCACCAAGAGAGTGCAGATAGACAAAAGGTTTAAGTATTGAGTGTTGGGGTACTCCAACGTTAAGATTTCTAGCAGAGGAAGATCTGGAAATAAAATTGAGATGGAACAGCCAATGAGACAGAAAGAAAAACATGAGTGATTTTATAAACATTGTACTGGAAATGCAGAAGTCAGACCTAAATTGTCTCAGTTGCCTCAGTTTTAAGGTAGAGCAGGTTGGCTTCTTTTTCAGCATCCATCACTATCTTTTCAGGTGTGTTTTTGTTGTGTTGTCAACACAAACTAGAATTGAAGCATTGACTTAGGAGTTATAGGAAATTTTAGTATCATGCTGTCCCAGCCACTTAATTTCCACAGCCATGGGTTGATGGAATTTGGGGAGATGGATTATCCTGAATGTCAGGATTTGCTGATGAATCTAAATTTCAAAGTTCATTGCTTTTGTTTTCCTGGTGGCTGTGTCAGAAATGAGTGTTATTATGTCTTATATAAACACCAAACTATAGGTACAAACAGCTTGATTATTTTACCCCACAGCTTAAACCCTCAGAATAATTTCAAAACTTCTTAGGATGATATTGAAGAACATTTGTGATCTGAGTCCTAATTTTCTCTCTGCCATCATCTCTTATCTCTACTCTCCTTACTTGCCTTGTTCCAGCCAAGTTGACATAGTGTACTTTCAGTTCCCTGAATGCCACCAGGTCTTCACATGTGACTTTCCCTATCCATCAATTTTCTCTATCCATCAACTACTTGTTAACTTTTAAATCTCAGGTTAAATGTTACCTCAATCTTCTCTGATCCTCCAAATCAGGATTAGGTACTCTTCTCTGTTGCCCCATAACACTGCAAAATTTCCACATCAAAGTTTTTTCAGACAATATTATAATTTCCAATATACTTGTCAATTTCTCCCTGTAGACCAGGAGTTGGCCAACTTTTTCTGTAAAGGGCCAGATGGTAAATATTTCAGGCTTTGCCAGCCATACAGTCTCTGTCACAGCTAGTCAGCTCTGTCATAGTAGCCTGAAAGCAGCGAGAGATAATACATAACCAAGTGATTGTGTTCTAATAAAACTTTATTTATGAAAAACAGGCAGTAGATTGGGTTTGGCCCATGAGGATAAGAAATATATTTTTGCTGATTATTATATCCCCAGCACCTTCCCTGAAACACAATAAGAACTCCACAGACATTTGTTTAAGGAATAAAGGACATTTTAGCACAAGTTTGCCAAGAAGTGGCCTCATTATCATAAAAAATATGCAATTTAAAAGTTACTTTATGTGCATTCTTTCAAAGCAATGCTCAGTCCTTAAAATCTTTTTTTCTTTGTTCTTGTCTAAGTTTGGCATCCATTCTAATGATTTATCTTGTCTTGTATGGTGAGGCAGTTATTACACAGGCACACAAGAGCTGTTATTTAATTTGCACGTTTCTAGCTGTGACCAGGAATTACAGATTGTTTTTTCTCTTTACAAGCAGTTTAAATGGGTTGTCCCTGAGATCAAGTCTGTGCATTGTGGTTATTGGGAGTCTGGTATTTATTGACCATTCCTGTCTCTCTGCAGTGCATGGAATTTGGGTAAGTGATGATTCATTTGCAGAAATATCATGTATTTAGATTCATTTAATGGAGTTTCATGTGGTTTCTCGGCCATGGTTTACTTCCCCAAATTATGAACGGGAAATCAGGAGGTTTACGAGAATTTTGGCTTGTACCTTTGCCAGGTAATGAGTAAAACATGGTGTAGGGGATGAGAAGCTATGTTTGTGGTAGTCACATCTTTTAACCAGACATTGTCAGGATGTTGAGCCAGATTTGGTCAGATGAACAAGTTAATCCTTGGGAAGTCTCATTACTTCTGGGTTATTTGAAAGAAAAGGAAAATAATAGAAAAGATGATTATATTTTTAAAATGACCCCACAGAACTGTAATCATTTCTATTTTTTCCAGATTTAACTGTACCTTATGTAGTAACAAGGGATTTTTAGTTGGTTTTGAGTATCAACCAAACCCAGAAGAAAAGGGGCTTTAAGACTCCATACCCCCTTGACTGGCCACATGAGCCCAACATGGTGAAAGACCCGCTAAGCCTGCCCATGGTGTGAAGACCTGACACTGGGTTTGCTGCATAACTTACCACTCCCCTGAGCTGAAATACTACCTCACTGTCAACTGGACTTTCAACTACATATGAATTGTAATAAAAGCTTTCAACATTTTAAAGTTAAATGCAGACCAAAGAAAGAGAAAAAGGGATTAATGAGAAGTTGGAAGAAAATAAAAGAGTGAGGGGCTGGCCAATTTGTGCCGTTGGTTAGAGCATGGTGCTGATAACACCACGGGTGTGATCCCTGTATTGGTCAACTGCCCCCCCCCCCGGAAAAAGAAAATGGGAGAGTGAGGAATAGAAAAGAGGCCATAAAAACAGGAGTTAAAAAAAAAAAATTCCCCAAATATCTACATGGTGCTTTATATAGCAAAATAAATTGTGAAATGATTTTTTATTTTAATTCTTTCAACAGTCCTCTGAACTAGATAGGGTTAATTATTCCCTTTTTACAAACGAAGAATCTAACTTTCAAAGAGATTGTGACTTGGTCACACCTAGTAGTGGAAATTCAAGCCAGGTCCTGCATCTAAGTCTTCTTTTTGACTCAATAAGAAAATTTAGAGATATAGGAGGAATTAAACAGATTCTTCTGGTAAATGAGGGAAAGGGGCATGCTTAGTTTTATTGCCATCCATCTGCCCAATTTGCTGCTTTCTTCCACAGGATTCAATGCTTTCTTCTATAGTTTCTTTCCAAATTCTAAACCTTGGGGTTTCAAGAGTCCAGGACTGGGTTTCTGTTGGCCAACATTTTTCCTTGATCCTCATTTCAAGTTTCCTGAAGGCTTGTTTTGGTTGTTTTTCTTCCATGGTTTCTCATCATTCTTCTAGTCCAGAATATCAGCCTAGGCAGAGGTGACCATGGGGGACAGAGATGCAGTGAAATGGTAATCAAAAAGGAGAGAGTTGTGTATACTGAGTTAAAGAGGAAGTTTTAAATGAAAGGAAGGCAAGCAGTTGTTGCTGTAAGGAATGTTCATTCCCAAGATAGGAGGAGACATTATTATTATTATTTTTTTCCTTAATGATTAGTGTAATGATGTTATTCAAGGTAGTAATTACATAGCACATAGCACCAAGCACATATTCATTTTATAGCAGTCAGTTTAAAGATGTGTAAATGAACATTTTAGTGACCAGGAACAGTTTCAGTTACCATATGAATTAAAATTCTACAGTCAGTTTTCTTTTAGGATAGGCCTACGAGCTATATGAATACATTTTTCTGTTTTAAGTTTAGAAGTTACATTTGTTTCTTCAAGATTTGATCCCTGGTGTTTTCAGACATCCTAGCCTTTTCCAAAAGATGGCAAACTTCTAGGTGGAAGAAACCTTACATCAAAATGTTATCTGCTTTACGTGACATAGTCCAATGCTATGTCTTTGTTGTGTTAACATTGCGTTTATTTATGTGTCTTGGAAACATTTAACATTTGTGCTTGTGTTTTCTTCACCAGCAAATTCTCACTCACGATACCCTACCATAACTACCACTTTACATTTATGTAAACAATGATCTAACCGTGCAGAATGTTTTAGATATAAACCCCAGATTCACATGTCTTTGTCAGGGAAGGTGCCCCAGAGCTCACTTAAGCCAGACCCAGTTAAACTTATACATATGGAAATGCTGTTCTTTGTTTGCGTAATACCTTTGTACTCACTTTTTCTTCTTTGTTTCAACACATGGAGTTAGTTCCTCAGGCTCATATCAATCACTGAATAAGGAATTCTTTCATCTGGTGGCAGATATTTAACATTTGTTTTCAAAATTTTTTATGCTGTTCCTCAGTTTCAAAAGAATTCTAATCCTATAGAAGACTGGCCTTGGTTTGTTATTGTCATTATTATCATCATCCACATTATTTTCTGCCAGTTTGACAGGTTTCAGGTCACTCCTGGTTCACAATCAGAAGAGGAGTAATACTATAGAAAGTTAAAAGTTAAGGAAAATTTGAAAACACAGATTAAAATAATTTGGTGTGTTCACAAGGAAGGAAAGAAAAAAGGGAAGAGAGGTACAGTTGAGGTTCAAGAGTAATAATCATTTTATAGAATGAAAGAACTCTAACCCAAGTTTTAAAATAGTCAGATTAGCTACTCAATTCACCTGCTTTTTGGCCTCATCAGCACCTTCACATCACTACTCTTCCTTTCTTTCACAGGTCAGTGTCCATGGGCACTGCTATGGAAAGGGCAAGTGGACTAAAAGCCAGGAAACCTGAATTCAAGATCTGACTTGGCTGCTTGGGTAAAGCACTTAAAGTCTCTGAGTTTGTTTCTTCAGCTGTAAAATGTGATCAGTGATGCCTGGCTGCATCATCTATCTACAGGATTAAGATGAGGTAAATATAAGAAAATGTGGAAGCATTTTTAAAATTCTACAACTTTATACCTACATAAAGAAATTTTTTGTGGTATTATTTCTATATTCACTTACATTAGAAATTTCAGTAACTTCCTTTATGCTCCCAAAATTTTTTTAGAAGAGGTACTTTCTTGTAAGGTGATGCAAACTTGGAGACTGAGGCTGCTGTTTCTCAGCAGCAATTTTTGGACTTTTGTATATTGTTAAGCAAGCTCTTACAGAATTCACTTACTTAAAAAGATGCACATCAGAAGAACGGGGGCAGATGTGATAAGTGTAAGAGATGAAAAATCATGGGGTTCCAGAGAGTTCCTGATAAAGCATAAGCTGAATTTCTTGCCCTGAGGTTCTGGGAAGTATCCCTGATTCTTTAAAGTAAATCTCTTTTTACTAAGGTCAAGTTAAGCATGGCTCAGCTTTTCTGAATCAGCTCCAAGGGACCTGACTGTGAAGAGAAAGAGTGTTGGTAAGAGAGAACAGAAACCAGAAACAGATGAACAAAACCAATTGGCTGTATGAGTTAGTACGTAGTGCTCTGGAACTGACACTTAACACTACTGATGAATATTCTCATCAGTGGTATTGTCTTTGGTGGCATCTGAATAGGCTAGTGCAATGTTGTAGTTGGTCAAATTTTTATATTCTCACTGATTACTTTGAAAAATTATTTTGTGCTGAAAGGGGGCTCCCCTCATGTAGAAAATCCCAAATAATTATTAAGACATATATAAAGCTCCATGTGAAACTTTTGAACGAACTGACATCTCTAGTGGCACAGAATCATGGAAGGAGCATGGACTAGGGTCAGAAAATCTTTCATCCTAGTCTTAGTTCCACTTGTGTGATGTTGGATATGCAACTTCATTTAGCAGGGTCTCAGTGTCCTCATCTATAAGATGGAAAAGTTGGAAATGATGCTATCCAGTGTCCCCTGGAGCTCTAATAATCTCATTGTTCTGCTAATGATGGTGTTTCGCTTCATATGGGCCATCACAGGTGGTTGGCATAGACTTTGAAATTTTTATAGAATGCCTAAGTAATAATAATTAATTATGTGGATGTAAGTGCTAACTAGTAAAATCATAGGGGCAAACAGCAAAGATCTTAAAACAACCAGAAAAGAAAATCCATTTAAGGATTAAGAAAACTGAATCCCTAAATCTTGACTATGGATTAGAAAATCTGTTGAGTAGTTTCTTATCTTAACTTGAAATTCTGTAAAATTTTATGGGATATTATTAAGTCTGTGTTAACACTTAAAAAAAAAGAGGTAGATATGTTTTCACTAAATTTGGAGGATAAACTAGTTTGAGATAATAAAAATAGGTTTTACAAGTTTCAGTTTTCTCCCCAAACATCTACTGGGACTTTTCCTTTTCATGCCACCACCCCGTTCCAAGTGATTAGCATCCCACTGTCTGTTTTTTGGGGGTGGGGGGGGAGCATGCAGCTATTGACAATTTAAGAGTGTTTGGCTAAAGTTGGGGAGTATCCATATGGAGCAAATTGGATAGGGCTCACCTGGAAATCAGCAAATGTCCTGTTGATCGATAACATAACAGGTAATACACCAGTAGCTCTCAGCGTAAGTCCCTTATCGTACAGAAATGAAAAGGATGGTTAATGGTGCTCACACAAATGGTGACTCAGGGTCTGTAGGTACTGGCCCAGATTTTGTGAGTCTCCTTGGCACTGGCCCTTGGCTGTAGTCAGAGCCTCTTAATGCTCATTCCTGTCCTCTCATTGTATTTTATGCTTGTTGTGTTTTCTCATTTCTGGCCTCCTGACAAAGGTAATACTCCATTTTCCTAATCTCCTCAGCTCCAGTGATTATTATCTATTCCCTTAAGAACTAAAGGTGAGAGTAGGGTGGGGAATATGAATAAAGTACGTATGAGATTGTCTGGCTCCTTTTCTATTCTATTCCTGATGTTAAGGCATTAACTCTTTGCTTTTCATCCTTGAAACTTCTGTTTTAATTCTCAAGATCCCATTTTGGCAGTTAAAAAATTTGTTAGTTTCTTTTTCTTTGCATTCCATTTATAATAATTTTAATTTTCTTTTAGGCAATGTCAAACAGGAAGAAGGGTCACATAAAAGGAAGTCAGGAGAAGAAAAGTACAAAGATTAGTATTTTAAGTTAGAGGTTGGCAAACTACAGCTGGGAGACTACCACCTGTTTTTGTAAATAACGTTTTATTGCTAATGACCACATTAACTCATTTATGTATCATCTATGGCTGCTTTTGTGCTACAATGACAAAGTTAAGTATATTTAACAGAAACTGGATGGTTGGCAATGTCTAAAATAGTAATATCATAGTAATAGTAATAGTATACTAATAGTATATACTAGCCAGCCATTTAAGTAAAGGTTTCTTAATCCCTGTTTTAAGATATTATCCTGCAGCAATTTGACTTAAAACATAGCCTAACAAACTTCTGCCTCTGTCCAAGATAGAGTGACAGAGGTCATATTTATCATTCCAATTGAAATAACCAAAGAAAACCAGATAAAATATATGGAACAATGATTTTTAACATACCAAATATTAGGCAATTGACCATGATCCCTCAGAGACATAAACAAATTAGATGAACCGTGTGATTGCCCCATATTACTATCTTGAGAGACACAAGCTGCAGTGGAGGGGCACCCCAGGCAGAAGGCTGCCTGAGTTTAGAAGATAGAGCTAACAGTCTGTTGTTTGCCCCAAAATATATGAAGTAAAAACTGACAGAATTGGAGGAGATAGAAACAGTTCAACAATAATAGGTGGAGACTTCAATGCACATTTTCAATAATGGATAGAACAATGGAGAAAATCAATAGGAAACAGAAGACTTGAACAACACTACATACCAACTAGACCAAAAAGACATCTACAAAACATTCTACCTACAATAGCAGAATGCACAGTCTTCTCAAGGGTATATGGAACACTCTCCAGATAGACTGTGTATTAGGACTTAAATCTCAATAAATTTAAGAGTGGAAATAATTGCAATTTGTGGTAAAGGGCATGCTGATAGTATTGATGTGATCATTGCATCTTGGGCACAGCTGGTGATGGTTAGCTTTGTGCCTCATGAATATGCATAAGCAGTAAAGAAAAAAAGCCCAATGATGTAATGAGTGTAGAAAATGCCCGTTTAATTTAATAGACCTGCTGAAATTGACTTATGTGTGTTATAATGATTTATAACATATTTCTATCATCCTAATATGAAATTGTAGAAAATTGAAATATATCAGACTTTCTAACAAGCAACAAAAGGATTTGCTTGCTTGTTCCAAATGAATGTTTCAAATTAAAAATAAGCAAATAAATAAAAGAGTGGAAATCATACAAAGTGTTACTGAGCCCTATAGAAAAAAAATAGAAATCAATAACAGGAAAAACTTAGGAAAATCACAAACATATGGAAATTAAACCATCCTAAATAACCAATGGGTTAAAAGAATAAATCACAAGGAAAATTAGAAAATACTTTGAGATGAATGAAAATGAGAAGACAGCATACCAAAACTTATGAGATGCAGCTAAGGCAGTGCTTTGAGGAGGATTTATACCTGTAAATGCCTATGTTAAAAAATAAGAAAGATCTCAAATCAATAACCTAAATTTCCACCTGAAGACATTGGACAAAGAAGAGCAAATTAAGTACAAAGCAAGCAGAAAGAAGAAGATCATGATGATTAGAGCAGAAATTAATGAAACAGAATAGAAAAAAATAGGAAAAAAATCATGAATCAAAAATTTAGTTCTTTAGAAAGAGCAACAAAATTACAAATCTTTAGCTTGACTGAGCAACAACATCAAAAAAGATGACTAAAATTACTAAAATAAGCTCTATCTGCTCCACCATTTTCTGCCATGTGAGATCCCTGGGTCACTGTCACCACCACCAGGGCCTTTACCAAATGTATTCCCTGGATTTTGGACTTCCCAGTCCCTAAAAGTCCCTTCAGATTAGATCAGGGAGAAAGTCTGTTTGGTGTTAATAAGTCTTTAGCACTTGATCCAGGTGGAATCCCCCAAGCTGCCCTCCCACCACCCAAGCAAAGGCAAGAGAGCCTTCCATGACCGGGGACCCAGGTGGAAGCTCTAGGCAGCCTCTCACCATCTGAGCAGAAGTCAAGAGCATGCCACAAACAGTGCTTCTGCGTAGGTGGGCCACCACAGCCACTGGCACAGCTACTGCTGCCACAAGGATAGCTTAGTGCCATAGTAGCATCCAGACCATGCTACAGGCAGCCTGCTGCAGTCAACTGCATTGACACAAGGAGAGTGACCAGAGGAGCCTGCAAAAAGAGGAGCAAGTTTTACTTCTCATAACCCATTCTAGAATAATAGAAGACATATCTGCTCTACCAGATGACCATATATCAACATAGAGACACTAGAAATACAAATAAATAAGAAAATATGACACCACCAAAGGAATATGGTAATTCTCAAGTACCAGACCTCATAGAACAGGAAACCATTGAAATGACTGAAAAGGACTTTCAAGCAATGATCTTAAGAAAGCTCAAAGAGATTAAAAAAGACTCAATTGGAGAACACAATGAAATGAGAAAAATATCTAGGATATGAAGGAGGAAATTTACAAAGAGATTAATACTTTTAAAAAGAATGTAGCAGAACTCCTGGAACTAAAGGATTCATTCAGTGCAATAAAAAAACACAACTGAGAACTTAAGGAGCAGATTAGAGCAAGCAAAAGAAAGAATTTCAGATCTCAAAGATGGCCTTTTTGAAATAACCCAGGTAAACAAAGAAAAAAAAATGAAAAGGGAAATTTAAAAAATAAAGAATATCTAAGAGAGCTAACAGGCAACCTTAAGTGCAAAAACATCCAATCATGGGTATTCTAGAAGGGGTAGAGAAAGGAGAAGGTATTGAAAACCTATTCAATGAAATAATAATGGAAAACATCTCAGGTATAGGGAGAGACATGGACCTTCTGACTTAGGAATCTCAAAGATCCACAAACAGATTCAATCCAAAGAAATCCTCTCCAAGACACATTATAGTCAAACTAGCAAAATTCAAAGTCAAAGAGAGAATTCTGAAAGTAGCAAGAGAAAAGTGCCAAGTCACCTATAAGGGAGCCCCCATCAGACTAACAGCAGACTTCTCAACAGACACTCTACAGGCCAGAAGAAAATTGCACGATATATTCAAAATAATAAAAGAAAAAAATATGCCAAACAAGAATACTCTAGTCAGCAAGGCTATCCTTCTGAAATGAGGGAGAAATAGTGTATATCCCAGACCAATAAATAAATAAATAAATACACTGCAGGAGTTATCAGCACCACTCAACCAGCCCTGCAATAAATTCTCAGGGGAGTCCTGCATCTGGAATCCAAAACACAATATCACTATCACGAATACACAAGAAAGAACATAACCCACTGGTAAAACAAAAATGCAAATGAGAAAGAGAAAGAAATTAAATCTTACCACTTTAAAAAACCAACACATATTGAAGATGAATAATAAAGGATAAAGAAAGGAACAAAAGATATTTAAAACATCTAAACAAAAAGCATTAAAAAGCCAGGAGTAAGACAATACCTGTCAATAACAATACTAAATGTAAATAGATTAAATGTCCCATTCAAAGGTCACAGAGTGACAGATTGGATTAGAAAGCCGGACCCACCTATATGCTGTCTTCAAGAAACTCACCTCACGTGTAAAGGCACACACAGACTAAAAGTGAAAGGATGGAAAAAGTTATACCATGCAAATGGAAGCCCAAAACAAGAAGGAGTAGCTATTCTTATATCAGATAAAATAGACTTTAAACCAAAAACCATACAAGAGACAAAGAAGGCCATTATATATATAAAATGATAAATAATCTATTTTGCAAGAAGACATAACAGTCATAAATATGTATGCACCCAACACTGCAGCACCCGGATATATAAAACAAACACTATTAGACCTTAAGAAAGAGATAGACCCCAACACGATACTATTGGGTGACCTGAACACCCCTCTTTCAGCATTGGACAGACCATCTAGCAACAAATCAACAGAGAAACACAGCATTTAAACTACACTTTAGACCAATTGGACATGGCAGATATCTACACAACATTTTTAAAAATTTTTTTAATTTTTATTTTTTAAATTTCATTTTATTTTATCAATATACAACATGGTTGATTATTGTGGCCCATTACCAAAACCTCCCTCTCCTGCCTCCCTCCCAACAACCTCATATCTGTTCACTTGTCATGACAACTTCAAGGAATTGCTACACAACATTTCATCCAACATGTACAGAATATACATTGTTTTTATCAGCACATGGAACATTCTCCAGGATAGGCCACATGTTAGGTCACATCTCAAGTTTCAACAAATTTTTAAAAATTGAAGTCATTTCAAGTATCTTTTCAGACCACAATGGATTAAAGCTGGAAATCTATAACCAGCAAAACTATGAAAACTATACAAATACCTGGAAATTAAACAACTAGCTCCTGAATGACCTATGGGTCCAAGAAGAAATTAAACAGGATA
This sequence comes from Cynocephalus volans, assembly GCF_027409185.1. Classification (NCBI taxonomy): domain Eukaryota; kingdom Metazoa; phylum Chordata; class Mammalia; order Dermoptera; family Cynocephalidae; genus Cynocephalus; species Cynocephalus volans. Next base: position 64,948,236 of record NC_084467.1, on the reverse strand, counting down.
TCAAAAAATTTCTTGAAACTAACAAAAATAAAGACACATCATAACAAAATTTGTGGGATACTACAAAAGCAGTAATAAGAGAGAAGCTTATTGCAATAAATGCTTACATTACAAGAATAGAAACACTTCAAATAAACAGCCTAATGCTACACCTCAAAGAAGCAACAAGAACAATCCAATCCTAAGATTGAAAGAAATAATTAAGACAAGAGCAGAACTAAATGAAATAGAGACCCCCAAAATGATACAAAAGATCAAAAACCAAAAAGTTGGTTTTCTACCATTAGCTAGGTTAACAAAACAGAATAGAACTAAACAAAACCAAAAAAAAAAAAAAAAGAGAAGACCCAGATAACAAAAAATTAGAAATGAAAAAGGAGTCATTACAACTGATACCACAGAAAGACAAAGAATCATTAGAGACTATTAAAAACAACTATATGCCAACAAATATGAAAACCTGGAGGAAATGGATAAACTTCTGGACACATACAAATGCTAAGACTGAACCAAGAAGAAACAGAAAACCTGAACAGACCAATAACAAGCAAAAAGATTGGAGCAGTAATCAGCAGCCTCCCAACAAAGTAGAGCTTAGGACCCGATGACTTTACTGCTGAATTCTATCAAACCTTTAAAGAGGAATTAATACCAATTCTCTTTAAACTATTCCAAAAGTACTGAAACAGAGACCACTCTCCCAAACTCATTCTATGAGGCGAGCATTACCTTAATACCCAAATCAGACAAAGATAAACAAAAAAATAAAACTATAGAGCAGTATTTCTGATGAATACGAATGCAAAAATCCTCAACAAAATATTAGCAATCAGAATACAGAAATACATCAAAAAAATTATGCGCCATGATCAAGTGGGATTCATCCCAGGGATGTAAGGATGGTTCAACATATGTAAGTCAATAAATGTGATACATCACATCAACTAAATCAAGGACAAAACCATATGATTATTTCAACAGATGCAGAAAAAGCATTTGATGAAAGTTAACATCACTTCATGATAAAGGATCTCAGCAAATTAGGTATAGAAGAAAAGTATCTCAACACAAAGAAGCCATATATGACAAACCCACTGCCAATATCATCCTGAATGGGTAAAGGCTTTCAGGTTTTCCTTACAGAACAGGGACAAGGCAAGGATGCCCACTCTCACCACTCCTGTTTACATAGTATTGGAAGAACTAGCCAGAGCAATCAGGCAAGAGAAAGAAATAAAGGGCATCTAGATTGGAAGAGTTGAAGTCAAACTGTCCTTGTTGGCAGATAACATGATCCTATATATAGAAAAACCTAAAGACTCTACCCAAAATCTCTTATAGCTGATAAACAATTTCAGTAATGTTGCAAGATACAAAATCAACATGCAAAAATCAGTAGCATTTTTATACTTCAATAATGAACTAGCAGAAAAAGAAATCAAGAAAGCAAGCACATTTACAATAGTGACCAAAAAAACCCTCCCTAAAACCTAGGAATCAGTTTAACCAAGGAGGTGAAAAATCTCTATAGCCAGAACTCCAAAACACTACTGAAAGAAATCAAAGAACAATATGGCCCCAGAAGTGACCTGTAGAACCACCAACTGAAAATAGTAGTTAGGAAGGCATGGGAATGCAGGGCCTGAGGTCATCATCATATGTAGCTTTTCTTTCTTAAAGTTCAAACTCATTAAAGTAATTCCTCAGCAGGGGCTCCACTAGTCACTCTTTGTTCTGCAGGGGTAATTACCATCAGCACTAATGTGAATTCTGTATTTGACTCAATAAACAAGCATAGCACTAGCTCCTAAAACAAAACACAAGAGTTATTTATCTGCATGCAGCCTTTTGGAGGCCTCCTTAAAAGGAAGTGCCATGATACGCTTTTCTCTCTTCTTCCCTTATGTTTCCTGGAACACGGTTATAATGGCTGGAGTTCAGGTAACCACTTTGGCCCTTGAGGCAATACACTGAAAATAACAGGGCAGAAAGGCAGAGGAAGCAATGCATATGGAGCTGCCATACAAATCTGGGACCACCTACCTATTTAATCTTTTTTTTTTTTTTTTTTTAAGGGTGAAAAAACATATGTTTCTGTCTTGTGTAAGCCACTGCTATTTGGGATTTCTATTACATACAGCCGAATCCAATTCCAAATAACAAACTACTATCTAGTTATTTAATATACATTTCAAAACTATTGTGTACAAATCACTGCACAAAGTACTATGTAGGATTCAAAATTGCTTAAGATACTGACCTCTATTCATTAGGATCTTATAATTTTGTAAGGAATATAGGTATATACACAAATAATTACAACATAATGCAGCTTGTGTTGGTTGCACTTATGATTCAGATATTTTAACTTAAGTTTTCTCTAGATAATCCTGTGTAAATGGTTGCCCATAAATATATGGGAAATGGATTCAGAGTGATATAGCTAGTGAGAAGCATATGGAATATTTAGATACTAGGAAAGATGAGATTTCTTTCTCTCTCTCTCTCTCTCTCACACACACACACACACACACACACACATGTGCATGTGCATGCTAATTTCCCCCCTCAGTCATCTCAGTCATATCAGTGTAAGTTATAGATATCATGAAAAGAAGATAGGGTTCTGAAAACATACATCTATAAAATTATATTTCACATTTGACTCTAGCCTATATTGAATTGGGACTGTATTCACATAATTAGCATTTGAGGGTTTGGTGTTGTTTCTACTTCATGATAGGGTGGGAGCTTTGCTTATATATTCAATATGAAATTACCCCTTACATTTTACTTCAACTCATCACAGATAATAACATGAAAAGATTGAAAGGCAACTGATAAAGGAATACAAATTACATTGAAAGACTACTCAGAGTTTTAAGAGATGTAATGAATAAAATTTCAGAATAAGATTCCACTAACAAAAGATGACTTGTGGATTCGTGACAAAACAAAATGTGTAAGTGATAAGGTATGCCTACTTTCATTTAGAAGTCCCACTTAAGAATGTCTTTAAAGAAATACAAGTATATGTATTTTTCTGGATCTGTCTCAGGACTAGAAACAAATGAATATGAGCATGCGAATATATGCAAAAACAGATCGCTTATTTCACCATTATTATGAATTTATGCTTACATACCTGGGATATATCATTTGAAAATTTACTACCGATATATCAAATATGATGGGCACTCAGTTGTTTAGCTGACTTAGGAAATGGTATTGCTCAGAGAAAACAAGATTACATTTTTCTGTCCTGTTAGGGAAATTTAGATTAAAAAAATAAATATTTCAAGCTGTATTACCTTACCTAAGCTAAAAGTGTCAATTTTATTTTCACAATTCATAGCACCTTTTAAAGTTTTGCTGTTTAACTTTGAAGCACCACCCTTAGCCTTTCAATATCGAAAAGACAAAGTCTTCAGGTCTAGAAATGTCTCTTTTTCATGTTATATCACAAGAAGAACTCAATGCGTGTTAATAATTAAGAGTTTGTATTATGGGCCTTATGACAGAATCTCATTGCCAAAGAAATAGTCTTTAGAAAGCCAGCCTGGTGATGAAGTGGAAAAAACATGAGTTTTGAAGTAAAAAAAAAACAAAAACCCAAACAAAACTCTGGGGATCGGTTTCTAATTAAGTGTAACCCTTATAACTGTGTGATCGTAGATGGGTTATTAAACTTTTCTGAGTTTTTACTATGTTGTGAAGAAATGTTATGTACTGGCTAAAATGATAGATGTTGAAATCCAACTGACTGGATTTCAATCTGCATTAGCTATATAATTTTGGGCAAATTATTTAAACTCTCAGGCAAATGCATCATGTGTGAAATGGCATAACAACAGTACTTGTTTCAAGAGGTGTCTAATACATAAGAAGCATTTAGAACAGTGTCTGTTACAGAGTAGTTTTACAATATATGGTAGCTATTATTACTATGTATAAATAATCACTATTTATTTTTTCTATTGCTGTCTGTAAATGGAGAAAATACTATGAACTTTATGGAGTATTTAGTTAAATAGTACATAAACCACCCATAATGGTGCAGAGTAGATGCTCAATAAATATCACCTATTATCTGTAAGATATTTTGCAAGTATTTTGTGAAAAGTAATTGAGGTAATAGATTTCAAGCCCAGCATTGGAAGCAGAACAGAAAAGATGTTCCACATAAATTAGTGCCAACATGGAAATATTTTCTTTTTTCACAGACTTAACTATGAAAAGATATGAAAAACAAACATTAGAAATGGATTTCCACTTGTTAGAAATATTCCTGGTAGCTTTAATGTAATGGCATTTTAAGGACAAGTCAGTCTTCATTCATGTTGACTTTAGAGAAAACAACCCTGATGTTGATTCAAATATCTAAAGAATTACCTACTAACCATGTAGTGAAATTGACCCTCTCATGCTCATGATTCTTCCAAATTCTCCTTCATTCTTTGACATGTATGAGGGGCTTAAAGAGACTGTGAAAATCTAGCTTTCTTTGGGAAATCCATCCATATGAAACTGCTGATACCATTTGCCTAAAAAAGAACATTTCTTCCTTTGGCCTTGGAGCAGTCGAAATCACATCATTTCCTGGTGCCCCACTGGTACCCAGGAGATACAATCACTATCTACTCATGCAACAAATACCTCACCTGGTTTCTGCAAGCATTTAACAAGGAAAACCACATTTAGGATTGAGAGCACTAGGTTATAAGCCCTGGGGGCTGTGGGAGTTTAGGTGGGAGCTGGAAGAGTTCCAGACAATCTGTTTATTTTTACTTTTTATTTTCTATGTGAAAATCATGTACCTTCTAGTACCACAGCTACAATACTGCTGCCAGGATTACTTAGGCACTAGCCTCATTTCCCGTGCTGAGAGTCAAAATCATCCGTTTACAGTGATTATCAACATACTTTACACCAAGATGCCCTCAGAGCAAGGGACTTGGCAGGGCTCAACAGCAGTGTCAGCAGCTTCTCAGTTGTTGGATTTCAGTTTCAGAAATGGATGGTTTCAGAACCCAGCACTATGGATATTTTGCTCAACATCTGTTTCCCTCTGCAGGGGGTGGAAGGTAGACAGGGAACAGTCTTGGTGTTTGTGATGTCTGTTTCTATTATTTGTCTTGGGCTCCCAGGGAGGCAGAGTCATCTAATGGAAAGAATGGAGACAGGAAATCCTCTCTCCTTACAGTGATTACAGGTGTAGCCTACCTGTGGGCTTTAAGTCTCTGATGAAGAACTTGAAACACATGTATTTCCAGAGGCTGGGCTGATATTGTATAAGAGACCCCACCCAGGATTATGTCATGAACATCCTCAGTGTCCTTGATCCAGCCAGTATCCAAGAAATGGGTCTGAGCATCTCAAATTCGGTTCCCTCCTACTACAACATCTTTATCCTAGTGCCAGTTCAGGGATCAGATACTCTCCAAATATCTTCTCTGACTCCCTGGTGTAACTAACCCATCATGGGTATGAGGAAGTAAATAGCAAAGTCCTCATCCATGCAGCAACTTGTCCTGGGTGGGGAGCTTTGTACTGTACCCTTGGAGTTCAATTTTGATTGTACTTAATTGTATAGCTACTGATGCCTTGGGTTGGGGAACAATTGTGAATGAAGGTAAAAATAAAGGAAAAGTTGTCTTGAGGGATGTTGGAGAGTCTTTAAGCAAGTGAATGCAGCCCCAGATCTTGGAGGCTTAGAGTACATTGCCTAAAGCTTCACATCTAGAAGAATTTGGATAAGTGATAGCAATTAGTAATAGAAATAGTAAGAGCATTAGACACGTACTTGTTGATCTCTTTATAGAAGACTAATGAAGACTTTATGAAGGATTAAACTCTGAGTAATTATAGACAGAAAAATCTATAAAGCTCTTTCTTCTCTTTAATGGGTATATTGATGTTGTTACCAAGGAGGGCCAGACTAGTATGGGCCAACCAGAGATACAACACACAGAAAACAAGAAAATAAGATAATTTACACTGAGACCAGATCAGACATCCTGTCAGCTTGGGGATGAAATAACATGGCCACGACATTTATGATCTAAACCAGAATTCCTTTGAGAATGAAAAGGGGCAATATTACGATGAAACTTTCCCAGGCACAAATTTAGAATGAATAGTCATACTAGGCTTAGAGCCTCGCCAATTGCTGCTGAGGACTTATTGATAAATACTTCAAATGTGTGTCTGTGCAAGACTTATACTTTACTAAGATTGTTCATACCTAAGTTAACTGTTGGTGAGCCATATGGGTCTTATTCCATAGCAAGGATTCAAGTCACCAGAATTAATATTTTTGTTGTTGCTCTATATTTTCAAGTTAAAAGAACCCCTTTAGGAGTTGTTAAAAAGAAGTACTTGCCCCTACTTGAAACTTGTAGTTCCTATCTTTATGCCCAAAGAATTAATATTGATTGTATAATTTGAAATGCAAGTTAACCACCAACTTCATTTAACTCCGTGCTCTGAAAACTCTGTAAGAAATGCTGATGACTGAGTTGCTCAGTGGAATAAATATTTATATTTATGCAACATACTTATTTCTATTCGCTACTGAGATTCTATTCTTTTAATGCTCCTTTTAGTTGTAGCAGAATGAAAACTAAATTTTGATTTATTTACCCATTTTACATGCATCATACTATTTTGTGGTTAAAAAAAGTGCATTCATCTTCTAATCTGACATAGAGAAAGAATAAGTTCTGACATGATGTAGGACAAGAGACTTTACCCCTAAGACTTTAGCTCTGAGATAATACTTAAATCTCTAACATAAGTCATTAGCTCTATGTATGCATAAAGTAATTTAACTTAGAAGTATTACATTTGGTCTTAGCTAAAGGCATGTGAAGTGATATGCAGTAAAAGCTGAATAAAGGCACATTGATTCTGACAGCACATTACAAAATCAAGTTTTGCTCTTGATTTTCAAAGCCACTACTTCTTAAATTACTCAGATGTCAAATAAGTGCATAAAATGTTCCAACTTACTTCATTTATTTTCTCAGTTCAGTGGATAGTTTTTCTGCCCATCCCATTTCATAATCAATCATATACTTGCACATCTCTCTAGGTACTTGCAGCAAATAGTATATGGCCTGCTTACCTCTATTCCTTCTTCATAAATTGAGGGAAGTCACTCACTACACACATCCATTGTTGGCATCCTGCCATTTCTAACATTGAATGGTTTACTTTTCTCATGGAGCGTGTCCTTTTCTTTCTCCTTTCCAATCAATGTCTGATTGGCTTCCTGGCAACCTTATTCTTGAATGTGTATAGTTAAATGAGGGCCTACAATTTCCCTCTTCAAATTTTATTTTTTAGAATTTTACAAAAAAAAATTTCTTTTTATACTAAACAGAAGGAGAAATTAGTACTTTTCTGACAAAATAATGATCTCTTCTGGTTTATTTGCAATGTATTTGTTATTCAAAAGTTCCTGCATTTAGCATTCTTTGCTTGTATTAAATGATCTTAGATCACCTAAACATATTTGTGGCTAGTTGGCTTCTCTTTCCTTCTTGAGTTATGAGAGGACTTGGAAAGGTTATTATGGTGCAGCCATGGGTGGAGCAGCCATTCTTTGGTCTATCTGAAATTAAGAGCAAGTATATAAAAACCTTTGTATTCCTCCAGCAGGAAAGGAAGAGGGAGCATTCTGTTTCTCACTTATCACTACTCAAAAATAATTATAATTCTCATGAGCAAATCGAAAAGTTAGGTGGAAAAGTATTTTCAAGAGTACAAGTTATCCAGGTGCTGAAGGGACTGAACACGTCGGATCTGAACGATGTATCAACATTGACATTTGTGAAAATGTGCATGAAGAAATATGCAGTGATTTTAAATGGTATGCCACAAAAGCGTTCAAAAATAATGCATGATTTTCCATCTTCTAACTTAGATGGAAAAACATGTGTTTTGCTCACAATTTTGTCTAAGGGAAATGTGAACTCCCAGCCAATTGCATTCACATGCAGGCCCTTCTTCTGAGATTGTTTTCAAATGTAAGCATAACATATGTTGTTCTACTTGAAAAAAATAAATAAAAAAAGTGAACTTTTACAATATAAATTCCTAATATATGGGATTATGAGGAAAAGTCATGTTATTTAAAACAATGCATAGTTTTCTCTCTAGGTAGATTCATGGGGGTTGGGGTGAGGGGTAAGCAATTTTAACCCTTGCATATTTTACATTACCCCACGGTGCCTGCATATATGTCAGAACAACTTTCCTCTGTTGGGATCTGGAGAGTCAAGCTCCATAACCACATTAGGAAGAATAATAGGCCAACGGCACATGTGTTGACAGATGTTTCTTAACCAGTGGAAAAGAGATAAAGGAAATTAGATGAATTTTAAGGACTGAAACATATTTAGTTTTTCTAAATCACCACATATTGTGTTCTTCCTGAGGTTACCGAATACATGTTGGCTGCCTTTGGTGACACTGAAAAGTCCTTAGAATCTAAATGAATGAGCTCTGGAATTGCTCCCATGATGAATGCTAGCCAATTTGTCTCAACTGGCACTTGAATACAAAATTAAAAATGAAGGTCTTCTGCATTGCATTGTGTCATGTAGAAGAGCACTGAGTGATTTATTCTCATTCATTTTCTCCACTTTCCATGCTAAAATATTTTTACACGGTCAATAAATTATGGAGGCTGACATTAACAAGATGAATTGTGAGTGAAAATATGTGAGCCTGAATATTGTTAATAATGTGGAATTGATATTTTACTTTTTCTCCAACTAGCTGTGAACTTGTGGGATCTGTTAAATGAGAGCATCTAATTTACTTAATTCAGATTAATTTATTAAAGGTTCTTGGAAACTGATGAATCATGGATTACTGATAATGGGAAAAGGGTGCTTACTACTCAGGACATTTTAGTGAAAGAAAGTGATATGTTTGGAATGGGTAAGATGAGGCACTCTTACACCTTCCTTGGGAAGCCTTTGATATTGAGACACTGAACTTGATGCTGACCTGGGGCAATACTTGGGTTCTGATATGCCAGTGATGTCTACTTATCATCCAAAGGATCGGGTTAGCGTTTGGCAGAGGTTCCTTAAGACAAGAGGAGACAACTAACGTTGCAAGCTGTCCCAGCACTGGAGGCATGTTATAAGAAAAAAGAAAATGAAGTTTAATTCAGGCATTGTCTTTTGGACATTAGAAGCTAAAATGTTTTACTTGAATAAGTCTGTATGTCTTACTGCTGAGGGAAAAAAGAACTCCACGTATTCTGAGAAATCAAAATATCACACAGGGGTCATTAAGAAATGAGTATTTTAGGCAAATAGGGAACAACAGTACAACAACTAACATTTTGAACTTTGCAGTGTATTATGCTTTAGACTCTACTTATTTTACCTCATTTAAATTTTGAGACTACATTTATTATGAGATAGGCATGTCTTAGGTCCTTTTTGATTTTTGGCTATGGGCTCTTTCTTGCATTTATAGCAATAATAACAAATATGTGTTAAGCCACTGTAGGACACAAGGCTCCATCCTAAGTCTTTGAGCCGGTGTCAGGCAGGCAATTTAAAAAAATCAGAACAGAAAATCTTTGCTACACTTCATACTGTATTGACTTATTCCTGGATTTTACATTATCAGTAATTTGAAAGCTCCATGTGTTTTACAGTCCTGAAGAATATAATATATTTTCTGGAATCCATTCGGATCTAACTATTGAAAAATTTTTTAAGATGCCAACTTCTAGAGCTCAGAGGTACTGACATGACAAACACTTGGAGTATATGAGTTACTTGTGACCTCAGGAACACTGAAATGAGAAATGATGAAACTTATTTTTAGCAGAGTAGTTCGAGAGGCCCCATGGGCTAATTTTCACTTAGGGCTGCTCATATAACAGTTGAAGATGTGCTAATAGGGCACTCTGCCAAAGTCCATGATTGTTGTTATTTAGCACTTTATTTTAAGAGCTTTAAGCATCATCCAGAAATATTTATTAAGTGCATGTATGTGCAGGGCCAGGCTGTCTGACTGCTGGGCAAGTTTTGTAGATCTAAGAAGTGAATAATTTCAGCCTTTAGCACATGATGAGTGGTGAGATCCACTATTCTCTATGCCCCATTGAACAGAAGAAAGGATGCTTTCCTTAGTTCTTTCCACAAAAGGTATCAGAGTTTTGAAGAGCTGGAATTTAGCCTTTTCTACTCAAGTTACCTTCTCACATGCTACATATTACATATACAGAATTGAGAAGTGAAAAATAACCTGGGTAGTTTAATGAGTGTGGCAATGTAGTCTGAGTCAATGACGTGGAAACCCTCTTCTCTGCTCTATAAAAGTTGTTTGGTGGGTTTTGTTTGGTGCATTTTGTTAAGTTATAAAGATTTTTTTTTTTTTTTTTTTTTTTTTTTTTACTTTTCATCTCTATACTTCATTGTGTTTTGTAAGATTTGCCAAACTTAGGGAGCTACCTTATCTGGTCAGATCCTATTTTGATATTTTTATCACAGTGGGATAGAAATTTCAGAATATTAAAAGAAAGATTGAATTATTTTATTGCTCTTACATCTGCATCAAATTTCATGCCCTTTAATATCCAGATGCAATTCATGTTTATCCAGTTCTCTGCAGAAATGTGGAAATCCTCCATCAGGATGAGCTGGAGCTCAAGAGCTGGTTAAGCTGATACTTAGGATGGGGACAAAATATTTTTACATCTGTATGACAGCCAGACTCTTGTAGAGATTGTGAAGTGACCTGCCCCAAAAGGGGTGGAATGTTCTGATCATTTTATTAATTTTCCTGAGGAAAAATGTAAGAGTCTATAGAGATATTTGATTATAAACTCTTTTTGCCTTATTTAGAGAAAGGACAGGTTTTGTTCCTTCTCTGTCTGTAGTTAAGAACTTGTTATGGACTGAATGTTTATGTCTCCCCAAAATTTCTATTTTGAAATCCTAACCCCCAATGTGATGATATTAGGAAATGTGGGACTTTGGAAGATGACTAGGTCTTGAGGGTTGAGCCCTCTTAAATGGGATTAGTGCCCATATAAAAGGGAGTGCAGAGCACTCTCTCTTTCTTTCCACCACATGCTAATACAAAGAGAAGTCACCTTCTGCAACTCAGAAGAGGGTCCTCGCCAGAACCCAACCATGCTGGTGTCCTAACCTTGGACTTCTAGCCTCCAGAATTGTGAGAAATAAATGTTTGTTGTTTAAGCCATGCAGTCTATGGTTTTCTGTTACAGCAGCCTGAACTGACTAAGACAGAACATAACTAAAAAAACAAGAAAACAGAATTTATAGATAAAGGGCTTTGAGCAAGAATTTACAGATATTTAATACTGCATAGAATAAAAACAAAAAGCAGTGAATTAACATAATTGCATTAGAAAATTGTTATGAAGATTCAGCTAGTTCACTGTTGATGTATTAAAATGCTACTGATTTATTTATTTTTTTATTGTAACATAATTGATTGTACATATCTGTGGGGCACAGAGTAGAATATATGTGATGTTCAAATCAGGATCATTAGCATATTCAACATTATACCATGTAATTGTTTTTGTGGCCCTCTACCAATTCCTCCCTTACCCCCCACCCTTTCCCCTTTTCTACCTCTGGTAGCCTTGATTCTATTTTCCCCTTTTGAAAGTTCAACATATTATTGTGAATGTTGTATCTTTCTTTCTTCCTTTAAAAAAATATTTGTTCACTTTTTAGCTCCCACTTACAAGTGAGGACATGCAGTATTTCTCTTTCTGTGCCTGGCTTATTTCACTTAACATGCTTTTTCTAAGTTCATCCACATTGCAGATAGTGGTATTTCAAAATGCTACTGATTTTTGTACATTGATTTTGTATCCTGCAACTTTCCTGAATTTGTTTACCAGGTCTCAGTGTTTCTTAGAAAAGTCTTTAGGTTTCTCCATACATAAAATCATGTCATCTTAAAACAGGAACAATTTGACTTCCTCCTTTCCAATTTGGATGCCCTTTATTTTTCTGTCTTGCCTAATTGCTCTAGTACTTTCAGCACTATATTGTATAAGAGTGATGAGAGTGGGCATCCTTGTCTTCTTCCTGTATGATGTTAGCTGTGGGTTTGTCATTTATGGCATTTAGTGTATTGAGATGCTTTTCTTCTAAACCTAGTTTGTTGAGTTTTTTTATCATGAATTTTTAGATCTAAAGGGAGAGATAGACACCAACACAATAACATTTGGAGATTTCAACACCCCGCTCTTAGCATTGGACAAATCATCTAGACAAAATAAACAAAGAAACATCAAATTTACACTGCACCATAGATCAGATGTTCCTAATCATCATTAACAGAACATTTCATCCAACAGCCACAGAATAACATTCATTTTATCAGTACATGGAATATTCTCCAGGATTGACAGTATGTTAGACCGCAAAATAAGTCTCAACAAGTTAAAAAAAAATGAAAATCATATTTTCTGACCACAATGAAATAAAACTATAAAATCAATAACAATAGGATCTATTGAAACTATACAAATACATGGAAATTAAACAATAAGCTCCCGAATGAGCAATGGGTCAATGATGAAATTAAGAAGGAAATTAAAAAATTGCCTCAAACAAATGAAGATAGAAACATAATATACAAAACTTGTGGGATAGAGCAATGACAGTATTAAGAGGAAAGTTTATAGCAATAAACACCTACATCAAAAAAATAGAAAGATTTCAAATAAACAATCTAATCATGCATCTCAAGGAACTAGAAAAGCAAGAACAAACCAATCTCAAAAAAAAAGGAGAAAAGAAATAATAAAAATCAGAGCACAAATAAATGAAATTGAGAAAAAAATACAATACAAAGGATAGAAGTATTTTTTCAAATGTTAAGTAATACACAATTCTAATTAAATTATTTTAAGTGATTTTTATGTAAAGGTAGAAAATTTAACCAGAACGAAAGGGTACAAACTAAAAAGTACAGTAGTCTCTCTTTATCCTTAAGGGATACATTTCAAGACCCCAAGCCGATTTCTGAAATCTTGGACAGTACTGAAGCCTATGTAAATTATGGTTTTTCCTTTAATTACATACCTATGATAAATTTTAATTTATAAATTAGGCACAATAAGAGATTAGCAATAATAACTGATAATAAAATAAAACAATTATAACAATATGCCAACATCACTACTTTTGTGCTTTGGGGCCATTAGTAAGTAAAATAAGGATTACTTGAACACAAGCACTGTGATACAGTGATAGTCAATCTGATAACCAAGATGACTACTAAGTGACTAATGGGTGCTGGACAAAAGAGATGATTCATGTCCCAGGAAGGACAGAGTAGGACAGCATGAGATTCCATCACATTACTCAGAACATGCAATTTAAGACTTATGAATTAGTTCTGGAATTTTCCATTTAGTATTTTCAGACTCTAGTTGACTCTGGGTAACTGAAACCGTGGAAAGTGAAACCACAGATAAGTGGTGGACTGCTGTAAAAGCTACCCACTCCCTTCGCTAACCCCAAAGGAAACCTCCTAAACATTAATTTGGTTAATATTGCCTGACACATATATGGGGATAGGAGAAGGATGTTTGAATGGATGGAAGAATAAATATATATATAGAATGACAAATATTATTTTATAAAAATAGGATCACAGTTGAATTTAGTATTATATATTATTGAATTTAAGAAGGAAAAAATAAAACATAAGGAATTTCAGGATGTCACATAAAGGTTTTGTCATCACAAGAAAGATTTGTCATTTTCAAAAAAATCCCTCAGCATTTAATTGGGAAAAAACCCATTGTCATGTGTCATTAATTTATTTTTAAGTGTTTCAATTTTAGACTGTTTTGATTGAGTTCCTCCTATATCACTCTTATACTACTTCTTATCACCCATTTCCTTGTCTTCCAACTTTTCCTATTTTATTCTTATTTGTATATTATCAGTATTTATAATATTTACATGTAGAAAACAATTTCTACTATAGTTGTTAGCTGTTTCTTCTATATTTAAGTGGATTCTTTGTTTATCCCTAGATATTTTGTCTCAGCTTCTCCAGATCAGAGTTCTTTATTTTGATTTATTTCTTGATTAGCTAAATTTAATTTTCCAGTAATTTTTGCAGAAGAGTTGTAATCCACATATTTTGCATGCTTGGTTGCCTTTTACATTTCTATACTTCATCTGCATGTATTGTTGTCTTCAGTTATTCCAAATTCCCAAGGATGAAATAAAAAATCTCTCAAATCATCCCCTTTTTGTTTACATATAACTCCCTTCTGAAGTTGCATCTACTTTGTTCAGTCTGGTATTAGTACTCACCAGACTTGGTATTCTCCATAGCTGTTTTCTGAAAGTTTCCTTTGTTTCTCTTGAGTGAAAACCACCAGTTTTCTGATTTTATGTCTCCCTCTTTCTTGCTTTACTCCATTTACATCCACATCCACAATATCTTCTTAAGATAAGGTATGTGAGAAGTAAGTGTTTTAAGATTTTAATTCCAAGTGTCTTTATTCTAGTCTGACATTTGATATAATTTAGTTGGGTAAAGAGTTCTAGGTTGAAGGTAATTTTTCTTCTGCTGTTTTGTGATTTTGTTGTGTTGGTTCATTTGGACTTTCCTTTTAAAAAAAGTGTTGTTCAATATCCTCTGGTATCTGGTGTTGTTGATAAGAATTCTGATGCCAGTCTCTTTGTATATGCTTTGTGTTTTTTCTTTTGTTTCTCCCTGGAAGTTTTGAGGATCTTTTATCTATTCTTGGTGTTCTGAAATTTCACAAAATGATAAATTTCTTTTTTTAAAAAATGTATTGTCCTGGAAAATAACTGAGCTTTTCATTTGAAAAAATGTTTGCCTTTCATGCTGGTTTTTTTTTTTTTTTTTTGGTATTTACGTTTTAATTATTCCTTTCTTTTTGTCTTCTCTTTTCTTTATTTCTATGGCTCTTATTGGATCTTATGTATTGATGTGCATGTTCTTGATTTTTCTCTATTGTTTCTTTTTCTTTTTTTTGCTTTTAAAGAGATACTCTCAAGTTTGTATTCCTTTTTGACTTTTGGCAGTCATATTTTAATATTTTTCCAAGAGCTCTTTCTATTTCTCTTAGTATCTTTCATAACATCCTGTTTGTGTTTAGAAAATACAATGTCTTCATAAACCATTCTAAAGGTACTTATTACAGTTAGGTGTATGTGTTCTTTTAAATTAAGTTTTTCCCTTAAATACCAGTTTCCTCTGGCATCATTTTTTCTATCTGCATATCTTGGTTTCCGTTTTCATGTTGTAAAATTTCCTTAAATGCCTGGGGAGCCTTGATTGAAAAATTTATATTTAAGAATAAAGCAATAAAAAGCTGCTTTAGAGCTCTAGATTCAAGGACAGGCCTTGTTAACTTTGTGCTTCATGCCAGTGGGTTAAAGGACCTGTTACACTGGGAAATCTCCAAATGTTAGAAAAGAGGTTTTTGCACTTGAGGCATTTGACTTCATCAGTGAGGAATCCTCTCAACCCTGGCCCTCTTGGGAGTGGTGGAGTAGGAAGAGAGATTTCTGACTTCTCAGAGTTCTGCGCCTTAGGGGTAGAGGAGATTAAAGACAATACACACAGAATTTAAATCAACACCCATGTCTTGAGACCCAAGTTCGAAGCCCTCAGTCTCTCCACAGTTCTGGAGAGAACAGACTTGCTTTCTGGCTGTGTCCCTGTCTCTGTGAACTATAAGCTGTGGCTTCACCTACACTGCTTTTCTTTTTCTTTTTTCATTATCAGATACCACTTCTTTATTTTCTGTTAGCCAAAACATTCATTGACACTTTCAGCTGTAAATGGCCTTTGTTTTTACCAATGCTTGTAGGATTATACTGTTATATTAAAAAAAAAAAAAAGCTTTACTTTCATTTTACTGAGGCCACAAAGAGTGAGGATATCAGGATGTGGTCACTCTACTGTATTGATCTCAAATGGGCTTCATATTATGGGCCTATTCTAGTCAACTAATAGCAAATACCTAGGGCATTATGTTGAGAAGGAATCTAAGACAATGTTTGGGCTATATGATTGAGCACAAAAAGAGACAAGAGTGATATCTATGTGATATAGTTACTATCCCTATATGCATCATTATGTGCATAAAACTGGAGCATGAAATATAAATTTCTGTTCAGAATATATGTAAAAAGAAAACTTGAAGCTGGAATAGATTGAGAAAATAACAACTAAAATGATCAAGGTGTATACAGAATCTTTGATTTAAAAATTTGCATCTTTTTATTATATAGAAATGAAAGCTGAGTGAGTTGATCATCAAGAATTTTATGGGTACCTATGTAGTTGTAGAGTTCATTTTAAGTTAAAGAATATGGAGTTCTAGAACTGGTGATTATTCCCAGAATTTATGCAAGCCTAAAAAAATAAATAGACTCTAGAAGGGTTTTGATAAATTTATGTATTATACATCTGTAACAGTAAATAAAGAAAATTGGGGATATTTACTGATTTATTTACTTCTGAGATAAAGGAACCTGATTATTGAAAAGATACATTGTTATCACTGTCAATTTGATAGGAATGGGCTTACTCAACATGGCATTTATTATGTGATAACTATCCAGAGGTATTAATCTTCCCAATGCATTTTATACCAACGTAGAAAATCATGCAAACTTTGCAATAATTATGTAAAACTGAACAATAATCTAATGAGCACGGAAGTAAGAGCCAGAAGACCTGGATTCCAGTTTCAGCTTAGCAGATAACTCCCTGAAAGTCCTTGGTCATTTAGGCTTTCTCGGTAGGACTTCATATTGCTATCCTTCTAACACTCTGGTAGCTCTCACTGGAGAAACCATACATCTCACCTTTCTTGCTCCCAGGTTGTATAACTCATAGCTAAAAGGCCCAGATCATGTAGCATGGATAAAAGTACCAGTTACATTTGAAAAAGTGACCAAGTGCTCCAATATACTTATTATATTCAGTTCTTGATTTTTCATGTTAACAGGGAAAAAAATGCAAAACAATCTTTTTTAAGCAGATGAGCTTTAAAAAATGTACTTGGCTTGAGATAGCATCATGTTTAGTAATATTTTTATGAGAATTTTCTCTCCAGGTTATGTTTTACTTTGACTAATGTAAAAGCTGGTGGATATTCCTGAGAACACAACAATTTCACATTTGGAAAAGGCAGCCTTAGAATCTAGTTGGTATGAATATTTTATATTTGATGCTAATAATCCCCAGTGAGAATGATGTGCAGCTGGATAAAATTATTAATAGCAATGCTTGTGCTTTATAACAATTTGTGGTGGTTTTAAAGGATGTTTTTAATGGATGTGTACAATTCTTTTATATTCCTCCGATCAAGAGGTGGAATATATGCCCCCTCCTATTCAACCTGAGCAGGACTTGGTGACTTACCTGATGAACACAGTGAGATAGAAGTGATGTTGTGTGACATCTGAGTTTAAGTTAGGAAAGGCTGTGCATCTTCTGCTAGTCGTTCTTGGGGTAATAACTGTTGATGCTTAAGCCACCATGTATGAAGCTAGCTATCCCAAGGCTGCCCTGTAGGAAAGCCTACATAGAGTGATGTTGTGGAGAGAGAGAAACTGACCCAGTTCCTCCAGTCCCTGGATATTTGAGTCTTTCCAGCCCAGGCATCAGACAGTTTATTAAGGAAGCATTAGAGGTGACCCCAGCCTTAGCCACTGTTCAACTTAAGCTTCATAAGAAATCCTGAGCAAAAACTGCCTAGCTGAGCTTTATCCAAACCCAGATTCATTGTAAAAATAAGTAATAGTTATTGTTCTAAGCCATTGTTTTTGGTGGTTTGTTATGCAGCAATAGATGACTTAGAACACACTTTAAAAATCACTTTTTAAAAATGTGCCTAAAATGATAAAAGTGCTAATATAATAGGATAATAATAGCAACCATGGTTTAGCTCATTTAATCCTCACAGTTAGTACATGAGGTAGGTAATATTTTTCACATTTTTAGTTGAGGAAACAGACATGGAGTGGTTAAGGAGTGTGCCAGTACAAGTTGGGATTTTACTCTTGGCAGACCAGGAGGAAAAAATTATCTCTTAGTACAGTAGTAAAAAAGATATTCTGTTGCTATTTGACCTCCCCTTAAGGTCCTATGGGGGAACAAAACCAAGTGTAGTATTGCTGATAACAGCCAAACCTTCCACCATGCCAGATCATTTCCCAATCTTTCTGGAAACTAAACAAAATTCTATGTGATTGCATGTGAGCTGGGAAGCTAAGTTTAAAATTTTTCCCTGTTTTGATAGCCATGTCTAAAATTTTACTGATGGAGATAAATTCCTATAGTTTTGACAACAAAACCCCATTGAAATGCTGGAAAAAATAGCTTAAATACACAGTGAAGAAAACGAGAAAGGAACCTACATGTGCTAGAATTAAGAACATGAACAATAGTCATAATGATAACCATGTGAGCTCATGAAACCATGGACCAGGAAATCGTAGCACCTAGATATAGGACCTAAAATCTATTTTGGGGGAAAAAAAAGAAAGTAAACCACACACAGAAACAATCCATCAAAAGGTAGAGAAATAATACAACACAAAGGAGAATTTGCAGGAAACTGAAAAAACAGAATTACCCAAAAGATTCTATAAAACAAATATATTTAAAGTGATTAAAAAGATAAAATGATGAAATAGGATTTTTAGGAAATGACAGGACACTGTAAGAAAAGAACAATGATTATTTTAAAAAAGATATTTTAGAAATGAAAAATAGTAATTGAAATTTAAAAGCCAATTACTATCCTATGAAGCAAGTACTATCATTATCCTCTCCACTTAGCAGATAAAGAAATGAGGCTCAGAAGATTAAATATTTTGCCGAAATTCACATACCTTATAGATGGTGGAGCTGGACTTGAACCGAGGTCTCTGACTCTAAAGTTTACACTTTTAACTATTATCCTATACTGTCTAACAAAAGTATGAATCCCATAACTATAATAATGGTGTGTGTATACATATATATATACATATGTGTGCATATATATGTATCTTAATATGATTATCTTTATAAATATGTATGTATGCAAACAGGGATATAGTGATGTTAATAGTGGTGAATTGTGGGGGTTGATTTATTTGCAATTTTTTCTTTTTTCTTATTGAAACATAATTGTCTGCACTTATCTGTGGGATACAGTGTTGGATATCAATACCTGTGTGCGATACATGATGCTCAAATCAGGAAAATTACTATATTTATCATTATACAATTTAATCATTTTTTGTGGCCCTTTACCGATTTCTTGCTAACCATCCTTTTCCATCCCCCTTTCCCACCTCTGGTGGCCTCAGTTCTATTTTCTCCCTTTGAAAGTTCAACAAATTATTGTGATTTTTGTATCTTTCTTTCTTTCTTTTTTATTTGTTTATTGTTTTGGCTTCCACTTATGAGTAAGGACATGTGGTATTTCTCTCTCTGTGCCTGACTTATGTCACTTAACCTATTTTTCTCTAAGTTCATCCATGTTGCTGCAAATGTCAGAATTTCATTCTTTTTTATGGTAGAGTAGTATTCCATTACATATATATAACATTTTCCTTATCCAGTCTTCCATCAGTGGACATGTAGGTTGGTTTTAATTCTTGGCCATTGTAAATAGAGCTGCGATAAACATGGGAGTGTAGGTTTCCTTCCCCTCAATGTGATGATTTCCATTCCTCTGGGTATATTTCCAGCAGTGGGATTGCTGGATCATGTGGCAGTTCTATCTGTAATTGTTTGAGTAACCTCCATATGGTTTTCCATAATGGCTGTACTAATTTACAGTCCCACCAACAGTGTAGGGAGGTTACTCATTCTCCACATCCTTGCCAGCATTTGTTGCTCTCCGTCTTATTGATAATGGCCAGCCTAACTGGTGTGAGATGATATCTCACTGTGGCTTTGATTTGCATTCCCTGATTCTTAGTGATGTTGAGCATTTCTATATCTTCCTTTGAGAAATGTCTATTTAGTTCCTTTGCTCATTTTTTAATTGGGTTACTTGTTTTTTTACTATGAAGTTGTTTGAGTTCCTTGTGTATTCTGGATATTAATCTCTTGTGGGATGCATAGTTTAGAAATATTTTCCCCCATCCTTCAGGTTGTCTTTCCACTCTGTTGATTGTTTCTTTTGCTGTGCAGAAGATTTTTAGTTTGATAGAATCCCATTTACTTATTTTTTTCTTTTGTTGCATGTGCTTTTGGGGTCTTATTCATAAAGTCTGTGCCCTGTCCTACTTCCTGAAATGTTTCCTCTATGTTTTCTTCTAGGAGTTTTATAGTTTCAGGTCTTATATTTAAGTCTTTAATCCATTTTGAGTTGATTTTGGTGTATGGGGAGAGGTATGGGTCTAGTTTCATTCTCCTACATATGCATGTCCAGTTTTCCCAGCACCACTTATTGAGGAGGGAGTCTTCTTCCCAATGGATGTCCTTGTTGCTTTTGGTGAAGACTAGTTGGCTATGGCTGATCTCACAGGACAGCTTTATTGGATAGTATGCATCTGGTTATATCCCTATTTTACAACTAAAAAAACATGAGAGAATAAATGAAATCATTTCCTTAGAATGAAAGGGGAGGAGAAGATGTGCAAGATTTGAAGAGATAAAACACAACAGCCCAGCCCCGTGTGCACAGAGTGGGGAGACATCCGGCAAGGGAGGTGGAGGCTCAGCAGAAACCGCACACCCTGTGGGGCCGCCACTGCGTGATCCAGAAGGTAGACTTCACTGCCACCACCCGGCTCCATTCCCAGCACAGCCCAGTGCGCTCAGAGAAGGGAGACATCCGGGAGGGGAGGCGGGAACTCAACGGGGACCACACTGCTGCTCTGCAATCCAAGAGCCCGACCCAATGCATACGGAGCACAGAGACGTCCAGCAAGGGAGACAGAAGCTCCATAGAGTCTACACACCCTGTGGGGGGGCCACCACCGTGTGATACAGCAGCAGGTAGGCTTCACTGCTGCCACCCGGCTCCATCCCAAGCCTGGCCTAGTGCGCACAGAGGAGGGAGACATCCTGTAGGGGAAGGGGAACCTCTGCAGAGACCACATGCTCTGTGGTGCCTCAGTGCACCCCAGCAGCTGGGGCCAGAGTGCATGGAACAGGGAGAAGCCCTGACAGGAAGTGGAAGCTCAGCAGAGACCACACACCCTGAGGTATCGCCCTGTGATCCAGCAGCCCGGCAGAGTCCAAGCTGACCAGAGAGGTGGCTCCCTGGAGAGGCCCAAGACCTGAGGCAACCACACACACAAGGAACTAGTGGCCAACTGAGCAGTCATGGAGGTAGCTATACCAAATTGACAACCACAGCAACATCTTAGTTAGTCAATAGTGTCAAACCTGTGGACTGTGAAACCCCCTGCCACAATGAGTAAACATCAAAAAAAAGATAATAGAAATACAAAAAAATCAAGAAAGTACACCACCAAAAGTTAATAAATCTCAAGCTCTAGATCCTATAAGAAGCCCTTGAAATGACTGACAAGGAATTTCGAGTGATAATTCTAAGGAAACTGAATGAGATACAAGAAAACGCAGCTAGACATCATGATGAAATGAGGAAAAGTATAGAAGACCTGAAAGAGGAAATGCACAAGGAAATCAATATCCTGAAAAAAAAATTTAGCAGAACTTGCCAAACTGAAGAAGTTATTCAGGAAAATAAAAAACACAATGGAGAGTTTAACCAGCAGGCTTGTGGAAATTGAAAAGAGAACCTCTGAACTTGAAGATGGGCTGTTTGAAATAACTCAAGTGGACAAAAAAAGAAAAATGAATCAAAGACATTGAAGAAAATCTGAGAGAGATATCAGACAACCTTAAGCGCTCAAATATCCAAGTCATGGGTATTCCAGAAGGGGAGGAAAAAGGAGATTGCATTGAAAACATATTCAACAAATAATGGCAGAAAACTTCCCAGGTATAGAAAAATTACAGATCTTCAGATCCAGGAAGCTTAACGATCTCCAAACGTATTCAACCAAAAAGGCCTTCTCCAAGACATGTTATAGTCAAATTGGCAAAACTCAAAGACAAAGAGAGAATCTTAAGAGCTGCAAGAGAGAAGCGTCAAATCACCTGTAAGCGAGCCCCAATCAGGCTAACATCAGACTTTTCATCACAAACCCTAAAAGCCAGAAAGGAATGAGATGATATATTCAAAATACTAAAAGACAGGGATTGCCAGCCAAGAATGCTCTACCCTGCATAGCTATACTTCTGAAATGAAGGGCAAATAGTATATTTCTCAGACAAATAAAAACTGTGGGAGTTCACCACCACACAACCACCCTTACAAGAAATTCTCAAGGGAGTACTGGGTTTGGTTCCTGAAAAATAACTACTGCTGCCATAAAAACCCAAGAAAAATCATAACCCACTAGTATAATAAAAATGGCATTCATGAAGAGAAAACAAACAAACAAAAACGCTATCTACAACCTAAGGAACCAACAAACACAGAAAACAAACAGTAAATCAGAAAGCAAGGAACAAAAGACACCTAAGACAACAAAACAATCAATAAAATGCTAGGAATAAATCAACACTTTTCAATAATAACTCTTAATTGAAAAGGATTAAATTCCCCAATCAAAAGACACAGACTGGCTGACTGGATTAAAAAGGAGGACCCAACTATATGCTGCCTATGAGAGACCCACCTCACCCATAAAGACTCACATAGACTAAGAGTGAAAGGATGGAAAAAGATTTACCATGCAAACAGAAAAGGAAAACGAGCTGGAGTAGCTACTCTTATATCTGACAAAATAGACTTTAAACTAAAAACCATAAAAAGAGTCAATGAGGGACACTACTTAATGATAAAAGGACTGATCCATCAAGAAGACATAACAATCATAAATATGTATGCACCCAATGTTAGAGCAGCCAGATTTATAAAACAAACTCTATTAGACTTAAGAAGGAAATAGACACTAATACAATAATAGCAGGGGAACTGAACACCCCACTATCAATATTGGACAGATCATCTAGGCAAAGAATCAGCAGAGAAACACAAGATCTAAACAATACTCTAGACCAATTGGACTTGGCAGATATCTACAGAACATTCCATCCAACAATCTCAGAATATTCATTCTTCTCATCAGCACATGGATCATTCTCCAAGATAGATCACGTATTAGGTCACAGATGAAGTCTCACCAAATTAAAAAAAAATGGAATTATGCCGTGTATTTTCTTAGACCACAATGGATTAAAACTAGAAATCAATAACAAATGAAATTCTGGAAACAATACAAACACATGGAAATTAAAGAGCATTCTACTTAATGACATATGGGTCCAAGAAGAAATCAAGCAGGAAATCAAAAAATTTATTGAAACTAATGAAAATAATAATATATCATAACAAAACCTGTGGGATACTGCAAAAGGAGTATTAAAGGGGAAATTTATTGCATTAAATGCTCACCTCAGAAGAATGGAAAGATGGCAAGTGAACAACCTAATACTTCACCTTAAAGAACTAGAAAAACAGGAACAATCCAAACCTAAAGTTAGCAGATGGAAAGAAATCATTAAGATCAGAGTAGAACTGAATGAAATTGAAATGCAAAAAACAATACAAAAGATCAATGAATAAAAAGTTGGTTTTTTGAAAAGATAAATAAAATTGACAAACCATTAGCATGGCTAACAAAAAAAAGAAGAGAGAAGATTCAAATAACAAAAATTAGAAATGAAAAAGGTGATATTACAACTGATTCATCTGAAATACAAGGAATCATTCGAGACTACTATAAACAACTATACACCAACAAATTTGAAAATCTGGAGGAAATGGATAAATTTCAGACAAGCTCCAAAAACTGAACCATAAAGATGTAGAAAATCTGAACAGACCAATAACAGTAAAGAAGATTGAAGCTGTTATCAGAAGGCTCCCAACAAAGAAGAGCCCAGGACCAGATGGATTCACAGCAGAATTTTACCAAACATTCAAAGAGGAATTGATACTGATTCTTTACAAACTATGCCAAAAGATTGAAACAGAGGCAAATCTCCCAAACTCATTCTATGAAGCAAACATCATCCTGATACCAAAACCAGGTAAAGATATAACCAAAAAAGAAAACTACAGGCCGATATCCTTGATGAATATAAATGCAAAAATCCTCACTAAAATATTAGCAAACAGAATACAGCAACACATATGGAAAATTATTCACCACGATCAAGTGGGATTCATCCCAGGGATGCAAGGTTGGTTCATCATACACAAATCAATAAATGTGATACACCATATTAATAAAATCAAACACAAGGACCATATGATCATCTCTATAGATGCTGAAAAAGCATTTGATAAATTTCAGCACTCATTCATGACAAAGACCCTCTGTAAGTTCGGTATAGATGGAAAGTATCTCAACATAATTAAAGACATATATGATAAACCCACTGCCAATATCATCCTGAAGGGGGAAAAGCTGAACGCTTTTTTTTTAAGAACAGGAACTAGACAAGTATGCCCACTCTCACCACTCCTATTCAACATAGTGTTGGAAGTACTAGCCAGAGCAATCAGAGAAGAGAAGGAAATAAAGGGCATCCAGATTGGGAAAGATGAAGTCAAACTGTCCCTGTTTGCAGATGACATGATCTTATATATCGAACAGCCTAAAGCCTCTACAAAAAAACTCTTGGAGTTGATAAATGATTTCAGCACAGTAGCAGGATATAAAATCAACACACAAAAATCAGTAGCATTTCTATTCTCCAATAGTGAACATGCAGAAAGAGAAATCAAGAAAGCCTGCCCATTTACAATAGCCACCAAAAAAATAAAATACTTAGGAATTGAGTTAACCAAGGAGGTGAAAAATCTCTATAATGAGAAGTACAAACCACTGCTGAGAGAAATTAAAGAGGACACAAGAAGATGGAAAGATATCCCATGCTCTTGGATTGGAAGAATCAACATAGTGAAAATGTCCATACTACCCAAAGTGATATACAAATTCAATGCAATCCCCATCAAAATGCCAATGACATTTTTCTCAGAAATGGAAAGAACTATCCAGACATTTATATGGAATAACAAAAGACCAAGCATAGCCAAAGCAATGCTGAGCAAAAAAAAAAATAAAATAAAGCTGGAGGCATAACACTACCTGACTTTAAACTATACTACAAAGCTATAACAACCAAAACAGTACGGTACTGGCATAAAAACAGACACACTGATCAATGTAATAGAATAGAGAATCCAGAAATCAACCCACACACTTACTGCCATCTGATCTTTGACAAAGGCACCAAGCCTATACACTGGGGAAGCGATTGCCTTTTCAGCAAATGGTGCTGGGATAACTGGATATCCATATGCAGGAGAATGAAACTAGATCCATACCTCTCACCATATACTAAAATGAACTCGAAATGGATTAAGGATTTAAATATACACCCTGAAACAATAAAACTTCTTAAAGAAAACATAGGAGAAACACTTCAAGAAATAGGACTGGACACAGACTTCATGAATACGACCCCAAAAGCACGGGCAACCAAAGGAAAAATAAACAAACGGGATTATATCAAACTAAAGAGCTTCTGCACAGCAAAAGAAACAATTAACAGAGTTAAAAGACCACCAACAGAGTGAGAGAAAATATTTGCGAAATATAAATCTGATAAAGGATTAATATCCAGAATATACAAGGAACTGAAACAACTTTACAAGAAAAAAAACAAGCAACCCAATTAAAAAATGGGCAAAAGAGCTAAGTAGGCATTTCTCTAAGGAAGATATACAAATGGCCAACAGACATATGAAAAAGTGCTCAACATCACTCAGCATCCGGGAAATGCAAATCAAAACCACACTGAGATACCATCTCACCCCAATTAGGATGGCTAAAATCCAAAAGACTCTGAATGATAAATGCTGGCAAGGTTGTGGAGAAAAAGGAACTCTCATACATTGTTGGTGGGACTGCAAAATGGTGCAGCCTCTATGGCAAATGGTATGGAGGTTCCTCAAACAATTGCAGATAGATCTACCATATGACCCAGCTATCCCACTGCTGGGAATATACCGAGAGGAATGGAAATCATCAAGTCGAAGGTATCGCAGCACTCTTTACAATAGCCAAGAGTTGGAACCAGCCCAAATGTCCATCATTGGATGAGTGGATACAGAAAATGTGGTATATCAACACAATGGAATACTACTCAGCTATAAAAATGAATGAAATACTGCCATTAGCAACCACATGGATGTCCCTTGGGAGAATTATATTAAGTGAAACAAGTCAGGCACAGAAAGAGAAATACCACATGTTCTCACTTATTGGTGAGAGCTAAAAGTAAATAAATAAATTCTCACACACACACACACACACACACACACACACACACACACAGACACACAGAAAACCCGGGAGGGGGGGAAGAAGACATAACAACTACAATTCCTTGAAGTTGATATGACAAGCAAACAGAAAGGACATTGCTGGGTGGGAGGGAGGAGAGGGAGGAGGGAGGGAGGTTTTGGTAATGGGCCATAATAATCAACCACATTGTATATTGACAAAATAAATTTTTTTAAAAATAATAAATAAATAAATACCAGACAAAATAGACTTTAAGGCAAACATATTACTGGAGTTAAAGTTAGTTGGAGAATGGTAAAATTTTTAATTCACCAGGAACACATAATGATTCTGATCTTTTATGTTTCTAAATAATGTAGCCTGAGAATATTCATAAAGCAAAAATTAAAAGAACCACGAAGATAAATCAATAAATTCACCAGATATTTTTAAAGTATCTGGAGCAAAGCCAATTCAAAATAAACTCATGGTCATGTCTACCAAAAAAAAAAAAAAAAAGAAGAAGAAGACTATTTGGCTATACCTATGTGGGTTGATTTCTCGATTTCTATCCTGTTCCATTTGTCTGAGTATCTGTTTTTATGCCAGTACAATGCTGTTTTGGTTGCTATAGCTTTATAGTATAATTTGAAGCTGGGTTGTGTTATGCCTCCAGCTTTATACTTTTTTGCTCAGGATTACTTTGGCTATTTGTGGTCTTTTGTTGTTCCATATGAATGTTTCTATGAAGGATGTCATTCATATTTTGATGGGGATTACATTGAATTTGTAAATTGCTTTGGGTAGTATGGACATCTTCACAATGTTAATTATGCCAGTCCAAGAGTATGGAATGTCTTTTTATCTTTTTTTATTCTCTTTAATTTTTTTCAGCAGTGATCTGTAGTTCTCATTGTAGAGGTCCTTAACCTCCTTGGTTAACTTTATTCCTAGGTATTTCATTTTTTTGGTGACCATTGTAAATGGGCTAGCTTTCTTGATTTCTTTTTCTTCTAGTTCATCATTGCAGTATAAAAATTCTACTGGCTACTGATTTTTGCATGTTGATTTTGTATCCTTCAACTTTACTGAAATCATTTGTCAACTCTAAGAGTTTTTTGGTAGAGTCTTTTGGTTTTTCTATAAATAAGATAATGTCATCTTCAAACAGGGACAGTTTGACTTCATCTTTTCAAATCTGGATGCTCTTTATTTCTCTTACCTGATTGCTGTTGCTAGTAATTCCAAAGCTATGTCTATTAGGAGTGGTGAGAATGGGCATCCTTGTCTTGTTCCTGTTCTTAACCCCATTTAGTATGATATTGGCAGTAGGTTTGTCATATATTGCTTTTATTGTGTTGAGATGCTTTCCTTCTATAACAAATTGCTGAGAATCTTTATCATGAAGTGATGTTGGATTTTGTCAAATGCTTGATTTTGTTGATGTGGTGTATCACATTTATTGACTTGTGTATGTTGAACCATCCTTGCATTCCTGGGATGAATTCCACTTAACCATGTTGTATAATTTTTTTGATGTTTTGCTGTGTTCTTATTGCTAATAATTCATTGAGGATTTTTGTGTTGATGTTTATCAGAGATATTGTCCTGTGTTTTTCTTTTTTGTTGTATCTTTGTCTGGTTTTAGTATCAGGGTGATTCTGGGTTTTGGAGAATGGTGTCTGTTTCAATTTTTTTGAATATATAGTTTGAATAGAATTGGTATTAATTCCTCTTTAAAGGTTTGATAGAATGTAGCAGTAAAGCTGTCTGGTCCTGAGCTTTTCTTTATTGGGAGATTGCTGATTACTGCTTCAATCTTGTTGCTTGTTATTGGTCTGTTCAGGTTTTCTATTTTTCCTTGGTTCAGTCTTGGTAGTTTGTATGTGTCCAAAAATTTATCCATTTCCTCCAGGTTTTCAAATTTGTTGGTGTACAGTTGTTTATAATATTCTCTAATGATTCTTTGTACTTCTGTGGTATCGGTTGTAATGTCTCCTGTTTCATTTCTGATTTTTTTATTTGGGTCTTCTCTCTTTTTTAGTTAGTGTAATGGTTTGTCTGTTTTGTTTATCTTCTCAAAAAACCTAAATTTTTTGTTTCTTTGAACGTTTGTGTCATTTTTTGGGTCTCTATTTCATTTAGTTCTTCTCTGATCTTAATTTTGTGGAAGACAGAACTTGCAAATGATGAAATTAGATATTTAGCTGAGGAAATTTCTGAGCAAAGTGGTAGAGTGCCTTCATTCCTCCTGACTGCATCAAATAAAATGCAAAAAGAGGGAAACATATTGACAATGGAATTGTTAAGCAAAAAGGAAACAGAACTTAAAGATTTGAAAAATTCTTAGCCTGTCCATATTTCAAATATAAGAAAGCATGTTGGGAAGAGAATACTATCGGTGAGGCTAACCAATCATTTAATAAAGAGATTAGTGTGGGTGTGAGCCACATATTTAGTCAGCCATCTCAACAGAAGCTGGGAACAGAGATGGGGCTATACCAGCAGAATAACTGCCAGCTGGGCTAAAGGAAAGAGAGAAAATGGGACAGAATGAAGGAAAACTGTCTGAATTACTAGATCCCACAAGACAGGATCATAAAACTATTTGTTTGGGAACATGCACTGTTCTTCAAGACAAGAAACAAAAGACCCACAGAGGTGATTCACAGATCATCAGAGCTGCCAGAGGCCCAAAGTGCATGGACTCAGGAAAGAGGGCTACCTCAACCTTGACTTCAAAGGGAAGGACCACTGCCCATCAAAGCTGTGGAAACCAACCTCCATTTCAGTGGGTCCTGGAGGCAGCACTGCTGCCCCAGTGACTCCAGAAGGCAGAGCATCAAACTAAAGAAATTTATCATCAGCCTTAAGATCTCATGGAATTTGCCTTGATACATTTTAGACTTGCTTGGACCTGTCATCCCTTCCTTTTTTCCTGTTCATCCCTTTTTGGAATGGGAATGTCCATCCTATGCCTGTCCCATCATTATATTTTGAAAGCACATAAGTTGTTTGGTTTCACTGGTTCACAGTTGATGATGACTTTTACCTCAGGATGTATTTTTACCTCAAGTCTCATGCCTATTTGATTTAGATATTTAGATGAGACTTTGGACCTTAGACTTGAGAGTTGTTGCTAAAACAAGTTAAGATATTGGGAGCTGTTGGGATAGAATAAATATATTTTGCATGTGAGAAGGACATAAATATTGGGGGGCCAGTGATGGTTTGAATTTTTATGTCACCTACCCCTGAAATTCATGTTGAAACCTAATTCCCAATGTGATGGTATTTGAAGGCGAGGCCTTTGGGAGGTAATTAAGTCATGAAGAAGGAGCCTTCATGAAGGGATTAGTAACCTTATAAGGTGTTGAAGACACTAGAGTGCTCTCTTCCCCCTCTTTCCCTCCCTTGCTCCCTCCCTCTCCACCATGTGACCATATGAGAAGATGTCCATCTGTAAACTAGGAAGAGGGCCTTTATCAAGAACCCCACCATGCTGACATCCTGTCTCAGACTTTCAGCCTCCAGAACTGTGAGAAAAAAATGTTTGTAGTTTAAGCCACCCAGACTATGGCATTTTGTTATAGCAGCCCAAACTAAGATATCCTACTTTAAACATTATAATAAAAAATAAATAAACATACCCTAAGTCTACCTTTGGTAAATACATTCAATGAAGCAAAAAATTTAAAAAAAAACAACAACAAAACAAAGCAAGCCTCAATGAAGAGGATAAAAAACAGATCAGATTCAACTGAAGAGAAAATGGGTGATATGAAAACTAGATCTAAGAAATTAGCTAGAATGCAGCAGAATGAAAAGTTATACATTCTATTTATAATTTTTAGTGGCTGCTTTTATTTTTTAATATGCATATCTGATTTTACATAATCTAGTTAATATCTTTAGTTTCTTCCCAAGCAGCACAAGGATGTTCCAACTTTTAACTCTGAACATCTTTTTGTTTGAAGTACAATTTTTGCTAGGATTTTATTTCTATCTTCTTTGTATGTCCCCATTATTGCTATTACTTATATTGTCTTATATAATCAATGCTTATTTGGGATTATCCACTAGCTTTTTTATATCTTCAGTTTTCATCGTTTTAAAATATACCATATTAGTATTCAATGGCAATGTAACAAATTATCACAAACTTAGTGGTTTAAAACAATATACGGCTATCTCTCAGTTTCTATGAGGAGTCCAGACACAGGCTGAAACTTGGACCTTTGCTGTTTCTCAAAAGATTGAAATCAGGTTGTCATCAGTGCTGCATTGCTTTCTGGAGGCTCTGGGAGATAATATGCTTCTAAGACCATTCAGTATATTTGCAGAATTCAGTTCTTTGTGGTTATAAGACTTAGGTTCCCATTCTGTTGGTGACTGTTACCCAGGTTCGCTTTCAGCTCCTAGAAGCTGCCCACAGTTTCATGCCATGTGGCTCCTTCCATTTACCCTCACACCTTGAATCTCTCTGACTTCCTCTGTCTCTTGAACCTTAGGCCCGTATTTAAAGGACACAGGTGGTAATCTCCCTATTTTGAGATCAACTTATTTTAGGAGGTTAATACATCAGCAAAATCCTTTCATCTAGATTATTGTTTGATTGAATAACTAGCAGAAGGTGTGTTTACAACAGGGTGAGTAGCCTAGGGGCCATTTCAGGGTTCTGCCTACCACATAAAATGTTTAAGATTTTTTTTAAAGGAGAAAATAATAGTTAACTCTCCAGTATTTTCTTGTGCTAAAATCTTTATATAGTTGCACTCTTCAGTGGTTGTTTAGCTGAATAGAGAATTCTATATTGACAGTAATTTTCATTCAGCTTGAAAGTATTATTCCATTGTCTTCTGGTGGTTGTTGTTATTGTCTATAAGTCTGCTGTAAGTTGGATTCTCAATCTTTTTCTCAAATCTGTCCTTTTTTCCTACTTTTTCTTTTAATTTTTCTTTGTTTTTGATGTCCTGCAGTTTTTCTAAGGTATATATAGTATGGATTTAGTTTTATTTTTTCTGATTCTTATACACACTGAGTCCAAGGATTCATGTCCTAACAATTTTGCAAAATTCTCAGCCACTATTTACTTGAAATTACTTCTCTTCCTTTTAACCCTTGTGAAACATCTATGAAACCTATGTTGTACTTTCCCATTCAATCCTCCATGCCTCTTAACTTTGCTTTTTAAAATTTTCCACATCTTTATCTCACTGGGCTGGGTTCTGAATAATTTCACAGATCAAGGATCTAGTATATTAATTCTCTTTTCAGCTGTGTTTAATATGTTTATAATTCATCCATTCACTTCTTAATTTTAATGACATTCTCTTTTAATTATAGAAATTCTTTTTTTTTTTCCAATCTGCCTTTTTTGGGGGGGGAGGGGTTGAGGCATTCTTTTTATGTTGTCACTATTTCATATCTTGATTCAATAAAAATGTACTAATTTACAATAATTTAGTAACTAACATAATAATAATTGTTCCAGACAAGAATCACCAATGGATCCTGAAACTAGTGGGTGAAAGTTTGACAAGAAATATGATATTTACATAGTCTCAAAGTATCTCTGCACACAAAATTTATTAATTACAAAGAAAAAACAGTAATTTTATACTGAAGAAACTTGAGACACATTATTTATCCAAGTGCTCAAAGTTAACCTCCACAGTAACAGGACAAATAGACATCATTTGCTTTCTGCTATGATGCACTGAGAAGGACACAGTATTACTTCTCTGGTATACCTGCCAAAAATGCCTAACTTGAATCTAATCATGAGGAAATGTGAGAAACCCAAATTAAAGGATATTGTACAAAATAACTTGCATCTACTCTTCAAAAAATCAGTGTCATAAAAGACAAAGAAGGACTAAAGAAGGGTTTTAGTTTAAAGGTGACAAAAGAGACATAACAACTAAATGTAATATATAGTCCTTAATCAGATCTTAAACAACAGAAACATTTTTCTTTTACTGTAAAGGTCATTAATGGAAAGTTGACAAAATTTGAATAAGGTCTGTAGATTAAATAGTAGAATTGTATCAATGTTTATTTTCTGATACTATATTATACTGTGGTTATATAAAAGAATATCCTTATTTTCTGAAATGTATACTGAAATATTTAGCAGTTAATGGGCATTATATCTGTAACTTACTCTCCAATGGTTCAGAAAAAAATATGTATTTGATAAACAGAATGTTTATGTTAAACACTGGGAAAATCTGGGTGAAGTGTGTATAGAACTCTTTTTATTATTTTTGCAACTTTTCGGTAAGTCTGAAATAATTTTTGAGTAAAACATTAAAAATACCAATTTTATAGGTCTTATCTATCCATAGACAAGTTTTTTTATTATCTTGCCAGTGAGCAGATTTTTTTCCCCCAATAATTTACTGATGCTGTAGCCCTTTGACTTGTTTCAGTTTTATGTATATATCAAAATTCCCACTCCCTCCTACATGTGGGCCTAAGGTTTCATCTGAAATTTTAAGTGGATGTCAAAGACACTTTCTGAAATTGTCAGTATCCTGGCCCCTCCCTCTTAACCTCATCCCATGGAGAATCACCACAGATTCAGTTTATATCCTTACTACTTTGTCTTTTAGCTTCCACCTCATGTCTGATCCTTGGTGACTTCTCTTACTTTCTTGAGAACTCAGGTGTGTATTAGTATGTTATATTTTTGCCAACAGTTCTAGGAATTTCCTGAAAAGTTTTTAGGTAACAATTTGCCATATTTCCAGAACTGGAGCTAGCACAGAGAGATAAAGTGATAAAAAAATATGTGAAAGGAGTTAAGAGATTTGGAGTATAGAATAAGGAGCCAAGGTAGGCCTGTGGGAGTTCCAGAAGGACATAATAAAAATAATGGCAAGAGGTACTATTTGAGGAATTTTGTGGAATTAAGGAAAGATATAAATCCTCAGATTGAATAAGAATATGCTTACTCTGGTCTAGGAGATTTATTCCTTGTCATTTAAGGCTTTGTTCCCTATCAATTGCAATTTCCTTTTTGAGAACTATCAAGTCCTATCAATCAATCATGATGTACTATATATTACTACTGATTCAGAGCACAGGACTTAGAGTTACATGGACTTGATTTTGAGATCTTAAGCCATCATCCACCTTGAAGTTATAAGAAGTAGAAGCTGAAATGGTTGGAAGAGAGGATTACTTTAGATAAAGCATTTCCACTCCTGTGAGATAGAAGAGGTGCTTCCTCCTCCCCTTGAGCTAAATAAGAAAGAGAGCTTCAAGGGAATTATTTACAGGGTTTGACCTGTCATCCTGGAGTCTATAGGCAAAGGATGGAATGGAAAGAGAAACTGGAGAAAGATTGGCTTAAGACAGTAGAGCAGAGAGAAAGAGGGTTGCCTTGGGAACAAAAAGCACTTCCATCATCAGATGTAATAGTTTTTCTCATGGGCTAGATAAGAGCCACATGGGATAGAGGTGATATGGAACGTATCAGACCATTTCTGTTGCTTATAACAAAGTACCTTAAACTGGGTGACTTAAAAAGAAGGAATATTTATTGCTTACAGTTTTGGAGGCTGGGAAATCTGAAGTCCAGGGAAAACATCTGGTGAAGGCCTTGTTGGTGGTGACAGTGATGCAGAAGCCTAACATGAGATGGTAGAGCAGAGAGAGAGAGAGAGAGTAATCTCCTCATTCACTCTCCTTTGAAAGCCACCAGAACCATTCCCATTATTCCAAGGTTGGATTAATCCATTCATGAGGGTACAGTCCTCACAATCTAATCACCTCTTCAAGGCCCCACCTTTCAATTATCATAATAGGATTTCCCACCATCAACGGTTAACAGTGGAGATTAAGCTGCAATGTGTTTGGGGGGGACACTCAATCTACAGCATGGAGCTACTCTGAATACCACCCTCCACCCCAAGAAACTGCTTGGATAGGAAGTATGACTCCAATGAGGGAATCGATTGCCACATGCTTAGAAGCTGGGGGAAGAATTGTAAGCAGTCAACAAGCAGCAAGTAAGCATCAAGGAAGTTGTGGTTAGGGGGATCTATTGGGGATATCACTGAGGAACTCACAAAAGCATCCCAGAGGAGGAAAGAATCAGCTTTGGAACATGGCCACACTCTGAGGGTTTCATCACAGATTACATGCATGTCACTCAAGTAAGATCTTTCCTGTTGCTTATCTGTCCTCCCTCATTCCCCACCTCTAAGCCTGTTAGACCCAGAGAAGTCCTTCAAACAGGGAGAGAAGGATAAGGTAGAGAAAAAAAAAAAAAAAAAAAAAAGGAAGCCAGGTGTGCCCTTCTCCTAGTCTGGATTTCCAGGCCTATAGCAATACCAAGCTGGATGGGGGGCAGAATAAGGAGCAGTGATTATAACATTTTTAGTCCTATAATAAGGCAATGGTTATGCATAAAAGTGACTGGAACTCTTTTATTATCTGAGTATAATGGAAAGATCTTTGAAACCTGCCAAGATTTCATTCTATCAATGAGGAAGAAATAGCTCACAGAATAAGTTTGAAGAGACAGTGAAAAAGAATAGCCTTTCCTCGTTTTTTGTTTGTTTGTTTTTGCTTTTCCTGCTTGTATCTGACTTGAAAGAAAGTGAGCCGAGATGTCGGGTACCGTTCAAGCTTTATTAAAGAAAGAAATCTGCTGGGCTGTGTTCAGAGTGGCACAGGACTCAGGGCCCAGGGCTGCCCTGAAAATGGTGGACAGCACCAGGTGTGGGGGTGGTAGAGCTTATATAGTGCGCCAAGGGCTGGCTGATACCATCAAGGAAGGTCATTATGCTAATGTGGATTGGGGTGGAGAACTGCATCCTTGTGGAAGCAAAAGAGGTTTCTGTTTAAGTCTGGAGGATTCTGGTAAAGGGAAGGGGGAGGGGAGGGGAGGAGGTGGGCAGCGCTATTTTGTACTTGGGCTTGTCTAAAGTGGCACTGGTTATGTTGCAGATCTATTACTACTGAGTCTAAACCATTCAATGTCCAGGTTTAATCTGTAAATTGTCCAAGACCATGTGGTGGTTAATTCGCAGAACTGAGATTGAAATTCAGGTACTGTTTACACTATATAATAATGACTCACTTTAAAAAGGAGAATATTTGGTACTTATTTGCATAATTAGAGAGCTTAGTTTCATCTCTGGATAATTTCTGGGCCAAAGGATAAACGCATGTAAAGTGCTGGATCCGCAAAATGTTCTCTCCAAGAAGGACGACCCAAGTCTTGGCTGGCTTGGATATGGAGTTCCCCTGGACATGAGACAGAATTTGAGAGGCCAGGATTTCCCTGGGGTGCCAATACTCATGAAGAGAGCAGATGGTTTCCAAAGTAAAACCTAGAGAGAGAGTTCTCAAAGGACACAGGATCTTAGGTTTTTGGCAGAGAGGAGGTTGTTTTACTAGCACAGTGAGAACAAACTACCCCCCACCCCCTTACTCCCCAGTTCACTTCCCTTCATACACATGCTTGTGGAATATATTCTCCACAATGACAACACAGCACAGTGTTCAGCCACTAAAGGATGACCATACCTTCCTGTTGAACACAGTGGGCTTTTCAAACAGATTATGAGGAGCCTGTGTTTTGTCGATAAACCTCTAGTAAGACCTAGAGAGAAACCAGAACACAGACTTGGGATTTGAAACTGTAGCCTGGCTAGTGACAGGAACCAGGCATGGGGCGTCACTGTGGAGGGGCTGGCAGGCAAGGGGGAGGGGAAGCCAGGTGCAGCACGGGAAGGGGATTTTGTGCAGGATCTGCTTTCAGCTCTGCATCAGTTGGAAACATCACTCTCACTGGAAACCATGTTAATGAATGGCAATCAAAGCACACTAGGGTGTACTGTTTTGTAATACAGAATTTGTTTCCCAGAGCTGCTGGCCCAACTATTTGCATGAAATTTGTGTTTTAATGTAGTATGGCCTCGATGTATTGTGAAGGGTAGGAAACAAGCATGAATTGGATGTGTTTCCTGCAGGATATTTATCATCCAAGACTTTGCTTACTCTAGAGCTCTGAAAACCAGCACTTTTCAATTCTCTAGGAACAAACTTCTGAAGCTGACTGGAAAACTCAATATTGAGAGGAAGCTTTAAAGTTGGGTTTATTATTCCCATTTCCTTTTTAATAAAAGTTACATATCTGCATCATTTTTACAAAAAAGACCTTCAAGACAATTTTATTTACTATAAATATGAGGAAGGGAAGAGAGTAAAACTGATAGTAATAGTGTTCTTTTTGTTTGAAATTTTACCATATCTTTTGTGAACACATTATTTCCAATAATCATTCTCCATTAAAGGTAGCCTTAATTATTTGAACAAAATTTGTTAAAGGTTCAATGTTTTTAAAAGAAGCAACGAAAGTATTAAGTATAAATTATATAATGTTTTATGGCATAGAAAGCATTACCATAACTATAATTATAAATATTTCTCTCTTTGAATAATAATCCAAAACATATAACCTACTTAGTTTCCTTATATATTCCTTTATTTTCTGCATAAAATGTAAAAGAATCACCTATAAGAAATATAGAGCTCGTGTTTATCCCTTTTTGCTTCCCTAGTTCTGATGCTGTTTTTAACGTTGACAGTCTTTCAGTTTATGTAGGTTTAATGTATTTAAAATGGGAGGCATGATGGGGAGGACAATTTCACTGAAGAAGCCTTTTCTCTCAGACCTGAATTTGGTGTAAATGGCACATAAAAATAATCAATTATATATATATATGTGGTCACAAGACAGTAAATTAAAAATCTGTTACTTTTCCTTCTCATCCTCTCTTAGTAATTCTCTGAAAGTGTCTGTTATTAGTGGACTGGCTTCCCCTCAGATCTAGAGAAACAGGATTAGTTGCATGCTGGTCTAAGAAAATATCTGATGAAAATATAAATTATTTTAATATATTGGGAGATATAAAATGCATACTATTATGTTACTGGAATACTATTTTTCATTTATAATTTTTTATAGTATGTATTTCATTATATTGGTGTTTGATATCTATTAAAAAAAATCCCACTATCAAATATTTAAGGAAGAAGTAATACCAGTACTACATAAACTCTCTCAGAAAACCAAAGAGAATTAAATATTTCCCTACTCATTTTATAAGGCCCATGTTACCCTGATTCCAAAAGCAGGAAAAGATATTAAAAGAAAAGTATAAGCAATATCCCTTATGAACAGAGTTTCAAAAATCCATAACAAAATATTAGCAAATTAAATATAGGAATACATAAAAAGATACTATATCCTGATCAAGTAGGATTTATCTCAATTATGCAAAACTGATTTAACACTTGAAAATTCATATTAGCTGAATTAAAATGAAAAGACATACTATTATTTTAATAGATGTAGAAAAAACATTTGAAAAAATACAATTTCTATGACTGGTTAAAAATATAGCTCTCATCAAATTACGAACAGAAAGGGACTTTCTCAACCTGACAAAGTATATCTACAGAAAACCTGCAGGTAATATACTGAAGGGTGGAAGACTGAATACTTTTCCTCAAGATTCTATACTAGAGTTCCTAGTGAGTACAATAAGGCAAGTAAAAGAAAGGAAAGGCATGTGGCTTGCATAAAAAGAAATAAAACTTTCTTTATTAGTAGACACTATGATTGGGTACGTAGAAAATCCTAGGAAACCCAAAGAAAAGCTACTAGAACTTATGAGTTTAGCAAGATCACAAAGTCAATACACAGAAACAGTTGTATTTCCATGTACAAGCATAAAACCTGGAAATCAAAATCTGAAAAGTAAATAAAGCTATTTTCAGTAGCATAAAAAACATAGAAATATATTTAATAAAATAGTAAAAGTCCTATAAACTGAACACTAGCAAACACTGATGAAATTAAAGAAAACCTAAATTAATGGAAAGATATGTGACATTTATGAATTAGAGAACTCAGTATTTTTCTCACTTCTTCCCAAATTGATCTATGGATTCAATGTAGTCCCAATCAAAACTCTAGCAACTCTGTCGTAAAAATTGGCTAAAATACAATGAAACTAGGATAACCAAAGCGATTTTTAAAAATAAGAACAAAGTTTTATCTGATTTCATGAATTTCTACACCACAGTTAAATAGACTTTTCTGTGATAATGAACATGTTCTAAAATTGTGTGCTGTCTTACATAGTATGAGGGAAAGTGGGGAATCTAGAATTATTTCTTCATTTTTCTCCTGAGAAACTGGGTTTATGGTGGTAATTTTTTCCCATTAAGAAGATGAGAAAAGAACTCATTGGGGTGAATAATCAAGTGTTCTGTTAGGACAGCCTCATTTTGAGATGCCTACTAGACACTCAAATAGAAATTTAAATGTGTATGTTAGTAGTCAGGAAAAGATTATTGGAACTTGGACTGGGATGGTTGTGGTGATGATAGTGATGCACTTGTGAGAAATAAACTAAGTGGAGGCATTTTTAGAAGTTCACAAGCCTTGGTGATATATTGGATATGGGTTTGAGGGACACTGAGATATCATAGATTATACCAGTTTGTGGCTTGAACATCTAGAGGGGTGGTGGTGTTTTGAATAGAGATAGAAAGATTTGGAGGAAGATTATGAGTTCCATACGGGATCTTTAAAGTTTAAAATGCTCATTACACATTCAAGTCGTGATGTCAAACTGGCAGTTGTATAGGTGGCTCTGGAAATACAGATTTGGGTATTACTATAATGTACAAGGCAATTGAAACCATGGTCAAACAAAGTGATCATCTGGGCAGTAAATATAGAATTATGAGAAAGAAGCCTAGGACTGAGCCTGGAGGGATTCCAATGTTAAAAGACTAGGTAAAGTATGCCGAACCTGAAAAACCATAAGAAATAAATTTCATTTCTTTATACATTACCCAGTTTCAGATATTCTGTTATCAGCAACAGGAAATGGACTAATATATCATACATTGAAGAAAGGAGAATAGCCAGACATTTTGAGGACAATTGGACACAATGGTACAAGCTGACACTGAAGGAAGTGTCACAGTGACTTTCCCGTTAGAGAAGCAGCCAATGGGGTCCAGGTAGTAAATGGAGTCCTAATCTTGATCCTGCTCACAATGGGCCCACTGTGTTCCCAAAATCATCCAGTGGTCCTTTCCCCAAGCCTCAAGCTTATAACTCAACTGTACATATTTAGTAATTGGCTGAACCATCTCATGGGTTCCTTGATCTGTGGAATAAG
Source organism: Cynocephalus volans (assembly GCF_027409185.1). Classification (NCBI taxonomy): domain Eukaryota; kingdom Metazoa; phylum Chordata; class Mammalia; order Dermoptera; family Cynocephalidae; genus Cynocephalus; species Cynocephalus volans. The sequence goes on along the minus strand of NC_084467.1, from coordinate 64,908,596 downwards.
GAATAGCATAGTGCGAACACCACACGGAAGCCTCTGGGACTGTCCCCTCCCCTTGGCCAAGATAGAAAATCAAAAGTATTATCATATTCTGGGTTTGTTTTTTTTAATGGCTTGAAAACTATAAAGTAATTTTGGAAGAACTGACATTTTTACAATATTCAGCCTTTAGGTCCCAGACATAAAAATACATTTTTCCATTTATTCAAGGTTTCTTTTATGTCTTAACAAATGTGGTTTCCTATGTATAAATATCACACATTTCTTGTAAAAGTTATTACTAAATAGTTTTCATTGCTCTTGTGAATGGGAAGAGTTCATCACATTTTCTGATTGTTGATGGCTTATGAACAGCTCTCCAACTGACATTCTAATCCTTTAATCCAGGATAGGAATCATCATCTCCATGATTCAGAAAAATATTCAATTGAGAACCACACATAAGGACAAAGCAACCAATTCAATTTTGTTTCATTTTAGGGAGAACAATTAATCGTTTATTCAGCAAGATTTTACTGAAGGCTCATTATGAATACAGGATCAACTAGATGCTTTGTAGGTATTCAAAGATGATTATGTGGGCCCTGTCCTCAAGAAGGTTAGCAATCCATAAGAGAAACAAACCTTCGTTTCAATAATAATAAGAATGATAACAACAGGAAAGGTAAAGAATTATTGGTGGGGAGGAGGAGAGAGAGAGAGAGAAGGAGGGAGAAAGGGAAGGACAGAGGAAGAATGATGGGACTTGAAGGAGGAGGAGTTGTCTTCTGAATGACGGGATTGTAGAGAGCATCAGGGCACAGGGCATAGGACAGTGTCAGCCTTGGATAGAATGTTCTCTTTCTCCTAATATAAAGAGAAGGGTTGCAAGGATGGATTCAGAAAAAAAAGAAAAGAGACATTCTTAGTGGTTGTCAAAGGATAGAAACTGAAGAAATTCACCTAAGTTGCCTTGTTCTCTGAAAAGGAATAGGCAAGGTCATCTGTCAATAGTGGATATTGGGGTTTAGAGAAAAGAAGAGGTTTTGAAATTGGCGACATGGTGATAAGAGGACAATTAAAAATGAGTTAAAGCAGGATTTCACTGTGTGATCTGACAAAACACCCACATTCAAATTCACACATGGGTGTCTGGTAAACATGGAGAGTCCCCAATTCCACTTTAAACCTACATAGTTAGAAAAGATGGGGCAGACATGTGCATTTCAGTGTCTTCTTCTGAGGATTTTTATGCCCAGATTTAAAAAAAATCAATTGAATTGAAGGAATTCTAAGTCACACAATGTGTTCAGATGAAATTAAGTAACTTGAATATGTGTATGAAGCATTCAATTAATCTTTTATATTAAGACCAAGGAGTTAAAAAAAACATGTCTTTAACATTAATGATTAATAATGAAAATATATTTGATATGGTGATAAAGGCCAGTTAATGACTTGTGGGAAGGGAGAAAAAGGTGGTGGGATAAGAAGAGAAAGAAGTTAAAGAAAGAATGGGAGAAGAAGAAAAAAAGATGACAAATGAGAAATATTGGAGAAAGAATGCACGAGGTACAAGAGGGAAAGAATTTGAAGCAGGAAGGGGAAAGAGGTGCACAGTTACACAGGAAGAGATATGAAGAGTTTTTTAAAAAAATTTCAGAAAGGGCTAAGTAGATTTTGAGGTTATTAATATTAGCAGAGCCTTTTAAATTTAGCCTTCAGAATGCATTTTCACATTATTTCCACCTTCTTTTCAATTCTGATTAAGAATTTTTGCTACTCTTTTTCACAGTTAGGAATTTCAGCCAGCAATGTGTTGCCAACCACAGTGGTCTTCAGAGGGAAGATGTTTTTCTGTAGCGCTTTGTGCCCAGGATGGCAAAAATCATAACCAGATCTGGTTCTCCTGGAGATTTCCTATTCTGACTAGCCCTTAGGGCTCAATCAGTAGGGGAGACCAGAAAAATCTGAGATGGGGGCTGTAGACAGTTATGGTTGCTAACCCAACCTTTGATCACATGCAAATCACCAGGTCAGTACTTTTCCTGTTGGAAATCACTTGTTATCTACATAACCAATCAACTAATTCTATCTAATCTGGATGCTAGACCCTGAAACACATCATCACACTTTATTTATACTCCTCTACAGAATAAGTTGAAACTGAAACTCTTCCTCATTATAAGCCCAGCACTCCTGTGTTAGAACATCGTCAAACAGTGATTGATGCCCATCACAGAGAAATTAATGCCTAGTTGACCAATGGGATGGAGACTTTCTTGGAAATTCCTAGGTGAGGGTTTGAAGAACAGAAGCGAAAACTATGAAAGAGAACTTGTCCTTCCAGGCATTAAAATTTAGTGTTAATAAAACTGTGTACTGACATGACAACCTTCAATGGAGTTGGGTGAGATTCAAAGAGGCATCTGTTGGAGGAGAAAGAGGAATTTCTTTCACTGAGAGCTAGAGCAGGCCTGTGGCCTCTGTATACATTGTAGTCATCACAACACTCCCAGCCTTACCATCTCCACGACCAACGAGTCATCCCCCCTGCCCCTCCTGTCTCTCCGAAGGCTTCAGCATATTCTTTCATGAATTTCCTTCCCACCACTTTTTTTTCTTGTTTCCTGATTTAGTGAAGATAAAGATGCTTCCAGTAAAATGGAGCAGTTAATGCAGTTCTTTTTTAATAGGCCAGAGATGGCCTATTTAACATCCCCTGAGCAATGCACTCTTCTAAGAGTCTGTTTTTAGATAAAAGAAATGCTAGGCTATTACTGTAACTTCATAGAAGATACTAGTCTTAGATAAAGCTAGGTTAATTTTTTAAATGAGTCCTAATTGTATATAGTTACAAAGTTTCTGAAGACAATATAAAATTGTAACAACATCCCCATATCACACTGTATGCAAAAATAAAGTTTAAAAATAATATGAAACCTTAAAAAATGCATATGCTTTGGCCCAGCAGTTCTGATTCCAAATAGCTACCCAAAGAAATCTGGGATACCACTAATAATTATTATGTGACCAATCCTATTTGATTTTCTTCCTGGGCACATAACCCACATCTCTCAGTCACCATTGTAGTGAGGTAGAATCAGGTGACTCTGAGTTCTGGCTAATGAAATGCGGGAAAAGTGATGAACACCAGCCACTTCAAGACCTGGGCCATAAGGAACCTTACAAACCTGCAGGCTCTCTCTCTTTCTCTATCTATGTGACTGAATGCTGAGAGGATAAGGTCCTAGAAGGTGGCTGAGCCACACAAAGGAAGGTGCTTGGGTTTGGGGCTAACTACATGAATCAGAGTTCCCCTGCCAGCCCACATTGCTACATGATTGAAAATTCCATTTTATTAAGACACTGAAGTATTTCATTTGTTTATTACAGCATTTAGCCTACTTTCACAAATATACATGCTAACAACACTTGACAAGATTCAGAAGAGAGTTCATAAGTATTAAAAAGTGGAAACAAAATGGTAAGTATTTGCTGATTATGACAGTCTGTAAAGAATATCCAAGAGAACAGACAATGTATTAGAAACAATAGTAGAGTTTACTTATATTTCTGGAAACAAGTACAATATTCAAAATTTATTCATGTAATATTTATACTCAAGCATCAAACTATAAAATGAAATTGTAAAAAGGTATTGTTTATAATACTAACAAAACCTATACAGTATTCAAGTTAAATTTAATAAAAGATGTGAAAGACACAGAAAAAAATTAGGAAAGATGACCTTAAAAAAACAAACAAACAGATATATATATAAATAAATAAAGAGATTAATACATGGAATTGGCTCACGTGATTGTAGAGGTGGGAAAGTCCCGATATCTGTAGGGCAAATTGGAGACCCAAGAGAGCCAATGGTTTATCTCCAGTTCAAGTCCACAGGCCTAACAACCAGGAGAGCTGATGGTGTAGTTCCTGTCCAAAGGCTGGCAAGTTTGAGACACAGGAAAAGCTAATGTTTCGGTTGGGGTCCAAAGGCAGGAAAAAAGCCAACTACCCAGTTTGGTAAGGAAAAAATTCTCTCTTATTCAGGGGAGGGTCAGCCTTTTTGTTCTATTCAGGACTTCAACTGATTGGATGAGGCACAACCACATTAGGGAATTTTTATTCAGTCTCCCACTTTAAACATTAATCTCATCCAAAAACACTGTCACAGAAACATCCAGAATAATATTTGATCGAATATCAGAGTACTCTATGACCGAGTCAAGTTGACAGATAAAGTTAACCATTACACCAAGTTTATGGATAGAAAGAGTTTATGGACAGGAAAATAGCAATTCTTACCAAATTGGCAGGAAATTAATACAATTCTAATCAAAATTCTATTTTTCACACAATTTGACAAATTCATTCTAAAATTCACATAAAAGAGTGAAGAGCCAAAGATAATCAAGATAAGATTAAAAAAGAGAAACAGTAGAAGAGAGTTCTTCTCACACTTATTGGTATTAGTTTTCTATGGATGCTGTAACAAATTACCACAAAATTAGTGGCTTAAAACAGCATGAATATATTATTTTAAAATTCTGTAGATTAGAAGTCCAACACAGTTCTTACTGGGCTAAAATCAAGATGTCGGAAGGGCTGTATTCATTTCTGGAGTCTCTAGAGGAGCTGTTTCCTTGCCTTTTCCAGCTTTTAGAGGCTGCTGGTACTCTTCTTTCATGCCTCCTTCCTCCGTCTTCAGAGTCAACACCTTGCATGTTTCTCACCATTCTTCTGTAATTACATCTTTCTCTAACTCTGACCTCAGGAAAGGTTCTCCCATTTTAAGAACTTGTGGATTAGATTGGGCCCACCTGGATAATCCAGTGTAATCTCCTGATCTCAAGTTCCTTAATTTGACCATGTCATCAAAGTTCCTTTTGCCATACAAAGTAACATATTCACAGGCTCCAGAGATTAGGATGAGGACATCTTTGGGGAGCCATTTTTCTGCCTCCCTTACCAAAGTTAAAATAATATTGTAAAAATGTGTGGTCTTGGTATAAGGCTATAAGGATAGAGAACCTGAAAGAAAGTCATGTGTAAGTAGGAATATAGTCTATGAGAAAGGAGACTTGCAAATAATAGGGTAAAGTATAAATTATTCAACACTTGCCACAGGGACAAGATTAAAAAAAAGATCTCCATATTACATTTTATGCAAAAATAAAATTTAAAAATAATATGAAAGAAACTGTAAATCTTTTAAAAGAAAATGATAGAGAATACTTTAGTGACATTATTTAAAGAAGCATTTCTTTAACAAGATACAAAAATCAAAAACCATAAAGTAAAAGATCAATAAATTTGAGCTCTTTAAAATGAAAGCAATTTCATGAAGACATTGTAAAGTGAAAAGACTGACATAGACAGAGACATATTTTGCAAACTTTACATTAAAAACTGAGAAGACATACAATCCAAAAGAAAAATGAGCAAAAAATATGAACAAGTAATTTACAGAAGAGGTAGTGCAAATGGTCAGTAAAAGTGTAAAAATATGCTCAATATCATTAATAATCAGAGAAATTTAAAGCCTCAAAGAGATATAATTTTACGATCATTAAATTAACAAAAAAATAGTGGGATTACATCAAATGTTAGTGATGATGTAAGGAAATAGCAATTCTTATCTATGTAAAAATTTATGCAATTCACGTGAATGCAATTCTTATGATAGTAGTATAAATTGTGAAAACCTCTTTTTGTAGAGGAATTTGGCAACACAGAATAAGGATTAAGATTCCATAGGATCTAGCAATTTGACTCCTAGATTTCTCCTCTAGAAAAACTCTTATATGTGCTCAAGACTATATGTGCTCAAGACTATATGTGCCAAACGTTCACTTCAGCACTGTTTGTAATAGTAAAAAACAGAAACAAACAAAAAACCTTGCCATCCTACCAGATAGGGTCAGTCTAGCAGTTACTGAGGACTTGCACTGGCCCTTCAAGAGGGGAATGGATTATTCACATAAAGGGATAAAGGAATGCTATACTGCCATTAAATACACATATATCAATATGAATAAGTCTTAAAAATGTATTGATTGGAATGTTGCAAAAGATAAAAGATATATACAGTATAATGTCATGTATAAAAATTAAGTTAAATGATAGTGCGTAGTGTTCAGGAACACATACTTATGTAGCAAAAGTACAAAAATACACAAGAATGACACAAAACATCTTCAGATTTCACCTCTGAGGAGGATGGATGATGGGGTGAGGCTAGAGCTATATAGCATTTTGTGTCTATAAAAAGGGAAGATACAAGCATATATTGAAAAATGTTAACATCTGCTTAATCTTGGTGGATGAAAACAGAGGTCTGTTATATTACATTCTGTATTTTTCTGCATTTTTTAAAAATTTCAAATGAAGTGTTTTGCAATTTTTTTTTAAAGGAAAGAAAAGCAGAAGTGGGAGACAAAAGCCAAGTGGTGAAAGAAAGCATTTTCCTTGAACTGAATCATTCAAAATTTTTTTCAACAGGCATTTATTACAGATTTGCTATGTGACTTATCTTTCTGTTAAGAATTTGAACAAAATCCTATTTTTTAAGCCACTGCAGTAGTAATTATACCAATGTTATTTAATAGTGGAACACTATGCCTTATGACTTCAACAAGCTGATGTCAAACCCAGTAGGGATGCTTTATTTTGTGTAATACAGATCAGCCCAAGTCTTTAGTAACTGTTAGATTGCTCCTATGTAATTGGATGGCTGCTGAATCTTTTAAGGATATACCCCTGCTCATTCATTCAGCTCCTTCCTCATCGTTCAGTAAAAACTAAACCATCTGTTGTAATGAATATAAGGCTTCCTGCTCGCAATTCCGTTTTCTGATTCCCCTACTAAATGCTGGTTGTCACTTTCAATTTAGAAAAACATCATTATATGCTCCAATTACTCCTTTAGAATTTTCCCTTGAGGATCTCAAAGCACTTCATCCACTCGAAGGAGGAACTGCAGATTGTCCAGGGGACTCAACTGTGGTGTTAGCCCCATTTTATAGACTGGACAAATGGAGACTTCAGAGAGTTCCAAGGATTTTTAACTACCACTTAGAAAGTTAGTGCCAGTCAAGAAGCAAAGTTTGAGTTGCTACTCTGAGACCTAAAATGTCAACACCAGGCAGTGCTCTGTCGAAAAATTTCATAAAAAATGTTCACAGCATTAAAATTTAATCTGACGGACTCTGTGTCAGCTATAGCTGAAAGGTTTTCAGCACTTTGCCACTCATAGGATGTGGGTGGTCTCCAGGCTGCAGACACTGGTAGAGCTGGCTAGTGAACTGGAAGGGACCTAAGAAGGAGAGAAGCATTGGGGGAAGGGAAGAAAGGGCTATGCATGGTGAGCTGGAGGAAGGGAAACCTTTTCCAATGAAACCAGACATGAGAGTGGAAAACCTGGATCTTATAAGGGAAAGCATAAAACAAGCTACTAATTAATTAAGGAAGCTGGTATTTAGAGTTGTAATAGAAAAGGCAGAAAAAAATCCTTATTTGTACATAGGGAATGGGAAATTTCACCTTAGTAACCATAAAGTAAGTTTAAAAGTGAGTTAATCAGTTCTCCTAATACACCTCTTACCCTTCCTTTCCTACCTTCTTCTCCCCTTCCTTTCTCTCCTCTTTTTTCAGAAGCATCTCTAATATTCTTCATAGATGTTCCATGGGCTTTTGCAAGGAGACAGCTCATCAGTTTGACTCTCTCAAATGCTGAACCGTGAAATGCTCTCATTGATTGTTCTCTGAGACCCCAGGTAACATGATTCATTCCACTCAATAATGAAATTTAGCTTTTCACTTTTTACTCTCTGTTAAACAGAAAGTAAAGCTCTTAGCAATCTGGGACATACCTAGGTCTTGAGCATGGAATCCAACCTACTGTATTTAAGAAAACGTAGTCTTTATATCATGTTTATGTATTACCTTAACAAAAATTAATTAGAATATGTTAAAGAACAAAACAATTTGTGGCTTAGCTGTCTAAGCACAAACTTCTGATATGTTAATAAAATGAGATTTCATTCTGAATGACCAAAGGTCACTCTTCTTCTTTGAAGAATATATTAATATGGCTTATACTTTTAATATGACCACTCAAAAGAAAACTTATAAGATTCTAACTTGCCCTTTTTATTGAAGATTCAGATCTCAACTATATCAGGCCTGTATCTTAAGTCTCTTTGTTAGGGACCAGCAATAAATTACCTGAGGTCAAGTTCTGTTTATACAGTGGACTGTTCTGAGAGAATTACCTTCTTGACTTAATAGTTTCCTTTCGGGTGACATTTCTCCCTGAAAGAAGACAAATTGTCTAAGGTCAGCCTGCAGATCAGCTCCAAGTGTAGGAGGAAATTGTAGTGGATCAGCCAAATTGCACCAGTTCTACCAACCAGCATCAGGCAGCACGCCGCCAGTCACAGGCCTGCCCTGAGGGACTGCAGCCAGAGCAGGCTGGGCTGCTCCCTGGAAGAGCAGAGTTTTCAAATCTTTCTCTTTGGGCTGCTCTGAATTTTATTTCTTCAACCCCAACCCCCACCCCAAAACTCTTCTATCAACTATGAAATGAGATCTATTTAATTGGTTCAGTGCTGAGTTGCTTTAAAAGTTTCTTTACTTCTCCCCATCTGCTAAGGCTAATTTGGAAATCTGAATGGAAAGAGAGGGTGAGTCTCCAACTCAGTTTGAGCTTGAATCTGCTCAGTTTCATCCTCTGAAGTGATGGGGTGAACCCCAAATTGCTATTTCTCCTAAGGGGGAAACTTTAGAAATTAGAAGTGGATGTAAAGCAATTAATAGGTTTCAGGGCACTAAAAACAGAGTAACTGATTTTTTAAATTTTTTTATTTTTTGCCCCAGAGTAATTGATTTTTAAAGGTGATTGTTTTCTACATAAAGACATTCAAAAAGACAACTTTTTCATTACATATTCACCTACAAAGGAACTAGTGAATTTGCTATTTTACTCCTCCTTTAAAGTAATAACACAGAGAAAGAGAGAAAAATAGAAATACAAGTCTCTTTTTAATTAAGCACTTTATCCTTTGAAGTTATTCTGATTTTTTTTCACATTGATGATGTAATTTATGTAAATAATCATCTATCTATGAAAGGAGTGTGTCTGTCAAAAGCTGAAATAAAAAACATCCGTCATTTTGAAGTGATTAACATTCTCCAGATGTTTAAATCATCAGATTTCAGGAGTTTCTCTTTGTTGTGATAATGATATAGTATCCAGAACAAGAATGTTTACTTTTTTGTATGGGTCAAACGCAGATTTTTCACAATCCTATTAAGGCATGCAGTTCATTGTAATTGTATGTGCAGATGAAAGCATATTCAGTTATTATTATTCCCCTTAATTGTAAACTGCTGCTGGTAATTTTACTGTAAAGCTCAAACAAAAGGAGTGTACTTGAAAGGACCACCACTGCCCACTTATGTAATCAATTTATATATGTCAAGTTTGTACTGGGATGGTTATCCCCTTCTGTTACCAGACATGTGACATGCTACCACCCTGTAGCTCGGGGCCATGCACACATGCCTCTGGCTCCCTTTGCAGGCTGCTTGGAAATACAGTACATGTCGGAGATAATGTTAAGTGACAGTTTCAAACTATTTCCCTTAGGCCTGTTTGACCTTTGGGTTCAAGGTAAAACAGGAATGGTTCCGCTTACCTTCAAGGCCTCAGCATCCTTACCACTGGCTGATTTAACCTGGAGACTGGTGAAGCTCCCCGGAGGCTCAATTACCCTTGTTAGGGGACCTATTGAAACATTAATGACATGTAGGCACTTCATTCATAAAGTTGGGCTCAACTCACGTCTAACATTATCCCACACACACCCCTGCCGGCTTCAGATCTGAAATGCTTGTAGGGATTTATTAAAACCATTTGACTAGGGTACAAACTGACTACACGCTTGTTATGTGCTACCTAAATGCAGACATGGCTGAGAGGGGGGGTCTCATCCCCATGTGCCCAGCTCAGTCTTACAGAACTGCATTAATTAAGAACAAGAGATACAGAATAATTTCTCAAAAACCATTCACTAGTAATAATGTCTCTGGCTTTTTTTTTCTTTTTTTTGTCTATTGACCCCCTGATGTACGTATTCAGAAATTTAACAAGATATTATTCCATCAATGGCCGCGCAATTCTCTCTCGAACATGCCAATAGAGGGAGGAAGTGTCTTCCTTCAGTGTTCTTATGAGAAATCAAAGCACTACCATGGTTAGATGATGATGAATCAGAAATAGAATACCTTCTTTCTTACTGGACTGATGCCTTGGTAATAGGCTAATAATTAATAGTTACCATCTGCTATTCCTTGTGCCAACCTTCAAATCACTCTTCATTTGTATTTGAACACACACATTCCTTTTAATCATTCCATGGCCATTTAAGTACTTTGATAAGCCTTGGGTCCCTAAAATGTTTCCAAATCATCCCCATCTGACATGGGCCCTTGAATTAGAACTTTATTAAAGAGGAAGTATATATAATAAGCGACAAAGGGCTGGAACATTGGCTGGGGATCGGGTAACTTGGGCTTTCTTCCTTGTTATGTCTGAGCATCAAAGCAGGAGCCTGAGCCAGCCCATTAGCATTCTTGTTCCTACATTTTTTGAACAAGTTTCATGGCCTCTTCTGTCACATAAGGATGAATGTTTCAACCCTTCTCTTTATGTACCCCTCATATTTCCTCCATCTAGAAGAATGTTGAGTCTGGGATCATCTTGGGACCTGAATCTCATTCTTTCTCTACGTTAGAGAAAAAGATTTGCTTTCAGATGTTTATGCAATATTTCAACTCTGTTTCCTCTGGACATTCAGAGGGTCCAGATTGTCTCGGGTAAAAGAAAAAATGTGCAGAGAAATCTGGGGACATAGCAATACGATTTTCTATTTATCACCATCATCACCACAGCTACTCTTCACTTAATATTAATAGAGCACATTTTACCTCATCATATAAAATTAGAGTGAGAATATTATCTAGAAATTTAAAAATTGATCCATAGGGTAAATGACTTGCCTTATACTTGTTCATTCATTTATTGAGCATCTACTTTGCTGGGCACTATAGTTGATGCTTATAATAGGGCAGAAATAAGATAAAATCTTCTGTCCTAGAAAAGGAGTAAAGCCAAGACCAGAAACAGGAGCAAGAAAAACTGTTTCTGCTTCTACTCACTACTTTTTTTCCCCTCACATCTGGACCCCTTGCTTTTGAGCGTAAAAATAATTTTTTGTCACTGAACAAATGGTGTGGTGGCCACACTTCTCCTGGCAGGATAGGCAATGGCCATGAAGGAGAAGATAGAACACAGAAGATTTCTCAAATTATTATTAAACATTATAATGATTATTTTTGCCTGAGATCCACAACTAATGTCTTTGCTTCCAAACCAAATTATGTCATTGCCAGAACAGGGTTGTTTTTAATAAGCCAAAAATTCTTAGCCCAATTTTAGACTCATTGGGAATTTTGTGGCATTCTTCAGAATAGCCCTGAAAAGGTTGATAGTAAATCTTTCATCTTGAGAAATTTCTCACTAATGAGCTAGTACAGATGGACCTAAAGAACTTGGAAGTTCATGAACATATGAAGTTGGGTAAACAATGGGAAAAGTATCAACAAGATTTTCTCAAGTCTGGCCAGTATTTTTAGATCTCTAGCAAGTCATTTAGCAAAGACTGAGGCAAACTTCCTTATTTTTATATTAATACCATATTAAATAGATTTCTTAATGAAGTCTGTAGGTGTTCCCTTCTTTGGCTCTTGAGGCTTTTGAGTGAATGTACTTGAAGTCTTAGACAAATCTTTCCAGCTTCATTTCCTTGATACAAAAAGTGTGATGTGCATCTTAAGTCTAAGTATTTTAAAAATTTCAGTTTGAGTGTCTATAGCCCTTTGGCAGAACGAGAATAATGTTTCCGGTAATTTGTTATGCAAATGGATCTAAGGATATCCCCCTGTCCCCATCATCTCTCTTCCTCTCCCCCTTCCACCTTCCCTCCCTCTCCATTTCTGCTCCCTGCTCTCCCATTTTTTTCCTTTGGTATATATATTGGTTGTAATGACCCATTGCTTCTCCCTCCTCAGTCTATATGTGATCTAATTATTTCTTTCATCCTAGGCCCTAGCAAACACTTCTTAGCTCTTCACTTTGAGTTCATTTCTTCATCCCTTGAATCGTTGCCACATTAATCTTCTTCATATTTCATTTTCATATTAGCAAATATCCACTAGCTATTATAAAATTCAAACTCTTGTGATTTTTTTTTGGGGGGGGAATCATTTACAAAGTTTTTCATCACCTCACCTTCTCATAACTCATTTCTGGGTAAGTATATTATATAAGTATGTTATGTAACATTTTATTGTTTATAATGCACCTTCACAAAAGTGTCAAGGTCATGAAAGTCAAAGAAAGCCTGAGGAACTATTATAGAATAAAGGAGACAAAAGCGACATGAGAACTGAATGCAACAGGTGATTTTGAACTAGGTTTATTTTGCCATAATATTCATTTTAAGGGACATTTAGTGGAAATTTAATGGGGTAAACGGTTAGACGGTAGTAATGTATCAATGTTATTTTCATGATTTTGAAGGAGTTATGCATAAGAATATCCTCACTTGTAGAAAATACATACTAAAATAGAGATATTGGGGAAACATGTTGGCAACTGACTGTCAAATAGTTCACGAAATAAAAGTTCTTTGTACGATACTTACAACATTTTTGTAATTTTGAAACTGTTTCAATTTTTTAAAAAACTTTTTTAACTTAAAAGAAGAGATCAAAAGTCATTTGTGAGTTTCCTATCCGGAGATAGGTAACCATTTAGTAAACTTGGTTTATGGCTTTTCAGTTTTTGTTTCTGTGTATGTATTTTTAAATATTAGTCTTTTATTTATTATTTTAGTGAATTTGATCATACCATTCTTAATATTTTACCATTTTCTTTTTTTTGCTTAATATAGCATGATAATTTTCTCATTTTATTAAATGTTAAATTATCAAATATTAGTGTCCATTTTTCCATAAGTTTACTAATGATGGTTATTATAAATAATTTTATGTTCAGCAAAGAGTAAAACAAAATATAATTTTTGTTCTAATTTTTAATTATTAGAGTATACCTTTTAGATATGGCCATTTATATTTTTTCCTTTGGAAAATACTTTTTCTTTTTGCTAATTTTCTGTGACAATCTTTTTTGTCAATTTATACATTCTCTTTATATAGAATGATATTAACCCTTTTTCTCTCATATATATTTGGTATCTTCTTTTCCATTTTTATTGGGGTTGTTTCTATTTTTTATTCTCAGGAAACAAAAACTTTCTCAATTTTGATTTGTCTTTTAATTGTTTTTATATTGCCAGATGTATTTATTTTATTTAGAGTCAAATTTAGGAAAGCATTTATCACCTGAAGATTAGTTCTGCAAACAATATACTGTGCTTAGTTAGGTCCGCTAATAGTCTAAGAGAGTTAAGGCTCTCTTCCAGCCCAGGATAATCCTTGTTTATGGGCCTGCTTTCTTGGAGAAGGAGGAACAGCAATTGTCTAGCTGTAGAAATACAGTATAACTCTATAATGTGGGGGGCCCAGTCTGATGCAATGAAGCTTTCTACATTATGGTCCCTGTAATTTTTCTGTTTGTCGTTTCTATCTTCATGAAATAAAAATCTGTGCATTTTGCAGTGCTGTAGAACAAATATAATTGCAATAGTTTGCATTTTTTAAAAGAGTACATGTTCTCAATACAATATCTATTGTATTAAGAGGCAAATGTATCTTGGTGTATCTCGAGTACATTGAAAAACCAATGATTTGTTTTCTAGTAACTTGTATCTAAATGAGATTTAGATGAGTCCAGGTTTAGCCGGAAACGACTTAAGACAAGAATTGTTAAGATTAACCCTTCTTGAGTGTAGATGGCACCTTCTTATCTTCCTCAAATTCAGTTTTAATTTTTATCAAAATATATTCATAGATTAAAGATTCAAACACTAACATTAATAATAACAAGTATAGTAGTCTTCAGTGTTTGTTGCCATGCATTTCTGCTTCTTTCTTTACTTTTGAGTGCACGGTAGGATTTTATGTTTTTGATTCCCTTATATTTGGGTGGAGCCAATGAGTTGTGAGTAGAAATGGGTATATTACTTCCAGGTTGGACCATTTAACTACTAACATGAAACTCTCCAGATTTTTTGTTTTTTTCACTCTGACACAGTGACTGGGAATATTTGAGATGGTAGCTGTTCCAACAGCTTGGATCTATGGAAATACAATGAGCAGAGACTGCTGCTGTCAGCAGTAGGCATTTAATATGTGCAAGAAATAAATACTGGTGTGTTAAGTCACACTGAAATTTTTGTTGTTGCAACATAATCTATCCTGATTGATATAATGATAGTAATATGTTAATTATTATTTTATATTATTTATCATAAATATTTTTTATGCTTACTTACTATCATTTAATTATTTTATATTATGTTAACTTATTTGCTAGTTTATCATGATAATTATTATGATAGCAAACACATAGTCTTTACTATGTGCCATATATTAATTCACTTAATGTTTATAATTCTCCACTGAAGTAAGAACCATTATTATCCCCATTTTATACATGATGAAACTGAGAAACAGGAAGTTGAAGTAACTTGTTCAAGTAAGTTGTGGAACTGAATTTTGTATCCAGTTATTCCCAGAGTCTGGCATCTTAACCATTGAGACAATTCTATAAGGTTTCATTAGTTTTCTGTTGCTGCATAACAAATTATCAAAATAGTGGTTTAAAACAAAACTAATTTATTATCTCACAGTTTCTGTCAAGCAAGTATCTGCGCCTGGTTTAGCTGGGTTCTTTGCCTTAGGATCTTAGTAGGTAGCAATAAAGGTGTAGGTTTGGAGGCCTGAATGGGGAAGAATTTACTTCCAAGCTCTTTCAGGTTATTGACAGAATTTATTTCCTTGCAATTGTATGACTGAGGAATTTGGCTTTTTGCTAGCTGTTGGCTGGTGACCACTCTCAGGTCCAAGAGGCACCTACAGTTTCTTGTCATGTCACCCTTTCCATAGACAATTCACAACATGAAAGTTTGTTTTTTCCAGGTCAGCAGTAGTCTCTCTAGTGCATACTAGCTAGATAAAGCCAATTATACAAGAGTACTACAAAAGTTCATGGAAAGATTTATACTGTCTTTTAATACAATTTTCTATGAAGTTTTTGCAGTACCTCCATATACATATATATATATATGATTTCATCTTGCTAGAATGCATAAAAATAAAATATGTTTATATGTATATGTATATATCTATATACATCATAATGTAATCGTAAGAGTGACATCTCATTGCTTTTACAAAATTACTTAGCCTAATCATGGGAGTGACATCCCATCTCCTTTGTCATATTTCATTCATTAGAAGCAAGTCAACATCCCACCCACACTCAAGGGGAGAGGATTATACAGGGTGTGAGTCATTTGAGGTGGCCACTCTAGTCTGTCCATTAAAGGTGGCAGGATGAGAATATAAGATGGAGGACAAACAGAAATGTCCACCATATTTTCCAAATAATAAATGCACAGAATTCTGTAAAACGGGAAAAGACATTAAAGAACAAAAATGGTCCTTGGATTTTAAAAACATGATCAAATTTATTTTTTATTTCTGCTATCATATTTTTAATTTCCAAAGGCCATTTTAGTCTTGTTTAATGTCTTTTCTCCTTTTCATAGAATTATGTGCATGTGTTATGGATGCATTATGTCCTTTTGTCTCAGAGAATTTTAACAACAGTTGTATTTTTCAATATTTTTCCATCCTGCTCTGCTCCTTCTAAGTTTCTTTTAACTGTTTGTTCGGGTTCCAATCTTTCAAATTAGGTGCTTGCCGCCAACGTCTAATGATTGCTAACCATTTGCCTATATTTAAGAGTGAGGAATTAAAAAGCTGAGGGGCAGCTCTGTGATTGTGGGTAGGGTTTTCCCACTGGATTTTTCTTCGTAAGGTGACCTCACTGGGCTCTTTCATGCATCCTCCATTGTTAGCATTTTTCGGTGTTTTCTCTTGCATTGGTCAGTTTCCCCTAGAAATGACTCTCAGAGTCATGTGTGTGGAGGGATGTGCCTTGGGGAGCTGCTGAGAGATCAGAGAAGTCTAGAGACCTTATGATTAAGTGAGGAAGCATATACTTAATCTTTTACTGTACCTTGTGTCCCTAGTTCAGAGAATAAACCTTTAGTCCTTCAGCAGAGTGGAGCGGAAGAGGGAATCTGGCTTGTACCAGGATAGTGGGTGGTAGCAGTAGAAGTAGTAAAAGATGGTTAAATTCTGGATGTAATATGAAGGTAGAGCCTACAAGATTGGATGTAGATATGAGAGAAACTGGAGTCAAGAAAGATACCAGTTCTTTTGCCTGAAGAACTGAAAGGATAGAATTGCCATTAGTTGAGATAGGGAAGATTGTAGGACAGTAGGTTTAAGTAAGAGGGTTGAAGAGATAACGAGCTTAATTTTGGAAACATCTACTGGACATTCAAATAAAGATGTTAAGTCATGTAAGCAATTGTGGAATTCTGAGAAATCTGGGCTAGAGATAAAAATTTAGGAAGTGTCAGAATGTGTGTGTGTGTGTGTGTGTGTGTGTGTGTGTGTGTGTGTGTGTGTGTGTGAAGAGACTGGGTGAATTTGTTATAAATTCAAAGAATGAGGAAAAAGAGGGGCACTAAATACCAAGGAAATGAGTTGATTATTAAAACAGCATTAGGAAATCAAAGAATAGATTATCAAGGATAATTAACAGAATAGTCATTGCTGAAAATTAAATTGCTTACATAATGGGATTGTTTAAGATTATTAAAAAATACAGACAAAAAAAGGAATTGAAGGAATTAGGAGGTGCTAATAGGCATGCAAGACAAAGGAAGACAATCAAACATATAGGTAATCGATTTCCTTACAGTAGCGAACCCAAGTAGAATCACTTATCAATATAGGAAGTATAAAAGTGTTTGTTGAATAAACTAATATTTGAGTTAAACAAGTAAAGATTTCAAACTTTGTTTGCTAGTATACATAATTAGCATTCCTAATGAAGAATTTTCACTTATTTAAAGGACTACTTTTATGTCATATTATACAGGGTCAAATTTGTTAACAGATAATACAGTAGAATCTGGTTGTTGTTGTTCTTGTTTTTCTTCTTTTTTTTTTCTGGTTGTTTGAGAGTCCTCCATAAGTCAATTTAAAACCTACTTACTTATATCTATGATGTAAATATTTGATGCTAAAAGTGCCCTTGCATTTCTTTTTCCAGCAGTTAATTATTGTGTTTACCCAGATTCAGTTTTGTTTGTCCCCAAACTGACCATGACAGCTATACAGTTTGCAGAAGTCACCTAACTTCATTGAATATTCTATAAGCCAATGGAATATGAGAGTGAAAAGAACATTATTTTTTCTCTGAAAACCCAGTTGGAAAGATTTCTGGTTAGGATGTAGAAAGTTGTAAGAAATCATTGCTGTGAACCTAATTACCAAAACAAGCTTGATAAGAGTTAAAATTATTGTAGAGCTGGGAACACAAAGAAATCTGAATTAGCTATATTCCTGAAAATGACATACACTTCATAGAAGAGAAGAGACATATGGCTGCTCTCATCCCTATTGGAATAGCAGCAGGAGGAGGAATTTACCAGAGGTAAGGATGAGGAAAAACCAACCAAATTTTTAAGGAGCTTCTAATGGTAACAAATGAGCATGTATGACAGGTTTGAATTCCAAGGAGCCTCAGCCACAGACAGTTCTGCATCCATTCACTGACTCTTTTCTAAGGTTCTGAGTGCTCGGGGGTAGTACACTAAAACCTAAAGGTAGAGCAGGAGAACTTAGATAATGCAAGGCAGCCACCTGAAGGCAGGGGATAAGGCAGGAAAATTGAAGATACCCATTCAAGGCACTCTGGGATTTCAGCTACAAAAGCTGGAGTGGGACAGGAGGGCTAAGAGAAAGTGCTCTGAGGCATTTTGGACCTTCACAGAGTGTGAGCAGCTACTCTCTGGAGCTGGCAGAAGGGCAACAGAATTGCCCTCTTAGCGCAGTAGAAGGGCAACAGAGAGGAGAAAGATGTCAGGTGCGTAAATCCCGAAGCAGGACTGGAGAGGAAGGAAAACTTCCAAGCAACCCCCAATCTGGCATCCTTGCTGTAAGCAGTGAGAGAGAGATCTCCCACTTTTCAGAAAGCAGGAGGTACGGCTATAATGCATAAAGAGAACTCAGGAACCTCATCAGTGCTCAGAGCATAACTCAAAGTCTAACTGGTTCCATCCTCAAAACATTTAAAGCCAGTCGTGAACTGAATCAAACTAATGCTTCAAAAAAGACCGGATCTACCTCAAATCAGATTGACTCAGCAACCCTGCCCCACTCAAGCAGCCTGATAGGAAAAGGAATTTGTGCTGTTTTCTGGAGCTAAATATTATTTACTTTACTCTTTGTTATTATTTTATTCAAAATGTCTGGAATACAATAAAATATTACAAGGCAGAAACAGAAGCAAGAAAATGTGCTCAAGAGAGGAAGCAGTAAGTAGAAACAGACTCAGAGATGACCTAGTTGTTGGATGCATTATATCAGGACTTTAAAATAACAATGATACAAATACTAAAGGATGTAATAGAAAAGGTGGAAAACATTCATGGAGAGATGAGAAATTTAAGCAAGGACATGAAAACTACAAAATACAGACAAACTGGAATAGAGGAGTACATCTGAGTACTGTGTGGTGCTTGGCACTTAGATCTATACCCAGACAATCCCCATGGAGAGAGAGCTATATGTTGAAGAAGAAGAAAAGGAAAGAGGGGGATGGGGAAGGGAATTGAAGGGGGAGGGGGAAGACAAGGAGGGTGTGGCAGAGGTGGACAGGAGGAGGGGGAGGAAGGGGAGGAAAGTGCTGACTCATTGAAAAGTGTAATACACTAAAGCAAGGGGAGATCTGAAGATACATCAAATAGAATGTAATGCAAACAATTGAAGATATGTGAGGGTACTTGAAAAAGTTCACGGAAGGATGATTCGTATTTCAATTCCATTTTTCCACGAACTTTTTGAAGCACCCTCTTATGTCCCTTTACATGCTCCTTTGGCCCATTGAGGGACTCAGTGCACTGGGGATAGCCAGCACCTGGCAGAGAACCTGGTAGGGTGTAGAGGGAACATCAGGTTCCTGAAAGGAGCCAGTGGTAGTTCCTGATAGGAACAGTGACGTGCACTATAGTACCTAATAGTGGCAGAAGTGAAGATCAGTAAATGTGCTAACATACCATGGGAACAGTAGCACAGCAAGTATCTCAAGATTGTACACTCACTCCATTTGTTTATATCTCTGGAGACTCCCAGGAACTGAGGACTTTGCAGGGCCCTGAGGTCTTACATAGTGCGTGGGAGAAAAAACAACGATACCTGGGTTATTGCTGTTAATATTATTCCAGCTATATAAAACAGGCTGATGAGGCCTGCTTAAACACAGGGTTTTTTTTTTTTTTTTTTTGCTTTTGTTTTTTATGTTTTAATTTAACAGAGTTTAATTGAACAAAGAACAACTGCAAGTCATGCAGCCCCTGGAGTGAGAAAGGTTGAGAGCAACCACAGGGCTGCTGCATGTTCGGGTAAGATTTTAGACAGAAATAGGAAAGTGAAATACAGAAAGTAGAACTGAGGTACAGAAACAGCTGGATTGATTACAGCTGGGTGTTTGCCTTATTTGAACAGCATTCATACAGTTGGCTGCCTGTAATTGGCTGAGACTTGGCTACTTGTTACAAGAGTAGACTACAGTCTGTTCGCACAGCAAGTAAGGTTACAGTTCACTGTCTAAAGAAACCTTTAAGCCAAACTTAATTTAACAATTCCTTTAGACTTTAGGCATTGACATCACTCTCTGTCACCATCATAAATGGACTTATCTGGTCTCAAATCCCACTGGGAAATAGCAGAACTGTGGGTTTTATAAGATGGGATCAAGGAAATAGAATAGAAGAAAAATTGATTGGTTAACATTAGCTTACTACTTCAGGTTACTTTTTTGTAAAGGTTCGAGCAGAGAGGACTTTCTCATTATGCTGGAATCTCTTGTTTTCAGGAGAAAAAAAACTAGTCAGTTTAGAGATCTATCTGCTTCCTTAAATAGACTCAAGTTTCGACAAATTAGATCTATTTTGCTTTTTTTTCTTTGTAGAACTTTCATGATGGGGAAAAGTGTCTTCCTTCCTTCCTGTGTTTAAAGTTGTTCAGTTTATATAACACAGTCACTTGAGAGATTGAAGAACATTTACCTTATTTTAGTGTAAGTCTTATTGAACCAAACCACAGGGGCTGTTCTACTAATGGTTCTATTTGTTCCTGAGAGAAATCAACAGTCTTTTTCTCCTTCTATTGGGCATTTCTTTCTTTCCAGAGTATAACTTACTGTGTGGGACTATGCCTTTTCTATCTTCATTTTGTAGGAACTACAAGGAACTACTTTAGTTACCTGACATTTATCTAGACTATTTCTTGTTCTCAATTCACTTGGTTTTATTTCTGATGAAACTAGACTATACTTAATAGGACTTTCTATTTTAATTAATTACTTATTAGCACTGCATTTCAACTTCATTATGTAGATTACAATCAACAGCTTTAACTTCACCATCATTCAGCTTAGGTTTTGGTATGTTAATTTCAACAAATTATGCAACTCTGTCCATAAAGGATTAACCATGTCCTTAAGACTCAGTTATACTCTTAATAGAGCCTCAATGAAAAGTCACTTTTGAAAAAAGTAATCCAGGAAGTGGAAGTTCTATGGAGACCACACGCCCTGTGGTGCCAGTGGCACAACCCAGCAGGTAGGCCTCGCTGCCACCGCCTGACTCCATCCTCAGCCCAGCCGAGCGCATGCTGACCAGAGAGGCACCTCTCTGGAGATGCCCAAGACCAAAGGTGACCACGCACACAAGGCACTAGTGGGCAACTGAGCAGACACTGAGGCAGCCATACCAAATTGGCAGCCCCAGCAGCATCCTAGTCAGACAATACTGTCAAACCAGTGGACCATGAAATCCCTGCCACAATGATTAAAAATCAAAGGAAAGATACCAGAAATATGAAAAATCAAGAAAGTACACCACCAAAGGGTAATAAATCTCAAGCTCTAGATCCTAAAGAACAAGAAGCCCTTGAAATGTCTGACAAGAAATTTCAAGTGATAATTCCAAAGAAACTAAATGAGATACAATAGAAATCAGCTAGACAACACGATGAAATGAGGAAAAGTATACAGGACATGCAAGAAGAAATGTACTAGGAAATCAATACCCTGAAAAAGAATGTAGCAGAGCTTGCTGAGCTGAAGAATTCATTCAAAGAAATAAAAAACACAACAGAGAGTTTAACCAGCAGGCTTGCAGAAGTAGAAGAGAGAACTTCTGACCTTGAATATGGGCTGTTTGAAATAACACAGGCAGACAAAAAAAAAAAAAAGAATTAAAAACATTGAAGAAAATCTAAGAGAGATATCAGACAACCTTAAGTGCTCAAATATCCAAGTCATGCGTATTCCAGAAGGGGAGAAAAAAGGAGATTGCATTGAAAACATTCAACAATATAGTGTCAGAAAATTTCCCAGGTATAGGAAAAGACACGTATTTTCAGATTCAGGAAGCTCAAGGATCCCCAAACATATTCAACCCAAAAAGGTCTTCTCAAAGACATGTTATAGTCAGATTGGCAAAACTCAAAGACAAAGAGAGAATCTTAAAAGGCACAAGACAGAAGCATCAAATCACCTATGAGGGAGCCCCAATGAGACTAATATCAGACTTTTCATCACAAACCCTAAAAGCCGGAAAGGAATGAGATGATATACTCAAAATACTAAAAGACAGAGATTGGCAGCCAAGAATACTCTACCCCACAAGACTGTCCTTCCGAAATGAAGGGCAAATAGTATATTTCTCAGAGGGAAAAAAAAAAAAAAAACTGCAGGAGTTCACTACCACATGACCACCCTTACAAGAAATTCTCAAGGGGATACTGGGTTTGGTACCTGAAAAATAACTACCACGGCCATAAAAACTCAAGAAAAGTCAAAACCCACTAGTAAAATAAAAATGGCAACAATGAAGAGAAAACAACAACGAAAAACTTTATCTACAACCCAAGGAACCAACAAATACAAAAAACAAACAGTGAATCACAAAGAAAGGAACAAAAGACACTTAAGACATCCAAACAAAAATCACTAAAATGCTAGGAGTAAATCAACACCTTTCAATAACAACTCTTAATGTAAAAGGATTAAATTCCCCAATCAAAAGACACAGACTGGCTGAGTGGATTAAAAAGGAGGACCCAACTATATGCTGCCTTCAAGAGATCCACCTCACCTATAAAGACTCACATAGACTAAGAGTGAAAGGATGGAAAAAGATTTACCATGCAAACAGAGATGAAAAATGAGCTGGAGTAGCTATTCTTATATCTGATAAAATAGACTTTAAACTAAAAACCATAAAAAGAGATAATGAAGGCCATTACATAATGATAAAAGTATTGATCCATCAAGAAGACATAACAATCATAAATATATATGCACCCAATGTTGGAGCAGCCAGATTTATAAAGAAAACTCTACTAGACCTAAAGAAGGAAATAGACACTAATACCATAATAGCAGAGGACCTGAACATCCCACTGTCAATATTGGACAAATCATCTAGGCAAAGAATCAGCAGAGAAACACAAGATCTAAACAACACTGTAAACCAATTGGACTTGGCAGTTATCTACAGAACATTCCATCCAACAACTTCAGAATATTCATTCTTCTCATCAGCACATGGATCATTCTCCAGGATAGATCACATGCTAGGCCACAAATCAAGTCACAACAAATCCAAAAGCAGGAATTATCGCATGTATTTTTTCAGACCACAAGGGATTAAAATTAGAAATCAATAACAAACGAAATTCTGTAAACTATACAAACACATGGAATTTAAACAGCATTCTACTTAATGACATGTGGGTCCAAGAAGATATCAAACAGGAAATCAAAAAATTTATTGAAACTAATGAAAATAATGATACATCATACCAAAACCTGTGGGATACTGCAAAAGCAGTACTAAGGGGGAAATTTATTGCATTAAATGCTTACTTCAGAAGAATGGAAAGATGGCAAGTGAACAACCTAACACTTCACCTTACAGAACTAGAAAAACAAGAACAACCCAAACCCAAAGTTAGCAGATGGAAAGAAATCATTAAGATCAGAGCAGAACTTAATGAAATTGAAACCCAAACAACAATACAAAAAATCAATGAATCAAAAAGTTGGTTTTTTGAAAAGATAAATAAAATTGACAAACCATTAGAATGGCTAACAAAAAAAAGAAGAGAGAAGATCCAAATAACAAAAATTAGAAATGAAAAAGGTGATATTACAACTGATACGTCTGAAATACAAGGAATCATTCGAGACTATTAGAAACAACTATATGCCAACAAGTTTGAAAATCTGGAGGAAATGGATAAATTTCTGGACACACACAAGCTACCAAAACTGAGTCAAGAAGATGTAGAAAATCTGAACTGACCAATAACAATAAAGGAGATTGAAGCTGTTATCAGTAGGCTCCCAACAAAGAAAAACCCAGGACCAGATGGATTCACAGCAGAATTTTACGCAAACATTCAAAGAGGAATTGACACTGATTCTTTACAAACTATTCCAAAAGATTGAAACAGAGGCAAATCTTCCAACCTCATTCTATGAAGCAAACATCATCCTGATATCAAAACCAGGTAAAGACACAACTAAAAAAGAAAACTATGGGCCAATATCTTTGATGAATATAGATGCAAAAATCCTCACTAAAATACTAGCAAACAGAATACAGCAACACATACGGAAAATTATTCATCACGATCAAGTGGGATTCATCCCAGGGATGCAAGGTTGGTTCAACATACGCAAATCAATAAATGTGATACACCATATTAATAAAATCAAGCACAAGGACCATATGATCATCTCTATAGATGCTGAAAAAGCATTTGATAAAGTTCAGCACTCATTCATGACAAAGACCCTCTATAAGTTAGGTATAGAGGGAAAGTATCTCAACATAATTAAAGCCATATATGATAAATACACTGCCAATATCATCCTGATGGGGAAAAGCTAAAAGCTTTTCCTTTAAGAACAGGAACTAGACAAGGATGCCCACTCTCACCACTCCTTTTTAACATGGTGTTGGAAGTACTAGCCAGAGCAATCAGAGAAGAGAAGGAAATAAAGGGCATCCAGATTGGAAAAGATGAAGTAAAACTGTCCCTCTTTGCAGATGACATGATTCTATATATCGAACAGCCTAAAGCCTCTACAAAAATACTCTTGGAGTTGATAAATGACTTCAGGAAGGCTGCAGGATACAAAATCAACACACAAAAATCAGTAGCATGTCTATTCTCCAATAGTGAACATGCAGAAAGAGAAATCAAGGAAACTTGCCCATTTACCATAGCCACCAAAAAAATAAAATACCTAGGAATTGAGTTAACCAAGGATGTGAAAAATCTCTATAATGTGTACTACAAACCACTGCTGAGAGAAATTAAAGAGGACATGAGAAGATGGAAAGATAGCCCATGCTCTTGGATTGGAAGAATCAACATTGTGAAAATGTCCATACTACCCAAAGTGATATACAAATTCAATGCAATCCCCATCAAACTTCCAGTGACATTTTTCTCAGAAATGGAAAAAACTATCCAGACATTTATATGGAATAACAAAAGACCAAGCATAGCCAAAGCAATTCTGAGCAAAAAAATATAAAGCTGGAGGTATAACACTACCTGCCTTTAAACTATACTACAAAGCTATAATGACCAAAACAGCATGGTACTGGCATAAAAACAGACACACTAATCAATGGAATACAGTAGAGAATCCAGAAATCAACCCATAAACCTACAGCCATGTGATCTTTGACAAAGGCACCAAGCCTATACACTGGGGAAGAGATTGCCTCTTCAGCAAATGGTGCTGGGATAACTGGACATCAGTATGCAGGAGAATGAAACTAGACCCATACCTCTCACCATGTACTAAAATCAACTCAAAATGGATTAGAGAATTAAATATACACCCTGAAACAATAAAACTTCTTAAAGAAAACATAGGATAAACACTTCAGGAAGTAGGACTGGGCACAGACTTCATGAATACGACCCCAAAAGCATGAGTAACCAAAGGAAAAATAAACCAATGGGATTATATCAAACTAAACAGCTTCTGCACAGCAAAAGAAACAATTAACAGAGTTAAAAGACCAGCAACAGAGTGAGAGAAAATATTTGCATAATATACATCTGACCTAGGATTAATATCCAAAATATACAAGGAACTAAAACAAGTTTACAACAAAAAAACAAGTAACCCAATTAAAAAATGGGCAAAAGAGCTAAATAGGCATTTCCCAAAGGAAGATATACAAATAGCAAACAGACACATGAAAAAATTGGGAAATGAAAATCAAAACCACACTGAGATACCATGTCACCCCAGTTAGGATGGCTAATATCCAAAAGACTGTGAATGATAAATGCTGGCAAGGTTGTGGAGAAAAAGGAACTCTCATACATTGCTGGTGGGACTGCAAAATGGTGCAGCCTCTATGGAAAATAGCATGGAGGTTCCTCAAACAATTGCAGATAGATCTACCATATGATCCAGCTATCCCACTGCTGGGAACATACCCAGAGGAATGGAAATCATCAAGTCGAAGGTATACCTGTTCTCCAATGTTCATTGCAGCACTCTTTACAATAGCTAAGAGTTGGAGCCAGCTCAAATGTCCATCATCAGATGAGTGGATACAAAAAATGTGGTATATAACACAATGGAATACTACTTTGCTATAAAAAAGAATGAAATACTGTCATTTGCAATGACATGGATGGACCTAGAGAGAATTATATTAAATGAAACAAGTCAGGCATAGAAAGAGAAATACCACATATTCTCACTTATTCGTGGGAGCTGAAAATAAATAAATAAATACACAAACAACCTGGGGGGTGGGAGGGAAGAAAACACAACAATTACAATTCCTTGAAGTTGATACAACAAGCAAACAGAAAGGACATTGTTGGAAGGGAGAGGCGGGGGAGGAGGGAGGAAGGTTTCGGTAATGGGCCACAATAATCAACCACATTGTATATTGACAAAAACAAAATTAAATTAAAAATGAAATAAAATAAAATAAAAAAATCATAACATATAATGGACACAATATTAGCCAGAAATAAACTCTGAGAATAAATAAATAAATAAATAAATAAATAAATAAATAAATAAATAAATAAATAAATAATTGAGGTGAAACATACCAAGTCAATATAAAAATAGTACAAATCATAAAAATTAATAATATAAAAGATAATAACTTCTTCATATTTCCATACAACAGAATTTGGTGGAAACAGCCAGGCCACAAAACACTTACCATTTTTAACACTATATGTGTAACAACATTTGCATTCATAAGAAAATATAACAATGGTAATTACTGAATTCCTAGTTATATTTAGAGTTTTTTTAAGGAAAAAAAATCCTTAAGTTTACTAAATCAAATAAAAGTATTCCTTTGTATTTTGTGCAAAGGCCTTTTGAGTATTGGTGCCTAAATTGACAATGGTACAAGATGAGAAAGAAGCGAGAGGCATCCAGGGCAACCGAACTACATTACAGGTATATTTTGTTGGTGATGTATAACGAATGCCAGACGAAAATTTGGACTTACAAATTAAACTCATTAAGAGTTGATAATTTCATTTTCAAAAGGATTTATTGCTGGGTGCTTTTAAATTGTAGCCTCCAGAAAGTATTAAAATGCTTGCTACTTTTATTGCTAAAAGCAAGGTACATGTACCTCTTACACTGGAGCTGAGCCATGTATATTACATATAAGTAGACAAGAATGCCACCTTTTCTCTCCCCCCTCATCCCCTGCCAAGGAACTTCTAAACAAATGCATTTATTACCAAGAGTTTTGTCCACATTTCTACCAAATTTGTCTGATAAGCTTGGCTGTGAAGTTGCTGCTACTACTAATCACTCTTGTAGGTGTACCTGAGAAGACGGTATTTTACAAATAACATACTGGAGTGGGCCCAGGAGGGCAAAACTCAGGGTCTCCTGCCTGAGAATAAGCTTCTTTCCATCCTTATTTTTCTTCGGCTATTTACTGTGACTCAGAGGTAGAAGCACAAAGAGTAGAGTTTTGTGGCTTCAGATTTATTTATATATGCATTGTTCAAAACCACTTGAGACCTGGGTAAGGCTGAATTTTGAGTTCCTACTACCCTAGCTAAGAAAAGATTCAAGCGATGAATATGAAGTTAGAAATGAACAAAAAACATCCAACTTGTTCTCCTAGTGAACTTTTTCAGATTATTTTAAAGGAAATGGGATGGCAAAACCATTTCTTCTGTCTCATGTTGACCCAAGTATAATTGTTAATTTTTTTTTTTTTTACCTTTTACTTCTTTCTCTATATCTACCTCTTTTTTAAAACAATTATATTCAGAACTGATGGAATATTGTGATCCATTGACAGTTCAAAAGAGATTTGCTCATAATTTAAAACTTTTGTGCTTTAGAGACACCATTAGGAAAGTGAAAAGTCAACCCACACACTGGGAGAAAATATTTGCAAATCATATGTCTGATAAATTACTTGTATCCAGGATATATAAAGGACATTTACAACTCGTTAATAAGAAAACAATCCAATTAAAAATATGGGCAAAAGATTTTAATAGATATTTCTCTAAATAAACATACAAATGGACAATAAGCACATGAAAATGTTGTCATCATCATTAGTCATTAGGGAAATACAAATCAAGACCAGAAGATCAATTTTTTGTCCAGTAAAACAGCTATAATAAAAAAGACAGAGAGTAGCAAGGGTTGACAAAGTTGTGGTAAATTGGAACTCTTATATAATGCCAGTGGGAATGTACAGTGGTGTAGCCATTTTGCAAAACAGTTTGTCAGTTTCTTAAAAAGTTAGACATAGATTTTTTATATGACTCAACAATTTTACTACTTCATGTCTACCCACAAAAATACAGTCTACACACAGACTTGTACAGGAATGTTTGTAATGGCATCAATAACAATATCCAAAAAGTGAAAACAATATCACATCCAAATGTCTGCCATCTGATAAATGGATAGAATGTGATGAATCCATACAATGGAGTACTATTCATCAATTAAAAGGACAAAGGACCATACATGCTACAGCATAGATGAACGTCCAAACCTCAAAAATATCTCAGTGAAAGAGCCTGCCGTAAATGAACGTATATTGTACTATTCCATTTATATGAAATGTCCTAATAAAAAAGGAAAACATAGAGACAGAAAGTGGATAAGTGGTTGTATAGGTCTGAGGTGGGAATGGAGAATGACTGTAAATGGATACAATGTTTCCTTTTAGGATAATGTAAATATTCTAAAATTAAATTGTGATGATAGTTGTACAACTCTATAAATATGCTAAAGTTCATTGAATCATACATTAAATGGATGATTTTTATGGTTGGTAAATTCTATCCCAATGAACCCAGTGAAAACAAGGAGATTCATATGAGTTTGGACCCAGATCTTAAGGGAATTACTATCTACCAGAGGGTATTGTTATCTTTGGCAAGCTTAACTTTATTATGCAGGTTTGTTATAACGCAGAATGGGCAGTGTGTTTAGAAAAATTTGTTTCATGGAGGTTGTTTGAGCATATTGACTTGGGGGAACAGGAGCAGAAGAGGTGAGACAGGGCACAGGCTCTTACATGTGCATTATTATTTGATGACGACTGACAGGATCTGGGCAGATGCCCCAGATGACCAGCTAATTCCAACTTTGAAACTCCAGTTTCATTGGGGATTCTCTATTGAGTTCCAAGGAGTAAGATGTACTGAACTTAACTTATAACAAAAATATCCCTTACTATTGACAAGGAGAATAGGTTTTCTTAAATTAAATGAGGTGTTAAGTAATTTTGAAACCTGACAAAATAGAACTCCAGTTTCAAGAGCTTTTAATACCTTCTTCCCATAGACCTTAAATTTGATGAAAAACTTATGAAGTGCCCTCCAAAACAAAGCAAACACAAAAACCCCTGTTTCTGTATTAGTTCACAGAGAACAAAGACTGTGATAGTTTTAAAATTAAATGTGCCCTCGAATGCCTTAGTCTCAGCTTCGTACCCTTACACCTCTTCTGAAGGGATTTTTTTCTTAATAGAAAATATACTCTAACATGCTTCAAGTCTCTTTCCAAACTTATTTATTGAGTGTAGAAGTCCGAGTTCTAAAATGATTATTTCCAGTGAAAAACTTCTCTATGAAAATACAGAATAGGCACATTAACTGAAATGTACATTAGTTACCTGCTCCCATTCTCCACCTTTTTTTTTTTTTTTTTAAGATATATTCTGCATGATGGAGGCTAAAAGGTGGCAGCTGTGCCAAAGTAGTGGACCCTAAATCGCTGAGCAAAAATGAGAGCGGGGAGGCTCTGATTGCTCAGAGTACAGGAGTGAATATGCGCTCTCAACCACAAATCAAGCGAGCTGGAAAAAAAAAAAAAAAAAAAAAGCCCAATCAAGGCAGTAATGGCCTCCACTTCACAATCAGACAAGTGCTTCTTACTTGAAAAATCCTACCATTTATAGCTGATTGCTAACCCTGGCCTCATTTCTAATCTAAAGGGCGAGTAATAATTTGGAAAAGGAATTATAACAACTTCCCAACAATTTAGCAAATTGTTATTATTTCAGGGGGAGAGGAGGGTGGAAAGGAGTTGCTTTTGTAACGTGTTTCTCTTGTGGGCTACCATTTTCACGACATCAAATCCCATTGCTGTCATGCTAGATAGAAACTAATATATATTGGAAATATGTTTGAAAAAGAAAACTAGCAGAAGGTGATATTGCATGCCACATCACATCTTTCAATATGATCAAAGTTATGGTCGCTGGAGAATAAGGGAGTTAGTGAAGCTGTGAACTCCTCTGTACATATCTACCTCCGATATTCCTGAATAAGTTTTGGTGATTGTCCTTGAGTATCATTGTTTTGGAAGAGATTTTGACCTTTCAGAGAATTTGACTTCATAAAGATTAATACCCTTAAATGCTCCAATGAGTTTTTCTTTCAGTATTGATGGATTTGGTTCAAGTAAGTTTTCTATTACTAGAAATATTGTAATATACAGTCATCTTCTACACTCTTATTTTTTTAACTTCTACCTTAGAATGTGTGTGCGTATGTATATATATTTATAGCTAATCATTTCATTAATATGTTAATCCATAAAAATGAGGTACCTTTTACATAGGTACTATTTTGGAGATAATGTAATTTTTTTCCACTGAGCAAGACACATACACACATGTGTGTATATAACATTCTCTTCATAAAGCAGCTAAGCATACATATCAAATGTAATATTGTCTGAAAGAGGTTAGGACCATGCTGTTTTCTGAGAAAGAAAATTGGCTTATAAGAGTAAAGGACAGAGAGATATATTGAATCACAGATGCAGGAAGGATAATAGAGGACACCCTATTCAGCCTCTCATTATTACACAAATGAGGAAACAGAATCCCGGAGAAGGTAGTAATTTCCTAAAGGTCACACAGCTAGCAAATGGCAGAGATTAAATTAAAACTTGGGTGGCCTTACTCCTACTACTACACCTTTTGCACTATAGCCTACTCTTTCAACATCATTCCTCGAAATGGCTTTAAATTATGCATTTTTAGGAACGTGGCACATTAGCCTCATATAGTACAGTCCAATGATTTTTGGTAATAAGATATGCTTGACATCAACATGCAACTTTGAGCCTATTGTGTAAACAATGTTATTTTTGCAGCTTTGCTACTTCCCATTATCCTTATAATAAGAGTTACCTGTCATTTAGGACCCTTTTGTGCCTAGTCTGAGAATGTTAAAATGTCACCTGTTGAAAATATGCCTTACTCTCTTACTTCCCGAATTAAGACCAGTTACATCAAACAGAACAGACAATTAGTAGCAAAACACAGTATTGTTCTTTCATTTCTCTTTTTCAGGTAGGCAACTGACAACAGAAGAATTCTGTGGGCAGAATACAAGCCTTTGCAGCCATAGCTAAACACAGGGCAATTTTGACATGTCTGGAAAATCAGGCCATAATTCTAAGTTAGAAAAGGGGGAATTCCCTATCATTTGCATCAATGTAAACTTAATGAACATTTTAATCATTAATTCATTTTTAGTAGACAAAATAACTTTCTTTTGGTATTTCCCATATGTTTAGCAAATACTAAGTATAGGAAATGTAACTAGTTTTTGAGTTAAAGGAAACATTTTGATTTTAATACCTTATGTTTTTTAAAGCACAACAGATTTTAAGCAGATCTAAAAAAACTGGATTTAAGAAAACAAATATAACTATCCTTATTTATGTGTATAAGTAGAGTCAGAAGGCTAAGTTTTTCAGATACCCATAATTGATTTACAGCTTGCAATTACCCACTCCATTCAATATAAACAGGATCATAATTCATATTATATAATCTTGAGCACATTAAAAAATACATATTGCTATCTTGAAAAAAAAATTCCTTATATCATCTCTCATGTTTGGCACCACAGCCTTAAAGTGAATTTTTAAAAAGATATAAGCAATTTACATTATTAAGTCCCAGATAGGAAATACAAATGACTTTTAGGAAGAAGCTTAAAATTTAGAAAAACTTTTCAGGGTAGAAAATCCGAGATATTGTAATAAGAAAGTATTCCTTTTGTTACGGGAAGAACAAAGCTCTGTTCTGACTGACATACTTACTATATTCCACAGCGGTTTGAAAATTAGAGAAAAATAATTAGGCTTTCACTGTGGCTCAGGAAGATCAGAACATGAAAAGGCTTGAAGAAAAGGGCCAAGCAACCCCCAAAGCTGACAAAATAGTAAGTAGCAACTACGGGCAAAACATGAGATGAAGCATCATGTCCTCAGAAGGGAAGCCTGAACATTTTAGTAGAATTAACAAAAATGAACCTTAGGTAAGATACTCAAAGCAATTTTTGTTTTACATTTTAAAAATTACACAAAGTAACAAAATCTATTCACAGTTCAAGTAGAGGAAAAATTAGAGATTCGAGCCCAGGAAATTGTCTTCCTAGTGTAGCACTTTTCTAGGAAATGTCATATTTCTAACCTTCTCTTTGATTAAAACTAAATATCATACATTATTACTTCAAATTAAAATGATCCTTAGTGTTAGGAAATAAATTCTTTATGGTGAACCACAGGTGCCAATTATTATTTAAAAATACAATAATTATTTAAAAATACACGCATTTTATCACAGCCTGTAATACAAAAAAAGGCTTCTTTTCAATACAAAAAGATACAAAGTGTATGATAAACAAAATCTCTTTTCTCTTTTCATTAAATAAAAGAATATATAACCCTCAGATCCACTCAAGCAATTTTAGGTTTTTGTCATTCAGAGAGGACTTTTCTCCTATTACACAATATACACTTATAACCATGAGTTATAACAGATGTAGCTACAAAGAGAAAAAAAGGTAGGATTTTAAAATAAAAATTGTGGTAGCACGTCAAGGACAATGTGTGGAAGAATTTCAAGGCAAGTTTCTTGAGTAGTAAAGTTACCTATATATGGGAAATCCTAGCTTTTATGGACTAAATGGAAAAGTACTCAAGTTGTTTTAGCTGTGTAAATCATTAGATACATTATAAGGGGACTCTAAAAGTTATAAATACTTAAAAGCACCAGTATCATTAAACCTATGCAAATGAATTCTATGATAGCCACTTAGTTAACTTTTATATCTCAAAGAGCAAATTTGGGGAGTGGGATTTTACATTAAGAAATACAATCCCCAAAGTGTGTCAAAGAAGTACAACACCTACATCGTAAAGAGATCTTTTTACTAGGAAAAACACTGCTGAAAGAGGTTTACATTTAGATACAATAATTGATAACTAAACTCTACTATGATTTTTTTTTTGTATTTGTGGCAAATAAATAAGACTAATAAATATTAGTGTGGTTTAGAGAAGAAAAGGGAGATTAAAATAAAAAGTAACAAAAAACCTCCATTGACTATAATTAATACAAAATGAAACATTAAAATACAAAATACAGACATATGTTTAAGCTTTTTAGAAACTATCAAAAATGAGATGGATACTTATGTTAAAAATACGAGGTTTTATTTGCGATGCATTATTAATGAACAAAAAACAAAAAAGTGAAAGTAAGAACTAATAAGATATAGATTTATGATACAGGTTAAAAAATGAAATTACTTACCTAACATTCAAGCACAATGTAATTAATTTCAGAAAAAAATTAATACTACATACATATGCATATTAAAAATATACAAAATTTCTTTAAATATGTGCTTTGAATTCTACTCTGAGCCTAACTTGAAAGCTTTCCTGAAAGAAAAAAATACCAAGCTTCCTATGTGCTTATTGCTACCAGAGTAATTATCTAAGAAGAATATGCTGTGATGATAAACTTCATTACTCAATAACATTAGTAAACATTAAAATATTTAAAGACTACTGTACTGCATTATGGTTTATTCTATTTAAATCACAATTACAGCAGCCTTTTCTACTTGTATTTCTCTATGGGATGAATTGCTAGGATTTGATAATCTGCTGCTAATGCAAGCTGGTATTACAGTCATACGACCTAATTAAACATTAGGATTCATATTTTAAATATATAATTACAAGAGTGTCATTTTTAAAAATGTAATTACTAGTTTCTCCTTTAATAGCAAAAATTGGTGTTCATGTCAACAGACTATGGAAAGTTTTCTGGAAAATGTTTTTCTTCTCTGATTGTAAAGAAACAATGAAAAATCTCAGTGTTGCAACCCATCATTAATATTATTTTTGTGAAAAAAATTCCCTCATCTTTTATTATTGTAGAAATTTCTGCTTCCAGAATTATATGTCATTTCTTATTGTCAGTTGGAATCCGTTCATCTTTCTTGATGGAAGCGTATTTTCATTTTTGACATTTGAGAAATCCACGTACAACACTAGCATGATATGTAAGTGAAACAACAAACTTCCATTATTTTAAAACAAAATAGCCTCTAAGATTTGGGGCTTTCAGGAAAAAATTTTCATTTCTGAATTGCTCTAAATCATTCATAATTACCTCTTAGTGATTTCAATATCACAAATCCCTTCTGATTAGCCCTCTTAAAAAAAAAGAGACAAACCCGCTTCAGAATTGTTTGGCCCTGCTGGAAGCCCTGTCTTAGAGAACGACAGATTATGTAATTAAATTGAATCGTGTATTTTCCATAGAAAGAAGGCATGATACTGGAACTGATGCAAGCTATATGCTCATTTCTTTATTTAGACTGCTCAACCTCAATAGGGCAGCAGCCTACTGACCAACCAACTGAGTTATGGGATCATATGTAGCTTTTCAGTTTTAAAAATATGGAAAGGCAGAAAAAAGAAGTGACCATAGAAATGGCTGATGAAACGTAACCCTTATAAAGATCTATTCTTCATCCCTTGAGTGAAAGAATGTCCCCTCAAATACTATTTTCCCATTTAGGGGATTGATTTACTTAAGAATGCAGTATAGAAAAGTCTGGGGAAACAGTTAGGTTTAGGATCCAAAAAGGAGATCCAGGCAAGAAAGCAAAAGCATTTAAGTTCACAGAGGAACACATGCCAAATACCTCAATAAGTTTGTAAGTGAAAATACAAATGTGATATTTGAGAAAAATGCTCCTTTGTTTTTCAAAGGAAAAGTGTAAACTAGAGATTACAAGGATAAACCAGATGTTTATGATCTAACACAATAGCTGTAGCAAGGAAACAAATCACTAAAGATTTCACAGCATTTTATTATTTTTATCTTTGTATTAAGGAAAATATTTTTACAAGCTTTTACTTCTGGATGCTGTTAATGTATCTCTAGTTTTCTACCACCAAACCACAATTGTAGTCCTAAGTACCCACCTGTGCTTTATTTTGAAATCCTCAGCACTGCATTCTAAATTGAAGGTGTACTGTTTACATTTTACCATATAATCAAATGAAAATCAGTGTCTCAGAGTCCCTCAAAATCAAGGGATCAAAAATAATTAATGGCCTTACAAAATCTAGAATAAGATGTCATTGGGAATCAATGAACATCAATCTCAGAATGATTGTTTTAAACTAACAGCATGGATTATTTACACACTTGGTGATTGAATGTAGATATTTAAATTTTGTTAACATTTTTTGTTTAAGTATCGAATATTATAGTAAAGATAAAGAATAAGCAGAACTGTATGAGGAACAGGAACATTAAAAGTACAAAAGAAAACAATTTGACAGGGAAATCTATAATCCTGATACACTTAACTAGGAGTAAAATTATCCACTCTTTCTAGGACACTTGTAGATTTAATACAAATATACCAAAGGAGCAATTTCCTTAGAGGCCTGTACACAAGTATATAGATTAATCTTTTGTATTTGTACAAAATGATGTTGATTATGAATTCCTTACATATACACTTGATGTGTGAAATATATTTAAAGATATGAAGATAATCTTACAATTCTAACTCTATGCAGATTTTAGACTCAAGAAGACTAAAAATTTAAAGTAAATATTGTTCTCAATATTTCTTTTATTTTACTCTTTAGACATAATATAATCTTCATGGCATACTGGAATAACAAAGGTGAAAACTTCTGGATAAATAGCTTTTGCTATTAAAATATCGAATGACTAATATATCGTTTGACATTAGATAATTTAATTGTTTAGAAGAGTAAGTGGAAGTTATATTTTCCTAATATGATTTTTCCTCAAAAATAAAACCATCAAAATATTCTAGAATTGGTTTCATAAAGAAAATAAAACAAACCAAAGCCCAGTCTCACATGAGCCTCAAACCACTCTGCTGTGTCCACTGTGTGTAGTACTCTGCCACCTGGTGGCTAATTATGAAAAATCAATCAACGCGTTTCAGGCTTTCTGTTTCTCTTTCCTTCTTCAGCTTTCCTTGTATAGAACTGATGAATTAAACTTCAGTTTGACAATATGCCTGTTGCTGTGGGAGACCTTGGCTAGTTTATATGATTGCTCATTTTCTTTTGCCTCCCTTCAAAGCATTGCTACAAATTAGCCACAAGATTAACAGCTTTGAATAAGTTTTTGGAAATTGTTAAGTAAAATGAAATTAGCCAAAATTTCTTGATCTCTGGAGAGTGTTTTTCTCCACGGAGTTAAGAACAGTCTATGTTGTCTTACCATGTCACAGAAAATAGGGACGGGTAGATATAAAATCATGAAAAGCTGAGGAACAAAGGGATTCATTAAATGAAAGTAATGAGAGAGCATTTCAAGTGTATTAATATGAACATTTGTGCTGCTACACCACAGAGAAATAAATGTACTAGACAGTTTTAGATGTCATTTCTGTCAACACATCTCATGGTGATGTCAACTGCAATATCCAACCTTTGAATAATGATCATTTACTAACTGATTATTACACACTGATGAATCATTCCATAATTACACTCATATACACAAAAAGAACTTGCTGTCATGAATACACCTAGTGCTCAGGGCTAGGTTTCTAGATACCAATCCCCACCAAAGGAACTGGGGCTCTTTGGCTGATCTTATGGCTGGAGGCAGGAAATGCACAAGATGAGCCTGGAACGTTTCCTTGTGGAAGATAATTTAAAAATGCTCAAAAACTGATGGGAATGTGTCAAAAGTACACAGGGATCAACTTGAAGAGACTCCCACTGGCCAAATCTGAGACAATTTAGGCATTAAAATACTCATAAATAATTATAGGAATGGATTATAACTCATTGAATAAAATAGGAATCCATGAGTCCATTTGATACTCCCACCCACGTGTATGTGTATGTGTGTATGGTACGAAGGGGAAGCTTTCTTTTAAAGTGGAATACCAACTAATAAATGTAAAAGGAATAACAGAGATAGTAAATCAACATTTTACAATTATAATGATAACTTTTCCAGGCAAGAATTATCAATAGATGATAAAACTAGTGCTTAAAAGTTTGGTGAAGAGCAGGTTATTTACATATTCTCAAAGTATAGCATTCCACAAATTTTTTATTAATTACAAAAGGAAAAAAATATTACCATTGGGGTGGAGAAACTCAGCAGACACCACATTAACCAAGTGATCAAAGTTAACATTACCAATAATGGGACAAAGAAGTCATGTGTCTCCTGAAGTGATACATTGGCAAGAACACATCACTTATGTAGTGTTCCTGCCCAAAATGCATATCTTGAATCCAATGTTTGAATAAATATGGGAAAAATATAAATTGATGGCTATTAAACGTAACTTTTCTTGTATTCTTATAAATAGTCAATGTCATCAAAGACAAAGGCTTTTAAACTGATTATTAATGATTACACAAAACTAAAGAAACATGAAACTGAATGCAATTCAGTTTATCCAGCAAACGATATAATTGGGACAACTGACAACACCTGAATAAGGTTTGTAGCTTCTATAATTATGTTGCATAATTCTTAAATTTTCTGATTTTATAATTGTGCTGGATTATATGAGACTGTCCTTATTCTAAGAAAATATATATTGAAATGTTTAAGAGTGAAGAGGCATGATATCTTCAATTTACTCCCAAATTTTTGTATATTTATATGAGATCTTATTGAGAGAGGGATGGAGTGGTCAATCTGGGTAAAGTGTATCCAGGAGCTCTTTGTACTATTGTGATATTGTGTCTTCATCCCCATCTCCTGACATACAACTCCTAAAGTCCTAATAATGCTAATAATAGCTGGCAGCTCCTACTTAGCTTCAGGTTGGGGCTGGTCACAGGAAAGACCATGGCAGGACTTTCAGTCCCACCCCAACCTCCAGGGAGGGAAGAAAGTCTGAAGGTTAAGTTGATCACAAGTGACCAATGATTTAATCAATCATGCCTGTGTAATGAAGCCTCCATAAAAACCCAGGAGGCCTGAATTGAGAGAGCTTCCAGACAGCTGAACACATGGAGGTTCTCGGATAAAGGTTCCTCGAGGGTGGCACTCCCGGGAGGGCATGGAAGCTCTACGCCCCTTCCCCCGTACCTTGCCCTATTCATCTCTGTGTCTGTATCCTTTGTAATACCCTTTATAATAAACCAGTAAACATCAGTACATGTTTCCCTGAGTTCTGTGAGCCGCTTGAGCAAACTAATTGAACCCAAGGAGGGGGCTGTGGGAACCCTGATTTATAGCTGTTGGTCAGAAGTTCAAGAAGCCTGGACTTGCGACTGGCATCTGAAAGGGAGGTGGGGGCAGTCTTGGGGACTGAGCCCTCAACCTGTGGGATGTGACACTATCTCCAAGTAGATAGTGTCAGAATTGAATTAGCGGACATTCAGCTGGTGTCTGTTGTGGAACTGGTTGCTTGCTTGACAGTGGCGGGAAGTCCCCACACATTTGGTCACAGAAATCAGAAGTCAGTCTTCTGTGTTGATGAGTTAAGAGCATAGGAAAAGGACTTTGCTTTTGTGTTTTTCTTTCTCCTACAACTATTATAACTTTTCTGCAGATTTGAAATTATTTAAAAATAAAAAGTGTTTTTAAAAGAGTTCTTCTAAAAAACCAGACAGGACTTCTCACCATTAGTCACAAAGTATATCTTGGAGTGCTGTGGTATGGAAATTTGGAAATTTTATCAGATATAAAGCATAATATTATATACTTACGAATCTCTAAGCTTACTTTACTATAGTTCTTTAATTTTCTAAATCATATTATCAGGATTCTTTGGATAAATGAATAGTAATAGAGTTTGGTTAGAAATTTTGTCATTAGATAATGCCCTTGAACTCTCACACATATGCATACAATGCATTTACAAAATAGTTTAGAAAGTACTTGCTGGAAACCAACAATGTGCAAGACACTTGGGGATGCAAAAGTGATGGAAATAACAGCTTTCTCCTTCAATTAGTCAAAAGTTGGTGATGGTGCATGCACATGTTTGCAACTAATAAATATCAAGCCACGTCTTGATTTGTGTGGTGATAGAGGTATAAACAAAATGCCGTGCATGTGTAGTGATGGGAAAGTACTATGGGAAAACAGAAATGGAAGAAGTTAATTCTGAAAAGGGCTATTAGGAAAGCTTCTCAGAAGAGGCAACATTTCAGTTGGGCCTTGATCGATAGGTAGAATTTCAAGAGCACCAAAGCTCTTAGGCAAGTACATGATCCTAGGCAAGTGTCCACAATACAGAGTCTTTAATAATGTTACTAAAAGAGAAGCTCTGTGAAAGTAGGGATTTTGTCCTGTGTCTAAGTGACTAACAGTAGGTGCTCAATAAATATTTGTCAAAGAAATGAATGAATAATGAAACGTTTGGGCAATTGTTTTATACATGCATAAATGGCAAGTGAATGATCTGGTTATTGAGAAAGATTTCCCTTTCCTCTGGCATGACTTATATTTGGTGTTGGTGGGGACTTTCTTTTCAACTATCTTTGGAATAGCTAAAGAAAGTAGGTCATTTCTATGATATACAGATGTATGAAAAGTTTATGTTAATAAAATTTACAGAAGTATCTGGAAAAGGTATATAGATAGGGAAAGAAATCCTTGGAACTTTTAAATAATCTGCTTTGGATCTGAAAATGAACCAGGCAGAACTTCTGGAAATAATAAAGACTTTGAAATGTAAAACTCAATGGGCTGGCTAGACAGTGGATAAGACACAGGTGAAGAAGGAGGGAGTCAACTGAAAGATAACCTGAGTAAAAGACACAGAATGCAGCACATAAGGAGAAGATGGGGAAGGGAGGATGAAAGTGGTTAAAAGATTTGGAGAATAGATCCATAAATAGGTCCAATATATGACTAATATACTAATAATGGTTTCAGAAGGAGAGAACAAAAATTAAGAGAAATGAGGAGAAGCATAAACTATAGACTTTAGTTAATAATAATATATCAATATTGGTTGATCAATTGTAGCAAAAGTACCACACTAATGTAAGATGTATAATGCAAGATAATAGGGGAAACTGTGTGGGGATGAAAAGGAGGTAAATGGGAAGTCTCTGTACTTTTTCTCTCAATTTTTCTTTAAACCTAAAACTGCTCTAAAAAAAAAGTCTATTAAAATAAATGAATAGGCAAAATGCACAATGAATTACAATTAAAGTTCAAATGGAACCATATTAAAGGCAAAAATGAAAAGGGCTAAGAAAAATACACTTAGCAAGAATAGAATGTATAAAAATCTAGGATATTAAACTACTGTTAGGTTTAAAAACATTAGCATTTATGGGTATTAAAATCCTAGTACATTAAGAGAAGCCTGTGTATTAAAAGCAGTATGATAGAGAAGGGAAAGAAGAGGCTTGAGAGTCAATACCCATTTTTAAAGGCCAAAAATCTTAACCAGAAGATATTCATTATTGGACACTTAATAAGGGAGTGTTAGATTTACTCCCCAACCTCTGACCAAATTAAAGCCAGTTCAAGGGCTCACCCATAAGAAGGATGACAACAGTCATTTTTCAGGGTTTTTGAACACTTAACCCTGGAAATTACATAGTTCTTTTCAAAATGGGTAAAGCCCTTGTTTTCAGAACATGATGCTCATCACTGCCTTTGCTCACAATTTGAAATTGGGTAGCTCTGAAAGAGGCTCCATTTTACTTTGTCTGAGTTTCACCACTGACACTTTTGCTTCAAAATATCAGTGATGAGCGCTGATTCCTTGCAGGCTTCCAAGGAATCCCATGGTCCTGCCACCACAGGACACATGTAGCACTCTGCCTCTTTCCTAATGGGGATAGGGGGATTAAACACACAGGTGGGAAGGGGATTGGGGAGGCACCCTCTTCAGCTCTTGAAGCACCAAGCCCCCAATCCAGGTCCGGCTTCAAAGGTGTGTGACCTGTGCAGTTGCATAGGGCGACATGATTAGAGGTGCCCTGCAGTTGATTTAACGCTCTTCCGTTGCAATCTTTACTGCTTAAACATTTTATACTGTCCTCTACAAATTATGTAGCCAGTACTGCTCTATCTCTTTTTTATTATTTAGTATGCTAACACAATAATATAGTTTAATTCTCCTCAAACTTCTAACCAGGGGTAGCCAATGCTGGTGCCCATAGGGCACAAGCAGTTAACTTGCAGGTGACATGGAGAATCCAGATCTTAGGAATAAATACTTGCCTCCATCCTGGAAGAAGGAAAAAATTCCTTTTATTTTGGATGAAATACAATTACAATGAAAACAAGCCACAAGGTAATTCTCAATATGTTACCTTGTATGTTAAATTATTACTAAATTGCTGTGCCACGTTTATTAATATTGGTGATTATGCATGTGGATTGAATATATAAATGATATATTAAGGGATGTTAAGGATTGAGTAGGATTCAATGTATCTGGGGTTTATGGCTGGTTTCTCTTCTGGTTTCTCATCTATGTTAAGTTGAGAGGTCCAGAGCAGGTCTGTTTCCTAAGGTAAAGAGATTAGGAGGCAGCCCCTCTCTTCCACATTCTCATCCATTATTTTCAGTTTATGGAATCTTTGGAATACATTGTTCCCTTGCGGATCAGCTTAAACAAGTGAAGAAAAATCAATGAATTATGAACCCCTTAGAGATATTCTAAAACTGCAAAATGCATAGTCATTCCACCACAGGATACCCTTCCCCCACTCCCACTCTCCACTTCCTACAGTTCTTATTTAGGGCTTATTTTTATTTCTTTCTCTTCTCATCTACCTGCCTGGAACATATTTCCATATTCTATTTATTAAATTAGAAGAAATATCCTAGACATTCTGGCACTGTAAGTTTCCTTGCCTGCGCAAATTCCCTTCCTGGCAGGGTTGCTGTATATGTTGGTTTATAAGAATGTGCACTGCATAACCTCAAGGAGGGCCACTGAATTTGTCATTTAGGAGACTGTCCCTCCTGGAGTTGTACAGAGTTCAAGTTACACAGCTGTACATGTGGCCATGTCTTCCTGGCAACTGCCTTAGACACTAGGGTAAGGACAGTAATTTAACTAATACACTGGAACCTCCTGCTTTCTCTCCTATGACGTGTATGCACGAAATGTATGGCACAGGTACACTGTAACTTCTGATTATGGGTTTTTTTTTTAATTAAAAAAATTTACATTTCTCTCCAATGCTGTCTTCAGGAATAAATCTATTACCAGTAGATTCTAAAAGTTCTGGGCTGATTTTATGAGAATCATTTGGATGAGTTGTTTAAAAAATAAATATTCCTAGACTCCAGATGAAGATTCTGGTTTGGGAGATGTGGGGTAGGGCCTAGGAGTCAGAGTTTTAGAAAGCAGCAGCCCATGTCCCATCCTGTCTGATGTGTAGCCACATTTAGGAAACACTGGTCTACCTCCCAGCTAGACTATAAGGCCTTTTACAGTTGGGCTTCAACCAGCTTTGCTCATTGCATACCATATTATGCCATGTTTCAGTTTTTCTGTAATATTCGCAATCACTGAATATACCATGCTCTTTGGTGCCTCATTTCCACTACACATTCCCTCTATTTGCCAAGAGCTTTTCTTAAGATTTTTCCATCAAGTGAACTTGTATCTTTTCCTTAAAGACCTAGACAAAATGGTATCTCCTTCAATTGGACTTCTAGTACTCCCTCACCTAGAATCAGTTACTCCCACCACCCGGTTCCTGTAACAGTATGTATTGTAGAAGTATCCTGAAAAAAAAAAATGTTTGTTGCATAACCCCTAAAACAATTTTTAAAATTATGGACTTAATGTCATCAACTTTATTTGCATCGTAAGTTTAAATCACAACCAAGGATATAATTTCTAGCATATCAACTATAATGTTAATTTCCAGCATTAAGATAACAACTATTATTTAAAATAAATATTTATTTAAAATAGATTTATGCCATTACTTTAAAAAATATACCCCAAAATAATCTAAATACCTGTCTTAGGTCAGGTTCTTGCAGAAGACATCATTTTAGTACAAGTGATTTATTAAGCAGGTGTTCCCAGAAGGAACTGGTAAGGGAGTGGAGACATGATAGGATTTCAGGGAAAGTCCTAGGATCAACTCGATCCTGCTAGGAATAGGTGGTGATTGCCCATCCAAGTTTATCCAATTTCTGGGC
Organism: Cynocephalus volans; assembly: GCF_027409185.1. Classification (NCBI taxonomy): domain Eukaryota; kingdom Metazoa; phylum Chordata; class Mammalia; order Dermoptera; family Cynocephalidae; genus Cynocephalus; species Cynocephalus volans. The sequence goes on along the minus strand of NC_084467.1, from coordinate 64,865,223 downwards.
AACAGAGTTGCCTTTTGAATCTCTGCACTTATCATTAATGGTCATGGGACAGTGGATATGTGTATACATGGTGGTGGTGGTGGGAGGGGGCAGGCAGAAAACATACTTTTCCTTCTCTCCTTTAGGGTGGAAAGGCACCAGTAAGCTAAAGCAAGAGCAGCAAAACACACAAGTTTGGAGACAGACCACAGCATTAAAATTACAGACTTGTGGCTATCTGGATGGGGTTCCACAAGTGTTAACAATACTCTAGCAATTTGATATTATCAATAATTTAAAAAATACATTAGACTTCTGATTCTGAAAAGGAGTAGATATACTTTTCTCTATTCCTTCCACTAAGGGCAACTAAAACCTGGACATTATATGTAAAACAAACATGACTCTGAAAAGTGGAGAAAAGAAAGTAGACCAGCAAGGGGATTTTGGCATCTGAAGAACAAGTATGAATTCCCTGATTTCTTTCTTTTTTTTTTTTAAACTCACATATCCCAGCCTGGGCACTGGAAAAGCCAGCAACCCCCAAATACCCATGGACTCGGACAAAAGTCTCAACAAAACCTGCTCTCTTTTGCCAAGAATCAGGAAAGAAGTCTAATAACAATTCTGTGGGCGAGGTCTAGCAGTGAGCCAAAGGTCAGGAGACAGATCAGGTCAAGAAAGTTGGGAATCACTGTCTGACAGGTTAAGTCTACTGGAATGGATGAGGTGGCTTGGGGTGTCTACAGAGTCATTACCCTTTGGTTTACAATTAGAACAACTTGGGAGCTTTAAAAATATGACAAAGCCTAGTGTCTCTCCCTGGAGATTCTTGGTTGCTTTCTGTATTTTTGTTCTAAAGATGATTCTAAGATGTAATAAATGTTGAAAACTGTTAAAGGATTGTAGAGAAAAAGAACTGAGAAGGATTCACCATAAACAGAGAAATGATTCAGAAGACAGCATTCAAGAAGCCCATGAAAGGGCAGATTCACAGATGTGAAAGTGGCCAACAGCACCAAATACTACATGACAGTGAGGACTCAAAGGAGGCTCCTTCTCAAACAGTGAAACAGAGAACTGGGTTTGAAGGCTTCCTAAATGTTGTGAGAATACTAAAAGAAACTGGGCCATAAATATTAGTATCTTATTTTATAGGCCAAAAAGAGAGCGGTTCAGAGCTATGATAGAAAACAGGAGTAGGAAAAAACCTTATAATAACTTTAGAGCTGCCTGCACACCAATCCTGATGATTTTATTTAGAAGACAACAGATGTCTATGAAGTCAACATATTTAAAAAATGAGTACAAAATGCCATCTGTCAGAAAGCAAGCATCTGGGGTATAAATCTATACAAGGTTTATATATAAAGTTCAGGCTTAGAGAAATTATAAAAATATTAGAAATGCCAAAATCACAACTCAAAAGTTAACTACATTATATAATTTTTTTATTTGACATTCTGGTATTTTAATCTTATAATCTATTAGTTCTATGACTGACTAGTAATTTTCCTTTAAATATATAATTTTTATGATTTGGTATATTCTGAAAATACAGCATGAAAGCATCTTCATTTTATAATAAAAGTAAATACTAACATATACATAATGCTCTATTAGTAAATGAGTTCATATTTTTAACTTGATCTTGTCAAGCCTAAGGCAGGTATTAGAATTACTACCATGACGAAGTGGAAATGGAAGCTCTTGGAAATTAAGTGATCTGCTCAAGGACTTCCAACTTCTGTGTAGCAGTCAGAATTCAAATTCAAGGTTTCTGATCCTTGCAATTTTCCATAGGACATTTGTTCCATTAGGATGGATGCCTGTGTCTTAGTTATCATTTCTGATCAGGCTTAGTGAAAAATTATACTCGTGTGTATCACAGACTGTGGCAGTGGCAAGCACTGGTTTGTGAGAAATAAAGGGGAAAGAAGGTTCAGGTATTTTGTCCTGAACAAAAAGGGTATCAGTTGTCTTATGCACAAGGTGAAAAGGGAGGAAAAAACTTGTCATTGGACTCCATGGTAACAGATCCTCCTTTAAAGGCTGGAAGTTTCAAAGTTAAAAATAAATAAAACGTTACAATGATTTTTACTCAAATAATCCTGATGTTAAGGTTCTCTTAAGAGGGTATTATACTTATTTTTCCTGTTTTGCAGAAGTAGAAACTGAAACAACAACAAAAAAAGAGGCACTGAAAATCATAATTTTATTTTTGCAGTGAATCTCTATGTGACTAAAAAAGGTGGTATTTAATGAGCAAATATACACAGCTATCTTAAAAAGCTATGTATGTTTATAAGCTGGGTTTCTCTAAAATATAGAGAAATTAAATCTTGCTCTTCTAAATGGCTGGTACACTAAACGAACTAAAATACTCTTATAAAGAGCAGTTTTATAAAACCTATTAGAAATATTCTTCTACCAAGACACTTCAGAACCAAATCTTAGTAATCATCAGGAAAGATATTAACAATGATTCCTGGATCGTCATCATCTTCATTTTCAAGTTCTTTAACATTTTCTTCAGTAATACTTTTGCCATGTGCTTTTTCTGGGCTTCTATTTTTCTTGTGAGTATATGATGAGTTATTTTTCTCTTTCATCTTGGGATGTGATTTACTATCAGTTTCCCTTTCCAAAGCATGTTGTAAGCAGTTGTAAAACCTGTCAAGAAATAAGCACTACTGTTACATCCGTGTGTTCTGAAACGGAACAACTAAAGTACTCCTAGAGCTTACAAATTAGTTAAATTTGACAATGTCCCATCTTAGCCTTATAAATATAAAATAAATCAAAGACATAACATGCTTCTTGCCTTTATCACTGTTTAATAGGAAAACAAATGTGCTCTCAGTTCTTTAAGAACAGTCCTGAAAATTAGATTGGAATCACCTCCTGACAACCTCTATCCTTCCTCAATTTCCATCCTAGATATAGGGGTCAAACAAAATGGTCAAAAAGAACAAAAATTATTTATTAAAAAATCTTGAATATAATAGACACTCACTTTAGAGAATCTGGAAAATATATGAAGTTACAAAAACAGACCACCTCTACATAACTACCTAGATATAACCACTCTCGATATTTTTATTTTCTAGTTTATTAAAGTAGTTTGGATTATTGTATTTATACATGTACACATAGTTACTGTTGCTTACATAATTAGGATATTATATATAAAGTTTTACAATGTTTTTTCAAATTTAATATTTATTGAGAACATTTTCCAAATCATCAAATGAACTACAAAATAATAACTTTTAATGGTAGTATAATGTTATGCCATCTAGATTGGCCTTTATTTTCATATTTTTCCTAATATTGAACAACAATGTGATAAAATATCTTTGAAAATGATGTGATCTGAGTTTCTAGCCATTTTTTAGGATAGACACCTGGAAACATAATTACACGGTTAAAGGGTATGAACATTCTGAGGCTCTCATAAATCCTGTTTCCCAGAATGGATGTTCAAAAAAATATGCTTACAACAGAAGTACTTCACCCACACGTTGGATATTACCATCAAAAAACACATTCTACTTTGATAGGTGAAAGTGGTGTCTCATTATTTTAATTTTCATTTCTTTGTTTGCAAGTAAAATTGAATGTTTTTCATTTGCTTATTAGCTGTTTGAATTTTTTAAAATATGAATTATTTTTCTCTTTATTCTTTTTTCTTTAAAAAATTTTTTTAAAAAAATGCTACTTTTTAAATTGAAACATAATTGATTATATATATTTGTAGGATACAGATTTGAATATCAATACGTGCACAAAATGTAGTGACCCTTCATTAATTTCTTGCTACATCCCCCCTTCCTATCTCTAATAACTGCAGTTCTGTTCTCTCTTTTTTAAAAGTTCAATACATTATTGTGATTATTTCTTTCTTTTTTTATTTTAGTTCCCACTTATAAATGAATGAGGCCATGTGGTATTTCTTTCTGTGCCTGGCTTATTTCACTTAACATAATTTTGTCTAAGTTCATCTATGTTGCTGCAAATGGCAGAGTTTCATTCTTTTTTATGACAGAGTAGTATTTCATTGAGTATATATACCACATTTTCCTTATCCAGTCATCTGTCAATGGAAATGTAGGTTGGTTCCACCTGTTGGCTACTGTAAATAGAGCTACAGTAAACATGGGCGTGTAGGTATCCCTTTGACATGAAGATTTCCATTCCTTTGGGTATATACCCAGCAGTGGGACTGCTGTGTCATATGGCAGTTCTATCTGTAGTTGTTTGAGGAAACTCCATACTGTTTTCCATAATGGCTGCACTAATTTACCAACAGTATAGGAGGGTTTCTCTTTCTCCACATCCTCACCAGCATTTGTTATTCTCTGTCTTTTAGATAATAGCCAGTCTAACTGGGGTAAGATGATATCTCAGTGTAGTTCATTTTTCTATTGGTGTTTAGTGTTTATTTTGTGATAGAATAAAATGTCCTAAAAATGGGGTTCATTTCTTTTCTACCCCCACATTAACACCTAACATACTACTCTGCTTGACACAGTAGCCTTGAGAATATGCTGGAAGGCAGCAAGTGGCATGGAGTGTTGCATGCATTTGACATCTGGGTTCCTTTGGGAAGCTGAGGTATCTAATTCCAATGAACTTCAGTGAGTCTCAAATTTCCTCATTTATAAAACTGGATATTATTATCCTATACCAAGAGGCATTACAGATGATATACCTGGCACAGAGTTAGTTTTCCGTAATAACTATTTTTATAGAATATAGGCTTCATGAGACCAAGGACCTTATCTACTTGCTTACTGTTATATTCTTAGCATGTACTACAGTACTGGCACACTCAGTAAGAATATGCCAAATAAATGAATGAATAACTAATGAAAAAGGTAACTATGGATATACTTTCCTAGGTCCCAAATTAGAATAATCTGGAAGTTGAGAATTCACTTGCCATAGTAGGGATCATATCTTGCTTTTATCCTACTGTAATTGGAGACTATGACAGGAAAATTTGACATCTACAGAACAGATTGCTTTTTTGGACCAATTTTCTTCTTTCTTTAATTCAATGAACACGATAAGTTATACCTGCAAAGGCCCTAAAACTCTAAAACCCCAAATACCCACCTATTCCCAAATATTGCACATAATTCTAATACATATACAATGTGATCACTACATATCCTGTCCATATTTCAGGAACTTATGTACTCACCACTGTACATCTGATATCCAGTATCATGCTTGGCATGTAAATAGGTACTCAATAAATATTTCTTCTATAAATAAATCAATTTCAAAGAAGGAGGTATAGTAAAAGGAAAAGACTGAGAAAAACTGATACATAACTTTTCATTTGATGTACCCTTTATATCCTTACTTATCTGAAACCTGGCTCCCCCACAGGCACCATCTCCCCTGGTGTCTTTCAAGTGGAGACTGCTTATTCTCTCCATATCCTGCCTACCACAGACTTGAGGTCAGAACTCAACTGGCTCATCAATACTTTGACAGACTAAATTCCTTCAGCTGCCCCTCAAGTCATCTTCCTATACTCTGTTTGGTCCCTTACATTCATGAAAATTTCTACATTTGGCTTGATATTTTAAGTGATTTCAATGACTGATTTTCTTATCTTCCACAATGCCTATTTGATAAAATGACCCATTTTATCTAAAATGTGTCTGAGCATGCCAGGAAATGGTATGTCACCCTTATCTGATAAGATGCTATCCCTGATACATAACCTCATCTCCTACCATTCTTCACCCACCTTGTACTATAGGCTTAGGTAACCAAGTTTCTTTTTGGATTATATTTTATTCCTAGAAAATGAAAGATAAGATTAAATTGCTCTTTTATGATCACAGAGAATTAACAGCTTGTGTAAAATGTCTTGTCAGTCACATAAAAAAAGGTAATTAGAGAGGAACAGATACCTTACTTTAATCTTCCATTACAGAAGCTAAGAATTCAAAGGTACATCTTTAGGGTACCAAAAAATAACGGGTAAAATGGAACAAAGATCCTTTCTTGCTGAAACTCAAGAAGAAAAACTTCAAATACTATTTTTTCTTTCCCTTTTCTAAAGGTAACTTTAAAAATCCTTTGAGAAACTGTCTTACTCAATAAGTCAGAAACTTGTTTTCCAATTATTTGTTCTCCCTTCATACTACAGCATTCTAAAGCCCACTTCTCAAAAGTGTAATTTTCTCAGCTCTCACAGACAACAAAAAGAGCTGTGAAAAAAAAAAAAAGGTATGCTCAGACAACTGTTCCCTGCCTCCACCCCTGAAAATCAAATTGTCTTCAGTTTTTCTACCTCTGCAGTCAAGATTATCATGCTATAGGATAACTTGCACTTGTACTTGGGTTCTCTTCATGAGAAAGAACTTCTTAGGCCAGCCCTGAGAAACTGACCCCTTATTTTTCAAGGTCAGAGAACCACCTGCAGTAAAAAGCTACAATTTCTGACATCTGCAACAGGAACATTGAATTGAGAAATGTAGGCACAATTTCATTCCCTTTTAGCCTTCCATTATTCACAAATATCAAAAACGGCTATTTTGATATGTTATATATTTTAACTGATTAAGCTCTAGCGTTTTTGATAAAAAAAACACATGTATGTGACAGAATCTTAGCCAGATACTGGAGATACAGGTAAGATCTGTGGTCTGTGCCTTCAAGGAGCTTATGGTTTAAGGGGAGTTGCAGAACTGTGAAGCCACATTCATCATGCCATGAACAGGATAAGATAAAGTGGGAGTACACCGGGGCACTGCTCCAGCTGTGAAAATGAAATTCTCCTTGGAAGAAGATCCAATGCCTGGGTTGAATTGCAAGAATGAATGAAAGCTGGCTATGCGAGAGCTGGCCCGTGGCTCACTTGGGAGAGCATGGTGTTAAAAACACCAAGTCAAGTGTTAAGATCCCGTTACCAGTCATCTTAAAAAAAAAAAAAAATGGGGGTGGTGGGGGGTGGGCATGCAGGGTAGATATCCAAGGAGAAACTATCATAAAATAAAATACATGTTTTCACTTTATATTTACTTCTTTGATCTTAAGTACATGGAGAAATGTGAGTTATTCATTTAGCTCCTTTAGTTCCATTTTCAGAGATGATAAAACCAGCAACTATGAGGAGTCTAAAACGTGTTATTCTTTCCTCCTCCTTCTCTGTGTTACCCTCATTTCCAACCTGCTAGATATTCTGCAGTATCACTCCCATTCATCTTGGTACTCCGGGTCCTGTTACTTCTTACTTGGACTGTGTAGCAAGAGCCCACTTCTGCTTACCCCATCTCTAAGTCATTTACATGTCTTCCAGAATAATCATCCTAATGCTTTGAAGCCTTAAAAGGAGCACTATTTAGGGCCGACCCTGTGGCTCACTCGGGAGAGTGCGGTGCTCCGGCGTGGGTCCGGATCCTATATAGGGATGGCCGGTGCGTTCACTGGCTGAGCTCGGTGCAAACGGCACCAAGCCAAGAGTTGCGATCCCCTTACCAGTCACACACACACACACAAAAAAGCACTATTTATAGAAAAAGTCAGTCTAAATTTAATAAGCATTTATCAACCACTATTTTCACGCTAGACACTCAGAATACAACGATGAATAAGAAACTGTCTTTGCCTTTGGAGAACTTGATATAATGTGTTAATTTTCAAGTTCCTTTATCCTTTATGATTAATTTAATAAACATTTATTGGGCTTCAAATATGAGCCAGATACTATGTTATGTTTTAGGATAAGAGACATTTCAAGCATGTGTGTGTGTATGTGTGTGAAATTAGTGGGGTGGGGGAGGGAAGTCCTATCTTCAAACTGACCATGTTGCGGTGGTTAAAAAAAAAAAAAAAAAAAAAAGACAGGTGAAATTAATTACAATTAATTGTAATTTAATATGGTACACATCACTGTTTTGCAATGAGGCATAAACTGTAATGATGCTGGTAAATGACAAAAATTTGAAAAACCAAGGAAATCACTGCGGAGTTGAGACTAGGATAGGAAACATTAAGAAAAGGCTGGTGGGATATCTTAATTAGGTATGTTCAATAGGTTATTGGATATGTGGGTTCAGGACTCTAGAGATTTGGAAGATGTACCAGTATATGGGGAAGTGGCTGAAGCCATGGGCCAGGGACAGAATCCAAGAGAACAATATTATACAAAGAGGTAGAATAAGAAATTTACGTGGAAGCAAAGAAGGGGGGATCAGACCATTCACTGATCCCTATTTATGTATGGCTTAAGTATTGCCATCTCTTTTTCTTTGCTCATACTATTCCTTCTCCCTATCATGCATTTCCTCCTTCCTCAGGGCTGTTCATATAAAAATCCTGCCTACCTTTAAGGCCCAGCTCAACGACTTCTTCCATAAAGCTTTCTTTCATTACACTTCTTCTGCACAAATGAAATTAACTATTTCTTCTTTTGAAATCCTAGAATATTCTATACCATTCTTAAGGTACTTGCCACTTTCTATGTTGGATTATAGTTATTTACATGCCTAACTCCCAATTAAGCTACTACAAGAGCTGTCCCTGCACATTCCATATTGGATTCATCTCTGAATTCCAGTGTCTAGCAGTTCTGTAACTTTTACAGGGCCCTACATAAATATTTGTTGAAAGAACAAATAAATATGTATTCACCTTCACCCAGTCTATCACCTTTACAATGGATTAAAGGCAACTGGCATCCTTGCTGCCAAGAACCAAATACTATGTCACCCATAAGAGCTAGGCTGATTTACACAAGGAGTTTTTATGTAACTTGGAGAGCAATTGTGGCAGAAAAAAGGGTAGCAAAAAGGTCTCATCAGCCTTTAGACTCAGTCATTTACTTATTGCTATTAAAAATTAACCATTGGTTAACTCAAAATAACTCAAATGCCTAAATGTAAAAACTAAAACTATAAAACTTGTAGAAGAAAACATAGGGACAAGCTTCATGATACTGAATTTGGCAATGATTTTTTGGATATGACACCCAAAGCACAGGCAACAAAAGACAAAATGGACAAATTGGACTTTATCAAAATTTAAAACTTCTGTGCATCAAAGGACAATATCAAGAAAGTGAAAGGCAATCCACAGAATTGGGAGAATATCTGCAAATCATATATCTGATAAGGGATTAATATCCAGAACATATAAGAACTCCTGCAACTCAACAACAAAACAATCCAATTAAAAAAATGGAAAAAAGACTTGAACAGACATTTCTCCAAAGAAGATAGACAGATGGCCAAAAAGCACATGAAAAGATGCTGAACATCACTAATGATTGGGGAAATGTAAAGCAAAAGCACAATGAGATACCGCTGTATACATACTAGGATGGCTATTATCGAAAAAAACCCAGAAAATAGTAAGTGTTGGCAAGGATATGGTTCCCACCATTGCCAGTGGGAATGTAAAGTGCTACAGCTGCTGTGGAAAACAGTACTGTGGCTCTTCAAAAAATTAAACATAGAATTACCATAAGAATCAGCAATTCCACTTCTGGATATGTATCCAGAAGAACTGAAAGCAGGGACTCGAACAGGTATTTGTACACTGATGTTCAGAACAGCATTACTCACAATAGCTCTGAGGTGGAAACAACCCGAATGTCCACTGACAGATGAATGGATAAACAATACGCAGTCTATAAATACAACGGAGTATTTTTCAGCCTTAAAGAGAAATGAAATTCTGATACATGGTACAGCATGGATAAATCTTGGAGATATCAGCTAACTGAAATAAGTCAGACACAAAAGAAAAATTATAGTATGATCTCACTTATATATCTATAATAGTCAAATTCATGGAGACAAGAAAATAGAACAGTAGTTACCAGGGTCTGAAAGTATGGGGAATCGGGAGTTACTGTTTAATGGGTACAGAGTTTAAGTTTGAGATGAAAAAGAAAAGTTCTGGGGATGGACAATGGTGATGGTTACATAACAATGTGAATGTACTTAATGCCACTGGTTAAAGTGGTAAATTTCATGTTATGTATATTTTATCACAATTAAAAAAAATTTTTTAAAAAATCAACCTTTGGAAGTAGATTGAATTACTTTTTTTCCAGATCTGCTTTATTTTTGTCAACATATTATATGTCACATATTATATGCCAATATATTCAGCCCTTTTATTCTACATTTTATTTAACATTTTCTTGTTACACAGTTGGTAAAAAGAAGAGCATGGCTAATTTCATTCTACTCATAATCAAATGGTGGTTTCATCTGACCCATGTCCTGACTTCTTATTAATAGTCTACAAAGATAGACCTTCTTGTAACTAGTAAAAAGATCTCCAAACTTCATGCTTATCGCTTGGAAATCATTATGTATGAAATTACCTTACTATGTCTGGTGTCACTCCCTGTCTCTTCCAGTCTCCAAATCGGCTGTATATAAAACAGGCTGCTACTTGAAGGCCTTGTCTTGCCCAGCTCCAGAAACAACAGGAACCCAACTGTTACTGTTAGACAAATCTCTTCCCACTAAGAAGTGGGTTTGAGATTGTTCTTAACAAACATGATCTTTTTCTGTTAAAAGTATTTTACCTCTTAACTTTGATTTTCATGTTTCCAGAATATTTCTTGTTTCTGAAATGTTGCTCAGGATTTTTTGAGTTTTTAAGATTCTCCTATTATAGATATTTGAATTGTGAAACATTGGTCCTATGACAAACCAGTTTTAGAATTCAATATCTGACTGTATAATTCATCACCTCCAGTGTTTATTATTATTTTTTCTTTTCACCATCAGAAGAGTGTCTCTTTCTCTGCATTTGGTTAAATGTACAGCTGTTTCCCAAAAGAGCTACCTAATTTGTTCACACTTTCTGAATTCACATGTAATCTTCTAATCAGTATCTTAAGACACTTTTGACCCTTCTTTAATTTTTCCCTGATTTTATATGATGAGGATGTCGCTCTTGATAGCAGCAGGCACACTATAATCTCAAAACATATTTTTGAGTCAATGGATTTAAAGCATAATTTGATTTTATAGTTGGTGAACGTGGCTCAATTAACTACACCAGGTGTATAGTTAGTTGATCTTGGGCTATATTTATAAGCTTGTTGAAATTCAAGTAAGGAAACAGAAAACTGATTTGCTACCTCCTATGTTTTAGCAAGTAGTCTTACTGGATTACTATCTAACAATGTAGTAAACTTTTGAAATGGTACCAATAAGTGCCTATCTATACTTTAAACTCTGTACTCCAGTGGAGTGGCTAGGTACTTTTCAGTTTCTTGTCTGAAATCTTCACTTTAACTAGAATGTTTGTGCAAGCACTTGTGGCCAGGTTTTTGTGGTCAGTTTTTCTCAATTAGGGTTTGTCTAGAAAATTATGCCTTAATGCCCTAAGACATCCATTGTATATAATGAATTAACTTCTCAATGTATCTAAAATGGTACATGTTATACACCATCCTTAGGAGAATTCAGAAAATAGTCACTAGGATAATTTTGTGAATTCTATGGTTCAAATAAGGAACCTCAGTTGAGAAAGCCTGGATGGTGGTACTGCTGTGGTTATAAATTTATTCTCCATGAGTCAACGAAGAAGGAGAGAGGCTATCCTACCCTGAGAGTCCATGACATGACAGAGACAGGGCTAGTCTTTATACATATGCTATCTAATGAATACTAGTAACTATTCTTTAAGATAGGTATTACCCTCAAGTTAGAGATAAGAAAAATGAAGCCAAAATAATTGAGTAACTTGGTGGAACCAGAATTTGAACCCAGTTCTGCTTCTGGAGCCTAGTTGTACCTCTTTTCGCCATGCTACACTGCTACCACTGGCACTTCTGGCCTTAGCTGCTTCAAAAAAGTTGTAGGTACTAAAGAATTTTAAGCAGATAAGCAAAAGGAGTCCTTTGTACTTTATAGACATGATTCTGATTATGATGTGGAGAATGCTTAGAAGAGAGACATACTCAAAACACCCTACTATAAGACCAGCTAATGAGGCTACTGCAACGGTCTCGAGCAAAAAGAGTAGCAGTAAGATGGGCGAGAGAAGAATGGCTGAAGAGACATTTAGGCAGTGACTGACTGGATGTGAGGTGGCCAAGAGGGTGAAGAAAAGGAAAAAAGGAAATTATAAATTACATCAAATTGACCATCACTCCTTGACTGACTCAGAAATATATATCTTGCTGATGGTAGGTCAGTGACAATATCTTCATATATGAAAGGCAGAATACTTACTGTTATATATCAACTCTATTTTTAGGAAAAAGTTGAAAACGAAAGTAATAAAAGAGTTTCATTTGCCAGGAGGTGAAGTTTAAGAACAAGAGAAGTGTAAAGATGCACCTCTTACCTGGCTGCCTTCAACTTGATTAGTTATGGTTCCTGTAGCTGTTGGGCTGTCTTTCCTAAATTATTATGTTTTTCTCCTTGATGCCCGTTTCTGGTGGTCATGTGTCCCATCATACCCCAGGGAGCCTCTGCCTTAGGCTCTAGTTGGTGCCCATTACAGACTGGCCTACTTCCCTCTATTACCTTGGTCATTTTCTTATTATTGTTCATAAGGCTACAAGTAGATAAGTAGTTGGGATTATAAACTGAAGATGGTATGTATCAATAATTTCAAGGATTACCCAGGTATATAAGAATAACGTGGAAATACACAACTAATATACCTTTCGATTCTTTTCTTGTTTTCCTCCATTTTTTGATTTGCTATATTTAATAGGAAGTCAATATACTCCTCTGTCACCATCAGTTTTCCCTTATGGCTTAATGGAACTTCTAAGCCATGTGTACTCCGGACAGCCTACAAAGAAAAAACAATATAGATATGAAGACATGTTCTAGAGACACTAAAGATAACTAAAGAAAAGGCCCACTCAGGACTGTGTTTGAACATAGTTTAGTTCCATTACAGCATTTAAGTTTGTGCTTTGATATAATTTAGCTGAACACATTTGAATCAAAAGAAATTAAATAGACTTTCCCAATATATACAGTCAATTCTAAAGAAAGGCATTCTACACATTGTCTTTCAGAGAAAGCAGAAGTTAATATCAAAGAATCCAATAACTTTTAATACTTTCAATCTCACTATAGCTTAGAAAGCTATAATACACAATTTAAAGAAAAGAAATAAATGAAACTTCAACAGAAGTCTCAAGGACAAATACAAAGGGACTGGATGCTGAAGTCTCTTAGTACTGTTGAGTAGAATGTGGTTTTAAGAGTAAACTCTTTCACCTATACCACACAAAGTGGCTGCTTTCTCAATGCTTTAGGGTTGCCAATCTTAGTAACACAGGTGACGAAGCAGCCAACATGTTCCAAGTTGATCCAAGCACTAGATAGAGGTTAAGAACAACAACTCTGCAAAAACTATTATGAGGAATCCGACTTCATTAAATGAACATTTACTGAGCATCTGCAATATTCTAGACCCCCTGTAAGGTATGAAGATACAGGATGAATATAACATTGACCTTGCCTTTAACACCTTACACTCTAGAACAGGAAATAAACAAGTGAACCAAAAATTACAAAACAACATAGGTGCTATGACAGAAGAAACACAATGCTAAGAAAATGTGGAACAGGAGCAACTAATTGAGTCTGAGGACTTAGGTTTAAGGGAAAGGCAGCATTTGAGTTGGGATTTTAAAGGATTTCATCAGACATAAAAATGGGGAGGGGGTATTCCAGCCAGAGGAGAAACTTATCTGTAGGCATGGAGACATGAAAGAGCACTATACATTTGGTAAATAACTAATAGTTCTGTATGGCTGGAACATAAGTATGCTAATGGGAGATGAACATAAATGGATAGATACAGATTAGTTTGGGTAAGCCTTAAATATCAGAGAAAATATCTGGAGACTCTGAATTTTTAAAAGGGGATTCTGACAGTATTGATTGGAGGAACTCGAGGAGGAAACCAGAAGGAAAGTACTGTAAACACTGAGGTGAGGTAACAAGAGGGCTGAAATAGGGGCACTGGCAGAGGGCCTGGGATGGGATCAGGTGTGAGAAATGAAAGGCAGAAATGATAGTCTGTAACTAATTGAATATGGAAGACAAAGGAGAGGAAGGTGAAAAAAAAAAATGGCTCTGTTCTCACTTGGGACACCAGATGCAGTGCTGGACATAAACTAGTACTGTGGCCTTTGATTTTCTATTTAGCCATGCTCTATAGGTTTCTTTTGTAAGCCACCTCAATTAGGGAAATAAGCCATTTGTTGAAAACAGATAGAAAATAGAAGAGTCTAGGGAGCTAGAAGAGAGTAACATAAAATCGTTCAAAGACAAACAGTGCATGCCATGTCAAACAGTGAACAACACAGGAGATCCGAATAGGGCAGAATAACTAGGGGTTGGCTTGGCTAAGAAAGGACTCAAAAAAAAAAAAAAAAAACTGTAGGACTTATAGGGGGCCTTAAAGATCACCTAATCTAGGGCTCAGCAAACTTATTCTGTAAAAAGACAGACAGTAAATATTTTTGCAGGCCACACAGTATCTGTCAAAACTACTCAACTTTGCCATTGTAGCACAAAAGCAACCTTTGCCAATAATTAATCAAATGAGTATAGTGGGATCTGGCTCCCCATGGACTTGGCTCTAGGACAGTATTTTGCCGGACGCCTGATGTAGCTGAGAAAATTCAGATCCTGAGGGATTAAGGAGCTTTCCCAAGTTCATATAGCATAGCTGTGGTCCTGCGGTATCAATATAGAAGACTTTATGTTGACTGTCTGTGACTCCCTGCACTACATCACGGTGCTTATTTAATTAGGCCTTGACTACTCAGGATGAGGAAGGCACAGAGTCAAGAATTGGGTTAAAAGTAATTGAAGGACAGTGTTATAAAATGAAACCTCAACTGTGTATCTAAACTCTGGATTTTGCCCTATAGGAGAAAGTATGTCACTGAAGGCTTTTGAACAAGGAAATGGTAAGATTTGAATAAGGAGAGACTAAAGGAAGGAGTCTAATTAGAAGGTTATTCAATAATTCAGATCACTTCACACTCAAAGAACTGCTCTTTACCGAAAGGTATCTTACCAAGATAGTCTTTCCTCTTTTTCCCACTGTTATGCCAGAGTTCCTGAAACCAGAATCTATTGCCACTGAATGCTGTAAGAAAATAAAATTTGTTAAATTCTGATACCCTAGCTAATCAGATCATCTGTTTAGCTCCACAAACTGCAGAAACATGTATAATCCCAAAACTTATTAAGGTTTTTTTGCTAACCAATATGGACAATGCTTAAAAGCCATATTAGAATTCCTACTAGACATACTGAAATATCAACTTTGGAAGTGTCATTGAGAAAGGCAAAAACTAGAATTCAATAAAACAGAGACATTTGGCTAGTGATTGTTTCCATAAAGCAGAAAACAACCAAAAAATAAAAATTAAAAAAAAAATCATTCCCGTAACCATGCTGCTTAAAAGTAAACAAAATAATCAAAATCTTTCTTTTAAATGAGTGAAATGTTTTCTCTAAGAACAGGGATTATCAGTGCCCTTTCTGTCTCTAAAACAACCTTTGTTTTAATAATATGTGAAAAGCATACACATTACAAACATTCTGAACTTATGAGATGACTTTGTAAGTCATTTTGTAAGCCACTTCTATTTAGGAAATAGGTTATTTGTTGAAAATAGAAAATAGGAGAGTCTAGGGAGCTAGAACAGAAGGTGACATTAATTTACATTTCCCTGATGATTAGTGATTTTGAGCATTTTTTCATGTGCTTGAGCGGTTCTCATAGAAGTAGTGAGTAGAATAATGGTTACGAGGCTGGCAGGTGGGGTGAGGAGGAGAAGTAGTGGACTAACAGATACAAAACTATTCATTGTGCAGTATGTGCATGTACTCAAACACCACACTGTACCCCACAAATATGTACACATAAATGTTAAAATAATAATAAAATAAAATGGCATAGTATTTGCATAGAACATTAAAAAAAAAGATACTTTACAGTTAAGAGAGAATTCAAATTCTTGATTCTCACCCCTTCAACCTCCAGCACTCCCCATCTGAGTAAAGGAACTACCATACATCTAGCTGCTCAAGCCAGACCTAAAGAGTTATACTTGATCCTTTTTCATCCCTTCTCCCTCTGGCTGTCCTTCCTAGGCAACCCCACAAGTTTGTTGATTCAAACACAAATATATTTTGACTCTATCCCCGTCTTGCCTTCTTCGGTGCTATCACCTTCAGCCAAGCCACCACCATTTCCCACTTAGATCACTGCGACCAACTCCTAACTGATTCCACTTACTGCATTCCTTTCTCTAAGCTGGAGCAGAATTGAGCTTTTCAGAACAAAAACCTCACTCGGCCACCCCTTGCTTAGAACTGTCCCTTCCATAACTTCTCCTTGCACTCCAAACACAATCAGAACTTTTTATCTTGGTCTACAAGGCCCTCAACCACTTGGCCTCCCTCTCTCACCCTCTCTTTCCAGTTCCTCTCCAGACCCACTGTTTTTTCTGTTCTGTGAACAGACCAAGCTCTTCTTGCTACAGAAGCTTTGCATATACCTTTCCATCTGCCTGGAATGTTCATTTTCCCACTTACATGCCTAGCTCTTCCTGTCCCTTTAAGTCTTAGCTTA
Source organism: Cynocephalus volans (assembly GCF_027409185.1). Lineage (NCBI taxonomy): Eukaryota > Metazoa > Chordata > Mammalia > Dermoptera > Cynocephalidae > Cynocephalus > Cynocephalus volans. Next base: position 64,848,627 of record NC_084467.1, on the reverse strand, counting down.
AAGAAACCTCTTCAGAGGAGCCGGTCCTAAAGTAGGCTGCCCTTCACGCTATTCTCTTACTAGCTTGTTTTTTTCTTTCCTAGAACATTTGGCAAATTGGAGTTGTTTTCTTTATTTGCCTGTTCACTTATTTGTTTTTGTTGTCTCCCAACTTTTAGGTCACTAACCTCGTTCATCACTGTACAGCTAGTGCCTGATACATGGGGATGCGTTTTTGCTGAATGAATGCTCGCAATGAAATTTAAATTTACATATAAACACATAAAAAGTATAAAAATAAACAAGGAGATGAAATAGAGAATGAAGACTAAACAGATGTTTACCTAATACTTATTTAAATGACGAGAAAATGAAATATTCTTTAAAACACTTAATTTTACATACAGTTCCACAATATTTTTTCTAAAAGCTTAACAAACAAAAACAAAATATAAAACGTTGAGGCAAAATTTATAAATAGAAAGGTTAAGGAAGAAAAGAGGAACCACAATTTGGATATTATGTTTTGCTAGTAATTATTAGTTACTTTTCCCCCCTAATACTAAAAATAAATAAATAAATAAATAGACTGATCCAACAAATGAATAATTAAAAACTAGTTGAATAAACTAACATTAATATCACATTACTTTTTATAGAAGATTTAAAACCTAAAATTAAATCTACCCAAAGACCTATAACTTCCAGTATTATTACAAAATTTTACCAGAATCTGTGCATCCTGCAACTGTCGACACTGCACATGAAGAACAAATGGTTCAAATTTCAAAATGGCATCACCATTTGCTTTCTTCAGCGCTCTAATCTAAATAAATGAAAAATGATAATATCAGACCCAACTGTATGATCCTGTCCTTTGGTGACGCTTTGCTCCATACATAACTACATTTTTCATAGAAACTTTCAGATGCTCAGCATACTTTTTCTGCAGTAACTATTCCCTCTGCTATCTTGGTTTTCTTTCACCAAAAACTTATTAATTTTTTTATTTTCTTAAAAGACCTCATTTCCAATTCTCCCATAAATCTTTTGTACCATTTTTTTCCATTTATAACTGTACCTTGAAAAAGTAATCTACAAATGTATTTAATTCTGTAACAGACTTTTCATTAAGGAATGTGATATAATAAAAACTGTACTAGGAGGACTGTTTAAATTCTTTGTTATTAGATTGAGATAGACGCAAATGTGATGTGAGAGAAGGGTCCACGCACAGCCTGATGCCTCCCCTTCATTCCCAAGAGGAACCAGGAGCACTGGTAAGTCACAAGTCGCATTGTATACAAAGAGCTCAGGGCACAGCCAGTGTGTTCCTGCTCCTTGGAACTGGGCACATGTAAACTTCCCTTGGAACTGCTTAGCCACATGTGGATCAGTAGCCCTCATGTATGTCCCCAGCTTTTTTTATTCTGGACCCCACGGGGCAAGGGTTGGGGTCCTTTTACTGCGGTATGAAGTGAGGTGGGTGCAGCCACTCTGCCTGCATCAGCTGTGGGACAATCTGCTAGCCATGGGGACTGACTCATTGCAAAAGGCTGGATCTTGTATACTGTCTCTTTCCTCTTGTTGTAAGTAAACACTATACCACTTGAGCCTGGTGTATGTGCTCTCTGTTCTTAATAACCTTGAGTCATGCACCGTTCTCTTCTCCGGGTTGCTCTTACCTACCTCTTTACCCTGGCTGCACTTGTATTATAGTCTATCCTGTTGTACTGCCTGACCACCTAGTGAAATATGTAATGTTATGTCTGAGCTAGAATTTATACAGGAGAGTTATTATTTCCCTGGGCAGCATCCCCCCTCCTTCACACCATTTGATTCTAGTGGGACTTTCAATCATGACACTGTCACTCATCACTCTCCCTATCATAATATCGGAGGTACCAATTGCCTATGTCTGACTGAGGATATTATTCCATCCCACTAGCAAAAATAATTGATCTAAGGGAGAGCACGCCTAATCCAAGCAGAACAACTCAGAGTCCTTCTCTGGAAGCTGATACATGAATCTTAGGAAAAAGAGATCTTTTTTCTGCTGGGGTTGCTGGCAGCTATCATTCCTGCCACAAAGAAGACCATCTGCAGCAGTAGAGAATAAAGGCAAACACGAAGAGAGGACCAGCACCCAGAGATGGAGATGGAGTGAGTACTCTGAAGACAACATTTGAGAATCTGAATAAGCAATGCCTATTCTAGCTCCACCCTGTCCTTTCCAGTTAAATAAATTATCTTCTTTGCTTAAGACAGAATTGAATTTCTAAATTCAGTGGGAATGAAGAGGGCCTGGCTAACACAAACTTATATGAATTCACCTAAACACTTTAATTTGGGAAATTAAATAACCCACCACAGATAGGAAGATTTTCAAGAAGCAATCCAGGTAAATAATGTATAATTTATTTACATCAGTGAAGCTGGTAAAATATAGATAGTGCTGATCCCCTTCTCCTTCTATAATTTGTCCCAGGTTACAGAGTTATTAAATGCCAGAAGTGAAAGATATTTGGATCTAAATTGTGTCCAATGTCCATGAGCTTTCTGCTATGTCGAAGCAGTAAGTAATGCCTGCATATTTTTACTTGCACATTTTTATCTCCTACAACCCAAAAAAGCCATTGTAATGAAAGCTCTCTGGCTGTATAATCTTCAGCCATTATAATTATATACAAAAATCACCTTGACTTTTCTATTCTTTTCATATGTATTTAAAGTAACTGTGAATTTAAGTTTATTTCTAAATTTATATATAAAAACTTACCACATCATCTTTTACACAAGGTTTGTGTGTAACCAGGAGCCAGCAACAGTTTTGTTTCTGAACTTCAAAACTATTTATATCCTAAAATAACAAATAATGTAATTTAATCATATAATATTTACAAAAATAATAAGCATAATGCAAAGTATATTGTAGGCTTTCTTAAATTAATAAACCTAAGCTATGATTTTAAGTACTACTGAAAACAATTCAATGAGTTTTTGAGTAAAGTTAACCCCAAAACAAAAATGAACTCAAAAATCTGACAGAATAAATTATTTGAAAGGTAAACGTATGTAATAAATATTTTCTGAAATATGGTCATGATTTTGTGAGGGGAAAGGGACCATTCCAAGGGGTAATACTAGCAGCACCTGAATTGTACTCTAGCTGTTTTATTTAGCTAGCACAGTATTTAAAGAAAAAAAAAAAGGAATTTGAATTCCTTTTCTAAGACAGCACTGTCCCAATCCTTCACAAGACTCTTTACTGACACCTGTGCTGATCATACCTTTATAATACTTCCCTGGTCTCTGTACACATAAATTGTGACCTCTGGATTAGACTTTATATGTAGTCCCAAAGGGTGGAGCTAAGACTGAAAGTTCAAAGTTTCAAGAAGACAAACATTTTAACATTGACTTAAACTGGACAAACGGTTATTTGCAAAGTTCTGTTAGGTACTACGGGTATACTCAGATCCTACTCTCAAGGACACTGGAAAGATTATGCAGGGAACCACATGGACAGAAATCACTGCACTTCTACAAAGCAACTATTTATACAATGGGTCCTCAAGAGACTGCTGTCTGGCCTTGGAACCAGGAAGAGCTGTGCATGTCCTGAATAACTTTTGTGTTCTTTGTAAGACTTCCATACCTGATGTATCTGATTTTGTGCTGGCTGCTCTATATCTTAGAACCAAATGTGTGGAACACCTCTAGTAAGCCTACAGGAACTAATGCCATCACTGGCTTCATCTTATCTATATTCTCTTCATCCAGATTTTCCCAATTTTCATTTTTTCTTGTGTTGTTTTTTTCTAAGTTGCTCCAAATAGTTCCTGAAATAAGGCAGAGTAAAAATAAACATAATTCAAGCTATAAGATAAAAAAAATTAAAAAGGTTTCAGATAAAGTCCTAAGCCAGTTCAGAAGAAGTAGTCATTAACTCCAAGTGGGCAGTATGTATTAGTTTGTGTGTGCATGTTTTTGTTCAGGTGGGGGAGGTGAGTCTAAGAGTCATGCCTCAGATATGCAGAGATGGGGGAAATATTTCAGGGGGAGAAAAACAAAATAAACAAAACCATGAGCAAAGGCAAAGACAGGTAAATACAAGATGAGAAAGAATAGTTTAGTTTCAATAACTAGCTGAAAATGAAGTAGTGAAAAACAGGGTTGAAAGGTACACTAGAGTAAGGGTTTGGACTTTCTGACGTAGAAAAATGTGTAATAAAAGGTTTCAGCATAAGATGAGCAGCAAGCAGAGTGTGCTTTAGAAAGGCAAATCTGTTAACAGTGTGCAACACGGTTTGGAGGAGAAAGACTTGTAGTTCAGTGACTTGTAGGGAAACCACTGCAAAAACCCAGGTAAGATAGGGTAGTGGAAATGGGGGAAGAGAGAATGTGTGGGCAAGAGTGCCAGTGCACAGGAGGGAATGGAAGCAATATAAAAATGAACAGGCTCTGCTAACCTGGGAGACCAGTGAATGATCAATGATAGACCTAAAGAATGAGCCTATAAATATGTTGTCTTCCACGCACTAAATTTAATACTACTAATAAAATCAATACACAACAGTTACAGCGCATTTAACTTGGTCCGGGCACAATGCTAAATCTTTCAAATAAATTATCCCATTTCCTCCGGACAAAATCCCTATGAAGCAGATACACTTTAGTATCCTCGGTTCAGGAAACAGGAAGGGGGCTGAGTTTAGATAACTTTCGTAAGATTATTTGCCAGTAATTCCGATAACTGGTTTCGAATCTAAGTGGTATCACTCCAAAGCCTGAGATCTTTAGTATCTCATACCATCTGCTGTACTTCGAACTACGTAAAAACTACCAGAGCTGTAATAATAGAGTGGGCCACTAGGAGGCAGTGAACTCCTAAACACTGATGATGTTCAATCAAGAGCAGCGGTAAAGATTTGGCAAGCAGTTGAAGAGCAGCGTTCAATACCTCGCCAGGCAAGGAAGTGTTTAAATTCCCTTAGTATTCACAAAATCAAGTTCTCTAACTCTTGCCAATCAAGATAGTTATCAGGCCAGCAATTCGGCATCACCTGAGGACTTGTTAGAAATGCACAATATCAGGCCCAACCCTAGACCTACAGAATCAATGCACGTTAAACGATCCCCAGATGATTATTAGATACTTAAGGTTTTAGAAACACCTGTCTAATTTACCCTCTAAGTTTCACCTATAAAGACCACCCACCAGAGGGACAAACACACACAGGCCGGATTGGGTGTTGCACTGAGTGGGCACAGGGCTCCTAAAGTTGCTCACTAGAGGGCAGTGCTGGAAGGGCACAAAGGCACCTCACCCCATCTCGGAGGAGGATACGGCCTGAGCAGGAGCTGGTGGTGAAAAACTGTTCTCGCGCATTCAGGAGCTGCACAAGCTCGACCACATCCTCGTCCACACTGCCCTTCCGGCTGAGGTCCACTTTGCTCAGACACTGCGCCTTCCACCTCCCGAACTCTGCGCTGCGATCCATGCGTGAGAGAGAGGCTGCACTCTCCACCTTCCCGTTAGCCTCGCCTCTCCTCGGGGGCGGCCATCTTGAAGCGAGCGGTAGCCGAAGAGGCCCAAACTTCCTCGTCTTTCGAACTCCAGAGAGTCTCGTTCGCCTTCCTGGGGGCGGGGAGAGGCACTCCGGCAAGGCGGAGCCTATAAAAGTTGGCGATAGGTGGGTCTGCCTCCTCCTTGTGTGGAATCTGAGGGATCCCTCGCAGACTCTGATTCCACTCTAGAGCCGGGTAAGTGGTTTTAAAAAGTCTCCTTAGTTCAGACAGCGAATCTCCCCGCCGCTCGTCCAAATGGAACCGAGCTTGATTTTGACTGCGCTCCTTTCCTGACCTCTGTCCTTCCCGAGAACCGGTGCCTAAGGAGTTCGAGGCCGAAGCCATTCCCCTGCAGGGGCTGCAAGTTACTAGGAGTACATCACCTGGGGAGTTTGACCTGCTGGTCTCGGGCTCCCAGCCGTGGTTTCCAGTAGGGTCTGCGTTTCGGCTGTCACACTGCGGCTCCCTCCCAGCAGCCCCTCGCCCGCCACCCGCCTGATTTTCCCTTGCGGCCGGGGCCTGGCCATCCCTGCAGCAGCGCACGCGGGTCTGCGAGGGCCCCTGCCCGCAGCCCAGCCGTGGGCAACTGCGGGTTTCCCGGCGCTATCCGCCCGGCCTTCCTGCAAGCTTTGTCGTCAGGGTTGCAGTCTTACTTTTGTAGGGAAATGTGTAGTTTAATTTACCCTGTGGCCCTCGCCCATAATAATCTTCAAAAGAAAAAAATTGCAAAACGCCCTGTATATATCGTTGGATGTTTCCAGAGGAGGCTCGTCTCACTGACCAGTGAAGGGGCGTTAATGATTAAACCATTAAAGGCCAAAGTTTGGACCGCTTGTCCGCAGCTAATGGAAATGGCCATGTGAGTCACACTGAATGAAGCCACTGTGACTCTCCATGTCTGGTCATCAGCAGCAAATCTCACCGAGCTGTATTCCCCTAGCACTGGGGAGCCGTCTGTTCCATCCTAACTTATCAGAGAAACCTGGAGGGGTTCAGAATGATCTGTTAAAATCTTCCCTCCCCCACGTTATCAGAAACGAGCACTGAGATCCAGACCAGTGAAGTAAATTGGCAAGATCACACAGCCAGGAACAGACTTTCTCTGGCCGCTTTGAATTTTTTTCTTTTTTACATTTCTGCGTTAAGAGTAATAAACCATATGCTTACATAAGTCATTCTTGATCAACAGCAGCACATGATTCTCTTTCCAAATTTTCATTTTTATATTTTTTGCCAGAAATTCTTATTTTACTTCTGCTGTTGTCTCCTAATGTGCCTTTGCTCTGGCTTTGTGAATTGGTCTGTTCATTCTATGTTAAAATATACTTCTAACATTTTTTCTATTCCTGTAATTTTCATTTAAACCAAATAGATTCAAGCATAGTCTGGAAAAGATCACTGTTTGAGGAAAAATTTGAAATTTCATGTTTCCTAGATTTATAAGATAAGGTTGACAATCTTTTAGAAGTAAAAAGTAAAACCAAAAATTAAACCAAGGTACTCTAAATAATTTTTTAAAGTTTATATTTGATAAATAGAAAGGCCTATTTGAAGCACAGTTTAATTAAAAAACAAGCAATGGACAGGCCCGCCCTAAATCATTTGTAATTTAGTCTGAATAATATAGATGATTTAGTCTAAATAATGTAGAGCTTACTGTATGCTAGGCGTGCTATGAAGGACACTCCCAGTGCTGTTGTAGTTAAACTTCACAAGGATCCTATGCTAGATAGTACTATTCCCATTTCACAGATAAAGGAATTATTAATTTTCCTAATAGAATGATATCTTTTCTACTTCTACTGCATCTCCTGACTTATGGGCATATGGGAAATTTCATACTCTAAGCAGATGCCTTAGTCATGAAATATGAGATTCCACCTGCAGGTTAGGTCAGTTTCACATTTCCATCTCAGTCTGTCTCATTATTATCAATATAAAGTTTATTTCTAAGAAAATAAGGGTCCTCTGTGCCAATGTTTCAAAAGGTGAGATGAAAAGGATTATACAGTAAGGGGAAAAAAGTCAGCTAACAACATTTAAAGTATAGGACTTGAAATATAGCTCTGCTTCTGTGTGACCCTGACCAAGTCTCTTAATCTCTTGTGATGTTTTCTCCTCCATAAAATGGATGTTGATTTTATTTTTACTTCAGCAGAAAATACCTGTTGTGAAAATAATTGTATCAATGGAGGTGAAAAATGTGCTTTTCAGAAGTCAGTTATTGCTAGGGTTTAAGAATTTTTCTTATTGCTATTAGTGTGCCACATTGTTTTGTTCTTTCTATAATTCCCTTTGACAGAGCATCTGTGTTAGGAAACAGATGGTGATCCTGTGGGTAGTTGAGTAAAAAGGCAATGAGTGCGGAGTGGAGCCTGATCAATCACAGTGGCTAAGGCGCAGTGGAATTAAGATCAACAGAAGCAAAGTAGGAGATAGTGCTGTCAAGGTCATGCCCCATCTCTTTATAAGCTCCATAGGATAATGTGGTAGTACTGGGCAAGGCAGGTAGGTCTTCTAAATCCATGTTAAGGATGACTCTCCTCCTTCCTTTGCTCCTTTCTTCCAACTTAGTCAATGCTAAATGTAGAGGGGAAAATATGTGTTAGATACGAGATATAGATCCCTATTTCAAAATAATTTTGATTTTATTATTGCTAGAATTTTTTGAGGATGATAATGATGTCTGTTGGTCGAGAGATCGATGCGAATGTTTGAAATAAATAGGTAAGAAGAATTGATATTGAAAGTGGAAAAGAGCTGAGCATGTTACATGGTGTGTGTATATGTGTAAGGGTGAGAGCTCTGAGCACACAGGAGCTGGGGCATGGGGCATTTTCTCTTTGCCCTTTGTGTTCTCTGAGGTTGGCACAGTGCCTTGCATACAGTTAATGTTCAGAAAAGCCATGATGAATGCATAACAACCAATGTTGGTATTAATGTTTTGTTTAAATGATTATCTAGACTTAATTCTTTGAGATTGTTTTTATAACCAGAGTCCTGTAAATATTATTATATTAAATTAAAGATGATTATAGAATTATAGAGTGGAGTATGTTTTTATAAGTAAGAAATTGGAAAGAAGAATATATGGGAAAGGAATAACAATGTCTTCTATATACAGGAACATACATTTGCCAAGTTCTGTGCTTGGAGCTTGCCATGTCTCCAGCACAGTCACTCTGAGTGGGATCCCAGTTCTGATGAAGAAACTGAGGCTGAAAAGGTTGACTGCCTTGCCCCAGGCCACGTGGCTAGGCCATGATAGAAATGGGATTCCAATCGAGAACTGTTGGATTCCAAAGCCCACACTCTTCCCATAATACCATGTTGAAAGCAAAAAGGAAAAGGAAAAAAGAAGCTCTGTGTTCTTATTTACCCCATGGAAAACTCATCTGGGTGACCTTTTCTTTTTCATTATACTTGTTTTATTTTCATTATACATTCACTTCTTGTCTAAGAAATTTCCAGCTTGAGTGAAGACATGAATGGAAGCACAGTAGTGAGATTGCTGGGGAGGACTGGGCTACCTTTTCCTGTCCTAGCTCTTTGACAGATCTTCAGAGATGCCTCCCTGTTCTACAGTGCCCTTTGGTTTATGCCCTCTACCTGCTTTGTTGCTTTTTATATGAGGACTGCTCTTCAGGATATATCATTGCTAAACAACCTTGGGAAATTTCACTTTCTCCCTTGTGCTGGGCACTGTTTTAAATCATTTTAATCTTAAGGGTTTTAAAATGGACTCAAACTTTGATTAATTATATCAAGAACTTTCCATCAATAACATCACCAAAATACTTTTGAATTTCCTCCCTGTACATTGAATGACATTTTATAGCCAGCATGGGCTCTGTTCTGAGTAGTCCTGTGCTGAACTGTAATACAATAAAAGTCTGAGTTCTTTCATCTTAGGTCCTAATTTCTGCACCTCTTTCTGATGTTTAAATGCTTGTGGTTGAGGAAGATGTTCTGTGTGGTGTCAGAATCTTATAATATTTGGTTTGATTAATTTCGAGAAATTTTGTTAACCCACACATAAAATTATGGAGATATAGTCAAAACCCTTTCATTACATCTTTGCAGGTACAGATTTTCCAAAGTTACGTAATTTTATATTCAAATGTTCTTTGCCTTTTCCTAGAGTTTATTTTAACTCTGAGTTTTCTTTTTATTTTAATATTATCAGTGGTAGGACAGACAGGTTAGGTGAGCTCATGTAATTTATAAAAGATTGCATACGAGCAGTGTTTTAGTTTTTAATATTTTTTACCTGTTGTTAAAGTGAATGAACTATGTAAAGCCGACTGTTCCAACATTGATAAATTTCAAAAACTTAATGCTGAAAGAAAAAAGCAAATTGCAGAATTAAGTACAGTATGATCCAATCTAAATAAAATTTGAAAACACACAAAACAACAGCACATATTCTTTTTAATGCATATGTATGTAGTGATGGAATAACATGCTTGGGAATGTTGAGCACTATTTTTATATTATAGTCCCCTCTTGAAAGGGTGAGCCACCGATGGGTTTGTGGATGGGTAGAGGAGGCTTCAATTATATCTATAATGTTTTACATTTTTAAAATGTTAAGAATTGTTAAAGCTGGATGTCGGGTAAATATATTTTTTTATTCTTTATATGTTTGAAATAGTTCATCATCTAACAAAAAGAGGTCTATTTATCTGTTAATAAAACTTATATTAGCTCCTAAAATTTCCAGGAGGTTTCAATCCAAGCTTACACAAAAGAAAACCAAAGATACGGTATTATACTATGTCTATCCAGATGTTTTTGTTTGCATGCTCAATTCCCTTGTTGAGGTCACTGAATCCCTGCAGGAAGTACTGTAAAGTATTTTGCTTTGTAGCTGAAGGATTTGTAAGATGAAAGGTCCTTAAGCATGAAATGAGATCATTGGTAAGCTCATGATTTAAATTATTGTTTGAAAATTATTTGATCTGCTCCCTCCAGGGGCAAAAAACATAGTGATAGCCTAGATACAATATGACAATACATTAATTTTTTTTTTCTTAATATCTAGATCACCATGGCAACTGGACTGAAGTTGATGAGAGCTGTTAGAGTTTTTGAGTTTGGTGGACCAGAAGTGCTGAAACTCCAGTCGGATGTTGCAGTACCAATTCCAAAAAGCCATCAGGTGGAAATAATTACTTTACTCAGGCAATAATTACATTGAATGTGAGTCTAGCACATCAAGTTAGTGTTCAAAAGAAGCAGACATAATTATTTATAAAGACATTGAATTAGGACAAAGTTTATACGTTTATATGTATGAAGTTGGAGAAAGTTAACATAAATCTAATAATTAGTGAAGTAGACATATGAAAAGGAATAACCTCTGATTATAAGAAAAATTTTGAAGTTGAGAATTATCTATGTAGTGCAATAATTGGGATTTTTCTGAATGGAATCATAAGTAGTTTCAAATAAATTATTTTATTACAAACTTTCATGATTTTTATTTTGCGCATGGTAGGAAAACAGTTTTCTTTTGCATTCATGCTTTTTCATGTATGACTAAAGAGAATTTAAATATAGAGTTTAATTATTCCCAATGACTTTAACAATATACCTTTGATTCAAAATTATGGATTTTTATTACTGCATCTTCCATAACTCCCAAGTTTAATTTCCCTAGGATGCTTTGTAAGAGTTTTTACAATTTGGCTATAACCTATCTTTACAGATTATTTCTTATCAATCTGTCTCAACTGACTGTACTGAAATAACATCAAACTTTATTCAGTTTCGCCAAGAGGCCCTTTCATTCCTTCTGTCTTTGCACATACTATTCCTTTAACGGGAAATATCGTTTTTCTTGCATTCCTAAAGAATTTCTACTCATCCTTTAAGGACTAGCTCAAATACCACTTCTGTAAGGCTTTCCCTTATTCTTATAGCAGGGGTAATCATGTTTTATTAATTAAGATAAAATTAGTGCCTGTAATAAATATAATCTCAAAATCTCAACGCTTCAACAATAGAAATGTATTTCTCATTCACTGAGTTCCAAAATTCTGACATGTTGGTGGGTAGCTCTCCTCCAGCAGTGACTTAGGGACCCAGGCTTCTTTATCATGTGGCTTGGCCACCTTCATCACCTGTCTTACAAGACCTCTGTAAAAGGGTAAAAGCGCAGTGTGGATTGCCTGCGAAGGTTTTTATAGGCCAGGCCTGCAAGTGGCTTTTATCACTTTTGCTTACATTCTATTGGCTAGAACTGTCATGTGACTACACTCATACCATGAAGGAGGCCAGGAAATAATGTTATTCCTATGTACCCAGGAAGAGGAGGAATAGTTTGAACAAACATATAGAGGTCCTTGCCACATATCTCCTCTTTCACTATTCTTTCACTATTTTCCCAAAATGTTTTTAATACAGCACATAAGACATTCTGTTTTTTTATTTACATGTTGGTTTGCAAAGCTAGAATGTGAGCTTGTTGAAGGCAAGGACTTCATTTTGTTTCATTTTTCCATTTTTATAGCTCTCTTAATCACACAATCCTAGCAAAATGCTGAATGAATGCCCAAATGCTGTGTTTGAACTAAAATATATTGTTGTTGCAGGTTCTAATCAAAGTCCACGCATGTGGAGTAAACCCAGTGGAGACATATATTCGCTCTGGTACTTACAGTAGGAAACCACTCTTACCCTATACTCCTGGCTCAGATGTGGCTGGGGTAGTAGAGGCTGTTGGAGATAATGTATCTGCTTTCAAGGTATTACATTTTTAATTACTGCTATTTTACCTTAATATTTTTTCTTAAAATATTTCAACATAGCTTTAAAATGTGTCATATTTAAGGATTTAAAAGGCCCATTACACAATTTCTGCCACCTGGGGGACTCCTCTAGTCAAAAAAGAAGTTACTTTTTATCCAGAGGTTTTATTTGTTTGCGCTATTGGGAATAAATGCTGGGTAATTTCTGCCTCTTCACATCCCTACAGAATGAACTGTGATCCTTTTGATTTAATAGAAATATGTAAGGAAAGAAAACAAACAATGAAGATATACTGTTTCCTAATTCTTTATAGCACACGAGCCAATGTAATTTTAAATTTCTTTTATAAATTTAGCTCCACAAAATAAAGGGAAAGTTAATTCTTTTGAAGAATAAGTAAAACATGAAAAAATGCAGGGTCACTATACAGTTTCGGAGCTCTGACTTAGACCAAGGTCAATGAAAGTGTTATGATCATGGCTTTTGTTATCTATATGCCAAAAGACATATAAAACATAGATAGTATATTTATAGTATACTCATGTTCTAGCATCTTCCCTCATAATTCCTTGACCTGCTCAACTTTGGCAGCACATTTACCAAGATGGGGCTGAGACAGAAAAGATTAACGTGCCCCTGTGCAGGAAGATGGGCAAATTCACACAGCTTTCCACTCCTCAGCCTGTAGCAATCTGGCTTCTGCCCCCATCGCTCCACTGAAACGATTCTTGCTAATGTCGCTAATGGCCTCTATATTGCTGGAGTTAATGGGCCCTTTTATGTCATTATCTTTCTTGACTTCTCTGTGACATTTGACACTCTCAGCCACTTAACTTTTTCTTTAAAAAAACTTTTTCTTCAGCTTCTGTGACATCATTTTCTCCTGTTCTCTCCCGTTCCGCTCAGGGCATCCTTTTTCAGGCATCTTTTTCTCTGGATGCTCCTCAATTTTTAGTGCTGCCCAGGGGTCTCAGTCCCTACTTAGACCTCTGCCTTTTGTATTCTGTACCTTTTTCATGATGATCTCATGCACTCTTAGTTTCCATTATTCCATGTGATATTTTTAGCTTAGAATTTTCTACTAAGCTATGGATCTGTGTGGTCCAAAACAGGAGTCACTAGCCACATGTGGCAATTTTAGTTCAAATTTGCTTAAACTTAAATAGAAAATACATTTCCTGAGTCAAACTAGCAACATTTCAAATGCTTAATTGTCCTGTACATCAAACAACTACCCCACTGGACAGTGGAGATGTAGAACATTTTTATCCTTACAGAAAGTTGTGTTGGAGAGCACTGGACCCACATGGTCAACCTCCACGTTCTTACTGAACATGTCTAAAACCAAACTTACCTTTCCTTACTGTAGATCTGCTCTTCTCCTGTGTGACTGTCTTGGTGACTTCTGGGCTCACCTTCTCACTCTCCCCTGGCAGATCTCCCTTACTAGAACTGGTTTCTGTCTCCTCTTTCTATCCCCACTGCCTGTAGTTAGTTCAGGTTATCTTACCTACTTAACTACGCTCCTGTCCTAGATTTCTATAATAGACACTTAAATTATTACTCTCTCTCCTTTTCCCTGGAATCTATCCTTACTGTACAAAGAATCATTTTCTAGAATGTAATTCTGATTGCTTTACACCTCTATTTTAATTCTTGTGTTCATTCCTTGTAGATTTCAGGGCACTGTTGAAATTCCTAATTGTTATGAAATAAGACTCTCTTACCTATCTTTCTATTCCTATCTCTCACTACTTCTCATATGATAGTTTATTATTTAGTAATGAACTGTTTGTCCTTCTCTGTAGATCTTATACTCTTTCATTTCTCTGTCTTTGTACATATTGGTTCCTCTGCTTGACAGAATTAAATTGACAGTTACAAACATGGATTCAAGGGATTTCACCTCCAGCTTTAATTTCTTTCCATTTTGTCTCTGAAACTATTACATACCATACACTAGACTGGTTATGCATTGGGAATAAATGGTAATTTCTCAGCATTTATTCCTCCCTCTATTTCTTGGCTGACTTTGTTTTCTTCACACGTACTGAGTAATCCCTGTTATAGTTTCCAAAATCTTGTCCTATCCTTCAAGACCTACCTCAAATATTAGCTTCTCAATAAAGCTAATCTTAATTTTCTCAACTTAGAAGTAATTCCTTTGTTTTTCACATGCCTAACTTTGATGGCACATCATGTTTGCTTTCTTCACAATTATTTCTATCTCTCCTCCTAGTTTAGGATGCTTGAAATCAGGGACAGTGTTTTGCTTTTAATATCCCTTAACAAATTCAAAGTAATGCTTTTCATATTGTGGATTCTTAGTAAATGTTTGAATTATTTTAAAATCAATTCACCATGTTTTTTAAACTGCAAAAACGGGATTAGTCTTAACATAGTTGTACTTGACCATAAGCAGGTGAAACTGTTAAGTGTGGATGCTTGTCTTTGACTCTTGGATGCCTTCTGAATCTTTTTCATTTTTATCCCACCACATAGTGCTGTTACCTTTTCATACTTCTTTATTATAGGACCAATTAAAGTAGACTGAGCAGTCATTGCCTTAATATTTTGCCTGTTCCAAGGAATATTTATTTATTTATTTTTTTACAAGAAGGAAGAATTAGTGCAGGTGGTGGTAGTGGGCGGTCTAATTTACCCTGGTGTGCAAATAACACTGGACCTGTAATACTTGTCTAGGGCATTACTGTACCTTCAGTCATGCATCTGCTTTTCAATTGCAAGGACCCAGCGGATGTTTATTGAGAGTTTACTGTGTTTCTGGTGCTGAGACAAGTGAAGAAGCCTGTCTTGGCTCATCCTGCTGTCATGATCTTGGCCTGGTTTCCTGCTTTTAGGTTATACGCATGAAAGACAATGGAAATGCAGGGATGAGGAAATGCATGGAAAAGATTAGAACAGGAGTTTGGTGTGTGGAAGAAACTACACTCTGTTTCTTCTCCCTAATACTTTGCACAAAAGATAACAGTTTGTATTGACTGCCATTTGCTAACTGCTTGATCGGAGGAAATTATGCAACTTCTTTGTACCTCAGTTTTCTCATCTGTATGGCGGGATTAATCTAAAGAGAAGATGGTAAAAGTGCCCAGTTCACAGGCTGTTGTGAAGATCAAATTGGATAATATTCTCACTTAATGCCGTGCCTGGCACAGTCAGCTCTCGGTAAAGGGGAACCCATTGTAGGGCTTCTCCTTCCTCTTCTTTTACTTTTTCTATTTCCCTTAATTTTTTTTGTCATTGGTTCCCATTAATAAAACATTTTAAAATGCTCAGTATTTTAAAGTTACTTTTTTGAGACCCTACAATATAGAAAATGATATATAAAGACTTATTTATTTCTCGTTATGAAGGCTGCATTACAAAGGATTGTGACCATTTTAACATAATTTTAAAGCCCTCATGCATTTGTTCATGTGTCTCTTCCCCTAGAAAGGTGACAGAGTTTTCACTAACAATACGATCTCTGGGGGCTATGCAGAGTATGCTCTTGCAGCAGATCACACTGTTTATATGCTGCCTGAAAAACTGGACTTTAAACAAGGAGCTGCCATCGGGATCCCGTATTTTACTGCTTATCGAGCTCTGCTCCACAGGTAATAACACACTCTGGCAATTTTATAGCCAACACCAAAGGAGGGCATTATTAACTACTTTCCTTGCTCCTGTCCATCCATCCGTCTATCATTTTTGGTTTCCATTAAACTTTATGGAGTGGGAACTGTACTAATTTGGAGGATTGTACTAATCACTGAGGGTACAATGAAGAGCAATTACTGTCTTAAAGATGCTCACAGTCTATTAAGGGAGTTTGTTGCTTTGTCTTGCTTTGCCCCCACGGATTTGTCACCCCACTTCCCCTGGGTGACAGAGACGCAAAGGATGACGCAAAGGATTACTCAAAGCCCATCTCTTCCGAGCAGTGAGAAGCCCCGAAGAGGTTAACTTCCCAGGCATCCTCCAGTGAGAGGCAACTCTTCCTTGGGAAATTAATGCCGAATTGGGGTTCTCTTCCTGCATTTATTTTCAGACCAGGAAGTTACAGGAAGAGAACAAAGGTGGGGTTATAGTTTAACAGTATAGGCTGGTAACTTTCAGTGAAACAAGCCAGATGACATTCCAGTAGACAATTAAGTGGTCCTATCAACAACAGTTTGATCTTAGCAAACATTCCTTCCTATAGCAATTTCTCAGTATCTTTACATAACCATCAGTAACTAGTCTGTCTTTGAGCCAGCAACCTGCTGTGCCACAATTCTTATCTTGCAACAGAGATTTTAGCCTGAGGAAAATTTCCTGTCCTTGCAAGGTCAATATTTGAAACTACAGGGCTTTGGAAAACCAGGCCCTGTGAAGTACATATGCTTTATAGTATATTCCACAGGAGTTAGACGTAAGACACATATAATGTGGAAAGTATGGTGAAAGACATGTACATAGACATTTATGGGATCACAGGGATGGGCTGTGGGGATAAGTAGGGCTTCCTGGCGAAGTATAAGACTTGGATTATTTTAAAACCATGATTCGGAAATCTTTTTATCTGTGAGAACCATTTGGGCAACAATTTAAAAGTACAGTCTAGGGCCCTACTGAAGACCTACTGATCAGTTTCCATGGCTGGGACCTTACAATATATACTGTGATCAAACCCACTAAGTATTTGAAAAGGATAAGAGATAATTCACCTGGGAAGGGTAGCTGGGAGAGGAGAGGACTCTAGATTATGGGAATAGCATCGTGTATGGGAAAAAACAGCATGGTGTGTGGGGAGAGCTATAGCAGTTTGGTTTTATTGCATAGAAGATTTCAAGGCAAAAATTGGCAAGGAATGTGATTGGAACATAGTCATCCTTCTATAAATATCAGATGTCATCATCTAATAGGTAGGTTTCAGATTGTGAAAAGGTAGTAGATGGTAGAGCTCACACATGTTCTGTAAGGGATTGGGAATCACCAAATGTTTTATTCAAGAGAGTGCTATTGTTGTATTTTTGTTTGATTGAGGTCACTTATCTGCTATGTGAGGGATGCATTTGAGGACAGGAGTGGGGAGAGAGACAGGAGGGTCTTATAGGAATCTCCGCTAGAAAGAATCCTTATGTATCTGTCCTTGCCAGAGCAAAGGTCATGCTGGAAGAAGTGGAGAGGAAAGGACAACTATTTGCGGGGGAGGAGGGAGTGCAAAGTCAGGAATGTTTGGTGATTATCTGTGGTTAAAGAATGAGGGAGAAGAAGAGCTTAAGAGTACTTCCAGCTTTCTAGCTTGGGTAATGTTTAATTGTGACAAAGTCGACTATGAAAAGGAGGAGAAAGTTTTGAAGAGAAGCTGTGTGCAGTTTTGGACTTGAAATTGTGAGAAAGACATCTGAATGGAGAAGTCCAGTAGCCTATTGGATAAAACAGTCTGAAGCTTGAAGGCTGGAGACACAAATTGGGGGATATCAGCATGTAGGTGAGAGCTGAAAAGATGGAAAGTGATTGAAATCCCTCAGGGAGTGAGAGAACAGTGGAGTGAGAATAGAACTCTAGTGAACATCAACATTTAAGAGTGTAGTTCCGGGAAAGGGACAGAGTCCTAAGAGAACCAAAGGGAATAGATCCCAAGGCCAGGAGAGTCTGGAGGTTGTGGTATCTGTTAAACATCCAGCGAGTGAGTGAGGTTTGAACACAAAGATCTGGGTTAGAATAATGTCTTTACCTAATATTAACTGCATGACCTTGGTCAAGTTACTTTCCCATCTCCACTGCAGTTTAATGATTTGAAAACCATAGGTAATAACAGCTCCTACCTCCTGGGGGTGGTAAGAATTAAATGAGGTCATGTATGCAAAGTTCTTAGTACAGCGCCAGCACAGAGTGAGTGCTCAATCAGTGTTGGTAATGTTAGGATGAGTAGTAAACATTGCTGTGAAGGAGGGAGGCCAGCTGTCAAATGCAGCAGTGAAGTCTGTTCAGAAAAAATAGCAGTTGGGCTTAGCAATTAAGAGGTCATTGGTGACTTTAGTCAGAGCGTTTTCAGTCGAGTGGTGGGACAGAAACTTTATTGAGTGGGTCGAGGAAGAGGAAATCAATTCCTTGAATGGAGACTCGTCTTTAAAGAAACGAAGGAGACAAAGTGACAGTAGGTAACTTGAGGATCATACGGGGAAAAACGTTTTTGAGGATGGACAAGACTTGAACATTTTTATAGCTGAGAAAAGATCTAGGAGGGAGAAGTGGCAGATGGAACAAGAGTGCATAAGGGAAGATAGAAAGGACTTAGGACATAGTTAGAGAGATTGACTTCAAATATCAAAAGGACAGTTCATCTGTAAAACCTAGAAGGGGTAAAGATGGTATAATTATGGAAAAGTTTGTGGGTAAGGAGGTGGGGTCTGGAAGGAGCTTATATGTGATTGCCTCACTTTTCATAATTAAGTAGGAGGTAAAGCGATTTTTTGAGAATCAGATCTGAAGGGACACCAGAATGCATGGTCATGTAATTTTCTTCTGCAGTACTTAGCCATTTGGATAAAGTATCAAGGAAGTTAGGTTTTACTGTTAACCCAGTGCTGGAATATTGGTGGCAAAATGGGATAGTGCAAAGGGAAAAGAGAGCACTGGGGAGAGAAAGAGAGAAGTTGGGGCAATCTACCATGGATCCAGGCTGCGTAGGGAAGGAAGTGAGGTCAGGAGCAGCCAGTGGGCAGAAATGGAGTGGTCAGGAGACAGTGATCTCTGTGAAGCCAAAGAGAAGGTATTGAGAGAGCATGGGTTTACAGGATGAGGATAGGAGATTGTCATCGTAGGACTGGTTATTCGTGTCCAATATTTCTCAGGTAGAATAGTTGGTGGTGTTTACCAGATTTGACCCTGTGGCCAAAGCGGAGAAGAGTCAGGAATGTTGAAATCAGTGAATGTTGAAATCTCCTAGATTGGGGCTGGATTTGGGGTGGAAGAGAAAGCCTGTGTGCCAGGTACTAGAGTCTTCAGTAATTAGGAGACAGCATCTTGGAAGGCCAGGCAGACTGTAAGCTGGAGACACTGGGAGGCCAGTAGTGTGGCTCAATTCAAGTCTGAAAGCATTAGAAGGAGGGAAGCCAATGGTGTAACTCTGTCTACAGCCAAATGCTAGAGAGCCCTGGGGGCCGCTGGTGTTAAGTCTTGGAGTCCAAAAGCCAGACATCCTGGAGTTCTGATGTCTAAGTGTTATCAGGCCGTAGTCCAGCTGTCTGCCCCTAACAAAAACCAGTGCTTTAATTCAGCTTTAATTCAGGAATACCAGTGACTAGAGGAGAGATATTAGGCTATCCCATCTCTCTGGTAAACATGTAGCAGCTTGGCCAGACTATAGCTATCTCCCTGACTCAAATTTACTGAGGACTTTTTAAAGAGGAGATTGAGGAAATGGAACTTGGGAAGTCAAAAGCAGGAGGTGGGGGGGACACGAGCTGTAGGGGCTCCGTGCAAGGAGCCAGGTACAAGGTCTCACCAAGGATCCATCTGGCTTCTGTTGCCATCCTTGCTGTTATGTTAGGGCCCTACTAGAGGGCTGGAATCAGCATAGCTTTACTGACGTCTTCCTTGGTTTCTCAGGGTCTGGATAGTATGTGACTCATAGCAAGTTTGCAACTCCAGGCTGACTGGAAAACAACTTTACATTTATTAAATGTTGTCTTGCCCTGTATCCAAGGTTCAAAATATGAAGTAACCATGGGAAAAGAAGGAGCTCAGAGAAATGCATGCTAAGAAAAACCATCTTTTTTTTTCCCCCCTAAAGCCCATGCAGTCTTAGGTCCCAACATGGTTTCGGTCAGGAGAAGGGCAGGAGAAGAAGGGTGTCCCAGCTCCAGGAGAGAGAGAGAGAACTGGTTTTCCTAATGCATTTTTGTTCTGTATGGGCCCCCAGCTGATTAGATGGTGCCCCCCTCCACCCCATATTAAGGACAGATCTTCCCCATTCAGTCCATCAAATCACATGCCAATCTTCTCTGGAAACACCTTACAGACACACCCAGGAATAATGCTTTACCAAATCTCTAGGTATTCCTTAATTCAGTCAAGGGGACACCTGAAATTAACCATCACATATATATACTGTGTGTGCATATATATATACACACACACACATGTATACATGTACACATGTATATATATTAAAATCAATCTGTCAATCATAATTACACAGAGATTGATTTTAAAGAGTTGCCTCATGAAATTGTAGAGCCTTGGTAAGTCTAAAATCTGATGGCGTAGGGGAGCAGGCTGGAGACACAGGGAAGAGTTGCAGTTTAAGTTCAAAGGCAGTCTGCTGGCAGAATTCCCTCTTGGTTAGGTGAGGTCAGCCTTTGTTCTTTGCAGGCCTTCAGCTGATTGGATGAGACCCACCTACTTGTAGAGGGTAGTCTGCTTTACTCATAATCTACCTATTTAAATTTTATTCTCAACCAAAAAACACTTTCACAGAAACATCCAGAATAATGTTTGAACAAATATAGGGACAACTTGGCCCAGTCAAGTTGATACATAAAATTAACCATCACAGTGAGTCTATACAAGGATAGAAGTATCATAGTAGTGGGGGTCCGGGAGCGAGTTTGCCTGCTTTTTCCCCCATTCACACCAGGGCAGAGGATTTAGGAGAATGTATTCTTAGTGTTTGAGGAGATGTTTATAAAATTTTTTAAAAAATTTATTATAAAGTATTTCATATACCATTTTATAAAATTGGCAATCTTATCCTCTTACATTTGTATTTTTCTTTTTAAAACGTGGTAGTTTTTTGGAAATAGTTATCTCAATTTATCATTCAGACTCTCAGTTTAAGTCTCTGCCCTCAATGCCCTTATCTCCAAGCAAGTGTTGGAGAAAGCTTCATCTATTCCTCATTATTGGCATTTGCCAGCTGTTGACACACAGCCATCAGTAGGACTTTGGTTTACTCTGTTCTCATTCCCAGACTGAAGGTAATATCTCTACAGTGTGGCCACCCCACTCTGTTCTAGGAAGTAAGATTCTTCCTGAGAGTCAGATCTGGATCACACAGCATCTGCTGGTTGTGACATTAACATTTGTCCATCTGGAATGGTAAAGCATCCCCCTAACCATCTTGCCGTTTGTTTCTTGCTTTGATTATGTAGCAGAAAAGTAGTAATATGATCAAGAGGTGAAAAAAATATGTAATTTCACCAGAGGATATGGACATTTTAGAGGGTGACATGGGAACCTTTATGACAGGATTTATGGTATTTCTTAATCTCCTACCGTTGCTTACTCAGCATTGCTTTCTGAAATGAGAGCTTAGCAGATGGTGCAACCTGATGTTCAAAGGCACGGAGAAGTAGAAATATCTTCTTAGCCCTGGCAAAAAATAGTCTAGATGCTGTGTTTATGTGGGCATTAGTCTGGACCACAGAATAAAGCCTGGGCTATAATAAAGCTGCCTTGAGACACACTCTGGGGAAACATGTGGGAATGAGAGACTCCAGTTCCTTTAGGCTCAGCAGTCTTACTAATGCTACCTCCAAGGACTGCAGGCCCTAAGAAGTAACACCATGCTGTGATCCCAGCATCCAGCACA
The DNA here is from genome assembly GCF_027409185.1 of Cynocephalus volans. NCBI lineage: Eukaryota > Metazoa > Chordata > Mammalia > Dermoptera > Cynocephalidae > Cynocephalus > Cynocephalus volans. The sequence continues at coordinate 64,826,741 of NC_084467.1, read as the reverse complement.
GTGCCTGGTGCATAAAGACTCCCAATAAACATTAGTTGAATGAATAAGTGAATTGAAGGCTTTCTTTTATCTGTGGCTCTGAAGAACCATTGTTTGATCCTGTGGAGCTTGGAAAATATTTTGGGATATATTTGCTCTTTGGGTAAGTGTTAGCTGGATTAAGGATAGAAATGCCTTAAAGCTAATGTAAAACACCTGTGCTTAATTACCTTCAAAAAATAAGGTGATAGGAACTATGCTTTTTCATTTTTTTGCAGTGCCCGTGTGAAAGCTGGAGAAAGTGTTCTGGTTCATGGTGCTAGTGGAGGAGTAAGTATTATTTTTTTAAAGTTTATTTTTAAATGGGTTTGGGTTTATGGATTTCACATTATAGTTCTTTAAGTCGTTTTTAAAAGCCGAATTTATAAATATGGTCATGGGTGCCTTTTTTCCTATATGTAGTGAAGCTTTTAAAAAATTTATCTTTTGAAGGTGATTCTTTGTCATTAGTTTAGCATTTCTTGGTTAATAAATTCAACAGATCACCCCATTAAAAATGTGTGTATTAATTAGGTTTTCCACTTGTATTGGGTGTGGACTAAGATAAACTGGCCTTTTTTGTGCCTTCAGGTAGCACATGTTATGAGAATATTTATTTAGAATTTTAAACAGTTCTTTAAGGTTAATATTAATTCCATATTCCCTTAGATAAGGAAACTAAGGCTCATTAAAGCTTTACCTGTGTTGCCCCAGACAGCACCGCAAAGCTGCACTGTGAATTCTTAGTCCTTTCTACCTCCCTTCCACTGTGTGCCTGCTGCGCTTTGATGACATTCGTGGAGTGCACAGTACACTGCTGTGTCCTTAACACCACAACCCGTGGCATAAAATGCTAATGTGTTGGGGGGCGGGAGTGTGAGGGGAGGACTCAGAACTTATAAAATAAGCCCTTCAGTGGGCTGTCAAATACCTCTTCAGAAACTGGCTGCCAATCTGCCTCTGAGGAGCTTAGAGGAAAAGTTAGAGCTCTGAGGTTGGAATTTAACAAGAAATCCACATGAACTCTATCCTGCAAGTAGAGGTTTTCAAAATTTTGGAGACAAGATTTCACATTTTAAAATAAAGGGCCTGGGGCTAGATGGCTCACCTTAAGGAAGCCAGTTAACCCTTTCAGAGCACTGTGTATTCTGGGGAGTAGATTAAAAGAAGTAACCTAATAAAGGGCAAATTGTCCCCTGAAATCCTGAAAATGTGAATTTACCTCTAAAAGTGGCTAGATAAACAGAGAAATCATTCCATTTTGTCTTTCTGTTTCTTTAAATAGATGAATCACAAGGTCTGAAACCTCATTTCCTATATACCTCAAGTAGATCAATTCTGAAGGATCTCAGAGGTCAGACTATTAAAAAACACAAAGATTGTCGTTATGAGGCTTGAGAAAATATGAAAGTTATACCTTGTCAAAAATTCCCATTGTTTAGCTTCACCTAAGAGGCTATTTTTGGGTTAAATTAAATTTAACTCTAAATAACTAAAGGGTCTGTCAAACACATGAATTTATTTAAATTGTTGTGACTTTCAGACAGCTAAGCTTATGCTCTGTATAGCAGGGAAAGATTTCAGTAGAAAGGGGAGAGAAGACTTTAAAGGAAATCTCTTTTTATTCCCTTTACCCTCTTGTAAAAAGCCTAGTCGCTTCACCATGAGTTGCTTTTACTTTTTTTTAAAGTAAAATCCACACTGTTCCCTGAGCTGACTGAGTTTGTTAAATCCTTGGCTGGCAGGGCCAGGCTGGCAACCTGGCATGTGAAGCATTCTGATCCTCCCTGCCCTATCAGAGGGAAACAGTATTGGACTTTGCCTTGCTTCTGTTTGTACTTTCTGTCCTCATTGAATTCAAATTCCTTGGGGATTATATTGTGTGTTTAAAATGGTTGTGGAATTTATGAACACAGCTATTATCCGGATATGTTGGTGGGCAGTTGCCTATTTTAGCAGAATAAGTAGAAGAAAAATAGTTGACACATATTTGTACATAATCTACTGGTATTGCTAGTAAAATAGTTGACAAGAATCAAGAGGGCCTTTAAAAGAGCTGTTGAGTGCCCCTTTAAAGTAGTTAGAGCATGAGGAGATATGTTTACATTGAATCTTCAGTTTAAAATATGGTTTTATTAGAGATTTGTTTTTTTAAGTTGAAAATTAAAGTAGCAAAAATCAATCATGCTGTCCCCATAGTGTATTGTATTTGGTCTAACTGGTTGTCTCTCTCCTTGCTCAGACAGGGAGTTCCATGCATTTTTTTGTTTTGGTTAAATCAGACAAATCCTGCCATAGCCTGACTGAGTTCAGGCTCATCACTCCCATGTTGCATACAGTCTTTAAGGTCCATTTCAGGTCTGGGAGTCTATGATTTTCTTTCAATTTTAATTAGTTTCTGTCATCATTTTTCATTTAAATTCTTTTCTATCTTGACCAACCCAATTATTCCTCTACATCAGTGGTTATCAATAGGGGGTGATTTTGCATCATCCCCCTTCCCCTCAGGGACAGTCGGCCGTGTCTTGAGAATTTTTAGTTGTCACAACTGGGGAAGGGGGGTAACGGCATCTAGTGGGTAGAAGCCAGGGACACTGTTAAACATCCTCCAATGCACGGGATAGTCCCCTACAACAAAGAATTGCCTGGCCCAAAATGTCAGTAGTGCCAAATTGGCAAAACTCTGCTCTAAATGTATGTGAAACTTATCTGTGTCATTCATTTGGCATGTAATCAAACATACTTCCTAGTATTGTTATTGAAATAATTGCTCTTTTATCTATATTCCTATTACTTTTATTTCTCTTTTCTGCTAAGCACACTTACCTCGTATTCTAGTTCTTTCACCCAATCCCATGGCTTTAAATACCATCTGTAAGATAATGAATCTCAAATTTGTGTCTCCAACTCTGAACTCTTTTGAGCTCATACCCGTATTCAGCTGATTACTGAACATCGTCACTTCGGTAGCACTGTGCAGGTCAGCATGTTCACAGTGAATTCTTGATGCTTTCACAAACTCGATGCTCTCCAGTCTTCCTCTCAGTTAATCTACGCAGTTAATCTGGCCAAAGACCTAGGAGACATCCTTGATTTTTCTCTCTTTTTTTTTTTTTTACCTCCCACATCTAATCTATGAGTAAGTCCTGTCAGCTTATCTCTAAACTATATCTGAAATTGTTTTATTCTTTCAGGTGCTGCCACCTTAATCCAAGCCAACTTCATCTCTTACCTGTACTATTTTACCAGCTACCAACTGATCTTCGTACTCCTGTTTTTAAACACCACCCCCCTGATCTTGTTTATGCGTCATGTGTAACTGGAGTGACCTCTTTAAAGCGTAAATTGATCATATCACTCCCCTGCTTAAGCTCTTCAATAGTTTTGCATAGTTCTTAAAATAATCTGAAGTTTTTTGCCTCCACCTTCAAGGGCCTGTGTGACTCACCCTATCTGGTCCATCTTCCACTCTCTCGCATGTGCCCCATCCATGAGCCACACTGACCTTCTTTCTGTCTTTTGAATATCCCAAGTGAATTCCCGCTTCACCAGGTTAGCCGTGGCCATTCACTGCCTGCAGCTTTCTCCACGTGGCTGCCCAGTTGTTCATGTGGCTTGTTCCTCACTTCTTTCAATTCTCATTTCTTCAGTGGCCTTTCATGATGACCTAAATAGCCCCTCTTCCTAACCCAATAGCCAGTTTCTAATCCAAGAGCCAGTTTTATTTTTTTTCTTAGCACTTATTTTCAGAATTTATCTTATTCATTTATTTGTTTGTCTTTATCTTCCCCCCCCCCTTAGAATGTAAGTTTCTTAATTACCATGTCCAACACATAATAAACACTCAATAAATGTTCAGCGTATGGATGAGTGAATTGATTTGCCCATGTACTTGTCTCTTCTACTTAAATGGTAGAGAACTCATCTGTGTTAATTAATATTTTATATGCACAGTTAAAAGAGGAGGTCAGTGAACATGTTCTGACCATCTTTAAATCCTTTACCTTCTGCACAAAGCAGTTGCTAAGCAAACATTTTTATGCAATGGATAAAAAGTTAAGTTCTGCAGTCTGATTTGGTCTAGCTCCTTTTTCCAAGTTACTTATATTTTGAAGCTTCAGCTTTCTCATCTGTAGAGTAGGGACAATAATGGTATCTACTTCATAGGGTCATTGTGGGGATGAAATAAAGCAATGTGTAAAAAGTATATAGTAGGGTACCTGGGACATTATAATACTCAAAAGTTAGCTATTTTTCTTATTTCTTCATTTACACTCCTTAAGAATAGTGTAGGTTCCTTAAGGATAGGGTAGGTCCTAGAAGAATCTTAAATTCATTGAATATATTTAATAAGTGTTTGCAGGAGTGCAAGAGTATATAACTACTGTTATTTTTTGTTTTTCAGGTTGGAATAGCAGCATGCCAAATTGCTAGAGCTTATGGCTTAAAGGTTTTGGGCACGGCTGGTACTGAGGAGGGACAAAAGATTGTTTTGCAAAATGGAGCCCATGAAGTGTTTAACCACCGAGAAGTTAATTATATTGATAAAATTAAGGTAAAGTTTTCTAAAATTTTGCAGAAGTCAAACTTTGTTCCTTGGAAGCTTATGTAGTTTTTAATAAGTTCTTTTACCAACTACTCTTAAACTTGTTTGCTTCTTTTTTTTTTTTAATGCCTATGTGTGTCTTATGCCTACATGTGTTTTAAAGTTTTAATTAATTTAAAAAGCAAAGACATCTAATTTTTAAACCTTCACTATCATTTCTATATTATTTATGTGTATTAAATTTAAGAATATCCTCTCTAGAGTCTTATAGTGATAAGAATTGGTGCTCTTTAATGCCATGCATTTTAAGTAAAGCCACAGCTTTGTGTTTATAGCTGTGATGTGTTCTTAATACAGTTTCTACTGATGTGAAGTTTCCATGGAAGGTGAGCTATCTATAGATTACAAACAGGACCTTTCTAGCCCAGGGAATAAAGTTTATTTGTTAACTGGATGTTTTGGAGAACTAATCACCTCCTCACCCAAAGTGGTAAGACAGTATTTAGTTGTTGCACTAAACAGAATTTAAGCAAATTCTGAAGTTCCCCATTTGAACTATAGTGGCAGCTTACTAACACTGATTACTTTGCTAATTCCTAAACCACTTCCTCATGTTAGAAAGAATTAGAATTTCCCAGGAACTGAGTACTAAGTACTCATTACAAACTGTGGAAAAATATGAGTGAGAGCTTATTAACACTAAATCATCTGAGCAAAGACATTCCTTTGTTATATGTCCAGGAAACCTAGTATCCAGTACTCACTCCTGATACCATTGTCCAAGAATATTTATAAAGATCAAAGATGGCCAGTTAGCTTAAGAGTATGGTTTTTGTTTAGCAATAATCCAATTTTAACACCGTGAGGTCTTATGGCTTCCATCTCTTCCACTCACTCCTTCTGCTTCAGTCCCCTACATCTTCGCTTTTCTGTTTCTTCTGTCCAGGCTGACTCTGCCTCATATCTAACTTCCTCTTGCTCATCTTTCTTCCTTTTTACATAGAAAACTATTCACCTTTCAGGGCCCAGGTCATCATCTCTGGAACTTTCTGTGACCATTGCAGGCAATCAGACTTTAACTTTTTTCGTCTGTGCTGTATTTCTGCTACTGTAGCACTTAGCTCATTACATTATAGCTACGACCGTAGTATTTTTCATCTTTCTCCCTTGTTTTGTTTTGAGCTCCTGTGTCAATCTTTGCATTCTTGATACCTAGTGCCTGGCACAGGTACTCATTTTTGTTGTTGTTAAAATAAAATGAATATAATGTAGAGATGTATAACATGCTTAAAAGCCAGTTTTGGATGTTGGGAACCAATATCTTAGAGCTCAAAAGAAAATATGTAGTGTGTCAAGCAGATTGTAAACCATTTAGTGCAAAACTGAGTGTACACCCAAAAAAATCCTGCAATACCAAACAGCCAATGATTTCTTCTTTTCCTTTTAGTTTTTTTAATAAAAATGGGAGCCCCCTGGGAGTTTTAGATTTTTGATTTGTTGTTTGTTTCTCTATGAAAGTTAATTTTGAAGAAAGAAAATTTTCAGCTAAGAAAAAAGTATTTCATACTCATGTTATGTCTAGCACCTGAAAATTCCAGGCAAATTTTCTTTCATTACAGCAATTTATTTAGTACAAATTTTTATGATTTTACATGTTGTGGCTGGTACCTTGGAATTACATCATCTTTATATAATTAGGTCATTTTTAAATTTGCATTAGTCTTAAAAATGTAGCATTTTATATGTCATTTGAAACATATTTCTGTAATATATGGTATGATAATAGTTATTTTACAGTTTTTTTTTACTTATCTTACTCTACATTCTTTTTGACTATATAGAAATCTGTTGGTGAAAAAGGAGTTGATGTGATTATTGAAATGTTAGCTAACGTAAATCTTAGTAATGATTTGAAACTTCTGTCATATGGAGGACGAGTAATGGTAAGTATTTCTCTTCTTTTTTTACCACTTTAAAGTTTTATCACAATTCAACACTATTTTACAGTAATCTTTAACTGTTTTATGTTGTTTTTCATAATAGATTGTTGGCAGCAGAGGTCCTATTGAAATAAACCCACGGGACACCATGGCAAATGAGACTAGTATAATTGGAGTTGCTGTCTTGTCATCAACTAAAGTAGGAAAAGAAGTAATTCTGATTTTGGTTAACTTAAACATTGCTACAGTTTGCCTAGTCAGGCAGACTGAAAGTTTGAATAATTGTTTAACTTAGTTATCTGACTGGAGGAGTAGGTTGAGGATTAGTCACTGGAAGGATAACTAGGGCAACGATGTAATTATTTAAGTTAGGACGCTTTTGAGAGAGAAAAGTTATTAGTAATTATTTCAGAACAATAGGAATTTTGTAAACTAATACTCTAAGGCAAATGGGACTTATGGTAACCCTACAGAGAACTACTTTTTCTATAGTTCTGGACAGGTTGACAAAAGCCACATGTTTGTAAGAGAGTCTTTATGGTATCATCTTAGATTCTGAAGTTTTTTAATGCTTCTGAAAATTGTCATATGGTCCACTGACAAAACATTTTTTTTTTCTTTCCTTTAGGAGGAATTTCAGCAATTCGCAGCAGGCCTTCAAGCTGGAATGGAAATTGGTTGGCTGAAACCTGTAATAGGTTCTCAGTATCCATTGGAGAAGGTGGCCCAGGCTCATGAAAATATCATTCATGGCAGTGGGGCTGCTGGAAAAATGATTCTTCTCTTATGATTATTAATTCTTTCATGGATTTCCTATGTGGTTAGAAGTTTTCCTTCTCCCAGTTTTACTTACACTATCTTTAATTAAAATTCATTTGATTCAATGAGTTTCTTATATTAAAAAACAAGAATTCTTTGAATAGCAGAGACAGTGGAGTAAAATTTATTTTATAGCTGGCAATATTTTTCATGCGTTCTATCTTGAAGCAAGGAGTCATCATAGTGGGAGATAGCATCTTGATGGTCATTTCGCATTGGGGTACATTCCAGAAATTCTTAACTAATACTTCATTAATTTCATACCTTTGACTTAAACATGTTAAATCAAAATAACACTGCTCAATTTCCAAGGATTTCCAAGTATACTTATCTTTATAGAGGTTCTTTAGTCTCTGATTAGCCCATAAGTATATTGGACTTTGAAGATTTTCTGGATTAAAAATTATGTTCCAAACTAATTTCATCTGCATCTATAAGTCTCTTGGAAGAGCAAGAATAAACAATTCCCATAGAAATTTGTTAGTTTTTTCAGTATTTCCCCAAATATTAGAATATTCACTACATTATTGGTTGATTGCCAGTGAACCCCCCCCCACCGCCCTGTAGGTTCTGTGGAAACAGCAGCCTTATTTTTTAGTATAGTATGATACTAAGTACATAATCTCCAAGTAGGTGCTTCTTGATTGGTTAGATTTTCAGAGTAGATTTAAAGTTATTTGTGTGATGAGGGTCATATATTTTTAAATTGATAAGCTCACAATTTGACACACTGAGTGGTTTTTGTTTTCATAACATGGTAACTTGCAATAAATTCTATAGACAATTAAAACCTGTGTTTATGTAGTTTGTCTTTGTGTAGTATTTGCCTCACATCACTTCTACTCAACTCCTAACAATTACTTTCTGATGGTGTCCTGTGATGGAAGTCTTTATCTAAACTAAATAGAGGGATGACCTCTTGGAAATCTTGCCATCAATATGGTGTTCAAGGAAGTAAGGTTTGGTTGTTTGTTATTTTTGTTTTTGTTTTTCTTCATCATGAATACATGCTTCTGCCTCTTGTTACATTATGTGGTTGGTTGCCTTGACATGAATTGTTCTGTTGAATGACAATTTCTGGTTTGAACATAGAATCCTGCTTCAGTAGTGAACAGAAAGCACTGCTAATTTCTATAATCAAGGGGTATCATTGGTTTCTGGTTGTGTGTGCCATGGCTGAAGTGTTTTTGCTAGTAGCATTTTTCAGGTTCATTCACTATTTCTTTTATTTATTTTTGGTGGCCAGCTGGTGCAGGTATCTGAATACTTGACCTTGGTATTAGCACCATGCTCTAACCAAGTGAGCTAACCAGCCAGCCCCACTATTTCTTTTATAGGTTAACTGTCTTGTAAGATAACATTTTTTGAAAAAAGTGTTAAAAAAGCAATGTCATCAATGCACATTTTATGTGCATCCTAAAGTGGAGGATTTCATCCCTTGCAAAAAGATAAAACAATAATTATTCCATAAAAGTTGGTTTAATATGTTTGCACATTTGCCTCTTCCGTAAAATGAGCTAAAACACACAGATAACTCATTAGTTCACAATCCATTCATACAGTTCTGTTAATTTCGAAGGCAAAACTAGCCAAACTGTATGCATTAACTCCCATATTTGTGATTATATAGCATCAGATATGTTCCTTGCACCCATCTCCTTATAATTCCAGTTCAAGTGTTGTCCCAACCTTTGGCCAACTACATTCACTACTTGGTTGGTACCTTTAGGTAGCCTTGTGGCTATGTAAAGTAGAGAATAACCCATAGAATAAACAAGCGCTGTTTCACCTCTCAACTTCTGGATTTCTGTTCCTGTTTGCTTTGACTTCTGTGACCTAGAATCATATAATGTGTTACAGACCAAATTGATTGGACACCCTGAGCCACATGTGAAACATGCCAAAGTCACATAACTGGGGAGGAGATTCAAATTCAGCTGACTTTTTTTAGTAGGATGTTGATAAAAAGCCATACGTTTCTAAATTTTAACTTCTAGGCCTTCGGCTTTCCTACCTTGCTATCCCCTCTAGCTTCTTGTAGGAGTTGAGCTGCTTGCTTTCCAGCTTCACTTTGCCTGGGATTCCTAGTTCCTGACCCTATTAATCCTCCTTGCCTCAGTTTTAACCTATCTCCTGATTTGACAGTCTGTTATGAAGGGGATTATTCTAGTCATCCATTAGTTCAACAAATATTTAGTGAGTAATTAGAGTTTGAGAGGGTATCGTGCTGGAATTTGAGGATACAAAGATAAGACATCCTTGAGTTTACAGTTGAGTAGGGGTGAGACCCAAGAAAAATATTTTAGAGTATAAGGGAATATATCAGACAGCATTCTCCAGAGAAACAGAATCAATAGGACATACATAGGCAATTGTGGGAACTGACAAATCAAAATCTGTAGTGCAGGCCAGCGACTGGAAATACAGGTAGGGTTTCTACTGTTGCAGTCTTGAGGCAGAATTTTTAAAGTAGAAAACCTCAGTTTTTGCTCTTAAGGCTTTCAACTGATTGGATGGGGCCCACCTACATTGAGGGAAATTCTCCTTGTCTTAAAGTCAACTGATACTGTCATGTAAACACATAAATACAAAGGGGTGACGTAGGGACACAGAGGAGGTTCTCAGGGTAGCTTGGGATTTCCGGTTACACATTTAATACTTTTAATGCGTTTGTTAGCTCTTTCCATCTGTAGTAGCTTTGGCCATAAAAGTAAAAAATAACATGGATGCTTCTGAAAGGGAGAAATAAAACCAGATAGAATTTTATAATGTCCTTAACTCAGCTTTATTTAGGCAAGAAATTATGTGTGTGCCAGGAGCTTCCACGATTCAGTGCAAAGAGCTTTTTTCTGCACAAGATAACTCCCAAGAATGACGTAACCTACCAGGTCACTTTGACCTAGCTCTCTGAGCCCTCTCAACCACATCTCACAGACAGAAAAATACCTCAGCTCAATTCTTAATCATCTCTTTCTAATACTACCATTTTTAGTACACTGCTTTAAAATAAGGTCATTTAAAAATTGTCATATGACAATTTCAGTAATCCATACGGCTCATATTGTGGGAATATCCTACATCCAAGGAAAGAGCCTAAGAAATGTAAATGTTTTATTATAGAAAGAAACCTAGGCTCACTTTGGTCAATGTCTATGATCCCTAAGTCATACATGGGACAGTCCAATACTGATCACCAAACCATTGTGTGATACAGATGCTCACTTAACGTGTGCTAAATATGACCACAGATGGTCAGTTCCTGATTTATTTATTCCCAACTTCATGTAAAATACCCACAGACAGCAATAGTAAATTGAGATAAAGGGGAAGAGTGAAAAGTGAACACCTTAAAATATGCAAAAATGGGGAACCCCAGTTGCAAATCCCCATAGGGGGTACAAATGAGCATAACTCACACTACAGAAAACTTACTCGGTCATGTGGGTAAATGTGATACTTCAATACTGCAGAGAAAAAAAGGATGAGAAAAATAGGATAGAATAAACAAAAAATGAAAATGCAATCTTTGAATTATAGGTGCGCTTGAAACATATTCCAGAAAGAGTAATAATTAAAGAAAACTTTCCTGAGCTAAACAAAAGAGCTAAATTTATTTACTGGCAATATGCATTATTTCTATACAAGATTAGTGAAGACTTGGTAACAAGACATATTCTTTACTTATGTGGAATTTAAAAATTTTAGATTTGGTAGGGAGTATGTAGAAAAATAATTATTTACAGTTATGTTATTCAAAACCTGGAAAATGCAAGTGAACCAATGGAAAAACTATTAATGAGTTCAGAAAGGTAGCTAATTGCATAATAAACACAAAAATCAATATGTCAGTAATGATCAGTTCAAAAATATAATAGAATAAAATCTCATTCACAATTGCAATACCATTACTATTTCTAATTTTAAAAAAGCATTGAAATATAAGTGACCAAATTTACAAGGAACATACAGGAACTTTAAACAGAAAATTATAAAACTCTCCTGGGGGACCTGAAAGAATACTTGAAGAAAAGATTCTTGGTTAGTCATGTAAATTCTTCCTTCACACTCTAGAAATTCAAAGTAATTCACATCAAAATCTTAATAGTAATTTTTAGAAACTTGACAAAATGTTTCTAAAGGTTTTTTTTTGGTGGAGGGGAGAAGGAGGCAAGTAACCAGAAAAATTCAGAAAAAATATGAATTGGAACCAGTTCCAGCAGAAATGAACATTTTTTTCCACCTTAGAGTTTCTAATGTATAGTCATATTAACCCAAGAATAACTAAGTCAGTGGAGCAAAATAGAATCTAGAAATGCTTCTCACTTTTGTGGATGATAAAAATAGCTTTTCAGTGGGGAAAGAGGTTATTTAATAAGAGAACTGGCTACCAATTTGGGAAAAAATATAGCATCTGACTTCACTTCTAGCATCAAAGACTTTTAGGTGGTTCAAAGATTTAAAGACAATAAGTAAGATTATGTAAAACAAAGACATGGTAGAATATTTTTATAATCCTGAGAGGTGAAAGCCTCATATTGTTACTCAAAAGCCCAAACTATGAAAAAAAAAAGCAAAGTAGGAAAAGTAGAAAAAGATCAACAACAGATAAAGACTATTAACCTTAAAAAAAATTCCAAATTAGTAAATGAAGAAAACCCTACAAAAGAAATGGACGTGAGTGGATAATTCATAGAGAATAAATACATATAACCGACAAACTTAGGGAAAGAGTTGTTCAACCTCATTAGTAATAGAAGAAATAGGCCCTCATGCACTACTGATGGGAGTATAAAATTGTTTCTGCTCTGGAGAGCAGATAGGTAATGCCCTTAAACTTAAAAATATGTATCTTGTTTAATCCATTAATTCCACTACAGGATTTTATCCTAAGAGACATGTCTATAAAGACATGTGTCAAAATTGTTTTTATTTCAGCATTGCTTATCATATTAAAACATTGGAAACAATCTAAATTTCCATCAATTGAGGGAATAAAGTGCTAATACATCCATACAGTGCAATACAATGTAGGTATTATAATGATAAAGTAGACTCGTAGTTCCTGACCTGAGAAGATATTCAAAGCATAGAATTAAGAATATTAAGTTTAAAAAGCAGATATAGGGCTGACCCTGTGGCTCACTCAGGAGAGTGTGGCCCTGGGAGCGCCAAGGCCGTAGGGGTGGATCCTATATAGGACTGGCCGGTGCGCTCACTGGCTGAGCGTGGTGCGGGCAACACCAAGCCAAGGGTTGCGATCCCCTTACCGGTCACAAAAAATAAAAATAAAAAAAGCAGAGAGAGTTTCAAGATGGCGGCGGCTGCGGCGGCTGGCGCGGAGTAGCTGAGGTGGAAAAGGTGGCCACTGGGCCTCGGGAAGCCGGGAAACTTGTGGACCCTCCTCTGGCCATCTCTTAAGGGAGGACTGCTGCTGCTGGCCGGTCGTGGGGGCTCAACGCCACTTTGCCCCCGGCAGGAGAGGCTGCCTCATTTACAGGCAACAGCTTTGAAGTGTGGAGCAGGAAAAGAACTGATTCTTAGCTGCAAAAGTGAGTCTTGAAACAGGGAACACGGCGCCAGGGCTGCTGTGGATGCAGCCAGGATCCCGGAGGCTGGGGCCGCGCTGAAGGCGGCCAGCTGCCCTATCCAGGATTCGAGGTTTCAGGCCGGCATTAAAGAAGACTCCTGGGAGCGCCCGAGCGGCGCCGCGACTGAACAGCCCGAGGCGGCAGCGCCGAGAACACGGAAGGCAACAAACCAGAGACAGAGCGAGCGCCCGACCTGGCACAGCACTGTGAGTGATCCCTGGCACAGCTCTGTTCGGGGGGTGGATGCCCGCGCGGCTCACCGCCTGCACCACCAGGCCACTCACTGCCCCGGTGCTGCCTCCATTTTCCCAGGTGCGGGCAGCTCCGCCCTGCTCGGCCATCACTGAGCCCATTTGCTTGGCCTGGCGCGGGGCTTTCCGGACCCTGCAGGCCGGCCTCCTCTCCCACTCCCTCCACGGTTCTCTGGCAGGGCTGGGGGTGTGGGGCGTCCCGACCAGTTTTGGGAGGGCTAGGAAGTACGGGCGGGCCGACTGTCACTCCACCACACCCTGGACTCCGGCCCCGGGAGGGCTAGGAAGTACGGGCGGGCCGACTGTCACTCCACCACACCCTGGACTCCGGCCCCGGTAAACTTCCTGTTACTGGGAGGCAGATACCATCTCTGCGACCACCAGTTTGGAAAAAAGCCTAACGAATTTCTGGTTGGGAATAGTGTGGTAGGAGAGTTCCCAGGTCCGCTTGAACCTGCCGGAGAGCAGGCTGCAGGCAGGCACTAGACTCGGTTTATACCGGGGGGATACAAAGGTGAACAAGACCCGAGAAAGATCTACACAGTGCTACAAAGGCACCCAGAGAGACCGGTCGTCTGTGCCTAGCAGAAACCTGGTAGACTTCCTGGGCGAGGCGGTGCTGAGCAGGGTCTTGAAGGCCCAGCTGATAGACGAGGGGTGCAGAAGACACGCCCCAACCCAGCACAGTGTGCACAGAGGGGGGAGACGTGCGGCCAGGGAGGCGGAGACTCGACAGAAACCACACACCCGGTGGGGTCGCCACTGCACGATCTAACAGCCTGGGCCAGAGCACACGGAACGGGGAGAAGTCCTGTACAGAAAGTGAAAGCTCAACAGAGATCACACACCCTGTGGTACGTGATCCACGAGCCCAGCAGAGTACAAGCTGACCAGAAAGGTGGATCCCCGGAGAAGCCCAAGACCCGAGGCAACCACACACACAAGACACTAGAGGCCAACTGAGCAGTCACGGCGGGAGCCATACCAAATTGGCAACCACAGCAACATCCTAGTTAGTCATTAGTCTTAAACCGGTGGACTGTGAAACCCCCTGCCACAATGAATAAACACCAAAAAAAAGACACCAGAAATACAAAAAATCAAGAAAGTACACCACCAAAAGTTAATAAATCTCATACTCTAGATCCTATAGAACAAGAAGCCCTTGAAATAACTGACAAGGAATTTCGAGTGATAATTCTAAGGAAACTGAATGAGATACAAGAAAACTCAGCTAGACATCATGATGAAATGAGGAAAAGTATACAGGATCTGAAAGAGGAAATATACAAGGAAATCAATGTCCTGAAAAAAAATGTAGCAGAACTTGCTGAACTGAAGAAGTTATTCAGCGAAATAAAAAACACAACGGAGAGTTTAACCAGCAGGCTTGTCGAAGTTGAAGAGAGAACCTCTGAACTTGAAGATGGGCTGTTTGAAATAACACAAGCAGACAAAAAGAAAGAAAAAAGAATCAAGGACATGGAAGAAAATCTGAGAGAGATATCAGACAACCTCAAGCGCTCAAATATCCGAGTCATGGGTATTCCAGAAGGGGAGGAAAATGGAGATTCCATTGAAAACATATTCAACAAAATAGTGGCAGAAAACTTCCCAGGTATAGGAAAAATCACAGATCTTCAGATCCAGGAAGCTCAACGATCTCCAAACGTATTCAACCCAAAAAGGCCTTCTCCAAGACATGTCATAGTCAAATTGGCAAAACTCAGAGACAAAGAGAGAATCTTAAAAGCTGCAAGAGAGAAGCGTCAAATCACCTATAAGGGAGCCCCAATCAGGTTAACATCAGACTTTTCATCACAAACCCTAAAAGCTAGAAAGGAATGGGATGATATTTTCAAAATACTAAAAGACAAAGATTGCCAGCCAAGAATACTCTACCCTGCAAGGCTATCCTTCCGAAATGAGGGGCAAATAGTATATTTCTCAGACAAACAAAAACTGCGGGAGTTCACTACCACAAGACCACCCTTACAAGAAATCCTCAAGGGAGTACTGGGTTTGGTTCCTGAAAAATAACTACCACTGCCATAAAAACCTAAGAAAAATCTAAACCCGCTAGTACAATAAAAATGGCATTCATGAAGAGAAAACAAGCTAACAAAAACACTATCTACAACCTAAGGAACCAACAAACAAAGAAACCAAACAGTAAATCAGAAAGCAAGGAACAAAAGACACCTAAGACAACCAAACAACCAATAAAATGCTAAGAATAAATCAACACCTTTCAATAACAACTCTTAATGTTAAAGGCTTAAATTCCCCAATTAAAAGACACAGACTGGCTGACTGGATCAAAAAGCAGGACCCAACTATATGCTGCCTACAAGAGACCCACCTCACCCATAAAGATTCACACAGACTAAGAGTGAAAGGATGGAAAAAGATTTACCATGCAAACAGAAAAGAAAAACGAGCTGGAGTGGCTATTCTTATATCTGACAAAATAGACTTTAAACTAAAAACCATAAAAAGAGACAATGAGGGACACTACTTAATGATAAAAGGACTGATCCATCAAGAAGACATAACAATCATAAATATGTACGCACCCAATGTTGGAGCAGCCAGATTTATAAAACAAACTCTATTAGACCTAAAGAAGGAAATAGACACTAATACCATAATAGCAGGGGACCTGAACACTCCACTGTCAATATTAGACAGATCATCCAGGCAAAGAATCAGTAGAGAAACACAAGATCTAAACAAGACTCTAGACCAATTGGAATTGGCAGATATCTACAGAACATTCCACCCAACAACCTCAGAATATTCATTCTTCTCATCAGCACATGGATCATTCTCCAAGATAGATCACATATTAGGTCACAAATCAAGTCTCAATAAATTCAAAAAAATTGGAATTATCCCATGTATCTTCTCAGACCACAATGGATTAAAACTAGAAATTAATAACAAACAAAACTCTGGAAACTATACAAACACATGGAAATTAAACAGCATTCTACTTAATGACATATGGGTCCAAGAAGAAATCAAGCAGGAAATCAAAAAGTTTATTGAAACTAATGAAAACAATGATACATCATACCAAAACCTGTGGGATACTGCAAAAGCAGTATTGAGGGGAAAATTTATTGCATTAAATGCTCACTTCAGAAGAATAGAAAGATGGCAAGTGAACAACCTAACACTTCACCTTAAAGAACTAGAAAAACAAGAACAATCCAATCCTAAAGTTAGCAGACGGAAAGAAATCATTAAGATCAGAGCAGAACTGAATGAAATTGAAAACCAAAAAACAATTCAAAAGATCAACGAATCAAAAAGTTGGTTTTTTGAAAAGATAAATAAAATTGACAAACCATTAGCATGGCTAACAAAAAAAAGAAGAGAGAAGACTCAAATAACAAAAATTAGAAATGAAAAAGGCGATATTACAACTGATTCATCTGAAATACAAGGAATCATTCGAGACTACTATAAACAACTATACGCCAACAAATTTGAAAATCTGGAGGAAATGGATAAATTTCTGGACACACACAAGCTCCCAAAACTGAACCGTGAAGATGTAGAAAATTTGAACAGACCAATAACAATAAAGGAGATTGAAGCTGTTATCAGAAAGCTCCCAACAAAGAAAAGCCCAGGACCAGATGGATTCACAGCAGAATTTTACCAAACATTCAAACAGGAATTGACACCAATTCTTTACAAACTATTCCAAAAGATTGAAACGGATGCAAATCTCCCAAACTCATTCTATGAAGCAAACATCATCCTGATACCAAAACCAGGTAAAGATATAACCAAAAAAGAAAACTACAGGCCGATATCCTTGATGAATATAGATGCAAAAATCCTCACTAAAATACTAGCAAACAGAATACAGCAACACATACGAAAAATTATTCATCACGATCAAGTGGGATTCATCCCAGGGATGCAAGGTTGGTTCAACATACGCAAATCAATAAATGTGATACACCATATTAATAAACTCAAACACAAGGACCATATGATCATCTCTATAGATGCTGAAAAAGCATTTGATAAAGTTCAGCACTCATTCATGACAAAGACCCTCTATAAGTTAGGTATAGAGGGAAAGTATCTCAACATAATTAAAGCCATATATGACAAACCCACTGCCAATATCATCCTGAATGGGGAAAAGCTGAAAGCTTTTCCTTTAAGAACAGGCACCAGACAAGGATGCCCACTCTCACCACTCCTGTTCAACATAGTGCTGGAAGTACTAGCCAGAGCAATCAGAGAAGAGAAGGAAATAAAGGGCATCCAGATTGGAAAAGATGAAGTCAAACTGTCCCTGTTTGCAGATGACATGATCCTATATATCGAACAGCCTAAAACCTCTACAAAAAAACTCTTGGAATTGATAAATGATTTCAGCACAGTAGCAGGATACAAAATCAACACACAAAAATCAGTAGCATTTCTTTTCTCCAATAGTGAACATGCAGAAGGAGAAATCAAGAAAGCCTGCCCATTTACAATAGCCACCAAAAAAATAAAATACTTAGGAATTGAGTTAACCAAGGAGGTGAAAAATCTCTATAATGAGAACTACAAACCACTGCTGAGAGAAATTAGAGAGGATACAAGAAGATGGAAAGATATTCCATGCTCTTGGATTGGAAGAATCAACATAGTGAAAATGTCCATACTACCCAAAGTGATATACAAATTCAACGCAATCCCCATCAAAATTCCAAAGACATTTTTCTCAGAAATGGAAAAAACTATTCAGACATTTATATGGAACAATAAAAGACCACGAATAGCCAAAGCAATGCTGAGCAAAAAAAATAAAGCTGGAGGCATAACACTACCTGACTTTAAGCTATACTACAAAGCGATAATAACCAAAACAGTATGGTACTGGCATAAAAACAGACACACTGACCAATGGAATAGAATAGAGAATCCAGAAATCAACCCACACACTTACTGCCATCTGATCTTTGACAAAGGCACCAAGTCTATTCACTGGGGAAGGGACTGCCTCTTCAGCAAGTGGTGCTGGGATAACTGGATATCGATATGCAGGAGAATGAAACTAGATCCATACCTCTCACCGTATACTAAAATCAACTCAAAATGGATTAAGGATTTAAATATACACCCTGAGACAATAAAACTTCTTAAAGAAAACATAGGGGAAACACTTCAGGAAATAGGACTGGGCACAGACTTCATGAATACGACCCCAAAAGCACGGGCAACCAAAGGAAAAATAAACAAATGGGATTATATCAAACTAAAAAGCTTCTGCACAGCAAAAGAAACAATTAAAAGAGTTAAAAGACAACCAACAGAGTGGGAGAAAATATTTGCAAAATATACATCTGACAAAGGATTAATATCCAGAATATATAAGGAACTCAAACAACTTTACAAGAAGAAAACAAGCAACCCAATTAAAAAATGGGCAAAAGAGCTAAGTAGGCATTTCTCTAAGGAAGATATCCAAATGGCCAACAGACATATGAAAAAATGCTCAACATCACTCAGCATCCGGGAAATGCAAATCAAAACCACATTGAGATACCATCTAACCCCAGTTAGGATGGCTAAAATCCAAAAGACTATGAACGATAAATGCTGGCGAGGCTGCGGAGAAAAAGGAACTCTCATACATTGTTGGTGGGACTGCAAAATGGTGCAGCCTCTATGGAAAATGGTATGGAGGTTCCTTAAACAATTGCAAATAGATCTACCATACGACCCAGCCATCCCAGTGTTGGGAATATACCCAGAGGAATGGAAATCATCAAGTCGAAGGTATACCTGTTCCCCAATGTTCATCGCAGCACTCTTTACAATAGCCAAGAGTTGGAACCAGCCCAAATGCCCATCATCAGATGAGTGGATACGGAAAATGTGGTACATCTACACAATGGAATACTACTCAGCTATAAAAACGAATGAAATACTGCCATTTGCAACAACATGGATGGACCTTGAGAGAATTATATTAAGTGAAACAAGTCAGGCACAGAAAGAGAAATACCACATGTTCTCACTTATCGGAGGGAGCTAAAAATTAATATATAAATTCACACACACACACACACACACACACACACACAAACCGGGGGGGGGGAGAAGATATAACAACCACAATTATTTGAAGTTGATACAACAAGCAAACAGAAAGGACATTGTTGGGGGGGAGGGGGGAGGGAGAAGGGAGGGAGGTTTTGGTGATGGGGAGCAATAATCAGCTACAATGTATATCGACAAAATAAAATTAAAAAAAAAAATAAAATAAATTAAAAAAAAAAAAAAAAAAAAAAAAAAAAAGAAATAATTCCTTATGCTGAGTTAATAAAGGTTTTCTCCTACATTGTCTTATAAAAAAAAAAATAAAAAAATAAAAAAAAAATAAAAAAAGCAGATATAGAATGTATTTAGTATAATCTACTTCTATATAATTGTGTTTGCTTATGTATTTCAAAAAATATCTAATAGATATTTATCAAAATGTTTTGTTTTAGTGTTGGTATTATGACTATTTTTCACTATAACTTATTTTTCAAACATTTTCAAATATTGTTTTTTAATTGAAAGTTATTTCTGAAAATTAGTAGCTAAATTAGTTAAGAGAAATAATTTTCTTAAATAATAAATATTAACAGGATCTTACAGAGTTTAATATCAAAGATAAAAATAAGTAACTCTAAATCTGCAAATATATATATATATTTATCTTATCTTGAATCCTCTTTAATTGTATGCCTGTGCATTCAGAATTAGTTCTTATCTGAGCTGATAATTTATGAATCCTTCTTATGACATGCTCTGTAAAAAATTGTAATATATTTGTATTAAATTTGCACTAAGTGGATCATAATGATTTGTTTATTTTTATTCCTGTTTTAAAAATAATAAATTTTCCTTTGAAAATATTCTATTTTAGTTAAAAAAGATAGTTTTCTCCAGGTGATGAGAACTATCTAATCTTGGGAAAATCTTTGTGTTTACATTTCTAGTAATGAATTATCAGACTTAACTCCTGGTTAATATAAAACCCAAGATGAACTTGGGCTTATCAATTTGTTTTGGATGTTTATTTTGATTGCAGCATTACATTTAAATCCAATTGTAAGCATCACTTCTAATCAAAACACTTTTAGTAGGGGTGACAAATGCATTTTAACAAAATTGTACTCATGTATTATTTGGTGAAATATTATTTTGTTTAGGAATTAACACTGTGATTCTGTTTCACAGTTTATCCATGTAATTTGAGTTTTTACACGTCTTGCAGTTTCTTTCATCCTAGAATAGCTTTTGAGTTTATTAGCTGGTTTCACTTAGTCTTGTTTATAGGCCTATCACTATAGCTTCTAAGTGCTTCTCAGATTACGTTCTCTTTTATGTCTATCAAACTACATTCCCACATAAACGAAAACTCTTAAGTTGCTGGAATTCTTTGCTTCTTTATTGTCCGCCTGCTAGTTAACCAAACGAGGAACACTATTTTCCAGAGTTTTGTTCTACCCAGTGGTAGGCAATTTTTTCTTTTACAATGAAGAAAATAATAACTCTATTCACACTTACAAATTTATTTGTATTCTTTTGTCCTATTTTAGTGCTTCATTGGGAATGATGACTCTCCTTCTTACGAAGCATAATATCTCTGAATCTTATTGCTCTGGCCTCTCCATGAACTTTGCTTTATCAGTTATCCCCTGAATCCTATATCTTCATCCTCTGCCTAAAAATATAAACATCTCAATTTTTTTACCATCCTGACTTCCAGAACATCATTCTCTTGGTACCCCTGGACCCTTTTTAGTTTCCTTTACAAGCATCTCTTTTTTCACTCACCTCTTAAATTTTGGTGTGCTTTACTTCCTGACCTTTTTTTTCTCCTGTAGATGTTCCCCCAGCTGGCATTCAAACCCAGACCTCAGTATCACCAGTGTATTGATGACCCTCAAACTTTTATATCCAGCCTGTTCTATGTCTAAAGATCCATATGTCATACTGACCATTGGTCATCACTTGGATGGTACAGAAACTTCTCAAAATCAGTATGTTCCAAATCAAATTCTCCCCAATAACAAATCTGTCCTCTTTCTGTGTTTCCTTTCTCATTGAATAAAGACAGCTTGTAACTAGTTAGCCAAGCCTGTCAGTCTTCTCAATTCTTCCCTCTCCTGAGTCCCCAGTCCAGACTGGGGTGCACAGTAGAAAAGCAGCAGCACTCAGGTTCTGGAGAAGCAGAGGGTTAAGGCTTAGCAGCCACAAGACCAGGAAAAGTAGACTTGGTCTAGATAGTCCTTAATCCACCAGAAATACTTGGAGAAGATTTGTCAGGGAACTATATGCCCTAAACCAGACCCTAGAGTCACTGAAATAATAGAATTTGAATTATTACTATTGCTGTGATCTCATTTGCCCCATCCTCAAGCCCGCAGGTGGTGAGGACTGGGAAAATTTAGGTTGCAAACCTTTCTAAAGTGATTAGAGAGGGGGGGAAATCAGAGATACTTTAAAAACATTGTCTTAGTTCATTTAGGCTGCTATAACAAAGTACCTGAAACTGGGTGGCTTATAAATAACACAAATTTATTTCTCACAGCTCTGGAGGCTGGGAATTTCAAGATCAAGGTGCTGGCAGATTCAATGTCTGGTGAGGACATGCTTCCTTGTTCGTAGATGGCGCCTCCTCTCTGCGTCCTCACATTCTGGAAGGGGAGAGCTAGCTTTCTGGGCAATCATGACTTAATCACCTCCCAAGGGCCCACCTCCTAGTACCATCACCTTGGGGGTTAGGATTTTAACATATAAATTTTGGGGGAATACAAATGTTCAGACCATAACAGTCATTTTCCCTCATTTTAATTATACTTGCTTTTTGGCCTCATTCAGTCCTTCCATTCATTTGATCCCTCATATTCCTTCAGCGCAACAGCCTTAACCATTCCTCACATCCCACCATGCCTAAGTTGGCCACTAGAATACCCTCAATTATCTTGAATCACTATCCTTCTACAAAAGGCACTCATTGAGACCTAACCCTGGATGAAACCCATAACGTACCTCCAACTTCCAGCTTTTTCACAACTTTATATACCCAAGCTCTAGCCAATCACGTGTAGCATGTGCTCCCAGACTTCCCCTCCAATTTGCCCTCCAAAGCTAGTACACTCCTACCTCTACTTCTGCTCATGCCATTTGCTCCCCTACTTATTGCCTTTTCTCCAAATACATTTGGAAATTTATCATTTGATTAGTTTTAAGGTGATCTGTGTATAACTTTGCATGCAGTAGATAGAAGACGAGCAAGGCATATTTCCCCTTTGAAGGTAAGTGCAATGTAGGAGCAGCTATTCATCAAATGTCACTCATGGGCCGAGCCCGTGGTGCACTTGGTAGAGTGCGGCGCTGGGAGTGCAGCGACGCTCCCGCCGCGGGTTCGGATCCTATATAGAACTGGCCGGTGCACTCACTGGCTGAGTGCTGGTCACGAAAAAGGACAAAAAAAAAAATAAACAAATGTCACTCATACTGTGAGTAAAAGTAAATTGCTATAAACCACACAATAGGAAAGAAGATGGAATGGGCGAAGCTTAGTATGATAAGCAGTTGCTAATCAGAAGTGGATATTTTCATCTTCCAACTTAACTTTTTTTAGCCCTAGAACTTAAGCAAGTTGAGATGAGGGACAATTCCTAGCATGTTGCTTGCAGGCACTTAATATGTTTGATGAGTTAAAGATTATAATGATAGGTTAGGTTTTCCTACCTACAAAATTTTCTCCCTCAAGCTTAATATATATATTAAGCTTGTGTGTGTGTCCACATATATATGTACGTATGTATATATATTTAACTTGAAATTTAAATTGTATCATAACAGAGAGGTATGTATACATGTTTGTACATTAACTGTAAAGTAGAAATTTGACATTGGACATTTGGGTCAAATACTGAAAAGTTAGTTTTGGTGCTATCAAAGCTCAGCTCTGGTTACCTGCTCTCTTGCTTCAAAGAAAACCTCATTTTCAATGCTAAGAGAAAAAAGTGGAATTTTAAAAAAAGTAAAACCAATCCATTAAAAAATTTATTTTTCTTTATTATTTTGTTTTAGTGAAACAAAAATCTATTTATCTTAACCTTATTCAATTTTTATCTTTAAAACTTTTAACAGCCTAACTCTTAAACTTATACTGAAAGTGCATAATGTAGGTCAGTATTAATTTTTAAAATGTCGATTCAACTTAGTAGAAAAAAAGGAGTTGATGTTCTTCAGTAATAACTTCCACTTGTTTTAACTTGTTATATGAAAGCTTGTAATTCTATTTAATTGGCATGTAATTTAATTGCCACAGAAGTTATTTAATTATATACTATAAATGGAAAATGTTGTTTATAAGCAATCATATCTCTTTGTTAAAATCCGGGATACTAGATCTTCCTCGATTTTGTTTATATGAAATTCCTTCATGCTGATTATTTGCATTGCATGATGGAGTGATATCACATACTAACTGATTTTGTCATTGTTTGTAATGGTGTTGTGTGTGTATTTGTATTTATTGTTATGTTTTAGTAACTAATTTACAGATCTAAAATTTAATCTACCTTATTAATGAAAAAAAAGGCACAAAAGACCTGTGTCTCTCTCTTTATGGCAATTATAACATCACAGTAATTCACACACACTGTTTGTTCAGGCTGGCTCTACTCTCCCTTCTTTGCCTAATTCCAGCATATTACTTTTTAAAATGTTTTTATTGAAATATATTGATTATACATATTCGTGGGGTACAGAGATGAATATCAATGCATGTATACAATGTGTGATGATCAAATCAGGGTAATTAGCATATTCATAATTACAAAACTTAATCATTTCTTTGTGATGAGGACATTCGATCTCCTCTCTTCTTGCCATTTCATAACAGGCAGTAAATTATTGTTAATTATAGATGCCTAGCTCACCTGTACAGCAGTAGAACTTATTTTTCCTATCTGGCTGTTTTGTGTCCATTATCCAACCTCCTATTATCACCTCCTTCCCCTTTCCTGCCTCTAGTAACCACAGTTCTGCTCTCTTCTTCTGAAAGTTCAACTTATTGTTTGTTTGTTTTTAGTTCCTACTTATGAGTGACAACATATGGTATTTCTCTTTCTATGCCTGGCTTATTTCACTTATCCTAATTTTCTCCAAGCTTGTCCATAGCATATTATTTTTGAAGATATACCTTAGGTGTTACTTCTACTAGGAAAGCTTTTCTGACCTCTCCAATGGTTAGATGGCATTTCTCTATGTTCCTTTAAGTGAGATAACAATACAGAGTCGGACAGAACTAGGGGTAGTCTTAGTCTTTCACTAGTATGGCAACCTCGGGCGCTAGCAGGATAGTCTTGGAAAGACTCAGGTGTCTTGGTTGTAAATCAGGGATAATAGTTACTTATTAGATTGTTATGAAAAATGTATAAGCTTTATTATGCCTTTGCACAATGCTTGGCACACAGAAAGCCTTTGAAAAATTTAGCTTTTTTTCTAATGAGTGGATTACAATTACCTATTGACTTGTCTGACTTCCACTGCTCTGTTTGTTTATTCAGGGATGGGTCTGTAATATTTTGTCTCATGTAAGGTAGAGAATAGCACCTGCCACATTGTGAAAACCTCTAGCTTTCTAATCTGACTAAAAACTTTCATAAGTACTTCAAATAAATATTACTCATTTAAGCAATATTTGTTAAACACCCACTGTGAGCCAGGCACTGTTCTGTAGGCAGTTTATACTTCAGTGATAAAGTCTGCTTTCACAGAATTTACATTTCAGTGGAGAGAGACTGATGATAAGCAAATAGGTAAATACAAGGAATGTTGAGCAATGATAAGAGCTATATAGAAAAATAAAACAGGGTAAGGGAGCAAGAGAGTGTTGGGAGCAGTTGCTACTTTATGTAGTGTGATCAGAGAAGCCCCACCATAAAGGTGGTATTTGAACAAGAGACCTAAAATGAAGGAGTGAGTCATGCGGATGGATGGCTGGATGAAGAGCCTTCCAAGCAGGGGGAGTAGCAAGTGCAAAATCCCCGAGGAAGCAGAATTCTTGGTGTCTGTCTCAGGAAGAGCAACGAGCTGGTGTTACTGGGTGGAATGAGGGAGAGAGAGGAAGCGGTGTAGAAGACACCCCTTCTTCTACAGGTAGCAGGGAGTCTTGGACATCAGTGGAAATATCTAGAAGTCTAGTCTGAGTTAGATGGAAAGTGTATCCATTAGGTTTCTATAAAATAAAAAGAAATAAAAGCATTCTGCTACTTCAAGCAGAAAGTACTTTATACAAGGAGTAGGTGCTTCCACATCTTTGGAAGGGGTGGAGGGATGGGGTCTAGGCTGGACCTCTGGGAATGACTCCTAGAACAAACCTTTGAAGTAGCCTGCCAAAGGGAGTTGCTATCGTTGCTCCTATCAAGAAGATGGGGAGTTAGGAGGCCTCCTTAGCTGCGATTCAGGGATTAGCAACCACCAGCAACACCACATCCATTTCTTGCCACTCATAGAGTTACTGACTGGACATTGCTGCACTGATGCAGAAAAACCCAAGATCTCCACCACACTGCTTAATAGCAGCAGTGGTCAAACAGTTTTCTAAGTGCCAAGCAATTTGCAAAGGCAAAACGATGGCCCCCCTTAACTTCTGTGTTTTTGTCTTTTAAATCTTGCTTGGGTGCCTGGAATTGGGAAAAATTAATTTCATCACAAAACATGGCTTTCTAGTGTTTGTTATACAGGGAGGCAGACTAGGAGGCTCCAACAGATGCTGAGACCCAGTCACTGACAATCCACTCATTATCCATCACTGACAGCCACAGGAGAGTATCAAGAAAATACAAGATGTGAGTTGAGTTTTAACAAGACCACCTGGCTGCTATGTAGAGAACAGACAACAGAATACCACTTAGGAGGTCATTGCAATAATCCAGAGGAAGATGATGGTGTTTTGGTGTAATCTTGTGTTTAGAAGAAACAACTCGCTCTTTGAACTGATGTCATTCATTCATTCAACTGTTTATGTATTTTATAATAAAATATACTGCATCTCTAAATTTGAGGAAATATATCTATGTGATCTTATTCAAAACTGATTAAATATTTCTGTAAAAACAAGAGTGAAATTTGTATGGCTACAGGAATCAAAGCTTAAGTTTAAATCATCTTCCTAATGGTTATCTATATCAGAAGATTTAAATACATTTAGTTTTTTTTTTTCCATTTTTTAACATCAAAAGAGAAATTAGTTTACCCTGTGTATTAGTCCATTTCTGTTGCTTATAACAAAGTACATGGGACTGGTTAAATTGCAAGAAAATGAAATTTATTGCTTACAGTTTCTGAGGCTGGGAAGTCCAAAGTTCAAGGAAAAATAACATCTGGTGGTAGCAACAATGACCCACGGGTCTCACACTGCAAGATGGTAGAAGCAGAGAGAGGCTAACCTCTTCGTGTCTTGTTCTTTTAAAGCCCTCAGAACCATGCCCCCAACCATCATTATTAATCCATTCACTATGGCATGGTTCTACAATCTGATCACCTCTTCAAGGCCCCACCTTTCACTTACCATAATAGGATTTCCCACCCTTAACAGTTACAATGGGGATTTAAACTTCAGTGGGAGGCGGGGATCCAGTCTACAGCACCCCGTATTTTAATCCACTTGGATGCATGTAAAGCATATGCAACTTGTAGGAAGGTACCCCTGCAGGCTTGATATAGGGCTAAAACGTCTTGCATATTTGGTATATTGCTTATTAATATGACCCTCCCAGAAGCTCATTGTTTCATAGATCAGGATGTGGTAATTATTCTCATGAAGAAATCAGGATTATGTAGCCAAAGCTGGTTCTTATAAGAAATTTCATTTTATATTATTTTCTTTTTTCCCAATTCTTGAAATTCATTTAGATTGATGTAAAATTCCAAAATATGAATAATTGCCACCCGATGGCATTTAAATTAGTCTCTGAAATACATATTGTAAATATTAAGCAAATGATTTAAAAATGGGCTTTATAATAAACATAATTTTTATTTTTTGATAAAATATTTTTGTAGGTAAAAATAACTCAGCTTGCCTGTTTAGTTATTGCAGGATATGTATTCCCAGGTGATGGTTTTAACCACATTCCTTGGCAATATTAAGTCATTTATATTTGAATTTTTATTCCTTTGTGCTTCTTTTTAATATATTCAATCATGCATACTTTGTTTTTTAAAGAACACTGTCTATAGTGATTATTAGTGGGAAACCATATAGTGTATTAAATGAAGCATATTTTTGTACAGAGCACCCAAAGAAATATGAAATATTTATAATTTGGGGTTGTTAATTTAACAGTGACCTGATTTCTTTTTCTTTTTTTTTAAGGTTTCTATAAGTTATATTTTAATGTGATACTATATTGTTAGGTAGTATGATATAGATTGTTAAAGGCATAAAATAATGCTTTAAAGTTGCAAGTTTATGTTTTTATATACAAACATGATCTAAATTAAATAATCTGTTTTCACTATTCAGCTGTCACAGCTCAAACATGTTTAATAAAGAAGAGATTTTTAGTTGCTTATTTGTGGAATACTTCCTCCCACTTCATGAGTGGAAACTATTATTAAAATGGATGTGGTATATGAAAACATACCACATATATATGCATACATATATACACACACAGGTATATATTGTATACATATATTTGTGATATATATATATATTGTATACTTTAACAAATGGGACTATCTGTTTCTGGAATGCAAGGGATTTATATTATTTTTAATATTTTTATATTATACGGCATCTTGAACATATAAACACTCTATTTGTTGAATAAATGAATATAAGTGCATGCCTCTGATATTCAGTTGGCAAAATGTATCCCTTAGGGTTGCTTTGACAGTGAGGGAAATCACTGCCTCTTTTTTATTACCATTTAATCTCTCAATGTATTGTTATAGGTGTTTATTTAAAAATTTCAAACCTTCCTTTGAAAAAACATTTAAAGCGATCCAAATTCCCCAAGGACCTTGGGTGTGTTTTTTATTGGGGCACTTAAACACTATTGATACAAATCAATGTCTTTGGGCCCTTGTCTCCAAATTGTACTCCTTAAATGTTGTTTTCAGGTGAGATCAATATTTTTTGAAAGTTTCCAAATTTAGTTTATAAAATTGTTTGCTTGCATTTGTGGAGCAATTATGCTTTCATATGATGTAAAATATTTTAATTCTTTCCTAAGACCACATACAAAGAAAAGGAAGATGTTTACATTAAAAGGCCGGACTTTCTCTTTGTTTAATGAAAAGAAATGCTCCTTTTATTTGTAACCATGGAAACGTAAAGTGTATTTTAAAAATTCTTTTTTCTCAGAGTCCACATCCAAACATGCTCAAATACTGGCTAATGCTCTTTCCCCCACCAAATTTCTACTCGGTACATCTTCACATTCCCTGCCCTAATTCAGGCTCTCACGTCTCCAAAGCTCTTCAACAGCTTCCTATTTACTTTCCTGACCATCACTAGTGTCCTTCCCTTCCTTCCCACTGCATGCAGCCATGGTGATTTTTCTAAGTGAAAATCTGGTCACATCACTATTGGGCTTACATCTTCCAATGGGTCCCGGTAGCCTAGAACATAGAACCTGAAATAAATTCTGGTCAGTAAACACTCCCTCTCAGCCTCTCAGTCTTAGGCACGTGCTGTTCCTTTTGTTTCCAATATGCGGCACCTTCAAGAAACCCCACTTCCTACCTTGTTGCCTCACACAACCTATTCATCCTTCAAGACTCCAGCATTACCTTCTCTGTGAAGCTGTCCCTTTCCTGTGAGAGGAAGTTATCTCTTGAGCCCTGTAGTAGCTTATGTGTACCCAACCCCACCTGACATACTTGATTATAATGTGGGTGTGTAGGTAGAAAGAATTCTTCCCCAGCAGTCTGAGATTCTTGAATGTAAGGGATCACAGTGCCTGTCACAAGGTTTGAGATGTACTAGGTATTCACAAAAGACAGATTTGTAGGAATAAAATCTATCTAAGAAGACCATTGTATGAATTCGTTTTGCTGCTGTTGACAAAATGCAGTTTTTTTCTTACCAGAAGGTGTCGCACTAGCTCTATATTTTTAGAGGGGGTTTTTGGCTTTTCAGCTTTGCTGAAACATATTAATTGGGCTGTTATGGGAAAGAGATGATAATTTAGGCACTGTTTACAGAGAAAAGCTGATTTAACCTTCAGTTTTTCTGTGAACATTTTTTTTCAAATGTAGTGTTCCAACTTAAATTGCCAAAGTAAAAAGGAAGACTTCAAATTTTAAAAAACAATTAGAATGAAATAAAAAATTCAAGATAGGCATCAAGTTAAGAACACAGGAAAAATGTGAAGCACAAAATCAACACCTCAGAATGGTAATGGCACAATAATAGCTATAGCCACGCAACTGTTTCTTTCCATCTCACAAGCAAAATGCAAATTGGGTTTGGTATTTGAGCAAGAGAGCTCAAAGGAAAAACAAGGCCCAGAATGAAATGTGCCTTGTGTGTAGGGTTTCTTTAACTTTGAAGAGCTCAAGATATTGCATAAAGAATTTTTTAATCATGAACCTATGAAAATGAGAATGAGGGAAAACGAAGAAACAAGTTGAAAAGGAGACACCAGGAGATGATAAATAATCTCAGAAGGTATAAAGATATATAGTGAAGGCAGTTCTTTAAATGAGGTGGCTGGTGATCACGTACACATTCCTGAATGCTTGCAGCTCAGGGTGGTAAAGGAGAAAGACAGTCTTGGAATCAGAAGATCCATGTTATGCATTCTAAAATGTACTAGCTATGTGACCTAGGGTTATATAGATCTGACCTCTCAGATCATCCGTACTTTCAAACACAGAATAAAGCCTATCTCCAAAGGGTGTTGTGAAGAGCAAATAAGATAATTCATGTAAATATGCTTCATGTTCTTAAAATGCTATATTAGCATAAAGAAGTAGTAGAGAAGAGTGAAAGTAACACTTATTGGGCAAGGGCAGTGCCAGGCACATTACACAAAATCACGTACATTATCTTCCAGTAGGTGAAATTCTCTCCAAGGTCTCTGAGCCAATGACCTGCAATCACAGCTCCCTCCTCCCCACATCCTGTTTCTTTCTTGGCCCTGTCACCATGTTAAAATAAATATCTCTGAGATGTGGAAATGATAGATATTACCGCTTAGCCCTAAATACTGAAGGATCTTGGTGAAAGGTGAGCTTTATCAGAACTGGTAGTTTTCAGCTTCCAGATGCCTTATGGCAGTTGTGAGCTAGAATTAGTGCTTTTCAGGAAGCTCTGGATATATGGGAGTACTTCAAAAAGTTCATGTAGAAATGTGTATCATCTTCTAATTCTATTTTTCCATGGACTTTATGAAGTACCCTTGTATTCGCCAACAAATTTCTGGTGGAAGCTTTCTTGTGAAGATGTAAAAGAATTTTTCATCAGATGAAGATCACATATACCTCTTAGACCTTTTCATGTGGATACATGAGACTATTTTTTTGGTTTAATTCAAAGGTTTCTTCTATTGCAGGATAAAATCAGTTTTGAAATATGAGAAACTTTGAGACAATAGGAATAGCCTTGCCCAGGTGAGCTCTTAATAAATGTTTACAAAATAAATTAAGATTAGGCCCTATACCTGGCAATACTAGTAAATTATATTTCTAGGGTTATCGATTTCAATATATGCACATAATTGTAAATTGTTTAGTGGTCTGTAATTTCCATTCCAGAAATAGTCAAATTTGAACAGGCAAAATATATTGTTTTGTGTGTACGAGTATATACTTTTGGGGGCATTGGAGTCAAAAATGTCATTATTATAATGAATTTCACATGGGCTGGATGGAAGAGAAGTAGCAAAAAATAAAATAGTGAAAAAGAGAAAGGAAACTCCAAGATTTTATTCAGTTTAAGGTATAGAAAGTGAATCCTACAGCAACACATGTCCTTAATTCCATCCTAACATTCTCTCCTTTTATTCATCTTTACCTTTTACAGAGATTATACCTGAGGTATTAGCTGCTAAAATAACCAGAGTGCAGGAAATTAAACTTTTCATCTTAAAAAATTTGCAGAAGTTTGGATCACTATCACACAAACACTGTTAGGATATTAGCAATCCATGCAATGGATTATAACTTACATAGATTTTTTTGTGCACGTCTGTAAAACTTCATTATTTCCATGGCTGTTGAACTGAAACTATTTTCAGTTACTAAAAAGGCAGGTCAAATATTATGTCAATTGCTGATTAGTAGCTCTATTCCTTGACAAGGTTACCAGTGCTGCCATTTGATGTTTTGTACCGAGTGGAATTAATGTTATTCCAGGAGGTAATGGTAATGAACTAAATTTTACATCCACAGAGGAGATTGGACAGCAGGGCAGTCTTGCACTTTGGTCTTTATCTGTAATAAGATGCTTTATCACCACAAATCCTGTCTGTCAATTTCCCCCAAATAAGCTGGATTTATTAATACAGGTTGTTACTCCTTGTTCTGATAATGAGCTCCACTACTGGTGGTGGTTCAAAGAACTATAGAAAAGCAAAGCAGAAGACCTGTCATTAGATAGCAGACTACATAGGCAGTAGGAAGTGGATATGGCTTTTAACTCCACACTATTGATGGTAATTTTCAGTTGCTTGCCTGATTTGCCTGGGGCAACTAAAAACATCACCTTAGTTTTATTGAGGCTAATTGTCAGCCTGTGCAGTGGTGCCAAATTTGAGAAATGATTGACATCTGGATATATATCCTCAGATGTATGACCCTCCAGTTCACAGTCATTAGCACTCAATGACTGTGGGCAGGTCTGCCGTGAAGCCATCAGTGGAGGCCAGCA
Source organism: Cynocephalus volans (assembly GCF_027409185.1). Classification (NCBI taxonomy): domain Eukaryota; kingdom Metazoa; phylum Chordata; class Mammalia; order Dermoptera; family Cynocephalidae; genus Cynocephalus; species Cynocephalus volans. Next base: position 64,794,660 of record NC_084467.1, on the reverse strand, counting down.
ATCAGCTGAGTCCACAGAGCTGTGGGGAGGAACAGCAGCACATTGTCACCCAGGTGTTCACGATTCTTGTTGCACCATTGACTGTGCCCTGTAGGAGAAGCTGGATGGCATAGGGCCTATTGACGACCTTGTTTGACACCCATTTGTGAGCAGAGGCGGTTTAGGCTGGATGCCATCTGTCATGACTCGGCTGGCCATACCGTCATGTGGCTGTCTCCAAGTTGATGGATTTCTTTGAATAGCTGAGTGCGTCGAGAATTAGCTAAGTAAGTAAAACAACGTGTAAGTCCTGATGGTGCTTATCACATTTCTTCTCCCACTAGAAAATCATAAAGACCGTCTCTCTGTGATTTGTCTATAATTTTAGGGAACACAGATGATTATAAAATCGATTATTTTAAGATCTGTATATTACATCCATCAAAATCTGAACATATCTCAAACTCTATTCTTTCTCTATTTGTTCTTTCTAAACACATTACTCACACAGTGAAACAGAATTATCCTGTGCCTGCCACTTTTTGGTGCTTCCAGTGCTCGGCTGTGCAATCAAACTTGTATGAAAATTAAAATCCATATCCACAAGCTGCCAGAGATTACATTTTAAAAAGGACTGATGTCAAACACGCTGTGTACTGAGGGTTATATCATTGTCAGAGAAGCACACTTGAAATAATAGAGTAAATATGACATTTTCCCCAGTCAGAAAAAAAAACATTTAAGGAATTAAAGCTTTCACGAGGGGTTTCTGGTGGTCATCCCTACTTTCTAACTTTGCTATACTTCTTAGGTCTCTGCTCCTTCCTAAAACTAGCTTTCTCTTCAGACTTGGCCTTGAGAGTCTTCATTTATTCTTTGCGAAGACTCTATCCTGACTTACAGGGGCTGGTGTTGCCCAAGGATCCAGTGGCCTTCCCAGGTCTGAGTTATTCACTGGAGAGAGGAACGTGCAGCAGCTTCAGCAGGACCAAGCTCAGTAGCCTATGGCCCTTTAAATCCTGCAGAGCAGTCGTGCACGGGGTGAGCCATCCTAATTGAGCCTTCCTAGATCTTCCCAGCAGTGTTGTTTCCACTTTTCTTTATCTTCAGCTGCCTGATAGAGACCTGCTGGCTCACATGGAGACATGAATGCATGCATAGGCTTCCCATCCACCTCCTCTGAAGAGCAAGCTTCCCTTTCCAGAGACAGTAGAGTCCTAATCTGCGGTCAGAAACTGGAAGCCAGTGGGCAGGATTCTGACCACAGATATTTTTTGTTTGGCCTGCGCAGCATTCTCAACATTCTAAAATTTCACCCAAACCATCTGGCTTTTCAGCTTCTTTGGAAAAATCAAAAGATGTAATCCTAGAAAGCATTTCTAGAAGGCAATGAATAGCTGAGCCTAGGAGCAGCCGACTTTGATAGGCCATGCTACAGAATTGCCACTCCCTAGTGTCTATGTTTTTCTTCTTCCTTTGGGTTTTTGACTCTTGGTTTAAGACCATAAGGTAGAAGAAAAACATTCCAGACGAGACACTTCTCTCACAGTGGAGTTGGCAGAACTTAATATACAGAGCGGAGACAGGTTCTTCATTTCTACTTCTACTCCCTTTTCAAATTGCGATTCTTGAGTATTCCAGGAATAAAAAATAAAACCAGTACTTTACTGAAACATAGACTTTCTATGGCTGTTTGCTTCGCTATATAAGACCTGAAAGAAACTTTGAAATGTGCACATATAAGTGCTGGATCAAACACCTTATGTAAGGCCTTGACCTCCTTCCAGAAGGGAGGTGATGGGAATTTCTTTTTCCAGGACTGGTGGAGGTTCATAGGGGATTGTCACAGTTTCAATACCATCATACAAACACAGAGTTAGTTTCCTAGAAGAAGCCTTGTAATCCATTTAGTTTGATATAGCTCTGTGCAGGGATCTCCTATAGAACATTTCTGATTTCCCTTCTTGATTACTTTTAGAGGTAAAGAGTTTTTCTACCATAAATATTGTTCACCCCATTTTTGGAAATGTCCTCTATAAAATAGGTGTAAATTGTGCCCTTTCTTATCAGGTTATTGGAATAGAGTTTTTATTTGTTGTATGGTTCTGAAAAGTTCTTTCTTTTGCTGAATCCCAAATCATCTAACTTCTAATTATCTTCCATGGAGCTTCTCAGTCTCTTCCCTCTTCTGCATAAAATCCTTTCAAATATTTGATGACAAGGATACTTTCCATAGTCCAATCATGTTTAGATTAGACCTCACTAGTTTTTTCCTATGTTTTTTCCTATGAAATAGTTTCCAGAGTGTTCACTATTTTAATAAACTTATCCTTGATATTGCATTTTTAAAGGAAACTTTTATTTTGGAGTGTTGAATGTCATACCCAGAAGTAAGTGAAACAGGCTTTTTCTATTTAAGTTCAGCAGAGGTCCCATAGGCACAAAATAAAACATTATGTGCCTATAGGGCTTGTGAGCTGCACAACCATAGAGGACACCATTCACATCATGATCCATGTGAACAGTACACCCTGGAGCTGCACATGCAGCACACAGCCTGTGTGACTCTCATGGAAGTCCCTGACACACATACAGGATAGGAATTAGCCCATCACCCCTGCCAGGGTAGAAGAAAGAAGACAAAGAATTCATTGCAAGGGGGAAGAAGCTAGTGATGAGGATTTCATTGGAGAGAGCTATAAATGTGTTGATTTCTCCCTATTCTCACATACCTACCATGCATGAGAATGCTTTCCTCTCACCTTAAACTAAATAAAGAGGGGTTTTAGAGCACAACTGAGAGAACATGGCCCTTGCTTCTGAATTTGAAGAATGCAGTGACTGATATGTACCTTGAGATATAAATCTGTCATATAAACACAGTATTCCAGATGTGCTCAGCTCAATGCAAAACACAGAGGAACTTGAACATCTGAGCGTAACCAGTGTTATACTGATGTTTAGTTGCCATGTCACAAAATTGCTTATCTTGAATTGCAAAAAAAGTAAAACATCCAGGTATTTCTCATATGAACTAGAATTTGGCCAGATATATTAATAATTTTTATGGGCAAATAGTTTTTTTGAGGCTAAATCAGAAGAAACTTGCTACAGAGGCAACATCACTAAATGTGAGTATAAAATGCCTTGGTTTGCCTCTCACCTCCTCTGCTTAGTTGGTCAACCATCAATCTATCTGAGCCTCAGTTTTCTCATCTGTATCATGAGAATAATAATTCCTCCTTCCAGGAATTGTGAAAATTAAATGAGATAATGTGTGTGGGTTAGCACATTGGAAGTACTAGATAAATACTGGTTCCCTCTGTCACTGATGACACCCAGAATTTGTGATTTTGCTCATCCCTAACCACCCTGCTGGAGACAGTGTAACACAGGGGCTGAGAGAGATGTCACCACTTGCTAAGCTCCATTGCTAAGGAGGTGTCACCACTTACAAGTGTTTGATTTCATGCAAATTACTTTGATTTCCTGATTCTCAGAAACTTTCTCTATAAAAAGGGGGAGATAATAGTATTTGAGTATGAGATGAGACATGACATTTAAAGTATTTAGCACAGAGCCTGGCACACAGCATGTTATTTGGTATTTTTTTTTAATTGTCATTACTACTGCTCCTGCTCCTGTGACTGTAATAGCATTTATTTGCTTTGATGACAGGGCCTATAACTGTCTTCCAGAAATCTGGACAAAGGATCTCTTTTAAACACACTTAACCACTGTCCTTTCTAATGATGACTGAAGAACCTTTAATTTAGTCTAAAAATAAATAGCCGATTCCCAGTAGGTGGCGGTAGAGGGAGAGATGGCCACAGAATTTCACTTTACAGTCTCCTTCATTTTGACCCATATTTCCTCTAAAGTCTCTGCCAGTTTTTCTGAGATATATCCTTCCTCAAATTCTATATGTCCTGTCACTTTCGTTTCATCCATCAGCTCTCCCTTTATTGAACTGACTAAAGAAGCATGGCTTCCTCATAGGTCCCTGTGCTAACACTGTGTTATTTGCCTACCTTGGTCATCGTCTGTGTTTCCTGCTGTGGTGCTTCCCACCTCTCTGGACTGTAGGGGACAACCTGGGTTATTAGAAGCTAAGTTGCAAAGAGATGGAGAAAAGAAATTTAGGCTTGTCCCTGCCAAAATTTGAGATCTGGGATATAGCAGTGTTTAACGTTTTTTTTAAAATCACCATGAATTCAGTGTTTTGAAAAAGCTATATTTTTATTCAGGAATGATAAAAAACAATGTCTTTCTATGAGAAGGCCAAATGCACCACAATGAAATGACCCATTATAAACTTTGAAAAAGAAAAAAAGAAAATTTATTTTTATTTAGTTTGGGCCATCTTGCTCTCTGTAACTATGTTATTTCTTCTAGACTGCTGGAAATCCTGAGAGTATTTTGCAAACCTGTATTATTACCTTAATAAACCCTTAGGCATTGGCAATCTCAGATTGGGAATTGCTGGTACAGCTTTAGCTGGAATCATTAAAACTAAATTATTTAGCGAGAAAGATGCTATGTTGAACAATATAATAATTTAAAATCTAAGTAATTTATTTCCTCTGTATTTGTTTCTTTAATGTTAAGGTGCTTGTCTTGATTACTAATACGTTGTAACCACTTTCTTTTAGCGGGGGAGGCCTGGTAGAAAAAGCAAGGGCTTTGGATCAGAAAGATCTGGTTCTTCTACCTACAAGCTGGTTGACCTTCATTAATTTAGTAAGTCTCTCTGAGGCTTGGTTTCATAGTCTATAAAAAAAGATGAATAACACCTGCCTTATAAGACTGCTGTGAGGATGACAGATGAATTATGAGATTATGTTTGTTCAGGGCAGGTAGTGACTAGCATAGTGTAGATGTCTAATAAAGTGTAGTTATTACTGTGATATGAGCAAATAACCAGTTTTTGAATGCTTACTGTGTGCCAGGCCTTCCTCATTTTCTGATGAGAATACAGAGGCTTGGAGACTGTGAATAGCTTTCCTGAAGTCACAGAGCCCCTACATATCTGTATTAATCACCATAGGCCATCTTTGCTCTGACAACCAACTGCCCCCAAATCTCAGTGCCTTTAAACAGCAAGAGTTTGTTTCTTGTTCATGTTCATGTCCATCTCGAGTTTGTGGGGGGTTCTGCTCCACATTGTCCTCAGGAGGGCAGGCTGAGGAAAGCAACACCATCTGGAATGTTTCTGGTTGCTGGGTCCAGGAAAAGAAAGATGGAGAATCTTGCAGGAACTCTTAAAAGATTCTACCCAGAATTGACACTCATCACTTTTTATTCATGTTTCATTGGACGAAACATGTCACATGGCCATGCCTAACACCAAGGGAGTGGAGACACGTGAGCCTCTCCTAAAACCCAAAGTGGAGAAGAACCAGATATGGGAGGGCCGTGACACCTCCCACAGTGACAGAATTCCAATCCAAACCCAGGTGTCCAGTTCATGTACGGACAAAATAGGGGATCCAGAATCTTTTACTGCTTCTTAAATCAATGCTTTATAACATGGCCTCTTTGGTACATCTGAAGAAAATTCTCAGAATTTACCATATCACATACACATAAATACTCAAGTCCAAGTGCAAAGGCATGACATCAAGCAAAATGGAAGGTCTATATGGATTTTCTACTTTCTTTGATTACGGATGATAGAAACCACGTACCTTTCCTTTGAGACATTGCCTCTTTCTTTGTCATTTATTTGCCTTTTAGCCAGTAAAGTTGCATATTCTCCTCTTGACTTCCTTTCCCTGCTTACTAAATGTTTCTCCACACCACAGCACACTCCAGTGGTAACCACTTCGCTTTTCCCCCCTTGGCTTATAGCTTAGGAAACAGCCTCAGTTGTGGTGCATGACTATAAAATACACCTGAGCGACCAGCGCCATGATATTTTGTGCTTCCGTTTTTAATGTTGCAGAACGTTGGCTCATCGGAGCATTACTCCCATGTCTCTGTCTGACTGACCATTTAGCTCAGGGATAAAAGCTCATTGTGGTGACAGCCTTGCACAGGTGCAGAGAATAAACCCTGTCGTCACGATTCCTCCTCCTCACCCAAAAGGTGAATTCTGATGTGGCCTTTATTGAGAGGAAAGGTTACTGAAAAAGAAACTTAGAGAAAGAGAAAAATCCCACGATTCTGATCTTGGGTCAGTTACAGGGGTCATATTATGAAACTGTTCCTATCTTGAGGAATACCCAGATTTTTCTTTCCAAGTGCATTTGTAGAATTTCAGGAGCATGGTTTTTGCTGTTTTTATCTGCCTAACTATTTATTCTCAATGCTTTGGGTTTTCCTGCAGTTGACCAGTGGAAAATCGCTCTCTCCAACTCTCACTCCAGAAATGTCTTTCCCTTGTATTTTCTTTGATGCTTGCTCCGCTCCACAACTTCCATTCAATTATTGTCCATAACCAAAAAGTCTCTCGAATTCTCAGAATCTGTGACCACTTCAATAGTGACAAAACTTTTTTTTTTAACCCATGTGCCCTTAGAGAGGAAGTGTTGACTAAGCCATTACTAGTGAAAGCATGCTTATTGGCAGAATATTAAGCCCTATGAACTCCATAAACTCCTTTAGGAGTGCTTATTTACATAAAACTAATATGGTAATTACCAAAAAGTATCTTTATCTAGTCAATATTTATTTCTCAAGGTCCCTATCAGGTAGCACTTCCTTAATTTAGTTTGAGTTACAGTATGAACATGTGAGTAATAATGTATATTTTAATTTTTTTAAAAAAGGTATTATAGTTCAGAAGGTTTGTTCTTTGAACTTGACTATCGTCTACCTCCCAGGTGAACAATACCAGTCTTCTGCTCAAGTCCGTGAATTTACTTCTAACCTGTTTAAGAGGTGCAATGTTCTTGTCTACACAGTCTAATTCAAGAGCTCGCAGTTCCTCCTTTCTTTCCAGCTGGAGAGAGAACAAGATAATTCAGTTAGCAGTTTATGATGCCAGAATGCCTGAAGACCAGCGCTGTTCTGCTTCCATGGAAGAGCCAAGTCCAGTGTCATTTAAACCAAATGAAGCTATAAAATTGTTTTAGAGATGGTTGCTCGTAAGGGTAAGAGGGTGTGGAGTACTATTTACTATGTCAGAAGACAGCTGTGTGGTAATAAATGAAATTCCTGCTCTTCAGTTTCTTTTTATCAGCTGCATTATTGAGCTGCTGTGAGAGGGGAGAGTTAGGAGGAGGACAGTTGGTACAACTGAGAGTGGCCTTCATTTGCAATCAGTGGCCTTACGGTTACTATCCTCCCGTTGTATGGTTATACTTTCTCACTTCTTGGAGGTGGGAAAGAACACAGCAAAGAGTTATAAGAGTGTGGGTTTTGGAATCACAAAGAATGGGATTTGAATATCAGCTGTGCCACTAATAATTTAAATTAACTGAGCCTCAGTTTCCTCATCTATAAAATAGAGATAAAAATAATACCCCTTACAGCTGTGAGGACTCAGTGAGTAAAACGCTTGGCATAGGGCCGACCCCATGGCTCACTCGGGAGAGTGCGGTGCTGGGAGCGCAGTGGTGCTCCCGCTGCGGGTTCGGATCCTATATAGGGATGGCCGGTGTGCTCACTGGCTGAGCCGGTGTGGTCTCGACACCAAGCCAAGGGTTGCGATCCCCTTACCGGTCACACACAAAAAAAGAACAATAACAACAACAACAAAAACAAACAAACAAAAAAAACCGCTTGGCATACATAGTGCCTGATAGGCCAAGTGGAAACTTTGTTCTGTGTACTCCCAGTGTGCTCTTTATTTCTAATGGCAAACAGTAGTGTCAGTCATCTGTCATTTCTTTGGAAACATTGGGTCAAGTAAGCAAACCCAATTTTCCATTGCATCAGGCATTGTGATGGCTCTACTCAGTTCCTCTCCCCAATTTCAAAGCCTGTGGTTTAGAATGCATTTTTGGTTAATAGTGGGAAATCATAGACATGGTGAGCTCCTTAACATCTAACAAATTCACTTACACATGGGTGGGGCCAGAGCCAGAGAAACAGTTATATATGACTCTTATTATGTCACATTCTTTATGCTCTCCAACTGGAGTGTCAAGGAAATATGCATTCCACTCCTTCTATCATTTATCCAAAAAATACTTACTAAATATTTCTGGAACTCATGGTGATTTGATTGGCACTGAAGGAAAGAGCAGGAACTCACCCTAGGATTGGAGGAGACAAGACATGCATGCAAACAACACAGCATATGGATATGCTGCAAGAGCAAACAGATAATACACATTAGAAGAACAAGCGACCCCACAGCAGCGGCTCGACACACCTGAGCCCTGTTTGAATCCCATTTCCTTGGCGAAATCATTATTTCCTTCCTCTTCTCTTTTTTCTCCTCTCCTTCCTTCTGTTCCAAATCACAACCTCCATTAATGTTTGGGCTACAGAAGCCAGGGCAGGGTCTATAGACACTGGCTGAGACCACCACCAGCTGGAGAGGCTTAGATGGGGAGGTCTTGGCTTGGGGAAGACTTGCCTCTTTCCCCCCAGGCCTATCTCCCCAGCCAACTCCTACACATCTTTTAAGGCTTATCTTAACCACTGCCTACTCTGTGAGTCATTTCCTGCCTTCCCTAGACAAACTTTTGGGGATGGTGCTGGTGGGGAATGTATTTACTGGCAATATAATTATCTGAAAACAATAGAAACATAAATATTCTTTATTCCCCTTGCAGACCTCGTAGCAGTTATGCCTCTCCGACGGCCTCCATATTTCTCTCTTCTTCCTCTCTTCTCTTCCGTCATTTCCACTGTCTCTCCTCTCCTGGTGTAGAGTCCCTGGGACAGTATGTTGAGAAATAATCAGGGTCTCAAAGCTAGAGGAAATAATAATATGATTAGTAAGCTGTGATATTTAGCATCACAAACAGTGTAGATGGCAGGGGATGGAGGTGGGGCAGGAACATCAGTCAGAGGACACTTCGGAATTATACCTTTCACATACAAGAGTACTCCAAAAAGTTCATGGAATGAGTTGTGTTATCTTTCAATCTTATCTTTCCACGAACTTTTTGAGATACCTGCATACTTCCATCATAGCATTTAGCATTTTGCTTTGTCATTTGTCTGCATATCTTCTTAGCCAGTGGGCTTCAAGTTTGAGGGAAGACTGGAGCTCTGTGATAGTTTCAACATGTGAACTTTTGGGGACGTTCAGACCATAGCAGCTAGAAAACAATTCAGGGCAGTGTGTGCCTTTTTTCAACGGTTTGATGTTAAATGCTTGTACATCAACTCTCCTTTCTTTAGCTTCTCAATGCTACAGTTCTGAGTAACATAAGCTAATGTTGGGGAACGTAAGGTATTAGGAAGGTCTCTTGTAAATTTAACCATCTGCACAGTTGAGCATTTCCTGATGAAATGCTTACATGACCCATCTCCCACAGGGGTTTTATATAGTCTTGATAAAAGAAGGTAGCTATGTAACATCAAATCTTTATGATTCAAGGCCCTGGCACTCTGGGTCTGTGATGGGAGAGGCAGCCTCGTAGGTCTCTGAAATGCCTTTGGGGTTATATCTGGGAAGAAAGTCTTGGTTACCTGACCTTTATCTTTCAGGAGAAAGATACCCACATGGGAAAACTTATTCCTCCAATCTATTCATTCATTCCTTCATTTGCTTATTTATTCAGCACCCACTCTGTGAGAGGCACTGTGGTAGGTACTGGGGATGCAAGGGTGAAAGACGTGGTATCTGTTCTCAAAGTTTGCGAGGGCAAATTACCTCTCTGATTGTGGTGATGACCTAGACCAGTGGTCAGCAAACATTTTTTTGTAAATGGGCAGATAGTAAATATTTTAGGTTTCATGAGGCATAAGTAGTCGTCAATGTTGCGACTACTCCACTCCACCATTGTTGTACAAAAGTGCCATAGATGATTTGTAAACAAATGGGTATGGCTGCATTCCAATAAAACTTTATTCATGACATTGAAATGTGAATTTCATATAATTTTAATGTATCATATAATATGCTTCTTTGATTTTTTCCCCCCAAGCATTTACAGATATAGCAACCATTATTAGTTTGCAGGCTGTACAAAAGCAGGCAGTGGGCCAGATTTAGCTGGCAAGACATGGATTGCCCACCCCCTATATAAGACATGGTCACTGATAGTTTAGGTCTGTGATTCCTAAGTGCAGCTCCTGTTCACCCAAAGTGGAGATCCAATCAACACTGTAGGTGAGATCTTGTCTTTCTCTCCCTCTACTTCTTGCAGGTCTCCTGACCCACACTACCATTTCATAGGTCTTTCCATAAGACAGTAATCTTTTCAAAAATTGATGATATTATTGGGGACATTTGGGGACTTGTTTTCCTGTGGGAAAATGAAAATGACTTACATGACTATTTAGTCTTGAAGCAGCTTAATTTAGTTTTTTTCTTTATTCCCTTTCCCTATCTCCACACTAGAAATTAACATAAAAATTCATTCTGGCTAAATTCCCAATACATTTTCACAGTGAGCTTTTTCTGAAGTGAAAATTAGTAGCTTCCTTGCAGTTTTCATCAGGGATGTGAAATTGTGCAGCTCACAGGGGTGGGCAACTCAAACACCATTTATGAATTAATACATGCTGCTGAGGGTACCTTGCTGTCTGCAGAGTGCCAGGGAATCTTTTCTCCAGAATCCTAAGTATCTAAATAGTGTATTTTAATTCCTTTCTCACTCTACCTGAAAGAATACCATTTTATATTTGTGAAAATGAATTAATATGTAACAACTGGTACCTATATAAGATTACATTGTTTACACTATCCTTAGGGATTGGCAGCACCTGGAGCCAACTATAGTGTCTCTTTCTAGTCCCTCTTCCTCTTCCTCCCTGATCCTTGGTTTTTATCCAGGTGAAATCTAGTTACAATGAGTATTACGGGCAATCTCGAGTGGAAGCCACAGTCATTGGGGGTAGACATATGGGGGTAGAGACTACCTCTGCGTCTCTCTAGCTCTAGCCATCTGGTTCCTAAAGCTGCCTTGAATCCTTCAGTCTCAGGACCTAAACTATTGAGCCAGCATCCTATTTTTTTCCTCTGGGATGGCTCTGGTCTCCAAAAACTATGATGACATAGAAAATTGACTTCTGGGGAGAAGAATCACATAGTTGTTAAAAACACTTGGGCTTTGGAATCAGACAGATCTGGATTTAAATTCTAGTTTTTCCACTTAAGAGCCATTGTAGACTTCAGGCAAAATTACTTCTCTGTGCCTTAGTTTTTGAATAGCTACAAAATGGAGGAGAAAACCTATCTCTAGAAGTGGAAACGAAGATTAAATGAGATAATGAACAGTTAGTAGGTGCTCAATAAAAGTTTGAGGAGAACATTTAGTAAATACTCAATAAAAATGCTACCACTTAGAAGAGATTTTTTCTGTTCATTTATATTCCAAACAATTGTTGAACTGCTGCTTGCTTCTGAGAATGAAGAAAAATTAAATCGATGTACAAAATAGAGGAGTTCACATTCAAGTAGAGAAGTCATCCACATACACTGGTAAGTGCACTACAGGGAGAAACAATATAAAGCAGAGGTATGTCCAGCCTGAGTGGGCCCCAGAGACCAGAGTTGTCAGTACACTGGAGGGTGTCAAATAAGGCAGTGTTCAAGTTATGTGTTGAAGGACGAATAGGAGTTTTCCAGGTGGTCAGGGGTTGAAGTATGTTGCCATTAGAGGGATAATATAGGAGTTTAGTTTTGCTAGAGTTTAAGGTAGTTGGGGTGGAGAAAATGGTCATAATGACACTGATGACTGATGCTGGGGCCAGATGCTGAAGGGCCTTGAATGTCATGCCAAGGAGATTGGACTCTGTCATGCTCAGTGGGCCCTTCCCATCTCTGAGTGTTGCTGAGCTAGAAGAGAGATCCACAGATAGCTGTCACCACTGATGTGTCCAACCTTTCACTTATAGTGAGGAACCCGAGGCCAGAGCTCGTCACCCAGCAAAATATCTGACAAAGCAAGATCACGACTAGGAATAGGTCATATGAATCCAGTGCTTAAACTTCCTCCACACCAAGGCCCTCTCTTTTAAACCCAGGCTTCTTCACCTCAGCCCTGCTTTCTGTGTTCTGGATTCCAATACAGGTACCCTTCAGGATGCATTTCTCCCACTTTCTGAAAGCCAGAACTCTCAGCCCTGCCTGCTAGAAGTGGGGACCTCAGCTAGGAAAAAGGATGGGGATTTTCCAGGGAGGAAATCAGCCGATCGCAATGCCCTGCACATGCAAAAGCAAATTCAAAATCCAAAGCAGATTGAGAAAGGAGACTTCTTTCTTTCCCTTGACCTTGCATTCGAAGGTCTATTTTACCACTGGAAACCATCGCATCACGCTGTAGCTGCTCCCTGCTCTTAATGCCCTCAGCCACCACCCAGTCCTTCCCTCCCCAAGTTAAGTCCTAGCAGGAAACACACCAACCAAAACGTGTGTGTGTGTGTGTGTGTGTTTGTGTGTGCGCGCGTGTGCACACTTGCACGCGCTTGTGTTTGTGTTTTCAGATTACAGGTGCCTGGGGAACCTGCGCCCCACAGCAACAGAGGGGGGCAGCCCGGGTCTCCTCCCACATCGGGGCCCAGAAAAAACAGTGGCAGCTGGCTTTACTGCCAGGTCCCCGAGGCTCGGTTCCAGCAGCGCCTCCGTTTCTCCAGACCCTCGGCGCTTGCCTTCCCTTCCCGCTTAGCAACCGAGAGGCTGTGGATACCGGCAGCCGGTGGGGGCCCGGGAGGCTGCGGGTAGCCCGGGCGCCGTGGGGCGACGGCGGCGGCCCAGCGCAGGTACCCGGCGCACTGGCGACCGCAGCGCGGAGCCACACTGCGAACGCGACTGTCGCGGCGCCAGAGCGCACGGGGCCCCACGCACCCACCCTCTGCACCTGCCGCGGGGTCCAAAAAGGATCCTGCAAAAATGAGCCATTCTCATCCCGCTGGGTAAGTGACAACTGGAGCTTTTCCACGCTGCGGCAGGTGGCGGCTTCAGCCAGCGTCCCCTCCCCCTCCCTCCTGCTGCGGAGGGAAGGGGCGAAAGGGGTTGCCAGAGGGAGGGCTGGGGAGAGGGAAAAAACATAATAAGACTACGGATTCCGGGTTTCAGCGAGCATGGCAGAAATCCCAGGCATCCCATCTCCTCCCTCCCGCTCCTCGCTGCTCTCACCGACGTCTGCCCCTTTTGAAATTTCCACCCTGGAAAGATAAAACAGTGGATGTGAAAAAACGCTTACGTTAAGCAGGAACGTTAGCTAGGATCTAGACGATCCCATGTTGTGGAACGTATGTATTTAAATGCAAAAATAGAGGTTACCAAAATATGCATTCGTTTGGAGATTTTAGACCTCAAATCTCCCCACAGCGGCTTGCAAATAAACGAAGTGTGAGTTGATTCAATGTTGCGGGAGGTTTCCTGGTGACAGGATTTTTATCTGCCCAATCTCAAAAGGATCACAGGGGTCCTTTAAAGGTACTTTGAGCAAGGAAAGTGGTGACACAGAAAGGAAGGAAAAAAGAAGTCCTACTCATGGTCTTCCCTTACTTTGGGTGGGAGGACTCCTCGGAAGGCCTGTTTCGGCAATATTCAGTCTATTCCAGAAAAGTGACACAGTCAATACTGGCTGTTGCGCACACACAAAAAGGTGTCCGTTCTTTTATTGTAATGAAGAATATCCAATTTCCTTCTGACTTAAACAATGCGATGTGTATTAGATGGTTTTTTATTATGATACATCTAGTAAGCAGATAAATATCCTAGTTGATCCTGCGACTAATTTGAAGATTCTTTCCTTTTCGACTGCATTTATTGCACATTTTCAAAAGCAGCAAATTAGCAGAGGACAACATATTGAAGATCATTTTAAGTTTGTGATGTCTGAAGTGCCCCAGTAGTTTTTGTGCTTGGAATTGATAGTCAAACTTGAAGATTTTACCTTTTAATGAATTCTCTGAGTGTAAGGACATAAACAAAAATGTTTGAAAAAACTAAAGCCACATAAGGTGCCATGTTGGAAGTCAGTTTCAGCACTTTTTAGAAATTGATGTAGCTATAACTGAATGATCTTATTTTATCTCAAATTAAATTTAGTTTAGGTACGTCAAAGTACTAAACTTAGTACTTTAGTACGTCAAGGTACTTTGACGTGCCTAAACTAAATTTAATTTAGGTACTTTTAAATTTAGTTTAGGTACTTTGCTGGATTCCTATGCAATTTTAGTTAGCCGTGGGTCATGCAGGATGTAAATAGCACTATTTTTCTGCAGCTGCTGTTTGCAGTATGTCTGCATCAGGGAAAAATGGATGTGTCAGTCATGGTTGTCTTCCTATGTTTTTCAAGTTTTTGGCCAAGTTCGAATCTGATTAGACCATTTAATCATCTCTTTTAAAATGCGGAAAAATTTGTAGCTGCTTACTAAATTGTGCATGATTAAGATTTCAGAAACTGATGTCAAATTTTTCTGAAGCTCCATTAGTTCCAAGCAAATGGGGAAAAAGGTAATTTGTTATTTAACGAAAGAGTATGGTTCATAGTACTCTTCAAGAAAGATATTAAGATGGCAGCAAGTATTTTGCACTAAAACGGTAGTTCCTGTAGAGTAGGTACTGTGTCTTATTAATCTTTGTGCCACTTTACCTAGGACAGTGTTTAAAATAAAGTAAAACTCAACCAATGTTTGTTGAATGAGTGATATCGCCCGCTAGTGCAGAGAGTTTCAAGGTGCATGTATTCACATATGAAAAGCATGTTAGACTTAATATATGTCAACATTTATTAAGTGCTTACTATGTGCCAGCCTCTATTCTAATGTTTTACATGAAATACCTTATTGAATCTTCCCGCCCACTCCATGAAGCAGGTTCTAAATCCCCCTAATTTTCATAGATAAGGAAATTGAGGACTGAGAAGTTTCTTTCCTTCTTTTTTTTTTTTCTGACTGGTAAGGAGATCGCAATGCTCAGCACGGTGTTGCCTGCACCACGCTCAGCCAGTGAGCGCACCGGCCATGCCTATATAGGATCCGAACCCGTGGCCTCCTCGCTACCAGCACCTCACTCTCCCGAGTGAGCCACGGGGTCGGCCCAGAGAGCTGAGAAGTTTCTAAAGGTGGCAGATCTAAGAAGGGCAGGGCCAGAATACAAAGCCAGGCAGTCTAGCTTCAGATTCTGTGATCTTAACCATCAACTATGTTGCCTCACATGGTCAACAGCCAAGATTTGCAGGAGAATATATAGAAATATATAGAAATATAATAAATATAATAAATATATAGAAATATATAGAAATATAATAAATATAATAAATATATAGAAATTCTTATCCAGATCAGACCAAAATCTGACAGAGGGCAGCCATACGTAATTATCTAGTATTTTGATATATGATTAGAGAATAATTTTGTAATGGTGTATTATATGTAAGTATTTTTTTGGTTTTAGTTCATCAAAAGTAAATGAAAACAATAAGTGTAAATATAACAAATCTAAATGCCTTAAAATTCACCAATGAACAAAATTATTCAAATTGCTAAAGTTTTCCCGCAAAGAAAAGTGGTGATTATTTCTTTTTTTTTTTTTGCTTATGTTTCCATTTGGAAATAATAAAAGTTTCAGTAGCAAATAAAAGGTTTCATTAAAGCCGAGAAGGCTTTTCCAGCAGTACTGAAGCAGTTTGTACTTATTACACTTTAAGGATAAAACAGTTATAAAGCGCAGTTGTATAATAAAACAGAAATTTTAAATCCCTAAAATTCCACCAATCAATAAGTGATGCTTTCTCTTGGTGCTTCCTTTGAATCCCACTGCTTACTTAATTATAGCATGAGGCATTTGATGTAAAAATTGCAAAGGGCCTGTGCTGGCTGTGTTCAGATAGTTTGGAGTAAATAAAAATGCACTTAGAAGCTTCTGCCAAAGATAATAGAGACTTTGAATCTGAGCTGCATCATAATTTGGTGGAAGTCAACTATAAAATACTGTTTCTGGCACTGCCATATCTAATAAAATTGTTTCAGAGTGGAAAATTTCAATTGATAGTACCTCTAGTTTGCTGAATGTCACCCACGCTGGTGTGTGTGTGTGTGTGTGTGTGTGTGTGGATTGTGCACTGGTGCTAGAGGTGGAATGGGGATTTTATACCCCTCAGTCACGCAGGAGGATAAAATGATACGGCTCTTCTGACTCCTTCAAAGGATCATCACTGAATGAATCCACATGAAGTTGGCTCCTTGCGTGAAAGATCAACTTGGCTTGAAGTAGAGATAGTCACACTCATCTGTAAATTTCCTTTAAGGAAGGAAGAATGAGGAACATTATAGTTCATGATAAGAAAAAAATGTAGAAGATGTATGTTTTGAAAGCATTTTTTTGTTTGTTTAGACTTATTAGTTTACAGCTTTTTAATGTAAAGAAGTGTTTCTATAGTGACAGGGTACACTGAAGTGTGGTAAAAAGAAATTAACACATCCTTAGTCCTACCTGATAACTTAGTCATTTTTCATTAAGGGCAGAGTAAAATTTACTGCAAGTAAAATTGTCAATTTTTAGATAGTATGTGTATCCCAAAGTGACAAAAAATGTAAACCCACCATGTTATTTACTATGTGAGTGTCCATCTCACCCTTGAGTAACATTCACTGTCTTTACCTTCTTAGCAAATACCGTAGTACTTTGTGAGGCTGTGGTATCATGCCAGTCTGTTTGTTGCCTACTCCCACTATCAAAATTATCTCTCACACAGAACTTCACACTTGAAGTCATTAAATATTTGAATTCACACTGGGTAGTTTCTATTCATCATCCCGTTTAATATTAACAAATTAAGGAGTAAATTAGTTCTGGTTAAACGAGGTGAGTTGAACAGGCTCATTTGTCATGGTTTCCTCTCTGGTCACTTGTGTTATAGATTCTGCTCTTTATTTATTTTATAGATACTATATTGTCTTTCATCTCTTTGCTTAGCAAACCTGTTCATTTAAGTAGATGGTAATGGAAAGAGATTTATTATGGAAATGTCTCTTAAGTCTTTAAGTTCCTTCAGAGTCATATGCTAAAATCACGTAGTGATCTATCACCAAAATGATCTTTCAAATGACAATTTAGTCAGGTCCTCCTTTAATTGTGTTTGAAACAAAGGATTAGAAACTATTTGACTTGCAATCAGATTTGTTGTCCAGTCACAAAAGCCATTTGTGGTATGCACATCTGTGCAATACTTGAAATTGTCCCTTTATTTGCAGGTGTTCTATTTCAGTTGAGCACACCCTAATAAGACACCAGATGGTGAGATGTGCCTTTCTTTTGTAAAACCAGAAAGACATTTATAAAAGGGAAGGTGGGAATTATCAGGCCCTGAAGTGCATTTTCAGGAAGATCAATTTTGGGAGAATACAAAGGAAAATTGAGGAACAGAAATTGATTCCCTTAAAACTATGCTTGCCCAAGTTCTGCTAGGAAAGTCTTTGGATATCTCCAGGGGTGTGCATATCCGGTTTGTAAACTCCTGGTTGAGGGCGCAAGGTGCTATCAGATTTCTCTCAGTCTCTGCTCAGGAAAACCATTTCTAACTGGGAGAACAGATGACTTTCCCAACCTTTTTAAAATTATTATTATTGAATCATAGTTGATTGTACTTATCTGTGGGGTACAGATTTGAATATCAATACCTGTGTGCACTATTTGATGCTCAAATCAGTATCCCACAGGTTTTGGTATGGTCTATCTTTATTTTCATTAGTTTCAAGATTTTTTAAATTTCCTGTTTAATATCTTCTTGGATCCATAGACCTTTCAGGAGCGTGCTTTTTAATTTCCATGCATTTGTATAGTTTCCAGAGCTTCACTTGTTAATGATTTCTAGTTTTAATCTGTTGTTGTCTGAAAAGATACTCACAATGATATCAGTTTTTAAATATTTGTTGAGACTTGATTTGTAACCTAACATGTGGTCTGTCCTGGAGAATATACCATGTGTTGATGAGTAGAATGTATATTCTGTGGTTGTTGGATGTATATATTCTGTATATATCTGCCAAATCCAATTGGTCTAAAGCATGGTTTAAATCCTGTGTTCTCTGTTGATTTGTTGCCTAGATGATCTGTCCAATGTTGAGAGATGTGTGTTCAGGTTCTCTAACCATTATCATATTGGCATCTGTCTCTTCCTTTAGGGGGTAATAGTCTTTCCTTTACATATGTGGGTGCTCCAATGTTGGGTGCATATGTATTTATGACTGCTGTGTATTCTTGCTGGATAGACCCCTTTATCATTATGTAATGGCTTTCTTTGTCTCTTTTTATGGTTTTTGGCTTAAAGTCTACTTTATCCAATAAAAGAACAGCAACTCCTTTTCGTTTTTGTTTTCCATTTGTGTGGTGTAGCTCTTACCATCCTTTCACTCTTAGTCTGTGTGTGCCTTTGCAGGTGAAGTGAGTCTCTTGTAGAGAGCATATAGTTGTTTCTAATCCAATCAGCTAGACTGTGTCTTTTGAGTGGGGATTTTAATCTATTTACATTTAGGGTTGTTACTGATAGCTATTCTGTTGCTCCTGGCATTTTATTGATTTTCATTTGGATGTTTTAACTATCTTTTGTTTCTTTTTTCTCTTTTATTGTTTGTCTTTGGTGTTTGGTTTTTGAAGGTGGTACGATACAGTTTCTTTCTCTTTCTTGTTTGCACTTTTGTTTTGCATTTTGTTTTACTAGTGGGTTTTGTTCTTTCTTGTGTATTCATGGTAGTGATTATCATTTTTTGGATTCCAGATGCAGGACTCCCTTGAGGATATCTTGTAGGGCTGGTCATGTGGTGGTGAATTCCTGGAGGTTTGTTTGTCTGGGATATACACCATTTCTCCTTCATTTCTGAATTATTGATTTGCAGGGAATAGTATTTTTGGCTGGCATGTATTTTCTTTTAGTATTTTGAATATATCATACCATTCTCTTCTGGCCTGAAGAGTTTCTGTTGAGAAGTCTGCAGTTAGTGTATGGGGACTCTGTTATAGGTTACTTGACACTTTTCTCCTTCTGTTTTTAGGATTCGCTCATTGTCTTTTGAGTTTTGTTAGTCTGACTATAATGTGTCTTGGAGAGGACCTTTTTGGATTAAATATGTTTGGGAATCCTTTAGCCTCCTGAATCTGAAGGTCTGTGTCTACCATATACCCAGGAAGATTTCTGCTATTATTTCATTGAATATGTTCTCAATGCTTTTTACTTTCTCCCCCACTTCAGAAACACTCATGATTTGGATTTTTGTGTGCTTAAGGTTGTCTGCTATGTCCCTTAGATTTCCTTCATTTTTAAAAAATTCTTTTTTCTTTTTGTCACCCTGAGTTATTTCAAAGAGATTTTCTTCAGGATCAGAAATTTTTTCTTCTGCTTGCTCTAGCCTGCTGCTTAAGCTCTCAGTTGTGTTTTTTATTTCATTGAATGACTCCTTCAGTTCCATGAGTTCTGCTACATTCTTTTTTAAAGTATTAATCTCTTTGAAAATTTCCTCCTTCATATGCTGGATAGTTTTGCTCAGTTCATTGTGTCATATAATTTTGTCTTCTTGTATCTTGTTGAATTTCCTTAAGATTTTTACTCAGAAGTTCTTTTCAGTCATTTTAAGGGTTTCCTGCTCTATAGGGTCTGGTACTTGAGAGTTATTGTATTCCTTCAGTGGACTCATATTTTCTTGGTTTTTTTTTTTTTTTTTTGTATTTCTAGTATCCCTACATTGATATCTGGTGATCTGGGAGAGCAGTTGCTTCTTCTATTACTCTCCTTCCCTGTACTATGCTGGTGACCTCTTCCTGTGTCAGTACAGTAGAATGGTCAGCAGTCTGCCTGCACAGCAGCTGCTGCTGTAGTAGCAGGCCACCCTTGTGGCAGCAGTGGCTGTGATGGTGGCTCTGACAGACTGCCTGCGTGGTGGCAGTGAGTCAAATGGCACCGTGCTGCTTGCACAATGGTGCTGGCTATCTGGTGGCACTGGTGGTGGCAACAGCTGCAGCAGTGGCAGTTGCAGCAACCACCTGCATGGCTGCAAAGTCCACAGCAGCAATGGGGTTACCTTGAAGCACTGGCAGTGGGGTTGGCGGCTGCAACTGCTTCCTTGGTACCTGTGGTGTCCTTGGTGGCAGTAGGGTTACCTTGTGGGAGTGGCAGCTGTGCTGGTGGTTGCACCTGCTTCCCTTGCATCTGTGGTGTCTGCAGCAACAACAGGGTTACTCCATGGGGGTGGCAGCAGTGCTGGTGGCTGCAAATGCTTCTCTCATGTCTGTGGTATTCACAGCAATAGCAGGTTTACCTTGTGGTGGTGGCTACAACTTTTCCCCTCACATTATTTCATGGAAGCAGTAATGGTGCTGGCAGCTACAGCAGCCTCTGTTGTGTCTGCAGTGTGCACAGAAGCAGTGGGGCTACCTTGTGGGAGTGGCAGTGGCTCTGATGGGTGCAACTACCTCCCTCACATCTGTGGTGTCCTTTGTAGCAGAAGGTTAATTTCTGGTGGCAGCAATGGCAGCAGTGGTTGCAGCCACTTCCCTCACATCTGCAGAGTCCACAGCTGCAGTGACGGGTCACCTGCAGGTCTGCTGCTCTGTGGGAAACTGCTCCATGATGGTGTATGGATCTGGGGCAGGACAATGGCTCTGGTGACTGAGGTGGTGATGGTACTGGGTCCATTTTTATCTTCTGTGGGAGGAATGTGCCCTGGGCCCCTCTAGTCTTCCAACTTCCCAGAAGTCCTAACCTATTTTGATTATTAATAACTACATGAAAGTTTTTAAGGGAGGGAAAATAAAAGTTCTCTGACTCAATTCTCAATTCTAAAATCAGCCCCAAATAATTTGAGCCTGAGGTAAAGTTTGTATATTTTTGGAACTAAACATTTCCAATAATATCATTTTAGATGAAAACTTCAGATTCTGGAAGATGGTATTGAAATAATTTTTTAATCTTTAGTCATTCATTCTGTATGGACCAAGAGAAGCAGTGTGCAGACTGAATTACTGGATGTTCCCTCCTATGGCTTAATCACTTCCCTATACAAATAATTGAGAATAGTGTATTTTATGTAATGACTACATAAATGTCAATTGACTCAAAATAAAACTGTCAAATTAGGTGGGATTAAAATTTGCAAAACAAAACAAAAACATAACCACTAGGATTTAACATTCATATTTATTTGTAAGTATCTTTGTCACTTTTCCCTAAACTGGAAATCCCAAATGATATATGTGTATGATTTATACAAAAAAATAAAAAGGATAGAAGACAATCAGCTGAGTTATATTCAAAAGTAAAATCCTTGGCACTACAAAAAACAAACAAAAAAAGAGTAAGCAGATATTCATTTATGCTTTCGATTAAAATAAACTATTTAAGGCAAATGTGTTCATATATAGTTACCTCTTTAATTTAATTTTTTATTTAAATGACCAATTACTGGTCCAGATTTCATTGAGTAAGAAGACTTGTGCAGTTCCCTCAAAGGAGAATTAGTTGAATGTGTAGACACTGCATTTTGATTTTTCTTTAGTTCCTCCCTTTAGCTTAGCTCCATGGTTCTCTCTTCAGCATGAAAAGAATTACTGAATAGTGTGTTATAACAAAATCATGTGTATTGTCCTATATGGGTTAAGTAAGTGATTTTGAAGGAAATATATATTTTTTACCATATAATATATTTACATCTTGTGCTGATAAAAATAGTAAACCAAATGTAAGATAGGCCTTACTATACCCCAGGGTTCTAGCTGAGCAGAAGCCATTGGCGCTTTCACTAGCCAGGAGCTCTGAATCACTCTCTTCTTGGAAGACTCCCAGCAAGGAAACACATCCTTCATTGACAACATTATTGCTGCAAATTGTTATACCAGAAAATATACTTGGATTAAAATAATTCACCTGAGAGCTTACCTTTTTGGAGTAATGTTTTTCTGGAGAAAAGAGAAAAAGATGTGACAAGATGAGTAGTGCAGCTTGAAGAATCATGCTTTACTGAGAGTCTGTCAGTATGAAGATTAGAAGTTTTCTGAGAATTGATGTCAAATCATTGCTTTCACAGTGAGCCACGAGAAGCACACTTTAAAAGCGAACATTGAAAAGTGTAGATGTGTAGATCTGGATTCCTTAATAGTTTCCCATTCTCTTGTGGGTCTACTCTCACTCTCACTCTTCTTGTCTCCCTGTCTCTTTTGTACAATTAATTCTATTTTGGTTGATGAGCAGTTTCTTCTTCTGCTAATGGAAGTGTGATTTTCCCATGCTTGGGGACTCTTGCTGGAGAGCTTCATTATCCTCTCCTCTTCCATCCCAGCTACCTACTTGCGTGTGGTGGGATCCAGCAGGTATCTGTGCCCCTTTTTGATGCGCCATCAATGATCCTTTTCTATTTGCCAGTACAAATAATTTGGAATCAAGGTTCAGGCTCCTATGTACCCAGGAAAGATGTTCCTTATTTCATCTGTTTAAATCTATGTTATATAATTAAATCAGTCACCTTTATGGTTATTTCTGTGTTATGGACTGAATGGTGCCCTCACCCCCACCCCATAATTCATATGTTGAAGTCCTAACAGAATATGACTTTATTTGGAGATAGGGTCTTTAAGGAGGTAATTAAGGTTAAATGAGGTCAATGGGGTGAGCTCTAATCCAATGTGACTATTGTCCTTATAAGAAGAGGTGATTAGGACACAGATTACGTACACAGAGACCATGTGAAGATAGAGGGAGAAAATGGCCATCTACAAGCCAAGGAGAGAGGCCTGGAATAGATCCTGCCCTCATGGCCATCAGAAGACACCAAACCTGTAGACACCTTGATCTCAGATTTCTAACCTCCAGAACTATGAGAAAATACATTTCTGTTGTTTAGGTCATCTGTTTTGTGATCTCTTGCTATGGCAGCCCTTTTGAACTAATACAACCTGTTTTAACTGTGGATGCTCTTCTTACTTGGTCCTGCAAAAACTGAAGTTGGTCTTTATAAGAATTCAGAGTCATTGAAAATGAATGATTTATTTTTTTATTTATAACACTGTGGGGTTTATGAGTATCTTAGTTCATTTGGATTGTTATAATAAAGTATCATAGACTGAGTAGTTTATAAAGCAACAGAAATTTATTTCTCATAGTTCTGGAGGCTGGGAAGTTCAAGATTAATGTGCTGGCACATTCATTATCTGGTGAGGGCCCACTTCCTGGTTCACAGATGGCAGAAGGGGAGAGAGCTCTCTGGGGTCCCTTTACGAGGGCACTAATCCTATTTATGAAGGCTCCACCCTCACCTGATCACCTCCCAAAGGCCCTGTCTCCTACTACTATCACATTGGGGGTTAGGATTTCAACATACGAATTTTGGGGGGACACAAATATTATATCCATAAAACAGGGAAAGGAGATTTGAAGCCAAAAGTTCAAAATCAAGATAAAAGTCAAAACTGACAGAAAATATAAATAAAAGTCCAGTGCAGAGAAATGATTAAGATAGTAAGTCAATGATCTCCACAGATAAGTGTTGAACTTTTCTTTTGTTAAGTCTGATTAGTAATCAAATTACTCTCTACCTCTCGGTACCTGACATTGGTTAGGATAGAAAATTGAACATTTTAAGCTGGTGATCCATTTTTCTGTGACTGTTATTATTTTTCTATAATGGTCATAAACATTTATAAATTAATGGAAACTCTTAGGGCAAAATATTGAAGCAAGAAAAGAAACAGCAGGGAACTAAACAGACAATATAAATTGCACATTGTAGTTATGAAACAGCATTAAAAACTAAGGATTTTAAATTGGATTGAATCACAGTGTTTTATGGTAGCAGTTAATTTGGCGTTCTCTATATGCCATGGATTGTAATATTTCATATTTGTGAATATTATGTGGCTCTCATATTAAGAAATCATTTCTCTTCATAGCTCGCTCCAAGATATCTACAATAAAATTGTTTCTGTTGTTTAGATTCAAATAAAAATAATCTGCGGTAAATTAGAATAATAGACTTAGAAGGCAAGTCAAATCTCTGGGTACTAGGGATACAAGTGGTTTTTTATTTTTCTCCTTGTACTTATCTGTATTTTGAAAAATTTCCACTTTGAGTCGAAGAGCACAAAGAGGAAAATCAAAATTGCTTGAAATCCTACCATTCATAAATAATTATAGATAGCATTTTCAATATTTTCTTTCTACCTTTATGTTTCTGTGGATTATTCCTCCTTTTTAAAGCTATACTGACAAAGCTATACTATTTGAAAGCTGTTTCTAAGACTGTACAGTTTTTGAAGTTACACAAACAAGTACTGTGTAGGCATTTCTCTCAAAGCATTTGAACTATCTTCATATCTCCCATATAAATTACGAACTCTTTAGGGTGGAGATCATATCTCTTTACATCTTTCGGTCCTCATCGTATCCCCAGGACTATGTTCTGAACTTAGCTCAGTAATTGCTGACATATGTCTTCTGTCTATTTAACGTAAGTCCCAAGAGTATATTTGCTCATTCATTCAATTAATATTTACTGTCTACTGTGTGCTACTTACCATATTAAGCTTAGTAACTTACTATGCTCCGGAAATTCATTTCACAGGATTTCATTTGAGTTCCTGAAAAAACATGAATAGTGAATTTTTAAAATAGGTTTCCAAAGTCATTGACCTTCACTGAGCTTTGCCATCCTCAGGCAGCATGGTGATTGTATCAATTAGGAGAATATGTTCAGCTGCAAGTAACAGAAAACCAAACTGATAGTGACTTAAAACATAACAACATTTAATATTTATTTTACAAGTAGTCTACAAGGAGGTGATTAATTTTTTAATAATATCAGGACTTGAGTCTTTATCTCTGTAATTTTCTTGGTCTTTTCCTATGGTAGCAAGTTGACTACCCCAGATCCAGATGTTATATCCTTATAAAACCACTCTAGATAGAAAGGAAAAGGATGGGCAAAAAAGGAATTTAAAAAAAAAAATCAGGGAGGAAAACACTCCCATAGTCATTTTAGTAGAATTTTCTTTATATCTCATTGACCATAACTGTGTCAATGGACATGCCTCACTGCAAGAGGGAGTGGGGAAGAGAGTATTTGACTTTTCTAGTCTCTACTATGGGAGAGAGGCAAGGGAGAAGGGTTTGGGAATGACTTCTCAAAGCCAGTCAACAGTGTCCTCTACAGTGCTTTAGTGATTGCTGTCTGTCACTAGACTTAGATTGTCTGAGTTTTAAATTGTCAGACTTGCCGCATAGTTGCTGTGTGACTCTATGAAAATTTTGTAATCTCTCTGCTTCTTGGAGTTTTTTCATTTTTGTGGGAGATACGTCTGCTTTGCAGGTGGCTGTTAGGATTTCATGAGATGCTTTAGTACATATAGTGCAAAGCCTGGCACATAGTGAGTACTAATGTACTGGCCTAGTGCCTGGTAGCTTATGCACTAATGGTTTGTGAGTAGGCACAGATTTCTGAAGAAGAACTTCCATACCTAAGTCTTGAAGTAGAGTTGGGTTAACCAGAGAAGGCATCCTGGGGAGATTAATCTTGGGGAAGAGTATTAAAAGGAGGGGAGAGACATAAAATAATATATATGGAAATATTTTAAAATGGTAAAAAGCACTCTCTAAAAACATGGTAATATAATTACAGTTACTGCAGTAGCCCTTTATGACTTTGAGTAAGTGAGAAGAGACAGCAGCATTACTTGTTTACTTAGGTGACATGTTCTTAGTAGCAGGCAAGAATGCTATAAAACCAAGTGAAAGCAGGCCTGTCGTGGGAAGTTAACCTCTAATTTGGTTTTGCTTTAAATTCCACTTGTCTCTTGCTCATTTTTTGGAACCTTGAATAGGAGGTTAACTGTACACACTAGAGTATTTCTTTTTTAAATCAACGATATCTGCCTTCAATTTTAAGTCAAGGGTTAATTTTAGATTTATTTCTGATCACCGCTTAAATGTTTATAAAAATGGGTTTGAATATTTATTTTTCTTGAAATCAATAGTTTGAAATTTCTCTAATTGCAACAAATGACTTTTTCACCACAATCCATAGGGATTTACTAAGATTACCACTGTTAAATTCTTCTTTCCTTTCCATTGAGCTGGGGACATGGAGCTTTGACTCAGGCTGGAATCTTCCAGAACAAGGACTTAGGGAGTGGATGAGACTGGCCTCAGGCTGAGATATTGAGATTCCAGTCCTTGGTGAGGCAATTGGCTCAGAAAAACAAATGGAAGGTCTGCAGTTTTGGGGCCATATGCAAGAGCATGGAGCGGGAATCAAATCCCAGAACCCTGTGACAGGGAGCAGGATGAGCTTTAACAGTGCAGGTCGGAGACAGGGACCAAAGACATTCAGAAACTGTAGTGGGGAGTGTGGACAGGAGGCTGGAGTATTTCTAAAGAGGCATAAATATGGGTTCAAACTGTCTGGAACTCGTCTTATTTTTTCCTCTTCCTCTACATTAAAAGGGCTGATATTCCCAAAGGAAAATCAATGTTTCATTAAAAGATATGAGATAAGCATGCTGTAGTAGAAAGAGGATTATTTTTAAAGTCAGAGAGATGTAGGTTTGAATCCTAGTTACAATGTGTGTGAACTTAGGAAAGTTAATTTCTCAGTGCCTCCTTTTCCTCTTTCAGGAATATTGGCGCAGAAAAGAGACTCAGTGATTGGCAGCTATTGTGTATTTATTTTTATCTTTGTGTAAAGCATATGTTGCGTGAATTAAATCTTTAGGATTTAATTCTTAAAGCTTGTGAACCAAAAATAAATTAAATATACAGCTCAAAACAAGCAGAAATGTCCCAAGCTAATTGAGGAGGATGAGGGGGAAGGTGTTTCCACTCCATAAATTACTTTATTGTTCAATTAAATGAATTTCTTTTAAATGACAACCTATTCTTAAATTCATATGTTTACCAGGAAAATTAACACTGACCTACCAATTCATGACCCCCCAAATGAGGTGGTCCTTTTAAAGAAACCATGCTCTGGACATCTGAGACTTTTAATGGAAATGGAAACTGTAAGCCGGAGCATGTGTACTTCTCTGGCATGCTTATTGTGATTATCAAACTTGAGAATTCAAGACAAACTCATAAAGCTGCATGACTTTGACACTGACAAATGATAGAAGGACTGGTCAAAATCTTATGGGTATTTTTTTTAAAAAATGGTTGAGCACTTACAATTTAGTTAACATCTTTAACCTTTGGCCAGAGGTCATTACCATTTAAAATCTTACTACTGCATATAAGAATTACATTTTAGAGAAATTAGAAGGTTTTTCAAGTGGTTGATGATGTTTCCCTTCGCGACACACACGTATTGGTGTTGTCGTCTTTAGAAGTTTGGTGTGCTGAGATTTTTTCCTTCCTTTTCCCCAACCCTTACTTCCTTTTTCTTCTCCTTCTTTCCTTTCTCACAGCTTGTCACTCTCTGGGATCATTCCTAAACATTTTCCTATTGGACACTGAAACAATACTATTACTCTATATTGAAAAGAATACATGAGAGGTGTTAAAAAAATTGCTAAGTTTTATTCAGAATAGACACACCCTATCATTTACATCACAGAAGACTAGTGAGAGTCCCTGAGAGCTGTGAGAGTCCCTGAGAGCTGCGAGCTACCATTCATGAGCATTTGTGGAAATACCCCCAAACAGGAAAGGAACTGAGAATTATACACATACATGTAAAAGCATGTGTGTGTGTGTGTGTATCACTGTGTGTCTGTGAAGGTGTGCACACCTATATTTAGATTTCTTATAATCAATGGGTGGTAGTTAAAAATGTTTCAGTGGGCTATTTGTATCTATAAGAGACTGTATTCTAATATCCAGTGTAGATAAAGTGATCTGATTTTCAAGCCAAGAGAGCCCACTAAGTTGTATTTGACATATAATGTAGAACTACCTTAATTGTCAATTTAATAATACTGTAGACCTCAACTCCATTTTATTATACTAATTTTATGGCAAATAGTCAACAAGTTGCTACTGGGTGCCCAGAACTGTGGTTTTTGTCTCTGGGACTTCATGCACGATGTTCCCACTTAGAGTGAGTCTAGACATACCTCTGCCCCGTCATCGCCCACCCAAATTTTACTCCCCCTTTCAACACTTGACTTGCCATTTAGGACAAGTTCGAATTTCAGTTCTTTCTGGATACCTTCCTGTGTGGTCTTAGATCATTTATTTGTAAAATGGGATCATAGCTTGATATGTAGGATGTTTCACAGATTAAATGAGATCATGCAGGCCCGGGCACAATAAACAGTAGCTGTTATGATTGTAGCGCGTCAGACTGTACTGCCATTATTTCCTTGGTTGGATTGTCAGTACCTTGACAGTAGCTTTGTAACCTTGGGACAGCACAAAGCCAGGCATCTAGTAAGCATCCTAAATTTGTTGCACTAATTAACTGTAGTAATCTCCTTCAAGTCTGGCAGCAGGGATGCTGACTCAGCACGCCCCTGTCAGTTTTACCCTCGGGCCCTGGAAAATACGGTGGAGCTCCTTTGTGCTTCCAGTGGGGGCTCTGAAAGTGTGTGTGCCTGTGTGCAGCAGAGCTGGAGGCAGGAGCTCTGCCTGCAGCAGAAGCATAGGGTAAAGGTAGACACCACAGTACTTTCTCATCCCTGGGCCTCTGCATATAATAGTCCCTTTATCTAGAACAATCCTGATATAAGTCCCCTCTCCTCCCCCTCACGTGGCCTGGCACTTACTCACTTTTCTTCTACTGGTCCAGACTTCATTTCATTCCTGATTGCTTAAATTATCCCCCTACTCACAAGTACCCTGGATGCACCTCCTTTGTTATTCTGAAGCATGGTATATTTACCCCTTTCAGAGCATTGGTATAGATATATGTGGTTCATTTAAAAATAAAACATTGTTAATGACACTATAGCAACTAATGGTGCCACCCACTGTACTAAGTTCCTTACTCAAATTATATTTAATCCTTAACAGAAGCTCTGTGCCATAAGGCACTATTATTTTCCTCCTTTTCCAGATGAGGAAATGGTGGTTAATAGTGATTAACCAATTTGTTAATCTCTGAGTCTAGAAGGTGGGGTAAGTGAAAAACTCACTGGTAATATGGTCTCAAAATGGTTAGAAACAGCTTGACTTTTTAAAAGAACTTTTAAAAAAAGTTTGTGAAACCAGCTTAAACTTCAGTGGGAAAAAATGACAGACATTTGAATGAAGTTCCTTAGTCCAATATTAATTTCTGTCCTCATATGACATACTTAACAATACATCTAGAAAATCTGGCCTATTGGCATCATTTTTTGTCAAATGCACAATTGCTGGTAGGACCTATCCATTAGGTGTTTGTTGATTGTTCGTTGACAGGTCAGCCCCATGCCTGAGTTGTCTACCAGGGTTATCCTTGACCTGAACCCAGCAGAAGGGCTGAATATTAAATGTGAAGGTTAAACTAGCTTTGGGAATTATGGACATCTAGAAGCATAAAGAATCAAAGTTCAAAACTCTTTTAGTAAATTTAAACTTTGTTTGGAGGTAAATTGAATGAGAGTTACCAAAGAAAATTTCAGGTCGTATTACAAGACAGGAAAAAAGAGGATTCCTGAATGTAAATCAGCTAAGGGGTCAAAGGGGAACAATATATCATTCTACTTGGTGATATTTGCTACCATAACTTTAGACGAGTATGGTTAAAGCAATCAGAATCTTTATGAAACAGAGAAGATTATTACCTCCGTATTAGATTTCTGAAGGCATTGCCTGTACCCCAAAGTCACCTGTTTGGGTTTCTGATTACTAATATTTCATAATTAGAGCCTGTGCCCTAAACTGAAGGCTTTGACCCTGTCAAAATACTAAATACCCCTGCAGGAGGGAATGCACTGCTGTGACTGACACAGAGGTGTGCCACCAGGACCCCTCTAAGAGGAAGAACTTGCTGCCAATCTCTGGAGATGGGCAGTTGATCCTCCAGCTGTCAGCATCTTCAGGGTCTGCCTTCATTCAAGAGTACTGCTTTATCCAAGGTCACATCCTTCCTGGGCCGCCCTCATTGGTGACTGTGCATGGACAGGTATAAAGGCCTCACCATTTCATACTGATGCTGGACAACCATGGGAGCAATATTTGCTCTAGAGTTCCCTGCGAGGTTGGCCAAGCCTCTGCTTGGTTTGTGGGCAGTTGGGCTTCTCCCTCTGCTCAAGCCTGTTTATGCTCCTTTCCTTTCACAGGTGTCAATCCTAATCAACATCTTATACTCCCCCAACTGAATTTCAGCATGTATTCCCAACAATTCTGAGAATTACTTTCCTGAGAGTAGTTAAAGATGGAAAAGGAACGAGGAAGCAAGAGGCAGAATGAGAAAAGGAAGGGAATAAGGAAGAGGAAGAATCTGACAAGGCTAGATAGTATGTTCAAGATGATTGTCATTTAGGAGTGAGAAAGGACACAGGAAAAGAAGGCTGGGTGTGTGCAAGGTGCTCTTCACCTACTTATAAATTTTGCTTAAGTCAGTTCTGCATATCATGATACAAAAATAAAATAACACGAAGTTTTTCAGATCCTCTCTAAAAGACTGCAGGGTTCTGTCTCGCTAATTCAAAATGGACATTGGCAACTAGAACATAATTTGAGGATCTATAAAAGAAACAATATTTATTTGTTTTT
This sequence comes from Cynocephalus volans, assembly GCF_027409185.1. Lineage (NCBI taxonomy): Eukaryota > Metazoa > Chordata > Mammalia > Dermoptera > Cynocephalidae > Cynocephalus > Cynocephalus volans. Next base: position 64,763,989 of record NC_084467.1, on the reverse strand, counting down.
ACATTCAAAAAATACATTCCAAGTATTATTCTGTGTACCTGGAATATTAGGTACTGGTGACAAGGACCAAGTTGATGCTGTCGTGGAGTTTTAATCTAGAGAAAAGATAATAAGGAACCTGGCTTTCTAACCTCAAGAAGATAGTGCTAAGATTTATGTGAGCTTCTTACTAAGAGGATAGTGATAGACTAGCCACTCTTTGAAGAGCAAATAGGGAGAAATAGATTTTATGTGTAGTCTCTTTCCAGGAAGATATTTCTGCCAGTGAGGCAAGTTAAATATAGGAAGAAGTTACTCATGATGGAAGTCTTTAAGGAATAGTTAGTTTTACCTACATAGTGTTATTTCAGTTTGGTTATAAATTGGTGATGGAGAGGTGTATACTCAGTGATAACATCTAACATTCACCGAGCATTTACTATGTGCTAGGTAAATTGCTAAGTACGTATTGACTCATTTAATGCTCTTTCTCAGGAAGCCCTATTGTTATTTGCATTTTCAGAGGAAGGTAACAGGCACAGGGAAGTTAAGCAGCTGGGCCCTTGTCACTATTCTACTAAATAAACTAGTTAGGATTCAGACTCTGAAAATCTGCCTTGAGAAGTCAAACACTCAACTACCATACTCTCCTCTCAAGACACAGCAAGAGGATTTTGGTTTTAAAGGGACCTAGAATAACCTGGTTATGCCGTTTCTCTGCATAAAACTCCTCTCCTGCTGTTGCAGAACCATCCAGTCCCTGGAGCATGGGGCAAATCGTTTTATAGGCCACTCCTTTGATTTTTAAGCAACTTTCCTTCTATCAAGCCAAAATGTCATCCCTGTATTTTCACTCATTGCTTTTTATGATCCTGCCTTCTTAATATCGCCCACATGTCAACCATTCACTCATGTGGCCTCTTTGTGTGTTTTTCCTTCTCCAGACTGAACTCTGTAGGGCTTTTCACTATACTTCATAGAACACAGTTCAGTTTAGTGGTTAAAGCAGAACAGTCCTTAGTTTGAATCTGAGATCTGCCTTTAACTACTCATGACCTAGTTATCTAACTACTCTACACATTAGTTTACACATCGATGAAGAGGGAGGGTAATAGTACTTCACAGGGTTGTTGTGAGAATTAAAATATATAGTACATGTTATATAGAGTGTTTGTTGTATGCACTACAAAAAAGTGCTCCATGAATGCTAGTGATAAAAATGATTGGCTTCTAGAACTTTCCCTCCTGGTCACTTTTCCTCCAAATAGCCTCCTTATCTCCTTTAATCCTATTTTTCTATCAATGCATATATTTTTAAGTGGCCATTTTTGTTTTTTATGTTTAGAGATAAAATTCTAAAAAGAAGAGCTAGGAGGCACCTACCATGTCTTATAGGCAACTGGTCAAACTTAGTGTGTCTCAGGCCTACTGACACCACATGCACTGCTTTCCTGTTGCCTCCTCTGTGTGAACCCTGCAAAACTATCCGGCCAGCAATGAGCACAGTTGGAGATCAGTCTTGTTTTTACTAGTCACTTCAAACCATCATATTAAAGCTGTAAATAAAATAATGTTATGGTTCTCATCTGGCTGCATTGTTAGAATAAGCTGAGAGAGATTGTAAATCAATATTTAGCAAAATTGCTGCAATCTGGCAGGTTTGGATGCAAATAAAAAACAATGAAGAATATAATATAAAATCATTTATATAATATTGGTTCAATCACTCCTTATAAAGTGGCAGGCAGAAGAGATTCATGGTCTATTTTTAGTTGGTGAAGAGTTTTCCTATAAAAGAATGGAAAATAATTGACCCTCATGTCAATTGTTCTGTATTTGTCTTTCTTCAAGTTTCCTCAAAAGGATATATATTTTTTTGCTGCCTCCCTAAGAACTTGTTCTTTATTTTTTCCTAATGCAATTTGTAGCACATGCAAAGGCACGTATTCGATAAAAACAAAACAACAAAACTAACATTGTTAGTGTGATCGTCCATGCAGAGCATTCTGCAGTTTAAAAAAGCCAGAATATGTAAAGCATGCTTTTGAAGCTCTTTTGCCATGGACTGCTTCCAGTCAGTGTCCTGAAACAAGAAAGGTTATGGTCCTCACATGTGGATTCTTAAAAGGATATATATCAAGGAATTGGACCAGTATATTTTGTTTCCATTAAGTGATTTATTCATTCACTCAACAAATATTGGCTGAGTGTTTACTGTGTGTATGGCTCCGTATTATACCTTTAGGAGGGAGACAGGGAAGAATCTTATGTGAATCTAAAGGGAGTGATCAAACATGGATGAAACAAATTCTGGTGGAAGTTAGGGAAACAAGGACCCTAGGAAAGATATAGGTACAATTCTATAGAAACTCTTGAGGCATTCTGGTATCTTCTTTTTGAGGCTTTTGATTTTAGTTTGTTGATGAACCATGCCTATGTTTAGAACCTTGGTCTCCTGAATGTAAAATGAGGGAGTTGGTCAGATCCTATGTGGTTATTTCTACATGTGAATGTCTATAATCCAATGATGTAGTAGCTCCAAGTAAATATATTTCCAGATCAGTACATTTAGATCATTTACTTCAGGGGTAGTCCCAGTATTTTACTTCCCCGTGATAATTGTGAGGGGAAGATGAGCGAGTTCTCCAAAGTCATGTATCTTGTAAGGAGTAAAATTAGAACTTGACCTCAAGTCTTCTGGATCCATATCCCATTCTTTTTTTATTTCATCAAATTTTACACTGGGCATGCAGTGTTTGAAATAAATTTATTTGTCTTAAATAATTACAGTCAAATCATTATACCTCCTAGGAGTTAAGGTGCCTGGGCTGGCCAGTTGGCTCAGTTGGTTAGAGTGTGGCCTTACAACACCAAGGTCACAGGTTTGGATCCCCATGCTGGCCAGCAGGGGAAAAAAAAAAAGTTAAGGTGTCTGGTCCTGTCTCTGTATTTCCTAAATTTTCTCACTCTTAAATAATAGATATGCAGTTTTCAGTGATAGAAAACTAAATTTTCTAGATTACGTCTATACTTTAACCTTTCTTTATTTTTTAATTATTAGTACCACTTTCAGATATTTTATTTGGAGAAGTTGTTTAAATTTAGATTTTATTCACTTTGCTATGTATCTTTCCGAGATTCAAAATCTTAGACTTGGTGGGGTGGCTTGGGTATGATGAGTTTGTCCATGGAGCTGAAATTCAGCGTATTCTTGCAATTTTTTACTGATGGATAATGAGAAAGGCATTTGGGTCAGGAGACAGAGCTTCATTGCTTGTGAAATGTGAACTAACATACAGACAATCAGACCACAATATTCTATGATTTGTTTAACTTGCCTTCCCAGTACAAGCACTTGATTTGTGAGATGCAGAAACATTTTACATGGCTTTCAGTTGCCAGAAGACTGCCTTGGCAATGGAGGTTTGGTGGAGGTCCTGCTTGAACACTATCAGACTCTCTACAAACTGCAGATTTACTGAACTCTGAAATGCAAAGAACCTCTCGATTAGGCTTTTCATCTTTAGTAATAAAAATGTGCTCATTCACATATGTTTCGCTTGATTCTGTTGAGCATAGAATGGTGTAATCAGTTTTTCCAGATTGGTAGGTAAGTTGAACCTTTCCAATTGTGGCAATGCAAAGAAATATCTTGGATAACATTTTTTGATTGAAATGTAGCTGAAAATGACAGTGTAATTGCTAGAATCCCTATGTTCGTTTTGTTAGGGATAGGGAATAGTTGAATAGGTATATGAGCCCTTTGGCCAAATAGTGCATATAAAGGATAAACTTTTGGGTTTAAAGTATGTAAAGCATTCTTTTGTGTGATACATCTTACCACTTTTTAAACTTAGTCAGTGGTGCACCAGTAAACAGGCTTTTCAGGAAAGAAAAAGAGTCCTGATTTGTAGTGTTTTCCCATTTCTGTGGTGTGAATACTCCTGCAATGACCAATTTTAAGCTACCAATGACTTGCAAAGTTCCTGCAAAATTTAACAATTGCCTCATGAGAATGTGAGTGAGCTGAGGTATACCACTGTTAGTGCTTTTTAAATATACTTTTGTGTATTTTCTAATTATTTTAGAAATTAAAGCATAAAATGCTTTTCTCTAACCTTGTTTTGAGGTTCTTAATGGTAAGGACCCTGCCATATTCTTGCATATACCTTCTTTTTCCTCTTCCTGAGACATGCCCGCTTAAGTGCAGTAGTAAGCATGCATAGTAACATATTTCATCAATAGTAAGATGATTTTTTCCCCACATTTTAACATCACGAAAGTCATTTGCAGCTTATAGTCAATGGCATGTCATCGTGTAATTGGTAAAATTTTTTTTCTTTCTTAGTATTTCATATAATAATTATTTGAATTTAATGAAATATATTAGGTGCTGAAAAATGATGTTTGACATGAAAACAGTTACATCCTATGGGCTAATCTGTCTTTTCACATATTAGATCCACCTAAAGCAACTTATGTCTATGATGTTATCCTTATGAGAAAAAAATATAAACTCTTTGAAATCATCTTTAGTGTACCTTTTGTTCTCTTGTCTTAGCACTCACATTGGCAAATCAAAATTAGATCATCAAGGTAGGCCCCAACTTGTTTTGTACATCCTGGCAGGGTACCAAGAACTGCCTTCCTCCATCTGGGAAGTGTCTATTTGAAAGTGGGTTTCACTGGCATGATTGGTCATTGAACAATATATGTTACAGCCTGCCATAGTTTGAATGTGTCCCCCAGAAACCATTTGTTGGAAGCTTAATCCCCAGCACAATAGTGTTGGGAGGTGGGGCCTAGTGGGAGGTGTTTAGGTAATGACACTCTGCCCTCATAAATAGATTAATGCCATAATAAAAAGGGCTCATGGGGGTGGCTTTGCTATCTTGCTCTCTTGCCCTCCCACCTTCTGCCATGTGATGAGGCAGCAAGAAGGTTCTCACCAGATTCTGGCACCTTGATCTTAGACTTTCTAGCCTTAAGAACTGTGAGAAATAAATTTCTGTTCTTTATAAATTACCCAGTCTGTGGTATTCTGCTAACAGCAGCACAAAATGGACTAAAACACAGCCCAATCACTGTCACATTCAGTATCTAATGTTTCTGTTCCCTGGCATGTGGCATACGGGAAAAACCTTCAGTAGGTAGAAGAATGGCCCTTCAAAGATGTCCATGCCTTTATCCCCAGTACATTACTCTACATGGCAAGAGGGAATTAAAGTTGCAGATGGAATTAAGGTTACTAATCAGCTGATCTTAACATAAGGAGATTATCCTGTATTAACCTGAGTGGGCTCATGTAATCACAAAGGTCTTTAAATAGGTAAGAGTGAGGCAGAAGAGCCAGAACCAGACAGATGGTATTGTGAGAAAGACTTGACAGGCCATTGCTGGCTTGGACAATGGAAGGTGGCCAGGACCCAAGAGATGTGTGCATCCTCTAGAAGATGGAAAAAGAAAGAAAAGGATTATCCTTTAGAGCCTCTGGAAGGAATGCAGCCCTACTGACACGTTGATTTTGGCCCAGTGAGACGCATTTTGGATTTCCAACCTCCAGAACTAGAAGATAATAAATTTGATTTTTTAAGCTACTAGTGTATAGTACTTTTTACAGCAGCAGTAGAAAACTAATACAAACTTTATTAATTCAGATTTGCCCAAGTCACAACTGAGGTTAAATAAAACTACCCTGATTGTGCAAAAATTATTCTGTATATGCTCTCCAAACAAGTCTACTAAATTTGTAGTGAAAAGTAAATTTCAGTAATATATATTTAAGAGATTAACTGATTTGAAGTTTTTAGCACCTTGTCTTTGTGCTAATGATAAGCTAATTATAGATGAAAGTTGTATATTTGTTGATTTATGTCTATTTAAATTTTTGCTATCTCTGTACTGGAGAATCGGTAGGATTACATTTATCTAAGAATACTTATGATTCTTACTTTTCCATTATTATCCTGAGCAACCACCAGTCCCCACCTTAGCAAGTCCTGGTGAATGGTGTTCACTGTGATTTGATGTATACTATCAGGAACAAGTTTTAGGTTATATGATCCTTGGCAAGTAACTTAAACTAAGACTTATTTTTCTCATCCACAAAATGGGGATGATTATACTTTCTGTTATGGACTGCGTGTTTGTGTCTCCCCAAAATTCATACACTGAAACCCTAATTCCCAAGGTGATGGTATTTGAAGATGGGGGCTTTGGGAAGTACTTAGGTCATTAGGGATTAGTGTCCTTATACAAAGAGACAGGAGAGAGCTTTCCTCTCTGTTCTCTGCCATGTGAGGACACAGTGAGAACATGGCTATCTGAACCATGAAAAGGGCCTTCACCAAGAACCCATCCGTGCTGGTACCCTAATCTCAGACTTCCAGCCTCCAGAACTATGAGAAATAAATGTTTGTTGTTTAAGCCACCCAGGCTATTATACTCAGTTATAGCAGCCCAACCTGACTAAGACAGAAATTGGTACCAAGAGTGGCATGCTACCATAACAAATACCTAAAAATGTGAAAGTGGCTTTGGAACTGTTTAATCGATAGTGGGTGGAAAAGTTTTGTGGTGCATGCTAGAAAAAGCCAATATTGTTGTGAAGGGATTTTAAAAGGAATTCTGGTGAGGGCTCAGAAAGAAAAGAGGAAAGCTGAACACTTCCAACTTCTTAGAGAATACATAAATAATAACATGCTGAATGTTGGTAGAAATATGAATGGTAAAGGCCATTTTGATGAGGTCGCAAATGGAAATTAGGAACACGTTAATTAAAACTGTAGGAAAGGTTATCTTTTGTTATAAATTGGTAAAGAACTTGGCTGAATTGTTTGTGTCCTAGTGTTTTGTGGAAGGTAGAGCAATTGAGGTGGAGTTATGAGGCCAGTAATGGTGGAGCCAGGATTGAAGCAGAGCTATGGTTGTAACCACCACATCCCTTTCTCTACCCGTGAGCAGACAGTGTGAGGACAGGCAGTGTAGGGAGAGGAGGTTGGGGTTAGCAAGTGTGGCAGACCAAATGAAATGACTCTATCAGCATGACCCATGAAAAAAACATTTCCTTGGTCAGATTTTTTCAGGACTGACTCACATTAAGCTATCATCTTGTTTGGGAGCGTTTACATTTTAGCAAAATGGAAGAGCTGTAATACAGTCGTATGCCACATAACAATGTTTCTGTCAACAATGGACTGCATATACAACAGTGGTCAGAACCATATAGCCTAGGTATATAGTAGGCTACACCATCTAGGTTTGTGTAAGTAAAGTCTGTTATATTGGCACAATGATGAATTGCCTAATGACACATTTCTTAGAATGTATCTCCATTGTTGAGCAACGCATGACTGTAGTTAGATATTCCTCACCTTTTAGGGACCTAAAAGAAATCAAATAAGACTATGCATGTGGAAGTGCTTTGTAATCTGCAGAATGGGATATGTGCATTATACTCCTTCCCCAAATCAAGGCACAGTGTCAGACATGGAGACACACAGTAACTATATGTGAATGAATTAGCTTATGATACAGGAAGAAATCAAGTATTATACACACATACACACACACAGAGGATGTATGTGTATGACTCCCCACTAGACTGTGAGCCCTGTGAGCACAGTGTCTGTGCCATCTCTGTGTCCCCAGTACCTTACAGAATGACCTAAAATACTTACTACTCAATAAATGCTCATGATTAATAACTATTGTAGTACCTCTCCTTTTAGTTGACATGGGACAGTCTCTCTCTTTGGGATAAGAATCACCAACTTTTATTATGATAGAGCCTTGGTTATATATTTGACACGGGGGGAGGCGAGGGTTCAAGGGTGAAGTGCTGAAAAGCTGCAGCTGGAAGGCAGCATTCCCAGTGCCTCAGCAGCCAGCTGCTCCTCTAATCCTCAGACCTTGAAGGGATATGGGGTATGTAGTAAGTGGGGAAAAAGGAGCCAGCATAGAGACAGGGTTGCTCTGTTTCCTGGGGGACTGCTTTCCCCAATGCATTGAGCCAGAAGGTGGGTGTTTCTCCATTCAGTGACCAAGGGATGTATAGATAGTCTTTGTCCATCATAAAAAGCAAACATGTTGGACCAGTCTGGCCAGTGAATTGTAAGGCTTGTTGTGAACAACATGGCCTGTGAATAATGTGGTCATAGTGACCTGGTGGTCACTGACAACGATGCAGAATAACATACAAAGGGAAAGGAGGGTTCAAGGTGCAGCACAGTCTTCAAGCCCACAGCAAAGTGACCTTATCTAGCCCAGGATTATGCCAAGTGCAAGAAAAAAAAAAAAAAAAAGAAAGAAAGAAAAGTAGGGGGGGAAAGTGGCAGTGAATGCAGAGGACAATGGCAGAAACATCAGCAAAGCTTTACTCACCTGTTTGTTGCTTGGTCAGTAAAACTCTTATAACTGAGTAATTGCAAAGAGGGACTAAAAGCCCATACAAAGCACACATGAAGAGGAGCAGAGCAAAAACACTCAGACCATGGTGGTGGCTGAGACAACAGCCACATAGGATATGACCATCTCCCTGGTGAAGGAGGCTTGATGGTCAGAATGAGGGTGACATTAATACGTATAGTGGAAATGTTTGCATTGATAGTTTTACCAAGTCCCTATATAATTTACTCTAGTGCAATTCTTTGTTACCAATTTATTAATCTAAGGTTTCAGTTAAAAAAAAATGCAGGAATTGTTTGAAAAAGAAATAACTGAGCCTGGGTGGACCCTACTGTTTTTTATTCTACCAAAGCCAGTCGTAAGATGATAGTCGAAAGAGTTGCTTTACAAATGACAGCTCACCTAGGGACCTGCATTCATTCCTAAATAGGAAAAGGTGAGACAACTGTGTGCAAAGGTTTCAACTCAAGTGGACCCACTCGACCTTTCTGTAAGACTGGAGGGGCGATATTCACACATGTTTATTTAGTAGGAGCCTAAGAGAGCAGAATTAAAATTAGGTGGCACCAAAGCTGGCTAGGCATTTTTATCAGGACCTAGATATTTTAAAAGTTACAAAGCCTAGATTAAAAGAAGGGGATATTTTATCAGTCAATAGGAAAGTTGAAGTTCATATTATTCCAATTTTTTGACCCCACTTCATTTAATCAAGGTTTTAGCACTCCCAGCTATTCTCAAACTCTTGATTTTATTTTTTTTAAATGGAGCCTGAAAAACAGACAAAAGACTATCTACGATATCACTCTAATGATTTATCTTAAGAATCTGTGAACTGTGGAATCATGATTGTTAGGACTGAGAGACACCTGCTCACCTTTCTGAAATGAGGAGCTGAAAAGATACTCTGAGATTCAGAAAGGGTAAGGGATACAATGTTGACCTTTTGGAGACAGGAAACCTTTGATGAACTATAGGACACCAAGACAGTTCATTTAAAAGATGTTTTCAAAGCATATCCGGAGCTGGTTTTGTGTGTGCCTTACTGAAGCTCTTGGGTTGTCTTTTTACATAAACCCAGCGAAATAATGGTTTCCGCAGTTGTTCATATGTCTGCAACCCTCATGCGGCACCTTGGTTTCTGGGCTTTGTAACTGCTTTTCAGTCTCTTTTGTGAACAAAATTAAACTTTCCTTACCATTTGACAGCATGGAACTTTCCGGCTTCAGGCTGTTAAGGAGAAAAGAGACAGGAAAAGGTCACCAATACCATCTCCATGTAATTACGGCAGCGCAAACAGCTAAATAAAATTGTTGCTAATGACATTTACTCGATTCTGTGAGTCTCTGCCTTGATCTAGGGATAAGTTAAGGATCAGCTGCTCATAAAATGTACAGATTGTAAATCTTTGTGGCAGGTAATAGAGTATGCATGTTTTTACAGACTACTTTAGGGCTCTGGGTAGGCTTGCTGTTCTCTTTCTCTGCCTCTGTCTCTATATACATATATACTAACATTTATGTATATAAATGAATGGATATGTACATGCACAGTTATACATACATGTATATATGTATGTGTCTATTTTTGTAAGATACAGATTAAGGATAGGTTAAAATAGGAAAAATAATTTCCAACTTTGGTTTATAGACTTAGATTGACCTTTTACTAATGTAATAAGGCATGTAATCAAGGAATCAATTTGTTCTCTTTTAATTCTTAAAAGACCCTAAAAATCAAAGGTCATCTATGATTTTTTTTTTTTTTTTTTAGTACTGCATGTGGAATTAGGAAAATTGTCTATGTATACATAAGGAAGTTAACACTTCAAAAATGCTGAGCTTAAACTTAGATACTTCTACCAGTGAAAAGTAAAAATAAGTCCCAGACAAAATTGTCTTCTGTAGGGTAAATATAGGAAAATGGTCAGGCCTCCCTTGGATGTTCGGAATCTTGCCGAGTACTTGATGTAAATGTGTCACTGTGTATGTGCACCCAGGTGTTCCTTGGGTATTGTCTGTAGATGTGCATAGATGTGCACGGGCACCTAGGTGTTCCTGGGTTGTGTGACTCGCACCCAGGTGTCCTGGGTTATCAGACTTAAGTATAAAGGATGAATGGCTCTGATCCACAGGGCCCCCTGCCCTTGGGATGCCTCTAGGGGGCCATGGGGAGGCTATTACTGATGCCAGAGGCTGTTGCTGCCAGGGCCCCTGGGATGCCCTGAGAGGTGCTGCTGTAGCTGCTGCTGCTGAGGAAGCTGAAGACTGAGCTCATGTCATCTGCCAACAGCTCTCGGGATCTTTCCCAATTACCTAGCTCATGGACCTGTGTGTGAGAAGTCTGGTGACCCAGCCAGGCATGTGAGGGGTCTGGTGACCCCTGTACAACAGGTTTGAAGGGTCTGTGGACCCTAGCTTTAGCCCTAGCAATACAATTGCCTATGTCTGCAGGATTCTGACAATTCCCTAACCCTACATCTTCATTTACTAGACACATTATTATTTAGGTGCATAACAAATAACATAAATAAGGATGCCAAGAATAATGCACCATCCTGGCTGTAATAGTCAGGGTTCTCCAGAGAGGCAGAATCAATAGGATATGTTATAAATACATGAGAGTGTATTTTATTAGGGGAATTAACTCACATGATTGTGAAGAAAAGTCCCACAACAGGTCATCTGCAAACTGGATGCTGGTAGTGTGGCTCAGTCCAAGTCCAAAGACCTCAAAACCAGGAAGCTGATGGTGTCCTTGGTGTAAGTTCTGGAACCCAAAGCTGAAGAGTCTCGAGCTCTGATGTCCACTGACAGGAGAGAAGATAGATAGAAAAGGGTAGACAGAGCTTCACCTTTTTCTCTATCTTTTGTTCTCTCCAAGCCCCCATTGGATTGAATGGTCCTCCACCCACACTGAGGGTGGGTCTTTCTCACCCAGTCCACTCAGGCTGTCATGCTCATCTCTGCTGGAAACCCCCACGTGGGCACACCTAAAAAGATAGCTTTACCGGGTTTCTTGGCATTCCTTCATCTAATCAAGTTGACACCTGGAATTAACCTTCACACTGGCCTTCAGGTCTAGCACAGGAGACCGAGAGCTGAATGATCACTTGTTGTGTGATGTGGGATGTAACTCAGGGACTTATGGAGGTGGAGTGGGAGGTAACAGCACACCCAGTGCCTATCAGGAATGGTTCCTGGGAGAAGAGATGCCTGTGCATTGCAGGTGTTATCCACTAACTGATAGCTGAGGAAAGAGCCTTCACAGTAGAGGGACTGTGATGCTTCCTGACGACATGAGAGAATATGTTGAGGGAGAGCATAGAGTATGTAATAAAGTATGTAATGAAGAGTCTTCTGAAGTAGCCCCCACTTTTCTGTCAGGTCTCCTCTGACAGATGACTTTTTGCATATTCCTGTTATTGAACTTTTCACATCCAAGTTAGTTGTATATATCTGATTTCCATAGTTGTCTGTGGGATAATCAAAGTCAGGACTGTCTTTCCCCTAGAAAACAGTGGATGCTCAATACATGTTTATTCAACATATACACGAATGACTGGCTGGCTGGATGGGTGAATTATTGTGCGCAGTTGCATTGCTAGGCTAATTGTCGGAATCCTGCCAACGTAGCCAATTGTATTGTTAGGGTTAGGGCCCCCAAACCCTTCAAACCCATTGTAAAGATTGGGTCACAGGCCTCTCACATGCCTGGCTGGGTCACCAGATCCATCACATGCAGGTTCACAAGCTAGGTAATTGAGAAAGATCTCGGGAGCCATTGGAAGACAACATGAGCTCAGTCCTCATCTTCCTCAGCAGCAGGAGCTGCATCAACATCAGCAGTGGCCTCTCGGGGCATCCCCAGGGCCCTGGCAGCAACAGCCTCTGGCATCAGTAGTGGCCTCCCCATGGCCCCCCCCCCCTGGGGTGGGGGGGGCCATGGGGATCAAAGTCACTCATCCTTTATACTTAAGTCCAATAACCCAGGACACCTGGGTGCAGTCAGACAACCCAGGAACACCTGGACACACATGCACAATTACATTAGACAATAACCAAGGAACACTTGGGCACATGTGTGTATTTACATCAAATACTGGACAAGACTCTGAACCCCTGAGGGATCCCTGACCATTTTCCTATATTTTCCCTACAACGGTTTAGGGATGAGAAAGTCAAGAATTGCCTTGGTTATCAAGCAATACTTCATAAATCCTTAATGGTTTCATTTTTCTGTTTCAGATTACTTGCGGCATATAATAGCCTTACTGATAAACACCTGGCTGGATATTTCAACAACACAAGGATAAGGCAACATCTCTTAAAATCAGGGCTGGTAAGATTTGGTTTACTTTTCACCCACCCTCTTATTAAGTCTAGTAATTCCCTACCTTTTCAGGTTTTCTTTTTGAGCTAATTAGTGACATCTCTCCCTCCCCCTGCCCCACCCCTCACTTTAGAAAAATTACCTTCTTTCCAAAATTTTGATTATCTATTTGAGGCTGTTTCAAAAAAATGGGAAGAGAGGTCACAATGACTGCTAAGGAAAACTGTAAGTTATTGAGGAAAAGTCCCTGTGAGTTTCCAATGGCAGATTTCATTTATTCATTCATTCATTCATTCAACACTTTTATTGAAAACATTCTATGAGTCAGAAACTGTTAGGCATGGAGCATATAGAAGACTTCACTGTTTTCAGAAAAAAATATTGTTTTTAATAATCACAGAATATGGTGAACACATGAAGAGTTGAACATTTTTCCTTGAACTTTTCCTATATATATATAATGGGAAAACCTTATAGTATTAAAAAATACTGTAGTTTTCCACTGAAAGAAAAGGGTGTGGTTATGGAAACTGTTAGTTGTTTACCTTCTTAAAACACAGTGGATTTCCTTAACTAGTGTTGCCATGGCGTTGAAAGGACATGCATTGCGTTTCTAATTGTTGTTATGTGCTTGGCATTCTAGCTGGATAGATCTGAGAGCTTGGTCTCCTGGGGCTTTGTTATAAGACAGACCTGGCTGAAACCTGACTCTGCCATTTACAAGACATAGAAACTTGAGCAAATCACTTCCTTGACTTTTTCATCCCCAACTTCATCAATTGTAAAATGAAGATAATGATACTCTGCCCTCAGGTTTTTTTGTGGCAGTTAGAGATGTGCAATGAATGATTGTTGTGATTATTGTTGTTATTATGTATTAAGGTCGCTTCTTTGGATAACAGCCTGTGAGCTCATATATAAATGGGAAGGAATTTGTATTTACTTATCAACATCATTAACAAGCACTTATTGAACACTGAGTATGTGCATGGCAATTCAAATAAGGAAGATACAGCCCTTTCTCTAGAACAGTGGTTCAAATACAGCCCCTCAACCAGCAGTGTTCTGTGTCACGTGGGAACTTGTCAGGAAGTGCAAATGCTGGAGCCCTACTTCAGACCTGCTGAACCAGAAGCTTTGCGGTGGGGCCCACCTATCTGTTTTTCAACAAGTTGTCCAGGTGATTCTGATGCAGGCTTAAGTTTAAGAATCTCTGCCCTATTGCATTTTCCCATCCAGTTGGGGAGATGAGTGAGACCTGATGATCCCAGAGGAGAAATAACAACACGTTAACTGCCAAAGGAGTGGCAATCAGGACGTTCTGACATTTTCTCCCAATTCAATACATGTGACAAGATATCCCATGGACAACACATTTCAAAAACTGCAATTGGGTTATTTGTTAATTCCAAGCAAACTTTCTATAACCAAACCCCTTTCGTCCACTGGACAAGATATTTATATAAAAAAGACTGTCAATAACCAATCACTTGTAGCACGAGTCTATTTGATCGCAACACTCCAATATGTTGCAACAATAATGTTAAAAAACTACAGTCAGGAAAAGTAAGAACAAAATTTAGAAAAAATATGTGGTTTGTATTAAACCTAAAAAGAAGAGTGTTGGGAAAATATAGGAAAATGGTCAGGGCCCCTCAGATGTTCAGAATCTTGTTGAGCATTTGATGTAAATGTGCACCTTGGTTATTGTCTAAAGTAATTGCACATGTGCACCCATGTGTCCTGGGTTGTGGACTTAAGTATAAAGGATGAGTGGCTCTGATCCATGGTGCACCCCCGCCCAGGATCCCCCGGGGGGAGCCATGGGGAGGCCACTACTGCTGCTGGAGGCTGTTGCTGTAAGCTGTTTCAGCCCCAACTTCATCAATTGTAAAGTGAAGAAGAAAAGAATTGTAGAATGAAAATTGTCTGCCCAGACCCTCTGTGAGGCCACTGCCACCACTGGACCTGTAAGTGGCTGCTGCCATTGCTGAGGACTGGGCTTGTGTCATCTGCCAACAGCTCCTGGGATCTTTCCCCAATTACCTAGTGTGGACCTGCATGTGAGGGGTCTGGTGACTCAGTCTATACAATGGGTTTGAAGAGTCTGAGCCCTAGCCCTGGCAATACAAATAGAAACTTAGTCTAACTAAAATAATGAAACATTTTGGCTTTAGTTATGATTTGTCTTACTTGACAACTGGTGTGGTTGTGTAGCTTTATGATTAGCATAGTCATGGCAGAATTCTGGGCAGGTAAAAGATCCTGGCAATTGGCATCTTGAGTAGGATGCTAAGCAGGTAAAAAAGCAGAAAGCCCCTTAGGAGGAGGAGGAGGAAATGTGGCTACCCTTGGATATGTGGTGCCTGGTGGTCGCTTTCCTATTGACTGGGGTCTGGCTATTGTTCACTGTACTGTGAGCCAACATGGACCAGAAACCCCATGAAGCAGCACAGTTTTGAGACTTGCAGCAGAAAGCAGACAGGTTGGAAGCATGAGTATATGTCCTCACTGAAGTACAGCAATGGATCATCCCTGCTTCTGACACCAAAGACGTTATGTCAAACATGATGGTGATTTGGGGGAGACTGTGCTTCTCCTTGCACAACCTGCTTATCAGAAAGTGAAGCACAAGCAGCCTATGGGAGTGGGCAGATTGGTAGATAACCCATAGGTGACCCAATCACTGCCTATGTCCCATCTACCCAGGTGAAATTGGTTGGCTTGGGGAAACAAAACGGCAGAAGCAGGGAGAGCCTCTGGCTGCTGCAGCTATGGGACCTAGGGGTGGATGGTGTAACATGCTCTGGAGATGATGTAGTAAATGCATGTCACATTTGTCCGAAGGCAAATGGCTTGGGGGGTGCCACTTAAAACTGATGGCTTGACAGGTGCCATATAAACCCAAGAAGAGTGCCACATGCAGATGTGCAGATGATCCAAGGACAGGTGCCCCTGAAGAATTTCAAGTATGTTTTCATTTGGTGAAAACGTGGAAAAATTAGCCTCAATTACCATGCACCGGTCTCTGTGGAAGTGGTTGCAGAATAGCTGCAGATATGCCAGGGGCAGGGCAGCCACTCCTTCACGTACTGGGCAAATGCAGTTGTTTGAACTGTGTGTGTGAATACTGCTGAACTGCCCAAGACTGTGAGTGAATAGCTGGTGTAAGCCGAGCTGATTCAAGTAATTTCAGGAGCTGGGATGGGGCAGCTAGATGCTAATAGCCAAGACAATGAGAAAGGCCCTGAGGGCATTTCAGAAGTTTGGGAGAGTGCCCCTCCTATCACAGAGGCCTAGTAGAACTGAGTTTCTCTGGAGGACAGACCTGGGGCACCGCTGCCCTTGGGAACTTGCTCCCTGCATCCCAGCTGTTCTGGCTGGAGCAGCCCTGCCTTGGGTGGCTCAAAGTATGATTCATGCAGAAGCTCTAGAGAACAAAAGCCGAAAATCTTGGTGGTATTCACGTTGTGTTAAGTTTGCAGGCCAGCAGTATGTGAGAGCAGTGGAGGTGTGGCAGCCTCTACCCAGATTTCAGAAGATATATGAAAAAGCCTGGGGATTCAGGCAGAGACCTGCTGCAGGGGTGGAGCTGCTGCGGAGGTCATCTACGGAGCAATGTGGAGCAGAAAAGTAGGGTCAGAGCTCCACAGAGAGCCCCCACTGGGGAAATGTCTAGTGGAGCCAGGACGGCGGGACTGCCACCAGGAGCCCAGAACTGTGGGGCTGCTGGCAGTATACAATGAGGGCTTGGAAAAGCCACAGGCACCAGGGCAGCTCAATGGGTTGCACCTGGTGGAGCTGTAGGAGTGAGGCTATCCAATACTATGGGGGTCCAGATGCCCCAGTGTGCTTACTGTTTGCCCTTTTGGATTCGAGCCCTGTTTTTGTCTATTCCTCCCTTTTGGAATAGGAATGTGTACCCAGTGTCTGTCCCACTGTATCTTGGAAATAGGTAAATTTGCTTTTGAGTCTTCACAGGTTCACAGCTGAAAGGAGTTTTGCCTTTGGGAGCGTTTGATTGAGACTTTGAACTTTTGAGTTGATGATGTAGCAAGCTAAAGACTCTTGGGACTGTTAGGATGGAATGAGTAATGTGTGAATGCAAGGGTCAGCTATCCTTGCTAAGGGAATATCACGGAAGATTCTGAACGTGCAGACTGTACGGCGAGGGACCCTGAAGGGGTAGATTGTTGGGAAAATATAGGAAAATTGTCAGGGCCCCTCAGATATTCAGAATCTTGCTGAACATTTGATATAAATATGCACGTGTGCCTAGGTGTTCCTTGGTTATTGTCTAACGTAATTGTGCATGTGTGTCTTAAGTATAAAGGATGAGTGGCTCTGATCCATGGCACCCCCAACCCCCAGAATGCCCCCCCCGGGGGGGGGAGCCATGGGGAGGCCACTACTGCTGCTGGAGGCTGTTGCTGCCAGGGCCCCCGGGGCCCTCCGTGATGCTACCGCCGTACCTGTAAGTGGCTGCTGCCATTGTTGAGGACTGAGCTCGTGTTGTCTGCCAACAGCTCCCGGGATCTTTTCCCAATTACCTAGCGTGGACCTGCATGTGAGGGGTCTGGTGACCCAGGCTGGCATGAGGGGTCTGGTGACCCAGTCTATACAATGGGTTTGAAGGGTCTGAGCCCTAGCCCTGACAATACAAATAGAAACTTAGTCTAACTAAAATAATGAAACATTTTGGCTTTAGTTATGATTTGCCTTACTTGACAACTGGCGTAGTTGTGTAGCTTTACAAAGAGCCAGGCTTAAATAAGTGGAAAAGAAGATGAACCACTCAGAGAGGATAATACCGTTTGTTTACAGGAGATATAGAAAAATACAACTATGTCCATAAGAAGGATTAAAAGAAAAGAAAAATAAGTAAATAAAAACAGAAACTGACACTTCTGGGACTTGCACTGATGCCAATTGAGACCAGTATCGAGTATCTTCTATCTATAATGCTGCATAATTTATAAAATTTTGAATCACAACAAATTAAATTACATTCTGGGCTGGAGAGTGGAAGAAAAAATCAGTGGGAAAGCAAAGTAGTGAAACAAATTATTTTTAAAACAAACTGATGAGATCCTCTGTAGCTTGCATGTTTTGCCCTTCAAAGTTATTTCCTGTGAGATCATCTGTCCTGTGATCACTGTTCATGTTCATTGTTTCTAGGTAGGACCCCACCCCTTTCTCTCCAGAATATGTTCAAAAAGAGAAATGAAAAGAACACCTGGGTTCCATCAAG
Source organism: Cynocephalus volans (assembly GCF_027409185.1). Lineage (NCBI taxonomy): Eukaryota > Metazoa > Chordata > Mammalia > Dermoptera > Cynocephalidae > Cynocephalus > Cynocephalus volans. Next base: position 64,746,024 of record NC_084467.1, on the reverse strand, counting down.
GGAAAATTGTTGCTCTAATGAAAACCTTGTTTTAAACGTCAAGTGCACCACCTGTGTGTGTTTTCACACTGATGGGTGTATAAGACTGCCTTTCTCTTTTTTGCCTTATGAAATATTCATTAAAAATGAAAATTTACCAACCGTAGTTGGTACTCCTTTAGGTTTGGAAGATAATTCTGCTTTTTCCTTCTCTCTCTCCCTTACCCCCTTTTACCTCTTTCTCCCTCTTTTTCTCTTCTCTCCCTGCCTTCCTTTTTAGGTAACTAACAACATATTTTCTACCTTGTATTTCTATGTATGTTTTATTCATTCATGACAGATCACAAGAAGTGGAAGAATACTTTCTGAAAAAGAATACAAACTAAATATCATGAAGCGGGATCACCAAAAATATATCCGGGAGTGCTTAGCCCAGGCTATTTTCCATAAGGTTCTTGATATGGAGGTACAAATTTCACTATTTTCTTTACAATTGATATTTTCTAATATGATGATTAGCAATGCTTCTGTACCTAGAAATAGGGGAATTCTTCCTGTGTTTCATTAAAAGGAAATGGAACAAAATGACCTGAGAAATACTCACTATCTCTCTAGGTAACCAGGAGCCAGGAGACTGAAGTAAGCTTCTCTTCATTTCAGCTGGGAAAAAATATGGATATCATTATATGTTTTGTGATATTTAATTTTCCAAATGTAGATTTTTAATCTACAATGGCTACTCTGAAACATACCAGCCCTCACCATCTGCACCTCAATTTCCATTTGCTAAAGAAAAGTGGCATCTGTTTAAATATCAGTAATTCCACTGCCATGAATTATTTCAGATCTGTTATTCTTTTAAGGCTCTGAAGCTCAGCCGTATGTTAAGTTTCAAGGAATGGGCGTTGAAACATCTGTTGTCCCTCCTACTAAAGTCCACATTGGTCAATATAGATTCACAACCCAAGCATCAACAATTTTTTTTTAATCTGACATAGCATTTTGAGTGGAATATGTAGCTAACTTGATAAATTATTTCAGCCTTGCTCCATGGAACTCATAGTTTCAAACATCAACACCATTTGAATCTCTGTGAAGAAGCACTTTTTGGCTTGACTATACAACAGTAAATCAGAAAAACTTGGCTTGTAAAACCGTTGACCTGCGTGTGCAGAAAACATTTATGAACAGCTATAGAATCATCAGTAAACCAATACTAAGTAAAGTGCCACTATAAATATTTATTATTATGCTACCATTACATTGAGCAAGTGGAGTGATCATTTAACATGTGCATGGTCTATTAATTTAGGAATTCATTTTGTGCTTTATATGATATGCATGAATTATACAGAATCATTGTTTATGCCCCTGAATTCACTTGCTTATAAAAGTATTTGTTAGGATTCCACAATTCTGTTAAAAAATACATGATACAGCATACAATTAATCTATACCTAGTTTCAAACCTAATTAATAGGCATTGATTTCAGTATTAGCTTTGATCCTTGAAGTTTGTTTTTCCAAAATCTCACATAACTGACATGTTAATGACACTTCAGAACTGCTAAATATGCTATTATTTGAGAGTATTTGTGCATTCTTAAGATTTTCAATAAATATCTTAGATGAATGTTAATATATAACATAGTATATAATTTATATATAATAGACTAATAATTATAATATAGAATATGTTAATAGAACAAACAATATTTCTAAATTGTCACATTTGTCTCACATTTAGTTTATGCTGATACTGTTTACTAAATATTGTATTAATATTCCTGTATTCACTCATGCAACAAACAGTAATTGTAGGCTTACTATGTGCTAGTATGAGGCTATGTGTTGTGGCTGTAGGATATAATTAAAAAAAGAAAACAACCGTAGAAAGTGATTGAATGCTAGAAGAGAGGAACAAACAGACTGCGCTCAGAAAAGAAGGGAAGGGTGACTTTCCTCTGTGGGAGTCAGAGAAAGCCAAACAGGGGTCCTGTTCTTTGAACTGGATCTTGAAGACTGAGTGACTTATATTAAGTGAAACAAGTCAGGCAGAGAAAGAAATACCACATGTTCTCACTTATTTGTGGGAGCTAAAAATAAATAAATATACAAACAAAGGATAGTGGGCGGAAGAAGACACAACAATCACAATTCCTTGAACTTGTTAAGACAAGTGAACAGATATGATGTAGTGGGTGGGGGATGGGAGGGAAAGAAAGGAGGGGGAAAGAGGAATAGGTAAAGGGACATGAAAATCAACTACAATGTATACTGAGAATTTAAAAAAAAAAAAGAAAAGAAAAGAAAATGCGGGAAAAGCCTTCCAGAGAGTGAAGACAGCAGGTGGGACATGACAGAGGTGTGAAAGGACGTTGTGGATGGAAAGGGACGCTCACTGAGGCCAGACTGTACAGAGGGTTGTTTGGAAGGAGTGGCAGGAAGTGTCACTATCCAACACGTTGGAGTCCAGTTTCTGGAGAGCCTTAAATTCCCAGCCCTGGAGTGTAGGTGATGAGGTGATGAGGCAATGAAACATTTCTCAGCAGGGGAGTGAAATAAATGAGCAGAGCTGTTTTAGAAAGATGATGTTGCTAAAAATGTGGATGATGGATTAATGAGCTGGAAAAGATTGGAGGTGGGAGGTCAATTAGGAAGCTGTTGCCAGAGGGTGCAGGCTAGCGGCATCAGTGGTGACGCTGGGGAGATGCAGCTGTCGACAGAGACACTGAAGAGGGAGAAAGATCTAAAGTGACAGTCAGAGGAGGGCTGAAGGAGTCCAGAGCATCTCTGAGGTTTTTGGCCTGGTGGGTGGTGTGTGCACTGCAGGAGATTGGGAACAACAATGGGAGCTGGGAAAGAGCCTTCAAGTGGTGAAAAGCATGCCTCACAGAATGGTGTCCTGGAAGCCAGGAGGCTCTCGTAAGCTGCAGAATGGTTCATAAGATGAGTGGTCTCAGCGGTGGCAGAGAGAAGGGGTGGTGGGAGTGGGTGGCTGCAGTGGAGCTGGGAATAAACAGAAGATGGAAAATGGTTGATAGTGATTTTAATAAAATGTGGTAAGTGGGTGAGAGATCAGGGAAAGGGGCACGGAAAGGGAAGTGTCAAGAGGATGGATGGTAGGTAGGTAGGGAATGGCTGAGTCTGCAGGTACCACGGGCAGTGGTAGGAGGAGAGCAAGAAGAGAGAAAAAACATTTTTTCAAAGGGCCAGTAGAGAAACACGCTCAAATGCATCTGGATGATTCCAGATCAAATTGCAAACAGATTATTTTTACGTGAGACTCATTTTTAAATGGTACAATTACTATATTACAGAAAATTTAAAAGATACAAATAAGCCTAAAAAAGGAAAATAATCACATGTAATTCCTCCTCCCAGAGACAACTGCTGTTAATGTACATTTCTTTTTACCCCTAGTCATATTTATACATTAATAAAATGATGCTGTGTTGTGATAGGGACATGGTTTTGTGGAATAAAACAAAACAAAACAGAAAACAGGAAGTTAATGTTAGGCTGAGGTTGAAATGACAGCTCTGCCACTGACTAGACCGATGACCTGGGCAAGTTCATGATCCTGCCTCAATTTCTTTGTAAGATGGGACTGCTCGGCAATGAGAGTTATTCAGGAAGAGATGATGTGTGCCACTTGATATGGGCTTGGTCAATTAAATCGTATTTCTGTGCAATTCTGTGTCCTGCTTTTTTCCTGCATTACATGCACTTTCAATGTTTTAAACAAAATCTTTATGAACCTTATTTTGATGATTATTTTCTATTCCATCATATAGAAGTAACAAACTTAACTAGTCTCTTCAAAGTTAAGAGATAGTTAATAGTTAATAGTTTGAAAGTTAACTATTCTCTTCAAACTATTCTCTGCATTTTTGTTTTGAGGGGAAAAATTTGTTTTAGACAGCATCTATGTGCATAAAACACTTTTAAAAATTATTATTCAGATATTTTTCTAGGGTTCGAAGTGAACTTTATTGGTTAAAGGGTATGAACACTTTTAACTATTTGGAACTGGCTTTCCAAAGAGGTACCAATTTATATAATCACCTGCACACTTAATGCAGGTGATTCTTCTCCGTCTCAATAATGAGAGGGGTAATTGAGAATATAGTTAGCTACTGGGATTATTTTCCTGTAAGAAATTCTTGTTATGATTGATTTGATTCTCTCCTCCATTCTTTCCTGTATACTTAGCGTTATCATCAGCTTGAAATAAAAAAGAAACTGGAGACCTTAGCTAGGAAGGAACGAATTCAGAGATTTAAGGTAAGGAACTACATAACTCTCTTTTGTTTCATAATGTTATTTCATGATTTCAAAAACCAGTGGAGCTATTACCGAAGTTCCCTGAGGCACTTTACTTTTGGGTAACACATAGCTAAGGTCAAATGTTGGTTCCCCAAAGCCTGAATCTTGGCTGTTAGGAACCAAAATAGGAACCATTTGTGCAAAATAAATTTTAATAAGGCACAAACCTTTCAAATACAAACTTGAAAACATTCTTTCCGTGTTTGAAATTTTGCTTTTGTATTTTGTATTTCACAAATAAAGGCCAAAGGATTTTTGTCTGTCTTAAGGTAAAAATAGATGGTAATGTTCTCAACATGAAAAGTAGAGCATTTTAAGAATTATACAATGGGATATTTTCATGTGAATGTGGCCCATGAACATATTATAGTGGGAAAGATCCTCCTTAGCAAAAGAAAGCAAGATAAGATTTAGACATTTTGTAGAAGGCATTTTAACAGTTCTTGTTTTTTATTTTTGTGTTTGATAGCCCTTCTTTGCAACTTACTAAATACATAAATTTGCATGGAGATGAGAGGTTCAATTAGGCATGTTTGAAACATTTCAGTTGAAGTGGCAGTTTTACTCAATTTCTTGAGCCACTCAAACTTGTATGTTGTTCTTAATTTTCTGTGTAGTCTTACAAATGTGGGGCCTAAGACCTGTTTCACAAACAGATAAATATCCGTAAAGCTTCCGTAGAATAACTTGCCATGTAAGACAGTAATTTTCCCTCTTGCCTAGTAGACTCAAATCTATTTTATCAGGGTCAAAAGATAATCTTATTACTAAAAGTGTTGCTAAATGACAGAAGATAGGTCAGTTTTTCAAGATCAGAAGAATTGGTGTGTAGAGATTTGTGGTTAATTAAATTTTGCTGATATTGTCCTACATCAAGGGCTAAGTTATAGAGTCCATAATTGATCTGCTGAAATTCTGGTGGAGAAAAAGTGTTACTGGAGATTGTGACCGGCACTGCCTGAAGTAGTGTGAGCTGTGGCGTCTACACTTTATTCACCCTTGTCCAGACTGCCGGACACACTAAACTGGGGACATGGGCGTATTAGAGCATTGGCAGAGATTCACTATAGACACTCCAGTTCCTCCCCATATGATTTTTATTTGCAACAATTTTCACTTTATGGTTACAATTGGCAAAAGATATGTTTTAGGTCCCCTTTATTTAATGTGAAGCCATTTTTTTCTTCATGGCACTATTTAATTTAATTATTTAGTAAGGTTGAAAAGTACTATTTTCTGGTGGTCTCTACTAATCAGAATAGTGAAGAGCAGTGTGGTTTTTGTAGTGATCTTCCTAAAGTAGGTTAATAATTATTATTGATAAAGCTGAGGACATACTGTTTTGAAGCTATTTCTTTGAGCACATCTAAAGCAGACTGGATTTTCTACCTTTTGTCACCACACCCAACTCCCTAATTCATCTGTGGAAACTTCCTAACCACCATGAAAGGCCTCAGAAGTAGCACTCTTGAAAGGAATAAGACAGGTCTTCTTTAGTCACATAGGCACTAACCTAACCTAGATTACTAACCACACATCTATTTGCTACATTGCTTTCTTATTCTAGAGAGAACATACAAGACGGTCTATTGAAAATAACATGCCAATCCTGTCTCCCCGCCCCCCAGCTGGCCCAAAGACTAGCCGTGGCCATAGTGTTCTGGTTGATGAAGGACATTCCAGCCCATTAACACTGGTGAGTCATATTAAACACTCTGGCGTGCAGTATCCCAGCTGATTAATTTATGACTTCTTATTAATTTCAGAAAAAATTCTCTGGGAATATGTCAGCATAATCCTGTGAGTCCTACTGAATGAAAATATGTTCTTGTATCTGTTCAACTCTCTCTCTACTGAATGTCCTACCTCCAATCAATATCACCCCTGCCAAATCCATTTTGCTTGTTACTGCTGGATTTGTTTTTTTGAGGTGAAGATTATTTAAGTTACTTACATGCCCAGACACCTTTTCTGGCTCTGTATTACCTATAGAAAAATCCAGACTCTTTCACCTCACATTTAAGATCCTCAACCATGTGACCTCAGTTTAGCTATCCAAATAGTTTTTTCCCAGAAGTGCCCTTCAGCACCCTACAATGCAGCAGAATTGAGCCATGAGTTGTTTCACATGTGTTCTATATTCTGTGACCTCTTAATTTTGTTCTTGCTGTTCTCTCTACTCCCATCTCATCTGTACAAATTCTATGGTACCATATACCATACCTAAAGACACTAATATCTGAGCTTCTTTTATCAAAAGTATATGCACATACTCTAAGATAAAAATAATTAAATGTGCAGAAATTCTACTTGAAGAAATTGTGCACTGATATTTTATCCCAGCTTGATTCATTTATAACCTAGAGGTAGTATTTGCTTAAAGGGAGGTTAAGTACCTTGAAACAATATAGATATAGGAAAAGATTTACAAAAATATTTCCTGGAGATTGATTGTTTAAGTTGTAACTGAATTGCTTGATTATATCCTTATCCTTGCTTTGTGTAGCCTAATATATTTCCTTGTTAGCATAAACTTTTTTTGAATTGCACAATATTTATAACAGGGAAATCACAGTGCTTTCACAGATTGTTGAAAGAAGTTCATCACATATAGTGCTAAGCTTTGACATTATTCAAAGGGTAAATATGTTTTGACATTTCCTGATGAACAGCTCAGGTGATGAAAAGTGAACATCTTCCCTTTTTTGTTACCCTATTTCCAGGTTTGATTTGAATGTATATGTATACAAATTTCTTTTATTGGACGGCAAAATCATTAGACTCTCAAAAGCTTAACCCCATTGAAACAAAAGAAACAATAAAGTGCTATTTTCTGTCTTCCCACCTATTTCAGAGAAGAAAAACCCTTGAAAGGCTTTCTTTTCAATTTTCCAGCTGAACACCCTCAATAAATAGTTTATGATACATCCAGGAGATCTTAATGTGGCAGGAGTCAGAAGGTAATTTAAAAATTACAGAAAACACTGACACCAGCACTCCAAAAGCCTATCTCTCTGGTAAGCCCCATTCTTCACTTGGTCACCCCCTATGGTGTTTTTGCATCTTAAGGGATACCTACTGTGATCTTGGAATTGTAATTCCCATTTTACAGAAATTCAAGTCCCCTTATTTGTTTTTCCAACCTGGTTATGTATCCTTTAAATTTGACTCCTGACCTCCAAGTACCATTGAGAAGAAGATAATATTCCTTTTGGATATTGCCATTGATTTTTTCTTTTTTAACTTTCTTGAGTGAATAAGGAAAGCATCCAGTGCAATGTTAGTGCTCCTGGTCACTAATTGCACCTAAACTTTCAAAACAGCATACAGGCTTTTAGCTGCACTACTCCCTATAAAATGTGGAAAGTCATGTCAACTAATTTTGCACATGCTTGAAAAATTCACCCCCAGAGATCTACTAAGAATTAGAAATGCTCAGCTAAGCTGAGTAATCACCAGGTAGTCAATTTCAATTCTCATTCTGGTACAGTTTTGAAAATGTTAAGCTACAGTGCCATATTTATTCCAGAAAAGATATTACAATTTAAAATATAGCAAATTTAAGGTAGCTTCTGATGTGAACTACAACAATTTGTAGCTCACAGCTGTTAGCTAATGGTGCAGATTTGTTTTTAGAGGTAAATGTAATCAGTTAAACATTTGACTGCCTCATTCATCTAACTGAATGATATCTGTATGCAAATGTGTGGAAGTAAAATTTAGAGCACAACAGCCAATAGATCATGTTCTAGTTTGCAGTAACCTGCTTTCTTGAATTCCTACATTAGATTTTTCGTGTTTCTGTGTTCAGCTGGATTATATGACAGGAGAGAGTGTTAAGGCATATTTGTTTTACAGAGTTCAAAAGAATTCTTCTGGGTGACCTGACTCCCTTGATCAGAAACCTCTAGTTTAATTTCTATTGGTGTGTTTTAAGACCTTTTACCTTTTGGCCTATGTAGGCTTATCTCTGAATTTCTGTAAAATTGCAATTTCAAGTAGGTATCCCTTAAGGTGCAAAAGCACCATAGGGGGTGACCAAATGAAGAATGGGGCTTACCAGAGAGACAGGCTTTTCAAGTGCTGGTGTCAGTGTTTTCACTGTTTTCTTTAAATCAACTGCTGCTCTAGTCAATCCACTTGGCTTCTTGTATTGATTGTGATCTAGGTTTGTGTGCAGAGATGCAAAATAAGAATGGCTAAAACATAAGGCTCCCTCCCCCCAACACACATACAAGAGTCTCAGCTGGTGTGCCATCTCTACTCCATGAAGTCATCAAAAGCCCGCACTCCTTTTGGGTTATTGATCTGCCAGATTTAGGGTGTTCCCTTAATCCACGTAAGCCAAGATGGTGTATAAACCATGTGGATATTTCAGGCAGAGGGAAGAGGTAAAAGGGAAAATGGGGGCACACTTCTTCTAAGGACACAATCTGGAGGCTTTACGTATCACTTCTACTCATACCTTACTAGCCCAGATACTGAGGCATACGTCTACACAGAGTTGCAAGGGATACTGGGAAATATAATCCTTATTTATGATAGCCATGTTCCCAGATAAAAATTATATCACAAGTGAAGAAAGGAAAACAAATACTGGGGAATATTTTCTTTGCTATTCTTCCCATGTCTTGCTTACAACTGGCCCACTTTCTACTTGGATATTCAAATTTATCATTCTTTTTCTCTACTTATCCATTTTCTTCTCTTGCTTAACCATTTGAATGTTTAACCATTTGAATAAAATCTCAGTGCTTCTGTGAAACATAGTAGCTTCACTGGCTCACTGTAAATATGCTCCAAACTGTTAGTTCTAAGAACTATTCTCAGGTATTTTGTTGTTATTGTCTGTTTGGCAGTATTTATGTCATTCATGTGACACTAATTGTCTTGTGTTGCCATTGGATGTTAAAAATTACTTTTTATCTCTCCACAGGGCCTATGAATAAATAAACGTTCAATAAATGTTAACAGAATCAGAAATTTAGCAACATATGACATGCTTCTCAAGATGGAACTAAGTTTAATTTTTGGTAGTAGAAGCTGCCATTTTTAATGGGTTATACACTCTTTTCCAGAGTTGAATATTTGTTGTTGAATATTGTTGTATTCTTTAGAGTCCATGTATTAAGCCTTATTCATGAGTCATTTACATACCATACTTCTCACAGCCCGTTAGCCAAATATGTATATGCTATTCTTGACAGGTTTTCCATTGTCTTATTGTAATAGGATCACTGGGCCCAAAGCCTCATTTTTTCCCAATTTTGACCTATTGCTAATCATTATACTAAACTTACAATATACTGTCAATGCCCCAAAGGGCAGTCTAATGCTCCATACTGGCACTTCTGGTATTTGCTGCAGTACATCCTTGGTTGGAAAATGCATCAGTCAGGGGCTCAGCAGGAAACATATAGCTCACACAAATAGGGTAATTAGGAAGTGTTTAATAAAGAAACTATTTACAAAGATGCAGGCAGGGTTAAGGAAAACCAACTAGGGATGTTGAGCATGCTAGGGTCAGCACAATGGGAACCCACAGCACCTAGGATGAAGAGGGAGAGGGATCAGATAGCAGAACCATCAGATAGTACCTATAGTTAGGAGAGGGCTTCCCAGCAGGAGCTGTGGCCTTTGGAAGAGGAACCCAGCTGGCCTGTTATGACCGTGCAAGGAGGGGTCTGGAGAAGAAGGACTCTAATCTCATTCTCCTGTCCTTTCATTTCCTGCTAGTGCCTCTCATGGGTGCAATCCAACTGCAATCCTGAGGTTAGCTGGTATAGTCCCTAAAGGAATGACTCCTGGGTACCAGAGCAGGCCAGAGAAGGTGGACAGTAGAGCCAGAGGGGCAAATGGAAAATACCCTGCACGGAAAGCATGTCCATTTTTACACAGTGTTTTCTACAGTCACCAGTTACAGTTTTTCATTTTCATTTTCTTAATGTCAAGGAAGCAGTTGGATAAATGGAAATGCATTACAGTTAAGCATCTGCCTCTCCTCTTTTGTTTGAGTCATAATTGTCTGCTTTTACTTCATCCCCAATCTTATGGCTTAAAGCATTCAGAGTAGAGTTTATATTGAAAACACTTAAACAGAAATGAGTCCATTCCAATAATATTCCTTTAGATCCTTAAAGTAGGAACATGATTCAACTTAACATTTAATTGAGTAAAGCCAGCTCTTCTATGTACAGCATAAATTAGGTATTGTCAGTGAATTTACAGTATGAAAAAAGTACAGGAATGTAATAAAGGATATCTCCTTTGTCTAGAATATAATTGTGGCATTTAGTTATGTAGAGGACTTCAACACCATATGTTTTAACAAATACTTTGGGTCATAAGGGTATGTATAATGGAAGGACATAATTAAAGTTTAATCTGTTCAGTAAAAAGGCACCATTAATTACTCTAAGCAATTTGTTAGATTATTAATTGGTTCTGGAAATGTGTCAAGATACTAATTTAAATGGAATTTTTTTCCTTGATTGTCTAGACAGCCCCTCGACCATATACTGCCCCAGGAAATATGCAGCCTCCAATGCGATTACAGCCTCTTCCCAGTAATCCTGCAGTAGGAACTGTTCCAAAGATAACTTCGAGGTTCAGATCAAAAACCTCATTGCTGGACAATGAAGCTCCATTTCCCATTGGGGTAAACGTTATTTTCTTCAAGAAATATCTTTTTATTCTTGATTAGAATATTATGTTATCACAGTTTTTAGATGCTGTATTCAATTAATCCACACAGTGAAATTTATATTGTGCATTTATTGAGTCCTTACTACGTACATCTGATTGATTATGCCTTATGCTAACTGGAAGGCCTATAAGTTTTGAGCAAAAAGAGTAAGAAATCAATTTGTAATAATGTATGATGATTTCTTATTAATTCGAAAGGCTGATTGAGAAACAAAGAGGAAACACTTTTCATACGATATGACTTCTGTCAGGAAAGACCCAGGATTGACTCTTTCCGTGTTTTAACTGCATGAAACCTAGAAAATGATACTTTCCTAGAATGAGTTTGCATTTGCATGCTGACTTACTTTCTCATCAGTGTATGAAATTGCTTCAAGTTTGACTCTTAGAAGGTTGAATGTAGAAGGAAAAGAATGTCCATCTTTAAAACATGCTGAGTTAATCACACAGGAGCTTGACTCTGCTTCCCTTTCAAGGTTGTATCTCAGGTAATTTTCACTCATTTTAATAGAGTCAAGGAAGGAGATCTTGTAACCATGAAATATGAGTTACTCAAACAGGGAGGAATAATTAGGGCATTCAGTAATCAGGGAGGGTATTGTTTGTATTTCTAACATGAAGGAGAAGCATTTGCCAACTTAAGAAAGAACCTGTGTCGTGAATATAATTGTCATGACGTTCAATTGGGTGAATTATGTTTCATTCCTTATTAGGAAACGAGACATATGAAATTAAGATATTTTTATCTATAACTGACAGATAACCTTAATGCTAAGAAATTAGCTCAGACAAATAAATGATTGTTTCACAGTAAAAGTATAAATATAACTCTAAAAATAATATTTTAATCCACTTAATGTAATTTTCAGCTTGTGATGCACTGTTCACAAACCTTATTTCAGTTAATTTAATAGTAGTACCCCAGAAGTAGGAGAAATTAATCCAAAAGTGGTGGTGCTTTATCTTGGGAAGACTGCTTAGAGCTAGACAGGAACTTGTTGGGTCATAAGTCAATTAGTTTGTTACTTCCTAGGACCTGGTCTCCACTTTGAAGGCCCAGAGATTTCCTGTTTCAACCAGTGTCCAGGAATGGTTAGGTCCTGAGCAATTGTCTCTGGTTAACTGAAATAACTCAGAACAAGCTCATTTTTCTTTCTATAGTAAACCAACATAAGGAACAAAATCATAACTGGGGGCCATTAATTCATCAAGAGATATCAAATAGCAATGCTTATAGTAAAAGTCCAATCTCCCCCCATAGGCAGACCTACTCGGGAAGCCAAATGACAATGAGAAGGTTGCCTGGTGAACGTGGAATCAGAATGAGGGGATGAGGTGTAATGGAATGTTAATGGTATCAGGCTACAATGGCCCAATGCACTCACCTTGTCTTAGGAATGGGCTTGCCAAAGATAGCAGAAAACTCGAAGGTCTTTGGCTGAAACCCTCCGTACCTTCTGGGAATAGCTTTGCTAGTGGGACTAGAAATATTCATAGTCCAATGGGTAGAATTTTCTCTCTCCTAGATCATAGTACTCCAGTGAGTACTTTCCACATTTGCCAAGGTGATTACAATCTTTTCTAAGCTCTTATAATTATTACTTCTACTTTGATTGGTAGGTTTTCCTGTTAGATATGTCAGTACTATCAATCAGGTAATATTCAAGTTCTATTGATTGAGGAGCAATTTTTTTTTTTTCTTTCAGGTGATTTTCTAAATCGTCTCTGAGCCACTGGGTCAATTTACTAAGTAAATCTATCAGGGCCTTTTATTTTCTCATTTCCAAATTTTGGGGGTATGGGTTATTGAGGGATAGGCACTTAATGGTAGCTCACATGTGCTAACAAGATTGAGATCAATTCCATGTTCCTTTCAACTAGCTAAACTCGCTTTTCATTCAGTAAATATTTATTGGGCACTTACTAAGGGCTTGGTACTGCTTTAGACATTGATGATATATCAGTTGTCAAGGCAGACAAAAGTAACTTATTGGAGCTTATAGTGTAATGTACATAGGCAAAATATACTCCAAGAAAAGACATGTAATTTTTTCAGTGGCATCGTTGATGAAAATGATTTAATATAAAATCAGATAGGAAACTCTTAAAGAAGCATAGTAGTCTGCATGATTGCTGAATATGTAGTGAGCACCCAATAAATTCTCATTGCTTTCTTAAAGATAAAGGATATGGATGTGAGAAGTATTTGAAGGTACAACACATTTAAGCACGTTGAACTTTGCTTAGTAGCAAGAGTGAGTCTTTGATTTAGGCAAAAGCAATTTGGTAAAAAACAAACTAAGATGCAACTGAGCAGAAATAATGACTTTACTAAAAACGAATATCCTTAGAATGAGAGTTTCTCACACACTATTGGTATGAGTAGAAATTGGTACAACAATTTGTGAAGGCAATTTTGGAATATCTATCACCATTTTAAAAGAATATGCTCAAGAATTTAACATATAGGAATTTATCCTAGGGATACACACATATGTGTAAAGAAATAGATTCAAGAATATTTTGTACTGTCACATTTGCAATAATGAATAATTGGAAGATATCTAAGTGATAGAGTATTGTTTAGAAATGTTATAGTATATTAAAGTACATTTTAAAAAATAAGATAGAATTATTTGTATTGGCATGGAAAGATGTCTGAGATGCCTTGGGCTAAGAAAGTAAAGTAAAGAACAACATGTTAATTTTAAAAAGAATTTATTAAACCATTTTCAAACATAGAATACAATTGACTGATGCATACTGAGAAATAAATTTTTAAAAATCCCCAAACTCAAAAAGTTCTAGATTTATTGATTTTATTGTTCCTATCAGTTTCACTCATTTTTATTTGTTATTGCAGTATCAATGCATTTTATTACAGAAAAATTGGAAAATGTAAGAAAAGAAAAATAAGAATATAACACAATGCATTGTCAACCATGCTAACATTTGTAAGTTCCTTGGTGAATATCTATCTAAATCTTTTTCTGTTTACATAAATGTTTTCAATCAAAATTTGGGTATGTGCACCTTTATTTAAGCTGCTTTCATTTATTTGCCAATAAGAAATGTTTGAAAAATAACTTCCCTTTCTTAAAAGTAACATTTCACTACTTAGCATCTCAAAATAAGGACTGAATTGGCTAACAATTAATTATAAATTAAAAAACTAAATATTAATACAATGTAAATATATATTACATAACTATAAAAAAATATAAACACAAGTAAATTGGTATAAAATAGATAAGAATGCTTAAAGATTCCTTAAAGTTTGCAAAACTACCTCTGATACCCCCAAATTACCAATTTGTGAAAATTCAAGAGCTCAAATATACCTGAAAAATGTAATATAATTTTTGATTATACCTTTGTTGTTTTTAAATGATTAAGGTAATACATAGTGATTAAACTTTCATATAATATGAAAATATATCCCAAAGACAACCCTTTTAGACTTCAAATTCTTCTAGTCATTACTGTTTTTTAATCAAAATCCATATAGAAATTATTTAAATGAAATGTATGATCATACCACATGGCCCTTTTTATGTCAGGAAGAATAGATTCACATCATTCTTTTTTAAAGCCTGGAAAGAATCTATTATACAAACAAAGCAAAATTTAGTTAAATATCCTTTTATTGATGGACTTTTAAGATGTTACTCTTTTTGATTGGTCAACTAATCTAGGTATATATATGTGTGTGTGTGTGGGTGTGCATGTTTATATGTATCCTTATACACATTTATATTCATGTACTTGTGAAATTATCTCAGTAGGATTTATTCCTACTGGTAGAATTTCTAGGTCAAAAGCTATGCATCTTAAAATGTTGTTAAATATTCTAACTTGCCTTTCATAAAGGTTGTAATAATTTATTCTAAATAGTGTGTGAGATTGCCAGTTTGTTCAAAGCCTTGCCAACCCTGTGTATTCTAATACTTGGATAGCCAAAATTAGAATATGAAAAAATTACTAACTTGCTGTTGCTAAGTAGACTATCCAACCCCTCTTTAAATTGTTTAATTGTACTGGGTTCCCATAGATTTGATGGATTACCGAGGAAAAATCCCCAAAGTACTATAAAAGTGCCATCACTATATGTTGGTTTAAGAATATGCTATATAAGGTTAGAAATTTATGAGTCTTAAATTTGTTATGGATACTATAACGTGCCAGTTTTCAACAGACTGTAGTGTTTTGAGTTTGTCTATTGATATCAGTTGTATTTGCATGCAATGTCAGTCATACAGGCTTGTCTTCAAATTGGGGATACATTGGGTCACTGCTTCTGTTTCATGAGTTCGTACGTCATTAAATGTGATTGCAGAGCAAGAAGGCAGTGTTGAAGTTCAGGACCTACATGGAAAATTCAAAGAGAATGAATCCATATCAACTTCCCAACATTAACAGTTACATGATGCCTATTCCTCCTCCACCTCCTCCGCCAAATGAAAAAATCACAAGGGAAAGTAGATCTGAAACGTGGAGGAGAAGATTTCGTCCAACCACTGCTCCAAATGGCTTAGAACCTCTCTTTACCAGGGTAATTATGGAATAAAATTGTCTTTTATTAATTTAACACAGATTACATTGCATTATTATATTTCTAGATCTGCAGTAAAAGAATCTGGAGAAATCACGTGCAAAATGCCTTGCATAAAGAAATGCAATAATTTTATAAGTGTAATTATAAGCTTGAATGAATCTGAAACCAAAGATTTGAGTAGTTCAGTTGAGTAACTTAGCACAACTGATAATAAAATATTCAGTACAATTTGTTGTCAGATTTAGTTTGAACGACACCCATATCCAAATTATTTATTTCCTTTAATTTGCTCATCCAATCTTATGTTGTCAGAAGTATCTTAATATTTAATTTGTAAAAGTTCAGGGACTTAAAATACCTGAAAAAACATAATACACCTTATTAAAGTTTATTTTTAATGACTTATGGCAAATTACTGTATAATACATAGAAAAAATTTTCTCTTAGTGTTCTTTGAAAATATTCTAGTTTGTTGCAGTTATTTCCTCAAATACTGGTAAAGAAAATAGTTCAAAGATACAGATACAGGCTAGTAACGGGCAAAAAAAGAGATCTGTTCATGTTTATTATGTAAATATGCAGCCAATAATAGTCATAGGTAACTTTTGGGATTGTTAGCAGATAGCTGAGTCAACATGTCACTGACTGAGTGTCAGAGAATAAAGTGCCCACGTTCACATAGGCTCTGCATGCTGGATTTTCAAAACCAACCTCCCTCTCAAGGGCCTTATTCACCGTGTGTCCACATGTTACTCCCAGCATCTGGCCTCACATATAACCTTCTCAAAAGATTGGGACCGTCTTCCTCCTGCTTGTTCAGATTTCCTCCTTTCAACTCACTTTTTACCAGTTCTCTCCCTTTGTTACTGCCTCTGACAGAGCAGTCTCTTTCTCATCCCTGGGGCCTACCCATGGCCCTGAGTCCTTGATGTCATACTGTCATTCTCCTCTCTAATTTGGATTTTCAGCCTTCCCCTGATATTCATCTCTGCCTCTCAACATACCTAGAGCTCAGGTAGAGTAATGAAATTATTTTCTTACATGCTGTAACCTTAGACTTCTGTTTTCTCCTTTCCTTCAGGGAAGAGTTCTCCTAAGAGTCGTTTACTGTAGCTTAGTCTAACAAAGAACCCCAAGTGTCTCAGCTTAGAGTAACAACGGTTTACTTCTTGCTCACGTTATCGTCCACTGTTGGTCTGCTGCAGTTCTGGGACTTAGACTTGGAGGAACAGCTCAGACTGGAGGAGTTGGGTGTGTTGGCCTCATGGACAGCAGACCGTGGAATGCTTTTAAGGTTCTTCTCAGGAGTGGCACTTGTCACTTACGCTTGAATTTTATTAACTAAGCAAGTTCATGGCCAAGACTGACCGCAATGGAGTAGGAAGTATCATCCTCTCACCTAGAGGGCCAGGGAATATTTGAAACAATAATAGAATCTACGACATCTACTAATTTGCTTTTGAAGTCTTTGCGTGCTGGTGTTGGTTTCTACCAGGCCGATGATCATGCTGTTATCCACTTAGCAAAAGCAATGACCTCCTCGTCATACCCAAACACTTAGATGGCAGCATTTGATTTACTGATGCTAAAATATACTGCTGAGATACACTCTACTTGGTCATGCTCTTTTAAAACAACATTTAAATGTCTCATAACTATAGGAATGTATAAAATGTATACATACATGTCAAACAACCATAATGAAGCAAACATCCTTGTACACACCATTTCTTCATGAAGTAGAACTCCACTATATTATGCGAGAGCCCCCCGTCCTGTATTTCCTGCCCCGTTCTGTCCCCTTCTTGTTCCCAGAGCAACTACCATGACCTCTAATGTTAACTGTGTCCCTGCTTTTCTTTAGAGTTCTATCACTTATATGCACAAAACTTCAAAAATAAACTCACATCTGGCATTGTAATGAAAAGACAACATTTCTAGGAGAAAATAAGCTAAATAGAATCTTAGGGTCAGAGTCTTGTTTAGATCTTGACAGTTTTAGTAGCCTTTTCTGGGGAAGTCAGAGAGGCCAGGTCATGAGTGTGTCTTAGGAAGCCTGGGGCTCACCAGAATCAGGTATGTGGGGAGGTCCTGGGGTGGGCCAGACACATCCAGTAGGAGGATGGTCAGGGGAGTGGGTTTCCATAGCTGGCGTGGAGGAGAGAGCAGCAACTTGTCCTTGACAGGTACGGTGCAAATAAGTATGCGAGCCGGGTTCCCCTGGGATTCTGCACTCGGATTAGAAGCACAGCATGGTGTCAGCAGGCATCCAGACCTTACTGTGTTTGTCTCTGGAGTCACAGGGCTTCAGTCTGACTTGGCCTTCTTTTTTTAAACCTCTGTTCTCTTTTTTTGGAATCATTATTTTGGGAATGTTAGTACTACTAGACCGATGCTGTAATATTCTTAGCTTTTCTCTTTCCACTTTGTCTTTTTTGTTCTACTTCCTGAGAGATTTCTTCAATTGTATCTTCCATACATTCTACTGAGTTTTTCCTTCTGCCATGTTTGAATTCTAAGAACTTGTTTTGTGTTCACTGAATGTTATTTTTAAAAGCATCTTATTCTGTATGATTTTAATTCTTTTGGTATTTGCACACACTTACTTTGAGGGCTAATATATGTTCAGTTTTTGGAAAGAATATGATTCTTCAAATGTTGGGATCAGGGTTCTATATAGGTCCAATAGGTAAATGTTAATTATGGCACATATTTCTACATCCTTAGATTTTTTTTTTTAAAAATCTGCTTGGTCTCTTGGTTCTTATATTATAATGATAATTCATTCACTGTAATTATTATTTGTCAATTTCGCTATGTAATTATGTCAAGTTTTGTTTTGTAAATGTTTAGAATACCTTGTTACATGCTCTCAGATTTAGGATTATTTTATGTTATGATGAAGTGATCCTTTATCATTAAAAAATGATCTTTTTTATTACTTATTTTTGTCTTAAAATTTATTTTGTCTAATAGTACTTCTTCTTTCCTTTAGATTAGTATTTAACTGGTTTGTGTGCATACATATGTGTGTGTGTATGTGTGTGTGTGTGTATTCCTTTTACTTTCAGCCTTTTGGTGTCTTTAGGTTTAAACTTTTGGCTTTAAATATTGTTTATGCAGCATACGGGTGGTTTGTGTTTAATTTAATCTGAGAATCTGTTCCATTAATAAGTGAGTTTAGTCCAATTACACTTATTTTGTTTAGTGGCATATTTAGACTTGTACCATCTTAGTTTGTACTTTTGATTTATCATGATTTTTCTTTGGTAGCCGCATTTTATGCTATTAATTGCAGCTTCCTTGAAACTTTCCTCTCTTGTGTTCCATGGCATTCTATTTTCCTGGTTCTTTGCTGAATCCTTTTACCTACTGTCTTACTTCTTTGTGACTCTTCTTTGTCTTCACCTCCTAAATCTAGTCATCACCATAGGCTTCAACCTTGACACTTGTTTTTCTATTTCAGATGTTGTCATCGTCTCACATGATTTCAATAGGCTGCTAGATGTCTCTTGGATTTGTCTCTAGCCCTGGGTCCTGGGGTATAGAGTAAAATCATCTTGTCAGCGAAGTCAGGCACTTTCACATTAGTATTTGAGTTTACTTTATGTAGGTATAGAAAAGACTCATTTAAGGGGAGATGGTTCTCAACTATTTGCAAATTAAATTCACTTTTATTTTATGACTACCACCCATCAAAGCATCCTTCAAATGATCTTAAAAGGAAAGAAATAGGTACAAGGCAACAAAATTTGGCTTGCTGGTGGCCCACCACCTGTTTCTCTGTGAGTGTGTAGAACAACATGGTCTCTGGCTTCTGTGATCTGTGCCTCTAGGGGATAATCAGTGGAGCCAAATGACAAGATGTGATAGGACTCACAGTCCATCAAGTGGCCTCTGTGCCATATTGCTTTGTTCTATTTCATTCCAGCACCTTCAGAGTTTATATTGCATTTACAGAATCTATGAGACTAAATAGATTTTGTTAAAGTTTAGCTCACCCACCTCAAGATTTTTGAGTTCCCACTCAGGATTGAGAGAGTGTTGCTTTGTCCCCCATGGATTTGTCACCCCACTTCCCCTGGGTGATGGAGCTGCAAAGGATTACTCAAAGTCCATCTTTTCTGAGCAGTGAGAGACCCCAAAGTGGTTAACTTCCCCAGAATCCTCAAGTGAGAGGCATCCCTGCCTTGGGAAAATAACCCCAAATTGGGGTTCTCTTCCTGCACTTATTTTCCAGACCAGGAAGTTACAGGAAGAGAACATAGGTGGGGTTATAGTTTAACAATATAGGCTGGTAACTTTCAGTGAAACAAGTCAGATGACATTTCATTAGACAATTAAGTGATCCACTAATAAAAGCTTGATCTTAGCAAACATTCCTTCTCCCTGCAGCAATTTTCCATTATCTTTTCATATCAATCAGTAACTAGTCTGTCTTTGAGCCAGCAACCTTGCTGTGTTAGAATTCTTTATCTTACACCAGAGACTTTATAGCCTGAGGAAAATTTCCTGTCCTTTGCAAGGTCAATATTTGAAACTGCAAGGCTTTGGAAAACCAGGCCCTGTGAAGTACATTTGCTTTAAGAATCCTCTACAAGAGAGCTTGACCTTACTGGTTACCTACTTTACATAGCAGCCTGCTGAAAATGTGGATAGTCCAATAAATAGCTTTTATAAATGTTAAAATACAGGTTTTCAAACAAGAACCTACTTATTGGTTAGGTTTATCAATTAAAAAAGCCCCAAACAATGTTTGTTTTTATTTCTTATATGTTTTGTGAAAGAGAGGGAAAAGAGCTTCTCCAAGCATGGCACTAGTCTGGGACTTTCCCCATCTCCCATTGAAGCCCCCTAACTAAGTCCTAGGTCTCAGATGAGCCCTGTGCAATTATAGATACCTGATTGATAGGTCCTCCTGCCTCTCAAATTCCACATGGTTACAACTTAAGCCAGCTACTCCATTCAATTGCCTTATTTCGTTTAAAGCACAACTTTTCTCCAGTAATTTGGTATCAAAATCTAGAATTCCTTCTTCCCTGTGCATAACACATCCAGTCAATTGTTGTCCTCTAGATCAGAGATGTTTCAGAGAAATATAAGGCAAGCCACATATGCAATTTCAAATTTTCTAATAGCTACATTAAAAAGGCAAAAAGAAAAATGTAAAGTGAATTTTAGTAATATATTGTATTTAATCAAGTATATCCCAAGTATCATTTCAACATGTAATCAATATGAAAAGTTTTAATGAGGTATTATAAATTTTTTAATACTATGTCTTTGAAATCCAGTAAGTATTTTATACTTACAGCGGTTTTCATTTGAATGAGCTTCCTTTCAAATGCCCAGCAGCCAAATGGGGCAAATGGCTGCTGTCTTGGATAGCACAGCTCTAGATACCACTTTGACAAAGGCTGATGTATGCAATAATCCTTTCCATTCTCATTGCTACATCTTGAGTTTAGGTGCCTGCTAACTAACTCTTAACAGGACTATTGCAATCATTTATATACTTATACCCTGACTCTAAATGAATAAATAGCTCACTTCAGCTTTTATTAATTATGACAAATGCTATGCTAGGTGCTGAGGTTACTTAGATGAGTAAGACTAAATCCTTGTTTTCAGAAAGATTGCAATTAGCAACAGAGACATAAATGTGTACAATTAACCATGATACATTGTGATGAGTACTATTATGTATAAATAAAGCAAAATAGGAACACAAAGGAAGGAAATATTAGTTCTGACTGAGGAGACTGGAGAATGCCTCAGAGACAAAGTGGCATTTGAAATGGGCTTTGAAAGATAGCAGAAAGTTAGCAGATAGAATGAGGGAACAGAGGGTGAAAGGTAGGAAGGAAAAAAGTAAGCAAACCCATCTCAGTTTTAGTAGATCCTTCAAAATGATGCTAAATTAAATTAAACTTTGTTGAGTAACTCCCAACATGTTCATTGGCTGCTTAAAACCTTCACTAGCTGACCTTTTCTAATGAAAGCAGGTATATTCTTCTGTCTATTTTAAAATGTTGGCTTTATTATTATTCAGGTATAGTGAGACCTATTGATCAAAAGGCTGTTTATTACTCACAGTTCCCAGAGGAGGGGTACACTGTGTGCAATGGTCAGGGTTCCATCCAGAATAACGTTTGACCACCAGCCTAGGCACCATGGTCCAGCTAAGATGACAGATGAAATTAACCATCACATCATACCATGTAGGGCCATATGAGGAAGAACCAGCATAGGTCAGGAGGCGGAGGGAGTGGGGAGGAAACTATGGGCAAGAACCTTTACTGTGATTTCCATGGGAAGGAATGGTTGAGGCAGGGTAAGCAGGTTTAGGATTGAATGAATAATTTCAGCAGGCTGTGGGGTGTAGGGGATCTCATGAGGTGTCTAGTACCTGGCCTTGGGGTGATTACAGCTGGGGAATATTGGTGTAGTATAAGGACAGATAGAGAAAGGGGGAGCAGATGTGGGCTCTGGATTAGTTCGTTTGCATATGAAATATGCTCTCCCAGGCAAATCCTTTACTATCTCTAGAAATTGGTTAGCCCCGGGAGGGGCAGTCTCCCTACGGTCGGTAAGGCCCAGATGACAAAATGTGAGAATAAAAAGTTATGCTTCATCCACTGGCATTGAAGATTTTTCAGATTCTTCCCCATTTCCAGCTTTTTCTCCCATTCCTCTCCAAACCAAACTGAATTACTCCCTACACCCTCACCTGGTTGGTCAACTACTCCCCAACCTCTGATCTATGTTTTGTTTTGTTTTTACTTTCTGCTGGAAATTCACCTACTTTCAAATCAAATCATTTAATTACATGATGTCATTTGTTTGTCTTTTGGTAACTTTAGATAAAATGTGGAAGTTTGTATTTAGTGATGACAATAGTGATTATACCTATCATTTAGTTGGCCTTTACTATGTGCCAGGGATTTTGCTCAGTGTTTTACTTACGTTTTGTCATCCAACACACATAATAAACTCAAGAAAAAGATACAATAATTTCTCCATTTTAGAGATGAGGAAACGGAGGCAAGACAGGTTAAGTAACCTTTCCAAGGTCACATAATTAATTAGTGGCAGATTAAGTAAACAGCCCAATAGGCTGATATCTAGAGCTTGCAGTCCTCACACCCAAATTACGTGGAACTTATTTCGGAGAGTTTTTCTCTCTAAACTTTTTATTTATTATTATTGTTTTTACATTCTAAGATATTATGGTGGAGCAGTTGGGGGAGAGTGGGAGAGGGGAAAGGGTAAGGGAATGGGGAGGAGGAGGGGACTTGGTCAAGGCCCGTGGCACCCCCTCATTCTGGCAGGGGAGCCCTGCACGCTTCCGACGGCAGCTCGATATTCTTCACTGGGCTGTATGCAGACATCTGGGGGCACGGCTGAGGCCATTTGCCATCCCACAACCCCAGCTTGAGAGCCTGGGGGCTTCTGGTCCTTCTAGGTTTTATATGTGTTCTTCGGTGGTGTAAGACATTTACTGGTTAATATCAGAACTTTGTCTCTGATCTGTGGGGTTTTGTTTTTCTCTTTCAGTTCTGTGTTGGATTATTCACTATTCTCACCACTTAAACTCTCCACTGGAACTAATTTGTTGTCCATTGGTTACTTCTAAAATGGAGGAACTTCCTGTGGGGACCAGCACTTGAGCCCTGTGGTTGAGCTAAATTGCTGCTTTGCTGCTGATTCCCTAGGGAAGGCTTTTTGTGCAGCTCAGTTTTTAATTGTTGACCTTGTAAGCACTTCCAGGTCTTGTGAGGTCCAGTACACCTGGGTTGTCTAGAAACTCTGGTCTGGGCCTGAGTCTTTTCATCAAACTGTATTCCCTTCAGTTCTGTATTCCTGACCAGTCTTCACTGAGAGGGCCTGTGCTGATTGGGGGGCAGATCGGCTGTCCTTGCTGTACCCCAGTGTTCCCCTAGGGGGCCAATCTTTCATACACCCAGCAATCCAAACACTTCCCATGGGGCATGCCATGTGCCAGTCCCTTGCCATGACTCACCTGCCTCTGAGTGGTTCCTTTTTTCAGTTGTCTGTGGCCCCTCGCTCCTATGTGGGTCCATGGGAACCCTTTAGTGGTCTTGCTGGCCTGGGGGCCACCAAGGCCCTCTTCTCTCCTGCTGCCTTCATAGGAAGGGCACAGCAGCAGCTTTTGCCAGCTCTTGCTGCATGTGGTTACCAGGGCCAGCCTTGAAGTGGCTGGGGTTCGAAATGGTGAGAGTGGTCCTTTCTTTCTCTCATTATGGCTTCTCCTGCCTTTATGAACTCCATAGGTCTCTCCTCTTCTTCCCCCAAGCTCTGGAGGACCCAGCTTGGCAGTCATTGCTTTTTAATAGTTGTAAATTGGTTGATTGTGGGAGAGAGTGATGCTGGGTACCATCTATTTCACCATCTTGATTGGAAGTCCAGAAAGAGATATTCGTTGAGTGGTGGGAGGATATGTTGACAGTTGATACTTAAAAGCCTATTTGGAAAATTGACTCATTACCTCTGTTATAGAAAGGGATGAGGGTGTCTTAGCATCAGAGGCATTTTACCCTGAAGTCATGATGATGAATCAGGAATTCAATCAGGCTGTCTTCAGTGAATTGCACTGTGACATGTGGATGGTAGTACCCCACCTCATGGCACTGTTATGAGGCTTGAATGAGCTCCCTGAGCCAAGGGCCCAGGGCGAGACTGGCCAAGAGGAGGGCTCCCGGAAGTTTCATGCTGTTCTCCAATCTTAGAAGATGTTAATTGTAATTGGTCAAGTATTTGTTCAGAGACCCATTAGACCTCTGATATTTCTATTAAGGCAAATATTCTTTTCTTGAAGAAGTATGTAATCATCCTTCCCAGTCCCCCTCAAAGGTCTCATGTTCTACAGTGTATTTCTGTGTATGGCAAAATAATTCTTTTTCTCTCTTCAAAAGGATATTGTTACTTCTCTTATTTTCCTTACTATATTCTGCTTAGTATATGTACTCGAATGTTTCCTATTCCTTAATTCGACTGCCAGATTATGAAGATTGTTGAGGGCAGCCATTTGATTTTGCTTACATTTAATTAAGCGTGTTTATTAGTACTGCGTTCATAAATTGGGTATTATTTTATTATCCATGCAAAAATTGAACTCATACTTTCCTCCTTAGGTAAATATCATGAAAATCAATTATGTCTTTCAGATACAGATCCCCTTTCTCCAACAACAAATAAAACCTAACATATATTAGCTTTACTAGTAAAATTGCATATTCTTTTGTTTGACTCAATTAAAAAAATCTTTTTTCAATTTCCAGTCTAGTCAGTGTATTATCTTGATATTTTTACTCTTGGTTTTTCTCACCAATGGACCCCCCAGATATGAGAATGAAAAGGGAAAAAATCAGCATGATTTTAATATATGACAATTCAATATAACTCATAGTAGACCTGATTTGCTTCAGACACTTTCCTTTAAACAATGTTTTTGCTTAAAAATAGCATTGTATTTGGTAACTACACAGCTGAAAAGGACTTGAAAAACAGTTTAGAAAGCAAATTCATTCCAAATATCTTAGCAGCTGGTGCTGTGGAACAGCGTCCTGGAAGATAGGAAGAACCAAAATGCTTCTAGGTGTCACTGTAGTGATTGGAGATCAAGGGTAGACTTGACTCAAAAGGCCAGATTTGGGGGCCTTCTCATCAAAAGCAAGATCCAGCTGGATAATTTCTAGCTCTCGATGATTTACTGAATTCCTTCTGTTGAGGGAGATGAGAGGGAGTAGCTCATGTGTCTACTCGAGATCTTCAAAATCAAAACCTTTGATGCCTCCAGAAGGAATGAGGCATTTCTGGGCATGACAAGAATAAGCATGGGTTACACAGTATTGAGAACAATGGGCAAGAGGAAAGTAAAAAGAGGAAGCATACTAAAAGCAAAGGAGGGAGGAGGAGATAAAAGGCAAAGCCAGTGCCAAAGGAGAGGAAGGGAAGACCTGAGAGTGCACTGAGGAGAGGTTTCCTTTACAGCCAGCTGCTTCTTGAGCCTTTAGGTTATGAGCACTCTTCCCCTGGCTTGTGTCAGAATTTCTCTCCCTAAGGTCAACACCGTCAATATGGTGACTGCCACTGTTATGGTCAGACTTTTTGATCTTTATTAAGAACTAATCACCAAAATTGGTGTTTGGTTTAACAAGACACTGTGAATCAGTTTTTATGTTCTGGTATCTATTAAGTTCCTATAAATGTAGAAAGCTTCTGATTTAGGGCAGGGCCAACCTACTATAGCTTCTGTCTTAGCAAAGGACGGAATGTGGAATGCCTCATTGTTCCATGTCTGTGTCCAGTTGGATCAATGTTTATTAGGTTCTTACTAGTTGTCAGCCCTGAGAAGACACTGGGGACATAAAGATCAGTAAGAAACCACCCTTGTCTCCCGAGAGAGGAATGCAAGGAAATAGTTTCAATACCTTGTGACTCATACAGATTTAGAGGCCTGGAGATTAAAAATAGACTAGCAGTATTTAGGCCACTACAGTCAGGTCAGTTGCTGGACCTTTAAATTAACACCAGAAATTGCATCATTGACAGGTAGTAGGAGTTAGAGCATAAAGCATTTTAGATTGTCTGTGGAATGTTGGAACCTATCCCACAAATACTGGGAATCCTAAGTGACTTTAAGCAGGAGAGTCATGTGATCTTTTTTGTGGAAATAGATCGCTGATTTCCAGGAGAAGGAGATTTTGAGGGACATCAGACTGGATATGGGAAGACTAATTAGTAGGGTGACCATATACATCCCAGTTTTCCTGGAACAGCTCAAATTTTTGCTCTTTTTTCTTTAGCATAATTATAAGTAACATTTCTTTCACTATGTGTCAAAGTTTGGATGATGAATTCTGTGGCCACCCTACTAACTAGGAGTCTATTGCAGAGGTCTAGGGAAGTCTGTGATGTCCAGAGTTCACCAGGGCTTGGTTAAGTAAATGGAGAGGAGATGCTGCCCAACAGTATCAGCAAGAACAGGCACTTTGACACTTACACAATTTTTTAAGTGTATCCCTCACATAGGCCTGGTCAGGTATAAAAGAGATCCTAGTGAGAACTTAGTATCCTTAGCATGTTTAGTATCTTTGCATGTTTATTGCTGCTCTGTTTACATAGCCAAGAGTAAGAGCCAACCTAAGTGTCCATTGTCAGATGACTAGATAAGGAAAATGTGGTGTATGTGTGTATATATACGTGTGTGTGTGTATTGCATATATATATATATATATATATATATATATATATATATATATATATATATGCAATGGAATATTACTCTGCCATGAAAAAGAATGAAATACTACCATTTGCAGCAACATGGATGAACTTAGAGAAAATCATATTAAGTGAAGTAAGCCAGGTGTAGAAAGAGAAATACTGTATGTCCTCACTCATAAGTGGGAGATAAAAAAATAAACATATAAATAAAAGAAAGAAAGAAAAATACAATAATTACAATAATACATTGAACTTTCAAAAGGAGAATTGAGGTTATCAGAAGTGGGAAAGGGGCAGGGGGAAGGGAGGAATTGGTAAAGGGCTACAAATAGCCATGACAGTGTATATTGTTGAATATAATAATTATTCTGATTTGAGCATTGCATATTACACACAGGTATTGATATTCAACTCTGTACCCCACAGATATGTATAATCAGCTATGTTACAATAAAAAATAAAGAAAGAAAAATAAAGAAAAAAAGGCTTAGTAAGTCTATCGAAATGCTAAATATTGCAAAAATGTAGTGGTTGACTGTTTAAGTGGTTAACTCAGTAGTCTTGCTGTTTGTCAACTTAGATTGTACTTGCCTGAGAAATCTGAAAAGAAATGAAAAGGAAAGTCTTAAGCCACTGGTGAAGGAAGTAAGGAAGATAAGCCTTAGTTGTGCAGTGACATGAGGCCTTGCTCCTGCTCTTGAAATGGAACTGAATTTTCATGGAAGGTTTTGATACTTGCTTGAGAACAGCAGAAAGGGCCATGAAACCTTGTCTAAGTTTCATCTCAAACATTATAACCTTGAAAGATGGTTATTATGACCTTGGAAGATGGTTAGCACAGAGGCAATTTAGTCAACTGAAGGAAACAACTGTTTTTTTCCTAGTGCATGTGTCTAATCTCCAGCTGTCACTCGGACCTCCTGTTAAAACCCAGAAAAGCTTACTTGGTGGCAATAATTGAGGAATATGTTTTAAAAAGAGAATGAAGTAACTGGACTTGAGAGAAAAAGAGATGTTGGTGTTAGAAATATACTTCAGCAGAAAAACAGTATGAATAAGACAAAATGAGAAGGGTGAAGGGCTGCCATTTCCTTTATTTTATTTTTTCAAAATTCCTTCCTCCAGTTTCCATTTTGTACAGATGAGGCAGGCCTTTTGTCCACTATAATCCCACTATTACTTTGTACTTATATAGTGCTTATCTCCTAGAAGCTCACAGGGCTCCCTCTAAATCCATGCCGCTTCAGAAAGTATTGCTTAACAAAAGGGGGATGCTTTTATTTAATCAGTCACTTCATTAGCTGCTCTAGCTGGAGCTTGGAGCTGGGTTTGCTTCAGGTCTGCCGACGGTGCAGTGGGCTGCACACATGCATGTCACAGCTCCATGGCTGCCCAGGCAAGAGGAAATGTGGCATTATGATTTTGCAAGTAGGAGCCAGGCCTGCCATCATCCCTTTGCTTTCAGCTGTGATTCAGGGAGATGTTTCCAATCTGTAGAGCATTATCCAGTTTGCTGATTTACCTTCACAACTCTTAAGTTCCCGAAATATTTCTGTTGATTATCTCTCTGTTTGGGAGCTCTGTATGTCCACAGGCAAAGACAATTTGCTGAAAAAAATTTTTTTTTCTTTTAAGTTTGCCTATGTAGGTAATTTTACCAGCATTCTTTATTTGTTCTTATGGCTTCAAGGTACTTCTAGCATCCTTTTATTTCAGTCTGAAGGACTCTGGTTAGCATTTCATGTAGGATAAGTCCACTAGTACAAACTCCCTCAGCTCTTGTTTATCTGGAAATATATTAATTCACCATCAATTTTAAGGAATAGCTTGCCTGATATTGAATTTTTTCCCTTTCAAACTTTAAATATGTCATCGCACTAATTTTTGGCCTCCAGTTTCTGATGAGAAATTGGCTGCTACTCTAATTGAGGATCACCGAACAGGACAAATCATTTCTGTCTTGCTACTTTCATGATTCTCTTGTCTTTCAACAATTTGATTATCTTTCTTGCTGAGTACTTCTATGAGTTTACCATAATTGAAGTTCATTGAGTTTCCTGGATGTAAAAATTCATGTTCTTTATAAATTTGGGAGGTTTCAGCTTTTATTTCTTTAAATATCCTTTCTGCTCTTCGTTCTTTCTGCTTTCCTTCTGAGGCTCCTATTATGCATGCATTGATATGCTTGAGATGTCTCAGAGCTTTCTTAGTCTTTTTTTATTTTTCTTCACTTTTTCCCCCTTTCTTCTGCTCAGATTACATAATTTCAATTAACTTATGTTTAAGTTTGCTGATTCCTTATTCTGATTGTCAATCTGTTGTTGAAACTATACAGTAAATTTTTCATTCCAGCTATCATACTTTTCAGCTCCAAAATTTCTATTTCATTCGTTTTTTAAAAAATTTTAATCTCTTTATCAATATTCTCTATTTGTTGAAACATTGTTGTCCTACTTTCCTTTAGTTCTTTGTCCATGGTTTCCTTTAGCTCCCTGAGCATGTTTAAGACAGTTGATTTATAGTCTTTGTTAGTAAATACATTGTCTGTGCTTCTTCAGAAACACCATCATTAAACCAGTAATCATGCTTCAATTTACCCAACCTGCAGAATTCCTCAGACAGCTTTAGTGAAGATGGCCTGCTCAGAGGCAGCCAATGTGGCATTCTTATAACAGTGAAAAACCAGAAAAGAGCTGTTCCCTCCTCTTCTTTCTCCCCTCTTCCTCTGGGCTTCTTTCTTAGGTAAGATTAATCCACGTGTGCCCATCACTCCCTCAAATTTTAAATCTTGTTCATTCCCTAGCCCCCCTGTTGTTTGCAGAATTTCATTATCTCAAGGTTTATTTCTTCTGGTTTTTGCTTCAGAGAAATAGAGTTAAATGAAAAAAATATCCTCTGAGGTAGAAGAGGATAGTTTTGGGGATGAAAATATTTTAGTAGTTCCTTCAGAAATTTTTGTTGCAGCTTTGTTATTCTTAAAAAAAAACCCCAAAAGCATGCTTCCCATGCATCCATAATTCAACCAAATCAAACTCAAATCACTGCCTTGGATCCACTGACAATTGGTCTCTCCGTGTTTTTCATTTAGCTAAAAATTGATTTTTGGAAAAGTGAAGTTCATTAGAAAGCCTGGCCTGTGCACAATTCTAGAGGCCTGTAATATACTTACTAGGCCCTCTTAGTCTCTGACCCTCTTAGCCATTTCAATTTCTCTGCCTCTTCCTCCTTTTCCTTTTCTTGCTTTTCCTTCCTCCTCTTCCTACTAAGAGGTTAAGCAAGCACTGTGCTTACTCACTATTATAAAAACACTTCAGAATATAAATTAGGAGGCAATAGCTAGACATATTTTTTTGTAGATAATTTATTATACATACATGTGGGGTGCAACATTGATTTTCAATAATTGTGTACAATGTGTGGTGGTTAGGTCAGTATAGTTAGCTTATTCATCATTACAATATGCAATCATTCTTTGTGTCCATTGACCAATTCCTCATTAGCCCCACTCTCTTCCCTCCTCCCCTTTTGCACCTCTAGTTATCTAAAAGTTCAACTTCTTACTGTGGTTCCTGTTTCTTTCTTTCTCTCTGTTTCTCTTTATTGTTCATTTGTTTATTTATGTATTCAGTTTCTGGTTATGAGTGAGAACAAGCAATATTTCTCTTTCCATACCTGGGTTGTTTCACTTAGAATATAGCCAAAGCAATCCTGAGCAAAAAAAGTAAAGCCAGAGACATTACGCTTTCTGACTTCAAACTATATTACAGATCTATAGTAACAAAAACAGCATGGTACTGGCATAAAAACAGACACATGGACCAATGGAACAGAATAGAGAACCAAGAAATCAACCCACATATTTATAGCCAACTGATTTTTCACATTTAAAAAAAATCTCTGACATATAAGTTTATGGCATATTTTATAAATAATGTAAACTAGGCAATACCATAGAATACAAATAGGTTTATAAGGTAATTTTAAAATTTTTGTTGAGTATATTGTTTTGATCTTTAAAACTATATTAATAATATTGGTTTTTCATTGAACTGAATGCCTCCTGTGAAAATGGATACTCCCAGGCACATAATATACCTGATCTCTAATTCTCAGGGTGACCATAGAAGGAATCAAATGTGTATGTATCTCCCTTTCAGAACAAGCCCAAAGAAGGATAGGTAGTCAGTGATTAATTGTAAAGATAAAGCAGTCAGTTATAAAAACTATTTCTAAATCATAATAGATGTCAATTTCAATCAGAACAAAATGATGTCACCAATTTTTATGTCATTTGTTTGGACTTTTATTTGAGAACCAGCTAAAAGAGCCAAAAGCAATTTCCTCTTAGAATCATTTTTTTTGTCAAAATTTACCAGCATTTACCTTAAAAATACAAAGCCAAAATGTATATTTTATAATTGTTCAGAGGAATTTAATTTGTAATGGGCTTGACTTGTGCACATTGTAAACTGACACTTTATACAGATTTTGCTATTAGGCACATAAAAACAGCCTTTTTTTATTCTTCATGCTCATGTGAGAGTAAGAACTCTGATTAGAAGGTAATTAGTTAATAGGACTAGTTTTTGTTGTTGTTTATTCTAGGATTCAAGAAGGATTCATAAAACATCACTGCATAGTAATGCAGCTATTACGATGATCTATTTGGGGAAAAATGTGCACCTATCTTATGATGACCCAGACTTCCGAGATGAAATAAAGGTTTATCAGCAGCACTGTGGTGGGGAAAACCTTTGTGTCTACAAAGGCAATCTACTTGAAAAAGGTACACATAAAACATGATTTTTTTTTAATTGCTTGGGGTTGTTGCTATAGGTAAGCTGTTGTTGCTATAATATCAAAATAACTTCAATCACTTTATGAAAGTTTGCATATCCAGGGACTTATAAACCAGCTGCCTAAAAGTAAATCTAGATTTACTGCTTCATGATTGATACTGAAGCAGTAATTACTCTTGCAGATCGTGGAAGAAAGAATTTGGAGTGATTTAACCTGGTAACAGATTAATTCTGGGATAGAGATATATGATCATTAAAATGTTGCATGAATAAGCTGTCCCCCGAATTACAAGTTAACTATTTGGCTTGCCATAGTGAATTATATCATACGTTATTCTAATAGAAAAATACCAGATTGGCAATTTGTTCTTTAGAGGTATATTGAGATAAAATCACAAATCCAATAAACTCCAGGGCAAATCACACCTAAATAACTTGGTGCAGAATTTTGGCTAAATGGCTTTCTGCTTTCATTTGATCATAAATCTGTGTTTGTCAATATAAGATAATTTTAATACCCAATATAGGTTTTCACATATTGTACTATAGTGTTTTTCTTCCATATTCATTTCAGAGGAGCAACAATTAAAAGACAGAGTGATTACAGGACTATGTTTGCTACTTCCTTGCTTAAGGAAGAAAGCGATAGAAAGTTTCTGTTTAGAAAGTAATACTATTTTTACTAATTAAAAGGAATATTTGTATTTGGATAATCGATATATATTGACTTAAGAATTAAGGGACGTGTTGGGGGTGAATATGAAATTTTTACTTTTGGCCTTTCTGATTTCCCTCATCAATCAAAAATGGTAACTATTACTTAAAATACTTTCAAGTCCTTAAAGAAAAACTATAACTACATATTTAGGAATTACATATTAAACTTCCCAACATAAAAAAAGAGTAAATACTTGCATGTTAGTTTTAATTTAATGTAAAACAGAATATGATACTCAATCATGCTAGAAACTGTTTTTCCCCTTTTACATATTTGTTGGAAATGTAATTTTTGTCTCATTTTGCCATAGTATTTCAAAGTTTATATTCTTTCCATTTTGTAGATGAGGAAAATGAGAGGAGTCCAGAGGTGGAGTGGCTCCTAGGGTTGCACGTCCAGCTCCGGGCAGAGTCAAGAGCAGACCCTGCCATGCCCCTGACTAGGTGCAAGGCCCTAGTTCTATGTAGTCCCAGTTAACTATTCTCAGTACCAAAGAGATTCATACATGTTCATAATATGAGGGGTGTGAAACCCCTATTAACAGTGGCACAGATACATATTCTTATTTTCATAAAGTATGACTTTCAGCTATTAAGAGAATTGCTGAAATTAACTGTTGTCTAAAATTGGAATTAACGTAATGAAAATGTTCCTGAGCCTTAGATCTCATTTCATTCAACAAAATGCATATATAATATTTATTTGACTGCTGAAAAATGGGGTGGATACAAATGAAAAAAGAATGAGGCTTAGCTGAATGATTCTCTGGTAGACGATTTACACTCTGTGATGAGAGTGCATAACCAAAAGTTATGGGGAAAAGGGTGTTACTTGGCTCAGTGTTATTTTGCATACACGTCTATCTTGGGATTTTTTTGTTATGGCATTAGACAGTCTTGAATAATAGAATGGAATGGGGACTTAAATAATTGAGTCCTGTCCATACAAAAATTTTGTCTCAGCTTGCCCTTGATTGCCAGGAAAGTAATTGTTCAAAATTAAAAAGTTGGGTAGCTCAGAGTTGACTTGTGGTTCAGCAGTCTTAGCAATTCAGCCAGACTGAAAAGAATCTGCCCTTTTTACAAATCAGAGCTTTTCATGATTCAGTGAAATGTGAATAGGTTTTTAGAGGTTCCTGTTAAAAAAAAAAAAAGTCATTTACCATTGTGCTTGGAGCAGTAAACTCATTAAAATGCACCAGTTGTTAGTTTGTCTTGCTTTTTTATTAGAAATAACAATAAAATTAACTATTTAAGTTAACTACTTAGGATTGTGGCAAGTGAATCTTTTATTCCGATAGTAATTCAAGACATCTTGCAATTTGATTTTAGACTTCAAGCCACAAGCTGATTGTTTATTATATACATCCATGAAGTCACTGAATATTTTCTACTACTGGTGAAGAGTACAGTTTCTTCACAGGCATTTTTATTTGCCATGATTACCCTTTCAAACAAGGCACACCTTGTTCGTGTGGATGCAAGGAATGAAATAACTTTTTTTTCTAGCCCTCTTGTAATCCCTTCCTTTTCTGCCCCATTTTCTTGTATTTTTATCAGCTGGATCTAGGGCTCGCCAGGTGGCTCAGGTGGCTGGAGCGTGGTGCTGATGACCTGATCCTGTTGCTCCCGTCTGTGCGTTCCTCATTGCTCTCTCACAAACACAGCTCCTTCACTGTCCCCCAAATGTGCGGTTATCGTGCCTTTTCTGTGCTTTTTCTTTTGCCCATCATGCTCTCTCTGTCCTTTTTTTTAAATTCAAATTTTGCCTATTTTTTAAGACTCAGATTAAGGTGGTGCAGCTTCCTCAGCTGACTCCTCCTCTGTTTTATCCCGACTGGCCCAGGGCTGTTAATCAACACTCAAAACCAAAGCATTTCATTGTACTCTGACTTATGTTAACTGTCTCTGCTTTTTCTTTTACTTGTTACCATATATATATTTTGGTTTTTAAAAATAGCTTTATTGAAGTGTAAATACCATATAAGTCATCCATTTATAAGTGTATAATTCAATGGATTTTAGGAATTGTATAGGAGATGTGCAGCCATTATCATAGATCAGTTTTAGAACATCTTGATCACTTCCAGAAGTCCCCTTGGGCTCATCAGCAGTGACTTTACTCTCATAACCAGCCTCAGGCAACTACTGATGTGTTTTCTATCTCTACAGATTTTCTTTTCTGGACATTTTATATAAATGAAGTCATACAATGGGTAGTATTTTGTGTCTTGCTGTTTCACTTAGCATAATGTTTTCCAGAGTTGTGCAGTTGTGGTATTTATCAGTAGTTGATCTCTCCTTATCTTGTGGAATATATTCCATTACATGGTTATATCTTTTTTTTTTTTTTTTAATCCATTACCCATTTGTATTATTTCCAGTTTGGGGCAATTAAAAATAATGCTGTTATGGGCCGGCCCCGTGGCTCACCCAGGAGAGCGTGGCACTGGTAGCGCCCAGGCCGTGGGTTTGGATCCTATATAGGGATGGCCGGTGCACTCACTGGCTGAGCGTGGTGCGGACGACACTGTGCCGAGGGTTGTGATCCCCTTACCGGTCAAAAAAAATAAATAAATAAATAATGCTGTTATAAACATACAAGTACAAGTTTTTGTGCCAACATATGTTGTCATTTCTCTCGATTAAATTCCTGGGAGTGGTTTTGATTACTTTTTTTCTGCATATGAGTCACACTTTTCTGTTTCTTTACATGTCTTTTGATTTTTTGTGAAAACTGAATATTTTAGATACTGTACTATAGCTATTATAAATTCTGGATTCTGACTTTTCCCTATCAAAGTTTACTGTTGTTGCTTTTGGGGGGGGGGTTTGTTGTTTGTTTAGTAACTTGTCTAGAATAAATCTTTGAATTTCAGCCCTTATCACCCTGGTGTATAGCCAGTGATGTTTTGCTCATATTTTTAAAAATTCTGTTTTTGTTTTTTAGGCTTGTCTGTTGGAGTTATCTCTGTGTTTTCACAGTTTAGTGATTGTCCAGTGATTTCTCAGAGGTTGGGCTCAAACACCTTGAGCCAGCAAAGGCTTCACCTTCTGCCAGTGGATTTCTTTGTGGGTATATTCGTTTCCTGGAGCTGATGTTATAAATGTCCCCCAAATTGTGGCTTAGAACAACAGACATTTATTCTCACACACGTTTGGAGGCCAGAGGTCCAAAATCAAGGTGTTGACAGGGCCACACTCCCTCAAAAGCTCTAGAAGAGAATCCTTCTTGGCTCTTCCAGCTTCTGGTGTCTCCTGGCAGTCGCTGGCATTCCTTGGCTCCATCTCTCAATCTCTGTCTTCACATGGCAACCTTCTTTGTGTATCTCTCTGTGTGTCTTATCCTCTTCTTATAAGGACTTCAGTCATTGGATTTAGGGCAAAGCTTAAATCCGGTATGATCTTATCTTGATCCTTCACTAATTATATATGTGAAGACTCTGTTTCCAAATAAGGTCACATTCTGAGGTTCTGGGTAGTCATAAATTTTTTGGAGGACACGATTCAGTCCACTGCAGTGGATTCAGGAGTACATTCAAAGTTCAGGCAGTTTTCAAGTCTATTCCAACTTTTATTTTCCACCGGGCTCTCTTGTGTTTTCTCTGTGCGTAAGTGAAAGATCCCAGTAGGCTGGGATGTATGAATAGGTTGGGCATACTTTCATCCATGCCATTTCCAGTTAGTCGGGGATATATAGAGAGCTTATTGAATGCTTCTCTGTCTGTTGTATTGCCTGTATCTCCCTGTTAAGTTTCTGGTTAGTTCACTGGCCTGTTGCTTGCCCTAATTAGAACTACAGCCTCAGTATGGTAGAACCTCTGACCTTCCCTGTTAACTTGCCTCCGAGATTGTTAATTATTACTGGTATTGCCACGGGCCAGGGGTTTTTCGTCTTCTGCTCCAAATCAAGTCAACCCCCTCTGACAGTGAAGCTGCTGGTTATTTATGGCCTGCTCTACCCTATTAGAACCATCGTGATGAAATAGTGGCAGGATGAGAATAGCATTAGGCAAGAATGCTGCAGATTCCCACTGTTTTTGTCTAAAGTTCAGTCATTTTTCATGAATTAATGCTGCTCAGTTTAAGTCTTTGGTCCATTTCTAGAGACAAATTTTTAAGGGGAGAGGATTTGGTGACCTCACTCCAGGAGTCTGGTATATTAATTTTGCTTCTCCTGCTAGATCATAACTTCTTGAACAAGGAGACCTCATTCAATATTTTTTTCAGTACTTTGTTTCCCTTTAGTGCCTAAAACAGTGCTGCTCGCTTTCAGTGAACAATGAATAACTAATTTAAACATTATAAAATGCTTTCTAATATTGCATATTACATAATCTTTAAGACTGCTCTGTGAAGTGAATAGACTGGGACCACACCCCCAACAATCTCCGTTTTGTAGATGAGAATTCTGAAATTCAACCAAGTTAAATGACTTACCGAGGGGCAGTCAACTAAGTGAAAACCTGGGATGTGGACCAAATCTTCTGATTTCTGGTCTATATTCTTTCCACTGCTCCATGAAGAAACCATCAGGTCAGGGTTGGAAGGTGTCACTATATTTTAAAATACAAAATTATAAAATAAATAACAAAGGAGTAAAGGCAGAGAATGTCAATTCTTGTTAAATAAGTTTGAAAAAAAATGAAAGACCAAAGTGCAATAATAGCTGGATGTGCTGTCCAGCTAACTGGGCATCAAGTGGAGGGGCTTTCACATCCAGAAGTTGATTTTGTCTGCCCGTTCCCAACTTTTCCTTGACTACACTCTCTTCCTGGACTCAGATTAAGGCTTAGGAGTTATAGGGCATGATACTGCAGCAAATGGATCATGTTACATGAGTGTAGAATTCACGTTTCTGTAATGAAAGCAGTCAGACTTGCTTTCTACTTACCATTTGTAGAGTCCATTCAACATTAAGGCAAAAGGACTTTAAAATCTATATCTTAGTTTCCCCAGACACTAACTTTTTCAGTTTTCTCTTTCCTAGTTTGTTTAATTTCACATCACAAATCCTAAGATATGAATGACAGAATTACCTTTTCAATAAGTTTACTCTTTAGAACAAGTTGCATCTGATTTAGAAATTTGTTTAGGGATACAATGTGGTGTACACATTGTGTTTCTAGATGACTCTGAAAGAAACAGTTTAAAATAATAATTTGCTAATTATTTTTGGGAAGTCTCCTATGCCACTGTGCTGGGATCTGGGAAAACAGAGATGAGTAAGATCAGCTTCAGTTCTCATAGATTTCACAAACATGCAGGGCAGCAAACATGGAGACCAGGGTTCGAAGCTCAGTCCCCAGACCAGCTGCATCAGCATCACCTGGTAATTTTGTAGAGATGCAAAATCTTGCTCCCTATCCAAAACCTACTGAATCAGAAACTAGGGGGTGAGGCCAGCAATCTGTTTTAATATGCCTCCTAGTTGATTCTGATGCACATTACAGTTTGAAAACCACTGGTGTAGCCATATTTTAATATACTGTAGTCAGTACAACAGGAAATGTGTACATAGTAGAGAAGTGAAAATTGTCAGCTATATTATTGGTAGAAGTGAAAGGGTTCAGGGAGGCTTCTTTTTTTTTTTTTTTTTTTTTTTTTTTTAATTTTTTCCCATAGGAAGTGATATTAGAAGTGTTCATGAGAAGCAGGATTCTGAGTCACTCTGTAGAGATTAGGGTTTCTCAGACTTAGGGTTTAGGATCCCTAGGTGGGACCTTTACAAAGAACACTATAAAGAATTGGAATGATTAAAAACTATTAATTGCAGGCAGTGGCTCTTAATTTATGGGTGGGACTTTTGAGTGGATAGGGGAGAAAAAAGGGATCTCAAATCCAAACAGAATCTAGTATGTCTGGTATGAAATAACTCTGCTTCCTTCATATATGGGTCTTCAAAAAGTTCATGGAAAGATTTGTATTTTCTTTTAATTTCATTTACCATGAACTATTCGAAGTACTCTTGTATGTCAAGATGATTAAAGTCCCAACTAAAAATACAAATTTTTAAAAAAGAATTACTGAGCTCACAGTAGCCTTTGTTCAAGTACTTTATCAATAGATAGCACAGCAAGATAGAGACATAGGATCTACAAAGATGTTTGTATTCAGACACAACTCTCCCACTTACTGTATGATCTTGGGTAAATTACTGAACTCCTCTAAGCTTTAATTTCCCACCTAGTAACTTGTGGTAGAAATATTGCCACTTCATATGATTGTTGAGAAATAACTCTGCTAGGACAATCAGTCATAATGCCTGGCCACAGTAAGTGTTCATATAACTGTAGGAATTATTCTGTTACAAATCAAAGAGTTTTGTAAAGACATGGAGTATCTATTACTAATAAAAGTAATAGAATATGCTTTAGGTTTTTTGTTTGTTTGTTTGTTTGTTTTTTGGTGGCTGGCTGGTACAGGGATCCGAACCTGTGACCTTGGTATTTTAAGACTGTGCTCTAAACAACTGAGCTAACTGGCCAGCCCCTAAAATATGTTTTAAGATTGAAAATTGTCCTCAAATTAAGATGATCTATAGCATATTATTATACTTAATGGAAAAATGTGATTTAGAAAATGTTAGTCAAAAGTCAGTTGCTTTCACTAATTATTTCTTTTTAATTCCAGAGACCTTTCAGTTTATTTCCAAAAGGCACCATGGTTTTCCCTTCAGTCTCACCTTTTTCCTGAATGGGATGCAGGTGAACAGGCTAAGTTCCTGCTGTGAATACAAGCATCGAAAAGGTTCCAGACTTGGAGGCAAACGAGGCTACTTTGGGTTTGTGTGTGTCGAGAGATCATCTCCTTGCTACAAGTATGGAAACAAATGTCCTTTGGTAGAGGGCAAGCTTTGCTAAATTTTTTTCTTAGGCTTTTACTAAGGCATTTCTCTGCATAATTTGTTAAGAAAGAAATCAGTGTAGATGAGCCAAAAATATCTAAGTTAAAAGTTGTTTATTATGACCCTGAGTGTTGTATTTGAAATTATAAGATATACATCCAATTTCCAGAGGTATTGTATAATAGATAAAAAAGCTGGTGGTGTTTTAGATTCTGTTTCTCTTTCTTTTTTTTTTATTTTAAATTTTAAAAAATTAGCATACTCATTCTTACCAATCATGATATTTCTTTATGTCCTTTGCCCGACCTCTCACTTCCCAAGCCCTCTCTCTCCTTCATCTCTAGTATCCTTAGGTTTGTTCTCTCTTTCTGAAAGTTCAGCGTATTGTTGTGGTCTTTTCTTTCTTTCCCTCATTCCTTCCTTCTTCCCTCCTTGCCCCCCTGCCTTCCTTCCTAGCAGCCAGTTATGAGTGAGAACATGTGTTATTTCTATTTCTCTGTCTGGCTTATTTCACTTAACACAGTTTTCTCCAGACTCCCCCATGTTGCTGCAAATGCGTCTCTCTGTCTCTCCCTTTCCTCATATTGCTTTAAGTTCTGTTTCTGAAGGGGAGGAAAGAGGAGGATGTTGTTTTGTTTTGTGTTTTGTTTTTTTTCCTCATTACTCTTAGTAACTGGTTTTGGGCAGAACCCCAAAGTGTGTGCCATGCATCTGACTTGTATGGTTGGGTATTACAGGTTATGCATGTGAGAGGTGTGCCTGCATTATGGTGTGGCCCAATTTTCATTCTGTTTCCCTACTTTCAGTCTCAGGCATAACAAAAGGCATGATAAAAGGTCAGTTTTCAGGCTGGCCGGTTAGCTCTCTTGGTTAGAGCATGGTTCTGATAAAAGGTCAGTTTTGACTTTTGTTTATCAGCTTTCATATTGTGCATTCTGTTTGAAATCAGGAGTCTTGCTTGAGGGATTTCTTTTATTTGTTTTCTGAAAGTACTCATGGAGAATCAACTATTCAGTAGTTGTATTTCCTGCTGGAAAACAGGGGCAAACCAACCAAAGTATATGTCTCCATGGAGACTGTTCTAATGGAGGAGGGCAAATAACATACCAGGAAACCAGTTAATAGTTGTCAAATGATAATAAGCATGATGAACACGGTAACAGAGATATATAGGGAATGACGGGGGATAATGGTCATAGGAGGGTGTTATTTTATGCTGGATGTTCAGGAGAGGCCTCTCTGAGGAGATGTCTTTTGAGCAGAAACTAGAAAAAAAAGTCTCTTCCTCCAATAGCTCTTTAGGTAGAGGAAAAGCATATACAGTGGCATGAGACACGAGCATACTTGGTGTGTCTAAGCTCGTGTGGCCAGAGCAAAAGTAAGAAACAGGACGAGATAGGAGATGAGGTCTGAGAGACAGTGAGGCCAAGCCACATAGAGTCCTAAGGTCATTGCAAGGACTTTAACTTTTATTCTGAGAAGGATGAGAAGCCTCTAAGATAGGTTTTGAGCAATGACCTAGCATGACAGTAGCTCCTATGGGAAAAATAAAGTAGGAGGACGGGGGCAAGAGTGAAAACTACTTTAATCCACGGAAGAGATTGTGGTAGAAAGACTTAGAAGTGATTTGGTTCTAGATACGTTTTGAAGATACAGCTTATAGGACTTACGGATGGATTAGATATGCAGGGCATGAGATAAAGAGCAGAGTCAAAGATGATTTAAACGTTTTTGGCCTGAACAACTGGAAAGATGTCCAGTTAATATATACTTAAGATGGGACTGTGGAAAAAGCACGTTTGGGGGAGGGTGGAATAAAGGGGTTTTGGTTTTGAACACATTAATGTGAGACATCTATGAGATATGCAAATAGCGATGCTGAGTGGGCAGTTGGATATATGAATCTGGGGTTGGTGAGAGGTCCAGGCTGGGGACATACACGTGAGAATGGTTTGCGTATAGATGGCATTTAAAGTCATAAAATGGGATGGAATTGCTTAAGAAATCCAAATGCCGCATGATCTCATTCATGTGGAATGTAAAAGAGTTGATCTCATAGAAATAGAGGGCAGAATGATGATTACCAGAGGCTTAGGGCGTTGGGGGAAGGGGAATAGGGGAGACATTGATCAAAGGGTAGTCATTACAGTTAGTTACAAAAAATAAATTTCAAAAGATCTGTTGTATAGCAAGGTGACTATAGTTAATGATGACTTCTTGTCTTCTTGAATAATGTGAAGAGAGTGATGTTATGTGCCCACAGCACAAAAATAAACAATGTGAGGCAATGCATTTGCTAATTAGCTAAATTTAAGCATTCTGCAGTGTATATGTATGTAAGAACATCATGCTGTTATTATAAAAACATACAATGTTATCTGTCAATTAAAAAAAATGAAAAAAGAATTTAATGCAGATAGAGAAGATGTCTAAGTAATGAGTTCCATGTCATTTCATTTCAGAGGTGAGGGAAATAGGAGGAACCAGTCTCAGAAGAAAAGCCAGTGATTACAGAGAGAACCCAGAGACAGTGATATCTGGACAATGAACAAAATGTTTGAAGAGTAAGGGCATGATTAATTAGGTTGAATGTGCGGATAGGTTAAGCAAAATGAAGACTGAGGATTGAACATTGATTTGGTAGTCTATTGGTTATTGGTGATCCTGGCACAAGTTATTATAGTGGATCTGTAAGAATGTAAGCTTGTTCAGAGTGTATTTAAGAGATTATTGGAAAAAAACTAAGGACAGAGACTATAGACAACTTTTTAAAAAAGTTTTGTTGTACGTAATAGTAATCAGGTGGTAGCTAGGAGGAAGAACATAGGGTCGAAGGAGCTTTTTATTTTTTAAGATGGGAAATATAATGTTTATATGCTAATAAACAGGACTGATACCCTAGAGAAGAAAAAAAAATTGATGAAGCGTGACATAAAGGGGAAATTGCTGGAGTGAAGTGCTAGAGTAAACTAGAGAAGATAGGATCTCAGGCTCAAGTGGTGTTGTAAACCTTAAGGAGAGGAGAAACAATCTTCTATAACAGGAGGAAGAATCGCAGATAGGGTAGAAAGAAAGGTAAGATGGTGGATGTGCTGGAATCAACTGGAAGTTCACTGCTGATTGTTTCAATTTTCTCATACAAGAAATCAATCTTTCAGCTGAGGTTAAGGTTAAGGTTGAGGGAGGAGAGATTGGAGGTATTAGGAGAGAGGAGAGGTGTGAAAGAATCATCCAGGGAGTAGGAGACTGAATGGCCTAGGGCAGTATAGTACCAAGGCTCCTCTGTACTTAGGGCCCACCTGAATTGCCTTCCAGTTCCAACTCAAATATGCTATCTCCTTATTTGTGGGCAAGTCATTTAAAGCACTTCTATTTAACTCCAGGGAAGCTAATGAACTTATATATAATAATCCATGTGCAAACACATTGCATTCTTTGGGAGTTGCTATATAAATCTAAGCTGTAAGTTTTTAACCCTGAGAACTTTCTATGGAGTTTTAATAATCAGTACCAAAATGTGACTGATGACATCTATTTTTCTATTCAACATCTACTAGCCTCTATACAATTCTTTCTATGATTTCAACACTTGGTCCCCTCTAGCTTCTTTCTTCAACCTTTTCAAATAATAATAGCAAAATTGTTGTAATATAAAGAATAAAACCTATTAT
Organism: Cynocephalus volans; assembly: GCF_027409185.1. Classification (NCBI taxonomy): domain Eukaryota; kingdom Metazoa; phylum Chordata; class Mammalia; order Dermoptera; family Cynocephalidae; genus Cynocephalus; species Cynocephalus volans. The sequence goes on along the minus strand of NC_084467.1, from coordinate 64,703,172 downwards.
CCTTAACTAAAATGCACAGTTCTTACAGGCAAGTGGTTTTCCATTTTTTGTTAGCTTTGTAATGATCTCTTCCAATGAAATCTGAATGCCCAAAGTAGAACAGTATAGGATCATTTGATGTCTCCCTATTGCAGATCGGGTGAAAGTTGAGTCAGGCTGGTTTCAATGTGGCAGGGGTAGATGGTGAATGCTAGTGCCTTGCTTGTTTGGTCCTTGCCCCATTTGAGACTATTCTGGTTATTCCAGAGCCACTAAGACAGCAGAATTCCAGTGAGAGTTGAGAACTACCCCTGAGGAGACCAATATAATTTATTATATTGTATAACCTTTTTTCTTTTGTCATACCCATAAGAATGCTTTTAGTTATTTTAAGGAATACATTAATTCCTCCAATTTGTTCCAAATAAAATTATTTTCAATTCATTTAAATAATACTTGTCCCTGGAACTTTTATGATGAGGAAAAAAAAAAGGCACTTCCAGAGTATGAAGATTCCATAATCGTATTCATCCCTCAATCATGGGAACTGTTTAAAGAGGCACAGCAGTTATTTTTAATTGTGAGAGTGAAATATGGGAAAAAGGACTGCCTAACTGAGTGGAATGCAGACCGCTTCAAGCTTTAGTAATCAGAATCAACACCTCACATTTTACTCAGAAGTCAAATAGGTAGTCTGTGAGGAGAGCACAGATGTTACTCTCTTAGTTTGTCCAATTCCCTTCAGCAGATGGGCAATAAAGAGCCTGTGCATGCAGTTGGGAGGCATTAAAGCTTTTACACGGTCACAACATAAACCAAAAGTAACAGCATATCAAAGGCTCCAAATCAATGGATTTGGTGTTGCCATTGATAAGGGAAGAACAGCTTGAACAGAAGGCAATGCTCATAATCATACTGTGTGAAGATTTATGACACCTTTATGCCAAGGAAACAAATGTGTTAAGCACACCATCACTACAGTCAAGAAATATTTATCATGCTTAATATGGGTGAGGTAAATATATTCTCATCATCTCATGTTTTATTGCCTGATAGTTACTTTGAGTGCAAATCCTTTTAGCTTTATTTTATGGGGAGATATTGAAAAGTTATGTGATATAACTCAGTTCTCATATTTGCTTGTTGGGAGAATTTATTAAGATCAATTCCTATGCTGTTTCTAGACTGGAGATGGCTGAAATTCAGAGAAATCTTCGGTTTAAAAAATTGTCATTGGATTTGATTCAGGTGGAGGTAATTTGCAGATTTTACATATTAGTCCTATTCTTCCCAGGCTGACAAGTCTGGACTGCACTCAGAGGCCCTTTCACCTATGCACTGTCAGTGACTCAGTTCCCTGGTAGTTGTGTGGCACCAAGAGAAGGGCTGTGCATAGTTGTAGAGAAAGAGGAATATGGAGACTGAGAGTTGTCAGGTAACTTTTTCAGGTCATGAATTGTCACTAGACCTTGGTGGAAACTTCTCTAGATTGTATTAGTTTCTGGTGTGAGAGTTTGAGTACTTTCTCTGGTGGTAAGCCCAGCAAAGTAACATTTGTGTGACTAGTCATCTCAGAGGTGTACACCTGTAACAGAACAATCTAGTGCTTCACTGTGAGGGGATGGAGTCTCGCAGTCTCGAGCTGGAATCAAGCTCTATCACTAACCTGCTGGATAACCTTGGGCAAGTCACAGAACCTTTTAAGCCCTAGTTTTCTCATTTGTAAAGTGGTGGTGATAGTTCTTGATTTATTGGTCTGTGGCATAATGAATCCCTTAAGATAATGTATATAGAGTACCCAGCAAAAAGCTTGGCACAGAGGGGGTGCTTAATAATCTTATCATTATCATAATTATCATTTTTATTAATATGTATATTATAAATATTGGAATTCTTATGTTGATATTAACTTGAGAGAGAAAAAAGCTAGAGAAGACAATTTATTCATATTAATTTTGTTACAATTGATTTAAAAATATTTTTTAATGTTGTAATATGTCGAAATAATCTGTGTGGTTCAATAGATTTGAGTTGGAATGACTTTATGATCTCTACAAGTTATTGCCATTTCCAAGGGACAAAAGCATCTTGCCAACAAAATCACCATAAGATTGTAGTACAAGCTTCAAAAGGCCGTTCTAAAAGCAATAATGGTAATTCTATTAAAATAAGTGTGCAGACACCCGAGTTGTTAAAGGGTGCAACAACATTTTACTACATATGTTTCTTAAAAAAATGAATCATATTTATTTAGGGTCAACTTTGTATGTAAGTCTTTTGTTGTTATGTTGTTGGAATAATAAATTATCAAGGACTGAATGGCATCTTTCTTGTTATTTTTATCTCCCTGTGTTTATAAACCCGAATGTTCTTTTATCACATAATTCTCATTTAAGGAATTGAATTATATATATATATAAAATTTATATTAATATCTCTCTATATATCTATATCTATGTCTGACTTTGTTATAAGGCCAGAAATATGCTTTAAAGCACAAATCTTAGTTCGACACTATTGTTCATGGTTGATGAGTTGCTTAGTTTTATTGTTCATTTTTGGGGGTAAAATTATTAAGAATCTGTTGTTTTCATTGATAAGATTTTAGTGTCAATAAAAAGAAAATAGTTTAAGTTAACCTATGTGTACTATAATAAATATATTTCTCATATCATTTCTTTCTAGAATAAGACATAAGTGATTTAAAAAGCTTTGAGGTTTCACTGTAATACATATAAGGATTAATAAATACTTTATGTTAATATTTTTCATAGATGCATTATTGCGATGGGCCTCGACAAAAGAACATCTTCACCAAAACCTAGGAAAGAAAAGAGCACTGAGAAGAGAGAGGAAGTGAAGAAAGGTGAGGGAAAACTGAGGAATGATAGAAAGCACTTGATACCAAGAAGAAATGAGACCAAGGAGAACAGAGTCTCAGCCATTTTTTCAGCTAAAGAAATAAAAACAAGGGTCAGAGAAGTGAGAACTGCTGTGGAAGAAATGGAATGTAAAGGAAAACCAGGACAAGATGTTTGGGAAGATGACCAGGAACATGCTTTTAAATATGGTAATAGCACAAGATTCTTTTGTTGTTGCTGCTGTTGTTTTAACTTTTAAAAATGTGATTATCAAAATTTGCAGAAATATCCATTATATGATGTTACTTGGTTGTGGTCTTTAGGCAGCTTTGTTACATGGGGGGAACCCCTGACCACCTTCCTCTGCTGTTCAGTGTGGAGTCACCTGCCTTGGAGGAGGATAGATGTAACCCCAGAAGGGTTGAAGGTGCTTGTTTCAAGGACTAGGGAGGGGAAAGGGTGTTTATGTCGGTGTGAGCCAGAGGTTCTATTGACTTCTGCAGTGACCACTTTGATAAAATAGAATTTTGCCTATATTTTGGTTTTTGAATATATTTGCTTTGGGGAAACTGATGAATTGCTTTGGCATCAGGTAGGTACAACCTGTATGAATACATGGTAATAGAACATTCCTTCACTAAATGTGGTTCACCTAGGCTTGAGGTTCTGGAGCTTATCCATCTGCCTATTTAGCTTTCTTCTTCTCTCTTCTCTCTCCTCTCCTCTCTTTCTCTCTCCATGTATATACACGCACATTCATATATACATACACACATACATAAAGAAAACCTAAAGTAGTAATAACAACAGTCATAAAAGTGTGAGGCACTGAGCACTGGGCCACGCACTTTCCATTTATTATCCCTTTTTCTCCTCAACGTATGATGTGGTAGATGCTATTACTCCTTCCATTTTATAGGCTGGGAAACCGAGGCTCAGACATACAGAGAGAAAGTAGGGGAACAAGGATGTATACCTAAGTGTGTGTAACTCCAAAGCTCAGACTTTCAAACACTGTACAAACTTCTGTTCTGTACAAGCCATCCTAGACACTATGTGGTTGTGGGTGATGTGTCCAAACAATTAAAAAGGGGGAGCTGCCTGAGTGTCCCTCTTATACCCAGAAGACAAAGCCTGGATTAAGGGAACTACAGCCAGGGGTTGGAGCGACCTGTGGAAGGGCTGGCATCAGGAAGGGGTAACTGCTAGATATATTTTTCTTCACCTCATCTTGTTGCTGCCCAAGGGATTTAGAAATCCAAGAGACAAGTTACAGAGATGTTATAGCACTGGACTCTATGTTTGCTCATTGCTGAAATAATGTACCTATTTAAAAAAAAAATTAACTCACAACACTTTTACCCAGTTACCTCTCTTCATGATCCCTTCTAGTCTTTATTCGTATCTTGGACTGAGACTTTAAAAATATCTGTAGCAACTGCAATCACACAAAGATAAAGAAATTGGATGTGTTTTTATACGTTTTACGTTTTAAGACATGGAGATTTATTAAAGCCATGTTCAACAGAAGCTTTTCATTTTCTTTATTATTTTTTTTCTTAAACCAAACATGGTTAGAACTGTGAGTGACATACTTTATACCTATGATACAGTTTTTCCTGAGGTCTTTCTTCTGTGTTGGCTATTTAGTGGACTTTAAATGTTCATTTCCATTAAAATAAATAAATAAAAGCAGCAGCAGCGGTGGCGGCGGCGGCGGCAAGGATTTTAGCTCCCTGCAGAACAGCTGCTGATGTAGGGGCAGCAAGAAGCTCAAGTCAAGGTCAGTGAGGAGGGTTGTGGCTGAATTGCTGTTGACCTGGTGTTGACTCACATCCTCATTAGTGGGGATGGGAGACAACAAACTCATTACATTCTCTAGAAGAAGGAAAATGGGATGGGGGAAACAGAAGAGATGATGAAAAGGATTCTGGAAAGCCCACCAGTAGTTCATTCATACTGAAAACATGAGTAGATGACAGGAAAGTGGTGTGCTTTGAGCTGTAATGCTAAAGGAAGGCTGTGGTTAGCAGAAGGCTAATGTTTAGACATGATGATAGCAGGGGTAGAACAAAGCCAGGGTAGCCTTGAATTTCATATTTTGAGAGAAAACAGAGAAGCTGCTACAAAATAGGATGCAGGGACTGTTCATGTGATTCCTTCAGTTTTATGTTGTGATTCAATGTAACTGTAATTGTGTTCTAATTATGGACACTTGCATTGCTCTGATTTTAATCAGGTGCCTCCATTACAGTGTGATTTCTCCTGTTTTATGACCGACTCCCTCTACAACCCAACACAACCACTGTTACTACTAATCCCTCATGTTTATTATGTACCTGCCAATCATGGCACTGTGCTAAGCATGTTCTAGGGAGTATTACTTTTAATACTCACCGCAGCTTTGTACTACTTATGTTATGAATAAAGAAAAAGTAAAGCATAAAGATGTTAAACAAGTTTTCCAAGGCCACAAAGTAGGTGTTTTAACTGGGCCTTGAGCATTTCTGCCTGATTCCAAAACCCTCACCTTTCACTGCTCTGTAGCACTGTGGATGGAACTGAAGTGCTCCACTCATGTTCTCTCTGGGCCTAAAATGATACGTGTGTGTATTTTTCTGCTAACCTTGGCTTCTCCTCTTAAGAAGTTTTCCATGATTCTCTAAAAGGACTCCTTATCCTCCTTTGATTCCATTTCACTTACTTGACATTTCTTCATATAATTAATCATGAGTCCACTATGAGAATTCATAGCAGTTGGGCCCAGCGGTGTTGAAACTAACATTACAGAGGGCCATGTATAAAAACTACTGTAAAATGAGTCTCTTGTGTACCTATATCTGATATCCTCAATAAAAATAGGTGATTCCTTGATGGTAGGGTTGTCTTATTGTAATGTCTTTTATCTTGCAATTTTATCCTCTTCCACAGAGAATGTTCTCAGTGGAAGTTTATTGTTTGACAATTAACTGGGCCAAGTGATGGCCTATCGTATAACTTGGCCAGAAATACTTGGATCAAAATATTTGTTTATACTAGTATTCACTGTTTGTGTCATGCAATATAAACCAAATTCTTCATCTTCTTGCTTATTTTAAAATTTTATTTTACTGATATTCACATTTCTTGTTTTAATGTTCTAAATCTCTTTCATGAAAATATTTTTGTGATTAATTCTCTGTTTGCCTTTCTTCATTACAGTTTTTAATTTCTCTTTTCTTCTTACATCTCCCTCGTTTGTTCTCTGAATTAACAGAGCTTTCTTCATATGCATGGGGCATACATTTCTAAATTAAGTTTTTTTCATTGCAGCAGGGTGGACAGCTCTCAAATAAATTATACAAAAGGCCCCCACCACTGGAGGAGAAGCCAGAATATCTAATAACTAAAACACACACATTGGAAAACCTTTATTTTCCCCATAATTTTTATTTTAAAGATAATTGTTCATTTGCTTAATTGGTTCTGCATGAGGTTCTTTTGCTCTCTATCCTTGGCATGTTGTCACTTCAAGATTTTTAGATTTTGGAGAAGGAAAAAGGGGAACAATTAAATATGAAAGGTGAAAAATTATAATTACGGGGGACAGCTGGAGTTTATATGATGTGACAATTTCCTTTTCCTGCTACAGATTTATTGTATCTCTGTAGAGAATGAAGAAAATATGTGACTGTGAGAGTAATATTCTATTTTGTAAGAATTTTTATCCTCAGATTGTGATTATTTCTTTTATTGTAGGAATGAATAGTGTATATGATTTCAGTTCTGGCCTAGGTATAGAATCCTTCATAATGTCTTTTCTTGATGTCCATTTGGTTCTCAAAGAATGTGCTATTCACGATATCACTTCTCAGGGTCTTTGGACTTGATTAATTGAATTTTTCCACTTCACTATTCATTAACTTGATATCCAAATATTTTGAACATTCTTCCTATGAAATATGACCTCACTGGGTCTCCAAATTAAGTCTCATTATTATAATCCTGTTCTCTTCATTTTTAATTTATTTCTAATTTATTGTTTTATATCAAATTCTTCTCTTTCCATTTTGGTCATTGTAGATGATGATGTCCATTTGCAAATGAACTTTTATTAGGCTTCAGCCCTGTCATTTGGAGCTTCATTTCTTTTGTGCTCTTGTATATGTAACTGATTGCAATCTTTGTTCATTTGCTGTTAGTTTTCCATGTTCACTAATTGTGTGAAAAAGGAAGCAAAGAAAGGCCCAGAGAAGAGAGGATAATGGAGTCAAAGATCCCATTAAAGTGAAATGGGTTAAGTGTCAGGATTCTGTTTTCATTCTTATAGTGGAGATTTTCTTTTTTTCAGAATATGAAGAAGATTTTGAAGTAGTTGAGGAGAAACAAGATGAAAAAGCTAATGAAAAAGGAAAGGCTGATGATAAAATGAATGGAATATCAAAGTCACCCTCAGATGATGAAACAGATCATTTAGACCCTGAAAAGGACAGTGAAACCTTGTCCCAGAAGGCAACAGATGCTGATGACAACGTGAAAGATGAGGATGACAGATGCTCTGAGAGTGAATTGGAAGATGATAAACAAGGCGAGTTGTTTAGCTTATCATATGACATTGGCTGTTCAGTGAGTGTGCCTACTTCTTTTTTTCCTTTATATTTAATGAGATAATCCCCTTTTAAGGTAATGTTTAGAGCATGGTTCCCTAACCAGAGAATGCTGGTCAGTCAACCTTCCCTAGATACCCAAATTGTAGAGTCATTCTTTAGTCCTTTCTCTTTCCTTAGTTTTCTGGGATTTTTCAGTAGGGTGTTACACAAAGCTTGCAGCGACCCATTTTCTGTTTACTTAGAAGGTTACTATTTTTATTAACCCCTAACTATACCCACCCGCTCCACACACACATACACATACCCTATTCTGTGGCTTTGGAAAAATGGAAAGTAGCTTTTGCTTGTACTCCATTAAAGGCAAATGTAAAGATTTATGCCTTGGGTTTTATTTATTTATTTATTTATTTATTTATTTATTTATTTATTTATTTATTTATTTATTTATTCATTCATTCATTCATTCATTCATTCATTCATTTACTATTTACTTATTTACTTTTTTCTTTTTTTGTAAAGTTACCTTGAACACAGGATGCTGGCATATTACTTTTATGGAAAGTACTAATGAAGCTACTAATCCTAGTAGCTTCCTCATAATCTTCAAGCCTAAAATGACCAAATGTTCACATGGAAAATACAAAGTTTTTCAGGTGAAAAAGAAACCCTCATCCTCTGAGGCATACCTTAAATTTTTAAGACCTTTTTAAAGACCTTAATTCACCTAAATTCTGTCCAGTGAAAGAAGAAACTCATTTTCTACCTTATCCTATAAGAGCATTTGGTCAAGGCTCTGTGGTTCTTAAAGATCTCCCTGGAGCATTCACAATGATAACAATAAACTTCTCTTATATCTAAGTATGTGTATGTATTTGCAATTTTCTTCTGATTAGAGAATGATGTCACATTTTGATGACTTTTTAAGTTGCTGGCCACTTTCCCCATTCTTTTCATCTTTGAAAACATTATTTTCTTTATAAAATCTCAAAATCTTGAATTCAAGAAATATATTATGACAATATAAGAGTAAAGTAAGTAATTACATGAGCAATTAAAATAGGAATATGAGCAATGATATTTCCTATTTACTTTCCAAGGAATGGTTAAAAGGTACATTTTTAAAAGTTGAAATGTAGTTGCTTGTACATATCTGTGGGGTACAGAGTACAGTGTCATTACCTGTGTGCAACATGTTATGCTCAAACCAGGATAATTAGTATATTCAACATTATACAAAGTAATCATTTTTCATGGCTATTTACCAATTCCTCCCTTACCCGGCCTCCCTTTCCCAATTCTGGCAACCTCAGTTCTGTTCAGTCCTTTTTAAAGTTCAATGTATTATTGTGATGATTGTTATCTTTCTTTCTTTCTTTTCATTTATTTGTTTACTTTTTAGCTCCAACTTATCAGTGAGGACACATGTTATTTCTCTTTCTGTCCCTGGTTTATTTCACATAACATAATTTTCTCCAACTTCATCCATGTTGCTGCAAATGGCAGAATTTCATTCTTTTTTTATGGCGGAGTAGTATTCCACTGTGTATACAATACCACATTTTCCTTATCCAGTTATCCATCAGTGGATGTTTAGGTTGGTTCCAACTCTTGGCTATTGTAAATAGAGCTGCAATAAACATGGGAGTGCAGGTATCCCTTCAACATGATGACTTCCATTCCTTTGGACATGCACCTAGCAATGGGATTGCTGGATTGTAAAGCAGTTCTATCTGTAGATCAAGGAAGCTCCATACCTTTTCCCATAATGGCTGCACCGATTTACAGTCACACCAACGGTGTATAAGGGTTCCCTGTTCTCCACATGCTTGCCTGCATCTGTTATTCTCTGTGTTTTTTTGATAATGGCCAGTCTAACTGGGGTGAGATGATATCTCAATGTGGTTTTGATTCACATTTCTCTGATGCTGAAGTTGAACATTCTTTCATGTGTCTTTTGGCCATTTGTATATCTTCCTTGAGAAATGACTATTCAGCTACTTTGCCCATTTGTTAATCAGGTTACTTTTTTTTTTCTTTACTGTGAAGTTGTTTGAGTTCCTTGTATATTCTGGATAGTAACCCCTTTTCGGATGCATAGTTTGCAAATATTTTCTCCCATTCTGTAAGTTGTCTTTTCACTCTATTAACTGTTTCTTTTGCTGTGCGGAAGCTTTTTAGTTTGATATAACTCCATTTATTTATTTTTTATTTTGTTGCCCATGCTTTTGGGGTTTTATTCATAAAGTCTTTGCCCAGTCCTTCTTCCTGAAGTGTTTCTCCTATGTTTTCTTTCAGGATTTTTATAGTTTCAGTTCTTATAGGTAAGTCTTTAATCCATTTTGAGTTGATTTCGATATATGGTTTTGTATATCTCTATACACATTTAGTTTCATTCTTGCACATATGGATGTCCATTTTTCCCAGCACTACTTATTGAACAGGCTCTCCTTTCCCCAATGTATGCTGCTGTTGCCCTTATCAAATATCAGTGAGTTGTAAGTTTTTGAGTTTATTTCTGTGTTCTCTGTTCTGTTCCATTGGTCTATGTGTGTTTTTATGCCAGTACCATGCTGTTTTGGTTACAATAGCTTTGTAATATAATTTGAAGTTGGGTAGTGTTATGCCTTCAGCTTTATTATTTTTGTTCAGGATTTCTTTGGCTGTTTGGAGTCTTTTGTTGTTCCATATGAATTTTGGGATTGCTTTTCCTATTTCTGTGAAGAATGTCATTGGTATTTTGATAGGAATTGCACTGAATCTGTAGATCACTTTGGGTATTATGGACATTTTCACAACATTAATTCTTCCGGTCCAAGGTCATGGGATATATTTCCATCTTTTTGTTTCCTCTTTAATTTCTTTCAACAGTGATTTGTAGTTCTCATTGTAGAAATCTTTCACCTGCTTGGTTAAATTGATTGCTAGGCATTTTACTTTTTTGGTGACTATTGTAAATGGGCTTCCTTTCTTGATTTCTTTTTCTGCTAGTTCATTATTGGAGTATAAAAATGCTATTGATTTTTGTATGTAGATTTTGCATCCTGCAACTTTACTGAAATCGTTTATCAGCTCTAAGGGTTTTTTGATAGAATCTTTAGGTTTTTTTTTATATATAGGATCATGTCATTTGCAAACAGGAATAGTTTGACTTCATCTTTTCCCATCTGGATACCCTTTATTTCTTTCTCTTGCCTGATTGTTCTGGCTAGTAATTCTAATACTGTGTTAAATAGGAGTGATGAGTGTGGGCATCTCTGTTCTTCTTGTTCTTAAGGATGATATTGAATGATATTGGTGGTGGGTTTGTCATATATGGCTTTTATTATGTTGAGATAGTTTCCTTCTAGACCAAATTTGCTGAGAGTCTTTATCATGAAAGGATGTTGAATTTTGTCAACTTTTTCTGGGTGTGTTGAGATAATCATATGGTTTTTGTCCTTGATTTTGTTGATGTGGTGTATCATATTTATTGACTTGTTTTGTGTTGAAACATCCTTGTATCCTTGAGATGAATCTCACTTTATTGTGGTGTATAATTTTTTAATGTGTTACTGTATTCTGATTGCTAATATTTTGTTGAGGACTTTTGTGTCTATGTTCATCAAAGATATTGGCCTATAGTTTTCTTTTTTTGCTGTATCTTTGTCTGGTTTTGGTATCAGGCTGATGCTGGCCTCATAGAATGAGTTTGGGAGAATGTTCTCTGTTTCAAGTTTTTGGAATAGTTTGAAGAGAATTGGCATTAATTCCTCTTTAAAGGTTTTGTAGAATTCAGCAGTAAAGCCATCTGGTCCTGGGCTTTTCTTTGTTGGGAGACTGCTGATTACTGCTTCAATTTCATTGCTTGTTATTGTCTGTTCAGGTTTTCTATTTCTTCTTGGTTCAGTCTCGGTAGTTTGTATGTGTCCACGAGTTCATTCATTTCCTCCAGGTTTTCAAATTTGTTAGTGTATAGTTGTTTATAATAGTCTCTAATGATTCTTTGTATTTCTGTGGTTTGGGTTGTAATGTCTCTTTTTTCATTTCTGATTTTTGTTATATGGATCTTCTCTCATCTTTTTATAGTTAGTCTAGCTAATGGCTTATCTGTTTTGTTTATCTTTTCCAAAAAACAACTTTTGGTTTCATTGGTCTTTTGTATTATTTTGGGAGGGTCTCTGTTTTATTTAGTCTGTTCTGATTATAATTATTTCTTTCCATCCACTAACTTTTGGATTGGATTGTTCTTGTTTTCTAGTTTTTTGAGGTGTAGCATTATGCTGTTTATTTGAAATCTTTCTATTCTTTTGATGTAAGCATTTATTACAATAGAATTCCCTATTAGTACTGCTTTTGCAATATACCCTAGGTTTTGGTATGATGTATCTTTATTTTTGTTAGTTTCGAGGAATTTTTTGATTTCCTGTTTAATTTATTCTTGGACGTATAGGTTGTTCAGGATCATGTTGTTTAATTTTCCATGTATTTGTATAGTTTCTAGAGTTTCGCTTGTTATTGATTTCTAGTTTTAATCCATTGTGGTCTGAAAAGATATGCTAAGTGATTTCAACTTTTTAAAATTAGTTGAGACTTGATTTGTGTCCTAACATGTGGTCTGCCCTGGAGAATGTTTCACAACGGACTAAATTTTTTATTTCTTCAGTAGTGGTGAGAAATTATCAGGTTGTTGATACCATGTGAATTTAGTATACTCTTTGCATATTTAATCATCTGCAGATTATTTTTGTGCCACATAATTACCTTGATTTCTGGGAATCAAATGAATTTTTCTAAGACAGATTAATTTTTTATATTCAAACAGAGAAGGATGTATGTAGGTAGTACTTGGATCTTCCTTGGAGGGAAGTTCTTAAGTATTTAGACCTGTAATTATTAAATAACTGACAGTGATATATATAAGCTTTAACATTGAATATTGCTTGCATATAGCTAATTAAAATCCTGTGTTTAAAAGAGCATACTGTGTTAGTACATTTTTGTGTTGCTATAAAAGAATACCTGAAACTGGGTAATTTATGAAGAAAAGAGGTGTATTTGGCTCACTATTCTGGGACAACTGCATCTGATATGGGACTCAGGCTGCTTCTACTCATGGCAGAAAGCAGCAGGGCAGCCAGCAGGTACAAGACAACATGGTGAGAGGAAGCAAGAAGAGAGAGAGAGAGGGAGGGGAGGTGCCAGGCTCTTTTAAACAACTAGTTCTTGTGGGAACTAGTAGAACAAGAAGACACTCACTCCTCCTTCCCTCCACCCAGGGAGGGCATTAATCTATTCATGAGGGGTCAGCCCCCATGACCCAAACAGCTCTCAACACTGCCACACTGGGGATCAGATTTCTATATGAGCTTTGGGGAGACAACGTATCCAAACTCTGTTACATACTATAATCGACATTGCAATAGGTCACACAATAGATACTGTTTATTAAGACTCTATTACATGCTAAGCACTGGGCTAAAAATTTTACATGAATTATCTCATTTACCTCAAACAACCTTTAAAAGCAGATACTGTTTTCTTTTTTATCTCCATTTTAGAAATAAGTAAACTTGGAAATGGTGAGATTAAGTAACTCCCAAAGTCACACAGCCAGAAAGTAGTAGAACCAAAACACAAATGTTATCCAACTGCAGAGCCTGCCTTTTGGAGAAAAAAATAACATTTCTTCAAAATAAGAAAATATGAACATACCTAAGATTAAAGAACACCCCCATGAGATGATTTTTGTTTCCTTAAGAATATACATTTTAGAAGCATTTATCTTGAGCTCTTCATCTTACACTATTCCTTAGCCTCTGTTTTTTGTTTGTCTTATTTTGTTTTTAAAAAGAGGAGACCAAAATGGGACAGTTTTTAATTTTACATGCATTTACCTTTCTCCCCCCAATGGACTTCTCTATCTAGTCCCAGGCCTTTGGCTTAGTTCCAGCTCATCCCTTGCTCCTCCATGACTTTGTCTGACTTCAGCAGCCTTCATTGGGCTCTGTATTTTTTGAAATCCTATCATTCAGTACTTTACTTTTGATTCATTGTTTCATGTGCGTTAAATTTTTCCCCTCAAATTAATTATACAAGTTAATAATACACAAATTAATTAAACTATGGAAGCTGGATTATGTGTTGTTTTTGCTGTTCCTCACAGAGCCGATTTCCTGAAGGATATTTTGTACGTATTAATCAATTACTTGATTGTTAACACCAAGAATACAAAGGTGCTTTGGTTAATGCCATGATATTTAGTTACATTTATGCTATATGATTATTATTTAAATTTTTAGTGAAAAAATTGTATGGAGTTAGCAGCATTGTATAGATATACAGTGTATAGTATTTTAAATAGATATGCAATGAAAATTATGAGAACATACAGCTAGTCCACACATGAGGAAATTTAAGAGCCAAAAATTGGCCAGCTATTTAATTTTTTTTTGTAATTTCAGTAATGATGTTATCAAGCTATCCTCTTAAGGGGCTATTTTGCATCCTTGATACTTACATTAAAACACTGAAATTATTCTGAAATAAAATCTCATTGCTTATTACTGTTTCTTTCCTCCACCTCTAGGCTCTCTTACTTTTTATCTCTTTATTTTGATAACCTGCCCTTGCGTTATTCACAAACAGGCCTTTTAGTATAAGTATCGGCATTAGAGATTTCATCCAGCAGGCAAGTAGCATGTATTAAAAATGATAATGACATGATAGATTCCTTGGGAGCACACTATCAAAAAACCAGACAGCATTTCATCTTCAAAAGTGTAAGAGGCACATTTTGACCACTGAATCCTAGATACCAGGACATCCTTTTTATTGACATGATTAAGAATCTTGCTCTTAGTATTTGGATGTGTTTCATTTGAACCTACCTGCACCTGTTCCCAGAGGGCAAACAATTGCCCAGGCTGTCACTCTTGTGACAAGTTGGCCCCATTTAAACTGCCAGCTAACAATTGCGTTGGCCCGCCTTGATGAATACACTGTGCTGAGCAGCCCATGAGTGATAGAGTGCTATGGGCTGAAAGCTGACTGAGAGAGGACCCTGGTTTAGGAATGATGTGTGAGAGAGACCTCCTATCGTTTAAAAAGAACGACAGCTTCTTTTTCTCTGCATTTATGTTGGCAACCCCAGGCACTAATTCACCAGTTGAAAGTATATTGTCATAGATGAATGACATAAGGTTGAGAGAAAAAGTATCATGTCACTGAGAATACACTTTTATACTTTTATGGACAGTTTGGATGATAGTGCCTATGAGTAAAAGGGAAAGACTAAGTAGCTCCTTATGAGAAAGGGGGTGGGGGTGGGGAGAGTACCTCTTCCCAGAATATGAAGAAAGGAAAGCAAGACTTAAATTTTTTTTTCTAGTAAGAAAGATAATGATTTTATTTGTAATATTTCTCAGTCTGTTGAAGAAGTAGGTCTTACAGACTTTTAAAATCCCAGAGTCATAAAAATATTCTATTTACTTGACTTACTGATTTCAAGAATCTTACTATATTTTGGTCTGACTGTGGGCTTCAAGAGAGCATATGGGTGAAGTCTTCTTCTGAGCTGAAATTATGTGTTGTGACTGTATTAGTTAGGGTTCTCCAGAGAGACAGAATCAATAAGATATGTTATAATTATATGAGAGGGATTTATTAGGAGAATTAGCTCACGTGGCCATGAAGAAAAGTCCCACGATAGGCCATCTATAAACTGGATGCTGGTAGCGTGGCTCAGTCCAAGTCCAAAGGCCTCAGAACCAGGGAAGCTGATGGTGTCCTTGGTGTAAGTTCTGGAACCCAAAAGCTGAAGAGTCTCAAGCTCTGATGTCCACGGACAGGAGAGAAGAGTGTGTCCCAGCTCCAGCGGATCGAGAGAGAGAGAGAGGGTGCCAGGGTCTTTTTAAGCAATGAGCTCTTGCAGGAACTAATCAAGTGAGAATTTACTCATTACTCCCCCCAACCCCCAGGGAGAGCATTAATTCATTCGTGAGGGATCCACCCCCATGACTCAATCAGTTTCCAACACTGCCACATTGAGGATCAAATTTCCACGTGAGTTTTGGAGGGGACAACACATCCAAACTCCATCAATGACGCACACCCTGGGGACTTCAGTGTAACCTGTTGCTCTTTGCATCAGAGAAGATTATGGGAAGACTGTAGGCAGTTCTGGTCAGAGACCATATGTGTGATTTTTTGCATGGTTAGTCATACTTTAATTTCTCTTCGTGGTAAGAATTTCTTAATCCATACTTACTTTTCAATTGAAGTAGGAAGTCACAGCTTTCAGGTGAATACTTAAATGCAATGCCATTCCTTAGTTCACATAAAATACTTTTATATTTACACTCAGTAAAGTTGTGAATGTAAAGCTGATGACTAGGTATATAGATAATGTAAAAAGACTTATGCAGCACAATGTGACAAAGGATTTGATTATTTTATCAATATTTTAACTATTCATTTTAATGTTTAGAAAGTGCAATTAAAGGTAAAGAAATATGGAGAAAATTTTAAGCTCTCTTTTTTTTCTCCTGCTATATCTGAATTTACCTGTAGATATGTATCCTTACAAAGTAATGTATATATTTGTCTCATTAATGAATTGAGACATTTCAATTCATGATAATAATTGTCAGTATGAGGATATATGTTATCTCCTAAGATAAATAACTAGTTACTGTTCATAGCTAGAATTTAATGATTTCTACTTCTATTTTCATTAAGCACACATTCATTCTACAATACATTGAGTAAAAAGAACTTGTGTAATTAGGTATTATTGTACATGAAGATATCAACTGAACCACAGTATTTGATAAAAAATATGAATAGATTTTCATGAACTCATGAGTATATTATAATCAAGAGGGAACTATTCACAAGCATTATTAGAATATGTAAATTAATGTGCCATGGCTAATTTCAAGAAAATAAGAGCAGCATTTATGCAGACTTTGCTGCAAACACTTGGACTAAGGAATAGGAGAGATTTGATCAGTATTAGAGTTTAGAAGAATATTGGGTCCATTGGGTTGGGATTCATGGTATGTCATTGGGGTGATCTAAATTTTTAATTGAACTTACCCATTTGAGTTTGTGCACTTAAATTAAGGTGTCTGTATGGGCTTCCAGCTAATAAACCAGAAACAAAGTAGTTAAAATCAGTACACTAATTGAGAAATTGTGAATTTAAACCATCGTAAAACCATGCTCCATGCTAGGGGGTGTAGAAATTATTAAAAACTAAAGTAGGAACTTGTTACTAGTTTAAAACAGTTTGGCTACTGATTACAAAAACAGTATAGCAACGGCTTCTGAGAGAGTTATCCACAGTCACTGTCAGGAGAATAAACAGACACCTTAGTGAACATGTGCAGTTGATCTGTCGTCCTCATGCAAAAGGAGGCAAATAACTATTACTTTCTGTCTAGAGTGTGTAATCTGTGTGGAAGCAAGGACCTGAACTTCCTTTTTCTTGTGTAACATTGACTGGCAGGCACATAGGACATTCTCAATATGCATTTAGTAGATGAATGAATTATGCAAGTGGTCATGAAGGTGGAGGAGAACTCAGAACCCCAGTTTTAAGGAGAGAGAATTCATCCTGAATTTGCTATACTGGGGTTGAGTCTGAATATGCGTGTGGTTGGTGCCCTTGCTCAGGTCTATGTCAAGTTGGCAATCAGGCATATAAACAGTGGAGATTACTGGCATACACGCATACAAACACCCATGCGCGCGCGCGCGCGCACACACACACACACACACAGAGCATTTTTGTGAATGTGCAGACAGCGTTCCATAAATATTTGTTAAGTAACTTAATAACATATATATTTTCATACAAATAGTATAATGTTCAATGTTATAAATAATCCAGGGAAGGTTTTGCTTTGTATTCCTATTGCATGCCTCAGAGTGTATTAAATGGGCTGTGGGCTTTAGAATGGTGGACAAAATGAGGAGTGACCACTAGAGATATAAAAGGGAGGACAGACTATGTATTTCATGAATTCTGATCTTTTGGAGAGGACTGTTTCACATTTGTCATCCTTGAGTGGTAAGTAATAGTAGACAGCTAAGAGAAGCAATGGTGGGTCCGTGACAGTGGGTGCTTCCTGTCTGAAGGCCTTTTAGCAGGTGGAGGTGGGGAGTTTCTTGGTTTTATTACAGTGTATCATTGCCAAAGAAGTGTTTTATAAAATTTGTTACTTTATAGATAATGGGCATTGGGCATTTATTTAACCTCTTTGGACCTCACTTTCTGGGTTTAGAAAAAGAAGATAACTATTCCATTGGATTAAATGAGATGTTTGTGAAGTGCTTACTTCATTGATTGATATGCAGTAGGTAATTAATCATGATCAAGTTTTATCTTTTTTCCCTCAATAAATAGTAGCTGTGATATCACTTTTACTATAATGTACAGGGTGGAATTAAAAGAAAGACATGTATTAGATTATACTACGTTTGACTTCAAATTATACTACAAAGCTATAATAAACAAAACAGCATGGTACTGGCATAAAAGCAGACACATGGGCCAATGGAACAGTATAGAGAACCCAGAAATCAATCCACATACTTACCGCCAACTAATCTTGAACAAAGGCACCAAGAACATATATTGGGGAAAGGACAGCCTCTTCAATAAATGATGCTGGCTATATAACAAAATCAATTTAAAATGAATTAAAGACTTAAACATAAGACCTGAAACTATAAAACTCCTAGAAAAAATCATGGGTGAAACACTTCAGTATGTAGCACTGGGCAAAGAATTTATGAATAAGACCCCAAAAGCAAAGGCAACAAAAGGAAAAATAAACAAATGGGATTACATCAAACTAAAAAGCTTCTGCACAGCAGAGGAAATAATCAACAAAGTGAAAAGATAACCTACAGAATGGGAAAAAATATTTGCAAACTATACCCTCAAGAAGGGATTAATATCCAGAATACACAAGGAATTCTAACAACTGAACAGTAAAAAACCAAATAATCTGATTTAAAAAATGGGTAAAGGAGCTGAATAGACATTTCTGAAAGGAAGACACATAAATAGCCAACAGGTATATGAAAAAATGCTCAACATCACTAATCATTAGGGAAACACAAATCAAAACCACATTCGCATCTCATTCTAGTAGACTGGCTATTATCAAAAAGACAGAGAATAACAAATGCTGGCAAGGATGTGGAGAAAGGAGAATGCTTATACACTGTTGATGGGACTGTAAATTAGTACAGCCATTATGGAAAACAGTATGAAGGTTTCTCAGACAACAGCAGATAGAATTACCATATGATCCAGCAATCCCACTACTGGGTATCTACCAAAAGGAATGGAAATTATCATGTCAAAGGGATACTTGCACTCCCATGTTTATAGCAACTCTATTTACAATAGTGAAGATAAGGAATTAACCAAAATGTGCATTGATGGATGACTGGATAAGGAAAATGTGGTGTATATACACAGTGCGATACTAATCAGCCATGAAAAAGAATGAAATTCTGCCATGTGCAGTAGCATGGATGAACTTGGAGAATTTATGTTAGGTGAAATAAGCCAGGGACAGAAAGAGAAATACTGCATGTCTTCACTCATAAGTGGGAGCTAAAAGATAAATAAATAAGAAAGAGAGAGAGAGAGAGAGAAAAGAAAGAAAGAAAGAAAGAAAGAAAGAAAGAAAGAAAGAAAGAAAGAAAGAAAGAAAGAAAGAAAGAAAGAAAGAAAGAAAGAAAGAAAACAATCACAATCACAATAACACACTAAACTTTCAGGAGAGAGTAGAACTAGAGTTACTAGCAGTGGGAAAGAGGGAAGGGGAGGAGATGAGTGAGAAATTGGTTAATGGACACAAAGAATGATTATGTTTTGTAATGATGAATATGATAGTTATCCTGATTGGATCATCTTACATTGTACATGTGTGTTTATATTCAACTCTGTACCCCACAAATATGTATAATAAATGTTTCAATAAAAAATAAAAATAATAAAAAGGGGAAATGATTGCAAGGTATAAAAAATGATTATTTGATTTTATTAGGTAAAATTTTTTCTCATGCAATTTCAACAATGACTTATGGAGAACAAGTAGAACGATCCCCATTTTAAAACAGCTGAGAAAACAGAGGCTTAGAGAAGTTAAGTAGTGCAACCAATCTCAAAGCTGATGAGAAGCTGAGTCGTGGCAGAGACACTGTTTGTCTTACAGAAGAACGTGTTATTTTCTCTCATGTTGTGTGAAATAAGATGTTAATTGTATTGATGCAAAAGAAAGAACAGTTATCAATGAGTTATTGATAATATGAAAAGGGAAGGAGAATTTGGGGACTGATTGAATGTGGAGAGAGAAAAAGTCACATCCTGTATAGGACGTTGAACAATGGCACCAGACTTGCTGGCCGTGGCCAAGGCCTCAAGCAATGAGTGCAGATCTTATCTTTGCCTGAAAGACCAAGAGCAGCTTTTTTCAGCATCAGTACCAGGAAGAAATGCTGGAAGGACAAATGGAATTGGGTAGGAGACAGAGTGTTTCCCAGCATCCCTCCAAGATGACTTTTCTCTCCTAATGACAAAAAAAAAAAAAAAAAAAAAAAAAAATTACCTAGGTTTCCTTTATGTAAAAATTTACATATTTACATGTATGTTTCTTTATATAAAAATTTGCCTTATTTCTAAGAGAATAAATAAATTAGTTTTGAAATCCCACTCCATGGCCTGGAAGCATTTTGAGCTATTTTGTAGGCAAAGTCTTAACCTCCGTGTCTGTATGAAAATAACAGCAAAAAATGAGAATGCAGCTAAATCATATCATGAGGTTAGAGAGAAATTTGAAAACTGAAATGAGTTTATAAGTGCCCTTGCCTTCGAGGCCATTCATTGTCCTGATCTTTTTTCTCTGAAGGACTGACTCAAAAATGAACCAGAGCACATTTCAGCCTTTGGAAATAAAATAATACAATTAATAGAAGCTGCTAAAGAAAGATAAAGCAGCATTCATTTTTTTTTTTATTATTATGTAAACAACTCTCAGAGCCAAACTAGGAGTCATCATATCAGTATTCAGATGGTAGATATATTTTTGGAATTTGAGAACAAGTAACATTGTGTCCTAACTGTGCAATTAATGAAAGCCATTGATTAAACCACTAATAAGTAAGAGTTGTTTTACTTTAAAAAAACCCCAAAACAATTGTGGATACTTAAGGCAGGGGAGCTTATAGATCCTACAGTTCCTGAACTGCTGTGTTCCCTACAGAGGGACAGTAATCCAGATTTTATAAAATGGAGAATAAATGAGGAACTGAAGTACGGGATTTCTTGAAAAATAGCAGTCATCAGGTGTTTGTCAAGGTATTGGGAGATAAGAACAAATGGAATTGTACTTAAGGGGTTTTGTTGCTTAGAGGCTTTTTCAAGTTTGTTTTTTACTGCTATGTAGCATCTCTTGAATCTTTGTGGAAACTCGGATATGTCTCTGAGCCTATACTTGAAATGCTAAGGCATGTCATGGAGAACCACAGGGCTGGAGAGTTGGAGAGAAGAGGATAAAGGGTAAAGACGGATATTTCTTCCCCTAAACAACTCATTAGCTGCTATAGCCGTCTGTGTAGCTGCCAGGCAGAAATGAAAGAAGCAGGAAAAAGAGTACAGGGTACAGAGAAAACAAGAAATCTAGGGAACATGTAACTGTGTGATATTTCATTTGAGAATATGTTCTATGAAAAACAATTATAAATACAGATCTATCGGTTAAAAAAACAAAAGCAAGTTTGTGTCTCTCTGGTCCATAGAAGTGTACACACTGACTTTTATGCTCCGTGTCTTCCTTATAGAGATTCAGTGTGTTTGTCACTTTCTTGGAGATTTTTTTTGAAGGTTTTTGGATAGTATGTAAACCATTTTTGACCACCGTTAAGTTTCTAGATTATATATCTGTAGCACCACCTCAGTGCACGGCTTAGGTCTCCTAGAATCTCTTTACCAACTCTGCGCCCATCTCCCAGCTTCTGCACCTTCCACCTTCTACAGAGGACAGCCCTGGGCTACTGGAATTGCTTCACCCTCTGGCACAAGGACCCTGGAAGTGCAAAGGAATTTATGTTCCCTTATCGTGACCTGTAGCCAAAGTCTGAATCTTCCAAAGTATGAAAGCCCAGTTCCTTCCTAATGTAAACTATATCTTCTAATATAACTTACACTTCAGAGGTCCCTGTGGGATCAGCTTGAGGTTGAGATGTTGCTTGAAATAGCTCCCTTGATCGATTTCTTCCCTTCCTTGCCTTGCTTCCCTCACTCCCTTAAGAGTTTGTCCTGAAACACATCCTTAATACATGACTTGCACATGAATCTTCATCTCAGCGTCTGCTTCTGGGGAACTTGAATAAGACAAAATCTCTTCCTAAACACACACACACACACACACACACAAGCATCACCTAAAAATATTTATTAAATGTCTATGTACTGTGCAAATGCATAGATCTTATTGTACCCAGATACCAGGGTATACTGGGATGGTGGACGTTATAGTAGATAAAAATTTAAGTTCCATGCACAGGGAATACTGTGGCTATACATGGGGATAAATAAATAAGTGCTCTTGCTGTACAAGCAAAGGATTATACGATTTTTTTCTATAACAAAGTGGACATTCACAAAGGTTTTCCGATAAAATGGGTTCCAAAAAAGAAATAAAAGCAAAAGAGTTCATGTTCAATTAAATGTGATCTCCTGTTAAAAACTGCCATAAACTCATAAATTCCACAGGTTTTTCTTTATCAGGACAGCTATGCAGACTATATGGGAAAAGGGTATCAACTCTACAAAACTATACCTCATAATTTTTAATGTGATTGATGACTCGCATAATTCCCACAACAAAACCATTTGCTTTATGAGACAAAAATAAAATCATTTTAAATTTTTTGTAGATATAAAAACTGCTTCGTCAGCTTCAACCAGAAGTCACCCATATTCGAGTGGCAGTGAAGAGGAACCTGCAGTGGGGGACAGGGAAGCTCCTGATGAAAACAGTACAGATGAAAGCCCCAGAAGTTTATCTTCTGAGGAGTTGAGGGCAAATGATGAGCCAGGAAAATCCCGCCTTGCAACTGTGGAATCCTTCAAAACTGAACGTGAAGAACAAGAAATAACAAAAGCTGATGTGGATCCCAAGCCTCTGCCAGCAGGGGAAAGCTTTGAGAATGTTCTTACAGAAGAAACGGAGAAAGGTACCCAGGGGATTACAGACAGTTTGTCTGAGAAGTCTAGGAAACATGTTTCTGAGGAAGAGAAGGAAAAAGATAAGAGTAAGCTTTGGGAAGGAAGCACTGCTAAGGTGAAGGACGAAAAGGCAGGTGTCCCTGGGGTGGAGAAAGGTGGTAAGTATGGCCCTTGAGTTGACCCGCCATTGTCCCCATGCATGGAAGCTGATTTTGGTCATTACATTCTGCCAAAGCTCGGGAAATACTATTGTGACAATGCTGGGGGGATTTGATATTTTTCTTGTTTCTCTCTTGTCACATAATCATACATGTATCTTCATCTTGCTGTTTTCCTTCTATTGCATTTAAAAATAACAGGGTAATTCTTACATAGCCTGTTTCCTATTTTCTGTCAATTCCTTCCTATGGTCATTTTATCTCAAGAATCAAATAAAACACAATATGTGTCTAAAGGCAAGGGTATGTGTGGCTTTTTAGAGGTTATTTAATACTAGCAATGCTATTTATTCTTAGCTGTATATGCATTTAAATATACATAGCTAATATTGGTAGGTGCTTACTGTGTTCCAGGCACAGTTCTAAACACTTACATATATTAACTCATCGCAGCCTCACAACAGCCCCATCTCTCCATGAGTTAGGTTCTATTATTGTCATCTCCTTTTTACAGATGAAAAAATTGTGGCTTGAAGAGGTTAAGTAAATCACCAAGGATTATACAATTAATAAAGTGAATTCCTAGGATTTAAATTTAGGCTAAGTGGTTCCAGAGTTTCTAAAGATTTCCTATTGTACCCGTGTAACAGGAATTTAGATTCAGATAAAAATATAAAATTTTGAAAGAAATTTCAAATTTCATTTTGAATCCTTCTTTGAAACCGAGTTACTTCCTGATCTCTGGGTTTCTTGGGTGGATAGAATCATTCTGTTTGACATGGGAATAGTAAGGACTGTATTAGTCTGTTTTCATATTGCTGTAACACAACACTTAAGACTGGGTAATTTATAAAGAAAAAAGGTTTATTTTGCTCATGATTCTGGTACAGCTGCATCTGGTGTGGGCCTTAGGCTGCTTCTACTCTTGGTGGCAAGTGGCTGGGCAGCTGCTGGGTGCAAGGAGATCACATGGCAAGAAGAAGCAAGAGAGAGAGAGAGAGAGGAGGTGCCAGGCTCCTTTTAACAACCAGCTCTCACTGGAACTAATTAATCTGTTCCTGTGAAAGCTCACTGATGTACCCCACCCCCATGCATTAATCTATTCATGAAGGAGTCACCCCCATGACCCAAACACCTCCCAGCACTGCCACAGTAGGGATCAGATTTCAACACGAGCTTTTGGGGGACAAACATATCCAAACCGCATCAAGGAGTGGCAGACATTCAGGCCCCAGTACTTAAGACACATGGGAGGTCTGATGCTTTTTCTCAACTCTAGGAGGACAATGAAATGTGAGTTGTGTCCTGTGGACAGTAAAATTGTGCCTGCCAGGAACCTGCCTCTCACATAGCATACTGTGATCTCGCTGTAACTGGTTTCATGGTCCTTTCACTGCTGTCTCTCATTTTTTTCCCTTGCCAATGTGAGGGACACTATTTTCATTCCAAAATAACATTTGTTTTTACATTTTAATACTACTAAAGTCAAGCTGTGTTGTAAAAACTTATGAGTACTTTCAATGTCTATGTTTCTTTTAGGACTTTAAAAGCTATTATTAAACCACTAAGGCCTACTTCTAGGAATTGGCGATGTTGAATAGTTGTCTTTCAATTTAACCATTATTATTAAAGTTCTACTATGTGCAAGGCACTATAGTCAGTAAGAAACACATGGGAGTGGGTTCTTCCCCGAAAACATTAAGAGGAAGGCTTGGCACAACACTAGACAAAAATCAGTAGTCATTTGTAAAATTAGAAAAGCTGTAAAGTGCTATGGGGCTTCAAAGGAAGGGAAATCCCATTGGTTGAAGACATCTTGAAAATTTTCATGAAGACCATGTTTGAGAAAGACTTCAAAGATTAGATAAAATTTTGAAGGTGGGATGCAGGAGGGTAAAAACATTTCACATAGTGGGAGTAGCAAGGGATTTTACCTTTGAATAAGTTGTTGAAAGTAACTCTAGAACAAGCAGAGTTTGGCATACTTTGGCCATGGGCCAAATCTGGCCCAGTGCTGTGTTTTCTTGTATTGCTTTGAAGCGAAGAATGGTTTTTAAATTTTTAAAAGGCCCTCAAAGCCCTAGGAATTTACCACATGGGCCTTTACAGAAAAAGTTTGTCAATCCCCGCCATAGAATTATAACACAAATACTTCCGACATTTTAAAAAGGATTTTACCATATATGAATCAAGATTCTTGTTAAAATATATTTGACATCCTTTCATAAAATAATTAAAATCTTTGATGTTATTATTAAATTCTGACACATATAAGATATAATGTAGAAAATTTGCACAATTTGGCAAACTGCTAAACAGGTGGTAGTGTTGAAGTTCAGTAGTAACATTGACATTATTATTATTAGTTTCATTCCTACTGCAGATTGTTTACCTGGACTGATGTTAGTAAACATCTTTTTGTAAAGTAGAATGCATATAATGCAGGTTGTGATTAGGCGATGGATAGAACAGCTGCAAGTTTAGACTATGATTATAGAAGAGGGTAGTTTTTATTTTTTCTGGATTTGTGAAATGAAAAGTGTATTGTTTATTATTTTTCTCAAATACATTAGTAAACGTGTCCTTGACTCGATGACATCTATAATTAAAAAGTATTTCCTTATTATCATTTTATTAGGGTGGGTTCAACACTAGATGGAAAGATTTGAGACCATTTATGTTTGTTAAGTGCCAATATATGTGCTGGGTCTTTTTATTAATGTGTGTTTATTTTTTATTAACAACTAATGCATACACATGAAATAACATTCCAAAAAAATAAAAAAAGTTGTTTTGAAAAATTACCCATCGATTTATCACTCACAAAAAATCACTTTCAACCTTTGGCCAGGCATTTTATTTCTAATCTTAGGGCTTAATAATATATGTTCTCATATTTTTTAAAGATGGATTCTGCTTTTCATCTTAACATTATATCATAAACATTTTTTTATTATTATATAATCTTTATAAACATGTTTAATGTCTATGTATTATTTAAGCATTTCCCTATTAATCAATATTTATATATTTTTTCCTATTTTTACTATTCTATTAGTACTTTAGTGAGTATCTTGTTACCTAATTTATAATTATTTATAATTATTTTCTTAGGATATATTCTAAGGAGTGTAATTGGATCAAAAGTTATATAGATATTTTAAGGTTTTGACATACTATTTTTTTCTCACAAAAGATTGGTTTAAAAGTTTAAACCTTATGGAACAGACAAGAGTAAAATGAAAGTTAAAGTCTTCCTTGCCCAACCCCTACTCTTTTTCCCCAGAGATAATTGTGGATAACCTTTCTTTTAGTGCATGATTCCAAAAACTATATATGTGTGTGTGTGGATAGATAGATACAGATATATTGATATATATTGATATATATACACAAATACATATATTATTTTCATATATATAGGTAAACATCATATGTTTTGTTCTGCAACTTGCTTTTTCTCACTTACCACTATATCTTGGATGTCTTTTTGAATCAGCATACATCTCTATTTTATTCTTATTCACCTTACATGTTATTCTTTTATTGACATGGTATTTTATAACTTTGTAAATTTTCTTTTAAATTTATTGCCTTCTCTGCCAGAACTCATAGTTTTGTTCTATGGCTCATATTCCACAGAAGAACAAAATGTCTGGGTTATGAAAGCCAGGGGCTAGGAATATAAAGGACACTGGAAAATAAGACATTAATTGGTGAACAAAACAATGACCATGTAAAATATTCAGAATAATGTAGAAGAATTAATACTATCAAAAACCTAAGAATGAGTAGTTTATAGCAGTTGGGCTCTAATGTTTTTAAAATGTAAATACTCGGGGAAATGATGCAAGAAATTTGTAAATATTTTAAATAATGGATTCTTTATGAATAAAAATTTCTAAGAAAATTTCAGATAAGATCATCGAGGTCTCGATCGCATAGTTCATTATTTGATATTGATACAAAGCAAAGCATTTAGGGCAAGTTCTTCTAAAATAAGCCTTCAGTTACATGGCTCAGGAAGCAAAGGATGGAAGGAAGGTTATATGTATGAAATGAAAGACTATTTAGGTGGCTATTCTGCAAAACACAGTTTATGTAAATTAGACCAGAAGGCTGGTGAAGTCATAAGATTGAAATATGCATATTTTACTTTGATTGCTGACTAGAATCTTAGGTCAAAATGAAATGATGGCTGAGATAATGTATAAAAGACTATGTTTCATATTTGTATGGTACTGAATTAATCATTTTTCAATTAAACTTAGAATAAAAACTGTGATTTTGTTAAGAGTACATCTATGGGCTATAGAATTATATACAATTAATGGTGTCTTATAGTATCTAAACTAATATAATTTAATATGATTTGTTTTTACTTAAGATGATAGCATTGGATAAATGAGCAAAATACTTTCGTTGATGTTATACCTTTTAGGTTAATAGCATAAAATAATATTTTTCTTGTCACTATTTTATAATGTCTCACTTAATTGGACTTTTTCCAGGCCATCAACAAATCAGCTGAATTGTATAAAAGATGTGTGTACACCATGAAGTAGATGAAGTAAAAAATTATAATTGCTGGCTACAATGAGATAGTGTCCTTGGGAGTTAATTCAGTATTGTGAAACATAGTTTTATTTTAATGTGTTTATTTTTTTGTTATTTCAGTTTAAGTTGCCTTAATGCATTGTGACCCAATCTTTGCAATATGTTCTAATGGTGGAACAATTCAGGTGCATTGATAGGGAAGTTAATTTAATTTATACATTATGAATATAAATAAAATAAATTAAGAATAGTGTATTTTAATGTAAATCATAATGTAAAATATACATGGAAGTAGGCATTTTATATCTTTATATGTGAGTCAGGAAAAGTCATAATGCTTGGCTAGGTAGCTTAAACCTACATAATGCCACGACTAAAATAAGAGGCAATTTTGTTATCATGTAGGCAGGATAAAATTGTCCTGATACAAAAACAGGAAAATCATGTGTTATGAGTTGAAGTCTAAATACAATTTCTGGATGGATTGTGGAAGCATGTAGTTGCTTTTCCAATAGATTTCTTCTGTCAATAGATATTTGTTGGGTGTCTGCTTTATGCTACACGCTGTTCTTGGTGTGAACTATGGAGTTACGTAGAGTTTATACTCTAGGAGGGATATATACCTAACAAGTGGAAAATGAACATGAAGTGGGGTATCTGAACTAAGTGCTAGAAGGAAAATAAAGAAGGGTAAGAGGGTGGAATAATGGTTTGAGGAAGGAGTGGTATTTTAGGAATGGTCTTGCTGATGATGGGACATTTGAGACCTGGATAACGTGAAGGGTAAGCCACTCTGTCATCTGCAAAGAGAGCACACAAAGCAGAAGGGCCAGCAAATGAAAAGGCCCTAAGTTGGGAGCACAGTTGCTAATGAAGGGTTTGGAAAGGAGACCAGTGTGACAGGAGCAGATGGAACAAATGAGAGGATGTTACAAGTTGAAGTCTGAGGGGGAAACTTGTAGGCCACGTGGAAGAATTTATTTTGAGATAGGAAATCTTTCCACAGGAATGATTTGAGCAAACAAGTGGTATGATCTGAAAGTTTTGAAAAGATTATTCTGGCTACTTTATGGACAATAGACTTAAGCTTTCTGCAACTGTCTGAACAGCTGTGGTCTTGAGTTTGTAATTAATCCTGAGTTTTTGTGGGCCATGTTTCAATGTCAAAGGTAACACAAGAACATCTTTACCATGCAGGTAGATGATGTAAGTCATGAATTTTGTCATGGTGAGTTGTTGGGAAGGTAATTGATTAGCTACACAAAGAATGATCAAAGCACAGGGATACTTTTCAAGGTGACTGGGAACTTGGAATAAACTTGGGTATATCTTTACTTTGCTTTTATGACCTTCTTACATACTTAAACTTCAGATAAAAAAATCCTTGGCAAAATTTTCTTCTGATATTGAGTGGCTCAGGATTCTTAGCATGTTTTAAGGAGGGATCAGGTTTTTTTTTTTTTGTTTGTTTCAAAACAAGCAGAGGAGAGGGAATGAATTGGATGTCGCTGAGAATACAGGATAGGGAATGTAAAAGATGTAATGTATAGCAAATTAGGACTCTTGTGTTTTGACATTTGGGAATCCAGAAAAGGGAACTGATAATAAGTATTAAAGTAAGTATGAAATAGAATAAACTGGCATTTTTTTTCACAGCTTAAACAATATTTTAAAATTTTATACACTGGTGATTCCACTTCTCTTCACCTTTCTACTGCCCGGACCCCTCCACAGACACTAACAGCTAGGAAATACTTAGGACAGCTGTCCCTCCTTATCTGCGATCTCATTACCAGCCATCAATGGTGGTTGGAAAATAAGTGAGTATAGGATGGTAAGATATATCGAGAGAAAGAGAGGCAATATTCACATAACTTTTATTACAGTATACTGTTATAATTGTTCTATTTTATTAGTAGTTATTGTTAATTTCTTACTGTGACTAATTTACAAATTATACTTCATCATAGGTTTGTATGTATAGGAAAAAACCAGACAGTGTACGAGTATATAGGATTCAGTACTATCCACAGTTTCTGGCATCCACTAGGAGTCTTAGAACATATCCTCTGAGGTTAAGAGGGAACTAATGTGCTCTGAAAAGAAACCAGCAAACAAAAAAACCTAAAACCCCTGTGATATACAGTAAATTAAAGTTCTTGGGTGATTTTTCAGACTTGCCTTGTTATTCCTTTGCATATTTTTCTTTTCATCTGAGCTGGTGATGATGACACCGAAAGCTTTGCCACAGAGAACAGGAAATTAGAGGAAAGAAATACTGTGGCTTTGTGCTGCCCTTTTTTGCATTATTTTAAAGGAGAAAAATGGCCTAGAGGATTGTAAAATTGTGGGAGGAAAAAAAGGAAAGGGAAAGAAAGAAACAAAATGAGCATGGAAGAATTACAAAAAAATCAGAAAAGAGGAAATGCTACCCTGGAACTATGCCCAGCCTGCACAATTACAACCCTCATCATCATTCTAGATACTTTACTTTTTCTTAAAGTTTACAGTAAAGAATCTCTGAAAGTTTCCAAATTATCCATTTAAACCACATAAATAGTGCATCAAAAATGATCAGAAGAATGCTGATTTTTATTTAGTAAATATTTATGACTGATAATTCCATTTGCATCTTGACTAGCAGGTATTAAAGAGTCAATTTTTACATCTCAGTTATGATAGCCTGAATTTTAACATGTAGTGATTTGACTTGTTTCTGTAAAAGCATCAAAATTATTGCAGTGATTTCTTCATAGAAACTCTGCGTTAACATAGCAGCAAATGACATAAAGGCTATAAA
The DNA here is from genome assembly GCF_027409185.1 of Cynocephalus volans. Lineage (NCBI taxonomy): Eukaryota > Metazoa > Chordata > Mammalia > Dermoptera > Cynocephalidae > Cynocephalus > Cynocephalus volans. The sequence continues at coordinate 64,672,999 of NC_084467.1, read as the reverse complement.
TCAACTTTTAAGGAGAATGTTAATCAGAAAGAGTTTGTGAAATACCAGTTTCATTGGTGATATGATGTCTCCCTCCCTCTGTTCTTTGAGATAAGGAAGAAAGTATAAAAATAGTAGTTTAAAAGTCTAAAAAGTTCCTTTCAAATCTAGGGAAGGTACCATCCAGATGTTACAAAATTAAAGGAATTTGCTACACGAGGTCATAGTAGAGAGAGACACCAGGAGCTATCTTGAGTTTATTTCCATGAGAAAGAGGAGTGGCCTCACGGAAATTAAAAAAGAGATAATCCCAGACCTTAAGGATTAGAAAGAAGAAGTGGGAAGTAGGGGTGAGTTTTGGAGGAAGTAGAAAGACGGTCCTGTGACAGTCCTTTAATTGCTCAGGATTCTTCGGTGTTGCCAACCCTCAGGAAAGTTGTGGGAGGCAACACCAAACAGGAAGTCAGCTGCACTAGTAGAGGGTCTTTTCCCCTGAGCTTGTAGGGGTTCTTCCCTAACAAAGAAGATGGCAGTGCCAAGAATGAGGGTCTGACCAAGTCCGGGAGCTTCTGCCACCATAGGAAAGTAACACACAGAACTATGTTTCTGCTAAGAGGGTTCAAAGCCCCACCTTCCTTTCCTTTTCCCCTAGCTCTTGGGTCACCTAATTGGAATTGGGAACTACTCCAACTAAACGTTTGTAAGGAACATCTGCATCCAACTGGAACATAAGAGCATACAAAAAGCTAACCAGCCACTCTCTTTTAAAGGAAAATACAAAACTAACAACTCTCATGTTTATGTAAACATAAATATCAGCTCTTTTCATAACAAAGACATAGAAAAAAGTATTAATAAAATTAACTTAACCATAGAAGATTGGTTTGTTAGATAATTACTCTTCTCTGTGTGCCTTTTTTTCCCCAGCAGTACAGAGCTGAAGTTGAATCCATATATCGTAACAGTGCAATAAAATTAGAAATTATTCACAAAAATATAATTAACTCTCACCAAAAAAATTGAACATTTAAAAGCAGTTCTGTAAATAATTCTTGGGTCTAAGAAAACACAATCATCTCCCCTGATAACTAACTGTGCAATTATTGGAAATATCAAGTGGTTTTTGTAAGGTGACCAGTTTCAAACTATAGCCTCAAACAACAGTTCCACTCAAACTATAACAAAAAAACCCCAAAACCCAAAAACCTTAGTAATAAACATCAAGTGAGCAATACCTATAATCATGCTTTAAAGTGTGTCTAAGGAGGGAAAGTAAAACACATATAGACTGAATAAGAAAATTATGACAAATGGAAAATCACTCCAAGTATTTAAATAGAAGACTAAATATAAAGATGCTGATAATTTTTGCCAGATTAAATTCTAAATTTAATGTAGAATGTCTCCAAATCCTAAAGATAATATTTTGAGATTTGGAAAAAAATTAAATTTATTTCAAAGAAATTATACTGAGTAATATGAAATTCTTTTATAAATATAATATAAATTTCTTTTAATAGCAACAACAATAAAACACTATAGCAAAGGAAAACTGAAACTCTGGGAAAAAATTGTGACCTATATTTGACAGAGCTGATATTTATAACACATAAAGAGTTTTTACAAATCAATAAGAAAAAGGCAAACACCATAGCAAAAGAATGTAAAGTGTACAGCAGTAAATTCACAAAAGGATAGTTTGCCTACTCCTATTGAAAGTCCTGTCCTTGCTACCACTTTTCAATTACAGAATTATCAATACAGAAAAAATTGGTGGACATGTTGACAATAGGGCAGGGACATAGGCCTTTCAGTCATTGTAGATAAAATCATTAATTGATAACTCCTTTTTTGAAGAACATTTAGAAACATATATCAAAAGCTTCTAAAAAGTTTGTGCTTTTTTTTTTTTGTCCTTTTTCGTGACCGCTAAGGGGATCACAACCCTTGGCTTGGTGTTGTCCACACCGCGCTCAGCCAGTGAGCACACCGGCCATTCCTATATAGGATCCGAACCTGCGGCAGGAGTGCCGCTGCGCTCCCAGCGCCGCACTCTCCCGAGTGAGCCACGGGGTCGGCCCAAGTTTGTGCTTTTTGACCCAGCAATTCCAATGCCAGGAATATTCCTAAAGGAGTAGTCAGAAATATGTACAGAAATGATTGTAAGTGGTATTTAAAATAGCTTTATAAATCACAAAAGAATGGAAATAACTCAGTATCCAACAATAGGCAATTGGTTAACCAAATTTTAATTTTATTAAAACATTCTGTATTACTGAAGACTCTTTTTTAATGATATGAAGAAATAATTACAAAATATATTGCTATATGAATAAAGTGGAATGTGAAATGCTTTCTACAGTAAGAATGAAGTAAAATATACTTGGAAATCCACCAAAATGTTACCTAGTAGTTCTCCCTGAGTGGCCAAACTATGGGTAATTGTTATGTCCTTCTTTGTACTTTTTTTTCTTTTTGAGCTTTAGATAATGAATATTTACTATTTTATCATTTAGGGAAACTATAATATATATTATTTTAAAATATGTTTGCTTTCACAATAAAAAGATAATATAAGAATATTTTCATATTGTTATTCCTAATGAAAAGCTATTTTAAGAATATTTTTATTATTAATAATATTTGTTAATATTTTTATTATTTCATAATGAAAAGCTAATATAAGAATATTTTAGTATTTTAAAAAAATACCTTAAAATATCCTATATCATTTGAGAGGGAAAAGGTGCTTTTCTAAGAACTTCTCTGTACGAGACCATTCCATTTTTGCTACTAATGCTGCGAGAACTGACAATTACCTTTGCCTTTAGTGGTCACCTTAATAGAGAGGTAAAGGACAGGAGCCTTAAGGGATGAAGGGCTAAATAGAGGAAATGAAGTGATGTGTCACGTTGCTGACACTGGAGTCTCAGCGTGTGCAGTCCTTTTTTCCTATGGGTGGAAAACAGTTGAGGTTAGATGCTGGCCAAGTTCTTGCTTTTAAGTTTCAGTTTCAGAAGAACACCTGAAAAAAAATGACCAAGTGAAGCCTTTTCTGGTTTCACACGTTATAAGCCCTTGATACTTAGGCCAGGCTCCTGTTCTTGCTGAGTCTGAAATAGGCAACACCTAACTACAGAGGCTCTCATCTACTTCCCAAGCCTAAACCTCGGGGGCAAGCCAGCAGACGCAGGCAAGTGGCGATTATAGTCCTGAGACAGAGGGACTACAAACTGCACTGTCATTTCTGAGTGAGTTATGATTTTAAGACTATGCTAGTATTGTTTGGCTTCTTAGAATAGTCTTTTGGTTCAATAGCTGCTAATTGTTTAATTATTGTTTATTATTCTTATTCTTGTAAGCCATATTTCTTTATAGCTTATGAACCACTTGGATAAAACCTAGAAATCTTGTTAGCACTGATAAAACAAAGCTTCGCGTAATTGCTACCAAGTCAGACTTCCCCCCACCCCCTGGTCCTACCATCTTTGTGATTTCCATTACTCAGTCAGACAAACAAATCTATATACAAAAACCCAAAACACTGCTTTTTAAAATTCTCCAGATATATAGTATAAATATTATTGTAGTGGGTCAGATGATATTTAACTTACACGTATAATGTTTGTAAAGTTCCTGAAATAAAGATTGACTTGATAACAAAATCTAACTATTATTTGATGTCATTTCTAAATTATATTATTGTAAAAAACTTTATTTGGTGTGTTGGATAAATGAGGAAAGCTGATGTTCAAAGTTTTTTAAAAGAGAATGTATTTGAACTATATCATGCTCTTCTTTTCATTTCCATGTTTGTCCTCTTAAGATTAGTATAAAGTGACCATTTTCTCCCTAAATCCCACTTGAAGCAGATGTCTCTCTGTTTGTGTTCAAACACAGTTAGATCAGTAATTACCCCTCAGTAATTCACCTTAAACTAAGCAAGAGACTACATTCTAGTTCTGTTTTTCTCAAGGTATAGTCTTTGGATCAGCTGTATCAATATCGGGGAGGAAGAAGGTAGGAAAGAAGGAAGTGAGGGAGTTTTGGAGATATGTTCTTACCCCAGGAGGCAGATCTAGGTCTAGGGTTATTTGAGTGAGCTTTTGTTAACCAGAAGGTGGCATGATTGTAGATGTCAGGGATTTTGAGACATGGGTCATCAGATGATAAGCAAGGAATATAGACAGGAAATTGTCAGAAGCTAACAACAAAGTTAATTGACAGTGTTGCCTAGAATCATACCACATTGGGTGATGATACTTAGAAATGCTCGTCACCATTATCGCCGTCATCATCGTCGTCATCATAACCATAGCTATCATTTATTAAATGAATAAGCACTTGCTAATAAGTGGAAGATGAGCATATTCTACATATATTACTTTATTTAATTTTCCCAATAATCATTGAGTAGGTATCTCCTTGAGTGAACTGAGGCTGAGGCTTAGGCCAAAGAACTTGCTCAAAGTGATAAAGTTAGTATAGGATATGGGACTTGAACTTAGGTCCCCGTGATCTAGAAGTCCCTGCTAGTAATCAGCTACAGATAACTGGAATTTCTACAACAGCTTTTCCTGTCACATTTATAGGAATCATGTAATAGCTTTTTTTGCTTCTGTCCACATGGAGTGAGTATTGGGGTCAAATCACTAAAATCTACTAATGGATGAAATGCTCATAGTGTAGTCAGCTCTGATAGTTTTAGCAATTTAAAAGAGCACTGATGATTGGTGTCATAAAAGCCATAACACCCATTTCTAGAAAGAAAAAGGCAACTAAACTGCATTTTCAATCGTTATATTGCATGAGCATTTGGCAAATCTGTCACTGCTTCTGGCTGTTGTCTTTTTTTAATGCAAGTATTTCTTTGCATGGATTTCTTTACTTCATGATCTATTTCTGTGTATTGTGTTTTCTTTTTGAAATCATAGCTTGGGATTTGTTTAATCTTAAAAGATTTTAAAACACAGTCATATTTTAATATGAATGCTTTTAAATTGATGCCACTTGCTTAAATGATGTGAAATAGCTCGGCAATGTTCCTGTGACCTGTTTTTATACCTTTTGATATTTTATATGATCTTCAATCAGTTGGGCAGATAATAACTGAAGCCTTGGCACCGAGCTGCCTCTGCTACTATGACACTGAGCGCGGTGTTAGCAGCGCAGATGAACGGGGGAAGTCCTTGAGGAATCCGGAGATTGACACAGGTGGAGGTAAGGTTGCATCATTACCTAGGAATGACCTTCAGAAAACCTCTGCAAAAGAGCTTATTTCCATCTTTCATCTTCCTATCCTTGTTTCTTTCTTCTGCCACCTTTTAAAAATCTTTTCTTTTTCTTTTTTTAAAAAATATAATTTCAACTAGTGAATATGATGGCAGGAAGTGGTTGAGAGCCCTGAAAGGGAGGTTTAAAACTGACATCAGGTATGAATGTTACTATTCTTTTTTGAATACATTGGTGCCTAAGATAAAACAAACAAACAAACAAAAACACTTTAGATTACAAAATACTGTTAGGGATTTTCAGATCAGTCATATTTAATAACCAGCCTACCAGTTCGTTGACCAGGTAGGTGAATTTGCCTTAGCTGAACCAATCAGACACATTGAGAGCCAAGGCACATTTCATGATTAATTTGAACTTTGTGTTTTTTTAAAAATTAGGAAAGAATTCTTGCCATCAGCATATGACCTGGCTCTTGGTGATGAGTGTTTCATCTGCAAGAGTGCCAGTTAGAGTGATTCGACAGAAGATGACCCATATATATCTGGTCAAACTTCCTCTGTCCTCGAAATCAGGCTTTCCCATATTCAGTGACTAACTTTTTCAAAATGTCCTGTTCTGAATGCATGCATGTGTGTATGTGGGCGGAGTGATATTCATTTTATTAATCATATGATCACATATGATCTCCCCGTTCATCTGCAATGTAGGCACAGCAGTTATTATTGATCAAATCTAATTCCAGCAAGAAAATCTAATTAAGTGTAAGCAGTGGGAGGAGAGTGTGCAAGGAAGACTTGTTAGGCCTTCCTGTGTGTCAGTGACTATGCTAAGCATTTTACATAAACTATCTCATTTACTATCACAAGGGTTCTGTAGTCAAGCATTGCTATTCTCATTTTATGGATAAGAAAATGAAAGCTTTAAGAGGTGTTATTTCCCAAAGTCATGTAACTTGTAAGTGGCAGGGCATTCTCACCCAGGTCTGTCTGATTCCCAAGGGCACATTCATTCCACTAAATCAAATTGCCCCTATTTGTGAATATTGCTTCCTCTCCTACATTAATTTTTTTCCAAAAGCCCTTGAGGTTACCATCAAAAAACACGTCATGTTTTTATACGGATATTTCTTAGAATGGCTTCAATTATTCTTTCTCCCTTGCTTCAGGAATGTCGTGTCTGACTCCCCTATCGTGTGTGTGTTCATATAATAGCTCAGTTGGATGCCATTAGCACTTTCTGTCCTAGAATTTAGGCATAATATGTGATCACATGGTGGTTAAGTAATCTTATTCCCATTTTCCTGAATGCTCTTTAATTAATCCATAAATTCAGAGGTCAGCTTAGAAAAACAGAGGACTTTATTTACATGTTTTTGTAACTTACTTTTTATATATTTTCATGCAGGAATTTGAATGGCAACAGATATACTATTAAAGAGGTTTGTCACACGCTGTATCTCATTATTTCAATTTCACTTTTTTTTTAAATGCAGTAATAATCTGTAATGAAATAAAATGTACCAAATTCTCTCAGGTATGGCTACATGTTCCCTGAGCAAATACTTAGTTCTACATTTCTCTTTCAGAGCTTTTAGGTACAATTTAGGAAATAACTGCTGTGACACACTGAAGGCCACCTATGCAAGTCCAGCTCAGCCACACTGATAGACCTGAAATTCCTATTTTACTCCTTTGAAAGAAGATATCATGTGTTACCTTCTGAATACATTTTTAAGGGAAATGTAATATCAGCTATCATTACCTTATCTAAAAATGGTTTATCATAGTAGCTGGCAAGAGACTAAGGGAACGCAACAAAGGTTAGCCATGCTTTTTGAGAGGTAATGGGATGGTTAGACAGTCCTGGATAAGGTGTAAGAATGGGGAAGAAGGTTGGAAAATCAGGGCTTTAGGTTTCTGGTAGATTGTTGATGATGGTATAGAGATTAAGATAGCTAAAAAAAATAAAATAAAATAAAGAAAAAAGGCAAGCAAGTAAAATAAGGAAGACACATTTGCCTACTTCATAAGTTTACGTAATTTAGAGGTTGACACCCTCGTATGATAATTATTTTATAGCATCTGGTTCATTGTATTTTATAAATGAAAAAGGGGATTAGATTGACAGAAATTATTAAGATGACTATTTTCAAAGCTCCTTAAGTATTATTCTGCAGTTGGAAAATTTAAATGCTTTGGGTATTTCACATGACATTCCTTTCCTTATTTTGCATGGTTCATTACCAAAAAATTACATCTTTGTTAAAGAATAAGAAATCCATTTAAAGTTTTTAAAAAAAACATGTAGAACCTATGTTTATTGAAGTGCTATACCTAGTAACCCAGATTTGCCAGGGAATAATGGAGAACTTATGAAATACTTTGAGAAGGTTATATATGTTGAAAATTGTCCTAGACTACAAAGTCTTGTCTTGCTCTGTGATCCTGTTTTGCCAAAGGCAAAGCAGTTTCTCAGTGTAGATGGGAGGTATCATGACCTGTAAGACAAATTGGTGTCTTTAGAAAAAAGTCTTACCTTGAGCAACAAAGGTTTTTGATGATGAAATCTAGACATAGTAGCTTTAAAATATAGGAGTAATGTATGAAATAATCATTATCTCACACTGTATTCACGATTGTGTTGCTAAATGCCCACATAACTAGCAGAAGATGGGGATATTATAGTGTTATAAGGAATAATGATTTAGAAGAAGATGTAATCCTAACTTTTTTTATTGCATAATTTTTCTGCAGGTCTTAATATTTCAAATGAAAGTAGGTGTGGGTGCGTGAGAGAGAGAGAGGTGGAGAAGGGGAGAGAGAGTGATTTCATTGAATCTAAGTTATAGGAACATTTACTTTGCTTATTTTCAGTGTTTCTGATGTTCAACTTTCCTTTAATATAAATGTGTTCATTAAATTTGAAATCATTTATTTCCACAATGAAAGGCCCTGATTTAACATGTTAGAGTTGATGGCATCATAGCACCAGTGGAAGAAACGTTTTATTCATATCAATGGTCCCTTGATAGTACATATAAATATCTCTTATATTATAGATAAGTTTTATATAAGATTATCTGTATCTCCTCCTTTGTCCACTTTAAGTAACCCCCCCCCCTTTTTTTCCCTAACCTTATTTTTATAGCCTCAAATGGGAATTTAGAGGTGGAGGAAAGAGCAGGTCTCACCTCAAACAAGGAACCCAAACAAGTTGCACAGGAAACGTATCCAGTGGGGAAGAAGGAAGCAGCGGAGGAAGACGAAGCTCCCCAGCGTGGGGATGGTGACCCAATAGAGGAAAAGGGGGACACAGCACTGTGGGGAAAAGCAGGAGGTGTCGAGGTTCCCTTGGGGGAGTGGAAGCCGACGGTAGAACAGTCAGTGTTAGTAGAACAATTTAGGGAGAAAAGAGTGATCCCTCCGGGCATAGCACGTGGGGCAGCGGCAGAAGCAGAAGGGGATGGAAGTCTGGGTCAGGAAGGGTTGGAGCCCGCGGGAAAAGCAGCAAGTGACTCTGAGGGTCTGAAGGACGATGAGGCTCCTGACGAGCGGGCCTTGACGCGAATAGGGCTCAGGACAGAGAAGGCAGCTTCCGAATGGGGACAAGGTTCGGAGAAGGCAGTACTTGCAAGCAAGGCAGCAGCTCTGCACTCGGAGCATCTTTGGGAGGCAGCAGCCTTGAGAGAGGCAGTGACGCCGGAGAATGGAGAGGCTGGGAGCGGGGCGGCTGGGAGTGCGGCGGGGGCCACACAGCCAGATATGGACGGACGTGGACAGGAAGCGGCCACGGACCTAGAGGACAGGGGCCCCGTGGAAGACGCTGCATCCCAGACAGAGGGTGGTTCTGGAGGGGCAATGGTTGGGGGAGAGAAACCATCCAGAGAGAGGAAGGAAGTTATGGGGACGGAAACACCCTGGAGCTCCTCCACAGGAGAGACAGGGGCGGCCAGGGCAGGGGAGTCAGAGGGCAGGCCTGAGGAGCTGCGCGAGGAAGACGCACAAGGGGAGGAGAGGGTGACCGAGGCAGACCCCAACAGGGAACATGAGAGGAGAGAAATGTCACCTGAGGAATCAGATGGAGCAAGAGAAAGGAGGAGAGCTGAGAGGCCAGAAGCACCTCTGAGGGAAACTGAACCTGAGAGAGAAGAGGCGACAAAGGCAGATGCACCTAAGGATGAAGATGTTCTAGAAGAAGAGCAAACTCTTAAAGGGGAAGAGGGGGAAACAGTGAAGGAAGGGAGATCTGAGGAAGAGACAAAAGCCCCCCACAGTGAAATTGGCTCTGGTGCTGAGGATGAAGCGCCTGCTGAGGCATCTGAATTGACTGAAGATACAGGATTTCCAGAAAATTCACTAACAGAGAGAGGGGTTTCCATGTTTGAAGCAAGACCTGGATCTGAAGAGTCACTGGAAAACCTAACAACTCTGAGGAAGGATGGAGAAGGGGAAAGACTGATCGCAGCCAGAGACACGGAGCACAGGGGCCGAGCAGAGCTGCTGGCCAGGGAGGACGTGGCCCCGTCCGAGCAGGAGCTGGGGCCCCCCCACCATGGAGGGGGCGCGTCAGGAGCTCCCGCAAGCCAGCCGGCAGGGAAGGCCCAGACACCTGAGGTGACGACCACAGCCACAGGTGAGGCCGAGGATCCAGACTGCCTTGCAGAACTGCAGGGAAGGGAGGAAGAAGGGCCTCTGCAGGGGCAAGAAGGAGCTGGGGTCAAGCTTATGATCCAGGAAGATGTTCCTGAGGGAGATCCCATGATGGCAGGAAAGTTCCATGAAGGAGAGATGGATAAGGACCCAGAGAAGGAGGAGGACGAAGAGTGTGCTCTGGGGACGGGAGAGATGAAGGACAGGAACACAGAGGGGGATGGGGACACGGGAGGAGGAGCAGTCATGGCTGAGGAAGGTCTCCAAGGAGGAGGAAAGTCAGACATGGCCGCAGAGAAGAGGGAGGTGTGGGCAGATTCCAAGACAGCTGAGGGGCAGACAGTAGCAGAGAAAGCCTCCCCCTCTTCAGATGTTGCTGGGGAGGAAACTTGGCACAGAGAGGATGAGTTACTAGGAAAAGCAACAGCTGCAGAGAAGGTGGTGGTAGAGGAAATAGCGCTGAGCAGGGAGGAGGTGCCAGCGGTGGAGGAGGTGACAGCGACATCAACGCCAGAGGCTGGGGTGGGAGCCACAGGAGAACCCTCCGATGCAGAAAGGAAGGTCCCTCAGCTAGGACAGGATCAGGAGGGAGGGGAGGTGGAGAGCACTCAGCGTGCAGGGTCGGCAGGAGGGGAGGCAGGGACCCGGAGTGGTGATGGGGGGCCGGGGCCGGGAGCTGCTGAAGAATTCAGACTGAGTAGAGAGAGTCTGCAGGCGGCGGCAACACCTCCTGCCAAGCCCGATTTTGCTGGAACCCAAGAGAAGCAAGAGCAGATGGTGCAAAGGGAAAGTGAGGATGCAGATGTTTCCCTGAACAACAGGAGGGCCTAGGAGGCTTCCTGACAGATGGTGAGTTGAGTCTGATCTGTTTGCAGGACTGAGTAGAAGCTCCTCCGTGGGTCTCCTCCCTTGGGCTGGCTTGTCCTTCATTGGCATCTGTGTACACATACATATACACACAGGCTCCGATTCTGTGCCACTTAGCCCGAGCCTGGCAGGTGAGGGACCAAAGCCCACACAAGGTCCCAAGGCTGTTCCCTCTGGGACTTTAAGTCCTACTTTGGTTTTGCAAGTGCAGCTCCCCTGGTTGCAAGATCTGTGTCTATGTGATAGGGCCCCAAGAATGAAACAGAGAGGAAAATGTGCCACAAGGAACAGACCACAGAAATAAAGAATCAAACTCTACTCCAGAATTCATTTCCGTTTTAGTGTTTTGAAGGATGGAATGAAGGTAGTCTGTGATCATTTGCCTTTAAATGGGCTCTACGCCTTCGTTTCTGCAGTTTGATAAAATTTAGTATATATTCATTTTCTCATGTGTAAAATAGAAATACACATTTATTTAATATATACATATATAAATATTGAAGTGTGGAACTAAAGACCAAAATTACTTTTTTGCATTTCAATGCCCTCACATCCTTAGTACCTAGTTTCTACTATTTTTGAGTGATTATATCCATAGTACTATTCTTTTTATTATTTTTCAGGATATCTTCAATGTGTCTTCTGGAAGACATAAAGAATGGAGAAAGAATCACCCAAGCACCTCACCAGGACTTTAGATTCTTTCTCTTTCTCTTTTTTTAATCACTATGCTTGTTTGAGATGGTTCCCAATCTGTCAGTGCTGGTCTGTAGCTCAGTAAACACCCTGAAAATAATTCAAGTAGATTTGCAGGACCCACCTTAGGAGCAGTGGTTCCTGGAGAACTGAGGCTGTTACACATTCTACACAGCTAATATATCTATATTCAAATCAAAATGATGGTTTTCAAATTTGATTTTTATCAAAGATCATGGGAAGGCACCAGTTCTAATGTCTGGGGTTTGTTTAAATTTTTTACTTTAAAATCAAATATTAGTCCCACTTTCATGCATAAGAGTTTTCCTTAAGATCAGTGGCTTGGGGCTTTACTGACTTGTCTGTGAAAATGAGCTCTAAAGGTCCTTCCATGTGTACTCAAGACTAAAGATTGCTCCAGACCCCTAAGTCCTTTCAGAAGAGGATTCCATGGCATCTATATTCACTTACACTTAGAAATACTCATTCTTTCTATTTATGCCAGAAGAGTAATTTAAAGAAGAAATCTTATTTCAAAGTGCCCTTTGTTTTTTGTGTGTCTTTCTGTAGTTCTGCTCTCTGAGGTAGATTAGAAAAATGGTAGCTTTGCAGCATTTTATCCCTGAGGGCCTTATTTACAGAGCCACTCAAATTTAAATCAAAGTAGTAAATAATTTAGCTAAGTGGAGTGAGTATAATAATTACAGCAGATAAACATAGCACATCAGCACATATGCCATCATTCTAGACTCTTTGGTTGATGTCATTCAATGGAAAAGAAATTTAGATTAGTGTGCTCCTCACCTTCCCAAGTTCTGTTATTTCAAACCTGTGAACTAACCTTGCAGTTCATTATAAATTAACAGTCACAATTGCTTTCTAAATTACTCCCTGGTATTATTCTCTAGCTGTGCGTCAGCTTGCCTCCTAGAGGTTTTGATTTCCTTGAAGACATCTGCATATCAGTGCCCCAAAGGGCACATGTTTTGCCACCTTTTCTCTATGGGAGGAGGTGAAAGAAAATTTCCTAAAGCAACGATTCTCCAGCCTGACTCTATACATTAGAATTTCATGGGGCACTTTCGCAAATGACTCAACCCTTGACCCCACCCCAGAGATTCAGATTTAATTAGTTGTAGATGGGTGTACACATCAGTGTTTTTTTTGTTTGTTTTTTAAATTTTCACTTCTACTATGTAACCAAAGGTGAGAACAGCTGTCCTAGATCATCATACAGTTCATGCTGGATGATGACCTACACTCTCTGTCCCTAGGGACCAGTAATATTATCAGTATAGATGTTTTTTCATTTTAATGAATAATGGAGCCATTCAGTGATCAAAGATATACTGGGCCAGATGTAAATCAGATAGTGGACCATTCTCTTGATTGGTAGCATCAACATTACCTGCAACTTGTTGCTGGCCCCTTCTCGTACCTACTAAATTAGAAATTGTGGGTGAGGCCTACCAATTGTTATAATAAACCCTCCATGTAATTCTGATATACTCTTAAGTTTGAGAACTGCTGTCATGGACTATTGATTGTATTGAGGATTAGTCTCCATTAGAAAACGGATTGCAGAAGCATTGTGAACTTTCTTTCTTTGTCTCTCTGTGTCTCTGTCTTTCTTTCTGTTTGTCTTTTTCTCTAGGAAATGGTACTCACTGTAAAAGTGAAGTCAACCTTAAACTCATTTTTATCATGATTGTATTGATGTGTATATGAAGTCCCTCTGCCCTACCCCCTATGAATGAGTATTACTCACTGAACATCACAGATCTCCATCGTCTGTCTTATGTTGGATGAGTGGATTTCACCTACATTATATCCAGTTACATTTATGACTGAGCTGCATTACTGTGGAGATCTATAGTATTTGTTCCTGATTTCCACCTCAATGCTGCAGAGCACTTTGAATGCATAGCACCTCACGGGAAAGATTGTAAACTTGTTAATCTCATTGAAAAATGAATTTTGTATGATGTGCTAAATGGAAATTTGCATTGGATTATTTTTATATTTAACACATTCCATCAAAACAATCTGTAACATAATTCTAAAATCTGCATGTGGGTTTAACTGTGAAATTCGGTGTTGTGATATTTTGATTAAGTTCATTCTTTCTCTGCAAATACTATGCAGATAAAATTATTTGTATGTTCAACTGAACTGATTTTTCCCTAGTTTCTTCATTATTAAAAGCATAAATAAATCATATGTTTACAGATACAACATGTGAATGGTTCTTTGTAAATAAGACTAGACTTCTGAAATGTTTTGTGTTCTTTCCTTACAAAATTTGAACTCCATAGAGCAGAGAAAATTAGTTTCACTGGGCTGTACTTTTGAGCATATGTATTTATACTGACTGCATTCATACATGTCTTTTATGTACATGGGACAATGTCAAAGAGCAAAATTATCAGTTTTATAGGTAAGTAGACAAAATCTCAATAAAGTTGAGTGACTTGTATAAAATCACATTCACTCTCAGATCATCTCACTCCAAACTCTGACTTTTATTTATTTATTAATCACATACACTACTTCTAGGAAGAGGAATCTTAAATAGATACCGAGATACTACATGTGAACTTCTACATGTTTTTGTTTACTTGTCGAAGGGAAAAAATCAAATCTCATTAATATATCCTCTGTCACTGAGAAGGGAGTTATATTTCCAGCCAGTGTTAATCAAAGAATAAAGTAGATTATTTAAACAATTCAAGAGAAAAACAGACAATCGAAGGAAATGTAGGCATAATTAGGCTTTTTATTTGAATTTCTTGAGTTAAGCCTTCTCTATGGCTTTATAAACTCTTGTGTTATAAATTTAAAGTATAGTTGAGTTCCTTAAACCTTCTAAGATCAATAATTTTGCCACAATTATTGCCCTTGGAAAATGATTGTTTGAGGGGGAAAAAAAGAAAGCCTTAAGGAAGATTCATGAAGTAAGTGAAATATTCCAACAGGCTCAAGGACAGCCCAAAAGAAGCTGCTTCTGACCTTAGGTAATATTTCCTTCCAGTCTTCTGTACCACTCGATTATGTCATTTAAAAAAATTTCCTGTCACCATGCCCACGAGGTACAAGAGAACAGGGAATAAATACAGCTGGAATTCTTTAAAAGTTGCTCTCAAACTCATTCTACTGTTTTTTCCACTGTTAATATTTTTCTTCCTTCTAATATTAAGCCCTGTGACAGGAAAATTATGCTCTTCAAATTAACTGGAAACTAACTCTGTAAGACAAAATGCTGAATATTTGAGAGTGCACATGCCTTTTTAATTTTTTTTTTTATGGAAGTCTCAGAATGTTTAATAATCCATGCAACTGTTACAATATTTTGGATTGTTGAAATACCCCTAGTTTTTTATTAGGGAAAATGAGGTACACAGAAGATTCCTGGTACACATAAGCTGGTGCCAAATCTGCATCTTTTGTCAAATGTTTCCTGTTCTTTATTAAATACCTACCTATAATTAAAGGTTATATTAAGGATCCATCAATTATGGGAGAAATCTTGCAGTTGTTTGGGAGCTTAATACTGATTTAACACAGAGACCTTCAAACTGTTGCGAGTGATTGGACCCCGAGGGAAGATGAAATTTTCCATGGGATTCACAGCAAGACTGCAGATGCTCAGCCTCCACGCACACTGTGCTAAAATGGACTTGAGAACTAGCCTGTAGCCGAGGTCTTCTCAATCCCCCACCCTTTTCAATAGAGGCCAACTCCATTCACTTACCAGTTTTATTGTGATGCAGTGGCCCCTACGAGGACGCAAAAGAGACAAAGGAACAATTTGAAATATGTTGTAGGGCTCAGAAAGGAAATGACTTTCATGACTGGTTAATAAATCCTGCAAATCAGGTGGTTTCCATTTTTTTTGTTTTCAACAAAACTAAATGAGGATCTGACTGAATTGTCAGCTAATAAGCCCTTGAAACATCTTTTGGTATTTTATTGGTTTGTGAGTTTTGATAAATCACCCAGGAGTTCAAAGAAGTGCCCTGCTGCACAATGTAGCAAAACTACTTTCATTCCCATTCACTTATTTATGTGATATGCATAGATACTATGTTTTTACATCTGTAAAAATAAAATGAAAAAGAAGTGATGTTGAATGCCCTCATTCTAGAGGTAAATAATATTTGCTTACAGATACATAAACTAATTAGAAATAGAAATCACTGTCTTAAGGGATGCATTTCTACTTTTACTTTTTATGTGTAATGTTTTCCCAAATGTATAATATATGTATGTAGTTTGGACCCAATGTATGTTACTAATAATTGCAATGATAGCTCAGTCTAGAACAAATTTAACACATAGAGACTTACGGTCATGAGAAATTTTTTAAAATTAAATTTTAATTTATATAATAATTTAGTGGCAGAGAAGTATGACAGGGTGATCAATGAAAGACATCGAACCATAAAAATATATCGCAGTAGGATAAAACTCTGTGAGCAAACTGAAATGGAAATGTAAGTTTAAGAAATGAATATGAGATCCTCTAATACTAAAGAAGAGCTTAGCATGTGTTTTTAAAACAGATGTCTTAGGTCAGGTTCCCCAAGAAATTCTTTGGAATAGAGGTATGTATGCAGAAGGTGTAGAAAAGAGATGTAACCATTTTATCTTAAAACATCCTATTTTATAACAAGCTAGAACTTACATCTGTAACTACTGCTTAACCTTATAAAAATTTTGAGATATTAAGAAAAAAATGTTTGAGGGGGTACTGACAAAAGTCTTTCAGAGGTATCATGTGGACCAAAATACTTGGAGGCCACTAGTGTAAAAAACAAGGTGAATAGCACAGGGCCTTGTTTCTCATGATACAGGCACGACAGTCATCATAAGTGAGTAGCTAAAATATTGGTTATTATGTGTGAGGTTTGTTTTGGCTACATGCTATTAAAGTGATGTCTGTCAGCGGCATGAATGGTGGGTCATGTAGCTGGGTGTCGCTACAAGGAAGGAGTTCTAGCATGACATCTGGCTGTTGCAAGGAAAGGAAGCGTGTTCCTCCAGTGTGTCAAAGCACGCCATCAGGGCAGTCAACAGCTGTACTCAAACAGCAACTCAGTGCCTAAAGAGCAAGGCTCTAAACACCTTTCTGTAAAGGAACAGATTGTAAATGTTTCGGGCTTCGTAGGATATCCAGTGGCAATGATTCAACCTTGCCATTTTAGGGGGAAAGCTGCCATAGACAACACTTAAATGAATTGGCGTGGCTGTTCCAATAAACTTTACTTACAAAGAAAGGCCAAGTGCCAGATTTGGCCTGAGGACTGTAGTTTCCTGACCCCTGCTAAAGAGCTGTCAAGTAGATAGTTCTGTAACCACATAGACTAATCCCCACTCCCCAATATACCACAGAAATTTTAGTTTTCAGGAATATGCTTTAGACACGAATATTTGGAAACAACTAGCTTAAGGAACTAATTGAAAACCCCTTGGTGGGATGAATGATTTATTAGAATCTTTCTTTTAAAGACTATTATTAAAAAGTTTCATTTTAGTGTCAGGTTTTCAATCCTTTCTTCCCTTTCATCCCCATCTTCTCTGCTACCTGTGTTAAAATGCAGATGTGAGATGGGAAGAGGGAAACAGAGCTGTAGAATTCTGACAATTACATTTCAAGTAATGCAGACTGACTTGTTCTTCCATTGAATATTAGCTCCATGAGAGAAGAAATGTGACCTATTCTGGTCTATGTGCAGTCTCCTGTGCTCAGAATGGTGTCTGGCACATGCTCAATAAATATATGGTAAATGAATGAATACATAAATTAAAAATGCAGATTGGGGTAACATTGTTATATGTTGTTCTGAAAATTTTTAAGGCCAAACTTGATTTTGAAAGGATACAGAGAGTATCTGGGTTTGTTGACTGCAGAGAAAATAATAATTATTTTCATAAGACGTCAGAGGTGGTAGGGATACTAGAAATCACAGATTACACCTGTCCCTCTTTATGTAGCAGACTAACAAAGCAGAGGCCCAGAGAGTCCGAGGAGTGAGTTACATATTTATTAGGGACAAAAACAGGACTAATGTCCAACTTTCATCCAGAGCTTGTTTTCACTTCACAGTGCTGTTTCTCATTAGTCAGATTTTCTTTCCAGAGATACAGAATCCTAATTTCTAATCAAATTCTCTCTGTAAAACTCAGTGTTTTTTCACAACAGCTAATTTAGTTCTTGCATTGCAAGCATGGAAGTATAAGTTGTCAAATGCAGTGAAAGGTGAAACGTTTTGCTTTCCTGGACTATAATAATTCTGAAGTTTATTAGTACCCTTTTGTCATTCCCATTGAGACCACCAAGTTTTATAGTTAGAGAGCAGAAATCCCACATGCTAGTTATTTTACATACACAGTTTTCGTTGATTAAAGAAAAGAAAATCTCTGAAAATGAATGGAAACTCCCCCCACTGAACGAATCATATAGTGCCTCCTTACTTAGCAAAGAACTTTCCAGTAGAATTCAACAAATTACAAACCTATCTAAGCATATATGAATTGGCATAACAAACTCAAATCTAAATCACAGGCTCTCAACTTTAGACGCACATTAAAATTCTCCTGAGGAGGTTTTTTAAATCTCTGGGGATGGGAATCGGGCATCAGGATTTAAGAAACTCTTCCCAGGTGACTGCTGTGTGCAGGCAAGCTTTTGCAATGCTGATATCCTCTGAATAGCTACTGAGATTAAAAGGTAAACTGTAAATGTGATTTCACAAGCCAATTTAAATTGGTATAATACAGCTTAAGACATTAATCTTTAACTATTTTACTCATTTTATTCTTTTACTTGTTATTTTTCTCTCTTTTATTCTTTTGCTCATTAAGCCTCACAATGCTATGAGGAAGGTATTATTAGCCCCATTTTATTTATAGATGATGAAACCGAGGCACAGAAAGGTAAAGTAGCATATTCAAGACACAGAGCTAGGAAGTGTCAGAACTGGAATTCAGCCCAGGCAAAATGGCTCCATCTGGAGCAGCGGTTCTCAAAGTTTAGCTTGCATAACACAGAAAGGCTTATTAAAATAGAATTTGCTGGGCCACCCACTAGAGTATTTGATTCATCAGGGTTGCAAGACACCTAACTGAAAATTTGTATTTCTTACAAGTTCCCATGTGATGCTGATGTTGCCGAATAGGGAGCAGACTTTGAGAACCTAGAGTTCAAGCTGTGTTTTAAAAAGCCCACCACGTGATACTGATGCATCTAAAGTTTGAGAACCACTGCTTTTGGTGGTTTTCAGCCTGGGCTGCACATTAGATTCCCCCTGGGAAGCATTAAAAATCCTCATGTCCAGGCTGTACACCAGACCATTAGAATCTCTGAGGTAGGACTGAACATCAGTATTTTTTAAAGCTCTCTGTGCAGCCATGATAGAGACCCACTGCTTTAGCGTGGATTCTGTTAGCCACAACATTATATCATGCCCTGTATGCCACTGAGATGATGGCTTCCAATGCACAGTACTACCACAATTACAAGAATAATGCTGGGATCATTGTTCTGTCCCCCAAGAGGAAGTATTTGAATTGTATATTGTTAGTCTGCAAGATGTGAATAAATATCGTTCCCTTCATCATTGAGGTCTCTTCTGGACTGAAATGCTTCTCCCATGAAAATTAGATTCTGTTGTTTTCAAATCTTAACCACCATTTGCAAACCATAAGATCTGTGAAGCTGAGTCTTGGTAGATTTGTAGTTGACTTAGAATCTGGACAGCCATTGTGTGTTAAGTGCTGCTTCTCTGTAGGAGAGCCCATGCTCCTGGCTATCATAGCCATGTGACCCCTAAGGCTTAATGTAAAATGGCTGTGCATTCTGAGCCACCCCAGTCAAGGGGGTCTCCTCTAAACTAAGCACCTCTGCCCAGTATGATAAATAGCTTGCTGTAGATTGGATGACTCCCGCTACCTCACTGAGGCTTAATCCCCACTGTAATTGTTGAGGGTTTGAAATCCTTTTATGGTGATTGAAAGGTGGGGCCTTGAGGAGATGATTGGATTTTAGGACCATGCCACAGTGAATGGATTAATAACGGTGGTCAGGGGTGTGGTTCTGAGGGCTTTAAAAGGAAATTACACCAGGAGCTCTCTCTCTCTCTGCTCTGCCATTTTCTGCCATGTGAGTCCTCTGGGTTACTATCACCACCACCAAGACCCTCACCAGATGTGTTCTCTGGACTTTGGACTTCCCAGCCTCAGAAACTGTAAGCAATAGATTTTGTTTTCTTTACAAAATATCTAGTTCTGTGTATTTTGTTATAATCAGCAGAAACGGACTAATACATCTCGTTCAGTCCACATCTGAAAGACATCTACCTCAGCTGATACTGAGTTGTTGTGGAAAGGTCAAATAACATACTTAAGTTATAAATGTCTCCCAACATTTATCTCCAGGGGAAATCAGAGTACACTAAACAAAAATGATCTTGACAAGAGAAAAAAAATTAGACAAGGATTGCCTAAGGGGATGGGTTGGAAAGGGACCAAAGTAGTCTCATCCATACCTGTTGGTATGTAATAGTGGTTTCTACTTACAGGTTACATACCTGTTGGTTAGATACCTGTTGGAATGTAAGAGTGGTTTCTGCTTACAGGTTATTATCACATATGCCTTGTATTGTTCTCATGAAGTAGAATCTAGTAGTAAACAAAAGAAGATAAAGCAGGTATTTTAATTTTATTTTAGTTTTATGCAGCCTTTAATCCAAATTTACTTGTTCATTTTTGATGGTCACATGCTGCTTGCTAATGTTTCTATACTTTGCATCATTTTATTTAAAAAATTTCTTTGAGTATTTTATATATAGTTAATTTCTATTCTGAAGCCGATTCTTCTACTGTCTGGAATCCTTGGTGGTCTGGTTCTGTAGTTTGTTATTTCTGCTGACTTTCATTCATGGCGGTTTGTTTCTCATTTGTGAGAGTGTATTAAGATGATTTTAATTTGTGGATAACACTTTTAGGGTCCAGTTTAATGTGCCAGTCTTTAATAAACCTTCCCCTCCTTATTACTGGCTCAAGGCTTAATCTCCAATTTCAGTACTAAGGCCAGTACTGTCCTCAGGCCAACCTTGATTTTGCCTTGTGCTTACCCAAATCACTGCTGGTGTTTAGTTGACATTTTTTTTTTTTTTTAAAGAGTTTCCTTATTTCCTGCGAGTTTAGCAATAAAATAAGTTTTATGCAAGATCTGCTTGTGTTATAATGGAAGGCCCTTCAAAGTACTGAGTCCCTATATTACAAAAGGCAGACTTTTGACATAATCTTTAAAATAATTACATCATTTAATTGAAAAGTAAAAGAATATATATATACATTTAAAAAATATTCATAGGTACAAATGTATTCATAGGTAAGAATTCCCAAGAATAACATTTAAATTGACTATGAGATACCGCCAATTGAGACTAAATTTTTTCTCAACCAAAGCTTCTTAAATGATGGTTTAACACAATTGTCTTAAAATGCTTGTGAACAGATTTTAAAATTGAAGTGCTCCCAATGTTCTTGTTATTGGCATTTAACATTATAATACTCTTTTTAGTGGCATTTACAATTGTAATGCTCTTTTTAGTGATATTTCTTCCCTTTATCTCAACTCCAAGGAAGGGTTCATATTTGGGTCAAGGAAACAACTAGGTTGTATGAAACTTTAAAGAAGCAAAGGAGTTATGTGTACTACCTTCTGAGAACCCCATTTTCATTTTTTTTTTATGAGAACCCCATTTTCATTTTTTTTTTTTTCACGCTCTTGTAACTTGTCTCCTGCAGTTGGTTACATAAGATGGGTTCAGGGCCTTTTTCTACTTAGTGGGGAGTGACAGGCCCCTTTAAAAAGGGGAGTGGGTTGTTTTGGTCTGTTTTTGCTACTATGATGAAGTACCTGAGACTAAGTAATTTATAAACAACAGAAATTTGTTTATCACAGTTCTGGGAATTTCAAGGTCAAGGTGCAAGTAGGTTCAGTGTCTAGTGAAGTCTTGTTCCTCACATAGATGGTGCCATCAAGGTGTCCTCAAATGGCAGAAGGGACAGAAGGGGAGAGGCAACTCTTTCAGGCCTCTTTAATAAAGGCATGAGTGGCAGAGCCGTCATGGCCTAATCACCTCCCAAAATCCTTGCCTTCTACTACCATCACCTTGGTGGTCAAGTTCCAACATATGAATTTTGCAGAAACACATGCATTCAAACCATAGTGTGGGCCAATGTCAATTTTCTGGTTTTGATACTGCACTATAGGTGTGCATGATGTTCATTGAGAGAAACTGGGTGATGAATATCAGGACCTCTCTGTACACTATATTTTTTCAAATTCCTATAAACCAATCATTATCTGACATAAAACGTTCCTAAAAAATTGGAGTGGAAACTAGGGTAAGGCCTAGAGGAAATGGGATGCCAAGGAGATTGTTTCACCTTTGTCTGACCAGGCCTCAAAAGATTGGAGAAAAGGGAGTCTTTGTGGCACACGCATGGTTTGTTCTAGTCCTCCAAAGGCATAGTGGGCCAAAGCCCTAACTAGTGATAACAAACATGCATTTGCCTACTAGGTACTCTGTTATGAAACCCTTGAGTGACCCAGCAGGGTGACAGGCAGCTCTATGAGGGTGCAGAAAACCAGTCATCTTCTCCTTGGAGACAAAAGTAATAGCTCCTTTTAAATGTGTAGTGTGATTTGGATAGTTAGCAATGCCATGCATTATAAGCAAATACCATAAATTAGCACCACAGGAAAAATAAACTCTATGAAGTCTACAAAAATAAGAGGAAACATGACTTTTATAGCAGATCATTTAAAATTGTAAGGGATAAAGGAGGATTTTTTAGCTAGGTTAAGAACGTTTGTAAACATTTGTGAACACTCCTGTTTGTTGTGCAATGTGACTCTGATTAATTTCAATGTATGCTTATATTATGAAAAATCATTTTTGATACAGTAGTAATATTTGATAGAAAAATTGCAAATAAGTAGGCATGTCTCTGTGATTCTTGAGCTGTATTAATATTTTAAATCAATTAACAGCTTAATGGTTGGGGTGAGGGAAAGGAACAAACTAATTTAGCTTCAGCAAGCAACTTGAACAGTTTCTATTCACTATTTTACATTTTGCAGAATTTCCATTTGTATTAATAACTTATTACTTCTATTAAACATGCATTCTCCCTAAAGCTTAATATTTCTTCAGTGGAGACCAATTAACTGCGACAGTCTTTCCTTAGCTAGCCAATTATTTTAATTACTCGAATTTTAAAAAATGTACTTGCTTTGCATAGATTTGACCAGTTGAACTTGCTCCCAAAGTGCAATGACTCTGTATTCCAAGAGATGGAAGGTTTTTAGTAAATATGTGGATGCCAAGAAAACTTTTAGACATTTGGGTTTCTACAGAGCAGTAGACTAACAATCTTGTGCCACTATTTCATTACTTCTCATCCTAGAATTTACTTTTAACTTGGTGCCTTTCTGATCCAGCAGTCTTTTGTTCTTGTTTTTTACTCAGCTTCCTTGTTCTCTTTGTGCAGAACTATGGCTTGAAGGATGGGCAGGCAATCACAATGACTAAGGAGGAACTATAATGTGGTAGGTGCAGCTCTACCATAGCAAAACTTGAGCATTTGCTCCCTTATTCTTCTGGGACTGGTGTTAAAAATGCGTGAAGCCCATGTTTAATGAATATTGAAGAGTAAATGCAAAAGTAATGAAAGCATTTCATTTATTAGCCCTCCAAGCGGGTGACGGATGCTTAAAATGAAGAAATAGGAAGCACCACAGAGACAGTTTGTTTGGAGGGTTTGTACCCTCCTGGCCATGCCAGGAATCCAGTCATTTTCATGCAAATGACAGAATTTCCTGAAAAGCAGGTAAAAAGTCCTTTTCATCTTACAGAAAGACACTGAACAAGCCATTGGAGAGAAAAAAGAACACTAGTAATGATGTGAAGGCTAAATATTAATATTCTAATAAAGTAGGAAAGTTAGTAAGCAGATTAGTAGAATGAGAGAGATAACAAAAAGAGAAAGTAATCGGTTTATAGAAATATCAAGCAAAGGCAGCGAATCTCTAATAACACATCTTTTTACTGGTTTATGTTTAGTTTTACTGGTGATGGGGTATGTGCAAAGGGCACGAGATCAAGACCAGTGTGCTGAGTATAACATGCCACACACAAGAGACTGAAACCGAGTGAAAACAGAGAACGGGAGACTCTGAAGGGGCTGAAAGAAACAGGGTAAAATTATAAGCTCAGCCTAGCAGCTGACTAAACCCCTTCATTCATTTAACCCATTCTTAACTCTGTTTGAGTACAGACTCACTTATTCCTTCATTGCACAATCCCCTCCTTACTAAGGAGGAACTAGGGTCAAAATTCAATTCGTTTGCATATTATCTTACTTTAGTCTCATCGGAAAGCAGAGCCTGAGGCAAAAACTAATGTGCTGCTACTTCTTCAGGGAGTGCAATCCCACGGAAGCAGGAGTGAGGAAAGTCTAGGGAGAAAGGAAAGAAGGGAGAGCAAATCCTACAGTGTGTTACTAAGCTGGATGCTATTTGAGATTCAAGGCAATCGATTGCTGTTATCAGTGACTTGTCTTCTGAGGCTCTAAAATGATCCTGCCCCAGGACAATGGGGTACTGTAGAGAAGGAAAAAGAATTTACGCTCTCATTGGTCAAAAGTTGACTCCACAGGCCCACAAGTGTTAACTGCTAGCTTGAATTCCAGAACCCTAGAAGACCTGGGACATCTGTCCTCAAAGCAATAGGGAAGCTTGAGGGTTCAGAGCGAGAGGCAGTAGGGACTTGGCTTGCCATAAGGTGACGTGTGGTTCCTTTGTGCCCACATGAAGTTGGTTATGAAGACAGCAGGTGACCCAATGGCCAAGGGCATAGGGTGATGCCAAGAAGACCTGTGGTGGGACCTAAGAAGTGTCTAATACACATTCCTTGGAGACATTAGTAATTAATTCTTTAACCTAACTGCACTGTAAATCTGGTTATAATTGTATCCAGAAAAAATTGTGCTTTTGTGTCATTGTCACAAAACACTAATCTTATTGTTATTCTTTTCTTTATATAGCCTTGATTGCAGGACCCTAACTTAGGGTTTATCTTACAAACATTTAAATGTTCTCAAGTCATAATGCTATCATTAGCATCCAGGAAATAAATGATTAGCCCTTAGTGCTTGGTTGATTTCCCTCTCAGTCATATTATAACAAGCATGGCCAATTGTTATGGAACATTTATCATGTGCCTGGCTCTGTGATAAGTGATTTTCATGCATTATTTCATTTAATCCTCTTTGTGAGGTAGGCATCATTATCTCCGTTTTACAGATGGGGAATCTAAGGATCAGAGAGACTAAAGAGCTTGCCCATGGTCACACAGGTCACACAGTGATGGTGGGGAGCCAGATGTTCACCCAAGCCTAACTCTAAAGCTCATGACCTTGATTGCTACACCAGAGCTTTGTATCTATGGTCCCAGGGCCAGCAGATCAGCATCTTCCGGGAACTTGTTAGAAATGCAAATTCTCAGGCCCCGCTCCAGAACTGTCCATTCTACAACTCTGGAGATGGCCCCAGCAATCTGTGTTTGAATAAGCTCTCCAGTGATGTTGATGCAGGCTGTGATTTTAGAACTGCTCTATGCTATTCTGCCTCTCACAGTTTCATACCTGGTATAGTATGAACACATGTAGTCTAGTGCCCTATTCACTTTTATTCTGATCACCTCAAAGTATCCTTTGTATTGACATTGATTCTTTTTCCTTAAACTGACTTGAGTTTCAGGAAAGAAAAATAAATACGATTAAAGAACCTGATGTTCTTCACTGTGGACAAATTTTGAAGTGGTGTTAAGCCGATTATGGATTATTATGAGTAAAAAACTGAAGGGCAAACCAACATTCAAGTTATTTTTATGGCACTTCATGGTCTTGCTTCAATTTTACCCTTTCCTGATTAGTTGAGATAAAAGAAGAAATGGAGGTCAGTGAAATTAGTGAGCTTAAAAACCTTCTTTAAAGATAGTGAAGGTACCTTTCTTCTGCATATGAGCCCCTTGCTTAAAAGACAGATACTTGAGATAATATTCTTTTTATCTCACTAATTAAACATAAAGCTAGGCTGGGAGTGCTTTAGAGATGTGTCCTCATCAGCAGGGTCTGGCACCCGTGGCAGTGTTTTAATTCAAGAAGCCTAATTTAATTAGCACCCTGCCACTGGGTTGGCTGCTGTGCCACCTTGGATCTCTGGCCTGAGGAGAAATGTGCAACCCCGGCTCTTTTTAGTTCTAGTTAGCTCCATAAAAGGTAGGGTGTCCAAAGAAAGAGAGGAACTTTACTTCTCCATCATGTTTTGCATACGGTGCTAATTGAACTGACAGTTCTGGACCACACTCTGTTATTGCTGCAGCTGAGTCTTGAACTGATACCCAGTGAAGGGACTGCAAATGTCAAATGGCTCATCTTTGCCCTCGTGGCTCTTGAAATACGGGAGGAAATTGATCAGGGGGAGCCCTGAAGTCTGCATGCTTGAGTAACTGTAGGCAACACAAAACTAGGAAGAAATAAGGTATTCATATCCTACTGGTAATGGCTATACCATCTCGCCTCTCTTTCCCTACCCAGTGTGCTAATGAGGAAAGGAAAATGTGACACTCCTTGGCTTCCCTAACTGCTGTGCTTTGCCCTCATAACTTTTTTGTTCCTGCTTATCATGGTGACAGTCTTGTTTCTGTCAATCATTTCTGGTTCTTTCTGCCTAGAAAATAACAATGCATGCTTTTTGAGCCTTGAAATTATTTCAGCCCCTTCTCTTCCATAATTATAACAGAGAAAATGATGATGATTGGTTTTTTGTTTTGTTTTGGTTTGGTTCGGTTTTACTTTGCAATAACGAACCATAGCAATCAGGAAAGGTTTGTTTTTCTGGTCCCGGAAACTTCTCCTGTGGTAGTTTCCAAATTTTCCTCAGGACTGCAGAACTGCATATTTGTACGCTTTTTACCACAATTCTGAATTGTGAACATGTGCTATTTTTTGACCTTTTTCTCCACCACAGTGCAGGCAGTATTGTATAGTGAACAAATCATAGATCTGAGTGCTAGACAAAACTAGTTTTGAAGCCTGGCTTTATCCTATACCAGCTTGGATTTGTTACTTTGCTTCTCTGAGCATGAATTTCCCACTTTAAAAATAAATAAAAAAATTCCTCCTTTCCAGGACCATACAGAAAATTAAGTCAAATGACACATTTTAAGTAATCTAAAACTATTTTTGCCACATAGTAGGAGCTCAGTAAATAAGTTATTTTTCTATTTTCACTTAGCATTTCCCTTTGCTTAAGGAATTCTTCCTTGTTATTGTATTTGACTGAAAAATGTGATTTCTTTCCTGATTTTATTTCAGGTATAAATAAGACATTGCTATCTAAGGTCTATTGGGTCTTGGCTCAAACTGCCTCAGAGGAAAAAGCTTGGAAGCTTGCTGTTTGCAAAGATGGAGTTTTTAGGAACATTGATAGTTATTTTTACAGGGAGAAAAAAATCTCCACCTTTTTCATGCTCTTTTTATGGTATCGCTCTTTGGATGCATGGTGATGTAACAGAAACAACAAACAACATCTACTATGGTGTGCCAGGAACTATACTACTCACTTTCTCTCATTTGGAATCCTTACAGAAACTCTACAAGATAAATTTTATTGTCACCATTTTACAAATAATAAACTGGAGCTCAGAGAGGTTAAGTGACTTGCCCAAGGTCACACAACTACTATGGAAGGTCAGAGTGATTCCAAAGCCAATACTTATTGTTTGAGAGAGAGAGAGGAAAGGAAGAAAGGAATGATAGGAAGGAACGAAGGAACGAAGGAAGGAAGTAAGAAAAAAAATTAAGAACAGAAAGAAAAAGAATGAGAAACAGAGAGAAATCAGACCCTTCATTTTAGATGGATGGTCTAACATTAGCCTTTTCTCCTACCACAAGCATCCATTTTTTTCTCTTTCCTAGGGAAATGTCAGCTTTGGAAATAATTTAACCCAAATAATCACTCTGTTGGAATAACTCTCTCCTGGTGCTGCTGTAATTTGGCTTACAATTATAGTTAATTGAACATCTTCGGAGTGAGCTCAGTGCTGCATGCACATGGAAAAAAAATTTAATGTGCTAAGCATGCAAAAACATGATCTTAGAAGTTCATTTTTACCAGCAGAAAAAGAAGCAATTAGTGAGACATTTTTCGGCAAGGAGAAAAAAAAAAAAAAAAAAAAAAGCAAAAAACCTATGGTCTTGAGACAAGCTCTAAGACGATCCCTGGGCCCCATTAAGGGTGCAGTAATGAAAAGGGTTTGTGAGCTATAGGTTGGCATCTGTGAAAAGGTCCTCCTTCTCAGGAATCAAGACACATTAGTCTCATTATTTGCAGATACTTGACAAGACAAGAGCCAGAGGGAAGCAGCAACAGAAGGAAATGCAGTATGGAGAGAGGAGGTGGCTAATTAGAGGAAACAAAGAAAGGGAGTTAAACAAAACTGTTCTAGAAAATCCCCTTCTAAAAGAGAGGCAGTTCACAAACAGTCCTCCCTCTGGATATGACCTCCATCTAGTGGGAACCTGGGAGGACACCTCATCTACCCCAGCACTGTCCATTGTCCTGATTATGCACACATTCGGTGTTACATGTACTATGACTCTTAGTTAAAACCGGGTTTTTGTTTGTTTGTTTGTTTAACTTTCTAATGTATTTCTTTCAACTCAACTCATGAAAGGGTTAAGCTTCAAAGTATCCCAGGCTAGGCGCTGGCTCATTCCCTAGAGTAGCAAGAGCAAAAGAATAGAAGGAGAGCTATGGAGACAGGTGTTCTTCAACCAGCTCCTTTTTCTACTTCTCTGTCTTTGCCAGAAGGGTTTACACCTGAGCAGTCACCTCAGGTTCCTTGGTCCTGCTTATTATAAAGCCTTTTGGGAACTTGCCTGGTGGGATAGAGCACCTGTGACTCTGGAATAATTGAGTGGGGAAATGAAAAGGCTGCAGGCTAAAAAAGGATAAATGCAGTACCATGGTTTTAATTTCTGTCTCTGGACCCACACTGGGCTATCCACAAGTTAATCAGGGTGGAGACTTGTGACTTTGCAACCACAGGTCATAAGAAGAGGCTAAAAGGGAATTGAGAGGTAGGGCTGCTGTTCTCCTGATAGAAATTGCCCTCTAGGAGCATAGTTTCTAATTGGCAGGGGAATAGAGGAGAAGAGAGGAGCTTGCCACACACATCCAAGGAGCAATCAGCACTTCTACTATCCTGCTCTGTTTGTATATGAGACCCCATTACTTCAGGAGAAGGAGAAAGCAGATATGCCTAAATGCAGCCAGTTGGAGTCAGGCTCTACAGTCCTTTCTTTGTTCTTTAGGCCCATAGTTGTCTTCGCTGAATTTAGAGTAATGGGTCTCGACCAGGGCACATTTAAAACTGTCTGCAGGGATTTTTGATTGTCATGACTTGGTGGTGGTGGGAGTGGTGGTGGTGGGAGTGGTGGTGGGGGGGAAGGAGGTGGTGGGGGGGAACAGTGTATTAGTCAGGGTTCTCCAGAAAAACAGAAGCAATAGGAGATGTGTGTGTGTGTGTGTTATACATTATTGGCTCACACAATTACGGAGGCTGAGAAGTCCCATGATCTGTTGTCTGCAAAGCTGGTATATAGTTCAAAAGCCTAAAAGCTGAAGAACCAATGGTTTATGTTCCAGTCTGAGTCTGAAGACCTGAGAACCAGGAGTGCCAAGGACAGGAGAAGATTGATGTTCCTGATTTGTTCTCTCCAGTCAGGCAGAGAGCGAGCCAATTCGCCCTTTCTCATCTTTTTGCTCTAGTCAGGCCCTCAGTGGATTGGATGATGCCCACTCACCCTGGGGAGGGCAGTCTCTTCTGGAAACACCTTCACAGACAAACTCAAAATAATGTTTAACCAGATATCTAGACATCCCATGATCCAGTCCAGTTGATACATAAAATTAATTATCACATGGAGTGTTACTGGCATCTGGGGGTAGAGGCTAGGAAGCTGTTAAATATCCTACAGTGCATAAGACAACCCACACAACAGAGAACTATTCTGTCCAAAACATCAATGGTGCCAAGGTTGAGAAACCTTGATTTAGAGGATGCCCAATGTTCCTTCGCTAATTTTATTTCTCTTGCCAAGGTCAAAAGCAGGAATTATCATTGAATTTTCATGGTTTCCTGCTATTTTTTCCAAGTCTGCATTTCAGTGGCAAAACTGTTTTGTCTGGTGGGACCATTCCTGTCTTCCTGGTTGGAACCAGCATGGAGGGCAGCTTTCTTGTTTCCCCAAAGCAGCAGGCACCTTAGGTGTCCTCCCACTGCACTGTGCCAGACTCTGGTTTAAATGACAGGTTTGCATTAGTGGGCTGGTTTCATTATTGACCAAATAGCATTTATGGCATCTTCATACTGACAGTAACAGGTTGCCTAAGGAGAGCACAGAGCACTTGGTATGATGTGGAAAGGAGACTGAATAATTAAGTGCTATATTTTCTCAAGCTTCTTGATCTGAGGTCATTACTTCTTTTTACCAATATGTCTGAAAGAAGATATACTTGGTGGATATCTTGTTGGAATGAAATACACTTCTGAATCAATTTTCTGTGTCACCAAAGAATCTTTAATCACAGAGCTGAACACCAGAAGTAACATAATGAGGTAAGAAAATAATGAACAATATTCTAAGAAATCAAACCCAGAGCTCTCAAACACAAGTCTACATAATTCAGCCTAGGAAAACATAGGAATTGTTAGTGCCCACCACAGACTTAGGCCCCATCTCCAAGTAATAAGATAAATTTGTTTTTTCATTTACAAAATTAAAAGCAATTCTTCATATTCATTCTATCTTGGTTCTTTTGCATTTAATTCTTTAGCTACAAATGCAAAGCCCAGTTTGAGATAGAGAATTAAATAGGACTAGTATAAACAAGCCAATTTAAGGAGACCTTAGAGGGTAAAATATTATAATTGGAAGCAAGCCTGCCATGGTTGGAATTATTGCTGTCAATTTGGGAAAAACTCTCCTTAGGTATACGCCAAATGCTGTCAGTTGCTGTCCTCAAAGCTGCCACTATTTCGACAAGAATGAAAGTGCATCGGGCTCATGGGATCACACACGTAGCCTGCATCAGAAAAGAAGTTCAGTTGTTACTCACCTTTCAGTACATCTCCCCATTTTTCTTAACCAGCCTGCCTGATCCAGTGCAACACACAGCCCACCAGGCAGCTGTCCCAGATCATGAGAACAAAGAGTCTGGGCAGTGGTTGCGAGTGAGCAGTTGTACAGCAAAACTTAAAATGAAAACAAAGAGTTGAGACCACATGAACATAAATGATGGATGTCTGATTTGGACCTACACTGGCCAGGTGGCATTTTGGGTTTGGAGTAAAGAAGGGTACGATTCAGGAAGGTGGAATGTCATGATGGCTAAAGGCACAGGCTTTCATGTCAGGCAAATACTTGCTGGCTCTGTGACTTTTGTCAACTTAACCTTTAACCTCAGTGTCTTCATCTGTAAATGGGAGAAACAACAGTATTTACTCATAAGGTTGTCAATGCACATAAGACAATTAGCACTGTCTGACACAGTGAGTGTGAAACAAACGATGGCTAAAAACAGAAGGCAGAGACAGCAGTAGAGAAAAAGGAAAGAGCCTTTCTCTACAGCAGGTTGGCTCTGTTCCATTTTTTCCCCCTAGCAGCCCAAGTTTTAAGTGTACATCAATGCTAGGTCTAAATCCCAGTGGCATTTGATGCCCTTTGGAACAATAGCCCTGGTGTGTCTGAGAATCGACCTAGGGGCTCCGTCCGGTCAGGCCAATGCACCAGAGCAGACAGGACCTGTGCAGGGCAGCAGTTGCCTTTCCACTCTGAAGTAAGGAAGCATTCACTGCTTCTGTTGAAAACAGGCACATTTGTCAATAGCTATTGCCTCTTTTGCTCCCTTTTGATGGCTGAGTTTTCAGAACCAACCCAGCCATCTACATTTTCATTAGGGTGTCTAGCAATATGCAGTTGGATAGGCATATTTATTTTCATAAGAAAGATCTCTCTCAGAATCCCTCAGGCAGCACATAAACTCTCCTGAGAGGAAATGCCACTGGTACCGATACCGTCGCCGACTGGCCTCTCACTCACTTGGAGGACTGGCCCTGGTCAGATAGGAGGAAGGCCGTGGTTGGGGGAGGATGAGATGAGAGGAAGAAGGATACATATCACTTAATTCTGGGTGGACTAAAAAATAAAATCCACATCCTAGAGCAAAAATACTTCATTTTGTACAATCTGAAAATGTGACTTCATCCCAGGCATAGATAGATGCTTTAATAAGCTGGTAATCCTTTTACTACTATAATCAACCTTCTAATGTACCTTCACATGCAATTGTACTGGCCTGTGAAGTTCCGGTGCCTCTGGCCCCACAGGACTCCAGTGGAAATCTGTCTGTGAACATATGACCCACCAGTGTGGGTGGGCTGTCCCTCGGAGAAGGGTAGCAAAATCAGCAGGGTAATGAGGCTGACATTTTTATTGATGCCATTATTGCCAGAGTATAAGCACAGATATGACGGATTTGTGTAGCCAACTCAGCATAAGAGGGACTCAACTGAAATTTGACTACAGACTTTAGAAAAAGATTCAACCATGTCTGCATGGCTTGTTACTTTAGGGTAACATGTCTCAAGTAGAGAGAAAACAGCTATGTATTTAATTTTATCTTCATTCTCTAATGCTGCTCTTCCGGCGGCATGGGTGGGGGTCAAGGGGGAGGGGTGGGAACAGGTCATAAAGTTGCTGTTGCACCACAACTGGTTTATGAAATGGAAATAGAGGGCAATTAAAGGGTTCTTTCTTGTATGATGTGATGTTCCTAACGGGAGATATTGAATACAAATTTTTTTTGTCTATAAGGACTCTCACTTCATGCAAACACCCTGTTTTCTTCTACCCCTGGTATAAATATGCAAAGAAAACCCAACTTCTGTATTACTACATCACTTTTGTCTTACTTCTCCATCTTGGGGAATTGTCAAAGCTCTATTTCTTTAAGAAACAAATCTTTAAGTTAAAGAAATGCTTCATCTTGAAGCTCTACCATGAAAAGAAAGATTTCTGGTGAAAGCACACATTTCAAAGGGTGCCCTATATTCTGTGGTTGTGAAGTTACATCTGTAAAGGTTTGGGAAAATGGTATTATATTTATTAAAAAATGTGATGATGTGACACTTGTGCACATTTTCCCCTCAACACGATCTGTTACTGGACTGGCCAATTATGCTGTAAAGCTGATGATAAAAAGCGCTCAGCTGCATTCCAGACACGTACTGGGAGTCAGAAGCACAAAGTTTCCTTTCCTTAATGTACTCAAGTAGTTGGTCTGCATCTATCCAGAACATTTTTTTTTCTTTGTTTCTTAAAAGCTTCCTAATGCCTTAGGTAATGACACTTCACAGATGAGGTACATTGGTGAAGATCCCAAAGCCAAGGGTCTTCAGGGTCTATTGCCATCTACATCCAAGAACCAGGAACACATCATCCAATGCATTCTTCCCCAAACTTGCCTCTTATAATAAATCTGATCTCTTTAACTGACAGACATTTTTTCCAGCCCTTCACAGAGTCAAAGGAAGTTGCCATGAATAAATGGGCCTATTGTGCTAAAATTCCAATTAAATATAGAGCCTCTCAGGCTTAGAGGTTGGATAAAGGGCATCACAGCCCCACCTCATTAATATGGCAGCCGATGATAAAGGTAAGTGTCCATCCTCTGGCTTCTAGAAGCCTGCACAGAGCTTTGTTGATTATTTTAAGGAGCTTTATTAATTACTTCTGAAGAAGTCCTGTATGAAATGGAGCCCATCGGCTCTCCACTCATGGCCTCGCAGCTGTTAGAGGGAATGGCTGCACTGACGTCTTACCCTGGGTTGCCTGGCTAAGGGCAAGAGCTCACCCTGCATACGACGTAACTGTGGAAACGCGTCTTGTGTTCTCTTCTTCCTACCTACATGTCTTGATGTGCGGCTTAGCAGCAACAGACTCGATAAAGTGGTGACAAAGTATTTAGGCTGTCACAAAAGACAGGAGACTGTTTTCATAAAATGAATTATCCTTTTTTCCATGTGCACATGCACACAAACACTCAGGCACACTCACACATACACCCACACACGTTATTAAGCTGAAAGGAAAATATAGAGTTATACAAGACTTACAAAATTTGTACTTTTATAACAAAATATTTTAAAAACATCTGCCATTTCTAGATATTACAAAATACAATGTTTTCTTCCTTGTTAAATAGATATCCCCTTCCTAGGGGTAAGTCTCCTTAATAAATCTAAAGAATCTGTCTACTTACCATATTTGTCAATCGGCGAATACTGAAGGCTTCTCTTCATCTCCTCTGAAGACAAACCTTGAGAGGAAGATTGCCCAGCACTGGAAAATTAATGAGACACACAGTTTCACACTGTGGTGATTTGCTAATAACATTTTTATAAAACAGAATTTATTCATTCTGCATAGATCCCAGAGAAATGGCAAAGTGATACAAAGGTGTTTTTATCTCACAAGTGACTAGTTGGGGAACAGTTTAGAATTATTTGGAATAAGTCAGATTTAGGTGTGAGCCTTGGCTCTTCCACATGTGTAACAATTCCTAGCAGTATAAACTTGGGCATGTCACCCTTTCTGAGCCTCAGTTTATTTATCTGTAAAAGGGGAAAACAACATAATTAATTTACAGTTTGTTTTAGTGATTAAATATAAATAAAAAGAAGCATTGAATCTAAATCTGGGTTAATATGCTTGCAATCCTTAAGTAAAAGGAACTAAGAACAATAACATTATTATCTTATTAATAATCAATATAAATGAAGCACATTCCAAGAAATACTATTATTATATTGCTATTACTATAAAGATAATTATAAGATATAGTGATATTTATTCCATGATTCCTGTGTGCTAAGCATTTACATACAATCATCTCATTTAATCCGTATCACTATGATATCATTTGTCCCATTTTACAGATGAGAAAACTGAGGCTAAAATAATGAAGTAACTTGTCATGGCTCATCTAGAATTCAAACCCAAGTCTTTTAGATTGCAAAGACTTTGTGCTTATCCACTACTCAAATATGAATTTCTTCCTGATTCCTGCTCATCATTGATCCTTCTCTTTCTCCTAACTCCTCCTACGCTTTTACCATTTTGGTTAATGCGGTCATTTCCTTTCTAGTTCATCAGATTCAAAGTCTGAAGTCATCAAAACCTGCATCTTAATATCTAATCACATCTGTCAGTTAATTATATGTCTGTAACCTATCTTGCATCCATTCAACCTGTGCCATCCTCAAATCAGTTAGCTACCCTAGTTACCTGCAGAACTGCTGTCCCTGTTTCCATGGAAGAACTCTTACTTCCCCCAGCCCACATCATTCAGCTACTTAGGCCAAAATTCTCAGACTCATCCTTGGTACTGTTATGTCTCTCATGCAATTCAAGTCTTCTTAGCTCTGACTCCAAAATACAATCCTAATCCACCTATCTCTCCTCCTTCAAGGTCTAAGCCACGTAATCTTTTTCTTGTCTGGACCTCTGCAATTTCCCTCCTAATTGATCTCCCTGCTTTCACTCCTGTACCCATATAATCCTTTCTGTGCATATTATTGATGGAATTTCGATGTGTTGTCCCCTCCAAAACTCATGTGGAAATCTGATCTCCAATGTGGCAGTGTTGGAAACTGATTGAGTCATGGGGGCGGATCCCTCATGAATGGATTAATGCCCTCCCTGGGGGAGGAGGGGTAGTGAGTGAGTTCTCACTCTATTAGTTCCCGCGAGACCTGATTATTTAAAGGACCCTGGCACCTCCTCTCTCTCTCTCTCTTGCTTCC
This sequence comes from Cynocephalus volans, assembly GCF_027409185.1. NCBI lineage: Eukaryota > Metazoa > Chordata > Mammalia > Dermoptera > Cynocephalidae > Cynocephalus > Cynocephalus volans. The sequence goes on along the minus strand of NC_084467.1, from coordinate 64,637,565 downwards.
TCTCACCATGTAATCTGCTTGTACCCGCCAGCTGTCTGCCGCTTTCTGCCATGAGTAGAAGCAGCCCGAGGCCGGTGCCGGATGCAGCTGTCCCAGAATCGTAAGCCAAGTAAACCGCTTTTCCTTATAAATTACCCAGTCTCAGGTATTTCTGTTATAGCAACACAAAACGGACTAAAACAGAAAATCACTCCACCAGGTAAAGAACCACAACCCGCTGAGGTGCTTGCAGAAGGCAAAGGGAATACAGAATGGGTACTAGAAGGAAGGTATAAATACCAGCTTCAACCCCGTGACCATTTATACAAAGGAGGATTGTAATTGTGCTCCCTGTTGTGTTAAGAACATGTCTCTATGTATATATACTGTACACATACTAAGCAATTATCTTTGTTTTTGTTCCTCTTGTTCTCTACCATGTACCATGAGACTTACTGACTTTATACCAGCATTTAAATGTTGTTAACCTTACTTCATAGTATTTGCAATTTTAAGTTACGGTATATTGGGAGAAGGGTAAATATCATTTAAGGACTTTACCTTTGTCTTCTTGGAAAGGGATTAATGCATATCCAGTTGTACGCAGGATAATGTATCATGTTAGGCAAAACTATACGTTATTGTACCATTTGAAAATTAAGTGTGATTTAAGGAGATAGTATGGATACCAAGTTGACAAGGGGTGGAATTGCGAACATTAATTCTAGGTGTCGACTTGGTTAGATGAAGGAATGCTGAGAAACCTGGTAAAGCAATCTTTTCAGGTGTGGCCATGAGGGTGTTTCCAGCAGAGATTAGTATGAGAGTCTGAGTGGCCTGGGTGTGAAAGACCCACCCTCAGTGTGCGTGGGAACCATCCAATGCACTGGGGGTCCGAAGAGAACAAAAGACAGAGGAAAGAGGTGAAGCTCTCTCTTGCTTCCTCTTGCCATGTGATCTGCTTGTACCCGCCAGCTGCCTGCCACTTTTCTGCCATGAGTAGAAGCAGCCTGAGGCCCTTGCCAGATGCAGCTGTCCCAGAATCGTAAGCCAAATAAACCTCTGTTCTTTATAAATCACCCCGTCTCAGGTAATTCTGTTATAGCAACACAAAATGGACTAAAACAATTATCCAGAATAATCTTTTCAAACTATAAAACAGGTTAAGTCATTCACCTACTTAAAACTCGGCAGGCACTTCCCACTTCATTTGGAATAAATGTAGATGCTCCACTCTCAAATGCTGGCCCTGCCTATAGCTCCAACCTCAGCTTGTACTCATTTCCCCACCTTTGGCCAAGCACTTCTTTCTGGCATTCTTTCTGTCCCTTGAACCCACCAAACTCTTTCTCAGTTCAGAGGCTTTGCATCTGTTACCTCTGCCTGAACTGTTCTTTTTAATGAGCCCAAATCCTGTTTTGCTGAACCTGTGCCTGCTTACCTTCACCCATGACTGGCTCTGCTATCATTTGGGCCTCAGTTCAAATGTCACTTTCTCAGCGAGGACTTCCCTGACCACCATTCCAAAGTGGCCGTTCTTCTGCCCATGGCTACTCTCTATCACATCACCCAATTTCTTTCTTTCAGAGCTATATACAATTATCTTGCTTATTTATCTGTTAATTTATACACTGTCCCTCTGCTTTCCACACACTGGGACTCATGGAGCTCATCTCTCTTTTTCCCTGCTCTGTCTTCAACACTCAGAACAGTGCCTGGCACACGGGAAAAACTCAGCAAATAGTTTTTGAATAATTTAATTAATTAATGGATCCCTAAATGATGTCCTTCCCTCCAGTCACTCAATCCACCTATCCACAAGGTCTTACTGTGACAAAAATCTTCCCACAGACCTCTCCTCCTTCTTCAGTTCCTCAGGCTGACTTCTCAAGCCCTAAACAGTCCAACCCCACATGTGTTCTGTGAGCATCTTGCATTTCTTTCTGCAAGTTCAAGCCACACTAGTAGACTTTGGATTATCCAAACATTCCTGAATGTTTTTTCTCCATGATTGTGGCTGAGCTGTTCCTACTGCTTGAATGTGTTTGTTGACACCTTATTTATCTCTGACAGGAAGCAGTATGGTGTTATGGTTAAGAATGAGCATTCCAGTGACAGACTCCTTAAGTTTGAATCCTGACTCCAACACTTACTACTCTATGATCTTTGGCAAGTTATTTAACTGCTCTATGCCTCAGTTATGCAACTATAAAATGGGAATTATAACAAGGATTATAGAGTTAATCATGATAATTAAAAGAGCTAATAAGTTTAAAGCACTTTGAACTGTGCTGACATTTAGTAGGCATTAGATAAATGTTACCGACTTTTATCACCATCCTTCAAGGTCCAACTCAAAGTCAGCATCTTCCTCAAAGCCCTCTTAAAAACCTCCAGTTAGAATTAACTTCTTCCTCTTCCATACCCCTCTAGTACCTCATACTTCTACCACAGTCCTTGTCAGAGTCTGCATTGATGTAGAATTATCTATATTTGTATACTAGTGAACCCCATAAAACAGAGAGCTCCTGGAGGTCAGAGATCCTGTCTAACATCTTTAGATACCCTACAGGGCTTAGCCAGTACTTTGTAAATAGTTAAAATAAAAGCGTGTTAAATAAAATTAAGTTATTACAAAATATGTATTTAGAGAAGTCAGATTTTTCAGAAAGCTAACATCAGTTCATACTGATTAATTCACTGAGCTGACTTAAAAATGACCGTATCTCTGGCCTCACTTCCTTAAGCTATAAAATAGAGATGCTGTTTCTTAGAGGAAAGCAATGATTAAAAAGAAGAAAAAGTATTGGCTTAAAGCAGGACATGATGTGATCTCAATCAATATTAAATAGCAAACCATACTCAGTTCTGGGCAATAGAATGTCACTCAAGATATTTTTCAAAATAAAATTTCTCCTTTTAATATATGTAACCTCCTCAGCACTCTAGCTCCTTTTAAGAAATGTGCTGTACACAGTAGTCCTGGCAACAACCAGATAATAGGGAATAAATATTTTATCACCAAAATGACTATCTGGTTTCCTGCGAATAAAAGCCCATCTCCAAGCTGCCCTGTTTATTCAGTTGCTGAATGCAATTCATGCCAGGTGACCTAACCTTCTTGCCCAAGAGATACCACATAGGCTGGCATTGAGCTCTGTTCTAGGATGACGGACAGATGGAAGCTAAGCACGCACAGGTCAAACAAAATAGAAGAAACCAGACTCTGACCAATGGTAGTCATCCTCAGTCCATGTGCATCTAGACTTCAGCAAAGTTTTCACAGAAGCCTCGAGTTTAAAAGATACATCAGGACCTCTGTTTGCTGAAGTTGTGGTCAGAGAAAATAAGGTACTTCCAGTGATGCAGCTGCCCCATGAACTCAATGAAAGTAAATGTGAACTAATGACAGGTAAGGAAAGCACTCAATTTTGCAGTGTTTCAATATTGCTGGTCAATTTGATAGACTTCTTTATGCTAAAAGGATGATATATATTATAGACAGAGCATATACAAGGGTACTATTAAAAGCTCATGGACAGATTCTTATAACCTTTTTATTTAGAACCTTTTATTTAGTACTTTTTGAAGTAATCTTGCATATGAACAGCATGTAATACTAATGGGTAATTTCATGTATACATTTTGTGACTATGGAATTAAAGTTTCCTATAAAAAAGAGAATAAGATAGTCTTTAGGTTAGTTTTTGCATACTACCACATTAAATCTGTATATCTTACTTTAGTGCTAAAAATTTTGTCATTTTAGGCTAAACAATTCAACGATCTCTGTGGGGTATATATAAAGATAAGTATAATCATCAGCTATTGTCTTTGATAAAAGTGTACTAGGAAATGAATAATTTATCCAAAATGAAGAGCACAACCAAAATTCAAAAAATATTTCTTACTTCTTAATCAGTGCTTTAGGGATATAGACTTTCTAGTAGACTATCTGCTAATTAGGACAGTTCACACCCAAATCTGCAGTATGTAATCTGTATTTTTGTGTGTGCATGTCATTCAGGTCATGGCTTGTCAGAACAAACTAACAGTTTGCAAATGGTCACAATGCTCTCAGGCACCCTGGGTAAAGAGAGCAACCAGGGCATTTAAAACTAATAAAAATATGAGACCATATTGTCTATAATAAATGCAGAGATGGTAATATTCATAACAAACACATTAAGCAAATTAATATTATCCATTGAGAAGTAAATCAACATGTATGTAAGATTACCAAAGAGCTATAAAGAATGGAAGACCACTAGAGGAGAGAATATACCCAAATACTTGTATAGCCTCAACTCCCCAAATCTGGAATGAAGTATAATGTGAAACTAAACTAGTGGGTTAATGTACATTCTAGGCAAAGATCCAGAAAGAAATGATTAGAACAGAGGTTTTCTGGAAACTTAAAAAAAAAAAAGTACTGATTATTGGAAGCTACCATGCGTTCACAAAGAAAAGAAAATCATACTAGATTTACATTATTTCTTTTTGGTGAAGAGGAATATAAAGAGGAAATCCATAGGCTAGAGCACACATCTGGATTCCAGCAGGGTGCTGGACAGAGTTTCTGCTGGCTGCTTTGTAAATGAGAAAGGGCTATCTACGCCAGAGGACAAGTGGTTAGATTGATTTATTACTGGTTGAATATCCAGAACAGACACCGATTTGAGGTCTGTCAGCACATATACAAGAGTACTTCAAAATTTGTGGAAAAATAGAATTAAAAGATAATATGAATCTTTCCTTGAAAATTTTGAAGTACCCTCATAGATGATATTCCCACATAGTTAAATTGAACCTTAGACAGTAAGAGTAATTAAAACAAACCACCACATTTTCTAAGGTTAGAATTGCCCGAAAATGGATTGAGTTGTTCCAGAGAGGGGATACTGTCCCATCCCTGGAACTGTTTAAGCTGTGGCTGGAGCACCTATGGGCCCCAGGTGCTGCAGAGAAATCTAAGCGTGCACCTGTAGGTCACATGATGTCACATCCCAGGTTGCCCCACTTCTTACATTCTGTGATTCTTTAGAAGGCATTCATGAGTCATGCAGACTTTGATATCCTAGCATTAGCAAGTTGGAAAGGCAGAGTGAGATTACAAAGTACCCACTTATGCAGGAGATTTTTATCTTCCTTATCTCAAGTGTTTGACATTTGGCCAGGGCTGAATACCTGATTTTCACATACATGTCATGGCCTACCTGGCTACCCATTACCACTACTATTCATGTTTTTAGTCTACATGCATTTTATTTGAAATGGTAACTGAACTGTGCTGTTTGCCTGAAGGAACCATCTCCTTTAGTGCTCCATTTCAAAGGAGGAACCATGCTACCATCTAAGATGAAGCAGAGGGAAGTGTGGAGAAGGTACTTTCACATAAATCCATAATTAAGGATTTGAATGACAGGTTGTATAAGGCTGGCACTAGGAAATTCAGAACTGCTTCACAAAGGTTTTTATATAAGATAAAGTTGTAGAGTATTCTTGTTGCAATGCTTAAGGGGTGGGGGTGGTGGGTGGAGGGACACTTAAAACACTATGTTATTTCTTAACCCAGAAAGGTGTATTGTTAAGCAAGGCCCAAGAAGAAAGATGCAAAATTCTGTTGAAGACAATGGTGAATTCTGATGCCATCTCTCCAGAGTAGTGGGACCAGGCAGTGTCACAATGAATCCAAATGGCCCCATTTAGAACCTCGAAAGCAGTGTTGTAGCTTCCAAACTACAGCTTGCCAAATGCTTTTGATATTGGAGCAATGAATCATGGTTTTGGCTGTGGGATTTCATGAGTTCTCAGAATATTTGCTAGTGCCATAATTGCTTCTGACTGGATTCCATTTCAAAGATGACTTCAGATGGGCATACAGTCCAAAAGAATCCTTTTTTTTTTTTAAATCACATTCTTCTGAGTGTGGCTTTTGCAGAGTTGTTGTATTAGTCCGTTTCGGTTACTTATAACAAAATACTTGGAACCAGGTAATTTATAAAGAAAAAAAAATGTACCACTTATATTTTCAGAGGCTGGAAGTCCAAAGTCCACGGAACACATCTGGTGAAGACTTTCTTTGATGGTGACTTCAGTGATGGCAGGGTATCACTTTACAAAAATGGTGGAGCAGAGAGAAACTAACCTCATTCACCCTCCTTTTAAAGCCCTCCAAACCATGCTCGTGACCACCATTTTTAATCTATTCACTCACTACTGCACGGTCCTACAGTCTAATCACCTCTTCAAGGCCCCACCTTTCAATTACCATAACTGAATTTCCCACCTTCAACAGTTACACTGGGTATTAAGCTTCCAATACACGAACCTTTGACAGAACTCAATCAATCCACAGCCATTGGGAACTTTGATTTGAGGAATTATAGCAGGTATTTCTACATGACTTGAAAGCGAGTAGATTAAAACAACTGAATAAAAATAAAGAGACCTAGAACATTCAGTTTCTCAATAATGATATAATAATAATAATAATTTCTTATACTTGCAGAGGACTTCATAGCTTGCACATATTTTTTATTAATTAACTTTTAACATTTTATAAAACTCCCATGAAGTGTCTGGGAAGGCATTAAGTAAGTTTACCTCCATTCTATGAAGATGAAAAGTCTGGCTCAGAAAGTTTGGATGACTTGCATAAATTCACAGAACTAGCAAGAGGCAGAGCCAGAACTTGAACAAAAGGTCTTCAGACTTTCAGCTGATGCTCTTTCTACTAAATCACACTACATTTAATAGCAGCACATGTTAAACTGTTGTTCTGTTACTATTTGGGGAGCTCACTAAATTAGTCACAAGTTACAGAGTTTTGAATTCTTTGCATATATGATCACTAAACTTCTCATAAAGAAATACCCTTATCTCATAGTAAAACCAGAATCAGCTTTCTCATATCTTGCTTTCTTTAATCTTTTAAAAATTACACTCTCCCCAAATTAACAATTGCTTGCCTGTCTCCTTGCAATGATGTTAAAACATGGGATACACATATACTAAACTTTCTAAATGAAATGTTTATGATTTCCCTCAACCCTCTGATCTTGTGTAAGGGTTTTCTAAGCTGCATGCATGGATTCATCTTACCAAAACACAGCCCTGGCTATGTTGAACAGAAAACCATAAGGGTATTAGTGTGATTAAAGACTTCAGGAAAAATTTTCTTTCATTCAAATTGATCCAATTAGTTTTTATGCAGCTAACAATGCCCTCAGGCTACCTGTACCCTGGAAGATTTAGCCATTTGGACATTGAATAAGGCAACATCATCCAAGGCCTCACAGCTTTGCAAATATGCTTTATGGTTTATTGAATCTTTTTGCCATCTGTCATCGTGATTACCTATATAAGAATATTATCACAAGGATCAGTGCCATATGCATCCTTATCCCCTTCTTCAAAAGGAGTATATCCTAGTTAGGATCGTTTCTTTCATTAGAAAGGAAACACATACAGATAACACCTAACCACAATTTCAGTTCTTTGACACCAGTCTAAGAAACTAATACAAAGAAAAGGTGGAGAAACAGCATGTTGAGATGTCTAATAAAGGTGTTTATACTAGCAAAATAAATGTCTTGCCATAGAAAAGGCTACTAGAGTCATCTGGCTGATCCTTTTGGCATTTAGCTGAAAACAAATAGAACTATTTAAAACAGATCTGTCATAAGGGACAAATGCCTTTCTGTGCTTTGTGACACATGTTTGTGCAGCCCACCTTTCCTTTGGCCTAAAGAGTAGGATGATATTTCTGTTAGAAATGGGAACACCTTTGGCTAACTTTGAAATAGTCCAGTCAGACTCTTATGAATAAGCATTTGTTAATTTATCAGTTAAGTTCAACATATTTATTTATTCATGATTTCATCATGGCTGTTTCAAAACATTATTTTGTCTTTGTCGATATTCCCTACTTGACAACGTTCTAAATTAAAACAAATTTAGTGCTCCCATTACAGTGAATGGGCAATGGCCAAAGCATTTAATGGGGCCCAGAGGTCAGTGCAAAATATCTCTTTCAGGAAAATCAAACTCATCAGTTTTCTTTCAATGGCAAATGTCCCCAGGCTATAAAAGGACTAAAAGACTTGGCAACCAGGTCATGGCTCTGTTTGAGCCATTAGGCAAGTATCCAAGGTCTTAGCTCCCCCATTTTTAAAGGAAAAAGCAATTAGGCAAAGAATTATGAATAAGGAAAAATGAAGAGAGAACTTAAAGTGTGTGTTAATTCCTTGATGGTTCATAAATTATTAATGTGCTCAACAGTAACCTAACAACACAACCACCTCTCAATTTACCTACTAATTTAAGCAGGTATAAGTACGTTGTACAAACCAGTAGGAAGTGGACTTTGCATGCCTTGACTAGTAAAACTGAGGAAAATCCTCTAAATATAGCAAAATCTTTCATATTCACCTCTGTACTTACTGTCATCCAAAAAAAGGAACACATTTTACATTTTAGAGCTAGAGAACTTAATAGCATGACAGTGATAAAGCCTATTTCTCACTGCCCATTTTTTCATCTCTTTTTTGACCAGAAAAGCAGCTGAGGCCTCTAGAAGTAAAATAACCTAACCCAAGTTCATACATGAAGGTTATAGTGAAGTCAGGATCTCGTATTTTAAACTTCTAGTCCTCTTCAATGGTTTTTATTCTTATTTTTAAGGAGTTCCAGTGCCTTGCTCTGGGCTCCCTGTCGACACATATACCCTCTTCACCACCCTTATGCTCCAGCTTCCCCAGATGAGGCACGTTCCTGTGCAGATGTCCTGCTCAACCTGCATGGAACCATGGAGGCCACTGCCCTGGATGAACGTTCTGACACCCTAGGTGAGGCCACTGCTCTCACCACCCCTCTCATGGGTGTCCTTCTTCCCAGACTTGGGCTCTGACTTACTATGCCAGGTTGCTCTCTCCTATGGGTGCCTTCCTCGCCATACCTGGGTTCTAGCACCTTGATTGGGCAGCCCTAATCCTCATGCTTTCTTCCCCCACATGTATTCTGACACCCTGAGCCAGGCAGTGCCGCCCATCACTCCCACATCCCACAGGGACGTTCTCCACAATCTACTTGGACCCTGACATCCTGCTCCACACCCACTGGGGAAGTCGACCCTGCTCAGCCCTAACAGCTTTTGAACCAAATCATTCAGGAAGAGAAGGGAAGAGAAGAGAGAGAAGAGTAACAAAAATGAACTTTTAAAAGTGTTAACCAGATCCTGCCACGTTCCTGATTAAAATTGCTCAGTGACTGCCCAACATGTGAGGAACAACATGCTGACATCCTGTCCTGGCTGATGAAGCCCTCACGGCTGGGCCTTTACCCACCTCTGGAACTTGATCCTGTACCACTGTTCCCTGCCTCCTACCCTCTGCCCACCACAGGGGCCTTCTATTTCTGCACTTGCTTTTAGCTCGGCTGAATGTGTTTTGCCTTCCTGCAGAAGGTGTGTTTTTGTCATTGACTACCCCGTCTAAGCCAGCTTCCAGTGCCTCTGTATCCCTTCAACCTGTTTTCACTGTTTGCAAAGCATGTATCACCATCTCACATTTCTTGTATATTTATTCGTTGTCTCCTGCATAGGCAGTGCTTGCCGCTCTGCTTGCATACTTCAACCTACTTAGTGTTCAGAGGTTTCTGTACATGCTCCCTCTCACCCACCCAAATGACCTTCAGTCAATCAGGAATAAGAGTTGGTGGATAAATACTCCAGTTGACTTGCTCCCCACTGAGAAATTTCTGAAGAATGTTCTACACCCTTAGAGGGTACAAGATGAGATTAGCCTCAGTTGACTACAATGGTGTCTTACTCATCAACATATCCCATATTTACTTTCCGTCTTTCCCTCTCCCTCACTGCACTTCTTAAGATCATGTCCTAGAAGAGCAACTTACAACCAACTGCATTAGAGCAATGATCCCCACACAAGGCTCCCTGATCCTATCCCCTGCCCAGCCCATTCCATCCTCTACACCATCGCCAGAGAAGTCTGAGAATGATTCCCCATTGCGGACAGCATCCTTGTCCATCCAGTGGTTCTCAGTGTAGTCTCACAGATATGGACGTGGCCTCTTCTGTGATGGAGGTGATGGAGGAAGAAGGAACCATGGTGGCCTTGGTGCTGCCCAGCCTTTTGCTCTCAGCACTGGTGCAGAACTTGTCTCACATCGCAGTGAGTTGTGTTCATCTGTCTTGACAGCTGGACTGTGGATTCTTTGTGGGGGGAGCCCTGGTTTGTGAGTCTTTGTATGCCTGGTGCGCCGCACAGCATCTGGTACTGACTAGTTGTAAATGCACCAAATTCTTGAAGGTAGTCTAATTTCTCCCTGGGGAGGCAAGTTTCCAATGTCTACAGTTTCAGAGCTGTGCAACTTGGAAATAGTGGATTTTTATGCTTCTAAAGCAGGGGTCAGCAAACTTGTCTTGCAAAGGGCCAGATAGTAAATATTTTAGGCTTCGCAGACCATATTGGTCTCTGTTGCAACTACATGGCTTTGCCGTTGTGGTGCAAAAGCAATCATAGACAATATATAAACAAATGAGAATGTCTGTGTTTCAATAAACCTTTACAAGAACAGGCAGGGAGCTGGCTTTGGCTCATGGGCCATAGTTTACCAATCTCTCCATTAGAGCAGCAGATACATCCCATGTGTGATGTTCTCTTAAGCTGCCTTCCACTTCTGGCCCAGACAATACAATCTCAGTGAAAGTGGAATCTCCACTCATCTTCCATTCTCATAGTTTCTCTTGGAAGAGGAATGTTGAGGACTAAAATATAAGAGCTAATGGCAAACAGAAAAAAAATACAAAGTATTTATTTAGTAATTACCATATATTAGACATGTTCAAAATTGTATTCTCCCTTAATCCTCATTGCAACGCTATGAAGAAGGTGATGCTCCTGTTTTTATCCCATGGATAAGAAAATTTGAGTCTTGGAGAGCTCAACTAACTTGCACTCTGTCACACAGTTTATAAATGGTAGAATTGAATTTGAACTCAGGGCTATCTGAGCCCAAGCTTTTAACTACTAATGGCCACTGGGTGGTTACATAAATAAAAATCATAAAACCAATTTTATTGACGAAAGATAAAAGCAGCAACTAGACAGGAGCCTACAGAGCAATACATATTCCTTTCCCCTTTTGGATTGAGGAAAGTTCAAAGGCCATCTTTTGTTGATTTTAAATCTCTGGGCTCCTTTGTGTGAATTCATATCCCTGCAAGAAATTCCATGTTCCTTTGTTCTTTATGACAGGCCAGTCTGAATGGGAAGGTTTTAAAACTCCCTAAACTCTTTGAACATGCAGAACATTGATCTTCACAAACCATTTGAAACACCCTAAGGAGTTTACAAAATTACAAGCCATGTTTTTTTTTTTTTAATTTTGTTTTGTTTTAAGTGAATGTGTATCAAACCTCTGGGGCCTTTAGCCTCATCACACAACACCAAAGCTTTCCTCTCCTCCTCTGCGAATGCTTTGCTGTCAGACCCTGAATAACAGAATGGTATTACGTTGCTGGGGTGCCTTGATCTCATGGAAAAGCTCCTCTCTTGCCAGTAATGTGGGAGCTCTTACCCCACTTCGGTGTGATGTGCTGTGATGCTTCTTTGAACCCTGGGGCAACTAAGGGTTTGACATTTCCTGCTGAGCCGACCACTGCTCCTGCCTTCTGTGATGGCAGGAATGTGACTGCATCTTCTGTAAGAAGTGCTCTGTGGCCTCCTGAACAGCTAGACCTCTATGGTCATTTTTATATTGGTATTTATTAAGCCTTGATCCGTGGCACACCGGAAGGCACACTCCCTCAGAACAGGAATCATGTTTTGTTATTTATCTCTGTAGCCCTGGCATTTGGAGCCTGGCACAGTTTACTCTCAACATGTATTTTTAAATGAATTTGTCTTGAACTGAGCTCCTGATCATTTCCCCAGCCTCATCTCTCAGTCCCAGTGCTCTGTGCAGGTTGCCAAGTGGTTAGGAACACGGGATCTGAGTTAGATGGAACCAAGTGTCCAGTGCCAGCACGGCAACTTCTGAGCTGCTTCCCTCGAGCAAGCTACATTACCTTCCTGAGCTTCACTTTCCTCTCTGTACCATGAGGATGATAATCAGACCTGTTATATATGTAGGTCTTTGTGAAGATTATATCAGATGATATGTAAGTAAAGTGCTTAGAAAAAACTCTAACATATAGTAAGTGCTCAATAAATATTAGCTGCTATATTATTGTTATTACCATTTATTATCATTACCATTCCTGCCTGCAGCATCCTTTCCTTCCCCTCTTCCACTGGATAACGCTACTCATCTTTCAGGCCTCTGCTTTCCCCTTCCCCAGTACAGGGTTAGCTGGCTTCTTTAATATGTTCTTGTCACATTGTTTCTTTATTTGTCTGTCTTCTCTAGTATCCATCTCATAGCCTGGCTTAAATAAAGTATTTGTTAGATAATCAAATGAATAGAAAGTAGGTTTAAAAGAGCAAATTAATTGAGCACCTTTCCTCCTAATCCTAAAGTACCTCAGCCAGAGAGATCCTTTTAGGAAGAAACCCAATCAGGCCACTTCTCAGCCCAAACCCCTGCAGTGGCATGCATTTCAATCTCAGTAAATGCTCAAGTCCTGCCAATGCTCTGCACCTCCTTCGTGATCTGGCTCCCTTACTTCTCTGCTTCGTCTCCTACTACTCTTGCCCATGACCCTTTTGCTCCATCTGGCCTCCTGGTTATATTCTCTGAATCCACAGACATGATCCCACCTCTGGAAATTTGCTCTTGCTGTTCCCACAATCTGGAATGCTCCTCCCCAAGGGTTTGTGGTTCTCTGGTTCACTTCACTAGTGTCTTTGTTCAAATGTTATCTTCAGGGCAAATCTTCCCTAATGATCCTGTATAAAGTTGCTAATCACATCTCTTTCTGCGCTCCCTGTCCCCCATCCCTGCTTTAACATACTACGTAATTTACTTCCTAAAAAATTATCTGTCATTCCCATCCCACCCTAGAATAAAAGCTCCATGAGGGAAGAGGTTTGTTTTATTTGCTGCTGTATCTGCAGAGTCTAGAAGTGTAAGCCTTGAATGAGAATTTTCTAAGTGAATAAATGAAGTAGGTTAAAAAATGCCCGTAGCCCCCAGAACTGAGAAAAATGGAAAGCCTTTTATGAGCTTCATTCCAGAAGAGATTTATGTAGCATTTTGCTAATGCATTTTCCTGAACAATTTTTGAATAGGAAGGGGTTTTTTGCAGGGCTGACAGTGAGTCACCAGTTGGCCCTACCCCAGCTCTGGTCACAGCCAGTGAATCTACACAACAGTCCTGGAGTCTACACAGTGCCAAGTGTGGAGGGCCTGCACCTTGCTATGGAAAGGGCCAAGCCGCCTCTACTCCTGGCAGCTCACAGAGGTATTCCCTTTGCATTTTTCCATAACCAGCTGAAAGGGGCAGAGATCAGACTGTTAAAATACCCAAAAGACTCTTCTAATTGCTTCCAAAATACTTCTGATGGCAATTACCACACAGTTACTGTGTGTTTTAAAGACCTTTCACAGAAAAGAATTCACTGGAGCTTTTGTGAATACTGCCACAAAAACTACTTGATGGTGTTTGTGGCTGGTCAACATTTGTGGCTGTTGCCAAGTGGCAATGCTTTTGTAAAAGTGCTTCTCTGGTAAAAGCAAGAATTCCACATTCACCCATGTCTTTGGACCTGTGACTTGGTAGAATTGCTTTGTTCTCTTAGATATGTGTCCTACAGAATTCAGCAAAACACAGATATAACACTCACAACTTGATAATATGTCTTTACAAATCCATAAGTTTCATAGAAGTATCAATTGGGGTAATGTCTATAAAAGCACTTTTTGAAATCATAAGTGTTAAAACATTTACTTCATGTACAATTACTTATTTAATTTTCCTAGCATCCATATGGGATTGGTTTTATTATTATTATTTTTCATGGAGAAACTGAAGGGCAGACAGGTTGGGCAATTTGCCTGAGGTCACCTGGCTGGTAAGAGAGAAAAGAAGGATCCCATAGAACCCACACTGTGGTTCATTGCTTTTCTGTTCCACAGTGTTGCTATATTATAGAAAACCTTGTCATCTGCTGGAGTGAATTCATGGGGTTCTTTTCTCTCATTAGTAATTTGGATTTTTCAATTTCCAGTGGTCATTGGGTTTGGAGTTAGAAATTCGGGCTTCTGGTCATGAATCTATTGAAGCTTTGGATCATGTGGTGCCGGATTTTATGTGTTCACAGTCTAATCTTGAATTCCCTCTACAGGCGAAGTTTCCATTAAAGCCAGGGGCTAAGGTAAAAGGACATCAGATTTTGAACCTAATAAAAACACTAATTTTAATCGAGATTTGAATCACACGATCAATATTCCAATCAGAAAATGAATAATGTTATTCTGGGATGGCTTTCTTAGATACTTCTTTCTCTCTCTCTCTCTCTCTCTCTCTCACACACACACACACACACACACACACACACACACGTGCACGTGCTCTTGGGAACTAGGAAAAAACCCCACATTTTTGGAATATGTGAAAAAAGACAGATTTCTTTTTTTTATGCTACTTTTTAAATGTATAATACCCTCAGGAGTAAGCCTTCTATACTGTGTTGGGAGAATTAGTCATGCAACTCCTGCTACAAATATCTTCCAAGCACCACTCTGGAAGTGTACTCCTTGGTCTACCTTTTAATATGAGACACCAAGCTGAAAGGAAATCGTGTCTGGGGAATGGGTAATCCGAGATGCTTCGGGTTCCCATAGGAACGCTAGGAGCTTGCTTTCTTTATTTATGTGCATCTGCAGCAGCTGCCTCCTTTGGATTCTGGCTCTTAGTAAGTGCAAGCAGCAGCTCCAAGAGCAGAACTGCCCTAAATGTCTCTCTTTGAAGCCCTTAAGTCCACAGTCTTCTACTTGTGTCTGACCCCGATTCATCACGGCCTGAATGCTTCACGTGCTATATTAAGTTTCCAATAGAGCCTGAACCAGATTTTTTTAAAAAAGAACAATCCCTGGCCAGTGAATCTCATCATGAGAGCATTGGAAAAGTGAGAAGGATAGGAAATAAGGCAGACAGTAACTACTTCCTGCCACCTATCATTGGAGGGATATCGATATATCTCTCTCATTTGGATGTTTTTGCTCTACCTGGATCCCAGCTACCTGCTCAGAAGATTAACAACAGTTGGATGCAGATCCAGAATCACTCTGGGCTTTGGAGGAGTTAAGATTCCTAGCAGAAATGGCATTATGAATAGACTAGTACTGGTTTTAAGGAACTTTGGGCTTAATTGCAGGTATCAAAATATATAACATTTAAGTAGAAATAGCTAGAAACATTTACTCACCCATTTATTCATTCATGTATTCATTAGACCCTGTGCCCCTCTTATCAAAAAACATATCATGATTTGCTGAAATGGAATGGCCTGTTCACCAACTCTGTGAGGACAGGGACTGGGTTCATATTGCTGATCACTGTGTCCCCCAAGCCTGGAATATAGTGGGTTTTTACCAATCACTTCCTAATCAAAGGAAGGAAGGAAGAAAATGAAAAAGGCTCTAAGAAAATAGTAGCACTTAATTCAGAATGTAGGTATATATATGTGTCTATATACATGCATATACACACACATATATACCTACATAATAATACTCCTGTGTGTGTATGATAAGGTAAGGATTTATTGTACTAGAATATATATTTCATAAAATAGCTAACTTTTATTGAGTAGTAACTATGTGCAAGACATTGTTTTAAGTGACTTATGTATATTATTTCATTTAATTCCCACAAAAACCATGAAGTAAGTACTATTATTACCCCCATTTTATAGATGAAGAAGCAAATAGAGATGAATTAGCTTGGCCAAGATCACAGGAGGAAAAGGCAGTGCCAGAATGTGAACCCAGCCTGTCTGGCTGAGAGAACATGCTCTTAATCACTGCTACACACAACTTCCACGTAGATCCTAATTTCACCTGTGCAAACCCCTATGGTGACGGAGTGAGGACTTATCCAAAAACGTTCTGAAGTTGAAGCTGAGGGTTGAGCTGTTGCCCAAAGGAGACACGTCTATAAGAACACTCTGTCCAGTCAGGACACCCAGAGCTCTCACAGATAGGACCCCCACACTGCCACACGGACTCTGGGGACTATTCAGGCTTCTCCTTACTTCTGCTCCCATGTCACCTGAGCAATTAAAGCCCCAAGCAAACCATCCCAAGATGAATCAGCTCAATATGTAACTTCCAGGTCTAAGTTTAGTGAGGGGCTTCCTGCCACCAAATCCCCTCCACCCCAGCTGCCTAAACAAGTTACAACTCAGCTGCCTAAACAAGTGGACCAACACCCAGATATATTATAATATGATCCAGGCCTCCCCTCTTTCTTCCTTCTCTTTTGCTAACAGTCTCTTAAAAATGGAGGCAGAACAATAAAGTTGCTGTTTAAAGAGGCATGTCTTTTTTTTTAGTTTTGGAAGTTGTGAAACATAAATTTTGGTGTCACAGGAAAGGAGGAAGGGAGAATGTCAAAGGAGAAAAGCAAGGACTAAAGGAGGAAGAGCCAGGGGCAGAGGAGGCAACAGGGACATTGGTGGGTGGATGGATGGACGGAGCAAGTCCATCCCCTTCTGGGAGAAAGGGAGAGGTTGGCCTCAGAAAGCAGCTGCAGAATTTCTCTGTCTGAAGGTAGAGAGAAGAGGATTTCTGAAATTGTAGAGAGACTGGAGAAACTGAGGAAGAAAGTTCATGGTGATCATGAGAGATGGTCTCAAATTTTAAAAATAAATACATAAATAGAAGGCAACGTCATTGAATTCTGTAAGTGTATTTAAATGGAATGCACTTAAAATTTCATACTAAAGATTCCAGTGTAGTCAAGTTTTTGAAAAATAAATTGTCATTTATAATCAAGGTATAGATAACAAACATTTCACAACAGAATGGTAAGCATTATAAACATTCACCTTTTGTTTACCTTAGCTGTAATATATCCTCATAATAGATACCTATCCTCACATTAGAAAAATTTCATGTATAAAATCTAATTTTTTAAAAAGGATATATTCTTTGGGATTATTTTGTAAAACTATTTGTTTTATAAAGAGATTTTCAGAAGTTTTCTTCCCTATCTTTCTAGCTCTCCTATTAGTGTAGAAAAATCAACTGAAGAACTTTTAAAGTTGTACTTTTAAAATAAGGTAATTTGTTTTAAATTGGCTAAATATTCCCTAAAGGATGTATATTTATAAATGATGTTTTAAAAATGCACCCTTTACTTGTAGGAAATAAATTATATAAAAGCACGTGTGAGACCAAAACACTAATACAATTATTTTGAACTTAAAAAATAAGTACTACACTGAACACCATTTATGATGGATTATGAAGCTCTGCTAATATGTTTCAAGATAGGCTTCAGGTAAAACAGAGAAACAATAAAATTAGTCATAATTAGTAGAATCTACTAAGATCCCTGAGTTGAGTGTGAGCTATACCACCACCCCAAAAAGGAGGTGTTCGTAGAGGGGAGTGGGAGAATCAGAGGTCCTTGAGATAAGAACAGCATCTCAGAGAGAGCAAGAGTCTATAGTTGCCCGTTATCCCTTAGTCCCCACGCATAAAGAGGAAGAAGGAAAATGCAGTGAGAATCTCATAAATAAAAACAATAATAAAGTGAGCAAGTGGTAGGAGGCCATGTGGAAACAGAAGATGGAAATACACAAGAAGGTAGAACTCCTCTCAATTTCTATTAATGGTCTAATAATTCTTCTAGCCTCCCAGACTGAAAAGCAGACAATCACATCTGATGACTCCTTTATCTGCAATCAATCAGCAAACAAACTCACTCTCTCTGTCTACTCCACTGGGCCAATATTTCTCAACATCTATTACCGTCTCTCCGCTTCTATGTGACTTAGCTGGGATCCTCCTGGTCCACCATCTGTCCTCTAGTACCCTACACACAGCTGCCAGATTAATCTTCTAACAGTAGCACTCTGGCCAGGTCACCTCTTGCTCAAAAACTTTGAATGGCTTCCTATTGTGTGCTGAACACAGTCAAAGATTACTACATTATGTATTGCCTAGAGCAGTGGTTCTCAAGTGTGGTCCCTGCATTATCAGCCTAGAATCTTTTACCTGGGAACTGGTGAGAAATGCAAATTTTTGACCCTACCTCACACCCATTGATTCAGAAACTCTGGGAGTGGGCCCAGAAATCTGTGCTTTAAGAAGTCTTTCAGGTAATTCTTACTCATTCTCAATTTTGAAAACCACTGGCTTTGTGATTGAGACCGTGAACTCAGGATTCAGTTTGTCTTGTTTTAAATATTTTTTCTGCTTACTCACACAAGTCACTTTCTCAGCCTCAGTTTCCTCATCTTTGAAACGGGACCCAACTCAGTAATACATAGCAGATGACATATAATGTTCAGGATAGGCCCTACCCATATGGAGCCCTCCGTAAATATCACCATTACTAACTATTGTTAGCCTTCAATGATCCTAAACTATTTTCCACAGGCTGGCTCAGTCAACCCACTTGGCATTTCCTGTGCAGGCCTCGTACCACCAGCACAGTGCTTTGTTCAGATATGGGCTCAAGTGTTTGACATATGATTCAGTCAGGGACGAATCAAGAAAATTCTTGATACTAATTAAGTGCCTTCGGGAAGGAGCTTAGTGTGAAATTGGTTGGAGTGAAAATTCTAATGAATGTTAATGAGGCATTGATTTACTGTCTGACTCAAGAAAATATGATAAACCAGTTGTCTTTTATTCCCATCTGTAAAATGGGATTAATGTTATTAACCTTTTTTAAAAGAATTACCTTTACAGATATAGTGCAGGTAGAAAGTGCCCAGGTGCTGAGAATGAGCCCTGTGATGCATACTGATGAATAGCATCTGCCGAAACGGGGGCAAGCGATGAATAATCTCCATCAGCAGAGCTGGGACAACGATGTTTCTGTTTTGTTTTGAACTGTTATTGTGTTTCCTTGTAATTCTGCTCATGGGAACATGCACTGTAAATATTTCCTTTCAACTTCTGTCACATTTGGAGAGAAGTTGCTGGAGAAAATATTGTCTAGTGTGTGGTTAATAATTGCTGAGATTATTTTTGTGAATTGGCAATAAGGACATTTCGTCTTTGTAGAATATTCTCACACTGGAAAATTCCAAAAGTAAGCTGTCTTAACCTGTCATAATAAGGGTTGGGGAAAAAGTCTGGTGGTATGAGGGTATATCCATTATTACTACTGGAGAAATAAAATGTTTGAATTAGTGAGGGGAATATGGAATCCTATCTTCATAGAGGAGGTAGATATCATGTTATCATTTGTAACAAGTAGGACCTCCCATGACTGGTCATTCTTCTTTTAAACTTAGTAAGACTAACGGAAAGCTTGACTCTGACAATATTATAACTGCTTTCCTCTGCCACTAGTTAGCCCTTTGCCCTCTCTAGGCTATCCTAAGCAAAGCCATGAAAATGATCTTCCTATAAAACAAGGGTGACCATGCTGCCCACTGCTGAGGCCCATGGCCCAGGTCACTAGCAGCAGGCCTGGGCCTCCTCCTCCAGCCTCATTACCTCTTACTCCCTGCCTCACATAGGTAGGCACCACCCCCAATGACCTTCTCCCTCACAGTTCTCCTCACATACTAAGTCCCACAGGAGGAATTGCTCTTTCTATTGCAGCACTTAATGCATTGTGTTGTATGAATTTGATAATGCCCTCCTGACTGAACTGTTATCATCTTAAGTCAGGAACCTCGTCTTATTTTTGCCTTTATTTTCAGCATTTAGCAAAATATCTGAAATTAGAAACCCACTATGCTAGTAAATGGCGATCGAACTAATGAGTGAGAGAAAGACTGAATACAGCAACATTCACGGACTGGTATTCAACTTAGTCAATTTTTTTTTTCCTGGTTAGTAGGAAATTTCAGAACAAAAAGAAATGGCCAGATTTAGAAAATTTTCTGAAATACCAAAGTTATTATGAATACAAATATGGATGATTTACACTTTAGACCCACATTCTCAGCCCAGTTCCAGTTTGCAGATCCCCAGAAGATGGCTCTGCCAGCAAGGGGATTATCTTTTCCTTCCCCTATATTGAGGCTCCTAAAGACATCAGTCCTGCTCTCTCCACTCGTGTTCTCTGCAAAGGCGAGTTCCTTCTTTTCAAGTGAGTCAGATATCAGAATCTTAAGGGCAGAAGGAAGGTGAACTGGCTCCATGGGGCATTAGGTTGGCATGAGTAAGTATAGTTCTTTTTATAGCTGATGATCTCCATTCTAAAGAAAGCCAATTGAGGAAGACCAGGCTTCTGAAGATAAAACCCTCAGACTTCCCTGAGATTCTGTCATATTTATTCTTTTTTTTTTTTTTTTTTTTGTCTTTTTTGTGACTGGCACCCAGCCAGTGAGTGCACCGGCCATTCCTATATAGGATCCAAACCCACGGCGGGAGCATTGCTGCGCTCCCAGCGCCACACTCTCCCGAGTGCACCACGGGCTCGGCCCCATATTTATTCTTTGACCTACTTGAATGTCCTTCTCAGATCAAGCTTTTAGTAATTTCCATCAGAGTGTAGTTTCCACCCCTCACCTGTTGTGTCTGCCTGCCTCACACCATGATTCCCTTTGTTTGACTACATCCCATGTCAGTCACCTGCTCAACCCGAGTTATGTCTGACCTCAGTTACTTGCAATTTCTTTCTGACTCCCACCCTAATTAGGCTTGTGCCTTCTGTAGGACTGGTTGCCAACAGCAACCATCAGAGAAACTTCAAACAGCACACCTCTGCTAGTGATGTGTATGGGCACACAAAATGTTAGAATTTCACCATAACTTTAATTGCTCATGTATTTCTTTTCTGAGAAGTCACCAAAAAAAAAAAAAAAAAAAAGTCTTTCAAGTCTCACACTGGGTTAGGTGTGGGTTTTCTGTATAACTCCCCCAAATGATGAAGGAAAAAATAACATATGACTGTTGTCCCCATAAAGGGTGCTGACCTAACATTAAGTACGGAGTTTTTTTCTTCCTAGGATCTATAAAGCTCTATCATCCCCTGCATTAGTTTCCCAGGGCTGCCATAACAAAGTTTCAAAAACTGGGTGTTGTAAGGTCAACAGAAATTTATTCTCTCACAATTCTGGAGGCTAAAAGTCCAGAATCAAGGTGTCAGTAGGGCTGGATCCTCCTGAAGGCTCTGAGGAGCAACCTATTCCATGTCTGTCCCCTAGCTTCTGGTGATGGCACCAATCCTCGACATTCCTTGGTGTGTAGATGCATCACTAAAATCTCTGCTTCCATCATCTTCACATCATGCTCTGTGTGTCTCTTTCCTCTTCTTATAAGCAAATAAGTCATATTGAAGTAAGGGCCCACCTCACTCCAGTATGACCTCCTGTTAATTTATTACATCTGGAACAAACCTATTTCCATATAAGGTCACATTTTGAGGTACTGGGGTTCACATTTTGAGGTACTAGGGCTTAGGACTGCAACATATCTTTTGGGGGGGGACACAATCCAACCCATAACATCCCTTCACATTTTTAACAAAACCTTGACTGTGTTTTCATCATGAGTTCCAAACAGAATTTTTTTATGCTGTCCTACAAAGAACACACATAGGCTTTGGGTTTGTATAGACGGGAGCCAACCCCAGCTTTCCTTACTACCTCAGGCCATGTGTCCCGAATGTTTTAACTAGTTTTCCCATCTTCAATTGGAGTTAATGTCTACTTTGCTGGTGGTTGAGGATATGAAATTCAATAATATATGAGGGTACTTCAAAGAGTTCATGGAAAAATAGAATTAAAAGATAATACAAACCTTTCCATGAACTTTTTGAAGCATCCTTGTATATCCTACTACATAATAAATTCTCAGTAAGTTGTATTGATAATTTTCTTCTTCAATGAATGATTGCTAGATAGCCCAGAGAAAAATAGCATTTTCTATTAAAATGAAACTTTCCATCAATGTTCCTCTTTTACTTAAAGTCTTCCCCTTAATAACATTTTAGTACAAGTATATATATAGTCATACTAGTGCTGAATGCATCATAAATCCCTTTCAGTTTGTCAGCTTGTGAACCTCTGACAAATACATGGAGTTGTAGAAAAGTGCTTTAAAACAATTGCTCCTGGCATTTTGGTCAGAATGTATTTATTAGACTGTATCTCATACTTATTTGTGAAAATAAAGAAGAGCATAATATCTGGCTTTAAATAAAATCTGCATTTCAGCACATGTTCTATGATTCATAAAGGAAGCCTCCATTTTGGTGTGCCTGGGTAAATTCGGCTCTGTAAACTCTGAAAAGCCTTTGAATTGAAAAACACAGTGATCGTTTACTGCCTGACAGTCTTTTCAAGGAGGAGAGAGGCAGGCACTGCATCACTAAAGATAACTTTACCTAATTAGTTGTTGGAAGATTATTTACTCCCCTTAGTCTATAGAAAAACAAAGGTCTGTCAGCACCAGATGCATCTGATTCCTGCAGATGTGGGCTGTGGCTTCTGAAATCTTTAAAGATTCATCTAAAATTTGCTTTCAGGTCTCCTTTTTCTGAAACTTTGACAGGATAATAGAATTAGATTTGCTGAATTTCACTAAACTGTAAAGTAATGTGTCATCAGCTTCACTTACTTTTCAAAAAATATTTCTCTTTGGTAATGCTCATCAATCTAGCTTTTCAACCTCTAAACATGAAACTCTGAAACAAAAAGGATGACTCCATCAGTTACGCAAGTGACAAGATGTTAAACATTTAATACTCCCACATCCGTAGCACCAGCTGCCTCTGGATAATGCAGACTTGCTTAGGTTTGGTTTAGAGAAAAAGGGAGGAAGAGAAGGGAAGAAAGAAGAACAGAAAAGGAGCCACTCTTGCAGGGAGAATGCCACATTCTCTGTAGACGTGGAGGAGTCTGAAGAGGAATGAGCCTCCTGCACAGAACTTTTCTCCCAAGGGAACATTACAAAGAGAGCCATCATCAGTTTCTCCACTCTTACCAGTACTCCTGTATCTCTACCTTCCCATGGGCTCCCTCTGCTAAGAGCACTTAGTGCACTGAATTTAAATTATTCGTTCTTTGAGGGCAGAGATGTGGCCTCAGTACATTTGCAAACCCCAGTCAAACTGCTCAATAAATGTCTGCTGAATGAATGAACTGGAAAAGCACACGTGGACCTCTGGGTCAGGTGGACTCTCTCCACAAACAGTTCCTCATCTCAGGCACCCCTGCTGTGCTCTTAGGCCAAACAGTTCCAACTGAGCAAGCTGTGTGCTTGGATAATTCTAACAACTAAACTCCTTGACAAAGGCTTTATTTACAGTCCCAAACTAGCATCAACTTTAAAGAGCCAAGAGTATGTTCTTCTTCAAGTGTCTTCTCATGGGAAATGTTAGTGAGATGGAAAATCACTTATGGTTTTCCACCAGCAGCCATTTACCTGGTGGGAGGCAGAAAAGGCCAACTTTGGGTGCTCCCACGGTCTGTCCCAAGGCTTGTTAATAGACAGGTTTTCTGCATGGGGCGAGGCATGCTGCAAGGGTGCCTGTTTTGAGGAACGAGGTATGGAGCCCCCAGCAGTGAAGACAGAACAGTATAAATGGCTCCCTGTCAGTGGTAGGCAATTGTTCTTTCACTCAAGGAACTCCTGATGAGTAACTCCCAGGTGCCAGGCATTATTCTAGGCACTAGAGGATGAAAGCAGATGAGTGTGGTGTGAGAGCAGAGACGCAGATGGAGAGGAATAAGGCACATGGCAGAGATGCTGGGCGGTTAACTCAGTAGGTCTCAGATTCATCATCCACATTTCAATAGAGAGATTAACAAACTACAAGCTGTGAAACACATGGGTAAATTAATTTCTTTTCTTTTCCTTTTTTCTTTTTTTGACACGACAACTTGATCCTTACATCTTTACTTCCTTTTCCTCACCATTTAAAGACAGATTCATAAACAGATGATCAGGTGTGTGGTGTCATCAATACAAGTACAGGATCAGCTGAGTGCCAAGAGCCACCCCTGCAGTGCTGGCTGGTTTGAAGAGTTCCAGGGGCCAATCTCAGGTTCAAGGTGGAGCTCTACTGTGTCTATGTCACTTGTGTCTAATCTGTGCTGACACATCTTCTCTACCCGCAAGTCCACTCGAGGCCTTAGGACAACCCATTCTAAACACAGCTGCAGAAATCATGCTCACTCAGGGTCACTTAATTTTGAGTCAGGCCCTAGTGCAATTTCAACAAATACTGCTGGTTGCTGTGTCCAGTCTCACCTAGATCCTTGCACACTCACTGCCTGGATAAAGAGTCTGAGGTCTCAGTGACTAGAAGGGAAGCTGCATAAAGGAAAGCTGTTTTCTTCCTTCTAATTTTCCTTGGATATTGAACTCAATTCACTTGTCTCCATGTGCTTCTCTTATTTCTACTTTTGTTCACTTTATTTTTTTTATTTTTTATTTTTTTAATTTTATTTTGTCGATATACATTGTGGCTGATTATTGCTCCCCATCACCGAAACCTCCCTCCCTCCTCCCTCCCCTCCTCCCCCCCAACAATGTCCTTTCTGTTTGCTTGTCGTATCAACTTCAAATAATTGTGGTTGTTATATCTTCTTCCACCCCCCGGTTTGTGTGTGTGTGTGTGTGTGTGTGTGTGAATTTATATATTAATTTTTAGCTCCCACCAATAAGTGAGAACATGTGGTATTTCTCTTTCTGTGCCTGACTTGTTTCACTTAATATAATTCTCTCAAGGTCTATCCATGTTGTTGCAAATGGCAGTATTTCATTCGTTTTTATAGCTGAGTAGTATTCCATTGTGTAGATGTACCACATTTTCCGTATCCACTCATCTGATGATGGACATTTGGACTGGTTCCAACTCTTGGCTATTGTAAAGAGTGCTGCGATGAACATTGGGGAACAGGTATACCTTCGACTTGATGATTTCCATTCCTCTGGGTATATTCCCAACAGTGGGATGGCTGGGTCGTATGGTAGATCTATCTGCAGTTGTTTGAGGAACCTCCATACCATTTTCCATAGAGGCTGCACTCGCTCAACATCACTCAGCATCCGGGAAATGCAAATCAAAACCACACTGAGATACCATCTAACCCCAGTTAGGATGGCTAAAATCCAAAAGACCCTGAACGATAAATGCTGGCGAGGTTGCAGAGAAAAAGGAACTCTTATACATTGTTGGTGGGACTTTTGTTCACTTTAAATCCCCATCCATATCTTCTGCTCTAGCCATACCCAACTCTTTGCTGTTCCCCATATATATACATCACATGTGTTCCTTCCTCCCTGCCTTGGCCCCTGCTGCCTACCTTTCCTAGTACACCCTTCCATCCCTTCTGTGCTTGGTTAATTCTTCCAGATTCAAGTTAAATAGCATTGCCTTCGGGAAGCTTCCTCTGACCTTTCCCAGGCTCCCAGAGTATCCTACATCTGGTTCAGTACTTATCTTCCTGTTTACTTGTCTGACCTCCTTATTAGACTATAAATTCCTCCAGGGGTGAGGATATGTCTAATGTATCATTATGTTTTCGATGTCTATTACAGGATCCAGCACATAGTAGATGCTTAATTAATCTTAGATGAGTGCATATCCAGTGGAACAACCTAAAGAAGGAGCAATGGAATCAGGTAAGAGAAGGGGCTAGAGTGAGAAGGAAAAATGACACATACTTGTACACTGTGTGTTTCTCATCAGTAAGTAATACATTGTTAATTCTTTAAATACAAAAATAGGAAATACAAAGAGGAATGAAAGAAAAAAATAGTGATATGTCAGAAACAACCGCTAACATTTTAACTTGGTGTTTTATCATCAATTTTTATTTCATGATTCCATAATTTAATTTCTTCTATGTTAATCTGATAAAATATTATTGAAGAAAAGAGTATAAGACTCATCTTTCCCTAAGTAATAAGGACAATTTTTTAGCAGAATGAAAAAATGTTCATTTGGGTAAAACTTGTATATTTAGATTTGTTATTTTTCAAGCATTTAAAAAATTTTCCATTTTCATGTAGTAGACTAGCATATTTAGCAGGCACATTCACAATTAACTACAGTTTTTAGAGATTACAGAGAAAAATTGAAATCCTCAAAAGTCATTTTCTCCAATTTCTGTCATTTTCATCTAAATAGCCACTAGGTAGAAAACATCCAGAAACCCTTCCATTAATCCGAATGGCAATGTGACTAAGGAATGGTAAACATTGTTGAATTTGACAATCAGGTGGTGTAAATAAGCGAGGGAAAGCTATGAGAAATTTATGGGTAAAGCTGCTATTTAATGAGGAGAAAGGGCTGCCTCACTATCTCAAAGAGAATAAGTGATAAAAAGAAGAGAGCGTCGGAATGAAGACCCTGAATTCCAAACAGGCACAGGCATTTTTTTTTTTTTTTGCTCAGCCTCAGAAAGGTGTTCATCCATCTCTGGGCAGAACTATGAAATAGGGGATATTTATCTTTAGTTTAAAACAAAACAATACAAATTTCTCAGGGTTGATAGTAAGTGTTTTATATGTACTTTCAAAACCAGACAAGATAATATCAGGGTCCCTATTTTAGTAAACCAGGACCCAAGTTTACACTGTTCTTAGGAGGCAGAAGTGGGATCTGAACACAGTTATCTCCGACTCCAAGGCGTTTGCTCTTAAAGTACAGCACAGCACCTCCCACTTCTGTTGGTGGCAAAGAGTGCCCTTCCTCCTGAGCCTCTCTTCTCCCAGACACCTGTCCTGGGCCAGGCTTTGACCCACAGCTCATTATCAGTATTCCTCACCTGTTTACAGTCTCCCACACTATTGCTCTGCTACACTGAGTAGCTGGTTGCCCTCTGAATGCAGTCTGCCTTCTGGCCTATGCGTTTTTGTTTTTTAAATGCTCTTCTTTCTGCCTTTTGTAGGTAGATTTTAGTGCTCAGACTCACCCACCCATTCTAGAACCACTCTGGCCAGATTCGGTTCCCACGTCAGCCATTTACCAATGTATTTTCCTGCGCCCCATTTCCTCCTATCTGTGAAATGGAGAGAATGGTAACACCTTCTTCACTGTGATGGGGATTAAGTGAGATAATGTATTTAACGTAGCACAGCCTGTCATCTGGCTTAAAATCAAAACTCAATCTGGTAGACTTATTATGGTTAATATTAATTCTATCTGCATCTCTGCCAAAGCAACCTTTTGCAAGGTGTGCACATGCCCTTTGACTTGGTACAACCACTGCCCACCTCTCTTCACTCTAAGTAATGCCTCCTTCTGTGTTTCCATGACCCTAGAGTCATGTGTTCATTATTATATACATCACATTGTATTATAAATATGTTTGGGGTCTATTTCCATACTAACTACTTAAAGGGTAGAAAGGTTATACTATGCATTCTTCTCGGCATCTCCAGTCCTTTGCAAACTCCTGGTACAATGTTGGCATTCTGTAAATATTTGTTGAATTAATACATGACTGACTGAGAGAGGGAGAAAAACAAATACTGTTTCAATTTTCAACCTTGGTTATTCCAAAGGCACTTGAGTTCTTTAGTCTCAGAGCTCATGTGCCTGGATGACTAGCTCATGTGACAGCAGATTAAAGTGCCATATTGGTAGAAAATGCCAACACAGCTGAAACAAGTACTTTTGCTCACCATAAAACTGCACTGCGTTTCTCCATTTTCTTGGCATCAATGAACTACTCTAATGTGAAGGAGAACAAGAAGTACATTAAAGAAAAAAAGAGACTCAGGGGTCAGAGAAATTGTGTTGATTGAACCATCCATCCATCTCCATCCATCCATCCATCCACCCACCCATTCAACATACATATGTCTACTACACTATGTGCCAAGCATTGTGATTAGTATTAAGGATACAAAGATGACAGTTCCTGACCTCAAGAAGTGTACAGTGTGTGCGTGCGTGTGTGTGTGTGTCTGTGTGTGTGTGCGTGTGCATGCGTGTGTGTGTGTGTGTGTGTGTGTGTGTGTGTGTGTGTGTGTAGGGGCAGTTGGCATACAAATATACCAATGGCTATAATATAGTTTCTATGCTCTGATGGGATATGTACAGGATACAGTAACAACAAACATACATAATGGGTATCTAATCAGTGGAAGGTTTTAGGAACACTTTCTAGAGGAGCAGAGGAGAGTTTTTGGAGTTGAGCTGGGTCTTAATTGAATCCTTCATGTATTTGTGTGCTAAAAAGGTGCGGGGTGAGGGGGTGGATAAAGAAATTTAAAAACTGTTCTTTTCATGTGTTCTATTTGCAACTTCTTTGGACCTATATTTATAGAACACTCGGATTGTGCTTGTCTTGAAATATTCATAATGGATAATGTAGGAATCTTGAGATCAGAACACTGTATAATATCCATAACTAATTAAGGTAATGATTTGTTCAACATTCCTTTCAATGTAGTGTAATGTACTATGTCAGTTGGTATTGCAGATGTAAAATTATTTCACATGGATGGGTCTTTCCCTCAAGGAACTTATTCAACTTACACAAGATACTAAGTAGAAAGTGGTAAGTGGATTAAGCTAGATAAACCATTACTGAGAAGAGAGGGAATATTTCTATCAAGTGTAAAAATGGGATTAGGAATGCTTGCAGGGTGAGATAAGATGACCGTAGGGGAGGGGTAGGATCTAGAGAGAGGTAAGAGTGGGACAATATTTAAATACACTAGAGCTAGAAGGGTCCACAAAGATTGGCACAGCCTCTGTTTCTAAAATTTTAATGTACATTCAAAAGTCACCTGTTAAAGTCTTGTTAAAATGCAGATTGTGGTTCAGTAGGTATGGTGTCAGACCTGAGATTGTGCATTTCTAACAAGCTCCTAGTTGATGCTGTAGCTGCTGGCCTGTGGGCCACATCTTAGTAGTAAGTGTTCAGTCCACATGCCTCATTATAGCTGAGAATCCTAAAATCCAGGGCAGGAAGGGATTTGCTCATGTCACACAGCTGATTGGTATGAGAGCAGCTCTCTTGTCTCACACTATAGCAGCTCAGCAAGTAGTGAAAAGATGGGCTTTGGAATCCAGCTGACCTAGGCTCAAATCTTGGTCCTCCTGTTTACCAGTTGCAAAGCCTTGGACAGATCATTTATCCTTTCTTTGCTTCAGTTTTCTCATTTGTAGAATACTGATAAATACCTTACAGAAAAGTCATGATAAGTCAAGGTTATGAATGGCATAGAAAAAATGCACAGTAATGTCTAGAACATAGTTAGTGATCAAAACATGTAATGCATCTTCTCTTTTCATTCTTTGGCCAGGTTAATATTGCCAGCAGTGCACATGACAATGTTATCTGTATCATATCCCCACTAGGGCCTATGCTATGTTAGCATCCAGTGACATTTAGGGGTCCAGTTAACATTGGCTTGCAAATAAGTTCCTGATTAAGGCAAAACAAAAAACAAAACAAAACAAAACAAACAAACAAAAAAACAAAAACAAAACCCCAGAGGGTTTCATTTTTCTTACTATTTCTTTGCAAGAGGATGTGGTATGATAATTGAGTATTCACTAGTAAATTTTTTGCACTTGCTTTCAATTGAAGCCTTTAAAACATTTGCTTATTAATAGAAAATGCTTAGCTAATATCACAAATATAAAAGGTGGATGCTTTTCATTCCACTTTGGTTAATACAGGAATTATTTTCTTCACCGGTCCACGATTTTTTCAGGTTGCTTTAGTTGCCATTATTACCTCAATACCAAGAAAAACTCAATTCATAGGTTCCGAGGAGAAAATAAGAAACAATGACTTGTGAAATGCATTTTTTTTAAAAAAAGAAACTTCTTGTTTCAAATACTAGCAAGCAAAAGAAAGAATGTTGCTATTTTTGCATTATATGAGGGTTAGATTTAGTCCACGTGGAAAGTGCTAAAGGTGAAAAGAAGAAAAAAAAAAATAGGAATTAAGCCTGTCAAACTGTGCAATGCCATTGTACGAGCTGCTCCAGAAATCTATTCAGAAATCATTGCTCTCGTATCTGAATCATTACAGAGACACCAGCATCACCCACCTCTTATTACCGCAAACATAGCAACAGTTGCCATGCTAGCAAGAGATTCGCAACACAGCACTGGAGTCAGGAGGGAGCAGGGCGGGGCCAGGGCTGGAGTCAGGGCTGTTGAACAGAGCACAGTGCCTCCTGTACAGATTTAATTAGACTGGTTGTTCTCTTTGGTCCTGTGCTGTGTCCTGTCAGACATGTCAGTAGAGCAGAAGCAGTCTCAAAAGCAGCATTTGGGGACCAAGTCTTACTTTCAGTCGTACACGAACGTAACGGCCAAAGGCAGGATCTGTGCGCTTTAATGTGAGTGGATCTGGGCTCTCCTTTTGGGTATGAATGGAGAGTGTTTTTCTTCATTTCCAGGAATGAAAAACTCATAACTCACATCATTAGAAAGCCAAGCCATTCGTTGTCCCAGTATGTCATTTCATCTAATTGAAAACTGAGAAATCTGTCACCATTTATTTTAGCAGTCTGCCTCTGGCGAATCTTTGCAGGTTCCCTTCCTATGGCTGGGAATTAGTTAATTAGTATTACAAAATGCTTGAAGAGAGAACTGCACTGTCGCTCACCCTTTGGGTTAGGCGGGAGCCCATTTCAGGTTGCTAACGAGCACGGCTGAAGGAGAGAAAAGAAGAAATTATAGCATCAGAATAGCCACGCTGAGAGCCGCATCTCGTGCTCTCAAGTGGGTATGCTGTAACCTAAATATGTCACTCGCTCGCACTTTTCATGCAAATCCTTTATGTGTGACAATAAATTCAGGTTCTTAACGCGTGTTTTTAGAAAGGTATACACGTAAGGCTCCTCTCATATCTTCACTTTTACTCACTTCCCGTTTTCCATCACTTCCTCTTCCAAACAGAATATTTTGTCTGATGTTCTTTCCTTTACATTTTTCATGGAGAAAGGCTGATTCAAACTAAGGGTGGTTTTATTTTTTTTTTTTTTTTATTTTTTTTTTTTTTTTTAATTTTATTTTGTCGATATACATTGTAGCTGATTAATGCTCCCCATCACCAAAACCTCCCTCCCTTCTCCCTCCCCCCCTCCCCCCCAACCATGTCCTTTCTGTTTGTTTGTTGTATCAACTTCAAATAATTGTGGTTGTTATATCTTCTTACCCCCCCCCCGTTTGTGTGTGTATGTGTGTATGTGTGTGTGTGAATTTATATATTAATTTTTAGCTCCCACCAATAAGTGAGAACATGTGGTATTTCTCTTTCTGTGCCTGACTTGTTTCACTTAATATAATTCTCTCAAGGTCCATCCATGTTGTTGCAAATGGCAGTATTTCATTCGTTTTTATAGCTGAGTAGTATTCCATTGTGTAGATGTACCACATTTTCCGTATCCACTCATCTGATGATGGGCATTTGGGCTGGTTCCAACTCTTGGCTATTGTAAAGAGTGCTGCGATGAACATTGGGGAACAGGTATACCTTCGACTTGATGATTTCCATTCCTCTGGGTATATTCCCAACAGTGGGATGGCTGGGTCGTATGGTAGATCTATTTGCAATTGTTTAAGGAACCTCCATACCATTTTCCATAGAGGCTGCACCATTTTGCAGTCCCACCAACAATGTATGAGAGTTCCTTTTTCTCCGCAGCCTCGCCAGCATTTATCGTTCATAGTCTTTTGGATTTTAGCCATCCTAACTGGGGTTAGATGGTATCTCAATGTGGTTTTGATTTGCATTTCCCGGATGCTGAGTGATGTTGAGCATTTTTTCATATGTCTGTTGGCCATTTGGATATCTTCCTTAGAGAAATGCCTACTTAGCTCTTTTGCCCATTTTTTAATTGGGTTGCTTGTTTTCTTCTTGTAAAGTTGTTTGAGTTCCTTATATATTCTGGATATTAATCCTTTGTCAGATGTATATTTTGCAAATATTTTCTCCCACTCTGTTGGTTGTCTTTTAACTCTTTTAATTGTTTCTTTTGCTGTGCAGAAGCTTTTTAGTTTGATATAATCCCATTTGTTTATTTTTCCTTTGGTTGCCCGTGCTTTTGGGGTCGTATTCATGAAGTCTGTGCCCAGTCCTATTTCCTGAAGTGTTTCCCCTATGTTTTCTTTAAGAAGTTTTATTGTCTCAGGGTGTATATTTAAATCCTTAATCCATTTTGAGTTGATTTTAGTATATGGTGAGAGGTATGGATCTAGTTTCATTCTCCTGCATAACGATATCCAGTTATCCCAGCACCACTTGCTGAAGAGGCAGTCCCTTCCCCAGTGAATAGGCTTGGTGCCTTTGTCAAAGATCAGATGGCAGTAAGTGTGAGGGTTGATTTCTGGATTCTCTATTCTATTCCATTGGTCAGTGTGTCTGTTTTTATGCCAGTACCATACTGTTTTGGTTATTATAGCTTTGTAGTATAGCTTAAAGTCAGGTAGTGTTATGCCTCCAGCTTTATTTTTTTTGCTGAGCATTGCTTTGGCTATTCGTGGTCTTTTATTGTTCCATATAAATGTCTGAATAGTTTTTTCCATTTCTGAGAAAAATGTCTTTGGAATTTTGATGGGGATTGCATTGAATTTGTATATCACTTTGGGTAGTATGGACATTTTCACTATGTTGATTCTTCCAATCCAAGAGCATGGGATATCTTTCCATCTTCTTGTATCCTCTCTAATTTCTCTCAGCAGTGGTTTGTAGTTCTCATTATAGAGATTTTTCACCTCCTTGGTTAACTCAATTCCTAAGTATTTTATTTTTTTGGTGGCTATTGTAAATGGGCAGGCTTTCTTGATTTCTCCTTCTGCATGTTCACTATTGGAGAAAAGAAATGCTACTGATTTTTGTGTGTTGATTTTGTATCCTGCTACTGTGCTGAAATCATTTATCAATTCCAACAGTTTTTTTGTAGAGGTTTTAGGCTGTTCGATATATAGGATCATGTCATCTGCAAACAGGGACAGTTTGACTTCATCTTTTCCAATCTGGATGCCCTTTATTTCCTTCTCTTCTCTGATTGCTCTGGCTAGTACTTCCAACACTATGTTGAATAGGAGTGGTGAGAGTGGGCATCCTTGTCTAGTGCCTGTTCTTAAAGGAAAAGCTTTCAGCTTTTCCCCATTCAGGATGATATTGGCAGTGGGTTTGGCATATATAGCTTTAATTATGTTGAGATACTTTCCCTCTATACCTAACTTATAGAGGGTCTTTGTCATGAATGAGTGCTGAACTTTATCAAATGCTTTTTCAGCATCTATAGAGATGATCATATGGTCCTTGTGTTTGAGTTTATTAATATGGTGTATCACATTTATTGATTTGCGTATGTTGAACCAACCTTGCATCCCTGGGATGAATCCCACTTGATCGTGATGAATAATTTTTTGTATGTGTTGCTGTATTCTGTTTGCTAGTATTTTAGTGAGGATTTTTGCATCTATATTCATCAAGGATATCGGCCTGTAGTTTTCTTTTTTGGTTATATCTTTACCTGGTTTTGGTATCAGGATGATGTTTGCTTCATAGAATGAGTTTGGGAGATTTGCGTCCGTTTCAATCTTTTGGAATAGTTTGTAAAGAATCGGTGTCAATTCCTCTTTGAATGTTTGGTAAAATTCTGCTGTGAATCCATCTGGTCCTGGGCTTTTCTTTGTTGGGAGCCTTCTGATAACAGCTTCAATCTCCTTTATTGTTATTGGTCTGTTCAAATTTTCTACGTCTTCACGGTTCAGTTTTGGGAGCTTGTGTGTGTCCAGAAATTTATCCATTTCCTCCAGATTTTCAAATTTGTTGGCGTATAGTTGTTTATAGTAGTCTCGAATGATTGCTTGTATTTCAGATGAATCAGTTGTAATATCGCCTTTTTCATTTCTAATTTTTGTTATTTGAGTCTTCTCTCTTCTTTTTTTTGTTAGCCATGCTAATGGTTTGTCAATTTTATTTATCTTTTCAAAAAACCAACTTTTTGATTCGTTGATCTTTTGAATTGTTTTTTGGTTTTCAATTTCATTCAGTTCTGCTCTGATCTTAATGATTTCTTTCCGTCTGCTAACTTTAGGATTGGCTTGTTCTTGTTTTTCTAGTTCTTTAAGGTGAAGTGTTAGGTTGTTCACTTGCCATCTTTCCATTCTTCTGAAGTGAGCATTTAATGCAATAAATTTTCCCCTCAATACTGCTTTTGCAGTATCCCACAGGTTTTGGTATGATGTATCATTGTTTTCATTAGTTTCAATAAACTTTTTGATTTCCTGCTTGATTTCTTCTTGGACCCATATGTCATTAAGTAGAATGCTGTTTAATTTCCATGTGTTTGTATAGTTTCCAGAGTTTCGCTTGTTATTAATTTCTAGTTTTAATCCATTGTGGTCTGAGAAGATACATGGGATAATTCCAATTTTTTTGAATTTATTGAGACTTGATTTGTGACCTAATATGTGATCTATCTTGGAGAATGATCCATGTGCTGATGAGAAGAATGAATATTCTGAGGTTGTTGGGTGGAATGTTCTGTAGATATCTGCCAATTCCAATTGGTCTAGAGTCTTGTTTAGATCTTGTGTTTCTCTACTGATTCTTTGCCTAGATGATCTGTCTAATATTGACAGTGGAGTGTTCAGGTCCCCTGCTATTATGGTATTAGTGTCTATTTCCTTCTTTAGGTCTAATAGAGTTTGTTTTATAAATCTGGCTGCTCCAACATTGGGTGCGTACATATTTATGATTGTTATGTCTTCTTGATGGATCAGTCCTTTTATCATTAAGTAGTGTCCCTCATTGTCTCTTTTTATGGTTTTTAGTTTAAAGTCTATTTTGTCAGATATAAGAATAGCCACTCCAGCTCGTTTTTCTTTTCTGTTTGCATGGTAAATCTTTTTCCATCCTTTTACTCTTAGTCTGTGTGAATCTTTATGGGTGAGGTGGGTCTCTTGTAGGCAGCATATAGTTGGGTCCTGCTTTTTGATCCAGTCAGCCAGTCTGTGTCTTTTAATTGGGGAATTTAAGCCTTTAACATTAAGAGTTGTTATTGAAAGGTGTTGATTTATTCTTAGCATTTTATTGGTTGTTTGGTTGTCTTAGGTGTCTTTTGTTCCTTGCTTTCTGATTTACTGTTTGGTTTCTTTGTTTGTTGGTTCCTTAGATTGTAGATAGTGTTTTTGTTAGCTTGTTTTCTCTTCATGAATGCCATTTTTATTGTACTAGCGGGTTTAGATTTTTCTTAGGTTTTTATGGCAGTGGTAGTTATTTTTCTGGAACCAAACCCAGTACTCCCTTGAGGATTTCTTGTAAGGGTGGTCTTGTGGTAGTGAACTCCCGCAGTTTTTGTTTGTCTGAGAAATATACTATTTGCCCCTCATTTCGGAAGGATAGCCTTGCAGGGTAGAGTATTCTTGGCTGGCAATCTTTGTCTTTTAGTATTTTGAAAATATCATCCCATTCCTTTCTAGCTTTTAGGGTTTGTGATGAGAAGTCTGATGTTAACCTGATTGGGGCTCCCTTATAGGTGATTTGACGCTTCTCTCTTGCAGCTTTTAAGATTCTCTCTTTGTCTCTGAGTTTTGCCAATTTGACTATGACATGTCTTGGAGAAGGCCTTTTTGGGTTGAATACGTTTGGAGATCGTTGAGCTTCCTGGATCTGAAGATCTGTGATTTTTCCTATACCTGGGAAGTTTTCTGCCACTATTTTGTTGAATATGTTTTCAATGGAATCTCCATTTTCCTCCCCTTCTGGAATACCCATGACTCGGATATTTGAGCGCTTGAGGTTGTCTGATATCTCTCTCAGATTTTCTTCCATGTCCTTGATTCTTTTTTCTTTCTTTTTGTCTGCTTGTGTTATTTCAAACAGCCCATCTTCAAGTTCAGAGGTTCTCTCTTCAACTTCGACAAGCCTGCTGGTTAAACTCTCCGTTGTGTTTTTTATTTCGCTGAATAACTTCTTCAGTTCAGCAAGTTCTGCTACATTTTTTTTCAGGACATTGATTTCCTTGTATATTTCCTCTTTCAGATCCTGTATACTTTTCCTCATTTCATCATGATGTCTAGCTGAGTTTTCTTGTATCTCATTCAGTTTCCTTAGAATTATCACTCGAAATTCCTTATCAGTTATTTCAAGGGCTTCTTGTTCTATAGGATCTAGAGTATGAGATTTATTAACTTTTGGTGGTGTACTTTCTTGATTTTTTGTATTTCTGGTGTCTTTTTTTTGGTGTTTATTCATTGTGGCAGGGGGTTTCACAGTCCACCGGTTTAAGACTAATGACTAACTAGGATGTTGCTGTGGTTGCCAATTTGGTATGGCTCCCGCCGTGACTGCTCAGTTGGCCTCTAGTGTCTTGTGTGTGTGGTTGCCTCGGGTCTTGGGCTTCTCCGGGGATCCACCTTTCTGGTCAGCTTGTACTCTGCTGGGCTGGTGGATCACGTACCACAGGGTGTGTGATCTCTGTTGAGCTTTCACTTTCTGTACAGGACTTCTCCCCGTTCAGTGTGCTCTGGCCCAGGCTGTTAGATCGTGCAGTGGCGACCCCACCGGGTGTGTGGTTTCTGTCGAGTCTCCGCCTCCCTGGCCGCACGTCTCCCCCCTCTGTGCACACTGTGCTGGGTTGGGGCGTGTCTTCTGCACCCCTCGTCTATCAGCTGGGCCTTCAAGACCCTGCTCAGCACCGCCTCGCCCAGGAAGTCTACCAGGTTTCTGCTAGGCACAGACGACCAGTCTCTCTGGGTGCCTTTGTAGCACTGTGTAGATCTTTCTCGGGTCTTGTTCACCTTTGTATCCCCCCGGTATAAACCGAATCTAGTGCCCGCCTGCAGCCTGCTCTCCGGCAGGTTCAAGCAGACCTGGGAACTCTCCTACCACACTATTCCCAACCAGAAATTCGTTAGGCTTTTTTCCAAACTGGTGGTCGCAGAGATGGTATCTGCCTCCCAGTAACAGGAAGTTTACCGGGGCCGGAGTCCAGGGTGTGGTGGAGTGACAGTCGGCCCGCCCGTACTTCCTAGCCCTCCCTAAACTGGTCGGGACGCCCCACACCCCCAGCCCCGCCAGAGAACCGTGGAGGGAGTGGGAGAGGAGGTCGGCCCGCAGGGTCCGGAAAGCCCCGCGCCAGGCCAAGCAAGTGGGAGGGCTCAGTGATGGCCGAGCAGGGCGGAGCTGCCCGCACCTGGGAAAATGGAGGCAGCACCGGGGCAATGAGTGGCCTGGTGGTGCAGGCGGGGAGCCGCGTGGGCATCCACCCCCCGAACAGAGCTTTGCCAGGGATCACTCACAGTGCTGTGCCAGGTCGGGCGCTCGCTCTGTCTCTGGTTTGTTGCCTTCCGTGTTCTGGGCGCTGCCGCCTCGGGCTGTTCAGTCGCGGCGCCGCTCGGGCGCTCCCAGGAATCTTCTTTAATGCCGGCCTGAAACCTCGAATCCTGGATAGGGCAGCTGGCCGCCTTCAGTGCGGCCCCAGCCTCCGGGATCCTGGCTGCATCCACAGCAGCCCTGGCGCCGTGTTCCCTGTTTCAAGACTCGCTTTTGCAGCTAAGAATCAGTTCTTTTCCTGCTCCACACTTCAAAGCTGTTGCCTGTAAATGAGGCAGCCTCTCCTGCCGGGGGCAAAGTGGCGTTGAGCCCCCACGACCGGCCAGCAGCAGCAGTCCTCCCTTAAGAGATGGCCAGAGAAAGGTCCACAAGTTTCCCGGCTGCCTGAGGCCCAGTGGCCACCTTTTCCACCTCAGCTACTCCGCGCCAGCCGCCGCAGCCGCCGCCATCTTGAAACCCCTAAGGGTGGTTTTAAAAGTCAAGGAAAGGACTGACATTTTTCACATGTTCCTCAACTTTGAGGCCGAATGCCTTTGTTCAGTGTGAAATCGCCCAGCCTCTAATCCTTAGTACAGCAGTCCGAAGGGCTGGAGGCCCCAAGCATGGTTTGTCAACTGACTGCTAGATGGCGCTAGAGAGCAAGGCAACTAAAAACAGGGCACTTAACGTGGTTGCTTTAAGTCCATATTAGCTGATGAAAGGGAGTTCTTACATAGAGCCCTATCCCACTTCAGCACAGACTATGTCCAATTCTGACGATTTATGATACCGGAAGCATGAAATGCAGAGGACACTAGCAATTACTTTGCAGTCTTCTTTTCACTTTGTGTGTGTATGTGTGCATATGGAAATTGCATATTTCACTATAGTGCTTTCTGGGTACGGCACCTAGGGCTGTGGTAAAGAGGTATTATGTAATATAAAGAGATGGCTGTGTTTATTTTTTGGACTTTCACGGAAATAGTTTTAACTTTCTGCAAGACTCCTCCCTATTCTTTAATTTTCCCTCTGTATTAGATGACATTCAGGGACATAATGAGGAGGTATGTCAAGTACTTTCACACTCTCACATCAAGGTGCACAGCTATATATATTTTCATTCTTAGCCCCATACCCCATAACGTTAAGAGATTCTCTGCTTTTGTTAACTAGAAAAATTTATGGGCACCTCAAGAAGATTTGAGCTTAAAAAGAAAGACATAAAAGGCAGCTGGTAGGCATCATGGCACTTGCTTACATTCCAGCTTTACTCCTTTGGCTTTTATATTTTTCCACTGCAGATCCTTAATGAGCTTGATAACTGACCTTCAGCAAGTGTGTGTCATAAAAATTATATATCCCAGAGTTGATAACTATCCTGAAATTATCCTGGCCTAGATTTAGGCAAGCAACATCTCACTCCCCTCATTATATGGGTACAATGTGAACAAGTCCCATAGGTCTTAAGTTGTTTGACCGGAGTCACTGAGTTAGTAAGACAATTCTTTCTACAAGCTCAGAAGACATTGCTGAAGTAAGGGTTAGATCCCAATGCAATGCTCTGACAAACTCTGAGGTCTTTTGTAAACTCTATAGGTATATCTTAAATTGACTACCTTTGAATTGAATAAGTAAAGAAATAGTTGAGAAAGCTAAGTATGCTATCATTTTTATTGTTTTCTTATATTTATAAATCTTAAAATCATTTCTCTGTAGAGTCAGCTAAAAGAGTCTGACATAGAATCAGCTAAAAGAGTCTGAGCCCTCATTTTGTTTATGAATAAGAAAGAGAAGTGTTTCTTTTCATTCTCAGCATTCAAAACCTCATGAAACCTCATCACCAGAAAGGCTATTTTTTGCCCCAAAATGTCAGCTAAAATATTATTTAAAAAAAAATACAGTGAATGCAATCAACTACTGTAGTAGAGTACATTTAATGCTGAAATGAAAAAAAAGGCCTAATTTCTCAAAGTACTTAGCTCAATAAAGCAATCATACTAAAGTAGTTAGCCTCACAACCAGTCCA
Source organism: Cynocephalus volans (assembly GCF_027409185.1). Lineage (NCBI taxonomy): Eukaryota > Metazoa > Chordata > Mammalia > Dermoptera > Cynocephalidae > Cynocephalus > Cynocephalus volans. The sequence goes on along the minus strand of NC_084467.1, from coordinate 64,598,205 downwards.
CAAGTGTTCCTTCAAATGGCAAACTCCTTGAAGGAAGAAGTTCATCCTTTCATGTGTTCTGAGTGGTTGCTGCTACTTTTAGAAATGTGGCCAGGAAGTCAGGATGATTTCCAGAGACATGACTAAAGAAGAAAGAGAGGGCAGGGATAGTCCGTGGCATGCATGCTGGTGATTGAGGCAGCAGATGTGGAGTTGTGTTCAGGTTGGGTCTATATCGGTGCAGGAAGTGGATATAATCTGTCAGGGGGAGGCATAAACTGAGATATAGTGGTTAGTACCAGAGTGAAAGTGAGAATGAAATATTTCCCTGCAGTCAAAGACTGTATTGGCCATAGACTTCAGTATGTTCCATCATATCTGACAGAGTTTTAACATGAGCTAGTTCAGTACTCTGGATAGCTCCCTGCAGATTATCCTAAAAACCCAAATCTGAGGATAGAAGTTTCTGGTTCTTAAAGGTCGTTCAAAATGTTGGCCAAGTTTGGTTTCCAGAGATAGTATGATGTAATAGAAACACTATCAGACAAGCTCGGATTTAACTATTTACTATCATTTTCCCACTATCTAGTTTCAGACAAATTTAAATTGAGTCTCACTTTATTTTACCTGAAAAGTGAAAACTGTGAGGGATACTTCACAAGATTGTTGTCAAAACTAAGAGACATCCTGTTAGTGGAAAGCTATCACGTTTATTCATTCCAGAAATAGGTATTTAGCATCTACCATGTTCTGGAGATACAGCAGCAAAAAGGAGAGAAGTTTATGCCCACATAATGTTTACAATGTGTTGTAGATACCAATAAAAAAGCAAATGATTGGCTAGGACTATTATTCCAGGTGGATATATATGATATAAAGCTCTCATACTGATTCTTGCTTGCCTAAAGCATGAATTTTAATGGACCACATGGTGGAGACACTGTGTGGGTCCAAGCAAGGTGGGAGGCCAGTTAAGAAACACCTGGATAAGGCCAGAATCATCAAAGAGCACCATCAAGATTAGGTGAAGAATAAATTCCACTTTACCTAGGGGGATTCAGAAGATAAGTGACCTATTTCATTCTGGACTCCAGGGAAAGTGAGAAAAATGAGAAAATGAAATATAACCCTGAGAAGTCCTATCCATAAGCCCACACACAAGCAAGTTTCAAAACAGAACTATTAGTACCTGTGTTTTATGAAAAACTTCACGTTGAAGTTTAAAGTCCTGAGATGTTACTGACTCTAGGTGACCAACAAGAGCAAAAGCAAATCATCTGTGAGGTAACCTACACCAAAAAAGGGCCAAAAACTGCCAGAGCTAGAGGCCCAAGGAACATGAGCTCACAATAGAAAGAAAAATTTCTAAATATATGACAAACCAAGCACCAGGAGCGAGAATTAGTAGAAACAGCATACTAATAATTAGACCTATAAAGACTGCAGAGGTTAAAAACATCAGATATAAAATATAAATGTGTTTGAAGAAAGAAAAGAATAAAAGTATGTAGAAGGAACAGAGATTTTCCACACTGCTCAAACTGAAAAAAACAAACAAACAAACAAACAAAAAAACAAAACCCCAAAAAACCAGAAATGGAATTGAATTGAATTAGAAATGCAATAAGCAGAATAAACAGTATATCACATCCAGCTACTGAGAGAATAAGTGAACTGGAAGAACTAAAAAATTGTCCAGAAAGCAGCATAGAGAATGTAAAGGGTGAGAAATATATTTCTAAAAAGATTGAGAAATGTGGAAAATAGAGTGAGGTATTTTAAAATACATCCACTTAGAGTTCCAGAAAGAAAGAATACAAAAGATGGGGTAAAAAAGAAATATTAGAAGAGATAATGGCTGAGAATTATCCAGAATTTACGAAAGTTGCCAATACTCAGATCCTAGAAACCCAACAAATCCCCAGCAAGATAAATAAAAATAGATCCATACCTATAAACAACATAGTTAAACTATAGCTTACCAAAGACAAAGAGAAGTTCTAAAAGCAGTTAGAAAGGGCTGATTGAAAACAAATGAAATGACAATTAGATTCAAAGATGAAATTTTAATAGCAAAAATATAGTCAGAAACATGTGGAATAGCAACTTGGAGGTACGGGGGGAAAAGTAATTGAACACCTGCGGTTCTACGTACACTAAATATCTTTTAGGAAAGAGGGAAAATGAAAGTAATTTCAAATGTTGACTTCTAACAGAATCATACTGAAGGAATTTTTAAAGGTACATTTGAGGAAAAGGAAAATGATTCTAGGAGAAAAGTCTAAAATGTAAACATAATGAACAATGAAACAGTAAATATGGGCAAACCTAAATAAACCATAGCTGTGTAAAATGGTAAAATAATACCTAAGCTGTGGGATTTAAAAAAAATCATAATGGAAATAAAATACTTGAAACTAAAATTCAGAAGTATATGTCAGGAGGGAATGATCTGCAACTAAAATGGTCTAAGATCTTTCTGTTGTGAGTAGGACAAATATATTAAATATAGAATATTTTAAGTTAAATAGTATGTTAAAGTTTCTAGGGTACCCTTTACAGAATAGAAACACAGTGAATATTCAAATATTCAAAGGAAAGCAAAAAGTAATAGGGTGAGAAAAAATACTATGAGAATAAAATAATATGGTAGCAATCTATATTATTTCAGCAATCACAATGAATGTAACTATTAATATTACAAAAGGCATATAAGAACCTCATAGAGAAAATTATAAACTCTTATTAAAAGTTGTAATATCTAAAATGAATGCAAAAATGTACTATATTCATGGTAAGGGAGACTCAGTATCATAAAGATGTCAGATCTTTTCATATTTATCTACAGATTTAAATATCTATTATCAAAATCTTATTTTTTGTGTGGAAAATGCAGGCTGACTATAAAATTTATATGGAAGGGTAAAAAAAAACAAAAGTAATCAAGAATAGTCAAGATGGGACATGCCCTACCAGATATCATAATAGCATTATTTATAATGCTATTATAGTTAAAATTGCATAGTATTGACACAGGAATAGACACACATCTCAATGTAGCAGAATAAAGAAACCAATAACAGACTTATCTAAATGTAGATCCCTAACATACAAAAGAATATTATTGCAGATCAGTTGGGAAAGGGGTGTGTATTCTTTTTAGGAAGAAAGGATAAGTCAGTTTACAATCATTATTTCATGTTTATTCATCCTGTTCTCTTTATACCTGGACAACATCTCCATCATCCTGCCTCTTCAAGGAAACCATTCTTGACTAGCTCAACTCAAAGCAATCTCTCTGCTTTTTTAAACACACATGCAATGAATGGCAGTCACTTTTCTCCTCACACATCTCAGGGACCTACATTCTATCCTTTTGTTTTTTAAAAGAAATCAGTGGACATTTAATTCCCTAATAAAGAGGGGGTAGGATGGAATAAAGTTTAAATATCATTATTTTTGCACAAGAACAGATTTGAATTTGACAGAAATGTAGGGGTCAAAATATCTAAATGCCAGAGTTTTACTCACTTAAATTGCAGAAACAAAAAGCATGGTATTCATAGTCCAATTAATGAATCCCTTAGTTTACTATTAAGAAAATATTTGGTATTTGCCAAATATAGTTAAATGATAAATGAGATATTATAGGCACCTGAACAAAAACAAAAGAAAAGAAAATTTCTGTCCTTAAAGTCTTTATGAGCTAATAGTGAATAAGATACATAATTATGAGATGAAATAATGTAAATGCATAAAGTGGCCTTTAGTGAGGCATGAGTGGGGTTTGGGTAACCCCAGGAAAGGCTTCTTTATGACACAGTGATTAAGCTGATCGAGATAATTACTGAAGTCTGATTAATATTTTGACAAGATTGGCAGCAGGCCAAGGTTAGAAAACAGTTAGGACATTGTGATAGGTTGGCCGTAGGTTAAACATGGGTGCATATGCGAAATAGTGGAACTTCTAGTCTGTTCTAGTTTGTGCCTCTCCAAGGACGCTATTGTCCTTTTGAGCAGGATAATTTTTTTATTTTGTGGGATTGTCCAAAACATTGTAGGAAGTTCAACATTCTGGTCCCAATCCACTAAATGTCAATGGCACCTCCTTAGTCACTGAGACTACCAAAAAAAACAAACAAAAAAAGCCTTACATGGTTTCAAAAACCCTAAAATGCTCTGAAAAGAGGGAGAGCGACAGTGTCACTCTCTGTTTAGAACCACTAGAACATATGATGAAAATCTGTATCATCGCTGACTTTAGGCTCCAGAATGAAATTGCTTTACTTAATTTTAGAGACAATAGAGAACTATCGAAAGATTTTTGTGCAGGTAATATAATAGGACTTCTATGTAAGGAAGATTATGCTGGAAAAAGAGAGTTAGGTAGGTTAGGGCATGGAGAAGCTGGAGCTGGAGAGAAGTTAAAGACGTTGCAAAGGCTGGGAAACAGAGAGGTCAGGATTGGATATATGGACCCGGGGGTAAAGTGCAGGCATGTGGGTGTGTGTGTGGGGGGACACAGAATTAGAACCATGGGACAATATAAATCACAAGAAAACCCATGGAGAAGAGAGAAGCAAAGAGTGAGAGTATGAGGTGGTCATGAGCATGGTGTTGAAACTGCTGATTGTGGTGAGCTGGCAAGGGAAAGAAGGGGAGGATGAAAAAAGGATTGGAAGAAAAGGGAACATCTGAGAGCCCAAGGGAAGTTTCAAAAAGGGAATTATGTAGGAGAGGTGGTATATTAAAGAGGAGAGCACTTGACCTGCGATCAGGAGGAGGAGATGGCTGCTATGACTTGCTAAACATCTTGCTTCACAAGAGCAAGTGGACATGATCTCCTTAAGCTCTCTTTTCTTCATTCCTCCATGGAACATCAATTTCATGGTGCTGTCATCTTACATACACAATTGCTGTATTCCAGAAAAACTATGCATAAATTAAAATTTTATAAGTTATATTCAACTCTTATAAGTCGAATCACATTCTAAGTGCACTTGGCAAGCTTTCCATTTAAAGGAACCCTTTGATGGACCCTTTTGTTCTGTGAAAGATTAATTCCAAATGTATGTTTTATATTTTCCAACTCTGGATCCCTGGGTTTCTTCTCCTGGACAGCTAACTAGGTCACAACATTCTATTTTCAGAGCCCAGCCCCACACAAACACTAATTGGTTTTCAAATCTGAAAGGTTGTGTATCACTTTGTCATTTCTAAATTTACATGATGTAATCCATGTACAAGATGGGAGATTTCATACCCTGTGGGAGGAGCAAGTGCCACATGCTTAGTTTTCCAAATATATCTAGAGACACAAATTATTTTAAGAGGCAGAAATTCAAGGGCGCCTTCCTCAATCTCAGATTTTATCAATTTGTCGTTTTGGTAGGAATTTGTGAATTCCTATTATCTGTGGAGAAAAATTCTGACACAATATCCCACCTTGAAATTTATTTTATGAAGGAAAATAATAATCATTACAAACAAACATCCAAAACCTTATAAAATTGAGTATTACAAAACTCCAACCTATAGGCTGTAAACTTTCAGAGCCAGAAATTGAAAAATAAACACACCGTTTTCAAGACATTGCTGAGGGGTGCCTGGTCTATACATTAGTGGAAACTACAGGCCAAATATTGCACCCATTTTTCAAAATCATAATGCCATATTAAACATTGTACTTTAAATGTGTAATTAGAATGAATTAGTTAGGAAGCCCAAAGATCAGAGGTTGCTGGTACATTGCAAAAACTTTTGGGAGAGAATGTGCAGGTAATCAACTTTCAAAATGGTCCCTTTGGTTACAGCTGCTGTTCATCCCTATTCTCACTTCCCTCTTTCACTTATCCCATCAGCTGCATCCCCTTCCCACAGAGTGACTGGCAGGTTAGCATTGCACAGTTCTCTTAAAGCATGCTTCTCATACTTGCATGTGTATTGGAATCACCTGGGAAACCTTAAAACATTCTGATGCCTCATTGCCACCCCATGGATTTTGGTTTAATTGGCCCTGGGCATTGGTACTTGTAAAAGCTCCCCAGGTGATTCTAATGTGCAGCTAAAGTTGAGAACCACTGCCTTATAGGCTGTTAAACTCATGGCCCTGCTGGACTCAGTCCATCAATTCTTATATCCCTGGGCTCTTCGTCTTTAAGAACCTATTGATCGCTGGTCTCACTTCCTCTGCCTTCATATACACAAGCCAGAAAGGCAGTCTTGGGAGGAGTAGCTGAATTTGTTCCCTGATCAACTTCCAGAAGAACCTGGAAGAAGTCTAGCAAATACAGGTATTGGCAAAATATATCAAGCTTCTGGAACACACCACCTCCTGTGCCGGAGAAATTTAGAAGGCACAGGAGAGTCCTGGTGAGAATTCCAGTTCTGTCTCCTACCTGCTTTCCATTAACTTGGGAAAGTTGCCTACCTTTTTGGAGCCGCAGATTACTCATCTATAAAAATTGGAATCCCTACTTCCTAAGTCTTGATTAGATGACTATTCAAAGTGTTTAAAACAGTGCCTAGCGTGTAGTAGCTATTTAAATTAATAAAATAGAACAAATAGTTAAAGCCTGTTCAATGATTACGCTCCAAGTTACTAATAATTACCATTTATTGATCCAATTTATTCAATTCTTCATTCTTTACTCAACAAATATTTATTACTGATTGACTTATGTCAAGCATACAGCTGGAAACTAGGGATATACTAATGAATAAAACAGACATTATTCCTATTGTGATACATTTTACAGCTTAGCTAAGTGCTTTACTTATTCCTGGAGTTGATTTCATGTAGCCCAAAGATTGAGTTTGCCAGAGAGATGGTATAACTAACAAACTGACCTTCAACTCACCCTCAGAGCAAGTACTCTGGGATATGCTAAGCTGCTGAGAGAAACTTACACCTAGTAGGCAAACACTTAGAGTTCCATAGCAGTCATGAAGCCAGAAGGCTATAGAAAAACCTTGTGAGAATGTCAAAAAGGGGATATCTCAAAAAAACTGATGATTTTTTCTGCCCAGCTCAGGAGGTTTTATTAGCAGTGGTATACCTCTCTAGGTTCTTTAAGGCCAGAGAAGCTGTGTTCCCACCACCCGCAACCCACCCAGTTGGGAGGGCCACCGTACCTCCTGTTCTGTGGACCTCTCTATAGGTTGTAAATTCTGTTACCTGCCTACATTATTAGAACTGTATCTTTCACTTAGATCTGTGGCATCTTTCCATCAATCACTGTCACCACTGTGACAATAGGGCTTCTCCTTATAACAATCCTAAGAGCTGGTATTATTATCTTATTTTACACAGGAGACTTACATAACTTGACCGTGGTCACTGAGCTGGCAAACGGCAATGCCCAGATTTCACCTCAGATCTGTCTGATTTTTCACGGCTCATCCTCTTAACCTCTTTCTCAAGTGGACAAACCTCAGATGACCGTGCTTTAGAAAAATCAAAAGCTGACTGTTCAGAGAATTAATTTTAAAAACCACAAGTAGAGAATAAGAAGAGCAGGTGGAACCAGAAGATGATGATGAACAAACCTAATCTAATCTTGGCCTGTGGTTCCCTCAATGAAGTAACAAGAGAGACTGAAAACCAATAAAGAATCGTGTCCAGTTTGCCTGCTTATCAAGCAAACCTGCTGATACTTAATTTCATGACATTCCATAGATTAAAGGCTTTGTGATTCAGAGTCTCATTTCCTCACAGCTGCAGATATAACTCTTTTGTCAGACTAGAAATATTATAACCACTGCTAAAAAAGCAACGGTAACAATTTGTAGGTTGTGTAAAACCCCTGCTAACTCTGGATAATCTTTTGCCTCCTTCAAGATACCAAGTATCTTTACTCTGTTAGTGGAATGTATGAGTATGTATGAATATGCTTGTGTGTGTGAGTGCACATGTGTAACTGGGCCCGTGTGCAAATGCTCGGGAGCTCATGTGGAAAGAGAGAGATTTTAAACAGTCTCTCCTACTTTTCCCAAGGTTGCAGTATGCACTTCATAGTGTGTCCATCAAGCTCACAGTGACTGCCTTTTCTGCTTCCCATCCACAACAAGAGCCCCTGGCTGCCATGTTTAGATTAATGAAATATTGACCCCACCCCACTCCAACCACATTTGCTTAAACCAGAGATGGCCATTTAATCCAAAAAGGGCTAATCACATTCTCTGTCATGGTAGACTGTGTTTTTATTACTAATTTATTATCCTTTGCCATGTGACTTCGCAGATGCTAGAGACAGTATATTCTTTCTCCCTATTGATGCTGAACTCAGCTATGTGACTTGCCAATCCTTGTCTGAGGATTCAACCTGAACACAGGCTTTAAGTGTGCTCATGAAGTTGGGCTTGTCCTCTTGTCCTAGCCGTTGTCCCTGAGAAGAACATACCCCAGGTAGTACGTACTCCTACTTGCTTAACCAGGGAGAGTAGAGACACGTGGAGCAGATCTGAACACAATCCGTAGTTCACAGTCAGGCCTACCTCAAGCCAGCCCACAGACACATGAACAAGAAATAAATGCTTATGGTTGTACATATATATATCCCTGAATTTTGGCATGGATTATTATACATAATTATTATGGCAAAAAATGACTGATATCTCTCTCTTTGAAACGTTACAATTAAGCTGAGAGACCAAGAGACTGTCTATTGGGAACTGGGGCATGTAAATGCAGAGCTTGCTATGGAAGAATGCTGAACTACTTTCTCTATTTCTGATTTACCTCCTGCCTTAAATTTTAGGGTTTTTTTTTTTTCTTTTTGTTTTCATTGAGGTAAAGTTCACATAACATAAAATTAACCATTTTAAACTGAGCAATTCAGTGGCATTTAGTATATTCACGATGTTTTACAGCCATCTCCTCTATCTAATTCTAAAATATTTTCACCACCACAAAATAAAACTCATTAAGCAATTACTGGTACCCATTAAGCAATTACTTCCAGTTTCTCCCTCCCCTCAGCACTATGCAACACTAATCTGCTTTTGTTTTTATGGATTTATTTATTGCAATGGACTGGATTATGCCCCCCTTCAAATTCACGTGTTGAAACCCCAATCTCCTGTGTGACTATATTGGAGATAGGGCCTTTAAGAAGGTAATTAAGGTTAAATGAGGTCATAACGGTGGAGCCAACAGAACTGGTGACCTTATAAAAAGATGAAGAGACACCAGACCTCTCTCTCCGTCATGTGAAGACACAGAGAGAAGGCGGATTTCTGTAAGCTGGAAGAGAGCCCCCACCAGAACCCAATCATGCTGGCACCCTGATCTCAAACTTCCAGTTTCCAGAACTGTGAGAAAATAAATTTTTGTTATTTAAGCCACCCAGACTGTGGTATTTTGTTAGGACAGCCTGAGCTGACTAATACGCCTATTCTGAATATTCATATAAATAGGATCATGTAACATGTGACCTTCTTGTCTGGCTTCTTTCACTTACCATGTTTTCAAGGTTCATCCATGTTGTAGCATGTATCAGTACTTTATTCCTCTTATGGCTGAATAATACTCTATCGTACAGGTACCATATTTTATTTATTCATCCACTGGTGAACATTTGAGTCATTTCCACCCTTGGGATATTGTGATTAGTGCTGCTATAAACATCTGAATACAAGTATTTGTTTGAGAACCTGTTTTCAATTCTTTGGGGTATATTCTTAGGAGTGGAATTGTTGGGTCATATAGTAATTCTTGGAACCATGAATTTTTGGTGATCAGATCCTCAAAGCTGTTTCTTCGTTCCCATACAGGATTCTTCCTTGAATTCCAGAAGATGACCCCAGAATACACTCAGTAATTTCCTTTTGTTGCTTTAGAATAGACATTTCTTACTTAAGCTAGAGTTAATTTCTATTACTTGTAATTTAGTGAACCTAAATGAACAGAGAATAAAATGTCTAATTTTTGGTCATGATATTATAAGAAAAATGGGCTCAAAGCTCTTCTTTCAAAGTTTTCCAGAGAGGTGGTCAATACCCTGCTGATAGTACTGTATCTTGATGAGATTCTGGAATCTGGCGTTACTATGAGGCTGTTGATTACCACTTACCTTTGGGACCAGGCAGCATAGGACCTCACATTCAGAGCATATTCTAATTCAAAACGACTCCGTAGGGCTGCCACGTGGCTCCGGCCAGGCCCTCCCCGGCTCACCAGGCAGTCAGAAGAAGAGGAAGGAGAGAGAGACCCGCTGCTATTACTTGATGCAGGAGACATCAGCTGAGTAGAAGGAGGGACAATTTCAATCGTTTAATAAATCCACCAGGTATAAAGACATAGAATAGAATATGGATTATTTTTAACTTCATATTCTAGGATTCCTCATATTTTAATTTCTATTCATCTCAGCTTGCTTCTGGCTTTTTCTTTCAACGTCTGGTGGCAACACCTGGATGGCTTAACTTACTTTTCTTACACTGTTCTATGTTGAGAGCTGACCTGTTAAACTTATGCTCATCTTTGTGAAAACACAGTAGGCCCAAATCAGATTAATACAATAGATATTTAGAAGGTTATTATTCAATGATCAAAAGATTCTCTACATTCTTCACTATGGCAATAAGATTCATGGCAGAGTTCCTTTAATTCATGGCTAAAATTATTCCCTTTACATAAAATAGATTTACACACTTTTCCAAGAATACATCCATTTTAAGAGCTGAAGTTTGCTTTAATGTCTAGTATGTGTCCTCCCATAGAGAAAAAGGCAATCCCTTTGCCACATGATAGTTCTTCAGATGTTTAAAATCAACTGTTGGACACACCCTAATTTTCTTTTCTCTGCAATAGGCATCTCTGGTTCCTCCAGTTGGTTTTGACATTACATGATTTTCAACTCATCGACCATTCCGATCTCTCTCCCCTAAAATGTGTGTCCCAGTTTTAATTATTCCTTTAAAAGGATCAGGGACACAGCTAGGTACCATTTTAATTTCTTTGGCCATCTCAGAACAGAAACAATTAGATCTTTTAGTCTGTAGCAAGACAGCCACTTCATATTCTAACTCCAAAGGAACTTAGGGTCTGCTAACATTCATGATGCTGCTAAACCATGTCTCTCCCATGATACTTTTGTTATTGTTTATTTGACTCTGACGCAGGACATTATATTTACTCCTGTTAAATTTATCCTTGTTAGACATGTCCTATTACTTATCCTCCAAGATATTCCAGAATCCTGCTTTCAGATATGTTCTGTCCCTCTCAACTTTACTGTGCCTGCACGTGTGAGGAACAGTACCCCCTGGACTTTGGTCTAAACCACTGGCAGAAAAGTTGAAGAGTAGAGAGGATAAAGCCTTATGGAACTCCACAAGTCAAGCCATTTTAGTCTGACTGTGGGCCTTTAATTAGTACAAGCCAGTCCAGCAAACTCTCTTTTCATATAACACATTCACCTCTCCTGGGGAGAAAGTATACTAAGACAGTTTAGCTACCATTGCCACTGTTTCTGGAATCCACCCCCCATCTAATGTGATGTTTCCCCAGGCTAGAAGCAACCTTGCCCAGTCAAACACAAAGTTTCAAAGTAAGAGGATAGTTGGAATTCAAGCCTTAGACGCATCTCTTAACACCTAAAGCCTCTGGTAGATGCTCTTGTCCGTAGAAATTGCTGAAGCACCACCAGATATACTACTACTGCTCCCCACTTTTTATAAGTTTCAGGGCCTAAGAGAAGGAAACAGAAGTTTTATGTCTGAAGACTGAAGCTTCCTTCTACACAAACAAAGGCTTCCTCTTTAGAAGTTCCATGAAAGAGTCATGAGACAGAGCCACTTGCTGCAGGCTGCAACTTCCAATAGACTAGTGACTCGTAATAGAGATTTTTTATTAAGGAAAGATAACTTTTCTTAGAAGGTTTCACTGTGAGATTTAGTTGTGAAATCTTGGGTGCTGCTGTTTCCCCTCATTTTTGCCCCTTCTCTTCATATGCAGATGTATACATGATCCTATCTGTGTGATGTCCTTTTCCCCTCCTCCAGCGGCACTCATTTTCCTTTGGGAATATATTATTTTTGAATTAGTCCACTATTATGAATTATATTTTGAATTATTATTTTTGAATTTACCTCCCTTGCCTATTTTCAAATGCTATCTCCTGACTAGGTGTATAAAAAATTAAGGCAATTACAGAGAAAATTAAAGCAAGCAGCTCCTTGATATTAAGGGAAGAAAATTCCATTAGCCTGATTACCTACATATATCACCTTATGCAACATATGTGTGGTGTGAAAGCAATGCCTTCCAATTAATTTATGCATGTATTTTAGTGATAATTTTTCCCTTTCTTACTGAACTTAAGAGGACAATGGCTTAAAATTTTAGCTTACGTTTCACTGTATGTGGGAAATTTTGTATAGAAAAAAATTCATTTAAATAATTACCTTCTAATATACTTGTTAAACTTTCAAATATTTACATATGAATTTTTTAAGCCAAGCATGACAGTGTCCATTTGCCTGCATAATAATTAGTTGGAAGGGCCCAGATTCACTCTGAATTTGACTTTGCTACTGTAGATAGAGCCAATTCTGCTCCAAACCCTAGAAAATGAATAGTGTGAATACGAATGGAGTTATGGGCCCTCACTGTAACTTTCCATAAGTACCATCTCACCTACATTCTCTGTCATCCTTGGATACTCAGGGAATTTTTTATGCATGTATTTTAGAAGTGAAAGTTCTTACCTCAATGTTGCAGAGACACTCTTCTAACTTCATAACAACTTCAGAAAACTCAGGTCTTCCCTGTAAATAGAGAAAGGTCTTTTTTCCCTTAAGAATAAAAGAAAGGAAACTCTCTTTGGATTTTAAAATTGGGTATTTGCATTTGTAAAGAATTAGATTAACAATAAAGTATATTTTTACTTAAAATACGCTTGTATTGAAGTGTTAATTGAATGTTCATTTGCTGTTCGTGGAGGGATGTTGAGTCTCTCTCTGATAAGAGTTTTAAGTCAGCATTTGCAACTACATTCAGATAATGAAATAGTGGAAAAGCTTTAATTAGCTTTGCATGTTTTTAAATGGCAGGTTTTCCTCTTAAAAGAGAAAGAATGAAAGTGAATGCTAAAAGCTATTAACTATCTCAGTGCCTTATACTGCATACTGTGTGTGCAGGAGAAGAACTGCTAAAGCTCATTTTATAATTAGCTTCACTTTTGGGAAGACCATCTCAGGTTCAAAACTAAGATCAAGATGGAAACTTCATGACTATGCCGTATTTCAGAGTTGATGATCAGATTTTTATCTTCAAAACTGCCATTAAAGATACTGTCCATTAATGAACCTCTGTGTCACATGAGTGTGGTTAAAGGAACATTTATTGTATTCTGATTATATTTCAAGCTTTGTTCTAGTTGCAAGGGACATAAAAATGATTGTGGATCTATGGGAAAAATTCTTGAAATCTTAGACAATCTTGGTCTCTTTTGAAGAAATTATATGCCTCCTTTTGTCAGATCCTAAGGTCTGTGTAGCCTATCACTTCTCCCTTTATGGAACTTTCACTGCTAGGAGGGTGGAGAGCTCAGTTTAACATTCCGGTGCAGTAACCAGCTAATTTGGATTCTTAGTAGAACAATTTCTCCCTTAATGTCTAGACCTCCCCTGAGGACACTGCTTCCCCCAGAGCCCTCGCAAGCAGAAGCTGTTTTCTCTTGCACACTCCTGTACCTCCAGGTTGGTGGGGCGGCAGTGGGCTGAGAGAGGGCCTGTGTCTTCCTTGCTGTCACTGTTACTTCCCAATGGTTTCTCCTGTAAACACCACCAGCTTCTCAGGCTAGTCCACAGACTCACTCTCGCTCCTCCTCTGAAGGTTTTAAGGATTGGCTCACTGTGGTTAAAACTAACTCTCTAACTAACTCTTTGTGCTTTCATTCTCCATGCAGATAATCATTATAGTAGCCTGGTCTCTGGGATCCTTTGTTTCCTCTTCCCCATGAGTTTATCTTCCACCCTCCTTTAGTCACTTAGCTCTGAGGTCCTTCCCTAGTCCCTGTCACTACCAGTGCCTGCAACACCTCCATGTTCTCTGTCCTCTCAGTCTCCATCAAGACCACTCTCTGGGCTCTGTCTCCCTTCTTTCTAGTTCACTTCTAGAAACCTGACACCAAAATCTTTGATGACACTGTACTTACAAGCCATTTTACCAGTTTTTTAAAAAAACTTTTTATTGTAAACATTTTCAAATATGCCCTAAAATAGATATTATTCTACCTACGACGGTATTTCATAAGTCCTTGGAAAAATAGAGTTAAAAAATAATACAAAACTTCCCATGAACTTTTTGAAGTATCCTTATGTCTATCTGTTTAATCTATCATTTCCCCTGTTCTTTCTTTCTTTCTTTCTTTCTTTTTTTTTTGGCTCATCTCATCATCTTTTCACTTTCACTCACCTCATTTTTTCACTTCCCTCTTTCCTATCTTAGATTTCATTGGCAATCACTTCCAATTATCACTCCCTTCCACACGGCCTCAACTCCTTTGCCCTATCTTGCATTTGTGCACAACTGAAAAAATCCCAACTTTGATTCAATCAATCCTGACCTCACTTCAAAATCATGACCCTCTAACCTCAAGTGCACCCTTGGTCCTGCCCAGAGAGCCTATTACATATTTCTAGCCCATCCACTGTCTCACACTCCAGATTGCTAATTTTATCTTCTCATCTCCTCTGAAACCTCTAGCTCCCACAGCTACATTGACCTACTCACCTATATCCAAGCCTACATAATCTGCTTTCACTTTTGTTTCTATGGATGAATTTTGCTTGCTTCTATCTGAGGGCAACTCCTTCACTTGTGTGCTCCAGTGATAATCCTCTCTTCTGTTTTTTTGTACTGTTGATGTTGCCTCTCTACTGTTTTATCCCCGTCAGCATAAAGACACACTATACATTCTTCCATTTTAAAAACAAACAAAATAAAATTCTTGACTTCTCTTCCTCTTCTGCTACATTTCTTGGTTCACATTTACAACAAAATTACTCTAAAGGGCTGTGTAAATTTGCTGTCTTCAATTCCCCTCTCCCATTTGCCCTTTACCCTAGTCAACTTTTGTCCTAAAACACTCTGCTGAAACTGCTCTTGCAAAGGCTAAAGGCTACACAATTGCTAAATTCAGTGCATGAGTCTCAATGCTCATCTCACTTGGCAAAGCATTAAATACAAGCAATCATTCCTTTGTCTCTGAAACATTTTCTTCAATTGGCTTTGAGGTCACCATTTCCTCACTGTTTTTCTCTTCTCTCACTGGCTCCTTCTTAGTCTCCTCTTTTGGTTCCATCTCTCCTCCTTACCTTTAAATTCTGGATTGCCCCAGGACTCAGTCTCTACATCTCTTCACTCTATTTAGAGTTAACTTGTTGAGAAGTTAATTCAGCCTCATGCCTTTAAAAACCACTCCCTGATCTGTATCTCTAGACCAGTACTCTCCCCTGAACTCTAAACTCACACATGCAATCGACTGCATTTCTAGGGCTTTCCCATTTCAGTAAATGGCAATTGCATCCTTTCGGCTAATTGCAGAGGCCAAAAACCACAGGATGATCTTTGACTTCTCTCTTTATTGTACTTGCATCCAATCCACCAGCAAATCACACACTGGTTCTACTTTCAAAATGTTTCCAGAATCTGAATGGTCAAGTAACTTATATTGTCAACCCTCCCAAAGATAACAACTATAAACTCTGGGCAAAATGTAAAAGACAGTTACGTGAAAGCAATGGAGAGTGAATAAAAACAGGCAGATCCTGGAGAGGAGTCACTTAGAAGAAAGGAAGGGTATGGATTAAATTTCCAATCTTTTTTTACAGCATTCAGTTTGAAGGTAAACCCCATCTGCATCTTCAGAAACAGTTAAAATTCTGATGGTTTGCTTTCTTGAAAAACCAGAGAACAGAATTTGGGGCAACCAGAGTGTATTAGCTATCGTTTTGTGACAAACTACCACAAAGCTAGTGGTTTAATATAATGCCCACTTATTATCTCACAGTTTCCATGGGTCAAGAGTCTAGGACAGATTACCTGGGTCCTTTGCTCAGGGTCTCACCAGACTGAAATCAAAGAGTCAGCTGGCACTGTGATTCTCATCTGAGGCTCAGGGGCCTCTTCCAAACTCATTACTTGTTGGCAGAACTCATTTCCTCTGGTTGTATGATTCATGTCCCAGTGTTCTTGTCAACTATTGTCCAGGAATGACCCTCAGCTTCTAGAAGATGCCCACAGTTGCTTGCCATGTAGCCCCCATAGGCAGTTTACAACATGGCAGTTTGCTTTTTTCCTGGTCAGCAGGGCACATTCTTTGACTTTTTCCTCTGTGACTAGCTGGAGAACTATTCTCTGCTTTTAAGGGGCTCACCTGATTAGGTCAGGCCCACCCAAGATAATCTTCCTTTAGCCATATGATGACACATGATCACGGGAGTAATGTATCATCATATCCACAGGTTCTGTCCACACTCAATGGGAGGGGATTACACAGGGCATGTACAACAGGGAACATGAATCTTGGGGCCCATCTTAGAATCCTGCTTATTACACAAAGGCAGTAGAAAGGGTGGGGAGATCCCAGAAGAAGAAGCCCCAGAATCCTTATGTAAATTCTGCCTAACTCTCTGGTTGACCCCAGCACCACACATGCATGGAGAAGACCCTAAATAGCACAGGTAGGGCTAAAAGAAATGAACTGAGATAGGATCTGCTGACCCTGCAGGATATTGTTCTCACATTGCCAGACTGGAATTATCTCTTATTCTCTGCTTATGGAAATCCACTGCACTTCACAAGTCCCAACTCACAAGCAACATCCTTCTTAAAGTGTCCAAGTAATTCCACAAAATACTTTTCTACCTTTATTTAGACTTACTTTATTCTTCCTTGTGTTACAGCTAGGTAAGTGCTTCAAGGGTAAGCAGTGGTTTATTTACTTTTGTATACCTGTCATGTCCCACCAGCTATTTTTAGCTCATATTCTTTAAATTTGAGTGCATCATTATGATAAAAGTCCCCCAGAATCTGCCTGCCTCTCATCCCTCTCTAAGCCACATCATCTCTTGCTTGTATCATTGCAACTGCTTTCTAACTACTTTTGCTGACTCTGCTCTTTGCTGATTTAAAAATGTTCCCAACATAGTAGCCAAAATGGTCATTTAAAAATGAACTTCGGATCAAGCAATGCCACTCACAAAAGCCTCCAATTACTTGCCATCTTGTTTGGATAAAAAGCCAAAGTCGTTTTATTCACCTGTAAGGCACACGACAACCTGCTCCTGCTGTTCTCCAACCTGCCCTTCCTCTTGCACACTGCAGTCTGATTGCACCAACCTCCTCATGCTGAACCCTCCATACCCTCGGGGACTTTGCACTTGCTATTCTCTCCACCAGGACTCACCAGTGCCTTCACTTTCTCTGGCTTTTTGTTAAATGTTACCTTATCAGAGAGTTTTTCTTGTTTTACTTATCCCATAGCACTATCACCTGATGATTTAATACATATTTTAATGTTTATTTGTTTGTTGTTTACATCCCTTCGTGGAATGCACACCCCATGAGGGCAGGGGTTGGCTGTCCACTGCTCTATCCCCAGTGCCATGAACCATTCCTAGCATGCAGAGGTGCTCTACAAATACTTGTTGAACAAATCATAGAATTAATTTATGTTTTCTTTACATTTTATTTTGTTAAACTATCTTATTGCATGGGTAGAGAGTTTTATTATAATCTGTTTCATATTTTTTGTTTTTTTAAAAAACAATCAGATAATACATTATAAATGAATGGCCTATTTTGAATATAAAATCAAACTGTTAATATTTCCTTGGGGGCTTGAAAAAGCATAAAAATAATGGTAAAGTTTAAAATTTACTAAACACTTAGAGCATCTCACTTAACTCTCATAATACTCTGTACTGTAGGCAATTACTATTATTTTAACACATGAAAAAGCAGAAAATAAAAAACTAAAATAATTTATCTACCATGTGTAGTCAGTAAATAACAGAGGGGAATTCAAAGCAAGGTAGAGCCTGTGTTCTTAACCTTCCATCTACTCCCTCCCTAAGCGTGGTATCTAAATCTGTAAGGAATAATAATTCCATGATAATTATGTAACATTCAGTGCCTGAGATGGGCTTCTGCATACTAGAAAGAATGCTGGATTGAAAGTTAAAGACTTGGTCAGGTACCAACTAGCTATGTGATTTTGAATTAAGCATTCTGAGCTTCAGTTTTCTCAGTCTCAAATTGGTTTTGAGAAGTAAGAGACCCAAATAAGATAATGCTAAGGCACTACAAACTATAAAGTGTTTTGCAAAATAACTTAATTTCCTAACAATCTATACTATTGGGTGTGCCCTGGCTGTGAGCTGTCTGAATTTATGGTCCAATGCCTTAACATTTCAGCTTAAACTCTTTGCAAATTAAAGATTCTAGCCATTTCCCTGGCATCTTGTGAGAACACCAAGCAGCCCATTAAACAGCAGAAATCACCAAAATGCCTCCTGAGCTGTAAATACCGGAGTCATGAACAATAAATGTCAACATTGTGACATGCATTGCCCTCTGCTTTCCTTTCAGGTGGATGCCTCGCACTCGTTGCTGTCATCCTGCGGATGGTGACAGCTTGCCCTGCATCATGTGTGGTGTGTGCCAAAGATGTAACCCTCTGTCACCACCTAACCTATATAGTAGGTAATAAAACTAATAACTTTAAAAAGCAGTATTCAGTGCACCTGGCAAATTCACTGCCATACCTTTCATTGTACTGAGTGCTCTCTGGACTCAGCCTTAAAGAGGTAACCCTTTAAAGAGCCAGCCCTTTACAGTGACTGAAGTGACTAGCAACATTATTTTATTTTCCTGTTCTTGGTGGTCTCAACCAAAACTATTTCAAAACCTTTATAGGTAATTGAGATATTTTGCTATTGCAAAAGAATACCACCATTTTATGCAGCTACACACTTAAAAGGACAAAATAGACCACTTTAATTATATTTTTGTCCACACTTTTTGCAGATTTGAACCTCACCTCCAGTTGGAAGAAATATAAGTGAATCAGAAACCTGAACTGCAATTGTTCAGCATTAGTAAGATTAAGTGGTGTACCAGTGAAACAGATTATTATCAAAGTGCATCTCATTTGGAAAGTCTGGTCTTTTTTTATTGGTGGTAAATGAGCTGTAGAAATGCTAACAAGATACACTGCCTGTATTCATTACATATTGCTTGCTTAAGTCAACAATTTAATAAGACAACTTATTAACAAATTTGAGGAGAATATGATTTAAATCCTGATATCCAAGAAGAAATAAACAAGCTATAAGCTCTGCCAGTGGAAAATTTCAGAAACAAGCCTGAGTTAAGACAGAGTAGAAGAAAATAATTTCTTCCATTTCTAAAATCCCCTGCCTTTATGAGAATTAGGTAGACATTATCATCATCTCTGACAGGAGAGAGAAGGAAGGTTTCAAGGCTAGTTGGTGTGTGCACTGTTTCTGATTAGTATTGAAAACACTTAACTACTAAATCCCCAACTTCTAAAATGGATTTCCTGACTTCACTACATCTTTTTTTCTGATCAGCGATAGTTGATGTCTATAAGAAGCAAATATTTCTCATCCACACTGCTGCATTTCTATATCTTCTCATTTGCAGACTGCCCCATTTGTGAAGTTAGATTTCATAAATATAGAGAAGTAAATAGATGACTTGTAAGTGTAATTTCTGTCTAGTCTTAGACCAGAAGTAATTGACAGAAATCATAGCCCGCTCATTCAAAGTCCACAAATCCCTAGAAGACTGGGGACCCATAGAAACAAAACCTCTCTATCTATCTCATGTCAAAAATAATGATGAGAGGAATAAAATGCCAAACCAGCCAGAATTAATAGAATTTAAATAATCAATAATAAATGGTAAAAACTGTACCATGATTTAAATTTGCTTGTGCTGCAGAGATAGGAGCAATTTTTCCAAAAGAAGGATCTCCGAGAATTCTTTGTCTTTCACATTTTTTTAATCTCTTTGTTTCAGCAGTGCAGTCTGAATTTCCTAAGGGGACTGTGATTTGCTTCCCCCATGGTTGACTGTTCTAATATCACCTGTAGACCTCTCAGGGACAATGGACTCCTCCATTCTTATGACACTGTCATTTGCAGTCAAAACAATTTTAGCATGATAAAGATTTGTTACAATAACTCCTGATTATAATACATCTTTATTGAGTTAAAACGCTTTGATTTCTAATGACAGAGCAGTGATAGCTCTGAGGTGATTATGGTGAAGGGATTTAACAGTTGGAAGCTCTGAGTACCACCTGTCATCACATGATGAACTTCATTGGAGGGGACAGATATTAGACAGGAGGTCAAAGTGGCCCAGACTATAATGAGAACCCCACTGACAGATCCTCCAGTTGTCTGGAGAGAATATAGATAGATCCTTACCAAGTTGCCAAGTTTTAGCCTGGAACTAGAAAGCAGAAACCAATGCTTCTTCGCATCCCTCCTCAACCTACACCTTTATGTTTGGGAGAAAAGATGATTGACTACACAGAGTGAATATACATTGCTAGTGGGAAACTGATTCAGAAGCTCAGATGTTGGCTCGGCTCTTAGATGAATCCTTGGGGCAGCAAGACTGGAGCAGGTCAGTCCACAGCTTCAGAGAGAGGAAGCCTGAAAAGCCACCTTCAAAATAACGTCAATGAAGATGTTTTAGTCCGTTTTGTGTTGCTATAACAGAAATATCCGAGACTGGGTAATTTATAAGGAAAAGAGGTTTATTTGGCTTACGATTCTGGGACAGCTGCATCTAGCACGGGCCTCAGGCTGTTTCTACTCATGGCGGAAAGTGGCAGGCAGCTGGCAGGTACAAACAGATCACATGGTGAGAGGAAGCAAGAGAGAGAGAGAGAGAGGGGAGGTGCCAGGGTCCTTTAAACAATCAGGTCTCGCAGGAACTAATAGAGCAAGAACTCACTACCCCTCCTCGCCCAGGGAGAGCATTAATCCATTAATGAGGGATCCGCCCCCATGACTCAATCAGTTTCCAACACTGACACATTGGGGATCAAATTTCCATGAGTTTTGGAGGGGACAACACATCCAAACTCCATCATTCTGCTCCTGGCCCCCCCAAACTCATGCCACTCTCATATACAAAATACAATCATTCTATCCCAACAGTACCAAAAGTTTTAGCTTGCTTCAGCACCAACTTAAAGGTCCAAAGTCCAAAGTCTCTTCTGAGATCAAAAGCAAAAGTCCTTCTAACTGTGAACCTGAAAAACAAAACCAAATTTATCTACTGCCGAGATACAATGGTGGAACAGACATTGGGTATACATTTCCGTTCCAAAAGGGAGGAATAGGCCAGAAAAAGGAGAAACAGGCCCCAAACAAGTCCAAAACCCAGCAGGGCAGACACTATGTCTTAAAGCTCCAAAATAATGTTCTTTGACTCCAAGTCCTGCATCCTGGGAACAATTGGGCATCTGGGCCCCCAAAGCATCAGGCAGCCTCATTCCCACAGCTCTTCCAGGTGCAGCCCAGCAGGCCATGCTGGTGCCTGTGGCTTTTCCAGGCCTGCATTGCACGATACCAGTGGCCCCGAAGTTCTGGGGTCCTGGTGGCAGCCCTGCTGCATTGGCTCTACTAGACATTTCCCTGGTGGGGGCTCTGACCCCACTTTCCTGCTTGGCATTGCTCTAGTAGATGTCCTCTGCAGTGGCTCCGCCCCTGCAGCAGGTCTCTGTCTGGGGCCCCCAGGCTTTTCCATACATCCTCTAGAATCTGTTTGGAGGCTGTGACACCTCCACTGCTCTCATGTCCTGCCAGCCTGTAGAATTAACACAACGTGGATGCCACTGAAGTTTCGGGCCTCTACTCTATAGGGCTGCTGGGACAGCTTTTGGAGGGGACAACACATCCAAACTCCATCAGAAGATAATCCCAAACAGCAAATTAACTTTGACATCTAGAGGAACAGATGGGTTTATGTTTCTTAATCAAACACGTCACCATTACAAACAATATAAAAATCCATCATTCTGATAAATAGCCGGCTTTCCTTAAGTTTAGAAATCAGAGAAACATTTTCATTTGGTTTATTGTTCTTACTCAGGTGCTAAGATTGCTCAGAGGGTATTGATTGTCTCTGCTTCCCACTGTACTCCCCTCCCACTCATGTGTACCCTGTTTCTAGTCTGTGCTTTTCTTCTCCACAGCAGCCCCTGTGACCACGAGAGTTTTAATCATCACTGATGGATACCTCTCCTCTATAGAGAGCACAAATCTGTCTCTCTTGTTTAATCTGGCCCTGCTCTCCCTGAGCAGAAATGGTATCGAGTTTGTTCAGGAAGATGCCCTGTACGGCCTCACAACATTGCAGACACTGTTGCTCGAGCACAACCGAATATCCAGCTCTTCGCTCACTGATCTCACCTTCAGCAAGCTTCACAGCCTGCAGGTGCTGGTGCTGAGCAATAATGCTCTCTGTACCCTGCGAGGGTCCTGGTTCCGAAACACCAGGAACCTGACCCGGCTCCAGCTGGATGGGAATCAGATCACCAATCTCACAGATAGCTCTTTTGGAGGCACGAATCTCCACAGTCTCAGGCATCTGGATTTATCTAACAATTTTATTTCTTACATTGAGAAAGATGCCTTCCGGCCCCTGCCTCAACTACAGGAAGTGGATCTTTCCCGAAATAGGTTGGCCCACATGCCGGATGTTTTTACTCCACTGAAGCAGTTAATCCTTCTGAGCTTAGATAAGAACCAGTGGAGCTGCACTTGTGATCTCCACCCCCTTGCTCGGTTTTTAAGAAACTACATTAAGTCTTCTGCTCACACGCTCAGGAATGCCAAGGAGCTAAACTGTCAGCCATCCACCACAGCCATGGCCACTGCAAAGAGTGTGCTGAGGTTGTCTGAAAACAACTGTGATTCCAGGGCTCCCAACCTCACTCTGGTTCCAAAGGACAGAAGTCTCCTCCTCCCAGGGCAGGATGTGGCCCTGTTGACTGTCCTTGGCTTTGCAGGTATGCCAGGGAGAAGTGTGCCCTCCTCCTCTTCCTTCTCTTGTCCACATTCTTGAAGTAGACAAAATGTTGCCTTTCTCCGGCAATTGAGGAAATTTCCCAGGGCTATGGAAGGGGGAGGTTGCCAATAGATGTGGGAGGATATTAACTGATTTGGCACAGGTTGCAAGAATTTCCTGTTGCAGAGAAGCTGTCTAACATAGAGGAAAGGGCCCTGGACCAGAACTCAAGAGCTCTGGTCCTGGTGTAACTAGCATTGTGATCTTGAGTAAATTAACTTGCTATTTAGACTTCAGTTTTCGTGTCTGTAATGCAGGAAAGATATCTATATTTCATCCATTATCTGTTCACCAAAGAGTACTGTACATTTATTATGATGCTAGGAGATGAGGATTAAAAAATCTATGAGACATATACTCTTTCCTCAAGGCACTCACATTTGTGTGCCTTTCCATGGTGTAGTAAGAGTCGATGGGCTTTTCCAGGTGTATGAGGAGATGCTATTACAACAATCACATATATCCTAATCTACAGTGGTTGTATAGCACAGTAGTTAAGTGCATGAGTTCTGTAGTTGGATTGCCCAGGTTTGAATTCTGTCTCTGCTCTTACCAGCTGTGTGACTTTGGGCAAGTGATTTAACTCCTCTTTGCCTTGGCTTTCCTCCTGGTGAAGGGTTTTGAATTTTTCTAAGATTTCTGTTTGTCCAAAACTTTCATTAGCTTGGCCCGTGCCTCCCCAGACCAACTAAAGAGAGGATAATATCCAATCCTTTAATTTTTTGTGATAACCTGAAAAAATTGTAAACTATGCACAAACTATCATTACTTCTCACTGGATGAATGATATAAAGTGATGCTTGGTGTCATTAGCTGAACACCAAATATGCATGAGATTTCTTGAGTTTTCTAGCTCGACGTGTGTGTTTCCCTCCTGCTGTGCTCTCAGTACATGGTGAAATCCTCTGCACCTGTGGGTAACCATTGTGTGAGAGAGAGAGAGAGAGAGAGAGAGAGAGAGAGAGAGAGAGAGAGAGAGAGAGAGAGAGAGAAGTGCTCCCAAACTGGAAGACCAGAAATCCACAAATAGCATGCAGGACTTAACTGATGTATTTTGAATATGTGCTATAAATCATCATTTCATAGCAGGTTTCCAGTGAATTAATTGAACATCAGACTATTAACTCCTCACAGTTACCCTTTTAATCAGGATAGATGTAGACCAGCATCAGGTCTAGATAATAGAACTACTACCAACAGTAATCAAACTCACTTGGAAGGAAATGCAAATATTCTCAGAAAGATAAATTATTTAAAAAACCATGTAACCACGTCAGTAATTATATGTATTAAGAAATAATCTACCATAAAAGTCAAAAGTGAGAGGGCAGCAGGCAGTTTTCCCTTAAGCGTGCTTCTTAGAATACTAGTTCTAGGGGATAATTAATAGATATTTCAATAAAAATACACACATATGCACACATAAGCTATAGGTGGTAAAGTTCAAATAGGATCGGGAAATGCTAGGTTAAAGAAAGTGAAACAGGTTTATTTACTACATCACTTTTTATAGCCTTTCATTTTCTAATGAGCATTATGAATCTCTAAGAGAAAGATATAATTGGAGCATTTCTCAAACTTATTTGACCATAAACCCTTTTATTCCCCAAAAGATTTCATTGAATGTTCTATAGGACATTGCTTTGGAATTTAACAACAGGGTAATTTTCAGAATCTTTTAGGTATCTTTTACAACTATTTTCAGAAATACATTATTCAGAAATATATTTTGCTAAGTTAAAAGCTCTTCATTACTGTAGAGATGTATACAAATACTGGAAGATTCCAAAGATTTTGTCAAAATGATGGAAAGCTTAATTAATATACATGGATGAATTCTGATGTTATAAATATTATTTTATACATGTTGAGTTTTAGTGTGTGAATTATCATACTAATTTAATTTTCATTTAGTAATTGTTAAATGCACTGTTTTGAGAAGAGATTCTTCTTTAAAATAACTTTGATTTTTTGATATCAATTCGCTCCATTAAGATTCTACCCCTTCTGAAGTAAGAGGGTAGTGAGTTATCTGTATCTACAGATTGTGGGAAAAAGATTTAGAACTATAATTTTGCCTCTGATTCCATTTCCCTTTTTATCTATAACCAAGTCATCATAATTCAAAGGAATTTAAATAATCATATTCAGTGAAATTAAAACTAATAAGTGGTTATTTGGCACCAAACACCAATATCTTGACATTTCTTATTCTGTGACCTGGTGGATAAAAATTTTTCACGAAGCTGTAATGTGTTACTAATGCTTCAGTGAGAACTTATTATTAATTTCGTCTTTTTGTTTTTTCTTTGCCAACTCAGAAAGAGTGTTAGAACACTTTTTAAAAATAGAAGCAATGCCCATGGCAATGAAAATTCAAATATCATCTAATAGCACGTTCTGTCTACTTACAAGCTTCATTTGTTGTTTTTGTTCTCTGAACTGATGGAAAGTGACCATACCTAACTGCTAGTAAGATGCAGATATATCTCTAGCATCAACAGCAGGAGAGTGAGTGGATCCTTACCATTTAGACATAATTAGAGGACAAACTTTATACTATAATCAGATTACGCTTACTGTCATTTGAATGGCTGACAATTGTCTTTAAGAAAACTTAGGTCTTTCTTTCCTTTATTATTTGGCTTACTTATTGCATCAGCCATTTAAAATATTCCCTTAATGATTTTTCTTTTGGATTTTTTTCTGACAGCTGAGTCTTCTAGGACGCAGCAGGGAAATACAAAACCTAAACAACAGCAGCAGCAGCAATCATAATCACGAACCACAATGATGATTCATTAAACTTTACCATATCAAGGCACTGTATTAAACATGTCACATATATAATCTTATTTAGTCTCTGGGTAGTATTAATTACCCTCCTTTGAAATTAGGAGGAAAAATAAGGTCCAGAGAGATTAGAAACACTCTACCCCACCCCCCAAAATGTCAGAACAGATCTTTGAATCCTGAGCTTTTTTATCCATGTAAAAGATTGAGTATTTTAAAATTTTTGTTATTTTCAAATATTTTTATCATTTTAAAACCAAACTTCTTTCTTGGAAAAACCCAGACTCTAGGATCTGGTAATAAAAGGATTATGATCTAAGTTTTGCTACAACTTTAAAAAAATGTTGTGCCTTTAATGGAGATTAAATTATTTCAAAATGTTCTAGCACTTTCCAAGAGTGTATTGTTGTCAAATTAATTAAAATAGGTTTAAAAGATCTCTGGAAAATTATTAAGTGGTTGGAGAATTTTACCAGATACTGCTATTCTTTTTGCTTAATCTTCATCTTTAACAGAAAAAGCGAAACAGGCCTGAAACCCTCCCTTTTTTTTTTCCAAGTTTTCATTAATATTGTCTCCAATGGAGAAAACCAGACATGGCACATTCATTCAAAGAGCCCAGAATGCTGAGATCATCTCGTTCACTGCCTTCCTTTCCAGAAAAGGGGACCAAGTTGCTCACAAGGTCACACAGCAAGTACAGGCAGACCTGGGCACAGGACACAGATCTCCTTATTCAATCTGTACAGACACTATGTCTTCCTTATCACCATTCTGGGGATTTGTAAGATTAGGCAACCCAGAACTTTTCGGTATCAGAATTTGTAAACATGATTCCTTCTGTTTATTCAAGAATATTCAATAAACACTACTGGATACCTCCTTTGTGCCAGAGTTGTGGGCAATGGGCATAGAAGGTTGCACAAGACTGAAAAGGTCTGTTTCCTCACAGTGCTTAATTCCAGCAGGGGAGGACAGCCAGTGAGTTGGTAAATGAATGAATGAACACAATAATATTATACTGTTCTAAGTGCTAACAAACAAAGAAATCACTGTGATGGAGAGGTAGTGGAATATGGCTCAGAGACTTTGGCTTGAACAACTAGGTGGTTGAGGATGTCTTTTGTCAAGATGAGAAAAAGTGAGGTAGAAACATGTTTGAGGCTACGCCTAGATTTGAGAAACACTGTCCCTTGCAATTTTATTCAAAGAATAAGCTATATGTACAAAGAATATAAAATGACAGTACCAGGCTGTCTAAGATTAGATGGAATTTATTTTATCATGGGAGTTCATAAAAGGCAGTGATCTTTGCAAGATGGAAAAAACAGCAAAGTCATCAAGAAATTTAGAGGTATTTATTTATATTTTAAAGGATAAATAAAATTCAAATAAGCAGAGACAGGAGAAGATATTAAAAACATCATTAAGAGCATACACAAAGGCTTAGAAGTGTGGTTTAAGAGCAATAAATTAAGTTTGAAACATAGTGTTTCAATGTGGGAAGTAATGAAATATAAGGCTAGGAAGAGAGGTAATGGCCAGATTGTATGGAATCTTGAATGCCAAGGAGTTTGGCCTTTTTGCTACTGGTAAGCCAATGAGCTAGGGGATGGTGAATCTTTAAGGATGATTAAAATAGGACAATAGCATGTAATATCAATTTTTCTTTTGGGGAGAGGAAGGTAGGGTATATGAGAATTTCAGGGTATATACTAAATGTGGTCTATTTTTATTGACTATGAAATTAAGAAGTAGAAAATTGGGAATTAATCTTGTTTACCATGGGTAGAGAAATAATTTTAATGCAGGAATTATATTATCTTGAATAAATTTCAGCCCATGAAAAAGCTCTTTTTTCTAACAAAAAGATTCCAGATGGTATTGCTTCTTATAATTTTTAAAATATACAAAGAAAGATCTAAATTGGAAAGTAGAACAATGTTAATTAAATAGTGTCTGCCTGGACTGATATTTTTCCAATTGGTGATGGACTTCCCACCCATTCTGATGCCCTTTAAACCATTTACATTTATATTTGTGGGTTTCACATTTGGTGATTTGTATGTTTCTTCCTATGATGTTATCTTTTAATGGTCTCTCTATTTGTCACAGGAGCTGTTGGTCTCACTTGTCTAGGTTTAGTTGTATTTAACTGGAAACTCCAACAAGGCAAAGCAAATGAACACACATCAGAAAACCTTTGTTGCAGATCCTTCGATGAATCCCTGTGTGCTCATGAGGCAAGAAATTGCCACACTAAGGGATACTGTAACTGCCACTTAACTCAGGAAAATGAGATAAAGGTCATGTCCATTGTGGGGTCCAGAAAGGAAATGCCACTTTTACAGGAAAACTGCCATCAAGCAAAATCGGCCTCTGAGCCCACAGCCCTTGACGGATCATTTAGAAACCTGAAAAGGAACGACCATGGGGCAGACAGCACTTTCCTTTCCCTGGATGGCAGGTTGCAACAGTCAGGATATTCAGACCCTTCTGGGAATATGGCAGTTTTTAATGAAGCTGGCCTACTTACAAGATACTGTCCAAAGAGAGTTGAAAAGCTAAGGAATCTCGAGCATGGAGAAGTCCAACCTCCAATCCTGCCACAACGTGTAACAAGAACAATAGGTGAGTTTGTCTTGTTTTGGAAAATCCCACTCTGTTTAATTTCCTCTGAAGGAGGGAGCCTCGTTTAACTTCCTCAACAGGGAAATGCTATAAAAATCGCTGGAGCACCAGTCTGTGCCTCTTCTAAGGATCTATAAACACTGGGCCTGTCTTTGTGTGTGTGCGTGCGTGTGCGTGCGTGTGTGTGTGTGTGTGTGCGCGCGTGTGTGGTGAGGTGCAGATGGAGTATCCCCATCCTCAGGAGCTGAGAATGCATCTCCTGTTTACTTAAAGAGAATTTTGAGACCCAACACCTAACAATGTTAAAAAGAAAAAAAAAAAGGCAGCCTTTTAAATAGCAATAGTGCCCTTAAGATGGATTGGAGGGTGAGTATCAGCTTTCACTCCAACATCCTTCGAGCTCTACTGCCAATTCTGCAGTAAGCAACCTTCCCAGAGCGTGACATGTTAGAAGAATGGGCCTTCTAATGCCAGTGATTCATTTCAGGAATGATGTCAAGAAACATACTTTGCTTGCTGAGCTGTCAGGGATGATAACTTCCCAGTTCAGGGAAAGTCAGGACTTAATTCATTGTCCCATGTTGGGAGCCAAGTGAATCTGGCCGTGACATCTACCCACTGTACATGGGCAATGTCAATATTTAGGTGGAGGCAATGAATTAAATGTCTTCCTTTTTCTTCTTGAATAGTAAGGTGATGCTTTCAGGCTCAGCAGTGAAAACTTTGACAGCTTATCTGTAAAGAGGTACTTGTCATTTATTTGAAATGGTTTACTACAGAGCTTTCTCTCAGAATATGAATGACAGAGGTGCTGTACCAAGAAATTCTTACCATGGGGATCTGGTCCTAAAGATGGATTAGGGGACAATTGGATGAGAATAAAGGCACATGTTATTTCATATGTAGCACAAGGCAAGAAGAAAATTTATTCCATTGCATGCCCCAGACTCCAGTTCTTACCAGTTTCTGGGGGCTGATGATTTGCCTCAAGACAGAGATGGCTGAGGAAACAAACATCTCCCACAGTAACCACATCATATTAGTTTTATCCTATAAAGAAATAAGCATTTAGCCTCTCAAAATAATCATACCTTAGTCAGATATTTCATTTTAGCTTTTAGCTTTATCTAATGCCTTAATTTCTCTGTGGGAAACTCCTACACTAGAGGGAATGTGGTCTTTTAACCATTTAAAACCCAGTCATTTGTTTTACATGGAGAGCATTGGTTTGTCTGATCAATGCAATTACTTTTAAGAAACACTTGAAATTCTGTTATATGCCAGGCGTTGTACCAGAGCTGGAGAGGGCAGGTATTTGAGGAGAAAACAGCCAAGGACATATCTGCTCCAGAGTAGAAGTCAGTAATAAAGCAATGTCACTGTGATTATACTTTGTCGATTGGAAGCACAGAATCATAGACTTTCAGGAGTGAAGGAGACTTTAGAAATGGTCTAGCCCAATAGTCCTTAATATTTATCTTTGAGTTGCAGAACTCCGTGAGAATCTGACAAAGGTTACAAATTCTTTCCCCTAAATAATTTGTATACTCACATAAAATTCCCATCAAGTACAGCTTCCTAACACCCAGAGAGAAGCTTTTTTAAGGTCACCCACGAAGTTGATGGCAGATCTTAGATTAGAATTAGATGCTAGTCTGGGGCTTAGTATACCTCTTCCTTTTTCTTACCAAGTAGGAATACTTTTTTCTTTCTCTGGATAAAACAAACAATTTTACAAAACAAGAGAAAGTATACCGATAAAAAGCAATTTTAAGCTTAATAAGCATTGTGTTTAAGAGGACAGGTTTTAATGTCAGATAGACATGAATTCAAGTCCTGGCCACATCACTTAGCTGATATGTGACTGGGGGAAAATAGTCAACCTCTGTAAACTTGTTTCTTCATCTGTAAAGTTTATAAGACAATAGGATAACTTGTCCAACGGATAATGTCTCTTGTGAATATTAAGTGAGAGTGAATGTACAATGGCTAGCATAATGACTAGCTCAAAGTATGTACTCAATTAATGGTATTACTATTATTTTTGTCCTTAATATTTAACATATATCTTTAATGTTCTATCAACCCATACCATTTAAGAGTCTCAGTCAGAGATTGCTATAACACAAACCAGGCCATATTCATGAATACCTATTCATTTAATAAATATTTAATGAACATTTTATAGAGTTATGGGAAATAAAACAGATATGGTATCTGCTTTCGCTGAGCCAGAAGTATCACAAATAATTTCCCTTTTGTTGTCTAGATTATTCTCTGTTTGAAACCTGAACATTACTCAATATTTTACCCATGTTCTTCCCAGTATTTGAATTCTAAATGGGAAATGAATGAAGGAAAAAATTACTATGGCCATTTGAAAGAGATTTAGATATTATTGATATTTAAACCAACAACTAATCTAAAAATGCACAACTGTGAATAATATTTAAATTTCTAATTCCACCACTTTTAATTTAGCATTTCAATGGACTGAAATATAGTCACAGAGTGTCACTGCAAACATCAAACTGCATAATGTTTGTGGGTTTGGTTAAAAATTAGTAAATATTCAAATACTGCCATAATCAGAGGAGTCATTTTTGCACTTTTCATAAGGTTTCCAATCATCTGTTTGGCTGGGGTAATAAAATTCTGCCCAGTGCTAAATTCCTGCATTTATTGTTTAGCAGATATCAGCAGTGACACATTTAGAAGACGATATGCAACATCCGCTTCAGCCTTGGCAAGAGAGAGTCTTGAAAAGCATTTAACAAATGAATCATGGCAGCCTCCAATAGAAAAAGAAGACAATGGCTTACAACCTTACAGGCAGAGACATTTTATTACAAGCTCATCACCCAAGCCTTGTGAGCCTGAGGAACATTATGTACAAAAGATCTTACAAAAACATCGATCAAAATATGATGATCCTTGTGAACTGTTAAAACGGAGCAGGCCTAGTTATTTTCAGCCAAGCAATTCTCTTATCTGTAAATATGTGCCCTGTGATCAATTTCAAGATTATGTGAAAGAAAAGAAGCGAAATCATAGAGAGCATTCAAAGCCCCAGAAAGAGCAAATCCAAATTAATAGTGCAATAGAAAAATTCCTTATGAGTGAGGACAGCATAGATTTATTGGGGTTATCAACACAAATCAAAAAAACATATTCCCCAAAGAGGGTTAGTTTCCACGATCCTGATTCAGTAGAAAAAAATAGTTTCATGATGTCACCTAAAATATCAACCCACTGGAAACAGCAGGAAAATCAAAGTAACCACCTGACTAAGTTGGAGCTCAAAAAATGTAGCAACCGTGGGGAGAGAAACAAAGGAGGAAAATGGCTTACTGATTCACAGATTCTGAAAAAAAGGAGAACCAATCAATCTGACTTCAAAGGGAAAATAAAAAGAAAAAATTTAAAGATAAAATTAAATTTACATCCTTTTAGAAAAGTTAGAGTCCATCCAGAAAAATCTTTGCCGGAACTCTCAAAGAAACACAAACAAGTACTGTTATCACCTAAGAAATTATCCAAAACTTCTGAGAAAAAAGGCAAAATAAATCTTGTGTCTTCTGCAGATTTTCCTCAATGGCAAGAGAGAAACTATGGTAGACTAACTTCAAAGAGGCTGCCTCTCAAACATGCCCCAAAGCAGACCTCGTACTACGAAAGAAACGCTAAGTGTATCCCTTTGGTCAGTGCTAACAACTTGTCTAGAGTGAGCCAGAGCTCTTTAGAAGGCAGCTGTCCCCCAGCTGGTCATGTTTCTGATGGAAACCTGTCAACACTGCCTCAGCCTACACCCCTTGATGCTGGGCACAGGCACTCACACTCTCAATTTTCAACCGAGCCAGTGGAAGGTGTGAGTCAGCTCCAATTAGAAATTCCTAGTTATTTACCAGCTACTTGGGAAAGTGTGAGAAATGATGTTTTACCATCCCAACATTCCAGGGGGGCTACTGACCAAGGGGCAACAGAGTCCACTGAGCATATGGGGCAGAACACAACAAAGACCAATGAGCTAAGCTGGTTTTCTTTGTCCCCAAGGAATCAAATGCAACCTCTAGATGCCTACAAGATGGACACCTACAAAAAAGAATACACTTTAGATCCAAATCAAGCTTTGCAAAAAGAAGAGCAAAACTCAAGTTGCGAACAATCTGGAAATGAAGAAAAAACGTTAATGACAAAACCCAAAATATCACATCAAACTGTGGAAATTTCTAATATGGATAAGGAAGGAAATGATGTAGAAAAACATCTTTCTAAAACAGAAACTTACGATTCCTCTCTCATTCCCCAGAAAAATCCAAGAACAATCTACCATTAATGAAGACAAATTCTATTCCATACCAAAATAGAACAGAGCTTCCCAAGGATATTGGTACTTTTCCTCTTAGTAGTCAAGCCATTTGGCATCTAACCAACAGTAGTGAGAAAGGAATTGACAGCACAAATGGATTGCCCAGAGATGACAGCACTGAAGCTCTAGAGATAAAAATAGTAGGGAAAAAAGAGAAAAATACACTTGATGAAAACAAGACAAATTCGAGTATGCTAATTCGGACCACACAAATGACCTTAAAAGGCACCATAAAAGAAAGGCAGCAAATTTGGGAAAATGGAAAAAGTGAAAAATATATATATGATCCAAGCTCCATTGAGACCATTATAGCTAAAGATTTGAGTATTGCAAGTTTCCATGGAACCAGACACAGAATGCTTCCTAGTGAAACAGATCTTCAAATTAACAGTAATATACATGGTTTGAGAGAATTTCAAAATATTCAACCGGATGAAGATAACCATGTACATAAAGAAGGTACATTGACAGTGGAGACACATGGAGTGTCTTATCTCTTACCGGAATTAAAAGACAGTTTTCAGGCAGAAAAATGAGGTGCCACTATTTCTCAGCAGAAAAAAATGAAGCTGAAAACTCTGCTCCAAAACCCGTACTTTATCCACCATCTGCAGAATATGCTAATACATCACCTTTAGAAGCAGAACAAAGTGAAAAAAAGAACTCAAATACTAATCGTTTTCTACGTTAACTTTCTTCAAAAGGACACACAAACACACCCCAGCCTTCGCATACATTTCAGCCGCATTGTTTTGGAGGGACAAATTTTTAGTTACTTTTTGTTATCAATGACATAAAAGTGCACAGTTGAAATTAATACAAAAATCAAAGATGGATCCACAAGATATGTTTGATGCAATGAACTGAATATGCTTCTCTAAGGAATTGGAAAATGGGAAAGAAATGTTTTGCCTAGCCCTGGAATAGCAACCAAACATTAAAAAAGAAAAGAAAAGCCTCAAACAAATGAAAGTTTAAATAAGGAAAAAGTATTTGAGCCAATTTACATTTGATGTTTATTTTATGGAAATTATTATACACATTTCAATTAGTGGTATTGCAGTATTGCTTTCTACACAGATGATTATATATTCATATTTGTGCCTGATCTGTTTTCCTAATTTTGGTATGAAAATAAAAGTTCAGTTTTGTTTGTTAACTATAGTTTAGCTGATATGCATATTGGTATATTTCATCCATTTGCAACTGTTCTGTTGACAATTATCCTTGATCTTATGTAGAAGTCTTTAAAACCTGTTATTTCTCTAAGGGGAAAAAAAAAATAAAGGATTTCCAGGGATAGTAGGCTGTTTCTGTAAAAGCTGCAAAATCCTATAAATCCACTAGGTGGAGATCTCAGCTTCAATCATTTTAGGAACACACAGGGCTTCGAGATCAACACAGTGGATCCTGAACAAAAGGAATTTTAATGAGCTTTATTGCCAATTGTTATTAATTTAAGATTTTGAAAACTAAATAACCCATTACCATGTAGCTTTCAAGGTTTGATCTCTTGAGCTTAGCATGCCTCTATTGTTTGGTGTGAGTATTCCTCCTTGTGCATAGGAATTAAATGTGCTTATAAATATTAGATTTTAAAGCAATAGCAGAACACAGATCTCTCATTTGAAGCCACACTTATTTGAAAAATATAGGCATACACAAATAATTTTATTGTTGTTACCCCAGTAAAATGGTTAAAGTATACCTTTATAGTATGGAATATAATATTTTACATTTCTTAGTGGGGGAAAAAAGGTTAAAAAGGAAACAAACTTTCTCTTCTTTCTCTGTATCTGTCTAGGTCTCTGTATCTTTATATCTACATTTGCTGTTATTATAAAGGTTAAAAAATTATTACAACAATGCAAATATTGCCTACATGCCCCACCTATCTTCTGTTTCCCTTCCTATCCAGAATTGTCTGCAAATAACTTTCTTATTTTGAAAGTCCCTAACCTTATTACCTCTCTTCTTTCTCTTTTCTCACCAACATTCAATACTGTTTTCTTTTAAGTCCAACTCCTGCCTGCTCTATTTTTGTCTGGCCTCTCTTTGAGCTTAATTCCTATACCGTCTGTTTGCCTTCCCCGATCCCACTTCATGTTGTTAAGCACCTTTAAGGTGAGAAGAGCACCTATGCCAACTTCTTGCATGATAAGTTTACTCTGTTCTAATTGACAGCTCTGTCTGCTTTGTAGACCAGGTTACTTTTTTCTCAGTAGCTATCTTTCCTTTTCCTTTTCCTATTTTTTTAAAGCACTGTCACCTCACTTGCAGAGCCCTTAGCTTTGTTCTCTCTCCACTCACTGCCAACAATATCCCTGATATCTAAGGGCCTGACAAGTACTCTTGGTCACTAGCTGACTCTCAAAAGGCAGCAATGACAGTTCTGCTGGACTCTTTCCTCTCTTCCATTTCTGAAATCCAGTCTTTTACCTCGTATGATGTTTCCTTTGAAATAGTCCTCAGGTTTACCCTTGCCCTTGAATCCCCATGGTAACCATTGTAGTCTGTGTTGTAATCAATTGGATTACTGTAACAGCAGACCAGCTGGCTGCCCAGACTTAGTGTCTTTTGCTTCAGTTTCAACCCACTAGTTCTCCATCTTTATGGGGCACAAATCACCTGAGGTGCTTGTTAAAATGCATAGTCTCAGGCTGCATCCTAGAGATTTTCATTCAGTTGACTTAGGATAGGGCCCCAAAATCTTTGTTTTAGGAAACAATTCAGAGTAACCTAGAGTTGTAGTTGGCAGCCAGCCCACACGTTAAGAAAAAATGCTTAGCTATTCCAATGAACACTAGAAGATAATTAAATGGTCTCACTATAGGAACTATATGGAATGTTTTGTGTAAGTGAATAAATCACGTCAAACTCAAATGAATTTTCCAAAAATTACTTTTTAAAAATATCATTTCACTGCTTTAGAGACAAAAATATAATTGTCTATAATTACATATCTAAATTCTCTATTCTGGTTTCCAAGACTTTCCAAAATCTGATACCATCTAACTATCAGGACTTTTTTTTAAACCTCTCACTGTTTTCCAATAACCTTCTCCCATCTCTAGTAGTTTGGTGTTCTGACTGTCACCTATCTATCTTTATAAATCTTTACTAAGAAGACACACGTGGGAGAAAATATTGCACTTCAAGTTTAAGGAGCGAGGTAAAGATGTACATGAAAGAAAGAAAAAATTAATGAAGCTGATAACCTAGAAAGTAATGACAGGATAGCGTGATGTGAGTGTCTTGGATCTGAAGATGAACTTGCTTCAAATGATGGCTGGTACAGAAATTTAACCCTTCAGTAACTACGATGTTCCAATGACTGATAAGTCTCTCCCTCGTGTCTTTTCTCCCAGTGAATTTGCACATGTTCTCTTAGCTTGGACTGTTTTTCTCTCACACCAGCCCTTCAATTCAGCAAACTGGTATCTATGCTTACAATCTCAGTTTTAGTCTCACTTTTTCTGGGAAGACTTCATTAACCTACACTATCTCTTTGTCCCCCAACTTGCAAGTACTCATTTAGTATGCATTCTCATAGAATGCTGTTTTGCTTAATCCTGAAGTGTAACTATAGAATAATTAAAGTGTTTATTCAATTAATCTCCATATGACTACTAGGCTTTAAGCTCCATTGAGAACACATGGACATCAAATCCCCAGCCCCTATCCCTGAGCAGTATACAGCAGGAACTCAATAAATAATTGTTGAAGAAAAGAATGAAAATTAGCCACTTGTTCCCTTTTTCCTCATCACTCAGCCTATTGACATGGTGAAGACCTTACTGGGCAATGGCAACTAATGGCACATACAGAGATAGCTCAAGTTCATAATCCTGAGGGGATACCAAAGCCAAGTGGGGGCGCAGCTATACTGATAAGCCTGGAGATTTCTGGCCAGTTGGAGAGTCTGCTTTCCTAATGTTTTTTTTTTTTTCCCATCTTCCTCCCTGAATCTCATCACCAGACCTCAGACTCTTGGCTGATAAACTTCAGTTCTGCAGTAAAACTTTTCCACTAAGCAATCGATTTTTGAACTCTTAGTATTTTTTTTTTCTCTTTAGTAGTGCCCTGCTTTGGCCCTATTTTAGTTTCCCTTTCTCATTTCCCAACCTTTTGTTTGAGGCATCCATTCTACCCCCAAAATGCTCTTCAAACCTGTCAGTGACTTGCTTTTGTGTACAAATTAAAACTTCCATATGTTCTTTATCTCTAATCATGAAGGGTCAGTTAATAAAAGCAAAAGGGATTCCCTCAAGTGTTATTTTATGTTAAACACTGGCACAGCTCACATCGCACAGAGAGAAGGAAATTCTGCATTAGGTGCTTGACATACTTATTCTCAGAGAATTTGTCTGAGGTTCATATTGAAAGACAAGGAAAGATTTTCCCAAAAGATTTTAAGTCACATAATATTCCAGACAAAATTTTCTGGATGTTAAAGTCTAGAAAGGATTGGAGGCACTGATAAGCAATAGTGGTATTCATTCATTTACTCCACAAATATTTTTGAGCATCTACTAGGCATGGTTCTAGGTTCTGGGATTATAGCAGCAAACAGAGCAGAACAAACAAATTAAAAAATCCCTGTTTTTATGGAGCTAACATTCTGGTAGTGAAAGAAGATTTTAAACAAAATATATCAGATTGAATGATCAAGAGGTTATCTTCTGAGATACTCAATCCATATCCCATAAGAATTTTCATTTTTCTTTGTAAGAGTTTCTATGTGTACAGGTGGGATTGGCTAATGACTTGGTTTGGGTTTTGCCTTTAGAAAAAGAATGAGAAATTTACTTTCTTCTTCCAAACATCTGGACTGGGACTTATTCTATTTCTCCTTTGGTGAGATATATGAAATAATAGCCACACTTTCTGCTGTCTTGTTGAAGACAGATAAACTGGCTAGGAAGGATCACAAACGAGGCTGTGTAAGAAAAGGACAACAGTAAAATGGTTTGGACTGGACAAATAGAAGCAGTTAGGCTTTTATATATGAGGATCTCTGGGGGGAAGAACACAAAGTAATACCCTCCACTCAGAGCAGAAGAATCAATGGACTGTCACCAGGACACGAGGATTTCAATACACAACAAAATATGCTAGCAGATGGATTCTTAGACACTGGACTGAACTGTGTTACAAGAAGAGAAGTTGTGGAATCTCCTCTGTCAGTCTGTGTGAACAAAGTGGACATCAATGTCTACCAAAATTAAGAAGAATCCTTTCTTGAAAACACATGGTCTGGGATTTCATCCTTGTATTGTATGACTGTTTCCCCCCTACTCTGTTAGATCTATGACTGTATTTAAATTTTTCTTTCACTATTTATATATCCTACTGTATTTATTCCTTCCATAACATTGTTCCCACCATTTGAACTCTAAGTCCTTGCTGTTAACCACATTATCAGACAGTCATAGAGAGTAAGAGAAAGACTAGGACCCCTGGCACTGTGGGCTTTTCCTGAAGGCCTGCCTCATGGTTAAAAGCCAACACAAATCCATCTTGTGCCAAATTTTTTTCTTCAGAAAATGACAAAGTGTGGCTCAAGTGCAGTTAATAAAATTGCAGCTGAGATGAGACTGTGAGTCATCTGTCATACCCTGGTCTCTCTTTTACTAATCAGTTGTGAAAAACATTTCAAAATCAGAGAGCAGCAGCAAAGAAATATGAGATACTCAGACTTCTTGAGGCAATTAGAGACTAAAGAGCAGAAGGCAAATCAGTCTTCCCGCCTTGACAGTCTTAAAATACACATTGGAAGAAGTCTTCAGAGTCACACTATTTGTGACAGATTTTGACCATAACACATTTTCTAAGAGGAAGTAAAAATTACTCACTTCAGGACATGCATTCCACCCTCGCATCAGCAGAGATGATATGGGTTTGGGAATGGAATAGCCGATGGGAGGTCTGATGTGGTGGTAAGCCATGTCTGCTGCCGCGGCCGCTGCAAACCCAAAGGTCATGTCAGTTCTGAAATTCACATATTTATTTCAAGAAACACATGAACAGACAAAAATTTTTTATCAACAATCAATCTGTGCAACATCAGCAGAGATGCAGAGATTCAGAGAGACCCTAGACTTTTTTCCCCCAATGATTTAAACAAAAATAGTGGATAATTTTATATTCTAAGTTTATTTTTATAATTGTTCATCTATTTGGTTGTTGATTCAACAAATAGTCAGCAGAGGGAATTAATGGAGTAAAGGAACATACAAAGGAGCATGCAGGAGCAATAGTTTAGTGTGTCTGAAGTACAAGGCATGTACATGATGTTATAGGAAGTAAAGATTGAAAGGCAGATTGGACCAGACTGTACATCTTCAATCCCAGCATAAAGAATTTATATTTTGTATAGCAAGACATAGGATACCACTGAACTTTGCATTTCTGAAAACACCTGTATCACTTGGGCAAAATAGATTTTTAAAAAACTTAAATCCTATTACTGTTTACAAGGATGTTGGAAATTTAATTTTTAATATTAGTAAAGTAGTTATTATCTGTTAAACTGTGTTAGACACTTCAAATCCATTATTTTAGCTATTGTTCATTGATTGAATTCCCTAGTGTGGCCTGCCTGCATGGACTTCTGAATATTGCTCACCCAAAATTCTGCATCACTGTATTTGTGATTCTTGGGACTTTATTATAAAGTCCTTATCGCTAAATATTTTTCTGTTCCACAACCAGTGATTTTTACGCCCCCTTAGAGACCAAGTTTATAGCTATTTTTATTGAACACATTTAGTATCAGGCATTATGGTAGATACTTACATAAATGCTTCAATCCTTGCAACAACCATGCAAGGAAGGTATTGGTGTGTGTGTATGTATGTGTACCTAGTTTTTAATTTATAAACATTTTATATGTAACTAATAGTTGGTGTAGCCTTTTGTTCTAAAGTTCATGCTCTTTTCAGCACATTACAATGAAAACACTTTGTAAACAACACATGATGCTCTATTTATTCCTCAGAAAAATTGCTCTGCATCAGTGGGAGGATAAAGTTCTAAGTCATTGCTGCTTCCTGTCTTCTAGACTGTGGTGTAAGCATCTGTCTATATCTTAATGACTTTTGAGATATAACCCACTACGACTACTTCTCCCCTACTAGAATTTGCTCTCCTTAAATTCTGTGCATCCATTTTTTTCCAGTAGATCTAATGAAATTATATGCAATGTAACTTAATATTTTGCTTTATGAATTACTACCTAATTTTGCCAATTGTAAAATTAACACTTGTTCTTTCTAGAAGTTTAGAAAATTAAGAGAATTAGAAAATAAAGTTATACTTCAGAGGGAACCATTGTTAAAATATTATGAGTATTTCTTTTTTTTTTTCTTTTTTTTTTTTTTTTTGTCTTTTTGTGACCGGCCGCACTGCGCTCAGCCAGTGAGCACACCAGCCATCCTTATATAGGATCCGAACCCCCGGCTGGAGCACTGCTGCGCTCCCAGCGCTGCACTCCCACGAGTGCGCCAGGGGGTCGGCCCATGAGTATTTCTTATATAGTCTTTATATCATTGAGCTTATATGTTTATATATGTTATGTAATTCTTTTTTTCCCCTAAATGAAAGCATTAATTTAAGCAGTTAAACATTTCCCCATGTTATTAAAACTCTATTTTAACATATTTTTAATGACTCTGAATTTAGTGTGATTAACTTACTCATTTCCCATTTTTAGGATGCACTAAATTTTGGTGTAAACATTTCAAAGAATACATTTATCCATATAAGTTTTCCTATTTCATAGATTATTCACTTACGATATTTGAGGGGTAAGAATAATATGTCAAAGGGCATATACTTTAAAGACTTTTATATATACTGATACACTATTTTCCTAACAGTTGTGCTAACTTATACTCTCAATAGAAAATGTGTGAAAGGGTCATCTTACATCTGCAACAGAATTAAGGGGTCTTTTATAAAAGATTTTACTAATTTGAGAGGTAAATATACACACTCACTTGTTTAAATTGTGTTTTACTCATCAAATGCATCTTCTGTGTCACAAAAATTTAGCCATGCTAGATTCTTTTCACTGATTACTCCCTGCTATTTTTAATTCTTTCTGAAATTAGTCAAATCAATAAGCAAACTAATAAACTGATGCTTAATGATCAGTGATTTTCTAATTGTACTCTACTTTTTTACTTTATGAACATTTGAATATTGTTGCGGTGGTGCAGCTATCAGCACATAAACCAGTGTAGTGAACACATTTACAATTAATTATACATATCCTGATGGGTGGGGAGAGCTTATTTATACGAGTTAAACTCAGATGCAGGTGTCAGTCCTCCTCCTTTGGAACTCTTTTAGATACTGATATCAGATGAATAGAGTTACTTGTTTTCTTCTTGGCACTGTGTGTAGAAAATCAATTTAAGATGAATGATATTTAATTCTTCATTATTCATAGTACATTCTGCAAAGCCTTAGCATCTCCTTCTCCCCTTTGCTTTATACACTCTTGGCAGTGACACTACTACTCATTAGCACCTCTGCCAGAAGGTGGGCAATGCCACATGAGGTGCCACAGAATTCAACTTTGTCACCTTTGAGATTATTTTGTCAATCTTGCCTAAGTGGCCATGCTGTAGTAACAGATAGGAAATTTTCTGGTAGTACAGATTCAGGAAAGAGACTGTCAGCCCATCAATCAAATTTTTATCTTGATTGCTACGAAAACATGTTCAGTGACTTATGTAAATGTTGATTTCTACTTTCACCAATGAAACTTTACCATTAAAAGAGTATAAGGCTAAATTTTAAAATATCAATAAGTTTTTATCGAGCAATTATTTTTCAACACCATCCTGAGATAATTATCAATAGTTTAGTAAAACTTATAATCTAAATTCTAGAGTAGAACTGTCTAATAGAACTTTCTGTAATGATGAAAATATTCCTCTGCACAGTTGAATATGGTAGCATAAGGCTATGGAGCACTTAAAATGTGGCTACTGTGACCAAGGAACTGAATTTTTAATTCTTTTAATGTGAATATAAATATAAATATATTTAATATATTTTTATATAATATATTAATATATAAATATAAATTTATATTTAATATAAATTTAAATTTAAATAAGCATGGTTAGTGGTTTCCATATTGGACAGCACAATTCTAGTGTTCTCCCACTCCCATTATCCTAAATAATGAGACTTAAGTTAAATGCAATTTTGTGAGTCAGCCTCAAGGGTGCATACAACCTTGGTGTCAATTTGTGGATTCAAGTTCTTCATTGCTTATCAATACTTTATCAAGAAAAGAAAAGATAGAAATGGATATTGTCAGTGTTATCTCTCAAAAAAGACCAGTGAGCTGCAGAACAGGCGTTCAGTACAGTATGTGATAACTGTCATTCATTTATTCATAAGTCAAAATGTATTGAATATTCTAGGTAAGTGATAATAGGCTAAGAAAAAAAATCTAGTGTTATTCTTTTCAATAAAACTTGGTAAGTGAATGAATAATAAATAAAGAAATGAATGACTATTTTTCACTACTTCTTATAGATCAATTGTAAATTCTGAAATATGATTCCTTTTGCCTAGAATGATCTTCCTACTCTCTTTTCCCTCATAGCATCCACTGTCTTTTAGCTTCGATTGACTCACGCTGGGTGCCCTTTTTATCTACTCCCATAACACCCTATACTGTCATAGCATGTATTATAATATACTTAATTGCCTATTTACTTGCTTGCCTCTCTGCATATAGATCATAAACTCTTTGAGGTCTGGGACTATGTCTTTTTATCATTGTATTTCCTATGCCTAGCACAGTAACTTGCAATTAATAAGTATTCTAAAAACATGCATTATATGAATCAATTAATGATGGAGCTCAAAATATTATTTAACTGGTAAATGCTATAGATTCTGGTACATAGGACTCAGTACACATTTACTGAATTAATAAATAAAGATGGTGGATTAGTGCCAATGATTATCTTACTATTATGTTTTCAGAATATAGCACAATGCCTACTGATCAAGAAACATTGTAAGATGAATATAATGCTTATATTAAATTACAACATAATCAGGTAAATTATTGAGATCTGGTGTTAAAATTAGTCAATACTATTATCTTTTATTCAAAACATTTGGGGAGGGGGACTTCAATAAATTGAAGCAGTACAACATATTGAGAAATACCCATAACAAGGGAATTTCAAGGCCTAATTTCCAGTCTGGCTTTGCTCTAAACTCTCTGGGAGATCCTAATTAAGCCAATTTGCCTCTGTAAGTATTAATTTTGTTAAATGTAAGATGAAACAGGGAGTACACAGTGTAATGGTGATGAACA
Source organism: Cynocephalus volans (assembly GCF_027409185.1). Lineage (NCBI taxonomy): Eukaryota > Metazoa > Chordata > Mammalia > Dermoptera > Cynocephalidae > Cynocephalus > Cynocephalus volans. Next base: position 64,554,954 of record NC_084467.1, on the reverse strand, counting down.
TGGGCTTTGGAGACAGGGAGCCGGGCATTTAAGTCTTTACACCTCGTACTAGTATGTGACATTGCGTATATGTCTTATCCTAATAGAATCTAAACCGCAGGTTGTTACTAGGACTAAATGAGATAATAGGCATAGAGCACCTGGCACACTGCTGGCTCTAGATAAGTGTTAGTCGTGTTGTTACTGCTGTAATTATTATCATCTACAGATCGAAGGGCCTTACTGATCCCTTTTAGTCTGAACCTAGAGAACTAGATATCAAAAACATTATTGTATGTTTTCTGTTCTGTTTAGAACACCAAAAATCTTAGGTCTTTCCCAGGTTTTCTTTGGGTATGAAAGCCCAGTGAAATGTTACACTGAGTTACTGCAAATTTCAAGGCTACTACCTCTCTCATCTGTCATCTGGCCCAGCTCACAATGCAATACAGCCATTGTTGAAAGGATGACCATGCACCTCTCCATGACGAACTTAATTATGTGCACCCTGCTTATGGATAAATTGGTAATAGATTCTGAGGTCCTAAAGTAACTTCTCACTGTTTTCTGTTCTATAAAATTAAACCTAGGCATTAATAATAAAAAGAGAGATAAAAGCAATAAAGTACTATATTTTGTTAGTAGGTTTTGACTAGGATAAAATTGTCAGAATTTTTTTTTTTTTTTCAGTTGCAACTGTGTGTATGTCTGTTCTCAAAACACAATTGATTCAACTTCATTGTTTTTAATGGGCAGGACTGTGCTGAGACAAAGCAGTGTGTTCTACTATCCCAGCAAGACACATTCTTTGTTAAACTGACACTTTTCAGTGATGGATCACCAGAGTATACAGCATCTGAGAGACCGTGAGATTGTAATCTTGAGACTGTGCTAAGAAAGGCTTAATTTTTTAAACCACATCCCATTCTCATTACATGCTGTCAGAAGAATAGATTAATTTGCACCATTGTCTGTTCTCATTGCAATCTTTGTCAGTATAATGAACTATCACAATGTTAATATCAGCTACATTCATAGAAATATCACCATCTATTGGACCAATTTGATCTTTCCAGTGATCTGTGTAGTGATTGGTTGTCTCCTTTCAGTGATAAACTGATAAGGATTAGCACAACAAACATGGGAGTTCACAACTTTAGCTCACTCCTGTTTTCCTACCACTCATCAAAGCACAGTCCACATCATCAGGGTGCTTACACTCTTTGAGGTTATTATATTCAGGATGCTTTAGGATCCCAGTCATACTTAAAGGAGAATGTAATCATCTACTATTTAAGGAGCAGTAGCAAACTCAAATGGCTACAAATACAAGACCTATGGAATAACTGTGTCTCTAAATGTACTTTGTATTTTTAAAAACCATATGTGAGACCAAAAAAAGTCTGCAAGCCATATTTGGCTCCTGGACTTCCATTTTGTAACTCTGCCCTGAAGTCTCAATATAAAGTCTCACCAAAATCTGGCTTGAATAAATTGGTAAATGTTCTTAATTTGCTGCCACTTCCCAGACTTAGAAATTGGCGGTATGAAATCCCAGGACACCAGTTGAATCTCCCTGTAAGCCAGCTGGCATCACACAGGAAAACAAAAGGAAAACAAGAGGCTCTCTCTTCTTTGGCCCCAAAGTATAATCTGAAAGTGATCCATAAAACTGGGTATCTGGTTATAAGGGAATGGGATTAGATAAAATGAATATTGACAGATTAATTCATCCCAGAATTTTTTAGTTTGTCATGATATATCAGAAGAGACAAGTCCAGAGGAGAAATAAAATCTAGGAAGCAGGTGATTTCTTTCTCTGAAATGTATCCAGGGCAGTTCTTGTTTGCCAGCTCATACCAGCTCCTTTTTTCTCATGCCTGGTTCTTCTCTCATTTGGCTTCACACCTTGGTACCTTCTCCTCCTACTCTCATCGTTTCTCTCACAAATCTGCTCCTTTTCCTGTATCCATCATCATCCTGCTGGCTAAGCCAGAAGCCTGGAAGTCACCCTTGATTCCCCTCTCTACCTGTGCTTCCACCTCAATCCATTGGGAAATCCTATTAAAACATTCACAAACAAACTTTTTCTTTCTCTTCTTAAGCCACTCCTCCATTTACAGTCTCAGACATTTCTTTTAGAAGTAGTGTTCCTGCCTCTGGTTTTGAACCCTTCCAATCCATCCTTTGCTTTGTAATAAGAGGGAGATTCTAAAACAATAACACAGTTGTACTATAGCCCTTCTTAAAATCCTGCAGAGACTTCCATTGTTGACACACACGAGGCTTGTGATGGTTAATTTTGTGTCAGCATGACTAGATTAAGGGATACCCAGATAGCTGGTAAAATATTATTTCTGGGTGTGTCTGTGAGATTGTTTCTGGAAGAGATTAGCATTTGAATCAGTAGAACGAGCAGAGAAGAAACACTCTCACCACTGTCAACTGGCATCATCCAATCCCTGGAGGGCCCTGATAGAACCAAAAGGTAGAGGAAGGGCAAATTAGCTCTCTGTTCTAGAGCTGGGACTCCATCTTCTCCCTCCCTCACACGTCAGAACTCCAGGTTGCTGTGCCTTCAGACTCCAGAACTCAACACCAGTGGCCCTCCTGGTTCTCAGGCCTTTGGACTCAGACTGAGTTACATTACCAGCTTTGCTGGTTCTCCAGTTTGCAGACAGCATACAGTGGAAGCTCTTGGCCTTCATAATCATGTGAGCCAATTTCCATAATAAATCCCCTCTTATATTTCTATATATTTTGGTTCTATTTCTCTGGAGAACCTTGACTTGCACAAGGACCTTCACCACCCAGCTCCAGTTTTACTTTTCTGGCATGCGTCTTGTGACTGATGTCCTTGTATTCTCTGATACATCCCTGCTAAATTATTTGTGGATTTCTCATGCCTCTGGATTTTGAGAATTCTGCTGGAACACTTTCTCCACCTCCCCACTGTTTAACTATTTTATTAGTAGTGATCTTTTTAAGATGCAGTCCAGGTATCGTCTGCTCTAAGAATCCTTCTGTGATATCCTTTTCTCATCTCCATTCTGGGCAGGATGCCCCTCCAGAGAGCATCTTTAGCCCTTTGTGCTTCTCTCTAGTTGGGACTTGCTCTGCTAAGTGTACTTTTCTCACTCCCCCTCTGCACTATAGTAGTTTGAGGGCCTGAGCAATGCCCAATTCATCTTTGTTTTCCTCTTAGTTTAGCACAGTTCCTGGCCCTTAGGAAGTACTCAATGGTGGCCTAAAGATAATGACAGTAGCCAACATTTATTGATTGCTTCCTGTGGTCAACCACTGTTCCAGCCCTGTGAGGTGGGTCCTATTATTATGTTCATTTTAAAAATAAACTGAGTTATATAGCTAAGTTAAGTAACTTGCACAAGTTTGCAATACTCATGCTCTTACACATTATGCCAATTTTCTTTACCCCTATAGTGTTAGTCTGCAAAATGTTTTCTTTAAAAAATCTAATTAATTGCCAACATTAAAAATCTTTAAATTTCTAAACAAACAAACAGAAATTAGTTGATATGATAACAGTGAGCAGGCATACGTAAATTCTGAGTGGCAGCTGTCCACTTGAGTCAGAGCACATGATGTGCTATTCCTCACACTGCCCTGCTTGAGCATTTGCAGGCTTCCCCTGGCCCTGTGGGCCTTGAAGTGGTGAATGTGATGGCTTTTCAGTTCTCTCTAAACCTGAGATTGTAATGTTAATTTGAACATGTGCTATGCTAAAGAGACCCTAACTTCAAGTTCCTCTGAATATATACCTATCTCTTGTGTAGGAGTCAATGTTAACATGGTGTTCTGTTTATATATTTCTCCCAGGTGGTAGGATGCAGCTAAACCAAAAGGATGAGCCCTGTGTAATGTTGCTGCTACCATAATTGATAACACTGTCTTACACTGTAGTCATGGATTTGTTCCTCATTGTAAATGGCTAATATGTAGCTTATATTAAATCTGATGCTTCACATAATTTATTGCTGAACATATGCTAGATTGCCTAACCAGTGCAATGATATTAGCAGTCTTGTTTCTTGATGCATGGCCACTGTCCAACTTTTAAAAATCCAGCATCTATCATAAACAAACTCTCTTTCCAATAAAGTACTATAAATTTTAATATCTGGCATGTTGGAATCAAGTTATTCTTAGGCAAGACTTTTAACTTTTTTATTTAATAATATTCTCCCTCTAAAAAGAGCAAATATTTCCAGGAGTCCATAAGAAAGGGGTTATTTATCTCCTTGAAATAGTCATTTTATAATTAGCAAAGCATAATGGAGTAGAGAAAATTGCATATCAGTGTGAGTAAAATATAAATACTATGATAAATGGTAACTTGGGATATGGAAGAAGCTGTACTTAACATGATATTAGATAATTAAAGAAGATTTTTTGCGGAGAAGTTATATTTAAACTAAGACATAAAAGTAAAGTGGAGTTAGTATGATGAAAAGTAAGAAAGAATGTCTCTGACAAAGAGACTAATGTGTGTAGAGGCACGAAGGTGAGAGGAAACGTGCTGGGGAAATGAAATAGTTCCCTGTGGAACATACATGACAGGCTGCATGTGGCGAGAGGTAGAGCTGGGGAGGAGAGCAGGTACATAATCATGAGGGGCTCTGTAGATTGCTTTAAGAAATTCTGTTTTTATCTAAAGAGCAAAGGAAAAACACTGGGGATTTAAGTAAGGGAAGACATCTGATCAAATTCAATTTTTAGAAAGCTAAATCTAGTGACTGATGGAAAAAAAGGTGGTGAGCAAAACTGAAGACAATACTATTTAAGATACTGCACAGTATTCTACAAGTGAAATAAGGAAGTAGCAGAGGAAATGGAGATGGATTTGAGAGATATTTAGAAAGTAGGACTGAAAATGTGAAAATAATCAAGAAAAGAGAAAGAACAAAAGAAAGGAAGGAAGGAAAAAAAGGAAATAAGAAAGACAAAAAGGAAGGAGAAGGGTCAAGGGTGACTTTTAGGTTTCTATTCAGGCTTCCTAGAGAATGAGAATGTCACTCACATACAGAATCATAGGAAGCCTTGACCTTGACCTGCACTGCACTTTTCCCCATTCTTTAACCTTAACAGTTGCAGAGAGCTTTCAATTCATAAAGTTTGTTCACAAAATATCATCCCATTTGATCCTCACAGTAATTTTTTGGTAGTCATTATTAATTGCCTTTACTAAGTAAACTGAGCTTGTGGAAAGGCCTAGAGGCCAGAGGAAATGCAACATACTGAGAGAAATAAAAGATGGCTCGAGCATCCAGAGCACAGACAGGGCAATGGCATGAACAGGGTCAGGATCAGGTGGAGTCTTGCAGTACATAATAAAATGTTGAGATTTAGTCCTAAGAATATCGGAAGCCATAGGATAACTTTAAGGAATGGTGGCATAATCAGGTTTATGTTTTAAAAATATCATTCCAGTGGATGTGTAGAGATTAGAGGGGAAGGGGGTACAAGAGTAAACAAAGGGATAATAATCAAAGGCTATTTCAGCAGTTCAAATGATAAAGCTGGCAGTTCGAACTAGAGCGGTGGTTGATGAAACTTTGAGAAGTAGATTGATTTGATGCGTATGTCTTACCACTTCTGTTAAACATTGTACTGGAGGTCCTTGCCTGTGTGAGATGACAAGAAAAAGATATATAAAAGACAGATTGGAAAGTAAAAAATAAAATTCTCTTTATTTATAGATGATATAACATCTATATAGAAATCTCAAAGAATGTATAAAAAAGCTACTAGAATGTACAAGTGAATTTAGCAAGTTTTTAGGGTACTAGATAGGTTGTTATCAAAAAAATGATTATATGTTAGCAAAGAACCACAGGACATTGAAATTTTAAAAAAATTACAATTGCATCAAGAAACACAAAGTACATAGAGCTGTCTAAACAATGTGCAAGGTTTTTATGCTAAAAAACTACAAAATACATTGATGACAGAAATTAAAGATCTAAATGAAGGTAGAGATATACCATGTTTTTTGATCAGAAGAATAAATATGTTTAAGATGTCCATTCCTCCCTATAGATTCAATAGAATCTAATCAAAATTACAACAAGTTTTTTTTTTTTAAATTTTGGTAGAAATAGATAAGTTGATTCTAAAATTTATACGGAAAAGCAAAAAACCTAAATAGCTAAAGCAATTTGAACAAAGAAAAGCAAAGTTGGAGGATTCATATTACCTGATTTCAAGACTTACTATAAGCTATCAAGATAGTTTGATATTATTGTAAGGGTAGACGTAAAGATCAATGAAACAGAATAGAGTCAGAAAAAGATACATATGTACACACTTATATGGTCAACTAATCTTTGACAAAGGTACCAAAATTATTTATTTATTTACTTATCTATTTATTTATTTATTTATTATGAATATTCATGAGATACAAAGCTGATTGTCCCCCCTCCTGTCCATGATGTGAGGGCCAGATTCATACTGGGGGCATATCCATTACCAGAAATTACGTTTGGGGCCGAACCTGTGGCTCACTCAGGAGAGTGAGGCGCTGGGAGTGCAGTGGCACTCCTGCCATGGGTTCAGATTCTATATAGGGATGGCCGGTGTGCTCACTGGCTGAGCACGGTGCAGGAGACACCAAGCCAAGGGTTCCGATCCCCTTACCGGTCATAAAAAAAAAAAAAAAAAAAAAATGAAATTACGTTTGTACCCTTTGTCCCCTCGCAATTATCCCCCATCCTCCCTCCCCTACCCCCTCTCCCCTCAATTCCAATTTGTAGCCCTAGTAATGTTCCCTCCCTCTGTTGGATCATGGCACTACTGTGGTCTTTCTTTCCTGCCTTCCTTTCTCTCTTAGCTCCCACATATGAGTGAACACATGTGGTATTTATCCCTCTCTGCTTTGCTTGTTTCACTCAACGTAAGTTTCTCCAGGTTCATCCATGTTGTTGCAAATGGGAGTATTTCATTCTTTGTTATGGCAGAGTAGTACTCCATTGTGTATATATTCCCCAGTTTCCTTATCCAATCATCTTTTGATGTACATTTGGGTTGGTTCCATATCTTGGCTATTGTAAACAGATCTACAATAAACACAGGAGTGCACGTATCTCTTCGACATGATGATTTCCATTCCTCTGGATATATACCTAGAAGAGGGATTGCTGGATCATATGGAAGATCTACCTGTAGTTGATTGAGAAAACTCCAAATTGTTTTCCAAAGAGGTTGTACTAATTTTCAGTCCCACCAACAGTGCAGTTGTGTTCCCTTCTCTCCACACCCTCACCAGCATTTGTTATTCACCATCTTTTTGATTATAGCCAGTCTAACTGGAGAGAGGTGCTATCTCAATGTGGTTTTAATTTGCATTTCCGTAATGACTAGTGATGTTGAGCATTTTTTCATGTATCTGTTGGCCATTTGTATGTCTTCCTTTGAAAAATGTCTATTCAGCTCCTTTACCCATTTTTTAATTGGGTCATTTATTCTTTTACTGCATAATTGCTTGAGTTCTATGTATATTCTGGATATTAGTCCCTTGTTGGATGCATAGTTGGCAAAATTTTTCTCCCACTCTGTAGGTTGTCTTTTCACTGTGTTGATTGTTTCTTTTGCTGTGCAGAAACTTTTTTGTTTGATGAAGTCCCATTTGTTTATTTTTTCTTTTACTGTTTGTGCTTTCAGGCTCATGTTCATAAAGTCTGTGCCCTGACCGAACTGCTGTAGTGTTTCATCTATATTTTCCCTTAGTAATTTTACAGTTTTGGGTCTTATACCTAGGTCTTTAATCCATTTTGAGTTGATTTTAGTGTATGGTGAGAGATGCATATCCAGTTTCATTCTTCTGCATATGGATATACAGTTTTCCCAGCACCACTTGTTGAAGAGGCAATCTTTTTCCCAATGTAGATTTTTCTTGCTTTTGTCTAATATCAGATGGCTATAAGCCTGAGGAGTGATTTCTGGGTTCTCTATTCTATTCCACTGGTCTGAATGTCTATTTTTATAACAGTACCATGCTGTTTTGGTTGCAACAGCTTTGTAGTATAATTTGAAGTCAGGCAGAGTTATGCCTCTGGCTTTGTTTGTTTGCTCAGTATTGCTTTGGCTATTCGGGGTCTTTTGTTTTTCCATATGAAAGGTAAAATTGTTTTTTCCATTTCTGTGAAGAATGTCTTTGGTATTTTCATGGGGATTGCATTGAATCTGTAGATCACTTTGGGTAGTACAGACATTTTCGCAATGTTAATTCTTTCAATCCAAGAGCATGGAATATCTTTCCATCTTTTTGTGTCTTCTTTAATTTCTTTCAGAAGTGGTTTGTAATTCTCATTGTAGAGGTCTTTCACCTCCTTGGTTAAATTCATCCCTAGGTATTGCATTTTTTTGGTGACAATTGTAAATGGGCTTACTTTCTTTATTTCTCTTTCTGTTAATTCATCATGTGAGGATATAATGCTACTGATTTGGGGGTATTTATTTTGTATCCTGAAACATTACTGAAGTTATTAACCAGCTCTAGGAGCTTTTTGATAGAGTCTTTAGGTGTTTCTATATATAGTATCATGTCATTGGCAAATAGGGAAAGTTTGACTTCACCTTATCCAATCTGGATTTTTTTTATTTCTTTCTCTTGCCTGATTGCTGTAGCTAGTACCTCCAGTACTATGTTGAATAGAAGTGGTGAGAGTGGACATCCTTGTCTTGTTCCTGTCCTTATGAGGAAGGCCCTCAGTTTTTCCACATTCAGAATAATACTGGCAGTGGGCTTGTCATAAATGGCTTTTATTGTGTTAAGATATTTTCCTTCTATACCTAATTTGTTGAGGGTCTTTATCATGAAGGAATGCTGAATTTTGTCAAATGCTTTTTCAGCATCTATTGAGATGATCATATGGTCTTTGTCCTTGAGCTTGTTGATGTGATGTATCACATTTGTTGGCTTTCATATGATGAGCCATGCTTGCATCCCTGGGATGAATCCCACTTGATCATAGCATATAATTTTTTTAATATGTTGCTATATTCTAATTGCTAATATTTTGTTGAGGATTTTAGTATCTAGGTTTATCAAGGATATTGGCCTGTAATTTTCTCTTTTTGTTGTGTTTTTATCTGGTTTTGGTATCAGAGTTATGTTGGCCTCATAAAATGAGTTTGGGAGAATAGCATTTGTTTCAATTGTTTGGAACAGTTTCATAAGAATTGGTATTAACTCCTCTTTAAAAGTTTGATAGAATTCAGCTGTTAAGCCATCCGGACCTGGACTTTTTTGTTGTTGGAAAATTGCTAATTACTGCTTCAGTCTCCTGGCTTGTGATTTGTCTGTTCAGGTTTTCTATCTCTTCTTGGTTCAGTCTTGCTAATTTGTATGTATCTAGAAACTTATCCATATCTTCCAGATTTTCAAATTTGTTTTCATACAGTTGTTTATAATAGTCAGTAATGATTCTTTATATTTCTGTGGTGTCAGTTGTAATGTCCCCCTTTTCATTTCTGATTTTTGTTATTTGGGTCTTCTCTCTCCTTTTTTTTCTTTTTTTGTTTTTGTTTTTGTTTTTGTTAATCTAGCTAATGGTGTGTCTATTTTGTTTATCTTCTTGAAAAAACAACTTTTAGTTTTGTTGATCTTTTCTATTGTTTTTTGTGTCTCTATTTCATTTAGTTCTGCTCTGATCTTAATTATTTCTTTCTATCTACTGCCTTTAGGTTTGGATTGTTGTTCTTTTTCAAATTCTTTGAGGTATAGCATTAGGTCATTTATTTGGAGTCTTTCCATTTTTTTGATATAAGAATTTACTGCAATAAATTTACCTCCTAGTACTGCTTTTGCAGTATCCCACAAGTTTTGCTATGATGTATCTTTATTTTCATTAGTTTCTAGAAATTTTTTGATTTCCTGTTTAATTTCTTCTTGGGCCCGTAGGTCATACAGGAGCCTATTATTTATTTTCCATATATTTGTTTAGCTTCCAGCAATTTGCTTATCGTTTATCTCCAGTTTTAGTCCATTGTGGTCTGAAAAGATTGTTGGAATGATTCCAATTTTTTAAAATTTGCTGAGACTAGATTTGTGACCTAATATGTAGTCTATCCTGGAGAATGTACCATGAGCTGATGAGAAGAAAGTGTATTCTTTAGCTGTTGGGTGAAATGTTCTGTATATATCTGCCAAGTCCAGTTGGTCTAGGATGTAGATTAAATACTGTGTCTCTTTGTTGAATTGTTGCCTGGAAGTCCTGTCCCATACTGAGGGAGGGCTGTTCAGATCACCCACTATTAATGTATTAGGTCCTATCTCCTTATTAAGGTCTAAGAGTGTTTGCTTAATATATCTGGGTGCTCCGGTATTGGGTGCATACATGTTTATGATTGTTATGTCTTCTAGCTAGATAGTTCCCTTTATCATTATATAATGGCCTTCTTTGTCTTTTTAAATGGTTTTTGGCTTAAAGTCTATTTTGTCTGATGTAAGAATAGCTACTCCTGCTCCTTTTTGGTTTCCATTTGCATGGTATATATTTTTCCTTCCCTTCACTTTTAGTCTATGAGTGTCTTTACAGGTGAGATGGGTCTCTTGAAGACAGCATATACTTGGGTCTATCTTTTTAATCCAGTCAGTTAGTCTGTGTCTTTTGTATGGGGAGTTTAGTCCATTCACATTCAGAGAAATTATTGAGAAGTGTTGTTTAATTCCTGTCATTTAATTGCTGCTTGTTCAGTGGTTTAAATATCTTTTGATCATTATTTCCCCTTTTATTTCTCTTCTTCAATGTGAGTTGGGAATTTAAGGCAGAATGATATAGCTTCTTTCTCTTTCTTGCTGGCATTTTTGTTTTAACTGTGGGTTTTGCTCTTGCTTGTGTATTCGTGCAGATGGTCACCATTATTCAGATTCCAGATGAGTGAGTCCCTTGAGAATTTCTTGCATGGCTGGTCATGTGGTGGTGAACTCCCACAATTTTTGTTTATCTGGGAAATACACTATTTCTCCCTCGTTTCTGAAGGAGAGCCTTTCTGGGTAAAGAATTCTTGGCTGGCAGTTTTTTTCTTTTAGTATTTTGAATATATCATTCCATTTTCTTCTTGCCTGTAGGGTTTCAGTTGAGAAGTCTGCTGTTAGTTTGATGGGTGTTCCCCTATAAGTGACCTGACACTTTTCTCTTGCTGCTTGTAGAATTCTCTCTTTGTTTTTGAGCTTTGCAAATTTAACTATAATATGTCTTGGGGAGGATCTTCTTGCGTTGAATCTGTTTGGGGGCCTTTGAGCTTCTTGGATCTGAAGGTCAGTATCTCACCCTATACCTGGGAAGTTTTCTGTTACTATTTCCTTGAGTAGGTTTTTGATACCTTTTCCTTTCTCCTGCCCTTCAGGAATACCCACAATTCGGATCTTAGAGCACGTGAGGTTGTCTGCTATCTCTCATAGGTTTTCCTCATTATTTTTAATTGTTTTTTCCTTTTTTTGTCTGCCTGACTTATTTCAAAAAGACCATCTTCAAACTCTGAAATTCTTTCTTCTGCTTGCTCTACCCTGCTGCTCAAGCTCTCAGTCATGTTTTTTTTTTTTATTTCATTGAGTGAGTCTTTCATTTCTAGAAGTTCTGCTACACTCATTTTTATGATATTAATCTCTTTGTAGATTTCCTTCTTCATATTTTGGATGTTTTTTCTTGTTTCATTGTGTTCTCTAATTGAATCTTTCTTTATTTCTTCAAGTTTTCTTAAGATCATTGCTCAAAATTCTTTTTTAGACATTTCAAGGATTCCCTGTTCTGTGGAGTCTGACTTTGGGGCATTACTATATCCTTTCAGTGGTGTCATTTCTTCTTGATTGTTTGTGCTTCTAGTGTGTTTTCACTGATGCTTGGTCATTTGGTAGGGCTTGCTTTCTCTATTACACTGAGGTTGGCTCTGGAGTGGGCTTGGTTGCTACTGTGGGGGGTGAATTGTCTTTGCTTGACAGTAGGTGTGGTGATGTTATGTTAAACTACCTTGGTTGCCATTCTAGACTCTTGTCATAGAATGAGCCCCTAGTGCATGGAGTTCTGCTGGGCCAAACTTGGTGGGTTGGAACTGTAGGCTGGTGCTCTCTCCTGGGTCTGAGGCAGGATGAGGGGCTGCATGGAGCTGTGTGGTTCTTCTGGCTGGCGTTGCTGCCAGCTGCCCCTGGTGGGCTTACCTGTGTGGTGCTGGTTCAGGGAACGGGAGCTGGGTCTGGAGCTACCCCCTGCCTGGATCCGAGGCAGTGGGGTGAGAGAGCCACATGGAGCTGCCTGGTTCCACTGTCTTGAGCTGCTGCCAGCTGCTTCCGGTGGGCTCCCCTATGCAGAGCCAGTTCAGGGTGCAAGAGTGGGGCCTGGAGCTTCCCCTCTGCCTGGGTTCAAGGCGGCAGGGTGAGGGAGCCATGTGGAGCCACAGTTCCACTGGCTGGCACCAGGGGGCTCACCTGCATGATGCCAGTTCAGGGTGCCAGGGCTGGGCCCCAAAATAGTTTAATGGAGAAAGAATAGCTTTTTTTTCAGCAAATCATGCTTAAACAATTGGATATCCATATTTAAAACAAACAAACAAAAATAACAAATTCAGTATGCTCATACTGCATACCATAAAAGAGAAGAACTCAAAATGGATCTTACAAATATAAAACCCATACTTAAAAGACTTCTGTAAGAAAACATAGGAGGAAGTCTTTGTGGCCTGGGTGAAGCAAGAATATTTTAGATAGGACACACAAGAAAAATTGATTTAGAAATTTGATAAGATGGACTTCATTCAAATTAAAAACTTCTGCTCTTTGAAAGACATTGCTAAGATCATGAAAAGGCAAGCCACAGACTATAGGAAAATTCTTGCAAAACACATAGCAGATGAAGTACTTCTACCTACAGTCTAAGAACTCTTACAACTAAATAAGACAATTTGAATAAACACTTCAAAAAAGTAAGAGATATGAATAACAAATAAGCACATAAAAATATTATCAACATTGTTAGTCATCACAGAAATATAAAGTAACACAGTGATTTACCACTATACCTCAACTCAAATGGCTAACACCCACTCACATACATATATATATATATATATACACACACACATATTATATATATGCATTTTTTAATAGACAATGCAAAGTGCTGGCAAGGATACAGAACAACTGAAATTCTTATAGACTACTGGTTGGAACCCATAATGGTGCGAACACCTTGGAAAAACTCTTACCGTAAGATCTAATAATACATGTCTTATATATTTATCCAAGAGAAATGAAAACAACCACACGAAAACTTGAATGGTTTTAACAATTTTATGCATTACAGCCCTAAAGTGAGAATAATTCAAATGATTATCAATTTTGAATGCATAAACAAATTGAGACACATCTACAACATGGAATACTGTACAGCAGTGAAGAAGAATGAATTACTGATAAATGCAATAACATGATTTCATTTATATGACATTCTGGAAGAGTCAAACCTATAGGGACAGAAATCAGGTCATTGGTTGTCAGCAGCTGCAAGTCTAAGACGTGGATTGACTCCCAAAATGGGATGAAGTAACTTTTTAAAGTAATGGAAATATTCTAAATCTTAATTGCAGTTGTGGTTATAAAACTGTATGTATTTAATAAAATTCATTTAATTTTCAACCCCCAAAAGTAAATTTTGCTGAATATGTTATATCTCAATAAACATGATTTTTTGAAGAGAATTTGCAGTAGTTTAAATAAAAGATGGTGACTTGAGCTAGTATAGTGATAGGTGCTGGTACATAGTAGATAAATACAAGATGTCTTAAGAGGTAAAATCAACAGGACCAGGGGAATGGATTGACATGGGAGTAAGGAGAAGGAAGATGTATCTCTCTCTTATTAAAAACATAACATAGAATATCTAGAATTACAATTAATTTGTTATATATTCATGGGTCTTATCAGAATGCAAACTCAGAGAGATAGAGAGACAGCATCATATCAAAACAAGACCTTACAAATGGCAATGTTGGTCCAGATCAAAATAGATTCCTCCCATCCACATTATAATAAGGTCTAAATCTCATCATTTAAAACCATGAACTATCTATATAGAGAAAGATTTGGACAATTATATCATCACTGTTCTCAATCAACTATGCAAAGAGCATGTAATTTGTAAAAAGCATTCTGTTAGACACTATGCAGAGTGTAATTAAAAGACCATATGGTATTATGGGAAAAAATACCTTGAAAAGAGAATATGAGGTGTGGCTTTTGCTCTGTACATGAGTATTAATAGATGTTATGATCCTGGTTAAGACTTGTTAAAAGGGATGTTTGGCTAATATCCTTTTTGACTTTATCCTCATTGTTGATACATTGTTTATAGGGTGGCCTTTAGGAGGAGCTTACAATATAATTCATTTAAAACCTAAATTTGACAACTACTTTTCAAGCATGCTAGGTTCTAGGGATGCACAGTCCTTAAGGAGTTTCCAGTCTATTGTAACAAGACAGGAGAGCAACCCAAATAAAACTGAGAGACAGATACAAATAAAGTTTACCTTAAACCTGAATAGGTGCACATTTTGCCTGCATTAGATTCTTCACTTCCATTCTCTACATGTAAGCAGAGAGCACAATGCATATCATCAACCAAAATGAGGCCAACTAACAAAGCCCCACTTTTGGAATGTATCCATATACTCGCATATAATACAAATTATTAGGAAAAACAATTGTCTTTTGTATAATGTGACATGCAGAGAGCTGCTCTGATAGGCTATTTTTGTGTTGTCACTTTCTTGCCCCAACATACATATTAAAAGTGCACTTCTAAGATCTAAGCTCAAAAAATAAATACTGAATTGGTCCCACATGCCATCTGGCTATAGGGATTTGCTCGTTTTATTAACAACAGATAAATCAAATATCTAAACTTTAATAAAATATACCTACACTTCTGTGTGCCTGTGCCTGAAATCACAGAGATAAGTCATTAAGTTTTCTGGATAGGATGTACAAATTAAATTTGAGATTGTTTACTTACCTTTTCTCTTGCCATCCCACTGAGAATAATCATTTGGGGAAGAAAATGTTTCTTGAAGTTTTGAAAATGAACTAGACTTTGGAAAACAGAGAAACAAAGTCTTACCTGGCTTGAGATGAGCGAATGGGATTTCGCCGGTGAGAAGTTCCCACAGACACAGAGCGTAGCTGAAGACGTCAGCTTTGATGGTGTAGCGAGTGCATTGTGTGAACACCTCAGGAGCCATCCAGCGGAGGTTCTGTGCATCAAGAAACGTTCACAAGCCATTTACCAAGCGTAGTTCTTCCACCGCAGGCTAGTGTTCTTCTTAGTGAGGACTTTAAGTGTTTTCCTGATGCTCTCAAATGATATAAATGCAAAATATCATCGATTCTGCCCTCGATGTATGCCATAAACTGAGGTGTTTATACATGCATAGTGTGTTTACTGTGATTGTTCAGTTTCTGAAAGGGCACTTTTAAAAAACTTGAAAAAAATCATTGGAAGACCATAAAATTTGTAATTCTTCCAGAAATATTGCACCAATATTAATCACCAAGTAACTCTGCCTTATAAAATGATTCTCACAGCAGCAGCATTTTTTTCTTTATCTATCAGCATCTTTCTCCTAGAAGCCTTACATGCTTCAAAACAGCCAAACATGGATTCATCCCGGGACCCTATGCCACCCTGGGAGTGGATCACACACTGTGGGAGGTACCTTCTCTCCTTTAGGTCTTCGGGTTGTAGTTTAGGAAATTACTGAATTAGGCCCATAAATAACACTTTCACGCCTGAGGAGAGAAAGGCCATAGAGGAATGTGCAGAATATTCCTATGAGGTAGATTTCTCACTGGCAGGATAAGGTCTGTTTTATTTCTTATGTTTATCCAGATGTGCTATAGCTGGATGTTGTTTGCGTAATATGCCAGAAAGAAAGGCCATAAAATGTTACAAGTTTCTGTGTACAAAGTTATAGCCTCATATGTTTCAAAGATATTATTTACATTCTTTCCATTTGCAATGACATAGTCTTCAGTTTAAAAAATGTTTCCATCTTGGGATGCAAATGCATAAATTTGATTTGTTTGTAATTTTAGGGGAAAGAACACCAGATTTCGAGTTAGGAGAAGAAACTTCTAGTTCTGGCTGTACTAATTGGGCAGCTCTGGGCAAGTCTCTTATGCTTTCCAGACCTCAAGGACAAAACAGAAGAGTCAGGCCCTTCCAGCTCTACAATCCCATGGCTCCACATCATATTAATAAACTTTGCCAAACACCTTTGTATGTCCATTGAAGGAAACCAGTATTCTTTTATTACTGTTACTGAAATCCTGTGTGTAGTGCTGGCTGCTGCTAATTCTTTTAAATGTCTACCTCATTTTAAAATCATGCATAAGTACAGCTTTCCAAGAATATCTTTATTCCGATTATGGTGCTCATGTGCAATTCTTCCACATGAGCGTTCACATTCCAAGTAGCCTCCTTTATAGTATATATAGCCTACTGTACAGTAAGCTATGCATTGTCACAACATTGCATAAGTGGGAGTATACAGTATGTCTATTTTTGCACAGGGGGACTGTATCATAAAGTAATTAGGGAACTTACGTAAGGCCACATAACTGGCAAGAACAAAACAGCCTTTGAAATAAATCCAGAGTAGTGCTGTGTTTAGAGACTAGGCAGCTAGGATAAAAGAATTATTACTTGCTGTTGGTTCAATTCAATTCAATTCCATTCAACAGAAGTTTATTTAGTCAGAGTCTCAACTGGCCGCATTTTAGAATCACCTGGGGGAACTTTTAAAAGATAGAGGTAACCAAGATCAACCTTAGGCTAATGAAATCATAAATTTTAGGGGTTGGATTCGGGCATTATGCTTTCTAAAAGTTTCTAAACTGATTTCAATGTGCAGCCAGGGTTGAGAACCACTGATTGAGCTGCCTGTATGTCCCAGGTCCTAGACGAGGTCTGTGTGTCCTTCCAAAAGAGGACTTCTCCCACCTCCCTTACCTCAAATCCTGCCACATTCCTCCTTGCTCACCGCACTCCATCCACTCTGGCTTTGAACACACTAAGTACTCTCCTGCTCAGGGCCTTTGCAGTTACCCCATGTGATGACTGACTCCCATGTCAGGTCCCTTATGTAACGTTATCTTCCTCCCTCACCCTATCTAAATGGCATCCCCATCACTCTCCACTCACTTACTCTGCTTTTATTTTTCTTCATAACACTCATCACCACTAATATATGTTTTGTTAATTTGCTCAGTGTCTATCTCCTTCCAGCAGACTATTAGCTCCATAGAAACAAGAACTTTATTTGTTCACTGCAATATCCCAGTTCTTAGAAGAATATCTGGCATGTAGCAGATGCTCCACAAATATTTATTGAGTGAATGAGTAAAATCTAACTGGGAAAGCAGTATGTGTAACCCTACTAACAAAACAACTTGGTCCATAATGTGGTCCTTCCTTTCTCTCTAACTCACCTCTCTCTCACTTTCTCTTCCTCACACTGCATATGCCAACAATGCCAAACTATCTGGAGTTCTCCCAGGAAGTCCGGTGTCTCTCATCCTTCCCTGTACTGTTCACTCTGCCTGGCATGCCCTTCCATCCTCCCCATCATCTGATTAACTGCTGTGTATCCCACCTGAGCTCTCATGATGCTTTGTCTTACCTCTATCATTGAACTTCCACCCTGCTTTAAATCTATCTGCTTATAACTATGTTTTCCCCACTAGAAAATGAGCTTCTTGAGGTCAAGAACTAAGTTTTTATTCATGTTTTGCATTTCGGGTCCTCTGCACAATGTCTGACACATGGTAGGCCCTCAATAAATGTTTGTTGAGTGAATAAATAAGAATGCAAACTAACAATACAAAGTGCTACAAAAAGCACAGAGAGAAAAAAAACAGAGAGAAAAGTGTGTGTGGGGGGAGGAGTGTGGGAAGATTATAGAAGGGATTCTGTTTAAAATGGGTAAAATTTGCCTGAGTCTTGCAAGATGAGTAGACTTCACTCAGGTGGGGTACAGTGAAGGGCTTTCCAGGCACAGGTTACCACAATGGCAGTCACAGGGACCTGAAAATGCATGGCATGTTTAGAGAATAGCCAGGTGGCTTTCAAATGGGGACCAGGGGCTTGAGGGAACTTGTGGTGGAGGAGGTCACAGAGGGGCCCTGGGGTCAGACTGGGGAAGGCAGGAGGCTTCCAGGCAAAGGAATTTGGATTTTAGCCTGTGGGCAGTGGGATACTGCTAAGGGTTTATAGGAGGAGGAGTATTGCCGGGCCAGCAACATTTGGCTGATGTTGCAGAGAATGAGCTAGAAGAGAGGACTGGAGTCAGAAACCTATTGTGATAGTCCAGAAGAGAGATGAAGAGGATCTGAACTGAGGTAGCAGGAAATGAGAGGTTGGGATGAACTTAAAAAACAAAAAAGAAAAAAGATAAGAAATAAACAACCACAAAAAGTGATTGAGTAGTGTGTAAGTGGAAGCAGAAAAGGGAATAAATGAAAAATTACTCTAAGCTTGGGTAATCAGATATCACAGGTAGTCAGAAAGAGAAGTGTACATTTTTCTTCCTGGGGGCAGGGGGAGTGAGAGGACAGGGAGTGAATTTAATTGCAGATATTTTGAGTACACTTATCCTTGCCTCAGATGTTATAATTTATATTTTACTTCAACATTAATACTTGGTTATACCACCTATTGCCTTATAATGTTAAAGTGGAGAACAATGAATAGTTAATAGATGTTGGTGAACTACTAATTTTATAGTTAGTTACCTATTAAATGTTAACTCTACTACTTAATAAGATGATCTAAATACAAAAGCCAATTATCCCTGCCTGTCATGTACTTTTTAGTTGTATTTGAAACATTTTCTATATTATTTTATTCATAACATATTTCAAATGTATATCTTATCTACTTCTCTACCAGAGCCTTGAAATAGTTATTTTGGGGGCTAACTGAAAATAAAAACATAAAACATTATCCTGCCACTGAGACAAAGACATTTCTTCCAGTTAAAGCTGCTCTCATCTTACTTCCTCTCATGCTGCATTTACACATTTTAATTGCTTTATAATTATAGGAAACACAAGCAGCAGCAAACCCCAGGTTGTTTTGTCATGTTGTCTTCATCCAGAGACTGTAAAAATCTTGATTCTGAGAGAAAGAGAAAACAAATTTATGTCAAAGGAAATATCTCAAAACCAAGGTCAAAGATCACAGCTAAAATTTTGAAACCTTAAGAAACCTCTGTCTGATTCAAATTCTCACTTCCTTTCTCTTAGCTGGGAATATCAGAGAGGAAAAAAACTAAAAATAAATGACATACTTTCAAAATTCAGGGTCATTGAAATTTGAGTGACTTAGAGAAGTATCGCTATCAGTGTTAAATCCATTTTCAGATTCATTAGGCAACATCAGACACCAACTAAAGAATGAAGAAAGAAACTGATTTCACTCAGACTATTACTCCTGGAAATCTTACCTCCAAAATCAGCCACCACTGCATGCCCATCCTCATAGAGAAGAATATTGTGACTGTGAAAAAAGTAGACTTTGAATAAGCTTTACTATTTCAAAATGTGATTTGCCCCTCAAGGAAGAGAGCAATAGTCATCATTTGTTTACCCCAGGGACCAAATGGGTTCCAAAAGGCTAACTCTCATTTCCTTAGTTTTGCTATTTCAAAAGAGATATTTACCAAATGTGATCATGTTCTATCCAGCATTGAAATTATAAAGAATTCCTATTTTAGACAAATTCTCTAAACTTGTCAAAAAGACTCATTAGCTGAAGGTCAGTTTTTCAGCTCCTTGAGGCTCATTTGATTATAGGCAAAGAATAAAAGGCATTGTGGCATATTAGAGTCAGAGTGAGAGAATCAACTTGCTGGAACCCTAGGCACAATGATAGTTCAAACGAAGGCCTGAAATGAATACAGCAAAAGGATTCTTTATGGAAAATGTCTAGGACAATCTATTCTAGCTACTATCTCAGGACAAAGGAGAGTTTTTAAGTCCTGTGACATGATGTCAACTAAACCACTTAAGGTTTTGAGGAAAGTACAAAGGCCACCAAAGTCTCTCTCCCAACCCTGAATTCAAATTAGATTAAGAGGAGTGTCAGAGATCAAAATAAGGAAAATGCCATTACTTTTTAGTCCTAAGTCCAGTACAATATTGAATTATTTATACGATTGCTTTCTGATATTGACTTGAGCTTTATAAGAAAGTTATTTTTGAACTTCTCTTGTATGGTTAATGATTTTTGTGTTTAGAGTATAGACTTAATCTTCAACTACAGAAAATGTAAAATATATTCAAAGTTACTTTTCTTGGAGTAGCACAGTGTAGAAATATTAGAGGGTGTCAAAACAGGAATCTTCAAGATGCTGTCTTAAACCACAAATTACCAATTGATACATTGATGAGAATGAAACTGTCATGTCAAAGAACTCTATAGCATGAGGAGCTCTCTGGAAGTTCAAGTGCAAAAAGAAAAGTGTGTCTAAATGTTACCACTAGATTCGTTTGATTGATTTGGGGGAGTTTCAATACCACGATCCCTTGGCCTATCAGGGAATGAGTGTTACATTTCACATATATCATTTAAACACATACTGAGCATGGATTCGCCAATCATATTAAAATTATATATAGCACCCTGTCTACTATTTTATTGTTAATTCCAATTGTTCATCTAGAACAGTAGTCATCAAAACCTTTTTAGCACATAACCTTAATATATAAAACAGATTTGCAAATGGAGTTGCTCTAGTTAAACATAGGAATGGGCTTAACAGAACCCTGCTTAACATTCTCTTTTTCTAACATTGTAGCTATTAAGGCAATGACTCAAAACCATGGATCTAGGGAAGCCTCAAATAAGTTGTACTTCTAGGGCATATTTTATTTATTCATTTGTTTGTTTAAACTTCTTTCAAAGTAAAAAATATATGTTACTAAGAGTGATTACACCAGCTAGCTGGAATTGGGGTGGAGTGTTTAGCAGAAATTTACCCCTCTATTAAAGAAATTTAAGTAAATTTGGTCACTGGGACAGCTGGCGCATTATGATATGACAGGCAGGTTATCTCAGAACGGAGGGATTGAGTCTTGTTCGTTGGTGTACCCCTAGCATTTTTGGCACACATAGGAGTATTCAATAAACATTGTTGAACAAATAAATACATGAAAAAAGCTAAAAATAGACCCAATTATTTCAGACAACAATCAGGGTTTAAAAGGCTGAAGATTGTATTATTCAGTCAGCAAGTACTTACTGAACACTGTTCATCAATCTATAAATAAATATTTAAAATTCAGAAAATATTAATCTGGAAAAGTCATTGAAGCTAACCTAGTTAAATTCTTTTAGTTCCTAGAGGAGTCCAAAGCTCAGAAAATTTAAATGTATCTATGGAGGCTATATAGGTAGTAGCATTGTGGGTTTATAATTCGATTCATCTAGGTTATAATCTTAGATATTAGAACAGTTCCTGACAAATAGTAGGCAATCAACAGATATATATGTTATGAATCATCTTTGGGTCATACACCCAAAGCTTGATATTTACTTTCCTCACATTATTACGGCACTGCAGGAGATGCAAGTAAACGAGTTATGGATTTCATAATCAAGGAATTTATAATATGCTGGTGAAAACAAAGATGAATGTTTTAAAAGAAGATAATGGAGGTTAAAGAAAGGGATTAGCTTTGAAGTGAGAATTGAAGGACAGTCAGTTAGGAAGCGTATAAATATGTGCTGAAACTTTGTCATGTGCCAGGAAATTTCCTATGCACTGGGATTTAGGGGTGAACATGACAGGCAAAGGCTGAGCTTACATTTGAATGAGGAGGAGATGAGGCAGGAAGAGACAAAGGGGAAAAGAATTCTAGATTGGGGAAGATCTTGGCAAAAGGCAAGAGTTGGGAATGTGTGTAGTATGTAACAGGAATTATAATAAAGAATGTACTTTCTAAATTGGAGAGTACACGCTGGAAAATAATGAGGGGATATTCTGGTGGATTGAGAAGGGATTAGAAATCCAGAGAGTATTTCTGGACTTGATGCAGGTGGTAATAAGGAGCTAGCACAGGTTTTTATGCACAGAGAATAATACCTGGAAAGTAGAGAGACTGGTATTCAGAAATAATTTTAGGCTGTAGTCATCAAAAGACTAAAGTAGAAAGGTAGAGTAAGAAACACAAAACAGATAGAGTGAATCCATCTAAACATCTGAGAGAAGTACCTAGATCTGGTAACAGTTTAGATACAGAGGATAACAGAAAACAAACAAACAAATAACCAAGAATAACCTTTAAAATTCTGGTTTGGGCTTTTCAGCTATGAAGCAATGGTATATCTAATGAGAAAGCATGAAAATTTTCATAAAAAGTATAGTGGTTGACTTGGGAGGCTGTGGAACCTAGCTAAAGTCAAATTCATACTTGTCAAGATTAGACTCACCAAATAAATAACTATGTATGACTTTAAGGTAATGAGACTGAAATCAACAAGCTAAATTGAAATAAATCCAATCTGTCTTTGCACCACCAAGACGCAGCAGGCAAAGACTGACTTTCCACCCCTCCAGAGCCTGGTTGAGTATCAGGCTCTTGAGGGAAAATATAGTGAACGAAGCACAGTCACTGGGATGTAGGCCAGGTGTAAGAAGAGTGTCTGTGTCAGGGAGACTATCCTCAGGATCAGAAGAGAAAAGTAAAAGAGGGGTGATGAGAATTCTGAGACTCTTTTCTCCCCAAAAGACCCCCTGTGAGGTTCACTTTATCTATTTGCTTTTCTATACATCTGGGGAGAGGCAGTCTTCTGTTACATGTGACACTACAGACCACCTTCATGCACATGCTAACATTTGGTGGAAACAGCTCTGTGAGTCAGACCCTTTTGATTTGAATTTGACAGATAAGCAAACTTGTCAGTAACTGAGCTGACACTTCAGCCAAGTCCTACCACCTGGGGACAAGGAATTGAAGAGAAGTAAGATGTAAGTTACACTGAATGAAGGAGGAAAATGGTGAACATATACTGTAATACACAAGCATGTACACATAAGCCGTGCACACACAGAGACTTGCATTCTAAACTCCCAGAAACATCTTTAAAGGTGAAGTGTCACCAAGGAATACTCTCCTGATAGCAGCGAGCTTAGTAAAGGTCACTGAAAGAAGTAGAGAAAAGTCAAGAAGTCCTTCATTCTTACAGTAATTTTTGGCATTTCTGGATTTAACATTGTGATTGTATCTAAACAAGCATGATTCTAAATGGCCATGCTGTTTGCTAAATTGTAATTTTGTGGTGTCAAGTGAGACTTAAGCTCAGAAGCCAGCTGCTTACTGCATGAGCCTGCTGGTCAACCTTGCAGCGCCTTTGGTCATCCTGTTTTACAGGAGAAGCTATGTGCTAGGATGGTGTTTACCAACATGGGGACTTGAACAAATCCCCACATTTTACTGTAACTTATCTCTTCTCATTTCTTGCCTCTTCTTCTCCTCAATTTCTTGCCGCCAGAGGGGACTTGGTCTGAACTGCTAGCTCAACCAGTTACTGACACGGTTTACTCTCTCTGAGGGGAAGCCGAAGTCCTGTGCTGGAACCTGCAGTGCACGCCTTCAGAGAGACTACAGTCTGAATGGGGATGACATGAAATGTAAACTAAAAGAAAGAAACATCGTCACACATAATGTAGAACTTAAAGTGGTTTTCACTTTGAGAGACCTGGACAAGAACACAGTGAATGTAAGAATTAATTATGAAAAAGATCATTAACCAAGTATGAGAAACGGTCTTAAGAAATAGGAGGGACAGGAGGTAGTATGTAGGAAAAGGACCTAGAATTAGAAACCAGTGCTCAATACCTAGTTTTTGCGGTTACTAGTCCTGTGATTTTGGATAATTGTAATATTTTAACTTTTTGAGACTTTTTTCCTCATCTTTAAAAATCGTGAGAGGAATAAAGGAAATTAAAAGAGATAACAGAATTTTGTAAAGTGTGAAATGCTAAATAGGCATTGGCTGTTATTAACACACATAGGACATAGCTTACAGTGTTTACACGACTTAAATACAAACGCACTTTGTAAACTCTAAAGCCATCCATACGCATGTTAGATATTATGTGAGACTTGTGGAAGCAAAATGACTTCCTGACTCAAAACCCACAATAGAAACTGACTTTATTATGGAATATTTCAACTCACTCTTAGCCCTAGAGAATCTCTTCTCCTTCCACTCTCATTGTCTAATTCTGCAAAACTACTGCTGCTTTGATTGAATGACTGCATTTCACCTAAAGGAATCTTTGTTCCCCTGACTGCACTGATGCCACAGCATTTGGACTTGGCTCTAGCTTTGTCTTTTACCATGAAGCAAATGATTTGAGTCAATTGTTTATGTAACAGAAGTGAGTATTTATCTCTTTGAAGTGTCTGTTCCTCACAGATTACTCCACAATAAAGTTCTTTTAACCTTAACAATGCACACACTTAGCAGAATACAAAATATAACTGAGGGCAGGATTTACTTCATCCAACCAAGTGATGTGAATAGAATCCGTGCTCTGACCTTCAGTTCTTTCTTCCTCAGTGACACAGTTCACTTTCAGAAAAGAATAAGCTGTTTGCAATGTGAGATGTGTGTGTGTGTGTGTGTGTGTTTAAATCTTTTAAGTGTTTTCTCCAGTTTTCTTTTAACCAAAAGTGAATGGAAGTTAAATTCTGCTGCTTCCTTTGTACAAAAGAAAATTTTCTCCAACCTCAGAACTGAATTAATTTAATGAAGTCATTATGTAAGGATCATGAGTCTTTTCATTTTAATTGCCTGTATTGAAAATTTACCTAAAGTGCTCAAATGATTCATAATCAGTTGGTTATGCACTGTAGTCCAATACTAATTGTCACTATTAATCAGACTGGCCTGATTATTAGACCATTTTCCCATTGCAGTTTTCTTCCAGAGCTGGACTGAAGTTCGTGGTAGCCTTAGAAGGATCAAGGTGACTTGCTACCATTAAGAGTTTTTTTTAGGTCACTTAAAAATGCATAAATATTAATTCTTTTTTTCTGAATTATAGAGCCATGTAATTGCCTGTGTCAGTTGTTACTAACAAACACTAGTTTAAGGACACCATGGCCAACCTCTCAGTGTCCTTATTTGAAGAGATGACAGTCCCAGAACTGTAAACCTAATAACACAACTGCAGTGCATCCCAGTCTTCCTATAAGCCACTGTTTTCTGATGTATCTCTGAAGGTGATTAACTGACATGATTAAAGACACATGGCTGTTGGCATGCCTGGAAGCCTTCCAAGGGTTAAATCAGTGGAAGCAATTAGGCTTCATTTTCAATCTCATCACACTGTGAAAGTCATTAGTTTACAAACACATCTATCTGACAAGCAATCATTCAGATCTGATGCTGAGGAGTCCTGAATATGCCAGCTGCCACATTTTGTTTGTGGAGCTACGTGATAGCTCAGGACTCTCTTCTTACTATAGACCTCTCTCTGGTAGTCCCACCTCAGTGACCTTCAGGATAGGCAACCACATCGTTTACTTCTCTTGAGCTTCCCTTGAAAACCCCTCCTGAAGCTTTGCCACTGGCAAACTCAATGGGATCCCTGAGTATGGCATGGGACTCTCATACCCTGAACTGCTTCCAATTCGTTTCAAGTATAATGCAAGGTGCTGACTAGACTCTTGAAGTGTGCGCAATTCACTTCTACTTACTTTCCAGCTTTGTGTTCTTTCCTAAAAAAATACCTCTGAGTCATCTAGATTAGCTTCTTGTAGTCACAGATATACTCTCATATGCTCTCTTTTTTGGCCTCTTTCTGCTTCTTATTTTATCTATCTCTGCTTCTTACATACTTAGGTAACAACTGCTGCTGGGGATCCTGGGTTTGAGCACCAGGATAATGGAGACAGTGCATTTGAACTCAGAGACCTTACTGATATCTCCTTATTTGTGTATGTTATGTGTTGACCAGACCCTCAGGAACTACTTGAAACTCCCTCATATTTTGGGCTGCACATTTTGTGTAACATCAGAAATCACATACATTGCTTCATAGCCAAATAAAATCTCTCCTTACATTATTGACGCCTCCTTGTACCTTGGGGCTTAACATAAACTACCCCAGAACTCCTACCATGTCCAAAAGACACTTTGTTGTTATTTTGAAAGATAAATAAACCCTCTAGAAGTTTATTCTTTAGATTTTATTTTATCAGGACACCCCCACCTTGTCAAGGGCCAGAGAACCCCAAGCCTAGGTTTCCCTACTAATCTATTTGGAGGCAGTTCTTCATTAAAAATAAGAACTGTAATTTTATTTTTTCATGATGCCAGAAAGTGTTTGGCTTCATACTGACTGACTTGAGATACTTTGTATCTACCCTTTGTTCTTTAGAAAATACACACAGGGGAAAGCCATGCTGATGGTACAGTAGCTCCCAAAACTCATTCGGGAATAGCAATATACAGCTCTTGGACATAATCTAGGTAAGAGAGAAGAAATTTACCAAAAGCCCCATATCATGAACTTCTAAACACTGAGAGCCTACTTTCAGTGAACTCTTGGAAACCATGGAAACAGAAAACTCCAATAAATGCAAAGGATTGCAGAGCCTTGACTTTTCCTAAAACAAACTTCAGTCTGTCAGTAGAAGTATATTTGAAGGCTTACCTCTAAAGCTACTGGATTTGTCCCATTGCCAGTGGGATTGAAGAGGTGGATTATGAGATTTGTATTGTGGTTAAACCCATTTATTAAGGGTAATGTGAAAAAACTCATACTCTTCACTTACTATTTGCTCAGCACCATGAAATGCAAGTAGAAGAGTTCTAATGACCAAATAAATCTAACCACACACACAATTGATTTTGAGGCTTCTATGAGTAAGCACCCTAGAATCAACAAGCAAGTATAATTTCCATTTCTGTGTATGGCTACAGTTATTTCTTATAAATCTCAACAGTGTATAATCTTATGAGGAATCTTAGGTATGTAAACCACAAAAATGGAACATTTTTGAATGCTCCAATTTTGAATGCATTATACTTGAAACAAATTGGAAGCAGGTGACAATCAAGGTAATATCACAGGAGATGAAAGCTCTGAATTCATTATATATGATTTACTTTATTTTAATGTAAAATTGGGAAAGGGGAGAAGAATATTTGAAAACATCAAATTGACTATATTTTCTTCAGGGTCAAACTTTTTTCTTTAACTCATGCATGGATGAGCAGAGGCTTTTGACTTCAGACAGTTGGTTGTGAAACCTAGATTTGGAGGTCTCAGGAGGACAGTATGGGAGAATTTTTTCTTCAAAGCACATAGTCAAACTTTTAAAGAATAAAGAAAATGGCAAAAGATATATGACACCCAAGTATAGAAAAGTAATAATTAGCTAATCTGTTTATTAAAATAAAATCACCAAAGCAAAAGAATCAAAGAAGTTTCCAACTTTTGCTCTTCCACTGTCACTTAAATACTGCTTCCTGGCTACTTTTATGAATACACAGTTTTGAGTATACTAAACACTATACGGTCCCCATGCAAACCTCACTGTGTATGTAAGCCCTGAAATGCACTGGACATTTATATGTGATGAGGGAACACAAATCTTCCAAGACAAAAGACAGGCAGGAAAATAATGTGAACGTCTATGTCACAGAAATCTGGGGGACTTAGATAGGAGTATAGCAAGCAATGTTTTAGAGTTGGAAGGGATATTAGAGATTATTAAATGATGTCTTATTCTATAAAGGAAGAATTTGGAGAGCTTTGTTTTTTCCAAAACCACTAACAAATCTCTTGACTAATAACTGTTTTTTTTTCCTGCACCACCTACTTCCTTTTCACTGAATTCTGAGTATCCAAGCATGTCTCCAGCCTATGTTAAGTGTGGCGATACAGATGTGAAAGGTGCCAACTACTTGTATCATGGTGTCTACCTGTATCACAAAGTGCAATAGGACTCTTCTCACCCACATTTAAGAAATCTGATCCAAGAATAACTCTTTGGCAATGTGCCAGGGACTTTCTGAGCATCTATTGAACACTCAGACATAAAAGGTCTATTAATGTCCTCTATCTCTGCATGTTAAAATGAAATCCTAGGCACTAATGGGGAAGTTGGGGGGAAGAGAGAGAAGCAAGGCCAGAGATAGGAGAGAATAAGACATGTACAAAAGATAAGCAAGAGAAGGAAAATCTTGTGAGTTCAGCATGGCAGACACCACTGACATATGGCATGCCAAGTTTCCCGTTAAAAGATCCTGAAGTAGGTGTACACGTGCTGAGCAGATGAGAGCTGAGCTTAAAAATAATAACAGCTGAGAGGAGGACTGGGCTTTATCAACAAATAAGGTTTTCCGTATTAAGCTGAACAGCCTCGGACTTGGGTAACTCCAAGAGAGGGGGCGAGGTGAGGCGGCTCTATCTCTGACAGGCAGAAGCTTTGCTCCTGCAGAGCTTGACCTCTAAGAAGTGTTTCCTTCTAGGCTCTCAGAATGAGCCAAAATGAGTGTTTACAAAAACATGTCTTCAGGGGAATTTGTTTGCAGCTCCTTGGGAAGCAGGGATTTGTAGGTAACTCAGGAAAGTAAACCGCTTACCTACTAGACTAATCTGAACCTATGACTTTTACTACGGTATCTTCATCCCCACTTAGTGAACGCAGGGAGACTTAAGTGCCCATGTCTCTGCAAAATGGCAGGTTAAAAATGTACTTAGTCCTACATGCCTTTCATCAAGGACATTTTGAAAATTCAAAAGAAATGAACAAATTTTTTTTTTTTTTTTTAATTCACTGAACTATTCAGTGTCTCTTCAGTTGCTGAGAAGAGCTGTGGATTTTTTTTCAAGACACTAGATGGACTATCCCTGTGGGATAGAAGTATTAGTCAGAGGAATGTATGTTATCAACCATGACGGTTTAGGGCTATTTTAGCTGTAACCCTTTGTCAATGCTGTATGACTGTCCCCAGAATACCCTTGGCTTCTTGCTTCTCTCCTTCCCTTTGTTCATGTTGTCTCCTCCAAGTTTTAATTCATTTCCAACTTTTCCTCTAAATAAATATCCCCAGTTTTCAAGACCCTGCTCGGTAATCTCTTCTCATTCTGGTGTTCACAGCATTTGTTCCCAATAAGATTATAAGCTCCACAGGAGCAAGAACAATGAGCCACGGGAATTTTTGGTGACCAATAAACTCTTATTAAATTAAAATTTCTTCTTGACACTGGAGGAGTAGAGAGCATGAAAAAATGGAAATAATGGGGAAATTTTATGGGGTGGTTTTATTCAGCAGCAACTTTTTCTAAACTCCATAGAATCAAATTCTGTAGTTACTCAGACCAAATCGTTGTTTCATATTTTCTGTAAAGATCCATATTTTTAACTTGAAATAAACTCTCTGAGACTTAAAACCTTAATTTCCCGTTTTTAGTCTTACTCCTGGCAAATTCTTATTTGTAAGTTTTCTATATATTCAATATTTACCCCCAAAATATATGAGTAATATTTATTTGGCTTCTACACATTGCAGGATATTGTATAGGACACAGCTTCCCAATAAATTCGCCTTTCCAGTAAAGATAAGGAAATGAGCTGAATAAACACTAATTCATAACTCAGACCCCTCTGCCTGAAGCTATTTACTCCTCTCCTCATGTGCTACCTGGCCAACTCATTCCTAGCCTGGCGACAAGAACAAGCTTAAATCTTGCCTGCTTTTTGAAACCTTACCAAAATGTTCTAGCCCACAGCAGTGGCTCTGAGATTGAATACCTATAACATTGTGTTCAGTTTGATATATTTGGTACTTAGTATATTTTCTCTTTTCTTATTTTTTCCCTTATATATATATATCTCCTATTTCCCCGGGTAGATTAAAACTGTTCCTAAGCCACTTTGTTTCCTTTGCCTCCTAGGACTTGGCAAATTATACAGCAGATAAAGAAACACTGTGGTTATGCATAATCAATAGAGCTATTGATATAATATCTTGCTTCTTTACAAAGTAATCCTGTGAACAACATTCTATTTCTCTCCTCTTTACAGTCAATATTTTTAAAGGGTTTTCTATTTCGACGTCTGTACTGACTCACGTTTTTCAATCCACTACAGTCTCACTTTTTTTCCCTACCACCCCACTAAACCTCCTTTCCAATGTGAACTACTGTATTGCTAAATCTCATGGTCTCTTTGTATCATATAATACCAGTGAGCCCTCTTTCTTCTTGACCAAAGCTTGCTTCTCTTCTTTTAGTGCAGGATATCACTATGAATCAAGTTACCCAAATAAAAAACCAGGGGACCATCTTTGATTCCTCCCTCTTCTTCAACCCCCTTATAAAATGTCACTACATCCTATCAATTCTGTTTCCTAATATGTTCTAATTTGTCCATTATAGTTTTTAGGCATTGCTCGACTCAATAGTGAGCACTTAGCTACTACTTGACAAGTCAATAATCTAATAATTTATCTATTAACATCTCATTGGTATAAAAGAACTATCTATAGGAGATCTTTCAATGGTAGGGCATGGTGTTAGGTATCAGGTGATAATAATAATAAGTAACACTTACATATCATTATGTGCCATAGTTCTAAGTAATATATGTCAACCAGTTTAACTGTCATTGAACCCAATGAGGTAGATATAAATATTATATCATCTTAAACATGAAGAACTTGAATCACAGAAATGTTAAGCAACTTCCTTAAGGTAACACAGCTAGGTACTTTCAATTCCTCATCTCATTTAATCTCCACAATAGTCTTATACAATAGTATTAAATTTTATCTTTATAGTTGAAGAATTGAGGCTGAGAAGCTTAAAATAATTTTCCTAAAGACAAACATTTGATAAAAGTCAGAATTATGATTAGAATCTACATTTAGTTGGCTTCCAAACTCATTTACTTTCCTCCACACATCCTTTGACAGGGTCACATAGAATGGTTTAAGTAAAGTTAAATTAGAAAGTATGGCCTAAATTTCTAATCTGTTGCATTAATTTGGGAACATTTATTTTGTATATTGTTTTTAATGGAAGCAAAGAGAATGAGTATTAAAATAGTAAAGTCTATAAGTTAAAGATGTGCAAAAAAGGACATTTATTTAAAAACGATTACCAAGGAGAAAAGGCTGGGTCATGGCGAGAGAAAAGAAAAATGGACCAAATCAAAGAGAGAGGAGAGGTGTGTGTTGGGGGTAGGGGGTAAGAGAGTGGGGGTGGGAGTAGTGGTGGTGGAGGGGACCTATGGGACTTGGAGGAGGAGCTAAACTGAAGCACGAAAGTATGAATTGCCTTGATAGTGTTTAGAAAATCTAATGAGAATGTGTTAATAGAAAGTGTGACCTGTGACTAAACAGTTCAACTATATGCATATTTCATGATGACTTCTTTATGTGATCAGATTACTCATGAATCTATTAGCTGAAACAAAGCCAAAAGATACCCAATGATGATATACAAGTTTACCAGTAGCCTCTAAAACTTTGCATGCATCGTGAAAGTGACAAATGATTAGCATTCTAAAGATGTCCACAGGCTATCCATTATATTGTGGATACTTTGTATTTTTCACTTACCTAACACTACAGAACGCTGTGTTCCTAAAGAATCTACTGCGGGTTTGTTGTTGTTCTTGGTTCTTTGGGGTTTGGTTTTGATTTTCATATAGCTCTTCTACTTAACTCTACAGCAATGGAAACAACAATCTTATAAAGATTACCCTGTATAGTCAAGGAAACATATGCAAACCTCAATTTGAGTGCCTATTCTCCAGAAGATGGTGAGTTGGACTGGCCCTAACCTCAGGCATTGAAATTTGGTTAGAGAGCTCCTGTGGAATGTGGAATGAGTAAGGGACTGAGAACTGGAGTAATTGGTTTCAAATATCAGTGCTGCCATTTAGCTAACTGAGTGATTTGGGGGAAGAAATTAATTTACTGAACTTCAAATATCTGTTAGCATTGTGACTGTTTTTCTAAGTAAAGATTAAATGAAATAATACATGTGAAAAAAATTCATCTAGCATAAGTCTCACATACAGTGTTTTCTCAGTAAAGAAATAAATAATGGGAATGAAATGCCAGCATCAGAAAATATATTAGTTGGTTTCTCATAAGATAGACCAAGATTGGCAAATCAAACAAATGAGATATTCTTTACAGAATGATAAAAAATAATATACCTATACCTTCACTTTATGTCATGTAAAGGAGGATGTGTGAATAATCTTAAATACTGAGCAAAAGAATAAATAACCTTAGGTAGAAATTGCCTTAAGGCATTAGGTCTTCTAGAAGGCATGTTAACACTTTATGGTTCCAAAGACTGTGATTACCTATCTCAAAGGGGTTAATTTATCCCCTTGACAGAGTTTGGGTGTGTTGTCCCCACAAAGCTCAGGTCAAAATCTGATTCCTAACATGGCAGTGTTGGGAGCTGTTTGGGTCATAGGGGCTGATCCCTCATGAATAGATTAATACCCTGTGGGGGGTGAAGGGGTGGTTAGCAAGTTAGTTCCTTTGAGAGCTGGGTGTTTAAAAGTAGCCTAGCACCTCCTCCCACCTTGCTTCCTCTCACTTTTGTGATCTTCACCCACTTTTCTGCCATCAGTCAAAGCAGCCTGAGATAGCTGTCCCAGAATCATGAGCCAAATAAACCTCTTTTCCTTATAAATTACCCAGTTTCAGGTATCTTATTATAGCAATACAAAAAAGGACTAATATACCCCTTAATTTAAAAAGCCCTTTCTTAGGAGGAATAGGTTCCTTAGAAGCAGTGATTGCACCGAATAAAAAAATCAAAGTGACCTAGGGCCCCTGTTTCTTCTCTGACTACTAACATGCTACTCTTGGTTTTTCAAATTTTACTAAATTTGGAAAGAAGCTTTCAGAAAGTTGATAAACAAAGAGTTTGGTGATCCGGAGGGCATTCCATGTAAGAGTGCCTAGGGAGGTAGGCTACGCAATGGGCCTGAGGAGCCAGCACACGCCTCCCTCTACCACATGGCTTTGGCTTTTACCACTGCCAGCCTTTCAGGGGATGTAAGCCCTCTTATCTTTAGCAATCAGACCAAGCTACTTCTCCCTGTGAAGTCTCTACCAATTTTCTCATTTTACAATCATCTTTCTTTTTAGTTTAAACTCTTATGGGACTTATTCATGCTATAGTGAAGTAGAAAGAACAGTGGACTTAGATAAAAGATTTCTACTCTATTCCAGACCTATCAATAAAGTCTGTCTTAAATTTTTTTTTTTTTTTTTTACCTCAAATCACTTATCTCTTAGTATGTTACCTCAATTTCCCTTATCTCTAATAGCTATCTTGTTAGGTTATGGTAAGAATTAAACAATAAATCTGTAAGTCCTTGGTAATTTGCAAAGCGCTATATAAATGTAATAATTCAGCACTCATGTGTACCTCTGCACCCCCCACTCAGCTGTAAGCACCTTAACAGCATGAATCATCCTTTTTATGTCTTTACATTGACTTCAGGGATTAGAAGTTGGTGAAGTTTTTGTTTTGTTTTTTTACACACTGAACATCCAGTAAATATTGTTCATGCTGGCAGTGTTGTGGGGATTATCAAACATCAGGAAGAGCCTTTAAACTTCAGAGACTCATAAGAAAATCCCAGTAATTGCTCTTCCACCTCAAAGCAAATAGGTAATTGATGCTGACTATGGATAGAGGTAAATATGTTTAAGATAAGAAAAAGAGCAAAACTAATTAAAATTTCTGACAGTGCAGGTAAGAACAAAGCACTTTTTTTCCTTTTAAGGTGGCATGTAAATTTGAAATCAAACAATTACTTTCAAAGATTGATAAAAGTCACATTCCTAACTTCAAAGAGCTACCATGTGATAATGTTCTCTCTGACACTTACTACAGCTATTACTAAAACTGGCATCTGGGGAACATTGCATCTAAATGCCGACATTGCCTTGTTATGGCTTGAGTGGAGGCATGGCAGTTTGAATGCAGCTGCTTTATGACATGATAAAGAATTTTGAAGGCTGTGATGCTGTTTGCAGTGTCCTTTCCTGATAAAGTAATAGTGTGGGAGATGTATGTTGGTATTTGATAATTGTGAAAGCTTTGAGAAAGCTATGAGAGCTTGGCAAAACATAGCTGGCCAGAAAACCTCTTTGAAGTATTTCTCAAGCCCTGCACATATCCTCAAAGGCAAAGTGAAAGTCAAGGACGGCACTACAGAGAAGCAAATCCCAGCATCTTCCTCTGGCGGTCTTTCTCTGGAATCCTATGCTGTTCTTTTCTTCTTTTGTTTGAGCAATTAGATGAACAGGATGGATCATGTGAAATCTAAAATGTTTATTTTCAAACAATAGTTTCAAATGTATAAATTTAAGCATAGTAAATGATTTATTTGCAGCTTTGCTCCTCTAAATATATTAGGATTTCTTCCACCTATTTTCTGATTTACACCTACACAGATTTCTACCTGTCTGGTAGTTACACAGCATGAAAATGCATACAACTTATTTATTCATTCATTGCATTCCTATATATTAAAGGATCAAAATGCACATGTCCCCTAAACTTTTTTTATCTTTTCTCCTGACTGCTATGCCTGTTGATTTAATTCTCTCTTTGGATTCTTATTATTTTCTATTTTGACGTACGGCCGTTTATTTTGTTTCATACCCTCCTAAGATATTATGAAATCTTTGAGTACAATATATGTCTTAATTATCTTTATACTTAACGTGGTGCCTGGCACATCACAGTCATTCCCGAAATGTGTATTTAAAGAACAAATGAAAGACTATTTAGCTTTTGTCATCCATTTTCATTTGTTATGTTTCTTTGATGATATTCTATGTAGGTTATCAAAATTTTCTGTCTGGGAGCAGAAAACTGGGGGAAACCTTTTGCC